>NC_049236.1:58094020-60631520 GCF_011100685.1 Canis lupus familiaris
ATCTCTCTCTTTCCAAGCAGGAAGTTTCAAGTCAATACCTAGACTTCCCTTAAGTAACCTCCAGGTTTCCACACGTGCTGTGGTTTGGGAATGCAGGATTGTATTGTCCCCTGACATAATCTGCAAATTTCACTCTACATATGGAGTTAGGAGTATGCGGGTCTTGACAATTTGAGGTAATACAGATATATAATGAGATTATTAAATGACATTATGGGCAACAGGGCAATCATTTTTAAAATAAATGGGATAATGAACTTAGCTTAATCTTTATTTTCAACAATTTCAGTTTCTATTGAGGAAAAAATGAGGACAGGAAGAAAGTTTTCCTTGCGTTGGACTGATGTGCTTCACTATTGGTAGAAAAAACCCCCATGGATTTAGAACGATGTATTCTGTTAAGGTTTTAGTTATTTAAAGCTTTACAGTATCAGGGCTTGCCGAAAAAGAGATTATTTAAAATCATGGAGAAATTTGTAGATTAACCAGTTAGATTGAATTTCAGTTTTGAAAGATTGGTATTGATAGCTATAAAAAAGGCTTTTATTATTTTTAATTAAGAAGATTTTTATCTCATATTCAAGAAGGTTATTATAATTTTTAAATTTTAAGTTGTACATAATTTAAATTACTATAATTAAGTCTAAATAACATAGTTTAGTACCAAATAAAAATTACAGTATAGCCAGCTCTCATTTATAAAATACCTTGTTAAAAATCCACAAAATTAAGGCCTAATTGTAAAAATCGGGCAGTTTGATAGGCATTTAATAAAAGGGGTATGTGACATCAGAAAGAGCGAGATTATGCAAAAGATGAAAACAATTTTTAAAAGGAAAATTGATCCATCACTTCAATGCAATTTAATGTGCATGTATGCAGCATTTATTTATTTATTATTTTAAAAGATCTGAGCTTTTCTTTTTTTTTTTAAGATTTTACTCATTTATTCATGAAAGGACACACAGAGAGAGGTAGAGACACGGTAGCTAGAGGGAAGAAACAGGGCCTGTGGGGCCATAATCAAAGGCAGACGCACAAACCACTGAACCACCCAGGCGACCCTGTCCTGTATGACATGAAAAAAATATCTTTAAATGTCCACAAAGGAAGGGAAGGGACTGTTCACTATGTGAGTGTCAGAGAGTTGTTTTGCTGTGCCAGGCAGGATAGATAAACTTGACCCCAAAATCATGCCCTTAATTAAAACACTGCAACCAATGGGAAAAACTGCTTATTTATTACTTCAGGTCATCATTAAATTGCTGTGTATAGTTATGCTTCCCTTTCATTACAGCCACTCAAAGTTTACTCCTTGAAAGGACAAGGGACTACTTTTCACATTGCTTCATTACACACGTAGTAAGCTAAATAACCAAAGCGTTCTGCTCGAAGAATCAGGGTCCATTTAAAATAGTTATTCTCTGAATTACTGAGATATTCCAATTCCCAAAACATATTTTTCCTCGGGCAGGGAAAAAGAAAAAAAAAAAAGTCTGCCTCTTTTCTACGTGTATCTGTTTTAGATACAGTCACCAGTGTGTGTATGTGTGTGTCTCTTTTTTTAGGCAAAGCATATTATTAAGACCTTCTGCCGCTCATTCCCAAAGGTAAAAATTTTAAAAGACCCATGATAAGATTTATTTGGGATGTCCTCATATAGACAAACAAAAAAACAAAAAAACAGAAAGACATGACAAAACAAGGCTCTTGAATATCGAACAGAGGGAGAACAAATGGTGGATCCAGAGGGAAATTGGGGGGAGGATGGGTGAAATAGGTGAAGGGATTAAGAGTACACTTTTCGTGGATGAGCAATGAGAGGGTATAGAATTGTTTTGAATCGCCTAATTGCACTCTGAAACTAGTAAACACCGTATGTTAATTATATTGAAGATTAAAAAAAATAAAAATTCTTTACTCAAATGTACTGAAACATATCTAGTAAGAAAGATCTATAAGTCATATAGTTCTTAGGTAGAGAAATTTAAAATCAGTGAAAAACAAAATAAAAGGCAAAAATCTCTCTGTTTAGTACCTTATTATATTCTAGTAGGAAGAGAGAGAACATCTAAACATTAGGACTTGATCTCAAATATCGATAAGTACATTGAGACATATAAAGGCAGAATAAGAAGACAGAGGCGCTGAGTGAGAAGAGGTTCTCCTATTTTAGCTGCAGGGTGATGCTCGATGATTCTCTTCGGATTGGCATTTGAAGACATAGATGAAATGATAGGATGATAGGATAAACCCGGGGATCTTTGAAAGAAGTGTTCCAGGTCCAGAGGATCCAAATGACCTAGCGAGAGGTGAATTTTTAGACAACAATATAATTTTCAAAATCAAACATTAAACCATTTTATATTTTATCACCCGTAAGAATAGAAAACTATGACTATTCCAAGATAAGAAAAGAGAGAAGAAGCGCAAGTGAACTCACCATCTTGTAAACGTCGGCCTGATTCAAATCCCAGCAGTCTGATTTATAATCTTTGATATTTCCTCAAAAACTGTTGGACTGCCTTAAACCCGGGGCAGCCTTTCCTTACCACTCCATTCTGCGTCTGTAAGAACTTATATTCATTAGAGCCTCCAGTCCTAGCCATATTTCATATATTGGAATATAATCCATTACTCAGTATATTCTTTATCAATATTTTCATACTCTTCAAGAACCACACGATATACCTGGGTCCCTTGTGCCTTTTCATTGAATAGCTGTCTGTCCAACCAAAAACCCATTCCTATTCTGACCAACTACAATCTCTTTAAATCGCTCAGCGGGCCTTTATTTGAAAGTTTATTTTATTTGATTACTTCTTGCTCTATTAATTTTAATGAGAGGTTTCAGCGATGTATCAGTAATCTTGTTTTGAACCAAATAAAAAAAAATGTTGGGATATGAAATTTTAAAAAGTTAAATACATATTTGATTTTGAAATTCTTCAGCCTTCTGGGAAAAGAGAAAGCATTAAACATTTGTGTAGACTACCAGTCCTTGGGTCTTCTTTTTTGAAATAAAAAGTGAAAATATATTTGGATGGTTATATTAACCTATGGTGTATGTTCCCTGGGAAGTAATGGGGAGGGCAGACAGGGGGAAGCAATCTGGATGCTCCTGGGGTCATGAAAGAATATTGATAAGATGCTATAAAAACAACCTTTGAAGGATCATAAATGGAAAAATGAAAACTTCTCAATTTGGTTCAAGCTTGAACAGTCCTTCCTGAGTGAAACTTGGCTTAAAAGGACAAAGAGGTTTGTTTGGTTCAGAAAAATCACTAAGGCATGTTTTTGCCATACTTCATGCTAGTGATAATAAGGCTCGACAAGCCTTGGCCGAGGGATATAGAAGAGACAGGTTTTGAATCTCTGGAGCCGTACAAGCTACAGGTTCCAGTTGGATTTAATCTAGATTGTAAGGAGAAGCGAGAGAAGCGAAAGGTGATGCTGTTTCCATATCAAAAAAAAAAAAAACTGACAGGAAGGTGAAATAAATTAACTATCTCAACCGACTAATTTGCCAAAACTTTCACACACTGAGTTTAATTGGAGGTTCGGTTCCCTGACTCTATTCCTCTTGCTAAACCACCAAGGCTATAATGTTCACTTGGGTCCCCATCATACTCGCCTACCAAGAATTGAGGTGACATCTAGTGAAGAGGGAATTATTTATAATTTCTGATACCGAGAGCATTGGGCATCACCCTGCATTAAAATAAAAAACCCCTTCCCACTAAGCACTCTGTTCTTCTATCTGCTTATATTCTTCATAGAGGTATAATGTATGTAAGTACGAATAACATAGGTATGGGCTAAATACATGTATTTATATCTGTGTATTTGTAGATAGATCAAAGATCAATCCATTCAATAGTAGTGGAGGATGTTTACAAGTATTAGTATTTAGTTGTGTTTTAAACAAATGAGCCTTTTGTTGTATTTCCTAACACAAAGACATCAGTAGTGTGCCAGGTTTGTGGCTATGTAACACACAGTGTGAAAACTTGGTAGTTTGAAACAACAAAACATTTCATCACTCATGAGACCCTGAGTCACGTGGGCCTGACAGGTCTAGGGTGGCATTGGTTATGTAACCTGCTCAGTGGCTGAGGTGGGGAGGTGGGGTTAGCTGGAAAGACCGATGATAAGGTTAGGCTTTTACTGAGTTTATTTGACTTTTACATGTTTGGGCCTTGGCTGAGATGAGCAGTGCTGACTTGCTCTAGTTTATTCAGATGAAGGATGCAGGAATCCAAGAAAGTTGCAGGGACATTCAAGGCTTCTTGAATCTGACGCTAAGGAGTGATTACAACCTCCACGCTGTCTCCTCTTTGTTGAAGTAAGTCCCTGCACCAGCTCAAATTAAAGAGTAAGGAAGAAAGAGGACTCTACATCTTAAAGAAACATCTGCAAAATTACTCTGCAAAACAGCATGGATATAAGGAAGCATGACTAATTGTGGACACTTTAAAAAAATCTATCATAAAACAGTCTTACGTATTTGTAGCAAAACTATGAACAGCCTTCCTTAGCAACTCTTGCTGCTCTGGGGTTTTAGATTCGAGGGGGTTTTGTCGTATCATTTATAAACATTAAAAATAATTTATTATATGAAGCTTCCAGTTGCTGGCATATAATTATTCTTCTTCTGCTGTCTCGGTGCATTACTTAACAACTTGTACCTTGGGCGGTCTCCCTGGGATGTTACTTAACCTCCAAGAAGTGTGTTCATTGTTTTTTTTACTACCCTATCAGCAGTTTTAATTGAATTTCCGTACTAGTTCAACTTCATCAAGGTCATCTTAAGTCAGCTTCTACTTTGACAGGAATCTATAGCACGGGAGCACCCAAGCAGGTAATAGCTAGATGTAAGTGTTAAGTTTGGTGATTTGTCATTGTTTTCTCTCCTTACATGTTAATAAATGGAAACACTATCAAACCTTACAGTATGAATTAGAATGTCTTTCCCAGTAAATGCCTTATTGATGTGAAGTGATTAACCTGTCATTAAAACTTGATATAAAATTCTTGCCCTCCATATATCTATGTTAATTACTCAAGCCCCAAAGGAAAATACATCAAACCATAGGACCAGTTGATGTGTTTTCACAACACTTTTGCAACTCAGAGACTCAATAAAATCTGGGAGAGTTTAATGTCCCTCCGCGTATCTACTTTTGAAAAAAGAAAATAAGTTCCATAATGAACACACACTTCCTGAAAGCATCTCTTTTCCTAGCTTCAGGAGTGATGGAATCAACCAAGGTATTGCTCTAAATTCATGTTGAAACATCTAAATAAAGAAAGGGTAGTAATTTGGGGAGGACTTTTTCTGTTTTGGAATCAAGTAGGCATTAACTTTGTAATCTGTTTACAACTCGTGACATAGTTGAACAGATTGCATAAGGGCCCTGGGGGTTTTTAGGAACTGAACGTAAGGTAGTGCGTGTCACAATTGATGTGACTGAGGAGAAATTAGGTGCTCTATCCAGAGGAGGCTTTCAAAGCTTCTGTCCTATTATTCCTTCAGATCAACAGGGATGTGGCTCTATGATCACGGAACAGCTGTAATCACACCACAGACCATCACCTTTGTACCTTGTCTTCTGCTTTGACTAGCTTCCTTTGATACCATTCACCTTTCCGGCCTCGAAAGGCCACAAACTCCAGGCCAATACTTGAGGGGGCAGAGATGTGAGAAAATGCCTGGCAGAGGTTGCTCTGCTGCCCACTGCTATGGCCTGGTGTCAGGGCAGGATGGTGAAATCTGGACAATGGGCCACCTAACGTGCTTGCTGGGTGGCAAACCAGGCTGTGAATTTGTGCACTATAATGGACAGAGACCCTTCCCCGGTACTATATAATCTGTTACATTAGTAAAAATAAACTGTGGTATTGGCAGTTGGAAGTGTATATAGACATCTGTATCCTGTTCTTGCTTGTTTGTAACAAAATGAAGAAAAGAAGAAAGAGAAAGAAAGAAAGGAAAAAAAAAAAGAAAGACAAGAAGAAAAAAGGAAAGAAGAAAGACAAGAAGAAAGAAAAGAAAAGAAAGAAGAGAAAGAAAGAAGAAAGAAAATAAAGAAAGAAAGAAAGAAAGAAAGAAAGAAAGAAAAAGAAGAAAGAAGAAGAAAGAAGAAAGAGAAAAGAAAGAAAGAAAGAAAAGAAAGCAGAAGAAAGAGGAAGGAAGGAAGGAAGGAAGGAAGGAAGACAGGAAGGAGGAGGAGGACGGAAGGAGGAAGGAAGGAGAAAAAGGAAGACTGGGTGGCTCGCGGTTGGCGTCTGCCTTGGACTCAGGGCCTGATTCCAGGGGTCTGGGATTGAGTCCCCCATCAGGCTCCCTGTCTCTGCCTCTCTCTGTGGGTCCCTCATGAATAAATAAATAAAATCTTAAAAAAAGGAAGAAGGAAGAAGAAGAAGAAGAAAGAAGAAAGAAAGAAAGAAAGAAAAGAAAGAAAGAAAGAAAGGAAAGGAGGAAGGAAGCGAAGGAAGGAAGGAAGGAGGAAGAGAAGGAAGGAAGAAGGAAGAAGAAAGAAAGAAAGAAAATGAATCTCTACACTGGTCAACTCTGCCTTTCTGGCCCTCTCTAATCCCAGGTCTTTATAGGGAATGAGCCTGGGCCTGTCAACATCTGAGCTTGGAACAGGTGTCACATGAACTCAGAGGTCTCATGACTGATGGGCACTGTAAATTGGAAAACATTTTAGTGGTACATGTTTTTCTTTCGTGGATGATTTCCTAGACTTGCCTGCTTTTAAAACTAAGGTGACTCAAGACGATCCAAAGGAGCTTTGGAAAACACATTTCACTTCTTACTCAAGTGTCTTTAAACTTTTTTTTTGTTTTAATATTTTTTTTTTCAATTTTCATTTATTTTGATAGAAGAGAGAGAAAGAGAGAGGCAGAAGGACTATAGGCAGAGGAGAGCAGAAAGCAGGCTCCATGCACCGGGTTGCCCGATTTGTGGGATTCGCTCCCAGGTCTCCAGGATCGCGCCCTGAGGCCAAAGGCAGGCCCAAACCGCTGCGCCACAAGGGATTCCCAAGTGTCTGAAAATGAAAGTCAAAACTTTATAACAACTATGAGACAACATCCATCAATATGGAATCTTCACCAAATAATTGGACACAAAAACATTGTATAAGTTCAAGACATAAAATCTAAAATAGGGCAGCCAAAAATAAAAAAATAAAAAAATAAAATAAAAAAAATAAAATTAGGCAGCCAACCAGGTTGGCCTCAGCAGTTTAGCGCCGCCTGCACCTGGAGACCAGGTTGAGTCTCACATTAGCTCCCTGCATGGAGCCGGCTTCTCCCTATGCCTGTGTCTCTGCTATGTTGTGGTGTGTTCTATCATGAATAAATAAAAAAATCTTAAAAAAAAAATCTAAAATATGTGAGGTTACTGGTTAGTGACCAAACAAGGAGAGGTGAGGAAGAGGAAAAAATCTCAAGTTCCTAGTGTGGCAGCAAAATGTTTGGTAAGTCGCATATTGTTCACTTGTCAACATGGTCACAGTATCGGCATAACGCAAGGCCCAGGCTTCTGGGAAGAGGGGAATTGAGCTAGGTGTTAGTGGTATTGAAATATTCCTAGCCGTTTCTTTTTTAGCAAAGGATTTTAGAAGAGAAAATGATCTAAACCAAAATGTGGATGGGAACGAATGACATGAAGACTGAGGCTGAGAGAAAAGTTACTTGTTCCCCGTACTATGAAATATTAATCGCAGAGAACAGAACAGGTTAACGAAAACAAACAAACAAAATCTGGCAAAAGGGATAGTTGAAACCCCCTCCTATGGTTCTAGGGCGTGACAAATCAGCTGGCATTTTGGAAAGCCTCTTTGACCAGCCAGTAGTGGAGGCAAGTTCTTGGTGTATTTATTTACTCTATCTGCCATAGTTAATTCCCAAGCATTTGGTGGCTGGCCACAATAACGCTTATTCTTTCCCGTTTCTGGAGTCACTTATCAAAGATATAAAAAATATCAGGAACCAAGCATAAACTCGTTTCTTCATGCCATTGCTCAGAGGTCCTATCACGAGGTCTCATGACAATAAGTCCCAATCATGCAGCCAAGATCATATTAAGGTATCACCTTCTACCTCAAAGCCTGTTATTTCAGATGGTTTTACTGTAACAAAATAATAAGATAAGGGGGAAAAAAAAGTTAGGTTTAAGGCACTAATAAGTCAGGCTTACAAACTGTCCAACAAAACCCAAAAAAAAAAGAGGTAGTATTGTGCATGTTTACTAATGCTGCTACCAGAAGCCTACTGATTTTTTTTAATTTAATTTTAAATTTTAAAAGAAGAATTTGTGAGGTTAATGACCATTAAGCTTGAGGGAGAGTGGGGTAAAAAGATCAGGCTTACAAAGCAGCAGAGTAAGACAGGCAATAAAGACTCAACCTAAAGGAGGTGTTCTCTGGCATCTACTGTAGCCAATGAAAATGATATCAGAAAACCTCTAAGGAGGTCATTGGATTAAACAATGGTGTCTCCTGGGGTTTCCTCCAGAGAACAGACACTAGAGTGTTGGTGGGGAGAGGGCGTGGGGGAGGGGGGGTTGTTGGCATTAGGCAGTATACAAGATACTGGCGAGATGTTCACATCCACAGCTCCAGAATCCGTGAATCAGTAATTAAAACATAACAGGGACCTTGAGGATAGATCTTGAGAAGCGGGAGCTCATCCTAGATTACTGGTGGGTCAATGTCCTAAGAGGCAGGAAGAAGGATCAGACTAGTAGCAGTGAATGCAGAACAAATTAGGGCAGGGCAGATGGGGTGAGGCAGGGAAAGAGATGGGAAAAAAACCCCAGAAGTCAGGCTCCTACCATCCAAGAAAGAAAACGAGACAAGCCAGTAAAAACAGAAAAAATAGACCTGGCTCCCTAGCTCCAAAATGTTAGGGGTATCCCCCTTAAGGCTACTACTAAGTAATCACACAAAACTCCCCAGACCACAAAGAAAGAAAGAAATTGTCATTAAGGTTGTGATCAATAGCCCTGCTCAAAGCCAAGATGGCACAAGAGTCTCTAGGCCATGGGCTACTGACTCAGCTCACAGAAATCCTAGATGTAGAGAAATGTTATGGAGGAGAGATTAACACAGAGAGAAGGGAACACTGCTGGATCATGATATTTACAAGAACAATCCTGTTGTATCCTGATAGTTATTAAGTCCACCATGTTTATTCTAAATATAGACATGATATTTACTAATCCCACAGATATGACAAGAAACGTACTAAGTTCCCTGGTCAGTTTCCTATAAAAGACAGACCTACAAGCCTGGTGGCACTCCTGATGGGGGCCCCCTCTCGCCTTTTTGAAGCTTTCTCTGTGCCTGCGCTTAATAAACTTCTATCAGCTGCGTCATTCTCTGGTTGGCAGCCAGATTCCTTCTTCCACTCCTGAGACAGATCAAGAAAGAACCAAGTTTCTCCCGTATCAGTAGGGTTGTGATGATAATGGGAGCAGAAGAAAAAGGGATATGTTGGGGCTCCCAGAACCAAGAGCTAGAAATCTCCAGAAGCCTCTAAAAATTGGAAAGGCAAGAAATAATTCCTCCTGAAAGCCTCCAGATCCCGAAATCAGTCCAGCTGACACCTTGATTTTAGCCCAAAATAAGTTCTAATATCCAAAATGTAGGTTAATAAGCTTGTATGTTTAAAGACAACATGTTTTGGAAACTTATTACAAGAGCAATGGGAACCTAATACACTAAAAATCCACTCTGCTGTCAGGGTCAAGGTATTGAACCCTGCCCAGCTAGATTATCATTGATTTGGACAGAAAATTTCTATGTGATTCAGTTCTCTTTTTTGCCAATTGTCATTTGGTTTGTTTTCGTTACTCTGTTCGGACTCCATGATTTTCTATTTGATGGTTGTAGGAGCAAATACCTGTCTTCAGTTTGTAGTCTCAAGACCCATAAGCAGTCCACATTGGACCTGGTGCACGGAAATAACGCATCACAGAGGAATCCCGATTTTGCTGAAGAAAACATAGTTTAATGGACCCCACTGAAAGGGAGGAGAGTGTTTTGAGGATGTGAAAGGAGACTCATGATGATTATATGCATATGCAACAGATCGCATTAGCCATTCTCCCAAATCTCTAATTTCCTTTCTAGGCACATAAATTCCTACCTGGGGACGATTTTTATTCCCCCTCACCACCTTTCAGGGAGCAGGGTATCTGACTAGGTGTACCAATGGAAGATGAATAGAAAGCAAATTCTAACTTTACTATAGAAGGGAAGCTCCTGTTATGGTAATTCTATGTGCCAACTTGGACGGGGTTTTTGTTTTTTGAATGAGTTAGATTCTAAATGGTGAACTTTGAGTAAACATATGCCCTCCATAATGGGTTTTGGGCCCTGTCCATCAGTTGAAGGCCTGAATAGAGGCCGAAAGCTGGCCTCCTCCAAGCAAGAGAGATGCTTCCAGCCAGACTTACTTTCAGATTTCATATTGCAAACATTGACACTTAACCAAATGAGCTACTAGGTGCCCCTAAAAAATAAAAGGCCCTGGTTTGTGTCTTCCTTTTTGTTTAAAGATTTTCTTACTTTCTTTTTTTCTTTCTTTCTTTCTTTCGTTCTTTCTTCTTTCTGTCTTTCGTTCTTCAGTGAGAGGAGCACAAAGTGGCGGGAGGCAGAGGGAGAGAAGGACAAGCAGACTCCTCGCTGAGCATGAGCCCATTAGCAGGCCTTGATCCCAGGCTTGAGCTCATGACCCAAGCCAAAAATAGACACGTAAACTGAACTACTAAGCCACCAGGGACCCAAAGCAACATTTTCAAAATAGTCTGTGAATGAGAGAGTGCTTCTGGGGTGATAAAATACTACTCAAAAAGGTAATAAGATTTTTAAAAATGAGAGGTAGATCAAAACCATAGCTGAATCTCAGGTCCGTCTCTTGATCTGTGTATGTGCACTAAATACGTTAGGTAATGCACATACCTATTTTATCAATTATGTGCATATTGAATATTATTTATTTATTTATTTATGTTTATTGTTAAGTGTTTTGTAAGAACAAAGTCTATTTACCATGAATAAAGGTGGAAACAAATACGTTAATTTACATATCAACACATTTTTAATCTAGCTCAGGTACCTCCCACATTTCAGATTAAATACAAATTGGTACAATACATTATTTTCCTAGTATAAACATTAAACCAAACATTTGGAGTCTAGATAAATTAATTAGACATGGAAAATTTGTTGATAAAGGTTATTTTCTTTAAGTAATGAAAGAGTGTCAGTATCAAATTTAAAAACGAACATGCCCATGTATCTCAGCAGAATTGAGCTTGCTTACAGAACAGTAAATCATTATAACTATAGTATGGAGGTTCTAAACATTTATATAGCCCAGATGTTCTCAGATGTAAGCCTATGGCTGTGTGTGAAATTAATTAAAACTTTCATAGAGAACAATCTGCCTTCAAAATTGGAATACGATACCCACTGCTCTACATCTGTATTTAAGAATAGTCAAACAAAACAACACAAAAAACAAGAATATGTAACATAACATATTTTTAAAAAATTTTATGATTATGTAGATTCTTGGTTGTATTAAAGCAGTAATATGATTTTTGAAGTAATAAGTTTTGAAATTCACGTTCATTTTAAAGTAACAGATTTCATAATAACTAGTACAATTGAACTTCCATCAGTTAGCTCCAGATAACCTACTAATTATTCTGGGAAAAAAACTAGATTGGCTAATAATATATTTGTAATCTGAAATTCACTTCAAATCATCTGGTAAGTACTCATAACTTGTTACAGAATTATTAAAACTTTCATAGTCAGCTCTAATAAAAATTTTAAAGAACACTGGTTGGAATGCCTTAGGATTGCCTCTACAAGTGTTACAAAGATTTAGTCTGTACAAATACATTGTTGATATGTATAGAGGGGATTAAAAAGAAAACTTAAATTTTGTATCATTATTCTCTGACTTGACTCTAGTATGCTATATACTACATCATTTGTTTTATGAGAAAATGAGAGCTATAGTGGGGTTTGATGTGATATATATAAAAAAAAGAAACATGGTGATCTTAAAGATTATTTGATTATTTATTTATATTTTACTTATATTTTAGAGACAAGTATGGGTTGGTGTGTGTGTGTGTGTGAGAAGAGAGAGCGGCGAGAGAGAGAGAATATGCATGTGCCAATGTGGGTAGGGCACAGAGGGAGAGAGTCTTGGAGGGCAAGGAGTCGCTAGACTCCCCATTAAGTGGGACATCATGATTATCCGGGCCTCCATCTCATGACCCATGAGATGAATGGCCTGAGCCAAAACAAGAGCCAGAATGCTCAACTGACTGGACACACAGGCCGCCCCCAAAGATGCTGATTTTATTAAGTATCTTTAAAATTAATTTGAAAATTTACCAATCTCTTGAATAATTTTGCCCCTTTTGTTTTCTGATATAGATGTTTGAGATTACAAATATTTAAATGGTGGTTGAAAGGATATCTGACTTGGTTTTATTCATAAGTGGAAATATGAACCTAAATTCTTGAATTTGTCAAGAATAGACCGTTATTTTTGGTGTTGCTTTTTATTTCATTCCCCCTTAGTGGGTACAGGTTAGTGAGTCTCTGAAAAGTAAGGTCACCGTCACCAACACCATGAAGACAGAATACATTCACACCCCCAACAAAGTTTTCTGTGGCACCTTTGTAGCAAATCCACTCTTAACCACCACCCTGCCCCCACAGCACCTTAGCAACTACTTGTTTGTTCCTGTCCTTATAGCATAGTTGTGCCATTGTAAACCATATACATGAATCATATAGTATGTAGTTTTCAGTTGACTGGTTTGCTTTCACCTTGCTAATTGCATTTAGATAATCTTGTGTTATATCTAAGTAGTATTTTTTTTTAAATTAGATTGAGTAGTGTTCATTGTATGAATATACCCAATTTTTAAACCTTTCAATTTTATGGACATTGTGTAATGTTTTTAGATTGCCAAGTAATTATGAGATAAAAGCTGCTTAAACATTTGTATTTAGTCTTTATGTGAAATAACTTTGGCTCCTTTGGGAAAATCTTAGTAATGAGGATTCTGGGTTTCAGTTGTTAAGCAGAAGTTAAGTTTACATGAAACTGCATATTGTTTCCTTCCAAAGTGTCTGTGCCATTGCTGTCCTACAAACGATTCAATGAGCACTCCAGTTGTTCGCCATTCCTTCCTGTACTTGGTTATCAGTCTTTTATTGTTTTTATTTTTTATATTTATTTATTTATGATAGAGAGAGAGAGAGAGGCAGAGACCAGGCAGAGGGAGAAGCAGGCTCCATGCACCAGGGAGCCCGACGTGGGATTCGATCCGGGTCTCCAGGATCGCGCCCTGGGCCAAAGGCAGGCGCTAAACGCTGGCACCAGGGATCCTGTATCAGCTTTTAAATTTTAAATACATTCCAATTTAAGGTTGGGTCATATTCAATGAAAGCATTTTTTTTTTTTTTTTTTAAATTTTATTTATTTATGATAGTCACAGAGAGAGAGAGAGAGAGAGGGCAGAGACACAGGCAGAGGGAGAAGCAGGCTCCATGCAAGGGAGCCCGAGTGGGATTCGATCCCGGGTCTCCAGGATCGCGCCCTGGGCCAAAGGCAGGGCGCCAAACCGCTGCGCCACCCAGGGATCCCCTCAATGAGCTTTAAATGTTGCATTTCCATTAAAGAAGGAAGATTGCTAAAACACATCTTTATTTTTACGGCAATCTATGTATCTTTTTTTGGTAAATTATCTATGTCAAAGTTTTGGCACACTTTTGTGATTAAATTTATCTTTTATTTTTGTGTAATGATTTTTTTTTTTGTAGATTCTGGATCCATGTCCTTTATCAGGTTCCATTTTGTAAATATTTTATCCCAGTTTTTAAAAAAAATTCTTAATAGTATCAAAGAAACAGACTATTGTTTTAATTTGATATACGTCCAATTATCAATTTTATTTATGTTTTGGTTTTGTTATATCTTAAAAATTAATTTGCCTAATCTAAAACTGTCAAAAAAATCTGTCACCTTTTTCTATTCATTTCCATATAGAAGATTTGTACTGCTATATCTGCATTTTACTCTGTAATTTAATTTGAGTAACTTTGTATAGGAGAAGATTAATACATTGATATAATAAATTGGCGACCCTGTTATATTAGTGAGTTTCTTACTCTTTATTTATCCCAGGATTGAATATGTATAAGCTAATGCACTCTTTTCTTAATTACATCATTTCATATTTTAAAAATAAGTAGTATGAGCTATTTCTGGCTTTCTATTCTGTTCCATGTATTCTATTATGTCTATTTTTACCACCAACCCATACCCACTCTATTAGTATAACTTTTAGTTATAATAGTTAGTATAGTTGAACCAGAAAATGTGAGGTCTTTAGCTTTTTATTCTTCTCTGTTGATTGTTTTGGCGTATCAGGTCTTTGTGGTTCCATATTAAACTTTAGAATTTTTTTTTTTCTATTTATGTGTAAAATGCCATTGGAATTTTTATAGACATTGCACTGAATACACGACTGATTTGCGTGGTATGGAGTGTCTGTTACACTTTTAAGTTCTTCTGAGCCATATCTTTCCCTTTGTTTGTCTTTTAAATTTTCTTTTAATCAAAGGCCTGTAGTTTACATGTACACACATTCATTCCTTCAGAAGTTTATCCTAAGTATTGTAGGGTTTTGACTGTTGTGAATGAAGTAGACTTATTTCTTTCTCAGTATTTTTTGTTATTATATAAATAACACTGATTTTTGTATGTTGTTTTATATCCTGGATTTAATATTCTGTATGTTGATTTATGTCAAAGATCAAAAGTCGTCGACAGTTCCAACACACTTTTTGTGTGAGTCTTCAGGATTATCTGTATAAAAGAATCATCTCATTTGCAAATATGAGAGTTCCTTTTCATGATTTGGTCAACTACATGACAAAGGAGTCAATACTCACTTCACTGGGGAAATGATAGTCTTTCAGTAAATGGTGCTGGGAAACTGGATACTACATGAAGAAAGTATCTATCCGACCCTTGTCTTATTCCACTCACAAAAATTAGCTTGAACATGGATTATAGACTTAACATTATATCTGATAAAAAAAAATCTAGGGAAGAAAAAGAAACAGAAAAGAGCTCTTTCAACATTGGCCTTGACAATTATTCTTATTTTTTTTTTTTGGAGGTGAGACAAAATACAAACTCGACAAAAAGCTAAAATTAACAAATGGGTATATCAAACAATAAGCTTCTGCACGTGAAGAAACATGAACAAAAAATAAAAGAAAAAATCTATAGCAGTAGATTAAAAAAAGTATTTGCAAGCATATCTTGATCAGGATTTACCAAGAAGACACTAAATACCAAATTGTGATTGAGGATGGGTAAAAGGGAAAACTTATGCCACTGTAGATTGGTCCAGCCACTGTGGAAACATACGGAGTTTCTATAAAATTTTTTTTTAAAAGCTATCATTGATTCAGTAATTCAATTCTGGTTATTTATCTAAAGGAACATGAAAAGAGTATATGAAAAAGTATCTGCACTCCCATTTTACTGCAGCATTATTTACGGTTGCTAAAAATGGAAACAACCTAAGTTTCTGTCAATAGATGAGTGGATAAAAATGTGAGTGGTATACCAGGTGGCTCAGTTGGGTAACCATCTGACTCTTGATATCAGCTCAGGTTCATGATCTCAGGGTTGTGAGACTGAGCTCTCCTGTCAGACAACACTGGTGTGGTGGAGTCTGCTTAAGATTCTCTCTCTTCCTCTCCAGCCTCCTCTGCCACTCTCCCTCTCTAAAATAAGTAAATTAATTAAGTAAATGGGATATGGGTAGGTGTTTCTATTAGTTGCTCCTTTATCTGCTCATGTGTTTGTTATTCCAACTATTGTCATCTCCTCTGTAGTTCCCATTATCAATGTGTAATTTTTTGGTTACCAGGTATCTGTGAGGAGAGTTGCTTTATGATGAACCATTCCCTATTTGGGGCCACCAAAACAAAAATTAGTCTTTCTGTCATCACAATTTTATTTGCCAAAGGTACAACTTTATGTCAAAGAACTGCCTAATATATTGCAGTATAAGTTCTCCCTCATGAAAGGAAATAAATACATCAATGAGGGGGAAAGAAAAGAAAGCACTGCACAAACTGGTTGTAACTAATGTCAATTTTACTACTAGATTTTCTCAAAAAAAATAATTTATTGGTGGGCAAGCTTTCAAATCTCAACTTTCTTGAATTTTCTCAGTAGGTCATATTCACTCTTTGCTTGTTTTTGCTTTTTGTTTCTAATGTTTTATTTTGGGGGAAAAAGTGTAGCAACGTTTAAAAATTTTACGAGTAAAAACCCTCATTCGACCATCTAGAATCTACCTTCTCATGTTCTGTACTTGCTTCTCTTGTATCTGGCATTCACTAAATTTTTACCCAATACATATAGTTTGTGTATCTTTCAAAGCGAACTGTTGATATAAGTCCAGCTCTTAAATTTGACGCAGATATTTTAAAATATAATTCACTACTCTGTTACAGGTTTTTTAAGTAGGAAATTACATTAATAAAATGCACAAATCTTAATTGTATTACCTGATTGTGACAAGTGTAAAATGATTATCCAATTGATAATCATAATATAGGTTCTTCTAAAAGACTAGTCAACTTGATAATCCCCCCAAGTAGATAATCAAGAGCAAAAAGAGAATAAAAAGCACCATATCAGGAAGAAGAAAAATCACCAAAATTTTACAGAGTTAAAAGATATGAGGAAAATTGTGAACAACTTTATGTATTATACAACAACTTAGAAATAGATAAATTGCTCAATAAAGACAACGTACCCAAATGAACACGATGTAATTAGAAATTCTAATAGCCAAATGAGTTAAAAAAATTATCTGTGTAAAAACAATAAATCCACTACAAAAAGCCTTAAGACCAAGACTGTTTCACTGGTGAGTCTACAATTTAAAGAAGGATGTGCTCATATGTACGGTAGAGGATTTGGGCAGAAGGACCTTTCCCAAATAATTCATGCGTCTAATACCAAAACTGATTACCAAAGCGTTTATAGAAATTGTAAGGAAAAGAAATTCAGGTAGGTAACATCTTTCATGGACATAGATCTAAAAACCTAAAAATGAACACAGAATGCTACAAATATTCTCGAAAAAGACAAATTTTAATTGTTCCCAAGAATGGAAAAATTGGTTACACTAACTCATTAATACTTCATTAATACAACAAGGAGGCTGTCATTTATTAGTCTCAATAAATGAGAAAAAAATGAGGCCCCCAGGGGCTCAGTGTGTTGGCATCTGCCTTTGGCTCAGGCATGATCCTGGGGTCCTGGGATTGATAACCAATCATATTCCCCACAAGGAGCCTGCTTCTCCTCTTCCTATGGTCCTGCCCTCTCTCTGTGTACTCATGACTCAAATAAATAAAATATTTAAAATAAATGAAGAAAAATAAATTTGACTATATTCAAGACCCTCTCAGATACAACATCCTTACAAAATTTAAGGTAGCTACACTACCTCAAGTTTATTATGGAACATCTACATAAAATTTCAGTTAATAGACACATAGTAATGACATATTACACTACTTTAACTCTAGAACAAGATAATGATTCTTTCTACACTTATATTTAATACAGTATTAAACACAAAGTCCTTGCAATAAAACAATTATAAAATCAAATTAATAAGGACTGGAAAAGAAGCATACAGTCTTCCTCTAACTGAATTTAACATGATTAAGATTGAAGTTATTAGATGAAGTTATAATCTAACAATATAATTCATAGTGTTTTATCATACAATGTAAAAATTCAAATCTCCACTTTTGTTTAATTTATTAAAATTTAGATGGAAGGATTTAGCTTGTCTACTTTTTACTGCTGGTTCCTTGTCAAATTCATTTAATAAGTAACGTATTTAATTATCTTTTTTTTGTTTATAAATATTTTTATAATATCACTATACTTATTCTATAACTGTAACAAAAGGCATATAATTCCTAGGGCATAATTAAATGCAATGCATACCAAAGAGAAGTATATGGAATAAAAGAAAATTATTAATGTATTTTATGCTTAAGGACTTTCAGAAAGTACCTTTATCTTTCGTATTCTTTGTACATATTTGCTTTAAGAATTAAAGCATAGGGGATGCCTGGGTGGCTCAGCAGTTGTGCGTCTGCCTTTGGCTCAGGCATGATCCTGCAGTCCCAGGATCGAGTCCCACTTGGGCTCCCTGCATGGAACCTGTTTCGCCTCTGCCTGCATCTCTGCCTCTCTATAAGGTCTCTCATGAATAAATAAAAAATAAAAAAGAAAAGAAAGCATAGGGATGCGTCCAAAGTTTTCTAATATTTTATTTTGGTAAAAGAGCGGGGAAAAGGAGACATGTATAATGCCCAGCATAATGAAAAATTGATCAGAAAAGACAGTTATCAAAGGACATAAATATTAAGTTGAGTCAATGCAAAAGACCTAACTTGGGATTATAAAAATGACCTAAAATAATTTGAATAATAAGGAAATTTCTTTAATTGACAACTAAAACTCTTAGTCCTATTCATCAGAGTTTTAGAGATAGTAAATTGAGTGCAATCACAGTTGTGAAGGTATTATGGGAAACAAATGGGTCAGAGTATAGAAACTGTTAATTTTACAATCATCATTGCAAAACTGTAAAAATTTAAAGTATAACAGTCATGATTCAGGTGTGAATGTGTGTGTGTCTGTGTGTGTGTTCAACAAATAAGATATGTTTGATATGTCATAGAGAATAAAGGACATTATATTTTTCATTAGTAACAACAGAAAATATTTAGGTGTGCTATTTCACAAGAGATTATTTAAAGTGTTTATAAATTAATTTTCTTTTGAATAGTCGCAAATCAAAAACATTTTACCTTTTGCAGTCATCACTTGAACAGGTCCTTAAAAAAAAAATTCAGCAGAGATTACGACTCATAATGAAAATGTCTCTAATCGCTCAAAACTAAACTGCATATATTTAATTTTCATATATTGACTAGAGGTGTGGGAAGGATGCTGTGTTGTTAAATTAACATGAACGTGAAATCATATAGTTAGTGGTATGTGTCAAAATGTGACATATGTTGATATCATGAAAATAATTGCTAGTTACCTGCTCTCACAAAGGCATGGGATGTGTGGTTCCTGTGGGTCTTTGAAACGGTCTGAAAGAAGAAATAAGAGTCATTTATTTCAAGGAATTTTATGATGGAGCCAGGAGGCCATTAAGGATGTGGATCTTATGCACATTCCCACTGAGTAGAACCAGAACTTTGAATGGAGCCAAACACAAATATTCCAAAAGACGCACACAGTCTGCAATTTTCTTTCTACCGTAATGTCTTTTGCTTAGTGATAGCTTAGAAACCGATTACGTTTAGGTAAGATTAATTTTCTGCCACCACCACAATCAAAATTCTTTGGAAACAATGTATACAAGCATTTCCTCTGCACTTTAAAAACTCCAGGCTTTGTTCCCTAGGGACACGATTTGAATGCTCTCCAAATCTGCCCTCTCCGAATTGCAATTCCTTGAGACACAAGTAATGCCTTGTTTATTTCAGTTCTGCCCTTTTCTCTATTCCAAGCTTACATAATCTGAGTTACCTTAAAAGTGACCAAGAGTTTTGCAGAATACGAAATATACCTTCTTGGATCAAAAGTACACGTGGTTCTGAGAAACTGACACAATGAGCGGTTGACCCCTATCCAGAAGCAAAAAAAAAAAAGAAAAAACAAAAAAACAAAAAAGAGAGAGAGAGAGAGAAAAAGGAGGAGAGAAAAAGAAGAGGGAAAGCATTATGATTATAGTATTCTAAGGAGTACAAAATCCTATTTTTTTTTTCAGGTGACGAAGTGGAGTACAATGCTTATTAATGCCGTGGGATTCTTTATCGATAAATTAGAGCCCCCCCAAAAAAAAGGTACAACTTAATGCCATGCACAAGCAAAGGAGGGGTGACAGAGAGGTAGATATGGGTGGAGCCTACCAACTGGCCACTGCCTGATATGCATAAGCTGCATAACACCAAAAACAAACTAGGTAATGTGTTTTTGACATTTGCACTATCAGGCAGGGAAGAAAAATCAAACTTGCTAGCATGGTAACGAGAGAAAGTGCAAAAATTCCCTTAATAATAAAACTGGAAAATGAAGTACACAAAATAACAGGAGGTGGTAAATAATGATTGAGCAGAAGAGTCAACAGATTAGAGGATCAGGAGATACACTCAAATGTGGAAATGTGAGATACAGAGAGATATTTCTGTTAAGAATCAGTTAGAAATGGTGGGCATGTCTTGCGACATAAAACAAATTTACTTTGAGAATTTTCTGCAAGAATATAAAAAAAGCCCATCTCAAGAACTTGGAAACATGAGAGAGATGAGTGAAAGCAAATCCACAACAGCACACTTTGGGTTTTCAACATTGGTAGCAAGCATATTGATCAATAGATCAAGAGGTTAACGCTCTAAAAGGCCTTTATATTTCATAAATTCAAATCACTTATATATTTATTCTATAACATTTAGGTAGAAGCGCTAGATTCTTATATGTAAAAACTGTTAGAAGCCAAACAGAGGAAGGTGGTCATTCCATGCTCCTGATTTTTTCATGTATCTAGAGAAGCTTAATGATTGTACAAAATTACAAGAGCCTCTCTCCACTCTTCTATTCACAAAAGCATGTTGAGAGAGGAACACTTGACACGATCAACTCAGTTCCTCAATGGTTGCCAATGGCTAGCGTGGGGAAAGGGAAACTGACTACAAAAGGGGCACGAATGAACATCCTGAGATGATGGAACTGCTTTATATGTGATTTATAGTGGTGGTGATTACCTTTCTACCTTTATTAAATGCACAATTTGCGCATATACATTTGTCACATTTATTGCCGTTATTAAAATCCACTTAATTCATATACTTTAAACAAAAGGTTTCTAATATAAAACTGCATTCATAAAAAAATGAATAGATATATTTCATCATTGCAGTTTTTCACAAATTAACATTTTAGCAAGATCAAGTATTGGGTTCATCATATAGAAAATATATATTGCTATACATTGTGGGAGTTCAATGATACCTCTGATTCCAGCAAGATAGGAACCTAAGACTTAAGTTTATTTTGGCTATGTAGTATGAGCGAGAAATGCACAATTTGTTTACTCTAAAGTGTGTTTTTCATAGAAAAATGTAACAAATTTTCTCAGGAGCTAAGTGAGGTGTAACAGAAATGTATTCATGAATCTTCTATTTTCTTTTCTTCTTCTCTCTTTTTGCCCTTTTTAGAAAAAAAAAAAAAAAAACACAATTTCTACCACCAACGGGGGCTCAAATTCATGACCTTGGGAATCAGAGTCAGATATTTTACCCAACTGAGCCCGCCAGGTGCCCCAAGAATAATATTATTAAAAGTTGATATTAATAGACTGTTTACAAGTTAATAAACTAAATAAATCTCAAAAAAAACCCAGTGAATGTAAAATAGTTATTTTAAAAGACATCTGAAACCCAAACATCCTGTATATGTGTTATAGAAACAAAAATTTCATAGTAAATATAGAAAATGTATATGGAATGCACACTTTCACACAAGTGACAGGTAGGGAGTATGAGAACGAGTGGTTGAGACTTCAGCTGTTATTAGTAATATGATTCATTAAAAAGAGTTTTATGAAGTCAATTAGAAATAATTTAACATTTAGGGGTGAGGTGATATATGTGTACTTGCTATATATTTCATGCACTTTCTGATGCTTCAAAATATTTTAAACATTGGGGATCCCTGGGTGGCTCAGGGTTTAGCACCTGCTTTGGCCCAGGGCGCAATCCTGGAGTCCCGGGATTGAGTCCCACGTCGGGCCCCGGCATGGAGCCTGCTTTCCCTCTGCCGTGTCTTTCTGCCTCCTCTCTCTCTCTCTTCTCTATCATGAATGAATAAATAAATAAATATTAAAAAAAAATTTACATATATTAACTTTATGTTTAAAAATAATGGTTAGAGAAAGGATTTCACTGTAGGAAGGAGGGATTTTGTCAAGGGGAAGAGCCAGGTTCTTAGAGAATATAAGTGAACATGTATGAAAGGGTAAATGAAAATATATCATAATTAATTGTCCCCAATTGGACTGGAGACGGATGGAAGCTGCAGATTTAATAGTGTGTAGGACAGGGGGACAGAACAGGTCTAAGAAGTTTAAAAAGCTAGCAAGGGGAAAATTTTAGAGATAAAATTATAATTATCCCTGAGAGACTTCTCAGATAAAGGAACCTCCTCCATGGGCTTTCATCTTATAAATGGTCCCACTAACAAGGCATTGTGCTTTCTTCAACAATCTTTGTCCCTGTCTTTCTTGATTAGAGAAAAACTAAAGTTTCCCAAATCAGGTACGTTCAATTGGGAAAGCCTGTAGTTAGAAGAGTGCAAAACCAACACGTGATATAAGAGGAAAAACCAGATAAATGCTGGACCTGAGGGGAAATTTATGGGTTTAAAAGTATAAGGCATGTTTCAACAAGATGATACTTTCCTTTGAGGAAAGGAAAAAGAATAACACAACATTGATTCTTGTAGGGATAGATATTAAATGGATAATGAATACCTCTGGGGGACTCTTTCTCTAAAAGGAAAAGATAGAAAATATTTGTTTTGAAAAACAGATGATCTATTACAAAAACTAGAGTTGTGTAGAATTCATAGGCTTCACTGTGTAGGAATGCCCCAAAAATATAGGCGAAGGTTTTAGAAAGCAAATCTCTGTGCCTGAACGGGAGGGAAAGAGAGCAACAAAAAGGCCCCACAGATTTAGGCCTACGGATGGTGAAATCTTAGAACTTTTAAGAGCTATAAAAAGTCTTTGTTATAGGAGAAAGTAAGTAGAGTGTGAACATAGCGTGCATGTCCTGCTTTGAATAAAATGAAGGACGGAAGGACCGAGGAAGGAAGACTCTGCTGTTATTGAAGAGCACCAGTTGTTTGAGGTCTGGCAATTCCAAAGGTGACAGTAAGACAGGTCTTAAGCAGAAGCTTTTGGCAAAAGAACTATTCTCCTGACCAGGCACCAGAGATGTGAAGAATCCTTAAGCTGGGAAATTAGCAAGGCAGATGTGAAACACAGGATAAAATAGCTTTGTTATGAAAGAGAGGTACAGGCTTAAAAAAAACTACAAAGCACAAATCTCATTGTACTGGCGGTAAAAATTGTGTAGGGACCCATATGGATACAGAAATTCGAGAACAATAGGAAATCAAGAAGATGCATAGACTTTTTAGTTTGCATTTTCCTGTTTTGTAAACATTAAAGAAAGGTACTTTGCATTTGGATGCATTCAATGATAATCAGACTTTTATCTGTACCCACAAGGGTAATTTAGACACCTGTTAGGCCTTAATGCATCAGAATGCATAGGACACTGCAATTGTTTCAGTATTTCTTTCCTCTTCACTGAGAAATAGAATAAATTAAAAAAAAAAAAAAAACAGGGAAAACTCTACAAAACCTTCATCTCTTAGCTTAGCAAAGCGAAAAGAACTGTAGAGTATAAAAATTTTTATTATGATTGGAAAACCTAATGTAAAGACAAAATAGATACAGGCTGTTAATGATTTGAATGTGCTTGTGTGTGTGACCATGTGTGTTCTAATACACATTTTTAAAAATGTTCCTAGTCCCAGTTCCATGGCTCATCATTATAACTATTCCCTTGCATCTACCCTTGAATTTTAGGCACCTGGCTCACTTTTTCATACTGTTGGCAAAATAACAATTATAGTTTAATTCAATCTCTAATTTCTTTTAGCTTGCAAACCTGGCTGCCTTTTGTGAATAAAGAAAATGCTCATACCTATTTAAATGTATGAACAAAAAGCCAAACTGAGCTCTTAATGCTGCCAGAGAATCATACTATAATTGTCGGATCCGTTCATTTTCCTAATGTCCTACAGTATTATCTCAAGCCTGATTTTCTCTCCTAAAACCTTCAACATTTCCAACCCCATCTACATTCTTAGATAATGCTTCTGAATTCACTGAAAAAATGGAGGCACACAGGAAAATATTGACAGTCTCCCCATTACATCTATTCATACACGAGCATATGTACACAGAAGGTAAATTTCTGCCTTTCAGGAAAATAAACTGTTTATTTACCTATTTAATGTCCATTGCTCAGTCTGCATACTTGATTGCTTCTTCTCTCGCCTACTCAGACATTGCTCCAATGTTACTCTCTTTTCCACATCATTAAAACTTCTCTCTCTAATTAATCATTTCAATCAGCACTGAAACATATATATTTTTAAGTTGCTATCTTACATAAAACCATTTTGACTCTGATTCTATAATGCCCTTAGTCTTCTTTGCAGCAAAATTCTTTTTTTGTTTGTTTGTTCGTTTGTTTGTTTTTTTTCTTGCAGCAAAATTCTTTGAGAAATAGTTGTCTATATCGCTGCCTTCAAATAACTGTTTCACAGCCTCATTTCTCCGGCACTTTCACCAAAACTAGTGTTCTTGCTCATGTCACCAAAGTACTTTATGTATTATGCCAAATTGTAATGCCTATGGCTGCCATTTGACACAGTCAATACTTCCTCTTCCTCTATTCTCTTTCTTCACTGGCCTCTCGCTTAGCCTGCACTCTTGAATTTCCTCCTGCCTCAGTCCTCTTTGCATGTCCCCCTCTTCTTTCAGATGATCACTACTGCAGTACCTTAGGGATATCAGTCTTCTTCCCATAATAATCTAATCTTAAATAATGCTATTAACAATAAATACACAGGATCACATATTCAACTCAAACTCAAATAATTCAGAAATATTACATTGTATCAAGATTACTAATGAATTTTGAGGTACAACTGAAGTACAGAGAGGTCCAGGACTATGAACAGGGGTCTATAGGTTCTTTCGTCCTGTCCCGGACCTGCTCTGAGTGCAAATTAATGCAAGCGATCTCTAAGCGATGTATATGCTTGAGATCACTTAGAAAGAAGGTATAGTTTGGGTCAAGAAATTAGACCATTTTGTGTTCAGATAATTAAATAATGCACATAACTTATTCCATAAGCCACATACATAAATTCACAGATCATAGGTGTACTGTAAGCAATTTTAGATCAGATGCATTTTTTTTAAACCATTCCAAAGATAAAGAGTATTCGTTTCTTTTTCAGGAAGACTCTCAATAGTATATTTATAAGGAAATCTGACCAAGTCATTTGCCTGCTTTCTTTCTTTTTCTTTCTTCTTTCTTTCTTTCTTTCTTTCTTTCTTTCTTTCTTTCTTTCTTTCTTTCTTTCTTTCTTTTTCTTTCTTTTCTTTCTTCTTTCTTTCCTTTCTTCTTTCTTTTCCTTTTTTCTTTCTTTCTTTCTCTCATTTTGGTAAAGCAAAACCAAAAGGAGAGCAGATCAGCTGTTTAACTATACACTTCCCTGCATTGTATCACATTTTTATACTAATGACTCCTAATTTATGTATCCGGCCAGACCCCTCTCTGGATTGCATAATATTTTGTCCAAGAGCATACTCAACATCTCTACAAAGATGTTAAATAAACATCTCCTGCTTAACATGTCAAAAACTTAATTCCTCATGAACTAGCCCTTCTACAATCTACACCATGGTGATCAACGACTACTCTTTAAAGTTCAGGAGTCATCAATTTAAGGGCAATTTGGTCTAATTCAGCCCACCACAATCACCTATTTTTGTAAATAAAGTTTGCTGAAACTTTGATGGTGAAGACCTTTGGGCCCTAGGTTAACATACTGGATGGTTAATCAGAATCCCCAAATTTTTTCAGACTGTGATCTTTTTCTAGGTCCTTAGATGAAATAAACAGATTCCTTTTGAAGTTTTTTTATTCTTTGATTATAAATGTCTTAAGAATAATAGGGCCTTGGTTATCGAGGTTACATTTTTGTTTTATTTTCCTTCCTTCCTTCCTTCCTTCCTTCCTTCCTTCCTTCCTTCCTCCCTCCCTCCCTTCCATTTTCCTTTCCTTTCTTCTTTTTTATTTCCCTTCTTTCATTATTCTTGAGTTTTGGCCCAGAAATTCCTGATCGTATTATTAACTCTTTGGTCTTTTAAGAAAACTAAAAAGTATAATTGCAGATGTTCTATTGTCCTCAGTGGAAGCCTTGGTGCACATTAAATTGTCTTATCCACCATTATAGAAAACAAGGATTCCAGGAACCCTTCTAAGTACATGACTGCTTCAAGAAGATAATATCCACAAATACCAGGGGCCAAATCCAAGCTGCATTAATAACTCCATGAGAGTAGGCAATTTTGTTGACCACTCCAAGTCTTAGTTTCTGTCTTTTTAGTATTTGGCCAACAGTAGGGATTTTTCAGAGTTTATTGTGAGAAATATAAGCTATATATATAGTAACATACATATATGTCACATATGGGAGATGCCAAATAAATTACTCATTGATCAAGCAAATATTACTGTTATTATTGTCAATTAAAATTGTAACTCAAACTAAATAAGCCAGTTATCATTGTCACGTACTACTTGAATATTTGTAATAAATATCTACCCAGGATCAAGAAACGAAAATGAAAGATAGGGAGAGATAGAGAAATAGAGAGAATGCATTGGTTATATAAATATGTTATAGGAATCTTAAAATAATTCTTTAGACTTAGACATTTGAGGAGTAATTTTCTTCTCAACTGGGTTTCTGATTTTAAAAACCTAGGATGGAGATACAAAGTAGATAAAAGAAGTTAAAAATACAAGATTTATAAGAGAAAATATGGAAATCAAGATTTTAACCCATTAATAGGATATGCTTGTTGCCTAGTCATGAAGAGGTACAGTTCAAGGATTTATTCTTCATATTTTCTAAGAATAAAATAAGAGGCAAAGATTTTTTTGTTTTTGTTTTTTTTAATTTTTATTTATTTATGATAGTCACACAGAGAGAGAGAGAGAGAGGCAGAGACACAGGCAGAGGGAGAAGCAGGCTCCATGCACCAGGAGCCTGATGTGGGATTTGATCCCGGGTCTCCAGGATCACGCCCTGGGCCAAAGGCAGGGGCTAAACCACTGCGCCACCCAGGGATCCCCAAGAGGCAAAGATTTAAGTTAAAGTAGAAGATATTTGGATTGACTACACAGAACTATTTTCTGAATATAAGTGCTATTAAAAATGGAAAAGCAATTTGAAGAAAGATGTGCTTGTTCTTTTCCTTGAAATGTGATGAATAGTCACATATTGAGGTAGTTTATAGCCTTTTTGAAAGGTTAAACAAACAAACAAGCACAAGATATTAGATGACCTCTCCAGGGTTCATTTAATCTTTAATTTTACTTTTTCTAGACTACAAAATTATAACTGTATTCTAAGAACAAAATGGCCATTTACTAACACATTGTAGGAGCCACTTCACTACCCCTCAAAGCTGCCTACTACATAGCTAATTATTTAGTAGTAATTAAATTACATGGTAGTAATTTAAGTTTTATCTACAAATCTTGTAGTGGATAAGTTTTGCACTATGATATCCTAAAGAATTGATTTTGATTCAGGACAATTTTAAATGATAAAAATATAGATGTATTATTTAATTAAACTACCAGAGACTTGTCTCTTTCATTTACAAAATTGTGATTTCATATAATCTAAGAATTTAGTAAATAAAATAAAATGTCAAATTATCACTATGACTAATAAGCAGTAGTTTCTGAAGAATATTAAGCTACCTCTATGGAATTTCTCAATGCAAAAACAAATAATACCAGGGAGTAAATTAAGTAAGAATAGACAATCCCATAGTAAAATTCATCAAGAATCCCTTTGTGTTTTAAGTGATAGCTAAGAGGAAGTGATCAAATATAAAGTTGAGTAATTAAAAAGTAGCATTTTTATAAACTCCCATCCTACTGCCCCGACCGCCAAAGAACAGAAGAGAAAAAGAGAGAGAAAGAAAAACTTTCTAAAAAGTCTATGCATTCTTCTTGATTTCCTATTGTCTCTGAATTTCTCTATCCATAGGGGTCCCCTACACAATTTTTACCCCAGTACAATGAAGATTTGTGCTTTGTAGTTTTTTTTAAGCCTGTGACCCTCTCTTCAAGACAAAGATTTTTATCCTGTGTTCACATCTGCCTTGGCTAATTTCCAGCTTAGAGGATTCTTCACATCTCTGGTGCCTGGTCCCAGGAGAATAGTTCTTTTGCCAAAAGCTCTTCTTAAGACCTTGTCTTACTTCACCTTTGGAATTTGCCAGACCTCACACAACTGGTGCTACTTCAATAACAGCAGAGTCTTTCCTTCCTGCCTTCCTGTCCTTCATTTTTATTCAACAGCAGGACATGCCAGCTATGTTCCACCTCCTACTTACTTTCTCCTATAACAAAGACTTTTTAAGCTCTTAAAATGTTTCTTAAGATTTCACCATCTCTGTAGGCCTAAATCTGTGGGCCTTTTTTGTTGTCTCTTTCCCTCTCCTTTCAGGCACAGAGATTTGCTTTTCTAAAACCTTCTCCATATATTTTTGGGGGGCATTCCTCACAGTGAAGCCTATGAATTCTACAAACTCTAGTTTTTGTAAAAATATCTGTTTTTCAAACAAATATTTTCTATCTTTTCCTTTTAAGTCCACCCAAGAGGTATCATTTATCCATTTAATATCTATCTCCTACAGAGAATCAATGTTTTGTTATTCTTTTTTCCTTCCTCAAAGAAAGTATCATCTTTGTTGAAACATGCCTTATACTTTTAAACCCATAAATTTCCCTCAGGTCCAGATATTATCTGTTTTTCCTCTTATATCAAGTGTTTGGTTTTGCATCTCTTCTAACTACAGTCTTTTCCCAATATAACTGACCTGATTTGGGGAAACTTTATGTTTTCTCCTAATCAAGAAAGACAGGGACAAGAGATTGTTGAAGAAAGCATCAATGCCTTTTTATTGACCATTTATAAGATGAAAGCACATGGAGGAGGTTCCTTATCTGAGAAGTCTCTCAGGGAATAATTATAATTTTATCTCTAAGAATTTTCCCCTTGCTAGCTTTTTAAACGTCTTAGAACTGTTCTGTCCCCCTGTCCATACACTATTAAATCTGCAAGCTTCCATCCTTCTCCAGTTCCATATTGGGGAGCAATTAATTATGAATATATTTCATTTACCCTTTCATACATGTTCACTTTATTCTCTAAGAACCTGGCTCTTCCCCTTGACAAATCCCTCACTTCCTACAGTGAAATCCTTTCTCTAGACCAATTTATTTTTAACATAAAGTTAATATAATGTTAAAATATTTTTTTTAATATTTATTTATTTATTCATTCATGATAGAGAGAGAGAGAGAGAGAGAGGCAGAAGACACAGGCAGAGGGAGAAGCAGGCTCCATGCCGGGAGCCCGACGTGGGACTCAATCCCGGGACTCCAGGATTGCGCCCTGGGCCAAAGGCAGGTGCTAAACCGCTGAGCCACCCAGGGATCCCCAATGTTAAAATATTTGAAGCATTCAGAAAAGTGCATGAAATAATATAGCAAGTACACATATATCACCCCTGAAATGTTAATATTATTTCATATTTACTTCATAAAACTCTTTTTAATGAATCATATTACTAATAACAGCTGAAGTCTCAAACCACTCAGTTCTTCATACTCCCTACATAGTCACTTGTGTGAAAGTGTTCATTCTCATATACATTTTTCTATATTTACTATGAATATTTTTTGTTTCTATAACACTATACATGGATGTTTGGGTTTCAGATGTCTTTTAAAATAACTATTTTCATTCACTGGGTTTTTTTTTGAGATTTATTTATGTTTATACTTGTTAAACAGTCTATTAATATCAACTTTAATATAATATATATTCTTGGGGCACCTGGCTGGCTCAGTTGGTAAAATATCTGACTCTTGATCCCAAGGTCATGAATTTGAGCCCCACGTTGGTGTAGAAATTGTTGTTTTTTTTTTTTTTTTCTAAAAAGGGCAAAAAAGAGAGAAGAGAAAAGAAAATAAGATATATTCCATGAATACATTTCTGTTTACTCACTTAGCTCCTGAAGAAAATTTGTTTCACTTTTTTTCTATGAGAAACAACTTTAGAGTAAACATAATTGTGCATTTCTGCTCATTACATACATAGCCAAAAATAAACTTAAGTCTTAGGTTATCCATATCTTGCTGGAATCAGAGGTATCAATTGAACTCCCACAATGTATAGCAATATATTTTTCTATATGATGAACCAATACTTGATCTTGCTAAAATGTTAAATTTGTGAAAAACTGACAATGATGAAATTATATCTATTCCATTTTTTATTGAAATGCAGTTTATAGTATGAAACCTTTGTTTAAAGTATATGATTAAGTGGATTTTAATAACTGCATAAATGTGACAAATGTATATAGCGCAAATTGTGCATTTAATAAAGGTAGAAAGGTAATCACCACCACTATAAATCACTATATAAAGCAGTTCCATCATCTCAGATGTTCATTCGTGCCCCTTTTGTAGTCAGTTCCCTTTCCCCACGCTAGCCATTGGCAACCATTGAGGAACTGAGTTGATCGTGTTCAAGTGTTCTCTCTCTCAACATGCTTTTGTGAATAGAAGAGTGGAGAGAGGCTCTTGTAATTGTACAATCATTAAGCTTCTTCTAGATAGCATGAAAAATCAGGAGCATGGAATGACCATCCTTCTCTGTTTGGCTTTCTAACAGTTTTTAACATATAAGAATCTAGTCGCTTCTACATAAATGTTATAGAATAAATATATAAGTGATTGAATTTATGAATTATAAAAGGCCTTTTAGAGCGTTAACCTCTTGATCTATTGATCAATATGCTTGCTACCAATGTTGAAAACCCAAAGTGTGCTGTTGTGTGATTTGCTTTCACTCATCTCTCTCATTTTCAAGTTCTTGAGATGGGCTTTTTTATATTCTTGCAGAAAATTCTTCAAAGATAAATTGTTTTATTGTCAAAGACATGCCCACCATTTCTAACTGATTCTTATACAGAAATATCTCTGTATCTCACATTTCACCAATTTGGAGTGTATCTCCTGATCCTCTAATATTTTGACTCTTCTGCTCAATATTATTTACCTCCTGTATTTTGTACTTCAGTTTTCCAGTTTATTATTAAGGGAAATTTTTCACTTTCTCTCTTAGCCATGTCTAGCAAGTTTGATTTTTCTTCCCTGCCTGATAGTGCAAATGTCAAAAAACACATTACCTAGTTTGTTCTTTTGGTGTTATGCAGCTTATTGCATATCCAGGCAGTGGCCAGTTGGTAGGCTCCACCCATATTCTATCTCTGTCACCTCCTTTGCTTGTGCATGCCATTAAAAGTATGTACCTTTTTTATATAGGAGAGGGGCTCTAATTTATCGATAAAGAAATACCACTGCATATAATAAGCATTGTACTCCACTTCAGTCACCTGAAAAAAAAATAGAGACATTTTAGTATCCTTAGAATACTATAATCATAATGCTTCCCTTCTTCTTTTTCTCTCTCCTTTTTCTCTCTCTCTCTCTTTTTTTGTTTTTTGTTTTTTCTTTTTTTTTTGCTTCTGGATATGGAGTCAACCGCTCATTGTGTCAGTTTCTCAGAACCACAGTGTACTTTTGATCCACAGGTATATTTCTGTATTCTGCAAAACTCTTTGGTCACTTTGTAACTTCAGATTGATGTAAGCTTTGTGAATAGAGAAAAGAGGCAGAACTGAAATAAAACAAAGGCATTTACTTGTGCTCTCAGAATTGCAATTCGGAGAGGGCAGATTTGGAGAGCAATTCAAATCGTGTCCCACTAGGGAACAAAGCCTGGAGTTTTTAAAGGCAGAGGAAATGCTTGTATACATTGTTTCCAAAGAATTTTGATTGGTGGTGGTGGCAGAAAATTAATCTTACCTAAACGTAATCGGTTTCTAAGGCTATCACTAAGCAAAAGTACATTACGGTAGAAAGAAAATTGCAGACGTTGTGCCGTCTTTGGAATATTTGTGGTTTGGCTCCATTCAAAGTTCATGGTTCTACTCAGTGGGAATGTGCATAAGATCCACATCCTTAATGGCCTCCTGGCTCCATCATAAAATTCCTTGAAATAAATGACTCTTATTTCTTCTTTCAGACCGTTTCAGAAGACCCACAGGAACACACACATCCCATGCCTTTGTGAGAGCAGGTAACTAGCAATTATTTTCATGATATCAACTATATGTCACATTTTAGACAATACCACTAATATATGATTTCACGTTCATGTGAATTTAACAACACAGCATCCTTCTCCAACCTCTAGTCAATATATGAAAATTAAATTATATGCAGTTTATGTTTTGAGCGATTAGAGACATTTTCAATTATGATTCGTAATCTCTATGCTGAAGTTTTTTTTTAAGGACCGTTCAAGTGATGACTGGCAAAAGGTAAAATGTTTTTGATTTGCAGACTATTCAAAGAAAAGAAAAATTAATTTATAAACACTTTAAATAATCTCTTGTGAAATAGACACCTAAATATTTCATGTTGTTACTAATGGAAAAATATAATGTCCTTTATTCTATATGACATATTCATATCTTATTTGTTGAACACACACACAGACACACACACATATCACCTGAATCATGACTGTTATACTTTAAATTTTTACAGTTTGCAATGATGATTGTAAAATTTAACAGTTTCTATACCTCTGACCCATTTGTTCCCATAATACCTTCACAACTGTGAATTCACTCAAGTTACTATCTTCTAAAACTCATGATGAATAGGACTAAAGAGTTTTAGTTGTCAATTAAAGAAATTTCCTTATTATTCAAATTATTTTTAGGTCATTTTTTATAATCCCAAGTTAGGTCTTTTGGCATTGACTCAACTTAATATTTATGTCCTTTGATAACTGTCTTTTCTGATCAATTTTTTCATTATGCTGGGCATTATACATGTCTCCTTTTCCCCGCTCTTTTACCAAAATAAAATATTAGAAAAACTTTGACGCATCCCTATGCTTTCTTTTCTTTTTTATATTTTATTTATTCATGAGAGACACTTATAGAGAGGCAGAGATGCAGGCAGAGGGCGAAACAGGTTCCATGCAGGGAGCCCAAGGTGGGACTCGATCCTGGGACTGCAGGATCATGCTCTGAGCCAAAGGCAGACGCACAACTGCTGAGCCACCCAGGCATCCCCTATGCTTTAATTCTTAAAGCTAAATATGTACAAAGAATACGAAAGATAAAGGTACTTTCTGAAAAGTCCTTAAGCATAAAATACATTAATAATTTTCTTTTATTCCATATACTTCTCTTTGGTATGCATTGCATTTAATTATGCCCTAGGAATTATATGCCTTTTGTTACAGTTATAGAATAAGTATAGTGATATTATGAAAAATATTTTATAAACAAAAAAAGAGAAATATTAAATACGTACTTATTAAAATGAATTTGACAGGAACCAGCAGTAAAAAGAGTAGACAAGCTAAATACCTTTCCATCTAAATTTTATAAAAGTAAACAAAAGTGAGATTTGAATTCTTTTACATTGTATGATAAAACACTATGAATTATATATGTTAGATTATAACTTCAATGCTAATAACTTCAATCTTAATTCATGTTAAATTCAGTTAGAGGAAGACTGTATGCTTTCTTTCCAGTCCTTATTAATTTGATTTTATAATTTGTTTTATTGCAAGGACTTGTAGTTTAAATACTGTATTAAATATAAGTGTAGAAAAAGAATCATTATCTTGTTCTAGAGTTAAAGTAGTGTAATATGTCATTACTATGTGTATTATTAACTGAAATTTTATGTAGATGTTCCATAATAACTTGAGGTAGTGTATCTACCTTAAATTTTGTAAGGATGTTGATCATGAGAGGGTCTTGAATATAGTCAAATGTATTTTTCTTCATTTATTTTAAATATTTTATTTATTTATTCATGAGGGACACAGAGAGAGAGGCAGAGACATAGGAAGAGGGAGAAGCAGGCTCCTTGTGGGGAATATGATATGTTATGCAATCCCAGGACCCCAGGATCATGTCCTGAGCCAAAGGCAGATGCTCAACCACTGAGCCACCTGGGTGCCTCATTTTTTCTTCATTTATTGAGACTAATAAATGAACAGCCTCCTTTGTTGTATTAATGAAGGTATTAAAATGATTTAGTTAACCAATTTTCCATTTCTGGGATACAATTAAATTTGTCCTTTTTCAGAAATATATTGTAGCAATTCTGTGTTCATTTTTAGGTTTTTTATATCTATGTCCATGAAAGATGTTACTCCTGAATTTCTTTTCCTTACAATTTCTATAAAGCTTTGGTATCAGTTTTGTATTAGACTCATGAAATTATTTGGGAAAGGTCCTTCTGCCCAAATCCCTACCGTACAATATTGAGCACATCCATTCTTTAAATATTTGATAGACTTCACCAGTGAAAACATCTTGGTCTTAAGGCTTTTTTGTAGGGATTTTTTTTTTTTACTACAGATTAATTTTTTTTAACTCTATTTGGCTACTTAGAATTTCTATGTACATCTGTGTCAATTTGGGTAAGTTGTATTTTATTGAGCAATTTATCTATTTCCTAAGTTGTTGTATTAATTACAATAAAGTTGTTCACAATATTTCCTCATTATCTTTTAACATCTGTAAAATTTATGGTGATTTTTCTTCTTCCTGATATGGTGCTTTTTATTCTCTCTTTTGCTCTTGATTAGTCATACTTGGGGATTATCAAGTTGACTAGTCTTTTAGAAGAACCTATATTTATGATATCAATTAGGATTACATCAGTATTTACACTTGTCAACAATCAGGTAATGTACAATTAAGATTTGTGCATTTTATTTAATGTAATTTCTACTTAAAAACCTGTAAACAGATAGTGAATTATATTTTAAAATATCTGCGTCAAATTTAAGAGCTGGACTTATATCAACAGTTCGCTTTGAAAGATAACACAAACTATATGTATTGGTAAAAAATTTAGTGAATGAACAGATACATGAGAAAGCAAGTACAGAAACATGAGAAGGTAGATTCTAGATGGTCGATATGAGGGTTTTTACTGTAAAATTTTTTAAACGTTGCTACACTTTTTCCCCCAAAATAAAACATTAGAAAACAAAAAGCAAAAACAAGCAAAGAGGGAATATGACCTACTGAGAATAATTCAAGAAAGTTGAGATTTGAAAGCTTGCCACCAAATAAATAATATTTTTTGAGAAAATCTAGTAGTAAAATTGACATTAGTTACAACCAGTTTAGTGGCTAGTGCTTTCTTTCCCCCTCATTGATGTATTTATTTCCTTTCATGAGGGAGACTTATACTGCAACTATATTAGGCAGTTCTTTGACATAAAGTTGTACCTTTGGCAAATAAAAATGTGGATGACAGAAAGACTAATTTTGTTTTGGTGGCCCCAAATAGGGAATGGTTCATCATAAGCACTCTCTCACAGATACCTGGTAACCAAAAAATACACATTGATAATGGGAAGCTACAGAGAGAGATGACAATAAGCTTGGAATAACAAACACATGAGGCAGATAAAGGAGCAACTAATAGAAACACCTACCCATATCATCCATTTACTTAATTAATTTACTTATTTTAGAGAGGGAGAGGTGGCAGAGGAGGCTGGAGAGGAAGAGAGAGAATCTTAAGCAGACTCCACCACACCCAGTGTAGTCTGACAGGGAGCTCAGTCTCACAACCCTGAGATCATGACCTGAGCTGATATCAAGAGTCAGATGGTTACCCAACTGAGCCACCTGGGTACCACTCACATTTTTATCCACTCATCTATTGACAGAAACTTAGGTTGTTTCCATTTTTTAGCAACCGTAAATAATGCTGCAGTAAAATGGGAGTGCAGATACTTTTTCCATATACTATTTTCATTTCCTTTAGATAAATACCCAGAATTGAGATTACTGAATCAAATGATAGCTTTTAAAAAAAAAATTTTATAGAAACTCCGTATGTTTCCACAGTGGCTGGACCAATCTACAGTGCATAAGTTTTCCCTTTTACCACATCCTCATCAACATTTGTTATTTCTTGTCTTCTTGGTTAAATCCTTATCCAAGATATAGCTTGCAAATACTTTATCTCATGCTATAGATTTTTTTTTTCTTTATTCTGTTCATTGTTTCTTCAGCTGTGCAGAAGCTATTTTGTTTGATATACTCCCATTTGTTAATTTTAGCTTTTGTCGTTTGTATTTTTGGTCTCACCTCCAAAAAAAAAAAATAATAATAATTGTCAAGGCCAATGTGAAAGAGCTCTTTTCTGTTTCTTTTTCCCTAGGATTTTTTTTTATAATATCAGATATTATGTTTAAGTCTATAATCCATTTCAAGCTAATTTTTGTGAGTGGAATAAGACAAGGGTCGGATATAACTTTCTTCATGTAGTTATCCAGTTTCCCAGCACCATTTACTGAAAAGACTATCATTTCCCCATTGAATGTTATTGACTCCTTTGTCAAATGTTAGTTGACCAAATACATGAAAAGGAAAATTATCATTATTTGCAAATGAGATGATCTTTTATACAGATAATCCTGAAGACTCAACAAAAAAGTTGTTGGAACTGATCGACGACTTTTGATCTTTGACATAAATCAACATACAGAATATAAAATCCAGGATATAAAATCAACATACAAAAATCAGTTTTATTTATATACACTAACAAAAAATCTGAAGAAGAAATAAGTCTATTTCATTCACAACAGTCTAAACAAATACTTAGGAATAAACTTAATGAAGGAAGTGAATGGTGTGTACAATGTAAACTACAGGCCTTTGATAAAAGAAAATTTAAAAGACAAACAAAGGGAAAGATGATGGATCAGAAGAATTAAAAGTGTAAAGACATCCATACCACGCAAAATCATCTGTGGATTCAGTGCAATTTCTATAAAAATTCCAATGGCATTTTACACAGAAATAGAAAAAAAAAATTCTAAAGTTTATATGGAACCACAAAAGACCCTGAATAGCCAAAACAATCATGACAGAGAAGAATAAAGCTAAAGACATCACATTTTCTGGTTTCAAACTATACTACTATTATAACTAAAGTTATACTAATTAAGAGTGTATGGTATTGGTGTAAAAATAGACATATAGAATAATGGAACAGAATAGAAAGCCCAGAAATAGCTCATACTACTTGATTTTTAAGAATATGAAATGATAGTAATTAAGAAAATGAGTGATTAGCTTATCACATATCAATCCTGGGATAAAATAAAGAGTTAAGAAATCAACTCATATAACAAGGGTCAGCCAATTTATTTATATCAATGTAATTAACTTCTCCTATACAAAGTTACATCAAATTAAATTACAGATGTAAATGCAAGATATAGCAGTACAAATCTTCTATATGGAAATGTAATAGAAAATGTGACAGATTTTTTTTTTGACAGTTTTAGATTAGGCAAATAATTTTTAGATATAACAAAAACCACAAATCATAAATAAAAATTGATAAATTGGACTATATCAAATTAAAACAATAGTCTGTTCTTTGATACTCATTAAGAATTTTTTTTAAAAAACTGGGATAAAATATGTACAAAATGGATACCTGATAAAGGACATGGATCCAGAATCTACAAAAAAAAAAATCATTACACAAAAATAAAAAGATAATTTAATACAAAATTGGCAAAACATTTGAATAGATACTTTACCAAAAAAAGATACATAGATTGCATGTAAAAATAAAGATGTGTTTAGCATCTTCCTTCTTTAAGGAAATGCACATTTAAAGCTCATTGAGGGGATCCCTGGGTGGCGCAGCGGTTTGGCGCCTGCCTTTGGCCCAGGGCGCGATCCTGGAGACCCGGGATCGAATCCCACATCGGGCTCCCGGTGCATGGAGCCTGCTTCTCCCTCTGCCTGTGTCTCTGCCTCTCTCTCTCTCTCTCTCTCTGTAACTATCATAAATAAATAAAAATTTAAAAAAAAAAAAAAAAAAAAAAAGCTCATTGAGATATGACCAGACACTTAATGGAATGATTAAAATTTAAAAGACTGATAACCAGGATCCCTGGGTGGCACAGCAGTTTAGCGCCTGCCTTTGGCCCAGGGCGCGATCCTGGAGACCCGGGATCGAATCCCACGTCGGGCTCCTGGTGCATGGAGCCTGCTTCTCCCTCTGCCTGTGTCTCTGCCTCTCTCTCTCTCTCTATCATAAATAAATAAATATTAAAAAAATAAAAAAATAAAAGACTGATAACCAAGTACAGGTAAGGATGCAGAACAACTGGAGTGCTCATGAATCGTTTGTAGGACAGCAAAATGGCACAGACACTTTGGAAGGAAAACAATATGCAGTTTCATGTAAACTTAAACTTCTGCTTAACAATGAAACCCAAGAATCTCATTACTAAGATTTTCCCATAAGGAAGCAAAAGTTATTCACATAAAGACCTAAATACAAATGTTTATAGCAGCTTTATCTCATAATTACTGCAATCTAAAAACATTACAAATGTCCATAAAATTTGAAAAGGTTTAAAAATTTGGTATATTCATACAATGGAACTACTCAATTATTTAAAAAAAAAATACTACTTAGATATGAAACAAGATTAATCTCAAATGCATTAGCAAGGTGAAAGAAACCAGTCACTGAAACTACATACTATATGATTCCATGTATATGGTTTTACAGAATGGCACAACTATGCTATAAGGACAGGAATCAAACAAGTAGTTGCTAAGGGCTGTGGGGGCACGGGTGGTGGTTAAGAGTGGATTTGCTACAAAGGTGCACAAGGAAACTTGTTGGGGGTGATGAAATTATTCTGTCTTCATGGTGGTGGTGACGGTGACCTTACTTTTTCAAGACTCACTAACTGTACCCATAAGGGGGTGACTAAAAAGAGCAACAACAAAAATAAAGGTCTATTTCTTGCAAATTCAAGAATTTTGGTTCATATTCACTTATGAATAAAACCAAGCATGATATCCTTCAACCCACCATTAAATATTTGATATCTTCAACATCTAATATCAGAAATACAAAAGGGGCAAATTATATCAAAGAGACTTGGTAAATTTTCAAATTAATTTTAAGATACTTAATTAGAAATCAGCATCTTGGGGGGCGCCTGGGTGGTCCAGTCAGTTGAGCATCTGGCTCTTTGTTTTGGCTCAGGCCATTATCTCATGGGTCATGAGATGGAGCCCGGTATCATGCTGTCCACTTAATGGGGAGTCTAGTGAAGACTCTCTCCCTCTGCCCCTCCCCACATTGGCACATGCTATCTCTCTCTCTCTCTCGCTCTCTCTCTCTCACACACACACACACACACACCATACTTGTTCTCTAAAATATAAGTAAAATATAAATAAATAAATAAATAAATCTTTAAAGATCACCATGTTTCTTTTGTCTTTATATGATATCATCAAACCAACTATAGCTCTTCATTTTCTATCATAAAACAAATGATTTGTATATTAGCATACATAGAGTTCAAGTCAGAGAATAAATGATACAAATTTAAGTTTCTTTTTAATCCCCTCTAATACATATCAACAATGTATTTGTACAGATAAATCTTTGTAACACTTGTCAGAGGCAATCCTAAGGCATTCCAACCATGTTTCTTTAAAATTCTTATTAGAGCTGAATATGAAGTTATAATTCTGTAACAAGTTATAGAGTACTTACCAGATGATTTGAAGCTGCATTTAAGTTACAAATATATTATTAGCCAATCTATTTTTTCCCAGAAATAAGTACTAGGTTAATCTGGAGCTAACTGATTGGAAGTCAATTGTACTAGTTATTATGAAATTGTTATACTTTAAAATGAGGACGTGATTTCAAAATATATTACTTCAAAAATCATATTACTGCTCTTAATACAACCAAGAATCTAAATATCAATAAAATTTTTTAAAAATATGTTATGTTTTGACATATTCTTTTTTTTTTGTTTTGTTTTGACATATTCTTAAATACAGATGTAGAGCAGTGGTATCAGTATTTCCAATTTGAAGGCAGATTGTTTCTCTATAGAAAAGTTTTATCTATTTCCACCAGCCATAGGCTTACATCTGAACATCTTGGGCTATATAAAATGTTTAGAACCTCCATACTATAGTTATATGATTACTGTTCTGTAAGCAAAGCTCAATTCTGCTGATATAATGGGCAGTGTTCTTTTTAATATTTGATACTGACACTCTTTCATGTAACTTAAAGAAAAATAACTTTATCAACAAATTTTCCATGTCTAATATATATTTAATCTTAGACTCCAAATGTTTGTTTAATGTTTATACTAGAAAATAAGTATTTGTACCAAATTTGTATTTTATCTGAAATGTGGCAGGTCCTGAGCTAGAATTAAAATGTGTTGATATGTAATTAACGTATTTGTTTCCACCTTTATTCATTGTAAATAGACTTTTGTCTTACAAAAACACTTAAACAATAAATAAATAAATAAATAAATAAATAATTCAATTATGCACATACATTGATAAAATAGGTAATGTGCATTACCTAAAGTATTTAGTGCAACATACACAGATCAAGAGACGGACTGAGAATTAGCAGCTATGGTTTTGATCTACCTCTCTTTTAAAATCTTGATACCCTTTTTGAGTAGTATTTTAGCACCCCAGAAGCACTCTGCTCATCACAGACTATTTTTAAAACATGTTGCTTTGGGTCACCTGGGTGGCTTAGTCAGTTACGTGTCTAGTTTTGGCTTGGGTCATGATCTCAGAGTCCTGGGATCAAGGCCTGCTATGGGCTTCATGCTCAGCGAGGAGTCTGCTTGTCCTTCTCCCTCTGCCCCTCCCTCCACTTGTGCTCTCTCACTGAAAGAAAGAAAGAAAGAAAGAAAGAAAGAAAGAAAGAAAGAAAGAAAGAAAGAAAAAAAGAAAGAGAAAATCTTTAAACAAAAAGGAAGACAAAACAAGAGGCATGTTATATTTTAGGGGCACCTAGGTAGCTCATTTGGTTAAGTGTCAATGTTGCATATGAAATCTGAAAGTAGTCTGCTGGAGCATTCTCTCTTGCTTGGAGGAGGCCAGCTTTCGGCTCTATTCAGGCCTTCAACTGATTGGACAGGGCCCAAACACATTATGGAGGGCAATATGTTTACTCAAAGTTCACCAATTTAGATGCTAATCTCATTCAAAAACACCGTCCAAGTTGGCACATAGAATTAACCATAACAGGCAGCAATTTCCTTCTATGAAGTAAAGTAGAATTTGCTTTCTATTCATATTCCATTGGTAAAAACCTAGTCAGATACCCATGCTCCCTGAAAGGTGGTGAGGGGGAATAAAAATAGTCCCCAGGTAGGAATTTATGTGCCCTAGAAAAGGAAATTAGAGATTTGGGGAGATGGCTAATGCGATCTGTTGCATATGCATAAATTCATAGGAGTCATCCTTTCACACCTCAAATACAACTCTCTCCTTTCAGTGGGTCCATTAAACTATGTTATTCAGCAAAAGTCTGGGATTCCTCTGTGATGCGTTATTCCGTGCACCAGGTCCAGATTTGGACTGCTTATGGTCTTGAGACTACAAACTGAAAGACAAGGTATTTGCTCCTACACCATCAAATATAAAATCATGGAGTCAGAACAGAGTAACAGAAACAAACCAATGAAAATTTGGCAAAAAGAAGAACTGAAATCACATAGAATTTTCTAGTCCACAGCAATGATTAAATCTAGCTGGGCAGGGTTCAATAACCTTGACCTGACAGCAGAGTGGATTTTAGTGTATTAGGTTCCCATTGCTCTTGTAATAAGTTTCCACAAACATGTTGTCTTAAAACAATACAAGCTTATTAACCTACAGTTTTGGATATTAGAACTTATTTTGGGCTAAAATCAAGGTGTCAGCTGGACTGATTTCTTCTGGAGGCTTCAGGAAGGAATTATTTCTTTGCCTTTTCCAACTTTTAGAGGCTTCTGGAGATTTCTAGGCTCTTGGTTCCTGGGGAGCACCAACATATCCCTTTTTCTTTCTGCTCCCATTATCACAGACCCTACTGATACGGGAGAACTTGGTTCTTGATTCTTGTCTCACGGAGTGGAAGAAGGAATCTGGCTGCCAACAGAGAATGACCAAAGCTGATAGAAGTTTATTAAGCAGAGGCACAGAGAAAGCTCTCAAAGGCGAGAGGGGGCCCCATCAGGATTGCCACCAGGGCTTGTAGGGTCTGTCTTTTATAGGAAACTGACCAGGGAACTTAGTACGTTTCTTGTCAATATCTGGTGGGATTAGTAAATATCATGTCTATATTTAGAATAAACATGGTGGACTTATAACTATCAGGATAACAAACAAGATGTTCTTGTAAATATCATGAGCCCAAGCAAGGTGTTCCCTTCTCTCTGGTTAATCTCTCCTCCATAACATTTCTCTACATCTAGGATTTCTGTGAGCTGAGTCAGGTAGCCCATGGCCTAGAGACTCTTGTGCCATCTTGGCTTGAGCAGGGACTATTGATAACACCTTAATGACAGATTTCTTTGTGGTCTGGGGAGTTTGTGTGATTACTTAGTAAGTAGCCATTAAAGGGGGATACCCCCTAACATTTTGGAGCTAGGGAGCCAGGTCTATTTTTTCTGTTTTTACTGTCTTGTCTCAGTTTTCTTGGGATGGGTAGGAGCCTGACTCTGGGGTTTTTCCCATCTCTTTCCCTGCCTCACCCCATCTGCCCCTAATTTGTTCCTGCATCACTGCTACTAAGTCTGATCCTTCTTCCTGCCTCTTAGGACATTGAACCCACCCAGATAATCTAGGATGAGCTCCCTCTTCTCAAGATCTATCCTCAAGTCCCTGTTATGTTGTAATTAACTGATTCACGGATTCTGGAGCTTGTAGGATGTGAACATCTCTGCCAGTATTCTGTATACTGCTATGCCAACAACCCCCCTCCCCCACGCCATCTCCCCACCAACACACATCTTAGTGTCTGTTCTCTGGGAGGAAACCCCAGAAGACACCATTGTTATCCATGACCTCTTAGAGGTTTTCTTTGATATCATTTTCATTGGCTACAGTAGATGCCAGAGAACACTCCTTTAGGTTGAAGTCTTTATTGCCTGTTACTTCTGATGCATGTGTAAAAGCCTGAATCTTTTTACTCCCATCAAGCTTATGGTCATTAACCACAAAATTTCTTTTAAAAATTTAAAATTAAATTAAAAAAAAATCAGTAGGCTTCTGGTAGCATGCATTAGTAAACATGCACAATACTCTTTTTTTTTTTTTTTTTTGGACAGTTTGTAAGCCTGACTTATTAAGTGCCTTAAACCTATACTTTTTTTCCCCCTTATCTTATTAGTTGTTACAGTAAAACCATCTGAAATAACAGGCTTGAGGTAGAAGGTGATACCTTTAATATGATCTTGGCTGCAGGATTGGGACTTATTGTCAATGAGACCTCGTGATAGGAGGCCTCTGAGCATGGCATGAGAAAGAGTATTATGCTTGGTTCCTGATATTTTTATTAATCTTTGATAAGTGACTCCAGAACTGGAAAAGAATAAGCGTTATTGTGGCAAGCCACCAAATGCTTGGGAAATTACTATGGCAGATAGAGTAAATAAATACACCAAGAACTTGCTCCACTGGCTGGTCAAAGAGGCTTTCCAAAATGCCAGCTGATTTGATCACCCCTATGAACCATAGGTGGGTTCAACTATCCCTTTTGCCGATTTTGTTGTTTGTTTTCGTTAACCTGTTCTGTCTCTGCGATTTAATATTTCATGTACTGGGAACAAGTACCTTTTCTCTCAGCCTCAGTCTTCATGTCATTCGTTCCCATCCAAATTTTGGTTGAGATCATTTTCTCTTTCTTAAAATACTTTGCTAAAAACGGCTAGGAATATTTAATACACACTAACACTCTAGCTCATTCCACCTGCTTCCCAGAAAGCCATGGGCCTTGCAGTTATGCCGATACTGTGACCATGTTGACAAGTGACCATGATGACGACTTACCAAACATTTTGCTGCCACACTAGGAACTTGAGAATTTTTCCTCTTCCTCACCTCTCCTTGTTTAGTCACTAAACCAGTACCACATATTTTAGATTTTTTTTTAAAGATTTTATTTATTTATTCATGAGAGACACACACACACAGAGGCAGAGACACAGGCAGAGGGAGAAGCAGGCTCCATGCAGGGAGCTAATGTGAGACTCAATCCTGGGTCTCCAGGTGCAGGCGGCGCTAAACTGCTGAGCCACCTGGTGGCTGCCCTATTTTATTTTTTTTATTTTATTTTTTTATTTTTTTATTTTTGGCTGCCCTATTTTAGATTTTATGTCTTGAACTTATACAATGTTTTGTGTCAATTATATTTTGGTGAAGATTCCATTATTGATGGAATGTTGTCTCAATAGTTGTTATAAAGTTTGATTTTCATTTTCAAGACACTTGGGATCCCTGGGTGGCGCAGCGGTTTGGCGCCTGCCTTTGGCCCAGGGCGCGATCCTGGAGACCTGGGATCGAATCCCACATCGGGCAACCCGGTGCATGGAGCCTGCTTCTCCCTCTGCCTATGTCTCTGCCTCTCTCTTTCTCTCTCTCTATCATAAATAAATGAAAATTGAAAAAAAAAATTAAAAAAAAAAAAGTTTAAAGACACTTGAGTAAGAAGTGAATGTGTTCCAAAGCTCATTTGGATCGTCTTGAGTCACCTAGGTTTTAAAACAGGCAAAGTCTAGGAAATCATCCAGGAAAGAAAAACATGTACCTAAAATGTTTTCATTTAGCAGTGCCCATCAGTCATGAGACTCTGAGTTCATGGACATCCTGTTCCAAGCTCAGATTGTGACAGGCCCAGGCTCATTCCTATAAAGAACCTGGGAGTAGAGGAGGGGCCAGAAAGGCAGAGTTGACCAGTGTAGAGATTCATTTTCTTTCTTTTCTTTCTTCTTCCTTCCTTCCTTCCTTCCTTCCTTCCTTCCTTCCTTCCTTCCTTCCTTCCTTCCTTTCTTTCTTTCTTTCTTTCTTTCTTTCTTTCTTTCTTTCTTTCTTCTTCCTTCTTTCCTTTTTTTAAGATTTTATTTATTTATTCATGAGGGACACACAGAGAGAGGCAGAGACAGGGAGCCTGATGGGGGACTCAATCCCAGACCCTGGAATCAGGCCCTGAGTCAAAGGCAGACGCTCAACCGCTGAGCCACCCAGGCTTCCCTGTTTCCTTCCTTCCTTCCTTCCTTCCTTCCTTCCTTCCTTCCTTCCTTCCTTCCTTCCTTCCTTCCTTCCTTCCTCTTTCTTCTTTCTTTCTTTTCTTTCTTTCTTTCTTCTTCTTTCTTTCTTTCTTTCTTTCTTTCTTTCTTTCTTTCTTTCTCTTTCTTTCTTTCTTTTTCTTTCTTTCTTTCTTTTTTTCTTCTTTCTTTCTTTTTTCTTTCTTTCTCTTTCTTCTTTTTGATTGTTTTCTAAAAGAGCTAATATCGCATACAAGCTCTTTAAAGACTGGCCAATAAGACAGCTTTATTTTTACTAATGTAACAGATTATATAGTACAGGGGAAGGGTCTCTGTCCATTATAGTGCAGCAAATTCACAGCCTGGTTGCCAGCCCAGCAGCACGTAGGTGGCCATTGTCAGATTATCACCAGCGCTGCCCTGACACCAGCCATAGCAGTGGCAGCAGAGCAACCTCTGCAGGCAGTTCTCACATCTCTGGCCCACTCAAGTATTGGCTGGGGAGTTTGTTGGCCTTTCGAGGCCTGGAAAGGTGAATGGTATCAAAGGGAAGCAGAGTCAAAGCAGAAGACAAGGTAAAAGGTGATGGCTGTGTGTGAGTTGACAGCTGTGTCGTGATCATAGAGCCACATCCCCTGTGGATCTGAAGGAATAAATAGGACAGAAGCTTTGAAAGCCTCCTCTGGATAGAGACACCTAATTTCTCTCAGTCACAGAAATTGTGACACTACGCTTACGTTCAGTTCCTAAAAACCCCAGGGCCCTTATGCAATCTGTTTCAACTATGTCACAGAGTTGTAAACAGATATACAAAGTTATGCACTACATTGATTCCAAACAGAAAATAGTCTCCCAAATTACTTACCCTTCTTTATTTAGATGTTACATGGGAATTATAGAGCACTACCTTGGTTGATTTCCATCACTCCTGAAGCTAGGAAAGAGGATGCATTTCAGGAAAGTGTGTGTTCATTTATGGAACTTATTTTCTTTTATCATAAAGTAGATAGAGCGGAGGAGACATTAGAAAATCCCAGATTTTATGAGTCTCTGAGTTGCAAAAGTGTTTTAAAACACCAAGCTGTCCTATGTTTGATGTATTTTCCTTTGGGGCTTGAGTAATAAACATAGATATATGGAGGCAAGAATTTTATATCAAGTTTTAATGAAAGGTTAATCACTTCAGCATCAATAAGTCATTTACTGGGAAAGACATTCTAATTCATAACTGTAAGGTTTGATATGTGTTTCCATTTATTAACATGTAAGGAGAGAAAAAAATGAAAATAACCAAACTTAAAACTTAAAATATAGCTATTAACTGCTTGGTGCTCCCAGATGCTAATAGATTCCTGTCAAAGTAGAAGCTGACTTAAGATGACCTTGGATGAAGTTGACTAGTACGGAAATTCAATTAACTGCTGCATTAGGGTAGTAATGAACACACTTCTTGGAGGTTAGTAACATCCAGAGGAGACCCAGCCCAAGGGTACAAGTTGTTAAGTATGCCACCGAGACAGCAGAAGAAGAATAAAATTATATGCCAGCAACTGGAAGCTTCATATAATAAATTATTTTTAATGTTATAATGATACAGACAAAACCCCCTCGAATCTAAAACCTCAGAGCAGCAAGTTGCTAAGGAAGGCTGTTCATAGTTTTGCTACAAATACGTAAGACTGTTTATGATAGATTTTTTTAAAAGTGGCCACAATTAGTCATGCTGCCTTATATCCATGCTGTTTGCAGAGTAATTTTGCAGATGTTTCTTTAAGAGGTAGAGTCTCTTTCCTTACTCTTTGAATTTGAGCTGGTGCAGGGACTTACTTCACAAGAGAGACAGCGTGAGGTTGTATCACTCCTTAGCGTCAGATTCAAGAAGCCTTGAATGTCCCTGCAACTTTCTTGGATTCCTGCAGCCTTCATCTGAATAAAACTAGAGCAGAGTCATCAGCTGACTCATCTCAGCCAAGGCCCAAGACATGTGAAAAAGTCCAAATAAACTCAGTAAAGCCTAACCTTATCGGTCTTTCCAGCTAACCCCACCTCCCCACCTACAGCTCACTGAGCAGGTTACATAACCAAGGCCACCCTAGACCTGTCAGGCCCACGGTGACTCAGGGTCTCATGAGTTGATGAAATGTTTGTTGTTTCAAACTACCAAGTTTCACACTGGTGTGTTACATAGCCACAAACCACTGGCACACTACTGATGGCTTTGTGTTAGGAAATACAACAAAAAGGCTCATTTGTTAAAACACAACTAATACTAATACTTTGTAAACATCCTCCACTACTATTGATTGATTGATCTATTGATCTATCTACAAATACACAGATATAAATACATGTATTATAGCCATACCTATGTGTATTCGTACTTACATACATTATACCTCTATGAAGAAATATAAGCAGAGTAAGAAGACAGAGTGCTGAGTGGGAAGGGGTTTTATTTTAGATGCAGGGTGATGCCCAGATGCTCTCGGGAGTCAGAAAATGTATAAATAGATTCCCTTTCACTAGATTATCACCTCAATTCTTGGTAGGGAGTATGATGGACACAAGTGACATTCATAGCTGGTGGTTAGCAAGAGGGAATAGAGTCAGGGAACCGAACCTCCAGATTAAAACTCAGTGTGTGAAAGTTTGGAAAATTAGTCGGGTTGAGATAGTTAATTTATTTCACCTTCCTGTCAGTTGAGATGGAAACAGCATCACCTTTCGCTTCTCGCTTCTCCTTACAATCTAGATTAAAATCCAACTGGAACCTGTAGCTTGTAGCGGCTCCAGAGATTTCAAAACCTGTCTCTTCTATATCCCCTCGGCCAAGGCTTGTCAGAGCCTTATTATCACTAGCATGAAGTATGGCAAAAACATGCCTTAGTGATTTTTCTGAACCAAACAAACCTCTTTCCTTTTAAGCCAAGTTTCACTCAGGAAGGACTTTCAGCTTGAACCAAATTGAGAAGTTTCATTTTTCATTTATGATCCTTCAAAGGTTGTTTTATAGCATCTTATCAATATTCTTTCATGACCCCAGAGCATCTCAGATTGCTTCCCCCTGTCTGCCACTCCCCATTACTTCCCAGGGAACATACACCATAGGTGAAGTATACCATCCAAATATATTTTTCACCTTTTAATTTCAAAAAAGAAACCCAAGGACTGGTAAGCTACACAAATGTTTATGCTTTCTCTTTTCCCAGAAGGCTGAAGAATTCAAAGTCAAATATGTATTTAACTTTTAAAATTTCATATCCCAACATTTTTTTCTTATTTGTCAAAACAAGATTACTGATACATCGCTGAAAAACTCTCATTAAAATTAATAGGAGCAAGAAAAGTAATCAAATAAATAAACTTTCAAAATAAAAGGCACTGAGCGATTTAAAGAAGATTGTAGTTGGTCAGAAATAGGATGGGTTTTGGTTGAGACAGACAAGCTAGTTCAATGAAAAAGGCACAAGGGACCCAGGTATATCTGTGTGTCTGGAAGAGTATGAAAATATTGAATAGAATATACTGAGTATGGAGTATATTCCAAGTATATGAAAATAATGAGCTTAGGACTGGAGGCTCTAAGAATATAAGGTCTTACAGAAGCAGTTAATGAGTGGTAAAAGGAAAGGATGCCCAGGGTTTAAGCAGTCCACAGTTTTGAGGATAATATCAAAGATTATAGAATCAGACTGCTGGGATTTGAATCCAAGGTCCGACGTTTACAAGATGTGAGTTACAAATGCGCTTCTCTTTTCTTATCTGGGAATAGTAATAGTTTTACTATTCTTCGGGTTATAAATATAAAATGGGTTAATGTTTGATTTTGAAAATTATATTGTTGTCTAAAAATTCACCTCTCTGCTTAGGTCATTTGGATCCTCTGACCTGGAACATTCTTTCAAGAGATCCCCTGGTTTATCCTATCATCCTATCATTTCATCTATGTCTTCAAATGCCAACTCCTGAGAGCATCCGAGCATCACCCTGCAGCTAAAATAGAACCTCTTCTCACTCAGCGCTCTGTCTTCTTATTCTGCTTTATATGTCTTCATAGTACTTATCGATATTTGAGATCAAGTCTATGTTTAGATGTTCTCTCTCTTCCTACTAGAATATAATAAGGTACATAACAGTAGAGATTTTTGCCTTTTATTGTTGTTTTTCACTGATTTAAATTTCTCTACCTAGAAACTATATGACTTATAGATCTTTCTTACTAGATATGTTTCAGTACATTTGAGTAAAGATTTTTATTTTTTTATCTTCAAATATAATTAACATACGGTGTTATACTAGTTTCAAGAGTACAATATAGCGATTCAACAATTCTATACACTACTCATTGCTCATCCACGAAAAGTGTACTCTTAATCCCCTTCACCTATTTCACCCATCCTCCCACCAATTTCCCTCTGGCATCCACCAATTTGTTCTCTCTGTCTCTATATTCAAGAGCCTTTTTTGTGTTCATGTCTTTCTGTTTGTTTGTTTGTTTGTTTGTCTATATGATGTACATCCCAAATAAATCTTATCATTGGTCTTTTAAAATTTTTACCTTGTGGGAATGAGCGGCAGAAGTGTCTTTAAGAATATGCTTTGCTCTAAAAAACAGAGACACACACATACACACACTGGTGATCTGTATCTACAGATACAAGTAGAAAAATGAGCAGAACTTTTTTTTTCTTTTTCCTGCCCGAGGAAAATATGTTTTGGGAATTGGAATATCTCATGTATTCAGAGAATAACTTTTTAATGACCCTGATTCTTCGATCAGAACAGCTTTGGTTACTTTAGCTTACTGTGTGTATGAAGCATGTGAAAAGTAGTCCCTTGTCCTTTCAAGGAGTAAACTTTGAGTGGCTGTAATGAAGAGGAAGCATAAATATACACAGCATTTAATGATGACCTGAAGTATAAGCAGTTCCCATTGGTTGCAGTGTAATTTAAATTAAGGGCATGATTTGGTCAAGTTTATCTCCCTGCCTGGCAAGCCAAAACACTCTCTGACAATCACATAGTGAACAGTCCCTTCTTCCTTTGTGTACATTTAAAAGATATTTTTTCAATGCATACATGACAGGGTCGCCTGGGTGGTTCAGTGGTTGGGCGTCTGCCTTTGGATTAGGCCCCCACAGGGAGCCTGTTTCTCCCTCTACCTGTGTCTCTACCTCTCTCTGTGTGTCTTTCATGAATAAATGAGTAAAATCTTGAAAAAAAAAAAGAAAAGCTCAGATCTTTAAAAATAAATAAATAAATAAATGCATGCATACATGACACATTAAATTCATTGAATGTTGATGGATCAATTTTTCATTTTAATTGTTTTCATCTTGCATAATCATAGCTCTTCTGAGGGTCACAATTACCCATTTTATTAAATGCCTATACAAAAACTGCCCATTTTTACAATTAGGCTTAAATTTTGTGGATTTTAAAAAAGGTATTTTTATAAAGAGAGCTGGCTATACTGTAATTTTTATTTGGTACTATACTATGTATTTATACTTAATTATGTAATTATAAATTATGTACACTTAAAATTTAAAAATTATAATAAACTCTTGAATATGAGATAAAAATCTTCTTTAATTAAAAAAAAATAAAAGCCTTTTTTATAGCTATCAATACCAATATTTCAAAACTGAAATTCAAATCTACTGGTTATCTACAAATTTTCTCCATGATTTTAATCTCTTTTTCGGCAAGCCTGATAATGTAAAGCTTTAAATAACTAAAACCTTAACAGGAATACATCTTTCTGAAATCCATGGGGTTTTTCTACCAATAGTGAAGCACATACAGTCCAACGCAAGGAAAAACTTTCTTCCTGTCTCATTTTTTCCATCAATAGAAACTGAAATTGTTGAAAATAAAAGATTAAGCTAAAGTTCATTATCCACATTTATTTTAAAAATGATTGCCCATAATGTCATTTAATAATCTCATTAATATATTCTGTATTACCCTCAAATTGTCATAGACCGCATACTCCCTACTCCATATGTAAGAGTAGAAATTGCAGATTATGTCAGGGAGACAATACAATCCTGCATCCAAACCACAGCACTTTCAGACTGCAGGCCTGTGGGACTAAGAGATGGGGCACCAGAACCACAGAGGTAAACCAGAATTGTTGGAACCTAGGTCACTCTAGTTACATATTTACTGTTCTAGCTCAGGTGTTTGAGAACTTTATTTTGCCTAACAGAGACTTTGGGTCCCTCACCTAGTAGGAGGGAAGCAGAAATAATGAATATACTTATGGAAACAGTGAGGCAAATGGTAGTGAGTTTTGAGTAAAAGTTATAAAGAACTGACAAAAAATAGGAACAAGAGACTCTGAATAAGGCTTTCTTTATAGACTTTACTGCCCTGGCATCTGCGGTGAAAAATCTGAGCAAAGGAATCAGGCACTAGCAATTTACCTTACTGTACTGTAGATTTTGAAGATTGATAGCGTTTTGTTCTCCTTGTACAGCACATTGGATACATGGAAAGGGTATATGGCTTGCCTTAGCACACTAAGTTTATATCTGATTTATAAGCTGCATAGGGCTCTCCATCAAAATAACAGAAAAGATTTTAGTGTTTCTTAGAATGGCATTCTGACTTTTGTCTAAGAATGAAATGTGATTTAAAGTGCATCACCTTATTGATGGGGAGATCAAACCCCTCCCACTACCTATTTTACAACTTATTTCAAATAAGGCCCTCAATTTGGTTTGTGGCAAATATGATTTCTTCAACATTGACAGATTTATTTTGATCCTGACAATAGCACCAGCAAATAATAGCTCTGTTCTAAAAGGGAAGCTACTTACTTTTGTCTTTGAAGACTTAACAGCTTATCAAGGGGATAACTTGCAACCACTAAGAAGTTTACTGTTGCACAGAGGAGGTAGCTCAAACCTAGGATTTTAGTTGACACCTAAATAACCTAACAGATATAAAAATATTTAAGAATGGCAGATTGCCTAATATTAGGTTAAAAAAGGGGAAACTGACTTATAATTTTAAAAGGTTACTCAGTATTTCATGAATTTGACATAAAGTTGCATTCTATTATATTCTATATGTTCTATTTATGTTCTAAATTAGTGCTTCTTGTGACTGACCAGTCTCAAAAATCCTGTCTAAATAAATACATAAATACATTTTGAAAGAAAGAAAAGAGAGGACATTAAGGAAGGGGGAAAGGAAGGGAAGAGGTCAAGAAGAAAGGAAGGCAGGAAGAAACCTTAAAGGAGACTTAAAACTCTTAAAGAAATTTTATATACATTTATTCTCTTAAGTTTTTTAAGAATAGTTTTTGTTGAGGGGTGCCTAGGTGACTGCATCGATTGAGCAACCAACTCCTGATTTCCACTCAGGTCATGATCCTAGGGCTATGAAATGCAGCCCCACATCAGTCTCCATGCTCAGCATGGAGTCTGCTTGAGATTCTATCTCCCTCTGCCCCTCCCCTGCTTACACACACACTCCCTAAAAAATATAAAGTCTTTCAAAATATATATTTTTTATTGAACTATATTCATGGGAAATTCTAAAATATTTTGAGCAGTCTTTTATAGATCTAGAAGCTGAAAAGAGATAGAGTGGCTAAAGGATATTAGCTTTGATGGATGGCCACAAAATCCATCAGATTTTATAGCCCAAATAGATAATTTACAGAATATATAATAATTAATGATTTCCTTTAAATAAATATCAAAGAGTCTATTTTATCTAATATATAATCCATTACCTGGTAGGGAAGAGGCTTAACTGAGGGTACAAAAGCATGTGTAGATGAAAGGTGTATCATTTGATGGACATATGCTTGACTATTCCAAATATCTAAACAAATAAATAAATAATTTAAAGCATTAAATATCATAGTATCAAAAAAAAACCATAAAAAACCTAGGCATACACTTAGTCAAGTGTGCACAATGTCTCTAATCAAAAATAACACGACATTGATAAGATAATTTAAAGACTTACTAAGTGGAAAGCTATACCTTGTTTAGTGATTTGGATAACTCAATATTTTCAAGATGTCAACTTCCCAAATTGGTATATAAATTCAGTGTAATCCCAATAAATGTTTGAGAAGATATTTTTGCAAAAAGTAGTATTTTTTTCCTAAAATAATACAAAAACACAAAAAAACTGAGATTCCCTGCACAATCTTGAGTCACAACAAAATTGGAGTAATATACAATTATGAAGCTACAATAATCACAACAACATGTTATTGGTGCAAAAATAAACAGGTAGAAAGTTTAATAGAATAGAAATAGACTTTAGAAGGGATAAATAGTTTGTTTAATAATTGCATTGAGTTAGCCTATGGAAAAAAAATAAATCTTGTCTTTCACCTCATATTACTAAAAAAATTAATTTGTGATGAATTCTAAAATAAATGTGAAAAAATACATAAAGCTTTACAGGAAAAAAATTAAAAATTCATGACATTGAGGAAGTTATTTTTTGTGAAAGGCACAAAAAGCACCAAGCATTCAAAGGAAAAATTAACAAATCACATTTCATTAATATTAAACATATCTTTACTTCAGTTGAGATCATTGAATGAATGGAAAAGAAAAAAACAGATGGAAGGAAGATTTTCCAACAACATATAACAAAGAAATGAATCATATCCAGATATTTTAAAGAACTGCCACATGTCCCTAAGTAAAAGACAATTTAATTTAAATATTAGGTAAAGAACTTGCACTTCACAAAGAAAGATAGCCATCCCCATATAGTCAATTAGCATATGAAAAGATGTTCAACATCATTACTTACCCGAAGAAATGCAAATGAAAACCATAAGGCAATGCATTACATAATCATCAGACTGACTACAATTTAAAATTTTGATGACTTACAACAATCACTGTTACAAATTGGGATGTAAATTGGTACAACAGCTGTGGAAAACTGTTTGGTGACATCTACTAAATGTAGAGATATATTCAAACTATGACAGAGAGAATTCTACTCCTACATAACAAGTAACAAGAGAAACAAATGTTTATGAGCACCAAAAAGGTACATACGGGAGCACTCATAACTTTGTTCATAATAACAGAGTGTCTGTCAACAGGAAAATTGACTTACGACTTATGTTCATACAATAGAATATTCCAAAATAACAAAACAGGCACTAATACACACAAAATGTAGTATTTTAGATATTATATTATTTTGCAATAATGACAGAGGAGTGCATTCCATTAATTTAAACTTTCAGCACAAGAATAGCTATGATAGAGAAATCAGATTACTGATTATAATTATAATAGGGTCCTTAGAAAGTAGTACAGAAGAAATTTTGGCACTTATAAAACACTGTATTGAAAACTTTTTTTAAAGATTTATTTATTTATTTTATGATAGACATAGAGAGAGAGAGAGAGGCAGAGACACAGGCAGAGGGAGAAGCAGGCTCCCCCAGGGGAGCCCAATGTGGGACTCGATCCCAGGACTTCAGGATCACGCCCTGGGCCAAAGGCGGCACTAAAACATTTAACCACTGGGGCTGCCCTAAATATATGTATTTATAGAAAAAGTCATCAGTCTGTATATTAAAGTTACTAAACTTTAAATATTTTATGAATTTTATACTTCAATAGAATTTAACTATAACTGTGAAATACAGATAAAGCAATTATTGAAATAAAGTTGAGTCTTATTTATATATATTAAGAAGGACAAAGGCTAAAAATCATTGACCCAAGTATCATTCCCAGTAAGACTGAAAAATGAACATCAAATAAATGAATAGGGAAAAGAAAAAAGAAAAGAAAAAATAAAATATATTTTAAAAACTAAAGTAATTTATAAAAATACAAATATGTAAAGAAAATCAAAGCTGTTATAAAAAAAACTCAGCAAAGAATTGGAAAGATTAGTGATGAATTAAAGAGAAGACATTAACCTCCAATATCAGTGATGACAGAAGAGTCATCACGATATAGTCTAAAAGCATCAAGGATGAAGATATTATGAAAAAGATTCTGTAATAAATTAGGAAATATTAATAAAATTCATTATTTTTAGTAAACACAAGTACAAAAAACAGACATACAAAAAATATGAATCTTCCAATAACTTTATATGAAATAAATCTTAATTAAAAACTTTCTCACAGGGATGGAACCTGGGTGGCTTAGCGGTGGAGCACCTGCCTTGGACCCAGGGCGAGATCCCAGGGTCCTGGGATCGAGTCCCACATTGAGCTCCCTGCCTGAAGCCTGCTTCTCTCTCTGCCTGTGTCTCTGTCTCTCTCTCTCTCTCTCTCCCTCTCTGTCTCTCATGAATAAATAAATAAAATCTTAAAAAAAAAAAAAGTTTCTCACAAAGATTCCAAGTCCGTGTTTATTCCCTTCTCAGTTCTATGAAACACTGAAGGAAAGAGTAAAAACAAACTTATGACAACTATTCCTAAGATTAGAAAAAGATTGATTTTTCCCAATGTATTTTATCAGTCCTCATAGTCTTGCTGCCAAATCCTGCAAGGATATTACAGCAAATGCAAATTTGAGGCAAATTCTTCAAGAACAATAACCCTAGAAAGAGTATGAGGAAAGCAATTCCTTTCGAACAGGAGAAATATATTTTTATCATATCACAAACAAATTGGGTTCATCCATGGACTACTAAGTTCTTATAGTATTTGGAAATGTATTTATATAATTTATCACATTAACAAAACAAATAAAAGCCGTAAACTTTTCAAATATATACAGAAAGCCATTTGATAAATAAATGGGAACTTCCTTAATATTCTTTCATCTTCATGGAGAGCTTCTATTACACATCATACTTGGTGGTAAATTTTTTAAAGCTTTCTCTCAGAGATCATGAATAAGGCAAAGAGGCTCACTAGTAATTCTGCTATCAAACATTTTGTGTATTAGATACTCTCTTAAAGAAAGAAAGAGAAATAAATTATATAAATGTTAAAAAGGAAGAACCACATTATCAAAAACTATAATGATGTGAATATAAAATTCAGAATATCTATCAATAAATTAGAATGGTCAGCAATTCAGTTTGTCAGATTTCTGCATCAAATTTTGTATGCAATCACTTTTAAAAGGATATTTTATTTTATTTTATTTTTTTTTTACTGTAAATATATATATATATTTTTTATTTATTTTTTATTGGTGTTCAATTTACTAACATACAGAATAACCCCCAGTGCCCGTCACCCATTCACTCCCACCCCCCGCCCTCCTCCCCTTCTACCACCCCTAGTTCGTTTCCCAGAGTTAGCAGTCTTTACGTTCTGTCTCCCTTTCTGATATTTCCCACACATTTCTTCTCCCTTCCCTTATTTTCCCTTTCACTATTATTTTAAAAGATACTTAGAAATCAAACTAACAAAAGATGCTTAAGATCTTCCTATATATTGAAATCGATAAGACACTTCAGGGAATTTTTGTATTTCTAAATAAATAGGAAGAAATGCCAGGGTTATACACTGAAAACTCAATATTGTAAAAATATCAATATTTCTATAACTTAGCCACAGATGCAATGCAATCACAGCCAAGCTTCCCATAGTTTTTATTTATTTATTCTTGATTGTATTTGGCAAGCTGATTTTACAGCATAAATGAAAAGACAGAGAATCCTGTATAGCTAAGACATTTTTTTCAGAGAAAAATAATGTGGGAGGATGTACACTACTGTGTATCAAGACCTATAAAAACTAGATCTATAAAGTGTGCTTTCTCATCGTAAGGTTGGACAGAGACTAATAGAACAGCATGCAGAACTTAGAAGCTGTCCTATCCACAAATGGAAAATTGGTTTGTGATAAAGGTAGTATTGGATAGCACCAGGGAAACAGGCTTTTAAAATAAATGTTTTTATGTTAATTGCATATCAATATTTTATTTTTTGATTTTTTTTTCCTTTGAGTGGGGAGAGGCAGAGGGAAAAGAGAGAATCTTAAGCAGGCTCCATACCCAGTGCAACACAGGTCCGATCTCACAATCCTCAGATTATGACCTGAGTCAAAATTGAGACAGATACTTAACTGATTAAGTCACCCCGGCACCCCAATATTTTAAAAATAACACTTGACCCTCTACCTCACATTATGCATATAAGCAAATTCTTGATTAATCTAGATTTAAGTATGGAAGGCAAAGTTATAAGACTTCTAGAAGATAACAGGAGAATATATTCATGTGTGTGAGGTAAGGAATGTTCTACTAGCCAAAACAATAAAAATAAAAAAATATATATTCATAGAGAAAAGATTGAAAAATTGGACTAAATTGAAATTATAAACTTTCATATATTAAGAAAAACAGTTGAGAGAGGGGAAAACTGAATTGCAAGCTCTGAAATGGAGTAGATATTTGTCACTGATGTAATAAAGACAAACAAACTAAACCAGTATCCAAATTATTGATAAAACTCTACAAATCATTAGAAAAAAATGTCATTTCATTAGAAATTGGATACAGTTTATGAATATGAGCTTTATTAAAGTTGGTATCAAACTTCAATAAAACATATTAAACAATTAATCAAACAATTTTGACTCAGGCAATAATCTGAGGATTGTGGGATCCATTTATTAAAGTTGGTATCAAACTTCCATAAAAATACAAAAAGTTGACCAATTTCATTTGAACCAGGAAATTTCAACTTAAAACTTATAATGAAATATCACTGCATGCCCATCAGAAGGGTGAGAATTAAACATTCTGAAAATAGTAGGTCATAGAACAGTTATAGAGTAAGTAAACATTTCTACCCTGTTACTGGAAATACAAAATGCTATAATCTCTTTGAAATGCAGCTTGGGAGTTTCTACTAGATTCAAAGCTACATACATATACCCTTGATTCAGCAATTTCAATTCGAGGATTATACTCAAATAAAATATTCTAAGAATGAACAAGAATGTTCAAAGTATTGTCACTCATAATAAATAAAACTAGAAACAAATCACATTTCTAGCAAAAGAAGAATTGTCAAGCAAATGCAATATTGTAGCATTGAATACTATATAGCAATGAAAATGAGTGCACTCTAATTACATGCATAAACATGGACAGGTTATAATTACCATTGTAATGGCGGAGCAAAGAAGTTAGACCTAAAACGTATACTTGTGTATAATATAAATTTATGCAAGATAATATTAATGTATGGTTTGATTTGTATAAACACAGGAAAAAGAAAAGTCTACTTTGAGAGATAAAAATAGTGTTAATATTTAGCAAGGAATGAGATTATGACAGGGAACAGGCAGGTGAGAGTTTCCTCGGTGGTGGCACAATTTTATTTCCTGATCTGGGTGGTGGTTACCCAGGTATTTCCTTTGTGATAATTCATTGAGTTGCAAATTTATGGGGGGGGGGGTTGTACTTACCTGGTTGTGTTGTTTATTTCAAAAGTGTAACAAATTCAGTAGTCCAACAAAAAAAACCCAATAAAACAATGACAAACTTTAAAAATAATTACAGTAATTTTAAATATGCATAAGCGTAGTAGAACAGATTTGATGGTTTCAGTGAACAACTCAGATAAGAGAGTACATAACAATTACAGGTTGTAAATAAAATTGTATGACATGGTAACTGGCTTAGCTAACTTTTATTCATGATCACGCTATGTTACTCCATATTTGTTGTTTGTTGGTGTAGTACATCAAATTTTCTTAGGACTTTACTAAAATTAGTATACCTATGGGCGCCTGGCGGCTCAGTCAGTTAAGCATGGGACTCTTGGTTTGGGCTCAGGTCACGATCTCATGAGTCATGATATCCAGCTCCACATCAGGCTCCCTGCTCATCTGCCTGAGATTCCCTGTCCCTCTCCCTCTGCCCCTCTCACCACTCATATCCACACATGCGCATGAGCATTCTCTCTCTCTGAAATAAATAAACTTCTTTTTTTTTCTTTTTTTTAAAGAGTGGGCCAAATTTGAAATGTGGTAGGAAATTTCATGAAAATAATGAGAAGAAAATAATACACTGTGATATCATGACTTATAATAAGAAATGTATATTTTGTCTGCCCCCTGTTTCTGGCACAGAGGTCCCAAAACCCTTGGAATTTCTTTAGTGTTGTGAGGGATCATTTTGTTATGTTAATGAAGTGATAATTGAACTCCACCTAAAGATGAGGGCTGGTTGCCAGGAAAACTAGCCACGTGATTAGAGGACTGGAACTTCGATTCCAACCCCAGAACCCCAGGAGAGACAGAGGGCCTGGAGGTTGAACAATTGCCAAAGGCCAATCATTTAATCAACCACACCTACACAGTAAAGTCTCCATAAAATCCCAACAGGATGGACTCAGGGAGCTTTTGGGTTAGTGACAATACAGAGGTGTTTGCACAGTAGTGTGCCTGGGGAGGGCATCAAAGCTCTGCACTCGTTGCCCATGCCTGGTTCTAAGCACCTTTTCTGACTGTACCTCATTTATATTTATATCCTTTTACAGTAAATTGGTAATTCAGTAAGTGAATGTTTTTTTTCTGAGTTTGGTGACCCACTGTAGCAAATGAACCAAACCCAAGGCAGATAGGGTTTGTGGGAACCTCTGAATTATAGCCAATCAGAGAGAAGTACAGGTAACAACCTGAACTTGTGACTGGCATGAAAGTCAAAGGAGGTGGTCATGGGAACTTCCAATCTGTAGTCCATCAGTCAGAGGTGCAGATAACAGCCTGGGCTTGTAACTGACATCTGAAGTGGGGGTTGGAGGGAAGCCAGGCTGTTTTGTGGGACTGTGCCCTTAACCTGCGGAATCTGATGCCATCTCCAGGTATATAGTGTCAGAATTGAGCTGAATTTTTGGACACCCAGCTAGTGTCAGAGGAATTTCTTATTGGCCTGGGAACACTTCTCACATTGACATTGATACCAGAACCTATTTATATGCTTAGAATATCATTTACAAAATAAACTTTGAAAAATATTGTGAAAGATATTTTATCATTTACATAAAAAAGTTGTGAAACGTAAATTTAAGTATAGTTTCTTATTTTTAAGAAAAATATTGTGAAAGTTATTTTATCATTTAAATAAAAAAGTTGTAAAAAAAAATTAAAAAAAAAATAAAATAAAAAAGTTGTGAAACATAAATTTAAGTATAGTTTCTTATTTTTAAGATTTATGTATTTGTTTCAGAGAGAGAAAGAGCACAAGTAGGAGGAGAGATAGAGGGTGAGGGAAAAGCAGACCCCCCCCCCCTCTGAGCAGGGAGCCTGAGGTGGGGCTCAGTCCCAGGACTCTGAGACCATGACCTGAGCGGAAGGCACACGCTTAACCCACTGAGCCACCCAGGCGTCCTATGTATAGTTCTGATTAAATGATAATAACATAACATAAGTTATAACATAACATAACAAGTTTCATTAACAATAAAAAAGAAAACCTTAAAAAAATAAAGTAAAAGAACTGAGCTTATATGATCCATTCTTTCACTGCGGATCATAACGTAGCTTCATTTGGGGAGAACAATGTTTCGATCATTTTCCTACACAAGAGAAAAACTCGAAAATATACGGATTCATTTCTTATTTCTGAAATTTATAAGCATCAAATGAAACACAACTCTGCTAGCTATTTTTCAGCATATATAAGTTTACTTCTTAAACATTTATTGTTTGTATTCTGGAAATTAGTGGTATGGAGTCACATAGGTCTTTAGACAATCAGTCATGTTTAAAGATGTCATTTTTTAAATTTTATATTGAGATGATTATACATAGTATACGCATTTTTTTCTGTGAATTCTTTGTCAGCATTAAGTATTAATATAAACTGAAGTTTGCATATTTGCCTGTTTAACTTGCCATGTTTAACACAGGAATGAAAGGATAATTATATGAACATTAATTTTAAACTGGCAAAGCACAAGTTGCATCTATAGAAGAATAACATTTGGATAGTTGCCATTGTCGACCTGTCCATTCCAATGGTTGTTTTGTCCTTTTGTTTCCTATTTAACTTGTCATTTATTTGACTCAATCAAACAAATATATTTGTTGTAGTCTTAGCTCAAAAAGGAAACTCCTAGGACTCTTGCTTTGTCTAATAGTTCACACACAGCAGCAATTTAAAAGCATACATTCTACATGGCGTGATTAACAATTTGTTTTTCATCTGGAAATAAGAATGCAGCTTAGCTATATAAATCTTTTCAGAAGTCTGTTGTGGGTAGCAGATTCTTAAAGGAGATTTATCGTAAAAAGTTTCTTCACATTTTACAATGTAAAATGCCGTGTGTGCTAATGGTTATGATGAAATTAGAAGAATCCTATTTTTTAATAGCCTATTATGGATATATTGAGAAAGCATAAACATCCAGACCACAAATGGTCAGCCCTATTATGTCTTAAAAGCCCATTACCCAAATGTTAATACAGTTGTTATTCATTATGCCAGTTGAACAAGAGAGCCTCATGAACACAATCAAATCTGTTCACTACATCGTCCTGGTTTTAATATCAATACAGGCATCTGCTCCCAACAGGATGGCTGAGCTGAGACGGTACAGACACATTATGGAGAAAGTAGTTGCCTTGTCACATGATTTGAAGCATGGCTCTTGGAGTGTTGGCGTGTGCCACCTTCAGTGTTATATAGAGCATTACTGTTACTGGTGACCAGTGGTCAAGGTGGTATACATGGCTAAATGCTGCTGGGAGCCTTGCTTAACAATATTTTTTAGCAAAAAACGGAAAAAAAAAAAAAAAAAAGGATTGCAAGACATTTGGTGGCACAGCTTCCTGGTTACAGCCAAAGGATCCAAGATTATTCAGATTTAAACTTGAAACTAACCTCTGCTTTTTCATTAGCTGCGTGAACTAGGCAAAGTATCCATCTCTGTCTCATTTTATTTTTCACTAAGAGAAATAGAATCGTTCTCTCATGTGATTGTTTCAAGGATTAGAGAAAATTAGCCTATGAAAGAGTTAACATACTAAGATTTTTCTATTTGTTTGTTCAATGGCTATAAGGTAAACTTAAGGAAGTAAACCATACAGAAGGAAAATTCATTCATTTTATTGAAAGAATTATGGAAAAAAAATTTTTTTTTGCTTGATGATAGTGCATAGTGTTAATTTTAGTTTACCTTCAGAAAAATTTGATTTTTTAAAAATTTAGTATTGGAATATAGTTGACATACAGTCTTATATTACTTTCGGGTGTACAACATAAGTGGTTCTACAGTTATACACAATACAAAATGCTCATCATAAGTGTGGTCACCATCTGTCACCATAAAACATTGCTGCACTATCATTGCCTATATTTCTTAGGCCGTACTTTTCATCCCCGTGACTTACCTGTCTCACAAATGGAAGTTTGTGCCTTTTAGTTCCTTTCACCTATTTATTTTGTTTTAATGAGAGCTGACGATGATTGTTTTCCATGTACACTGTCTATCCTTCCAACCTTCCTCTCCCCGACCCCAGACCTGTCTTCTCGTTGAGCTTCACCTAAATCAGTACTGTTACAAATTCTCATCGTCTCTACTAGAAACTCAGAGACACCTTCATGTATTTCAATATCTATATAAAGAATCAGTTTCTACAAACTTCTGAACTTTTCACTCACCATAGTTTTTTTTTTCAAACAATAAAGATATACTTTGAAAAAACATACTCTATATTTACTGTTCTTGTGAAGGCCGTCACGTATCCTCTGCAATAGCCGCCTAGTTTCTAATGCACCACTTTCCTCTTCTCTGCTAGTTTCAGTCTGTTATGAAAAAAACTGCTCAGACTTCTATAAAAGCCAGTATCTACAGTAACAATTTATATCCTTTACCTCCTCTCCTCCACAAGGTTCAATTCTATCCATTTGATGGTTTTTGTCCTGTGGAGTTTTTCCTAATAAATAATTCTGACGAGCTTTATATATATTTGGATTTCTCCATCTTAAATATTCAGATTACTGTCTCTGTCTCTATATACCCATAAGCATATAAATGGATTTATGTCAAACTAAATATGGACGTATCTATGTGAATAATCACATATAGAGATATATTTAAATCTGAATTTGTCATCTTGTTTCTATCCGTCAGTATAGACTCAGTTATGATATGGTAAGAAGGAATGCCAAAATTTCAGTGATGTCTTGAAACAACAATGACCTTTTTTTCTTCACATAATGTATGTCTGCTACAAGTTGAAAGAAGACTATGCTCACTGAGGTTCTTTAAGTTTCTTTAAGTTTCACTGATAAAGCAGACACCACCTTGAACGTTGCTGGCTGCTATGCCAGTACAGCAGACATCTCTGAAGGATCTCAAACCAGCAATTTAAATGTTCTGGCCCAGAAGTAATATTCATTTCTTTACACACATACCATACCTTGAATGCTACCCAGAGTTAAGGTGGCTGAGAAGTGCATCTGTCTACTTGGAAAGCAAGGTTGAAAATATACACTGAATGTACTAGTTTTAATAAAAATCTACATTTTATTACTAAAGTTTCCCCGCAGACAAAATGCCCAATCCATCCTCAAAGGAAACAAGTCGAAAGCTCAGTCCAATTACAAGATTATTGCATCCAATTTAATGCTCAGAAATTCTGTGCAATCATCTTTTCGCCATACCCAGACATTTGTTTTGACCTAGAAACCAATGAAATAAAAGCATGAAAAAAAATTAAAAAAAAAAAAAAAAAAGAGTGGCACCTGGGTTGCTTAATGGTTGAGCTCCTGCCTTTGGCTCAGGTCATGATCCCGGGGTCCTGGGATTGAATCCTGCATCAGGCTCCCCACAGGGAGCCTGCTTCTCCCTCTGCCTATGTCTCTGCTTCTCTATCTCTCTGTGTCTCTCATGAGTAAATAAATAAAATCGTAAAAAAAAAAAAAATAAAAGCATGAGTTTGCTTCCTCCTTTGATATTGAATTGACATAGGTGGAACAAGAATAATAAAATTACAGTAAATACCTTCATTCAGATGCATGGGGAAGAGGACCCAAAGAATGTGGCCAGAGCAATTGTGAGATGCCTTCAGGCAGACAGTTGTGCGAGGATGGTGGTCTCCACTCTTGGAGTAGCTGCAGGCTCCCCAGACATCCTGGCTCCATCCTCCTGCAGGTTCTCACTTTCTCGTTATCCTCTCTTGTTCTACCTGAAGGAACTTTGTGAAATACAACTTTGTGGGTTCTGAGCCATTTCTGTCAGTCCACATCAGGAATAAGACATCTGGAGGCACAAGTTTTGCCTTAGGTCCTGGTCATATTTGCTCTCAGATATTTAGAAAATCTAGCCCTCTCAAAAATATAATGAGTTTTTTATCTGTTTAATGCAGGTTGCCTCCAAGTGCTGAAAGCCTAATGAGATGAGTACCTTAATTAGAAGGCAGGAGAGCCAGATCCAGACCTGAACTATGGGGCTCAGGGCCTGTGATTCCTAGTCACTCTGCAACTACACTGACTCGTTTTTTTCCCTTTTAACTTTCCCAACTATAATTGCATGATAGGGCAACTTCATCATATTTGTAACCCTTAAAATATTTAATATGTGCTAAGGGACTATTGTTTTCATATCATAAATACCTGGTTTGTTTTATAAAGTTTATACAACAAGGTTTTGAGCTCAACGAGCACCCAAACTCATTCCATGTTATCAATTTCTCACTATGACATGGCACCTAACAAACATTAACGTATCTTACAAGTGCTAGGTAGGGTGACCTTCAGCAATGCCATCTTCTTTGATAAGGATTCTACACAGTTTTTAGAATAACGTTGTGTTCGTTTTATGTGTTAGCAGCACCTCAAATTGTAGTGTTATTTTAAAATCATCATGTGGTTGGTCAAAGACAAATTCTTTTTTGTCCTACATCCGGTTCTTACTATCATTTTTTTTCTTTCCCATTCTCATTTATTTACAAATAGAATTTGTTATTCTCCAGGATATTCATCCTGTTGTTTACACTGGTCTGTGGCAATTAATATTCAAGCTTTTTGCCCCTTTAAAAAATACCTTGCATCTTGGTTGTGTCACTCACCAATTTGCCGGCTATCTCTCGGGGGTAGGAATCTTCTGCAGATGTGACAAGAATTTGCCACGTTATCACTGAGGTAACTGCTGAAAACATTAAATAGGATGGAATTTTGTAGTACAGTGATGTCAAACTGAAGAATTATCAATTTTCGGGATCTGATTATCTAAGCAGCAGGAGAATTGTCTCAAATAAGCTATGATCATGTGAATACCCAATGCACAGCTTATCTTTAAAGATAATACTCACTCAGAGGTATATTATCTGGAAATATGGTGGAGGAAAAAGGCACAGAGCAAAGATTAAGAGAACCAGTATTCTCCTTTTCATTCTGAGGCTTACAACTACAAAACAGTTGCCTGACTCTACAAGTTTGAATTTTGTGTATTAGCCTTAAAATGACTGTCTTAAATATATGATTAGCATATGGTGAGCATTCTTGTGCAATGTCATCTATTGTGTCATCATTGTCAGCAAATAAACCATTTGTTGAGTGGTTCTTATATAAAAGCTATTAAAAAAAAAATCTTCACTAAACCTATAGGGTAAGGTACTGCGAATATCCTCCAACTTGTTAAAATGAGGAAACAGAGGCTGAGTGAAATTACACAAATTACTAACATTGACAAAGTTTAGTTTGAAAATGAGATCCAGCTGGTAATATTATGTTATTCTGTAAAATAAAAGAGATTTGAAAACCCTTTCTGTAAGGTATAAAATTTGGCAAATATAAATCATTATGCTTCTGAATAGAATGTAATTAAATAAACTACAATAATTTGACACCAATTTTTGTTAGATTACCTTGCTTTTCTGGTAAGAGATTATATTTAATTCTATTAATCAGTGTGAAAATCTTATTTAAATGAAAGCTCGCTGAGAAAATTTAAACTACACTAATAAAAGGAAAACTCTGAGAAAACTTATAAAGAAGCAATAGAGCAATTTTCATTGAAGTAATAATAGAGTGGGAAACTGATAAAGATTTAAAGGTGCAGTAAATAGTAATATGACTAGAAATGGATGATATTTAAAAATGATCAGCTTCATCAATATAATCAAACATTGGAAATTTAATCACATAAACTATAAAGTATGCAAACACTTCCTACAAATATAGATGGTATTTTCAGGTGTACATCAAACAGAAATTCACATTAACCTTCAGCTAAAATTGGAATAAGCCCAAGCTTTCTTTATAAAATTATGCATATTTATTTATTTACATATCTATGTACACATATAAATTTATGATGTCCAAATATTTTAATGTTATTTCCATCTCCAGAAATTTATTTAAATTAAATAATGTAAATTATGGTCAAAGATACATGCTTACAAATGTTCATTAGATTGTTACACATAATTCCACCAAATTTAAAACAGCTACATATTTAAAAGTATGGCAAATAATTTAAGATGATACATCATGTTTTTCAAACGGAATATTATGCTTCCATCCAATAATATCTTTCTAAGAATATATAATAACCTTGGAATATGTTTAAATTATTAAGAATTAGACAGAAAGCAAGATATATCATAATACCCATTCTTTTGTTAATAATCTTTCTTATGGGATCCCTGGGTGGCTCAGTGGTTTAGCTCCTGACTTTGGCCCAGGGTATGATCCTGGAGTCCCAGGATCGAGTCCCACGTCGGGTTCCCTGCATGGAGCCTGCTTCTCCCTCTGCCTGTGTCTCTGCCTCTCTCTCTCTCTCTCTCCCTATGTCTATCATGAATAAATAAATAAATCTTTAAAAAATAATCTTTATTATTTTGCAATAGGTTTATATTTATAGAAAAGTTTTGGACTTATGGAAAATTTAAGGAGCTAATGCAGAGAGTTCCCATATACCACACACCAAGTTTCCCCTAAATGAAACTCCCCTAAAACTCCCATTTATGGAACTCCTTCTATGAACTATATATAAACATAACCTAAAACACCTATTATTTGTGACACTGTCATGGATAGAAGACAGGTGGAACCACATTTTTAATTGTTGTGGTGGAATTTAAAGAAAAGCAAAATGATTAGGCTGGAATGATCTGTGTGGTAATGGATTAGAGTTGGAGAAATCACTGTGAATTCCATTTTAGCTTAATAAAGATATACACGGTTTTATATAGAGATGTTCACCTTGTGTGTATATACCGACTGGCCTACTCACATACCTCTTTACTCAGTCATCTGAGAGGGCCTAGAAGCAACAACACCTAGGTAGCAACTAGCGTATCTAAACTGGATCTCGTTTTCTAATACCATTCTCCAATATCAGGAACCAAGTTTCCTCGGAGAAATGGGTGATTACAGGACTGGGCAGTAACTATACAACACAGGCCCGGAACAACTTGTAATTCCAGAAAGTGAGGAAGTGCTTTAAAAAAAATTCAAGGTAAGAAGAGTATATCAAAGGGACACAGGAGGCAACTGAAAGAGCTCCGAATATCCAGCTATGGAACCATTTGAACAAAATAATAATAAAAATAAATAATAATAAAAATCATGCACTGGATTATAGCCAGATATAAAATAAATACACATGCATTCTTACTGATTGGCATGAATAGTTGATTAAATTAATAGATGGAGGAAAGGAAACAAATCTCCCTTGTAGCAGAATTTCCAATGATTTATGTGGATGCTCCAAGGTGAATAACACATAACTCTCCACTTCCCAAAGATGCGTATAGTCACTTCTGTCAAAGGGTACAGTTGAAAAAGGGCAGGTAGGAGGTAACTATGTAATGGAGAAACCTGACAACCTCAGTAGGTGATCAAGGTCAACATCGACAGTGATGTCATGTTGATAGTATGCATCCTTGATATAATGTGATAAAAATGGCATTTTTAACTATGCAACTTCCTCCTCAAGCCCCATAATCCCAGTGCTATGAGAAAAACATTAAACAAATCCCACTTCAGGAGCTTTCTGCAAAATACCTAACCAGTACTCTCCAAATTACTAAGGCATCAAAGGAGGGGAAAGTGAGGAACTGTCACATTCAAAAACCTAAGGAGACATGACTACTAAATATAATGCTGAAATCCTGGGTGGGTTTCTGAAAAAGAAAAAGAAAATTAAGTAAACACTGAGAAAATACGAACAACATATAGGTTTCACTTACTAACGATGCACATTACCTGTGCATCAACACTGTTTAATTGTAACAAACGTACCACACCAACCTGAGAAGTTAATATTGGGAGAAACTGGGAGTGGAACTCTCAGTACTGTCTTCACAATTTTTCTACAAGTCCATAAATGTTCTAAAATTAAAATTTTGTTTTAAAAGATTCTCTGTGCTTTACCTATTCAATGATTATTTCTCCTTATTCTTAGCAGCCATAAATCTGTTTATCCACTTCCTTTTTTCCAACAGTCACATAAATGGAATCATACAGAATGTGGCCTTTGCAGACTGCCTGCTTTCCCTTAACAATATACATTTAAAATGCATCCAGGCCTTGCATGGCTTGATAGAAATCCCTTTTGATAACTGAGTAGCATTCCACTGTACTATTTAATTATCCATCCACTTATTAAGAACATCTTGTTTGCTTCCAGTTTAGGGCTGATTATGTGTAGAGCTGCTATGAATATATGTGTGCAGGCTTTATGTGGACATAAGATTTCAAAGGAGTTAAGTAAGCACCCACGAGTGTCATTGCTTCATCATAAATTTGCAAGAATTCACCGAATGGTCTTCCAAAGTGGTGGTGCCACTTTGAATTCCCACCAGCAATGCCATTTGTGTTGAATTTAGCCGTCTAACAAGTGGTATCACACAATTGTTTTAGTTTGCATTTCCCGAATGACCTACCAAGTGATGCTGAGAATATTTTATATGCTTATTAGCCATCTGTATATATTCTTGGGTGAATGTTCAGATCATTTGTCTATTTTGAATTGAGTTCTTTTCTCACTGTTGTGTTTCCAGAATTTTCTGTAGTCTGTTACAAGTCTGCGATTGAATCTAGGTTTCACAAATATTTTTTTCCCAGACTGTGGATGATTGTCTTTTCATCCTCTTAATCGAATATTTTACAGAGCAGAACATTTTACCTTTAATAAAGCTCAACTTACGAATTACATGTTTCATGAACATAATGTCGCATCTGAAAACTCATCACCAAAACCAAAGTCAAATGGATTTTCTCCTGTTGTAGTCTAGAAATTTTACAGTTTTGCATTTTGCATTTGAGAATGAGGGATTTTTCCTTAATTTAGGGGCAAATTTTAAGATTTTCTCTGTTATTGTTGTTATTATTATCATTGCTATTATGATTTGTGCATAGTACATCCAATTTTCTAATCACCATTTCTTGAAAGAGATTCTTTCTCTATTGAATTGTCATTGCACATTTTTTAAAAATCAGGTAACTATAGTTTTGTGGTCTATTTCTGGGTTTTCTATTCTGTTCCTCTGATCTATGTGTCTGTTTTTGCTAATGCAATGTTGTCTTGATTATTGTAGCTTTATGTTTAGTCTTGAAATCCAGTAGTGTTAGATTTCCAACTTAATTCTTCCTCAGTATGGTGTTGACAATACTAGATCTTTGCCTTTCCATATGTAATTCCTAATCACTGTTTAATATTTGCAAAATAGGTTGCTAGGACAGTGGTTGAAATTGTTTTTAATCTATAAATCAAGCTGAGAACTATAAATCTATAAATTTTAATCTATAAATTAATTATAAATATATGCATTTTAATCTATAAATTTTTAATCTATAAATCAAGTTGGCATATTAACAGTATTACTAAGTATTACAGTTAATAATTGTAAGTATTCCAATTCATGACTAGAATATCTCTTCATTTATTTGATTTTCCTTTGCAGATTTTTATAGCCTAACACATATCAATCTTACATAGGTTTTGTTAATTTTATACCTACTTGATTTTTTCACACAAATGGTATTTTTATAATTTCAAATTCCACTTCATCAGTGCTACGCAGAATAGCAACCAATTTTTCCATATTGATCTTGTATCTTGCAAACATGCTTCAGCCACGTACTAGTTACATGACTTTTCTTACAGATTCCTTGGGGTTTTTTCAACATGACAATATGGCACCAGCAAAAAATTATTTCAACTTTTCTTTCTGTACAAAATGTATACCTTTTATTTGACTTCTTTTTTTTTTTTTTAAAGATTTTATTTACTTATTCATGATAGTCACAGAGAGAGAGAGAGAGAGAGAGGCAGAGACACAGGCAGAGGGAGAAGCAGGCTCCATGCGCCGGGAGCCCGATGTGGGATTCGATCCCGGGTCTCCAGGATCGCGCCCTGGGCCAAAGGCAGGCGCCAAACCGCTGCACCACCCAGGGATCCCCTTTATTTGACTTCTTTTGTTTTACTTGCATTAGTAGATTTTTAATACTACATTGAATAAGAGTGATAAGAAAGGACATCTTGTCTTCCCAATCTTAGTAAAAATGTGTTCAGTCTTTCACCATTACATATGTTGTTAGCTATTAGATTCATTTAAATATTCTTTGTTGACAAACACCTGGGTGGCTCAGTCAGTTAAGCGACAGACTCTTTATTTAGCTCAGGTTATGTTCTCAGCTTCTGGCTCTGCACTGATCATGGAGCCTGATTAAGATTCTCTCTCTCCCTTGCCCTCTGCCCCTCCCTCCCACTTTCTCTCTCTTAAAAAAAGTAAATACATAGATATATTCAAACATACATTTTCTTTATTAAGTCAGGAAAATTCTCCATCCTAGTATGCTGAGATCTTTTTCGTGAATTGGTGCTGGATTTTGTCAAATGCTTTTTTGTGTGTCAATTGGTATGATCATTATCATTTTTCTTCATTGCACTGTTGAAAAGGTGAATCACATTATTGATTTTTAAATGTTGAACTAGCCTTGCATTCCTGGGATGAGTATGATGCCCTTTGTGCATTGTTTGATTCAATTTACTATTACATTATTGAGATTTTTTCATGTATAAGTTTATGAAAGACATTGGTTTGTTTTGTTTTTGTTTTTGTTTTTGTTTTTTTGCAGCGTCTTTATGTGGTTTCATATTAAATAATGTTGGCTTTATACATTAACTGGGAAGTGTTTCTTCTTCATCTGTTTTCTGGGGTAGATTGTAGGGAAATTGTGTTATTTCTTTCACCAGTGACCTCATCTGGGCCTTTTTTCTGTTTTGAAGTTTATTAATTAGTGATTCAATTCATTTGACAGACACAGAGCTGTCATGATCTCAGCTGAGCTGGAGAGACAGCTGAGCAGCCAGGTGTCAGAGGCATCAATGAAAGCAGCAACATGCCAAAATGAAAGCAACAGTGAAGCCTTTAATCATTTGCTGCCGAAGCGAAAGTGCAAGGCTAACCCCATCCCATGTCCCCTAAAATGCCTCTTCTTCTGTGTTCATTTTTTCTGAAGGAGTCATTGCATTCGTTCAGGGTCAGATGTATCATCACAGAAGAGGGGGTCAGCTGAGAATCAAGGAAGACTAGAACAAAAGATTCTTAGTTTTTACATGCCCTGAGGCTGGAATGAGGAAGCAGAGGGAAGATTAGGGGTAGAAAGTTACTGAGCACTGAGGAAAGAGGGAGGAAAAATGTTTTCAAGTCAAACTCCCCCAACAAGGAGGTCTGCTTAGTGGCATCTGAGGAAGTCCTCAGCCAAAGGCCTCAGGAAAAGAGGTCCCCAGGTTAAAACACCTGGGCTAAGGACACAACCATATATAAGAACAGGGCTGAGGGATGCCTATTTAGCTCAGTGGTTGAGTGTCTGCCTTTGGGTCAGGGTGTGATCCCAGAGTCTGAGGATCGAATCCCACTTCAGGCTCCCTGCATAGAACCTGCTTCTCTATCTGCCAGTGTCTCTGCCTCTCTGTGTGTGTGTGTCTCATGAATAAATACATAAAATCTAAAAACAAACAAACAAACAAAGAAAAACAGGACTGGTGAGTTGCAGTTAACTTCAGAAACTCCAGTTCATTGTCTGGTGTGGAGAGGCCAGCTTTCCCCTGCCCAGTAAGCCTTTGGGACTGTCTATGGTTGGGGCTGAAAAAAATTTTTAAAAAGACACTTTTATTGGTTTTGGCCAGGAGCCACACTTCTCAGGAGCTATTCAGGTAATCAATTTTACCTTATGTGAGCTTTGATCCATTGTGTCTTTTCAAGAAATAATTGGTCCATTTCATCGAAGTTATCAAATTTGTAGGCATAGGGTTAGTTGTTCACAGTATGCCATTATTACTCTTCTAATGTTCATGAGATAAGTATGGATGACCCCTGTCTTTCCTGATATTACTAATATGAATCTTCTCTCTCATTTTCAGTGTTACTCTGAATAAAGTTGCATTCATTGTATTGATTTTTTTCTGTAAATGTTAATTAGATAATGTTGATTGGTGGTACTGTTCAGATCATATATATATTTAGTGATTTTCTGCCTATTTGATCTAATCACTAATGATAGGAAAATATGCAAGTATCCATCTATGACAATGGATTTGTCTACTTCTTTCAATTTTGTCTCCTATGTTTTTAAGTTATGTTGACAGGTACATAAATGCTTAGAATCATGTCTTTTGGGAAAGTTGACTTTTTTTTTTTTTAGGATTTTATTTATTTATTCATGAAAGACAAACATACACACAGAGGCAGACACATAGAGAGAGGGTGAAGCAGGTTCCCTACAAGGAGCTCAATGTAGGAATCGATCCCAGGACCCCGGGTTCACACCCTGAGCTGAAGGCAGATGCCCAATCACTGAGCCACCCAGGTGTCCTGGAGAATTGACTTCTTAATCATTATGTAATACTCTTCTGATGTAGGAGTTGTCTTAAATTTATAGATGCCCCAGCTTTATTTTATTTTACTGTTAGCACAGTACATATTTTTCTCTATCAAGTTACTTTTAACCTATTTATTTTAAAAGTGGGTTTCTTGCAAAATACATTCATATGTATATATGAATATATACATATATGTATATGTGTGTGTGTGTATATATATATATATAACTGCATTTTGTTATTATTGTTGAATTTAAGTTCCTTTATTTGGTATATTTAGATCACTCATTTTAAAACAATCATTAATATAATTAGACTAATATCTGTCATGTTTATGTTTTCTAAGAGCTGTCCTCCCTTCTCTCTTCTCTGGTTTGAACTGAGCAATTTTATATATATATATATATATATTTTAATATATATCCTTTCTTAACATATCAGCTGTACTTACTTAAAAAATTTTGGTGTTGTCCTAGAGTTTACAATAAAATTTTTTAACTAATCAAAATCCATCTTCAAATCATACTATATCACATATAATGCAGGTAGTTTTCATTAGAGTATTTCCAATTTCTATCTCTCGTATCATGTTCTATTACTGCCATTTGCTTTGCTTATCTGTATGTTATAATTACCCAATACAGTGGCACTATTTTTGCTTTAAATGAAAAGTTATTTTTTGGATCAAATAAGCATAAGAGAAATAAAATATTTTATCTTGATTTATTTCCTTTTCCGTGTTTTTCTTATTATTTATCCAAGAACCTGACTTGCATGATTTTTCTTCTGCCTAAAGAATTTTATTTTTAGAGCAAGAGAGAGACATGTGAGTAGGCAGGGAGGAGCAGAGGGAGAGAAAGAATCTTTAGTAGGCTCCAAGCTCAGGGCTCAGCATGGAGCCCAATGCAAGGCTCCACCTCACAACCCTGAGGTCATGACCTGAGCCAAAATCAAGAGTTGGATGCTTAACCAACTAAGCCACCCAGGTGCCCCTGCCTGAAGAATTTCTATTAACATTTCTTTGGGGCAGTTTTGCTGGAGATGAATTCCCTCAGTTTTAGGTGTGTTTTGTTGATATTGTTGTTTTTTGTTGTTGTTGTTTTAGAAAGATGTTATTTCTCCTCTCTTTGTAGGATAATTTTGCTGGATAAAAAATTTTAGTTGGGTGGATTTGTTTGTTTTTCAACATGTTGAATGTTTCAGTCTGTTCTCAGTTTCTCATGAGGAGTTTGTTATAATTCTTATTCACATTTCTCTATATTTAGGGTATTTTATTTTTCTGATTTTTTTCAATTATTATATTTACTTTTCTACTGTTCTCAGTTTCTCATGAGGAGTTTGTTATAATTCTTATTCACATTTCTCTATATTTAGGGTATTTTATTTTTCTGATTTTTTTCAATTATTATATTTACTTTTCTACTGTGTTTTTCCTTTCAGGATTTTGTTTTATTTGTTATTCTTTTTTTAAAAAGATTTTATTTATTTATTTATTTATTTATTTATTTATTTATTTGAGAAAGAGCACAAGAGCAAGTGCAAGCATGAGCAGGGAGAGGAGCAGAGGGAAAGGAAGAGAATCTCAAGCAGACTCCCACTGAGCAGGGAGCCCAACATGGGGCTTATTCTCAGGACTCTGAGATCTTGACTTGAAGTGAAACCCGAGTCAGACGCTTAACTGACAGAACCACTCAGGTGCCTCTGTTCTGTTATTTCTTCTGTTTAAGGTTTTCCATGCTTTCTGAATCTGTGGTTTGCTGTGTGTTCCTTCAAATATTTCTTTTTTCTTTCTTCTCCTTCTGATATTCCAATTCCAAATATGTTACACTTTTTGATACTGCCCCACCATTCTAGATGTTCTGTTCTATTTTACTTAACAGTTCATCTTTTATAATTTTAGTTTGGGAAGGAAAATTGACCTATTTTCAAACCCACTGATTTTTGTCTTCAGCAATGTGAAATTTGCTTAGCTCATTAAAAGCATTCTTCGTTTAACATTGTTTTTGATTTCTAGCATTTTCTTTTGATTCTTTGTTTAGTTTTGTTTTCCATTAAAGCACATATCAAATAAATCTTATTTTAAATTTCTAGTCTAGTAATTTCAAAATCTCTGCCATATTTGAATCTGGTTCTTATGCTACTTTTGTCTCTTCAGACCACATATATATATATTTTGTTTTGTATTTTAACATCTCTTGTATTTTTTATTGAAAACCAGGCATAATATATATCTAGTAATAAAGAATATTTTCTTAACCAAACTTTAAACTAGACTTCCCTGAATCCTTTTCCCAACCAGGTAGGTCTAGGCTTTTGGACTTCTACTGCCCCATTTTTGCAAGAATCCTGTTGAGTCAGTTTATCCAGTATCCCCCATTTTCAATATATGATCAAATTCCTCATGATCTGCTGCCATACCCGAAGTGATATCTGATTACCATAGTCTGCTGTCAGCATGAATCTTGTTAGGTTCAGGTAGAGACATCCCCTAGCTGCTGTACCCCCCAATACTTTTAATATTTCCTTTTAGTAATTTTCCATCCACCAGCCAGTTCCTTGGATAAAAATTTCCACTTTTATGTATTATATTCAAAATGGAGCACAGTTCACTTTTGAGGTCTCCTTCTCTCTATAGCAATAGTATTGAGTAAAATCTGTTTTTATTACTTTACTGTCACAGCTCTACTTTTCATGGACACTAGTAATAAGAATTGAGTTAAAGAGGCTCTAAGTATGAGGTTGTATGAAAACCTGTCATGGAGTTGGGCTGTGTCAATTTACTATATAGTAGGAACCAGAGCCTCCCATTTCCTCCAGTATCTTTCTTTTTGTCATTTATCTTGGCCTTGGTCTTCCACAAGTCTTCTTCCTCAAAGAGAGTCTCTGTTCTAGAGCTTTTTCAGCTCTAATCCACCATTATTATACTGATACTTCTGTAAGTATAGTGAATGGTGTGTGGAAGGAGATCATTCTATAACTTCTAATCAAGTCACAGTGCTTATTTGGCCATTTGAATCAAGGCCATGATTTTCATTAGTAGTTCTCCAATGATATAATTTTGTTTTTTCCCACTACTCCTTTCCTGGGCTACAATGTTCCCAAGGCATTTTCTTCAAACCCTGAAGCCTGTTGACTACTTTTTCCCTTTAGATGTAAAAGGAAAGCTAGAAGGGGTTGGAGTGGGAGGAATGCCTTTCCCTCAGCTCTCTGAAGGCTTTGGCAAAATTCTTTCACCTGAAATTTAGGTCTTTGTTATGGAGAAAACTTTGGGTAAATCTCACAAGGATTGCCTTTCCCTTCTACCTGTCAGAGCCAAGATGGGATCTTTCTTGATCTTCACCATAGGAACCTGGGAGGACTTCTACAGATAAAATACATGAAAGTGTGAGTCCCCTTCATAACAAAACACTCAGAAATTGCTCAGTCTCATATGTGTCTATTTGCAAACTCTGACAATCACCAAAAGTGCCAGTTTAGCGTTCCTACATGTTTAAGACTCTAGTTTCATTTACAGGTAAGCTGGATGTGCCAGTATCTGCATATTTCCAGGTGGCAATTTCCTCTGCAAATTCAATTCTCTGAGTCCAGAAAAAGTCACTGATTTTTAGTGTATCCAGGTTTTCTTCTTGTGAGGATGCATGTGATAGCTATTAAGCTCTTTAAATGAATAGAAGTTCATTCTTCTTACAGGTTTCCCCTTGCTGGTTCCATTTTTACTCATCCTCCCTACTTATTAGCTTAATTTTAAATATATCTGTTATTTTTCTGTTATCTGAAGTATTATTTTGATAAGACCTAAATACTTTGCATATTTTCTAATTATCTATTGAGTTATATGGTCCAGAATTAATTTAATATTTTTGAAACCATAATATCATACAAGAAAATGCACCATTATAATGCTAACCCTGATTTTTGCATCCCAATGGAAATCATGTTGCTTGTAAGTAAAGTAAATACCTTTCTATATGACATAATTTCATTGACCTCTGGGTAATATTCTTAATTCCAAAGTAACTTTTCTCTAACCTATATTTGAAATCACTTTAATAAGAGATCAATCTTTTATACCACAATGAAAAGTAAAACTTCAAATATCTCCTTAGAGAAATAATATTTTGAGTTCAATTCTTCCAGGGGAAAATTAAATAACAAGGACTTTGAAGGCACTAAGTACTTGAAAAGGAAAAGTAAGGGATCAGATAAGCTGGAGAAAAATGAAAATAAATAAATAAATAAATAAATAAATAAATAAATAAATACATAAATAAATAAATCTGGCATGAAGAAGCTCTGAATATGACCCAGCTCTATTTTAGACACCAGATCTATAGGTTTATAAGGAAAACGCCTTAGAGTTGAAGAAGAACAAAAAGCCAGGTAGAACTTACCCATAAAATGATTGTCAATCACTGTCTACAGGAAAATCACTGACAATACCGAATAAAACTGTCATGACCATTTTGTTCTCATAAGCAGAAACAAATCTACAGAGGATAAGTGAGCTACTCCATATCACAGGCATAAATATGGAACTAAAAAAAAATATTCTAACTCCTGTCATTTGCTAACATTCGATTTTGTAATAAACAGTAGAGAGTTATACACTTTGCTGATTTTTAAAAATCAAATGACAGTAAATCAAAATCACAAAAACAGAATGTTATAAAATATATTTCTCATTTTTATGTCTTGAACTTCAAAATCTTAAAAGGGTACATTTGAATTCTGGCCTTAAATTATTTATCTTGCATTAAGACCTATTATTTCAAAATGATAGGCTGACCACATAACTCAGCTGCCCTTTGCATATTCAAATATATGGTATTGATATGTTGGTATTTTATAAATATCTATAGCTTTTTTGGAAAGCTAGAAATGGAATGTTTAGTGTACAAGCAATGTCAACAAATCTCAAATAGGGAAAACAGTTGGCATATTAGTGAAGAATAAAATCACAGTAATAAATACTTGAAAGAAAAGTCTGTATGATCAATATAGAGTATCAAGGACCAAATCTGTCTTCCCACTTGAAACAACAGCAGCAACAAAACAGACAAAATATATTAAAAAAATGTTGTTGAAATAATGGACTTGGATACAAAGGATAGTATTCACTAATAGAAAATCAAGGAAGATAAGTCCTAGAATTACCTTAGCTTCCTACCAGGAGAAAATTTCAGCCCATGAAGGAAGGAGAAATCCAAACAGACTCTTGCAGGCCTTTCTAAAATGATAAGATTGGAGCTAAAAGTTCAAACAGGCAACAGGAACTAGAGTTCACAGTGCAGGGGTATGTAGGAGACCTCTTCCCAAATTGAATTATAGATTCAAGCAACCCCAGGAAAATCTTAGCAGATCAATAGGATAGTATAAATAATACAGAAATAATTTCACACAAAGGTGTGAACTGATCTTTGATGTGGAGCAAAGGAATTCAATGGGAAAGGATAGTCTTATCAATAAATAGTTCAGAGAATTAATTTCCATATACTGAAAAATTGCTTAATCATACCTTAAAACTCAATGAAAACTTAAAATGAATCCTAGATGTAAATATAAAGCCCAAACTATAAAACTTCTAGGGGAAAATATAGGAAGAAATTTTTGTGACTATGATTTATGCAAAGAATGTCTTGGTATAGTATCAAATATATGATTAATAAAAGAACGAATAATTTGGAATGTATCTAAATTAAAAACTGCTTTTCAAAAATACATCATTAAAAATAATGAAGACACGTGCCATCTGATGTCTTACACATCTAATAAAGGATTTTTATCCAGAATGTATAAAGAACTTTCAATATTTAGGAATAAGAAAGCAAACATCAGAATTAAAAAATGTCTGGGTGACTGAGTTAGTTGAGTATCTGATTGACTCTAGAACTCAGCTTAAATCTTCATCTCAGGGTTGTGGGGTCAGACTCCGTATTGAGTTCCAACTGCTTGTGGAGCTTCCATAAAAGATTAAAAAATGGGAACAATTTCAACTGATACTTCAGCAAAAACCTGAAGATAGCAAATAAGAATGCAAAATATATGCTCAATATAGTTATTTATTAGGAAAATACTAATTGAAATGTATTTAAAGTATAACTGTATTAAATCCAATCTAAATTAAATTCCAATTAGAATGTCTAAAGTTTAAAAGGCTCACTATAGAAAGTATTGGCTAGGATGTGAAATAATTCAACCTCTGATACACTGCTTATGAGAATGCAATGCCTTCAGAGAGCATTCATGTAAAATTTTACAGTAAAATATAGAGACATAAAGATCAGTGGTCATCTTGGGATGGGGATTACAAAGAGGTAGGTGGAAATACAAATGTAAACAAACTTTTGGGGGTGTTGAATATGTTCATTATCTCAACTGTAATGATAGTTTAATATGAACTAAATATCGAAGAGCACATTTTAACTATATGTAGTTTAATTTGTGTTAATTAAACCTTAATAAAACTATTTTTAAAATAAAAATGTATGGAACTACAAAATTTGTAATTCAATTTGGTTATGACTCATAGAAAACTTGAACCAATAATGGTTAAGGAGGTTTTCATTTTTTTCCCCAAGATAAGAATTTCAGGGTTCCATGGCTTCAGTATGGTGGTAGGCTTCTTAAATTTTTGTTGTTGTTGTTCAATTGGTATTCGAGTTGGATTTCTTCCCTTAAGCCTCAGGAATATACCTCTACCTCCAGGAATCAAAAGTATGTCATAAGCATTTGAAAAAGAAAAGCAAATGAAAAAGAAGAGAAGCCTGTACCAGCTGACCTTATTTTAAAAGGCTTTTTCATTTCTGTGTAGCTCTTTGGCCAAAATTTGTCCTATGGCAATCTCTCTCAAAAGAGGGTCTGTGATATATAGTTTTCATTTTCTTTGTTTAGCTTTACACATTGCCTTTCCAAACTAAATTGAAGTTTTTATAGTTTCTATTATTAATGAAGAAGACTAGAATGGATATTGGATTGATATCTAGCAGTGTGTGCCAGAGGCATCAATAGTCCTTTTCATAAGTAGGTGTGGATACAAGAAAGAGAAAAGTTCTCAAGATCGGGAATAGTAAAACGTATGCAGCATAATTCCTGGAGAATAAACCCTGCATATTGTATCTCCCTACCTGCCTCAATCCTGATGGCAGCATTATGTGTAGGACCAGACAGAGGGAAAATGACTATCTGAGTTGGGGTTGAAGAAAGAGCAATGTCTCACGTAGCCTGATATATATGGAGGGTAAATGGAGTATCTCCATTCAAGTGAGTAGACAACAAAATCCTCCATATAGTAAATGCAATCTCCAAATCTTATTTTTTTAATATTTATTAATTTATTTTAGAAAGAGAAAGAAGAGAGGGGCAATTGGCAGGGAGGAGCAGGGAGAGAGGAGGAGAAAGAATGTCAAGCAGACTCTCCACTGAGCAAGAGCAAGTTCAATCTCAGGACCTTGAAATCCCAACTGGAGCTGAAGCCAAGAGGCAGATGCCCATCTGACTAAGCCACCCAGACACCCCTCCCAATCTTATATTCTATTTAAAAAATGCCAAAATATCCACCAAATAAGCATACACTACATTTCCATACATTTCCATCCAGTTCTCAAAAGCCATATCAGAGATCTGAAGTGAAATATCATGTGAGAAGATGAGTAACATGAAAAAAAATCACCAAATGAATAGATAATATAGGTAGACAAGAAATCATGCATGCTAAAACTGAACCAGTATGCATTAGCCCTTTTCTATCTGTTGGTGAAGTGGGATATTTTCTCATTGGGTATTAAACCTTCTCTAAAGTCCTAAGAAACATGTTAAAATACATAAGGTATTCAATGTTAAAAGGTATTTTTTGAAACGTAAAAAAAAAAAAAAAAGAATTTTCATTATTAAAAAAGAATATAAATAGCTAATCAATGATACATTTATTGCCACCCTGAAATTATATAATTTATAACCTATTATTCTATTGAATTTAAGCCAATGCATTTGTAAAAGAATTACAAACGAGAGATTTTCTAAGGAATCATAAGTTATCCAAATTGGGCCAAGAAGTAGAAAACCTGAGTAACTCAATACTTGTAGAAACAGTTGAAAAGATAATTAAGGATCTTACACTTGAGGTCCAGATTTTGTAGATGAAGTTTGCAAGTATCATGGATAGTTCACTATTACATAAAATATTCCCCAATATTAAAATAAGATTTCTGTTCAGTCAGACAAGGTAAGTGGTCAATACATTTAAGCACTTTTAAAATATAAATGTGATCAGAATTAATCCTTAATTAATCTCACTTTCAGAAATAGCTGGAAGCAAAGTTAGGCAAAGCCAAAAGTAAAAATGTTCATTTCTACCTAAATGAACATGCATTTGTTGGAGTCTATTTAAGTCTAAAAGTGCAAATGGACTTCGAGACAAGTTTGAACCTAGTTCCGTGGGATAATAAGAGCTTCAAACTTATTTTCTCTTGAGCTGAAAAAAATAGGTTTGAAAAGAAAATACACTTGTTTCCAGACTGAATTAGCTATAAAATCATTTATTCTTTTACTTACAGGTAATTAAAGATCGAAATTTCTGTACCTGATACCAGTTTGTAGTTGGGACAAATGATAACTGAAGTTTGCGAGTATTATTTATAACAAGTAGAGTCTAATAAGACAGAAGTCAGTCAAGTGAATCATGTCACATTTGCTATAGCTAATAAAACTGTACTATCACAATGTTAAACATAGTGCATAAACCTAGTGGGGAGATTTCAACAGCGAATATTGTCAAATGTCAAAAATTTAAAACACAAAAAATAATTAGCAGATAAAACATTGAATTTTGGAATGGATATCATATTAAAACGTTTGGTGCAGGGCAGCCTGGGTGGCTCAGTGGTTTAGCACCACCTTCAGCCCAGGGCCTGATCCTGGGGACCCGGGATCGAGTCCCACATTGGGCTCCCTGCATGGAGCCTGCTTCTCCCTCTGCCTGGGTCTCGGCCTCTCTGTGTGTCTCATGAATAAATAAATAAAATCTTAAAAAAAAAAAAAAAAATTGGTGCAAATGCAAGTTTTCTTTTTCTAGAAGTAGAACCTAATGGCTGGTAAAATTGGTTCATTTTTCCAATTTTATAAAGATTTTGAAATCCTTTTCCAAATTGCTTTTACCAGTTAGCACTACAATCAGCAATGCAAAAGAAATGCTGTTTTCCCACATTGTGTCCAATGTCGGTATTACTAGACTTTTTGTAGGTGTGTATAATCGTTATGTGAAAATTAAATCAGCATTGTATCTGCTTTCATGTTTTAGAATACCTAATTACATGAGCAGTTTTATGAATATTTAAGGTCAGCAAATATGAATTTTTTTGGTCAATTTGACTAGTTTTAAATTGGTTAGTAGATATTTTTACCATGTGAAAAATATTTTTGCAGGGCACCTGGGTGTCTTGGTTAAGTGTCTGCCTTTGGCTCAAGTCATGATCCCAAGGTCCTGGGATTGAGCCTTGCATCGGGCTCCCTGCTAGTGGAGAGTCTGCTTCACCCTCTCCCTCTGCCCGCTGCCCCTCCTCTTGTGCTCTCTCTACCATGCTCTCTCTCTCTCCCTCTCTCAAATAAATGAATAAAATCTTTAAAAAATATATTTTTTCTATATTCTGAACATCAATCCTTTGTTGAATATTCCAGGTATAAATATATCTTCTCATATTGGCCCTTGTGTTTCAACTTAGTTTTCCATACATTTGATCTTACATATGCCTTTTAAAATTTGTTTTAAGGAAGGTTAGTTTGTCACTTTTCCTTTTCTTTCTTTCATTTTTTTTTTCTTTTCGATAGACAAGCAAGCACATTTAATATTTAAAAATCTTACAAATAAAAAATAAAAGGGTGAATTCATCACAGGAATGAATAGGCAAGAACACAAAGAAAATTCACAAACTGCAGAAATGACTGCTTGAGAACTTTGTTTTATTTTTATTGTTTTTTGGTTGTAAAAATGTATGATGCTGAAGATATAAACAAAATTCACTTTTTTGTAAATGTAGGTTTTCTTTTTCTAGAAGTAGAACCTGATGGCTGGTAAAATTGGTTCATTTTCCAATTTTATAAAGATTTTGGGGATTGTTGTTATTCTCTTTTGATTTGAATAATAATCATCCCAAAAACGCATGAGGTGATATTTCATTGCGGTTTTGATTTGCATTTCCCTGATGAGTAGTGATTTTGAGCATTTTTTCATATATTTGCTGGATATTTGCATGTCTCATCACTCTTTATTTCTGCTTTTCAGTACTTCTAAAAAAAAAAAAAATCACCTAAGATGAATTCAGTTCTTCAGATGCTTCTTCTAATATTTTTTTCAGTTTTCCTCTTCCTAAGTAAGCTTTAAATACATTGAGAATTTGCTTTGCACATGGGGCACAATGGAGTTGTTATGAGTTAAAAAGTAAAGCACTCCATAAACTGTCAATATAGAGAAAGCACAACATTATATGTTAATAATTATAATGCAGATTTATACTCACAGAAATAAATATAAATAATTATTATTATTTAATTTAATTATTAAATAATAATTCATAAGATATGAGATTAAAGAAAAGCTGGCTGTCTATGTTAACTGAAAAAACAGGGAGAAGAGAGATACAAAAGTGAAGACGATTTTTATTGACTCTAGAACTCACATTTGTTTTCACATTTGTAAGAGTTCAGAAGTTAGGATGCATCGTACGATCCCTAGGTAAGTATCCATTTATTTGGCAGTGTTTTCTCTTTCTTAATAGGACACACAATATGGTTTGACTTAAAGTCAACGGCACCTTTAGATTTGATGAAACACTTTAATAAGATTTTCCATGAGCTGGAAAGAACACAGATATTTACATTAATGGGACCCACTGACTGCTGAATAGGTCCAATGATCAAGGACATTCCAGTTACATTATGGCAAAATATCAGAGACCCAAAAATGAAACGACAATCTTCTCGGATACCAGGGATAAAATCAAAGAAAAGGTAGAAAATTATACTAACATAATTTTCATCAATAACCCTGGAAGATAGTAAATTAACATTTTCCAAGTTATAACAAAATCATAATTTTGGACAGAGGGAAGACCATGTGAAGACACAACATGATGGCAGCCATCCATAAGCCAAGACAAGAAGACTCAAGAAAAATCAGTCCTGCTGGCACCTTGATCTCAGCCTCCAGATCTGTGAAAAAAACAAAAAACAAAAAACAAAAACCAAAAAAAGAACAAAAAAACAAACAAACAAAAATGTCGGTTGTTTAAACCACCCAATCTCTGGTATTTGTGACAGCAATCCAGGCAGACTAAGGCAGACTTTGATACAGAGAAGTGGGGTTCTGCTGTAACAAACACCTAAAACTATGGAAATGGCTTTGAAACTGGGTGATGGGTAGAGACTGAGGAATTTTGAGGTGTGTTTGAGAAAAAGCCTTGATTGCCTGGAAGGGAATGTTGGTAGCAATATGGATGGTAAAGGTGATTCTGTGGAGTATCAGAAAGAAAAGGAGAACTGTGGAGAAAACTTCCATCTTGCTTGGAGAGTACGTAAGTAGTCCTGAAGAGAATCTTGGTAGAAATATGGATGCTGAAGACCATTCTGATGAGCTTTCAGACAGAAATGAGAACAGGTTATTGAAAACTGGAGGGAAAAAAAAAAAAAAAGAAAAGAAAAGAAAACTGGAGAGAAAGCGATCCTTCACACATGGTGCCCAAGAACTTGGATGAACCATATTCCAGTGTTTGGGGGATGGTAGGATTCAGGAGTGACGAAACCTATAGTTAACAGAGATTTCTAAGCAAAGCGTTGGTCTGTGGCCTGGTTTCTCCTCACTGCTTTTAGTAAAATGTGAGAGACGAATTGAAGAAAATTATTAAGCAAAAAGAAACCAGAACTGGGAGATTTAGAGAACAGGTCAGCCTACCTGTATGGCAAAAAAAAAGTGAGTGTTCTAAAGTGAACACCCACGGACTCTCACTGGATACGGAGACTATAGGATGATACAAGTGGAAACACTGCAGCTTTGACCAAAGGGGATAGAGACCAGAGAAGTGGAAGAAGGCGCCCCAACTCCTGGGATTCAGGACTGCACACGGGAGCTATTCAGCTGCAACCTTGCGGTATCCTTCACGAAGAGGGAAGCAAGACCTCAAGGATTCTCACATCTCAGCAAGGTTGTCTCCTCCTCTTCTTGAGAAGGTGGGGCTGCTTCTTGGGGCCAGGCAGTCTCCAGCCAGTGCCCATGGGACAAGGTGGTGACCATGGCAGAGGGGAATGCCCTGCTGCCCCAGTGAGCCCAGAAGGTATCTAACCCCAAGGGTTACACCGCTCACACCTGGGGGGTCACACCAACCACAGCCAACACCACACCCACACCAAGGTGTCCAGTTCACTGGCTGACTTCTTTGGTCTCTCTTCAAGGTCTATATCTACAAGGCAGGGGAAGTGAGCGTGGATAGGGTTGGGGCGGGGGCGGGGGGTTGTTGTGGCCTGTGCACTGCCAGGAAATATTTCAGTTCCCAGGAAAAGTCCCATTTGTTCGACAGCAGCCCATCTTCTCTTCAGCTTCAGGACATCCCACAGGCTGCACAATGCAGGCACTCAACACCCACAGCCCCAGGCTCCCTGGGCAGCACTCAGCAGCCCTACCAGCCTTGCTTCCCCCAAACCCACCGGGATGCCCTCAGCTCTTCTGGAGGCAGGGTTATTCATAAGTTGGGGGGGAGGGGCAACTTGAAGCCTGAAGCTGAGGTCCTGGCAGGGAGTCAGGGAAAGATGGGGAAGGAGCATGGCTGCTCTGGGGAACGCAGTAGAACCTGTATTTGTTGACCGCTTCCTGGGTGTGTAGGGATATGCCCACCTGCTCCCCCAGGGCAGCCACCGAGTGCCTGCTGGAGAGGGGGACAAGCCCACGCCTGCCCAGGGAAGCCGAGTGGGCCCCAGGGGCATCTGGGCTGCCTGTCGCAGAGGCTCTGGAGTGAGGTCTTGGATGACTGGGCCTGCCCAGGTGGCAAAGCCAGAGGGATGTCGCTGCACAAGGGAGGACAAGAATATGCTCCCTAGAGCACTGCGCTGTGTGGAAAGCACCCAGGACGACCTTTAGCCTGGTGACCTCACAAATAAGGTCACCTTATTGTGGGTCACCTTTCCCACAATAAGGTAAGTGGTGCTGCCGGTTATGATTCTGCCAAGTGGACATCGTGGCCTGAGCTTGTCCCTGGCAATAAGCGGGGGTCACTCCCCTGGCCAGGTGGGCCACCAACCAGCCCCAGCCTACCTCTCCTTCTTGCGGGGCAAAACAAAAGACGTTCTGGGAAGGGTTGGGTGCTCAAACTCAGGCAGGTGGAGGTGACTTGACCCCCTTTCCCTGGAGTCAGATGGCGGGGCACCCCGCCGAGACCTTCCACAGCTGACATGATGGCCCAGGAGATGGCCAGCCCCCAGGATGTGCACACCTTGGCAGGCCTGCTCTCAGCCGGCCCTGAGCTTGACCCCCTTGCAGTGTCCCCCATTCCACCAGGACCCTTGTTACCATTGCCGGACTATAAACCTCATGTCTTGGGATGTTACAGTGAGTAAGAGGTTAAGGCCTTTCTTTTTCTTGGTAAAAGGAAAGGCGGGTCCTGCACTCAGGCTTCCAGGAGGTGACAGGGAGCCGATGTTTCCAAGCACATTGCATATCAGTAGAGCCAAAAGCTCATCTTCTAGAATTTTGAGTTGCCTTTCATGGTTTTATTGAGAGTAGGGGCACAATTCCTTCAGCTTTTAAGAGTATGGATGAGCACGTGGACCTACCGTGGGAACACTGGCCTGTTCAGCCCCGCGGCCGCTCCTGGTCTGCCCCGCTCGCAGCTCTTGCCCCCCCCCCCAGGCCCCTCCTGCCCCCATGAGGCCTCCTGCACCTGCTCCCTCAGGCTCTAGCCTTCCTTGCTGTTCCTTATCCACTCAGCCCACCCGGCCACACCGAATCCCTGTACTGCACGAAGGGAAAGCACTAAGCGGCAGGTATTTGAGGCCTAGATTCATAGCTATTCTCTTTTGGATTGTTCACAATACTTAATACAAAATTGCATTATTATAATTGCATGAATGTTGCTGGGATGAGTTTTCAGTATTAAATGGAGGTGAAAGCACAGAAGGCTTAATCAGAAGTATGGAAAGAGTATCAATGTTGTAAAATTTAACAGTGTAATAATCCTAATAAAAGTAATGCAAACTGAGAGTCTATGCAGATGTAGGAGCCAGAGAAGCTTAGTGTAGTCTTTGTATTTTTTTAATAGTAAGTTAATCCATTTTGTCTAGATAATTTTATTTTGTTTTATTTTATTTTACTTTATTTTTTTTTAAAGATTTTATTTATTTATTCATGAGAACGGAGGTGAGGGAGGCAGAGATACAGGCAGAGGGAGAAGCAGGCTTTTTGCAGGAGCCGGATGTGGGACCCGATCCCGGATCCTGGGATCATGACCTGAGCTGAAGGCAGCCGCCCAACCACTGAGCCACCAGGCGTCCCATGTCTAAATAATTTTAAAATTAAGAAATAGAGGGGGGAAAAAAAAGAAAAGAAAAAGAAAAAAGAGAAATAGAGGAAAAGATGTACATGATTTAAAGCTATGCAATTAATCCTCAAATAACTAAAAACTGAAAGCTTGAAAGATGGTTAATCCTGAAGAATGGGGCCTGAAGCAGGGGAGGGAGGCTAATAACTTCTTTTTTGCTTTAATATTCTATTTTTAAAATTATTGTCAGTCCTACAAAAAGCAGAATTAAAGGAGAATTGTTAATATTGAGAACAAAATGTTTCCGCTTTTCTTTTGTATCCCTGAATTAGCTAATTTAATTTCAGGTTATTTCTTTTTCATAATGTTACAATGTTTTTACTTATTTTTTTTAATTCACCATCCAGACTTTTCCTTTTTCCTAATTATTGGCGGAGCAGCCAAGGGAGAGGAAGAAGCAGGCTCCCCACTGAGTGGGAGCCCAGTGTAGGGGGGAGTTGGGGGGCCTCCACCCCAGAACCCTGGGATCATGACCTGAGCCAGAGACAGATGCTCAACTGACTGAGCCATTCAGGTGCCCCCATAGTCTTAATTATAATTTTATTTCACAAGTGACCCAGATAATATCTTAATCATACTCTATGACCTAAACAATGAAGTACAGTTCAATTATATGAAAATTATTAAATGAAATTAGGCATGGCATCAAATAAAAATCAATTTTTCAAATTCCTGAATGAGCTAAGCACTTTCATGACAACCTTCAATTAATTTCTATCTAAATATGTATTCTGAAACTGCTTTCTCTCTAGAAAGCAATATTCAAAATAAAATTCAAAATGCAATCAATGAGGAGCACCTGGGTGGCTCAGCGGTTGGGCTTCTGCCTTTGGCTCAGGTTATGACCCTGGGGTCCCTGGGATCGAGTCCCACATCAGGCTCCCTGCATGGAGCCTGCTTCTCCCTTTGCCTATGTCTCTGCTTCTCTCTCTCTCTCTGTCTCTCTGTCTCTCTGTCTCCCATGAATAAATAAATAAAATCTTTTTTTTTTTAATAAATAAAATCTTTAAAAAAATGGAATCAATGAAAACATTTCTGTTGTGTTAAACTAGTATTTTTAGAGATATTTTTCTTTGGGCTCAATGAAGATATATAGTAGGCAGCTCCCATCAAATGTTATATGGATTTTGTGGGCTAGCTTCTATGTAAACATTAGCTCAAGAAAAAAATCTTTCTGAATATGAATCCGCCAACTTAAAGTGTTTGGATCAAATGCATGTCTGAATCAACGATTTACGGATTTTTCTTTTCCTTCTTCTTTAAACATAGTTTCATTGAACATTGAATCCATGTGATCCTATTAAGTTTTACTTCTAATGACAAAGGAAATTATTACTATAACTATATGAGAAAAGAGAGAATAGTTTCTAAAATGTGTATGTATTGCTATATTATAGATCTTATATCCCAGTGGTTAAAATAAAATGGAAATATACTAGTTAAGGCTCAAACAACTAATTTCTAGAACTCTCAGTAGAAATAATGGTTAAAATAATATAATATGTGGCCTGAGTGGCTCAGTCAGTTAAGCATCTGATTCTTGATGTCGGCTCAGGTCATGATCTCAGGGTTGTGAGATCCAGAACCTCTTACGGCTCGGTGTTAAGTGGAGGGTCTGGTTGAGATTCTTTCTCTCTCTTTCCCTCTGCCCCTACCCTCACCCTGGCACTCTCTCTCTCTCTCATCCCATAATAGGGATGCCCAGGTGGTGAAGCGGTTGGGCATCTGCCTTTAGCTCGGGGTGTGACCCCGGGGTCCTGGGATCGAGTCCCACATCGGGCTCCCTGCATGGAGCCTGCTTCTCCCTCTGCCTGTGTCTCTACCTCTCTCTGTGTCTCTTTTGAATAAATACATAAAATAAGATCTTTAAAAAATAAAAAGAAATAATAAATAAATAAATCTTTAAAAAACTGTCATATGCATTACCTAAAAAAGCTGAACCAGACTCCAAAGAGACTACGATAATAGACTATTATTCCTGTACTTAGATATAAATATTTTGTATTCCTCCCACACATTATTTTAGACAACCACTGGGAAAAATAGGCAATCGTGCACTAATATAAGTGGCATATCCATGTGTGAGAGATCATACTGAAATTGATTATATAAATCACAGATGTATGCAACAGGATCACAACTACTAACAATTATTTAGGTTGAAGGTGAAACAAAAAAATATATAGTTTTAGCAATTACAGAAAATCGCAAGGTGTTTTAAAATGTTTGCTATAAGGAAGAAATTTTTGTGCGCTGGACTTTATGTCAGTGAACGATATGTTTACATGGTGAATAAATAGTATTGTTTCCACATTTCATTGTCAGGATGAATTCTTTTCCTTTACTACCAACTGAATCACTCTACTATTTTTGAAAATGATTTTCAGCATTGTCAAGGATTTATTTTTCTGATCTCTGATTTCAAGAAATGATCCTAGTATTTCAGCCTTAAACAATGGTATTTGCTGTGAGATATTGGTAGCTGCTCTCTACTAGATGAGGCACAGAGAGAAAAAAGCTTATGAATAGCAGAGGACATTACGATGGCTATTTTTTTTTTCAGTTATTAGGATAACTAGTTTTTTATCCTCGAATCTTACATCGATTGATGTAAGATTGACTGAATCTTACATTGATTAATGTACAAAATTACATTGATAGGGTTTTCTAATTTACATCTGTCTTTAAGGTTTTTTTGTTTGTTTGTTTGTTTTTTGTATCTACGATCCTAGGTAGGGCGGCCTTTAATCCCCTTTGTTGTTTCTCTTGTCTTTCTTGGCTCATCTGATGAGTTTTTATATATGAATTGATGATTGGCTGAGCTGGTAGTTCCTATGAGGCTGGTTGAGTCTTTTTTTTTTTTTTTTTTTACTTCATAGACATTGGTTTTTGGCTCTGCAAAGTACTCCAAGTAGTTTCCACTAGAAAAAAAAATTAAATTAATGTTCCTAGTTTGGTTTTGATGGGCTTTACCAAGAAATAATCTCAAACCCCACATCCACATCATTGTAAATACAGGCCTATATTTACAAATTCTTATACTAAAAAATAAAATTAAAAACTCTATCCAGAGCCCAAGTAAAGCAGGTATGTTTTTATATGTGTGTGTTTCCCTTTTCTAGAAATGCAGATTTTTTTTTTTTTCTCTCTCGCTGTGTTTTCACTGAGGAGCCTGTGTTTCTTCAAAGGTCCTGACCTTACCTGGTGATGGTAGTGAGTTTTCATTCCCTATTCTTCTCTAACTCCCCACCTTACATGAGCCCCAAACCTTGCCTTTTGTTACCCTTGTAATCCCTAAATCCCAAAGCTCCATATTAGGCAAATACATTGAATGTAAATGTGGATTCACTGCTTATTGGCTCACATGTTCCCTCACCATGTATTTATTTCATTTGCACAGTTGGGAATCTCCATTGATAACTTCTGTGGTTCACCTGATACCCATGTTAGCACAGATGCCCTGTTTCCCCTTCTTGAAATTCTGGATATCCCCGTTTCTCAAGTGCACAGTTGTCTAAGAAAATTGCCACAGGTTCCTTTATGGCAAGATCAGAGGAATATTTCCTATAAATATTTATACTGGTATTGTAATATCTTTCCTTAAGATAACTTTGCCTCCACTTCAATCACTGGGTTCTGGTTTTGAAAACTAGTTTACTTGTATAAACAGGATAATGATTCATTATTTTCCATTGTGGCAGCTGACATATTGACAGTCTCATCGACTTTCAATTTTATTTTGATTATATTGATTAAGCAGCCTTCTAGTTGGCTGCCTACCTGTTCGTCCAGGAATATTATGAACCTTTAAAGGTCAGACTATTATCCCGAGAGTCCAAGCACAGGTCTAGTCCCACAGCCTTACTGCACATTAGGAATTAAAACCATCTTACAAATTAAGGTAAAACTGTGCTATAATCTGACAGTTGCCATTCTGTAGTGTCATCATCCATGTTGAAGTTAGGAAGCTCTGTTCATGGAAACGTCTTCCATGGTTAACTCTAAGACAGCCAGTACCAAACTTCTCAAAAGACATTGGTATCTTCCTCTCCAGTCCATTCCTTATTGCTTAATTAAAGGATGTGACCTCTGGCCCATCATGAGGAATATAATTAGCAAAAAAATTGATAAGAACGTAATAAGCTGAACTGAGATTCTTACATAGTAAATCCATTCTAATAGCCTCTATTCTCTGAGCCTGCAAAAGCCTTCCTTTATGCTACACTAAAGATAAACAATATCTCAATCTCATTTAGTATAGGGCAGCCCTATATTCAGGGTTCAAGATGATATTACAGCAGTATATTTGGCTACTCCTTGCCAGAACACTGACTTTTTACCCAATATTAAGTCCATTTTTCAGTGTTTTCTTCTTTGTCTTGTCTTATGTTAGTCCTACTTAGGTCTACCTCCCTAAAGACACATTTCCATCCAGGTTACCCAGGTTCCTTCTAGTACATATTTAATAAACTGTTTTCCCCCCATTTATGGTAAGAGAATTGAGATCCTCTTTCTTCTAGAACAGAAGCCATATTCCCTAATTAGAGTGATACTGTGTTCTTTCCACAGACATTAGCATAATAATAATAATAATAATAATAATAATAATAATAAAATGTTGAATATCTTGAGAAGAACAAGCTTTATCATGTGAGGTGTCTACTTCAGGTGGAGTCACTATGCAGTCTGCAGAAAAGCAAATCTGCCTCTAATTTTTTTATTTTATTTTATTTTTCTGGAAAAGGAGAAAGGATGCTACTGTTAGCCAGAGAGTATCAAGAGGATTTAAATATTCAAATTTCCCAGATTTCTGTATTCAGAGACTATTATCCTAGGACTAAAAGACCCTCACCCACCTGATGAGGGAACTAGCTTAGATATAATGTAAATCTCATAACTTTAGATTACTCTTCATCCCTTGTAATTAGACCCTCAAGCTGGTGTTCAGCGGGGTCTGACTATTATCTATAGAATATAAGAATTTTCACTGAAGCGTCATAAGGATACTCTCACTTTCACAGCATGGTTTAAATTGCTAATTAACACTTCTGGACCTAATGGTTTCTTTTTGCATAGCCCTAAATGCCATAAAAAGCAGGTTTTCTACAGAACAATTAGCATTGCCACTCTGCTATTCAGGTACAATAGCCAATCCCCCCCCCGCCAAGTATTAACTTTCACATGAACCTCGTTCCAAGGGACCACAGGTAAGTGTTGTATGATCACTGCAAACTAAGGTTGACTCCCACCCTAATTACAACCATAAATAAAGATCCCCATTTCTCTTTGAAAAATGGGAAAGCGAGCTCCAAAATAAGAATCTGGCCTGTTGTGGTGTTAAATGTTTTAGCCCCGATTTCCTAGAGAAAAGGGCAAAATAGGCATACTAATGTTTTTATTTATTTGGAGCATTTCTTGGATAGGGAAAATAGAAATGAAACTAAGAAGGAGGAGGAGCAAATCAATACAAAATGGCATTTAAACTAAGCTTCACAAGAAAATACAGATGAGATTAATGTATCTAGTAACTGTACATCAAGAGAAAATAAGACTACTTTATCCAGTTCCTTTATTTCTCCTACTTTTCTATTTCTATTTTGCTTCATGGTGTGTTAACTGTTACTACATGCCCATCGTGGTAAACAGGCCCAAACGACCCTGGTTGTTGCCCTGTGGCGCCTTCCAATGAGAGAGGAAATGAATATTCTGAGCCCAAGATTTTGGAACTGAGACAGGCAGGAAGGGGCTCCATTGTCAGGCACCGCCAAGAAGTGCAGGTGCCAAGGTGAAGGCCCCCGTCTGGAGTAGGGGTTAGCTCTTGGTTCCAGTACCACAGCATGTACCGTATGCAGAAACAAGGAAGGAAAAATAACTCAGAAAACCAATCATGAGAGAGGCAGCAGGGAACTGCATTGGTGACTCTCTGCACAGGTCTCAGAGGGGCATTAATTCGGACCTGCAGGAGGGGAGACCTGACCTCAGCAGGCCTGGCTGTCTATCCTCCCTCATTGCCTTCAGCGTGTACCGATTGCAGTATCCACCCATGGTGGGGTAATTGGCTTTTGCCACACACATAAAGCTGTTGCCATTTATGCACGTTCCTATTTTCTCCCACCGTAGCCAGATTTCATGCTTCATGGTAATGTGACTAATCTGAATGGAGAATTGGTGGGAGGATCCATTTACTCTCTCAGTCTAGTCAATGAAAGCAGGAGGCCAAAGCTACTGACATGTCCACTGGCAGCAGCTCTGGTGGAAGCTGTACCAAAACCCAGGCCCCGGTCTTGGGGAGTGAGGGACACTTGGTGAGGTTAGATGATGATGCATGAGGTTACATGACGATGCAAGGTTGGTAGAAGCAGGGCTCACCACTGAGCAAGTGGTGGGGTCAGGGCGACAAGTGGGACACCCTCTACTGAAGGAGGAGCAAAAATTAACTGAGTACGGTCCTGCTTTTTTTCTGTATAACCAACTTTAAAAAATGTTTCTGATTCCCACACATATATTTTTCCGACTTTTATTTTCATGTTTTCTGTATACTTTTAAATGTATCTCTTATAAACAACAAATTGGTGACTATTTTTGTGAATTTTAGAATTTCTGTCCTTTAGCTAATGTGTTTGAACCAGTCATACTCAACATAATTACCATTATTCTAGGACTTGTTTCTAAGATGCTATTTCATATTTCCATTTACTGTGCTTTATTTTCTCTATTTTTCTTGCCAGCTTTGAAGTGTATGTACTTACATACATCCGTTGTATGTCAGCTTTCCTGCCGTTGAATAAAATGTTATATATTTTGTAATTCTCTAGTTAAGGCTTATATTTAAGCTATTTTTACCCCTATTGATTTATGAAATTTACTAAAATATATAAATTTCTAAATGAAAACAAGAACTTGTATGTGGTCTCAAGTTATTTTTATTTTCTCTCATTCTCCAACACCATAGCGATATTTTCTATGATTTTACATGGAGTTTTGTGGATGTATGTTTTTCTTTACATTTGTCTGGTTCTTTGATTATTGATTGATTAATTTACATATTTCTTCCAGCATGATCTATATTATTCTTCCAATTTTCATCCTTCCTTCAGAATTCCTTTCAAGCATGCTTTTTGGTAGAAAAACATAAGAGAACTTACTAATAATATTCTGTTGTATTTTTCATTAAGTGGCCATTTATTTTTTTTAAAGATTTTATTTATTTATTCATGAGAGACACAGGAGAGAGAGAGGGAGGCAGAGACACAGGCAGAGGGAGAAGCAGGCTTCATGCAGGGAGCCCGATGCGGGGCTCGATCCTGGGACCATGGGATCACGCACGGAGCCAAAGGCAGATGCTCAACCGCTGAGCTACCCAGGCGTCCCTAAGTGACCATTTAAATGGAGACCAAAGGTTTAATAATTTGATAATTTCGTTCTACTTTTACAGCTAGTGTTTTTGCTATGAAGATTTTTCCCCCCTCAATATGATTTTTGGTCCATAGTTATCTCAAATTTTTCAAATTATAGGTACAGATTTTTCTTTTGTTTGGCACACTGTTTGGCACACTGAATCCTTTCAATACATATTCTTTTTATTATTCTTTGATTATGTGAAATATGTCATCAATAATATTATCTTTGTTTCATTTTTTTCTCTTTCCTTTTGGGACTCTATTATTTGGGATGTTGATACTTATAATCATAATGCCTCAGCATAATTTTATTTAAATCATTTATTTCTTAAACTTTCTAATGTATTTTTATGAGTTCATCAATCTAATTCTTCAGCTCACTATATGGCCTGTCATGTATATCTTTTGCTCTCTGGCTTATGATTTGTCTACTTAATTCTCCCATGTAGTGCTTATTTTCACTTGTTTCTATTTTATGAAAATTCATACCTATGTCATATCACCAGTATGCTTCCCTTACTCCTTTTCAGTTACTTTTTAATTTTTCCTAAAGGTAATTTATTTTTTATTTTTTTTAAGATTTTATTTATTTACTCATGAGAGACACAGAGAGAGAAAAAAAATAGAGACACAGGCGAGGGAGAAGCAGGCTCCCTGAAAGAAGCTTGATGTAGGATTTGATTCTGGGACTCCAGGATCATGCCCTGGGCCGAAGGCAGGGGCTAAACCACTGAGCCATCCAGAGATCCCCACCTAAAGGTAATTTAAATACAATCTTTCCAATAATTACTTTATTTGGTTATCTCTTTCAACTCTTATGTCTGTTTTATGGAAATTCTTGTCAAGAGTGGATTTATCTTCCTCTGGAGCTATAAATCTCCCTCTCTGGTAATGAATGCTTGTGGTGAGATCCAAGCCACGTGCTCTAGCTTATGATGCTCTTGTGAATTTAAGAAGAGAGAAGAATGTGGCAAGAATGGGAGTTCCAGGGATTATAAAATCACATTGACTACCTATATTGACTGTGTTGGCACTCAACCATGTACTTATTCTAGTCAGTATTATCCCTTCACTTTAAAAAAAGTAACTGAAAAAGCAGCAAAAACAGCATAATAATTAATAGTTGTATAACGTCTGCTGTGTGACAAGACACGTGTGTATGTGTATATGTGTGTGGGTGCATTCACTTAAATTCTCAGCAACCATATGGAATATATGGTATCATTAGCCCACTTTACAAAGGAGAAAACTGATATAAACAGAAGTTAAGTAATGATCTCTGAGTCTGGCCAGATTTTTGGCACTTAACAAAATTTTACACAGTTTTCAAATTGTAACCATAATTTAAATATAAGTGACTGCTAAAGTTATATCATGTAAGTTTTCTTTTCTTTATTTATTCATGAGAGACACAGAGAGACAGAGACATAGGCAGAGGGAGAGTCTGATATGGGACTTGATCCCAGGATCTGGGATCAAGACCTGAGCCAAAGGCAGACGCTCAACCACTGAGCCACTCAGATGCCCCAGTTTTGTTATTATCTATAAAAACACCTAAGTCAATATATTAAAACTAATTCAGTTTTATGAATTCAGTTTCTTAAAAAAGTAGATTTCATTCATCTGGAGTTTGATTTGTATCATGTGCTGAAAAGCAATAAGCAGACAAGGTGTTTTCTAAGAAAAGAACTCTGGAAAAAGTCTTAAACCCATATATTTTATCTTATAAAAATACAAGTTACCAAAAACTTTGCAAGAACAAAGAATGGTAACGTATTAAAAAGCAATTTATTTTCAAAGCGAAAGGAAAAGGGGATGAAGACAAATAGGAAGGAACTGTAACAGTAAGGATTTTTTAAATTAAAGAAAAAAAAATGTACACTTGAAAATAAGATAGAAAATGAGTTTGATTTGAATTAAGATCATTGCATCATACTGGGCAGGAATAGAACAATGCAAATTAGAAATATGTCATTGTGTTTCGAAAGAGCATCTCTTCATAGATGTAGCTGAATGTATCATCTATTATTACCTTTCCTCTAAATGGCAAGTCAACAGATGAGGAATGGAGAGAAGTAAGTAGAAAATGAATGGGAGTGAAAAAAGAGAAAAATTATAATGGGAGATGTATTATCAGGGTTAATTATTATTCACCTCAATTACTTGATTGACTGGAAAAAAAAATAGCCTTCAGAAACTAGTCATTTGATGTGTTCTGTATATTCTCTTTGGAGTTTGAATTGGTCAATATTCTGAGGCAGAGGATGAGTTATATTCTAGACAATTTGAATACAAAGGATTTATTTCAGCATACCAGATTGCTCACAAAGCTAGTAAGACGCTGAATAGAAGACTGCAGGATGAGATTCTAGAATCCCAAAGCTACTTCAGAATCATGCTGCTAGAGGAACTGGTTCTCCTACTTATGATCAGGAAGTTGCTTGTCAAGTCAGGAGGCATCTTTTATTATTTTATCTGTAAATAATAGGACTGCCTTAGTCCGATATACTAAATTAGCTATACTTGCCAGTCCCAGGACAGCATCACCTGAAGTGCAAAATCAGGAAGCTAACACTCTGGCTTCAGAGTCCCACATCGTGCCACCTCAGAGGGGAGGGGATGGGGAGATGGGTGAGAGAGTGAAGGGCACTGAGGTACAAACTTTCAGTTATAAAATAAGTAAGCTACAGAGATGAAAAGTAGAGCATAGGGAATATAGTCAATAATATTGTAATAACATTGTTTGGAGACAGGTGGTGACTACACTTACTGTGGTGAGCACTGAAAAGTGTAAAAATTGTTGAATCACCATGTTGTATACCAGAAATCAATGTAACATGTCAACTGTACATCAGTGATATTTTTTAAAAGACCATAAAAAAATCAGTCAAGATAACTACATAGATTTAAAAAAAAAAGTATTTTATTTTTTAAAAAAGCCATTTCTGCTAAATCAGCAAGCCTATAAGACTGATTTTAGCTCCAGACTTATGCCATGTTTGCTTATATTCCACGTGGATAAATGGGATATTGGACATGGGTTTTATCTCAGTTCAAATTTTGAGTCTCATGTGATTGTATCTGATGTAGAACCTGAATTATGCTTGGATCACCAACTAAAAATGAATTGAAGAAATTTTTGTTTTAGCTTTCTGCTTTCCACAAGAAATGGGCACACTAGAAGATTGCAATAGATGGATACTGTGAGCCAAACATCCGTAACTGCATTAGACTTACATCTTCCTTTGCTTCTCCGTGTTCATCTTTGAAAATTTCAAACTTTTTTTTGTTCTATAGGAAATTATGTAATTAGTCCATTTTTCAGCATAGTCCCAAAGTCTAGAACATTCCTACTGTAAACAAGCACTTAATAAACATTTATTCAATAGATTGATGTGAGGTACTTTTTGAGATTTGAAAATACATTTTTATAAGAATACAGTAGGAAAACATTGGGTTTTCTGGTTACTTTTGTGTGAAAGGAGCACATCAATTTCTTCTCTATATGCAGCATTACTAGCTGGAGCCTTAACCTGGAATTCTTACGCATTTAAGAAGTTTGTTAAAGATTAATATAGAGGGACAAGATTTAATATTATTTAAAACTCTGCATAAAAAATTGGGGAGTACAAGAGTAGGAAATTTTACTAAAAGATAGAATAGTCAAAACAATTAAATTAATCAAGAAATGATCCACAGTTTTCAAAATAGGATAACAGTTATGAATATAGCCTGGTGACTATAACTCCGATCTTTCTTTATCCAGCCCTCATGGGCACATTATTGGTTCCTAAGAGGAGAGAGGGCTGTAATCAGCAGCTACAACAGCTGTTTCTCTGTAATAAACAAGCACACAAAAAAATCTATAAAATTTTGTAGCCCAAGCAAAAATGATTTGGGTCCAAAGAGCATAATGTTACATAAAATGTAGAGTGTAGAGTGATAGTGCTCTCTTCCACATTTTATCTCAGACTTCCAAGAAATGGGGTTCCTTACAAAAGGGAAGTGTCCTATGTGAGGGAAAAAAATCTAAATTCAGAGTATCAATCATTGTTTCGTTTTGTTTTGTTTTGTTTTAAAATTGGTGGCAAACAGCAGGTTGTTTGTCTAGTTTTATTTATTTATGGTTTCATACTGCTGGTGGCTGAAAGTTGGTGTTTTTTGCTGGAAAACGAGGTTCTTAACAGAGTCTGTAACCAATTCAGCTTTGGTACGTAGAACGTGTTTTTGAACTCATACATAACCAGCAACACTACCACCGTATTCAATTCATCGATGAAGTCCTTTGTGGCTAACCGAGATCCATGAGGATATTGTTGTTTTTATTCTTGTTTTTTTCCTCCTCAGGTATAAAGGGTGTTGTCCAGACAGGATGTTATTAATGAACCTTATAATGGACAAATAGACTTGCAATCTTTCAGGACAATGCTTTCCTTCCTGCTATAAGTTGACATAGATCTATTCTAGTTATTTCTCCTTTCAGACACAATAGGAAAGGTAATTGAATAGTTGAAGTTCTGCTAATGTAAAGATTCCCTTCTCCATAGTCATTCTGGTTCCCCATTAAACCAGGATCTAATACTATGAAATACTGGGGATTCTTTCCATTAATGTTCACAAAAACCTCCTATGAGGCCTTAGATGTTGGTTGAAGAAGAGACAGCAAAAATGACAGGAAAAAAAGAGACGTGTTGGAAGGTGAGCAAACTATTTTTGAAATTTATTTGGATTTTCAAAATCTGTTTAGGTCTTATCTTATGTATGACTCTTATGCTTGAGAACAGAATGCTAGTGGACATATTTAGATGGCCAGTCATATAAGATAATGTTAGATTCATTGTAGATAGGTAAAATCTCCTGATTTCCTAAAAACCATGGCCATTTTTTTTTTTTTTTCAATTTCAATCAGAGACTAATAGCAAAGGTTCTTCTTTAAAAGGAGCCTTTTTCAATATTGAGGGTAAATATCTTTGCTTTTAAAACTCTGAGATCTCTGCTATGACTATCCTGTTGTTAACTTGCTATTGTCTACAAAGAATCCTACAGATCTTATAATGCCCATTGGATAATCATACATACTTAGCAATAGAACTCTTCTCTTTGGTCCACCTGGAACACCCTTTCTTTTTTTTTTTTTTTAAGATTTTATTTATTTATTCATGAGACACACACAAAGAGGCAGAGACACAGGCAGAGGGAGAAGCAAGCTCCCTGCAGGGAGCCTGATTGTGGGACTCAATCCCAGGGCCCAGGGTCACACCCTGAGCCAAAGGCAGATGCTCAACTGCTGAGCCACCCCAGGTGTCCCATGAAAAACACTTTATTGATCTAAATCTTATGCAAAAATGACAGGTTTAGGAAGATATGGGAAATGAGTGAAAATTGGATAGCCAATTTCTGACTTCATAATTCAAAGACCACATTGCATCTTTTTGTATTAGGGAGTATAAGCTCAGTAATGTGCTCTTTGCTTTAGAGGAGTAGTTCGATTAAGCCACAAAGTCCTCAAAACTTTACAATACAGCGGGCTCTTTCTTTTTTTAAGATTTAATTTATTTATTTGAGAGAGAGAGAGAGAGAGAGAGCATGAACAGAGAGAGAGAAGCAGACTCCTGCTGAACAGGGAGCCCGATGTGGGGCTCTATCCCAGGGCCCTGAGATCATGATCTGAGCTGAAGGCAGATGCTTAACCCACTGAGCCACCCAGGTGCCTCAGGCAGGCCCTTATATTACATGGGATATGTGTCTAGTTATGTGTATTTGTAAGTAACACAATGTGCAACACAGGTACCTTACCAAGCCATATAGCATACCTAGTATTTCCAATTTTCCAGGAATGGCATTAATAGGTTAAAAGTCAACGTGTGTTGTACTCTAACACTATGAAGGGGTATTGATTTATCCATGAGATAAAATATTAGGGTTAAAATATGTCCCCGGATGAATAAAGGAAAACTACTTCAATTAGTTTTTCTTTAACAAAATGGAGGGAAAAAAGCAATCATGTACAAGATCAATAACTGCATCAAGGTGCAAGAAGAGGAAAAAGATAAACAAAACAAACATACAAAAATTCATTACCTGAGCTCCTCAATCAAGCTCCCACTCTTACTAGGTGAGCCATAATGGTATTCCTGGTATCATGGAATTATTTTGCTCCAAGCCAGTGTCTTCATGTACCCTGGACAATTTTATTGTTGTATTTTATTTAGTGCACAATGATTCATGCCAATGGTTAAAGGTCATTTAGAGAATATCTAAAAGAAAGACTCTATACCAACCTGTATTGGAACCATAACGGCCTTTTGTACATCAACAAAGTGATACAGCAGGTAAGAGACATATGTGTGAGCTACAGTAGCATCTGGTTCCTCTGTCCAATATGACTGCTTTATTTCTACATGACAAAGGCTACACAAAATGCCTTTTTTTGTATTCCACTGTTTCCAGACATGGCTAAGGAAGGGTGATCCTGCCTCGTAGTGCAACCTAGCCAAGTTAAAATATTACAGAGCCACCAAAAGCAAGAGTTTTGGAAGGTTATGGGATGGTGCCTTGGGCAGAGCCACATGCATGTTTATAATAAATTTTAGAATGCTGAGAAGAGGGACACCTGAGCGGCTCAGTCAGTTAAGTGTCCTGCTTTCTGCTCAGCACATGATCCCAAGGTCCTGGGTTTGGTCCTGGGATCAAGCCCCACATGAGGCTCCTTGCTCAGCGGGGAGCCTGCTTCTCCCTCTCCCTCTGCCTACTGCTCTCTCTCTCTCCCTCTGTCAAATAAATATATAAAATCTTTTTTTAAAAAATAATGCTGAGAAGATAAATATTTCAGGAAAAAAAGAGAACTAATTGGATTTTGGCTATTTGTAAAATCTCTCTTACACCATCAATCTCATTAGGAACTTGATAAAATACCATTATACGAAACTAATTCTCCATGAATAAGGAGTTTCTATACTGGTCCAGTGTCGATGGTAGGAGGTCACAAAATATAACTGATTTTCAACTGCAAGAGAAATTTTCCAGTTTGATGGCAAGGGAGTAAATTATATTCAAGCAAGAAAGAAACTGTTATCAGGGAAGTTGGAAGAGCTGCTTTATTGGATAAGGGAGGATCATCTGGACCCTCCAGGGATATTCGAGATTAGAGATACTCTGAATTCTTCAAACCCTTTCATGTAGCTTCAACCTCTTGACAGAGGTCTTCCTCTTCCATTAATGCCCCAAGTTTTACATTAGACAATAGTAGAGATATGAATTGAATTGATAATAAAACTCAACAACCCCAAGCTAATTTTTTGGCTACCATAGCCTTGTGAGTAAAGACATATAAGAGATTCTTTCAACATAGGCATAGAATATCCATGAGTTTCAGATCATTCCTTGAAGTGAGACTTCAGATTGGCATTTATCACTCTTTTATTCAAGTGTCATAATAAAAAGTCACAACATGCCATTCTTGACTGTTGCATACTATTAATAATATGATACTTGGTGATTCTCCCAGAACCTGACCTTCCTGGCTCCCAGGAGACCACCAGCAATGACCTTAGTTGTTTTGTCATAGGGTACCACAGTGGCCAGGAGTTTCTTCTGAATTTGAATAAAGCTTCACTGTCTTCACCCCTATTCTTTAAAAATACTTCATATTTTCCTGACTGAAGCTACTGCATATAGGGGCATCTGCTATTGCATTATATATTATAGCATTATATATATATATATATATATATATATATATATATATGTGTGTGTGTGTGTATATTAGTTTATTTTCTTATTATTATTTGCTTGTTTGGGGCTGTAAGCAACAGAAATCAGTGTTGTCTAAGAAAAAATGGATTAAGTTCCCACAAACATGATAAACAGTTGGAAAATAGATTTGGAAATCATAAACACCCTGTGTAACTCCAGAGGCTGAGAAGTGGGAATGGGAAGGCGACAGTAGTGAGTGTCACAGCAGGAACCATCGTTTCAGAACGCCACCACCAGAACGGGAAAGTGGGCCACACATCTTCAGTTTCTTCGCTGTTCTTTCTGGCTCAAGATTCAAATTAAGAAGGACACATATGATTTTTCTAACTGCAGTCACATTTTTCCATATGCAGTAGACTGAATTCAGAAGAGAACAAACCATTCCTTTAAGGATATCTGTGCTCTTTAAAACAAAGTAGAATGGATATGGAGTAGTTAAAAATAAAGTAACATTCATTGAACCTAATTTGTTTAATATTCATAGAGATGTAACCAAGAATACTTGCATTTTATTTTTTTAAAATATCTAAGTGGTTCTGCTAGAGTTCCCAAGTATAGCATTTAAATGCTTTTCAATGATTAATGTATGTAAGAAAGAACTGGCATGTTTGCTATAAATGCAAATTTCAGGGTTCCACCCTTAGAGAAGCTGATTCTGTAAGTATGGCTCAAGGCACAAGAATCTACACTTTAACAAATAGTCCAAGTGAAGACCATAACAGGCCTACATACTTAAAGAACTATTGTTCTAGAAAATGCTGAGCAGATTATTGAAAGTAGATAATATGGACTTAATCAATTAACTGGTATATTAATTTCACATCACTAAATAATTTAAATTTATGTGTATGCCTTGCCAATTCATTTAATTAGTGATATTAATATTTCTCTCAGATTTCCATTTATTTAAATTTCTTAATAATAGTGCTTGGTGCAGATTTCTAGTTTATATATTTTTTCTAATCTAAATATATTATATATAATTATATATATTTAAAGTGTTTATAATATGATTATTACCTCCGTCTTTTATCTTATATATTATGTCAACCTCAATGCTGTGAAGAATTACTATCTTCATTATTTTTAAGATTTAAAAAAAATTACTTCTACATGAGAGACACAGAAAGAGAGACAGAGAGACAGGCAGAGAGAGAAGCAGGGTCCCGTGGGGAGCCCAATGAAAGACTCAATTCTAGGACCCTGGGATCGTGACCTGAGCTGAAGGCAGACGCTCAACCGCTGAGCCACCCAGGTGTCCCACCATCTTCATTTTAGAAATAATCAAAGCAAAGCTTTGAGAAGTTAAAGTGATCAAATTCTCATAAATTAATTCAAGATTGATAATGCCAATCTATTTGATTAAGATATATGATCTAAATATATTTAGCTCTTTTACCATACTACCTGAGAGCATTTGCATTTTCTTTCTCTTTCTGGAAGAGCAGACACTATAATTTATAATTCTACCTTCTTGTTGGGAGATAAGTCTACATAATTCAGGAACTGAAGCAGAACACATATGCTACATTGGAATCATTTTTACCTGTCTTTCTTATCCCATAGTAGAAAATTCCCATGTGACCTTCCATAGTACATTGTATACTAGATATTTATGTAAGGTATTTATGTGTAATGTTTTGTAATATGAATACAATCATGATGGATACAATAGGCTAATGCCTCTCCCATGGCCTATGATAACACAATGTCACCTGTATCTCGGACCTCACAGCACTTATATCCATCATGACAGCACACTGGCTTTTACATTTGTATTCCAGGTAATGTGTTATATGAGCTACATCTCTTTGTTATTTGTGTCTTTTCTGATTCATTTATTTCATTTCTTTCCTACCACCTTATTTCTAATTTCTCAATAGTTATTCAATTATAAAAAATAGCTGGATGAGAAACAATCAAGTATTTGTGAAACTTAGTTATGTTTTAAGGGATAAATAGATTTTGACTACTGTGTGTTATAAGAGTATATATAATTGGTAATAAACAATAAATGTATTGTACAAATTTAGGTAGTCTGTGCAGAGTGGGATATCCCTCACAATGCAGATAATCTTACGCTACTTTGATCTTTTTCTTGTTTACTAACCCTCATTAGTTACATACGTAATCCACTCTTACATAATTACCAGATTCTAACTATGGCATGCTATTTGTTTTTAGGAAAAACACATTTGGATGGTAGTGAGTTTTAAAGGAATCTGTGTTCTCATAAAATAGATAAAATCACTGGTTAAATAAAGAACCAGAATGATATAAACTAACTATATATCCTTTCGACAAAGTCAAGAGAATAATTTCTAAAATCCGAAAATACCTTCTTTTAATGTAAATAGCATTGGAATGTTTTTCTGTGTGTGTGTGTGTGTGTGTGTGTGTGTGTGTGTTTACAGGGTCCCTGTAGTGAGCTACAACATCACAACTGCAGCAAACAGCAAGATACTATCACTTCCTACCAGTGGAAATATGTAAGCCCAGGGCTTGCCTTAGGAACAGTGAATTGGAAACATAATACTACACTGTTCCCAACAGACTTCATTACAAATCCTGGATATGTTTAATTCTACTCATAGCCAGTATAAGACTCACAAAGAACTATTAAAATATATCATCTGACTTTTCACTAAAATGTTAATCATCGAATGAAGTCCAAAATAAAAACAACACTGATGGGGCACCTGGGTGGCTCAGTGGTTGAGCATCTGCCTTGAGCTTAGGGCATGATCCTGGAGCCCCGGGATCGAGTCCCACATAGGGCTCCCTGCATGGAGCCTGCTTCTCCCTCTGCCTGTGTCTCTGCCTCTCTCTCTCGAATAAATAAAATCTTTAAAAAATAATAAAATAAAAACAACCCCGAGCCTACCACTACACAAAGTGCTCCTAATTGATATCTGTTAAATGCATAGCTGCTCTTATAATAAAGGTTTTTATTTTCCCCCTTTATTTTCAGCAGGTAGATGTAATTAGAGAAAATAGTTAAGGAAAAAAAAAATATATCTTTAAGTGAGACATACCTAGTTGTCAATGAGCTTAATAAATATGTTTCTTTACACTTGACCAAAAACTATTCCTAAATGTCACTGAAGCAATACTAAATGTACTGCTCTGATGACATCTGTTTACTGTGTGGGCCTGTTAAGATCAGCAGTTCTTAACTGTTCTACTAGTGACTGATAGTTTGAAACTGATCTTGGATTATATAAAAGAGAAAAACGAATACACCTAAAAAGTAGAAAGAAGGAAATGTTATCAAAGTATATTAAAAAGTGGAGGGAAGATACTTCAATGCCTGAGGAGCTTTCTAAATGGTATTTGAATTGTGGTTAAGATTCCCATTAGCACGAGGTAATTTGCAATGGTCTCTCTGATAGGAATATTTTTGTAAGAAAACATGAGAATGAGGGAAACATGCAACTTTGAAAAATAATTATGCAGACATTACTCTGGAGAAACTTTTGAAAAATGCAGAAAACAAACAAAACTAAAAGATGTTGCGTCTGACTTTCCTCGAATCTCAGATTCTCTATAGTTTCAAAATAAATGCCAACTGATTGCCCTTTTTATTTCTCTGGTTCACTCATCTGCATATATTAGACAATCCCTGCATTTAAAGTTATGTTATATACAAAAGCAGTTCGAAATATTAATTGCAATTCACTCTAAGAAAGCAAGGTTATTAATGGAAAATCTTTATTATAAAAAAGCAAAATACACACCAGTCATAAGTATTGTGATGATTTTAAAAAGCATCACCATTATGGAATTAATTATGGGTTACTTTTGAACAACGATCCAAGTCTTCCAGGAAATGGTGGAAAGATGGAAAGAATAATAAGCATAAACATAAGCAAAGACACAGAGACAGAAATACGTAAGTGCAAGAAAATTAAATCAGCTTGCCTACAAATGGGGACCATCCATTGCCAACTATGTCGTGTTAATATGGAACCACTTTGATGGATTGATATGTTTTAGTTCTTTTTTTTTTCATTTAACTTGATGTTAAATGTTCCATATAATACACGCACGTGGTTCAAAACAAAGTTGAATAGGAATTGTATGTTGAGAAATTGAACTTGTACCCCTTTCTGCACCTAACCCTCCTCCCCCACATATCATCATATTTCTAGTTCATGACATATCCTTGTCATATTTCTATTGGATCATAATGCTCTTTTAAAGGGGATCAAAAATCTCTGTAACTCATCTCATTTTCCCTGGTTTGTGGTGGTAAATTCTTGCCCCGTTGGTGTTTTATTTCATAATGTGCTACTATTTGTTTCCTATCCGGATTTGCCTTTTCCCACATAAATCATGCCACCTTTGGTCAGTCCTGTCACACAGCTGCTTTCTTTAATTTTCCTCTTCAGTGTCACAAGTATAAGGGAAGAAGTTTCCTCTGGGAAGCCTAGACCTACACCTTCTTTCTCCAGTTTGAAACAACTGAGAAATAATGGCAGGCGTCATTTCACCAAAATAACAATTTGGTTGCAGATAGAAATGGTCTACACTGTGGCTTTGACCTGCAGTTATATTTAGACAACTTAATATTTCCCCTGACAAAAGAACATACTTAATCAGACATGGAAAAAAATAAATAAAGAATGTTCTCAACACTCATCCCAAGGGTACTCCCTCAGTAGGCCTAGCTCAATAAAGGCAGTAAAGAGCCCCTAATTTTTTTAAGAGCCCTTAAATTAAAAAAAAAAAAAATCAGGACTATGTATTGCCTTAAGAGTCACTCATCTGGACTTCTGACAGAATGATTTTCCTTCCTAACTTCTACTCCCATGAGGTTTTATTCCAGATTGAAGGACTCAGACCTTTGGTGGTGAGTCTATGGTTTTCAAACAAATTACACCTTTGTTAATTTGATGCACTTTAGCAATAGCAAAAGGTGATTGATGGTTCACATGAAGGTGTTTAGAAGAAAAAGTCATGGAGAAAGAGAGACACAAATCTGAAGCAGAGGGAACGAGTTAATGGACTGGGAATTGGAACATCATGAGACTCCTGTGCTGTGTATGGGACTATGTTGCTGCATTTCCTCATGTTATAATCGCCTTCGTTAAATAAAAGTGGATGCGCACACGTACACTCCCCGTATATCATACAGCTTGTGATAACTTACTGAACAAGGCAACAATGGTAAAGGGTGTTTTTATTCCCTTCTCCATATTTTTTCCATAATGATACCTCTTTAAGAAATCTGCAATTTAGGATAAGACATCCAAAAGTTATGTTACTAAGTAGTTAAGTAAACATAGTAAAACTAGGTACAAAGGAGGAAAAAAAAATCTTAGGAAGGTAGAACTTTTGAAAACAAGTTTAGTTTTTTGTTTTATTTGTCTGTTCTCCTTATCCCGGGAAAACGATGAAGAAGCCAAATAAACTACTATTATTCTGAATGTTTTCCTACATTTCACATTAAAATTCAGATGAGATGTTTGGTGTAAATTTTAAATTTAGCTTCTGTTCACTACATTGGGATTTAAAAAAAAAAAATTGAAGAAATGTAGCCCCTCTCCTTGACAGCTCTGGATGAGAAACAAAAAAAAATATAAAAAAATAAAAAAGGTAAAAAGAGTAGAAAGCCTAAAAACTCAATATTGCAAGCAGTTTAGACATGTGACAGGAAGCACGGGACAGAGGCAAAGTGATCCATCAAATCAAGCCTCTCCAGAGCCTGTGGTTCCATCATATCACTAAAGCATGTTTTTTTTTTTTTTTTTTTACAGTTAAGTGGACAAAAAAATAGTGCTAAGACTATGTGAGCATTAAAAAAGAGAAAAGATCCAGGCCATCAATCCCCTACTAAAATCAAAAGGCAAAGTAAGAAGAAATATCCTCAGCTACTCATTTGAGTGGTTTATTTTTTCTTATCTTTTTAAAGATTTAATTTATTTATTCATGAGAGACACACAGAGAGAGAGAGAGAGGCAGAGACACAGGCAGAGGGAGAAGCAGGCTCCATGCATGGAGCCTGACGTGGGACTCGATCTCGGGTCTCCAGGATCACACCCTGGGCTGCAGGTGGTGCTAAACCGCTGAGCCACTGGGGCTGCCCCATTTGAATGGTTTATATCATTGGCCATCACCTAGCCGAATGGAAAGCGAGGATAATTTGTATGACTTTATATCATGAGCCAAAGAGTAAAAGAAAAAGTTGATGACAACTATTTTCATATTTATTTTAGACAATTTTTAAGGTTTTGAACTTGAAGTATTAAGCTATGTTAATGAAAAAAATTCAAAATTGATCATTGTAATGGTAGTGTGTGTTTTCTGTGTTGATGCTATATTTATAAACATCTCGGATTAGGAATTCCATTGATTAAATATGACAGTTAATGAACTCATAGCTTTCTAATGAGTAGAAAAGGCTACCGGGGTTAAGCTTCATGCTTTGCAAGGACAGTAGGCTGAATAAAATATTACCCACTGGCATCTTCATTTAAGTAGTCTCCTGTGGGAAAAAAAAGCAATATATAAACATGCTCTTCTTTCTTAAAAAAAAAATTCTGATGATCTAAAAACTAATTTTATGGTTACAAGTAGGGCAAAGACAGCCTGCAGCAAAAACTGTTATGTCAGTGGCGATCGTTTATATAATGATTCAGATTGTTTTAATAGCTCACTGATTTTGTGAGTTTGTACAGAAGTCCAACATTTTGACTTGCCAACGGAACATGTCAGTATCTACATATCTCTACTTATTCATTAGCTCGAATTGATTAACAATGATAAGGACTTTGAAATCATAGATTCTAAGTCATGTCACATTAGAAAAATGTTTGGATTAGATGACATTCATATAATTCTAATTTTCTCTACCTTCATTTTTGAGAATTTGAAGCATATCTTTAAAGCTGTTAAAATCAATATGGATAAAAATAATAGCAACATCATACAATTGATGATATATCTACCAAAGCAATACATACCAAGTATACTATATTCCATTGGTGAAAGGACATCGAGCTCAGACTCCTTCCTCATTTTCTTCTTTCCTTGCGTTCATTCATTCAACACATATGAATTGAATGACTAGTACCTCCTAGGCATTGTTCAAGCATCTGCATGTTTAGGGTCCTGTCCTCATGAGCTCACATTGTACAATAAACTTTAGTGATTGGCATCTAGTGGGATTTTATGAAACAAAAATTATAATTTAGGGAGGCACCTTGGTGGCTCAGTCAGTTAAGTGTTTGGCTCTTGTTTTGGGCTCAGGTCATGATTTCAGGGTCATGAGATGCAGCCCTGATTATATTTTACAGCTCAAAATGTATCAAAACTTGTACTTCTGTAAAAATATTCACAAATCCTTATTTTTAATTTTTTTTTTTTTTTTGAGAGAGAGAAAGAGAGCACTCAGGAGCAGGGAGGAGGAGCAGAGGGAGAAGGAAAGCTGTAGAGTGTAATCAGCCAATAACAACAGAAGAATAAAAACGAGCATAAACTCAAGAGGTGGATTTGGCTATTATGTGAATACATTAGTCATTTATCAGAAATAGATGTTTTGAAATTCTTTATTTGGAAATGTGCATGACATTGGAAAATCGATTGTTTGAACTGTTTTTAAATGGCTATTTATATGCATTAATTAGCTAGAAAAGTCATTGTTCAATAAATTAGTACTTTGACCTTAAAGAAATTCCAAAATACTTTTATTTTATTTTTTAAAGATTTAAAAATTTATTTTAGAGAGTGAGAGAGCAAGCAGAGGGAGAGGTAAAGGGAGAGGGTGACAAGCAGACTCCCCTGCTGACGGCCCTTAAGATCATGACCTGAGCCAAAATCAAGAGTGGACTGTTCAACTGACTGAGCCACCTAGGAATCCCTCCAATATACTTTTAAATTGAGCTTGTTGTTCTTATAAGAAAACAAGTAGTGTAGATTTCTCCTTTCCTTGCTTGTCCATTTCCTCCCTCCCTCTCTCCTTCCTCTCTCTACCTCCTTCTCATGTTCTTGCTCTTTCTTTTGCTGTTTCTACTTCTGAATCATCGGTTTATACCCCTCTTTCTCTTTTTTTGATTTCCTCCTCTCCCCTTTTTCTTTCTTCCTCTTCCTCTTAATTATCCTTTTTCTCTTATTTTCTTTTATTCTCCCTTCTTCACTTCTATTTGAAAAACACTCATATTTAAATTAACACAAAGAAAGTCAATTTCCTTCATTAGGGTGTTTAACTATGATCTTAGGACAAAGATTGAAGACATTTTTTCAGGTCCCCAAAGGGTCTTAATGGATATCATAAGTTCAGATCTTTCATTTTATCAACACTGGCCTAAGGCAGTAATAAATCATGTTTCAAACAGTGCACTGAATAAAAGAACGTACAAATATCCTTGGATCAATAGCCTGGGGTTTTATCACTGTACCATAATTACTAACATAATTTAACTCTAATGCCATCTAAAATTGAGTATAATTACCTAAAGAGAACAAAATGAAAGAATACAGCATATGTGTTAAAAATTATACAAGTTATTTTGGCAAATACAGTCCTAAATCATAAATGATTTGCTAACTAGGCTAAACAATTAGGTAGCCACTTGAACTGCACATTACAAATTTTAGATCTGAAAGCTTAAAAGGGTAAGCAATAGTTTTGCCAGCTAGCAAATATCACTGGGATGATGTTCTATACAATTAGAAAAAAAAAAATATAGCTCTTTTTCTTTCTCCTCCATCATCTGGTTTCTGTATCCTGGATATTTTCATTTTTAAAATTCCATATTGACTTTATTTTAATGGCCTACTTACTCTTTGATCTTGTAGTAGCAACAATATGTTTTATTATACCACTGAAACTTAACCTTTACCTGATGCATTTGTCATCTGCCTAATGTGAGAATGATTGAGAGTGCTTAGTATAAATGCCTGAAACTTCTGCAAATCAGTTAATAGATTTTATTTGTACATAGTTTTTATTCCTTGATTTCCAAACCTACTTCAAACATTTTCAGTGAACTGTATTTTAAACTAATGGTATCAATACAATTTATATAAATAGCTTATATAGTATTGTGCTAACTTCAACCACTAAGAAAAATATATTTATGTATATATATATATAATGTAATGTAACACAGCATGTATAATATGTAAATGATATGTAATGTGATAGAATAATGTACATATAACAATATGTACACATACATAATAAACATGCATGTTTTATGTAATCATTTTACTGTGGAATATTCCTGCAGAAAGGATCATCCCATTTAGGTGTGCACTTTAACAAATAATTACAAATTAACCACTTATAAAACCCCAGTAGAAAAAACAGAGCATTATTATCATTGTGGAGGTCTCCTGTGTATCCCTCCTTGATAATAGCCCATTTGCTCCCCCAAGAGGAAACTACTCTCCACTTTGCCACTTTACAATGAAAAATAGGACTTGTTTACTTCAATTGGAATCTGTAGGCTTTTCTTTAATAGTTATATATTATTCTTTGGAGATCTCTGTGACAGTAATGATAGCTATCACTTATTAAGCTCATGATATGTGTCAACCTATTCCAAGTCATTCACAAACAGAATTTCATTTCATTTTACAGGAACTTTCTGAATGGATCCTGATGTTACCATTTCACAAATGAGGAAACCAGGGTTTATGTATGTTTAATGATTGCTTAAGCCCCTAGTTTTACAGCCAATGTGATACTGAACGTGGCATTGATATGGAGAGCGCCTGACTTTTACCAAAGAATCATTTTAGTGCCTAGAATCATGGGAGATTTTTAGGTAAAATGCCAAAATGAGATATTGGCACTGAAAGAAAGCAGTGTTTCACCAGTTAAAATTAATAAACTGAATGTGCCCTCCTATAATAAACTTAAACTTGTTTCCACTTAAAATATGTATTGAAAATATGCCATGAATCATTGGGAAGGACTTATTTTTAAAAACAGAACTCTAGATCACACTTTGCTTTCAAATAACTTTTAAGTAACCAGAGATAGATGTAAATGCCAAGTAGATAAATTTATTTTTGTACATCAGAAAAGCATATCTATGTATGATATAAAATGTCATGAAATAACTAAATGATGAGGCATATAAAATAATAGGAACAGGAGGAAGAATAAAGCTAAAAGCTGGAGTAAAAGGGAAAATATAATATGCCAGGAAAAATTTCTAATTTTAAAACAGATGAATGATGACTGCTTCCCTGCACCAAGAGGTCTCCAGAATTAAGCCACAAACATTTATTGTCCATAATGTGACTACTATAGCCAGGAGTCAGTGTATAAAGTTTTAAAATACTGTCATAAACAAACAATATAAAAATAAAGATGAAACACAGAGTAACACTGCATTGGAATAAAACTGTGTCATAAAGGAAGAGAGACCTTAACTGGTAGTCAGGAGCTTCAGCCGCAGAAGGTGACAGCAAGCATGAGGAGAGGGCACAAAGGACTTAGGAAGGCATAAGAAATAACGTTCATGGCCTTAAGTTTTTTACTTGAACACAAGAAAAACCTTATTTAGTTAGTTATTTTAAAGATTTTATTTATTCATTCATGAGAGACACAGAGAGAGAGAGAGGCAGAGACACTGGCAGAGGGAGAAGAAAGTTCCCTCCAGGGAGCCCGATGCGGGACTCGATCCTGGGACCCCAGGGTCATGACCTGAGCTGAAGGCAGACACTCAACCACTGAGCCACCAGACATCCCTGGATAAATCATATTTAATAATGAAGGTAGATTCACAAAATTTCATCTTACTTGGTACCTCTGGAATCGAAGAGAAAGGGAGTTTGGAGCAGAGCACAAGATTTTAAATAATAAATCGAATCCTATCTAAAACTCATACCCCCAAACTCTGAATTTAGAAACGGCTGGTAAAGCACTTTCTAGTATGAGTTAAACTTTCACTGATTTCAGGGATGAGGCTTAGTGCAAGAAGATTACTCTTTATTATTGGTAGGATAATTGTGCCTTTTTTCTTCAGGTTGGATCATTTGAAGAATCTGAATCCTATATGGCTCGAAATGATCTTATTAGAGGGAATGAAACCATGGAGTCAAAATTATGTTGTTGAAATTGAAAATTTGAGGCTCTGAATAAATCTATGAACACAAGGTATAGAAATTTAGAGATTAATTGAATGTATTATTAAGCATATAAATGATTAGTGTACAGGGCTAAATACTAAGGAGAAATGGAAACAAAATGACTGCTTATATTTCTGAAAACATTAATGTGGAAATATTTGAGCAGAAAGGAGAACAGTTAAATAACAGTTAAGTAAAATTCTATCCAGGAGAAGCAACTGTACTTGGGCTGTAACGGTCTAAATCTTTGTTTTACCTGGGTGGCTCAGCTGGTTAAAGTGTCTGACACTTGATTTCGGTTCAGATCATAATCTCCGGGTCCTGAGTTTGAGCCCCAAATGGGGCTCCGCACTGAGCACTGAGCGTGGAGCCTGCATAAGATTCTTTCTCCTCCTCGTCCTCTGCGCCTCCCCCCAGCTCATGAGTGCTCCCACACTCACTCTCTCTCTAAAATAAAGAAAGAAAGGTCTGAATTGTTTTTATTAAATAAATTTATTGTGGTGACTTGGAGGAATTTTAGAAGGACAAATATTTCTAGGAGGAAAGGTCATTTAGGAACCGAAGAGAAACTTAACTGTATGAAAAAAAAAAAAAAAAAAAGGACATTGTACAACGTTGTCTAGTCAAGATCAATAGTAAGAGACAAAACAAAACAAAATAAAACAAAAACAAACAAAAAAAAAATAGCAAGAGTCTGTTAAGAAAATAAAAAGGCAGTTCTGACAAAGGACTTCTGTCCATACTACATAATGAAAAAAACATAAATGCATACTAAAACATGAATTTCTTTTTTAAATTGAAAGAAATTTTACATCTTGTTTTGCTTGATTTAGTAAATATGCTTTAGTATCTGAAGTCGCGCTGAATCAAACATCTAGTGACCATACAGTTCGGAAAGGCAGTTTCTTGTGAATGAAACCCTCTTAACTTTTGTTGGTTTGTCTCTTACTGAGGTGCAACTGACATATGATGTATTAGTTTCAAGTGTGTAACATAAAAAATGATTCTATATTGGCACATAATTGTGAAATGATCCCCACAATTAGTCTAGTTGACATCCATCACCACACATAGTCACAAATTTTTATTTTTCTTATGGGCAGAACTTCTAAGATCAACCCTCTTAATAACTTGCAAACACACAACACAATATTAGCTACAGTCGCCACGCTGTAACTTACATCCGCATGACTTACTTATCTCATAACCCGAAGTCTGTACCTTTTGACTCCCTTCACTCATTTCATCCCACTCTACACTCTACTTCTAGTAATTACCAATCTGTTCTCACCCTTTCTCTTTTTTCCCCCGACAAGTTAATACAATATTTATTAGCGATTAGTGCAGAAATTAATTCCCTCTACATACAAAAATACAGATTTGAACCCTATGAAAACAACCACCAATCTGTTTTCTGTATTTCCGAGCTTGGTTCTGTTTGTTTGTTTCTTTTAGATTCCACACGTAAGAGGAATCATACGGTACTTGTCTTTCTCTGATTTGTTTCACTTGGCATAATGGCTTCAAGTTGCATCCATATTATTGCAAATGGCAAGATCTCATTCTTTTTTATGGCTGAATAATATATGCATATACATACACACACATCTTCATTACCCATTCATTCGTGGCTGGACACTTGGATTGTTTCTATATCTTGGCTGTTGTAAATAATACTGAAATGCATATGGAGTGCATATATCTTTTTTAAATTAGTGTTTTTGTTTTCTTTGGATAAATAATCAGAAATAAAATTGTTCGATCATAGTGTAGTTCTATTTTTAAATGTTTGAAGAACTTCCATACTGTTCTTACAGTGGCTGCTCCAATGTATACTTCCATCAACAGTACACAAGTGTTCCCTTTTACCCACATCCTTGCCAGAACTTATTTCTTGTCTTTTTTATAATAGCCATTTTAATAAGTGTGACATGATACTTCATTGTGGTTTGATTTGGATTTCCCTAATGATTAGTGACATTAATCATCCTTTCATGTAGTTGTTGGCCATCTCTATGTTTCCTTTGGAAAAATGTCTATCAGATCTTTTGCCCATTTTTTAATTGGATTTTTTCTTTTCTTTTTCTTTTTTTTTTTTTTTTTTTGGTTTTTGTTTGTTTTGCTACTGAAATGTATGAGTTCTGTATATATTTGAATACTAACTCCTTATCAGGTATACGATTTGCAAATATTTTCTCCCATTCAATGGGTTGCCTTTTCATTCTATTAGGTGATTTCCTCTGCTGCTTTGAAGGTTTTCAGTTTGCTATAGTCCCACTTGTTTATTTTTGTGTTTTTTGCCCTTACTTTTGGTGTGAGGCCCAAAAACCATCTCCAAGATGTCAAGGAGCTTATCACCTAGTGTTTCTGTTGTACGGTTTCAGGTCTTTTTCTTTTTTTTAAAGATTTTATTTATTTATTCACGAGAGACACAGAGAGAGAGAAAGAGAGAGGCAGAGACACAGGCAGAGGGAAAAACAGGTTCCATGCAGGGAGCCCAACGTGGGACTCGATCCCAGGTCTCTAAGATCAGGCCCTGGGCTGAAGGTGGTGCTAAACTGCTGAGCCACCCAGGCTGCCTGGTTTCAGGTCTTATATTCAAATTTTTGATCCAATTTGAGTTAATTTTTGTGTCTGATATAAGTGGTGTAGGCAATTTTAAAAAACTGTTTTTAAAAATTATTTTATTGAGATATAATTGACATATAATGTGTAAACTTAAGATGTACAATATATTAATTTGATACATTTATAAATTACTATATGATTACCACCTGATCCTTTTTATTTTTTCATTTTTTCCACCTGATCCTTTTTTTAAAAAATATTTATTTATTCATGAGAGACACAGAGAGAGAGAGAGGCAGAGACACAGGCAGAGGGAGAAGCAGACTCCCTGCAGGGAGCCTGATGAGGACTCGATCCCTGGACCCCAGGATCATGACCTAAGCCAAAGGCAGATGTTCAACCACTGAGCCCCCCAGGTGCTGCTACCACCAGATCTTTAGCTAATGTGCAATATAGTCTTTTAATGCCTACTGGGGTGTATAAGAATGGGGTTTGGGCCTGGAAATTTCCTTATCCAGAGATAGAATTCTCAGTCTGCTGGGCTTATCACCTTATTTGGGACCACCTTCCTTGTTTCAGACTCAGTATGTATTCTTTTGTTCTGTTTAGCTGCCATATGGCACCTGGCAAACTCGATTGTTATATCTGGCCTCTACAGGGATAGGACGGGATCTTTATTTTGCAGAATAATAGGGGTGTTCCCTATATCAGCTGTCACTGGAAGGGATCTGCAGCCCTGGGGACTGGTAGCCACTACTGAAACTATGTCTCTTCTCCCTGAGAGTAAAGCTTGATTGTGTGGTGTTTCGCATGATGACTGACAACAGGATGCGGTGGACACAAGTGTTCAGATTTTGGCTCTTTGGTAGTAGGCAAAAAATGCCATTTGCATGACAGTTATGCTATGGCTAAAACAAAAATACTCACCAAATCACTGTAGAGGAAGAATTAGTTTAAAAAGTGTTAAAGATATAAAAAAAAAAAATTGAACAGTTTTTGGCCCTTGAAGTACACGATCTCACCAATTTTGTGGTAATGTATGAGAAAAATCTTCAGGTGGAAATATAAGTTTGGGAATAAAAATTGAAGATGCAGATAAGCAGATAAACAGAAAAGCACAAATTCATCATCTTTTCTTTACGTAGAATGAACATTTCCAGTAGACGTAAGGGAGATGTGTTTTTCTATGTGAATTTTGAAATAATAATCATATTTATCATGAATGTAACTAATAGTAACAATAAAATAATAACATAAAAGTCAAACAGTAAAGGAGTAATGGATTTATAGAATTTAATTTTGGGTATAATCATAGACATAATTCATTCTGATATTTTATTTCTCCTGTTTGAACATAAACAAAGTATTTCCAAGTGCCAGTTAATCTTTTCTTTCTAATATCAATCAATCTCATACATAAATGAATATCGAATATGTCCATATTTTTCTTTTATTTAAATAAATCAACATTATTTAGACATAAATTACACACCAAAAAGCTCACTCTACGTGTACTATGTGAGACTTGAACAGAACTACACTGTCACGTAACCACCATAGGTTATGGAACCCATTCATCACTCCAGAAAATTCCCCTTTGCTCCTTTGATATTATTTATTAAACCAAAGAGAACAAATATTGTTCCACTTTCTGTCATTATAGATTTATTCTCTATTTCTAGAATTCCATACAAATGGATCAATAGTTTTTACTTTGTTTTGTGTGATTAACAGGTTTATCTATTTTATTAATCTTTTCAAAAAATTAACTTTTGATATTACATTTTCCTATTTTCATTCATTTATTATTTCATTAATTTTCTTTACATTTTACTATTTTACTTTATGCATTTGTGTAGTTTTCACTTACACTTCATTTTTTTAGCTGCTTAAACTGTAAATTTAGAGTAGTATCTTGAAATTTTCATTCCTCTCTAACATAAGCATTTACTTTTGATATATTAGTTTTTATTTTAATTTATCTTCATAATTTATATATTCATATAATTTTATTGAAATTGTGCTATATGCTGTTTTAATTTCCAATATTTTGGGATTTTCCAAATATCTGTTATTTTTTGCAGTCAGAAAAGAAAAAATGCGTGTGATTTTAATACTCTTAAATTAGTCGATGGCTACCATGGCCATAGTGAAGTCTATCTTGGTGAATGTTTTGTGTGCATTAGTTTTCCTTCCTGCTGTGTAAGTTTTTCTTCATGTATTTTGAAGCTCCATTATTAGTTGCATAAGCATTGAAGGTTTGTGTCTTCTCTATAAATTAATACTCTTATAATTATTAAATTAATGCTTTATTCTTGGTAATCCTCCTTGTTCTGGAATCTATTTTATCTGAAATTAATATAGCCACTCCATTTTTTCATGATTAATTTTATATTATCTATGTTATTTTATTGTTAAATTAGCTTTGTCCACATCAACACTGTAGTTCTTGTCATCATGTAGTTGGGTCTCGCATTTTTATCTATTTGGGCAATCTTTACCTTATATTTATAATATATAGATCGTTTTTCTTTGATATATCCACCAAAATTATTGACTTTAAGCATATTATCTTGTATATGTTTTCTCTCTGTCACATCTTTTTCTTGGATATTTTTTATCTTTACCTTCGTTTGAATTAATTGAATATTTTATTTTCATACATAATCTGCATTATCGGATTGGTATTTATATCTTATGGTTTTATTTTTATTGGTTGTTCTAGGGTTTACAACATAAAATTTAAATGATCACAGTCTAGTTCCAACTAATATTACACCACTTTGTATGTAATGTAAGAATTTTACAAACCATTGCTTCTATTTTCTCTTTCCAATCATTTATGCTATTTTTAGCATACTTTTAGTTCTACATGCATTATAAAATTAACAAAGCACCTAAAAGCTAAAAAAAAAAAAAAAAGAGAGAGAGAGAGAGAGAATGATATTTTCTCACACTATTCATTCCTTTGTATCTATATAATTTTCTAACTGGTAGTACTTTCTTTTAACCTGAATAACTTTGATATTATCTTGTATGTCCAATTCCTGGAAATGAATTCTCTCCTGTTTTATTTTTTAAGTTTTAATCTGCATATTTATCTGAAAGATATTTTTCCCCTGAATTTAGAATTTTACAATAAGGTATTTTTTTCTGTCAGTTCTTTAATGGAATTATTATTTATATTCTGACTTTTTTAGTTTTCTAAAGTCTGACATTATTTTTATCATTGTTACACTATCTTTGCTTCTGGTTGCCTTGAATGTTTTCTTGCTTTCATTTTGGTTAGCAGTTTAATATGATATGGTGTAATTTTCCTTCTGTTTAAATTTCTATGATATGTGAGTTTATAATTTTCATAAAATTTCAACCATTATCTCTTCAACTGTTTTATCTGCCCTTTCCTGTATTTTTCTCAGATTCCAATTATGCATATGTCAAACTATAGTACTATCATTGAAACACGAATTTTTAATTTTTTCTATCTTTTTATTCAGTGTGCTTCAGTTTACATCAATTCTATAACTGTGTCATCAGGTCTGGTGATATTTTGTTCATCAGCATCTATTTTCTGGCAAATGCCTTCAATGATTTTTTTAAATTTTAGATATTATATTTTATCTCTAGAAATTAATTTTATTTAAAAAATTTGTTTTCTTAGTATGGTCACATTTTCCTTTGTATTCTTGAGCATATTTAAGCTGCCCATCTTTAAATCCTTGCTAATTACATCAATTATATCATTTATTAATCTATTTGTATTCACTCCCCACCACACATACATTGCCTCGGTTATAAGTCACATTTTACTGCTTTTTTGACTATCTAGTAACCAATTGTTTGGATTTGGAATTTGTCACCTTGACTTAAAGAATGTCCAAGGATATTCCTGGATTGACCATGTTTTAATTTTAAAATTAAAAGATAATTAGATACCAAACAAAATGTTGAAGTGTGTTTGACAGTCATTTAAATTACTTACAATTTAGTTTGAATCTATTCAGCTTTATTTTCAATTTTTGTTCAGTTCTGAATTAGAATATCCTTTATTCTCATGGTAATTTAGCTCTATTACTAAGGTGTTCCCATTTGGTACCTCCACCAAATGTCCTGCTTTAGCAAGGTCTTTTCACTCTGGTAAGAATTTGAATGTCTCCCAACTTTGTACTCTGAAGAATATTTACCATATAACATCCTGATTGTTTCTCTGGTTGGTTGGGTGGTTGGTTGATTTTTTCCAGTCCCTAGAAGTTTTATTTATCAGGGAGGAAGAGCTTTCTCTGCCCTTTAGTCCTTCTAGCTGGACATAGAATCAAATCAACATGACGTATAAACAAGAAAAATCAAAGTTAATAGGCATGCGGAGGAATCTACACACAGACATGAAATTACAAAAAACAGGCAACATGAAGCTTATATGAGCTAAGGAGAGGGGTAGGGTCTGAGGATACAAGTGCGAGGTTGGGAAGAAAAGTTATTAGTAGGGAGATGAAAGGAGATGTTTTTAAAAACAAAGCTTGCCCTATTATGCAGGTCAGTGCCCTAGATAAAAGGGAGTCTCTGTTAATATCTCTCTTCCTACTAAAGCAGGCAGTTGAGGGGGAGCTAAAGAGGTTTTTCTGAATCTGCTGGCCGTGGATTGCTTTTAGCTCAAAGTAATGTTCATGCCAAAGTGCTCCATCTTGGGGGAGCCTGCCCTTGGCCCCTACATACCCCTCACATTTGGAGGTACAAAGTCAACCCAAGACTCAATGGGATCTCTATACAGCTTTCAGGATCTCTTTTCTGCATAGCTCCTTCCACGTTGGTACCTTAATCTGGCAAGCATCATCTAATTAACTCAGGCATCCTAAATTCTGATCCTCATCTGCTGAACTTGATGGGTTCACCTTAACTAGCTTGAGTTTGCCTTTTTCTCCAAATCAGTTAAATATATCCAAGTAGAAAATCAGACAGATCCTAGAGTTCACTCCATTCGAACTCTATCCCTCTCTCTCAAGGAGAAAATCCTGTTCAGCCTGCTGTCTAATATCTCAAAATAGTTAATGTCATATTCTTCTGCACCCCCGCCACACACACACACAGTTTTCTATTTGATTAGAATAGGAGGAGATTTATGTAGTGGAATGAATGCCCCAGTCATGGGAAACCAGCACCCAAAAATGACACATTAAGGACATTATGGAAATGGCAGCAGGTAATACATGGTTCTACCAGTAAAGATGTTGAGTTCTTACAAGGCCTTTCTCTGGTCTGGTGGTTAAATATATATGTAATTCTTTTGGACTGAATAAATCCCATTAAAAAGTTTTTATAGTCCAAGAGTAACAAGAGAAACAAAACTCAAAAAAAAAAAAAAAAAGATATGTTGTCAGGTTAATTTAATCAAGGAAGGAGTTGAGCCATTAATTTGTAAAAATAAAAAAAAAAAAGACTGATTCTATGCATACCTGGAATTATGGCAGTGGATCATAGTGCTATTCATTTTTTTGTGTGTGTTGTAAGAGGTGTAGAAACACATTTTGTACTCATTCAGAACCCAAATATCATTACATCTATGTGAGCTTTACAAATGTATTATAAATTTGTTATTGTCGTTGTTGTTGCTATTGTTTTAACCACTGGTGATGGCCTTCTTTACTGAGCTTATCGGTTTTATGCACTTCACTACATTTTCCTGCATATGTCTCCTTCTGTTTTGTGATTTCTTGCTCGTGCCATCCTGCTGTTTCTATTGCTATGAAGTGATCTCCTTTAAACGGACAAGTATCTTTTGCACTCAGACACTACATGCTAACTTAGTTGCCCTTAGTGCTGCCACTATAAATAATTTTCTTAATCTAGGCACACAATTTTCCTACATTTTCACTGTACTACTCCTGGGAGCAACACCAAAAAAACTACATCCTGGCTTACTGAATTCTATTGTATTCGATTCTGGCTTCAGAATTTTATTCTTAACAAACATCATTGAAAACCTATTTCTGTTGGAGAAGGAACCAACGTAATAGAGGGGGGAAAAGTAACATATATCTATTTCTGCAATTATTAGACACCACCTTTTTTCTCTCTGATTACTCAGGGATTAATCCATGGATGATCCCCAGTCATTGTTTTGATTACTATTCAGTTTCAGTCAATGTAGTTATTTTATTCATTTATACTTGCTGTGGTACTGCTAAACATTTATTTGTTCTTATCTGCAAAAGCCTCCTCCTATCCCTCCTTAGCCTCCCCTGCCACCCACCTCCTACATTTTGCTTCTTACTGCACTTCTGACCGATTTATTCTCTATACTACTTCAAAATGATCATTGAAGATTATCTTCCAAAGCTAGGCACTTAGACGCCATTAATAAATCAAGATGTGATGCTTTCCCTGGGGTAGTTTATTCTCTACTTAGGATTCAGAAATAAACTTAAAAGACCAAATATAGTAACTGAAAATGTGACAATTTATCATAGAAAACAACCAAATAAATTGAATAATCAAATGAAAGGGCATAACTTCCGATCCGGTGATTAGAGATCAGATAACATTGAAGCAAAGTCTTCAAAGAATTTTCAGGACTAGGTATTTAAAGAAGAGCCCTAGGGACAAAGACACAGCATTAAAAAAAGTCATGAATGCCTTGTTGAGAAACACAGAAATCATATGAAGATGCCTTGTTCTGAGATGTAAAAACAAATCCCTTGATAAGCAGAGGCTTTAAAATATCAGTTGTTGAAACCATTTAAAAAGATTAATTAGAGCACTTTTGCACTTTGGGCTTTTGATCTTTTCTGTGCAATGATTATTTCTGTTAGGAATGAAACTTGCCCTTTGTTTGCCTGAATTTAACTAAGAAAAGCTGAAGCTACGTGGGTTAAATAATTTGTTAAAGTAAGTTAAATGCTGATACAGATAAATCCTGACATCTCAGCTTCTTAAGTGAGTTAGTTCATTAACACTGAGAAGTGTGGCTTAACACTGTCACACATAAAGTTTATTGTAGGGGACTCTTGCTCAGTTGAGTTATTCAGGAACTAAAATGATAGAATTATTCAAGGTGGTGCTACCTTCTCCCACATTTGACTGTGCAGATCACCTTAGGTTAAAAAAATAATAATAATGAGGGACTTGGCCTGAAAGTGGGTTCCATCACATTTTCCACATCCTATTAATTGAAAATTTAGATGCAAGAAAACCATGAAATGTAGTCAACTGTGATCTCTAAAGGAAATGCTGACTTTGAAGAATAGTTGGCCAATCTCGGACCCCGTCAACAATAATGGTTCTTTTAAATGCAACTGAATTGTTTTCTGGGGCCAATAATCTTTTTTCAGGATTTACTGAATAAAGTTGGTAAATAAGTAAGTAAATAATAAATACACAAATAAATAAAAATTTGCATGGATTCTTTTAGATTCAAAATGTGCCATTAAGTACTATGCAAAATCAATGTAGCACATCATGTTATAAAATATTTATTCTAAATGCTGTCCATCCACACTGTTTTAAAATTTTCAACTATTTGATATACTCTATCTCTCATTAGTAAAAACAAACTGCTAAACTTAGGAATACGTGATGGTCTACTTGTCAAAAGAAGACAGGCTATGCTGCAGTAACAGGCATCCTTGGGTACTGAATTCTCAGCTGCTTAAGGTAACAAAAATTCCTTCTTGATCATGTTATATATTCATTGAGGCTCATTAGGCCTGCTCCACACAGTCACTCAGACACAGAATCAAATAGGCTTCTTTGGTCATTAGGGGAAGAGTAGGTATACATACATGGAACACATACCATCTCTACTTCATGTCCATTTTCCACAGCATGTTATGTGTCCCCCTCTAATTTCAAACTGGGCTGGAAATGTGCAGAACTGTATTCACTTCAAGTAAGCAACATTGGTTCCCAAGATGCATATTTTCAAAATCTTATTGAGAGAAAATATTAGCCAAAAATTGAAAGTCATATCTTTAGAGAAACTTTAAGGAAAATGTTGGAGTTGAATTTGCATCTGTAAGAACAGGAGAAATTTTATAGAACTTCCTTACATCTATTATCTGTATATCTTTAAAAAAAAAGATTTTGTTTATTTATTCATGAGAGACACAGAGAGAGAGGCCGAGACACAGGCAGAGGGAGAAGCAGGCTCCATGCAGGGAGCCCGATGTGGGACTCAATCCTGGGTCTCCAGGATCACACACTGAGCCGAAGGCAGATGCCGAACTGCTGAGCCACCCAGGCATCCCTATCAGTATATCTTGAAGGGTGTTATGAAAGGTTTTACCTGTTGTAACAGCAGTGGTGTGGGAAATGGAGAGTTCTGCATATACAATGTATACATAGGAGAGAACCACATCCCCCTCTCTCATTGCTGTCCCCAAAATCTATGATAGTCCCAAGATCAGTTTTCTGGAATTAGATGATCAGAGCAGAGGAGTTGTTGTTAAGACTTGAAGAAAAGGTTGGTAGGAAAAAAATAGCTTTTTAGCTCATGAGTAACTGACATAGAGTGACATTCACAGGGAAGGAAACCTATAGTTGAGAGTTTAATAATCTCAATTTAATTATTGATATAAACATAGCCTATTTTGTAATGGTCAAAAATTTTCAAAACTTGGTGAAAATTATAAAATCACAGATTTAAGAACCTCTATAAGCCTCAAACAGTATCAAGAAAAACACATCAAGGCATATGATAATGAAATTACCACAAACCACTGATACAGAAAATAAATGAGAAAAAAAGAAAATCCAATACATGTAGAATAAAAAATAACTGCAGATGGTTAATAAGAAAAAAAGGACACATGTAATTGAAAGACATCTTCATAGTGTTCAAAATCTCTACCCATTGAAAGTATCATTCCAAAGGGAAATGGATTTAAAGACTTTCAGACAAAATCTGAATGAACTGATGGCCAAGAAGCCTGTACTAAAATGAATATTAAAATAGAATCTTCAGAGACACCTGGGTGGCTCAGTGGCTGAGCATCTGCCTTTGGCTCTGGTTGTGATCCCGGGCTCTTGGGATGGAGTTCTACATCAGGCTTCCCACAGAGAGCCTGCTTCTCCCTCTGCCTGAGTCTCTGCCTTTTTCTCTGTGTTCCTCATGAGTAAATAATACAATCTTTAAATAAATGAATTAATAAATAATAAAAAAAATAAAATCTTCAGGTAGAAAGAAAATGATAGCAGATAGACATTCAGATTCATACAAGGAAAAACTAAAAAAATAGGCCAAATATAAAAGAATTTTTTATTATAAAATGGATTACAAATATAATTTATTTGGGGGTTTAAAACTAATGTCAAATAAATGTATAATTAAAAGGCCACAAGTTTCAAAAAGGACCCCATCTACTCAGTAGGTTTAGAATCTGTAGTCTCTTAATCAATTGCCCTCAAATCATAATGATCTCATTAATCAATATTAGCTCTTAAAGATGAAATTATTTGATTATTCAGTCTACATTTTCTGAAATAGATACTTTTATACTTAAACTGTTCACATTCAAAACAAAATTATTAAGTTAAAAGGAAAAAACATATTCATTATGTAGTAATATGATCCATAAGGGGAATATAAAGGAGGAAGATCTTAGTCTAAGTCTTGATTAAAAATCTTTTTCTCCAAAACTGGCATAAAAGATGGTTGAGAAAAGATCATGGCTAAAAAAAGTTCCAGAACTGTGGAACCCAGCTCCCTTTTGCAAGAAATAGATGAGAAAAGAGATTACGATGAGTTAGTCATAAAGGCATACCCTGTCATTATCTTGTGTGACAATGAAAATATGAAGCTTATACAACTTTTCTTTACATGTCACTGGATTCGTTTTGTGCACCAGTTGTGAGCATCTATGTCGGTGTGCTCACAACACTGACTCACTCATGTTACATATGCGAGGAGGGGCATAGCAAAGGGGAGCGGGAGTGAACACTGATCATTTTGGCATATCTAATTTTTTCCCCTTTCTGTGTTTGTTTCACTTGAATAAGCCTTCTTGGCTATATTCATTTACAGATGAACACATTTGTATTTGAGAATAAATTATATTAGGAAATATTTTTATGTGTGGGGGAGGAAATAACTGGTCTTATCCAGGTCATGTCTGTATCAGATACTCAGGTGGGCATTTCATCTCTCTGCACAGTGTCATCAATTGGCTTGACCTGGTCTCCAATAATGTGTGAGACAGTCTTAAGAGTTATATTTAGTTATATATACTTATAGAAACCAAATGTGTAATTAACATGTCCCAAGGAGGTGGAGGAAGTGTCAGTTTGAGCCCATTAAGTGTCAACTAATCAAATTTCATGAATTAATGTTCTCAGTGAGCAGTGTTTCCTGGAGGTATATTGGCTAAGGTAAGAAGTAGAGATGCAGATTAATTGAAAATCAATTTTTGGAACAGATAATGGGCTCTTAAGGCAGCATCCCATTGGCAAGTGAGCTTAAATGCTTTGATAAATAAAAGGAAAGAAATGATAAATACACACCATTCCTGACCATCATTCATTATGTAAGAGTCCACAATTTCACAATTATTCCTAGGCCTCTAATTATTTGTGTTTATGTTGGCAAACATAGAATTTGGTTTAGAAACCTGCGCTACTAATTATTTGGTTTCTGAAGATTTATTTTGTAGCATCCATCCAGTTGCTACTATTTATCATTTGTAGTTCTGACCCTATAAATTCAGAACTTCTATATGCTCCTGGGAGTATTCTCCTTTTAACGAGACATTTATAGTGAAGGGGTATTAAGATGAAACATTTCATTGAAAAGGTCATTAAACATCCAAATTCATAAGCAAGTCTATTTAATTGATGCTTTAATGGCATGTTCATAAGAAAAATCCTTAAAGATGTATTATTACTGGAAGTAAAACAGCAAATAAATTTAATTTTTTTCAGGGGATTAGAATGTATGAGCTGCAAGTGAGACTGAAGATCATTTAGTTTTGTAGTTTTCATACCTGATTGCTCTTTAGAATAGGTTTGTTCCTAGAAGTTCTTATTCTGCAAGACTCTTTTTAAGCAAGAATATGCAAAGTGAAATAAGTCAGACAAAGGACGACAAATATCATATAATTTCACTAATATGTGGAAGCTAAACAGCAAAACAAGCAAACAAAAAATCACTCATGAATTCAGAGAACACACTGTTGACTGCCCGAGGAGAGATGTGGGGATGGGCGCAATAGTGAGGGAGGGTGACAGGTACAGGCTTCCAGCTATAGAATGAATAAGTCATGGGACTAAAAGGCACAGCATGGGGAATGCAGTCAGTGATACTGCAATAGCTTAAGGATGACAAGTGGAAGCTACATTTGTGAGCATAGCTAACGTAGAGATTCGTCAAATCACTATGTGGTATACCTGAAACTAACGTAATGTGTCAACTAATCTTCAAAAGGAAAAAAAAAAGAAAAAATGATATTTAAACCAGTTCTTCAGATAATTCCGACAGAGCCAGTCTACATTAACGCATTTGAAAAATCATTGTTCAAGAACAAATCTCGCATTTTATGTATAAAAAAGTAACATCCAAAGAGAAAAAGACTCAGGTTAAAATTTTGTTTTTAATTTTGTCCAGTTTCTTAGATTTTTAAGACGAGTACCAGTTACTTCAACACAGATGGCAGTACGCATTCTATTTTTTTTTTTTTTTGTAGGGTACTGTATCTTTTCTTAATATATTAAAGTATACCTCTTTTTTTAATATCTTTTTTTAAAATTTTTTATTTATGATAGTCACAGAGAGAGAGAGAGAGAGGCAGAGACACAGGCAGAGGGAGAAGCAGGCTCCATGCACCGGGAGCCCGATGTGGGATTCGATCCCGGGTCTCCAGGATCGCGCCCTGGGCCAAAGACAGGCGCCAAACTGCTGCGCCACCCAGGGATCCCCAGTATACCTCTTTTTTAAAAAAAATTATACTACTTGTTTTGGAGTTGAAAATATGCATCAAAAAAAGAAAATATGCATCGTTGATTTATGAAAGGGTATTTTGAATCCATGTTGTATTATTTAAACTTTACACTTCACACTTCTTAGCCCTTTATACCTCCCACTTTACACCTCACACTTGTCAATTTATAGTTCCAACCTCCCATTTCTGACTTCTACGATGAAATGATGTCCCAGGAGTATGATTCTCTATGTCTACTCTTTCTTCTAGTGGAAGCATAATTCCAAGAGCTGTTGTCATATCTTGTATTTCAATGTGCATTATAAACCACAGTTTGCATTTTACTAATTCTATTTTTGTCAGTTCTCTCTGAGGAATATTATGAAAAGAAAAAATATGCACTCTTTTATACTTACCTAAGGGTTAACTTTTCTGGCACTCGTTTTACCTTCCAATACATCTATGTTTTTGTTGGTTTTGTTCAGTGTTATTATCCTTCAAATAAGAAATATCCTTTACCATTTCTTGTAGTGCAGGTCTTTGGGCAGCTGAATTTCTCAGTTCTCATTTGTCTGAAATGGCTCTATTTACCCTTGTTTTCAAGGATATTTTCACTGTATGGAACAGTAGGTGGACAGAATTAGGTTTTGCTTTCCATTCTTTCAGCCTTTTGAAATACCACTCAATTTTCTTCAGGCCTCCATTATTTTTAATAAGGAGTAGGTAATTTGTATTATTGTTTTCCTGTGTGTGATCTTTCTTTTTTCTCAAAGTGCTTGCATATTATCTTTGATTTTCTACTGAATCTGTTTGCATCTGCAAGTTGATTAATTTCTATTACATTTGGGAAATTATTCTACATTATTTCTTCAAAAATATTATACCCCGTTCTCAAATGCTTCTCTTCCCGGAATTCTTAGTATGTGTACATTAGGCTGTTTTATTTTGTCTGGCAATTGCTGACTATTCTGTACTTGTTTCTCTCAATCATATTCCTCTCTGTTACTCAGGTAGAATAATTTTTTTAAGCTTTTATTAATTTATTCATGAGAGACAGAGAGAGGCAGAGACACAGACAGAGGGAGAAGCAGGCTCCTTGCAGGGAGCCCGATATGGAACTCGATCCCAGAACTCTGGGATCAGAACCTGAGCCAAAGGCATATGTTTAACCACTGAACCACCCGGGTACCCCTATTTTTTTTTCCTCAGTGATCAAGTTCACTGACTCTTTTCTCATCCTCAGCCTACTATGAAGCACAGAAAAAAATTTCACCTCAGTTAGTATAATTTTCAGTTTTAGAATTTTCAATTTTTAAAATAGATTCCATTTTTCTGAGCTACATTCATTATCAGCTTATTTTGTTCACTTTTATTTCTTTGAAAATCATTATAAAATCTGCTTTATTTCTTTGAACTAAATAATATTTGTTTTAAACTTGTCTGCTAAATCTAACATCAAGACATAAGTGATTTGATTTCTGTTGACTGTTTTATTCACTGCTAGTCATATAATTTGATTTCTTTGCATATCTGATTTTAAAAGTTATTTTAAATTATTATTTCATACTATTATAATTATTTATACTATTTAAATTATTACTTAAATTAATTTAAATTATTGTTTTATACTGGACATTTTTGATGTTACATTATGGAGACTATCAACTTCTTCTTAAATATGTTTATTTCTTTCCAGTAGGGAGTTTATTTACTGGCTGATAACCTTGCCCTTATGTAGGCTTTGTTAGCACTTTCCTGGGAAGAATCTGTGAAAAGTCTACAGTGTTTCCCAAGCTCTTCCAACTTGGTAGAATTCAATCTCCAAACTCTGTTTCTCCTGTGGACCTTGTCAGGGCTGGATTTTAGCTGTGTCGGGGAAAAGTATAGTGTAGGCCTTACTTAGATCATCATATTCTTCATAAGCTATGGTCTTTCTGACGTCTCAGTTGTATAAGATGTGAAGTAGGTGGTAATGAGATTTCTCCACTTTGGCCGGATGGCACCATGAATGTCTCTTATAACTGTGTGACCCCTAATGCCTATTTTATTTCAACCCCATAGTCAATGCAGTATGGTAATTCATATTGAATTTCCCATTGTGTGCGTGAGACCAGGTCCTCCACATATGACTAGTTAGGAAACTTCATGCATATTTGTAGGCGTTCACTTTGCCTACTCCCTCTTCTTCAGTAGTCTTTCTACAGAATTCAGCACCTTGAATATCCGCCAATTCTGATCTCTGCCTTCTTATTCCAGTTCAACCATTGTCATTCCTCTTGAAGACCAGCTTGCTGAGCCATCATTAGGAAATTGTCTACTAGTAGAGGAATGATTGTTGAGCTCATTTCATGATTTCCATACTTCTAAAATTTGTGTTTGCATGCTGTCTCCTGGTTTTTGTCTGTTTTTTTTTTTTTCATTTTACAGTAGAAAGGCTAATCCAATATCACTTACTCTGTCATACTTGGAAATGAAATCTCTGTGTTAGTATGTAATATTTGAAGTTACCAAATGAAGCACTAAGACTTGCAGCTGCAAAAGAAAATAAAATTGTTTTCGTCCTTGTCAAAATAAAAGTAAAGTTTTAGCTTATATAAGTTCATGGAAGAAAGAGCATAGGATCTTCAAGAGTATAAGTACCTTATAAGAAGATGAGTCAATAGATAATCTTAAAAGTTGTCTAAAATTGGCATTTTAATTAAAAACCAACCAAAGTTTTAAAAATAACATAAGTATTCTATATTGGATGGAATAAGAACAGAGGTGGACAGAGTGATTTTAATATGATAAATTGCTATCTTTTTTGAAGTAAGTCAGTAGGTTATCAGTATCTAATATTGATAAATCGAGAGCTATTGAATAATCATAAGAAATAATTAATAGTTAATCATATTAATTGCTAGAATAGAATATCATTGAAGACTGGGATGCCTAGGTGACTCAGTGGTTGAGTCTCTGCCTTTGGCTCAGGGTGTGATCCCAGGGTCCTGGGATCAAGTTCTGCATCAGGCTCCCCACAAGAAGCCTGCTTCTCCCTCTGCCTTTGTCTCTGCCTCTCTCTCTCTGTGTCTCATGAATAAACAAATACAATAAAAAAATATATATATACATATATATATATTATTGAAGTAAGATGGAAAAAATAGAGGAAACTCTTCTTTTCTAAAGAATTGAAATTTTATGTATTAAAAACATAGAAAATACTATATATTAAATAAGCATATCCATTTTTTAGCATTCATTTATCACATAATAATTGTTTGATTTTGGATTATATGATGAAAAGATCCTATTTTTATTCCCCATCTGATGTTGGAGAGTATCTGCAGGATGTTAGTCTGCCCTGTGTTCCTCAATAACCCAGGGACTCTGGTAAGTCCCTGTATCAAACATACCCAAAGGCATCAGACTAATCCCACCGCCCCTCTTGTTCTCTCTAGGTAATTTATAAAAATTGCTTGCTTTCACCAAGGATCAAAATTCCATTTGCTGCCTTGAAGTGAAAATATCTTCCTCAGAATGTCATCCATCCAGAGTTAGCTCATTTAAGCCCCTAAACCTACTTTATGCTTCTTCCCTTGACTCCGAGGTCATCCTATATGTGAGACCCCTGTGGCTGGCTGCTGCATCTGAAGAATAAGAGATTGGCATGGGTTTGATTTCCATCTTTTTCAGTCCCATGAATTGGATTTGACACATAAAGGAAATAAAGTGTGGTAGTTCAGTGTTCTCCTGAGAATACCATAAACCCTAACTACTTTGGGGAGATATTCTGCATCTAAAAAAACGAAAGTGAAAACAGCATTCTCTGAGATGATACTTTCTAAAACCACCTGGAATATGGCATGCTGAGTCATGCTCCCAAGCATTGTGGATTGGCAATGACTTGACTTTACCTGTCTGCTAGAGCATGGTCTTCCTTACATAATCTATTGCTGGCTACTACTAGAGGTTGTAAACATATCACAAAATAAATGAATATATATACTTAACATTCTGCTCTTTTCTGAATATTGTGTTTTCCATGTATTTCTGAACTTTATTTCTTTGCAAACTTGCTGATATTGCATGTTATTTATAAAGTTGTAGCTCCCAAACTTAAGTGGAAAGTTTCATTTTCATAAGATGCCTATCTTGCTTAGTTTTATTTCATACCACTCCACATTTTATGACACAAAATAAAATATCTTAGGATAGTGCAGTTATGAATCATTTAGTGTCCTAGAATATATGAACATAATTGTTATCTAAGATAATAGAAAATACATAAAAGAATCTCTCAGAACTCAATGGGCATATTTTAAATCTTACAAATATTTCTGTTTTGTGGAATACTATATCACAGAATAATGAGCAAAGGAATATAGATTGCATAATTCAATAATCATCTCCATAAAAAAATAAACTGAACTCAGATTTGTGTGGTTATTTAGTAGAGGAGTAATTCTGGTCATTAATATGGAGAATGTTTAATATCATAAGCAAGTCATCCTGATGTATTCTTCTGTGATAGGATACATTTTACTTTGATATTTTCCTGAGTTCATTTATAAGAGAAAGGTAATTAAAAATGAAGATGCAATGCTCATTCCCATCACAAATCATACTTTATTGTAATGCATACTTTTAGATACACATTTAAAGGGTATCCATCATAAATTTTTATGTTGTACATGAAGAAAAGTGGGTAATATTCCAAATAGGTAATAACTTTACAAATTGTATTGGAAATGAATGGCACAAATGTGCTGGTGCTGCTTTACTTTAGAAATACACAGCAATAAAATTCATCACTTAGGAAGATTTTTATTCAAGTTCTTAGAAGTTCAGAAATCTTCCTCAATCGGAACCTTTTCTTTCCCTTGTTCTTTTGTTGGTTTTGTTATTAATACAGAAAAGAAGTGAATAACCAAACCAGTATTCAAGGGAATTAATATGTCCTAGTGTATTTTTTTAAGTCTATGGAAAATTACCTGGAATATCTGGCATATGTTACATACTTCCAACTTCTCACTTCTCCTTTTTTGTCTTTCAATATCTCTGCATGGGTAGGATTACTTGGAGAGGAGAGAACTCATCCAGGGAAACTGAGTTGTGTTGAAATTGTCTGAATCATCGCACATTGTAGTGGGGAGATAAAGATGCTATGGTATGCTCATTTGAATACTTTAAAACTATTATACCTTTTTTCAAGTGAATTTTCACTTGTAAGTTCAAAATGTATACCTGCTGCTTTGGCTAAAACATGGATGAACTTTGCTTTATCATCCTCACTGTGCCTCCTGCACTTCATCAATGTTCTCTGATTATAGGCTGTACCCAGTAGGGCCCTCAAGATGTTTCAAAATCACTAAAAGGAAAAGCATGGACCCTTACTAGTCAATGCTCAATTCCACTGCCATCATCTGTAAGAAGGGGATAACAGTGGCTATTTCCCAAGGTTATGGTAAAAATTAAAATAAAACATGAATTTTAAAATTCTCTACAATCGCTTAAAAATAACAAGCTCTAAATAAATGTTAATTCTCTTCCTCATGTATTTACTAATATAGAAGACTACCCCTACAATAATCACACAGGTTTCCAAAGTAAAACATCTTAGTTTATTGAAGAACAATGAGATAGACACTAAAAACTAAAGACTTAAATTGTCACACAGCTTTAACACTATATTTTGGTCATTTTTAAATCCTACTTCAGCGAGGTAGACACTTAGAAGAGCTAAGAGACACTCATTCATTCCATTATTTATTTGTTTATTCAATAAGTATTTATAGAGAATCTACTACATGGTAAGCACTGTGTGTAGTTCTGGGGATAAAGCAGTGAGGGAGACAGACACGTTCCCCATTCATAGAGAACATAAATAGATTAATCACATGACCTAAAATTTGCACTTTCCAAACAAAATATTATATTTCATAATCCACAATCTTATTTGGGGTTTTACATTTTAAACATAATTTCCAACTGGTCCGTAGAATTGAAATAACTCAATTTCTGTTTTGTTGTCTTTATAATTACTGCTTATCTTTGTTTACTTTAAAACCACTATTTAAATGCAGGAAAATGTAGCACCATAGGGGTTGGAGACTAAGGCAAGCCTTAAGTGAGTCAAAACAAATTCAAATCTTGATAAATGTACTCCTTCTTTTTTCAAGATTGCATATATCTATCTGAGAAAGAGCACTAGAGGGAGAGAGCACAAGCAGGAGTGGGGGCAGAGAGGAAGAAGGAGAAGACTCCATGTTGAGTGGGGAGGTAGATGCGGGGCTCAGTCCCAGGATTCCAGGATCATGACCTGAGCCGAAGGTAATGCTTAACCAGCTGAACCACCCAGTCACTCCTTGATGAATTTACTCTTTAAAAAATGTGTATACTCTTTAAAAGCAGAATAGGTGTGATTCAAGGGATAACTGTATAACTGGAAGTTTTCCAAATTATTAAGGCATATGTAATAAAATAAATATGTTATTTAAAAAACCCACACAAGTATATGCACACATATAGGTATATATGTGTTTGTTTTAAAATAGCACATTTATTTTATCATTGACTTTATTTGAAATTGCCAGTGTATGTTGATAATATAAGGCCAAACAATGCTCAGTTGGTTTTATTTGTGTTCATAAATTCTCTATAAAATATGTGATACCTTTGTTGCTTGGACTCAAGAGAATTATCTCTCACCACTTCAATCTTGACCTCCACTGGACCACACTCACTTAAGCAACCCCTACTTACTCTTGGGAAGGATTTAGAATTGAGAGTAAATATCTCCGTATGTCAGATAGATTCATTGAGCCCAACACAGCATTAAAGTTAAATTCCCTTCTGACTCTAATCCATTCCCATTAAATTGCAGCTCATGGGATAAGCTCATTAAGCTTATCTATCAGAAAACTATAATTTGATTAGCTCCAGTTGTATATAGGTAAGGGAGAGATAATCAGTCATGTTTCTTATCTTCTGTTTATCCTCAATACAAAAGGAGAAAGTTTCAATACTTACAACACAATCATGTCTAGTTTTCAAATAACTGAATATGACACCACAGGGAAAGTATTCTTTCCTACTTCATGAGTGGGATGTGGGCTGAGCAAGAGAGGAGCCAATACAAATATTCAAAGAACCCAGTCTGACAAACTATGGCTTTACTTAGAGGCTGCAGCCATAATAGATATAAATTATATAGCCCTAAAGCACTGCTGATGGGAATAAAAGTTTCCTTAGATGGAGATTAAGGTTTCATCAGTGGGAAAAAATAGAACTGAAGAGAGTAATGTTAGTATGCATAGCGTGGGACAGTACCTCACTAGAAGTTTGAAATGCGAATTTTGAAATGTGCAAACATACAAAGGAAGGAAATGAGATGGAATATGCGATTCCTGGCATCCAGAGATAAGGAACAAGTAAGAGCTCCATGTATAAACCCTTCAGAAAATCCACTCACTCACTTTCCTGACTTGAATGAGGCAATAATCCTAGGAAGAGATCCTCCCCCAACACCACCCCACATGTGGCTGGAAGCTCCCTAGAGAAGCACTCTCTAGCCCTCTCCACTCACTAAGCTGGGAGGGAAGAGTATCCTTACTTTGGATATATTCAAAGCATTTCTCTAGGGAGAGTCTTTTAAAGACCAGAATTTCCCCCACTTCCTTCCTGGGAACTTAGTCCACTTTCCTTACTTCCTCCCAACTTCAGTGCCCTAACCCATGCCAATATAGGAAATGCAAGTCTCAGTAAGTCTTTAGTCAGGAAGCAAAAAGAGACGCTGTTTCACTCATGATGCAAGAGTTCAGGTGAAAGACATGTTCAAATATAACAAGAGAAATGAAGACTTATCATAAGAAGCGCTTATGGATCAGATGGACCTGAAATTCTAGTAGCTTTTAAATTTGAAGATATTTTAAGATTTCATAGACCTGAAAAAAACCTGAAATATTTCCATTATTCTTACATCTGATCCCCTGTGAGAAAACCAGGACCAGGAAGGTAAGGGAAAGTAGTAGTGGCACAAAAATACAGAAGACCTAGGTTTTTATTTTTTTTAAGGATGTGAAAAATAAGGAAGATTTCTTGATGCTTAGTTGAGGTAGATATTTTATGGGTTGAGAGCTGACTTAAAGGAATTTTTAAAGAAAAACTTTGCATCTTACTCTGACTCTGTTAGGTATATGTCATCACCTGGTAATAAGATTTCCTTACAGCTATTGAGGGTGACTTTTCTTACTTCTAAACCTCATCATAGGCATTATTTATTCACAAATAAATGTGTTATCTTTCTAGCACTCAACAGATCGTCACATTTCCAAAGAACAGTTGCAAAGTCAGAAAAAAAAAATGGATAAATTCTGTGGATTAGGAAAGGAAAAAGTTCTAGAACATCCGGGGATGTCTACAGTAAAGGTCTTCATTCAACTAATATCAATTTTTAATAGAAATCTCTTGAATATCCCTTAAAAGTTTTGTCATTTTTGAAGAAGGACTAGGTTAAGTATAAGTTTCTTCAAAATAATTTACAAACTTATGTGATTCAGAGTATCTGACGTATTGTGATTCTTATTCATGACGTGAACAATTAACCTTCTGTAATTTCATTAAAAAGATGAATAATGATGAGATCAATAAAAAAATCGGTTTGGGGAGGGTAATTAATGGCAGATGTCTGCATTTGTTTGTTTTGATCTGCAATCTTTCTGGGATTTATTTGAAATTTATCAACTGAGTAAAAGCACACTGTAATTCACTTAACGGTATTGATTATCTCACAAAAGTTAGACTGAAATTTGAAAATAAATCATGAGATTTCTAAGAGGTATTCTAGAATTGGGTTGATTCTCTTTTATCTTTTTTTCTCTCTCTCTTTTTTTTTTTTTAAGATTTTACTTACCTATTCATGAGAGACAGAGAGAGAGAGAGGCAGAGACACAGGCAGAGGGAGAAGCAGGCTCCATGCAGGGAGCCTGATGTGGGACTCGATCCCAGGAGCCCAAATCACACCCTGAGCCAAAGGCAGACGCTCAATCGCTGAGCCCCCTAGGCATCCCCCCTTTTTTTTGTATGATTCTATTTTCTGCCATCATTATTTTCACAGCTGCCACAATCAAGAACTACATAAAGAGTCAATTAATTTGCAAATATTCTTACATGTAAATATATTAAAAATCTGTGCTAAGGGCAAACCTCACTAAATAAAAACCCATTATTTTCACTAAAATTCCTTTGAGAGCTATGAAGGATAGGTTGGATTATTTCACTATAAGTTATTTACTATTTATAACTAAATCAAGAAAGAAGTAAATTTTAAAAAGAAAAAATATTATCTTCTATTAACAGATTCAAATTACATTTTTCCAATAGTCAAGTCAATTGAATGGCAACAGGCTATTTGAAAAGTAGGTTTGTGACAAACAATAGGCAGACAGGACTTTTGTGAGAGTCCTTAAAGTATTCCAAGAATTTATAACTTATATATTTTAATTTAACATATAAAATACTCTTAAAATATGAAAGCACTATCTCTAACCACTTAGAACTTAGAAGTGAAAATATAATTAATTTAAATTCAAATTAAATGGCACTATGCAGCACATGATTTCAATAATATTGTGCTACTTACATTGTTAGGTGAAAAAAAGGTCAAGTATGTTAGAGAAACACACTATGTTACACCATGTTGAAGATTTTTGATGAACACAGTATACAGTGTCTCAGAAGCCCTTCCAGTTAAATAAGAAAAAAATAATTTCATGCAACTCAAGGTTTTCCCTTCACTATTTTTGTTTTGTTTTGTTTTAGAGAGAGAGAGAGCACATGAATTTGAGTGGGGATGAGGAGTGAGGGTGGGGACAGACAATGGGAGAGGGAAAGAGAATCTTAGGCAGACTCTGTGCCCAGTGAGGAGCCTGACAAGGGGCCAGATCTCACCACTCTGAGACCCTGACCTGAGCCAGAATCATGGGTAGGCCACTTTTAACTGACTGAGCCACCCAGGCAGCCCTTTGAGTCATAATTCTTAACTGGTGAAATGCATGTTGGAACGTGTTAGTAGATAATTTAATTCAAAAACTTAACTCTCAAACCATATAATGTTGGAGAGGAGAACTGAGCAACTGATAAACTGAAAGAATTGGACATCACTTTTGCCACAATATGAATCCTTATAACACAGCTGTGGGGTTGGAGGAGGATTGCGTGTCATGATCACCCTCTTCACAATATCTGTATTTGTTATGCTAGTTAAATTTGACCTCTCTGGGATATAACTTTCCTTTCCTTTCTCTTAAATTCTCCACCTCATAAACAGGGAAATATATTGTGGAGGTATCCCCCTTATTTTGTTGTTGTTGTTGTTTCAAGTTTTTATTTAAATTTTAGTTTACCATATAGTGAATTTTGGTTTCAGGAGCAGAATGTAGTCATTCATCACTTACATAGAACATCCAGTGCTCATCACAAGGGCCCTCCTTAATGCACCATCATCCATTTAGCACATCCCTGCCTATTTGCCCTCTAGCATCCTTCTGCTTATTCTCTATCATTAGGAGTTGCTTATGGTTTGCCTCTATCTCTTTTTTTTTCTCTCTTCCCCTATGTTTATATTTTGTTTTGTAAATTACATGTATGAGTGAAATCATATGGCATTTGTCTTTCTCTGACTGACTTATTACATTTAGCAAAATACTCTCTAGTTCCATACATGTTATTGCAAATGGCAAAATTTCATTCTTTTGATGGCTGAGTAGTATTACACTTTGTTTGGGTGTGTGTGTGTGTACACCACATATTCTTTATCTATCTTCTTTATCCATCTTTGTCCATCCGTAGTGGATGGACACTTGGGCTCTTTCCATGAGTCAGCTATTGTTGATACCCCCTTATTTTTAGTCTTATTTGAGCTTTGACTTTTGTAGAAACAATCACAATGCTAGAAATGAAGAAAATACTCAGTGGGCTTATAATAAAGCATTGAAATGCCCCAATGTCACTATTAATCAAAAGAAGATTATGGTCAGGATAACTTCAAACTAAATGTGATTATTGGAAAATCAGAGATATATGTAAGAATAAACCCAGGAGTGCTTTACATTTCATTTAATCAATAATCAAGTAATCTCTAGCTACTTTTCCCACCCAGTTATCCTGTATAAACATGACTTTTTTGTAATTGTTAATTCTATACTGAGACCCAAACCACTTGATTAACATTGTTGAAAATCTAGATCGCAGAAAACTATGTAGTTTGTTTGTAAATGGGTTTATAATTTAAAGTTTTATTTTGCTTTCCAAAGCTTCATGTGTTGTTTTCTTGCAAAAGAAAAAAATTGAGGGTTCTTTATTACTTAGAATATTTGTCTATATATGTCAAGAATATCTTCAAAGGGAAAGATGAGGGAAATCTCTGGGATCTCTTTTTAAAAGGCACTAATTGTGAGGTGCCTAGATGGTGCAGTTGGTTAAGTGTCTGAGTCTTGGTTTTGGTTTAGGTTGTGATCGCAGGGTTGTGAGTTGGGATTCCACACTCAGCACAGAATCAGCTTGAGACTCTCTCTCCCTCTCCCGTGCCCATCCCCTCCATGCATACTCTCTTTCTAAAATAAATTTAAAAATCTTGTAAAAAAATTAAAAACAAAAAGGCACTAATCTGATTCATGAGGACACCACCTGCAAGACTCAATTATCTTTTTTTTTTTGTAATTTTTATTTATTTATGATAGTCACACACAGAGAGAGAGAGAGAGGCAGAGACGTAGGCAGAGGGAGAAGCAGGCTCCATGCACCGGGAGCCCAACGTGGGATTCGATCCCAGGTCTCCAGGATCGCGCCCTGGGCCGAAGGCAGGCTCCAAACCGCTGAGCCACCCAGGGATCCCAAGACTCAATTATCTATCAAAGGATATACCTCCAAATACCATCACATTGGGGATTAGATTTCAACATATGAATAGCAGGGAACACAAACATTCAGTCAACAGCACCAGGCAATCTAACTGTATCATATCTGTATATTCTATACACACAAATATATATTCTATACAGCTATATTCACACACAAAATTAAAAATGGCTACAATTATTGAGCCAACATTGTTATATTTGAAATACTATCATTGTTTAGTGTTTGGCAACAAAAGTTCATTACCACTCCCCTACCATGCAGAGCCTTTTTAGACTTCTTTTTTCCTAATTGTCTAGCTTCCATCATGAAATTTTAATACCATAGAGATACTGTATATCTGTTTATGAATGGTGGTCCTTTGGAAGGCCACAAACCGTTGTACTATCTAAGATATGATGGTTCCAAAGAACTAATTCTTATTCCCTTATGGGTCATAGGATTCCTTTTAAGAATGCATGGTTTAAATAATTCCTTTGATAAAGTACAAGTCACACTGGGATGCCTGGGTGGCTCAGCTGTTGAGTGTCTGCCTTTGGCCCAGGGCGTGATCCCGAGATGCGGGATCAAGTCCCACATCAGGCTTCTTGCAGGGAGCCTGCTTCTCTCTCTGCCTGTGTCTCTGCCTCTCTCTCTCTGTCTCTCATGAATAGATAAATAAATAAAATCTTTAAAAAAAAGTATATGTCACACTATATAATATGGCTAATATAAAAACCAAATCTATCTCTGCCAATTAATTGACACATGTATTATATAGACATCATTACTTTCACCAATTTTAAAATGCCATCTTAGTTTACTAGGGTCGGACAGAAGAAAGTGAGAGGATAGTTTGTGAGGGAGGTCACAGAATTTCAGATCACCCTTGGGTGGGACATAATTTTGTATGTTTATACCTAGGAAATATTACCCAATGAATCTATATATAATTGACAATGACCATAACAAAAGTAGTTAAAGGGACTGAAGAAATATTGAGAGGAATAATTAATTCCCTCAAAAGCAGCTTTGTGCATTTGTTATTATCCTCATTCACATCTGTTTCATTATATATGTCTTTTTATACGATGTTGAAGAAAAACAGATAATTTTCTATTCACCCTGGAAAGTCCCACAGCATGTCAATAATTTTCTTCTGAGTTCTTAATGAGAGGCTTTAAATTTCAATAAAAAATGTTCTTCCATTTGGGAACTCATGAAGAGTTTGCAGCAATTCATTCCTAGACAATATTTTATGGCATCATTATACCAAAATTTTCACCAAGTAATTTCACTCAAATAATTCAAAAAGAAAATACCTCTGTAAACTGTTTTCTTGATTTTTATAGCATCAATTAATTAACAGCAGTCTTTTTAAAAATCTTGCCACAATAATATGTTGTTGAATCCAATTGTTTTCAATAATTTCATTATATCAATGTTTCACGCAGAATGAATTAAACTAATGAGCTTATTAATGTCATTGTAAATTATATTGTGATATACATTTATCTTTTTAACATATAATTTAACTATTTTTTTTTATTTGTAGCGCTTTCCCACAAAATCTGGCCTACATATGCAGTGTATAATAGAATATTTAGGGACTAATTTTCAACACTTTCACAAAAACAATTCCTGAAAGAATAAGATAATTCAATTGAAGGCAACTTTTTTTTAAAAAAAATTATTTTTCTTTCTTTTATTTTAAAGATGTTATTTATTTATTCATGAGAGACACACAGAGAGAGAGGCAGAGACACAGGCAGAGGGAGAAGCACGCTCCATGCAGGGAGCCCAACATGGGACTCGATCCCAGGTCTCCAGGATCACACCCTGGGCTGAAGGGCAGCGCTAAACCGCTGAGCTATCTGGGCTGCCCTTGTTTAAATTTTAGATGGTTGCTTTGGTTTCATATTCTTTGGTAAGTGTAAAATATGCTAAAGTAACATAAGAGGGAAAAAAAAACATGATTTAATATTATTTAGGGACTTTAAAATATATTCTGTCAATTATACATATTAAATATATGTAAATATAGAATACATATGGCATAATAATTCAAAACTTTGACCTTTGATATGTATTTAGTTATTAAATGTAAATACATGGAAACTTAAGTTTCAATTTACAACTAAAGACACAGACTCTGAAATCAAATTGTGACGTTTGAACCTGAGTTCTAACACGTACTGTCTGGATGACCTTTGGCTAATAATAATTAGACACTCATTATTTATTCTTATTTCACTTTCCTTCTCTGTGAAAGAGGGATATTAATAGCATATAGACAGGGGAAAAAAAAAAAAAAAACAGACCCGAGAGAGTTTATGTTGTGGCAGGCCAAATGAACCTTTGGAGGAAATCAAACTATATAAGTTTAATGATAGGGATGGACTGGAAAAAAACAGTGAGAAGTTTCTGGTGAGGGAATGTTCTATATCATGATATGAGTTGTATGGAAGGATACGTTTGTCAGATGTTATCAGAGTTTGTCCCTAATTCTCTTGATTTCATTATATACAAATGGTACCTCAATGCTGCTTAAGAAAGATGATGATGATAAAAATATTCAACATAATTTCCAGCAAGTATAGAATGACTTTATCTATCTTAGTAATCAATCACTGGAAATCTTGGAAGTCAGGGCTTGGCTGTTGACCTCAGTTTGTGGCACATAGTAGTGAGGCACATAGAGTGGCAAATAGTAGCTTTGAGCTTATCCTTCCTTCACTCCAGATATATATTTTTTTTCACTCCAGATATTTTTGAGTGACTCCATGTGCTGATACATCCGAATTGAACAGGACATAATCCCTGCCCTTAAAGGGTTGATAGTAGAGCTAATGTTGGCATTTCCTTCCTTTCTTTTCTTTTCTTTTTTTTTTTTTTAAACATTGGCATTTTTTAATTCACCTCCTCATCTGTAAAAGGAGAGTGTGATGCTGGTAAGCACCCCCTTAACCTTAAACTAAGTAGAAGAATACATTATTCATGAAACAAAAACATAGTGCTGTTCTGACTTTAGGTATACCTGGATCTAGAGACCAAAAATATGGTATTTTTGGCTCTTATTTTCCTCTGTCCATCTCTCGACTCTGCTTTTCTTTGCACGTTCTTTCTTTCTGACTCCTTCATCAGACCAGGGTAATTTGTGGAAATCCACTTACTGACAAAAGTATTCATCTTCAAGAGAGAAAGACCTTTTATTTCCCAAGGTACCTATGTCAAAACATCTGTCAAAAGACTAAACAGATCTTGATGCCCAGCTGGTGTGGACGGTGGGTAGGATTATCTTCACATAAATCATGTGGGATAGATTTTCAACACCAGGGAAATAGATGATGGGAACACTAATTACACCAAAACAACTATCACACACACGATTCCACACTGAGGCAGCGTAATGTGGAAAGTAGAAACTACAAAGCCTGAAAGGGTACAAAAAGCAAGTCTTGCAATTTATTTACTGTGTGTTTTATAAATTTATTAAGATCTTTCTGCTTCTGTTTCATCATTATAAAAACATAGACTCTGAGACTATTCACCTTATACTGTTGCCTTATAAGGCAATATAAAGGGCACTTACAATGGAATCTGTTACTCTATATCCCTCGAGTAACATAAAATCTAAACTCCGAGATATTATGGTTAATTAGAATTGGTTTTATTTTTGTCTTCATCTTCACATCAGTAGCGAGAAACTATAGAAATATTTTGAAATCCACAAATGCCTCAGCAAGCCATGAAATTGAAATCATGTTTCAGAAGAACAATCATTCTAAATGGGCCTTCATTCAGTCTCTGATTTCATTAGAGGTTAGTTTTTTTTAATAACATAAAGAATATGATGCAATATCCTCCTAAACATGCCAATTTGGGAAATGTCGTCATGCTAGATACAGACAGAACTGAGGTGTGTTATAACAGCTATGAAACTACAGATGTAAAATATATAATTCCTTGGGTTGTTACAGGAGAAAGTTGATTTCAATAAAAAAAAAACTACAGTGTTCAAATGTAGCATCTCATAAATGTCAAGTTATATTTTAGCTAAAATTTGCTAAATGTGAGTTATTTCCAGAGCTTTAAAATACTGAGATACCAAAGGAGTCTTTTTCATTCCTCTGTGGAGTATGGTTATATTTCTAGAGCAATATGGAGACCTAGAGACCTCAAGAAAGTCCACTCTCTTTAGTCTCTTTATAGAGTTGCATATAAATAGTTGGTCACTGCAATATTTTGTTTTATGTTTTAATAGCAATGGCAAAAGCATACGTATCCCCACTGACTTCTTGGATTACATCTTGATAAAAAGTAAAAGTGCTTTATCACCACACTTCTTGCCACACGTAATTTCCTTTGGATCCTCAGAGAGTCCAGCAATTTTACACTTTTCACTTGAGGGAGCCACTTCTGGTGTTAAAAGAAAACAAAAATAAAATACCAACCAAAAAAGTCAACCCCTCATTTTTCAAAGTTACATCCATCAAAAGACTTGCTCTGGTCAAACACAGAACAGCTGTAAAATATAAATGAAGGGTTAGAGTCAAATATATCCTAATTGCCTGTTTTTCAATACCGTCTGTTCATTTGCTGTGTTTGGTAAAATGCCACTAAATATGTAAAAACAAGTTAGTTATACAATATTACTCAAAAAGATGCCATGTGTTAGTAAAGATTATGGAAACTTGTTTATGTTGGCTTCCAGAAATATATTAAAGAAATGAAAACACATTCATTTATAAATGAATTTTAAATGCATCTATTCCTACTCATGTTCTGCTTTATTTTGGTTTGTAAAATGTAAAGTATTAAAAAAAATAAATGTAAAGTATTAAAAATAAGGAGTGTTAATCTGAGGTAATAAAATATATGGCATTATTTATGATAGAAAAATAATCATCGCCACTGCAGTTGAACAAATTAAAGATGGAAAATAAACTTAAACCAAGGATTTGTCTCCATGAAGAAGATATAGTTGATGTTTGAATTTATTCATTTAATTTATACATCTTGGTGTATGTATACAAAGCTAGCAGTTAAAAGGTTATTTATCTAGCCATGGAAAAAACAGCGTTATGTTCTTTTCTCAACATAATGAGAGATCAATTTTTTTTTTCCCAACAAACACAGAAGACTCTTCCTTTTTTCTGGACATGAAGTTAATTAGGGAAAAGGGAAAGCTAATAAAAATAATCTGAGTACTTACCAAATGCCAAGTGCTTATCAGATATCAAGTATAGTGTGCCAAAAATGTTAGTGGAGAGTTTAAATCCACAGGCTTTGGAGTCAGACATAATTCAAATTTGGGCTAAGTTGTACAGTGGCCTTAGGCAGGTTTCTTACTTCTCTTCAAGCACCATTCCCGAAAGTGTAAAGTTAAAGAAATACTATCACCTTCGTAACTGATATCACTACGACGTGCTCCATAAAGTGTTTGCTATCATTACTTCATTGTTATTTTGTCCACTCTTCCCAGCACACCTAAGACATATATAGTTATCTTTATTATACTAATTAAGAGAAGTGAAGTCCAGAAAATTAAAATGACTTGGCAAAGTTATGCAGCTAGTTAAAGTCATTTGAACCCAAAACTTTAAGGCCTATTGTTTTTTTATTAGACTACACTTTTGCCCTCTTCTAATTTTTTGGTGTCTGTTAGGCAATGAATGTTCTGTCCATGCCCGTGTACAGTCCACTGTGTAGAAAACGGACAGGCTGTTCACATAGAGAACGTTCAGCTTACAATTTTAGTGCATATCACACGAAAGTGATCATTTAAGAGTTACTTCCTCTCTCTTCTGGGCACAGTAAAAAGAATGATCCCATTTAATTTTCAGATCGTGTTGAATAGCAGGCATTCCTTTTTGTTTGTCTATGATCAGTCAACCAACATGAAAAAGATCCATTGTTGAAACTATGTCTATCTTATCCTAAAGTTTATAATATAATCAAAGAGCAACACTGTCCCCCATATGGATCCAACAAATAAGGTCAGATTTATATATTCAAGAATTTCTCCCTCCCACATGAATTGCCACATTTGCCTCTACTCTGAGAACAGTTTTCCTGGGTGATATAACAGAATTATGAATTCCAGCTTTTATATTTCAAGCAGAAATACTAAGTAGGTGGAATGTTTAAAAGACGAACTATCTCCTCCTTAATGTCCTTAGGAACAGAGTTCTTAAACTGTTGCAGATTTTTGATAGCTTTGAGATAAACTAAGTCCTGAAGATTGAAGGAAGTAGCATGAAATACTAGAACCCGTGCACCTTCAGAGGAATATTATTCATATGAAGCAAAATCTAGGCTTACACTTTGAGATATGTTTACAAATGAAGAAAGCGAGGATTTTAGTCCACAAACAATCCTGTGGATTCTGGGTTTGCTTAGCCAGAGCTTACAACTATGTATGCCAATCCCTTGCAATAAATCCATATAAAATCACATATCTATGTCATAAATATCCTAAACATTTATCCCATTAGTTCTGCTTCTCTAATTGAATTGATCCAACACCTACATCTTTTCTTACTCAGTTGAAACTCCCTGGATAGAGTAAGCAAATTATTAAAAAAAAAAAAAAAAAAAAACCTTTGGTGCCAACAAAGTCTACATAGTTTTTAATTGTGTGAGGAATGGTGGGATTCTCTCCTGACATTCATAGACAGGAAGAAGATGTTGTCTTCGTTTTCAAATGTGTAGTTTCCACTGGGTTATAAGATACTCTTCTTCAATGGCAAAAACATAAAATTGATTCTTGCTTTCTAAATAACCACGAAAATGTCATGTTGAATAATATATTGGCATGTACAATGAGAAAGAACAAAAAGAAGTAAGTGTTCTACAATTATCAGTGGTGGTGGTATTATTTTTATTTACACCCATTAAAATCAATTTGGCATTGCTTGCAGAAGTAACCCAAAATAAAAGTTAAATCCAAGTTGTAAGGAGTGACTTAACATGATTTAAATATTCTAAAAATATATTGACCAATAATATGAAAATGTAAAAAAAAAATTGTAACTTCTATATTTCTCTAATCTTAAAATTAAATTACAAAAGATAAAAAACACATGCACATAGTCATACATAATTGCTAATAAAGCATCCAGCTATCCACATTTTTGTTTTTTGGTTTTAAAGCAAGCATAATCTCTTTGATAATTAGAATATGCAGAAAATAAACTGAACTTGTTATTTTCATGAGTGATTCATTATGTGTTCATTAAACAAAAATTGTAAGTCATGACTCTAGTGCAATCCAATTGTTTGACTACCATTTTTTTTTATAATGTTATTATAAAATGACAGCCAGAAGCTTCTTAGGTCATTTGCATCATATCAAATTTCAAGAATAATCTATGATATAGTATAACCTCTGCTTGATTGCATTCTTGCTTAAAATTATCGAAAGATCACATTCATGATTTAGTTCATGTATAAGAAATCACTTTTAAGACTCAACATAGGTATAGGCTATGCATATTACTGTTTATTTTCCATTGATTACTTTTATTTTAGTGCATGATAAGATATATCGTGCACTATCCTACCTAGATCATACGTTATCCTACAATAATCTGATTTTAAATAAAGGTTTTTACATGCTTAATATTATTATTTTTAAGGAGCTAATGGTTAGCACAAAATGAAACCTCTAGAACTAACTTCGTCTCTGTGATGTTCACAGTGTTAAATATTTGTTGTTAAATATTTGAATATCATATTAATTTCTCTATCAACACTCTTTTCTATTAGCCAGTCTGCAAACACAGAGATGTTTCATAATTAAATGCATCACCTTAAGACTATTCTATTTACAGTCTAGCTCCTTCACATTTTTTTTTCCTACTGGGATTTTGCATGATTTCTCTGGGGCACCTTTAATAACACTACCAGGAAGAATTTGACTGATCCATTAGAATCACTTAGATAAAATTTGGAGACCAGTGAATGGGAATAGACTTGCTGAGGAATGAACACGAAATATATATATATAACTTTATTTTTTATTTTTATACTTTATTATACTTTTTTATTATATATATATATATAAAATACTTTATTATTTATATATATATATAAAATACTTTTCTTCTTGAAGTAGCCAATTCAGCCATAAGGAGGTAGATAGTCCATGGCCATTAGATAAGTTTCTTTATTTCAACTGAAGTGAGAGCAAAACCATCTCTAGCCTCCAAAGAATTATGATTGCATGATACTGGTATCAAAATAACTCAGTGTTGATGGGCCCAATAGCCCAAGCAGTTCCTCGGTGGCATCATATCCTGCTCATAGAAAATTAACCTCAACTCGTCCCTGGATACAAGGAATCAGGTCAAGAATATGGGAAAAGTTTCCTTCTACGCATGAGTCTTTGCCTTTAGGAATCCAGTGGATGAGATATCAAATTTATGTTAGTTATCCACATCTCGCTAAATACTTTAGGTTTTTGAACACCGAGCTCCACAAAGCTGGGAGTATTGAGCGTTGTATCTGCGCCATGTGCTTCTGCCTGCCTGCTCTATCCCTCACAGGTATGCCCTCCAGGAGTTGATCAGTAGCTTTCTCTATGGGAGACACACATGGAAGCCAAAGGGCCTGAAAGAACATGTAAAGAAGTTGGAGGGGTTGAGGAAAGTTTCTGGAATGATCTTTAATGTGGTATATTCCCCTTAGGAGCTTCCCAATAGCTAATTCTCTGGGACAGACATTGCAGAAAAAACCGGAGAACTGAGGCTAAAACTGAAAGTAGAGGTAGAAGTTTTAGAAGGATGAGCATGTTGTTGGTTACAGTAGCAGAATAGACAGTTTTTGGAAACAACTAGCTAGAAGGTTGGAAAGAGTAGTCACCGGAGAGCACTGCCTCTTAAAGATCAAAATTGTTCATTCTCATTCCAAATATCTACCCTCCAAAGTTTCTTGGGGTGGAGAGTAACGGCTATTCTATTGGCTCAGCATGAAGGTGCCCACAACAGTACTTGGAATTGCTTGTTATGATCTTTGTTGATGGCTTCAAGAGAGTGATCATTGCAAACAAAAATGCTAGTAGAAAAGTCCACCAAAGAAGGACAGTCAATATCCAAATCCTCCACCCTGACAAAACTGAAAACCTAGGAGTTTGGAAGGGTGGAGAATCTTGAGGGGTAGTGTCTTTCTGCCTCCTATGGATACAGCTTGGACGCTGGTTTCATTTTAGATGACTCCCAAACTACTCTCTTGTGTTTTCAGAGATCACATATGTTTACACAACACTGTCTTCTGGGTATGAAAGAAGGTTAATTGTCAATGAGGAATAAAGGCCTAACGGGTTAGTCCAGCACCGCCAATCCTAGGAAGTGGATGCATCCTGCTACAAAGGGTTTGTATTTGATTATTCCTTAAGATTAGGGGTTACCTGGCAAAGACAAAGTTTTTTGCAAGATTAATGACCATCACAATTGTCTTTGTATTAGATAGTAATGTCCACTTGCTCTGTTACCTGGCCCTAGGAGAATCTGTAGAGAATCTCAGCATCCTTCTAGATTTTCCAGTGATATCAGTGCAACTAAGCAGTTGGTACCCACGTTCAGCCTATCATTTTACCATTTTTTAAGAAAATTCAAATACTTTCTGTATAAAAACTATATAAAACATATTTTAAGAAAATCTCTTTCCTAGAGCACAATGGCACAATGTTATTTCTAGCAGCCTGGCCCAAACACTCCTCTCCAAAAGATGCCAAGAGAGCAAGGGACCTTTTTTCCTTCAATTTGCCAGCAACTTTCTTCTTATAATTCTAGTTGCTAAATATGATTCCTGATAGTGTTTGTGTGAGCCTTTCCTTCAGCAAGTGATAATAAATTCTTCATATAATCTCTACCAAAATCACAATCATTTTTTTTCAGCTTTTTAACACACTTCTAGACAGTTAGGAGTAGGAATGTGGAAGAGAATTACGACAGTTTTTGGCATGCACTTTGACCTAAGCAAAGTGATATATATGTCCCGGACCAGTGGGTAAAATGTGTTACGTATAAAATACATTTTGTGGCCTCAAATCTATAAATATCCACTACTGTGGACCTTATAAATTCTCACATAGCCAGTGAATTTCTATGTTCTAAACTAGATCATATGTAAACAACTGCAAAACTATTTTCTAACCATAGTGGTATATGTAATATCAATTCATGCAATTCATGGGACATCATGTAATAAAACTTACCCAAATGTTAGTTTTTATTTTTGTTTTCTAATTAGGCTCCACACCTAACATGGGGCTTGAACTCAGGACCCTGAGCTCAAAGGTTGCATATTCCACTACCTGAACCAGCCAGGTTTTCCCACCCAAATTTCTAATAACAATTTGCCTATCCTGGCAAATTCATCAGATTTCCATAGCAGCTTCCCTCCTAGAATCTATGGTATTGACTGACAAAGCAAGGCAGGAGACTAAAATGATCTTAAATATTGACCTTATTTCATCATCCAAAGAGAAGTCCAAATTCTTAAATGAATTTATATTCTTGAAGTTGTGGGGGAAAATAACCAGTTTGCTATTTTATCAGAGGGATACTTTAGATTTCCAATCATTGAAAAGCAAAAGTTTAATTATTAGGTGGCTATCACACTTAAGTTCAAAAATCTAAGATAAAATGCCCAGAAAAATACATAAGAAATTTGAGGGGACAAACGTCTAAATATCTACTCTGAATTACCTCTAAAGAAATGTACAGAAAATAATTAAAATGGAATTATATTTGCCTGTATCCATGAAAGATTAGTGAAAGGTCTTTGTAATTCAAAAATCCATGTCAACATTTTTGAAAATTTGCCTTTTTTTACCGAACTTTCTGACACACAGCTTCTGAAGCATCTCATATATCTTAATCTCAACTCAACAATAGCCATCTCATTTCACAAGAGTGTTTTTCCTCTCTCTGCCTCCTTCTTTCCTTGAACCTTTTGTTAAGTTGGGTAACCTAGCCTCCTTTCCGTTGATTACAAATATTTCTTATTCAGAATACTAAGTAGTGATGAAAAAAAAATCACTGAAGACTGCTAGAAGTGAGTTCAGAGGTCAGAAATAAGAAGTACAACTCACAGTATTAGCATGCAATTTTTTCAATTCACAAATATATTTGCCACCTGCTAACTGTCTGATACGAATGAGAGAGTTCAGAAAACAAAAGCCTAAGAAGTTAGGGATCATGTGGAAAACCAGCACAGCGATAACCTCTGCATATCAGCGTTTTCCTGTTTCCTGATGTGTCACATGAATGTCCATGACTCTTCTGAGAGGAGAGATATTTATTTTCCTTCTATAAAGGAGACTGAGAAAGGACTATGATTTTTATTATCCACAATGCAATTCCTCATAAAGTGTTACCTTGAAAGCTAATAACCATATTTTCACATGTATTCCATAAAGTGAAAAATGCAAGATGCCATAGCTAACAGTTCACATTCTTTAGAAATTTTTTTTGTTAATTAAAATAAACAAAGTGGGTTTAATATGTTTCAAGAGAAAACATTTCCACGCTGATTTGTTGAGATTTGAGGCATAGCTGTCTGGAAGTGTGTCTGTTATCTGCCCTTTTCTTGGGTTTAATGGTATATGTGGAGTCAAGAAAGTTCATATTCACAAATGTGGTTTCCATTGATATCCATGAATGATGCTGGGATTTAAAATGTGTATTTAGGGGTGCCAGGGTGGCTCAGTAGGTTAAACGTCTGACTCTTGATTTTATCTCAGGTCATGATCTCAGGGTCATGAGAACGAGCCCCACGTGGGGCACTGCACTGGGCATGGAGCCTGCTTTAAAACTCTCTCTCTCAAAAAAATTTTAAAAAATTAAATAAAATACTACTTTATTTAGATTAATGCTAAGTGCATTGGTTGGAACCACTAGAATGCACAGGAAATTTAGGGATTCATTCTTAATACAATATTGGGTCTATTTGCATTTACCTTTTGCATGACCTTAAAGTCATCTTTTTTGGAAGTTCCCCAAGAAATTTAGAATTTATGATATTTGTCATCTTTTACTCCACTCCTCAGAAAAAAGACTTGATCACTCACATGTATTTTATGTCTGCTTAAAATGTTAATGTTCTAATGTGTTTATTGATGCAAAAATTTCAGTATTTTATGAAATCTCAAAATATTCTCTTAACTTATCAAACATCAGTTAGTATAATTTTCAATTTGCTCCATGCTTACTTCTACCATTCATATCATGTATATATTGCCTTTGCCTTACATAAGAAAAACAATTTGTGACAGGTAAAAGTAAGGATTTTATTATATTTTTTTCTTAACTTTTTCCCTGCATTACCCTTGTCAACAGTCACTGAAACTAGTATTGAAAAATGTTTTTCCTCATGGCATGCTGTATTATTCATCCATGACACACTCTTCTGATCCTGTCATATACATAGTTTTACTGTCTAAGCCCTTTGATCATATTATCTAAATGCAGGGTCACCACCAACATTATATCAGTCACCAAAGTTTTTTATGCCTTATGTCCAAAAAGACCAGTTTAAACATCTCAAAATTATTTAAACTTTGAACATAAGAGAATCAGGATTATTGGTAAAATATAAAAAATAAATTCTGAGATTATAAATTATAATTATAAAAAGGAAAACTTTCTTGCATTTATATGTAAATCAAAGTCAAGAAAGTTTAACATTGACATTCTACAGAGGCCATGATTTTTGGCAAATGTCAAATTTACCTATGTCCGAAGCTAGTCGTTATTTTAAAGAAAAGTATTTAAGCATAGAGGCACCAGGATGGAATTTCTAATATACAATTACAGTTTGCCTTTTGATTATCTCTTTGGGTGCAAATAGGGTTTCCTGATAGAGAAGAGAAAAGATCTGAATACTACTATTCTTAGAAAACTCATTAATTTATTTTTTGTTTTTTAGATTTTATTTATTTATTCATGAGAGACACACAGAGAGAGGACAGACACAGGCAGAGGGAGAAGCAGGCTCCATGCAGGGAGCCTGACGTGGGACTCGATCCTGGGACTCCAGAATCACATCCTGGGTTGAAGGCAGCGCTAAACCCCTGAGCCACCCAGGCTGCCCAGAATTCTCATTATTTTAATTACAGAAACCATGGCACTCTTTCTCAAAGGTTAATATGCTTTAAAATTTTGCAGCTCAATCCTTTAGTATAGATTGCTCCAATTTCCCTGGAATGGAAATGATACTAGTCAAAGAAGGGATGAAGAAAAAAATTTATAGTTACAATTAATTAAATACTAGAGTCTACATATTGGAGCTTATAGAAAAAAATATATAAAATAAAACTTTTAATTATTTAAGCTAGCTTGAATGAAAACCTGATTGAATATATATGCATTTTCTTAATACTATTTCCTGAAGTCAAATAATTATTCAAACTTATCCTTATTGAGGCTTAGCTAGCCTTTACTTATTTCTAATTGAGTCCATCCTGTCTGACCCACAGATGTTATCTCACAAAGTTTCATTTTATTTAAGTTTCCAATTTCAGCTCATTCCCACCTGACCCTCCCAACTCAATAATATGTTGTTAATAATATAGATTAATAATAATAGTATAAATTGCTTCATACCTAATAGAAAAAGCTGAGTTTTTCACATATCCTGATCTCATCTTAATATAGTAATAACTATATATGTCACATTTGTAAAATTAACTTAAAATCATAAATGGTCTTAGATTGTCTACCTTGAACATATCTGAAGCTTTAGTTGTATGAAAATGCACTTTGTTTCTAAGATGTTCAAGCTCTTAAAAAAGGCTCCTTTTTAAAAGTATCTTAAAAGTATTCTCAAGCTGCTGATATTTTTTAAAATGATTAATTTAAAATATCCTTAAAAGTATTCTCAAGCTGCTGATATTTTTTAAAATGATTAATTTAAAATATCCTTTCTAGACTAGTTAATCTCTCTTTCAAATTCCTTGAAATGAGGTGGGGTTGTTTTTAAGATTTTATTTATATATTCATGAGAGAGAGAGAGAGAAGCAGAGACATAGGCAGAGGGAGAAGTAGAGACATAGGCAGAGAAGAAGTCCCACCCTGAGGTGGGACTCGATCCCAGGACCCCAGGATCATGACCTGAGCCAATAGCAGATGCTCAACCACTGAGTCACCCAGGTGCCTCGAAAAGAAGTTTAATTGGAACCTCCATGTGCTCCTTAATTCTCTTCTATTTGGTTTCCACTCTTGTACTACTCTATATAAGGGTGGCTTGAAATTCACAAATAAAAAATGTCTCCAATCATTTACCTGATACTTCTCCTGCCTAACTCCTCTGAAGCATTTGGTGCCACTGATTACTCATTACTTATAAATTTCTCTTTTCCTTTCAATAATATTTGGGCTCTTGGTAGTCCTGTTACAGTTACCAACTTCTCTTCTGTATCATTGCTTCTTGCTTTCTTTTCACTACTCTCTAGATCTTGGTGTCCTTAAAGCTTGCAACCTTGTGTTAAAAGTAATATTCAAAATTCCAATTAACCCTTTATAACTTTTCTGTATGCAAATTTTGATTAAATTTACTGTTATTACTTAACTGAGGAATGCCCAAGTAATCAGATTGAAATGGCTCACTGAGTACTTCGGAATAATTCAAAATAATAAAATTCTAATAATAAAATTAGATAAAAAAGCACACACACACACAAAGAAAAAGAATGTTCAGGGAAAATATACAAACTAGATTGGCAATGGGTTTCTTAACAGTAATATGGACGCTAGAAAGAAAGAGAAGTAGTTCTTTTAACTTTATGGGGAAAATGATTTTCTATCAGAGATCTATACTCAACCAAACTACCATTCATGTGAAAGAAGTTTTAAAATGAATGGCAAATATATGATGATTTAGAAAGTTCATCTTGTAACAACCTTTGTTGAGAAGATAGTTGAGGGTGCCTGGGTTGCTCAACTGGTTAAGCCTCCAACTCTTGATTCTGGCTAGGTCATGACCTCAGGGTCATGAGACTGAGCCTTGCGTTGGGCTCCATGGTCAGCAGGGAGTCTGCTTGAGATTCTCTCTCTCCGATTCCTTTTACTCTCCCCCTCCCTAGGCTCTCTCTCTTTCTCAAATAAATAAATCTTAAAAAAAAAAAAAAAAAGGAAGATAGTTGAAAATGTATTTTGGCATACTAAGGCTATAAATCAAGGAAGAAAAAGTCTTAGTTTGAAACCAGGTAACAGTGGCTCTTAAACTATCAGAAATTCTCAGGGTGACACCCCAATCATAGGTTGAGAGAGTGAAGTTTCACCATGAGATGGAGACTGAAACATGAATCTCTCAAAAGGATGATAAATGAACTCAGTAAATGAGAAAGTTTGGTTAAGAGAGCAGAAAATAAAATGAAGACATGATAAAAGTAAATAAGCCAAAGAAAGGATTATATAATGCCAGCAAAATACAATAACAGCATTATTACCCCATTACTGCTGCTATTATTATTACTACTATCTTCAAAACAATGTCTGAATGGAATATGAGACAATTATGACCACAATAGTGTAATTTTTTCTCTGTTATTTCTTTTAAAATATAGATCAGATTATGAAGAAAATGCTAGAGGAATACTACAGTGGGGTGTAAAAGTGTAGCTGATTAAAGGAGGGGTATGAAACTGAGAATGTAGAATGTGAGGGTTTATATGTCAATAATAGCCTGTCTTACAAAGTGGAGACAATTGGGATTGCTAAATGTCGTCCCTTCTTCCTCCCTTCCTTCCTTCCTTCCTTCCTTCCTTCCTTCCTTCCTTCCTTCCTTCCTTCCTTCCTCTTTTCATCCTTTTTCTTTTTCCTTCTTTCTTTCCTTCCTTGTGCCATGATTCAACACATTTGATAAACCTAAGAGAGCATGCCTACAGGTAAGATCTTCCGAAATAGCACTACACTGTAAAAGGACAAAACATTTGTTATTAAAATGTCCCCTTGTGTTTGTTTATGGGGCATTTTGTTGTGACCTCTGAATCAGGAAATGTAACTTGATCAGGGTCTTTGATCAAAGGAACAATATGATAATTATATGTTGGTTCCTGTCTTAGGCCCAAGCTAATTCTGCAGTCACTATTTTTGACAGATAATTTGTATCTTTTATGTGCTTTCTTACTCTCTGTTCCACCAGGTCCAATAACAAATTCTGTTCTGCAGATTGTCTAATGTGCTCTGTTGTGGTTTTTTATCTCCCTAATCCAGTTGTATGTGTTCTTCCATTGGCCATTAATAGCACAGCTCTTTATTTCTCTCTTTCTTTTTTCTTTCTTTTCTTTCTTCTTTCTTTCTTTCTTTCTTTCTTTCTTTCTTTCTTTCTTTCTTTCTTTCTTTCTTTCTCTTTCTTTCTTTCTTTTCTTCTTTCTTTCGTTCTTTCTTTCTTTTCTTTCTTTTTCTTCTTTCTCTTTTTTTCTTTTTTTTTTCTGTAATGTCTGAGTCATCCTGGCCTGAGTATGGTAATCATTTACTTTCATTACCTTAAATCTTAGAAAAAATAGTCACAATGTACACAATATTAAAAATTAAGCTGACATTACCATCTTACAAAGTATTACAGTTAATCCACAGATGATGTCAAAGAGGAAATATTAAAGCTCACAAGTACAGCAACCTAGAACTCCACATATAGTTGCATAATTTGCAATGAGCAACAACTCTCACGATCCGTAAACCACAGATCATGGTTTCCAAGATCAGAAATCGGGATTAAAAAAACAGTAACATGAACACCAATAAAAAAAAATAATAAAAAAATAAAAAAAAATAAAACAGTAACAAAACTATGGATGGCAAAGAAACTGACATATCCATTTAACACTAAAATTGCTGCTTTTAGCCCCTATTTGGGGAGCAGCTGTATAGGTCTGTACTTTCTCCCAAACTTCCAAAGTCATCACCAAAAAACAGAACTTTCAAATCCCAAGGAGGGGTTTTACTAAGAACTCCTTTTAGTATGAAAACAAGAGAGACAAGGCTGACATTTTTACCCAAATACACTAATAGTCTTTTTTGACTACACAACAGCATAAGGAGCAAAGACCTTGAATGAAAAGGCTAAGTGAGGGGGGCACCGGGTGCTCAGTCCCTTATGCAGCAGACTCCATTCCCACTCAGGTCCTGATCTCAGGGCCCTGGGATCCAGCCCCACAGGGGGCTCAGCAGGGAGTCTGCTTGTCCCTCTGCTGCTCCCCCAGCTGCTCGCGCTCTCTCTCAAATAATGAAATCTTTAAAAAAAAATGTAAAAAGAAAGAAAAAGAAAGGTAAGTGAGGCACTGAAAAGAAGCAGATATAGAAGCAGTATAAACATTTGTTTGGCAGGGGCCTCAGCAATATTTTCTGGGACATGAAAATGCAGTTTGTTAAAATAACAAACAAAACACAGTATAAAAGATTAGCCCCTGACTACATGAGACAACTTCTGAGGGTCTTTATGAGTAAAGTCAGAGAGAAGATTATAAAGTATGGACACATATGTATATGCAGTGTTTTTGTATAATATACATATATATATATACACACACACACAATTCACTTAACAATAAAGAAATTTGTTATACATACATATACCTATATATAATTTTCTTACTCCTCCAGTATACCTACTTAAGCTATAGGATATCACATTTGCCAAAATATATGTATTCCATATTTATAATTTGTGATTCTGGGAAGCAGCAATTTTAAATAAAAACTGATAAAAGGAAGAGAGAGAAAAGATAAGAGAATAAAAGAAAACTGTTCTGCAAATCAGTTTTAATTATATGGAAAAAAATGAAATAGAAAACAATGAAGATATAAGGATACTTGAATTGAGCAAGATAAAATAATTGAAAGCCTTAATATCTACTAGGAAATTGGCCAGACTTACTCTGATATATAATGGTTTTTATTACTGTTTTTTGTTAGTTTTAACGTGTCTTGCATTTTACTAAATGTGGCTTTGTTATAGCATTTTTCCTTAGGTATTCTTAGTAAAGGCTATGTTTTGCAAACTTAAAAATAAGTATTGTCACATAATTATGTTAATTTATATTCAGAGGCTTCATGCACATCTATTATAGCATCAAAACATGTTTCAAATCTTATAAGTGTAGTTTTAATCACCTTTTTCTTCACTATTAATATCACTTTTATTTAAAGAAATAAGTGCCAGCATTTTCTATTTAGTACCTCACAAAATGTTTTTTTCACATTATTTTGTTTTTTTCCTTATAAAAGCAATGTATTTTACTGGCTATATTCATTCTATAGGAATTGTGAATAACATCAATAGTGATTTTCAAATGCCATACTAGTGACCATTTGTGGATTTCCAGTAGATTAATATATAGTTTTTGGTTTGAGTTGCACGGAATCTATGTAAGGTGTAACTGCCATGCAAGTATTCACTACAACAGATTAGATATTTTCATTGTTTTTGAAATATTTCTTATCTGTATTTGAGTCAGTAGTTAAAAGTTAAATTATAACTATATATTTTCTGAATGAGTTACTTTAGATTGCAGCCACATTTTAAAGCATGCTAGGTAAAGAAAGAAACCAAGTGGAGGTTTATAAACAAGGGGTGAAATTTATTTTTAATAGTATTTATTTAACATTGTTTAATACATTTTGTGAATATATCATTTTTCTAACATAAATTACATGGCTTTAGGAGAACTATGGATATTGCAACTATGAATAATATAAATAGAACTCAATATTTTGATAGCTTATAAACAAATGTCATTGATTCACTGCTGAAAGAGCAAGAGAAACCTCACATGCTCTAAATTAAGAGCAAAGTACTAAATGAAAGTGAAAACCTGTGCTTCACTTGAGATTGATAGGAAGAGAATAGCATGACAGAGGAGGAAATGGGAAGGAAAATGGAATTTGGGGCAATGACTATAGATAGGAAGAAGTCTAAAGAGATCATGCACTGAATTTTGTATGCTAATCATACTGATCTGAATATTCAATACACATCCAATATAATTTGCTCCAAATTGCTGCCCAATTTTCCCTCAAATGGGTCATATTTTTTTTTTCTACTCTGGGTTTAAAATAAAGATCAGATCAACTTATTTATTTCTGTGCACTCTCCTTTCATTTCCTTACTTTTATAGTCCTAGATATTGTGTACAAGAAAAATATATATAGGCAATGATTGATTCAAAGATGTCATGGTTTTATTTTTATCATTTTATTTTTAATAAGTATTATGTATACTTAAGGTGTACAACATGATGTTTTGATATATAGCCATCATGCTATACATTAGTATAGCTGGTGTAGATATATCGGACAAAGTAGACTTTAAAAGAAAGACTATAGTAAAAGACAAAGATAAGTAGCACATAATGATAAAGGGCCCAATTAAACAAGAGGCAATCCAACAAACGAATATGTATTTCTAAATATTTATACATCCAACATAGGAGCACTTAAATTTATAAAGCAATATTAACAGACTTATTGTACAATAATACAATAATAGTAGAGGATTTTAATATCCCACTTGCATCAATGGATAGATTACCCAGACAGAAAATCAATAAAGAAACATCAGCCTTACACAACACATTAGACCAAATGTGTATAAACAGATATTTATAGAACATTCCATCCAAAAGCAACAGAATATATGCTGTTCTCAAGTGCATCTGGAATGTTTTCCAACATACATCATATGTTAAGCTACGAAACAAGTCAAAAGATTTAAGAGGCTTGAAATCATATCAAGCATCTTTTCCAACCACAATATTATGGAACTTGAAATTAATTACATGAAGAGAATTGGAATATTCACAAATAATGTGGACATTAAACAACATGCTACTGAACAACCAGTGGGTCAAAGAAGTTAAAAGAGAAATCAGAATATACACTGAGACAAACAAAAATGAAAATGTAACATGCCATGATTTATGGGATGTGGCAAAAGCAGTTCTTAAGAGGAAAGTTCATAGTGATTAGTACCTACCTCGAGAACCAAGAAGTCACAAATAACCCATTTTTACACCTCAAGAAATAAAAAAGAAGAACAAATGAAACCTAAAGATAGTAGAAGGAAGAAAATAACAAAGAATAGAGAAAAACTAAATGAAATAAAGATGTAGAAGTCAAGAGAGAAGATCAGTGAAACTAAGAGCTGAATCTTTAAATAAACAAAATTACAATCCTTTTGCTAGACTCACCAAGAAAAAAAAAAAAAGAGAGAGAGAGAGAGAGAGGACTCAATTCAGTGTTAAGATTTATTTGAGAGGACTCAGTTCAAAAAAGAGGAGTCTATTCAATGCATGTAACAATAAAGAAATGGGGATATATAACTGTATATGTACAAGGGAGGGGCACCTGGGTGGGTCAGTGATTGAGCATCTGCCTTCAGCTCAGGTAATGATTTCAGGGTCCTGGGATCAAGTCCCACACATCAGGCTCCCCAGAGAGAGCCTGCTTCTACCTCTGCCTATGTCTCTGCCTCTCTCTGTGTATGTCTCATGAATAAATAAATAAAATCCATTTAAAAATTTATATATACAATGGAATATTATTCAGCCACTAAAAGAGAATAAAATTTTGACATTTGTGACAACATGGATTGATCTTGAGGTCATTATGCTAAGTGAAATAAATCAGAGTAAGATAAATAGCATATGATCTCAAAAAAATACCATATTGTTTTATTTATAGTGGACTCTTAAAATTTTTTTTAAAAAGATAAGCTTATAGTTCCAGAGGTTGCCAGAGGAAGAGGACGGCAGGTGGGAGAAATGAGTGAAGAGAATCTGAAGAAAAAAATTGGGTTTAAGCTAATGAAATTGGGCCATATCTATAAAATAGAATATAATGGGGCTATGTATGAAGATGACATTTTTTATATAGACAGATGATCAAGTGAAAATAGCATTATTATAATATGATTCAATTTTTATAATATGTATATATGTGTCTGTGCATAGAAAAAGTCTGAAAAGCTATACATCAAAATATTATAAGTTGTTATCTTTGAATCATAGAATTACAAGAGATTTATTTTAAGCAGAAGGAAATAGTATTCTAGGCTTATTGATCCAATGTAACTGCAATTTTGTTTTCATTGATAAACATCTCCCCATTTCTTCTATCTCTTCTCCTCTGATAACTACAATTCTATTTTCTGTTCCTATGTACTGTTCAGATTCTACACATAAGTGAAGTCATACAATTATTTTTTGGGGTGTCTGGCTTATTTCACTTAGCGTAGTGTCCTCCAGTTTTATCCATGTTGTTGCAAAGGGCAGCGTCTCTTGCCTTTTGATACTGAGTAATGTGCATGCATGCACCTCAAGTTCAGTTCTTTATCTACTCATCTGTCAACAGACACATACGTTTCCATATCTTGGCTATTGTGAATAATACTGAAATAAACTTGTGAGTGCAGTTATCTCTTTGAAGTACTCATTTCATTTCCTTGGTATATAACTCCAGAAGAGGAGGAATGTTGGGTCATATGGTAGTTTATTTTTAGTTTTCTGAGGAACTTACATAATGTTTTCCATATCGCTGTATCAAATTATATCCCCATCAACAGTTCAGAGGGTTCCTTTTTCTCTTCATCTTTGTCAACACTTGGTCGTTATTATTTTTTCGATTTCCGCTATCTCGACAGGTGTGAGCTGGTATTTCCTTGTGATCTTGATTTGCATTTCCTTGATGATTAGTGATGTTGAGCACCTTCCATATATCTGTTGATCATTTGTAATCTTTGGAAATATATCTATTTGGGTCCTTTGCCTGTTTTTTAATCATTTATTTTGGTTTTGTTTACTTTATTGCATTGAATTATGTTATGCAGATTATAATTAAAATCTTAAATATATTCAGATGTACTCTTTAGATAATTATACATGCATTTTCCTATTTAATCTGACATTTAAATTACAGAGAAAATATTCACATAATTACTAGTTATAGGTAGACCACACAGCAATGACTTTTATTATATAAGAGATTTTATTCTATGCATTTATATTTGCAATCACTTCTCTATTGATAAATTGATAGAACTCACAGATCGAGTAAAAGGATGTGTTTGATGACCTTTCCTAGGGATCATTATCTAATTTCTCTTATATTTTATTACCAATTCTTATTATTTTTTGTTTTATAATGGTCTTATTTCTCTTATAAGATCCCAAACTGAAAAATTAAACTGGAAAAAAAAAAAAAAAGGTACATTGAAAAATAGGAATAAAAAGCTTTAGCTTAATTCCTTCAAGGTCTACATTTGGAAAATGAGATTTCTGATGCCTAGGTAGTGTTGGGGTGTGTTCAGTCACTTGAGGCTTGCTCTTCCTCATCAAGAGGCTATGATTCCTTTAGAGTCTCAAAATACAGAATCCAACCCTCTGACTTCATACAATTTTTAAGCCTATAGAGTTAATATGACACATATTATCACCCCACCAATATTACAGACAGAAAACTATACATACACTTCCCAAAAGTATTCTCAAACCCTAAAAGTTTAAATGAGTCCAATTATGTTCCAAGAATTCATTGCTTAGATCTATCAAAGACCACAACAGAACTGAATGGTAGCCGATGTCAATCATTCTTCCTTAGTTGTTCAGATTATGTGAACTCAATCAATTTGGTAGCAATTAAGAAAAGACAGAGATTATACCATTTGGGGTAGAAAATTTAGTTATTCATCACCTCTTAATTTTCAGTTCCTGTCTTAATATATGTTTCTTTGTTTAGTGTTATTGTCTCCTTGTTAGGTAATGGAGTTAGGACTAACAAACACTTAATAAGGAGTATACTTCACTATGACATGAAGTCACTTGACCTGTATAATATTAGCATCATGCATACATAAGAAGAAGGGATATAATTGATTGGTGATCCCTCTGAAACCCAACACTCAGTTTCTTTCCCAAGAACTTTGAGAATTTAAAACTATTGGATAGTATCTTTTACTAGGGCCAGACTATATAGCCACGCTACTTAGACTCTGATGAACAGGACAATGTAATCACGGTGTTTAGAGAAGCTTTTGCTAGGTTCCATGATTTCTTTGGGTACTATAGATAACTTCATGGTGCTGCCATCTGTACAGAGGCCTCGGAAGTCTTTAGGGCAAGCTACTTAAGAAAGGCACTCCATCCTTTTGTCATGCTCCAGGTAGAGGTCAGTAGTAGAGATCCTAGTCATGATGCTAAGGAAAGTAAGCCTCTCAGGTATGTCTCAATCTTTGCCGGAGCCTAAGAAAATAAGAATTCATTAGAGAAGTAATACTAGTTATTAGCAAATAGAATCTCTCCACAACACAATGAAATTGATTGGCAGCTAAAATTTGAAAGGAGTCTCTTATCCTGATCAACAGGAGAACGTAAGAGTCGCCCTCCGTCATGAAAAGGCAATCACAGCAAGGCTGAGTATAGACCCTTCTGGTAAGGGATTTTGCAATTTTTTGGTGTGATTTCTTAAACTTGGAGAGATTTAGAAGCAAATCAATAAGAACAATAATGACTATTTTAGGGAATATACTGCAGAAGAAACCATAGCTTAAATTCTGAAAGCCAGTGTGACAGATCATATACCTACCCTGTCTCTGAGTTCACTTGCAGCTACAGAAGCCAATTCCCATTAGACTCCTTGACCCTGCACGGTCTCTCCGCAAACTGGGAGCTGACTCTGCAGTGAATAGCCACACTGAAGAATGGAAGGGAATTGGAGGTGGGATTAGAAGTCTGAAGATCCTGAGTGCAATGCTCAACACCTAAGGGTCTGAAAGGATAAATGTCCCTGGTGAAACGTTCCTGTTGAGGCAATTTAGCAATAATTCCTCTGTAGTTCCTCAGGAACTCAGGGTGGAATTGAGCCCCAGTTGCCCACAGTTCCCATGGGGCTGATTTTTGTACATTTTTAAAACTTTTCTCATTTCAATGTCTCACTTTCCTCATTTGGACGCCTTGAGATTAGTTTGTCCTGCTCATTTGGGACCCAAGGCCTCACCTTGAAGTCTACTTTTGGGAACTCCAAATCCTGCACTGGCAGAAAATAAGCTATGCAGCAGGATGACCTCCCAATGAAGGATGGCCAGAGCAAGTCCTCACCCAGAGCATAAACAGTACCCGGCAGATGGGCTTACCAAGGAATTTACTTCTCTCTCAGGGTTGGGATTGTCTGCATTTTCTGACTCGCAGGATTTTTAGACTGCTGTGGGCACCTGATTGATGTGTGTATTCCATTCAGGTAGAAAGTCCTGGCTGACTAACAAGATTCATGTTCCCCTTCAGTTTTGGGCGCTAAGTATATGGATGCCCAGCTTCTTTTTCAGTCAGGCCTTCTCCTGTGATTAAGTTTTCTCTGATAAAACATGAGCAGAAGTGAGTAGTGTGATGTCTAAGTCTGGCGCAAGAAAATTTTCACAGGTTACTCCAAGGTCTTTCCACCTTTTGGCTTTCTGACATGCCCAATAACAGGTTGAAGTTGCAGGCCACATATTAAAAATGACATTGCATCTGAGTTTGTGAAAGCATAGATCCTCTGACATACAGCACAAGGAGCATGCTAGTGCTGAAGGCAAAATGTAAACTAGCCCTTGCACATTTGGGGAAATTTTATTACAGCGAATGAACTCCTCATAACTATTGCAGCTTTCTTCCTTTTTCCAAATGAACATTTTAATACGTGTATTATATTCTTGCTCCATCATTGCACATTAGTTGTGGTCTTACAGGTATGTTTATTTTTTTAAGGTTAGCAGAGAAAGAGTAGCCATAGCATAACCTGATAGAGAGTCCTTACTGTACATCACCAAGATATCCTAAAAAATAAGCTGGATATAGTACAGATTGGTACATGAGGCATTTACCCTCAGAATGCGTGATGAAATAACTCTGCTTATGGGAAAAAATGACATTCAGGAAGGCTATGGTGCATTTCTTTCTATATCTTAGCATCTGTTCTTATACTCTTTCTTCTATTTTTAAAAAATCCCTGAATTGTAGTTGGTAATGTAGACACTAAAAGAGAAACTACATTTCCTGGCCATTAGATGTGGCATTGCGCTTAGCACGGGACCAACAAAATCGAGGGGGTAGATGTGTACATATCCTGTGCTTCTTCTTTCCTATTTCCACAGCCTGAGACCTAAAGCTTGAAGCCAAACAACATATTTAGGATGTCAGAGCAAATTCACCTAATGGGATCTTAGGAGTAAAACTCAACCTAGATATTGTTGTTCACCAACATTTGGAAAAAAAGGTGAAACATAATGTAATTTCTATCATATTTAGTTAAACTGGAAAGTAAGCACAGATTTCTACTGAAATTACATTGCTTCAAGTTAATTAATATGGACACATATAACTGAAATAAATACTGAAGAACAGATTGGTGGCTGCCAATGGCAAGAGTGGGTGGGTGGGGATGCAGGGTGAGGATTATGGGTGAAGGTAATCAAAGGGTACAGACTTCTAGTTATAAGAAGAATGAGTCCTGGGGTATAATCTACATGGTGACCATAGTGAACATACCCCATGTGGTATGTTTGAAAGTTGCTAAGAGAATAGATTTTAAAAGTACTCATCCCTCGAACGCATTAAAATTATAACTGTGATAGGTGATGGATGTGTTAATTTTATTGTTGTAATCATTACATGTATACTCTAAACCTACACTACACCGTATGTCCATTACAGCTCAATAAAGCTGGGGAAAAAAAAAAAAGATCGGGCTATATAGGTAGCAAAGTATATTCTGATGCTATTTGCCTATTTTAGAGGTGACCTCCACCTACCACCCACCAACCAGTTACTTTCATATAAAGTGAAAACTAAGTTTCCTCTTTATGTTGTTAACCTATTCCTCTTTTTCCTTCCCAGATTTAATCTACCAAGGCTGTGTTATATTCTGACCATGCATTAAAATTTTAGTCAAGCAAAGCTGATAGAAAGCAGTTCCCATAATTTTTATATGTATTTAAATAGGTTTAGACTTAGCTTTGAAGTTGGTGCACAGAGACACTTTGCTTGCTATATTCCTTTAAACTATATTTTGCAGCTGCTTCCTTGTGTATGACTAATATTTTATATAAAATTTTTTCCTATTTATGCAGTCAGATTATAAAAATATATTTACTGAATCCCATAAAATCTTCTAAAATATCTCATAAATTGATTTATCCAGTTTTTTAATCTGTTGATCAAAACAATGGTGTTGGTATATTTTAAAAATTAATGAAATTAGAGAATATTTATATGAACACATAATCATACTAAATCTTTACTCAAAGAAAAATTGTGCAGAAATGGATATATTTAAGCCACCACACTACCAAATAAATCAGCTAGAGTATGATTTTAGGACATTTCTAAATGGGTGGAGATGTAATATTCAGATGAATAAATAAGAAATAAGAATAGCGTTTTAAAATAGCCTATAAGGTCTCAACCTATATAGTCTCTTAGAAGAACCTACAGAAAGAGAGTTGGTAAGGCCAGATCTTTTTCATTTTTTTAAAGTTTTCATTTAAATTTCAGTTAGAAAAAAAAGAAGAAAATAAATTTCAGTTAGCATACAGTGTAATATTTGTTTGATGTGTACAATATAGTGATTCAACACTCCCGTACCGTACCCTGTGCTCACTGCAAGTGACAGTAGTTCTTTTTATTTTAATTTTTTTAATCAAGTGTAGTTGACACACAATGTTACATTAGTTTCAGGTGTAAAACATAGTGATTCAGCTTCTCTCTACAGTACGCTATGCGTATAGCTACCATCTGTTATCACATAATCCTATTACAATAGCACTGACTATATTCCCTATGCTGCGCTATTTATTCCCATGACTTACTCATTTTATAACTGGGAGACTGTACCTCCCACTTCCCTTCTCCTACTTTGCCTATCCCCCCATGTTCTCTGTGTTTATAGTCTGATTCAGCTTTTTGTGTGTTTACTCATTTTTTTCTCCCAATGAATGGAATCATGGTATTTGTCTTTCTCAGTCTGACTTATTTCACTTAGCAAAATATCTTCTATGTCCATCCATGTCATCTCATCTAGAAGGCCAGCTTTTTAGTTGACAGAAAAATTAACTGAAACTTCTACACGAGTGCAGATTTTAGTTTACATATTTTAATTGCATAGCTTAATAAATAAAAAGGGAAAATTATTTTATCCCTCAAATATTTGTGCTCATAACTAAAGTAAACCATTAGAATAAAGTAGTTAATAATCATTACTGATTAATAACTACAAAGTGTGAACACTCTAATCATACCATTATAGAAAAATAACTCACATCCCTAATTGTAATAATTCCACATAAGCAGGAAATACCTGTAATATCAGTGTCAACTACATCATCGTGTGTCAGAGTAAGTATAGAAAGATTACCCACTTCAGGGGTTCCAGGATGGCTGAAGTCATGATCCCAGTGTCCTGGGACTGAGCCCCACATACAGCTCTCCTGCTCGCTGGGGAGTCTACTTCTCCCTCTCCCTCTGCCTACCACTCCCCTTGCTTGTGCTCACTCTTTCTCTCAAATAAATACATAAAATCATTTTTTTTAAATTACACATTTTATTTATTTTTTAAGATTTTATTTTTCTATTCATGAGAAACAGAGACAGAGGCAGACACACAGGCAGAGGGAGAAGCAGGCTCCATGCAGGGAGCCTGATGCGGGACTTGATCCCAGGCCTCCAGGATCAGGCCTTGAGCTGAAGGCAGACGCTTAACCGCTGAGCTACCCAGGCATCCCAAAAATACAACTTTTAATTGGGCATATTACTTTAACACTTTGTTTCCAACAGTATACCAAGTAAGGAATTTTGTGGAATTGTCACAGAGAAAATAAAATTTAAATCAGACTTTTCGATCCATTTGCATTATGACCTTGGCCAAATTATTGCTTCTATGAGACTAAATTTTGTTTAATGTAAAATGTAAGGAAAACAATCTGTAACCTACAGCATTTATTTTCAAATTTTTATTATCTGTCAGACACTAAACTAGATGCTAAGGAGATATAATTGAAGAAGACAGATCCTGGCTTAAGGGAATTATATCTCAGAGAGAAAAGGAAACAAACATGTCAATGACTGTGAGATAGTGTGATGTGTGCAGGGTAATAAAAGGTCGCATTGTATGCTCTGTATTCAGGAAGGGAGAAAGAAGGTCTGCCATCAAACTGGGTCAAGGTGAATCACTGTAGAAGGTGCTTTGAAAGATAGATTGGGTGCAGTTGGATGAAGGAAGGAAGAAGTGTGTTCCAGGTAGAGAAAAGAGGATATGTAATGTCAGTGAGGCATAAAATGACATGGGACATTTTTTAAATGGATAGTGAGAAGAAGGACAGATGATAGGAAATGAGTCACTGGAAGACAGCACCAGCCAAATTATAAAAGGCTTTAGGTTTTAAGTCAGGCACTTAAAAATTATGACAATGTACTGCTATTGAAATATTAAAGTATGCTTGTATTCTAGAGAAATTATCTTGGTAGTGTATAGGTGGTTGACGTTTGCGAAAATACAAGTAAGAAATACAATTGAAAATCAAATCTGTATACTTAGTAACAGGAGAATCACAGAACTTGGGACAATGGAAAAGGAGGGAAGATGAGGAACGCAAAATTAAATAAAGAAGAGAATTCACAGATTCTGGTAGATGATCGGACACATGAGAAATGAAGGAATCAAAGCTTCTGAGTTTCTAACCTGCTGACTGCAGAAACAGGGCAATTCACAAGCATGACAACTATAGGGTGAGTGGACATTGAGGAGAAAAATCGTCTTCAGATTTAAATATATTTATTTTAGCTTTTAATGTGACATCTCAGTGGAGAGGCCAGATGAGCTCTGGCTCAAAGCACAGAATCAGACATTTGGAGTTATGGGGAATTTTGGTTTATAAGTGCTAATCAAAAACTTGTCCAGGTGAGATTATTCAGATTATATAAAACAGAGCTCTGGGAAGCAATGAAGGATATGACACAAGCAGAAATACTACTCAGGTTTTTGGTAATGAACAATTAAAAATAAAACTTGGTTTATATCACGGTAAATGCTTAAAAAATGTCCATAATCAGGTATATGTATATTTTATGTATAATTACATATAATATATATTATTGACAAATTATGTATTAGTTTATAGTATATAAATTATATAGTATGAGTACATATACATGTGTGTATGTGTGTGCATGACATATATATATATATACACACACACACACATATATTAAAAAAGTATGTTATATATGTGTGCAATCACTAGATTGCTGCAGGTCCAGAGTATAAGGTAATTCTAAAAGAAAATGTCTTGAATGGTCATTTAATTTTTAAAAAACATAGTAAATTTCCTAAACATTCACTTCATAATGAAATGTAGGAAATATTCATTTAAAAGCAAGTCTAAAATGTGTTTGGATGAATTATTTTACTTGACATTTCATTTCTATGGTTACCTATAGTTTGGTTCTATCTTTACTATCCAGTTTCCAAGTTTTTTGACACATCCCCCCTTTAAGCGGAATCCTCGATTTTTCCATTCCATTTCACCTACTTCAGGCATCTTTGAAAAATGTATTGGCATAAAAACCCAATCGATCTGAACAAATATTGTTCAAAAATCTGATCTCATTTCACAGAAGATAAAAATTTGGCATTGAGGGATCCCTGGGTGGCGCAGCGGTTTGGCGCCTGCCTTTGGCCCAGGGCGCGATCCTGGAGACCCGGGATCGAATCCCACATCAGGCTCCCGGTGCATGGAGCCTGCTTCTCCTTCTACCTGTGTCTCTGCCTCTCTCTCTCTCTCTCTTTCTGTGACTATCATAAATAAATAAAAATTAAAAAAAAAAATTTGGCATTGATAGAACTTAATATTAAATTCTTAGTTTGTATTTTACTTGTTTTTTTTTTTTATCAAAATAATCAAAAGTGTTTCCCAGACTTGGTAACATACGATGATGAATTTTCATTTCATTTGCAGAATGAATAGACTCAGAGAAAATGCTATTATTACGTAAGTACCTTTTATGAGTGCTAAATGAAGATTTACCGCATGATAAACAGATGATTATTTTGTGTCTGTGTTATGATCTAATAGCGGTAGACATTGAGCACACGGCTTCAGTAACTGCATGACAAAGGCAGGCTGCCTGAAGTCTTCAATTAAGGAAAAAAACAGATCCTTCAGGTCATTTCTGGGAGAATAGAAAACTGCATTGCAATTAGAGCTTCCAGTGGGAGAAATAGCTCAATCTAATCCCATTTATAAATAACAAAAGGAACAATGATAGCAATTTATCATCAGTCCCTGCCAAGGAAGTACACTGAAGAAAGTGGCCAGGGAGATTAAAGATAACACCGGTATGTGTGCTGGATGCCTAAATCAAAACTAAGATGGCAAACTCTGGGGATGCTATGGTCTGCTTATAATTAGTTTCTTTTTCATTAAAAAAAAGAAAAATGAAAACATTCTGAAGATACTTTTTTAAGGACGTGATGTGATCATGATACATTTACCTTAAAAAAATATTCCTTAATTCCTTTGATTTAGCAAAAGTATGAAGGGACATTATAGATACTGTGAGCATCACAATTCATCTCATGTAAGAAAGTGGTATATTTTGATTACGTATTTTTATGATACCATTTCTTGTCCACTAGTGAAGAAGAAATTATTATTTATACAACTTTAAAAATTAAGATACTATCTTAGGATATGTAAAATATACCTTTAATTAATCATAGTTTACTCTAAAATAATATTATAGGGCTCTTTATACATAGTATAAGAGCCTCCCATCCCTTATGGTATTAGTGATATATATTACATTTTTGCATATGCTGTAAATACCGATATATTTCTACTATTTTTGGTCTAGCAGTCAGTTAACTTTTAGAAAGATTAAACTTTAAAAAGATAAATTTATCCCTACTTTGTTTTTTGCCATTTCCAGCGCTCACCATAGCTTGTGTAGAAGAACTCTCTCTCTATCATATTATCATTAATATGTAATAAGTTTACCATATTCCTTCTGCTTAAAGAACTTATGTTAAATTTTCTTATAGTGTAGGTTTGCCGATAATGAATTCTTACTGTTTTACTTCAACTGTTAAGGCTTGTTTTTCTCCTTCAATTTTGAAAGATAGGAAGAAAATGGAGGATGAAAGTTTGAATAAAGAATCCAGCTTAGTAGATTTTCTTTTATTTTTTTCAACACCAAATGTTTTAGTTGTCTCTCTTCTCATATACAGTTTTTAACAAGAAGACTGTGTAATTCTTATCTCTGTCCCTCCATATATAACTTTTTTCCCTGGCAAAGTTCAGAATATTTTTAATATCTCTCTCTTCCTCTCTCTCTCTCTTTCTTTAATTGAATATGATGTGTCTTGGAAATTTTAATTTCTCCCTTGCTTTTTAAAAAAATCTTAAGATATTGCTTGATGCTTTCTGAGCTTCTTGAAAATATGGTTAGCTACCTTTCACAATTTTTGTAAGAATTTCTATTATTATTTCTTCAGATAGTCTTCTGTCCATTAATCTTCTATTCCTTCTGAAATTTCAGTTACATGCATGTTAAACCATTTGATATTGAGTAGTAGCGATACATTATATTATTTTCTTTTCTACTTTTTAAAATATTCTTCTTTTCCATTTTCTTTTCTATTTTTCTCTGTTTCAATTTGAGTAATGTCAATTAGCATTTTTCCAATGCCACTTATTTTTCAAACCTTATCAAACTTTTTCAAGTTCACTGATTAAGGTTATTATATGAGGAATGTTGAAAGACTTTCAGGAAAAGAAATTGGAAAAAAAAAAAAAAGCTGTGGGCTCTTCAGTCTTTGAAGAGGCAATGATTGATTGAAAATGCATAGAAGAGTGGCACCTGGGTGGGTGGCCCAGTTGGTTGTGTCTGACTCTTTATTTCAGCTCAGTTCATGATCTTAGTACCATGAGATAGAGCCACACCTGGGGCTCTGCACTGGGTGTAAAGCCTGCTTGGGATTCTCTCTCTCTCTCTCTCTGCCCTTCCCCCCACAAAAAAAAAAAAAAAGAAAGAGAAAGAAAGAGAAAGAGAAAGAAAGAGAAAGAAAGAAAGAAAGAAAGAAAGGAAAGAAAGAAAGAAAGAAGAAAGAAAGAAAGAAAGAAAGAAAGAAAGAAAGAAAGAAAGAAAGAAAAGAGAAAAAAAGATAAGAAAGAAAGAAAGGGAGGGAGAGAGGAGAGAGAGAGAGGGAGGGAGGGAGGAAGGGAAGAAAGAAAGAAAGAAAAAAAGAAAAAAGAAAGAAGAAAGAGAAAGAAAATACATAAAAGATATGAACCTAAAGGAAGCAGAATATATCCCAAACAGGATAAAAACTAAAGTACACCCACATATATTGCAAAAATGTGTAGAATGCCGAAGACTAACAGAACATCTTGAAAACACCAACAGAGAAAAGAGACATAACATGCTAATAAAAACCAAAAAAGGAGAAATATTATAGATATTAACAGTACCACCTCAACAACAACAAGTTATCCTGCCTTTTATCTCCTGTATATAATATAGATTCCAAATCTTTAGAAAGAAAAGTTTTGACTTCAGAGTATTAAAGATGCAGAAATGAGAAAGCTAAATATATCCAAAGAATCTTGTTTTATTCTCACAAATCAAATTTGCTCTGGAAATATTGTACGGTATAGTGTTTTTTTTTTTTTTTTTTTTTTTTTTTTTTTTAATGCTATTGGTAAATGGGTCTTAATGTGATATGGCAAGACCAGAGAAATCAGATGTAAATTTATATTTTTGAGTGTGTTTGTTGTTTCACACATTTAGGGGATGCAGCTTCTCATGTAGTTTTTAGTTTTATTATTTAACTATGGAAAGGATGCCAAATTTTTATAGTTTTTAAGCAATGTGTACTCTCCAGTTATATATATAGTGTGTATAACACACACACACACACACACTGATATATATTTACATATATATATATACACCCACACTCATTGATGTGTGTATCAATATACACTGATCTATATTATACTTACACATACAAATAAGAAGAGGTGAAAAGCATAGCCTTTGCATTCTCTACAGCTAAGCAGCAAATTCTGAGTGCTGTGATGTATAGAAACGGAGAAGGGTATTAAACCATATTTAAGAATGTTTTTTTTTATTTTCCTAAGAATCTTCAAAAACCCTAGATTTTTGGCTAGAAAGCATATGTTTGAATAGCTCTGTTGATGGAACGTAAGTTGGTATATCCTGCCAAAACAAGTCCTCTGGGCCTTTATCAAAGAGTCAAGTGGGACGATGGAGAACGTAGGAGAATGTGGGGGAATGAGGTTGAATAGCTATTCCAGGATATACTTCAGAATCAACATGTCAAAAACAAACCTGTTTCTTTTCCATTCAAACTTTCTTCTCCTTCCTTGTGATGTACTCTACACGTCGGGACAACTATTTATTTAGCGAATCAGGCTACGAGTTTATGTCATTCACTATCCCTGACCTCTCTCCTGCTCTTGCTAAATCTGTTATCAGATTGCTGTTGTGTCTTCCTGTGTCATAAATCTCAAACTTGTTTTGTTTTATTTAGTTTTCTCTCCCCCTCTCTCTGTCTCTATTCTCATTTATACTACTTTAGTTAGATGTCCTGTCCTCTTTCAATTACCTATAAATATTTCTTCACAACTCTTTTTTTCCATACACATTCAATATTTATTATGCTTTCAGGGTTAGTTTTCTAAATTAAAAATTTGATCATTTAAATACCAGCATAAAATCTCTTCTGGCTTTCTGCTATCTTTAAGATAAAATGAAAATTTGTGGTTTATTTGGGCATTTCACTTCTGTTTATATTGCTTTATTTACTGATAACCAAAGGTTTAATTTCTCTCACTTTGGAGTTTGTTGAATGTCCTACAGCTTTGAATTTTCTCATTGTGATTTTTATTTGAAGGTGCATATTTTGTTGTTGTTGAATTTAAAATGAAGTTACAAATATCACAGATAAAATAGAGTAGAAAAGCACATTAAGTGTTAATGTATGAATGTAGATAAATATTTGATTATTCCGAATCATGCAAAAACACACCCAACTCTGTGGAACAGAACAGGATTCAAATGATAGCTGAAAGAAGTAAAAATATAAATGTAACAAGTTATTTAAAATTTTAAAGCAAGTGTAAATAAATTAAATTAGAGATGAAAATATGGTAGGAAAATGGTTGGGAGGAGGAAAGGTACAAGATGAAACAAATGAGCTGTTTTCATTTATTATAACAAAAATTAATAGCTAATATCTAAAATTGATAAATCAAGCACTTTTGAGAAAGCATATTAATTTGATATATCTAGTGGTAATTAACAGAAGAATAATCTAAAAGTATCAAGGGAAGTTGCACTGATAGGAGTCAGAAGATAACAATAGCAGGAAATTGTTGCATTTTGTTGAAACGATTCCATTTTTCTTTTAAAAATCTTGAATATATTATATATCAAATAATAATAAAGTACATGACATACTACAGAACAAAACATTTACCCTACATGGCAAAAATCATCATCCAGCAATCAAATAATGATCATTTTTTTTTAATTATACTGGGATTAGATTATGATATAAATAAGAGCCTGGAAGGGATAAGATGAGCATCTCCATATGATGCTAGTGAAAATATAACCCATAGACTTACTGTTACAGAAAATAATCATTAAGTGTCAAATATCAAAGTACTTCTTTTAAAAATCCATTCCAACAAAATATTCAGAAAATTTGATAAGTTTAGATTAAATTAGAGAACAAATATTAACAATTGAATCTTCATTATCTATAGCACCTGCAATTTTGAAATAGGTGTCTTGATTTCAAAATTAAGAATACATAGATGAATAATGCAGTCAAGGAATTCAGATTACACATTTGGAAAATGAAATATAATAATAAATTGGTTTTAAATCAGCAGAACACCAAATTAACAAATACTTTATCAAATATCTGTATCGTTAACTCTTCCTCCTGCATAATATCTGTTTCAAAATACATATAATTGTATGATTCTTAACTAATATTTCTCATTGTAAAGAAAGTCATTTTGGTAGATGATATATTTCCAGGATCCATTCAAGCCATAGGAAATAGTTATTAAGAAACTCTTTAAGTGTGTGGCACACATAGGACCACGAGGAAAGAGAATTAGTTATTCTGTTCTCTCTACTGAATTCTCAGTCTTGTAAAGTAGCTTCCTTAGCAGGCATTCATTAGATACTTGTTAAATCAATGGATTAATTAATGAACAACTTAGAACCATATTTTTCCCTTTTGCATGAGGAGGAGTGTTTTATCAGTCAGAGCAACAAGAAGACAGTTGTTCAATGTACACTATAACACCAGCTGCCAAATCCCAAAGGAGGGATATCTACTGCACCTACCGTATTTCCATGAGACTGGCTTTCTTTACTCAAGATATATTAGAAACTAAGGCAGCCATGAAAATGTTAACCTCCAAGAATTTACTGAACCCTGATGTAGGTAGGTGACACTTTCACAATCCATGGGCTAGGTGGGAATCTGAGCGAATTACACTTTTATCTATAATTTTCAAATAACCACATGTAGATCTCAAACTGGTTTCAGTTTAAAGGTGACAGAAATTTTCCTAATCTTGGGACACCTGGGTGGCTCAGTGGTTGAGTGTCTGTCTTTGGCTCAAGGCGTGATCCCACATCTGGCTCCCTGCATGGAGCCTGCTTCTCCCTCTGCCTGTGTCTCTGCCTCCCTCTCTGTGTCTCTCATGAATAAATAAATACAATTTTAAAAAAATAAATTTTCCTAACTTCAATATTAATGATCTAATAAATTAATACTTCCATTTTATTTTTTACCATTTCAACTGTAATAGACACAGCAAATGTTATTGGGTTTTCTGCACCTTCAATTAAGATATTGGCAACTTTGTGAAACTGTGTATTGAGATCAGAAAATCAGAGAAGTAGACTCAGTGGAAAATGGAACAAGAAAAACACTGAAACTGTTTAACTTAGGTAGGCTTTGATTGTGAATTGATGAAATAGCCAAAATATTTTTATGATAATCGGTTTTATGTATTTGTAGTCATATGTTGCATATTTATAAAAATGTCCATCTAAAATAAGCATAATAATAAATGTAGTTGATGTATTTGGTGTACATAGAATATTGAGTTTCATCACGGCACATATATTTTTGCAAAGTTATAATGTCAGAACTTTACATTTATCAGAAGAATCTTTTCACATCCTGTTGACTTTTTATTTCTTTTCTTGTTCCAAGAGAGTTAATAAAAAGCAAGAGAAAATTCAGAGCCAGATATATCACAGCAGCAGAGTAAAAGCAAACAGCTGGTACATAAACATGATTGGAGATTCATTAGATCATGAATATATATTCACACTTACCTGACATTCCAAGGCGAGAAAGTTTTAGTTATTGTCAGTGCTATAGAGTTGCAAGAGCTCATTGGACCCAAAGCTGTTTGAAATATTATAAACAAGACATCTAAGGTATCCTTAAGGAGAAAAAGGAAACAACAGTAGATGAATCCAAAAATATAAAAAAATAAACAAATAAAGCCATCCATATGGCTCTATGAAACCACTGCCAAAAAAAAAAAAAAAAAAATCCCAGAAAATGTAATTGTCTTTAATATAGGGATTCATTACTTTTCTAAGCATTCTGAAATAATTCTCCTTTGTGTGAAAATAGTTTAAGAAAATAAAGCTCTTTATCTGGCTTACTAGTAAGCCTATACCCAAGGCCTTGTGTGTTATATGTGCTAGCAATGGAAGAGGAACCATAAATATATTTAACTGATGACAAGATTGAATATTTATTTGCTTAATAGCCTACATTTTTTTGAAAAGTGGAAATGATCATTTAACGTATTATTACCTACATATATTTTTGTATGTGAGAAATGAAATATTCTATTAAATTAGTAATTAAACCAGAACACATAATATACATAGAAATTAATAGAGGACATTGTTTTGAATGAAAGCATGAATTGGTGGCATTTGCAAATAATAGTTTGAATACCCCCTAAAGAAGCTTATGTTATAAAGTAAACTTCTTGGGAAATTATTTTTTTCCTCACTCTCAACTTTAGGAATGAACACATCACAAAAATGTATGTAAGATATTATTTTCATTTCTTTTTCAATACATTAGAGTTTCCATCTTTGTTTCTAAGCATCTGCATAACTAATATATGTAGCAATTTCCAATTTCCTAGAAAATAAATAAAATACCTGTAATATTGTTGGATGAAATGAGGTTCTGCCTAGAAGTTTAACTGATAAAGCTGGTTTTAATTCAGCCAAATCTTAAACAATTCTAATTTTTCTTACCTATTTGTTTCAGCACACTTCCAGTTTCATTTCATTCTTTGTAACATGCAAAATAGATAGATTTACTTATCTACTTATCCTTGTACTTACTTACTTCTCTCTATTCTAAAGTTAATCCCTAGAGTTCTTATATTAAATTCCTTAATAGAAATGCAATTTTTTAAAGAGAATGTCAACATGTTTAAACTAGATGTTGGGATTCTAGAAACAAAAATTCAAATGAAATCAATAGTACTAAGAAATTCTAAGTGAGTAGGGAAATTATTCCAGTGAGGAAAATCACTTCAGACAATGTAAGCTTTAATGGATTTTTTTTGTGTTGACCCACAGGCAGCTAGAATCCAAGATGTTTCAAGATCTGCTTTTTTTCATCTTTAGTGGACATATTGACTTTAATGCTTTTTGCACAAAATGTTTAATTGAAACATGAGAAGTAATGTTTTTCAAAGTAATGTAAACAGTTTGAACACTAGAGGGAAATTTACTTTTTGTAGTTAAATTCCACTAGGTAAATTTAATTGTATTTTTCTTAAAAATATAACTAAATACATTTTTCATAATTTTACTCACAAATTATTTGTGATCACTTAGTTGCATTTTAACTTTCAAATGAATATTCAATAAATTTTGATTCATGCCAATTTTGATGAATGACAATTGGTACCATTGTGAATATTGTTTTTGGCCCATTAGTCCAAAGAAGTTTTTATTTCTGGGTCATATTTCGCAAATAATATATGCCATCAAAGCCTCTCATTCTTCTAAATTTTAAACAAATTCTAAATTTAGAGCATGTACTTTTATACAGTTTCAGTTTTATTTTCTATTTATTTTTTTCTCCAATTGTGCGTTTTATTTTTATCAGCCAATTTGGGTGGCTTGCACATTTAGGGACAGTGAGATAGCAATCATTTTCTCATTTATAACAATTTTACTGAAAGAAGCTTTAGAAAATGTTCTCTTTTTAAAATTTCTTTCTAGCATTAGTCGTCATTAATTGAAGATAACTGTTATGTAATAAATAATCCAAAAAAGTTATCCAGCACTGCTTTATTTTCTAAACTAATCTGTTAGTGACACATTTCTTAAATACATTCCTGAGCAACTTATGTATTGTGTGATAAGTATGTATGCTTTAAAAGTGATTAAAGGGCTCATAACAATCTCAGTTATTCTTGTTTCAAAACAAATATGTTGGGTCACAGATTAGCATTGAAAATACCATGATCAGGGTAGATAACATGATTTGATAGATTCTTTGAATTCCAAGTTACATGCAATTCTGTTCTTAGGCACCTAGAGACAGAATTATTGGCAAAATGGATCATCTTAGAGACATTGTAATGCAGAAAACAATTACCCAATTTTAGGTGAGTTTTATCTTTAAGTACTGTATCCAAGATTTGATGCCGTTTTCTGCTTTTAAAATGAACCAAAACCAACTAATCAAGGAACCAAACAACTCCCCAGTTGCCCATTGATTAGCGCAAGGGTTTTCTACAAAATCTGTGCTTCAACTAGCTATTACTTACTTCCTTACTTTGTTTTATTCTTGAGTTTAAGTCTTGGCTTTTACTTCTAATATTATATCATTTTCATAATAACATAACTCATTTTTTACAGTAATACCTTTTTTGTTATTCATATAAAAATGCTATAGATGACCTTAAAAATGACACCTTGGTAGTAATGAGCACATCCACCAGGCAGATCTTAGATTATAATACCATTCTCCAATAACAGGGATCAGAGCTCATTAGAGGTATGATTGAGTGTAGAATTTGGGATGGGAAATATACAAAATGAGCCTGGAGCATCTTATAGTGCCAGAATTAAGAAATTGCTCAAAAATCCAACCAAACAACAACAAAACACAGGAGAGCGAGTCAAAGGGGCACAAGGGACAAGTGAAAGAGCTCTCAATTAGTCAAGCTGTAAAAATTTGATCAAAAATTAAGGAAAGTTGGGGAGCCTTGGTGGCTCAGTCAGGTAAGCATCCAACTCTTGATTTCTGCTTAGGTCATGATCTGAGTTGTGGGAGTAAGCTCTGCACTGGGATCCATACTCAGTGTGGCGTCTGCTAGAAATTCTCTGTCTGCCCCTCTCCCTGTTGTGTTCTCTACAAATACATACATACATACATATGTTTTTTTTAAAAAAATAAATAAAGTAGCATTGGATTTTAACCTAAATTATAAAATAAATATCTGGGGCACCCGAGTGGCTCAGCTGATTAAGCGTCTGCCTTCCTCTCAGGTCTTGATCCCAGGGGCCTGGGACTGAGCCCTGTATTGGCCTTTCTGCTCAGCGGAGAGTCTGCTTCTCCCTTTCTCTCTCTCTCTGCCTCTCCCCCCGATCATGCTCTCTCTCTGTCTCTCTCTGTCTCTCTCTCTCCCTCTCCCTCAAATAAATAAAATCTTTTTTAAAAAATAAAATATATATCCATGAGTCTATGCTGATATAACTAATTGAAAAAATACATAAATGAATGAAGAAAGACAAAATCTCTCAGAAGAATTCAAAATAATTCATACGAATACCTCACCCTCAAGGAAGTGAAGCATAACTCTTTTTTTTTTTTTAACTCTTTATTCCTTAAGTGCAAACTGTACATCATGACTTTCTTCCAAAGAAAATAGCATAGAAAATGTCAGGGGTGGAGGCGAGAGTAATTTTGCAGTTGCAAAACCTAACAAATACTACATCCATTAGGTGATCAAAATCAACAGCAACAATTGTAAATCGTGTTAATAATGTTTCCTCAATATAATGTGATGAAAATGGCATTTTACCTCAGTGATCGTCCTCACAAAACACCACAACTTCAGTATAGTTAAGAGAAGAAAAACTCCAACAGAAATGACTTCTACATCTGATCAGCACTCAAACTGTCAAGGTCAGAAAATACAAGGCAAATCTGAGCAACAGTTACATAAAAGACGATCCCAAGAAGATGTGACAACTAAATATGATGTGTTTTGGATAAAATCCTGGAAGAGTAAAAGGACAGTAGATAAGAACCAAGGGTATCTGAGTAAACTACAGACCTTAGTTAATGATAACATATCAATATTGGTTAAAAGATTATAACAAATGTAATATATGAATGTATGACATTGAAAAACAGGAAACTCTGTACAGGGTATTATGAGAACTCTTATCCTCACACCTCAGATTTTCTGTGAGATCAAAACTGTGACAAAAACAGTTTTAATATACTGAAGTATATTAAAAATACTGTATATTACTATTGTTAAATATGACTTCTATGCTTTCTATTCTGTAATCACAACCTCAGATTCAAGTATTCAAGGCACAACTGGACTGGTGGCCTAATGCCCCATGCACTGAGTGAGATTAGTAGCTGTTTTTAGGTCCTATTATGCAATAGGATTTTTAACAGTGAAACAATCAGGTGCCCCAAATGTCTGTTCTCATTTTGTGAAGTGTACTTACACAGTGCTTGTGTACAAGCCCTTTAATTTGCAGAGAATAAGTCCAGAAAGTCTTCCATAGGCTTATTTGGAACTTAGTCCAAATACAATATTGGAACTTAGTCCAATATTTCTTTAGGGATCCCTGGGTGGCTCAGCGATAGAGCGTCTGCCTTTGGCTCAGAGTGTGATCCTGGAGTCCCGGGATTGAGTCCCACATCGGGCTCCCTGCAGGAAGCCTGCTTCTCCCTTTGTCTCTGCCTCTCTCTCTCTCTCTGTGTCTCTCATGAATAAATAAGATATTTAAAAAAATATATTACTTTAAAATTCTCCTTATTTGGGACTTCCACTTATGTGTAAGCTGTGATAGGTAAGCATTCCTGATAAATTAAAAAAAAAAAAAACCTTGATAAATAGCAGAAATCAATTTTTTTTTTGCATTTACTATGTGTTTTTTTTTTTTTTTAATTTATAGATTTTATTTCTTTCAGTAGTTTTAGGTTTACGGAGGAATTGGAAAAAAGAATAGAGTAAGTCCTATATACTCTTCCACCTGTCCACGGTTTCCCCCGTTCTTAACATCTTGAATTGGTGTGGTGCATTTGCTAAAACCAATAAACAATTACTTCTACATCATTATGAATTAAAATCTATAGTTTGTCTTAGGATTCACCTTTGGTTACAGTTTGAGTTTTGCCTAATGCATAATGTCATGAATCCACCATTCAAGTACTATTATACAGGATAGTGTCACTGCCCTAAAATTCCCATTTTTCACCTATTCATTCTTTCCCTCTCTTCCACAGCCACTGGAATCCACTGATCTTTTCACTATTGCTCTAGTTTGGCCATTTCCAGTATACCATATAGTTATCATATAGGATGGAGCCTTTCAGATTGGCTTCTTTCACTTAACAGTATGATTTTAGGTATTTCTCCTCCATGCTTTCTCATGGCTCAATAGCTCATTTCTTTTTATTGCTGAATAATGTTCCATTATGTGGACGTACATAGCTTGTTCACCCGTTCACCTATGGAAGGACATCCTGATGGCTTCCAAGTTTGGGCAATTATGGATAAAGTTACTATAAACATCATCTGCAGATTCTTGTATGGTCATAAGTTTTCAATTCATATGGGTTCAATACCAAGAAGTGTAATTGCTGGATCATAGGGTAAAAATATGTTTACCTTTATAGGAGATTGCCAATTGCTTTCCAAAGTGGACAGCCAGTTTGCATTCCCCCCAGCACAGTGAATAGGAGTTCTTGTTATGCCACATCCTCACTAGTATTTGATGCTATTAATGCTTTGTATTTTAGCCATTCTAACAGGCATGTAGTGGTATCTCATTATTTAATGTGTAATCCCCTAATATATTATTTTAAGCATAATTTCCTGTGATTATTTGCCATCCGTATATGCTCTTTGTATCTGAGGTATCTGTTCATATCTTACCTGGGACTGCCTTGACAGTTTGGAAATTAGCTAACCCATGATACAAGCCAGCATTACCCCTGCACAATTTATGAGTTTTAGGATGGCACGTGAGGCTGGATGTCAGGGCCAGAAAGACAAAGCAAGATGACCCATGCTTTCACAGATTTCCCAGTCCTTAAGATAAAAAGTCCCACTGATTCAGGGGGCGGGGGAAATCAGGAAATTCTGGCCACACAAACACAATGAGTCTCTGCCTCAAGACATAGGTGAAGATGTGTAGGATGAGGATAAAGAGTTAAACTCAAGGCCCCTGAGGGGTAGAGTGAAATTTTCTATAACCCGTTAGCTCTGAAGAATCAGAAACCTGCTATGTTCTTAATCAAAAGAGTGAGAAGAACCTACACTTAGACTTCGCCATAGAAGCTCCTACAGGAACAACCTTTAGCAGATAACTAATAAACTCTAGACTAAACACTAAAGACGGCTATCTGAAGACACTGAGGAGTGAGCAAAGAGAAGGCAAGCTCTGTACGGCACTTGAATGAAGGGTATGTCTCTGGGTGAGTTTCCAATTTTTATGACTTTTAGCCTGAGGCAGGCTGTGGCTACATCTTCAAAAGAAAATGTGAAGTCTTTCTAGCATGAACAAAAATATAGAGTTTGAGACAACGACAAGGCTGAGTGGTGAGAGAAATCCCAGGAAGAAGAGAGCCAAAGGAGAGCCCCGAAATCTGTGTATCAGCACAGTCTAAATATCTGGGTCACCCTTGAGCTACACTTACATGGAGCAGACACAAAGCAGACAAGGATTAAAAAATTGAACTTAGATTTGAGCTTCTTCACAAGACAGTTTTCTGCTGGAGTCAAATCAAGTTAACTGCCTGCTAAAAGATACAAAAATCAATAAATGTTTGATATTTTGATGCTTCTGGCAGCCTTTAACATTTTTGGCTTCCACTAGGATGATTTCTTTCAGTCAGATTTTAGGTTTTGTAGGCTCAATTATTGTGGAAAATATTTAAAATTACTCTGAAATCAAAGCATGCACAAAAATAGTTCAAAGCACTTTATAATTTGCAACTGTGTATTAAGCTATAAAAAATTCAAAAATGTATATTAAAATCATTTTAATATTGCCTATTTGTTTATACGTGTAGGACTTTTGTCAGGATGGTATTTGTTTCTTCAGGGCATTTTGTCACACCAGAGGCAATTTTGTGTGCCATTTCTTTTAGGATTGCCATGTTTTGTCAGGAAAACATATGAAGCATACTAAATGCAATCAGTGTATTATATAATTGAAATGCATATGTTACTTCACATTCATTCATTATTTGAAATACTGAATATTAATTTGTGCCGCAAAAACCCATGAATTTTGATGATTTCTATTTGACACAATTCTTGGCCAACTCTCAAATAATCTATCTATCACTTATCTATATACCTATCATCTTTTTTCCTACCTACTTATACCTTATATATTAGTGAAAATGAACTAATTATACATATAAGCACACAGGAGAGACTATCCATTCTAAGGACCAATGAAGTGAGTAATGCAACTTATACAGCTCACGATTACAACAATTTTCTACAAAACTATTTCTGGATACATACCTTTAATTTTTTTCCCCCTACACCTCTCACATAATTCCAGAGCCAGTTACCATAGATCATATTTGCGCGGCGAATTTCTTTGGCCCTGTGTCACAATGCTAGTTGAGTTAGCACAGTGAAGGGCAATTGCTACACTTGAGGTGGCCAACCACACGTTGCAAATCCCAGAAATATATCCTACAAAACCAAAAGCAAAAGATTCCCCAACTCAATGTTCCTTCAGTGATATCCTCAAAAGCACCCATGCTTAGTCCAGTATTAGCCAGTATGAGAGAAAAGATAACAGATGGTAAAATGAACCATTATGAGATAGTTGACTTTAACAATTGCATTTGAAATCCTACCTTGGCAAATTTTACAAATATATATATATATATATATATATTATTTTTTAATATTTTATTTATTTATTCATGAGAGACATAGAGAGAGGTAGAGACACAGGCAGAGGGAAAAGCAGGCTCCATGCAGGGAGCCCTATGTGAGACTCCATTCTCCCACATTCCATTTTCCGGGAATCATACCTGGACCTGAAGGCAGATGCCCAACTGCTGAACCACTAAGGCGTCCCTATATCATATTTTTTGAACAAATATCCAGAGCTCACACTACGCCTTTGGAAGAAGCCCACACAAGTGAAAGGCCCAAAGCTAGAGTTTTATTAGCTCCACTGCAAGTTTGCCATCATATACTCTTTGTACAACATGGCCAGAATTTTGCTAATTGCTGGTGGAAATCCCTAATGAAGGTACCAACAGAGTGAAAACTTACGAATTTTCATACATACCTCAAGAGGTGGGCAGCAACACAGCAAAAAGGCCAACGCATTTATTTCTCTTATTAATCCACGGAAAACCAGCCAAATGAGAATTCCTAACATTGCACCTAGGTGGAAATTATCATCCTGTGAGTAATAAAACTGTACAGGTCAGGTACTTTCAGGTCTATTTTACTACAAAAAAAAATTTTAAAAGAAACAAATAATTTAGAAACTTAGACTTGTTCAAAGAAAAACGTATTCATTCACCTCATCAATTAAAACTATCTTTGTATTTCATAGCCTTTTTTAACATCGGCAAAGGAAAGGGATGGAATAACTGCAAGGAATTCAAGAGTTTCTACGAAGCTATTCAAACTTCTATTCAAAGAGTGCCTTTTATATTTTCTGCGCTTCAGCCGATGTTATTTACTTTCTGTTTATATGTGCAGCATGTATTTTCTCATCACCTATGCTCTTTCTTCTATCGGGAGTATTTTCTCCCTTCCTTGTTTTGAATAATTCCTACCCTCAAGAACCAACTCTTTAATAAGGCATTCTCTGCATCCTCAAGATTCATGTAACACAATGTATCCTTTTGTTTTTTTAATGACAAGGAATTTTTGCCTTTCACAAAAGTTAGCTCATCTCCCCTACTAACTGAAAACTCATAAAGATAAAAGACCAAGTATTTTCTCTTTTATGTCCCCTATTTACCTTGCCAGCGTCACACAAAAAATATCTAGATAATAATTATTTGTTCCACAAACTACCAAAACTACAATGTGTATATTACTAAAAATAACATAGTTAAACCTGATTTACACCCACTCTGCATGTCTCTCTGCAGAGTCCTCTCTGTTCTGCAACCCAGAGAGTCTCCTTCCTCTTCTATTTCTCAGATTTTCTCTCATTATCCCTGGCTTATGTATTTGAAGATTATTTTGCTCCAAGAAAGAGACTATAATCAACAATATTTTCTGCACTGTGCACAGACATTTACTTTTCCTTTATTGTTAGGTTTAGTCTCAAAGTACTGACCTAGCTTTTTGAGACTCAGTATAAAATAACAACCACCACCACCTTGCCCCCTCAAAACCCTTATTTACAATAGTTACATTGTAGAGTATAAATTGAATGCCCCTTCCTTGTCTCATAAATTGTCAGAAACCATGAAGAATATGAGACAATGATATACAAAATCCATCTTTAATAGAACTAGATGGAGGGGGTTTGCAGGAAGTCTCAAAAGAACTTCTATAGCTTCACATTTCAGAGATAAATGACAGAAAATTACAGAAAGGAGGCAGCACACCTGAGAAGGGAATGTAACCATCCCATTAGAGAGGAAGACAAACTATGAGAGACTCCCAACTCTGGAAAACAAGCAAAGGGTTGTAGAAGGGGAGATGGGTGGGGGAATGGGAAAAATGAGTGACGGGCACTAAGGAGGGCACTTGATGGGATGAGCAGCAGGTGTTATACTAGATGTTGGCAAATTGAATTTAAATAAAATATATATTTTTTTAAAAAGTAAGTATCCCTTGTTCAGAGAAATGGGACCACAGTTCAGTGGCTGATGTGGGCTTGCCTAGATAGGTTTACCAAGAAGGAAGAGCTGGAAAAGTTGAAATGAATGAGAAATCCCTTAGATAGGCCATATGTGTCGGAAGCTCTCTGTCGATGACTGTGTCTGATGAAAGAATAAATTACGAGCAGTCCTACATCTGCGGATTCCTGAAGGCAGGGAGTAAGCAAGCTAACACAAATTCACAAATACAGCTCGTGTCATAAACAACGTTACTGAGAATGAAAGAAAATTACTCATAGTCTTAGAAACTACACTTAATAAGCATTTCTATCAGGAAATTCGTTAATTAAAAAAATAAGTGGCCTATTGTGACGTTCTATACAGGCAGTTTTTATCTTCAGTGCTGTGTGTTTGTTTTTCAACAGTTAGTTGCAAGGCTGCTCTTAGTTCAGCATACTATTAAGGTATCCTTCTGACCTTTTAACACCACTGGCACACTCTTATATTTTGGTGAAAATTAAATGAAAAGAATTATCAGAAACACTTAGTACTCTTTCTTTCTAGCTAAATATTTATTATTGCTATTATTATTATGCAGTATGTCTTAGGCACTAATCAGGTTTAGTCAATAAATATGAGTCCTTATATTAGAAAGTCACATGCACACACATCTGTGTGTGGCAGCGACTAGGAAAAATATCTGGTAAACAATGACTGATTTATGAGAAAACAATCATCAGGTGAATTGAAAAATTGTCTGAGTAGCCAATTTTATTCACATGACCAAGATTAAAATGTTTAACTCCTTATGCTTGGTTTTAAATTGTTTTAGATGCTAGATGACTTTTGTTCACCACTTGTCCCATTTTCAAATAAGATGTAGTAATTTATAGGTTAATTCTTTGGATTTTCATATTCCCACTAATAGAGATAACATAGAGCTGACTAGATTAAGAAACGGAAGCTTCAATGATCAGTTTTCACTGGCTCAATCATTTCATTCTAATCATGTTCAAACACTTTACAGATACATTTTCATTTGAAAAAAATCACTGAATGTTAATGATAGCATCGGATATATGTATTACCTACTATGTCAGTAATGACAGCATTTGTGAGGCGGTTAGTAGCATTTTCAGGACACAAAGCACAAAGCAATTCTTCCTTCACATCCCACTGAAAGCAAACTTGATTTTGATCCTTTGTTTGGAATAGTGGAAGTGAAAATATTGTCTTTATAATCACAATAGCCTCTTGTTTGTCAGAGAAATAATATCACGGCAGAGCCAGTAGTAAATGTGAAGTGAAGAACATTATGAAGAAAAACAAAATTCAGCTATGCTTGAAATGTTTGAAATGCAATCAGTACAATGAGAACATATATTAGTAGGTATGCAGTTGATGACTGACAGATTAATAGGTTCTTACATATAAAGGAAAAAAAGTACAGGAAAGGAACATTTCTCTAATCAAAACACTGGGATGAAACATCTGCAGACTCCAGGTTTGTGTAGTGTTTGCTTGTGTGTGTATGTGTGTGTTATTAAGGCTTTCTCATGGGAAGCTCTGAAAATTTTAATCAGTATACAGGGGAAGACATAAGGGAACCCATAACTTAAAATCAAGGTTGCTTTATAATAATGCAATTTGGAAAAATTCACAGAGTGAATGAGATCAGCCCTCTAATAAAATGACTGAAACTAAATAATAATCTATAAATTGTTCACTAAAATGGATTTTGAATAGCCTTAGTCTAATCAAGGTATCTGAGATATGATCTGTTTTATATGATCATTTTAGTAAGTACAGCTTCATCAAATATTTTATTTGTATGGGCTGTGTACCTCTCTGCTTCACCAAACCCACCCTGAACTCCTCTCTCCTATGCCATGAGCCAGAAGAGACAGATGTTTGTGGAATACGTCAAAGGCACTCCTTGCTCTTGGCATTCAGTTGAATTAACGAGAAGTACTAGGAAGAAATCAGCAGGTGGGAGTTGAGCCACTCTTGGAAGATTTCTCTTGAATCCATCCCTGTAAGATTGCTGCATATGGGTTAAGTTGTTTTAATGAAAGCTACTAATCTGTCCCGGTTCCGATAACTTGGGGTGTGGGGTGGATTTCCTTATTGCAATCCAAGGCTCCCTTACTATTTGTTATTGGTTTTTCTTATTCCCACCTGCCCCATTTAAAAAGGTTTCTTTATTAAGCTATTCTCAATTGCAAAGTTAGTGTCATTTATTTCCTGATAAATACAAGGGAAAGTTTTTATTCGTAAGAATAAGAAAGTATTCACAAGGCCCCCAAAATTGAATTTCTATAAAAAATAACCTGTTGATACATGTCTGGTACTCTGTGAGAGACGAAGTGCCATGGTCAATTGCTCCAGATGATGCAGTCACATGCTCTCGAAGGAATAGCCTTCTCAAGCTATCATTGCTGGCACGGGTTAATGTGACTTAATGTTTTCCTTGTGTCAATGCTTATCAAGTACACTTCAAGTTAGTATGAATTCCAATGTATGTTTTTTATTACAGAGCGATAATTCATGAAGCAATAGCTAACAGTTTCTAGGCTCCTTACAATCACATACTATATATTATTTTCTGAGAATTTGCTTACTGTAACTTGATATTCTTGTGTCAGTCTGGTCACTTTTCAGCCCCCAGTCTAGAGAGAATTACTAGACTCATTAATCAAACTTTAAACTATAACTGAGAAAGACCAACTGGACAAAGTTTCTTGGTGCAATCTCTCTTAAACTAACATAATTTTTGAAACATTTCTTATATCCAACTTGTTATCTTTAAATACAGCAGCCTAATTATCAATAGCAAAGGCACCTGCCGGTTTATGCAAGCAAGTCAGCTCCTGTAATTATGCTGATTTAAAATAAAGGAATGATGTATTTCCAATAAGTATAATTTCTGTTCCATAACAAATATAAATTTCAGTAAATACCAATTTAAATGTGTACATTATAAAGTTAAAGGAATACCGATATGAAGGGAGTTAGGGCTCATTTCATTATCTCTATTATTCTTCCTCAATATCATAAATCAGCATCTAGGAGTAAAATGTGGTTGACCCTGCCCTCAATTATGGGCTTCTCTGGGGACTATATATGGAAGATGCCCTACATAAGTCTAGTCATTAGTTTGTTTAACACTTATAAAATACTTTTTTTTATGTTCAATGGATACATATTTTTGAATTGTGTAGAAAGAATGCAGACAAATAAGACATTTTTTTCAAAGTGAAAAAAGCCTAACCACCAACCAACTTTTATCATATAAAAGATGTCATGGTCTCAAGGGTATCATTTTCTTCATTTCTAATCATTTTGTTGGTTGTCTTTTGTGATAGGACATTCAAGTGTAATGATATAACCATTTATCCTTAGTGTGGGATTTCCTGAGAATTCTCTATCCATAAGGGAATGTGATTGGCATTCAGAAGAAAGTAGTAGCAAGAGAAGGTCCATAGCATCATGGAACTTACATTTCTGAGGTAGAAACAGACTTACCTAGATAATTGTGCATTTAATTATTTAATCTAACCCTAACAAGTCCTACAAAAAAATAAAGGGTGCTAAAAAGAATATAAATGAGAATTGAGATAGTATAGAAGTAAGAGAAAACAAGTTTGGAAGAGAACATAAAGTTAAGATTGGAAAGATAAAAAAATAGTAATATGTAAAGATGGAAATAAAAATGGAAAACATTACATGCAATAAAGTTAAGATGTTTGACATTAGAAGATACGGAGAGTAAGTTGTCAGGAAGCTCGGAATTCTATTAAGCACTGAAAATAATGACTTCATACAGTGAACTTCTTTTTCTTAAAGCTTCCTAATTTCTTCTTTAATCTTAATTTTTACTAATCTATAGCTTTTATTGAGATATGTTTACTTAAAGGTGCTATTTATCTTTAAAGAATTGTAATTTACTAAAGAAATAATACTCAAGAAAGCATAATCGTTTGTTCTCACAACTACTATGGTAATACAAAAAATTCAAATATCATATATTTTCCTATACTTTAAAAGTTCTCTCTTAGGCACTTGAGCTTATCTGCAAATGAATATTTTATAGTGGCCTCCAAGGACTCTTACTTACTGCAGCATTTTGTCTTTCACAGGTGAGAAATTTCAAGTGCCTACAATAATTTTATTTGAGCCTTTACTATCCTTTCAAAGCAGGTGCAAAAACCTAAAGAGCCATGGTATTCATCACTCAGCAAGATTTTTATGTATGTAACATTGAAAGAAAGCTGCAAATTTGATTTGAGATTACTTTTAGAAATCCTAGGAGAACTGACTTACTACTCAGCAGCTTGCCTAACAGGCTATTTTAATCACAATTACATTGATTATCCCTTGTCTGTCTTCAAGGAATTTCCCTTAAAGTCATACTCACATGCATATTCTCAAAACTTTCCTTACTCCTATTGATAAATAAGAAAAATAATGGTTAATCAAAACAGTATTTTTATATAGGGCAAAATGAATAGTGACTTAAATGTAATACCGGAACTCTTTACTAATGTAGGAGAATTCTATTTGAATAAAAAATATATCTGTTCAATAGCAAATGTACTACAGGAATTTCCATCATGAAAATGACAATGCTCAAGCATGACTACTGTGTTTATGTATTTTTGCCATCATGTTATATTAAGGAAGACAAGATACCGGGAACCATTGAAACCAACTCTTCTATGTTTCACCTCCAGTACCTATAAAAGCATTTTCTTTTGCTTTCTAAGATATCTATATTATCAATGTTCTTGTCCTGCCAGAAGATTATATTCTTTAATACCCTAACCCTGTCATTCCACTAATTATAAAGCAGACAATAGACCCATTTCCTAGGAAGACTTTATAAGTATTATTTTTATAAGTATTATTTTTAAATGAGTAATAAGCTCTTATAGTGATATGTATCACACCTAATTTATAAGATTTCTAACACAGTTTAGTTATACATTTGATATATCCAATTTTGTCCTTTTAGGAAAGGGATATTTTATTAAATTAAAAAAAATACATGGCCATCGAAAGTAAAGGAACATATCTACTTCCATTTGGTAGGTTGCCGTTTTGTTTTATTGATGGTTCCATTTGTTGTACAAAGGCTTTTTATCTTGATGTAGTCCTGATACTTTATTTTTGCTTTGTTTCTCTGGCCTCAGGAGACATATCTAGAAAAATATAGCTGTGGCTGATGTCAAAGAAATCACCGCCTATGTTCTCTTCTAGGATTTTTATGGTTTCAAGTCATCTCAAGTCTAGGTCTTTAATCCATTTGAGTTTATTTTTGTGCATGGTATAAGAAAGTGTTCCAGTCTTATTCTTGTGCATTTGGCTGTTCAGTTTTCCCAGCACCATTTATGGAAGAGATTGTCTTTTCCTCATTGTATATTCTTGCTTCCTTTGTCAAGAAGGCAATCTACTGAATGGGACAAGATAATTGCAAATGACATATCCAATATTGGATTAATATCTAAAATATATAAGCAACTTACACCACTCAACACCAAAAAAACAAACAAACAAACAATACAATGAACAGAACTTTTTTTTTTTAAACCAAACACACATGTGGCCAGCAGACACATGAAAAGATGATAAACATCACTAATCATCAGGCAAATGCAAATCAAAACCACAGTGAAATATCACCTTACATCTGTCAGAATTGCTAAAATCAAAAGGAGAAAAAATAACAAGTGGTGAGAACGTGGAGAAAAAAAGAAATCTCCTGCCTGTTGGTGGGAATGTAAAATGGTACAGCCACTGTGTGAGAAACACTCTAGAGGTTTCTCAAAAAATTAAAAATTGAAATACCATATGATTCAATAATTCCACCACTGGGTATTAGCAACGAAAATGAAAACAATAATTCGAAAAGATATCTACATCATTATGTTTATTGTAGCACTATTTACCATAGCCAAGATATGGAAGCAATCTAATGTCCATTGATAGAGGATAAAGAAGATGTGGTATATGTCTGCAATGGAGCATTACTCCGCCATAAAAAGATGAGTTTTTTGTTTATTTGTTTGCAATTCACAACAACATGAATGGACTTTGAAGGTATTATCTTAAGTGAAATAAGTCCGAGTGTGAAAGGCAAATACCATATGATTTCACTCATGTGGCATCCATAAAACAAATGAATAAACAAACAAACAAACAAAACAAAGTAATGGAACATAGTAAAGACATTTTGAGAAATATTTAAATATTGTTGCTATTGTTTTGAGCTATTTTGTAAACTCATCATTCTTAACTGAGGTATTAAGTGTTTTTCCTAAAATTTGTTAGCTTATCAATATCAATAATCATTTTAGCAAAATAATTTTAATTCTAAATATTAATTGGAAAGAGATATTATGTAAATAAATATTTAATGCCTGTTCATATCACAATAATCCAATAAATTGTGGGTTGCAGATAAAGAAAATATAAATGGGTTTTTCACATTACTATTATAAATTTTACAAGTTTGTTTTTTAGTTCATTTAGCTCATTTAGTCCTACATTATTAAATCTTGATTTGTCAATCTTGAATTGTGCAGGCTACTTTATTTTTTTTAAGATTTTATTTATTTTTTTGACAGAGAAAGAGAGAGAGAGAGAGAGAGAGACTCCAAGTACAGGGGGAAGGGCAAAGAGAAAAGGAGAAGCAGAAGCAGACTCCCCTCTTAGTAGGGAGCCCGATGTGAGGCTCAATCCCAGGCATATGGGATCATCACCTAAGTCAAAATCAAGAGTCAAGGGATCCCTGGGTGACTTAGCAGTTGAGCGTCTGCCTTCAGCCCAGGGCGTGATCCTGGAGTCCTGGGATCGAGTCCCACATTGGGCTCTGGATGGAGCCTGCTTCCCCCTGTGCCTGTGTCTCTGCCTCTCTTTCTCTCTCTCTCTCTCTCTCTCTCTCTGTGTATGTGTGTCTCTCATGAATAAATAAATAAAATCTAAAAAAAAAAAAAATCAAGAATCAGATGCTTAACCAACTGAGCCACCCAGGCACCCCTGCAGTCTACTTTCATGATATCCATTAATTTCCTGTCTAAAAAATCTTGGGAACATTATCTCTTTCTACTGTCTGAAAGAATTCAATTTATGATGTTGATACTGCCAAAGACTGGAAAACCTGTATGAATGTAGAATGATTAGAGAGGAGAATATAACTCAAGAAATACATTGTAAGATGCCTGAGCGTCTCAGTCAGGTAAGCGTCTGACTCTTGATTTTGGCTCAGATCATGATTTCATGGTCGTGAGATAGAGCCCTGCTTTGGCTCCACAGTCAGCACAGAGTCAGCTCAAGAGTCTCTGCCTCTCCCTCTTCCCCTCTGTCCATAAATAAATAAATAAAACCTATCCTTAAAAAAAATAAACACATTTTGAGGGAATTGTGATAAAATATCATGATATTCCTACTTACTCTCAAGTGATCCAGCAACAACAAAAAATATCTATTGAATTTACAGTGAAATGAAGTCTAATATATCAAACTATGTATTGTAGTCAAATATAAGTGAAACTAGGTAGATGGGTAGTAGTATTTCTTCTACTATTTTTCAACTTCTCTGTATTTACACAAATTTGGGTTGTAAAAAATGAAGCAAATAGTTGGGTATAATACCAAACTATAAGTTGAATATTTTATTTAACTTATCATTGGAAATACTTTATATCACATAAATATTTACTCTTCGGTTTTTAAATGTGACTCTGTACTCCATGTGTTATGCACATTGAAGCATAAATTAGATTAAGAGAAGACATGAACACTTGGTGCAAATGTAGACTCCAGATATTCAAAGTATTCCCTGTTTAAGGAAGTAGCTATCAAAATCCTACTAGGAATAGAGAATTCTAATGTGTTATCTCCTGTTTCCAGGGTTCTACATTTTTCACTTTGATATTAAGAATTTATTCCATCAAAATAAGTTATGAATTTTCTGTGTAGAGTACTGAAAGAAACAACAGGCTCCTTTTCAAGGGTTGTTGTTGTGGGGAAGATTAGGTTTAAAGATCCATTTTAGATAGAAACAAAATACAAGTAACATAACTCTTCTGTGGGCAAATATGTATGTAGTTAAAATTTATATTATTATATAAATATTATCAATAATTATGTAAGGATAAAACAGTAATTTTTCAAGACAAAAACATTCAGGAATTAATCTTGCTGAGAAAATAATAACAGTTATTGTTATCCTTACGTATGTTGTATTATATTAGGATATCCCATGTTTGCATGAACATTCAAAAACAAAAGGTTGTGGCTTAGGTTTTGAACTCTCTGTGATGAAGAGATCTGGCTGGTAATAGAATGATCTAGTAGTTTATGAAGACAATATGAAATAGAGAGATAAATTCACCTGCTAGCTGTAAAGCAGTTGGCTCTTTCTATCACATAAGACATGAAATGGTTTATTCTTGTATTAGAAGTTGACATTTCTTAATAAATCTATATGCAGAGATGATTTTATCTTGCCTGAAATTAATTAAATGTTTAGATTTCTGAATCAAACACAGTGTTTATATAGTACCAGCCTTGAAATCTAAAATAAATTTCAAGTATTTTAATTTATAGTTTAACTTTGAAAGAAAAGGAAAATGTTGCTTTTCATCATGTATTAAGGTTCAGATATTTGATAGTTTTCCACTTCAGGTCTGCTTAACAAAAATTCTCATTACTACTGTCTACTATCTAACCACTCATTTAAGTACTAATTTTATCAATACGTATTTAGAAAAACTATATCTAATTCCTGTCCTAAACTTTCTAATGCTGTAGAATTAAAATATATACTTTCTCTATACATAGACATTTGTAGTATAAACATTACATGAGTGTACAAAAACAAAAAAAAGTAATTTTTCAGCTGCTCTACCCATTTGCATTCTGCAACAGTAAAATAATAAAAATAGCCTATAGCTTAAAGTTTATCTTTCCAGATATTTTCTGTGTGTGTAGATACTTATTCATATATAATGTACATAATGTTTAATATATCATACTTTAGTACATTATATAAAATTAAAAAGAACTTAATATTACTCAAAATTACATTTGCACTTAGTAATATCTCTTGGGCCTTAATCCATGTCCATGGATGAAAATCTAGCTCATTCTTTTTAAGAAGTTTTGTAGTATGACATAGCATGAAGAAGATAACTACTGAGAATTGCTATAGTTATCTGAATCAACTGGTTATTATAACTGAGCATTGCCACATCATTTTAGTGTCTATATTTGGTGTGCTATTAACTACCTTGGAGACAAGTGGTCTACTTTATTTTTTATTTATTTTTTTTTTTTTTAATAATTTTTATTTATTTATGATAGTCATACAGAGAGAGAGAGAGAGGCAGAGACACAGGCAGAGGGAGAAGCAGGCTCCACGCACCGGGAGCCCGACGTGGGATTCGATCCCGGGTATCCAGGATCGCGCCCTGGGCCAAAGGCAGGCGCCAAACCGCTGCGCCACCCAGGGATCCCCAAGTGGTCTACTTTAAATTACAAAGGTGAATGAGAAATGATCAGTAAAATATGATATAAAATTATGTTTTCACGTCAAATGAAGCTTTTAATATTTTATTATGTGTACAAAAAAGTTACTGCAATATTTCAAACTTTATAAAAAGGCATATGGATTGATGTATCACATTTCATTCATAATTCCAGATATGATAAACATGAAAAAAAAACCTGTGCTGTAGATATCAATATCACAGTTGAGCTTCTATCAAGAATGCGGTTTCAGCACATCATTTGTAACATTAAATTAATGAATTAGTTAAATTTAATTGTTTCTATAGTTATGTTAATATTTAATTTGCAAATGTGTTTTGATTTTACAGCTGCATAGAAACCATAGCATAAGAGTTTATATATAAAGTATTATATTTAATATTTCAATAAAACTAATAGTGAGACTGGCTGTTCACAAAAATTTGATTATTCTTTAAAATAGGTCATACCTTATTCAACTTTAAGAGACATTTTCATAGGATACAGCCTCAACAAGGATTATATGTTATTTACTTGCTATATAGTGAAAATTTCATTTCTGAGAATACAAAATTCTTACATTTTAAATTGCTTTATTATCAAAAGTGAAAATGAAGACATACCTTGACTTTTATATGAAATGAATAATAGGAATTAAACATAAGAAGAATTTTCCAACATCATTGATGATCTACTTGACAGTATAGAATAAAAAATCCATTGAGGTAAAGACAGCTGGTTTGGTCAATTTCTTGAATATTTTTGTTGCTCAACAAATATTTGCTTATGTAAATATATAGATGAATATATACACAGAGATGTAGCAGATTATTTCATACTGCATATAAATGTGTTATTTTGCCTGCATAAAAAGTGCATGTTGATGAAGAGCAATTTGAGTGTGCACCTAGTGAATTACTCTTAAAATTAAGGCATTAACTGTCTTGGGAGAAATTCTGTCTTACCAAATGAAGACATAGCAAGAAGATGGCTGTCCATCTATGAACCAGATAGCAGGCTCTCATCAGACATCAAATATTCCAGTACCTTTACCTTGGATTTCCCATCTTCTAGAACTATGAGAAATAAATGTTTGTTGTTTGTAAGTTATACAGTGTTATGGCAAACTTGGTATAGTAGCTCAAGTGGACTAAGACATACATTTACTGAAATTTAAAATAATCACAAGAATTCAACAGCAGATTTGAGTTGGCTTAAGAAAGAATAAGCATATGGAAAATGGGTTAATAGAAATTATCCAGCTGTAAAAGCAGATAGAAAAAAAAGAATGAGGAAAAAAGTGGACAGAGCTTCATACATCTAGGGGACTTCACAATGTGTACCAACAGGCAAATAATAAAAGTGACAAAAGGAAAGCCAAGAGAAAAAGGCAGAATGTGTATTTGAAAACAATGGTCAAAAACTTCTTATGTTAAATAAAAAGCATGATTTATACAACCAAGAAATTCATACTCCTAAGACTATGAATTCAAAGATATTCACAACATGTCACATTATAGTCAAGTTTCAAGAATCAAAAACAAAGAGACCCTCTTTTTTTAAGTTTTTATGTAAATTCCAATTAGTTAATATACTAAGATACATGTAATATTAGTTCAGGTGTACAATATAGTGATTGAACACTTCCATATATCACCTTGTGCTAATCACAAATGCACTCCTTAATCCCCTTCACCTATTTCACCCATCCCCCACCCCCACTCCCCTTCTGGTAATCATCAATTTGTTCTCTACTTAAGAGTCTGTTTCTTGGTTTGCCTCTCTCTGACAAAGAGAGACTCTTAAAGGCAGCATGAGATAAAAGACTCATCACCTACAAAGGATTCTCAGTAAGAATAACAGCAGATTTCTCATAAGAGCCATGGAAGTCAGAAAGCAATGCGGTGACATATTCAAATTGCTGAGAGAAAAGGACCATCACCAAAGAATTCTATATCCAACAAGCAATAATTCAAAAATAAAGATGGATTTTTTAAAAAACTAAATAAATTTATTGCCAGAAGATGTGCACTATAAGAAACCCTAGGAGTCCTTCAGGCTGGAGTAATACATGAAAATAACGTCAACTATCCAAAAAAATATAAAGATCACTGATAGAGATAACTACATAAGTAAATGGGAAAGATAATATGGGTGTTTTTAGATTTTACATTTTTCTTCAACTATCTTACTAAAAAACAACTGCATAAAGAAAATAATTATAAAAGTGCATTGTGGGTTATAGCATATAATGATGTAATTGTATGGCAGAGATGACACAAAGGAGGGTAGAGAATGGATCTATTTGGAGAAAACATTTTATATATTATTTAAATTAAAGTAGTATTAAGGTGAATTACATAGGTTTATGTGAAGATGTAATTGTAACTCCCAAGGCAACCACTAAGAAAATGTCTCAAAATATATAGTAAAATAAATAACAAGGGAGTAAAATGGAGAACTAGAAAATGTCTATTTAACATGAAAGCAGACTGTAACATATGTTGAAATAGAGGAATATAAAAAAATAAGATATATAAAAAATAACAAAATATCATATACAGTCTTCCTTTATCAGTAATTTCATTAAACCTAAAACTGATTAAACATTCCAATGAACAGTCAGATACTGACAAAATGAAAAAAAAATTATCCAACTATATATTATGACAGAGATGCAACTTAAATTAAAAAGTATAAATAGATTGAATTAAAGGGCAGAAAAATATATTCCATGCTTATAAAAACCAAAAGAGAGCTTGAGTGACTCAAAATCGGACTAAATAGAATTGAAGAAAAAAATTGTTAGAATTAAAGAATGACATTTTAAACAATAAAAGGATAGAAATATCAGGGAGATAAAGCGATTGTAAGCATGTTTACAGCTAATAAGTTTCTAAAATTCATAGAGCAAAAAACTGAGAGAATTAAAAGAAAATATGTGGAAAATTTAACAACAGTTGGAGTTTTAAATATCCTACTTTTAACAAAGGGTAGAATAAATAGGTAGAAGAACACAAAGATCATAAAAGATTTCACCAAAACAATAAATCAAATATAACCAGGAGACGTCTAGAAAACATTTCACCCAACAACAGCAGGATATGTAATCTTCCCAAATGAATATGGGGCATTCTTTGAGGTATACCATATGTTAAACCACATAATAAATCTCAATAATTCTAAAAGGATTGATATCATCTAAAATATGTGCCTTGGTCATAATAGAATTAAATTAGAAATCAATAACAAAAGGAAATTTGAGAAATTCATAAATGTGTGGAAATTTTTAAAAAAAATCATAAAACTAGTGGGTCAGTGAGTAAATTCTAGGAAAATTCAGCAGCACTTTTACATGAAAGAAAATGAAATATCAAAATACAAATATCAAAATTATGGAATGCATCCTAAGTGTTTCTTACTGTGAAACAGCTATAACCATCAATATTAAGAAGGAATAAAGATGAAAAAATCTACCCATTTCACTTGAGCATAATATAAAATTCAGAGTAAAATAAACTCAAAGCAAGCAGAATAAAGGAAATAAAATTGGTTAGGGCAAAAATAAATGAAATGGAAAATAGAAAAATATAGTGAAAAGCAATAAAAGCAATAGAGCTTTGAAATAATTAACAACACTGACAAAATTTTAGCCTGACTGGCCAAGGAAAAAGAAAGATTTACATTACTCACATCAGGCATAAAAGAGGAACATTGTTACTGACTTGGAAAAAAAAGATATGGGGAAATAACATGAACAACTATCTGCCAAATTTATACATATATATATATATAATATATATTATACATATATATAAAACCAAGATAAAATGGAAAAAATCACTGGAAAGATACAAACTATCATAACTAAATAAAGATGAAATAGAGCATATGAATAGTTCTACAAAACGTAAAGAAATTGAATTAATAATTTTGAAAATCCCACATTCCTGCAGGCCTAGATGCTTTCAATGGTAAACTCCACCAAACATTCAAAGAATATTTAGTACCACTCCTATACAAACTCTCCCCAAAATATAAGAGCAGTAAACAGTGTCCCATTAATTTCATGGAGCCAGTGTTACCTTGATCCCAAAACGAGGCAAAGTTATAAAAAGAAGAAGAAAGAAGAAAGAAGAAGAAGAAGAAGAAGAAGAAGAAGAAGAAGAAGAAGAAGAAGAAGAAGAAGAAGAAGAAGAAGAAGAAGAAATTACAGAGCAACATTCTTTACAAATATAGATAGCATACTAACAAAAACTAGCAGCCAAATCCATCAATGTATAGGAGGGATTACATTTCTTGACCAAGTGGGATTTACCATAAAAATGCAAGTTTGATCTACCCTAAAATCAATCACTATAATACACCATATTATAGAATAAAGGACAAGATCTTCATGATTATTTCAAGCGATGCAGAAAAAAAGCCTTTGACAAAATACAGCACCCTTTTGTGAAGGCCGAGAAAAATCAAGGCCATTCCACCTCAAATTTAGCATTAGCACAAGCACAGCCATTTTAGGCCCCTGGGAATAAGAGCTAAATTTTATAGGACAAACTGCAGAATGCCCTTGGCAGGGGATCCCATATCAGATCTTAAGAAACTCCCCCACCCTTCCCCCATATTGGAATGGAAAAATTCTTCCATCCCTTCAGAAAATCCCCTAAACCAGCCCATAAAAAACCCAGCTGTAACCCACTTCGGGGTCCAAGTCCCTGCTCTGCTGAATCGGGTATACTTGGACCCAAGCTCCAGCTTGTAAATAAACCCTCGTGTGTTTGCATTGGTGTCAGCTCCTTGGTGGTTTCTCGGATTCGCAATCTTGGGCACAAAACTTTACTGATAAACACTTAACATACTAGTAATAGAGACTTCCTTAACCCAATAAAAGCCATCTACAGATTACCCACAGCTAACAAATAATATTTAAAGACTGAAAGTTTTCCCTGTAAGTAGAGAGCAAGCCAAAGACTTTCACTCTCACCTCTTCTGTTTAACATTGTACTGGAAATTCTACACAGGGAAGTTAGGCAGGAAAAATATTAAAAGACCTCCAGGTTAGGAAGGAGGAAGTAAAACTATATTTCTATTCACCTATAATGTGATGCATTAATCTTATGAACAGAAAATCCCAAGAAAACCTCAGAAACAGTAATCAAGTCAGTAGATTTACAGAAAATTAGTTCAATATTCAAATATTATTTGTTTTTTTACCCACTGGCAATGAAAAATCCAAATGAAAACCATTCCACGTATAATAATTTCAAAAATACAATAGTAGGAAAAAAGTTTAGCAAATAGTGAAAATTTTGTCCATTGAAAACTACCAAACATTTTTATTGAAATTTTTAAATTTCTAACTTAAAAAAAAAAAAAGATTTTTAGGGATCCCTGGGTGGCGCAGCGGTTTGGCGCCTGCCTTTGGCCCAGGGCACGATCCTGGAGACCCGGGATCGAATCCCACGTCGGGCTCCCGGTGCATGGAGCCTGCTTCTCCCTCTGCCTGTGTCTCTGCCTCTCTCTCTCTCTCACTGTGTGCCTATCATTAAAAAAAAATATATATATATATATATATATATATTTTTTTTTTTTAAAATAAAGATTTTTAAATTATCAAACTAATGGAGCAGTATCACATATTGATGAATCAGAAGACTATTATTATTGTGGGGGCAAAATTCCCTAAATTGTTCTATGGTTTCAATCTCATTTTTATTAAATAATAATAACAACAACTAATGACAAAAGTTCAAGATGAAGTCTTCTTCTGGAAGATTTTGGTTCTACCTTTTTCCCTGAGATGAATTTCAGGATCTCCTATCTGTAAATGGCAAAATATTGCTGTCTCTTAACAGATGAAATTGTACGAGCCTTTCAATGCTCAAATTTGGACTCCAGGAGCAAAAGAGGTGACTTTCCTACTTCCTCACTCTGATTTTACTAGTGTAGTCTTGATTCTACAGCAAAAAAGGTAAGATTCAGAATCATCATAAAATCATTCACCTATATAGAGCAAATTTAGTGGCCTCTCTGGTGAAAATGATTTAAAATCACTGCTTGAAATGGTTTCTTTTCTTTTCTTTTCTTTTCTTTTCTTTTCTTTTCTTTTCTTTTCTTTTCTTTCTTTTTTCTTCTTTTCTTTTCTTTTCTTTTCTCTTTTCTTTTCTTTTCTTTTTTCTTTTCTTTTCTTTTCTTTTCTTTTCTTTTCTTTTCTTTTCTTTTCTTTTCTTTTCTTTCTTTCTTTTCTCCTTTTCTTTTCTTTTCTTTTCTTTTTTCTTTTCTTTCTTCTTTTCTTTTCTTTCTTCAAATGTTACTCAAAATGTAATGATCCATGATAAAAAGGCTACAAATTCTTTCAAATCAGTTTGTGCTAAGGACAGATTTCCATAGCTACAGCAAATTCATAAACCATATCCCTCATTTTAAAAATCTTAACAAAAAAGAAATAAAAAATGATAGGGTGTTTGATTCCTCTTCAACAAAGAGGTTCACGTCACCTTCTTCCAATTGGTACAATTTAGTCATGAGTATATCATGTACTGAAATCTAATGATGTTGCTTATGAGACTAATTTTTTTCTCTCTCTTTTCAGTATTAGGAGGAAATATTAGTAGTAAAAACACCTGGAGCTTCTACTGATTCAGTTTGAAAGGAAAATTAAATCTGTTTCTTTAATTAGCCCTAATAGCTTCTAATAGAAGTAAGGTGTGTAAACAGAGTTGCTAGGAGGGAAGCCTAGAAGCAATTTACATCAGTGTCAAACACAAATTATGCCTAAAGGTCTTGCATTCAAATAACTCAAGCTAAGTTAGGAAGAGCTAGTATAATTAAACCTGCATATAAAACCAGATCCAGATTAAAAACAACACTTTTTCACATCAAAGAACATGCAAGTCTTATATCTGAGAATGATTGCTCAAGAAATATGGTTAAGTAAATTTTATTTTAATAACCACAGCATCAACTACTTTATTTTATCAATACACAAATCAGAGTAAGCACATTAAAAATATTAGTATGTATTGAATAATAGTTGCAAGAATACCAATTCAGGTTGGAGACACCGTTTGATGTACAGTGTTTTGTTCTTGACTCTGACGCTCTGAGTTTGGCTAGGTCGACTTTTGGAGTCTAATTTTCTTCTTTTTTTTTTTAATTTTTTTTTTAATTTTTTATTTATTTATGATAGGCACACAGTGAGAGAGAGAGAGGCAGAGACACAGGCAGAGGGAGAAGCAGGCTCCATGCACCGGGAGCCCGACGTGGGATTCGATCCCGGGTCTCCAGGATCGCGCCCTGGGCCAAAGGCAGGCGCTAAACCGCTGCGCCACCCAGGGATCCCTGGAGTCTAATTTTCAAATGCTGTCTTTTAATGGAAATTTACATTCGCTTCTGCTAGAAGCCAAAAGTTACTCTTCACCAGGACTGCAATATCCCCCTTCCAGCTCCCTGGATTAATCTGAGGGTTTCAGGTTTTGCTCCTTTGCTTTATCCACTGGCTAAATGCTTAGACTTACTGTTGCTTTCAGCATTCTTTTCTTCATGATGACTTGTTTTAGTATTTGCTTACTCTTGCCTTTTCAGTTGCTATGACTTCTTTGCAAATTTCATTTTTCACTTCAAGTCAGTTTCTCTGTCTCTGTCTCTCTTTCTCCTTAGTCTCTTAATTTCATGGTAGCTCAGGAATACAATGAAAATTGTGTTTTTAGCAGGATGCATTATTTTGCATTGCAAATGACCATTACCAGCATCTATTTTAAAACATTAGTTTGTCATTCTTTCTAAGAGTGAGAGTATAATAAACCTCATATGCTGGCTTTACATGTATAGGGGACAGAAAAAAAAAGCAAATGGCATGGCACTTTTGTCCATTCACCCAACATACAACTAAAAAGGGATGTTGGATATTCTCAACAGACAGCCATTATTCCTTCCTTGCTTACTTTTACTCTGTAAAATTAATTGATTCACTTTCTTCCCTAAGTTTTAGTTTCAGAACTCTGAAGTGGGGAAAATAATAATACACAATTATAATTTTCTCATGTATATTCTTAGCTATTTTAAATCTAGTAAATGTTTGATATATGGCAGCTATTACCTATCACTGTTACCGTTACTTACTAGATAATGTAGAAACAAGAAACAGGAGAGGACAAGGAAAATGCAACAATCATAAGAAATGTAGTTAGAGACAAAAATGTAGTTGTCTAGTGAATAAGATACAAAGGGAACAGGAAGTTGTGATAAATATATAAAAAAGAAAGATAAATAGGCATAGACTGGGAGTAAAATAGAGATACGCAGGTATTAGGTTCAGATAAATTAAAGCAGATTAAAAACAAGGAGAACAGAATTCTGGAGAAACATATTCAGAAGAAAATGAGGAAGCCATGAGAGACTATAGATATCGATTTGAATTATGTTTATAAAGATTTGCACTTAAGTCATTGAGTTTTAAGAAATCAAATATCACTGATTATGAACTTTCTTTAATGCAGATTATTTCTAAAGTATTTTCAATTATTGTGAGTGTTATTGCAGCTTTCCATAATTCCAAAATTCAATCTGAATTCATTCACCTCTAAAATTCACAACTATATAAAACAATATTTGATATATTAAATATCTTTGTTTCAAGGAAATATAAAAATTCATATTTTAAGGTGGTCAAATAGCATTTAATTCCTTAATTTTTAATTAGTTCTATTCATTTCTTTATCCTGCCTACCAATCATCCTAAATCATACCAAAGGCAATGTTTACAATTCTAATATCAGCAATGGAAAGAAGAGAAAATCCGGAGAGTTCTTATGTCATCTGATTCATTGAAGACTACATAAAATAACATAAAGTAAGGTGTGTGAGCAGAGGGAGGGGCAGAAGGAAAGGGAAAGAATCCCAAGCAGACTCCCTGCTGAGTGTGTTGACTAATGTAAGGCTTGAGCTCATAGCTCTGAGGTCATGACCTGAGCTAAAATCAAGAGTCAGGTTGCTCAACTGACTGAGCCACCCAGATACTTCCCCTCTCTTCTTTTTGTGGTTGTATTTTAAAAATCTATTGAAATGTTTGGCATATATGAATAAACAAGTGTATGAACGAATCACTGAATTGTACGGGAAGTAATGAACTGGGAAGGAAACTGACATTTATGGAATGTCTTCCAGATGTATTAAGCAACTTTGTATGTCATTTAATACTCATGGTATCACAGGTGATAGGAATTACCATGCTCATTTTCAAAGTAAAATCAGGTTCAGAGATTCTTAGTAACTCACTCAAGGTCACATTGATATTCTATAGTATAACCAGGCTTCCCATTACAGTTTAAACTCATTTCAAACCCATTAACTTTCTACTACATTGTGCAACATCCCCACTATAAAAATAACAATTTTCTGAAACAAATGATTAAACACTTGATTCAGCTTCAGGAAATCTGCCCTTATTAATATAACTTTAGCAACTCATTAATATAAAGAATTATTCTCTAGGCTGTAATTTACCTCTTTATATTCTTCTTATTCAAATTAAATTTATATAGTACATAGAGAATTACTCAAGTAGTCCAGAAAACAAGTTTTTTTGTCCCATTTATAGCATCAAATAGCAATATAACTTTAGGCAATTTAATAAAATTTATTAAAGTTAACTCTTATCAAATAAGATTTGGATTAAATAGATAAAATCTATTTAGATAAATTAAAGTCTTCATCAACATTTTCATCTTATATGTCAAATATAAATCATACCATGTTGTAAGTTAAATAACTTTTTCATAACTTTTTCTACATCTTAGTATCAATTGTCTTCTTTTTTGTTTCAGGTGTATTTAATATGGTGTGCATAATTCCAATTTTTTTTAAAGATTCATTTATTTATTTGAGAGATAGAGAGCATGAGTGGGGATAGGGACAGAGGGAGAAGGAAAAAAATTTCAATCAGACTCCACTCTATGCATAGGGCCCAAGATAGGACTTGATTCCAGGGCCCTGAGATCATGACCTGACCCAAAATCAAGAGTTGGCCACTTAACCAACTGAGCCACCCAGGTGCCCCTTATAAAAAGGAAAAATAAAAGTAACAATCTTATATCTAGATACAAACTCTGTTATTATTTTTGTTTCTTTCTTCCTATGCTTTATCCTATGCATATGTATTTTTAGAGTCATATTTATATCATATAGTCTATCTATCATATTGGATATTTTGACATAATATTTAAAAGTACCTCTGTTCAAAATTATTTAAAATTATTTACTGTAATAATCATGAATGCATGTGATACCGGCCTATGGCTGTACCATAATATACACAAAACTCCAAAAATGAAGAATACTGAAGTGTTTCCAATTTAAAATATATATCTCAAGGTATTTTAAATACAGAGCACTAGATGAAGCAAGAGCAAAGATATCTGGGGATCCCTTACACACTGCTATTGTCAGAGCTGTTTTATTCTTTCTTTAATTCCAAAGGAGAGAATAAACTATTAAATGTGACACCGTGAACGAGGCCTAATCCCTTTATTTCTATAGAAAAGTATGACTTCTTTTCTTTTCTTTTTCGTAACTTATTTTCTAACAATGCAAGAAGGAATCAAAATGCTTTGAAGATTTGGGAAGCTACAAATTCTAGGTCTGGCAGGTTGATAAGGGATAATTATATTGAGAACGTTAAAATGGCAGGGTAAAGTGAAAAACATTCTGAGGGAACTTCTGGAAGCTTTCTGTTTTTCTCATTTTCTACTCGGCCATTTAGAAAATCTCCTTAGTCTGAATTAAAGTAGGTTTTAAGGCAAAATGTGATATATCAGTATATTTAAAGATTACATTTTCTTTTAAAGTTTATTTTCTTTTGCTTAGTTAACTCAAAGATAGTTTGGGGTATTTCAATAAATAGCACATTTCTAATTTTAATTTTTAAGTTCCCATGTCTTTGTAATTAAAGAGTAAGTTACTTTGGTCTGTAGTATCTAACTAGAGTAATCATGACCTGCCTCCAAATACTTCTTGTAGCTTGTGAAAAATAGTAGCTTCCCCACATCCATTCATTATCATGCATCTATGATCAATCTATTCTTTACTTGTTACAGAAGGAAAGACATACACTACAGTGACCTCAGAGGCAGATAAGTACCACTGCAGTTCATATACATACTCCTTTTGGTGCCTGCAGATAAATCTCTGCCAAGGTGAAGTAGGAAGGGAATAGGAAAGGAAGAAAAAGCCAGGAGAGACCCATTTTTCTTATCAATTCCATTAACAAAATAAAGATTCAGAATCTGAAGTCGGTAGACAGTAAATCACTTCCTAGCTAACTTCAGACTCACAGAAGCCCTATAAAAGATTAACATACAGGAATTACTTTTACAAAACACACAGACTAGAGATAAGGGCAGGATTTTTTTCTTACCCATTGCTGAAAAAATTAACAAACATTCAGATAATAAGCCTGTTTTTATTTCCCCAATCCAAATCAGGAAGTTATTTTCTTTCTGGCACAGACCTCCACAAACTCGAATAATTTCCTACATGGTAAGAGCAGTAGGAACATCTTTTATTTATTAAAGTGACTGAGTGGGTTCCTGAATGGCCTCTGGATGGGGGCTGGTCACCAGAAAGACCGAAGCATGATGATAAGAAGCCTGCAACTTTCAGCACCTGCCCCTCATCCCCCAGAAGAGAAAGAAATTAGAAGTGGAGTTAGTTGATCATGTATATGTAAGAAAGCCTCTATAAAATTCCAAAAGCAGGGGATTGGACTCAGAGAGCTTCCAGGTTGATGAAAACATACACACCAGGAAGATCACCCCCCCCCCCCAACTCCACAGGAACAGAAGCTTCTATACTCAGGAACCTCCTGGACCTCACCTTATGCATCTCTTCATCTGGCTGTTTATCTATTCTTTATCATATCCTTTACTAAACTAGGGAATATAAGTATGTGGATCCCCGAGTTCTGTGAGCCACTTTAGCAAATTACTCAAACTTGAGCAGGGGGTCATTGCAACCTGCAATCCTATAGTTGTTTGGTCACTGTGACTGGCATCAGAAATAAGGGAAAAGTTGGCAGAGTCTTGTGGGACCCATGGGATCTGACGCCATCCTCAGGTACACTGTGTCAGAATTGAGGTGACAACCTACTTGGTGTTGAAGAATTGCTTGTTCTTGTGGAGGAAATCCCCCACTCATTTGTTGACCAGAAGGTAGTAAAAGAGACACTCATAGGGATAAAGACCCATAGTGGGGAAGAACTGTACTTTTCCCAGTTTAGAGGGAATAAAAAACAACTGAGTTTCATGTTCTTTTCAATTCAATAAATGTTGTTTTTTTTTTTCCCATTCTGAGAGAAAAACAACAACAAGAACAACAACAACTAAGAATATCTCCTTTATATACTGCTTTGAGAGAACTGCTGACCTAGATTTCTTAGGAAACAGAAAAAAAAAATAAGATCAAATGACATTTAAATAATTTTAAGGAAATTTGAAAAAAAAAAAAAACTTAAAATACTGTCTCCATAGAAACTTTCCAAAGGAATAGAGAAATCCATTGTCTTGAAATGGTTCATAGATGAAAAAAGTCATACTCATTATCTATTCTGTGTATTTCCTCAGGAACCACTTGATATTGTGGTTTACATTAAACCTGTATTATATTATAATCTTATTTACTTTCTTTAATATCCATTCCTTATTGTCTAGTTCTTCCTTGCAACATTTGTAACTTTATGTATTTTTAATTTTTTTGTACCTTAGATATTTTAAATAATGCATTGTTCATGGTACAAAGAAAAATGTTTCAAATGAAATTATGTTCTCATTTATCTAATTTACTTGTAGTCTAAGTCTAGATTCTTTACAAGAGGTATTATTCAGTTGAGTTGATTTTCTCCCTTGCACCAGAGGTAAGCACTCCGTCTCAGATTGGACCTTTCTATACACATGGTCACAGTCATTGTTTCAGGGGTAAGAATGAGAGTGGGTAAAGGAACAAAATAGTTCTTCATTCCTTGACTATTTTTGAAAAGAGGTCCTCTCTTTATGACCAAAGATATGAACAGAAAGAGAAATACAGTATGAACAGAAAGAGACCTAATGTCAATATTTTGATCAAAATTTAGTTGAACTTGAAGCCAGAAAACTCCAGGATTTCTCAGTTTACCTAAGTCAGTATACTCTATTTGTGCAAACAAGATTGATTTGAGGTTCTGTCTGTTATAAATGAAAATTATTATCTAATGTGAGAGGAATAAAGTAGAATTCCAGGAACATCATTTGAGAAGTAAGAAAAGTTAGCTTTCTTGATTTGTTTTGATTTTTAAAAAATGGGTGCCCCTCACCCTAAGCTGTCTTCGTTAAGTCATCTCTGTGACAGATAAGATTTTTAAATGGTGGTTGCCTTCTAGAAAATTGGTTACTCCATTATCACCTCTGTTAGGTATCATCTATATTTCTAAATGGATAATGCCATTGTAACTCATGTATTTTGGTAAGAACATGACTTAGGGAGAAAAGCAAGAAATTTGGCGCCAAGAGATAATCACGTAATCATGGTCCTTGAACATCTTGGCCTGTTTTGTAAATGTACACTTTTGAAAAGCAGCATATAAAAGACAAGTTATAGATTTATCTGATTCCTCTGATCAAGAACTTTCCAAAGCATTCTTTTCAGGTGGTGATAAAGATAGATAGTAAACACATATCTTCTTTAACCTCCTGTCAGTGGCTTTGCCAAGGCACATGAAATATGGCAGATTTACAGTGTATCAGTAAATGAGTGTACACGACCATTAGACATTTCATCTTTATGGTGGTTGGAGTAGTTTGTTATAAAAATATAACATAGGCCCTTGATTGAGTACTTAATAGTCACTTAGAACCAGGATGATCTTAGCTGTATATATTATTACGAAGCTCAGAGATCTCTATGTTACACTTGAGCAGGACATATCCTATTTATATTGCTTCTAATAGCTTGAAAGAAAACCATAGTATCTGAATCAAATGTAGTCTTAAAATATTTGTTATTAATCTCAGCTAGCAAATGCAGTACATAGCACCTTGATACTGTTAGGAAAAAAAGTTAAACATATGGGTAATAATCTCTTGCTGACCCTCCAGATTATTAGGGTGGAAAAACTTTAATCAGTAAAGCAAAAGAGTCAACTGCTTTCATTGACTAGACATATTTAGAGTGTGGCAATAGCAATGGGGAGTCAAGCTACATATATTTAAAATTTTTTTAAAGATACCATTTTGTGTTCTAGATGCTTTTTGATATATTTTGTTCTCATTCTACAATTTTTAGAAAACAGAGTAGATTGAAAAAGGAGGTGAAAAAAGAAATTAAAAAAAAAAAAAACAAAGAAAGAAATCACAGAGGAAGTGATCTGATTTTTCTAGAGTGACCAGTCTTGCTAGAAATTACCTTACCGTACTTAATTGTGGCACAGGAGTGAGTTGGCTTTCTAAAAATATTGAGAGTAAAGATGAAATAAGTCACTGGGGTATAAGCATTTGTGTATACAAGAAAGCTTATATCAATGGAGATGTGAAGTCATTAGAATGAATCCTGTGTAGCCAAGAGTCTAAGCTAGTAAAAGTGGCTCATATATACGGTTTGGAGAGAAAATAAAATATATTAAGACATTAACAGTATGTTCATACAGTCTGGCTTTTCAGTCAGGATTCAGTGAGGCAAGTAGCATCCTTATGGATGTGATGGGGTAAGGGATTTGCTATACTTATTTGACCTTCTGTACTTGTGGATGAAGCTTGAACAGTCAAAGCCTGAAAAGGGAAACTAGGAGAAAAAGAAGTCAGTCACTAACCAGTCAGTCTGAAAAGACAAGCTTTTCCATCCCCAAATGTGGGCTTGGGAAGAACAAACTTATGGTGAGATCTATGGGAAGGTAGTTGCTGGCTCAGAGTAGTTTTATCTCTGTCCACAGCTAAGCATATGGTGGTGATGTTGGGGCCTCTGCGGGTCAATTAGTTCAATAATCTGAAAGAAGTGCTAAAGAGATCAAAGAGAAGTTGAAACCCTTGGGTATGTGATAATCTTCAGTAATGGCTCCCTGCTTCTTTTCTGCTTTCCAAATCTTTCAACCAACTCTAGGCTAGAACCATACAAAGAAGAGAATTCTGGAAAACACTGCTCCAGCTTAACCAAATCATGAGAACACAGACCATGACCAATGTTCTGGCCCCTTAGAATACCTAGCTAGCTATCTACAATCAGGCTTTAGAGGAGGGAGTTTCACAAGGAGAATGTACAAACTTGAGAAATGCACACAGAATGGCACACATTCAGTAGAGGAAATAGGCAACATTCTAACTTGATTAAATACAACCAATTTTGACCAAAACCTTGGTGTTTATATAGGAATTGCTTTTGACTGGGACTATGAAAGGATGGCCTATATAAACTGCCTCCAATATAGAACAGTATAACATGACAAAAGCAAATTACAAATAATTGAAGAGTGGTGTTCCTAACTAGACGGAGAAAGTGTCTTGCGCTTAGCAGTGAAACGTAAAAAATGAATAAGTAAATGTAAGGACACTGAGACAGATGAAAGATGCAACCAGTTGTAATAGCAGCAGGAACTAAAGAAAAGTAACAGCCATTACAGCTTAAAGAAATTAACGCGTAGGGAATCTGAGAGGCCTTGGGACCAATAATTTAAATACCACTGTCCCAGGAGAAAATTACTAGGTTGGGAGGACGATAGAGATTCCAAGGACAGAGTCACAAAACAGAAAACTGGGACAGAATAGGATGTTGCCTTTGGCTACTTTTTGCTAAAATACCTGGACAATTCTTGATAAAGAGAAATGAGCCATTAAACAAGAAGACTATAAATAGATCATAAAATAAATATACATATTAATCAATATACATATTAACATTTTACTTAATTTTTGATCATTCCCTTGTAGTGGTATCACAGATTATTTTAGAATTGGCATTTAATTCCTAAGCACAATTTAAAGTAATCCATTTGTTGTTAAAATAGAAGTCCTTTCATCCGAGTGAAATTAACTAACCATTTGGAAATAATCTTGACATACTTATTGGTGATGGCTAAACAACTGGCACATTTACTGCTTATTAAACTGCCTTTCAAATGTGGACTGGCCATAACTCGTGTCTCTCCCAGAAAACAGTCTTATATGGGGTGTTGCATAACCCAATTGGAGTTTATCAGACATTTTCGACTCTTCAGCCCCCACCCTCCTCTTTTATCACAGTGGTTGGGAAGCAGAAGCTGCTTTTGTTATTTTCCCTTGAAGCTAAGTTCTGTATCTATTTAAATTATAGAAATGCAGAACACTCTCATGGGATTTGAAAGAAATTTTAACTTACACCATTTTCTTGCACTTTTGATGTCTGAAAAGCAAGATCTAACATGTATGAATATTTGTAGCAGATTCCATACTTTTGTGTTTAGCTATAATTTTCAGATATGAGACAAATATAGTGGATGCGTACCTGAAGATTCCTTACATCCTGTGTTTCTAACCCTTTAATAATATTGTAACCACAAAATTCCTTGTATTAAATTTCTTGCTAGTTGAAATACCTTAAGTGGATTTTTTCACTGTTTCTTACATTACATGCTGACAGATACACAAGTGCCTCTTAGAATCTTTATTTGACCATGCATACACTGGAATCCTAATAAAATACCACAGTAGAAACTGAATTACAACATTGTAATATAATATCCACTTGATTTGGAAAAGAAAACCTGCCCAACTGGATTGTGAGATTGCGACTCTGTAGTTTCAAATATCAAAGTAACCAGAGAACATGGATGGTAGGACTTGACTAACTTTTGTGTGATCTTGTTCCATTGCCCCAAATCATCTGCACTTAGAAATAAGATGAGTCATGTGCAAGCATTGGAATACTCCTAAGCAGCAATTATGAGTTGAACAATTACATTTGAAGCTATTTAAAGGTAATATGATAGTACTTCTTACCAAAGCAGATATTTCTGACTCTACAGTTTAAAAAAAAGGGGGGGGGGGGGGAACAGATAGGAAAAATATTTAAAATAAATCAGTTATTTTTTAAAAACTGATCTATTATCTGTTCTTTTTTTCCTACCACGATAATGTTTCATTCATGTTTAATATTAATGACACTCATTCGACTTATTGATTGACTTATGTAATTCAGAATATGGTATCCAAACTTGCTTTACTCCCTGGTTTTTCACAGTTTAAATCAATAATGTTGATTAACTCAAGGCTCGGGCTGCCCATATCCTGAGCAAGGTAGTCAGTACATTGGCAATTTCATTTTCAGCAGCTGATAGGCTCTACACTTAATCTCACTGAAGACCTGGTATTTAGCAGGAAGGCCCTGGTTACACATAGTCCACTGTCTTTTCTTTCTCTCTTTCAACACTATCCCTCTCACCCTCCCACTGCCACGTTGCTACATCAATATAACTGGACTTGATATCCTCAGTCAGTACTGGCATGTCATATCTGGTACTACACCGATCAAATGCAAGCCCTTTGGAGCCTTGACACACCATCTTCCTTTTGTCAACCTCCCCCAAATTGGGCTCCATTTGGCTGTGGCACTGTTCTAAGCAAGCTGGTCCACTATCTCCTGTCTGATTCAGAGCATTGCTCATCACCTTTTATTTTATTTTATTTTATTTTATTTTATTTTATTTTTTTTTATTTTATTTTTTAAAATTTTTATTTATTTATTTTTATCACCTATCTTTTCACTGTATCATAACTCAACCTTTTTAATGGGTCTGTCCAGTTTTCCAGGGCTGCCCAAACTAAGCCAGAGTTAAGCACAAGCTCTTGGAAATAGTCCAGCGCTGAAGTGACATCATGTTCTGCCAAACATGGCCTCCTTATTCAAGTGACCTTCATCTATCTATTTGCTAGTGGATCCCATCTGCTTCGATGCCCCGTTTTTCCCTTCTGTTAACATTACAGCCTGAAAGCCAACTTTTTCTCTCTGGGGCATGATGAAAGCATTTCAGTTTCCTGTTCTGTCATACTCTATAGATCTCACAAATCTTACACTCCTTGAGTGCAAGATAAATGGCTTTCAAGCATATAAAAACTTATTTAGGCATGTTTTGCTGGATGTGTAGCTTTTTATCCTGAACAATTGGAAGTTTACAGGAAGCTAAATAATTATCAACAGATAGTATCAGACTATTTCATATGCTAGGAGTAAAAGAAATATTGATTAAAAGGACTTTCAAGCTGTTCTACAGCACACAAACTCTTTATAGTTTTCGATTTCTCAACAAATCTTCCTGACCTGCTATTTCAATGAAAACAGCTTCCCCAGAAGTTTACATAGATCAGAAACATGGGATAAAAAAAAAAAAAAAAAAAATGTTAGGTGTCTTCTTGTCTAGAATACCTACTTGCTTCACGTATTTTTCTTATGGAAAGAAAATTCCCTTATGATGTATTAACTGCTATCAATTATAAAGAGTGCTATTTGTGTTTAAGATATATTTTGCATAGTGGGAGTCAATTTTGCTAACACATCAATCATAAGTAAATACATTTAGAATAGGAAAACATATTTTGGAAAGCATTTGCAAAATGAATAAATGCTTAATAGTCATACATGAATGTCCATTACCACAGAAATATTCACATAACTTAAAAACAATCCTGTGTAAATTGTGCTTTCTTGACCTTCCTTTCATATTTTCAATAATTCAATAAATTAAGGAAATAATGTATATGGTTGCATACAAGCCCTGAAATTCTACAGTTCTAGGAATCTCTGAGAAGCCCTGATCTCATACATTTAATTTAGTAAATATGTCTCAAAAGATAATGCCTCATGAAGTGAGAAATTGCTCTTGTCATTTCATTTAATTGTAAAACTGTCTTAGCTTGAAATTGACTTAACATAAAATTAAAATTCATAAAATTCTTTAAAAAAAATACAAAACATCAAACTATCTTTAAAGAAAATAAAACTATTTGAAAGTTAAGTATCCTTCCAAAAGTCTGAGCATACTTCTAATATATTTTACATGAAAAATTTCCAAAAATAATTGATCTGTATAGTGATATGTAATAAAAAAAATAGATCTTCTGAATTGTGGCTCTTTAAAATTTAAATTCCACTTAGTTTAAACTGAAGTTAGAATTCAGAGAGCATCTTTATTCTTTGGCCTATTATTTATTTGCATTAGGGCTAGGCAACCCAGATATTTTATCCCTCTTCAATCCATACCTAAATGTCAAATAAAGAAATGCACTGTTAATATAATGTAATTACTTGTAACCTGGATTCTTTGACAATGACAATCTAAAAATAACTTTATGCAACAAAAGCAAAAAAAAAAAAAAGAAAGAAAGAAAAGAAAAAGAAAAAGAAAAAAAAAGAAGAAAAAGAAAAGAAAAAGAAAGAAAAGAAAGAAAGAAAAAGAAAAAAAGAAAGAAAAAGAAAAAGAAAAAGAAAAAGAAAAAGAAAAAGAAAAAGAAAAAGAAAAAATAAGTCGGGCTACACAAAACTAAAAACCTGCACAGGGACGCCTGGGTAGTTCAGCAGTTGAGCAGCTGCCTTCAGCCCAGGGCGTGATGATGGAGACCAGGGATCGAGTCCCACATTGGGCTCCCTGCATGGAGCCAGCCTCTCCCTCTGCCTGTGTCTCTGCCTCTGTGTGTGAGTGTCTCTCATGAATAAATAAATAAAACCTTAAAAAAAAAACTGCATAGCAAAGGAAATCATCAACAAAATGAAAAGTCAATCTACTGAAAAGGAAAACAATATTTGCAAATTAAATGTCTGAGAAGGGGTTAGTATTTAAAAAATAAAAAGAACTCATATTACTTATGACAAAAAAAAAAAAAAAAAAAAAACCTGACCAGAAAATGGGTGGGGAATATGAATAGACACTTTTCCAAAGAAGACATACAGATGGCTGATAGGTATATGAAAAGATGGTCAACATTGTTAATCATCAGAGAAATGAAGATAAAAGCCAATATGAGATATCATCCCCTTGTTGTAAGAATGGCTATTATTTTTTAATAAAGGACAAGAAATAACAAGTGTTAGCAAGTACGTGGAGAAAAGGGAAACCGTGTGCACTATTGGTGGAAATGTAAATTGGTGCAGCCACTATGGGGATCAATCAGTACAGAGGCTCCTGAATAACTTAAGATTAAAATTACAATATGACCTAGAAATTCCACTTCTGGGTATTCATTGGAAGAAAATGAAAACACTAACTTGAAAATGTATGCACCCCCATGTTCATTGTAGCATTATGTATAATAACCAAGACATGGAAACAGCCTACATGTCCATCGATGGGTGAATGGATGAAGAAACTGTGAAATACCTATACACAGTAGAATATTACTCAGCCACAAAAAAGAGTGAAATCTTTCCATTTTCAACTACATGGAGGGAACTCAAGGGCACTATACTAAGTGCAGTAAGTGAGACAGAAAAAGATAAATATTATATGATCTCACTTACATGTGGAATCTAAAAAACAAACAAACAAACAAACAAAAACCAAGCTTTTGGATATAGAGAAGAGATTGGTAGTTGCCTGAGGCAAGGAGTGGAGTTGGGTAAAATGGGTGAAAGGGGTCAAAAGGTACAAATTTCCAGTTATAAAATGAATAAGTAAAGGAGATATAATGTACAGCTGGGTGACAATAACTAATAATACTTTATTGTATTTTGAAAGTATGTAGTAGACAGGATCTTAAACATTTTAATCATAAGAAAAGAAGATTCCGTAACTATGTATGGTCACTACTTATTGTAGTGATGATTTTGCAATGTATACACATTCAAGTCATTACATTGTACATCTGAAACTAATATTACATCAACCATACCTCAAAAAAATAAATAGTAAATGCAATATACTATATTGTTCATACATCCTACAGTAAGAATCTGATACATATCAAATGCAATGTAATAAACAGTTTTAGAAAAAAATGCAGAACATAATATGCTATTTAAAAAATAGGGGGCCAGGTATGTTTGAGGGGATATGAAAATTGGGATCAGTAGCCAAAAATCTGTTTTTGGTACCATTCCTAATTATCTGAATTACCTTGACTATTCTTTTAAGACATCTTTCATAAAATTGATGAGCTAGACTGAAAAATTTATTTGCCCCCCTTCAACTGTAAGATCCTGAATGCCTATGAGTATTAATTCTATAGATGTATTGGTATTTTCTAAACCAAACAATCTGGGTGTATATAATCTCATGATGAAATTCTGTAATACCTATTTGTGAGAGGGCAGTTTAGGCAATGTAGTCAAGATGCCAAAATGATGATGTGAAAAAAGTTTTATTACAGTGCCTGGAGCATAACAAGCATAGAGTAAATATTAGCTTCTCTTATTTTTACTCTCTATACACACTATAGCTACAATGATTTTCTAACAGCAAATTTTGATGAGTAGAGGATATGCCAGAGTGATTCTGGAAGGGAAAAAAAAAAAAAAAAACATTGTAAGAGGAAAATATACACACTCGTCTCTACATTGCACATGAAGTTTGTCCTCCATCTTTTCAGCTGACATCTGAGTGTCCTGGTCTATTCTGTTTTATATCTCTATTATTTACTTTTTTAAAATTTACAGATATATTTGCTGTTAAGTACAACCTTGCACTGAGGGCATTGGAGGATTACTTCATGGACAGGCATCCTAAGTAATATTGATTTGATCTGGCTCACAGGAAAGACATCTTTAAAAAACATAAGTCATCTGAGCAAAATACAAACTCATGAAACTTATTGTGTTTAACCCTGAGAAGAGGTTCTCAACAAAATCACTTTCTATGTAGGTGCATATCACAATAACTTGTGGAGGTTTTTCAAATTGCAAGTACCTCTCTTAACCTGTCTGGTGAGTATGTATGACATATTGTGAGCCCTTGCCCCTTCTTCCCTCAGATAATTACCGCCGTTGTAGTAGGCTGAGACATGATGTAACCTTCAAGTGAGGATAAATGATAATACAAATGGTTGAAATGTAGCATACTGCAACATTTATTGATTATCCCAAAGGACCTGTTGGTCTTATGTAACTCTTCCCATTTTTAGAGTTTATCACCTTTTCCAACATACAGCATTACAGTAGATGCTACGTAGTTTCTTGCTTTGATGCGTTCACTAATGAAATAGCACTGAAAGTTGAATGAAGGGACCATTTTTTAATTCCCACCATTTTCTAACCATGTGAACTTGGGCGTGCAGTAGTCAAGCTGCCTGAGGTAGACGTGTACAGGCATGTTATTGCAGATATTGTGTTTTTTACAGTTTGAAGGTTTGTGGCAACCCTGCATCCAGTAAATCTACTGGTGCCATTTTCAACAGCATTTGCTCACTTTATATCTCTGTGTCACATTTTGGTCATTCTTTTTGAGATTCTTTTGAGATCTCAAAAATTCTTTTGAGATTCTTTTTGAAATTCTTTTGAGATCTCAAAAATTCTTTTTGAGATATCTCAAACTTTTTCTTTATTATTATTTTTGTTATGGTGACTTGTGATCAGTGATTAAAGGTGCTAAAAGCTCAGATGATAGCATTTTTTAGTAATAAAGTATTTTTAATTAAGTTATTTACACTTCTTTTTTAGACACAATGCTATTGCACACTTAATAGACTATGGTATAGGTTAAACATTTATAAACTTTTACATGCAGTGGGAATCCAAAAAAAAATATATATATGTATATCATTTGAGTCCCTCTACTACAATATTTGCTTTATTGTGGTGTTCTAAAACTAAACCGACAATGTCTCCAAGGTATTCCTAGATCGCAAATAATTGTTAGGTATATCTGAAACTTAAGGGCATGTCAGGGATACTGATAGAAGTAAGAAGTTGTTTAAAATTGTCTGTGCTAAGTAAACGTAGTTTTTTTTTTTTTTTTTAGATTCTTCAGAGTCAAATTTATTCTAATATTTAAGGAAGCTTGTCAGAGAAAATAAGAGATAAGATACTTTGAAAACATAGATGTGCATTGAAGGGAAGAAGTAAAAGTTAAAGATTTTTTATAAGAGTTAAGAGTGAGTAGAGAAGGAGATGGTAAGAGTATAAAAGAGAAATGGAACAGGTAATAATCAGAAAGATTTTATTACAGAATTTAAGAGTCACACAACCAAGTCACACAGACAAGTCCCATGTGTTTTCAAAATTAACCAGTGAAATCACTTGCTAAACATCATGAATTTTTACTCAATGAATGTTTATGGAATGGAGATATATATGTAAAGGTTATGATTAATACTTTGGCCTCTAAAGCATTTGAATCACAAATATAAGGAAATAAAATGCTCTAAAGGGAAGATACTACAGATGACAAAGTCCCCAAAGTTGTTCAGTGATGGACCAAAACCTCTGTGACATAGAAAATATATTTGTCAGGACAGCCGGGGTGGCTCAGTGGTTTAGCACCACCTTCAGCCCAGGACATGGTCATGGAGACCCAGGATCGAATCCCACGTCAGGCTCCCTGCATGGGAGCCTGCTTCTCCCTCTGCCTGTGTCTCTGCCTCTCTCTCTCTCTCTCTTTCTCTCTCTCTCTGTGTTTCTCATAAATGTATAAATAAAATCCTTAAAAAAAGAAAATATATTTGTCATATTCCTGCACTTTATAAGTCACAACTGATTAATACTTTATTGAATGAAAAGAAATTCTTAATTGTGATTCTCCAAGTTCCTGACCTCAAGGGATTTCCCTTCCAAGAAAGGGAACCAAAGTGAGTTCTAAAATAAATAGCATTCTAAGTTCTAGTATGTCTAATACTTGGGCAAAGTTGATTATTGTGCAAGGTATTTTATCATACAGTTATTAAAAGAAATGACTCTACTCTATGAAATGATAGATTAAAATTCCTGAAGTAAAGTCAAAATTGTAGATGCTTGCATATTTTACAATCCATTATAATTTTCTTGTTTTCGTTTGATTTTTTTCCCCCACCTTTGGGAAACTTAGGTAATGAGAGGAAAACTGTTCTGGTTTTTTGTTTGTTTTTTGTTTTTAATTTTCCAAATTCTTTCTTGTTAATCAGTTACCCTCAGTATAGACATTCTCTCATCCTCTGGAATGATCTGAACTGCAAGTCTCTAAAGTTCACAGCCTATGCAGAAGGCCACAGATACTTAGGTTTTCCGCCTTGCTCTGTGCTTCTTTGGGTCAGTAGAAACCAAAAATATAAGTGAGCCACATGTGTAATTTTCTATTCTACTAGCCACATTACAAAATAAAATTAAAAATAACATCTATTTTCCCAAATAAATATAGATTTTTAGAACAGATTTAGATTTACAGAAAAACCGATGTACTAGCGCAGAGATAAAAATGTCAGGTGAGATTCTCTTAGGGATTGCATTGAATCCATAGATTAATTTGGAAGTATTGTCATTTTAACAATATTAGTTTACCAATACATGAATATTTCATATTCTTCCATTTATTTTGAATCTCTTTAATTTCTTTCAATACTGTTTTTTAGTGCAGTGAATAAATTTTGCATTTACTTTTTAAAATTTGTTCCTATATAGTTTATTCTTTCAATGCTATTAAAAGGGGAAATGTCTTAATTTTCTATTTGGAATGTTCACTCCAAATATATAGATATACAATTGATTTTTGTAATTACCTTTACTGAAAATCCTCTGATTTTAAGTGTTAATCACATCTACAAAATGCCTTCACAGCAAAGCATATATTAATGTGTGATCAAATAACTGGGTGCTATGGCCTAGCCAACTTGGAATATGAAAATAATCATTGCCTTCCAATGCTCGTCAACTTAGTATCCATATATAGCTCCTTAAACCATAATTAATTCATAAAGAACAGCAAAGTCACATTTCCACCTAACATGGTAAAATTATCCTACATATAATGAAAAACGTATTAGCTCTTTTCCCAAAAGAGGATGCAGAGTTCTTGGATGGTGTTCAGTCTTCTCATAGATATAAAAATATTGTGATGTTGACCATTATAATAGAAAAAACATATATATCTGATGTATATCACAAACACACAAACATATTCATAACAAAATAAGGAAGAAATACTTATAACAATTATAGTCATAGTTTATGCATCTTGTCATGTAATCATAGCTGGTCTTTATAACTATCTTTTTCTACTACCCATTTGATATTCCATTTTCTTTCATCAACTATTAAGATAATGTGATTCTTTTCTTGGTGAAGTGACCCCAACTTTCACACTGAATTAGCTGGGCCCTAATGGCCCTGCCTGGTTTTGAGTTCTAATTTTCCATTGCTTTTAATCACAGACAGTGAGAGTACTAAGAGAGACCCCAAGGAATCTCCTGTATTCCAGACATACTCTTCTCTGAGTAGCAGCAGCCCAGTTTCCCCTTGATCATCAGAATCAGCAGTATAGGAAATCCTTGCTCTCCCTATTGATGCAGAGAAAGGTAGAGTCCAAAGTAGCTGGGTAGCAGTTATAATTTACGATTCAAAGAATCACTGTATTTCCTGATGCAAGCCCTCTTCCTTCGGAACTAACGTTTCTAAACCCACAAAGCATAAGGTCATAGAGACAGGAGGTGAAAATTTTGTTACACTCAATTTTTGTTACACCAGGTGTATTAGCAAGTTGTGTCATAATCATTTCTTCCACTTGATTCCTGGACCCAGAGGTCTTGGCTATGAGAGAAACAGCACCATGTATCAGACACAGTTTCAAAGCATACACAACCTTCTAGAGAAACTTGCTACAGCCTTGCAAGATATTGTGGCCCAGTTGACATAATCTACATATTCAAAAGACCATTCATTCCACCATTGGATTGACTGGATCATAAGGCTCAAATGGAAGAGGAGCTTGTGTAGATATAAAAATATTGTGTTACAATAGCCATCCTTTGTTACAAAGCCATCTTTTGTTCTGTGGCACACTCAGAAGTAGGAGCTTTTTGAGTCACTTGGTAAATGAGCCAGAGTAGCATATCCAGATGAGGAATATGTTGCCTTCAAAATCTAGAGAGGCCCAGTAGGCATTGTGTTTCTTTTTGGGAAATGTCAAATGCAATAATTTATCCTTTCCCCTCAGCAGATGTATCTCAAGGGCCACCTGGGTGACTCAGTGGGTTAAGCATCCAACTCTTGATTTCAGCTCAGGTCATGATCTCGGGGTCATGATATGGACCCTGCATTGGACATAGAACCTGCTTAAGATTCTCTCCCCCTCCTTCTACCTACTCCCTCCTCCACCCCCTGCTCACACTCAATGTGTCTCTTAAGAAAATGAGAGAAAGAAAGAGAGAGAGAGAGAAAGAGAGAGATACCTCAACATGTTCCACATCACTGGCCCCCTAGAAATTTTACTGAGGTATAAGGCACTGAATTTTTGTTAGACATATTTCTCAACCTCTGGCATGTGAATGTCTTTCTATGAATAAATCTAATGCAGTGGCTACTGCTCAATCACTGGGTTCAAAAAAACATAATGCCATCAATGTAGTGGGCCAGTGGGATGTCTTGTGGAATGGAAAGGTGATCAAGGGCTCTGTGAACTAAATTATGACGACAGACAGAGTTGATATACTCAGTAGGTAAGTAGCAGACATTCTTATTTCTTATTGATCTCAGGAGGAAACCATCTAGTCTTTCACCATTAATTTTTTTCTTAGCTGTAGGATTTTTGTAAACGCTATTTATCAGGTTAATGAACTTTCCTTCTATTACTAGTTTGTTGATTATTTCCTCATGTAAGGATTTGGATTTTGCCAAATGTTTTTCTATGTCTGTTGAGACAATTGTATCTTGGGTTTTTTTCTATATAATATAATATATTATAATTACATTATAATTATATATATTATAATTATTATAATTATAATGTATTACATTAATTGATTTATTGTAATCAATTAGTATGTGTCTATACTAACCTCTGTGTATAGATGTATTTCTAAAAATGTCTATATGTAACCACTCTAAGTATATTAAGCTAAATATGAATTCATACCATCTTCAATTTTATTCCATTGCCAGATGGATCATTGTAGCCTCAGTGCTTACTTACCCATAAATTCATGCTTCAAAGGTGAGAAATCTGATTTCCATGATTTCCATGATCAACTGTTTATTTACTTATTGTACATTTTCGATATACATATCTAACAGTATAACAGTATGTTATATAATAGAATACTTAACTGTATCCCTGGATGAACCAACTTTAGCAAATAAAATGCAGTGCTTATATGCAGTTCTTTTGACTTTTAATCTTATAGATGCCACTAAAATCACTTAGGTCAGCAATTCCATCTTCCTTCACTGAGGATGTTCCATGTACCTGGTATTCCAAATTTGATATTTCAGTTAGATTCTCTTGTCAGATTCTGAATTCCTTTCTATGATTCTCTCAATTTCCTAAATGTATTTTTTAGATTTTGGATACATTTTGGATACATAAAGTTCCGCTCTTTCTGATGTAAATATCTATGGATTTTAACAAACACAAAATATCATGGATCCACCATTACACTGTCAGAATAGCTTCCCCACCCCAAAATCACCAAGTTTTACCCATTTAAACTTTCCCTACTGCCCTTCCAAACTCCTGGAAACCAATATGATCATTTTACTGACTATAATTTTGCCTTTTGAAGACTTTCATTTAATTGGAATTGCATGATATCTAGCCTATCTATATAGACTGGTTTCCCTCACTTAGCAATATGCCTTTAAGGTATAATCATGTATTTAAATGGATGTACCAAAGTTTGTTTATCTACTTACCTATTGAAGGATATCTTGGTTGCATTCAAGCTTTGTCAGTTGTGAATAAAGCTGGTCATAATTATATTTTCAAGGTTTTGTGTAGAAAGTGCTTACAAATTAGCTAAATACCTAGAAGTGCAAATGCTGGATTGCATGGTAATACCATGTTTAGCTTTGAAAAAACTGCCCAATGACCTTAAATAGTGGTATATTAGTTAGCATTCCCATCCACAATGCATGAGAGGTCCTGCTGTTTCATATCCTCACCAGCATTTGGTATTGTCAGTTTTTTAGATTATCTATTACTTAATCTGCTGTTCGCTAATGACAAAATATTTTAGTGTCTTTTTATATACTCATCTGTATATTGTCTTGGTGAGGAATCTATTCAGCTTTTGACCATTTTTATTTGTGTTCATTTTCTTATCATTGAGTATTAAGAATTTTTTGTATACTTTGCATATAAGCCTTTCATCAGAAAGATATTTATTTTAATAATACATTTTATTTTTTTAAAGTATATACTAAAGTGTGTATTTTAGGGGCACCTCGATGGCTCAGTCAGTTAATTGGCTGCCTTTGGCTCAGGCCATAATCTTGGGTCTTGGGATGGAGCCCTGCTTCAGCCTCCCTGCTAAGCAGAGAGTCTGTTTCTCCTCTGCTCCTCCCTCCCATGTTCTATCTCCCTCTCTCTGAAATAAATAAAATCTTTAAAAACTTTTTAACTTTTTTTGTTAAAGATTTTATTTATTCATGAGAGACAGAGAGAGAGAGAGGCAGAGACATAGGCAGAGGGAGAAGCAGGCTCCCCACAAGGAGCCCGATGCAGGACTCGATCTCAGACCCCATGTCCAGAGTCAAAGGCAGAGGCTCAAATGCTGAGCCACCCAGGTGTCCCAAATTTTTTTTTTTTACTTTTAAAAAAATGTGTATTTTTTTTTTTAATGTGTATTTTAAGGAACTGGGTCATGTGATTGTAATAGTCAGTGTCTGAAACCTTTGGGAAAGACTGGAAGGCTGGAAACTCAAACAAGAGTTGATGCTGCAGGCTTGAGGCACAATTTCTTCTTCTCTGGAACACCTAGGTTCTGGCTCTTAAAGCCTTTAGATTTATTGGATAAAGCTCATCCACATTATAGAAAGTAATTTCCCTTACCTAAAAGCAAACAGATTGTAGATATTTACTACATCTACAAAATACTTTCACAGCCATCACTAGATTATTGTTTGATTAAATAACTTTAAATAATCTTAAATACCTAGAAACATTTTTATAGACTGGGTAATATGGTCTAAACAAGTTGACACATAAAACTTAACCATCACAGAAAGCATCAGATTTACAACAGAAGAAAATGAGATCCCTGGGTGGTGCAGCAGTTTGGCGCCTGCCTTTGGCCCAGGGCGCAATCCTGGAGACCTGGGATCGAATCCCACGTTGGGCTCCCTGCATGGAGCCTGCTTCTCCCTCTGCCTGTCTCTGCCCCTCTCTCTCTCTCTCTCTGTGACTATCATAAATAAATTAATTAATTAAAAATTTTTTAAAAAATAAACTTAATACCAGATTTAGCATATATGTAAAGACCTGAATAGAATATCAGTTTTTAAATTTAAGTTTAGATTAATTAAAATTTACAAAATTTAAAATTCAGTTTTTCAGACCCACTAGCCACATTTCAAGGGCTCAATAACCACATTTGATTATCTGCTATTGTATTGGACAACACAGCTCTAGACACCTTATTTGTTTCCTTGCCATCTAGCACCAATTTATTTGGTTAAAACTTAAACATATTTTTTCCATCTTAACATTTCTCAACTAGACCATATATTTCCACAGAAATTCTATGATACAGTTCATTTATTCTTAACACTAAATTTATTTGAAAACTGAACCCATACTACTTTTATAATCTTTAGTCTTCATTATTAATTATTAGAACTGCCTTATTTGTCTTCATTCTATAATCATACTGTATTAGGGAGGAGAAAGTTCCTGAACTTAGGAACAAGATCCAGGTGTAAATACTTGTGTTAGCACTTTCTAGCTAAACATTTCATCTCTACAGATAGACCTTAATTTCCTAATCTTTGAAATTGGCCTAATAATACCTTCCAAAATGACTTGTTGTGAAGATTAGATATGATAAGGTATGTCATGCTATTAACAAAACAAGCACATAGGGATGCCTGGGTGGCTTAGTGGTTGACTGTGTCTGCCTTTGGCTCAGGGCATGATTCCGGAGTTCTGGGATTGAGTCCCACATCCGGCTCCTGCGGGAAGTCTTCTTCTCCCTCTGCCTATGTCTGCTTCTCTCTGTGTGTCTCTCATGAATAAATAAATAAAATTAAAAAAAAAAAGCCCAAACAAGCATATAGTAGCTGCTCAATAAATATCATTTACCCCATTTCCTGTTATCTTTTTCTCTGCATTATTACTTTAGTTATTCTTTCATTTATATGTCAAATACATTTTGCCCAGGTCAGTCCCTTACTGTATTTCTAGACTGATTTTACATTACTAGGCCTGTATAACCATACCTCTGTCTTTTGATCAGATACATCATCACAAAAATCCAACTCAGTGTACAGGCCTATTCTATTCTTTTAAGTCAATATCTATCCATTCGCAACCAAAACTCTACTACCTATTGAGTTAAGAATAAAACAGTCATGCATTTCATAATACAGCCTCTTTCCAAACTCTTTGCAGTCTCAACCAATATCCAAATTTAAAAAGAATATATGTATTTCCAGTGAGGTCTTATATTATTAATTATATTAGAGTCTCTTCTTCGATGCTGGTTTTCTTCAACTGAACTGCCCGTTCTGTTTCTATCTGACCACTTAATCTCATTTCAGAACAAGGTTTTTTACATTTAGATCCGTACATTATAATTCCTATTCATTATATCATGAATAAAATTACACGCTGGTAAATTCTTTCTATTCAGTTTGGATAAAGTATTCCCATTAGAATGAATAATTTCTCTTGAAGTAAACATCACCATTTTCTTTCTGTCAGTTAAGTTAGATCATCTTTGACTTTTTTTCCTTAGAATTTGACCCTTTACAGCTGATTTCTTTACCTTGTTTGACTGTCTGTATTCATTTGAATTGAGATTTCTTGGATCAACTAAATATATGACTGTGTGAACCCCTCACTGATGTGTAAATCATAAATTGTGTATTACAGGACATTGGTGATATTCAAATACCACATTAACACAGAGATAAGGTCAGTGCACATTCACAGAACAAACATTGAGGCTCCAGTTTGAATTGAATTTTGACTGAGTTGAAGGTTACTATAATAGTACATGCATCTTCACTACATTTTGAATGTAAATGAAGTTGAAGGGATGAACAGACAAGGAAATCTGAGGTGCAAATACCATAGTGAGGCTATATATTGCATTTTAGTTCTGTGCATCAACTATGATATTTGTAGTATCACAGTTTCGTAATTTCAAAAGCTAAAATATTTATATCCATAACCATACAGAGATTATAAGAAAAAAATCTCTATTCAAAGAAAACTCAAATGACTATCAAAGCTAGATTCTAATTCTGTGAGGAAGGCATGTGATTCATGTATTTGCAAAAGCTTTTAATTCTAAAGGTTTCAAGCAACACGTCTTTAACTCAAACGTTATTTAAAACATCATCCTTGAACTAGAAATTTAGAGATAATCTCACGTTTATAAGTCATGTTGCCTCTTTTGAAGTTCTATAGAAACCACATACTTTGCATTTCCTTGAGTTAATCTAGATCTTGATTCTGCCCATATATACATATATACTATAACAATACCATATGTGTATATATGCAATAACTTGTATTATACTTATTTTATATTAATTTATTTAAATTATGGATGAAAAAAACCTCTGGATCCATGAAACTTTCTCGGATCAATGCAGTGTGACTAACATCTCAAGAATCAAGTAGTAAACAAATAAATAAAATGTGTGGGCAGATATTGCCACGATTTTTTTTAATGAGCATCTTATTTTCTAGAACTCTATGCTAGGAAACAAAGGCTTTTTGATTCCTTCACTGCAAAAACGTACCCCTCATGGACCTCATTGTTTTATTTCACAGTAAATATCTCAAACTGAACACGTTGTCTCTAAATACTAAACCTTTGTCACGTTTCTCTATCACCTGCTGACCAAGTGCTCACGATGGCCCTAAATTTGTCCACTGAAATTTGGCTTGGCCAAACTTTAGTTAGGCCTCTCCTCTCTCCTCAGGCCCCTAAACCTTGACTGGCTTTCAAGTTCCAGGGAGTGCAAACGCAGTGGGTGCAGAACATCCCTCCTGACCAGCTCATTCTGAGATTCAGTCAACCGCACTGAGAAGCATTTCTTGCTGATGCATACCGATTTACCACCTGCACATTCACACCACTTGACCTCCTCTCCCACGGAGTCCCTGCTAGCTCTGCTTATGCATTCATAGCAAAGAAAACCATTTTTGTTTGTTTGAGTTTGAGATGCTTACAAATTACCAAGATCAGAGTCTCCCCTGCAACACAATAGTCTTTTAGAAATAAAGTTTCCACCTAAGTCTAGATTTATTTTTATTTCCAATACATTCATCTTTTCTCTCACCAGGGTAGCTAATCACCAGTCAATTATATCTTTTGTGGAAAACTCTATACCCTACCTAACTGTGGTCAGACCTATGATTCGATTTTTAATTAAAAGCATACAGAATTTTTAGGGCAGTGCAAATGCTCTGTATGATACACTAATGGCAGATGTAGGTCATCAGACATTTGTTCAAATAAATAGAATATACAGCTCCAAGAGCGAAGCATCATGTAAACTGTGGACTCTGAGTAATTTCAATGGTAATATCAGCTCCTCACTAACAATGCACCACAGAGTGCAGGATATTAATAATGGGGGATTAATTTCTATATGTGTGGGGGCAGGTGGTCCTTGGGACATCTCTGTTCCTTCCTCCCAGTGTTGATTTGAACCTAGCACTGCTCTGAAAACATAAAGTCTGTTCTGTTCAAGTTAGGCTCTGGTTAGCTAATTTTTCCTGAGGGCAGATTATTATTTTTTTTTAATTTTTATTTATTTATGACAGTCACAGAGAGAGAGAGAGAGAGAGAGGCAGAGACACAGGCAGAGGGAGAAGCAGGCTCCATGCACCGGGACCCCGATGTGGGATTCGATCCCGGGTCTCCAGGATCGCGCCCTGGGCCAAAGGCAGGCGCCAAACAGCTGCACCACCCAGGGATCCCCAGATTATTTTAAGAATAACATTGCTCTGGCATATTTCAAAAGGGAGGGTGCCTTTTCCCTCCCTTTTCTGGCAAGATGAAGGGATTTTTCTCCAACATTTACTGTGTGACCTTGGTCAAAGTTTTGGAAGTAAACTTTACAAAAGGAAGGGTGTCCCCATTACTGATCCCACTGGGATTTATAATGCTCATACCTGCCTCTCAGACTCCAATAATTTGTCAATTATAATTCAGATTTTCCAATGTCATCAGAGTTTTCTTCTCGTGAATCTCTGCTCTGGTAAACTGTATTCTCCTGTTTGCCTCATCAGTCTTGGGGGCTGGCATTTGCTCTGTTCCCTTATCTCTATTAGAGATTTAAGAAATATTCTTGGTTATTCAGTCTGTTCAGCTATTTACTTGTTACAACAGAGTGGCAATTTTCAAGCTCCTTACACGCAGACGTATAAACCAGAAGTTTCTATGAGTTGCTTTTTTATTCTTGATCTTAGACATTAAGGCAATCAAATTTATGTTCCTAAAATTTCATATTTCCAAATTCTTTATCAATGCTGTATGACAAATGGTTCACATAGATTTGAGGAATGCTGCTTATAATCTTGCTGTAGATATGTCTGTGAGACGCTACACTACAGTGGGCACTTCTGCTTTGAACTTTGCTACATTAGCCGTAGGAATATTTTCACCTTAGCTATTATTATAACTTTATACTATTTTCAAATAGTTGAGAATTTCTGCCTCCAAATTTTCCAAGGAAAAAAGAAAGATAATAACCACACAGATATTTAAAAATTTCAGCAAGGTCTTACACTGACTTTTTTTTTTTTTTTTAGTTGGAGTTCATTTTGCCAACATAGAGCATAACACCCAGTGCTCATCCCATCAAGTGCCCCCTCAGTTACACTGACTTTTAAAAGCTATTCAACACTTACAGTATTTATCTTTTAGCTAACTTCCTAGCACACTTTCTTTACTTTCCTTTTTTTCTCTGTTAGCCACAAATCACTTCAGGCAAATATCCTTGGCTCTTATAGTTGAACTTCTGTCTGTTCACATGGCCTATACACCTAGTAAACATATGTTATTTCTTCTTATCATAAATAGATAATTATTAATCACTTTATGCTTTCTTATTTAATTTTCTTTCTTTTCTTTATAATTTCACTGCCACTACCTTTTTTTTTGTGAATTTTTAGAACAGCCCTTTGATTTATCTCTATTTTAATTTAGTTTTATTCAAGTTTAACTTGCAGAACTTTATTCAATTATCCTTCCTGGACATTTAATTATAAAATGGCCTCTTCAAAACTTTCAAAAAACACCATATGTTATACTGTGAAAAGTTGTAACTCTTCGATCCATATTAAAGATCACTACTATACGTTACTGCTTATCTTTCTGGTGCATTTTGAAGTCTCTTAAAATAACCATTAACTTAGTCCAAATAATCCACCCATTGTTTCTGAATAGAATTGTTCTTTCTTTTCCCATTTTTTTAATTCCCTAAATTCCTTCCTCCTAATTTAATTCTTTCCCTCACATAATTTTTAAAAACAATTTAAAAATTCATATGGATTAAGAACTTAAACAAGAAAAACAAAATTTTAAATTTTTTTTCAAATGAGAATATCTTTAAATGACTTTGGGCCTGGGAATGAATTCCTTAGGGGTACCGTACATACCGTAGAAATAAAGTCTGATACATTTGACTACATGTAGCCTTTTTATTTTGAAAAAAAATGCATAAAAGATGAAAAGACAGAGCATAAACTGGGAGAAAATATTAGCCATATATATAAAATCTCAAAAGTTTTAGTATTCAGAATACATTATTTCCTATCTATTGATAAAAAAAACCACACAAACACCACAATAGAATATTGGGCTAAAGTCATGTTCAACTATTTCATAATAGGAAAAATATAATTCAATGATAAAGATAAAAAAACAATTTCACCTTTGTTATTAATCTGGAAAATACAAACTAATTACTATTGACCTGCACACCATTTTATTTTTAACAAACTGAAAAACAAAAACACCAAAAAATAATTGGATAAATAACAGTTGTTAGTAGAGAATAGAACAAATAGGCAGTTTAGGCAGAGTACTTTTGAAAACCATTTGGGGTTACCACGTAAAGTTGTAGACATACAATTTTATTTTTAGAAATATTCTTTAAAAAAAAAAAGATTTCATTTATTTGCTCATGAGAGACACAGAGAAAGAGGCAGAGACATAGGCAGAGGGAGAAGCAGACTCCCTGCAGGGAACCCGACGAGGGACTCGATTCTGGACTCCAGGATCACGCCCTGAGCCGAAGGAGGATGCTCAACTACTGAGCCACCCAGGCGTCCCTCTTAGAAATATTCTTGCACAGATGAGCAATAGATTTGTACAAGAATGCACATACAGTATTATTTCTAACAACAAAACACTACAAAAAACCAATGTCTATTAGTATTTGAATGGATAAATACAATTTTTATAGATTGATACATAAAAATATTATTCAGCAGTGTAAAATAATTAACTGCTTTCATATCCATCAACATATATAAACCTTAAAAAAGATAATTGATGAAAACTATCAAGTCATAGAAGAGTACATATGAATATTACATTGAAATTAGGATCAACTGTGCAAAACAACTTAAGAGTAATTAAAAATATATACTTATGCCATAACACTATGAAACAATATAAAAAGATTAATAACAACATTCTGGATGATTTTTTGGGCAGGAAGGAAATATAGGATCCTTTCACAACAGAACCATTGAGGAATTTTATTCCAATGGTAATATCCTATTTATTAAGTTTAGTGGTTGACTAAACTGCTAGCATTCATTTTATTATTAAACCTCGAAATATTAAAGACTTTTGCATTTTCTTCTATATTTTCAAAAAAGGATGACGGAGAAGAGGAAATAGAAGGAAGATCAAGAGAATAAGCAGAAACATTGAAGTTAAGTGGGTTGGGTTCAAAATCTTCCTTTGCCACTTGCAGTGGTAGTCTGGGCAATTTATTGAGCTCCCCTTGGTAATTTTTTTTCTTGTGCGTAAAGTAAATAATAACAACAGCTATCTCTCAGAACTGTCATGAAGAATAAATAAAACATTTAGAAACAATGCCTAGCAGTCAATATATACTAAATAAATGCCAGTTTTTGTTTAATTCTGGAAGGGTAAAGTCTCACCTATGTATGTTGTGTCATTTATGTAGATAAATAGTAACTTGAACATACTAGAGACACCAAAACCAATATTTGTTGGTTTTTAATAACATTGTTTATAATAAAACAAAATTTTGCTCTACACACACACACACACACACACAAACACACACCATGTTCTGGCTTCTGTCAACCTCTTCAAGCTCTTCAAAATAGGACATGACCTTCTGTTGGTTCTTCAAAAACATATTATCTGCCTTTTTATTTACATGTTATGTACTGTTTCATCTATATAGCAGTCTTTTCACTTAACTCTTTACAAATTATGAATTTACAAATTCATAGAACAATGTCTTTTGGACAATGTTTCCCTTCATGAGGTAGGCCTGTATAGCATCTCTAACCAAAATGTAATGGCCTTTATCTTTTTTTTTTCTTTTTTTTTGAGTGAGCAAAGGATTGTTATTTGACGAAAAAAAAAAAAAAAAAAAAAAAAAAAGACAAATAACATAGTGATTGTGTTAGCAGAAAGTTTCAATAGAATAAATCCAAAAGTCCACATTGGTCTGCTGAAAGATGTAAGTTTTTCTCTTTTGTTTCTTCAAACAAGTAAAAATAATTACCACAGTATAGCTTGAAGAGAGGTACCCGACTCCAGTTATAAAATTATTTAGATGGACAGGTTGCTTGATAAAGACAATACTAAAACTTTTTCAAAGTCATATTAAATATATCTATTAAATGAAAACTAGCAGGAATAAACCCTTTGAGAAATAATTGTTAAACACAAAATGTACACTTCTAAATTACTTTTGTATGATAATCTAACTTTAACATGGTCAGTGATTTTGAAAGAGAGTTAATACACTTCATAGGAAGTTGTGGATATTTGTTATTACCATAAAATTAGAGTTTTAGAGCTACCTAAGTCAGATTTGCCTTAATGATATGAAATAAGGGCAGAAAGTGAGAAATACAAATTGATGCAAACTCTATATTACTTACAAATTTTGCTTTCTGTGTTTTTATGTCTTCCCCTCATCCTTGAGGAAGTTATAACTGCATTTCCCTGGTCAGCATTGTCCAGAAATAATTTGGGTTGCAAGAGTATGAAGCATCTTCAAGTATTTACAAATACCTTATTCCAAATGGAAACATAATTTAATAAAGAGATTGAGTGTAAATAGGTTAGGTATATAAATGAAAACTAAATTAAAACGCCACGCCAAAATTAAATGAGTAAACAAGCGAACAAGGCAACCACTTTGAAATTAAAGAATCGAATAAAAATAAAGCTTTTCATTGATCAGTTCAGTCAGTCACCTGTTTTATTATTTTTAAAGACACACTTCATGGATTCTAAGTAAAAATCATCTATAGAAAACTTAGGTGTTGAAAGAACAAAAATGATGTAACATATCAAATTCCTTAGAGTTTCGACAATCAATGTAAGAAATCTTCCACACACAATGACTCTGTGGTTTAGTCAGCTGTTTCAAATGGTCTTCTTCACAAGAATCTGACAGCAGGACCCTCCGTAGGGAGCTACATTAATCGTTGGCAAATTATTCTAGCTCATCCAGCGATAAGAGGTAGTAAAAGGCATCATAGAGTTAAACTGATCTAAATTTGATATAACAAATTTGAGACACTATACTCTTTAAGGTTTACATATCAGTTACAAGTATCCTGAACCATCTAAAAAATTACTTGAAGTGATTGGATTTCTAATATTCTCTGACTTTTCAAAGACATTACTTTTTTATTTTCAAGATTTTATTTAAATTCCAGTTAGCCAACATACAATGTAATAGTTTCAGGAGTAGAATTTAGTGATTCATCACTTACATACAACACCCAGTGTTCATCACAAGTGCCCCCCCTTAATCCCCATCACCCACTTAGTCCATCCCCCTTTGACCTCCCTTCCAGCAACACTCACTTTGTTCTCTATTAAGAGTCTCTTATGATTTGCCTGTCTCTTCTTTCTCCATTACTTTGAACACACAGCCTTTGCTTATGGGTGACAGTGATGTAGGGTGCTTATCTTTTGATTCATATTATGTTATTTATAAGAACAGTATATGAGTTTCACACTTTCAGTTGGGGGTAGGCATGTCATAGCAAATTCATTTAAGGGTTCCACTGTGATGCTAAATAGCGAATATTAAAATTCATGAAATGTTTCTATAAAAATCCACTGATTTTTGAGAATTTTAAGAGAAATTTAAAAAATGAATATAGATGACCTACAAAATATTGTATTTATAATACAAATAAAGCTTGTGAGCTTAATAACTAATACTATTAATGAAATCAGGAACAAAACAATATTTGACTAATGCATCAATCTTACTTATAGAGCCTGCTACAAGGGAAATAAATAGAAACAGTTCAACTTCTTTCCCTAACAGAGGTTCTAAAGTGGAGAACAGTTATAAAAATTTATTATGGAGAATTATTGACATTTTACCACAACTTGGTGTCTGCTTTACTTTAAAGATTGAATAAGATATTTATAAAGCATTGGACATAAATATAAACTATTGGAAATGCTAGTTTGAGGTTCTCTTGTAATCAGAAGCAATATAGTATGGCAGATAATACAAAGTGCAAACAACTTTAGTTCAAGAGCAGCTGCAATACTGATAAACCTTGACCTTTTGATCAGAAAATCTTATTGAACCTCTCCCTGTGCCTTTATTTTCCCTTGTTAAAAATAAAATAAAATAAAATAAAATAAAATAAAATAAAATAAGAACTTCTAGGCTCTACTATAAGGTGTCATTTATTTAATATTACACAATGCACTTAGAACCAAGAATATACATATATGTGTATGCAAGCATATATACATATATCTCTAGATTATTTTGAAATTTTGATCTTATTTAGGAGAATTTTATTCCACTTAGAAATTTAATATAGGGCAGCCCCGGTGGCTCAGCAGTTTAGTGCCGCCTTCAGCTGGGGGTTTGATCCTGGAGAACCCGGATGGAGTCCCACGTTGGACTCCCTGCATGGAGCCTGCTTTCTCCCTCTGCCTGTGTCTCTGCCTCCTCTGTGTCTCTCATGAATAAATAAATAAATCTTAAAAAAAGAAACTTGATATAAAAATATCTACATATCATCACTAGGAACACATTTATGAGGTTTTCCAAAATTTTCTCCATTTAAAATATTATTTTCCGTTGCTTCTACTATTGTCACTATTACATTCATACCTGTGAGGTGTATAAGCTTTGGTTATAACAAACACTAATGCCATGAAGTAGCAAAAATAAAAATTCAATTAGGAAGTGACTATAGTTAATAATACAGTAGTTATAAGTTTGAAAGTTGCTAAGAATATGGAAGTTAAAAGTTCTTATCACAAAGAAGAAAATTATATTACTATGTGTGGTAACAGATGTCAACTAGACCTATTGTGACCATTTCACAATATATACAAATATCAAATCATTTTGTTGTACACCTGAAACCAATATAATGTTAAACGTCCACTATATCTCAATTTAAAATAATCTAAAACTTTTTTCGAACAAGAATTAATAAACTATACCATGAAACAAACAAAAAGATCCAATTATAAGAGAGTAATATGTAAAAAAAAAAAAAAAAAAAAGGCAATTTGACTGTACTCTAGCACTACATGTATTTTGTACTACAGTTCGTAAGTGGTAATGTTTTGTTTCCATAAAACATAAAGGCAGCCAATGCAAGATTTTTCTAGGGGCTTTCATATAAAACAAAAAGTGCTCTGTCTATCATAATTCTACTGTCTAAAACAGGATTACCAGGATGAACTAAAGTCAAACACCTTGCTCCATTGAGTATTTAAGAATGTCTATCATAACACCAATAAGAGGTAAGTATAAATAGAAAGAGAAAATCTCTCAGGTAGTTTTTAGAATAAACAAGAAGTGGAGCTCTCAAACTGTCATGCTGAGTGTTTTCCTAAGGGGTCTTTATTTTTACTCAGGGCCTAACTGTCTGAAACACTTCTTTTCTGCACATTCAATAAGTCAAATTTAATACCACTCTCTCTTTGAGAAAACCTAGAGAGTGAATTAAATAAACCATAGAAAGCATTTGTGCTTAATTTGCAATATAAGACAAGAAGAACATCCAAATGTTTTCCTGGGTCTTGTAAGTCTGCATGCTTCACAGGACATCATATATAAATATACATGAATATTTAAATCAAATCATAGACCATGAAATTTTAATTTAGTTGCCATTATATTTGTCTCTGAAAAACACATGGAATGGGAAGTATTCTCTATAATTCAATACAATTAATTATTATAAAGTTTTCTCATGGAAACATGGTCTTCTAATTATATATTAGTAATCACTTTAAAAAGTATATACTATAAGACATTCCAGATTCACTTGAATTTGTATATCTCATTGAGAGTGACAGACCTTTTTATTTCTACTTCTTAGTTATCTATAGCTTGAAAGACATTTTCCTACTTCTAGTTTGGGTCATATTTGAGCACTCTATGATACATTCATTCAGATTTGGAAAATAATTCAACAGATTTGGAAAATAATTCTTTTTTTTTTTTTTGGAAAATAATTCTTTATTGAGGATTATTACCAGTTTGAGAAAAAAGAGTTAAATCCTATTGAATAAATGCATATTAAATAAGCTCAGGAAATTAAATAGCAAATTCATTTAATATATTTTTATGATATGAGTAATGCTACCCGCCTAATTGAATTGCACATATTTTAAAATATTTTATGATAAAATTGTATATGCATATATTAAAATTAATGTAAATGTTTGGAACTTTAAAATAAAATCAGAAACGAAACTTTGTTTAAATTTCTTTAACACACAACTAGAAAAACTCTCTAAACATTTCCATGTACATACTTTTATTCTTTTACTTTTCTATGAATAGAGATGGTATACAAGAAGAACATAAGTTTTAAATGGTCAGACTACAACCAGGTTGCTTGTATTCACTAAGGTTCTCTCCAAAAATAGGTGTGTATTTGTTTTTCAAAATAGCACTTACAATAAGAGTAAATTATTTAAAAGCAGTATAAAATGGTGAGCATACGCAAATCTCAGTAAATAAGAAAACTGAATGCAAACAAATCTACTTTACCACCTCTCAACTTTCACTGAAAAGACCAAAGAGAGATATGAACATGAAGGATACTTTCCTTCTTTCGCACTGGAACTATAAAATGAAAAGATTAATCACTCCTACCGGATTTCTGTGAGTCTAACTTGGTAAAATACATTTTAAGTCCTTTGAGAGTTGACTGAGGTATTGCTAAAGTATTTAGCTTAAAAACTTTCCTTTATGAGTATAATGAACTATTATAAAGAACACTGAACTATAGAAAAAACAGCAAGGTAAAATCCAGAAGTGGAAATAGAGATTTGATGTAAGAGAGTTTATGTTAGATTTGCTAATTCTTCCCGTGCCTCCACTACCTCTCTGTAATTAATTACACATCCACTCAGTTTGCCATTTGCCTTTGTAGTTGTTACCAGTGTACATATTACCACCCCACCGACTATGTAAAACTTGCTTGGACAATAAGATGTTAATAGATGTGAGGTAAAAAGGTGTTTTAAAATTGGGCTTCGTTTGGGTAGTCATTTCAGCTTCTACCACCGCCACGAAAAGAACATAACCTGGGTGACTCTTGGTCCCTAGTTGAAGAAGATAAATGAACTAGTAGCCTACAGCCTCAACTGAGGCCTGTTAAAACCAAATATGTCTAGTTAGGATCAGCCAAACTGTGTCCAACCTAAAGATCCATAAACCAGGAGAATAAATATTTGTTGCTGCAAGTCATTGAGCTTTGGGGATTATTTGTTATACATTCACCCAGCAATAGCTGAGTAATACAGTGTGTAAGGCTTTGGTGAGTCAGTCAAGCTTGAGCCAGACTGCCTGTGTTTTGATTCTAACCACACTATTTTTTTTTTAAGTGAACAACATTGGTTAGGTTGCTGACACTGGAGTGTAGAGTCCTCTTTTGAGGAAGAGAAGAGTAAATAAACTCAGAGGATTGTTGTGAGAATTACATGAGTTGAGGCATATATGTTTAGAACAGTAGCTGGAATGTAATAAATACTTGTTACGTGTAAATAAGTCACACTTCTTAGTAAAGCCTAAAATTTCATCTTTCACCCAGAATGGTGATCTTAATGTAAAAAAGAAAATATATATTAAACCTCAGTGTCTAAACATAAATAGAAAGGCTTACTAAAAGTTTATAGATTATAAACTTGAGTGCATCTCTGTGCTTCTGAATCTCAGATGTAACTGCTAAGCAATGATTTACCTGCTAATAGTTCAATACTTTAATTTTTTCTGACATGATAATATTGTAGAGAAAATTAAATTGGGTGGCCATAAATTTTTGGATAAGGAAGGATTCTGAAAATTCTTGATAGAAAGCTATCCAAATCTGAATTAGTTTCCAAATGTAATAAACTACCACAAATTGGTGGCTTAAATAATACAAATTTATTCTCTCATAATCAGGAGATTAGAAACCCCAACTGGCTCTATGGTCAGGGTATCTTCAGGGTTGGACTGCTTCTTGAAGCACCAGGGCAGAACTCGAACATTTACTCTTTTATCTTTGAGGAGGTGGCCTGTGTTTCTTGGCTCATGGCCCATTTTTCCAATTTTAAAAGCCAGCACAGTTACCATCTCTCTTGTTTTTTCTTCCAATTCCCTTTCCGCTTTAAGGATCCTTGCGATTATGTTGAGCTCATCCATATAATGCAGAATAAGTTCTCTATTATTTTAAGGTCAGTTGATTAGCAAACTTAATTCCATCTACACCTTGATTCTTCTCTGCCATAAAAATCTAATATTCACAGGTTCTGGAGACTGGATGTGGATCTCTTTGGAGGGAGGCGCTACTCTACCTAACACGAATACTCAATTTATATAGATAAAATAAGAATATATCCAATTTACCTATTATAGTGAAAAATGGGAAAATATTGCCCCAATGAAGTGTTCATCTTGTCACATGATAATATTTCTGTGTGTTGTTCTGTATTTAAAACTTCACTGGGTAAATTTGAATAGTTTCCTATGTCTTATTTTACATTTGCATGCATGTGCATATTGGTCTGAAAGAGATTGTTTCAGTATGCAAATCTGCCTGTATTATTTACACCAACAAGTCTTTCAGGAAATAGCATTATACATTATACACATATATATTTTTTATACGCTTATATGTATTTTTTCCTCTTCCAAATCTTCCTTTCAAGAGATGTGTTTTTAAATTGACTGGCTTAGGATAAAAAGGACACATCTTTTTTTTATCATGGCCTTTCTGGTAAACAAGTTTTATTTTCAATCCATTACTTTTTTACCCTTTTACTTTAATACTAGTCATGCTGCAGTACTATTAGAAAATATACTTTTTTATGAAACTAATGAATGAATCAAGAAAAAATACCTAAATTCAGGACATAAATCTTATTTCTTTCAATCCCTTCATCCTCTTTCTGGAAATATATTATGGGGATGAAGAAGTTATTGAAGATTAGAGCGATCTAATACTAATAATCACTGTGAGACTGTTGAGTTCTGGACATCATTGACAGTCAGATTTTATACTTCAAAATACTCCTCCTCCTCCCTCATTTAGACATTTTGCAAGAAGTCATACAACTATTAGATGTAATACGGCATCTATATTGTCATTTAATCCTTGAATGTTGAGAGCAGAGTAGAAAAAAAAGATTTTTATTGACGTGACCATTCTAAACAATTCCAGGATAAATCCTGGTGACAGAAAGACTTTGCTGAAGAAAATTAACATCAGCTATGTAACCTTCCAATGTGAGAGACAAAGACATATTGCTGTGGACTCTGAAGAATGCCACAAAACACCAGTTATACTGAGATTCTAAAAGCCTGTAGGCCTGAAAGTAGCAAAACTACATGATTTAAAAAGAAAGCTAAAATCGCTAAGGGGTAGAGTAGAACACTTCTGAGGTCAATAGGGTTTTAGTAACTAGCTGGGCAAAATTGGAATCGTTATTATAGATATCTAACCTTAAGGCCATTCCACTATTTTTTTTTTTAAAACAGAATAAATTTTAGGGAAGATGGCTACCAGACAAAATTCAACTCTAAAGTTGTTTGTCTTCAAGTTTCAAAATGCCATACCCATTTAAAAACTATCGTAGTTCCTCAGATTGTGCCAAAAAAAAAAAAAAAAATGCTGTAATCCTCTAGGTGACTTTGAACACATTATCTTTATCTTGTTTATGCATTTGTTTTCCTTTGATTTTAAGACCCTCCAAGGGAGAGTTTCCTTCCTCTGTTCTCAGCTAGTTCTGATCTATCATGCTATTTTCAAGTGTTCTCAACTCTATAGGGCTTTCATTTATGGCTTTAATTTTCAGTGTCATGTTCTTTCCAAATGCCAATAAAAGCTAAGTCTAAAAACACAAAAGCAGGAAATGGTTGGCTATGTTGCTTTAATTGGCCTATCCGAAGTAGAAATAAGTTACAAACAACTGTTCATTTTTTTTGACCCCAAATATAAGAAACAGAAACAATTAAAATGGCAAGGTGTTTATCCTACCTCCTAATTAAATCCAAAATATACTTTAATTCCAAATGCATCTAAAGGAAATTTAAACTTTAAAAACAATGACTACACACTAATTGTATTTATTCTAATGAGAAGTGCCTAGATGAAAAAGAGTTTAAAATACAGTGTATATGAAAAAGAATATTCACAACACAAACTAATTTTCTCTTACTCCCTTGGGCAACCTGAAGTTAATTATGGCCCAAATTATTCCCCTTTATACATTATTTTGAGATTCAGAAAGTACAATTGCTTGCCATTGCATTTTTTAATTTAAAAAAGCTTTGTTAGATGATATAATTTGAAAATAGTAATGAGTAATAATAATAGCAAATGAAAAGCCTCAGAGCATAAAAATATTTTTGTACATTTTAAATGTGTATAGTCATGACATTCCCCAGATGTACTGCTGGAGGAATGTTATTTTGAAAAAAGATAAATTTAATTAAATGCCTTTGCCTTAAAATCTGCTTCAAAATAATACCTCCCATGCCATGTCATCTTGGCATTTTGGGAAAATATATAATGAATAAAAGTTTAAAGTTTTGCATGATTTATGCCACAATATCCACACTCATCACTCATTTATTTTAGTTCAAGTTCAAATGTTCACTCATTCCATCTTTGATTCAACAAAACAAGTACATGCATAATGTAGTGGTGAATCTATACAAAATTGAGTTTACTATCTCCAAAAACAGGTGTTTTTTTTTCCCTAGTTAATGCTTTAAATTTTTTCTAAAAAAAAAAAAAAGTGTACAACAATTGATATGTTTTAATATAAAACTGTATCTGGAAGGATTATTCTTCATGCTTTTCCTAAACATTCACTTTCATTTTTCAAAGAACTGTATCTTGATTCTTCTGGCACACTTTCTTGGCTAAGAATGTAATTTATATATCCATCTCATCACTTCCTTAAATTTTCCTAGTTGCCAGTTTCCTCCTCAGAATACAGCTGTCTGTGATAGCCTAAAAACATCTTTCCTAACTTGCAAGATTTCTTTCTAAATATTATACAAATGGTGTGTTAGAAAAGCAGAAATTCCTCTCTGAAGGAAATTGAAAGCATATTCATTTATTCGATTATATACTGATATGAAAATGGATACAAAACTGTTAATTCTTATTTCTACATAAATAGCTAGATTACTCTGTTGTTAGACATGGTCCTGCAGTGTGATTGAGCAGCAGAATGTAAGTACAAGTGTCAGACACTACTTCTAGGCTTGACCCATGTAACTTTCTGTACAGCATCCTCCAAGCTTTTTTTTTTTTCCTTCTTTGCACTATCCAATGTGCATGAATGCCCAAGAGTTGAAAGACACATAGACACATGATAAAAGAAATCTTGATTTGTAAATTACTACCGGGGGAAAGACACGGACCAGTTAAGAACACTAGTATTGGAATTTACCCAAATAATAAATAAATCTTGCTCATGTTTGAATCCATAAATTTATTACAGCAGTTAGTACTTCATCAGTTTATACCAAAACTGGTAACTAGAAATGGATTGCTGCCTTTATAGGCACCTAAAATATTTGACATTGCTTTAGTGGTTGGTAGACAAGTGGTATATATATATATACATATATATATATGTATATATATATATTGCTAATTGTAAAGTTGTGTCAATTGAAGCTCTGTGTAGATAATTGAAAAATATTCAGTAAATTATTTCCTATAAAACCGTTGAAAGTTTTTAAAATAAACTATGTGTCCACTGAGCCTGATTTCAAGGAAATGGAGTTAAAACAAATATACTATATATTAACTATGACTGGCAGCTTTTAGCAAGATATTACAAGATATGAGATCAAACAAGAGTTGACTGGTTTCAAATATAGATAAAAATAGAGAAAATATAGAAATAGAGTTATGAGGTTGGAAAAGCCACCAACCCCTTCTGGATCCAAGTAAAAAGACATGACATGGAAAAAGCTCAGCAATAAAGATTCAGTAATACTCCCTAATTAAACAAGTGTCCAGTCCAGAGACAAGTATCACTGAAGGTAATACAGATACAACTGAATCTTTTCCTTCAGTTTACTTCAAATTAACCAAAATTAAGTGGGAAAAGGGGCATAAGATTAACAGACCAAATAAATAAAGCATATCCAAGAATTATGCACCAAGAGGACTTTGTGTGAATTGATTGGCATATTTGAAATACCTGTAAGCAAACAGATCTGAAACCTACTACATTTTGAGGAAATTGTTTTGTCAAAGAAACAACAAATCTGGAATTAAAAAAACATTTGACTTTTTCAAAGATTTTATTTATTTATTCATGAGAGACACAGAGAGGCAGAGATGTAGGCAGAGGGGGAGGCAGGCTCCCTACAGGACTCTGGGATCATGCCCTGAGCCAAAGGCAGATGCTCAATCACTGAGCCACCCAGGTGCCTCCCACCTTTTCTTTCACGTCAAATCAATCCTTGATGTTCAGAGTTGCACAAGAAGAAAGAATATTGTGAAAACTTTGCATAACCAAATAGATAATTTTCTCTAGATTACACCCACATCAGATGCAGCTTGCAGCTTTGGAGAGAAATGAACAAGGAGAAATCTGTCAGAAAGAAGAGGGGTGATTTGTTGGCACATTAGGTTAAGCTTCCTGACTTGATTTCAGCTCAGGTCATGATCTCAGGGTCATAAGATTGAGCCCCATGTCAGGCTTCACATTAGGTGTGGAGCCTGGTTAGGATTCTCTCTCTCCCTCTTCTTCTGCCCTTCTTCCCATCTGCAATGAAAAAAAAAAAAAAAAAAGAAGAAGAAGAAGAGGAAGAAGAAGAAAGAAAGAAAAAAAGAAAGAAAGAAGAAAGAAAGAAAGAAAGAAAGAAAGAAAGAAAGAAAGAAAGAAAGAAGAAAGAAAGAAGAAGAAAGAAAGAAAGAAAGAAGAAAGAAAGAAAGAAAGAAAGAAAGAAAGAAAGAAAGAAAGAAAGAAAGAAAGAAGAAAGAAAAAGAAAAATTTTTTAAAAGCCTACAATTATGAGGAATAATATATAAGAGGAAAATTAGGAAGAATCACCTTAATGATAAGGTGATTTTCCAACAGTTAAAGTCATCTTAACAATACCTGGACTGTCAGATTTTATTTCTCTGGAAAAGTGATTACAATGTGCCTTCCATTGCACACTTTTCCAAATGATAATTTTTAATATGGTTATTCAGCCCCTTCTTCTTAGTTACATAAACTAAGATGTCTTTTGGCTTATATGTTATCAGACAATTAAGGACTCACCAAGACCAAATGAATTTTCTCAAGACCTTGAACTTTAAGTTGGGTGCAGTAATTGAATGTCTTTGTTTATTTTCTTTGAAAAGGGATTGATTTTGTCCTATCTATGGGGCCATAAGTGAATCTGGTATTTTACAATCAGATGGGTTGACTGTGGCAGAGACAGAATCATGTTCACTAAACTCATTTCCTCTTCTTGGAGACTCAGCTAGAGTATTTGAATTAAAGCCAATATAATAAGCAGAATTTATGTGAACTACTCCTGTGACTGGCCTCTAAAATCTTCGCATGCACATTATTCATAATTTATCTTTTCTGTCAGTTGAATTGAGATATGCATAATAACCTTGAAAATCAGCTGGGATTTGTATTAATTATAATTATATAGTTATTATGTATTATATATTATGTCAATAACAAATTTTTATATGTTATTGCATAGATCATCTCCAATTAATCCACTCAATTAAGCAAATAGTTCTGAGTTGTTTTTGTGTGATACTGGGCTAGTACCAGAGATAAGACAGTGCATATGATGGAAACCTTGTCTTGAAGAAGCTTAGGACCAAGTGGAATTCATATAAATAAAAAATAATAATAGAATGTGGTAAATGCTATTGTGAAGGGAGTGCAAGTCTGGGAGAAGCACAAAGGACGGACATTCAAATAAGTGCTAGATGGTAGAACGACTTCAGAAAGAAATGACCAGAGGAGGGTACTTGATGGGATGAGCACTGGGTGTTATACTATATGTTGGCAAATCAAAGGTAAATAAAAACAAACTAAAAAAAAAAAAGAAAGAAATGACCAATACGAGGCATAAAGATGCAGAAATTATCTAGGCAAGGCTAGTGGGGAATAGGAAAGAGGAGACAATGATGGAGAAGCCTGTAAACATAAAAATAATAATAATAATAATAATAATGACATTTTTTCCATATTAAAGAGTTGTGATGTATTCTAAAGACAGAAAGGTACTATTTATAGGTGAAAATCAGAAGAGTAACAATAGTGGATTAATACTTTGGAAAGATCACTTTAATTTTTAATTAAAAGAGGTTAAGCCTATATTCAAGATAAAAGAGAATGTTAAAAATTCCACATGGAAGAATGTGCATCTTAACTAATGTAAGGGCAGTGAGTCAAAAGAGAAGCAGCAATATGCGAGAATTGTAAGGAAGAATTATCAATAACGCAAAGTTATTAAACACAGGATTGATGAATAAATATGCTTAGGGTGAAAAGTAGTTAATCATGAACTTCTTAGTCACTGAGTTAGAGAAAATAGGAGGTGGAATAGATATTTGTTTGTTTAAAGATTTTATTTATTTATTTGAGAAAGAGAGAGACAGAGATAGCAGCAGAAATAGGGAGGAGAGGGAGAAGCAGGCTCCCCGCTGAGCAGGGAGCCTGACGTAGGGCTCCATCCCAGAACCCCTGGATCATGACCTGAGCCAAAGGCAGCCGCTTAACTGACTGAGCCACCCAGGTGCCCTGGAATAGGTTTTGAGGTAAAGAGTGACAAATTAAGTTTTCAATGTACCATGTGGAATTAGGTATTAGCCCTGTGGAAGTGCTAAATGGAATCATCTTATGGTTTCTTTGAAACTCAGAAATTGATCTTGATCGAAATAACTTTGCACCCGAAATGAGCACACCAAAGACACTGAGAAGTTAACACACAAACTTGTACAATGTGTTATCCTGCAATGCAGTGTTTGTGAAATCGTCAAAATCAACATTGTAAATGGGTATAACTAAGATGATTTGCTTTTAAATTTAATACTTTATTCCTTATTCCTCTGACCCTAATTCCATGAAAATGCCAAAGTCCGACAGAAGAATTTTTTAAATGAACAATACAAAGTTATTTTTTTCTTTTTGCCATTGTGTGCTCCTTGACACATGAAACACTGTCAGCGAGCGCTGTTTACTACTGTCAGGCCTGAAACTTGCTGGCCCTGGAGTTCACACTGTTCTCTCTTATTTTGAATTCCATTTCGTGTTCTCCGGCTTTTGAATTCCAGTTCTAGATGATGTACTTAAAATATGGTGCAGATTTATCTATTTTGACTTATAATAGCATCTCAGGGCACAACAGTGGAGGTGCAGTTTTTCTATCTCATGAGAGACTTCATAAAATTAATAAAGACCCTGATTAGGTACGCTTGGTAAATTTAGTAGGGGCATAATGTGTATGTTTACAAAATGCTCATATGAAACGATGCTAAAGGAAAGGAGAAAATCAAGTTCCCATTGCAGCCAATGCTAACATGTCTACTTTGATCTGAAATGCAGTAATAAAAAAAAATATGAAGTAATTGTTAAATTACTTATTTTAGCTATATATCATGAAAGAAACTTTCCATGCATGCGCGGCACAAGTGTCAACTGAAAAAGCAAAATGCGTTAATCAGTTCGGTCATATGCACAGGCCTATTTAGTATCGTTGTGAAACCATTTGATAGTTTAAGTAGAACAAGTCCTAGATTATGTATTTGTGGCTGTATTAATACTCTCAGATAGTTCCAGCAGAACTGTGCTGACTCTCCTATTGTTTGATTACTTTTTCCAAACACAGGGGAAAGGTTTTACTGTCAAGATTTATTTATTTTATGTGGTTTAAAAGTATTTCATCACTTATTTACTGCTTTGGTGTGCACCATTATACATTATTATCATCAAAACATGCTTTGCTAAGTGCTGTATTTTTATGTTTGGGGGGACTCCATATATAACACATACTAACTAATGACATTTCTTAGTTCTATCATTTGTAGAAATGTCTATAGCCTATCCCTTATGAATGGCAAGAAATCTCTATATGAAAGGTAGAGGACTGTTTTATTTATACCTCATCAGTAGAGTTGCCTATAAGTTGCAATGTTTTGCTGACAAGTCCAATTTTTCAAAATAATAGAATGTACACTCATACTATTTTTGCGCTTGTAGGATTCTAGAAGATTCCTGAAATAAGCATTATGCTTTTGAAAACCAACAGGAAATATGAAATTTATAAACGATTAAAGATTTTAAAATTGAGAATAAAAGAGAGCTACTTATCAAACTCTGTACCTAGCTCATATCTGAATTTACTTCGAAACATATTAATTGAAACTTCTTGCTTTGAAAACTATCTCAATATGGTTGTGGGTTTTTTTTTTTAATTTTTTACCACCAAATCTTTTTCCAGTTCTCTGTCTTTAAATTATACAACCTGAACAATATTATGAATTTCAAAATGAGAACAATAGTTCATTGATTTTTGTGTTGTAACTATAAATTTTGTACTTTTGAGATGGCATAGTATCCTATAACGAGGCTGAACCCAGAAGTTATAACACTGTCTAAATATTTTTATTATAAATTAATTAGCTACTATTGAATATTCATCTAATAGCATTTCTCTAATGTTGTTAACATGCATTATTCTTTTAAATAGTAATTTGTTATTTAAATTATAGAATGAGTGTTCTTATATGTTGTCTTTTCTCATTTGATTCTAATAGAAAGAAAACTCAATTTGAAATCAAAAGGCACAGGTCCAAGTGCTAGCTATTTTGGGTAATTTCGGTTGTGAACTTTCGTCTTTGCTGAGTCTCCTTTGTCAAGAAACAGTGAGAGATTCTGAAACTGAGTGAAAGATAATATCATCACAAAAGGGATTCCTTGCAATTCTAAAGTTTCTTTATTTCAAATGTAACTCTCCATACATTTGTTTTGTAATCTTCCAATTTATGGATAACACTCACTATTTTCAAAATTATGGTTACTTTTTCTTTTCATACTTAGTTTCATCTTTCATGAGGTGCTGCCTATCAATACTACTGTAAATGAGGATTCATATTATTCTGTACTGAATAAGTTATGTAATTGTTTTACTTCCCTATAAGTTTACCTATGTGAGCACTGGGTAAGCTTTACACCTGTACCAGGAGCTTCTATGGTAGCAGAAGACAGAAGTGGAAACAACACACCGAATAAAATACATTTATGCTGAGCACATTGACAGTCTACAGCATCCTCCATAATTTGTACTGATAACACAGAAAAATGAGATCAAATATGACTGAAACCTAAGCATGTTTTGCAGAAGAGATAACATTTGACATGCAACTTGTCAATAAACTTCTGACCCACAGTGATCTTTGGGGGAGCATTTTAATGAAAGAAAATGACTGAGTTCAACCTTTATTTGGTCATCCAGTGCCAAAAATAGAGTGGAAGATCTCAAAAGCAAAGGCTCTAATGGCGTTTATGTGTTTGTGAGAATCCTCAAACATTAATAAGCTGTGAGAATGTTTATCAAGATCTGACAAGCTATCCCTAAGTGAACAAAGCTGTCAGACAATTTTCAGTAGGCAAACAAAATAAATTTACCGGGGAAAGAGAATTCTTTTTTTTTTAAGACTTTATTTATTCATGAAAGACACAATGAGAGAGAGAGAGAGAGAGAGAGAGAAAGAGAGAGAGAGAGAGAGGCAGAGACACAGGCAGGGGAGAAGCAGGCTCCATACAGGGAGTCCGATGTGGGACTTCATCCCGGGACTCCAGGATCATGCCCTGGGCCAAAGGCAGGCACTAAACCCCTGAGCCACCCAGGGATTCCCAGGGAAAGATAATTCAGAGAATGGAAACATGAAATGTTAGAATCACAAGGAACCAGAGAAATCACCTTGTTTAAAACTCTATTTTTAGAAAATTATTTTCTACAGTATTTCTTATAAGTCATCCTGATACTCTTTCACTACTTCCATTGACATAATTTTCATTTCCTTTTTTTAAAAAACATATTTATTGGCCTATAGTTTTGTAAGGTTGGGCATAAAAATATGAGTAAGATATTGCTTTTGCCATATGCAAAGTAGGAGATTAGAAACAAGTTACACAATATTGTTCAATAGAGAAAGAACAGTAAAAACTTTTTCTTTCTCCTGTGCCTATCCCATTTTAAGTCTGCACTGAAATTAGCATATGCCATTCTGATTACTATTTCCTTGCTCCTTTAGAACACAATCTTTGTTATTTGTATTTATAACTTCAAGATGTAGCATTTACTTATCACATAGGAGATGACCCATAAATATAAGTTGCATGATCCAATCAACCAGGGATAAAATAAAATTTCATGATAAAGTGATTTAATCTGAATCTTAAACATGAAGAATATAGACCTCGAAAGGAAAGGAGAAAACTATAGGAGAAGGTCATTCAGTGCTGGAGAAAATTGTATATGAAAGAAGAGTGGCCATAAGGAGTAGTAGCAATTTGAAGCTGAGGAGATATGATCTGTCAAAAACCTAATTGCGTAATCACAGGATGACTAGTATCCTAACGTAATTTGAATAAATTTAACCAAAGAAAGCAGAATCTTTGTATCCTCAAAGTGTTTAGCATAATTTTCCCTTAAAAATTGTAATGTCCTTTTTTTCAATCTTCAACAACTTTACTGAAATATCTTTGGCACGTAAAAGTACTTTATATTTAAGGTACACAATTTGATGTTTTGATATATGTATATCTTGTGGAAAGATCACCACAGTCAAGCTAATTAACATATCCATCATCTCTCATAGTTGCCATTTTGCATGTGTGAGAGAGACTGATAGCACCATTTTCTTGAAGTATTATGTAAAATGTCAAATGACTCTTTTGATTTGTTTCCTTCTGTTGTATTAGAATTGTATTCCAAAAATATTGTAAGAATTCCTTTCTTAAGGACAGAAAGCTTTTTTATGAGGAGTCAAATTAGAACATCAAACTATTTATTATTTAGCAAAAAGTTTTTTCAGAAAACTGCATGGTGACCTCAAACCAGTTACATTTACTGAAGAGAAAAGACAAAAGTTCAAGGTGAGATGAGTGAGAACATAAGCCTGAAGCGTCAAAGGTTTGGTTGATGTGCTACAGAGAAGTGTGCTATGCCAAGGAGCTGTCGTTCAGCTTGATACCTTAGTATCAAGTAGGAATTTTTCAAGCAAGAAGATAAAGGCAAGTGGTATAGAGAAGCTACCAGGAAGGGGACTAGATGTAAGAGAAATCCAGATTTTTTTTCCAGGAATTACATGGAGTACTGTATAGCCAAATGGTAAAGTCTCCTAAGAAGTTAAGTACAAGATAATATGAAATAGTCTTCCATTAAATCTCCTGGGATTCTAATATAAGTTCAGTTGAAAGAGCACTGCTGTTCATTTTATTCTTAGAATAATAGGTATATTTTGCAGAGAGACAATAGTCTCCAAAATGTAAGCTCAGATATTTTTCTCAATTGCTAACTAGTGCAGATACACTAAAAGCTAAAAACAAACAAACGAACAAACAAGCAAAAAAACTTGCGGAGCATTTTGTTGCTACTAAGGCTTTCTCTTTGAGTGTAAGTTCATTGAGGGTAAAAACTCAGTCTACAGCTGTTCCCCCTTGCCTGGCATAATATATAGTATATGCTATATCTATATATATTAGTATTTATCTAAGTGAATAAAAATAAGGTTATTTAATGGTGAATTAAAGAGACTATGACATAGGTCAATAGTGTACAGATTGACGTTACTGCAAAACAGATTTTTTTTTTTGTCATTTATATTCTTAGATCTAGTCACTTGTATTTAACCTTGCCTCTGCACTTCTAATTCCTTAATGGGATTATTGGTTTGTTCATTTCTGTTTTAGACTTGAAGCCACTCAAGGAAGCCATTAACCATTGTTCACAGTTGTATTTTCTAATGAATAAACCTGACACTTAGTTTTGAGGTAAATAAATAAATTATAGCCAAGCAATAATAGCTTAAATGATAATTAAGTGATAGAAAAAGGTAGAGAAAACAAAAGCATTTTTAAAGTACTCTTAAGCTAAACAAATTATTTGACTTGGAAAACCATGACTCAACGGGAAAAGTATTTTGAGGGACCCAAGGGACAAGATATTAAATTGTTGAGGCTTAACGTGTGGTGATTGTCTATATTCATATATCCTAGCCAATGAGAATCTGAAAGTATTAGAGGAATTAGAGTTTTTGTTTTGTTTTGTTTTGTTTCCCAACACAAAATCCAAACCAAAATAATAATAATAATAATAATAATAATAATAATAATAATAATAGCAGGGAAGATGTTACAGCAAAACTACATGTCATTAATGCATATAATATGTATAAGCCTACTCCTGTGCATGTCAGAAGACACTCACACGTGCACACACATTAAAGAAGTTTAATGAATCAAATTTCAACTGATTCAAAGGCAGTTGGTTTTAGAAGAAATCTGGGTCTTGGAGTCAGATTATAATTCTGGCTATACCATTTTTTCAACTTTATTGAGGTAGACATACAAATGAATGCACATTTTTAATGTATACATCTTGATGATGGCTCTACTGTGGCTTTAGTAAGGTACTTAATTATCTTGAGTCACAATTTTCTCTCTTGTAAAATGGAAATGACAGTATCCCCTGGGTGATTTATGAGGATAAACTAGAGCGATATAAAAAAGTTCTAGCACAGTGACTGAGTTAGAAGAAGGAACTCCTTAAATATTAATTCCAATGTCTATTATCAAATAGATATTTCCTATGAGTTTCTGTAGATTCAATAATTCATTAGGCAGAATGTGAAAGCAACAAAACTGAAAAGTTGGTGACAAATACGTGTGGGGAAACCGTATACTGATTGATGGACCTCTTGGAACAGGTAGGGTGTGTAGATAATTGTGCCACATATAAATGACCACCAAAGTAGACCCGCCGCGGAGGAAAGTCTCAATAATCATAGACGAGATGACTTATCATATAGCTTTGGTGCAGGGATGAGGCTTTCCCTGGGATTAATGACAAACTCTCCACCTCACTGAGGGTGTTTTGTCTGCCAGAGCTCTTGTTTGAATGCATAACTTTCCAAGAGCAAAGTTTGCAACACTGAGCTCTTAATATGGTGCCAGGGGGTTACCTGGCATCTAGTTCATTATAGTGAAACCCTCTTATCACCAAGGAGCATTACTGTGCTGTCAGAGAGATAGACAAATATTCCAGATAAGAATATGCCTCTCCACAGAGTGTCTGTCCATACTATGATCCCTTAACTCGTTCTTTCTTTCTTTTTCTTTCTTTCTTTCTTTCTTTCTTTCTTTCTTTCTTTCTTTCTTTCTTTCTTTCTTCTTTCTTTCTTTCTTCTTTCTTTCTTTCTTTCTTTCTTTCTTTCTTTCTTTCTTTCTTTCTTTCTTTCTTTCTTTCTTTCTTTCTTTCTTCTTTCTTTTTCTTTCTTTCTTTCTTTCTTTCTTTCTTTCTTTCTTTCTTTCTTCTTTCTTTTCTTCCTTTCTTTTTTTATTGTCTGACACAGTATTCTTTGGGTTCAGGAAGCATGTTGTGCAGCAAAAGAATATGGCAATTATACTGAAGTCATGAATTTCATTGATTATAATACATGTTGCACCACCCAGAAGCAGCAGCCTTGTTCTTTTCAATCAAGTCTCCAATTGAATGTCATGTTCTCTAATAGGCCTTGATGATTGTATATAATTCATGAATGTAATGCTTCAAGAGCTTCGTAACCACTAGATATCAAATTATAAGCCCAGGTGAAGGATTCGCTTGTATATCATAGGTCCTACTGTTTCCTAAAACTTCAAGGTGACATTTACGGTACCTAGTAGACATTTAAATAATTATACCTGAATGTCCTACCAGCCACAGCCTACATTCAGTATTCCCAAATCTGAAAGCCCAAGACATCATAGAGCCATCAGCCCAAAAGAGGATCATCAGCACAACCATGGACTCTCCTCCTCTTCTTATATCTCAATGTTCCAACTACCTCTCCTTTTCCTCCACCTGTAGCCTCAACTGAATAAACCAAAAGAACATGAATTGAATAGACACATGTCAGTCTTGTATTATAGGATATTTTGATTCAAAGGGTCTCTTCTATCTAAAGATGTTTTCCCATTTCTTATAGCCAAGTTAGCTGCTATTTGGGGAAATAACACTCCATGAGTATTTCATACGTCTACATGGTCTGGTTCTCTGCGCAAAAGATATTGAAAATCTTCCCTAGAAGCTAGAAAGAGTGTCTTTCTCTAGGTCAAAGAGCATTTATTTACTGACCAATGTAATAAAGATAGGGAACTTTATTATATACTTTTTTTCCCAGGTATCATTCCAGGAAAGTATCCTTTTCCTCCCCCAGAGAAGATTTGTTTACCTTCCAGAGTAAAGATAAGTCCTCCTCGGGCCCCTCATTTAAGGGAAAAATGGGTAGGTCACCAGCAGCCCTAGGTGCTTAGCCCTAGCCCTAAGACCAACATTTCTTAATTCCTGAGTTCCTCTCCTGTAATGTACTTCACTACATATGCATTCATCATCTCTCCCTCACTGCGTCACCATATGGGGATCTGAGTTTAGGAAGCTAATACAAGATACCGCTCTGGCTGCTGCTTTTATCATGAGTTATAACTGGTCTTTGTCTCTGACCATAGATTCTCATGTTTTCTGGGCTTGAGTGTATATTACACGGAGGCAGGCTCACTTGTTCACTTGCAAGTAAGGCAAAATCTCAGCCCCTTCATAATTTCCGACTTAATACCTACCTTCAAGAGGCCTTGCAGATCCCTTTAGATGTAACCTTTAAACCCTCCAGGAATTTCTTTTTCTTAAATTCCCTAATCTCTTTTTTTGTTACTATCACTAGTATAGTCATACTGAACTTCTTTCCCAGTAGTTTGCTACTGGAAGGCAGAAAGGTAAGAAATAACTCCTTTCTTTCACCCTGCGCACATTGTCTGGCTTACGCAACATTCAATAAGTACTGAGTTGTATTAATACAAACCAAACCAGACTTCAGAAGAGTCTTTAAAAGTCTGAAATTTTCTCCGACTTTGATATTTGCCTTATTTCCACTTTTTTTTCTAGTTTTGAATATTGCAGTGTCATATTTCTTTATGTGCAGTACTTTCCCCCCATACATTAAAAATCGCAAGAGCAAGGAGTTTTGTATTTAGTAACAGTTGTTCCAATAGCATCATGTCTGCCACAGCTGTTCTTGTTTTAAATCAGACTGAATGGTTTTTCATCCAATATTTCCTAATGTAGCTATAATATGAAGCTATTTTATAATGATTTGTTTATTATCAAAGCAGGTCATATTTTTTTTTTCTAATTTTTGGGTCTTATGCACTGTCTATTTAGTTTTTAAAAGTATGCTAAGAAAAAGAAATTCTCTTAGAAACACATATTTTTCTGTGAAAGGGATTGAATAAGATGTCTGGAGAGATTAATACAATATTTATTGATTTTGGAGTTTTAACGTTAACATTTGACCAGGACAATTTGCTTTAAATAAAAAAATTATATCATCAAGTACATCACTATGCCCCTGCTCAGATGCACCTTATGCTGAAAGCCTCTGAAAAAAATTAATATGTGTACTTAAAAGTATCATAATTCTCTCTCAAGATGCTTTTTCTTCTGTTTCATTTTTAAAGGCACCATGCTTTGAAAGTTTAACCTCCCGCTGTTTTAAATAGGCTGCTTAATCAAAAATTTAAACCGCTACACACATATTGAAAACAAATCTGTAATAAATCTTTGAACTTGATTCCATCTATGAAACTCCATTCATGCTCTATCTTTTTCATACAAAGAAGAATGTCAACATTCTATAAATACACAGATTTTCAGTAGTGATCCAATTTTCTGAAAGTAACCTTTCCGTTTTGCTTTTCAGCAAACACAGAACTAATACGCATGCGTAAACTACAAATGTCTACTATTCCCACTACTATTCATTGTGGTAAGACAAGATAATAAAAAGGCACAAGCATTTGTGTTTATCCTTGCATATTTGACCTCAGTCGTGTGTTTGTATGAGTATGTTAGAGTGTAGATATGGATGTGAGTAAAGTGTGTCTGTGAGAATGTGTTTTATCTCTTTAACTAGCAAGGGCTGAGTTTCATCTAGAGTTTGCTGTTATTTGGTTTATATGTGTTAAATATATTTCACTTTTAGAACAAGTCAGAAAGCTCCCCACATAATTTTAAAAAGTACCTATTTTTGCTAGTTCAAGAAAAACATTTATTAATGAAATTATAATAATTGGTTGTTATGCCCCATGCCTTAATAAAAACATCTTTTTTTCTCTCTCTCTGTCTCAGATTTTTAGGCTGTTGCTGTGCCAAGTGACGTCTGTTGTCTTCTGGTACAAGCACTATCTTTACTGGTTAAGTTCACCCAAGCTCAAATGTCTACTACTTCATCCCAAGAAGAGAAATAATTTATTCTTAGAGTTCAAACTACAAGCATATCATTGAGATGTTAGGAGTTTTAATTGATATACAGTAATAATCAGATATGAATTGTTAAATTTGGGTAAGAACCTAGTCATAAAAAAAAAAGAACCTAGTCATACACAATTTAATGCGATTTAAATTACTTAATTACAATAATAATTTACTAGAATGCTTTTGAAATGAAAAATTATTATATTATCTATCTGCTATCATTCATACTACTCTTCTTTGCTTTAATTTGAGGATAGCATACAGATTTAAATCTTTTGTAAATTAATCGTTGCACTGGGCTGCCATGGCGTTGGACTGTTGTGTTCAGTACCATTAAGGTATCACTCCACCCCAGGAGGCATTCTTTTTGCTCAGCAGCCATCGTTGCACCTAACAGGCTCCCATACCCTTAACCCAAGCCCATTCTCTCCTTGTGTAACATTCTAGTTTCTTTCAGTGACTATTCTCTTAATAATATTCAAGCATTTTCTAGGTTTGAACCCTTAACCGCATCCTTAGATCCATTTTCCTTACTGCAGCTTGTCTTTTACCAAGGGCAGTCCTTATTAGGCCTTCCTTTTGAGTGGATCTCTTTATTCGGTCACCAGTTAGGAAGAGTGAAGCTTGTAAAGGAAGCTGCTAGCATTCCATTAGTCTTCTGATCCATGACCAGAGTGTGAGAGAAAACTCTTCTGTTTCTCCTCTACCATCAGTACATCTCTTCTGGAGCCAGGTGTGTGAATTTTCCCATACATCAAAAGAATTCTCTGACACCGGCGGGGGGCGGGGGGGGGTGTCCTGTAATTCAACTCCATTCCAACACTATCTACCTGGAGTGATCATCAGATCCTATGGGTTAAGTGTTCAGTTCCCTAACTACTCCCACTTCAGATACTAATTGCAAGTCCAGGCTGTCATCTGTGCTTATGACTGGCCAGCTCTAAATGGGAGTTTCCCATGATTCCCTATTCTGTTCATTAATTTACTATACAAGTTGACAGAACCCAGGAAAGCAGTTTACTTACTATCTTATCAGTTTATTATATAAGGATATAATTTAGGAAGAGCGGGATGGAAGAGATGCATAGAACAAAGTATGTGGGAAAGGGCATGAAGCCTTCATGCCCTCCCTAGGTGTGCCACCATCCCAGCATCTCCACAGGTTTGTTCACCAATCCGGGCATTCCCTAAATCCATCCTTTTGGGTTTTCGAGTGGCTTCATTATACAGGCAAGACAGATGAAATTATTGGCCACTGGTTGTTGTACTCAATCTCCAACCCCTCTGCCCACCCCAAGGGTTGGAGGTCAGGAGTTGGACTGAAGTTTCAGTCCTCTAAACACATTATCGATTCCCCTGGCAGCTCACCTGCAGGGCTTTACAAAAGTTACTTTATTAATAGAAAGCCAGGTGTTGTTATGAATAACAAAATGCATTGTTAACAAACCTCCAAAGGTTGTAGGAGCTGTGTGCCAGTAACAAGAGCAAAGACCAAATATACACTTCTTATTTTAAATCACATGATCACAAATGGTATATTTCTCAATTTATTAAGGGTTTTTTCTTTTTTTTTTTTCTGTCAGCAATATTGAGTACTTTTCAGTATAGACGGTTCCCAAATTATGATGGGTTGACTTAGGATTTTTCAGCTTTGCAATGATACAAAAGTGATACTCATTCAGTAGACACCATACCTCCAGGATTTTTATCTTCTCCCAGGTTGGCAATACTCAGTATGAACCTCTCTCCTGATGCTGGGCAGTGGCAGCCCCAGCTCCTAGTCAGCCATGAAATCATGAGAACAAACAAGTCAACACTTACAACCATTCTCAACCCACACTATCATTCTGAGGTTTTTTATTTGTTTGTTTGTTTTACTTTCAGTATTCAATCAAGTACATGAGATATTCAACACTTTAATATCAAACAGGCTTTGTGTTAGATGATTTTGCCCAACTATAGGCTAGGGTCAGTGTTCTGAGCACCTTTAAGGCAGACTAGGGTGAGCTATGATGTTTGGTAGGTTGTCTATATTGAGCGCATTTTCAACTTATGACATTTTCAACTTACGATGGGTTTATCGGGACATAACCCCATTGTAAGTCAAGGAAGATCCATACTGATCTTTTCTCCGTACAACAACTTTTCTCAAATTCATTAAGAATTTCATATTTTGGGAAGATATTGTAAATGGTATTGGTTCTTTAATTTCTGATTATTGTTAATCATAGAAGGAAAATTGACTGTCTTAATGAACCTCGTATCCTGCAACCTTGCTAAATTCACATATTACATTAGCCGGGATTTTGGTGATTCTGTAAATTTTCTGCAAAGTTGATCATGTTGATTACAAATGAAGAAGAATTTACCTTCTCCTTTCCAGTTGGATGACATTACTTTCTTTGCCATTCCTGACTGCGCTGACAAGAATCTTCAATATGCTGGTAAATAGAAATGGTCTCAAGACAAAATATTCGTGCCTTTCATTATTTAGTAGCAAAATAGCTGTAGGTTTTTAATGATGCCCTTTATCAGGTGGAAAGTGTTCCCTTATGTTGTAAATTTATTTCTCTTCTGCTTTTGACATGACCACAGACTTTATCTTTTCAAGGTTTTTTTTAATGGTGAATTGCACTGATTGATTTTCAAATGTTAAACCAACTTTGTACTCTCTAGATAAGCTCCATTTATACATTGATCTGTATTTCCGTTTCTGACATGTGTTTACCTAATTTCGAAATCAGTGCAATAAACTCAAAGAATGATTTTAGAATCATTAATTCCTTTCCAGTTTTCTGCAAGAGTTTATGTAGAATTTTATTTTATTTTTTCTTCCTACGTTTGCTAGAAGCCATCAGGGTGTGGGGTTTTCTTTGTGGATAGTTTTGAATTGCAGTTTTACTTTTCTAACAGATGCAAACTATTATTTCTTCTGTGAGCTTTGGTACTTTATGTTTTTCAAAGAATATGTTTCATTACGTTTTTAATATGTTGGCATAAATTTGTTCATAGTAGTTTCTTATTGTCCTTTCAATCCTTACATGATTTGGATTGATGTCTCCTTTCTAATTGTAAATATTAGTCATTTGTGTCTTACCTCTTCTTTCCCTAATTAGTCAGACTTGAGGTTAATCAATTTAAATTGTTTCCCCAATGGGCTAGTTTTTTTTTTTTTCATTACATTTCTTCAATTAGTTTTGTTGTCTAATTATTCCATTTATCTCTTATATATATTAATTTCTTTTGCTTTATTGCTTGCTCTTTGCTTTCTAGCTGCTTGGTTTGGAATCTGAGACCATTAACATGAGACTATTTTTCTAATGTACTTATTTCTAATGCATTATTCTCATAAATTTACTATATAATCATCCCTCTAGGTCCCACTTTAGCTGAATGTTATACATTTTAATATGCTGTGTTTTTATTTTCATTCAGTTTAAAATACATTCTAATTCTACCATTGATACTTTTTTTTGACCCATGGACTATTTGGAAGCATGACATTTAGTTCCCACCAACTTGAGGATCTTCTAGAGACCTTTCTGTTACAGATTGCTAATTTAAATATATTATAGTCAAGGAGTTCTACATAACTAACTTTTGTAAATAAATGGAGTTTTTTATGGCTTATAGTGTAATCTATTTTAAAAATTTTTCTTATGCAATTGAAAAGAATGTATATGTTGTTTAGTGGAATATTCTAGAGATGTCAAATAGGTCTTGATTGATAATATTGTTCACATTTTCTGTACCTTTATTATATCCCAATCATTACTATCAATTATAGAGAGGAGGATGCTGTAATCTCTGACTAAAACTGAAAATTTTACTATTTCTACTTTCAGTTTTATCAATTTTTGCTTAACACATATTAAAGCTCTCTTATTATGCACATAGACCTTTAGGATTGTTATGTCCTAATGGGGAATTTTCACTTTTATTATGAAATGAACTTCTTCATATCTCATAATATTGTTTGTTCTAAACTCGAACTTTTCAGGCACTATTTTAATAGCTTTCTTTTGATTAATTAATGATTAATCTTTCTTTTGATTAATGTTTTCATAATATAACTTCTAGTCTTTTTACATTTAACCTATTTTTCTTTATATTTGTTGACTTCTTATAGGAAACACATAGTTGTATCTTGCTTTATTATCAGACAATACTCATTTAATTTGCACTTTATTTTTTTAAAAGATTTTATTTATTTATTCATGAGAGAGAGAGAGAGAGAAAGAGAGAGAGAGAGGGACAGAGGGAGAAGTAGGCTCCATGCAGGGAGCCTGATGCAGGACTCTATCCAGGGACTCCAGGATCAGGCCCTGTGCTGAAGGCAGGCACCAAACCACTGAGCCACCCAGGGATCCCCTAATTTGCGTTTTAAAATCACTTACAGTCTTATGATTATTAATATAACTACGTATAAATTTACCATCTTCCTGGTTTTTTTTTTTTTTGGTCCCCTTTGTCTTTGTGTTTTTTAAATATTTTATTTATTTATTCATGGGAGACACAGAGAGAAGGAGGCAGGGACACAGGCAGAGGGAGAAGCAGGGTTCCCGCAGGGACCCTGATTCTGAACTCAATCTCAGAATCCCAGGATCACGCCCTGAGCCAAAGGCAGATGCTCAACCACTGGGCCACCCGGGTGCCTGTCCCCTTTGTTTTTGGTTCATTTTTTTTCCTCCTTTTTTTCTGCCTTGCTCTGAATTATTTTTGTTGATCAGTGATTTTATCTCCTTTGTTGCCTTATTAGCTTAACTCGTTGTGTGTTCATCTATTGCTCACATTAGAATTCATGGAATTCATTTTAATTTGCCCCCTGCTACCTTCAAGTTTTGTATGCCACGGTATAAAGATCTCATAACCACATAGCCCTGTCCTCTTGTTATTATCATCAATATGTTATCCTCCACATGTTATAATCTCCACAAATATCTCTCTTTTTGCCTTAAGTAGTCAGTATTCACTTAGTAAGATTTAAGTTTTAACGGAAACACACACACACACATATGTATACCATTTCATTCATTTGTATTTGAAATCAAGTTTCTGTCTGATGTGATTTTTCTTTTGCCTTCAGGTTTCCTTTAACATTTCCTGTAGTGCAGTCTGCTGTTGGTGAATTTCAATTTAGTATGTCTGAAAAATATTATCTATATTCAAAGATATTTTTGCTGGATATAGAAAACAAGATTAGCAAAAAAAAAAAAAACAAAAAACGGAGGGGATGCTGCAGATGTTTCTCTGCAACTTATGTCTTTTTCCTCTTGTGCTGCCTATGAGATTTTCTTTTTATGATTTGTCTTAAGCAATTAATGGGGATGTGCCTTGGTGTAGTTTTGTTCATGTTTCTTGTGTTTGGGATTCTTTGATCTTCTTGGAACTATGGTTTTATTTTATCAAATTTAAAATATTTCTATTGTTAATTTAAATGTTTTGTGCCCTACAGATTTTCTGGTTTTCTATTATGGCTGATGAGACTAATATCTCCTTCTAGTCCTGTTTGAGGACAGGGGATACCACCCTCTGATCCATTTGGATAATTCCTTCTCCAGTCTTGAGTTATCAATTTATACACATGCAGTGATCAGTACTGAGCTGAAGACTTGAGGAAGATCTGCAGAGCCCTGCCCGGATCTCTTTTTTCAGTTCTCCCAACTCTGATAATCTGTCCTGTGAAAATATCTACTTTTGCTTCTCAGACCTTTCAGCTTCATTTTCTCAATTGAGAGAGATCCTCAGGCTCCCTGTGGGGTCCTGAACCCTGTGATATGGACTGGAACTCTGCCCATAAACTAAGGTGGTTAAGTTTTCTCTCAATTGTTTATTATCTTTCATGGATTTGGTGCCTGATGTCCATGTCTTGAAAAGTGTTTTATATATTTGATCTGTTTTGAGTTTTTCAGTGGGTGGTAATCTGTTCTCTGCTACTAAACAATATTGTCAGTGTTTTTCTCTTTATTTCTTTTTCATCTTCATACTTTTAAACTTAACAGAATACTGGGAATAGATTAGGTACAAAATAAACCATTTTTCTCCTTAAAAGTATGTATTAAAAATACATGCTTGTATGAGAAGGGGGTACTTCTTGCCCTAGCTTTATGCTTTCAAAGAAGGAAAGGTTACATCAGAATAACATCTTGTTCATCTCTTGTCCCCGTCTCACTCTGCCTCACATGATAAACAATGAATTATCTCTTTCATAAATTTGGAAGCAAGAACATGTGTGTCTCAGCCATACCCTCCCCCATTTGTTTTAGGAAATAGCTATTTGAAGATGTTTGGAGGAAACTCATATTCTACTCTGAATAACCATGTCTTAATTCCTTTTTCTATTGAGATAGAATTCACATATGATATTTACAAATTTAAAGTGTACAATTTAGCGGTATTATTATATTTACAAAGCTCTAAAACTAGTACCACTATGAAATTATGGAACATTTCCATTACTTCAAAAAAAACCTGCATGTTTGTTAGCAGTCAATCTCTATTCCCCACCATCCTTATGCCAACACCTGGCAACCACTAAAATACTTTTTCTCCCCCCCCCCCCCCCCCCCAGAATTTGTCTGTTCTGGACATTTTACATAAATGGAATCATTCAATTTGTGGTGTTTTGTGTCTGTTTTCTTCTTCTCACAATGATTTCAAGGTTCATTTATGTTGTAATATTAGCCAGTACCGCATTCGTTTTTATGCTGAAGAATATTCTATCGTAGGCATATAGTACATTTTGTTTCTCCATCAATTAGCAAATGGACATTTAAGTTATTCTCACTTTTTGACTATTATGAATAGGGCTGCTATGACCTTCATGTAGAAGTCCACACAAATGTGGACATATGTTTTCAATTCTCTTGGGTATATACCTTGTAGTGGAATTGCTGGGACTGTATTTTAATTCTATGTTTACACTTTAAGGAACAGCCAAACTATTTTTCAAAGTAGTTGTAATATTTTAAATTCTCACCATCAATATATGAGGGTTCCAATTTCTCCACATTTTCATCAATACTTAGTATTGACTGTCTTTTCCATTATAGCCATTCTATTGAGAGTGAAGTGGTATTTTAGTGTGATTTGACTTTTATTTCCCTGATGATTAATAAAGTTGGACATCTTTTTAATGTACTTATTGGCCCTATAGATAGCTTAGAGGAATGTCTATTCAATTTTTTGCCCATTTTTAAACTGCATAATTTTTGTTATTGTTGAGTTATAATAGTTATTTTTAATTTTAAAAAAGTTTTTATCTTTTTATACTTTCTTTATAGATGTAAAAGTATGTCTTATAGTTCCTATATGTTTTGCAGACCATAAGAAAGCTTGAATTTAAAGTCTCCAGATATTTTTTCTCTCTCTGTTTTCACCTACCCTACAAAATTATTCATAATGTATAATAGACCAAACTCCCTTTGGAGCCTGAGAAATTGTCATACTTCTATAACTTGGCCCCGTTTAACTCTTCCCCAGTAAATTCTAGTTCCTTATCAGATACATGAATTGCAAATCATTTCTTCTAATCTATGGATGAACTTTCAATTTCTTAATCCTTTTAAGTCTTTATTTTTGATGAAGTCTAATTTATCTATGTTGTTTTTGCTGTTGTTTGTTGTGCTTTTGTTGATGTATCTAAAAAGATTTTGTCTAAATGAAGGTTTATTCTTATAATTTCTTCTAAGAGTTTAACAGTTTTGTTATTAAATTTAGATGTCTGATCTATTTTGAGTTAATTTTTTGTAGATGGTGTAACTTAGAGATCCAACTTCATTTTTTTTTTTTTTGCATGTGGATATCCAGTTCCCCCAGCACCATTTCTTGACTTTTCTTACCACATTGTATTGTTTTGACACCCTTATAAAACATTAATAGACTGCAAATATGTGGAGTGGGTTAATTCCTGGATTCCAAAGTATATTTCACTGATCTGTATGTCTCTCTGAATATCTTGGTTACATTGGCTTTGCAGTTTGTTTTGGAACCAGAAAGTATGAATCTTCCAAGCCTTGTTCTTCTTTTTCAAGATTGTTTTGAATTTTCTGGATTACCTGTATTTCTGTATAAATTCTAGACTTAACTTATCAAACTCTGTAAAAAGACAGCTGAAATTTTATGGTGATTATCATAAATCCATAGACCAGTTTATGTGCTGTTGATAGCTTAACAATATTATGTTTTCTATACCATGAACATGAAATATTTGTCCATTTATTTAAATCTTTTATTGCCTTCAGTAACATATTGTACTTTCAGGGTACAAGTTTTGCATGTCTTTAGATAAATTTATTTGTGAGCATTTAATTGATGCTTTTGGAAATTAAATTATCTGAATTTTGTTTTTGTATTGCTCACCATTGACAGTTTAGAAATACAATGGATTTTTGTATGTTGATCTCAGATACAACTTTGCTAATCCATTAAGTAGAAGTTATTACTCTAAGAGTTGTACATGTGTGTTCCTCAGGATTTTCTATGTACAAAAACACATCTTTGAGAAATGATTGTTTTATTAATTAGTAATTAATTACTAATTTGAAAGAATTTATTTAATTCTCCTCACTTACTTGCCCTGGCTAAATCCTCTAGTACAAAGTTGAATACAAGTGGACATCCTTGTCTTGCTCCAGATCTTTTGAGGAAAACTTTCAGTCTTTTAACATACAATAGGGCATTAGCTGTGGTGTTTTCATAGATGGCCTTTATCAGGTTGTTTGTCAAGTATTTTCTCACCTAAGGGTATTGTATTTGGCTAAGAATTTCCAGTATATTTTGAGGTGATCTTTCCTTTGTCCCTTCATTCTATTAACATGGTGCTTTACATTGATTTTCATACTGCAATGGATTTTGAATTTATATTGAATGTTTGTGCTACCCCCAAAATTCATACACTGAAATCCTAATCCCAATGCAATGCTATTTCGAAGTAGGACCTCTGGGAAGCATTCGGGTCATTGAGATTGAGACTGAACCCCTCAGGAATGAGACTAGTACCCTTATCATAAGAGACCAGAAGCTAGCTAGCATTTTTCTATTATGTGTGGAAGAAGGATGTCTTCAATCCAAGAACACTCTTATCAGAAACCTTTCATAATGGCATCCTAATCTTGGACTAGCAGCTCCAAAGGTGTGAGACATAAATGTCTGTTGTTTAAGCCACCTAGCTTATGGTATTTTGTTATAGTGGCCAGAGCTAAGATAGATGTTGAACCAACCTTGCATTATATGAATTAATCCCACTTGATCCTCATGTATAATTGTTTTAGATGTTGCTAAATTCCAGTATTTGCTACTAGTTTCTTCCATATTTTTATGCCTATGTTGAGTGACTACTGGTCTGTAGTTGCTTGGATATTTTTGTCAGGTTTGGCTTCAGTGTAATAATGACCTCATAGAATGATTAAGAAGTTTTCTCACTTCTGTTTAAAAAAAAATTATGAAAAATTAGTGTTAATTCTTCTTCAAATATTTGTTTGAATTTTTCAGTGAAATAATCTGTCCTGGATTTTTCTTTGTGGACCATTTTTGTTTACTAAATTAATGTCCTGATTTCTATGTCTTTTCAGATTTCCCATTTCTTCTTGTACATAACAAATCATTTCTCTTTTCCTATTCTCTATTTGTCTTTGGTTTTCTACAATTTGATTTTGATATGCCTAGATGGGAATCTTTCTTTTCTCTTCTTTTCTTGCCAGTACTCTTATTGATTTATGGAGAAGAAAATTTTTGCAGGGATTTTTTTTTTAATTTTTTAAATTAATGAGAGACACTCAGAAAGAGGCAGAGACACAGGAAGAAGAAGCAGGCTCCCTGCAGGGAGCCCAATGTGGGACTTGATCCTAGGACCCCAGGATCATGACCTGAGCCAAAGGCAGACACTCAAACACTGAGCCACCCAGACATCCTGGAGAAGAAAATTTTTGAATGTTGTTACTTTGCTATTTTTGCCTATTTTATGTTATAGCCTTAACTTTAACAAGGGCAGTCTCTACCCATCCTGGTGGTCAGCAAGTATGTAACTAAGTGAATAAATATGTCTAGTCTGGAGTTCAGTACTATGAAGTCAATTTTTAAAATATTTCTATTGGTAATTAAACTGATTGCTGTTTTCATGTGCACATGTCTTGACCTCTATCTCTCACTGGGTTCAGAACTCATACTGTCTCAACAGTATGTATGACAAACACTGAAATTATGTCAGACGAAATGCAAAGATCCCCGATTACACCTCAACAGATTTCACTGTAGACAAATTAGCAAGAATTCAGTGAGAGCTTTATTCCTTCGTGTATGCCAAATGCTATTCAGACTTTAGGTCAAATTTTTCTTTATACTCCGAGTACTTACTGAAATATTTTAGTAACAACTAATATCTAAGGATTTTCTGACATTATAGTATACATTTTTATATACACTAATAATAAGCATTTTTATTAAAAGTATTATTATCTCTAATTATGACTTGTTATATCTTTCCAAAAAGAGATGCGTCTTCCAGAGAAGGAATAAAGCTTATTCTTTTTATTCTTTTAGTGTGTTAATTCATAGAAAATTAATAAGTATTCAGTTAATATTTATTAAGGATGCATAAAATTTTATAAAATATGAACAAACAAACAATATGGTAAACTAGTAGAATTCCTGACTGGTTATAATTTTTTTTAATCACTTAAAAATAATTATCTTGGGAAAGTTTCTTAAATTCTTTTCTCATCTATAGAATGGAATAAAACTAATTAAATGTAATAATTTATATAAAGTGTAAGGCTTAATAAATGTCAGTTTGCTCCCTGCTTGTTCCAGGGACTAAATAACTGCTTGGAAATAAATATGGTTTAATGTGTTTAATAAAACCATTTGACTAATCTGCTCATAAATTGTGGCTTATAGCCCACATGTTCACTCCAAATATATGTGATAGTCCTCAGATTGTCCTGTCTTTGTTTTGTTGTTCTCCACGATCTAGATCAATGATAAATGTTAAGAAGTTACTATTTTTTTAATAGGAACCTTAGAGACATTATGAGATCAATGTTGAGGTTAAGTATAAGAAATTTATCCACGCTGGTGTTTTTTCATATAATATCAGTAGTTCCCACGTTCAAACTTCAATGAACAGGATTTTCAGAGGCACAGTTCAGCGAGTTGTCACTTGAATAAGAATGTTATGGAAGCATTCTTCCTTGAGTTTAACAGAATCCTCAGAAATGAGTAATATTTCAGATATCTTAGAAATGTCTGCTAGACAGATTTCATACGTTTGATTTGTCTTCCAGCTTTGCTTACTACTTACACACAAGGAAGATGGCTGATTACCACACTATAGGCATTGTCAGTTCAAAGTTATTTGTGAGTTTGCTTAGAAGTTTATTACTCATCTATTCATTCTCTACAGTATAAGTTTTTTAAAAAAGATTTTCCTCTCTCTTGTTTACCTCACACATGCTTTCATGTATTTTAGAGAACTCTATGAATAAAAGTGATTTTAATAGCTAACATTTATTGAGCATTCAATACACACACACACACACACACACATATAATATGCTTAGTAGCTTAGTATTTATAGCATCACTTTGAGGTAGATACTACTATATTCAGAAGTTCATAAATGAGAAAACTGGATCACCAAGAGGCTAAATCTCTATTAGCACACTTTCCTGGTTATTAAGGTAGAGACCTCATTGCCTCAGGTCTACCTTGCTAAACTCTACATTATGACACTGAGTTTGAACATCTGCAAACTGCATTTATCATGACAACTGCTGTCTTGTTACATTCGGACAATAGGGAGCAGCACAACAAAGAAATTACAAGAATGTTTTCCTTCTTCCCTGTGCTTGCCCTATAGGTCACCACTACCTCAGTCACAGGACTTTGCCTCAAGAGCAGCCGCGGGTTCCAGCCACCAGCTCTTCTTATTCTCCTAACACCAGTATTATTGGGATCCCTCCTGCTACCCCCAGCAGCGTGCTCACACATGCTCCTTAGAGTTCTGAGTTTCTTTTCTGTGGGACCCTTCTCGCTAGTCTATTTTATGATAATCCCAACCTTCCCCCTCCCTTCCCCCAGGTGTAAGGGTGATAGATTCTTCTTGGAGTTATTCCTGGATTACCTCGGTGCTTTTGTTTTTGTGTTTTACTCATCGGTGTAACCAAGTCTCTGTTAAACTCCTTCATTTCACATACCTGGTTCAGTTTCTTTTTCCCGCCAAGTCCCCTGATTGATAAAGTCCCTTGGCTCATTTCTTTACCTTGTTAGATCTCTTAATGTATGCCCCTAATGGGATGTAAATAAAATAGTTCATTTTATAACATTTTCAAATAATTATTGGTATAAATAAACAAATACAACTACTTCTTACATCGTGGAGGAGAATAATGCTCAGCTAGAGAAGGCTATCATATGCTCATGCCTGCTCTGTGAGCGGACAGTGCTAAGCCATGCCACCTAGAATCGGGGGTTAGCATGCCTTTATGCTCATATCTGTGTGGTTCTTGCTCTCCTAGGTTCTGAATCAACACTCTGCGTGCTCAGAACCTGCCAATATTTTTCAGCTCTCCACCAACCGAATCAAAAGTATGCCAATATCTACATTTCCCTCATCAAAAACCTTCCTTCTCACTATGCTCCATTTTTAAAAATCTGAACTTATATCCAAAATTCAAAAGAAAATAAGGCATTACTTGAATATATTAACTCATACAAGTAGTGTGTATATGCATGTGTGTGTGTGTGTGTGTTGCAGACGGAATGGCAATTCCACATGCCTAGTGATCCTTCTGTTTTAACCAGTCCTGCTGAACCATCTGAATTAACCATGCTGCATGGAATTGACTTTGCCATTTACTGATTCTGGGCTTTCAATAAATTACTCAAAGTCCACACACCCATTTTCTCACCTCGACGTTGGGGATTTTAAAAGTATCTGAATCAAGGATTATATGAAGTTAACCGAGTTAATAAACATAAAATGCTTAGAATGGCATCGTCCCATGGCAATTGTTAAGTGAATGTCAACAAGTGTTATTGTTATTATGCCTTAACATCCCAGAATGGCATAACGTGGAGAAACACATACTAGGAAAAAAATTAATGTATTCTGAACCATGTAAAGGAAATTTCCATAAACTAGACATAGTTTGCTCAAAAATGTGGAAAGAACAAACTGAATCAGACAATTTCTCCTGTGAACAGAAATATATGAAATGAAGTCAGGAATGTCAATGGAGCCAGCAGGCCCTTGGGGAGGTTAGTCTTATGCATGTCCATACCTGGATGGAGCATGAACCTTTAGACTGCGCCAACCACAAACTGTCACATCCTGTTGCAGTTCTCAGAATGAGGTTTATTTCACTAAACTCCAGCCTAGCAACTAACATAATAACGTACCGTAGAGGCATAGACCAATGTGCATCATTTTTGCCTACCCCAATCATGATTCTTTCAAAACAACTTAGAGAAGCCTGTGGCCTTTTCCTTTATACACTCTCTCCCCACCCCCACCCCCCCTCTTCTCAGAGGACATTTCCGGTTCCTCTTGAATCTGTGTCTCCTGGATTTGAATTCCTGAAGACTCCAGATAAACTTTTGGTTTACTTTGTAGCCTCAATTCTTTCTTGCTCAACACTCCCTTATACTTGGTTTATTAATTGCGTGGAACTCTTTCACACTTCTGGAGAAGAGATCCCCTCTGGTAAAAGGATGTGCGAAAACACTTCCTTCACCTCTCTACCCCTCATTTCTCCCTCACCATATGTTCTTAGAAGAAATGTGAAGGCAGATGCCAACAGCATGTAAAATTTTGATACTGCTTGTAGAAAGCAACCAGGGATTAAGTAAGGTTGCTGTACTGTTTGCTTCATTTAGACAAATTTCCTCAATCTTGTAAAGAACATTTTTCGAAGTTGACAGGAAACTGAGCACTTCTCCCCACTGCCAGCTCCAACTTTATGTGTGTGTGTGTGTTATCTATCATCTATCTATCTATCAATCATCTATCATCTATCTATCTATCATCATCTACTTATCTCATTATTAGTCAGATCTTTTCTTTCTTGTCTTGGATTTCTCTGACTTCCAAGTTTCATACATAGAAACTGCTATTTACTTTTGAATGTATTCTTTTATACTTTATTCACATTGATCTCAGTTATCATTCTCCCTTATTAGTACCAGAGTTGAATCCTAGAAGGCAAATACTTGAATATAGTGATTGAGTCAATCCTAAACTAGATCTCCTGCTCCTTGTCTGGCATCTTTCATTAATGTCTGTCTGGGTTAGAAGTACATGTTTTTCCTTTTCTAGGGTAAGGGGACATAGCTTGTAATGGATTCACATATGAACATATGATGCAAAATTGGTAATGACCAGAATTTTAACTATTACGAGAAGCTGAGTTTGGGATAGTGAAAAGCACTGGGTTCATTACTCATAAACGTGATGAACACATTCTAGGTCTATTGTACTAACCTTATTTACCTGTGGGTGGGAGGGATCCAGGTAATTTAGATGGAAGAGAGTTTTCATTTCTCTTTATCTTCTGTGCTGATCCTACCTAGCTGAGACTCCTCTCGTGATAAAAAAGACAAGTTCAGAATAAGTGTTTTTATAATTTTTCAATATACTGGAGAGACAGGGGTTGGAGAAAATATATCGTAAAACTTCAACTTTACCAGTTGGATTCTGATCATAGGACCCTGCAATGTTTTTTTCTGTTGTTTCAATTAAAACATTTTCTACTAAAAAATATGGGAAATAGTTATCTAAATATGTTATATATTCTTTGGAATATAACCTGTTGCAGAGAAATAAAAACACGTAGCACTCGGTCCATATGTACCAAGTCCTGGAGATTCTTGGAATCTATTTTTATTTCAGAAGAGAACTTCCTGGAGCAGGTAACCAAGACACATGGCAGACAGGATATAAAGAGAAAACCTCCCACACTGAGTTCTCTGAGTCTTCATCCATTCTACAAAACACGTAAGTGTAAAGAGGTATGGAATCTACTTACATCAAGTCTCACAATGTGATACGTTCGTAACTGCAATCTCTGCGCTTTTTATCTAGTGTGAAGTGTAATCATCTCTGGAGTTAATATGCCTTCCCTCCTTCATACTGAAAATCAGGTAGTGTGGTCCTAGAAATCTCTTTTTCTTTCCCCCTCTCTCTCTTTCATTTCCTCTCTTTCACTTATTCCTCCTTTCCTTTCTCTCTTTACACATCTAAAGCTTCTTCTGTACGTTAAAGCATTTTGTTTCACAAAATTTAATATTTTAATTGACCAAACAGCGCGCTCTCTCAAATCATAAAATTTTAAAATGCTTACTTATTCCTTAAGAGCAACAACCAACACCCTCAAAACAAACACGAATAAACATAAAAAAAAAAAAAAAAAAAACAAACACGAATAAACAAAAAACCCAGTGGGAAGAGGAAGTTACAGGGAAACCACATTTCCCAAGTGATACTTATGTTCTTGTTTGTTACTAATTCCCAAACTTGCCTCGATCCATCCCTGTCGAATCCTCATTTCTAGCAGCTTTACCATGAAAACTTCTGCTCCTCTAAAAGCTTGTTTGCATTAAAATACCAAGAAAACTCTTAAGAGTTAGGTTTATAAGAAACAGAAGAAATTGTCCTGCTTCATTCTGTTGCATTTTCTTGTATTTTTTAAACAAAACTCAATTTATCAATTCGAGAGAGGGTGGAACATAAAAGTAAAGGATGTTGCCATAAAAGTTGGAAATATATCCTCCATAACAGCTTCTGGGGCCGATCTGCATAGCAAGCTCTTGGTTGTTTATTCAGTGTGAAAGCTAATAAATCTATTTGTGAGAACTCCTAAAAGGCAATCATTTTCAGAAAGAGCGAATTCTGGCAAAAGTTATTGTTTCAGCAAATCCAAATGACAAGTGCTTTAATATGACAACATTTGCAGTTCCGGGGGCACAGTACATTTTGGAATCATAAAAGTAGCAACACATTCTGTGTGGCAAAACATACTGTGTTTAAATCTGTCCTCCTGAAACGTGCTGCTAATGGTTATACACAATACATTAAGGAGAGGAAGGATGACAAATTATAAACCTACACAGATCTCATCATTTCGCAAGAAAGTCTTTATTTTCCTTATTTATTTTTTTTTCTTTTGGTCCATCTGTTTTAGTTATACACTCTCTCCAAATTCAGCTAGAAATCTGTCTCTCAAGAGCTTTCTCACATTACATTTCTACTTTTCCTTACAGGGTATGCATTAGATCTTCCAGTAACAATAACTTTCTAGTTTATTGATAGCAGCAAATAACACAGAACTTTTTTTTAGATTAATTAATTAAAATAAACAACTTTTATTTATTATCTATTTAATTAATTATTATTATTATTTTTTTTTTTTTGCCACGTGTAAAAAGTAATGATTCATGATGCTCAGTAAGGTGAAACTCAGCTCCCATTTAACTTACTTCTTCAGTTTCTATTTTCCATTTGTCACTGGGATACAGGACACCAAACATTGTGGAAATTGAAAAGTTGATAGTCTTTGCCCTGAAGCTTACAGTCTGAGAATAAAAACTTGAGACAGGCAGAGTCAAAATGGGAAAGCTGTACCAAGGTGAAATAAACATTGTTAGAGGTAAGGCAGTAAGAAACCAATATACTGTGAACTCACAAGTAGAGACAAAAAATTGTGTTTATTTAAAAATTGTCAATCTCTGCAACTTCATGCTGCATGATGACCCCTGTTAGAGTTAGAGTGAGCTTAGATTTTCTTTTTTTTTTTTTCCTTAGGGGCTCATGGAGGCAGCCTCTTATTTGGACTCTCTGGTTCGTGCTCCAAACCACACTGCAGACAATTGCCAGGAAAACACTCAGCAAGTGTTGGAAGACATTCCTTCACACCCTGTAAGCAGACTCCCTTTTTCTCTGTCACATTTAATCTGCACCCGGTGCCCAGTTTTTTAAAGCTCTCTATTCTGTGGTCCTGCCATTCCTAAAGGGTCCACCCGTGACCCACTTTCCTGATCTGGACTGCTCAGTCTTCTGTGCTCTACCTACTGAAGCCTTGTCATCCAAGTCCAGATGAACACACCTCTTGCACGCTCCTGACTCTATGCTTTTTCACAGATACCAATTATGTGTTCGACGAAGATCGTAGATCTTGTAGACCATCAGCTCCTGTTTCTGCGGTTCCCTCAATTAGAAAATGTGCTGCTCGAGGAAATCTGTGATATATTATGTGCCCACATAGCTCACAAAGCCACGAACAGAATATGTCTTTGCTCTATTCTCAAAACCACATCTAGGTGATTAGATGACAAATGAACATTTTGTTTCTTAGACAAATTCGTCATTAATAATTATACTATTGATGCTCATTATATTAAGTATAAGTGCTGTGTTAATAAAAGTGTGGTTTGATCTACTTTCAAGTTTCAATTTCTATTCTTAAAACTGTTTCTGAATCCAACATGAGGCTCTAAGACAAATTTTAATTGCAATGTCTTTGGATAATTTTCCTCCATCTCAGTTCCATCCTAATTAACGTGAAAGGGGCCATGGGGTTAGTCTCCTAAGTTTCAACTGCAATAATACGAGTGAGGATAGTGTACATTCTCCTGAATACACACAGACGTCCACACACATACACATGCTGAATTTGGCTAAACTATTTTAATTATTTATAAGCTCTTGTTGCTTTGTAATCACATCACTTCCTCAGGCTCATCAAAACGTTTTTCTTCATACATGACTCTCCTATGCAGGCAAAGAGGTGTATTTACTTTCTGTGAACTTCCAGTATTTCAAGTAATATTTAACTTCCTTTTGGGTTTAAACTCAGTGATATTACTTGGTAAATAATACAATCGAGATTAATGAAAAACTGCCTCCAGTAGGTATACTACAACTCCCGGCATGATGTCAGATATTAATGCTGTTTTGCAATGTTAAAGGAATGTCGAAGGAATGTCTAGAGCAGAAAATGTTGTAAAATGGGAGAAGAGTCAGATCCTGATCTCTCTGCCTCTGGTTCCCAAAGTTTGACCGCTTTGCAATGTACTTTTCAATTTTTATGTACTCAAAGTGGTGAAGCGATGCAAATAATGAATCTCTCTCCCCCACATCCGCGCACGCGCGCGTGTGTGTATGTGTGTGTGTGTATTCCTACCTGAAATATACATCCACAGCCATTCTCACACTTCATTTACAATAAAAGTCAAACTCATTAGCTGTCTTTCATCTAACTTTTCTACTGCTGTCCTCACACTGCACTGGACCCAACTCAAATTTCTCATGATTTTGAAAATATGACCTGATCTTTCTCACCAGTCCGTCACCTGTACTGTTCACTCTACCTGACATTCTTTCCATTTTCCTCTTAATTGCCAAATTCAAAGCTCTTGTCAAGAGTCACCTTCTCCTTGATGATGCCATGACGCACTCCTTTGCTCAGTCTAGTTTCCATCTCCTTCTCTTGTCCTGAAGTCCTTGAGTACTCTGTGTCACCTCTGCACAAAAACTGCCCTCCTTGAGATCACCAAGGCTATCCACATCGACCGTCTACACTCTCAGTTATCAGTAAAGTATCTTACAGAGCATATGAGCCAGGTGTGATGTATTTAGTACCAGTGATAGGCATTCTTCACACGGTGTTCAGAATACTATATTACATTACGTTTCAACTAACTTACTTTTCTGGTTCTTTCTATTTCTCAACATTGCTTAGTGCTGATTGTTAGTCCTCCTTTTTTTCCTCTCTTATAAATAATCTCCTGATGATCTCATTGGTCTCATGATTTTAAATAGGGGAGAAGCTAACAAATTTATTTTCATGATAGCTTCATTTTTTCAGTTGCTCAGTTACAAAACCCCTGAAGTTACTTTTTCTCTCACCTACCACATCCATCAGAAACGCTTGTCATCATTTGGATTTTATCCACTTCCCTCTGTCTCTTCACCTCTTCATGTCTTCCCTCTAATCTAAGCTGTTATCATGTCAAGTTTCAATTGCTGCAATAACCACTAGGTCTCAAGTTCCTCTGGGGCTCTCTACAATCTGTTCTTAAGACAGATGCTGCAGTGATCCTGTAAAATGTGGTGTAATTCTCACGTCTTCTCTGGCCCAAACCAAGCAATGATTCTCCATTTCACTCAGAGTAAAGCCAAAGAAAGACCTTCCCATGACCTTGCTGGCCCTGCTGTGGATTGAATTGTATCTTCCCACAATTTATATGTTGAATCTGTATCCTATAGCATGATGGTATTTGGAAATGGGGCCTTTGAGAGATCGTTAGATTCAGGAGACAGCATGAGAGTGGGGCTCTTATGGAATTCGCGCCCTTCTAAGAAGAGATGCCAAAGAATGTGTTCTTCTCTCTGCCATGTGAGGACACAGGCAGGAGGTGGTCATTTGAAAGCCAGGAGGAAAGCCCTCGTGGGAACTCAACAGTGCTAGCACCCTGATCTTGGACTTTCACCCTATGAAATGGTGAGAAAATAAATGTTTGTTTTTTAAGCCATTCAGTCAATGGTATTTTGTTACGGCTGCCCACACTAATGCAGACAGACCTCTGTTAGCTTTCTGAATTTTTATTCTATTATCTCCTTTAGCCCAGTCAGAGCCTCCTTATTTTTTATAAGACCACTAAGTATAATATTGCATTAGAAACTAGTTCTACTTATACCCTTTTCTTGACATAATCTTTTGGAAGTCATTCATCTGTGAAAAGATTTCATCTCTTTCAAGTCTGTGGCTCAAAATCCCACTTTCTCAGCAAAGTCAATACTGGCTGCCCAATATGCCACCAGTTTTACACCTGACCCCAGGATTCACCACTGTCATTACTCTGCTCTATTTTTTTTTAATTTTCAATTAAATTCCAGTTAGTTTTACTCTGCTCTATTTTTTTTAAATTTTCAATTAAATTCCAGTTAGTTAACACACAGTGTAATGTTAATTTCAAGTGTACAATATAGTGATTCAGCACTTCCATACAACACCGATGCTCATCACAAGTGCACTCCTTCATCCCCATCACCTATTTAACCCATTGGCTATTGTAGATAATAGATAATACTGCTATAAACACCATGTTTGGGTGCATGTATCCCTTCAAACCACTATTTTTGTATACTTTAGATAAATACCTAGGAGTGCAATTGCTGGATCATAGGGTAGCTGTATTTTTAACTTTCTGAGGAACCTCCATAGTTTTCAAGAGCAGCTGCACCAGATTGCATTCCTACAAAAGTGCAAGAGGGTTCTCCTTTCTCCACACCTTTGCCAACACTTGTTGTTTCTTCTGTCGTTGATCTGCGTCATTCTGACAGGTGTGAGGCGATATCTCACTGTAGTTTTGATTTGCATTTCCCTGATGATACAGTGATGTTGAGCATTTTCTCATGTGCCTGGTGGCCATCTGGATGCCATATTTGGAGAAATGTCTATTTATATCTTCTGCTCATTTTTTTAATTTTATTATTCATTTTTGGGGTGTTGCGTTTTCTGCATCTATTTAAACGATCATATAGTTCTTATCCTTTCTTTGATTAATCAATTAGTTTTCACATTAACATTAAAAACTTTGTATATAACTAGCTTCTTTTTATTGAGGTATAATTGATATACAATATATTAATTTCAGGTGAACAACAAAGTGGTTTTACCTTTGTATACATTGGGACATAATCATCTCCATAAATCTAGATACCATACGTCACCATACTAAGTTCATACACTGTTATTAATTATATTTTCCCTACTGTGCATTAACATCCTCAGGACTTATTTATTTTATAACTAGAAATTTGTACTTTCTGATCCCCCTCACCCATTCTGCACCCCAACTGCCATCCTACTAGTAAGTACCAATCTATTCTCTGTAGCCTTGCTTTTGTTTTGTTTTATTTAGATTCCACATAAGCTGAATCATATAATATTTGCCTTCTTTTTTGACTTATCTCATATAACATATAATATCCTAAAGGTCCATCCATATTGTTGCAAATGGCAACATTACATTCCTTTTTATGGCTGAGTATGTGTCTATATACCACATTTTCTTTATCTGTTTATCCATCATGAACATTTAGATTGTTTCCATATCTTGGCTATTGTAAATGATGCTGCAGTGAGTATAGAAGTGCACATATATTTTCGAATACGTGTTTTCATTTTCTTTGGAAAGATATTCAAAAGTAGAATTGCTGGGTCTTATGGTGGTTCTATTTTTTTCATTTTTTGAGGAATTTTAATACTGTTTACCACAATGGCTACACCTATTTACATTCCCAACAACAGTGTACCAGAGTATCCTTATTCTCAACATTATTGTCAAAAGTTGTAATTTTTTTGTCTTTTGCCTAATAGTCATTCTGACAGGTGTAAGGCGATACCTCATTGTGCTTTTGATTTGCATTTCCCTGATAATTAGTGATGTTGCACCTTTTTTCATGTGCTTTTTGACCATCATTATGACTTCTTTGGGAAAATGACTATTCAGACCCTCTGCTTATTTTTTTAATCAGAGTTTTTATTTTTATTTTTGTTGTGATTTGAGTGGTATGCATTCTTTATATATTTTGAATATTAACCCATTATTGGATATACCATTTGCAAATATCTTCTCCCATTCAGTAGGTTGCCTTTTTGTTTTGCTGATAATTTTTTTTTTCTGTGTAGAATCTTTTAATGTGAAGTAGTCTCATTCACTTACTTTGCTTTTATTGCCTTGCCTTTGAAGCCAGATCCAAAAAAAATTCACTAAGACTAACAGGAAGGAGTTTACAGTTTATGTTTTCTTCTAAAACTGTTAGGATTTTATGTTGTGGCTTTAATTCATTCTGAGTTAATTTTTTGTGTGCAGTATAAGACAGTAGTTCAGTTTCAGCCTTTTATAGATGGCTGTCCAGCTTTCCCAACATCATTTACTGAAGAGACTGAACTCTCCTCATTGTATATTCTTGCCTCTTTTGCCATAAATTAATTGACACTATATGTGCAGATTTATTTCTGGGCTCTGCATTCTGTTCTGTTCCATTGATCTGTGTGTCTATTTTTATGCCAATACCATACTCTTTTGATTACTATAGTTTTGTAATATAGCTTGAAATCGGGAAGTATCAGGGACTTTGTTCTTGATTTTCAAGATTGCTTTGAATCTGTAGATTGCTTTGGGTAGTATAGACATTTTAACAATATTAATTATTTCAATCCATGAGCACAGAATATCTTTCCATTTATTAGGGTCTTCTTCAATTTCTTTCTTCAATGTCTTACGGTTTTCAGTATATAGGTCTTTTTCCTCATTGGTTAAATTTATTCCTAGGTATTTTATTCTTTTTCATGCAACTGTAAGTGGGACTGATTTCTCAGTTTCTCTTTCTGATAGTTCATTATTAGTGTATAAAAAACAACAGATTTTTGTATCTTAATTTTGTATCCTGCTACTTTAGTGGATTCACTTACTAGTTCTAGCAATTTTTGGTGGATTCTTGGGGTTTTCTGTGTTATGTCACCTGCAAATGGTGACAGTTTTGCCTTTTTCTTTATAATTTGGATGCCTTTAATTTATTTTCTTATCTGATTGCTGTGGTCAAGATGTTCAATACTATGTTAAATAAAAGTGGAAATAAATAACAAGACATCCTTGTCTTGTTACTGATCTTAGAGAAAAAGCTTTCAGCTTTTTACCATTGAGCATGTTAGTTATAGGTTTGTCATATATGACTTTTATTATGTTTCAGTACCTTCCCTCCACACCCATTTTGTTGAGAGTTTTTATCATAAATAAATGTGGATTTTTGTCAAATGCTTTTTCTGTATCTTTGGAAGTGATCATATGTTTTTAATCTTTTATTTTGTTAACATAGTGTATCACATTGATTGATTTGCAGATATTGAGCTATCCTATGGAATAAATCCCACTTTATCATAGTGCATGACCCTTTAGTCTATTGCTGAACTTGATTTGTTAATATTTTGTTGAGTATTTTTGCATCTGTGTTTATTAAGGATACAGATCTGTGATTTTTTTTTTTTTTTGGTTTTGTTTTTATAGTGTCCTTATCTTGTTCTGGTATTAAGAGTAATGCTGGTCTTGTAAAATGAGTTTGGAAGTGTTTCTTTCTCTCCAATTTTTTGAAAAAGTTTGAGAAGGGTAGCTATTAAATCTTTCAATGTTTGGTAGAATTCATCAGTGAAGCTGTTGGTGTAGGACTTTTGTTTGTTGCACAAATATACATAACAGTCTATTTTAGGTTGATAACAACTTAAATTTAAATACATTGTAAAACTTCACATTTTTATTCACCCTCTCATTTTATTTTTATTTATTTATTTTTCATTTTATTTTTAATGTAAAATTTACTTTTTTTTTTTGAGAGAGAGAGAACATGACGGGGAAGCAGAGAGAGAGGGAGAGAGTATCTGGAGCAGGCTTCACATCCATCACAGAGCCAAACACAGTGCTCAATATCACGACCCTGAGATCATGACCTGAGCCAAAATCAAGTGTTGGATGCTCAACCAACTGAGTCACCTTAGGCATCCCTCATTTTACTTCTTTTTATTTTATGTGTTCTTTAATTATTGTGGTTTTATTTAGTTTTACTACTTTTTTATTTAAGTATAATTAACATACAATCTTATATGAGTTTCAAGTGTACAACATATTGATTCAACAATTCTATACATTACTCAGTTCTCACCACTGTAAGTATAGTCACCATCTGTCACCATACAACATTATTACATTACTATTGCCTTTATTCCCTATTTTACTACTTTTATCTTTTAATCTTCATATTAGCTTATATTTACCACCTTTATATGTTTACTCTTCCAACTGAGATTTTCACATTCATACGTTTTCTTCTTTTTAAATAATGGCATTTCTTTTTTTTTTTTTTTTAATTTTATTTATTTATTCATGAGAGGCACAGAGAGAGAGAGAGAGAGAGAGAGGCAGAGACACAGGCAGAGGGAGAAGCAGGCTCCATGCAGGGAGCCTGACATGGGACTCGATCCTGGGACCCCAGGATCAAGCCCTGGGCTGAAAGCAGTGCTAAACCACTGAGCCACCTCTTTAACATTTCTTGTAAGGCCAGTTTAGTAGTGATGATTGGGCTTTTACTTATCTGGAAAACTTTATCTTTCCTTCAATTGTTAGGTAGAGTATTCTTGGTGGGCAGATTTTTTTCCTCTCAGCATTTTAACTATGTCATGCCACTCCTTTTTGGTCTGCAAAGTTATTATTGAAAAATCTGCTGAAAGCCTTTGGAATTTTTCTTGAATATGACAACTTACTTTTCTCTTGCTGCCTTTAAGATTCTTTCTTTAATTTTAACTTTTCACTTTTTAACTATAATGTATGTTGGTGTGATTCTCTGAGTTCATTTTATTTATGACTCTCCATGCATGCATACTGAACTTGGACACCAAGGTCTTTTTCTGAGAGTTTGTCTTATTTGGAACCGATTTTTATCTTTCTTCATTTTGCTTGACTCTGCGTTTGTTTATATGTTATGCAAAGCAGCTACCTCCTTCAGTCTTGAAGGAGTGGCCTTGTTTTGGTGATGAAACTTCTCATTCACCCTTGTCCTAGTTTCCTGTGATCTCTCAAACCTTTGTGTTTGTCTAAACAGCCTGATTTATTCTTGATATGTCTTCATTGTTGAGGGTGTGGCAAGATCTGCCAGTGTTCCAAAGGGAAGAATCTTATTTTGTATCAAGTTTCAGGCTGACTGGAAGTCATCCCCTTGGGCACCAACTTTTAAAGCATTCAAATATACATAGTCCTCAGAAGCCACAACTGTAAACACTGCTAGCCTCTGGATCTCTCAATTTGGAGACATCTCCTGGGTAATAGTTGAAAAAAACAGGACTCCGATGAGCCCACTCCTGGGAGTTCTCATCAAGTTGTAGCAAGACTAAGGCAGTACACAAGAATGGTGTCTCCTTTCTTACATTCCCTGGGAATGCTTCCATAGCTTATAAATGTGTGAGAAACATAGAGCCTGTTTCTTAAGCTGAAGCTCCAGAATAAGTAAATAAGCCTTTCTCACAGGAAGATTAGAGCTGTGTTTCAATCTCTGTGCAGTGCCCTAAGGGTTTGATATGCCAAGAACTGTCCTTCCGATTTTATAGTATTTTGAAGCTCAGGAAAGCCAGCCTTGTTGGCATTCCTGAGCTTCAAGGGGTGTCCCTTGTTGTTTGTGTATGCCTACTGGCCTTAATAAGGCAGCTGGGAAGTGTGGTAGGTAACACACCCCAGCTTCAGAAAGATAGCAAGAAAATGTCTTGATTGTGTGCACTAGTGGGCTTCAGAGATGCTATGTGTTATTAGCTTCTTTTTTCTTAACACTTCTTTTGTGAATGAATAAAACATAATTGCATTAGGTTGTTCCATTTGCAACACTGAGTTTGATCTCTCCTAATGTGTCTTGATTACAACAAAATATTTCCTGTAAAGATCTAGAGTTCTTATCACAAACCCCATTGTAATATACCTGAAGCACTTGATGAAGCACTGAAGTCTATGATCAAGATAAAAACATCCTTATCCTATTCTAGGATGAAGGCCACACTTCATATTCTAGATCTTATATTCTCAAGACCATATTTCAGATCTTATGGGTTCAGATCCAGCTGTTTGAGTTTCTAACACTATTATATTCTTTTGACCCTCTTTCACTTTAAACATACCATTTCACAAGACTTGTATTAAAACTTTTTCTCAAAGTCTCTTTAAAAAAAAAATTTATTCATGAGAAACACAGAGGCAGAGACACAGGCAGAGTGAGAAGCAGGCTCCTCGCAGGGAGCCCCATGTGGGACTCAATCCCAGGACCCCGAGATCATGTCCTGAGCCAAAGGCAGACGCTCAACTGCTGAGCCACCCAGGCAAACCTCAAAGTCTCTGTTTAAACCATTCCCAGGCTCCCTACAATGTTTCCTCAAATTTGTGAATTTTAATCTTTAATATTAATCATTTAAGATGTTTCTTTAAAAGTTCCATATGATTTATTTAAAGTTTTTTTCTTCTTTTGATTATGAATTCCTTTCTCTCAAATGAGTTACTATATATAAAATATCTTTAAAAATAAATGAAAGTTTTTATAACATTAATTCCCTTTTTCACTTCAAACATCATTTATTTATCTTTACTGTTTCATCACCACTTTTAAAAACTCTAGACTACAATACAAAGTGTAAACTTTTTTTTTAACGTTTTGTTAATATAATATACTCCTTCCATTTCCATCATTATTTTGTATGTATTTCTTTTAGTTTTGGGATTTTTTTTTTTTTTTTTTTTTTTGCTTTTATATACTGTCACACCATTAGTGAGAGTGAATCTAAAAGGTTTTAGGCACCTAAGTAAGTTTGTTCTTATGTGCACTCAAGTCCCTGCCTGAGAGTGAATTAGGCACTTAGAGAGGACCATTAGCACCTGCAGTGCATGTATAACGCTCAAACAGCACCCAAGTGGCTCAAAGAATTTATGTACTTGATGCCAAAGATTCTTACAGAGCTTGACTTAGGTACTAGGGAGAAAGGAATAACAGGATCCTGGGAGATTATCTGATCTAACTCCTTGCCTTCAGGCAGGCACATGTTGAGGCACTATTCAGGGAAGATCTTTTCTAATTTTCATTCTGGATACCTCATGTTAATTCTTTTTCTTCTCAAAAGTACACAAAGCAGGTATCACAATGTCATGCACTTGGTGCTGTTTGACACTTGCTGGATCTGATGGTTGCCTTGCATCATTTTTGTTGTTGATATTTGGAGGTATCCACCTAGCAAGGCTTAATATATTTTACTACTCACTATTTTATTTTATTTTATTTTATTTTATTTTATATTTTATTTTATTTATTTTTATTTATTTTTTATTTTTTTTTCTACTCACTATTTTAAATTGAAATAAGACTAGTATTCTGTGGGTTTAAATTTAGGTATCAAGGATAAGCTTAAATAGGTGATGTAAAGTAGAAACAAATCCTTTATTATGAATCAGAAGAGATTCCAGCTGGTTCTGCCATCAGAGTCTTGGTACTTTAGAGACTTAGCGTTTACTTCCCTTGTTAAGTGTTAAAAATAATATCTACATTAACTACCTCATTGAATTGTTGTAAGGATTAAATAAACTAGTGCATGTGACAGTGCCAAGAAATCTACAGAGTACTATTAAATTATAAGGCCTTTAATCACTATCCCTTCTATGTCTATGGCAGAATTTGTTTACGTAGCTATTATAGTGCTCAGGATATTGTTTCTTATTATTAAATGTGTCTCTTCTGTTTCCCAACACCAAGGATGTCAACTACTAGAAAGCAGAGGCTCTAATTTATTGCCTGCTCCCTGAATGTAAACAAGTGTGGTGCTATGGATGTAATAGCCAATAAAAAAATGTGGAATAAATGAGTAAGTAAAATGTGTAAATCTCATTACTGATTATTTGCAAAATTAATACGCTACTGTACTAAGTTGGAAACAGGAAACAAAGGCCTAATGAAAATAGTTTAAGCTATAGATTGCTAGATTTCAGTGGTGAAAAGCTGATGATGTAAATCCATACAAGAAATATTGGCAACACAAATTTAGAAGAGAACATCCACGCTTTAAAATTATTGGAAAGGGATAACTCATTCCAAAAAAAAAAAAAAAAAAAAGTCCGTATTACCATTTGTGATTGTGTCCACTCATCACACAAAAGTCCAGTGTGCTTTACGCAAAAGAATGATGGACACCAGAGGTCAAATACTAGGTCAGTCATATTCTAGGTAGGTGGTCTTGGCAAGCCGGGAATTTTATGATTCATCCAGGACAGGGATGTCTATTACTTAGTTTTAAGGTATTATGAAGTGTTGCCCTGCTTTAGGACCATCTCAATCCATTATTTCAAAGTTTTACTCAAGTCTGTTGTAAACATTAATCAAGGCAGTAATTTAGAAAATTAGGAGCAGAAAATTCAGCAAAAGCAATTGTATACAGTCTGGTGTAGCTAAAACAAATATAAGAACACCAAGTATTATTTAAAATATTTGAATAAACTCTGATATTCTCACCCTTCCTGAAAGAAGTATTTATCAAAATTACTTGAATATTAATAAAAGAGAAAACTTTGTGGTATGGGAATATTCAAATACTGACAAAATTATGTTATATATCAGAGGAGGGAAAACTGTGAAGAAAGATAAAACATAGTCTACTTATAAAGAAGTGAGACTTCACTTGATTTAAAATGCTTAGATGTTTGCTGACATTAGTAAATGGGATTTTAAAATATTAATTCAGAACCATTTGCTTCTCATTTAATCTACATCAAAATTCTAAAAGAGGATACTATAATCAGTGATATTATTGTTAAGAACACATCAGAAAAAGATACTAAGACTATCTCCCCTCTAGAAAAAAAAAAAAAAAAAAGAATATCTTACCAAAAGGAGGAGAAAAAAAATGCTGAGTAGTCTTTCAACTCCCAATCACATACTTGTCTAATTGTCCTGAAATTTTAGAGGCTGAGAATCCCAATGGGCCAGAGGAGTGTTAGTGTTAAAGAAAAGAAAAACATAAAGAAAATATTGCTTATTTGTGTAGAGGCTAAGAGTTTACAGTTTGACTGTTCACATCTTTTATTCAATCTGATGTTATACCAGTTGTTATAAAATCAACCAAAGTTTGTACAATTTTCTCTTTCCTTCAGATCTTTTAATTGGCTAACCTTATGGCATTTTTTTTAAATTTTTATTTATTTAGGATAGTCACACAGAGAGAGAGAGAGAGAGAGAGAGAGAGAGAGAGGCAGAGGGAGAAGCAGGCTCCATGCACCGGGAGCCCGACGTGGGATTCGATCCCGGATATCCAGGATCGCGCCCTGGGCCAAAGGCAGGCGCCAAACCACTGCGCCACCCAGGGATCCCACCTTATGGCATTTTTAACCAACATATTTACTTGGGTTAGAAAATATTTGCAAAGATTTATTAATATTGTTTTTGTTGAAAAACATCAGAAGAATTTTGTACGTACATGAGTGGTGGCTTTTGCTATCATGAAATTCTGATTCTTCCGTTTTTGGAGATGGGGAGATCAAACACCACTTATTGGGAAAACTTTAGCCAGCCAAAGTAAGGAACGAGATAAATGCAAGTACCAAATGAAATATTCCAATAACTGATATCTAAAAATGTGTGTGAGAAGTAGTAACAGGCAGAGTCTTATATATAAAGAGGGAAATAAACGAAGATCAAGAAATTGAAGAATATTCTAGTTAAAAAGGGCAGTCTACTCTCACTTTACAATTTATAGTTAAGTGACTACACCAAGGTGACAAATATCTGAAAACCTACATTTCACGATATCTGAGATAGGGTTTGTTCCACTGGTTGACCTTGGTTAAAAAACTGAATCTTTTGTGAGTCACAAAATGATGCAACATGATGCAATGGTTGAGTGTGACCTGTGGAGCTAGAGTCCTTGAGGTCAAATCCCGTTTCTGTTATTTACCAACAATGTGACTTTGGGCAACTTTAACTTCTCTGTATCTTTGTTTCTTTATCTGTAAAAGGGTCCTAAGGATAGCACATACCTTTGAGAGATTTTTGTGAGTACCTTATTTAATTCATGAACAGTGCAGAGAACAGGACTTAACGTGTAGTAAGGGTGTATCTGTTTCCTGTGGATGCCTTAGTAAATAACCACAAATTTGGTAGTTTAAAACAGCAATTTATTCTCTCAGTTTGGAAAACTTGAAGTCTTTAACCTGGTAGGTCCACATTCTCTCTGGAAACTCTAAGGAACAATTTATTCCTTGTCTCTTCCATCTTCTGGTGCTGCCCCAGCATTCCGGGCTTGTGGCCATCTCCCTTTCAATCTCTGCCTTTATCCTCATATCCACGTCTTTGTATTCTCTGTGTGAAACTTTCTTTTGGGGAATCCCTGGGTGGCTCAGTGGTTTAGCACCTACCTTTGGTGCGGGGCATGATCCTGGAGTCCTGGGATCAAGTCCCACATCAGGCTCCCTCCATGGAGCCTGCTTCTCCCTCTGCCTGTGTCTCTGCCTCTGTGTGTGTGTGTGTGTGTGTGTGTGTGTGTGTGTTTCATGAATAAATAAATAAAATCTTAAAAAAGAAACTTTCTTCTGCTTCTATTTTATGACTATTGTGATGACATTTAGGACACACTCAGACAATCCAGAACAATTTCCTCATCTTGATATTCTTAACTTAATTGCATCTGCAAGGACACTTTTCCAGGTTAATTAACATTTACAAATTCCGGGATCAGGATTTGAGATGTTTAGGTGACCAAATTCAACTTACTACACAAGGGCTTTACATTGTTACTATTGTTCTAATTTGGGGTCTTTGGGTGCCCTAGTTTTATGACTAAGTTTGGCAGAGTCATTTCTTAAAATAGTAGGTCATTAATCACTAGACCCAAAGAGAGGGAAAGATCTTGAACAAAGCAGGACAGGCTCACAGGATAGGCTCAGGGCTACCAGCAATTCTTGATGACGAAGGAAGAAAGGAAGAGCCATATTTGAAAAAAAAAAAAAAAAAAGGAAAAGGAAAAAGAAAAAGAAAAAAAAGTAAAACTATAAAAAAAAGTCTATTCCGACAAACAAAACACTAAATAGATTTATGGGAATCGTGCTTCTCTAATCAACATATCAATCATTTAGAAATATAGCTCAATTGTGAATCACAGTGAGATAAATATGATTTCTTTTCTTGAAACTTCTACTGTATTTGTTAACTTGAGTAAAAACACTTGCTGATAATAAAATCAACTACTGGTTTATGCAGTTGTCCAGTACTGTTCAAGAATCCGATCAGTCCCATTGAAATGATGAAAACCAAACAAATCTCATCTTGAGTTTCTGCTCTCACCAAGCCATTTCTAATTCCCTCTCCATATAAGTGAGGGCCCTGACAGGAACAGACAGTCTTGGTGTAATTAGAGGACAGTTTGCACATAAAAAGGTGGGGGGAGGGACTAGAAATAGCAAGAAGAGATGGGGCCATTCTCCAAATATAGCACCATCAGGGAGCCCCCACCGGGCATGGGGGAGCATGGACCTGGGCTGAGAGAGCTGAGTGGAGGAGTCTTTCAGACTCCAGCCACGTCCTTTGACAGGAATGCATCCGTACCATGGTGACCCAGTAGACAAGAAGCCCGCGAATAAGGGCCCTGAGGGATCTTTTTGTTTGTTGTTTGTTCGTTTTGGCTTTGGATTCCTTTTCTTCTTCTTCTTCTTCTTCTTTTTTTTTATTTTAAATTCAATTTAGTTAACCTATACTGTATTATTAGTTTCAGTTTTATGTTTCCTGTCTTCTGTATGGTATTCTGGTTACCACGTGAATACCAGAGGACTAAGAAGTCCAGTGACTGAGTCCACCTGGGTCATCCTCCCAGGACACAGGCATGAGGGAGGATAAAGGATGATGGGTGCTGAGAGAAGGTATCCCTCATGCTCCCTTGGAAACTTTTTATATATTATTGCATGCATTTTTTCTATGTAAAAAATCACCTTTGTTGAGCAAGAGTCTTCTTGCTTAAATATAACTTATATCCCCCAGTGCAGTATTGGGACCAATTTCCACAGAGTTATTTGATATTCTTTAGTGATGGGACTAGGCTCAACCAGAGTCAAGCATAAACTAATATCTGTCTTTCAAAGAAGGGAATAAAAAATAACTTCTATCGGATGCTGCAGAGTAACTTCCAAGGTATGTTTTTCCAAAAACTCCAGTTTCCATATGAGTCTTCTTAGCCGACACTTTGAATATGGCAGAGGGATTAGGAAGTTTTATTAACCTCTTCTGAAACATCCTTTATAGGGTCCAAAATCCAAATAGTTTTACTCCTTTGCACCTTAGGACAGACTTAGAAATAATTGTTTTTAATACATTTTTTTTCTTTCTTCTTAAGCAGCTCATCTTAATATATCATGATCTTCTCAGATTGAGAAATCATTTCTTTACTGACTTGTACATTAAATCATCAATACAATTTATTAGGGTACAGGAGGTGATTATCAAGCTCTGTCATTACAGATTATATTTCTTCATGCAACATTAATATCATTAAAGTAGAATTCACCTATTGCTAGGATAACACATTAAGGGTGTATTGAATTTTTTTCCAAGTTAAATGCAAACTCTTCCTGCCTGTGTTTCATAATAGGTTGGGAAAAGCTAGCATGAACAAGATAAATAGGAGCATGCCTTTGTCCTGCATCTAGGCGAGCTTCCACTCCTCCAGTGATTAAAAGCCTGGACTCTGGAGCCAAACATCCTGGATTCATAGTCTAGCTCCACCTCCTATTAGCTGCATGACTTTGCCGAAGTTACTTAATCGTTCTGTGCTTTGTTTTCCTTCGTAAAGTGAGTTTGAATAGTACCTACTTCATACACTTGTCATGAGCATTAAAACAGTTAAAATACTTAAAGCATGAACTAGAGGGCCTATAGGGACGGTTGGTTAGCTTAGTGGTTGAGTGTCTGCCTTCGGGTCGGCTCATAGCGAGATCCAGGTGTCCCGGATCCATGGGAAGCCCACTTCTCCCTCTGCCTGTTGTCTGCCTCTCTCTCTCTCTCTGTGTATCTCTTACATAAATAAATAAATAAAATCTTAAAAAATAAAAGAGAAAGAAATAGAGTGCCTATAAAGAGCTATGTAAGAGTTTGCTCTTATTCTTAAACCCCATTATTTTACGTCTATTATTTCTTTAATTAGAAATCGTATTCCCTAAGGTCCTTCTTAGAGCCAATATTGTTTTAATTTCCCACTACTTTTAACTTTAACAAGACCAGAGGTTTCTACTAAGCATGTCCTCTTGAAACCTGAGAGAAAAGCAGCACTATCAATCAGCAACCAATCACTTGGTTATAATTCCCACACCACCGTGCTACACGGTGTCACTCAGAACAAGGATCATGCAAAACATTTTTAACCTCCCCGTTCATTTTTGACTTATTCACCACGATAGCCTGATACCTGTCTAAGGTTACAACCAGCCTCTGGTGTCCCTGTTTGGAACTAATGGCACAACCTACAGAGCCCAGGCATCTCCTCCACGGTACCCTGCAATCCTTGTCATTTCAATCTTCCACAGAGAAGTTAACGATAACTAAAGAAATGCAATATTTCTTTTTCCTTTTAAAAATTCTATGTAATCCAATGAGGCAGACCTCTAAGAGATAAGTCTTCAGACTCCACTGAGAATTCTACTTGCCATCCTATATCTTAATGTCGGAGTCACAGGAGATACATTCAATCAATCAAGCATTATATGTTCTTCCCGAATCCTCTCCATGGTATCTTTCCACTGAGATTTACCCTAATGGCCTATTTCCATAGCAAATCATCTAAACTATACTTAAGGAAGTCAGTGCAATCAGAATATGTGACAGAGAGAAGCACCATTTTTCATAAGTGATAGTGGTACAAAGTTCTTAAAACTTAAAACATCCTCATCTGTTCCGGGAGATGATAATATGAGGGAGAGGCACATCAGATCTCCAGGATGCTCACATGAGGCATGAAAACTCGGCCCTACAGTGCAGAGCAAGATCTGAAGCACACTGCTCACCTCGTGAGTGTCAGGGAGGTGCACAACCCACCCACATTTCACAGGGTGAGGGAAGGCACAGAACACAGCCTTGAACACGCTCCACATTTGTCATCTGTAGCTTCGGAGGCTGATGAAACCCTACCTATCCAAGTGTGTTCTTGAACTCAGAGCCGTAGAGTTAGAACAAGAGTCCCATCACCCTCAGATGTCTCTGAGTGTCTGGCCAACAATCCCTTAGGCAATCACACAGCCTATGTCTAGCACTCATCATGTTTAAATACATTTGTTAGACATAAAATTTTGGAATCCATCGTACCTGACACATTATTCTTAGTGACTCATTTGTGCTGTGATTTGTTAACATCGAGTGTAGGGTGGAAAGTCATGCCATTATTTAATGATTTTCTTGAACTAGGGTAAGACATTTGCACTTAGAAGATACCCACTGACTCTAAGTTGCATTGAGGACGACGTGCCAAACTTGCTAAAAAGGGCATTGGTAGCTATGGATTGAAGTTCCCAGCTTAGTTTTACGAACCTTCATGCTTCCTCTCTGCTTTAACGGAGTCACCATGTTTATGCACAGATGTGTTTCTGACTTGTATTCTTTCCCCAGGGACTCCTGTACACTGATTGAGAGCTACAGTGACTAAAATTGAGAAATGATAGAATCATCTAACAACACATAGAAAATAGAAGCAGGAATTGACTGAAGCAAAGCTTTTGGAGCCACCATGATTAGCGGAAGACACAAGGCAAGAGCTTGAGTTGAAGAATTATGTCCTCCTAGTTCCCTGCTTCACCCCCACTAGACAAGTCCCCTTCAAGAAAAGTATTTGCCTTTTTGGGGGGACACCTGGATGTCTCAGTCAGTTAAGCATCTAACTCTTGATTTTGGCTCTGGTTGTGATCTCAGGGTTGTGGGATGGAGACCTGCGTGCATCAGGCTTCATGCTGGGCATGGAGCCAACTTAAGATTTTCTCTGTCCCTCTACCCCTCCTCCCCCCAACGTGTGGTGTGCTTTCTCTCTCTCTCTCTCTCTCTCTCTTTCTCTCTCCAAAAAAAGAAGAAGAAGAAAGAAAATTCTTTCCCTTTTTGTTCTAGTATAAGCAGAACTTAGAGCAGAGCCTGGCAATAGTGGGTACTTGATAAATATTTCATAAATGGATGAACAAAAGAACTAACGTAGCACAGGAAAAAAAGCAGCATTTGAAGATTAGAAGATTGGTGTAGCTAAGGACATGGTGAACTCTTCTGCTAAAAGAAAATCAGGCTGCTAATAATAGACAATGTCCATTTGTTTCTAGAGTAAATATTTACCAATTTGGGGGAAGCTGTGTTACTAAATAAGACCTAATAACCTCATGCTCATATAGCACCTTGTTAGCAAGGGCCCAAAAGAGCAGTGCAACAAAACACAAATGCAAACGATCCCATTGATAAAGTTAAAAAGCTGCGACATAACAGTCTCAAAATATTTGTTTTATCTGGTTGTTTATCCCTTACGGGATTGAAAACGTCTATGGATGGTGATAGTATCTCGCTCATCCTTGTTCCCTGCTAGTACACAGTATCTGGTTCAGAGTCAGCGTGCATGTATTAATTTAATTGAACTAAATCCCAAGAAACTTTCTCAGTAAGCAGACATCCTGCCAGGTCAAATAACACCTGTCCCCATCTCTGGCAAACCAAGGTTGCCAGTGTTGCTACTCTGTTAAATCTCTTATAAAACAGGTGACTTTAGGCAATTCCCCCTCGAGCTTGAAAGAACCAGAGCATTGACACTAATTTGATTTTTGTTATGTTTTCTTTTCTATAATCGTATCACTTGAGGTACGCACAACAAATCTGTCTTGTCAGACAGCTTGTTGCCACCCACTGCCTGTCAGCCTCTCAGAAGAGGGTGGCTCAGTGAGAGAAAGCACATTTACACCTCTACGATTCAATCAATCGGTTCAGAGAAGCACTCCTTGGAACCGAGCTCAGCTTCCACATGATGAGAAAGCCCTGTTCTCTAGTCCCTCGGGCTACAACCTGATTGGTATTGAAAAGTGTTATTTATATGAGCCAACTGAGACCGGGGAAGACGATATACCAAGCAGTAGAGGCACACGTCAATATTTCAAATGAAACGGTGACAGAGGGCCGTGAGAAGGATATGGAAACATGGGACCTTCAAGGGGTCTAATTCTTTCATTTCAAAGACGAGTGAACAATTCCAAAGAGATTATGGCCTACTAAGGGTTCCACAGGTAAGTGGTAAGAAAAATACTGTGAATTAGAAGCAATATATGCTATGTGCTGCATTAAAAGGATTGTTTTCATTACATTTTTCAAACTCTGAAGGACTTGGGTCTGTCAAACATGGTAGGCACTAACCATATGTAGTTGACATTGAAATGTGAAATCATTACATTCAAATTCAATTAAGAATTCTGTTGCTCAATTATACCAGCCACCATATATGGCTAGTGGCTACATATTGGACAGCAAAGATACAGAATTTTTCCATTGCTGCAGAATGTTCTCTAGGACATCATAGTTCTAAAGATTATGTTTGCTGATGGCTGCAACTCATATCAAATTAAATATTTCCTCAAGCTCATTCTACCTAACATATTTGACTTCCTACACAGAATTTCAATTAATAATGTGGTTTAAAAATAATATAAATATCACAGCAACTTCCTGCTTTTGGTTCTGTTTCTTCAGGGACATAGTGAGACTTTTAGGGATATATCACCATAGAAGAATTTGTAGGACTGGATTATAAACCAAAGTTTTGTTTTCTTTCTTTTTTTTTTTTTAAGATTTTATTTGTTTATTAATGAGAGGCAGAGAGAGAGAGACAGAGACAGAGACAGAGACACAGGCAGAGGGAGAAGCAGGCTCCATGCAGGGAGCCTGACCTGGGACTTGATCCCAGGTCTCCAGGATCATGTCCCTGGGCTGAAGGCAGCGCTAAACCTCTGAGCCACCCGGGCTGCCCTTATGGTGATTTTCATTTGTATTTTTGTAAAGATGCAGAAGATCTTTCCATATGCTTATTTATCATCTGTTTATCCTCTTCCGTGAAATGTCTTTCACATCTTTTGCTCATCTTCTCTGTTTGTTTCATTAACATTGAGTTTTAAGAATTCTTTACACATTATACATATGAGTCCGTTTTCAGATTTAGGATTTGTGAACATTTTTTTCCCAGTCAGTGATTTGATTTTTCATCTTAGAGTTTTTTAAAGGTTATTATTTTATTTTATTTATTAATTTATTAATTAATTAATTTATTATTTTTAATTAATTAATTAATTAATTAATCATTGCCTATTTATTATAGGCAGAGAGAGAGGGAGAACCAGATCCCCTGCAGGGAGCTTGATATGGGACTTGATCTCAGACCCCAGGATCACACCTGAGCCAAAGGCAGATGCTCAACCACTGAGCCACCCAGAAGCCCCTTATCTTAGAGTTTTTAACAGAGCAAAGTTTTAGATTTCAATAGTTTCAATCTATCTATTTTTCCTTTTATGGGTCATGATTTTGGTGCTGAGTATAAGATGTTTTGCCTAGTTCTAGGCCCCAAACACTTTCTATTATGTTGTTTTAGAAGTTTTATAGTATTATGTTTCATATTTCATCCATTTTGACACTTTTTAAAGATTTTATTTATTTGAGAGAGAATAAGAGAGAGAATGAGCTAGGGGGTAGAGGGGTAGAGTTAGAGGGAGAAGCAGACTCCCTGTTGTGCATGTAGCCTGATGTGGGACTGGACCCCAGGACTCTGGGATCATGACCTGAGCTGAAGGCAGATGCTGAACCCATTGAGAGACCCAGGCACCGACTTAGTTTTGTTTAAAATTTGGCCTATAGTTGTACAGGTGCTCCAACACCACTTGTTGAAAAGATTATCCTCCTAAATTAAATTGGTTTGCCCCTTTGTCAAAATTAATTCTAGTTTCTGGATTCTGTTGCATTTATCTATGTCATTTGCTCCAACAGTACCACACTGTCTTGATTATTATAGGTATAGAATAAGCCTTCTTACCAGAAAGAATGGTTCTTTTCACTCTCTTTTTTTAAATTTTTATGAAAATTTTAGGATAAGTTTGTCTATATCTATAAAAATTACTGAAATTTTGATATCTGCATTAAATCTACACATCAGCTAAGGAGAATTGACATCTTTACTATGTTGAATCTTCCAATCAATAAAAATAATATGCCTGTTCTGGTATTTATAACTTCTTTGACTTTTTTCTTCAATATTTTATTTTCATTGTATAGATCCTATATGTGTGTTGTTAGATTTATACCTAATATTTCATTTTCTCTGGAGCAGCTATAACTGGTATTGCATCTCTAATTTCAGTCTCCAGTGGTTCATGGTAAATACGTAAAAATGCAATTGATTTGTGTGTATTGATCTTATATTCCATGACCATGCTGATTTCATTTATCAGTTCTAGAAACTTTTTGTAGATTTTTTGGAATTTTCCACCAAGAAACCATGTCAGCTGCATATTTCTCCTTTTACCTCCATTATATTTTGATTTTTTATATAGCAGCTTTAGTGAGATATAATTCAAATGCCATAAATTTCGTCATTTAAGTGTATAACTCAAAAGTTTTAGTATATCATAGAATTGTGCAATTACCATTATAATCAACTGCAGAATGGTTTTTATCACCCTAAAAGAAGGTTGATGCCCATTAGTAGTTACTCCTAAGTCCTGCCATACTCTTGTCAACCACTAATATGCTTTTCTATCCCATAGATTTGCATTTTGAAATTTTCATATGAAAGAAATTATTCAAGATATGGTCTTTTATGACCAACTGCACTTAATTTGCATAATATTTTCATGATTCATCCATGTTCAAGCAGAAAGCAATATTCATTCTTCTATGAATGATATTTAATTATGTGGAGGTACACCATATTAAAATTATCCACTCACCAGGTGCTAGACATTTGAGTGTTTACACTTTTTGCTTAGTATGAATAATACTGCAAAGGACAACCATGTATATGATTCTGTGTGGACCTATGTTTTAAGCTTTTTGGATACAAATCTAGAAGTGGAATCCTTGAGCCATTTGGTAATTCTGTGATTAATACTTCAATAAAATACTTTATTTTCAGCTTGTTTTCAGACTTGTCTGTCATGATTTTATATTCCTACCAGCAGTATAATAGAGTTCTAATTTCTTCACATCCCCCCTGACAGTTGTTCTTTTCTCTTTTTTATTATTCTAGTTGGTATGAACTGGAATCTCATTGTGGTTCCCAAAGTCATTTCTCTAGTAGCTAATGATGGTCAGTACTTTTCATGGTCCTACAGGCCATATTTATACCTTTTTTGTATGTTTTTGCAACTTTATTGAGATATAATTGACATATTATACTGTGTAAGTTTAAGGAGTACAATGTAATGAGTTCATATACCTATATTTATAAAATATTTATCACAATAAGGTAAGTTAACCCATCCTATACCTCATACAATTACCAAAAATTGGTGTTATGGTGAGAACATTTAAGATCTACTCGTAGGAATGTTCAGGTATACAGTCCAGGATTGTTAACTATAGTCACCATGCTGTACATTAGACCTCTGGAATTCACTAATTTTGTAACTGGAAGTTTGTACTCTTTGATCAGTACCTCATTATCTCCCATTTCCCCACCTCAAGTCCCTGGTGATAACTATATACTCTCTGCTTCTATGAATTCAGCTTTTCTGAGATTCTAGATATATGGGAAATTATATAGTGTTTGTTTTTCTCTTATTTCCCTCAGCATAATGCCCCAATCCATCCATGTTGTCACAAATGACAGTATTCCCTCCTTTTTATGATCCAATAATATTCCTATTATTCTTGTGTGTATGCGTATGGGGGTATGTCAGATTTTGCTCATCCATTAATCCACTAATGGACCCTTAAGTTTTTTCCATACCTTGCCTGTTGTAAATAATGCTGCAGTGAACATGGGGATGCACTATCTCTTCAAGATGGTGATTTATTCTTCTTTAATAAATACCCAGAAGTGGAATTGCTAGATCATATAGTAGTTTTTTTTTTTAATTTTTTAAGAATCTCTGATTCTTTCTCAAAAACTAGCTGACATACAATTTACCTTATAAATTGAAAGTGCAGCTACCAGCCTCCCCTTAGTTGCTTATAATCCAAATCTTTATTGTTTGTAAGAGTGGTCTTTAACCTCAATTTTTTCACATTCTGTTTCAAATAATGTCAGTTATTTTTTTTAAGATGTTATTTATTTATTCATGAAAGACACACAGAGAGAGGCAGGGACATAGGCAAAGGGAGAAGCAAGCTTCCTTGTGGAAAGCCTGATGTGGGACTCCATCCCAGGACCCTGGGATCATGACCTGAGCCCAAGGCAGAGGCTCAACCACTGAGCCACCCAGGTGTCCCAATGTCAGTTTTTTTTAGGGCAATTTTGAAGCCATCTATTCTTATGGTCTGCTTCTCCTGCCGTGCAAAATATCTGTTTCTGCTTTGGAACTAGGAGTGTGAACAGTGGATTCAATTTTCTCTGGGTGACCCTAGGCTGGTATTGCAGTCTTTGGTCTTTTTGAATTCCCTCTTTTCCTGAAACTCCAACTTTCAAGTAAGCTCAGCCAATATCAAGCAAAGCCAGTGTTTTCAATTTGTCTATACAGGGATAGATTTTAAATTTAAAAAAATTAAAAAAAATAATTAGTATGATCTTTATGATTGGTTATACTCAGTTTAAATAACTAATAATATTAGCAAAAATGAATACTGAACTAACAATGGAAGATATTAGTTTTATGCACAACACATGAGTAAAAGCAATCAAAGGCAAGTTATATCAGGTTGTATGTTCCAGAAAGTATTAATTCCTCACACAATAAGGTTTAAATAAAATTGTAAATTTAAATAAAATTGTAGTTGCTTCCAACAAGGAGTGGTATACTTTTGATTTCATAAGGAGATCTTGAAACAGAAATATAATAATAATCCCCAAATATATTGATATTTCTTTAGGATACCACAAGTATAGGATCCTTTATTTTATGCAAGCATGCTTCTTGTGGCAAGGCTAATATATTAAAGGACAATCTGCCTCTATAAATAACAAAAAGGTGATATATATTACTTTAGAGTTTAATCATACATGAAAGAGATTAATCTTTAACATAACAAACATCATGTTTACATTAGCAATTACATTGAGATGGCAAATGTTTAAAAGACATCATCTATCCAAATGTTCATTAAATGTCTATTATCTCTAATACTTTAGAGAATTAAAGAATATTAAATAGAAAACACCTGCCTGAATGTTGCTACAGTTAATTATCACAATTTAATAACATTCAAGGCATACATTTTTACCATAATGATTTGCAATTCTCAAAAAGTTAAACATATATTCTATAGAGACCAAAAATAATTTGAGTCCAATTAAAATAATAATTCAATTGTCTCTCATGTGTTTATTGACTGCCTAATATGTACCTACCACATTCCAAGCCTTTATTTGGATATGATATAAACAAGATAGAACAAAAATCCCTGCTCTTATTTGGTCGCATTATGTTTATGTGTCGGAGAGGGTTATACAGATAATAAACATACACACAATAAATTCTATAACCTGTTAGATGCTGATATAATCATGGAAGTGCATATCAGCAAAGGCAGATGAGCATATCTGGGAAGATGATTTCAAATTTTAAATAGGGTAGTCAGGAAATCTCACTAGTAAACAACCACCTGAAGAAAGTAAACAATCTATGGAATATCTGGAGAATGTGTATTACAGATGGAAGAAACAACATGTGTAAAGAGCCCAGTCAGGGGCAGCCTTTCAAAAGAAAATAAAGGAAGCTCTATGAATATAGATGAATGATTGTGGGAGAAAAATGCTAAGGGGGCATGTGATCAGGTGATCAGAGAACTAATGGGGCTTTACATCATGATGTTCCATGTAGACAATTTTAAGAAAGTTCCGGGATCAGAGAAGTAAGTTTAGATGAACAGAGGTTACCACCTCCCACACATTGCTTCGCTCATAAAGCTGGAGTGTCATTGCAAAAGTAGGGAGCAACTATTTCTAACACTAGTTCCAGAGCTGTGGTTAAGATATTTTGCAAGTTGTAGGAAAGGGGGAGAGGCAGACCACAAAAATAGCAGCAGATCTACTGTCATAAAAATCTGACTTGACTTGAAACAGAGTGTAAAGGAATTCAAACCTAAGGACACTCCAAAATAATGGAGATTTTGTTGGTAATTAATTAAGAAGAAGATGATTACTCTATGAGTAATATGGTAAATCACAGGACAGCTGATTTGCCAGAGATAACCAGGATAAGAGACAGTAATAGAGAGCTATGCAGAAACAAATCTCTAAGGCAAGCCTCAAAACTATCCCTGCAGAGGAGTCTGGATTTAATTGGGGCAGACTAGGGAAATTTGTTTCCCAAGGACATTGTTGAAAACAGTGACAAATTAGGCCAGCAATTAGTGGAGTTTAACTGCTGGGTGTAATGCCCACAGAGATAGACAGGGAAACAGATCAAACAAAGAATTAGTCAAAGCAAACCCGCCAAAACCATAGCTTCCCAGAGTTATTATGCATATGCCCATAATGGGGTATTCTCTGACGAGCAACATCAGAGTCTTCACATTGTGGGAGATCTATATTTTATTTCAGTAATCCAGCTAAATTAATAAATAAATAAACAACAATGAGAAGCCCAGGGAGGGAAAGAGAGTATCTAAACTTCTGTAATACATTGTCTAAAATACAGTATTTTCAATTCCTAGAAACATGGATCCTTGTCTGTCCTGGGGGGTGAGACAGATGACCGCCCCATCTTAGCTACTTAGCATTTTGGCTTCCAGGGCAGAAGAGCCAGGGCAAGGGGACAAGGCTTGTCTCCCCAAAGCAGCTTATAAATCATCAATTATACATAGTGCTGCCTGGACACCTATCTCTGATCTCCTGCCTGGTCTCTGATCATTTTGCCAGCATATGGTAAGGGCCTATGAAAACAGTCTTCAGAGTGAGTATGAATTCTTCATGTGCCTGAAGCACCCCTGACCCTCACAGATGTTCCAAACTGATAAGCTAAACCACACATAGTCTCTCTCTCTCTCTCTCTCTTTTTTTTTTTTTTAAGATTTTTGTTTATTTATTCATGAGGGACACAGAGAGAGACAGAGACACAGGTAGAGGAAGAAGCTGTCTCCATACAAGGAGCCCGATGTGGGACTCAAACCCATGAATCCGAGATCACACCCTGAGTCAAAGGCAGGCAGTAAACTGCTAAGCCACATATTAGTTAACATAGTGTTATATTAGTTTCAGGTGTACAATATAGTGATTCAACACTTCCTTACAATACACAGTGCTCATTACAAGTGCACTCCTTAGGCACGCCTGGGTGGCTCAGCAGTTGAGCATCTGCCTTTGGCTCAGGGCATGATCCTGGAGTTCCAGGACCATATACATATATGTATATGTGTGTACACACACATATATGCACACACATACACACACAATAGAATATTACTCAGCCATAAAAAAGAATGAAATATATTATTTTCTTTATTAAATTTGGGTTTGTAATTGATTTTTAAGATTTAAAATTATTTTATTTATTCATGGGAGACACACAGAGAGAGAGGCAGAGGCATAGGCAGAGGGAGGAGCAGGCTCCATCTGGGGAGCCTGATGTGGAACTTGATTCCAGGACCCCAGGATCATGACCTGAGCTGAAGAAAGATGGTCAACCACTGGGCCATCCAGGTGCCCCTGTAATTGATTTTGAAAAGTACTAATAATTTTGGAAAAGTTATCAAGAAAGTGATGTTTATATGTGTATATAAATGTATATGTATGTATGTGTGATATTCATTTGTTAATTATTAATATTACATTATTCAGATACTATACATATATATTCTTAACTTACTTGATCTAATAGGGTCTCCATACTCAAAATCTATTACTATTTTCTTTGATTCCCCTTACTTCTATGTAGCTTATACCTTTAAAAACTTTTGAGTTCGGGACAAATGGGGCTAGGCAAGGCTAGGTAGGGGGCCATGGAAGCAGGCTCACAAACATCCCCAAAATGCTGAGGTGTAAGGAAACCAGAGATAAGGGAACAAGCCAGACCACTGTGCCCTAAGGTGTAGGCAGGGAAGGGTGTCTTGTTATAACAGTTACTTGTAACCAACAAAAACCAGATCCCAAAGAAGTAAGGCAATAAAGATGTCATCACCAGCCCTTACTCAGTGGTGATATCAGTAGGTAATGATAAAGGATTTAGGCTCCCTGATTGGCTTCCAATAAAAGACCAACCCGACCAGCCCCCACTGGCAACCCGACCCCTCTCACTTCTGAGAGTTTTCTCTGTATCCTCACTACTATCACTTTACTCACTCTCCTTTGTCTGCAAGATTCATCCTTCAACTCGTGAGACAAGAACCAAGCTCTCCCGTATCACTTTGACAATCAATCTTCTCATTCTAGATCTAATAGATATTCAAAAATACTCATGGGATATTTTGAATATTAGAATTTAATTCTCAGGAGAGGAGGCAAGATGGCAGAAGAGGAGGGGTCCTTGATTTACCTGGTCCCCCAAACTTACCTAGATAACTTTCAAAACATCCTGAACATCTATGAATACAACCTGAGATGTAAAGAGAGGACAGCTGAAATGCCATAGAGAGAAAAGTGATCACTCCTGACAAGGTAGGAAGGTGGAGAAGAGGAAAGGTGGGGGAGGGGAGCCACAGAGAGCTGCGGCAGGAAATCGGAGCAGTGGACAATCGGGAACTTTAGAAATCTGCACCTGAAAGAGTCTTCCCTGAACGAAAAGTGCTCAGTGGGGAAATAGGGTAGAATCGCAGGAGGGGCAGTGAATATTCCCCGAGACACAATAAGATTAGGGGCACCTGGGAGAAAGCTCACCCCAAACTGTGGTCGGATCTCAATAAAAGACTAGAGCCCCACAACCCTCCCAGGGCATCTGGGAGAAGCTGGCAGGTGCACAGGCTGGCACCGGAGCTTTTTATCCTAGAGCCTGGCAAGAGACAGAGACAGGCTGTCCTCCACTCCCTTTGAGAGAGGCAGATCCTGGCAGCACAGGTCCAGTGGTGCAGGGTGCTCGATCCAAGGGTGTCCCCAGTGGACAAACCCAGCTATTTTTCATTCCCCCCAGGATAGGTGAAATCAGGAAAGGCACAGGACAGTGAGAACTCTCCCTTCAATTTATGCAAATCAGTGCCCCCGGCCCTACCCCCAGGAGTGTCTAGGCCAGGGTGCACTGGGAGACTGTGGTTCAGTAATCACAGGGAGCTCTTGGCTCCAGAGCTGGAGATCTGGCTGCCCAAGTTTTAATTTTTTTCTCTTCACCTTTCACCTGGGAGAGGCACGGCCTCTAGGGGAAAAAGGCCCCTGTTTATCACAGGATAAACAGCTCACACTGAGCTGGGTCACCTGGCAAGGGGTGGCTCATCTCCGCCCAGGGACAGACACCTGATAATCAGCACAGCAGTCCTCTCTCCCAGAAGACCTGCTGGAAGAACAAGGGAAGAGTAAATGTACTGACCGAGCAGCATTGGAAAACTCCAGGACTGAGGGAAAATAGTATACAGAACTCAAAGTTTTTTCCCTTACAATTAATTCCTTTATCCTTCAGATTAAATTTTTCCAATATTTTGTCTCTTTTCTTGCCTTTAACTACAATATTTTACCTACTCTGTTTTTAAGCTTTTTATTTTTGACTTTCATATTTCTATAATTACATGTCTTAGATAAATTCATTTTTGGATTCCTTTCAACATATTTAGTTTAATTTTGGTAGATGTATGACTTATGGGTTTTTGTTTTTAGTTTTTTCTCTCTTGTTTTGTTTTACAATGGTGGAAGTTAGTATGTTCTAACACATGGGCCAAGTGAAAAACCATGTTGGTTCATTCTGGGAGACTATAGTCTCTATTCCTTCCTATTCTTCCCCTTCTTTTATCTTGTTTCTGTTTTTGTGGTCAATGTTGGGTCTCTGTATAAGTTTTGCTAATTTATATAAATTTGGAATTTAGCATCTTCTAACATACAAAACAAAATGCACCCAGAACCAAGAGGATCACCCTCTAGGTCCACTTGGTGAGACTATATTGTCTCTCTACCACCATTTTTCTCCCCACCTTCTTTTTTTTTTTTTTTTTTTTTTTTAATTCTTACTGTTTTTAATTCTTACTATTTTTTAAAATCTGTTTTTCACTTTTGTGGTCTTTTTTTTTTTAAAAAAAGAAATTTGTTCTGTTTTTCTTTTTCTTTTATTTTCTGGTCTCTGACCTCTTTGAAATTGTTTAGGATGTATTTTAGTAGGTAGTGGTTGATATTTTTTACTCTACTCACTCATACAGCCATTCTGCACTGGACAAAATGACTAGAGGAAAGAATTCACCACAAAAGAAAGAACTGGAAGTAATACTCTCTGCCACAGACCTGCTAGATATGGATTTAAGTACCATGTCAGAAATACAATTCAGAAATACAATTATAAAATCCCTGGTGGCTCTGGAAAAAAGCATAAAGGACTCCAGAGATTTATTGCAGAATTGAAATCGAATCAAGCCAAAATTAAAAATACTTTATCCGAGATGCAGCCTAAACTGGATGCACTAGCTGCTAGGGTTAATGAGATGGAAGAGAGAGTAAGTGACATAAGGGACAAGTTGATGAAAAGGAAGGAAGCTGAGGAAAAGAGAGAAAAACAATTAAGAACCCATGAGGAAAGGTTTCGGGAAATAAATGAAAGCTAGAGAAGGAGTACTATCCATCTCATTAAGATTTCAGAAGAGGTGGAGAGAGGGGACCACAAAGTATATTTGAACAAATTATAACTGAGAATTCCCCTAATCTGGGGAAGGAAACAAGCATTCATATCCAAGAGATAGAGAGGTTCCTCCCCAAATCAACAAAACCGATCAACACCTCAACATATAATAGTAAAACTTGTGAATTTCAAAGATAAACAGAAAAGAATAAAAGCAGCTTGAGACAAGAGATTCTTAACTTATATGGAAAGAAATATCAGATTAAGAGCAGACGTAGTCCCAGAGACCTGGAATGCCAGAAAGGAATGGCATGACATATTCAGGAAAAACATGCAGCCAAGAATACTTTATCCAGCAAGGCTGTCATTCAGAATGCAAAGAAAGATAAAGGGCTTCCAGAATAGGCAGAAACTGAAAGAATATGGGACCACCAAACTGGCCCAGCAAGAAAATGAGGGGGTGGAGAATCATTTACCATTCCAATGGTCCTCAAAAGAAAGCTGGGGTAGCAATCCTCATATCAGATAAAGTATATCAGATTAAATTTATTTCAGAGACTGTAATAAGAGATGAAGAGAAACACTATATCATGCTTAAAGGGTCTATCCAACAAGAAGGCCTAACAATCATGAATATTTATGCCCCTAATGTGGGAGCTGCTAAGTATATCAATCAATTAATAACCAAAGTATAGAGATGCATAGATAATAATACATTAATAGTAGGAGACTTCAACACAGCACTCTCAGCAAAAGACAAATATTCTAAGGAGAACATCGCCAAAGAAACAGGCGCCTTGAATGATACACTGGACCAAATGGATTTCACAGATATATACAGAACTTTCCATCCTAATTCAACTGAATACACATTCTTCTCAAGTGCACATGGAACTTTCTTCAGAACAGACCACATACTATGTCACAAATAGGTCTCAACTGCTACGGAAAGATTGGGATTGTCCCCTGCATATTTTCAGACCACAATGCCTTTGGAACTAGAACTCGATCACAAGAAGAAATTTGGAAGAAACTCAAACACATGGAGGCTACAAAGCATCCTACTGAAAGATGAATGGGTCAAGCAGGAGATTAGAGAAGAATTAAAAAGATTCATGAAAAATGATGAAAATGAAAGTAAAACTGTTTAAAATTTTGGGGATATAGCAAAAGTGAGGCTAAGAGGGAAATACACCACAATACAAGCCTTCCTTAAAAAAAATTAGAAAAAAAAATCAAATACACAAATTTCACTTGCACTGAAAGGTATTGCACCGAAAGGTATTGGAGAAAGAAGAGCAAATAAAGCCTAAACCAGTCAGAAGAGAGATAATAAAGATTCAAGCAGAACTCAATGAAATAGAGACAGACCAGAAGAAATGCAGAACAGATCAACAAAACCAGGAGCTGGTTCTTTGAAAGGATTAATAAGATAGATAAACCTCTACCCAGTCTTATTAAAAAGAAAAGAGAAAAGACTCAAATTAATAAAATCACAAATTAAAGAGGAGAGATCACAACCAATATCAAGGAAATACAAATGATTTTAAAAATGTCTCATGAGCAACTATATGCCAACAAGTTGGACAACCTGGAAGAAATGGATGCATTTCTGGAAACCTACAAATTACCAAAACTGGAACAGGAATAAATAGAAAATCTGAACAGGCAAATAACCAGGAAGGATATCGAAGCACTCATCAAAAACCTCGCAAGACACAAAAGGCTGGGGCCAGATGGCTTCCCAGGGAAATTCTACCAAACATTTAAATAATCATAATACCTATTCTATTCAAGATGTTTTGAAGGATGGAAATGGACAGAATACTTCCAAACTCGTTCTATGAGGCCAGCATCACCTTGATCCCTAAACCAGACAAAGACCCCACCAAAAAGGAGAATTATAGACAAATATCCCTGATGAACATGGATGCAAAAATTCCCACCAAGACACTAGCCAATAGGATTCAACAATACATTAAGAAGATTATTCACCATGACCAAGTGGGATTTATCCCTGGGATGCAAGGCTGGTTCAACATTCATAGAACAATCAATGTGATAGATCATATCAACAAGGGAAAAGACAAGAACCATATGATCCTCCCAATAGATGCAGAGAAAGCATTTGATTAAATACAGCATCCATTCCTTATCAAAACTCTTCAGGGTGTAGGGATAGAGGGAACATTCCTCAATATCATAAAAGCCATTTATGAAAATCCCACAGTGACTATCAATCTCAATGGGGAAACACTGGGAGCCTTTCCCCTAAGATCAGGAACATGACAGGGATGTCCACTCTCCCCACTGCTATTCAACATAGTACTAGAAGTCCTAGCCTCAGTAATCAGGTAACAAAAAGAAATAAAGTGCATTCAAATTGGCAAAGAAGAAGTCAAACTCTCCCTCTTCGCAGATGATATGATACTGTACATAGAAAACCCAAAAGACTCCACCCCAAGATTGCTAGAATTCATACAGCAATTCAGCAATGTGGCAGGATACAAAATCAATGCCCAGAAATCAGTGGCATTTCTAGACACTAACAATGAGACTGAGGAAAGAGAAATTGAGGAGTCAATACCATTTACAATTGCACCCAAAAGCATAAGATACTTAGGAATAAACCTAACCAAAGAGGTAAAAGAGGTAAAGGTAAGGTAATCTATACCCTAAAAACTATGGAATACTTATGAGAGAAATCCAGGAAGATGGAAAGAGATGGAAATAAAGATATTCCACTCTCATGGATTGGAAGAATAAATATTGTGATAGTATCTATGCTACCCAGAGCAATTTACACATTCAACTCAATCCCTATCAAAATAACCATGGACTTTCTTCACAGAGTTGGAATAAATAATCTTAATATTTGTTTGGAACCAGAAAATAACCCAAATAGCCAGAGGAATGTTGAAAAAGAAAACCAAAGCTGGGGGCATCACAAAGCCTGACTTCAAGCTGTATTACAAAGATATGATCATCAAGACATTTTGGTACTGGCACAAAAACAGACACATAGATCAATGGGACAGAATAGAGAGCCCAGAAATAGGCCCTCAACTCTATGGGCAACTAATATTCGACAAAGGAGGCAAGACTATCCAATGGAAAAAAGACAGTCTCTTCAATAAATAGTGTTGGGAGGGATCCCTGGGTGGCGCAGCGGTTTGGCACCTGCCTTTGGCCCGGGGCGCGATCCTGGAGACCCAGGATCAAATCCCACGTCGGGCTCCCGGTGCATGGAGACTGCTTTTCCCTTTGCCTGTGTCTCTGACTCTCTCTCTCTCTCTCTCTGTGACTATCATAAATAAATAAAAATAAAAAAAGAAAGCTTTTACTTAAAAAAAATAATAATAAAAAATAAAAAATAAAAAATAAATAGTGTTGGGAGAATTGGACAACCACGTGCAGAAAAATGAAACTAGACTATTCTCTTCCACCACACACGAAGATAAACTCGAAATAGTTGAAAGATCTAAATGTGAGATAAGAATCCATCAGAATCCTAGAGGAGAACACAGGCAACAACTTCTTGAACGTGGCCACAGCAACTTCTCACAATACACATCTATGAAGGCAAGGGAAACAAAAGCAAAAATGCACTATTGGGACTTCATCAAGATAAAAATTTTCTGCACAGCAAAGGAAACAATCAACAAAACTAAAAGACAACCTACAGAATGGGAGAAGATATTTCAAATGACCTGTCAGATAAAGGGGTAGTATCCAAGATCTATAAAGAACTTATCAAGCTCAACACCCAAACAACAAAACAGTCAAGAAATGGGCAAAAGACATGAACAGACATTTCCCCAAAGAAGACCTAAAAATGGTCAACAGACAGGTGAAAAAATGCTCCGCATCACCTGCCATCAGGGAAATACAATCAAAACCACAATGAGATCCCACTTCACACCAGTGAGAATGGGGAAAATTAACAAGGCAGGAAACCACACATGTTGGAGAGGATGTGGAGAAAGGGGTTACCCTCTTGCACTGTTGGTGGGAAAGTGAACTGGTGCAGCCACTCTGGGAAACTGTGTGGAGGTTCCTCAAAGAGTTAAAAATAGATCTGCCCTACGACCCAGCAATTGCACTGTTGGGGATTTACCCCAAAGATACAGATGCAGTGAAACGCCAGGACACCTGCACCCCAAGGTTCATAGCAGCAATGTCCACAATAGCCAAACTGTGGAAGGAGCCTCGGCGTCCATCGAAAGATGAATGGATAGAGAAGATGTGGTCTATGTATACAATGGAATATTCCTCAGCCTTTAGAAACGATGAATACCCACCATTTGCTTCGATGTGGATGGAACTGGAGGGTATTATGCTGAGTGAAGTAAGTCAATTGGAGAAGGACAATCATCATATGGTTTTACTCATAAGTAGAATATAAGAAATAGTGACAGGGACCGTGAGGGGAGGGAGGGGAACTGAGTGGGAAAAATTAGAGAGGGAGATAAACCATTAGAGACTCCTAACTTTGGGAAACAAAGGGTTGTAGAAGGGGAGAAGAGGAGGGGGGTATGGGGTAACTGGGTGAAGGGCAGTAAGGAGGGCACTTTTCGGACAAGCCCTGGGTGTTATACTATATGTTGGCAAATTGAATTTAAATAAAAAATTAAATTAAGTTCTCCAATATTTTAGATACATCTCCATTTTTGCATGTGCTCAAATTAACACACACACAGACATACACACAGTGAGATGTCTAATTGATGCAATATGAAAAACTACATGGTATGTGGCACATTTGCACCAAAATAGACAAAGTGAAATCATATTTTCTGTCAAAAATCAAGTTTTTTAAATTATGTAAAATTCATAAGCTATTTATATGATATCTTTAATCTACATATTTATTTTTGCTCAATTTATTTGTTTCCCTAAAGAGCAATTAATGTATCAAAAGGATGTTTACTGATCTAGAGATATTCATGAATTGTATTTTATTCCTAAACTCTAATGTTGAATGCTTTGCTATTCTGTGCTAATAGTTCTGTCCATAGTATAGAACTTGAATTAGGAGTAAAACTGGCTTGAAAATAGGTGGGTAAATTAAGGCACAGTAAAAGTAATTTAGTGATTATTTATTTCTAATGGCTATATATTTTCATGTATGTTGAGTCCTTATCTTGATTATCATGAGACTTTTCACTTGGACGTTGTCACGCTGAACAAGTATGCAAATCCAGGTATAAAAGAACATTGTAATTTTTCATGGAAGTGCAAAAATAATTTATACACATGAATACAGGTATTTTTTTAATTGAAGTAACAGTACATTCCTTTGACACTAAGGTAATTTTGATTATTTTAAAAGTGGTGAAATGTATATTTGCAGATCATTTTTAAATGTTTATCAAATATTAAAACAGAATATGTTTGCTATTTTAATACATTGCCTTCTCAATTTCAGGCAAATTATACTTCCTCCAAATTTAATTGTGTATTTAAATACAAATCTCCAAACATTGGGAATTTTATCATCACTGAACTCTAGTATAAAAGAACAATTAAAACTTTTCTAAGTCACCAGGTGTAGCTATAAATCACTGGAAAATAGCTGTGCTGTACCCATTAAATACCATAGAGACAGGTACATTTCACTGATGAATATTATTGAAATTACTAATTACCAATTACTAATAGGACTAGATAATTTTAAATGCAAACAAACAAAAATACGCTCATGTGCTCTGGTTAAGACTTAGTCTTCTGAGAGGATGAGAAAAGTTACCACAACTTAAGACTGCAAACAAGAACTTTAGCATGATTTTCAGAATACATTTCTGTATATGAAGTTTCCCAGGAGAGACAAATGATATTACAGCGTTTTTGATAAAGTGCTGCTTTTGTTCTCTTTTTCCATTCATACGGGAACACATAAATGGTAGAAATATGAACAAGGGGCATTAGAAGTAGCCCCTGATGACTTTTTAAGGTTGTAACTTTGGGTGGTCCATGTTCAACTTGTATTGATTTCTACCATAGCAGTATTCTTAAATTTGTTCTCACTTTAAAATTTGTGTAATTGTCAGATATGATTAAACATGTTGTTTCATCCTGTAAAATATTCACTAGTGAATGTAAAATCCATCAAACTAGCTTATTTCTCAAGAGAAAACCCTATAAAAAATTTTTGAGTGGGAGTTCGAAAGGCAATAGGGTTCGAAGTTGCATTTTTAAAACGATGTGTTTCAACTTTACATGGATGCAATTAAACGGAAGGTGGTTGGTTTGCCACACATGATGACATTTCTCTGGGAATATATTCCATTGCCTAATATTTTCACTTAATTTGCCTTTTATCTAAATCATTATTCTCTGATCCAAAATCTGTTTCTCCTTCATGGCTTTCCTATGTGTTATCAGTGATATCATATTTGAGATTCTCTTTTTATTATGCCTCATATTTATTCAGTTGCCATTTCATGTCTGGTTCCTTAATATGTCCTATTTCATACTATATACTTTCAATTTAATTGTCTTGTATTAAAGATCATAAACTCACCTGTTGCAGTAGCCTCCCGACTGATACCTCTTTTAATCTCCCTTTTCTTCAGTCAAATCTTCATTCCATTACAAATAATACAAATACAAATGATACAAATTTAAAGTGTCATTTTCACTGTCATTTCTCTTTTTAAAAATTATTGGGTCCTTGTTGTCTGGATAATATCTGAACTCTTTAAATTGGTTTCTTTCATTCTTCACCTCCCTCCCTCCACAATCTTATTGTAACCTACCCTACTTGCTTTATCTCTATTACATTCTTTACATGAAACCTTTACTTCTTGATGGAGGTCAAGGTCCTCCATCAAGGACCTCCCACATCCTATTCCCATTCCTGGTTTCACACCTTCTCTCATTCTAGCATCCTGTATCGCTATTGCCTCACTTTTGCCCCTACTTATTACAAATCTACTATTTCATGTTAGAAATTTTTTTATTATTTTTTTAGTGCAATTACCTCATTATTTTATTTTGGTTTTTATTTTTTTCTTTTCTTTTTCTTTCTTTCTTTTTTTTTTTTTAAGGTTTTATTTCTTTATTTAAGAGAGAGCGCACAAGGAGGGCAGGGACAGAGACAGAAGGAGAGAGAGAAGCAGACTCCGCAGTGAACACAGAGCCCTAGGCAGGGCTTGATCCCAGGACCCTGAGATCATGACCCGAGCTGATCAGACCCTTAACCAACTAAGCCACCCAGATGCCCCATCCTGGTTTTTCTAAGCTTTCATCTTTTAGACATACCCACATTATTGACGAGATTGTTATTTGCAATACAATTTATATTTCATGTAAAAAGACAAACTAAATTGCCTTTCCTTGATTGACCTCACTTTACTGGCCCTCTACCCCAGCTGATCGACTTTCAAAATAATGCAGAGCATCAGGCTGTGTTGGAAAGCACTAGGAGGTAGTACAAAATAAAGCACAGGTATGCACGTTAAAACATGGACTGGACTCTTAAGGGTTAAAATTTAAGAGGTTTATTCTTTTATCAAGCAATGTCTACAGACAGAGCATCCACATGGTGTAAGCTACCAAAGAAGGATGTATGGGACAGACTTACATTAAATCATTAGACACTTTATATGGTTCATGTTCACAAGGGAGAAACTTGCTAAAAAGGAAAGCAGGTAAGTAGAAACATAAGTTGATTTGTGTTGTTTATTAAATCTACCTCCCATATGTTTCCTTAAGCTAAGAAGAAATCTACCATATTACACAGCTCAGGATGCTATATATACATAAGGTATTACACACTATAAAATTTCAGGTTTCTAAGCAGTTTTATACAATTTAAACTTGAGTCAAATTTGTATTTAAAAAAGACCTTATTGGATTACCTTCAGTAAACGGAGGTCGTTTCAACAGCCCATTAGCATTTTTAGCAACAACTAAAGAAAAAAATAGAGTCTCCAAACATGTATATGACCTTAAGCCTAGATAATTATCTGCTTATTTCAATAAACCATTTCTAGCTTTAATCCACTTCTATTAGCCTTTTATTTCCTCATTTTTTTAAAGAAGCAATCATTTTTACTTCTCTAGTGTCTCAAATAAGAGAATTAGTTAGGTTTCAAACCATAGCACATAGTTAATGAGAAGGTCATTTAAGGGTTATTTAAGAGTTGAGCAGAAGTCATTGAGGAAAGTTCTCAAGGAATGAAGTTCTTTGATGAGTTATATTTAAATTACCAAGGCGATAGTGAAGTTCGACTTTCCTCACCACTGTGGAGCTAGCCCCTAGTCCCAATTTCCGCTACTAATTCTCCTAAGCCACTAATACTTCTCAGGTCTCTAGCCAGTATTTTCTCCCAGGTGGTAATTTCCCTACATGTGCTTTACTCTAAGCAGACACAAATGAGACTTCATTTTTAAAGCTGAAAGTTCCTGCTGATTCAACACTGGACTACATGAAAAAAAAAAATCTATTCTGCTAATAAGAAACATTTGTAAGTAGTTAACATCTGAGACAAACTTGCATCAAAAATACAATTCACTCCAATGACGACAAGCAAAATGAAGAGAATACATTGCAAACAGCTTTCCATAATTCCTTTTCCTCCCTTCCTCCCCACGTTCTGCCGCATGCTGCAGACCATATGGTTAAGTTTCAAATAGAGTTTGTCACCTGTATACAACCTAAGGCCAACTTATGCCTTCAAATGACATTTCGTTGAGGTTGAACCCAATGCCGACGATAGGATTTGGCGCAAGAGACGCCGAACTTTTCTCTTCTAATGACAAAAGATTTGTAGTTATGAGGGTGTTCAGTATGCAGCTTTTAGCCTACCTTTTCCTCTTGTGACATTCCCTACAAGGCACAAAAGATTATAAACAGTGGATGGGACGGAATATTTTGAAGTAAGAATTTTAAGGTTCCACAACACCTTTTTATTTCTAGTTTAAGCATACCGAAAAGTGGAAAGAAAAAATAAGAGATAAACCACCCCCAAAATGAAATGGTGCTTAAAGTCATCTGAAATTCCCTGCAGTTATTTTTTGTAAGTATTTAAATTTCTATTTTATTGGCTTAAAATGTGTAATTATAGGTTTGATTCTTGTGATTGATGTAGTTTCTTATTAAATGCGGTGTTAAATATTTCTAATCAACCAATATTACTAATTGTGTGCATCTTTGCAAAAAAAAAAAAAAAAAGTCTATTTTATTTGGGCCAACCAAGTAACTTATGCTTGACTAGGGTATAATCTTGGAAAGTTAAGCTGAAATTTAAACAATGGATTAAGTGCAATGTACTGGAAAACTCTTCATTCCATTATTATCTGATAAGGGTTCCTAGGCATTTCCTAGGCATCTCCAACCCAAACGACTGTATTTCCTTTCTCCACTTCAGTGATCTCACAGTTTAACTTATTGAGTCGTCCATCTAGTATAAAGAGGGAGTCCTTGGAAGGCGTCATCAGGTATTGACCAAACAAGCCACTGTCCTGGATTTGCCTGTTCTTCCGGTTCCAAGGCCATTCTTCTGCCTTGAGTGGTTCCTTTAGACTCTTTATCATCTTAACCTTCCCAGAGGAGAGCTCCACGAAGAGCACATCAGTCTGTGTGCTTGAACTGCCGTAGATGTTGTACTGATGGGCTTCGGTAAAGGATGGCTGAAATGCCAGATCAGATATATGCAGATTTGTGTGAATATCAAAAGCGTCCTGTATTTCTCCTCTGATGGTAATGTACTGGACCCTTACAAGACCCTTCACATCATTAATGCTGACAAGATAATGCCCGTCTGGAGAGACATATGGAGTGCCTGTAACATCACTATTGAATCCGATGACTGAGTCGGTTACACCGTCCACCATAAGCTGTGGTGGGACTGCCCCCGTGCTGTCAGGCTTGCAGCCAATGAAGTAGTATCCTCCCAAGTGTGTATACGCCAGTGACTGAGGAATGCACTTATAGTCCATCAAGTTAATTGTCTTGATGTATGACATGGTTTCAAGATCAATTTTTTGTAGTGCAGCTTCATCTTTGTGAAGAATAAATCCAAACCTGAAAAGATGAAAACCAAAGTTAGACAGGAAACTATAGACTGATTCCCACCTGAAAATGTAATGTGGGCAGGTGGAAAGGGCCATCCCTAGTCTAGGCATTAAATGTCAGGCTCTGCAGCAGTTTGTGTCACAGTCAGGTTAGAATTAAACTTTAAATTGTGCCACTCTTCTCCTTTCTCTAGGTCATTCTTTCGTTACAGCCAAACAATTGTAACTCATGGTGTAGAAAACAAAATAATTAAAAGCAGTATATCTAACAACTTAGAAGAACAGATTTTACCTTTACCATACAGGGTAAAAAAGTAAACATTATTTTGTTATTTTGTGTGTTTCTAATCCTTCTAATATCAAATAAGCTTAGTTTACTGCTATTAAAGTCAACAAGAATAAAATACTTGAATATATATCTATTTCGCTTGCTTTGTTTACTTCTTATTTTGTCTTAAGATCACCAGGAAGCTGACATTCATCGATACTTAGACAATTATCCACATTTTTCTCTTCTTAAGCTGCCTTACAAGACCACCTTAATAAATGCAGATTTTTTTTTTTTTGGTATAGAACTATTAAACTTCTATTTATTAGATTTTAAGATTACCTCTATTAACTACTTTTATGATTTTAACACTTATTTTATTATAAGTTTTAAATACAGGTTGCATTTTTCAACCTTGCCATGCTTATATTATCGTTTTTGGTGATATAATTGCATCATATTGGTTATCTTATATCAAAACATGATGAACCTTAAGGATTTATGATTTTTCCTGTTAATTTAAAAGTAAATATTTCTTATTTACTTTGGTGGCCTATTTAATTACTTCAGTGCCTTTCAAGGCATTTGTCTTGAATACTAGCTATAAAACATTATAAGTCCCTGTGAGAAGTGTAAATATATTTTGAAACCATGGCTTATAAAGCCAGTGGGCCCATAGCAAAGATAAGTAAGTTGAATAAGATAAAATGAGATGGGACTACTATATAAAATTATATTCAAAATGGATACTGGGTAAATCAAATTTTGAAGGACTCTTACTTAGTTTTTGTTAATAATATCAGTTAAAACACATCCTAGTATTTTCAAAGGCTCCATAAATATATATCTTAAAAAAGCCAGGGGTCTATTATTACATTGAATGTGCATCTTAAAAATAAGATGACTTGTGGCACAGTAAAACAAACAAAAACTCTGAAGATAACCTATTATGTTGTCACCTGTGCAAGTTCATTTTTGATATGCAGATTTTGATACACAAAATGTTATTTATGTAAAAAAAAGACCATTTCCACACATTATATATAAATAAATATGGTGCATCCAGGATAAACTCCCTAAAATTTCAAATATAAGCATATGGCAATCTCAAAAAATAAACTCGCCTTTAATATCATAGGAAAGATTAGATTAGTGTTTTCAAAGAATCAATCTTTGTGTTGTAATTGTGGAAGACACAAGTGCATAAACACAAATTCTTTAATAAAATAGATGCAAAGTTGTAACTGCTTTTATGTTATTATATTGCATGTAGTTGGGAAGCCATATTAATTTTAGCTCTTTAAACATATGTGAAGACACTATTTGTTGTGACACTTTAGAGAGATGACAACTTCATCTACACAAAAGGATAACTATAATGTGTATCTACTCTTTTTCTAAAAAGTTGTAAATATTTATTGAAATATTGAAATATTCAATAGAATATGAGGCACTGGGAATACACTGTAGGTCAACATAACTCTCCCTGCTTTCAATGAGTCTAGGAATTTTAGTAACAAAAATGGAAAATGTAGTGATTAATGCTTAATTATAGCATCCTGCTATACTATTACTTAATTTAGTAGTTATTGCTTATTTTATTTACACGAGGTGGAATAAAGTAATCATTTTGAAAATAATATTTCTGGTGACAGTCACCATTTCTGGCTTATTTCCTCGATCTTTCTTCTCCTTTCCTGTGTCCTTAATAACTGTGTTTGTGTCATTTCAGTAAACACAGCTCACATCATACCTATTTAGGATAAAATTTAGTTTTGATTATAATGGTATGAAGCAGCATACATGTGATTAAAAATCATTTCTAACTGTTTCTATTAAAATATTAATTGCCTAGCACAGGTTTTAAAAGCTATCTGAATATTAAAGAATAAAAAAACCCTCAAACTGAAAGCTGAGCCCCATTATTTTTTGTCCACATCAAAAAGATCATAAAATCCTAGATCTCAATACTCAGACTCATATTTGTCTTAATAAATAATTAGCTCTGATTACTGTAAAGGGATATTTCTCCATTAATGGACAATCATTAAAGATATGTCAGTGTGTATCTGATACTATGAAATTTTGAAAATGATGGAAGAGATTGTCTTTTTTCTTAATGTTATGCATTGTACATGTGCCCAGAGAGAAAAGCAAGTAATATGCACATTTAATAAAAGCAATAAGCCAATCAAATTTTGGCATTTCGGCTCCTCTCTCAACCTTGAGTCTTCCATTCCCTTTGGGCAATGGTTTGTGAATGCTAATGAAGAAGAATGCGACAAGCTCTAACTGCTGGTGAACTATTTTAACTCTAATACTAAAGAATGCACTCAAGTTTTCTGTAATACAGTTCAATCTTTTTTGCAGGTAATTAAAATTTTAAAAAAGGTTCGGTTAAAAATGCAAAAGCTCCATGTGGGGTTATAAAATTACATCTATTTTGGCATCCATGCTGCACTCTCCTTTAGGACTAGAGATCTAGCTACATAAGCAGATGCATGAGAATGCCTTCAATTTTTCACTACTGATTTATTGGGTAGGACGTGGTGTCTCTAATTCAAAATTTCCCCCTAGTACAGATTGATATTCAAAAATCTCCCACTGTTCATTAGTCTGTGATTAATATTTACGAGGCTCTCAACTTTCATGCCTGCTTAGTATAATAAAATCCTGCCCAGGACTAGGCCTAACATAGTTTGTCTAATATTTGTCAGAATATGTGTAGGAAGTTGCAGACTGTAAGAAATGAGAAGTAAAACTTACGGAATCACTTCTTTCACTAGGAAATTAATAAGGCTAGGAAAGGGGGACCTCTTGGTACGGCACTGGGTGGACTTCTTATTGGACTCGGAAGAGAATTAGAGCCATGTTTTTCTTTCACGAATTATTTTTATTTTTCTGAAGTGTAATCGATCTAGTTCATTTTAGAAGCTTTTAAGAAGTTCAGCTTTAATTACTGCTTTTGTACTTTAAGGTGAGGTCTGGAAGTGATTCATACAAGGGAACTTCTTGGTTAGGATGAAGTATAGAGGTTTTCAATCCAGGCAGATCTAGTTTCATGATGCAGTTTTTCGATATAATAGATAGGTGACCTCATGTAAAGTCCTTGACTTCCACGAGTTTCAATGCCTTCGTTAGCCAAAAGAGGACAAAGGTACTACCTTGCTTGGAGGATAAAAGTTAAGTGTGTGTTTATTACCAGGCAAACAGTACACTCTCAATAAACAGAACCTGCCCCTGCTTTGTACCTTAAGGAACCTCATTCTCCCATTATGAGTCCAACATGATATTTCCTACGGGACGGCATATTATTATAATTCTTAAACGGGAAGAACAAAAACGGTCAATTTGTAGAGCCAGTATCCCCAGTGTTTAAAATAAGCACATCGTGTTACTCAAACGTGGCAAGATTTTACCCCTTATATATGCAGCAGAGATCACACTTGCAATAGAATTTCACATTTTTATTCTTGCTCTCACGTCTTGCCAACAGGATCTAGGGCTGGTACACCCATTCTCCGATCATCGAAATTTCTCACATTGTTAGAAATGAAGGCAGTCTAGCTCACTCCGTCTTCTTTAGAGGGGCTGCTTTGGTTCTTACTGAGGTCATGGAGCAGTGAGCCATGGCGTGCTGGGTGATTTCTGACCTCTGCACAAGGATGGGATTTGAAATAGACACCTGTCTTACTCAAGGATTTTCACTAGATGTAACAGAAAATTTTGAGGCAGACTTTAGGACATCTAAAGAGATGGAGAATTGCGGTCAGAGCTTATGACATGGCAATTCGAGAGCCTTGTAAAAGAAGTTGTTTAGCAATGAGGGGAAAGAACAGATTTAGAGAGAAGCATGGTTGAAATACGATGACACCCAATAAAGAGCTGCTCAAAGGCTTCCACGTCCCGGCAAGACCAGGCTGCATTTCTTGCATCCTGAGTAATGACTGATTTCCCCGTATCTCTCACTGAGTTCCCAAATGGGTCTGGTCAGAGGTTCTCACAGAGTGATTTCCCAGTTATTGTCCCCCCACGGCGTCTGCCATGTCCCCCCCCCCCCGACTCTGCTGGCTGAGATGCTACTGAAGGAATTCCATAATTGCAATTAATAGCCTGCACTAGGTTGTTATGACCAGTGCCAAGAGTGTTAACACTTCAAAGTATGGAGTGAAAGAACCTTGTAATATTTGCAGAATGACAATTATTTTATCTCCTGAGTCTTAATACAGTAGTGCCTTTGCCCCAGAGTCCTCATAGATTCTCACCTGAACAGCTCTCCTTACTGTTGACCTTCAGTCTTTGACCACTGACATCATGTCCCCATACTACCAGCTGCCAAGTGTCCCTGATGCTCCCTCTCCATTCCCACATGAGCTCTTTCCTCATATCTCCTCACCTACACCTCCCTAGATTTTAAAACGAGTATTTCTCTGTGTATCAACGGCTGCAAGTGGGAAGTAGTAAGTGCAGACTGAGTGTGTTTGTTGTCAAACGCTCTCCCACTGAGCTATACCCCCGCAGTTGTGTGTTTGGACGTGGGATTAGTCAGACCCTCTAACCTATTATAAAAACAGCACTGTGCAATCCACATCTAAAACAAAAGTGTTTCCCAAACTTTTCTGATGTCTCATTAATAGAAACTGTGTTTCTTGAAATGAAATTCCAGAACAGAATCACTTTAACAGCCCTAGGAATTAATTATATTGGAATTTTGCTTGTGAAAATCTACATCCCAAACATATGATCAAGTAATTAGTGCTTCATAATAATAGTAGGCAGGATTATTAATACCTTGTTTTTTCTAATTGGATTATAAGTATCTCATTTTTCTAATTGGAAGGTAAGAGATGCTTAACAGATAAGAAATCAAATTATAACCTCCTTTCCATGTAATTAATATATAAACTCACACATACAATGTGCTATTGAAGTGACATCTTCCATTGTGTTACGGCTGATGGAGGGTTTTCATGGACACAGAGCATAAATCTGACATGAGCCATCATTCACTAGTTTATGAATTCCTTTATATTTAGTTGTTTTCTATTATTCCAGAATGACCCTTGTAAGAAAAGATTGAATGCTGTTCCTACACAAGTACCAGAGGATTTAGTTTTTATCTGAACTTCACATAAACAGCTCAGTAAAACACACCTGTTCATAAACAGTGGTCACATTCATATTCGGGAGATGGGAGGTACAGAGAAATAGAATTGACACATTTAGTAAAGATTTATAACTAGAGCAAGGACAGTCTCTGAATAGACCTAAAGCTTAGATGTTTTTGAGAAATGATACTACTTTGAAGTTTTCTGTTTTCAAAACATAGGTTAGAAAAGCTAAAATAAACCACATGATGCCTCCTACCTGTCTTTTATAAGTATATTATAGAGATTCTATATTAAAGATTTTAACATTACTTCTTCACTTTCAGTTTTAGAAATTTTTTCTTTAAAAAGCAGAATGTGCTTCTGAATGCCAAATTCCCTATTTTTTTTTTTTTTTCTTCTCTGGTATCCTATTGTTTGGATCTGTAGGGAGTTTGATTCTTCTGGACCAAACTGAAACATAAATGTATAATTTAATTATGGTATGTTCAGGAGGCCTACTTACTTGACAGAATTAATACAGTGTCTAAAGGTCTATCACTTCTAGTGTCTGGGACATACAAAGAAAAAGACCTAGATTTATTAAGAATTCTGCGCACACCACTATACTACAAACTATGTTTCAAAGACCAAACTCCTCCACCTCTTTTTGAAGAGCTTAAGAGCTTAGGAAAAAAAACAAAACAAAAACAAAAACAAAAACAAAGAAACAAAAAACAAACCTGACAACTACGCTTTCAGATGGCATTTTAAAAGATTGGTTGCTCTTCATAACTTGGTTTTGGAAAAACACATGAAAATCTGAAAATAAGACCTTCTTGGATCTTACCCATTTTTCCGATTCTGGTGTGTTTTACACAGGAGTTGACAAATAGAGCAGGGATGACATCATGGAAATGGAGATAGTAATTAGATGAATGGGAAATGATTTGTGAGCACAGAGGTGGAAATACAAAAGGAAGGTAAAATAAAGGCAAGAGCAAAATTGATGAGTCAATAAATACTACCAATGTGTCTGTTGTATACCTCCAAGACAGAAATGATGGGTGGAAGAAAGATTTAATAACGAGCTAGGTCTGCCATGAGTTGGGTTCTAGACACTGTGTGACCAGATTCAGTATTATTCACAAGCTGTTATGTTCAGTACACGTTGTACAACCTCATGAAGGAAATGGAGAGGAAATGCACGCCTATCCTTAAGGTAATTATAGTCAAGCAGCGGGGTACTTATAATTGGATGCCCTGACTTTCAAAAAGTGTTTAGGGAGCCTCTTCAAAGATGAGAAAAGGGATGGGTATAGCTATCCCTGTGTCAGCTGCTAATTTACATTTCGGTTCTGCTAGGCTCTCACGTGAAGAGAGAGTTTATATTAGTCTGGATCCCAGAAGGAAAGGAATAAATTTCAATTAGAATAAATCAAGGAGGGTGCAATGAAGAGATTGTTTACAGTGAAATAGAAATTGGTCACAAGGGACAGTGCAGTAATATGGGGAGAGTAACAATGAGGCTGTTGTCACTGCTCTATCTGGGTAGGAAGGAGTTATGTGGAGAGCTATGTCATGTGAGGACCTGTCACCTTTGATCTAAAGAAATAGCTGGTCACCTAAAGACATGGGGGAGGAATGAGGGAACAGGGGCGGGAAGGTAGGGGGGATTATACACTCTAGTCTCATGCTCCTTCTTTGTGCAACCTCCGATCAGGTGTTTCATTGATCTAACAAACCAGAAGCCATATTAGGCAGCCTTCTGGGCTAGAAAGCAAAGTAGAGAAAGGTGGAGTGTGTACCTGGAGATAGAAATGCAAAACAGAAGCCACAGATTTCCTTAGCCAGAGTTTTGAAAAACTCAATTCTAGTGAATATACAGAGTTACATGGAGTGAGGGATCGTGACATATACGTTTAGTTTCCAATTGGGATAATTTGACAATTGATAAAGAAAATATTGCATAACTTTCCAAACTGGAAGAAGGATATTCTTGATTTCCCCCCTGAAATGAATGCTTCTTTAGATTGCATTTTCTTACTTTTGGTAAAGTTTGAGCAAATGTCTCTTACCTTTAGTTACTAGTAAGATATTTTTAATAATTGCTATGTACTCAATGTTTGTGACACCCCCACCCCCACCCCCCGGCTGCCCCACCAGATTCATGCGTTGAAGCCCTAATCTCCATGATAATGCTGTTTGGAGGTGGGGCCTTTGGGAAGAAATTAGGTTATGAGGACGAGCCTTCATGGATTAGATTAGTGCCCTTAGAAGAAGAGATTTAAAAGAGATGCTCTCTCCTCTCTCTCTCTCTCTCTCTCTCTCTCTCTCTCTCTCCCTCCTTCTCCCTCACCACCAGGTGAGGACAGAGCAAGATGGCAGTCTGCAAACTAGGAAGAGAAATCTCTCCAGAACCTAAACATGTTGAATCCTGATCTCGGACTTCCTAGCCTCCAGAACCATGATAAATTTCTGTTGTTTAAGCCACCCACACTGTGATATTTTGTTAAAGTAGCCTGAAATGACTAAAACATCATTGGTACTAGAGATGAGGTGCTGCTACAACAAATTTCTGCAAGTGTGGATGAGGCTTTGGAACTGAGTAAGCAATAGAGAATTGAGGGGTTTTGAGGTGCATGCTAGAAAAAGCCAATTTTGCTGGGTAAGGGCCATGCAATGTTGGTGAGAGTTCAGAAATAAAAGAGGAGAGCTGGAAAGGAAGTCTTTATCTTCTTAGAGAACACATAAATAATCATGAACGGGATGTAGAAATATGGCTGGTAAAGGCCATTCTGATGAGATCTCACGTGGTAATGGGGGAAAGACATTTGGAAATTGGAGGAAAGACATTTCTTTACAATATAAAGAAAGAGAGAATCTAGTTAAACCGTGTTCATGTTCCAGTATTTGAGGGAATGTAGAACTTGAGAATGATGAACTTGGATATTCAGCTGAGAAGATTTATAAACCAAGTGTTGAAGATGTGATTTGGTTCCTCCTGATTGCTTATGGTAAAATGGGAGCAGACGGAGACAGATTAAAAGAAGAATTGTTAAGTAAAAGGACCCAGAACATAAAGACTTGGAAAAATCTTAGCCTGTCTATAATTAAAAAAAAAATGTGAAGCATGTTCAGAAAAGAACATTGAGGGTGCAGAAGACCAGCCATTTGATAAGGATATAGCATGATGTGAACCACAGAACGCATCAGTCACCCAGCAGGGAGAATGCCAGTTTGCACCAAAAGAGATGGAGGTGGAGACAGGATGGAATGAAGGAAGGTTGCTGGACTTCTTGAATTTTATAGCAAAAGACCAAACATCTCTGTATCCGTGAACATCCATTGTTCTTCAAGATTAAGGACAAATGACTCCAAAGGTGATTCAGTGATCATCAGGGCAACCGTCTCAGTTTGAAAAGGGCTGGAACATCACCCAGAGCCTTGGTGCTGCAACCCTCACCCTGCAGAGCTGCAGTGGGGCTGGAAGTCAGAACAGGAAGTCAAAGAGGATTATTCTCAAGTCTTAAAATCTCATGGAGTTTGCTTTGCTCGATTTTAGACTTGTTTGGGACTCATCACCACTTTATCCTCTCTTATTTCTCCCTTTTGGAATAGAGTATCTATCTTCTGTGCCCCCCCCCCCCCATTTAATTTTGGAAGCACATAGTATATTTGATTTCACAGGTTCACAGAGAGAGTAATTTTGCCTCAGTGTGAATCAGAAATGAGTCTTTTCCATATGTAATTTAGATGACATTTGGGTAAGACTTTGGACTTTAGAATTGATACTGGAGCATGTTAAAGCCTTTGGGACTATTGGGATTAGAACAAGTGCATTTTTCAAGTGAGAATTTTTGAGAAACCAGGGGTGAAATGTTATGACTGAATTGTGTCTCCTCCACACCTCAAATTCTTATGTTGAAGGCATAATCCCCAATGTGATGTTATCTGGAGGTGGAAATTTGGGGAGGAAATTAGGTCATGAGGATAGAGCCCTCCTGAATGGGAATGGTGCCCTTGAAAGAAGAAACACAAAGATATGATTTCTCTCTCTCTCTCTCTCTCTCTCTCTCAGGACACAACCTAAGGCAGTTATCAGCAAACCAGGACGACAGGTTCACCAGAACCCAGACGTGTTGTTGGCACCCTGATCTCTGACTTTCCAACTTCTAGAACTGTGAGAAATAAACTTCTGTTGTTGAAACCACCCAGTCCATGATATTTTGTCAAATTAGCAAAACTAAGTTAGAAATCATGTGATAAAAGTTATCCACATGATTAACACCAGTGATGGTATTATTATTTTCCCATTAGTTTTATATTTTCTTCAGGTAAGAGCAAAACTGTATGAGTAATTATTTCCTAACAGACTAAAGGTTTGTAATATATCCAAAAATTTATCTGGATTTGGTAATTTTTTTTATTAATCTGTGTATGTGTTCTCAGGCATGCAGGAGTAAGGGAAAGAGGAGGATTTTGCTTATTTTGTTTGTATTTTTCATTCATACAAATGACAATATGGTATATATATCACATATTTTTTTCCTTTCTACACTGCATTTTAAGGATATATTCACATTCTGTGCCTATTTCCTATACTGCTTTATAGTCTTTCATCAGAAATTTATAATATGATCCACCATATTTTACTTAATCACTCCCTTAATATGTGTACTCGTGGCTTCCTTAAGCTGGTGGGTTGGTCAATGGCTGAGCTCAGCCAGGAAGCCTGGCATGAGTGAGCCTTCCTCTCTCCATCTGGTTTTTTCTCCTCAAGGATGCTCACAAGACTTCCTTCAAAGGTGACTGCAACATTCTAATAGGGAAAGCTCTTGTCAAATCCCTGCTTGGCTCCTGTTTGCTTATGTTCCATGGGCAAAAAGAAATCACATGCCACAGTCAATGTGCAAGGGGATTAACTACCCAAAGGCATTGGTATTGGGAGATAGGATTCACTGGACATCATTATTACAACCATCTATCATATAAGGTAATGGTCCAACTGGTTTTTTAAAAATTATTCTTAAGAAGGTATCTATTAGCAGCTACTTTATGAAATTGTACATCACTTCCCATTGACTTGGCCCACATGCATTTAGTCTATGTCTGAATGTTCTACTTCTTTCATCAGTCTTTTTCTTTCCTCATAGATACATTTTGCACTATTCTATTCATTTAGCCTATATAATATGTACAAATATCCAGGAAAATGAATCTAACTACTTTTTTTCTCAAAATTTATTGGCTATTTGTATGTGTGCATGTGCGGTGTTCTGTAAACTTTTTACAAGTTAGAACAGTCAGTTTATTAAGTTAGAACACGACTAGTACTCTTACCTCACATTTTAGAATCAGCTTATCTAATTTTAAAATATTAATATATTTGAGGGGTTTATTTACATCAATATATTTATATATTAAGCTTTAATATTTTTTAAATAATATGATATATATATTTCTATGTATTTGATTCATTTTTAATTGCTGTATCAAGAAAAATTAATTTTTCCTTGGGTATATTCATAGATATTTTACCTTTTATTTGTTAATGTTAATGGATTCTTTTTTCCATTATGTCTTGTTTTTTTGTCAGAATGTATAAAGTTACTAATTTCTGAACATGGTTTTTGTGCCCCTTAATATTTTGAATTATTTTATTTTTATAATAGGTTTTTAGCTTATATTCTAGTATTATTTATATTCAATCATATCATTTTTAAAGATGGATACTTTTACCTCCCCTTTGCAATTTCTAACTCACTTAATTCTTCATATTTATCATTGCAGTGGCTAGTACTTTCCTCTTGCTTTAAAATATGTATTTCAAAATTGGCCTTGATCTAGTGGTGTTTCAGCAATACATATAGATATTGATGGAACAGAATAAAAATTTTAGAAACAGACTAATGTGAACTGTGAAAGTTAAAAATATAATAAAGATAGTTTTTCAAATTTGTAGAGAAGATAAAGGCTACATATTTTGAGGTTTCAGCTATCTAGTAAGAAAAATGTATATATAACTCAGTTTTTACACAAAATAATACCTAAAAAGATGAAAGAGTTGAAACTATGATGATATTATGATAATATTAAAAAGGCCCATATTAAATAACAGTATTATAACTGTATTAAAAGCATCAAATATTGAAGAAGATGATACCTTTTTAAGCAAGATCCCACATCCTAAAAGTCTAGAAGTGAAACTTGATAAAGAATACTACATTCTGCAATGAAAAATAGTTAATGCAATCTATAAAATGAGCAAAATATAATTGAAAAAGTCAATATTCTGACTGTATGATAAATTACTAAAATCAAAAAAGCAAAATATTAAATAGAAAAAATAGCAAAGAAATTCCTCATATGAGGGAAGAATGGCCTATTAACATCAAAATATTCAAAATTTCATAAACAATTAAGTGAATGTAAGTTAAAACAAATAATATGTGGTATTTATTTTTACCAATCTGGTGGTATCAACAATAAAGTGTGTTTAAATCCAACACTGGTAAAGATGTGATCGAATATCTTCTCTCACATACTATTGGTGGAAGTATAATTATTTTAAGCTTTTTGGAGAATAATTTGATATTACCTCTTAAAATTAAAATACGACTCTGCTTTAATGAAGCAATGAGGCCTCTCCGTATCTCCTCTTAATAAATGCTCATAAATGACCACAAAGTAGCATGCACAAAGATATTCACCGCAGCACTGGTTGCAATAAGGAAATTTAGAAATACTTTAAATGTCAAACACTAAAGGAATGCTTAAATACACTATGAACCATCCACCAAATGAAATCTCACACTGCAGCTATAAAAATGATAGGTTATTAGTAATGACATAGTGGTATCTCCAAAACAGTTACTTTTTAAAGAAGTACATACCAGATTTTAAAGAATACTATCTATTTTAATGCATTTATATGTAATTGCTAGAAGAAATGGACTGGAAGGTTACTCAACCATATGTCTAATCTTCTAAAAAGAAAAGTGCTGGATGCTTATAAAAGGAGATTGTACTTATTACTACATAAACTTCTTTATGGTTTCAATACAGCACATATGTATCCAAATATACACAGAAAACATCCAGCCCCACTATTTTTCAACTAAATAAAATTAGAGCAATGAGATATGTTCATTTCACCAATTAGGAATATATAATGTTAAAGTGCTCAATGAAATTGGCACTTCTATTGCTAATAACAGTGTAACTTGCATGTAGAAAATAATTAGTAATTAGATTCAAGGGTCTTTCACATATTTTTACTCTTTTTAGCTATAATTCACTTTCTAGTTGACTGTGCTGGGAGAATAATAATAAGTATGAATAAATTTTTGTATAAATATATTCATAATATTATCACGTACAGTAGTAAAGATGTGTCAACAACCCAAAAGTCTGTACATAAGTGAATATGTAAATGGTGATATAGATACTTGCTGCAATAGAATATAGATGTTGAAAATATAAAAAAAAACTAAGTTAGGATTAATGTTTATTCAGTACAGATATATGAAAAGAGCATAGTGTTGTGTGTACACTATAATTAAACCATTAAAAAATAAAATAAGCATAGCCCACGCATGCACTGAAGATAACATGTCCAAAGTTTGACTTTGGTCAAGGTTAGAGACTGAACTAAGCTCATATTTTAAAAGTTCTCAATCTTTATTCAATGAGCATAGTCCATTTTGTAATAAGAAATATATATTTCTATATGCTAATAGAAACAAAACAATATGTATGATGTCTATATAAAAAGCTCAGGTACTCCTCATGATAATTGCTTATTATTTCATTCTTGAATATGCATTTACTAAGCGTCTAAACAAAGCACAGACTACAAACCCACCATTTCATAGTCAGTTAATCTTCAACAAAAGAGGCAAGAATATCCAATGGGTAAAAAACAGTCTCTTCAACAAATGGTGTGGGACAGCTGGACAGCTACATGCAAAAGAATGAAACTGGCCACTTTTTTACACCATACACAAAAATAAATTCAAAATGCACCAAGGACCTGTGAGAAGTGAAACCATAGATATCCTAGAAGAGAGAGCATAGGCAGTAATTTCTCTTACATTGGCCACAGCAACATCTTTCTAGATAAGTCTCTTGAGGCAGGAGAAACAAAAGCAAAAATAAACTTTTGGGACTACATCAAAATAAAAAGCTTCTGTACATAAAAAAAAAAAAACACTAAAAACTAAACTAAATGGGAGAAGATTTTTGCAAATGACATATCTAATAAAAGGTTAGTATCCAAAACATATAAAGAACTTTTACAACTCAATGTCAAAAACCAAATAATCCAATTAAAAATGGGCAGAAGACATGAACAGATGTCTCCCTAAAGAAGACATTCAGATGGCCAACAGACATATGAAAAGATGTTCCACATCAGTCACCATCAGGAAAATGCAAAGCAAAACTACAATAAGATATCACCTCACACCTGTCAGAATGGCTAAAATCTCAAGTAACAAGTGTTGGTGAGAATGTGGATTGAAAAAGGAACTCTCTTACCCAGTTGGTGGGAATGAAAACTGGGCCAGGCACTGTGGAAGATAGTATGGAGGCTCCTCACAAAGTTAAAAATACCACTACTCTACAGTTGGGTAATTGCACTACTGTGTATTTACCCAAGAATACAAAAACACTACTTTGAAGGGATATATGTATTCCCGTGTTTATTGCATCATTATTTATAATAACCAAACTATGGAAGCAACCCAAGCGTCCATCATTAGATAAATGGATAAAGAAGATGTGATACACACATATAATGGAATATTATTCAGACCTAAAAAAAGGATGAAATCTTGCCTTTTGTAAATAAGTGCTGGAGAGTATAATGCTAAGCAAAGTCAGTCAGAGAGAGAGAAATACAATATGATTTCACTCATATGTGGAATTTAAGAAACAAAACAAATGAACAAAGAAAAAAGAGACAAACCACTCTTAACTATAGAGAACAAATATGATTTCCAGAGGGGATGTGTGGGGGGGTGATGGAGGAATTAGGGGATAGGGAGTAAGAGTACCCCAATCTTGATTATCACTGAGTAATACTTGGAACTGTTGAATCACTATATTGCACACTTGAAACTAAACTGTATGTCGGGGGATCTCTTGGTGGCACAGCGGGTTAGCGCCTGCCTTTCGGCCCAGGGCGCGATCTTGGAGACCCAGGATCGAGTCCCACGTCGGGCTCCCGGTGCATGGAGCCTGCTTCTCCCTCTGCCTATGTCTCTGCCTCTCTCTCTCTCTCTCTCTCTCTGTGACTATCATAAATAAATAATTAAAAAAAATAAAATAAAAAAATAAATAAACTGTATGTCAACTACACTGCAATTAAATAATAGATAAATAAACAGACTGTGCTTCATGCTTTAAAAATTTATCTATGTAAAGTTTTATCTGCAAAGAAATAGACATACTGAAATGAATCCTGAAGATACCAGAGTATGTTTTGATGTTAAATTAAATGAAAAACATGTGAAAATGCAAAAAAATACTTGTACTGAATTACACACGATGATGGAACAATAAATTCATAGTTTAAATAATGATGTAGTAGCGAATATTAGACCAAAGACCAACGGGAAATGTCATGATCTATAATATTAACAATGAATTTGCATGGTAAGACTAAAAGTTTGCCTGAAGAAAATGCTTGCAGCTGTAATTTCAGCAGAAGATACAGCAGACAACAATTGAACGAAAAAATGGGAAACAGGAAAGCTTTCTCCTCTCAAGGCGTCATTCCACAATGTTAATCAGGGGTTATTTTTTATATTTCCTTAAACCAGTCTGTCTTTGAAAATCTGCTTTGAAATTCAACCTGGCATATATATATATATATATATATATATATATATATATATATATATATATAATTTTACAATATCTATATTCAGAATAGTACCTTTGATAATTGTCTTAACTCTCATTTCAATAATACCGGGAGGTTTTCCATTTTTAAGTCTATTATATGTAATTTGGTGACCGAACATCATAATTTAAAATGGAATGTGATTTTATTGCAAATCTCTGAAAAGACGTATTTATTTCAGAGATTGAATCAAGCATACATAGTAGAGAAGTGAGGACAAACAAGTCCGAAGTAGTTGAATTTGTATAACTACTTCATCAATTCTGCTTGAAAATTTAATCTTATTAACTTTAGCAGCCTTTCCCTGGTAACTTCTTTTAATTGGCATGACTATGCTATAGAGAAACATGTAGTGAAGTTTTATGAGGAAGAAAGTAGAAATAGAACAACCAAAGTATGCCTGATACTTATGTTGTAAGTCTGCCCCTAAAATTGTAATTTCATTGGTTTTATTTCCATTTGTACAGTGGTGATTATGCTACTTACTTCCCAGAATACCATAAGAATAAATTAGTTGTAAGAATATCAGTGTTGGAAGTCATGAAATTTCGACACAGAGCAGAGGCAACGTACATATAACTAGAATGTCTACAATAATGAACTGGAAAATGGTAGTATTTCACTGGAATGGAAATTAGACAGTTGCTGCCTTTTTAGAATACTTAACTAATGCCAATTAATTTAGAGCTCAAAAAAGACATATATTTTTCTAATTGTACAACATTGTATTTAAATTTATTATAAGTTTGATTTTCTCTTACTTTTCAGTCATAAGATTTTTAAAAGTGATTTTTCATATATCTATACATCCATCAATCATTAAGAGTAGATAAAAAGCCCAAAGAAGCTGTTACTGAAAGGGGCTGGATATAGCCAACATTTCTGATGACAGAAGGGAAGTGAAACACACACACACACACACACACTCAATGCAAAAACAACACAATATTTCAACAAAAACAAAAAATTTAGGACATTTTGGGCAAAATGATCAATGTGTTTTAGAAACATTTCAAGTGAAAATTATTGTTTTAAATAAGAAGCTGAATCATCACTAATAATCTTTATTATTAATAATACAATTATTTGGCTCTTAGACTTGCTCCTCCCTTGAAGAATCTACATAGCTGGGCTTCACCTACAGCACTTAAAATATTAGGAACTGAGCAACACACTGCTTTGGAAACAATGCCACATTGTGTTTGTTGTTTTCTGGATGTGTACCTAGCATCTATGGATTATTTAACTTCTTTTGTTTTGAGTGCTAGTTTTAGTAAGGTTTGTTTCTGTGACAAAAAGATTTGGATCTCTCTTTGGCTCTATTCTCAGCCTCCTTTATGTCCTTGTATTGGCTTTGTGTACATTGCACATTCGCCCTCATATGTTAGATTCTTGGATTGAGCCTAATCTGATATTTGGTTCTTAATAGTCAACGCCTCCTTTATTGACTATTGATGAGGTAGAATCAAATCCCACCTATGCCATCTGATACACAATCTTAGGTACAAAATCAAAATCAAAATCGTAATGTGTTGGACTACTAATAATTAACAGATATAAATGACAGTCAAAATACTGAATCGATGTGACAACAGCTCTAAATACTTCAACATTGGGCAGCCAGGGTGGCTCAGCAGTTTAGTGCCGCCTTCAGCCCAGGGCATGACCCTGGAGACCCGGGATCTAGTCCCACATCAGGCTCCCTGCATGGAGCCTGCTTCTCCCTCTGCCCATGTCTCTGCCTCTCTCTCTCTCTCCTTGTCTCTCATGAAAAAATAAATAAAATCTTAAAAAAAATACTTCAATATCATAAAAAATACTACTGTTAATTCTTTCTATAGAATGTCCTGGTTTTGGGGCTTTTTGGGAAGCAGATTTTATTACTGTTTTCACAAGACTAACACTTTTTTTTTTGTATAAAAACAAGAAGAAATATTGAAAAGTTAAATTTGAGGACGTTTTTAAGAATTTAAAGATCTACTAATTATTGCAGAAGATACGATCTAGTTTATCAACACTGAAGTGTATCAGAAATGGGCTAATTTCTTGCATTTCTTTCCTAGTATCTTATTAGAAATTTTTGATTTCAAAAGAAGGATCTCAAAGTGATAACCACACTTTACATATAACAAACTAAAAAAGGAAGGTAAACTAAGTCTAAAACCAACAGAAGGAAATAATAATTGGAGTTGGAGATAAATGAAATAGACAATATGAAAAAATTCTACTGTTCAACAAAACAATATTCAACAAAAATAAAAGCTGATTCTCTGAAAAGTGTAACAAAGTGACAGATATTTTGGTAAACTAACAAAAGAAAAGAATCAGATTCTAAACCAGTAATGAAAGTGAGATGTTACTACTGAACTTAAAGAACTAAAAGCGATTAAAGAGAACATTATGAACAATTATAGGTCAACAAATTAGATAAAATAGATTAAATGGGTAAATTCCTAAAAAAACACAAACTTCTAAAATCCACTCAAGAAAAAAAAAAGAAAATCAAAACAGACATGGAACAAGTAAAGAGACTGAATCAGTAATGAAAAACGTCCCAAGAAAGAAAAGTCCAGGGCCAAATGGCTTCATCAGTAAATTCTATTCAATAGTGAAGGAAACAATAACACCAATGTTTCTAAAGATCTTCCACAAAAGTAGTGAAGGAAGTAGCATTTCCTAATGCATATTAAAAGGCCATCATTACCCTGGGATTTGTTACAAAAACCAAGTAAATCCATATGGACAGAAAGCATATTAGTGGTTTTTAGGGTTGAGGCAAGGGGAATGGGAAGTGACTGCTTAGTGGGTATAGGTTCTCCTTTAGAGGCAATGAAACCATTTTGGAATATTTTTAAACTAGAGGTGATGATGGCTCAACATTCTGAATATATTGATACTATGAATTGTACATTTTGAAATGTTTAATTTTGTGTTATGTGAATTTCACTTAAAATGGTAAAAAAAAATCTAAATCTAATGTTAATTGCTGGCTAAACTCATACTAACAGCAAAAGCAGAGTAGGACTTGCGGACTAAGTCTAACTCAGGACAACATTGATGATATCAAGCAATGCTTCCCTGCTTTGGGGCACATTTGAATCAGATAGTGGTTTTATCATCTCCTTGGCCCCATCCTTAATTTTAGTTAAAAGGTTGGGAGGGAAAGAAGCAAACAATAAAGACACAAATATCCTATAGAAGACCCTCAAAGTCATTAGGTATAGAAACAGAAGAAAACAAAAATATCGATACGGTTGAGCTTATTCACCTGAAAGAAGTAAAAAGCAATACATTTTTAACATTTGCATTTAGAGAGTCTCCAAGTCCACCATGCTTCTAGAACCTTTGGTATAATTTTAGTATTTAGTTCAAAGGGCTCATTGACTGGGAGTATCAATGGGAGTATCAGTCAGGTAACTTAAATCTTTTCATCCCTTATATTTTATATAGGAAGAAAACCTAGATGGTTTTCTAAAATTTATTAGTTAAACTCCTCAAGAAAGGGGAAAAGCAATGTTACAGGGAGGGAAGCAACAAAAGCAAGAAAGGATTCAGAAAACAAAGAAAAGAGGACAATAGTAACACCACCCCAGCAATCCCGGAATAGTAACTGGCCATTGGCCATTGTTTTTTTTTTTGTTTTTTTTTTTTTTTTTCCTGCAGGTGGAAAAAAATAACAAACCTATCATTTCCTTCCTTTGAATATTGATGTGAGTTTCACTGTGGAACAATATTCCAGTTCAAGTTCCCGATGACTGTACAGTGAAAAGGTGTGTTTTGGAATTACATGAATTTGAATACTGTTCTTGTGTAATTTTGAATAAGTTACTTTGGTTGAGCTTTGGTTCTTCACTTTGTTATATATTCCAACAACGCAAACCAGTGAATATTAGAGAAATACATGCACCAAGTCTGATATATTGCAGGCACTCAGTAATTACAGCTATTATCATTAACGATAATCACAAAATATCAAGAACATATATTAAAATCACAAATAAGGCAAAAATAAGTCACCAGTTTCTTTTCAAGAATTTAGATCCTTGCCCTGAATAGGGAAGATAAATATGTTTAAGAGCTCTGAATTTTTTTCCCTCAGCAGGTTTTCTTGTCTGCTCACTTTTTTTATTTTTTTGAGTTTCACTTAGCTATTGGCTTTAAAATAATTTCCTCACCTTTTACCTACTCAAAAAGATCCATGTTGCATTATGAGGGTTGACTGTCTAGCATTTCAGAGCAACAGCTGCTAATTTGCTTTGATGTTATTCTTTAATTTACGTCTACAATGGGTGGGTGAGTGATGGATGGTTTGCACAGATCATTTCTTTATTCAGAGAACTTGTGCTTGGATACTTAGAAACGCCATATGGAGAAATATTTCTGTTTAGCACATTCAAGCAGATGAGCTTATGCTTACATTAGCCTGATTATATATCTTTATTTATTGATGAGCTTTTCAATGTCAATCCATCAACTTTAAAATATGGAATAACAAACGATTTTCCCAAAAGTGCAATGATCTAGCCTAATACATAATTTTATTATTCTTCGTTCAAGAGAAAATATAAAAGATTCGTCTGAGAATAGGGTCATTGAATCCTGTTCTTTTCTTCTGATGACTATGGAAGATTAAGGATATTGTCCAGTTGTCATGGCTAATTAGAATAAACCATTGGTTTAGAGAATCGGCAGAGATAGTGACCTTGCATTTAACTCTTAATTTATTGGTGCAACTAACAAGGTTTAAATTGTTATATTTCACAAAAGTTTTTTTCTGTTAGTCTCTACGGAAGATTTTATTCCCCCATTATTTGGCCATTTTATTATACATACGATTGAAATCATTTCTTGTTTTCTCACCATGTCATAGCTTTAGTTACACACACAGTGTGGGTTCACTGGCACCTCTAAACTAATTCCTGCAAGTTTTAAAAAATATTCTATATAAAATCATAGGCAAAATTGGTGTCCTTTCTAGTTTGTGTAAATTGCCCATTTCCCAAAGGAACTCCATACTTACTTACTTTCAATATTCAAATTATACTAACATAGGTGCATTGAACACCATCTTTTTATTTGTGACCTATTTTAACAAGCATAAATAATGCTATTTTAAATTTCAATAGTAGCCTAATTTTGAAGCAGCATATCTAGCAGACATTTAACTGGTTTGCTTGTTTTAACTCTAGCCAGTTTTTTTTAAAAAAAATATTTTATTATTTATTTGACAGAGAGAAAGCACACAAGCAGGGGGAGCAGTACGGAGAGAGAGAGGGAAAAGCAAGCCATCCCCTGAGCAGGGAGTCTGATGCCAGCTTGATGCCAGGACCCTGGAATTATGACCCAAGCTGAGGGCAGACGCTTAACAGACTGAGCCACCCAGGCATCCTTAATTCTAGCAAATTTTGCTCAGAAGTCCACAACTCTTAATGGTCACGCAAACTGAGTAAACTCTTCTCTCTCTCTCTTATAATCAAAGCCATTCATAAAATAACATGTGCTGTATTTCCTACTAATTTTCAATAATGCCACCCTATGTCCCAGCTAATTTATAGCTACCAATGTGTTTAATACACTTCATCATTTTCCAGCTTTTTTTAAAAGTAAGCTCCATGCCCAGCATGGAGCCCAACATGGGGCTTGAACTCATGCCCTGAGATCTAGACCTGAGCTGAGATCACAAGTTGGATGCTTAACCAACTGAGCCACTGAGATGCCCTTCCAACTTTTTGATCCCCTCTTCTCGTGGTTCCTATTCAGAAAGCGGTCTGGGTGCTAGAAGTACATCACAGAATGTGAAACAGTCACTATTCTTGAGGCTATCCTATAGTCTAGGATTCATTATGCGGGCTCGGACACTAGGCATTCTAGCTTTACATCCCACCACATGACTGTGTCACCCTCAGTGATCTAGTTTTTTTCAACTGTAAAATGGAACTAGCAATAACATCTATTTATAAGAGATTTTTTTGAGATTTTATTTATTTATTTAAGAAAGAGTGCAGAGAGTGCGTGAGCTGGAGGAGGGGGAGAGGGAGAGGGAAGAGCAGACTCTTCGCTGAGCTGAGCATGGAGCCTGACCCAGGGATTCATCCCAGGACCCCGGGATCATGACTTGAGCCTTAAGCAGCTGGTTAACACTGAGCCACCCAAGTGCCTCTTATTTATAAGGGTTTTGTGAGAACTGAATTAATCCATATAACACAAGCAATATGGTGCTTGCACACATTCCCATATATATTTGTTCAATAAATATTTTTTAAAAGACACTAATGAATACACAAATTAATACAATGCGTTAAGTGTTATAATCAGACATGAAATTCCATCAGAAAATGTGCAATTTACACAGACTAATAGAGACTATGGATGTCTTACTGGAGGAAATTAAGTGTCAGGAAATGGTGGTCAGATGAAAGAGGAGGAAAACACATTTCAAATATACAGACTATGGATGTCTTACTGGAGGAAATTAAGTGTCAGGAAATGGTGGTCAGATGAAAGAGGAGGAAAACACATTTCAAATATACAGAACAAGATAAGCAGCATAGTCTGAAATAGCAAGTATAAGCTGCCTTGTATCACACAGCGGAAATGTGTAAGGCAGCTAATTCATTCTGTTTCTAAGCTCCCTGAGAGGGAAGTCTTGGGCTAGCACATGTGCTTACTCTTAGTCTCTAACCCAGAGCTTTACACAAAAGAGACACTCATCATCTCATGCATTATTCCTGTGATAGCCTTCTAAACTTCTCTCAAACACTGTTCTCGATCGCATTTCAATCTACTCGTAGAGCCTCCAGGATAACCAAAATATACACATAGTCCCTCAAAAGAAGAACAGACTGAAGAACATTAGTTGCCTCTTGTTACCAGTGGCATTAAAGACACGTTCCTGTTCTAGCACTAGACGTATTTTTCACACCATATGGCCTCTTTGCTCTTTATTCAGCCTCCTCTGTTCTTCTGTCTCAATCATATATACTTACCTACAAACATGATGCAAATAGAATTTTGTAGGACGTACTCCAAAGCTAGAAGCTTATAAAAATGCAGTGGGAAAAACAGAGAAAACAGCTGAAAACAAAAAAGAAAATTCTCTTAAAAGGAGAGAGATTTCCTGAACACTGATCAATTCTTAGTAGCGTATCCTTGAGGATTCACTGGCCTGAAGGTCCTACCCTTGCATTTGGATTTCTACATTAGCTATACACTTGCCCTCTTAGAATATGATATCCACAACTACACACTTCCCCCGTGAAAATCAGATTCCATCTCAACTTCTATCAAAACGTATAATGGCTTCTACACACTCAGAATAATATGCAATTGGCTATACTTCTCCAAACTCGTCTTCTACCTCCGGAACTGTAGAGGTCTCCACGCTACTATCCTCAAACATGCTGAAGTATTTCTGTTCTATGACTTTGCACTCAGTGGCCTCTACCTAAAATACTTGGCTTGATTGTCCCTTCAGGTTGTTTTTTTTTCAATGCATATTATCTTTCCACAAACATGCTCTGCTATAATGCTTATTGTCAATAAATTCACATTCTAATCTCTTCCTTGACTGGTTATGTATTTTAGTGGGCTAGAGTCAGTTGCTGAGATTCTGATCATCGCTGTGTACTTCTAAGAGTCTCTAGTCCTTGAAATTAGAGTCTAAATTTTGATTTCTGTGATTAAATCCAAGAGCTACTTAGTAAGGTTCTGCTCAGCAGGCTGCTTTTTGGTTGGCATTATATGATTTCCACATGTCATTCTCTATTAATGTCTACAAATTCCTCGTTTGAAGGGTTATTGAGAACACTATTGATGTTATACGTAAAATACCTAATAGGCTGCCTGGCACAAAATAATGAAGAGGATCTACTATTACTGTGATTGCTGTTCTAATGAGGGGCACGACGTTTTTGAACAGGAAAACTAATTTTACCTCCTGAGCTAATGAGAATTTTATTAGGAGTCCAGAACCAATGTTTGTATTTAGATTGCCTGGACTAGTCCAGAAATTAGTTAGGTTTGGAATTATCCCACAGAAGGTGAAGCCAAGAATCCAAAGGCACAATAGTGTCGCCTCTGAGGGAATGGAGCATCCAGCCTGTGTCTTAGCATTGCCTATACTGCTTTCCCTTAATTTCCCCTGGCTGGTTATGTAACCCCCCGCCAAAAAAAAAAAAGAAAAAAAAAGGGGGGGGGGAGTGATTTGAGCATTTCTTATAGGATGTCTAAATGCTACTCTTCAAAGAGCCCTAGGGAGTGCATTTTATTTTTCAAAAGTAAATCAAACCATAATGCAACACACTTCCTTCTTAAAAAAGGAGAGTATGATAGAAGCCATAGTGTTGCCTTGGAAAGGACCTATGGCCCCAAAACGCATTTACAGCAGATTACAATCCGATCACAGCCTCTCTTGTCTATTTGGAAAGGCATCTATATTGCACTTATTACCTAGTCCCTGTCAAAGCTGTTTATGGAGACCACAAAGAAGAAATAATTTTTATGCTCCTTTTAGTTTGCTATAAATTCAGAAACAATTTTGCTTGAACAGCTGATCTGTGAATTAATAATGAGGGACTATAACTTTTTTTCACTACAGTATGTCAAGTACTTCTTTAGGTTTAAAAATTGATGAGGCTCAAAACTCCATTTCTTTACATGAAACAGATTTCAAAGGCATATGGGGCAATCACCACTTCCCTCATATGGAAAGTTCTTTCCAAGATCGTATCTTGGGTAGTAAAAATAAACAAACAAATAGAGTTTAGCTTTGAATTCAGTATGGAATAAAATATTAGGTTCTTCCTTTGAGTACTTCCTGAAAAGATTCTCCTGAAAAAATGATGTAAAGAATAATTTCTAGTAAAATATGTTGTGATCTATCTCAGAAATGCTGTTCACCTTAAGAATCAATTAACTGAGTCTTTCCATAATGTGAATAATCCTCTTAACTGCTTTCACTGACCTTATATGTTTGGGTTTTTATATCTACTGTTTTGCAGTAGTAATATTCTCTCGACTATATTTTCCATTCACCATCAGCTTGAATTTCTTTTGAAGATTTACTTATTTTAGAGAGAGAGAGAGAGAGAGAGAGATCAAGCAAGGGGAAAAGCAGAGGGAGAGGCAGAGAGAGAAAAAAAAAAAATCCTCAAGTAGACTCCCCACTGACCATAGAGCCCAAAGCAGGGCTCTATCTTAGGAGCCTGAGATCCTGACCTGAGGTGAAATCAACAGTCAGATGCTCATCTGTCCGAGCCACCCAGGTGCCCCACTATTAGCTTGAATTTACCAAGACTAAGACATTAGTGCAATGAGCATCCTATCATTGGGATAGATGAACAGGTATAGGTCAAGATGAAAATACTCTTATCTCCAAATATGATGCCTTAGTCCTGAGCATGGACACCTCAGTAGTTGAACTAAAGTCAACTTGACCTGAGGCAGTGCACGGGGCTTGATCTTTTCTAGTATTTCATATGGTTTATCATCAGATGGAGGGTGGAGAGGAAATAATGCTTATGGTTATGTTGAAAGATTGCCCAGATTACCCATGTAATAAGAGTAATTCTTAAAGTAGTTCTATACATATATAAAATCTTCCTTCTTTCTTGTTTTTCTCTAGGACTCGTATGGTGATAAGATTTTGTAAATATCCAGCCTCTAGGTGTAGAGATTGGAAATTAAGTCAGAAAGTGGCAAAACATGACTTTGAATCTTTGCGGATACACACTGCAAATGAGCTTTGATTTTAAGAAATTTAAAAAGACAAAAAGGCCACATAATGCTGGAAGATTTATTTAGAGGCAGACCCTAAAGTTCAAGAGAAACTATAGCTAGGAAAGAAAACCATTTTTTTATCACAAAATGTTATTATCTTGACCAAGTTTTCCATATTCAGATATTAGCTACATCAAGGTATATCGAACACCAATCCAAAGATTCTGCTGGGGGAGGGGGTGCGGTGCGTGCAGAATGTCACACAGTGGACTGTCACGGGAATACGTTGAGCCTAGCGAGGATTCATTTGTAGCTAAGGCTGTACTTGGCAATACGGTGAGCTTGGCTGTGCTCTAGATATCATAGATCTTTGGATAATTATGTATTCTATTTTAATAGGTATTAATTGCCCAGGAAGTTCCTATTCCAAAGAATGTCTGCCTCCTTTGAGAGAATGACTAATACTTTGTAATTCTTATATAATATCACAAGGCATTAGAGAGAAGAATGGCGGAGAGCCAGATGCTCTGGTCTGAGGCAATCTTAAGACCTTGGAGTTTGCTTTGGAACTGGAGGGACTTTAGAGATGATCTAGTTCAATCCTTTCATTTTATAGATGAAAATCTTGAAACCCAGTGAGATTAAAGGATACACCTGAAGTCACACAGCTCAGTTACTGAGGAGCTTGGATTAGATTCTATGTTCTTAAGTTCTATTCTATTCCTCTCTCAGGAGTGAGATGGTCATGAGTAGAGCTTAAAACCACTGTGGGGAATATACATATAAATAGAGAGAGAGAGAGAATATTTTAAATTAATTCATAGAGAAAAAGAAAGATGAACTATTTAGGAGTGATTGGAGATTCTAAACCAACAGAAAGTGCCAGAAAAAAATACTTAAGAAAAAAATCTACCATCTTCTAGGTAGTATCTCAATGTATACTACTGCATAATATTGTTTGTGTTGTATGACTTATAAACATTTTTGTAGCTACATATTCTTTATGTGGATATTAAATTTACTAAAATCAATTAAAATATCTATACGTAATTCTACCCAAATAATATTTAATAACAATTGTCTGTTAGGTATTGCAATAAGTGAATAGTTTAACAATTTCCACTAAACTCCAGAAGTTTAATCTCTAGAGTGCAGAAATAAAATTCTCTGATATAAAATACAATATGATAAATGATACAGTAGCTATAATCGTAATCAGGTTTGAGAACATAGGAAATGGGCAGAGTAATATAGGTGTGGCTATAGGATGGTACTGAGAACATCTGGAAAAGAATCCTTAAAACTAACAGACACAATTTGATGTGAGTTTTAAGCAAAAGAGAGAACTTTGTAGGCAGGTATATGAAGGTAGATATTTTTCGTACAAGAATTATTGCAAGCTTACTTATACCACATGCCCCTTTCCCTTTTCAAGGTTGAAGGTACAAATCTCCCAAAAGAAGAAGATAAATTTTTATTTTAATTTTTGAGAGGAGTAAAACAACCATATTTTTTTCTGATCTCTACCTATGAGTGACTTGGAAATAATTTTACATAAAATTTACCTAGCTCCCTAATGGTCTCTAACCACACTTAAAATGTTTGCCAACTGTCTCAGAGGATTCAGCATAAAATGGTTTTTGACAGGACTTATATTCTCTACCAAAGATCACGCTAAGTATGAATTATTTCAAAGATTCTGATTATAGGTTTAAGGGTCTACAAATACAATAATGGTCTTAAAGCTCTTAAAATACAAATAATGTATTATTTCCTATAGAAAACCAAGCAGCGCTCATACACAGGCATTGTAAATATACACAATAGAGATTAGCTACAAATTAACAAACTCCTCAATTGAATACTACATGTTCAATAGTAGAAGTTAACTTTAAAATTGAGCCCAGATCTCAATACGCTTCCTTAGAAAGACAGCCCCTCCATTCTTTTTGTTACTTTTAATTTAACTTAATTCAACTAATTTTATTAAGCCCTTGCTGACTATTGATTTCTGTAGGATCCATGTTACATGCTGTGCCAGCCATGAAAATAAGGTCGTCAGTTCTTCTCCTGCGGGGACCCTAATTGACTGAGGGTCTCAGCTGCTGTGCTTTGAAATCTATAGCTGTGCTTGTGGCCTGACCATGTTTCCCACAGGCTGCTCGAGCCAGTGCTTGAGTATGGCAGGAATGCGGCCCCATTGCTACGGGATGTGAGGCCTCTCTGAACGTGGGCTTTGGCTCTAGGACTTCCAACAGCACTGCTCAGCCTTCCTGGCTCTGGCAGTCTAGGATGTTTCACCCAGACTCACTTCCTTTCTCTTCATTCTTTCTCACTCAGGGTCAAGCAGCTCTCCCAGCCTCTCCTGTCCTCCCCATTTGTTTTCAGGGTGCTCCCTCGAATAAATTTCTGCTTGGTGACTGCTTCACAAAAAAAAAAAAACCAGAATAAGACACATGCACATAGATGATAGGTAAAAATACTGTCTAGTTACAACTAGCCATATCCTGAATGTGACAAAATTTCAACAGAAGTGATGCATTATTATTAAACCGGAAGTTCAGTCCTCCTAGTAAACAGCTCAAACTAGACTCTTCCTTGGCAGCTCTCAAAAAAGCCATTCAAATTGGTCGGTGAATACGACACTTTATGTTTCTACCAGACAGAAATCATGGGACTTCCCCAAAGGAATCACAACAGCTTTTTAAGTGTATATTATTTTTTGATTATACAGGTTAACATGCCATGTTTAACTTTTTAAAAATTAACTTGGTATTTCCTCTGTCTGTAATAAAATTTCTTCATGTTTCTCCCCTTGTTTAGTATGACCAGCCATGCAACTTTTTGTAGCTGTCTCAGAGTAACATAACAGAAATTCTCCATCAAACACAAACACAAAGACACTTATTTTTGCCGAAGGCCAAAGATTTAAGAACATGTCTGTATTGGTCAGCACTTCATGCAGGAAGATACAAACAGCATGCTTTCGGTTGGAGGAATAATTTTACCAGCCCCTCAGTCCCCATAAGAGGATGTTATTGCTGATGATTACCCTGAAGATAGAATAAAGTTCTAGACAAGTCCCTTTGGCTTATCCCTTTGATTCTCAAGGGATCTATAAACCCTCTTAGATTTTTCCAACTCTTTGGGGGATTTTGGCTATTGCCACCCACTTGCCTGATGTAAGAAAACAAACATTCCTAAGTGTTTATGAAAGGGGTGAGCTGATGTCCAATTTTCTGTAGAACTATGTGCTACCATTTTTATGTTCCAAGCTTTCTTTGCTTCTTTAAAACCAACTGCATACATCGCTGCTATTGCCACTTCTCTGACTTGTCTGAAAGGCTTGTGTCCTTCACTTCTGTCAGCAGTGTCTTGACCCTACCTCCATGATAGCACTTACCATAATGCATTCAACTGTGTTTATCTATTAAACTGTTTTCCTAGGTTATGAAGAACTTGATGAAAACACGTGTGTCATTGATTTCTGTATCAAACTCCTCCACCTATGCCTATGTTTGTCTGCAGGTGGTCAGGTTACACCTGTCAAAAAGTTGGGACATTTCATTCACTGACAATAATAAGAATTACTAACTCTTACTGAGATAGAGAAAAGTAAAGCTTTTCCCTAATTAGTTTTTGAGATTGCAGAGGAAAGTTTCTGAAGTATGCACAAGTAGCTTCCACTAATTATAGTCAATCATTCCCTTACTGAGCATTCATGTGCCAGGCAATGAGCTGTGAGGGAGGGATAACAATACAATGATCATGATTCTGTTGCTAGGGACCTTATTCTCATAGGAAAGACAAATATGTAAACAAATAATTTTTAAAAAAGGAATTCTAGGGATCCCTGGGTGGCGCAGCGGTTTAGCGCCTGCCTTTGGCCCAGGGCGCGATCCTGGAGACCAGGGATCGAATCCCACGTCAGGCTCCCGATGCATGGAACCTGATTCTCCCTCTGCCTATGTCTCTGCCTCTCTCTCTCTCTCTCTCTGTGACTATCATAAATAAATAAAAATTAAAAAAAAAAAGGAATTCTAGGGTGCCTGCGTGGCTCAGTCAGTTAAGTGTCTACGTTTGGCTCAGGTCATGTTCCAGGGGCTCTGGAATTGAACCCCGCATTGGGCTCCCTCTCAGGGAATAGGCCTGCTTCTTCCTCTCCTTCCGCTGCTCCCTCTGCTTGTGCTGTCTCTCTCTCTCCTCTCTCTGTGTCAAATAAATATATTTTTTTTTAAAGGAGAAGAAGTTAAAGGAATTCTGCTGTCATAGAAACTTGCAGAGAATTCCATGTAAATACAATGATTCAGGGCTGGGATAGTTTCAACAGATGACATCAGGTGTAGAGACACTGCAGCATAAGAGAGCCTGGCACAGTAGAGACACTATGAGCTGTTTGTTTGAAGTCCAATATAAATATTAGGAAGCAGCAGGTGGTGAGGATGAAGAAAAATGGAAACACGTAGGTCACAAACGTCTTGAATTCCATGAAAAATATTGTGGTATTTCTTGTAAATATAATAGGTATGATTGTCATATATGAAGCAATGACTTGCAATATGAGCAATAGGGACAATTAGACAAATTAGGATATATTTTGGAGGTCGAATCAATAGCACCAGTTGATCTTGTGAAAGCGTGAAGTGGGATAGGTGGTGGTTGAGCAGCACACAAAGAAGAGGAAGTCGCCTAACAGGACATGGCAAGGGAAGGAAGGTACTCACTGAGGTTTCTAATGAGTAATTGTTGCAAAGGGGTGGCTTAGATGCTGTTAGATTGCAATAAATAAGATGAGGTCAAAGTGGTACAACTGAGAGGAAGGATTAGACATTTCTAAAGGGGATCATTTGTCTTTTTCTCATGGTGATGAAGGACCAATGGTCTGTAGATGACCCTGCGAGCAAGTATGGCAGAGGCTGCCTTCAGCCCCACACACATACATCAAGGCTGTTTAGATAAGAATAATCAGGCATGTGTGCAAAAACAGCCTACAAGAAGGAGAACAGAGTTTCATTAAAGGCAAGGAGGGTGAAAAAAAATGCTTTTAACAGTCTGTGGATGTAAGGAAATTTAACTCAAATAGCTGTCTATAAAAATAAGATAATGTTGAGGCATCTGAAGTGATTCTCTGCCTATGAGCCCCATCTGTCCGTTTGAGGTTTTTCACATTCATCTTTAAGTGGGCCGAACTATACTTATTTTTGTTTTCTTTTATGTTCACAACGTACCAGTGAGAAAATAACAACTGCTACTTAGAAATAAGTGAGCAGCTTATTGTACCGGATGCATTGATGGTGAAAATGAATATACCACTCAACAAACGCATTTTATCTAAAATCTTTCACATGTTGCCTTTTGCTTACCCTTTTATCTCTTGCTGATGATTAAAAAAGATAGGCTGCCCAATTATCATCTTATATGACTACAGAATGGTATTTTTCCAATGTCCCATGAAAAAATATATTTTAAAATCTAAAGAACACCAGGAATTATTTTTTCAGTTCTACAATTCATAAATCTAAATGAACAAAATATAACTGAACTGAATTAAGGTATATAGTTACTGGACAAGAGTTCGAAAGTAAAATTAAATTGATGAATCTAATGTAATGAACTATGATAACCCAGATGCTTCAATATTTTTACAGAGTATTTAATAATCATATATGAAGCAATGTTTTGGAAGAGACAAGCAATCTACTCTTACATAATAGATTAGAAATGAAAATCAATTTTAGAGTAATTCCTGTCTCTCATACTTGAAATTGAACTATGTATTGTATCCTCTCTAAAGCCTATCCCAGCAATATTTGGATAGTGAGTATAAAGACTATTTTTAGAGTGATTTAACACACTGGCAGCTATGAAGGAAGCTCTTAGATGATGATTAAAATAAGGAATGTGCCTGCTTGCTTTCTACTGGAAGCGCTTTTTAAGCATTGAAAACACCAGAACATATAGCACTACCCAGTTACTATAAAGCACACATTCTAATCAATCTAATTTGATTGATTCAATGTCATATAATGTGGTATGCCATTGCCTGGACATTAACAATGAACATCTCTCAAAAAAAAAGTCCCTTAAAATGAATTTCAGAAATATATCTGACAACAGTAGATTGCACAAAATCTCTCCACAAAACAAAAGGGGACATTTTAAACGGAAGTAAGGGAGTATATATGTGTGTTGAGAGAGTGGGTCAGTTGGGTGCCCTCATCAGGAAGAAAGTGTTTAAGAACACTCAAAAGCAGCGCTCTAACCAGACTATGCAAACACAAACCAGGTTTGTGTCCCAGCGCCATGACATAATAACCTGCGTGATGTTGAGTAAGCCATTTGATTTCTCTGTGAATCCGTTTCATAATGCATGAAATGGGATTCATATGGCTGTGATGGTTGATAATAGGCTATAATATGCACAAGGTAAAACGCTCCCTTCACAGATGAAGCATTTGATAAACCTGCTATTTCTGAAGCTATATCAAAAATATCTGACAACCGATAGGTCATGGGCACCAGCCAACTGGAAAATGCATGACAACCTGGTACACAGCTCCTACATACACACCCTGATTATCTAATACACACACATATGTGCATGTGTAAAATATATGGGCATGCAGAGTGATTTGAAACCAGCTGACACTTTTAAGTTGGTATTACTCAAAAATAAAGTTATACATGTAACAAGTTGTCAAGATATCCTTTAGTGCACCTAAAGACTATCAGAAAAGTTCTCCAAGTGTTGGTCAAAATGAGTTGGCTCTGAGAGAGGCAATTATTGATGCTATGGTCTCGCAAATTTTCTGTAAGTGATTGAAGACAGATTATTGCCATTTTCAGAAGCTATAGGTCCTGACGGAAATAGATAATGCCGAACAATACAATATCTACTAATATTATTAGAGTTATGGAGAGAATAAGATGACTTTGCTGTTCATTTCACGATGACAAGTCTACTTTTGATTTTATTTTTTTAAGCAGAAAAAAAAGAGTAGACATTATGTTCCTAGAGGGTGCCGAAAATAAACGTCATCACTGAACATGTAAGGAATTCATTGATACACAGACCCTTGTTGCATCTATCAGCTATCTATCTAACACCTGTCTATCTCTTTATTGCAGGTAACAAGTGAGGGTAATCACATACCTGGACTTGTTGATGAAGTGTTTTATTTTTTTTTCCTGCTGTTCCTACAAAAAAGTCTCTGACAACCCCATTTTCCAACAGAATTGGGTTTTGATTGTTTTCCTCATGCTGTTCTGAGTTTCTTAATGACCATCTACTATGTTGGTGATTGGTTCATTCTGTTCAAAATACTGATGTGCTTCTGGACCTACCAAATGGCACATCTCCATGATTTTTTTTATTTTAAAGATTCTGGTTTTTACCACATTTTCTTTGTTCCCTCATGAAAATGAAGGTATCTATCATGGCTCTGATTTCAACCACTAATGGTGTTTTACTTCAAAGGGTCTAAAAATGAATTATACTACAGAACCGATGTTTACAGTTGCATATATTGGACGTAATAGAAATAACCATGAGTGATTCTTTATTAATTCATTTGAGGATGTACTGATAGTCCTAGGAAACTGAGTAATACATTTTGAGAGCGCTCAAATATTCACCTGTCTGATACTCGTCAGGTAAACCCAAGCACGCGGGCTTTTCATTTGATCACTCTCCTACTGACACTTAAGAAAAAAAATTCTCCACTATTCCATTTGACAGATATTTATTCAGAATTCTTCCTTGTCATCTTTGTTACTGGACATTTTTACTTGAAATATTTCTCACCAGAGATAAGGAACTCATTACAGGTACCCACGGGAGTTCTGGGAATCATCAGTGCTCATGATGGCAAAAACAAAACAAAACAACTACTATCCTTGGATTTGAACTTCTTCCTATATCTTGTTTGCAGAGAATATGATTTGCTTTCTCTATACCACTGATATTAAAGCTCCAGATTAAAACAAACCAGAAACCAAAGCTTCTTGAGCTTTATAAGGATTTTTTTAATCTGAATTTTAACTGCTGGTAATATTCTTCTCTGTTGTGTTACCATTTGATAAATTCACTTTTTTAAAAGAATTACACTCTTTGGAGAAGTACTAGCCATAGGTAGGAAGGGTTCTAAGTTACTTAAAAACCTTACCTTCAACAATGTTGTAAACTAGGTTGATAGTAAATTAAAACTGAGACACCTACTGAAATATCCATTCCGATGCACATTGCTTTGAACCAGAAAAAAAGAAAAATCACTGAGTAAACATCTCTAGAACATTTTCAGAATTTCATGAAAGTCATAAATTTCAAACAAACATTCTAGGAGATTTATAATGAAATCCACCTGAGAGAGGGGGAAAATAGATTATCTAAACCTTAGAAGAATTGTAATATTCCCAGGGTTCAAGGTTTTGTTCGATATCAAGTTTCAGTCAGATCCTAAATGAAATAACAAGCTTCCCTTTGAGAAAAGTTCTAGTGAATTTTCTCTCCTTAGCACTTAGAGAAAAATGTGGATTTGTGCAAGCCATAGAGACAGATGCCCAGACTGAATAAACAAATGGCACCATCCATAACCTGCATCTAGCGCTCGCTTAGGCCGCACATTTCTCAACTGAAATATGGAGAAAAGAAGGTGTATGGAGAAATAGAAACAGTGAAGAGTTCATTACATTAGCAAGGTGGGAGGTAAGGTAAATGACAGTCTACACACACACAAAAAAAAAACCAGAATATTACCTGCTTTCTATCTAAAGAACTCTGAGAAAACCTCTACAGGTTTCAGCATTACTCTTGGGCCTCCTCAAGTGATCCAAAAACCTTCAAACTGAGCCATTTGCTTAAGGTGTTATCAAGTGGTTGATAAATGGCAACTCCTTGTCTCCATGATACCAAAACCACGGAGAGTTTTTCAGTAAACTACAAACTGGGACTTGACTCACTGCCCTTTTTTCTTTGATGCAGAATCATAATGCCAGACAGACATTCAAAGAAACATTACTAAATGCACTAGTTAAAAAATATATATATTTATTTATTTTAGAAATGAGGAGGAGGGGCAGAGAGAGAGGGAGAGTCTCACGCAGACTTTGAGCTGAGCATGGAGCCCCACACAGGTTCCATCTCATGACCCTAGGATCACAACTTGAGCTGAAACCAAGAGTCAGATGATCAACCAACTGAGCCACCCAGGCGCTCCTCAGTGCACTGCTTTTTAATAAATATTTACTGAGTGCTAATTAGTATAACTGCTATAGATATAGTAAATATATGACAAGAAATTCATCAACCCAAGGGAAGAGGAAAACAGCATTTGTGAATCACTTACTGTGTGCCGGGAACTGCACAAGAACCGCAATCAGCCCAAAAATACTCTGAAGTGGATAATACATGCATTTTAGACATAAGGACACCTAATCTTAGCCTCTTTAATTCGTAGATAACAGGATTTGCAATCCAAACATTTTTAAACCAAAAGGAATATGGAGATTTATATAGATGAAAATTCTAGAACCAGCTCAAGCATAGCTGAAGGTTATGGTCTACCATAATGGAACATAGATCATATTTTTTTCTTAGTGTGTTGGCTCTGCCTTCTATCTTGATTTCAGGTCGAGGCTTCACATGGTATGAAAGTAAGTGCTCCTAGACCAGTCTACACAAAAAAAACCCAGAACTCTCTTTCCAGAAAGTCCCAGAAAAAAATGTTCATTGTAGCATATAGGTTCTGAATGGATTGCACATCATGTCTGAACTTATAATTGTGGCCAAAGAGAATTTTGGGGCTTGTCTATGCCTCTGTCAGGTGCTCTTTTTCTTTGGTTAGTAAGCAAAGTGACATATGCAAAAGACATGGACCTAAGAAGATGGCAGGGTGAATCCCTAGCAGACAAAGTTTTCCTAAAAAAAAAAAAAAATGTGTCTTGGCAAAGTTTAGTTAAAAGATTTTAAAGAATTACACCTCATTGTGGTCCGTAGAGAGATGCAGGGAAGAAATGACAGTGAAGGTGAATAGGTAGGGCTTTCCCCTCCCAACATCCCCATCCACCTCCTTTTAATTAACCTGGGTAGTTTGCATTTATTTCTCTCACATATAGCTGTAGGTGAGAGACAGTGGGAAATTGGAGGGGGGGCTAAGCTAACAAAGTTATTCCAGTGAATTAAAGATAAACTAATACTTGAAACAAGCAACATTTCTGGATGGGGCACATGTCCCTAACAGACACAATTTTTTTAATGTCCTTTACAAAGTTTAATTTGCTTGAAATCACACTGTATAGTAAGTGGTAACATGTGAATTTGAATCTATATTCTCACCATTCCAAAGTGAGTCCTTTCTAAAAATATATATTTAGACCCCCTGTGTGGCTCAGTCAGTTAAGCATCTGACTCCTGATTCGGGCGCAGGTCATGATCTCGGAGTTGCCTTGTGTTGGGGTTCATGCTCAGCCAGGACTCTGTTTGAGACTCTCTCTCTCCCTCTCCCTCTGCCCCTCCCCACAATTGTGCAGTCTCTCTGTCTCTGTCTCTGTCTCTCTCTCTCTCTAAAAAATAAATAAAAATATAGCTTTTAATTTTTATTAACTGCCATGATACTCATACTGCATCACAGGAAAGTAAGACAAAATCTGTATTCAGTTTCCTATTGGAATCTAGAATAGTGTCTGGCATGTGAACAGTTCAGCTGTATTGAATGAATAAGTGAAATAAACTAATAATTGGTTGATACCCTTAAAAAGAAGTAAATTCTGAGTAGAGTCCTGTCATAAATGACAGAGGAATAAGAAAAGTTGCATGAATTAGAGAGCATTTGAGTTTGGCCAGGAGATTGACATAAATTAAGAGGATCTAAATCAGAATCAGAAAGAGTACTTTAGACAAAAATAAATGGTTAAATGGAAACAGGAAAGTTTGGAGCTACTCAGGTTCATATTGGCTGGACCCTAGGGTAGGTGCAGATCACACACTTAGGAAGTGGGTTCAATGTAGTTTGGCCTTAATCTATATCCAGTAGGAAATATTTTAGCTTTTTTTTTCTTTCCTGATACAGAACTGAATCACTACAGCTAGGAATTCAAAAGAGGTGCTCTGTTTAGTGAACTGAAATATGGAGAAAAGAAGTATGGAGAAATAGAAACAGTGAAGAGTTCATTACATTAGCAAGGTGGGAGGTAAGGGAGCTCAGTTTAGGGCTGTGTCATGAGAATGGAGAGGAACAGATTAATAAATAGACATTATGAAGTTAGACATGAGCAGACAACAAAAAAATTACTGTAGAGTCTGTAGGGACTGTAGACACCACATCATATTTTTTCTCTATCCCTCCTGAAATCATTTAGTTGTGGAAGAGAAAAATCAAACTGATCTAAACAAAATTAAATACTGTGTTAAAGGCCCCAAAGGATCCGAAGAGCTACTTTCCAACCTAGGTCTGTGTGAGTCTCAACAGAAATGAGAAATAACAAAAATCCAGAATGCCAAGGGGACTTCAATTAGGGAAATTATAACAAATTTTATAAAAGGTGGCTTTGAGATAGCCCTAAAGGGTTTGTTAGGCAGACAACAAAGAAACAGGGCATTCTGCAAATAAATGCAGGTAGTTGAGAAAATTTGGTGTAGGTTTGTTGTAAGGAGATGAGTTTTGTTGTAGCAGAGGTCACAGAAAAGTGAGAGAGGAAATGTGTTAAACATATGTGTGAGATAATTTGGAGAGGACATCAGTCATTAGGTTTTATCCTACAAGTGAAAAAAGGACGTGGACACTAAAACGTAGTGCTGAGAAACTGAATTTAGGCAGGACTGAGTTTATAGCTGGTTCCAACACTTACTAGTTAAGTGATTCACCATATGTAGAATAGGATTAAAAATTTATGTAGCTGTGGGTTTTAAACGAGGCAGTGCATTAAAACTCTGAGTTCATTCTCTGGCATAGAGTAAGTGCTCGATGTTTCCTCATTTCTCTTAACATATTATATAATAACCATAGTAATAAGAACAAAAACTATAACCAAGCAATACAACCAAAGGGTCTGTAAATGATACTGTAAACTCAGACTTGACTTTAGAAAATCAGGCTCTGCTTCTATGTTAAAATAAAATTATAGGGAATCACTTTAAATGACTATTATACAGAGGACCAGAGGAAAGTTGGAAATTATTCATGAAACGATTAGACAATATGAATAAGTGGTAGTGTATTTCCTGTATTTCTAATAAGTTTCTCACACACCTGGTCCTCTTTTCCTTAACATTTTCATTCCTTTGTTTCCGCTAAAATTCAAATTCTTGATTTACTTCTCTACATAACTCTTAGGAAATCATTATGAGTTTATCGCAATGAAAAAAGTGACTCTCTTTAGATTATTCACATTAACAACTTTGTGTTTAAATGTAATGTTATTGTGTATATTTCACTTGCATAAGTACAATAAAAACAAACGTTTCCCTGATGAAATTTGAAATTTTCATAATGACTTCATGAATTGGAAGCTTAAATATAATGTATCTGCCTTTGGTAAACCCACATATTATGGTTGTCCAAAAGTATTTTCATGTATTTAGAAACTTTTATGGATGGTAAATGGACCAAGCTGAAATTAGGTAAATGGTAAAAGTATCAAAAAGATGATCCATATATCTTTGATGTTGGCAGGACACAGACTGGATTCAGTAAATGAAAAACGTAATAGATAGGTTCATGTGACTCTCTTTTCATAAGGCCTCTGATAATGAAGATAGCCATGAAGTACATCTCTTAATTCACAAAACATAAACTATTAAGTTATCAAAAATATATATCTCAAATGACTGTTGCTAAATAATTTCTAATCCACTTTAATTCTATATTTTTAAAAAAGTCATTTGCATCCAACAATCTTTTAAATTAGATTTGATTATATCCCCATGCAAATAATAATTTAGATGGAAGTAAGGTAGGGTTTTTTGTTTTTTGGTTTTGGTTTTTTTAGTAGGTAGGGTTTTTTGATGTCAAAATTACCAAACAAATTAAGGAATCAAGAAAGCATGTTTAGTCAACATAAAGATATGTGTACCTATGATCTACTAAAAATATTTCTTAATATCATCCTCCTATATAAACCAATACCCATTTTCAAATTATTTTCATGTATTAATTAAATGAGTGTTGTCAAGTTTTTTTTAATAAAAAATTCTTCAGATGTCCCAAATATTCTATTCTTTTACAATTGTACAGCAGAAAAAAAAAAAAAAAACAATTGTACAGCAGGTTTTTAAACAGAATTTGAACAAATGTATACTTTTAATTAAAACCATAAAAAATGTTTTCTATCATTCAAAATTGATGAATAATCTTGATTTAAATTATGAGGGAAAAAATCTAGGTTATTTTAGGATTTTCATGGCTTACTTACATAAATCAGTCACTACTTTTATAGCACATGCAAACCCTGATTTCCTTTTGTTTCAAAGAACTAAAAACTATATTTATGCATTTAAATTTCATAAAGCATAAAAATAAGCTTCTACATTATGACCAAAAAAATGAATCACTGTAATTTTATACTGTTTCCCTTGAAAACAAGTTGTCAATGTAGAACAAAAATCTATAATTATTCATTACCCACCCCCCCCAAATAAGAGGATAATGGGAAGGTAAGAAAGCAAAAGTTCCCACAGTGTAGAAAAATACAGCTAATCTCAGTCTAAATCAATACAGAGATTTTAACCATAAGCAAGCCAGCTAGCTGTTTTAAAAGTCACTAGGGCAATTGTCATTTTTATTTCCTTGAAGCTGTCTACTCCAGTTCATTTTGTGAGGTTTATGTATCCTACAAGGAGCTAGTGTATACTCCAAAGGAGAAGACCCTGGCAGTTTGAAATTTGTTGCCTAACGTTCTTAATCTACTCATGTGGTTATGTTGAATATTTCCACTCATGACTGATGACAGATGAGACCTAATAGGCAGTTTCTCCATATATCTGCTAATTTGGTCGGTTTTTCTGTTACAGTACATTTTAAAGGCTCTGTGACTTCCTTTCACGTACTTCCTTTTTGCTTGAACCAAATCTTTAAAACCTGAAATTTTGCTGCAGGATTTCTTTTTCACAAGGAGAAGTAAGAGATAGAACACTGCTACAGAGCAAGTGAAAGCACAAATGAACAAAAAGGGATGCGTTTGTGTAAATATTATTTTATTGGCTTACAATAACCAATTTCCTTTTCCTAAATGGATTAGCCATAGAAAGGCCATATCTACAGATTCAAAAATAAACTAACATGACACAGGGGCGGCTGAGTGGCTCAGTAGTTAAGCACCTGACTCTTGATATCAGCTCAGGTCATGATCTCAGAGTCCTGAGATTAAGACTTGCCTCAGGCTCCACACTCAAAGTGGAGACTGCTTGGGATTCTCTCTCTCCCTTTGCCCCTCCTCCCACTCACTCACTCTCTCAAATAAATAAATAAATAATTTTTTTTTAAATGGTACAAAATATTACCTTGTGTGGGTTCACAGTGAATATTTTTTGCAGTCTCAAATCACTGTCAACAGAGAATATCTGCGCCACCAGGTTACCCATCTAAAGACACCCCTCACTATCACCACTAATTTTCCATTGAAATTAACTGTTTTTTTTTAAGATGTTTATTTATTTACTTGAGAGAGAGAGAGACAGAGATAGTGAGAGAGTGAGAGAGAGACAGCATGAGTGGGGAGGAGAGGGAGAAGCAGACTCCTTGTTAAGCAGGGAGCCCCACATGGGACTCAATCCCACGACCTCGGGATTATGACCTGAGCCAAAGGGAGATGCTCAATCAACTGAGCCACCCAGGTGCTCCAAAATTAACTGTTTTTATAATTAAACAAAATTGAGAAGTGATGTATGTGTATATATATTATATATATATAATTTAGTCATAGACACAGAAAATTTCAAAAAAGGTTCTATTGACTGTAGTCATCATTAATTTATTCATGATTCTCAAAGATAAAATTGTTTTCAACCGTATTGCTCTATTGAGCCACAGTAGGAATCTTTCATTGAAAAGAGAGTTTTTGTTCTGTTATGATACTTGTATGGAAAGTTTTAGCATTTTAATAAAATTTCCATCAAGAATAATTAATAAGTTCACAAAATAAGATACTATGGTGAAATATATCACCTTCCTTCAATAGACTGATAATATAACCACTTCAGACAGAAAGAATTAGAGACTGCAATATACATTTTTCTTTTGTATACACATTTTAGGAGAACTAGTTAATGTCTTATATGTTTGATTCAAGTACTATAATCCATTAAATATACATATGAAATAGGTAATGCAGGGCACATAGTAAGCTCACATAAGAAATCACTTAGGTTCTCAGGATGAGCTCTGCCCCTATCTAGATGTATTGCATCGTATCTTAACTTTTGAAATTTTTCTTTATTAACCTTAATTGTTAACTGAGTTTGTTTTTACTACCAAGCAAGGAAACTAATCTATGCAATCATATCACTTACTCATTTATGGTAAAATAAATTTGATTTACCATTTCCAGCAAAACCCAAAATCATACGTGACCAAAGGAAAAAAGAAACATACAGGTTTGCTAGATATACCCACAGCTGTCTCCTAAGAAGAATCCTGGGTCCTTTCAAATGGACAGCCCTACGTTTTACTGAACACTTTGATGAGTTAGCATAAGGACCCCTGAGAGAAGCAAGAGCTATTTTTCTTTGCATAATAAAACTCAAGAGGCAGATTTGCAATGTAGAGTGTTTCTAAATTACACATTATTAGTGCTCCATTGATTTCTTCAGTAAAAAATGCTGTAGAATGAATCTATTTAGGGGCTTTATTAAATCCTAGAGCTTGGAGTCTACTAATAACACCTGAATAAGACTTTTCCTTTTTTAAAAAAATAATGAGATCCTCATATTTTAAATACAGTTTGCTCCTTAAATCTACCCTCGTTTTTCCATATAATAAAAAAAGATTGCATACCTATATGGGCTACTAATCTAAGTGTACATTCTACCAAAAGAGGTACTGGTCTTCTTGGTCCGTCCGCTTTGGACACTAGGCTCTTTTTTTTACAGGACTCAGTGCAGAGAGCTGTTAATATAGGGCAGAAACTAAGCAGGGAAGCAAACATTGTTCTCTAACTCAAGAAATAATACAGGCACACATGCGCACACGCCCATACGCACACACACCCCACTTGACTGTAAGAACTCAATGGTTTTCTGTGTAAGCATTTTACACTCAATATGTGGGGTATGCTAATATGCTCAAGAAGGTTGAAAGTCAAAAAGCAAATCCAGTAACCATAATGAAAAAGAAAATAGCATTACAGATCCAAATTGAAGGGTATAGTGTGTTTACTTCTTTAAAAATAAGATGAAAAAACTTATCAAGTGTTTATGTAGAAGAAGCCATGCACCCATATAGGACTGCTAGAAGGTTTGCCAACAGTGATTTGTATGTGTACATGCATACACACTCGGAAACACTCGGGAACATATACATATGTACTTTGCTTAATAAGCAACTTATGAATGTCTTCTGTTTTTCGAATAGTGTACGAGGCTCTGAGAATGAAAGGATCCCAAGATATTGCAGGTCCTGACAATTAGACTTTCTGTTTGCATGGAGTGGAGAGGGCAATGAAGAACCTCAGAGATACTGGGGAAAGAGAAGATCATCCTTTCAGAATTCCTGAATGTTTCAGATATTCACTATGTGTGAAATACAGCCCGAAAGAGCTCCCACTCCTGATTTACTTAAAGTCCTTCTAGTTTGTTTATTTTTTTTGTGGGAGAAATTAGGCATATAAGGATGAATGGAGTTAAAAAAAAAAGATAAAAGAACCTCATTGAACTGTGACTTTTCTGAGATCTTTATCTAAGAACCATTTTTGGAAGCAATTGTACTTGTTGCTTACCATTCCTGAGATTATATTTTTCCTAAAAAGGAATTGTACAATTGATATTTTCAATTTCCGATGTGCTAGCGTTTCAGTGTACCCAGGCAATTTTACTGCTAAAATTGTATCTCCATACACCTGGCCTGTCCATGAATCAAGTCACAAGTGTAGAGTTGTCTTGATAAATGACCAGCCATATATATAATTTTGCTTTAACAGATTTGATAAAATATGAGGAAGAATGATATACTTTACTTAACTTTCACTTTCAGAGAATGTTTATTTTTCCCTTGGAGAAGCTTCAAGGAAACATAAATCAAACCCAATCCCTTCTTAATCATTTCCTTGCTGTAATTTATAACAGAAAAGGAGTGCTATAGACCTCTCTCCAGACTCCCAGAATGGTGCCCGCTACTTGTTATTTCAGTTTTCTTCATCTCTTACAATGGAGCCATAGCCATGGGCTGTGCAGGAATTATGACCCATCTGCAACAGGATAAGCCCATAGCCCCTTATTCCACATTTGATTGCAACCCTCTTACATTACACTCTTCACACTCATGTGACTTTTGAGGGTCCTAAAACTGCCTTTCCAGCCCACCAAGACTGAAGAGTAACATTTGAGGTTTACTTTTCATGGAATTCCTGAATTACCCAATTTGAGATAATTATTTGACGCTCACATCATCTTGGGGTATGTGGTAGGGAAGGGAGGAGTGTTGCAAGGAAACTTTTGGAACATTCTTTGTTTCTTTGTTCCTTGGGTTTGTTTAGTAGGTCAAGTCTGGGGAGGAGAAAAATGTTGGAACTGGAATTCCCAGTTTTTATATATGTGTTTGTTGCTTTCAAGGCTTCTATTACATATACTCTATTCATCTTATTAGTTACCATGTAATCATAGATTGAAATAAATACACACACACACACACACACACACACACACCTCCCAAGTTCAAATATTTAAGACACTACATAATCAACCAATCAATCCATAAAGAAAAATGCCAATAAGAAAGATATCAAATTCTCCAACTACTACTCCATTTTCTTTTCAAGAAATAGGAACACTTTAAAGGTAGCTTTCTAGAGAAATATAACCCAAAGAAACAGTAGTTTGGAATTCTAGGCAATAGTATCAAATGGTGGTGTTGGGGGGTATGCGAAGGGTAGACAAGCCTCTGAAGCATCTCGAAAAGCATCGTCGAAGTTACTATCTCCCCTTTCTACTATAGAACTACTCCCAAAGTAGCATATAAATCAGAAATAGTTTCCTTCTTGTATTTACTAAAAGTGTCCTCTGTGCCAGGTGAACTGGATGGGATTAAACTTGTCTGTAGTTATAGTCAACTGCAGAGAGGACAAGAGATGGAAGACATGATTTGTAGATATTACAAGGGTCAGACTGTAAATACTTTCTTTTTCTTCATGTGGCACCTATTTTAAATTCTATCAAAGGTAGTATTTTAGTCAGTGAAAATTTAAAGAATATCTTAAAGCCCTAAAGAACCCAAATATTAGCTGTGCCCTTTTAATGTAGATGAAAACATTTACCTGTTATCCTCTTTCTTATCTTCCAACTATTTTTATTCATGACAAGTCAAAAGTTCTGAGAAAGCCTTCTGCCAATTCTTGCATTTGTCATAGCTTGTACTTTCGGGGCTTCTTGGTATTTTGCACTAAGTTTTATCAAGTTCTCTTGCTCTGAGCCACATTGTCCCTTATGGAGTTCTCAATTTCATCACCCTACTACCAAAAATAAATCCTTCTTTGGAAGAATTATTGAAGAATTTTCAAAGGGGGGGGGGTCCCATGGAAATGTTTTATCATTCATTGCTTGAATACCTGACACCTCATTAGTTTCTCCTCTTATTTTTTCAATTCTCCCCACCCCTGTAGTCTTTACAAAGAAAACTTAAGAGGCAAACATATGCCAATGTGGTAAACCACTGTCAAACCTGTGGTTTTTGTTTCCTATGCTAATTATAGTAACACTTGCACAGTAAGTAAGTTGTAATATTTACACATAGTGCAACAAGAAATTGACATTTAAATTCTTTTCTTTTCAGAATGGTACCAAAAATGAAACAATCAATTATGTAAATGCCCATTCTTTATGACATTTAGTTGCTTTGAAGATAATACAACCATTGTAATATAATTTTTCTGAAAAAAATTGCATTGAAATTACTTTTTAATCTCTAACTTATTAAAAAAAAACTGATACAAAAATCACTAAATCCCCCATGAATTAGCCATATCATAAAAAACTTAAGAATAGTAGAACTATAATATCATTCATATATATCTATTTGCATGTGATGATATTATAAAAACTTAGCTCTTTGGATACACGTTATGAGGACAATGATGAAACATTTTGCTTTATATTTGTAGAGCACTTTTGCTTAAAAAAGAAAATGAATTATTATTTCAATTTTTATAGCATTAATTAGACAGAATTGATTCTTCTGAGAATTATACATGCACTTTCATTTTCAGTCTTTCAATTTTTCCTCTCTGGGTATATTTGTATATATAAGAAGATATAAATCCAAACTGAAGTTCCTCATATAAGAAACTTATATTTCCCATGTCATTCTAAAACGTATTCTTTTTGCACAGCATAATCTCTTCAACTTTAGAACTATGATTTATGATTAATTAATTCCTTGCTAGAGTTTAAGATTTTTAAAGAAAACTCTCTATTTTAACCTCAAGCTTGAAAAATGAGTGTCTAGTTAATGTACATTGTCAGTTAACTGAAATGTGCAATGAATTACTAATATGAAAAGCACATCATTTATTAAATATTCAATGGAACTATTTTTATGAAAATTAACGGAAGATACAATTTTTTATTCATACTTAAAAACAAAAAAATGTATAACGATAGACTGATGTGAATCAATATATTTCAATAAGCATCAGAATATCATCTGTGTTACTAATTAAATATCAAGTAGTTTAAGTTTTCCCTAAACAATTAGGGGAGTGGATATTAACCAAATCAGATTCAAATATTAAAAATATGTATGCTAGAATTTTAATAATATTTTAGAAACAAACTTTTAGTCAGTAAGTATTTAGTCAATACCTTTCAGAAGCTGAGTAGATAGTTGGCACTTGGGGAGACAGGATTATAATACATCTCCTCTATCTTCCAGAAAGTTTAATTTCATTAAACTAAACTAAATTCACATACGGGGCTCACATCTGCCTATCTTTTTTTTTCTTTTTAATATTGTTGGCCTTCTTTTTTTTTTTAGGATTTTATTTATTTATTCATGAGAGACACAGAGAGAGGCAGAGACACAGGCAGGGGAGAAGCAGGCTCCCTGTGAGGAGCCTGATATGGGACCCAATCCCAGGACCCAGGGATCACGCCCTGAGCTGAAGAAGATGCTCAACCACTGAGCCACCCAGGTGCCCTCACATACGTAGATCTTAAAGAATGGCTGGCTGCATGCTGGTCTAGAGTTCTCTATTATCTCCTGGATAAGCACTCATATTCAAGAGAGTGTAATCCAGGAACACAAGCTGGGTCCACTAACCAGAACTCAATAGTTTAAAAACCATTTTGATTTAGATCAGAGGCAGTACGGCATCGATGTACCTGTTTTATCCCCAGCTTATGGCCCAGGTACTCTTTTGATTTCTATGGAGAAGGCAGGAATGCATAAAATCAAAGGGGCTTTTTCACTAATAAAGTCATAGGATAAAATAGGAATAACTGGATGTTGTGCTCCCTTTGACAACACATTTTCTAAAAAATAGGAATAATTGTGTATGGTCTAGGCTGTGTCTCTCAAGGAATGGGAAGGAATTCAGCTAAGGAACTGAATGAGTGGATGGAATCAGGCCTTCCTCCTCTGATATTTTTTTTTAATATTTTATTAATTTATTCATGAGAGACACAGACTGAGAGAGAGAGGCAGAGGCACAGGCAGAGGGAGAGGCAGGCTCCATGCAGGGAGCCCGACGTGGGACTCGATCCCGGGACTCCAGGATCACACCCTGGACGGAAGGCAGGCGCCAAACCGCTGAGCCACCCAGGGATTCCCCCTCCTCTGATATTTTTTAAATGGAAATTAGTTTTCTGAAATTAAAAGTCCTCAGGCCATTCAAAATGGATAAAGAAGATGTGATACATATGTACACGCACACACCCAGGGGAATATTACTCAGCCATAATAACAAATGAAGTCTTTTATGACAACACAAAAGGACCTAGAAGACATTATGCTTAGTGACATAAGTCAGACAAGGACAAATATCAAATAATTTCACTTATACGTGGCAAAACAAATAAATAAACAAACAGAATCATAAATACAAGGAACAAACAGGTGGTTGCTAAGGAGGGAACAGGGAGGGGATGGGTGAAATAGGTGAAGGGGATTAAGAAGTACCGACAGGGAATATTGTCAATAATATGGTGATATTTATGTATGGTGACAGATGGTAACAGGACTTACCGTAGTGAGCACTGTGTAACGTAGAGGATTCTCAAATCACTATGTTGTACATTTGAAATTAATATAGCATAATAATTAATACTAATATGTCAACTATATTTCAATTAAAAAGAGGGAACATAAATTGGGACGCAGGGACTTTTAAAGTGCTGAGAATTTTAAGTCGTCTTAAAAAGTGAACAAGTTCCTACATTCTGTGAAGATCATTTTTTTTAAACAAGTTCATTTTTAATAGAGATTGGTAAAATAGTTTTTGGTTCCCTTAAATTCCTCAGCCTTGATTTACTTCATAGACTAGAATAAACAAGCCTGAGAATTACAGACACTAAAGAAGGAAAAAAAAAATGTAGAAAAACAATGAGAAGAAGCCAAGCAGGGAAAAATAGAGACTTGTAGCAAAATTTTAACTGTTCATAGGAGAGCCCCTGCACCAGTGTAGGTTATGAGGAGTATGAACAACGATTATAGGCAACTTGGGCAACTTAATATTTGTTTTTATCTTTTTTTTTTATTTTTTTTATTTTTTTATTTTTTTTTTATTTTTATTATTATTATTTTTTTAATTTATGATAGTCACAGAGAGAGAGAGGTAGAGACACAGGCAGAGGGAGAAGCAGGCTCCATGCACCGGGAGCCCGATGTGGGACTCAATCCCAGGTCTCCAGGATCACGCCCTGGGCCAAAGGCAGGCGCCACACCGCTGCGCCACCCAGGGATCCCCCTGTTTTTATCTTTTTTAAAGATTTTATCTATGTACTTGACACTGAAAGAGGGAGAGCACAGGCAGGGGGAGAGGGAGAAGCCAACTCCCCGCTGAGCATGGAGCTCAATGAGATGCGGGCTCCATCCCAGGACCCTGGGATCATGACCCGAGCCGAAGGCAGATGCTGCACCGACTGAGCCTCCCAGGAACTCTGCAACTTAATATTTAAACATGATTGTTGATTATGACAAATGATGTTGCTGGGACATTCAGGCTCAGATCTGTGACAGGAGATGTAAGGACTTATTACTTCTATTTACTGCTTCTACATAATTTATATGCTCTTAATGCAGTACTTGTTGCATCTCTGATACTGTGTTAGATGCTGGGAAATTCAGTACATAAGAAATAGAGTTCCCTTAATGCTGTGTAATTCCCTCAATCCTATACATAGTCTGGTTTAGGAAATAGTGTAGCACTTTCTTCTTTATTTCCATTCCTGTGAGAAACATGAATTAAGAGCCTACCAGTTTTTAGGCACTTAGGATATAAAATCCTGACACTTGTCCAGGAGCTTTTCAGACACTGGAGATATAAATTATTTGAAATGAGGGTGTAGCAATCTGAGCGAAAAGTAGATTAATGTGATGAGGGGTCAGAGGAAGGAAACTCATATTAATTAAACACATATTATGTGTCAGACCTTCTGCTTGGCCTGGAAAGATATACCAAGCACAGCAGTCAGGAAATAGTCTCAAAGTCTGAAAAACACAAGTTACAAAAAGATCAATCTCTGCAACACATACTTAAACACGTGTCAAATTGGGTTCGAAAAATGTGTTACATGAAATCGGTAGGAGAAAAGATCGTATTCCTCCCTCCGATTTTCCTGATGTAGAAAAAAATCCCCATTATGTTAAAAATAGTTTATATTTAATGTTCTGATTTTGGAAACGCATACTAATTTTTACTCTCACTCTTCACTTAGTAATAGGAATAATTACTTTGAAGTGTAGTAGAAAATTTGACCACCATTCACATTCATGAAAATGGGACTCTACATGCAAGCTATGCAAGTAGGAGTGCTGTAATTTAATTTGGTATGTTTTATAAGTATGGCAAAACAACCTTGCATTTCATTATCCATCCCTAAAAGGAAAAAAGATGTTTTAAAATATCCTTAAGCATACTTTTCAGTGTTTTTCACAATGTATACACATAACTAAGATTTTGCCTTATATGTGATCACATAATTCAGATTCAGATGTTCTTCTAATTATTAGCTCCAACTCCAGCTATGTCGTAATCATTTATTTATTTATTATTTATTTGACACAGAGAGATAGAGAGAGAGAAAGCATATAGAGGGAGAAACAGGTTCCCACCAAGCAGGGAGCCTGATGTGGGACTCAACCCCAGGACCCCGGGATCATGACCTGAATCAAAGGCAGACACTCAACCAACTGAGCCATCCAGGGGCCCCTAGAGTAACCATTTAGACCCTAGAGAGATGTTAAGTTCTGACTGTATGTATAGCAATCCTGTAATTGTGCAATGTAGTCTTCTATATCAATTATAAATACAAACTCACAATTACACAAAGCACTCACTGCATTTTAACAAAGTTAAACTCTTGACGTGGTAGCCATTTCACCACAAGGATATAATTGACTGGTTGCAAGGGTAAAGAATAGCCCAAACTATATACTATTAACCCTATTAGTATTAGGGACACAGGAAATCTGCTATAAATAATTTCATTACTAGAGCATTTGAAAAAAAAGCAAAGTTGATAATAGTATATTAAATAGAGTAACATGTAATAGGCGAATGGGGTTAATCAAGTATCACATAGTAAATTATTGATTAGTAATAATTTATCAATAACTTGAAAATGACAAAGGAATTAATTATAACACTCATTGCCAATTAAATGAAGTTGGATCCTTACCGAGTAAGTATAAAAACATCTATTTTTTAGGTACCATCTCAAGTGGAGCCATTTTTCATTCATATGGTGATTTCTTCTGGGTCTGAACTATTACAGCACTTATAGTCAGATGTAAAAATTATTACTTTGATATAAATACTTTAATAATATGCTGCATTTTCAGTAATTCTCCTTATTTTCCATAAAGTATGGAATAATTGTAACAGGACATTATGTTTTTAATCACTTTATTGCTGAGCACATAATAGACATTCTGAAAGTAATGGCCAATTGCTTGAAAAATATACTAACCTCTCTGAAAACATACTTGGCTATGCAAATAACAGTCTACGTGTAGTGTCTGACTATGAGCCACATTTCCAATTTATCAATCCCCCTTTTTTACTTCTGGGGGTTAAATTGCACAGTATCTCGGAATTCTTACAACTCCATCTCTTAGATAATTTCCAATTTTATACAAGAGAAACAATATACACGTGGATCAAACAATGACTCATATAACATATCTGGAGCAACTCCCCTTCGTAATTCACTTGAGAAACAGAACAAAAATATTAGTTTGGTTCAAATTCACTAATGTTGTTAGCAGTACTTTAAAAGTTTTTCAGCAAATTATCAAAATATATAATACTTGAAATTGTCATATATCCAGTTTCCCTCTTTCAGGCATTTAAAGCACTTCTATGGAACTTTGGAGTGATGTCATTAGAAGAAATTACCTCTTTACCTCTTCTAAATACATACAAGGATAGAACACATCAATGTGTTTCCTCAAAGTGTAGGCCTCAAACATTTCACGTCAAGTTGCTATGTGCCTCCTAATACAGTTTTATATTAATTTCTATATGGGCAAAAATAGTAGAAGAATGTCATTATCATATATTGAATGGATTTCTTTTTTTTTTTTTGAAAGGATTTCTGAGAGTGCTTCTTTTATCACACCGAGTTCAAATGTCAGCATTTTGCAAAAGCCTAATAGGAAGACTCTAATAACAATTTGCAAAAATATTAACTATAAAATTGATTTAAAAATGCAACCGATCTTTTAAAATTCACTTTTTTACGAGGCCTAAAAAGAAATACATGACAAGAAATTCATCACTAATGTTGATAAAAGTTCATCAAGCAAATGAGACAAGGTAAATCATGTGCAATTATGTGTGTATTTATTGTGGAATAAAGATGTATCTTATTTTTATGATTTTTTTATCCTTCCTATCAAAATTAAAGATTAATCTAAAAGTTGATCACTTATTTAGCACTTACCTTATGTGGGTGATGATGAGTGTGGTAGCAGGAATAAAAAAATCATCCACTCGGTCAAACTGCTTTCCCACTGGCTGGGTGTGAATGGTGTGGTGTGGCACATTCCCGCTGGCCAGGGTTATTACCTAAATGGAGCAGACCGTGGTTAGACCTCGGCAGTATGATTTAGAGATGAAACAAATCAGAAGCTGTTTCCTAGACTCTTTATTACCATCCTCAAAATTAGTGTATCATTAAGCAAATTGGAATTTTGTAATTGTTAGCTTATTTCCAACATAGAAATTTGTTTTTATAAAGAAATAGAAAATAGAAAAAGATTTGTCTTGAATAATCTCTGCTTAAATTATAAAATAAATAGAAACAACTTTTGTATTATAAAAGTATTGACTTTGCTATAATGAGAAAAATACAAGCAAGAATACATAGGGTGTAAATGAGATTTTTAGCTTGCCCATCTTTCTTTTTCTCTTTCTTTCTTTTCTTTCTTTCTTTCTTTCTTTCTTTCTTTCTTTCTTTCTTTCTTTCTTTCTTTCTTTCTTTCTTTTTCTTTCTTTCTATTTCTCTTTCTTTCTTCTTCCTTTCTTTTGCTTTGTTGAGGTGTAACTGATAAACAAAAAACTTCTCCTAATACAGAACAGGGCTGGAAACAAACCAAAGACTCCAAAACAAATCATATGAAATATATTAGCTCTTAGTAACTTTAGAATTTTACCTCCCCTAAATTGAAAATAATATTTTCAATATTTGAAAATAAAAAAAAAAATGGAGAGGAGAGAGAGAGAATGAGAAGAGTAGAGGGGCAGAGGGAGCAGGAGAGAGAGTCTTAGCAAGCTCCCTGCTGAGGAAGGAGCCTCAGGCAGGTCTCAGTCTCAGGACTCTGAGATCATGACCTGAGCCAAAATCAAGAGTTGGATGCTTAACTAAGTGAGCCACTCAGGTGCCCCAGTTTTAAGTAACTTCAGTCAAAGACATTTCCTCTTCTTATTCATCATTAATTGGTTTTAAAACTTTCATGGTCCATTAAAGGAAAGATCACTACCTTTAAACTCTTTTATTCTTTGTATCCCATTATGCACCAAATTCTCACAGTTCTTCAGATTTTTCACACCTCCTCATTTTTTTTTCCCTATTGTTCCTGCTGGACAACCATTGTTCTGCTAGCCTTTTTAAAAACTTTCTGCCTTTATTTCTCCCCTTTTAAATCCTTTCTACATATGGCCACCAAATTAAACTTCCGAAACTATTGACTGACTCTGTTAAGTTAAATAGACTTTCCTCCCTCAAAATGGAGCCTTTTCCTTTGGTTTTTATGACAGAAGTAAGTAGCACTTTGATCCTTGTTTTGTTTTGTTTCTGAGGGGCTATTTTTCTTCATTCATATGGGTATACTTTCATTGAGTTCCACTGGAAATTGCTTTCCCGGTGAAAATCGATTATTATAACTAGAAAGGCTTAGTTATGTTGTGGTTAAAAAATAAGACAAAATAGAAAAAAAATATAAATATCTTAGAGGCTTGGGAAATGAAGATTTCATTTCCTACCTATTACTTTTCCAGCGGTTTTTCATGGGGTATGTACTGTTTCACTTAGTATCCCATTCTGAACGGGCAACCAACGAACTACTTGAATGTTTTCATTTACAACAGACTCTATTTGCCAGAACTAATCATATGATTCCACCTAACCAAAAGGAGCCTATCATGTGTCCAGAGGAAGAAAGAATCAAAGTCTTTGATAAAAGCTTTAAAGATACTACACCTATTTTATTAATGAATGTCAGTGAGGAAGTTTTTAATGGATTTTAGCCATTCATAATAATGTCTACAAAATTTAAATAAAGATTAACACACGTAATGGGAAAGAAACTCTTCAAATTTTCTTCCCTTTAGTTTGGATAGAGGTGCATAACTCTGAAATGCACGTACATAGTATTTGAAATTAATAATAATACTTAGACTGATGGCAGCAATAATAATATTTACTGAAAGCTTGTTAATGCCAGCGTATGTTCTCAGTAGTTTACAGGCATCACATAATTTAATATATTCAAGCAACACCATAATGTATCTCAATCTTACTGATGCAAAACTATTTTATGCCAATGAAGGTATATTAGGTGAGCATCTCATTCGTGTTTGACGTAGTCTTAGGATATAAAAAATGCAATGCCCACTTCTCTAGCTCCTCTCAGTCTGGACTTTGTTCACTGACGGTTCTAGATCCTTCTCACTGCTGCAATTGAACAGGAAGTGGTGGGTTGCCAGATTCAGGACTGAGCCTACCAGCTGCAAAGACACACAGATTGATCTATGATGCACCTTAATCAGTAGGCTCAATCTTATGACAATCCTTGGTTCATTCCTAATGGCATCCTGCTGCTGGTGTCTCCATGTGTGATGCCTTCCTTCCACAAGCCCACAGCTGCCATTTCCACTGTCACCCCATCTGGCTGGGGCCTACTTCCTGGCCAATACCAAGATGTAAAGACTTTATTCCAAGCTGTTTCCTGAAGACATTTCTTCTCTAATTTTTGTGCATTTGAGAAGACATTACACATGGATTATAAAGCTGTGCAGATGACAGACTCACAGCTTTTAGAACAGCATTTCTTATTTTCATAAAGCATAGATGCCTTTTAAAAAGAAAGAAAAATAACTAGGATAAATCTTTGAGAATTCGTCTGAGAACACTAATTGGAGAATCACTGTCTTGTATACCTAACATTATGATGGTTTATGGGTTTTATCAATTAATTATAAATATCACAGAAAATAATATATTTTGCTTCCATAACAGGCAAAGATGTATAGACTTATAGTCACAATGAAAACACAAAGTAGAAAAAAAAAAAAAAAAAAGAAAACACAAAGTAGAAGTACACATAGGACTTTCAGATCCTTGAAAAAATGATTTTGCACCTTCAAGGTTTTAGTGGCCACTATTATAAGATACACGGCATTAGGGCAAAAAGTGACTGCCTAACTAACCATCACAACCTAGCACAATGTCTCTAGTTCTAGTCTAATCTTTCAACATGGCACAGGGACACTATAGCAAAACTGGGACCTTGCTTAGGTTTTTGGTTTGGTGAACTTGATTTCTCCAAATGAAAGTCTACTCCTCTTTTAAAACAAATCTAAGGGACAGCTGGGTGGCTCAACGGTTGAGTGTCTGCCTTTGATTCAGGGCACGATCCCGGGGTCCCAGGATCAAGTTCTGCATCAGGCTCCCTGCATGGAGCCTTCTCCCTCCGCTTATGTCTCTGTGTCTCTCAATGTGTGTCTCTCATGAATAAGTAAACAAAATCTTTTAATAAATAAGTAAGTAAAACAAATATTAAATCCCATTTCCTTTGCCAATGTTTCTTGATAACCTTGTTGGAAGACAAGTATCCATGAATATTTCGACATTTAAGCTAAGTCAGGTCTTTCTGAGCAAAAGGCACCAGTAAAGTTGGTGAAAGGATGATGGTGTCCCCAAAATGCCTTGGAAGCTAAGGGTGGCATATTGCTCCTGAGAGAGGTAGAGACTTAACTCCTTTGAGCCTTACTGACATTCCAGGTGCCAGCCTGATAAAATTTGTGTTCCAGAGTAATCATAATCCCTATCTGTCATGGCAGAGAATGGACCAATGTGTCAACAGCCTTTTTTTTTAAGCCTTTGAGACACATAATTCCAGGGTCCTTCTCCTGTTAGTACCACTATGCTGTATATACAGGGTAACATTAGTCTCCCACCACGTCACCCCATGAGGAAGGATGGGGGATGCATTGCGAATGCTAGCATGCTCCTGGAAGAAGAAATGTCTGTTCTCTGATCCAGAGACCCTGTATTTCCTGTCAGCCTGTCTATCTAACTATCCATGTATCTATCGATCTTACTTAATCTGTCACATATATCTATGTATGAACATGTGTATAAATGTTACTTTATGCAAATAAATCTTTATGTACTATTTCAAGAGTACTTCTCAATTCTTACATTTATTTTACATTTTCAGGTAAAATAGGTGAGACCTACCTTTCCCTCCACCCAACAAATATTTAAGATTCATTAAATCTTACAAGTATATATATTTTTTGGACATTCAGAGTAAAAGAAGCCATTTATAAATGGCTGAATAATATGTGAGAAGTTACTTAACTCCTTTTCAAAGCCTTTTTCTGACCTTTCTGTACGATATTAAAGGAGTTTGCCTAAAATGCTTTATGGAGGGATTGCTATTGAGAAACCCCTACTGAGAAAGCTATTAATTTATCAAAGGAGCAAGTACCAAAGTGGACGGGAAGGATTCAGTTCCAAAGAACATGATAAACTGAAAATTCATACAACTTTAAAAGAAAATACATACATATTTTTTACTTTTATAAGCTGTCTTTATTTTACTTTAAGGGTAATAGAGTTAAAAATAATTCATAAGAGTGAATTTTTAAAATCATATATATTGACCTGTTTTATCTGGTCAAGATTTAAGTGCAAAATATCAAATAACCGGACAATATTGTCATTTTGTGATAGATCAAACAATTGTCCGCAATGAAGACTGTAGTCTTTCCATCAGAAGACAGGCTCTGCTACTTCGTCCTCCTAAATCTAAGAAGGCAGTGCGACTCACTTTGGTGGAAGCGACTCTGTGAGAATTCTAGGGCCTAGATATTAATCAGCTTTGCAACTTCCACTGTCTTATAACCTGGAACCACCATGCTGCGGATGCCAGTCTAAAGGATGAGTAGGCACACGCAGGAGGCCCAAGCCACCCAGCTACTCACCACTCTCACATGACAGATGTGGGGGATAAGGCCCTTTTGAGCCACCCAGCTGTGTAATCACAGGCGTGCAGCCATCTGAGGGTTCCCTACCCGTGCCTACAAAATCCACAGATTATAGAACCACTGAACTATGGGTAATAAGCCATTCTTTAATTCTGTTTAACACATTAAATTTGGGGGTTGATTTGATTTGCCACAATAGATAACCGAAATATTATTATATATGTTAGATGTTTCAAATGACACATATTTCTAATGAAAAATAAAATGCCCTGTCATTCTGATAGTTCCTTTAAAAGATTCCATTTCGGGAGGCCTACCCTTTGTAAGTTAAATATTGCAAAATTAAAAATACTTCAGAAATATGTATTCTTAGTGATAACTGATTAAAACTAAAAACATTGTACTCAATAGACAATGAAAACTGGCCAAAGGTTAATGATTTGGGACTTTGTAAGAAGAGAAAATGTTCAGGGCAGTGCTACAATCACCAGGTAGTTTGAGACAAAGATAAAACACATTTTCAGGGTTAAATGTTCCTTCTCATTCCCTCTCAGTTTTCCATTAAACTTATAACTCCTGAAATTGAAACTGTGCCAAAGAGACATCATCAAAATATATATATACTTTTCCTCTCTCTGTCAAGTTGTATATAAACAACCTTAAAACCTAAGCAAAGGGGATCCCTGGGTGGTGTAGAGGTTTGGCGCCTGCCTTTGGCCCAGGGCGTGATCCTGGAGACCCGGGATCGAATTCCACATTGGGCTTCTGGTGCATGGAGCCTGCTTCTCCCTCTGCCTGTGTCTCTGCCTCTCTCTCTCTCTCTCTCTCTCTCTCTGTGACTATCATAAATAAAAAAATAATAAAAAATAAAAAAAAACCTAAGCAAATTCCACAAAGACTATACCAGTTATTCCCCAATTAGAAATGAGCCTGTGCTCAGATAATAAGATACTATCTGTTTGGGGAAAGATAGAGATCTGCCTTGAGCCTGTCCAAGTCTCTTAATCTCTAGCTCACATGCCCTATTTTGAAGAGAGATGGAAACAAGAAAATTCTCCTGAAAATTGGACGGAGGGAGGGGATTGTTGAAAGGTAAATTATGACTCGTTTTTCCTTAATGGCATCAGTTTTATCATCATTGGCTTTTCTTTTTACATATAAATCTAACCATTGATAAGTATGTACTGCAATATTATCCCATCCAAACAAGTACTTTAGTATTAACTTTATCCCCCTCCTTTTCTGTGCAAATCTAGATATGATTAAAGTACAGTCCTCCAACGGAAGATCACCATAAATATCCAGTGAGCTATGAAGGGTTAAAAATCATTATTTTTCTCAAATATACTGGAATGTGCTTACCTGCAGTGTTGGAGAAGTTTTTTCCGTGGTACCCCAGCTCAACACCCAGACCTGATCATGTGATTTGTCGTAGTGTAATTTAACTGGTACAGGGTCTGTGCTTACTGCCTGTAGGAAATGGGAATTGAAAAAAAGAAAATGTTTTCAGACTGAAATATTAGTTTTAAACTATGCCAGAAATTTTGAAAGAAACAAGAGTTTAGCTGTCAGATTAAAAATTTATGTTGCCAATTTTCTGATTTTCTAAACCTTTATATGTTTAATTTGGAAATATAATACTTTACGCAAGGATGTTTTCACACAGTTTTATATAGTCTTATGTTCCTTCATTACCCATGCAGATTGTGTGTCATGGATAAGCTATTTAGAAACTTAAAATATATAAATGATTAACCTGTGTATTTTATTCAATTATTGAACACAGGTAAGAGCTATGCTTATACTATTAGGTTTTCTTCATTCTAATGCTGGTCATGGGATTTGGCCATCTATAATGCTAAAATGCCTGCAATCTGATGTATGGCGGTAACCCTAATGACAGATTACCTAATTTAGTTTCCTTAACGAGAAATCTAAAATCACAGAAAGAAGTAAAAGCAATTTTTGAACCACACTTGATATGGTAAATGTGTTTTTCTGCCAATATTTATAATATTCAGCATTTACTTAGAACAAAACTTCCAGAAAAGAAATTGCTGCCAGGAAGTTATTTCACTCACCTTAATTTCAAGCTATTTATATTTCAGGCTAATGCCTTTCTCAAGTAATTTCCTGTAGTAGTTCCTTATATGTATTTTTCTAATTTTATAATATAAAACAATTGTATTCAATAAAACAACCTTTATTCAATTTTGAAAGCATTTCTTTCCGAGGCTCTGTTGAATATCCTTAGAGAATTTCCCAAGTCGCAGTTCATAATGTAATACTCTTCTCAGTGGGTTAGTTAAAGGTAAACTACAGTTGTGGTTGAATACGTGAAGGCTCATTTTTTAGCTCACATGTTGGCAACTTAGTCTTATGGAAGTATTTATCTTCTGAAACCTTGACCTGAATTTTTTTCTATTTAAAATTCTCAATACTCTTGGATTACTGAATTAATTATTGGACTTCTCAAGAGACCTACTTGAACATTTCTGTATTAGTGTCCTCATGACTTTCTTCCTAACAGAGCCATTATATTGTTTTGGGACCAGGTGCCCAACAATGATTCCAGGGAAGGTGGCCCACTTGGTGAGCATCAGAGATGTAAGCCTATTTCCCCTTCACAGATGCCAAGTTTCCCAGCCTCTCCAGAGGCTACCCTGGTCATGTGACATACTCTCCTTTATACATGGTAAGAATTCATATGATGAATGATTTCTGAGAATGATATTGCACCATACTTTCTCTTTGTTCCTGCTTTGAATGTTATCATACGAGAACATTAAGCTTTAATTTCCAAAGTCATTTTGAGGCCAAGACAATTAGATTAAGAAGGAAAAAGCCACACAACACTTTGAGGATTTGGCAGGAAAAAAATGAAAAGAGACTGAATTCTCCATAACAACCTTGAGTTGCGGCACAAACCTAGAATAACTGTCTCTAGACTTGATGTTATTCGAGATAATTAAATGGCTTTATTGCTTAAGAGATAGTCTGGTATTTTGTTAATTGTAATCCAGTGAATGCCAGATGTTTCATTTAAATTCTTCATGTACTCATTGATTATTTCAACGCATATATAGCAGAAGTGCCATCATTAATCATTACACGAGTAACAAAGCAATAAGATTCCTTTGATTTTTCATCTTTTCCCCTTTATATGTAAAACTTGATCCATGTGTGATTATAACAGTTGCCCTCTTTTGCACGCGGCTTAAAAAGAAATAGTCCTAAGGTCTTTAAAAATGTTAAAGATAAAATAGCTCAACAACAAAAGCAACGTTAACAAAGACCTCATTATTATTCAATTATTAAGAGACAATTACACAAAGAGCAAAGATCTTTAGATAACTTTAAATATTAAGGAACAATTTAAATAAACATTTCCAGTTTGCCAGCTCTCATAAGATTCTTTTCTTTCACTGATCTCTTTCCTAAGTACGACCCTCTATGGGCATACCACAGTCCATGGGTTAGGTTAATATCCACATAAAACAGCATAAGAAATGGAGACTCAGCCTTCCCAGAAATCATCCAGCAGGCGATCAGCAGAGCTGATATTTGATAGTCTGTCGTTATCCCCCATGTGGCAACCTCTCTGAAGATGAGACACCATCCTTCCTAGTTGATAGTTTAATTCCTGACAATACGTGGATACGTTGCCCTCCTATTTATGCCTCACGTATAAGATACATTCTTTACTTTTTCTCTTTTGGAAAATGGAAAGAAATCCACAGGCCCAAACACATGCAGTATCGTCTGTATAAGTGTTACAGACCTAGCTGAGAATCAGGGAGAGACAGTATACTCCATGCTTATAGCTGACTACAGCGGAAGCTGACTACAAATGTAGCATCCTCACTTAAGTGAAAAAAAAGAAAAACCTTAGGAAGTTACTAAGCTTTTCTGTGCTTAAGTTTCCTCTCTAATAAAATGGAGACAATAATCAGACCCCATTTGAAAGGCTTGTTCTGCATATTTGGTAAGGTAGTAAATATGAAGTGCTTAGGTTGTGCCATGGAAATGTTACTATTACTATCAGAAAAGTTAATTGAACTAGAAGCATTTTCTTTTTTTTTTTCCTTTTTTAAAGATTTTTTTTTATGATTTACTAATTTGAGAGAGACTGAAGAGACAGAACAAATCGGGCAAAGGGCAGAGGGAAGCTCGCACCTGGGACCCTGGGATCTTGATCTGAGCCAAAGGCAGACACATAACCAACTGAGCTGCCCAGGCACCTGAACTAGAGGTATTTTCATGACAATTAGTATTGTAATGTTTTGAAGTTGGAGATATAGTGTCCTTATTTAGCAAATGAAGGATCTCAGACCTAGAAGAGAAAGTAAATAAACACCGTCTTTGTCCTTAAGGATTCTATAGGCTAGAGGGTGAAAGAATGACTAGATGCAGGTGACAAAATAAAAATACGGACCAAATGCCATGAAAGGTCAGAGGAAGAAGTACAAAGCAGAATGAAGGATAAGGGGAGGAGGTGATGCTTTGAGCTTTTAAGTATGAATATTTTAATAAATGGGAAGGCAGAGACTATTTTTTTTGAAGTCAACTTATGAGAATATGTTCCAGGAGATGTCAAAAGACAGTCCATAGAGAATTGCCTTCAAATTATTAAGATACATGTATTTGAAAGAGAAAAAAATATCAATTTTCAAAACTGCTTCAGATTAAAAAATATATCTACTCAACAGTCTCCAAAATGTTTGGATAGTTTTATATTTCAGCATTTTAAAGGTTTGTTATGAAATTCAACATATTTTGGTGTTTGGTTATAATAGCTCCTCAGAAATGAAAAAGATATGCAGATCCAAAATGGAGAAAAATACCTCTGACATGCTTTATTTGGAAAATGTTTAACTCTTAGGGGAAAAAAAAATCTGTTTGTAACTTTTCAAGTGTACAGGTATAACACATTCTACAGAAGGAACATTTACATGGTTTTCAGCAACAAAATCATGTAACAATGACAGAAATATTTCCAAACAACCATCTTTAGGATAATCTTGCCATACCCAATTTTCAGCCAAAAGACAGATATTTTCCTACTTATATTGTCAACTTTTGAAAGGAATAAATTGCATGTATTGGATTTCACAAAATAGCTCCTAGTATACTCTGGAAATTACTTTAAATGATGAGTAAGTTTAGATCATAAGCTTTTGTAAAAGAGAAAGACACTATATTTGATACTTAAAGTATTACCTCTCTTGCAACAATTAAACCTATAAGACTCTGTGTTGTGAAATAGTTGAAATGTTTCTCCACATTTTATGAAAGGTATGGTAAAGATTCTATTATCCTTGACTGCCCTCCCTCCCGTGCCTCACATTCTCAGGAAACAGGATTCTATATGCTTTCTAAATACTGACCTCTGCAGCACCTCCCCTGCAACCCCAAGAACAGAGCTCTATCCTCTAGACCTCACCCCATGGTTTCTAACTTCAAACTTTATACTCACCACCTTTCTCAACAGATTTGTTAGGAAGTTTTTTTTTTTTTTTTTTGGTTAGCATTATTAGATCATAAGAGCAATAACACTATGGGGTCTTCTCATTTCCCTCCGAGTAAAGCCAGAAGTCCTTCGAATGACTACCAAGCCCTGGCTGACCTGCCCCTTCTGTCTCCTTTCTCTGGCGCCTTCACCTACTCCTCCAGTCCAGGTGCTCTGGGCCTCCTGCTGTTCATCCAGCATGCTAGCCATACTTCTGCCTTTTGGAGGGCTTTGCCCCTGAATGGTCTTCCCCTAGATAGCCCAATGTCTGCTTCCTCAACACATTCGCTGCTCAGAACTCACCTTCTCAGTGATGCCGGTCTACTCCCCCTGCTTAACCCTTGGTCAGCCTTCATTTTGGGCACATCCCCTCACCCTTAGCTTTCCCAGCCCCACCTGGTCTTGAGCTACCACTTTTATCTTTTCCAAAGCACTTACTACAAGAGCACATATTATATAATATACATTTTTAGTATTTCTATTTTTCATGTCCATCTATATCCCATAGATTCTAGGTTCCAAGAAAGATTTTTTTGCTTTTAAGCCAATAATACAACCTATGCACTTAGAATAATACCCTGAAAATAGCAGTACTCGACAATTAGTGGACCTCTAAATCTACTTAATTAGGAAAAGCAAACTGCGAAAATTAAACAGCGTTCCAAACCTTATTAAGATTATCATTATTATTTTAAGAAAGACAATTATGCTCTATACCATACTTATTATGAACAAAAGTTTTTTAAAATGTTTTTCGAATACAAATTATTTTAATTTAATCTTCATAACAATCTTTGTGTTCAGATATGCCGTATTGATAATCCCTTTGTACAGACAACAGTGAATTCAAGTACCAATATCGATCCCTTCCTATTGTAAAACTCCCACTTCCCTCTCCAGGTGCTTTCCTGTCCACTGTGCATTACATCACTATTCAGCATACAGATGAATTTATTAGGCTTCCATGTTGGTCCATGTATTAAATATTTATAAAATGTCTTAAGATTTTTTTTTAAAAGATAAAAAGATGTATAAATGACATCCTAGTATTCCCTTCTCACAACTCATCACCTTTCATTCCCTTATGCTACACACATTCCACTCTGGAGACTACTGGTGTATATATATATATATTTTTTTTTTTTTCCTGCAACTACCAACCATTTATCAAGAAAAAATGATATAAATTGAATTACAATGTTCAAGAATATGTGATTGGAAGAAAACATTCCATATATATTCATCCTTCTCCTCAGAATTAACCTATATAGATTGCTTATTCACTACTTTGTATAAATTTGCATTTAACTACTGATCTTGTTCTGCTGGGAAATGGTTTTCAGGCTTTGCCTGGAGAAGCCTATGGAAGTAAGATTGATTTGTAGCAGGTGATTCAAATCCAGGCCATACTAGAACAAAGGGAATCAGGTTAGATCTAATGAATGATTCTGTAAGATTTTGTCTAAATGAAAGGTTCTGCTACTATAGGTAGGAAATTTTTCTCCCATACCATAAACACGATAGTTTTCTGCACACAGGGCATTTGCTTGGCCTGGTGGTATGCAAATAATTAGGCCACAATCCTACTTCCAAAAATGAACTGATCTTTTAAACATTTTCAGAAATATCTTTCAGGGGAAAGGAGAAAAAAATGAGTGGGAAATATCAGAAAGGGAGACAGAACATGAGAGACTCCTAACTCTGGGAAATGAACTAGGGGGAGTGAAGGGAGGTGGTCAGGGGGTGGGGGTGACTGGGTGACGGGCACTGAGGGGGGCACTTGATGGGATGAGCACTGGGTTGTATTCTATATGTTAGCAAATTGAACACCAATAAAAAATAAATTTATATAAAAAAAGAAATATCTTTCAAATTATAATATGTCATTATTATAATTAATTAACAGTCGTGATCTACTCTACAAATGCAGGTCTGAAAATCCATTTCTTAATTTTCCATGTAAGTACCATTTTCAGAGTATTCTATTGTCATGTTGAATTAACTTCTTCCATTCTTTCATTAAAATGTTTAAAATACACTAAATAATAATAATAATAATAATAATAATAATAATAATAAAGGTCTTTTTGTAGCTTTATAAAGATATCACTAAAATATTTTTCTTTAATATTTTAAAACATTGCTTAAGAATATAATTGCTTATACAATAAGATTTCTTTTCCTCTTTGTCAATCTACAAACCTTAACTCCTTCATAATACCAACATACCCAGTGTTATGCAGATTTATCAGTACTTCTTGAGATGAGACAAATATAAAATATTTAAAGTATATGCTATACGGGTCATGGACCAGTTGCATCAACTTCTATAAAGATGGCTTATTTTGTGAGGAGGCAACACCGATCATAGCAATAAGGATACACAAAACTTGGGGTGTCGTCCTGACATGAAGGAACAGTGAAGCACAGCTTGTTTATCAGCCTGACAAGAAGAGTACCAGCTGGCTAATTAAGTGAACCTAATTTAAACTAATGATGTCGATTCTCAAGATAATGTGCTAATGGCTAGAGGAGACTGCTGATGACACTTAAGAATACTCCCGAGGTGTCACAAGCCGCTTCTGCATCCAAGCAGAACCTGATTTTGCTCCACAGAAGACAAAATGAGGTCAGTTGTTTACTAGTCACTCTTTAAAACAGCCAAATATCACCTGTCTGCCACTCTTACAAAAATTCCACAGTAAGAAAAATGTATATACATTTGATGTTTAAAGCAACACCAACATCACCGATTCCATTAAAAGACTGTGACCTTTTACTTTTTAAGCTGCAGATAAAAATAATACTGTTGCATCCGCTGAAAGCAAATATACTCTAATGGCATATTTTATCTTGAATTTCATGAAAATCTTATGTTGTCAGAAAATATGTGTCATTTTGATAATGAAATGTAACAAAGCTGTTCCAAATTTTTAAATATTTAATCCTAAATACACATTTAATACCAATCTGCACAGTCTTTTGCATGCATTTGCATGAAAAAGAAGAAATATGATTTCTTAGATAAGGTCTGGATAAAACACTGGGGATCTACTTTAATTAGATTGAAAAAGAAAGATTGAAAGATTAAAGTTAAATAAGAGTGGTCTGTTTTTTTTCTCTTTTCTTTTTTTCAAGATTGATTTTGAACTTCACTGTTCCATTTCTTTATCCACACTATAGAAAATTCTGTGGCATCTTCTATCATGTTTGGGAGAAGACTAAGTAAATTTCTGTTATAATTAATATTCTTAGCTGTCTCTGTATAATATACACAGCTTTGGAAGAAATAAATCAACAGCTACAGCACATAATCAGGAAGTATAACTTCACTTGGATGCAAAAAAGACTGACTTCAACTCTAGCCGCAGTTGAGAAAAGTGGTCAAATTGAGAAAGGATGCTTAACATTTTACAAAATTAACTTTGTACTTTGCAGTTGACTTTGAGTGCGGTCTGTCCTTGGATCTAAATACAGCTCAAATCACAAAGTTGTAGTTATCATTGTTTTTAATTTAGTGTTTTAAGTAGTTAGAGATGATCTTTCCTTAAATAGTTTTAGAACTTGAACTACTTGGATTCTTAATTTATAAGCAAAGGGTTCAATATCTAGGTCTGTAAAACCTGTCGTGTTGTTTTTAAACTGGGAAAACCTTGAGGGAATTTTTATAATTCTAAGAAACGAAATATTTTCAAGTATAAAAATAGAACAATTAGGATATTTATAATTCACCTTTAAACATGCACTTTTGAGGGCTAAGATTTACATACCCTAAGGTAATATTAAGACAAATATAAGGATGTATTCTTTTACTCAGCAGGGAGTAGATGTGGAATTAATTATCCAAAGGGCTCACAGACTGAAATTATATGTAGTTTTGAAAGAGAAAACTTAGACAAATTAAAACCTAGAAAATTTTAGTTAAAAAAAAAATCTTCTGTGGTATATATCTAAACTTTTAGGTTGGTATTTACAATCCACAATAAGTTTCAAGAAGTAGTATTCCTATCGGAAAGAATACTAGACTGAATGTACCGGTATGAAAATTTTCATTTTATTTATTTATTTATTTATTTATTTATTTATTTATTTATTTATTATTTTTTGATTTTCATTTTATAAACAATGGTCATCCCTAAATTTCTGTAGAACCGATTGCTGCAGAGTGGCCCAAGTCATTGCAGCTGCTCTTTCACCCCTTCTTTCTGGTGAGGTATTCAGCAGCCCCTATAATTCAAAACCTTTCCCTTTCAATGACGAAGGGTACCATCAACAACACCATACACCCAGCCAGAGCTGCGTGAGCAAACCCAGGAACACTCTACAGCCTCTGCCTTTTTGCTGCAAGGATTAAGTTTTCACATTTCTCCTACAACAGGAATTTATCTGGTAGGTTATTCTTGGTCCCTTCTGTTCTCCAAATGGAAGGTAGCTGTAGCAAGTGAGGCAATAAGGCAAGACGCATCCAGAGAAGCTTCTTATGCTTCTTCGATAAAGAAAGTCTGCCACAGGTCAGCTTTCACCTCTAAACCCATCTGGGACGGAATATTTTTTGTTGTTTTGTTTTAGAACTCTCAAATCAAGATTCCTTTTGTATTCCTATTGGGTTACATCATATTAACTTATGTTTTCCCTTTAATTTGTTTTTTCCCATTCGTTTTTCAAAATTCACTACTATGACTTTCACCTTAGTACTTTCTTAGTTTCTTTTACTCTCTGCTAGGATCGTGGTTATATATTCTTTTATTCAATTCTAATAATGTTAATTGTGACTTTTGTCCTCGTTCTTTGCGAAAATTCCCAGTTTCCTTTTGATTAGTCTTTTTTTGAATAATTCAATGTTTACCTTTTACATGTTAATTCCTTTGTGTCTTTATAGACATTTCTTTATACTTTCCTTCTTTCATTCAGATTATTCTAATTTTCTTCAGCTAAATTCTAAAACTATCCAGTTAAATTAATCTATTACAGTTTTATTTTTAATTAAGGAGCTAAATTCCCTGACAGCTCAGTCTTATTTGGATTCAACATATTTAATCATGATTACCGATATTACTTGATATTGGTATTAGTATTTTACATTTACATTGGTGTTATTAATAGCGTAATGTTGTGTCAGAGAATGGGTATGAAACGATTTTCATTACTATTTCTTGTGACTTAATTTATAGCTCACCATGTGGTCATTTTTACTAAATGCTTCACTTAGTGAATGCTATGGTCTGAGTGTCTGTGTCCCCCCTAGAATTCATATCCTGAAATCCTAACCCCCAAAGGTGATGGTTTTGGGAAGTGTGGTCTTTGGGAAGTGATTAGGTCATGAGAATGGAGCCCTCCTGAATGAATTAGTGCTTTCATAAAATAGACCCATCAGAGATTCCTCACCCCTTCTGCTACATGAGGACACAGTGAAAGGGCACCAGTTATGAACCAGCAAGAGGATCCTCACAGGATCACAACCATGCTGACATTTTGATCTTGGACTTTCCAGACTCAGAACTGTGAGAAAAAAAAAAAAAAATTCTGTTGCTTATAAGCTACTTAGTCTGTCATATTTGGTTGCAGGGCCACTATATTTAATATGTGCTATTATTTATTAATATATTTGATCATTGCCGGATGCAAAGGCTAACACACACGTATGTTAGTTCAAGCATAGCAACAGTGTTCAGTTCACATATAGCGTGGATTTTGTTGATTTATCAAGTGTTGAAGTATCAAAATCTCTTTTTGATCATATGCCAATCTCTACTAGTAGTATGGCAATAATCACTTGATAAAATTGTAAGCAATCACATACGTTTTTAGTCTTATATTTTCTTTTTATCATTATCAAGTAACTTGCTTTAACCTGATGCTTTGTGCCTTAAAGTTCCTTTTAAAGTCTCACATCAATATAGCTGCCCCAGCTTTATTGTTTTGTTGTTAGTAGAATTCCTGCATTATCTATACTGTCCTTAAATGTCACTTTTTCGTTTACCTTTTTAGAGAGTATACCTCATAGTGTGCATATGGCTAGATTTTTGTTATTCTGTCCAGCAATTTTCTTTTTGTCTTTCAATTAATTACATGAGTCCATCCTTAGTTATTTTAATTGTGAGCATATTTTTTTAAAAAATTTCTATTTATTTTTTAATCTTTGAGTATAGCTGACACACAATGTTACATTAGTTTCAGTTGTACAACTTAGTGATTTGACAAGTTTGTGCATTACGCTATGTTCACTGTAAGTATAGCTACTATCTGTCCCATTGCATGGCTATTACTCTATCATGACTCTATTCTTTATGCTCTACTTTTAGTCCCTATGACTTACTCATTTATAAATGGAGGCCTATATCTCTCTCTCCTCTTCAATATTTTGCCCAAACCCCACCTACCTACCTCTCCTCTGGCTAATATCAGTTTATTCTCTGTATTTATAGTTTGATTCTGCTTTTTGTTTGTTTATCCTTTTTTTTTTATTTTCAATAAAAACACTTTTCATTCTTTTATTTGTAATACCAAACATAGCCACAGTAGGCAATCAACAAATGTACACAGAGTGAATGAGTGGATGGAGAGATGGATGATGGGATTTCATATGAAGCTGTTAAGGACTCTTAGAATGAAAAGCCCTAACATGAACTCATTACCACTTTTTGTGGTTCTAGTCAGGAATCATGAGAGGGGCTACTTCAATATTCGATTTGAAAACATTATTGATGCCAGAAAAGGTCTTTGTAAACATAAGGAATGGTTAGCTTCCAGTGTCTCAGAACTATTTTGATAGTAAATAGATATAAAGCACTTCTATATGCCAAGATCTTCTATAAATGTTTTATATGCATTAATTGAGGTAATTCTAAGTACAACTTGATGTGATATGTACAGTTATTAGTCCCATTTTGCGGATTATGCATATCTAATAAAGCTGTTTTAAGTTTGTTTTCTCTGAGAATCAGGAGGTCATAAGAGTCAAGGGCCCAGTAACTGGAGCCAGACTGCCTAGAAGCAAATCCTATACCACCCCTCAGTTGATGTGCAATGGAGTACAAATAGATTGCCCAAGTTAAACAACTTCAGAAAGAGCAGGGAATGAAACATTTGGGAACTTAAACCAGAATGGATTTTTTATAACCATGACCATGATGATGTGTATTAGGATTTTTTTCTCTGTCTTTGACTTAAGTACATATTACTTGTTTAACTACTATAGTAAAGCCTACTAAATTACATTTATCTAATGAAGTCTACTATTATCTTGGCTTTTGTTAAGAATCAAGTAAGAAAGAGATAATACTGTTTCTGGAATGGTAATAGAAATACCTTAATTAGCCTCTGACTGGAACTTATGTAGCTCTGAACAGAATAAGCAAAACTGAGACTGATTTTTGTGGAACTAGCCGCGTTAGTATTATGATGTGTTTATGGAATCTAAGTTTTGAAAATAAGAAAAATTAAATTATTTTTTTTAATTCATTAAGCTGAAGGAACAGAAAGAGAGGACAGTGTGCAGAAAATGCATACATTTTCCAGTTATCCAAGCAATGAAACAAGTTATCAATGGCAATCAAATGTCAATGGGCAAGTTACTTGGTAAAGAATTACATACAAGTAAATTTCTTTTTTCAAATCATCTTCAAAAGCAGGGATCATTCATACCTGAACAACTTTTTGGGACTGGACATCAACAACAAGGACTCTGTCCAAAGTTGGCTGTGCAACGTAAATGAACTTGTCTTTGACATTAACAGCGGAGGCCCACACACACCTCTGAACTTCATCTCCTTCAGCTTTGGGACAGACTTCATCCTATAATTTAGAAAATAGGGGATAAAATGAATATCTTAAATTATATCATGGGTACGGCATATTTGGAGCAAAATTAACGTTTGATGCTTTACTACTACTTTAAGTATCAAAAGTAAAATATATACATACACAGAGAGAGAGTGTGTGTGTGTTAAATCAAATAAAACAATATATAGTGCATATGCAAGCTCATTAAATGTATATATAAATCAATATGAATAACCCTTTGATATAAATTTCATCATGACCTTAATCACTTATTTCTAACAGGATATAATCCTTTCATTCGTTATTACCTGTTCATAATTCAGTAACTTCAGAAATAGATAATAAATCCAATGTTTTCTCTCAAATCCTCTAATCTCAAGCTTCTTTACCAGGCATTAAATGTCACACTAAAATATATTTAGAGGTTATCTCATCGGTGGCTGCCCCCATGGCATATCCTTGATCTTTTCAAAAACTACCATATCCACCAGGAATGATTCGAAGTTTTCTAACTTGTGGAGTATCAGAAGCTTAGAAAAATTATAATTAGGTAGCTATTCAGAATGCTTATTTTATTTTTCAATTCGGTAGCAAGGTCACATTTTATCTTTTAATCTGCCCAAGTAGATTTTTATTTTGCTCCTTCACCCTCAATTGTTTTCTGGTTGAATATTTAGAGTTTGTAAAAGAAGGCCATAAATGAGGCCAAAAAAAAAAAAAATACCTTCTTTTCCTCCTTTCCTGAATTTTGTCAATACATGAATGTGAAAGGGATATTTAAGCCTTTGTGATCCATGCTGGTAGACACATCACAAACGGGAGAAACATCATTAGCTCATTTTTTATTTCAGGTTTTTTCTTTTATATGCCGGTCTTTTGGTTTTGTAATTTTCTCAACTTACCTGTAGTTAGAAAACTACTGGAGAAGAGAGATCTGTTGAACTGTGCATAAAATATGTGTGTAATGATATTTATATAATGATAACGATGTAATGATAAACACTGATTCTAGCGTTTCATTTGCTTTATGGTTTAGGTATGATCACTGATTACAGATGTCTAATTTATTGATTTGTATAATTCCAGTCAGTAACGCTTAAGTTAGAATACTCTCCTTCTTTAATTCAAATAAAAACATTTTTTTCCGGCTGACATTCCATTCACCATTTGTATTTAATAACCATGTAACACAATGAACAAGGTTTTCATTATCAACACCACTAGCATTCTTTTACTCTAAAGATAATACTGACAGCAAATAAACCACATTTGTCATATAGTAATTAAAATGGATATGCCGCAGTAACACCTTTTGGGGGAGCACAAGCATAGTAGGTGCCTTATCTGTTTGCATAAAATTTAGATAATGATGTAAAAACCAGAGCACTTTGGAAGGAGAGCTCAGTGTGTGGTCTGCTGTTTCTCTCCTCTAAAACTTCAGATCTGATTCAGGGAGAACTTGGAATGTCCTCTAATTTTTAAGATTCAGTCCAGAAGTTGCCAGGTACAGTCAAGACACGGGGAACATATAATGATAGTGTTTTCCTCTAAACAGTACAGGCTGTTTCCAGGCTTCCAGAACAGAACCAAACAAATCGAAAACTAAACATCCAATGTGTGCTTCTGGCAGTTCTGGAAGCATGACATTAATTCCATTACACAGAATGTACCCTAATCACTGTAACATGATTACCAGTAGGGGTCATCCCGAGCAATGTCCACGGCCCCCTTCAACAGGCAGGACAAACCTGAAATCTGTCCCCAGCACATGCACAGAATAGTCTCATTCATCAGTTCACTGAAACATTATTTTCTATGCCGAACATATTTCTCCAGAAGTATATTAAATATCTTTGACAAGAACCTATTTTGTGAGAATCCAGGACTCTTAATATGTACTTGAGAGGCATGAAGATGAGGGGGGGGGGAGTGGGAGTTGAGGTCGATGAAAGGCTCTGAACATAGAAAAATTGTTTATGAATTCTTTGCTGTCGTGTAAAAGCTACCAACAAAATCTGCCAAAATAATAGGAAGTGTGAGTGACCTGACACATAACTGTCAGTGAAACAACTGCCGAACCAGGAGCAATTTCCACCCCTTTGTTTGCTACAAAACTATTCAACAGTAAAATAAACTGCTCTGCTGGGAATTATTTCCTATTTGTATGCTGTCTCCATTAGATGTCCCTGACCAGCCTCACAATCATTTTTACAAAGCCATTAAAAGTTTCCTGACAGCCACCCTGAGTTTTCTTTGCTTCACTTTATGTTATTATTTCAGATTATAGTCTATTAGGTCCCATTTTACAACAGCACTCTTATTTTTTCAAATCACATAGATTAATATTTATTTCTGTGGATAGGAATTTTAGAGGAATGTTTTTCACATGCATTAGGCATTTAATGAGACAAAGGAAGAGCTCAAAAAAAAAACAAAGATGCAAAATAAAATTAAGATAATACATACTGATGAGGAAAATTGTCAGGAATTAGATCAAGAAGTTTAATTAAATCATTTTTTATAGAAATGTACACCCACCATTTAGACTAAAAGGAAATAATAAGATATTAGACCTAATAAGGATGAGGGTCAATAAGAAAAAGATAATTCTAGTTCATAGTTAGAATTCATCTGTTTCCCTTTACATCATTTCTATATTCAATTACATATATTCTTCCAAAATTTTAAAGGCAAACAGGGTATGTTTCTAGTGATGATAGAAGTATGGATTTAACAATTAAAATAGTGTTGATGATACCTGATTGTTAAACATAAGTAGGTCAAATAGGTGGATATTTGCATTCATCTTCTATAGGACTTTGCCATTTTTATTTATTGTGTTGTCTATTAAAAACACTTTTCCCTGGGCGTTTGGGTGGCTCAGTTGGTTGAGCCTCCAACTCTTGGTTTCAGCTCAGGTCATGATCTCCAGGTCAGGCTCATGCTTAGCATGGAGTCTGCTTGAGAAGATTCTCTTCCTCTGCCCTTCCTCCTGCTTGATCAATAGATGTCTCTTTCTCTCTCTCTCTAATAAAGTAATAAATAAAATCTTTTAAAAAATCACTTTCCCATCAAACCTCTAAATTCTAATCTCTCTTTCCTTTTCCTCATTGTCCTTCCTCATAATCCTCCTTTCAGCACATCTTCCATCATTCATAGTGAGGACAAATGTTATTTGTCACAAGCACCTCCATTTCCCTTGCATACAACTCAGTAAATTTCTGTCATTATCCCCTCCTCTCATCCTTCTCTTGAATCACAGATTTGTCCACTGTCCTTTGCCTTCAGAAAGATCTGGCCTATATTTAATTTGTAATTGTAGTCATGTCTCCAACTATTCAAACACGAACACTCCCTTGTAATTTAAGAAGCAAAGAATAAGGAGACATTAATTGGATTTTGTCTTCTTTCCCTTCCAGTCATTCAACTAATTCTCTTCAGACACTAAGGTGTCTAGAAATGTACTTCCATTTCCTGACCCTTCAGTCTAAATTGTTCATACTTCAAACTGACTTTCATCATCCTCCCTCTTTCAAAAGAGGAAAGATCACCAGTGGCCTCAGAATTTCCAATCATTAGTCTTTACTTCTTGTTGGCGAAGCACTCATCGAGTACTTACTATGTAAGAGATATCGTGCAAAACTATATGTGGAAATAAAGCCTGTGTTGCTTATAATTTCTTTTTTTTTTTTTTTTTTTTTTTTTTTTTTTTTTCTTTTTTTTTTTTTTTTGCTTATAATTTCTGATGCATTTGGCAATTCAGACTTTGATTCTTCCAAAAATGTTCTTTCATTTTTGTAAGGCAAAGATCAGCAAACAATGGCCCCAGGCCAAATTCATACCATTGCCTATTCTGATACATGGCCCAACAACTGAGAACGTTTTTTTGCATTTTTTAATGATTGAAGAAAATCAAAAGAAGAATACTGTTCCGTGACATGTAAACATTATAGGGGATTCAAATTTACACAAAGGTTTATTGGAACACAGCCAAATCCATTCATTTAAACATTGTCTATGACTGCTTTCACACTATAATGACAGACAAAAATCATGTGGACTGCAAAGCCTAAGATATTTACTATCTGGACCTTTGCAGAAAAAAAAAAAAAAAAAAAACAATGCTGTTGATCCCATTTTTGGGTATATCCCTATCCTACTTACCACTGAAATCCTGTAATTCTGTCTATAGTGGCTTTTCTATCTTATGTTCCTTAATTATGATTCAGGAAAGGTAAGTCCTAGGTTTTGGTTTTTTTACTCTATTTCCTTTACCTTAAATTCCTTTGAGAGTGCATTTTATTATTTATTTATTTATTTATTTATTTATTTATTTATTCATTCATTCATTCATTCATTCATTCATTTTAGAAAGGGGGTGAAGAGGAGCAGAGGGAGATGGAGAGAAGGAATCGTAAGCAGGCTCCATGCCCAGCACAGAGCCCGACACAGGGCCGGATTTCAGAACCCTGAGATGATGACCTGAGCCAAAATCAAGAGTGAGATATTTAACCCATTGAGCCACCCAGGCATCGTGAGAGTGTATTAATGCTCACTATCTTATTGTAATCATGGTCAGATGATACAAAGATATTAATCTGTGGCCTCATCAATCAATGGTCTTCTTCTATCAGCCTCTTTACAGAAAAAAAAATCTGTTAAATGCATAATTTGAAATAGAGACATGATAGCAAAAAGTATACTATATTACAGGTGATTCAAAACTAAATAGAAAATTAAAAAGGGTGAAATACATACACACATACATGAACCCATATAAGTAAATTACAGACAGAGGATAGTAGATAGATATTAGGGAGAGACACACAGATGATATAGAGATTATCTATCTAGAGATAGATAATAAGGTTTGGTTTATATTAGGAAATTAAAAAAAAAAACGAAGCAATTCTATAAACTAAAAGAAAGATTATTGCAGAATAAAATAACAAAGTAAAATTTAAAATAATAATCATGCATAAGCCTATCTATAGAACATAAGTATAAACAATAATATAAGGAATGCCAGGCCTAGGAGCATAGGAAACAAAAGCACTAAAAAGGCAAGGTAATGAAATACAGATAGGGTAGGGTCTCTAAGATACACAGAAAAGTAAATCTGTGATCTTTTGCATAATTTAGAATACAAATGCATTAAGTAACATACAGATCTGTGAATAAAAATGAGCTGCCATTATCGTTATAAAAAAGTGGAAATAAGTATATAACTTATAAAGTGATCTAAGATGTGTATTCCTAACTTGGGCATTGAATTTAGCAGCATTGTGGATTCACTCAAGGGTGGTATGTAGACACTCCTAGTAATTACTGGAAATGCATATTGAGTCAAAGAATGAGAGAAAGTCAGTTTGATGTTTTGATCAATATGTAGCATTTAAGTTTAAAAATTTGTGGATATATTGTAGACCCGGTTCTCTTACTGATGTGCTCACTAGTTATTCAAAATAAATTGATTTTAGTAGTTGTATATCATTTAATTTTTTCTGCTTCTCTAGCAGTCATGCTTCCTAAGAATGGTGAGATAGTTCCCTCCTTTGGCAGTAATTGAGAAATGGTAGGAGTAGAGGGTCTTGGCAAAAAGAAAAAAAAAATGAAGAAGAAAAACATTAAAAAAATCTTATTGTAAATGTATAACTCCAATCTTCATTGTTCTCCAACAAATAGTCTGTTTTCTAGCTAGAATATTCTCACCAAAATTTCATAAAAGCCAACGATTTTCGACATCTGCTAAAGAGCACACCACACATTTTCTTAATCAAATTCTTCTCAGTACATTTGGCAGTCGTACTTCTAATACCTGTGTGACTCATGCCTAACAACTATGGGTCTCACTGATTTTCTTCTTGTCTGAACTTCCATAGCATTTTATTTTGTGCCACATAACTTGAAATATAACCGTGTACTATCATCCTCAATTTGCTATTCCCGGATTTTTACATTTTCCAAACACGGTAGTGAAGGTGCAGTATTTCCTCAGTAAATACTTGTTTAAATGTCACTTATCATAGGAAAAGAAAATTCAAAAGTATATATTCCTCAGTCATGCCATATCATCCAGAATGATTGAGGAATTGAATTCTAGAGCAGGACTATTCTAAATGTTGTCTCTGAACAGCTGCCAGTTGGCATATCATTTGTTACCAAGCTGAGAATAGTCTAGAAATCGAAAATAAACATTTAGAACCTTTCATGGCAATTTGACATCGCCATAATAGCCACGTCCTCATATGATCAGTAGACTTACATCTCCTTGACCAGGATTTAGACCAGTTTGGGTGGTGTCAAACTTGCCTGGAAGGTTTCTTGGGATAAAAAATATCTACTACTTAAAAAAGAAAATGGATTGAGAACCAGAACCAACGTGATTTTTTTCCCCAAAACAGTTTAAGTTTTTTGATTTTGAGTCTTCTTTCTGCCTCTCTGCTTCTCTTTTTAAAATCCAGACTATCATAATCTGAGTCTATTGAAATCTGTAGAAAAGTGAATAATGGATCACTTTTAAAAAGTGTTCACTTTATCAATACAATGCAAATAATTATTCTCAGTGAGTTTTTTTTTTTCATTTTATCATAAATCAAGACAAATGAAACAAAGGCTCTTTTGTACTGATTGGAATGCTTAGGTTAGAATTTCTAGGATATTTTTCATAGCCATGTGGAAATATATATAATCAAGGATAAGTTTTTTTTTTAATACACTGAAGACAGTGTCCTCTGTTGATCTTGCTCTGCAATATTAAAAAAATACGAGATCTTACAATAAGGTACAATTAATTTAACATCAGTGGTTATGTCCCTGTTGGACCATTTTTTAAAAAAGAAAGACTATGAAGTTTAAGTACTTTCATCATTTTTCAATTGAGATTACTGCTTATAACCTGAGCGGTACAACTGATGTTTTTCTATAATTACATAAAATTAATTTATCTAATTCTATTTGCTATTTCATTTATTAAAGTGCATAAACAGTCTACTCAAAGCATAGGTAGTCATGGAAATGTAGGAGGTGATTTGCTTTCATTTGTCCTATCTTAGAAAACCACCTACAGCATGATTTTGAACCTAAGATATAAAAATTACAAAGGCCACATTACAGATATTTCATCCTCTCTTTTAGCAGAAGAAGAATGTATTTATGTCTTTTAGTGTTACAATAAAAATGGAGCTGATAACATTACACTGTCATAAATTGAGAACCAGTTTCTTTAGGGACAATATATTGGAGAAGTTATGAAAACAGGCTTTGAGGTCAACCAGACCTAGAAGTCATATCCAGCTTTGCACTCACATTAGCTGTGTAAATACTCTTTTTGACCCTCATTTACCTTAGTGGAATAACAATATTATCTATCACATAGGATTATTATGCACATTAAATAAAACCATATCTGGAAAGGTCAAATGATATAATGTTAGTTGTAATTTTATTTTAAAGATTTTATTTGTTTATTTATTTGAGAGAAAGTAAACACATGCACATGAGCAGGGGTGAGGGGAAGAGAAAGAGGGAGATGTAGACTCCTCCCTGAGCAGGAAGCCTGAGGTGGGGTTTGATCCCAGGACCCCAGGACTATGACCTGAGCCAAAGGCATACACTCAACTGACTAAGCCATCCCGAGCGTCCCATACCTGGTATCTTCATATAGAAAATTTCTGGGGTCTATATTTCATGAAACTATAATAGTCTACGTATTTTTCATACATTGTTTTAATTTTAACAATATTATGGAGAGAAGTTCACTGAATATTTAAGAGTTTCATAGAGTTACTTTAAGTATGGAATAATTGTTACATTGAGAGAATTATGCAAGAGAATATTTTTTTTTCCCTTTATCATTTGGTAGTTCTGTGACATTGAGCAAATCACTTGACTTTTCTCATTTCATCTGGGAGTTGAGGAGATTTCGTAGATTGTTTTCAAAAAAGAAAAAAAAAAGGTACATTAGATAAGAATAACAATTAAAAAATAAATTTTTAGAGTACTAAATTTCAAATGTCTACAGAATATAAGAGAAGAAAACTGCAGGTCTTTTGCAAATGTGTCCTGGTTCTCTTGTCTTGGCCAGGGTTTGGTCCAGGTGCCAGAAGGCACTGAGAGTCCCTGGGGCAGGAACTTAATGTCTGCTGGGAAAGGCATCAATTTGGATAATGGAGAGGCCAAATTAAACATCAAAACCAGTGTTGAGTTAGTTTGAAGGATCAGTAAATAGTTTGGCTTAAAGGTGTTGGTATTAAACGCTAATATCAGGCACTAAAAATATTGGACAAATATGGTGGATATCAGAGAGTGTAAATTATAGGGACCCATTTGGTTCATGGTGTATAACTTAATTAAAGAACAGTGGGGACAGTTGAAACTGAAGAAAAGTTGTGTTTAATTTTGTTCCCTAATATAATGAAGATGTGATTTGTATAGAAGTAATAATGGTCCTTCCTGACTTTGTTTTACAAAGCACAACTAGTATGTTGGTTAGCTAGAGAGAAAAAAAAAATAAGATTAACAAATTTTTTCTTATCAGATAACACATGAAGGTAAGGGACTAAAAAGGAAACAAAAGAGAAAAAGAAAAGAAAGAATAAATGAGAGCAACCAAGCTGAGCTAAATACGCAAACTTTTCTTTAAAATAATGAAAAACTCATTATAACCATGATATCATTATGAACACTAATGAATATCATGGGACGATGGGGCTTACTTCTTTCAAATATGTCCTACATTCTAGTTTCTTTAAGTAGCAGCACAAAATACTTGTTCAAATGGTCCTTCCAACTATTGATTAGTAGACATCAATAAAGCATTTGTTTAAATGCCAAATGTACACATTCCGCTGTACAATTTTTCTGACAGCTGGATATCTAGTCTTTCTTTAACTTGGAGAAGAGAGAGACTTTGTCACTGTAAGATAGACTTTTAAATTTTGGCTAAAGAGCATAATAGCTCTGTTAATAGCTTCCCATCATTTGATTGGGTTCTTCTGTTTGAAGCAATGCATTCTATCATAAATTTTGCATAAAAGTCCTTAAATGTTAAAGATAGTTTGTTAATGTGGCTGCAAAACATGGTTCCCAAAACTGAACTTAAGTTTTATAACCTCAGACCAACTTGTGCAATTCATTTTCTTTGCCTTCCTGATTATCCACTTCATAGGTATTATTTATTTATTTCAAAATCTATAATTGCTTTAAGTAATATGATCGGAGCACAGAGAAATGAAATCTGTCAAAATACAATTGCTTGTTTTTAGAAGACATTGTAAATGAATCTCTTTGGGTTAATTTACCTTCATGCTTTGAAATTCTTATATTAAAATGGAGTAAATTAAATTATTTCTTATAGTTACAAGTCCACAGGATGAAGAGGAAAAAAAAGTTAAACTTTTAAGGAAAAGTGTTGAGCGGTTTCAATTAGAATATCAAAAACAATATAAGATCTCCTTTCCTTCTTTACAGGTTTATCTCTTCTTTTTTTTAGTAGTGATACAGAAGATTTGATAAAGTGTATTTTACAATTTTTTCTTTTTTGGAGACATTAGTAGCAGAGCAACACAGGTTTTATTGATCATCTTTTTAAATAGCATATGTAATCTCTTCCTTTGATTAGCTTAATTTGCTTGTAACTATTTTAAAAATGTTGACATAAAAACATAAATTGAGTTAATTTTACAGTTGTTGAAGTATCTGCATTTGGTTAAATGCAATGTAATGTCATTTAGGAGTTGAACTTTTTTCTGTAGCACATAATCTCACAATGCAGATGGCGACATGTCATTTTGATCGAGTTTTTCCATCTTCCCATATTGTCCAGCACAGAAGTGCCTTATGTGGAAAGCAGGCTTAATAGTTTTTGCAAGACTATTATTTACCAAAACAAATTATTTTGAAGGGTGCTAGATTTATCTTCAAAAATTATAAAGCTGTTTATAGGATAACTATGCATTCCTGTTTTTAAACCCTATTGTAAGGCACACATAAATTTGTTACACATTAGAATGCCTGAAAAACCTTACACTGTACCTTTCAAGACATTACTCTTTTAAAAATTATTTATCATGATTTATATTACTGACTGTTTAATTATTTCACAAACGACCTTATAGTTGATTTCTTACAGATATATAGTGAAAAGATACTGCCCAAATAATTTATACACCTATGTATTTTGCTATGTTTGTGTCAGTTAAATAAAAACCATGCAAATAGACCCATTTTTAAAGCATATTTTGCAAACGTTTAGAAATAAATGTTATATTAAAATAACAATTTAGTTCTGCACCTACTTTACTTACAGGTAGGAAGATACAAACCAAAGGTACATTTTCTTTGTCCTTTGTCTTTATTTTTTTATTTTACTTATTTACTTATTTACTTAATTATCCTTTGTCTTTAAAACAAAGTCTTTACTTCTCATATAGCCCACAGAATTGTATTTTGTATTGTCTCTTCTTTACTGATGAATTAGTTAGGGATTCGCCACACTATCCAGTTCAGAAAAATTCTTGAGTACTAACATGAAAACCATATTGAGTGAGAATTCACCACCACCACCTCTGCAATGTAGGTCAATGCAAACAAATCCTTTAAAATGTTTACAGAATATCTAATCAGATATGTTACTACTTTATTCCACCTTTAAGTTTTCCAAAAGTGAACTTTTGAACTTATTTGGAAGTAAAATAAAGTAGTAAAATAACTTTTTAGGAAATTATATTAGTGGATAGCTATATGTTGAAAATGACACATTAAAGAGTTCCTTATTTTTAACTGAGGTACAGTTGATAACACAGTGTTACACTAGCATCAGTGTAGTAGATACAGTGACTTGTAATGTCCATGTAGCTCCCATCTGTCACCTTCAATGCTCTTCCAGTACCATTAGCTATAGTCCTTGTGCGGCACCTTTGATCCGGGTGACTTACTCATTAAAAGTTACTATTTTTCAATAAAGATGATACTAGTGTATAGATTTTTAAATATGCTAAGCTCATTTCTTTCTGCCCTTATCAGAGGGAGTACATTTTTCATCTCAAAATAGAGGCGAGGTAGGAGTGCCTCTCGGGGTCTTTTTCAGGACAGAAGAAAGTACACTTAAGATAGAGTCAGGAAATGGATCCAGTTCCTGAAACAAGAAACATTTTGGTGGCGATTTCAGGCAACTTGGACTGCTAGTAGCTGTGCCACTCGATAGTGGCTCGTGTCCATTTTCTTTAGCACTGCACAGATGAGATTTAAAAAGGGAATGGATGATTGCTGTGCTGTTTGGCAAGTCCTAGATGAACTTTAGGTTTTGCCTTTAATTTACTGAACAATCTGTAGTGTGTCCCCTAAAAATGTTTTAATAAAATTTTGAAGACGAATTACTAAGATCCCCGCAAAAAAGGGAGTTTTAATGGGTAATAAATTAGTGGTTTAGATAGTTAAGAGATAAATAATCAGGTTTGAGGTTTTGTTTTGAGGTTTAAGTTTCGTTTTCTTTTTAATTCTTCTTATATAGTTGAATCTCTGATTTTTTCTAAGAAACATATGAAACCATTATAGGAGAAGTACAAAGAGAAATGCAAATGTGTCATTTTAAATGCTTTCAGCAATAAATTTTAATTTTTAGCAATTCAAACATTTAATAACATAAATTGAAGGCATTAATCTGCTGTGTTGTTTTTCTTTCAAAACCACCTCTCACACTGTTCAAACTGGGATTTATGACCTATCTGAAATAGGAGAATGGCCTTAAAGAAATGACCAGCCTTTGGTGTTTAATTGTAATTATGACAACTATGTTTAAAGTATAAAATGTAAACAATAAGAAATCAAGCAACAGCTTGGAAAATTAAAGTCACATAGAAATTTTAGAGATTTGCAAGAAAAATAAGGACTAAGATTTAACTATATCATTAAAATTATAAATATAATCCCCCAAAGCATTAAAATAATTACATAATTTTCAACATATTTAGAAAGAGGAAAATTTAGGAGCTATATAAGCAAAATTGTTATTGTTCATAAACACCAATAGAAAATATCTAATTGATAATTCAAGAGCTATCACTACTGAGTATATTCTATAAAATGAGTAAATGTAATTGCTTTCATGCAGTGGAACTGGGAGTAGTGAGACATGAAGAAAGAAGCTACTACTTTTTATCTAAGCTCTTTTGCATTATTTTTTTTTATCATGCAAGTCTATTATTTTGAAAAAAGAATAGGTACTTTTGTTGTGAGTAAAATTAATTCTTAAACCAGTAACTATAGTTTAAGATCTATATAAGGAAGATTTCTGTGATTTTATAAGTCTCAAGTAAAAAGTTTTCATACTTAAAGATATTTGTATGAATAATTGTTATAAGTTAAACTCTTCAATTTTATCCTTAAGAAATCTCCACTGAAAAATCTAAATTACTATAAACACATTTCCTTCTGAAGCGCATAAAATATACTTGCATGTGTATAGTAAGTCTTAGTTTCTCATGTGAAAAAACGTTTCCAAATGATGACAAAAGATTATCTAAGACGCATACGTCATTCTGGTCACAGTCATCCAAATAACTTGGCTGGTTCTGAATAATTCTTGTGGAAGGATTAATCTGCTTTCATAGATAAAATCACCTGCTATTCAACTCCACTAAGATGCTGTTGCACAATTTACATGTTTCCCACTGTTGTTAGGCTTACATGCTTACAGCCTAATGGAAGTACAATGTGAGAATTTTAAAACGGTATGATTTTTAATCAATAATTGGAAAGCCTCTTTAAGTCTAGTGCTTCAAAGACCCAAATTCATAAATTTATTTCTTTTAATATCTACAGAGTAATCTACTAAGAAACAGAGGTAGTTTACATTACTCTCTTTAAGAAGTTCTTTGCAGGACATCACTGCAACCACAAAGGGATAAAAACTCAAATCTTTACCATTCTATAACTCTTTTTAAAGAAAAGCCATGTTTGAATAGAGGCCCGTTGAGAAAAAAGTAAGTGGGGGAAACACTACTCTCTGAAACATATAGTGGCGTTGAATTCAAAAACTTGTTCAACGGCTTCATGGGGAAATGAATGGTCTGCTTCACATAAAAGGGTTGGTATTTTAACAAATATTTTTGTGAACAGAGTTTGGATAAAAGGTAATTGGATTAGAAACAGAATGAAATGCTGTAAAGGACAATGTGGAGGTATGAGTAAAGGAACGGCTGAGTGCCCTGAAAGCTTCAGTAAGGGAGAAGACAGAAAGACTGAGAAAGAAAGAAATGTGAACTGTGTGTGTGTGTTTCCCTATTTCTAATTTCAGATTCAATTTCTTGATGTCTAAGTATTCTGAAATACTGTAGACAATCTGTTCGTGTGTATAATTTCATTCTAACAGAGTACTAGTAATATTTATTTATAAAAGTAAAGTAATTTTCATGTGTGGGATTCCCAAACCCAGAAAACAGAAGTTCCCGAGGTGATTCACATGAGACTCCCTGTAGAAAGTCTGTCCCTCTGCAGTTCAGCACCATTTAATTTACCATTAAAAACAGTAATAAAACCTTCACGTCTCAAAATATAAGACCCACGCATGATAAGACACGTGTGATTTTCATTTAAGCTTTTCCAGTACCCATGAAAGAATAAGTAGCATCATGGTATCTGTGAAGAACTGCAGCTAGATCTCTAATAAACGAACACAGAAGTAATGGAATGTAAAAGTATTAAAAAGTAAAGAATGAGAGATAAAGATGACAAAATAGGTGAAAACCAGAAGAGTGGAAAAGCTGGCCATCTTGGAAAAGCCTGTCATCCTTGAGTTTGTAATTTAAACTTTTTCCAACCCATTTCAGTTTGCATTCTGAATTCATAAGTGTGGGAGAGAATTCTATTTGCTTGAAGTTCATACTATAGGGGACAAGATGAAATCATGTGTACACCTAGGATAAATATAGCAAGAGTCGTATCTAGCGAGGCTATATAATAAAAAGAAAAAAAGGAAGGAGATGAAAGTATAACTAAACCGTGTTGCATGAATCCTCACCAACTCACTATCAAAAGCTGGAACCCGGTGTAATCTGACATTGCACCAAAATTGAATTTTTATTTAAAGCAAGCAAATGGCATCTTCTGAGAGGTTTGATGAAAAATTCTATATTCTAAGTATTTCAGCTTTTATCTAAATGTTACTAACTAATGAGTTATATCGGAAATCGCATTGCCATTCTCAGTATCAACAATGAGTTTGAAAAGTACGATATTTATGTTTAATCCTTTCATGGGAAAAAAAATAATCCCAAGAGACTCATTTCCACTACTCTCACTCAAGACATTTATCTTCTAAAATCCCCAAGGAGTAGTTTTTTTTTTTCCCCTGCAACAGAACTCCAAACTATCTTCTACAGCCTATCTGCACAGTATGTTTTGACTATGTGATCCCGAATTAATAGACCCATGAGGTTATATCTACCTTCAAACAATTCATTGACAAATTATTCTATAAGATATTTTTCACAAACACATTAAAAGAGCACTACCTTGTGGGAATTGTAAAGTAAGGAAGAAATGAGATGTATATACGTTTAAACTTCGAGAATGCATAGAAGACTGGGTGGCCCAAGGCTCGGAGCAATGGGATTTTCGTTAAATTCATTTAACAAATGCTGTTTGACTGCCTGCCATGTGTCAGGCCACTGTACCTAAACATGTCGGGAATACAAACATGAATTTAATAGGCCCTTGACTAGAAGAGACAGTAAGACGTGATGGTTAATTTCGTATGTTACCTGGGATTTGACTAGGCTGTGGTGCCCAGTTGCTTGGGCAAGCACCAGTCTAGATGCTGCTGTAAAGTGTTTAGAGGTGATTAACACAATTGTTCCTTAAGTGAAACATCACCTTCCAGGATGTGCGTGGACCTCATCCACTCAACTGAAGGCCTTAGGATTTAATAATGAGTTTTCCCAAAGAAGTAGGAATTCTGCTTCAAGTGTTCCACACAGAAATCTGCTTGAATCTCCAGTCTTCCAGGTTTCTGACTCAAGACTCACAATATCAGCTTGTGTCTGAGTTTCCAGGCTACTGGCCTGACCTGTGGCTTCCAGACTCCAGACTGCAATACCCACTCTGCCCTGAATTTTCTGCTGACTGTCCTGCCCCAGGGGTTTTGGACCAGCCACTCCACCCACCATCACCTGAGACAATTTCTTGAAATAAAAAGATAGAGATAGAGACAGAGGTAGAGAGAGATGGAGATAGAGATAAAGATAGAGATAAAATCAGAGATAGAGAGATATAGATACAGATATTAGTTCTTTTGGTTCTGTTTCTCTGGAGAAAAGTTTTCGCCTCACACAATACTCAACAGCTTCTTCAGGAAATTAATTTATAATTAGAAATGTAAATCTAGAAATGTAGCACCAAATAGCTTATACACGCTGAAATTGGCATTCTTTTCTTTTTTTTTAATTTTTATTTTTTTATTTATTCATGAGAAACACAGGAGAGAGAGAGAGAGAAACAGAGACACAGGCAGAGGGAGAAGCAGGTTCCATGCAGGGAGCCTGATGTGGGACTCAATCCCGGGTCTCCAGGATCACACCCTGGGCTGAAGGCGGTGCTAAACCGCTGAGCCACCCAGGCTGCCCGCATCTCTTTTGCATTTAAACAGAAAGCAAAAAAGAGCTTTGTATAAGAAATAATTATTTAGTTGGACATTTATTCTCAAAGCATAAGAGGATCGATTTCTTCTTACTTCTACTGCTGTATACTTGTGTCCCATGAAGGTGCCTGTGTATACATATTCCAATTAAGTTTTTTAACACTAAGCATTAAAAAATAACAGAATAAAATAAAAGTCTATTTACTGCAGTTTTTATTTCATATATGTGGACTATAATAATTACATAGGACACGTCTCTCTTTTTTGATATTCATTGAATGCCACCATATTCTTTAGCAGTTATAAGCAAGACCTAGTTTTAGCTAAGTCACAATTTTTGATATTCTTCCTAGTGCTTTAAAAATATGTAGGTCAGCTGAAATGTATTTGTGTTTTAATTCCAACATTCAAAGCAACAGAAAGACCATAAATTTAAAAGATACACACACATTTGGGATATTTGGGTGGCTCAGTCGGTTAAGCGGCCAACTCTTGATTTCAACTCAAGTCATGATCTCAGGGTCATGGGATCAGCTCTGCATCTGGCTCTGTGCTCAGTGGGGAGTCTCTCTCTCCCTCTCCCTCTGTCCCTCCTACCACTCTTGCCCTCTCTCTCAAATAAATAAATAAATCTTAAAAAAAAAATCACAGATTTGATAGTTGTTTTCTTCTTAAAAGTACAAATCTGATATTTCTTACTCCTTTTGCTTACTCTTCCATTTCAGCATTAAATTTTTTTTTGGTAAATTTTTGTTTTATATAATATAGGAATTCTAACTTTTATCCTTATGCTTTCTTTCATTTTGCATTACGCATTCATAGCACAAACTCATATGTAGGATGAAAATGATTTCCAAAAGTTGTGATTTGGAAAATCTGATGCAGCAAATTAGTTCCTCATAACCACTTTTGCTCTGACACTCACTGTTGACGTACGCTTGCAGATAAGGGTGGGCAGGTTGAAGGAAATGAGCAAAAGCTATCATTATGGGGTTTGGTCATCACTTCTTCAACTTTTAATTTTTGTAGAAAATTATATACAATTTATTTATGTATGTAATTTCTCACTATATATACCCATATATATATAGAGAGAGAGAGAGATAAATCTACATAACCCTATGTAGTTTCTACTTAAGTTGTTTTAGGAGAAGGTCCATGTATTCAAAAGCTTTAAAGAGAGACAAATTCAGGTAAGTAAACTCACATCCCTATTGTCCAGACACGTCACAATAGTAGCCTCAAGTTTTTGTTTATTTTTCAGCTTCAGATTCCAAATAGTTAAATTAACTCATCTGGAGCCACCAAAAAATGTTCTGAAAAAGCATATTCTTTAAGATTTGCACTGTACCAAATTGTATTAAACCATTTAAATACTCTGGAATAGCACACTTGCAATGTAGGAAGAAAACTCTTTGTCTCTAAATTTGCAAATCAAATTCATGAGGTGACAGTTCTGTGATGAGAAGTATGCGTTTCACAGATTCTTATTAAGTAACTGAAGTTTCAAATTCTGTGATAAAACCAACACATCTGTGTCAGCTACAAAACTGTTGGTCCTGTAGTACTCAGAGATATACTCTCCAGCAAAATTATTTTGCTTCGATTTAAAGCATTTTATTTTATTTTATTTTGATTTAAAGCATTTTAATGCTACATTTCCCATATCTGTGTGTTAGCCCAGATTTTTCATCCATAATGTTTTTTATGAAAATATGAATGTGGTATAAAATGCATGATTTGCTTTATCACATGCAAATAATTAAATTTTTATATATGCATTTATTTATTTACACACCACACATATACCTTATTCAAAGTGGTCAAAGTGATTCAAATAATAGCTTATGTGATTATAAAGCAAAATAAAAATTGTATGTGCAACTTAAAATGTCTCACTTGTTAAATTATAGCTTAGCAGAAATGATAATTCCATTTAGTAATTTAGCTTACAACTGAAATATTTTTAAATTGAAAATGTCCCATTTGTTTTCTTTTCTTTTAAAGTTTTATTTATTCACTTGAGAGAGAGAAAGAGTGCATGCACACACCAGTGTGGGGAGGGGCAGAGGGCAAGACTGTTTCAAGCAGACCACTTGCTAAGCAGGAGCCAGACGTGGGGCTCCATCTCATTACCCATGAGATCATGACCTGAGCAGAAACCAAGAGTTGGATGCTTAACTGATTGAGCCACCCAGGTACTGCAAAATGATAAATTGTCTCCATGTATCACTATACAGCAACAATACTGGCTACTGGTAGGCTGAAAATAGGAGTTGAAAGTAAAAATTATAAACAATGGCATTAAATATTTATTTTACTCATCTCTCATGGCCATGCCAACCTTAAAAATGAATATCAAGAGAGGGTCCATAATGAGGTCTACCAATATCTTATCTTACTTTGGGTGTTTGGTGCATGTCCAAACTTGTGTGGGAATACATAAATAACACAGCTACCTTTAATATTACATATTTTGGTGTATACCTGTTTATGTGGATATATATTTAAATAGATAGATAGCTAGATAGCTCTTGTAATATAATTACAATTTATTATCTTATAAAATATAGTCCCTAATATATATATTATATATATATATTCAATACCAGTTTTGTTAGGTATTATTTTATTTTATGAATGCTGTACCAATATTTTACAGAAAAAAAATCTTTCTGGGATGGATAAAGTACACATAAATAAATTAAAGAATTGATATTTTTCTCTATAAATCTCAATATTCATTCCATTGAGACCTCATAAGATGAGATGAAAAATAAAAGGGAATCAATATATATAAAGCAGCTAATAGATCCAAATTTCCCATCAGATTATTTACATGCTATTTTCTTTCATTTTGTTAGGGTAACCATTGCCTACCAAAATGTGAGATGTTCTAAATTAAGGAGCAGATAAAGTTATTACACTCTGTTCATCCTACGTATTTCACTTCTATTGCCTTTATTTTATTTAGAACAATTAGGAACACACAACATATCATCTGTCCTCCTCAAATATAAAACCTGCATAGAATGACAGCCAGTATCACAGGTTTAATATTTTCCTCCCCAAACATCTCATATACGCATGGGATTTCATTGTGTTTCCAAAATATAATTCTACTTAAGAAAACCGCTGCATAAAACTGCCAAGGAAGTTTTTAAATACTTGCCTGAAATCCAAGGAGCTTTTCACTAGGCTTAATGTGCCTCTGAAATTCACATTCTATGGGTTGTATCACTTTGATTCCATCTTCATAAAAAACATAGAACATGTTCCCAATTCCCAGACCTTCGGAATAAAAACACATTCAAAAGTTCAAAATAAAATTATCAGAAATCTTTACAACCCAAAGTCAGTGCTCCTCATAAGACCAGCAGGAGATCAATTTGTAAAGTTGTGTCAACGTTAGTAAAGCAAACCCTGTGAAGGCTTTGCTGCACACCAAAGCAACTTTCTGATATTATGCAAGCATTCCACTTTATTCTCCTTAAGCTGCAATTCAGTGATTTCTCTAATATAATCCCATAAGTGCTCCATATAAAGATGAAAACTATAAACTGTTTGATACATAGATTATTTCTGAGACTGTCCCCCATTTAATGTAGGTGCTGATTAAGGAATAAAAATAGGGTTTGAAGAATTCTATTTATTGTATATTTTTTATTAGCGTTCTCTAGGGAAAATAAATTTCATTCTTTGTAGAAATTCAGTTTACATAAAGACTATTAGAAACAAAAAGACCAAGTCCTCCAGATTTTAGAGAATACATATTTTCCTAAGATGACTTTTGTAAATGTGATCCTACATGAAGGTTTTAGATTTCAGTTTCATACTGGCGAAGTTTGGGATCTATTTCTATGCTTTAACATTTGAATTAGTTTATGGTCTTAGAAAGATCCCAGTGAATGATTTAATCATACTTTTAATTTTGTTCACACTACAGATCTGGGTGTATGATATCTCAGAAATTCATCTCACTCACTTAATTAATCCATACCTAATGGGTGCAGGGTGCTACGAATTTGACACCTGCAATGCTGTGGGGCGGGGGGAGGGGTAACTCAGGCCTGCACCTGGGAGCTTCCCCATATTCCAACTGTTCTCTTTGTTTCCTCTGCTTCTGCTTTGTCCCAACTTGGCCAGACCCAAGTGCATACTGTCCTTTCTTTTCCTGATCCTCACCTGATCCCTTGCCAAGCTGTACTGATTCGCACAATCATATTTATTGTCTAACTATAGCATACACAATTCAGTGATGGCATGTATTCTTTAAAAGAGAACTGATGATATTCGAATCTTGGTAGTTTGAAAAGCCAAAAAGCCAAAACATTGTTGCTTAAGAGTTTAAATTCTAAAAATCATTGATAGAAAGAAAGAATTTATTTAAATACAAAAAATTCCCCAAGCATCATCTTTTCATTTTATGGGTAACCCCTGCAAGGTTTATTAAGTCAAGCCTGAGGACAATGATAAAAGTGTATTGAGTCATAAAAATATTTGTTTATTCAAATTAATCCATATTTACTCTTATTAAATATGTTCCTAGTTAATAAAAAAAAATCTCCAATTTTATCCATCTAAGCATATATCCATCTATTCTTATGATTTAGGAAAATGTATTCAAGCATAATTATGACTTTATTGGTGTTTACACATTTTACTTATAATTTTCTTTTAGCACATGAAATTATTTCTAACACATTTAGGCATTTTAAGTGACTCCAGATTGTTTTGACACATCTTATTGTTTTATAAATATTTGATAGCATTCATATTTTTAAACATGCAATCTTTATCAGTTAATTATGTGTTATAATTCCAGAAAGCACTGCATTATGATGGAATATTCCTGAACAATAGCAAGTGACAAAAACTAAATTCAAGTCATATTTTTCATAAAATACGTTTAGTAGTTGTCAGCTCTTCTTTACTATTATAGTTATGCATAAAGGAATATAAATTCTAGGTCCAAAGGATTAAAACTTAAAGGAATATAAATTCTAGGTCCAAAGGATTAAAACTTAAAAAAAAAAAAAAAAAAAAGGAGGGCAGCCCAGGTGGCTCAGCGATTTAGCGTGACCTTGGGCCCAGGGCCTGATTCTGGAGATCCGAGATTGAGTGCCGTGTTGGGCTCCCTGCATGGAGCCTGCCCCTCCCTCTGCCTGTGCCTCTGCCTCTCTCTCTCTGTCTCTCATGAATAAATAAATACAATCTTAAAAAATAATAATAAAACAAAGGATAAAACTTTTAAAAAGTCAGTTTTTACTCAAATACAATTGATTCTTATTAGCAAGTTTCCATGTAAACATTAACATAGGATTGACATGTGCTACATGTCAGTGACTATCAATTTAACATTATGGGTTCTTGAAACTTGAGAACATGACCAAGTTGCCACGTGGTACCTAATTTTCAGCTGTGTCAGGTTTATACTGTGTTTGAAGATTATTACAAAGCTTCAAAATTTTTTAATGAACATGACTGTCCCTTCCTTCAGCTGCTGCAAAATTCTGCTCCACAACTGGGAATTCAAATGTGTTTAAACCTGACAAATATTCTAGGTTCAGACTGTTTGCAAAGTTCCGTGAGAAATTCCTGCCCTTACACAAATGGATACTTTCATTATGTTATTTACCATATTCTGTACAAAATACAGTCAATGGGATTCCACTGCTTTGTTGCACTGATGAAATTTCTGAGCTGTGTTTTCCTTTAAAACCCAGTTAATCCATCCAAATCACTTGTTCAAATCTCAAGTCTATTTTCTTACTTCTTACATGAGTTACACACTCAGCGGTTTTATAAAGCATGAACTAGTTTCCAGGTTACGGGTTATTGGAGAAATACAGATTTCATTATGTAAGGTTTACTTTGTTTTTGAACTTCATCTTTTCCAGTGGAAATAAAGCTTTTCAGTATTGATGAATAGTAATGACAACAAAATACCACATATAAGTATATTAACTAAAATAATAATTATAAAATGAGTATTTTTAATCATTCTGCCATAAATTGAAATTTTATGTATATGTTTAAAGCCATCTATGAGTTCCTCCTCTCTCTACCCACAAGAGATATGTTTTCCCTTTTTTTTTTTTTCTTTTTTTTGCTAGGGAGATTTTTTTAAATCAAGTTTTCTGTAGGTTTTGGCAACAGAATTTGTGATCTGAATATGATACAGATGTGTTTCTTTTTATATTTACTGCTATAATATTATACATATATACATTTATTAGGATTACACTGGCCACTGAATAATATAAATTGCCCCATCAGGGAGATGTTGTTAATTAGAGACACATGCAGATTTTCATTTGGGGCATTTGTTAGGTTTATTTATTTAAAAAAATAATGTATTTGTGCATGTTCACTATAACTATTAAGTTTCCATGTCCGAACTTTTTTTTTTTTTTGGATGGGAGACTCTAACAGAGAGATAAATTCCATTCTCTGGGTTTGAACAGCTCAGAGGCCAGTCATGGCTTTAGAACTCAGTGTTGTACCATGGGAAAGTTATTCAGTCTATGTCATAATTTCCCTATCTCAAGTTTGTATATAAAAATCATACTTATGTTATAGAGCTATTGTAAGAATCATATTCAATGGGTGGAGGAAGTAAACAGCAGAGTGACACATAGGAAAATTTCAAAAAATAGTACTGTCACTACTTTTATGACTGGCATTATCTCTTCTTTTAAGCATAAGGAGGAAAAAATGGTGAGATGGATTTTGATTTCTGTTCCCATGTTTTTCTTAATCTATGCTATGAAATACACTATTACATTTCAGTTTTCTGGGACATCAAATTCTATGAAACTATAAGTGTGCTAAAAGATCAACTTCATTTTCCAGTAGGCAATTCTCAAAGTCGAACTTTTCAGGGCTTTTGCAAAGCCAAAACTATTTTCATAATAATATGAAGGTGTCATTTGCATTTTTCCCTCCTATTCTCAGATTCTTCCAACGTAGAGTTGTAGTTTTCGACAGGTACATGACATATGATGTAATGAGTGATATCACAACAATTCAGTGCAGAAGCAGATATAGACATCCAACATCATCTTTTCAGTTAGACATTAAAAAGACTTGCAAAATGCAAAACAATGTGTATCTCTTCATTTTTTAAAATATGGCTTTAAGACTCTTATTTATGGCTGCTTATAAATGGTTTTATTGTGGTTATTTTCAACAAATTGATAAAGAAACATCTTTAATTTTTCTCAGACTTAATTTGTAGTGTGAAATAGGTGGATATAGAAATCTAGGTGGCTAGGAATAACCCATATAAACAAAAGCTTTTGAGTTCTCAATAGTTTTGAAGAATGCAAAGGGGTTCTGAGTCCCAAAAAGTTTAATAACCATGTCAGTTTCTATTAACAGGTCTATTAGCAGGTCTCTCCTCATTCATGCATTGTATTGCAAGATAATACAAAAGTTCCTGGCTTCAGTAAAAGCCTCACCACGCCTGTCACAGTCAAGACTGGCAATACATGCAGCATCTAGTTTCTTTTTTCATCCCCCGGTGAAGACAGACGCATGTACTTTGTCTTTTCTGGGTCAATTGTTAATCTAATGGAGTATAGTGGCTCCAGAAAGTGATCCATAATTTGTTTGTTCCTTGTGAGTTTTCCTTTTGCTTTGTTTTTCTTTCTCTACAGAGAAAGGACGCAAGCAAGAATTACTTGCAGTCTTGTAAGAGGGAAGTATTTCCCAGAGGATTTTCCAATCAATACGGCACCTTTAAGTACGTGAAATGGACTGAGAAAAAATGTATTTAATGCACATGCCTGTCTCTGTCCATTAGGACAGCTGCTCATGAGTAATAGTGTATCGTGATAATACAACGATGTTATTTCTCATATATAGCACATATATTACATAATTTACATCAATCATAAAATTTGGTTAATTTCTAATTCCTGGATAGACAATAATAACAAAAATAGTCAATGCTAAAAGATATTTTGTGGTGATGTTTGTCTTCCTCTGATTTAAATTGCCATTGCTTTAGGATTTAAGTTATGGTTAGGAGCAAATTGTAATTATATGATGGAGTGATTTGTAACCAACCAAATAATTCACTAAGTGTTTTTATAAAGTCCTTCAGTAGTTGATATTTTTCTTTTTACTTTTTTTTTAATATTTTTTTTCAATTTTTATTTATTTATGATAGTCACAGAGAGAGAGAGAGAGGCAGAGATATAGGCCGAGGGAGAAGCAGGCTCCATGCAGGGAGCCCGATGTGGGATTCGATCCCGGGTCTCCAGGATCGCGCCCTGGGCCAAAGGCAGGCGCCAAACCGCTGCGCCACCCAGGGATCCCCTATTTTTCTTTTTACTTTTAAGAGATCCTAAGCTTATCTTTCTTTTTGAAAACTAGAAAAAAAATCTCTTTCTTTTAGGTAAAGAAAAATATAGACAAGAGTAGTTAGACAGTCCATATTGCATTTCTCATTTTGGAAAACTTAGCAGGGGAAGATTTCTGGTTCATGAATGTTCCCATGTTTTGCACTTTGTCTTTGGAGCTAAAACTTTTTTACACAAAAGTAGCATCATTCCACTGCACGTCTACAAGATCTCTATATTATGTTCAACTAGAATAAAACTTATTCTTTCATTCTTGCTAGAAAGTGAGTGATTGTGTCAAGCTCTTATTAGCTGGGTACTATTTGACCGGTCAGAGTGACATTATCTAAAACCAGTTCCTTTTGAGTCTGTATACCATGTCCTGAACTTCTGAAGATATGCTGAAGAAACTGAATGCAGATCTGCATGATTAATTTACATTTAAGGACTAACATAGCAAAGTTTATAACATAATAGAATATTTGTGCTATATAATGTTAATGGGAATCATATATATAATTATATATGTATATATGCATGTATACATCTAGCATATTATATATATGTACATATATATGTGTGTATGTATATGCACATATAACTGCAAATGGATATTTCTTATCAAATCACAATTTTGATTTGAAAAATTTTTTAATGAAATAATGTAAAACACTAAAAGGTTAGGTTGATGTTAGTATTTAAAGCAACAGTAGAAGACTGGTTAGTGAAAATACCAAGAATTTGATCATGGTTTAATTGGCATTGTGTAATGACCAGTAGAAGGCATGGTCTCTACTTCTCCACAATGCTATGACTTTCTAAGTTTGATGCAATCAGAAGCCTTATGCTCTGAAAGTTCTTTTTCATTTTAAAAAACTGATCAATATTATTATGAGGCAGTGATCTGGTCCTGAGAATGTCAGCATTTTTTCTCTAAAAATAAATTCATGAGAAGTTTATGGAACTCACAAAGCTGGTATATATTAGTCAATTTTTCCCAACCCCTCATGCAATGTATAATAGTCTGGCCAATGAAATGTGAATAATTTCAGGCTGAAGAAGTTAAAAGCTGACTTGCTTGCCATATCCCTTTTCCTTCACTTTGGTGACATTATAGATCACAAAGCTAATCAGATTATGGTGTAATGTATAAGCTTCATTGTAAGATTTCCCTGCAATTTCTATTTGTATTTTGTATTTTTTTGGCTTTCAAATCATTAAATGTCCAGCATTTCCTAAAGTAGACTTTATTTCATATTGACCCTATAGATATTCATCAAAATACTGCCATGTTGTAACAAATGTAGCAAATACTATGCTATATAATGAACCACCTTGTATCTCTCCTTGAAGCTTGAATGTAACATATTCAAAAGTTAAGATTAATTCATCAGTGAGTAAAATGGCTTGAAGTTCTTTACTTTAGAGCTTATAAAAACCAAAACAGTTATTAAGTTAGGACATATATGATATTGCTAAACTGCCCACTAAATATTAATATATACTTTACTAGATTTTATTTTATTAGATCATAAAAAAACATTGTAGAAGAAAACCAAACAGTGGATCTTTTAATGTATTATTTTCAAATCATATAGTAAGATAAGTTATCAATAAGAATGATTTAGAATAAGAACTTTAACTTACTTGACTGAAATTTTTAGAGAAAATTTCTTTATAAATATAAATATAAATAACATTTTTACATTTCCAGTATTTTTCAAAGTGGTTTGCATTTAATAGTCCCTTTAAAATATTTGTGAATAAATGGCATATTTCCTCTCTCAACAATGTCTTTCTATACTCCTGCAAACCACAATGATGACTAGAAAAAGAACCCAGAAAAGTAGAGGATGCTGTGTTTCAGGCTTAAATATCCATGTGATTAATAGGATAATACATATTAAATTCAGTAAAATCAATTTAGATTACAAAGTCCTGGCTAAGCTATTCTGATGCTCATGTTTAAAAATAATTTTACAGTTAAACAAATTTTTATGGTTTTAATACTTGCATATAAGTACAATGACATTATGAGAGGTTTATCATTTTTAACTCTCTTTCCAATATTTATCTTAGAATGCCTGAAATTGGAATTCCCCAGTTGGTTCTCTCTGGGATGAATTTTCTCTTGGCCATGGTAGAGTGGCAAGCGTACAAACAGAAAACATTACCTCAGTGGAAATAAAAATGGATCTCAGAATTATACAGTTCATATTTGTTATTATTCTATCATTTAAAAATAAAGGTAGAACATTTTTGGAAGCTTTAGTTAGCTATTATTTTAATTACTTTTTATGAAATAATTGTATACACTATTAAGATTCAGTGATTCCGCAAGCTGGCCTATTATCTCTGGCCACCATTACTATTATTACATGCAATCATTTCTAATTGTGATGCCTTGCCAGTAACTGTGGCTTTGTAAAAAAATAATTTAAAGATGCCTATGAATCCAAATCAGGCATATTGTCTTCCCAAGTATATTATGTTAAATCTTGTTTATTCTAAGAAACAACAAAGGACTCTGATGATAATTGCCCATGAAATAAAAGATTTAAAAACTTTACCCAAAGACATTTATCTTATATGTCTTAAAATTATCTGCAAAATATACTAAATAGCTATTATTTCTCAAGGACATATTCTCTGTCAAAATAATGAAGAATAAGCAAATTTTTGATTGATGGTGAATAATTACTGAAGGTACACATGTTAAAAAATTAACAGAAGATTTTATTTTATTTTTTTTTTATTATTTTTTTTTTTTTTAATTTTTATTTATTTGTGATAGTCACAGAGAGAGAGAGAGAATGAGGCAGAGACACAGGCAGAGGGAGAAGCAGGCTCCATGCACCGGGAGCCCGACGTGGGATTCGATCCCGGGTCTCCAGGATCGCGCCCTGGGCCAAAGGCAGGCGCCAAACCGCTGCGCCACCCAGGGATCCCAACAGAAGATTTTAGATAGTCAAAAATATTTTTGTATAATGAATCTCAGGGTGATTTTATTATTTTTTTATTTTTTATTTTTTTTTAATGTATTTATGATAGTCACAGAGAGAGAGAGAGAGGCAGAGACACAGGCAGAGGGAGAAGCAGGCTCCATGCACCGGGAGCCCGATGTGGGATTCGATCCCGGGTCTCCAGGATCGCGCCCTGGGCCAAAGGCAGGCGCCAAACCGCTGCGCCTCCCAGGGATCCCTCAGGGTGATTTTAATTAAGCTTGAGATCTCATATTTTTAAAGGTAGCCTGAAGAATATCATATTATTATTATTATTACATATTAAAATTATAAAATAAAAATGTTCATGGTCATTATCAAAGTCAAATTATAAGAAAGCATTGTTTTACATAGTCTAAGGGCATTTACATATCACGATTTTGCTAGAAGGGTGTCAACTGTATTTCAAGCAATGTGTCAAAAAATCTGGCTCACAGAGGTAAAATAATACATCCAATTTTTACCAGCAGTTAACCAGCAAAGCCAGATCTGGGCTCCCTGAGCTCTGACTACTTAGGTTTTGTTCCTTCCATTACAATGAAAACATGAAATCAATTTTTAAAATGCCCAGAGATATATTTGCTTGGTCTCGAGAGGGAAGAGAGCAGAAAGAAATGCTGCTTAACAGATATGTTAATGCTAGTTTTGGTAATGATTACATTTGTCTGTTCCATGTGAAATATCTAAGTGGAATAAAATGAGAAGGCATAATCACACCAAAACCCCTTTGCAAACCAGACTTTGAAGAAACCTACACAAAAGATTTCAGAAGCAACACATACCGGGGGGGGGGGGGGGGTGGTGGATGGTGGTGTGCCTCTTTATTGAGGACCAAACAGGGGCTTCAGTTCTCGAATTACTTGACACTAATGAGACACGGCCCTCACAGGTGGCAGTGACTCCAGCTTATGTGGGAAGCTATGACCAGGGAAGCCAAAGTTTGTCTAGGATGGATTGTGAGGCAATGTTTGGCCACTGCTTTCCAGAACTGTAATGATAACTTATTACATTTTGTTCCTAAGAATTTAACTAAAGCACGTGAGTAACTGGTCAAATACATCCTCTCCAGTCATTACCAATAAGAAAAATAACAAGTGGAAGCGGATACAGTTTATTGAGTGTAGACTATATTTAAGGAACTGATAGCAGCCCTACTGAGTATTAACAACTATCCTTATTTTTAAGCTAAGAAAATTGGGACAAAAAAAGAGGCCCTTGGTTATATAGTGGTGGAGACTGGATTTGAATCTAGACCCTTCAAGTTTATAACCTATTTTCTTAAATAATTTGATACATGCCCTCGATAAAGCAATGGTTTTTTATAATTTTCCTTTTTCTAATCTAAATCTGGTAGATTTAGATGATGTTAAATGGTGTTTAAGTTTGCTTTTATTAAAAACTTTTATTAATAAAAGTTTGGTTTTATTACTTAAATGGTGTTTAAGTTTGCTTTTATTTCTTTGACTTAATTTTAATTGTTTAAAAGCATTTCAATGTATTATAACCTACCTCCCTGGTTATATATCAATAATAAATCAAACTGATAAGAAGTAAGAAATATATTTAACGGTATCAGGTTTACAAAAGACAATATTGATTTATAACCAATAAAATATCGTCAACACAAACATGAATAAGATAATTATTAAAACTGATAGTCAACAAATCTACTAAAAATTAAGCAAAATAATTACAATATAAAAATAATGGAATTTAGTACCTTCTTCTCTCCATAATATGTTAGCTACTGCAGCATGTTAAAGGAAAAAGGAGAGAAAGAAAAATGAGTAAATAGAGCTTCAACTGCAGAATCATATAAATAACTATTAAAGAGGTCACAATCTCTAGGTTAGAACATGTACATAAAAGTGGTGATGGTGAATTCAACAAACGACTTTGAATTAACAAAACAGTAAAATGCTGGTACTAGCTAATAATGGTCTTTGCATTTCTGAAATTGCCAATTCTTCTTTGGAATAAAGATTTTGTTAATAAACAGAGAACATTTTATGCATCACTGGAAAGAATGGGATATTTAGGTTAATGTTATTAAAATATATCTTTAGAACAAACATTGGTAGTTAAAACTATTTATTTAAGACAGTATAGTTAAAAGTTGCTAACTGAAAAAAATATATTTTAAAAATTCTCAGTAGTCACAATATTCAATATTCCTACCTAATATGCAATATTCCTCAGCAAGAAGAGTTCCTTAAATAAAGGATTTTGAATACAGATGTAGCTTATTTTTAAGTAGTATGTTTTCTCTTTTTAAACCAGACAGAATGAAATATATCTAAATATATCTTGCTTAGTTCAATGCACAATGATTCCTATTAAATTGTTTCTGACAATAGGTTTATTAAATACTATATAAAAACTGAATCAATAGAGTTAAAATAGAATTAAGATAGAAATTAACAATTAGAAATATTCTCAGAGAAATGTCTGCCTCCATTACTAATTGAAAGTTGCCCAAATTCTGTTTTCAAAGCAAAATACTCTGTCAAAAGAAAGTTTAACTGATGTAAAAGCTCATGCATATCTAAATATTCCCTATTTTAACCATAATAAACCATAATCACTTTTTTGAAACTGTTTTTTTTTTTTTTTTTTAACTGAACCTCTACCATGAATTAGCAGAGCCAAGACTAGAGTCCAGCTCTCCTAGCTGGAGGTTGAAGGTCCAAGTCATCCAGTTTCAAAACCTGCTGAACTTTTCAAAAATAAATTTTTGTAAAGTAATATGCATCCCTTCAGGACATTTTCTGATGCTGTTCTTGTTGTCTACAATGTTCTTTTTTTTTTTTAAGACTTTATTTATTTATTCATGAGAAACACAGAGAGAGAGAGAGAGAGAGAGGCAGAGACACAGGCAGAGGGAGAAGCAGGCTCCATGCAGGGAGCCCAACGTGGGACTCGATCCTGGGTCTCCATGACCACGCCCTGAGCTGAAGGCAGATGCTTAACAGCTGAGCCACCCAGGCTACCCCTGTCTACAGTGTTCTTGAAATGAATATGAAAATGATAGATCCCATTAGCAAGGAGAGGACAGAGATGTCAATGACCAGCAGTTAACCTCAGTCTGGAAGTAGATGATCCTGCACCTAAAGTATTATTAGAATGTCAATAGTAGTCTCAGTGCATATGTCTTTCACTTTATCACTTAGGCATTTTATCACCTTACATCATCACAAGAATAAAGGTGAGTATGAGAGAGAGAGAGAGAGAGATCACATTCACATAACTTCTATTACAGTATATTATTATAATTGTTTTATTCTTAGCTATCATTGTCAACCTTTTAGTATACCTAACTTATAAATTAAATTTTATCATATGTATGTGTAAGAAAAATAAAAACCGTATATATGGAGTCTAGTAGTATAACTTGTTTCAGGCATCCACTGGGGGTCTTGGAACATATCTCCTGCATAAGGAGGAATTACTGTATTCAGAGAAATTTCAGTAACTGAGTATATTTGAAGGGCAAAACTGATAGAAGATGATACCAGAGAATTTTTCTATGAGTAGATCAAGAAAGTCTTCTGTACATAATACAGAAGAGATTAAATTTTCTTCTGTAGGCTCAGGGAAGGCTAAGCCATGATTAGACTTACCTTTTTTTATTTTCTGGTTTATAAAAAAGAGGGTAACTAGATCTATGTTTCCTCATATTTCCATTCATTTGCTCAGTGAGTACTGACTGAGTGCCCAGCCTATGTCAGACACTGCATTCAGTGATGCAATACACAGATTAGCACAGGCCCAATCTCCCAGTTAAAAGAGCTTATATTCTAGTTGAGAAAAAAAAAAAATTATTCAAACCACAACATAGACAAAATTTTAAATCACACATTTAATGGGTTATGAAAGAGAGGAACAGTACCATGATTGTGGATGGATTAAATACTGGGAAATATTGAAGGTAAGGGTGTGCAAGATGAGTAAGACTGAACTGAGTGAGAATTTTAAGGGTAAGGTTTCTAGATAGAAGAATAAGACTGCACAAATCTTAGTGGTCTATCAAAGGACTGCTAGTCTAAAGGAGTTAAGGACAGAGATATTTTCAAGGTAGGCAATCATTCATGAGAAAGTATCCGAAAATATACATGGCTTGTGATATTAACACCAAAGAAGATAAAATTCAAGGCACTTCATATTGAACTTAATATTGTATAAACTACAAACATATTAAAATATGAAGCAAATGCTATTAGGACTGGATACAAAATTTATAAATCTACAATTGTATTCTATTTCTCTAACTCATTGCTCTCAGTATTTGAAAAATTAAGAGAAAAAGACAAAGTTTCAAAAACATGATTATTAAGATTGAATTAGTATTTTCCTAATAGATGTACTATACAAACAGAATGTTGAACTATACAAAAGTGAGGCTTTTTTTTTTTTTAGATTTTTCTGGAAAATTTTTCAAGAGTACTCACGAAGTAAACTAGAAAATGAAAAGTCTCTATTTTGTAGGTATATTTCAATCTGCATAAGTAGCTTAGAAATTTTAAGACAACAATAAAACAAATATAAACATTTGTGAGATGTGTTTAAACATAAAATTCTTCCATAAATTAAATATATTTTTAAAAAATCATGTATGAGGGCACCTGGAGTCGGTTAAATGTCCAACTCTTGGCTTTGGCTCAGGTCTGATCTCAGAGTTGTGAAGCTGAGCCCTACATCAGGCTCTGCACTCAGAGTAGAATTCATTTGAGATTCTCTCCCTCTCCCTCTGCCCCTCACCACTGCTCTCTCTCTTTTTCTTTAAATTAAATAAATAAAATCTTTTAAAATAAATAAGAATAAAATGTGATTGTAATTCATATAAGACAACAAAAATGAGTTTTTAATATGTGGACCCAAAGAGTTTTGGCCAAAAGATAATACATACAGTTAACTGATGATTTATTGAGCAAAATAGAAAGAGGGAACAAGACACAGAGAGAAAAAGCAGAAGAAGCAGAAGCATGGGGAAGAAAAAAGAGGGAGAAATAAGGAGACAGGAAGAAAGAAGGAATGACTAGCTATGATTTTGAGTTAATGTATTTTTTCTTATTGTTTCAAAAAAGCTTTTATTTAAATTCCTATTAGTTAACATAGAGTGCAATATTAGTTTCAGGAGTAGATTTTAGTGATTCATCACTTTAATATAGAACTTTTGCTAATAAATTTGATAATCTGGATAATTTGATAATCTTCCAAAAATCCAAGGAAATATAAATATCCAAATTGAACACGAAAAAAAAATTGAATAAAACCTAATACTGACCGAAACATTTTTAAAAAGTTTCTTCACACACACACACACACACACACACACACACACAGTTTCTTCACAATATACTCTCAGGGTCTGAGGTTTTATAATGAACATTTACAAACTTTTAAGAATCATATAATTCCAGTTGCATTAAATATATTTAGACTCTGGAAACATTTCTATTTATCTCATAAAGTCAGCAAAGGTGATGCCAATAACTGATAACAGTAGTAAAGCAAAGGGAATTATAGGAAAACTTCACTAATAACAGAAATTAAAAATAAAATGCTTTGCAAAATTCATCAAGATATTAAAAGTTTGATCATAGACAGGAATCCCTTTGGAATGCAATAATATATTGGTAGGAATTTAGTTAAAAATTTAATTAATTTAATGCAATATATTACTATATCAAGTGAGAATAATCAATGAAATTTAAACAAAATGTAATCTGATAGAGTATGTCACCTATTACTAAGTATCGTCTAAATACTCTTCGTGAGCAAACTGAGTAAACTGTAATTAGGGGTTTTATGCTAAGTGAAAAAACTCAGAGAAAGACAAATACCTCATGAGTTCACTTACAGGTAGAACCTAAAAAGACACACAAACATACAAAAACAGACTCATGAATAAAGAGAACAAACTGGTGGTTGCCCAGAGGGAATGGGAGGGGCACGAGTGAAGTAGATAAAGACGATTAAGAGGTACAAACTTATAAAATAAACAAGTCATGGATATGAAAAGTACAGCATAGGGAATATAGTCAATAATACTGCAGTAATGTTTTATGGTGACAGATGGTGACCACACTTATCATGGTGAAGGAGCACTGATTAGTGTATAAATTGTCCAATCAAGTTGTTATACACCTGAAATTAATATAACATTGTACATCGATTATACCTCAATAAAATAAAATAAAAAGGAGAATGTAAATACAATAGAAGGAGCTAAATTGATATTATCTATACTAGATATATATATGATATATAATATATAATAAAAATCAAGAGTAGAGGAGTATTTTATATTAATATGAATTTAACAAAAATACTAGAATAAAAAATTGGGAGTCAAACTAAGAGATTATAACTGTCATTAGAAATTATTTTTTATGAATTAGATGATTCATTAAGAAACAAATATAAATTGTGTAAGTAGTGTAAGCTATAAAATTAAATGATTAAAATTTGAAGATAAAATTAGTCAAAAGATTACGTTAAAAGTACACGTAAAGTTAGTTAAATTGTTCAATTTGGTGACAAGACACAAGAAAAATATCCCCAAATCTATTCTTACTTAAGAATTAGAAAATGCAATAGATTTTATTTACAATACCCCAAATCATAGTATGTCAATGAATCACTAAATTCTATACCTGAAACTAATATTACACTGTATATTAACTAACTGGAATTTAAATAAAGCTCAACTTATTAAAATATGAAAAGTACAGCAAATCAAGTGTAACACTCACTAAAAATATGATAGATGGAAAGCTATAGTAATCTTAACTCAAGAGAATGAATGCTCTAAAGAGAATCTATTCTGTAATTACTTAACTTTTAAAATTGCATGTATTATTCTTGTGTATTTAGAACATAAGCATTTTATTGTATAAAGTTGGAATGCACATTAAATGTAAAAAAATACCTTGAATTCAATTACACAGTTATAATAGCCAAGTCTCTTTTCCTTAGACATCTTTTTATTATTTTTGTGATTTTTATATAAATGCACATGTATATGGGGGTATTTCTGATATTATAAATATGCAACATATAAAATATTTTAAAATCCTGTATATTCATTTATCATACGTGTATTTTGGTCTTCAAATATACAGTTTAAATCATTATATACTATTCCTTCATATTGCTTTCTTCCTTTTAAAAATATTATTGTTCATTATTCAATGACGCAGGCTCAGTACCCATACCAGAGGCTAGTGTAAGTTGTAAGATTCAGTAAGTATCATTGACTTCTCAGTCATATAGATGTATGCATAAATATGCGTTGATGTGCACGTGTGTGCATGTGTGCATGGATGTGTTTAACTGTGATGGCCATCCTTCTGTGTAGTTATTTCCATGACTATACATTCCTATAGGAGGTATGGGGATGTTTAAAGCCACTGACACGTGTTGCCAGGTTGACTGCCAGAAGGTTGTTATCAGCACCACAAGCAGTCTGCACAAGTGTTCACCCCTCCACACTCTAAAACTGTACATGCGTGTAGGCATGCACATGTGCACAGCCTACCAAATATTAAAATATAGATATTATAAGATATATGATACATGTATATATGTAAATATCATATATCTGTTACATATAATATAGGATAGTTTGATTATAAGTTATGTTTGCAAATATCTAAAAAAAATTTCCTTTTTTTATGCCTTTAACCCATTACTTCTGTTGGAATGTTACTTTTATTTCATTTCATTTATTTCTTTTATTTATTTGAAAGATAGCATGAAAGAGAGAGGGCACAAGCATGGGGGAGGGCAGAAGGAGAGGGAGAAGCAGACTCCCCACTCAGCCTGATATGGGGCTCTATCCTGGGACCCTGGGATGAAGCAGACGTTTAACCATCTGAGTCACCCAGGTGCCCAGGTCTATTTTTTATATTTTAACAGCTAACTTACATACTGAAATGGCTTTGTTTTACCATATTTATTTATCTCTCACATAATAAAAACAGCTACCTATAGTAAATGCAGGCTTAATCATGCCGCTTATTTACTTAAAAAGATACTACATATTCGTGTGTGTATGTGTGTGTGTGTCTGTATACACTCAAAGTCCTTAGCACGTAAGGTCTTCTATTACATGCCTGTGTCCTATTCAACTCACATTCAAAACATCAAGACATTTTTAATTTCGTCTTTACCCATATGTTAAATCTGATACATTTAATACCCTAACCAAAATTCTTCACTTAATTTTCCCCCAGTTCTCCTGTAAATCAGGTTAATTATTTTTTATCTGCTATTATCCTGTAGAACCAGAAGTCCACATAAGCTGAGCAAAATAAGTTTTTTCTGTGCCTAGAGAATCCTATGTAACACAACACAGCCCTCAATATAGCATAAATAACATTTTTGTTCTGAAATCTTTTATTTATAATTGGACAACAAAACCCTCAGAATTATAGACACCCAGTAATTCAATACTTATTCATGACTTAATTGAAATGCAAAATTCTTTCTGAAGAGAACATATGCTTTATAATGAAAATGTGGTTCAATGAAACAAATGCCTGGACAGCAGTAACAGAATATTCTATTAATGCCATAATCTATAAATTGTTCTATTTTATATATTGGGGATTTGCAATTACATTCAAAGAATTGGATCTCATGTTAAATATGCTATCTGTATTTGGAAATACATGTGGAGAGTTGTATGTTATATAAATAACAGCAATAAGATGATTAACTACACAGCAGCATGCTATAGTACTGAACAGCTATTTTACTTGGCTACTCACATGGAAACTGCTTGGCTTTTCAATTAAATAAGTTTTTGCTTGTCCTTGTCTTTGAAAGTGTAAGGTTTTCACTAGTGGAAAACATTTTTTTTTATAAGCTGCATTTATGTAAGGATAACATTTTAGTTAGATGTCTTATTGACTGCTTCTCCTTTTGGATTTAAGAAATTGACTTAACTTCAGAAGGCAAATGGAAAAGGGCAACGTTAAAAGAAAAACATAGATAAAAATTTAATGTATCTAAAAAATGTATGGTTAGTATTATGGTAGCTGAAATTTCTTTGAATGTGCATATGGAGAATGAAATGAGACATTTAAAATATACTATTTTGGGGATGGAAAGCTATGTAAGATATGTCAAGTACATTGCCTGCCATGTGCCAAATTCAAAGCCACTCTCAAGTAAAACTGTCATTTGTTGGGCACTGATTAAAGATGAATATGACTCAGAAACTGGCCAGGAATCTATGGTCTTAATTTCTATAAACTGATGAAATGGGATAATCAGATTCTTGTCAGGGGTAATTTGAATCAATAAATCGTGTTAAAAAATGGAGAGCACCGAGAACCAGAATTCTAAGAATGTATAGCAAATGGCACCATGATGTAGAGGCAGGACCCCTGACGATTTGTGACAATGAGGAGAACTCAAAAGTGTGAAAGTAACTTTTCCATGGAAGAGGAAAAGAATCAGAAGTTGTCTATGGAAGGCCAGTTTCTGGGTACTGAATGTGGGTACATCCCTGGCTGCTTCACATGGCCAGTGTAACAGTCACACCAACTTAAAAATAATCGATACTTAACCAAATAGAGAGAACCTACTCCTGGCAATGAAATAGTCTGAGTAAAACCAAGACAACATAAGAACTTTGCCATATCAAAAGATTACAGCCACAACACAAAACAAATAAAAACTATATCCACCTTTCCAGGGTACCTGGCTGGCTCAGTTGGAAGAGCAAGCGACTCTTGATCATGAGGTCATGAGTTTGGGCTCCATACTGTGTGTAGAGATTACTTAAATAAATAAAAAAATAAATAAACGAACTTAAAAAAAAATAATATCCACCTTCCTTTCCAGTGCCAAATCAAGTAAGCCCGTATTTGCAGTAGTTATTGCATGATGCATAAAAAATTATCTCAGACTTAGCAGCTTAAAGCAACAAAAATCATTTATGGTATTTGTGGTGGTGGCTTGGCTGAGAGGGTTCTGATTTGGGGTCTCATGAGACTCCGGTTATCTGAAGGCTTAACTTGGGCTGGAAGATCCACTTCCGAGGCGGCTCACTGTACTGGCGGGCAGTCTGGTGCTGGCTGTTGGCAGAAAGCCCCAGTTCTCTACTTATGGGACTCTCCTCAGTGCTGCTTACATGTTCTCACATACTGACAGTTGGTTTCCCCAGAATCAGTGATCGGGACAGCAAGGCAGAGGCCACAATGCCCTTTGTGACATGGCTTCAGAAGTCATATGGCTTTACCTCCATCCCACTCTATGTGCGACAGGGAACTGATGTATTTCAAAGTGAGAAAATAATACAAGGGGGTGTTTAACAGAAGAGGAGGATCATTAGGACCATCTTGGACACCAGAGAATGTTAGTGTAGCAGACTACTTACTAAGCAAACATAACGTCGAGGAAAATTTACTAGCTAACATCCTCCCAGCCAGACTACCGAGACCTGAGCATCTCCTAATAGAAATTCTAAGCCTACCACCATCAGGAAGTGACTTGATTGATTGATTGATTGATTATTTTTAGGAAGTGACTTGATTTTGATAATTCTTCACACAACTGTATTGACTGTCATTTTTACATGATAAACAATGACATCATTAAACAATTGTAGTGATTAGCTGCAGATACACGGGAAAATCTATGCCTACTAACTTGCTCATAATACTCTATCATTTTAAGTAGATGGCAAACAAAGTTGCCTTTTCTTTGCCTTACCTTTCTCACCTATAGAATATACCAAATGGTTGAACAGAGAATTACAAGATAAAAAGATTATACAATATTTTAAGTAGCACGTGGCACATAATTAATTGCTCAGTAGATTTTGGCTAATTATATATGCATATATCCTAGGTAAACTTAGGTAATCACGCCCATAGACATTAAATTAATAGGAATATTGCCAAAATGAAATATTGCATAAAAGAATATATCTTAACCTATAATTAGGGCTCTCAGCGCATTCTCATTATCATATTATGTGTAAGGAAACAATGAAAGACCGCAGACCATAAAGCTGTTGCAATGCCACTTAATTTGTATAAAAGGGTGTTATTTCTATTATTTTTAAAATATTTAGTTAGTTAGTTTTACAGAGAGAGAGGAAGAGGGAAAGAGAGAGAGTATGAGTGGGAGGAGGGGGAGAGGGAGAGAATCTTCAAGCAGACTCCCCACTGAGTTCAGAGCTAAATCTCAAGACCCATGAGATTGTGACCTGAGTCGAAACCATGATTCAGACACTTAACCGACTGAGCCACCCAGGCTCCCCTCTAAAAATGTTTATTACTTCTCTCATATTCCGAATTGCTCACCATTTAATATTTAAATATCTACTGAATATGTTTATGTTACATATAATGTTAACATAGAAATATAATTACATTTAAATATAGAGTAAAATAAGAGATATGCAGTCTTTGAAGGACATTGACTACTTTAAAATATTATTTATTATTAAGATAAAGATTTTAGGTGAATATTTCATGAGGAAAATTACAAATTAGAGTTACAAATATCAAATACATTAAATATCTTGATACTTAAGAATTCTGGGTAAATATATAGTTTATAATTCAGTTAAAATTGCTCATCTTTAACGATATTATAAAAGAGATTAGTAGCAGTACAATAAAAGGCATCAGACACCCAAACGAATAACCACTGCAGTAGGCCATAAACTTAGCATCTGAAATTTTTAGCAGTCAAAAGATAAGAAGGAAAAAAATTAGACTTTACACTGTCTGAGGAAGTGTTCATGTAGGAAATGACATAATGTCTCGTAAAACAAGCTGATTATAAGTTAACAGAGGTTAACTTCTTGTTAGAACAGATTTCTAAAGAAATTGCATGAAATATACAGACAAATTAGATAGTATAAGGATTTTAAGAGCATTCCATGAGCTAAAAATTTTTAATTGCTTAGAACAGTGACTGGCACATATTCAGACACACACCTGTGTATGCACACACACAACACGTGTTTATACACATATAGACACATATATTTTGAAAAACAAGAACACATTTTTCCTAAACATATCTTCAAAGGTAAGAACTTAATCTTTTAAGCCAATTATGAAGCAACTGCAGCAATTAGCCAATATATCTTGGTTTTTAATTAAGAGAAATAATGTTTGTGCGTACAGCATTGAGGAGCACGTATTTAATATACCCCTTGAGTCATTCTTTGTCAAACAGCAAATATTAGGGGATCCCTGTGTGGCTCAGCAGTTTAGCGCCTGCCTTCAGCCCAGGAGGTGATCCTGGAGTCGCGGGATCGAGTCCCATGTGGAGCTCCCTGCAGGGAGCCTGCTTCTCCCTCTGCCTGTGTCTCTGCCTCTCCTTCTCTCTGTGTCTCTCATGAATAAAAAAAAAAAAAAGTTAAAAAAATAGCAAGTATTAAAAGCCTTTGCAGGCCAATGACAGATTCTGAGATAAATTCAAATTTGTCTCATAATTGCTTAAACTATTAACATGGTGTTGATTAAAGTGAATTTCCTATTGCTTTTGATTCGCTTTTAGTCACACTAAGCAGCAGACTTGGCATTCTGTTACGAAAATGTAAAATGCGATACTCTCAATCACTATATTCTCTTTCTATAATAAGGTCACACGTAGGGACACCTGGGTGGTTCAGTTGGTTAAGCATCTGACTTTGGCGCAGGTCATGATCCCAGGGTCCTGGGATGGAGCCCTGCATCATCATCATCGGTGTCCTCATCATCGTCATCATCGTCAGGCTCCTTATTCCTTCTGCTCCCACCCTCTGCTCATGCTCTCTTTCTCTCTCTCTCCTTCTCTCCCTCTCAAAAATAAATAAACAAAATCTTTAAAAATAAATAGGTTCACAAGTAGTGGGATCATTTTCCCCAAAATATTTTAAACGTATCTTAGCTCTTCTACAATTTCATGAAAGAGAACCCAGGTGTCTGTGTTATGCACTAAGAGTTTTGATGTAAAAGTAATAATGGGAAAATTAGAAACTAATAATAATTTCCATAAAAATATTTCAATTTAATCATGACAGTGCTTGTGATCTTAAGTTAGAAAGTACCCTGATGGTCCCAAGAAGACAAGTTCACTGTAAACTGTATGTCCACTTAGTTGATTGAGCCTTCCTGTCGAAGAGGCTAGGTTTGCCCTGGCCAATTCAACTCTGGCCTGGAGTTTCCCTAAGTGTTTTTTCTCCTGGGATATTTTTCCTTCTCTTTGACTTAATTGTGAATCCAGTATCTGCTCAAAAACATTAGCCCTTTTATTTTGCTTGCATTGGTGAAAAAGGAATGGCAGTTTACATCATAAACCCTAGATTTTGTTCTCAGCTCTTCATGATATTGTCACTTACTAGCCTATGTTTTCTTAAAATTCTCAATAGATACACTTCTCTTTTGTTTTTGTTTTTGTTTTTGTTTTTAATTTGAGAGAGAAAGAGGGACGCCTGGGTGGCTCAGCAGTTGAGCATCTGCCTTCGGCTCAGGGCCTGATCCCCGACCAGGGATCGAGTCCCACATCAGGCTCCCCGTGAGGAGTCTGCTTCTCCCTCTGCCTGTGTCTCTGCCTCTCTCTCTGTGTCTCTCATAAATAAATAAAATCTTAAAAAAAAAAAAAATTGAGAGAGAAAGAGTGAGCATGAGCGGGGAGAGGGGCAGCTGGAGAGGAGAAGCAGGCTCCCGGTGAGCAAGGAGCCCAACGCGGGGCTCCATCCCAAGACCCAAGGATCATGACCTGAGCCGAGGGCAGACCCTTCACCCACCAAACCACCCAGGCGCCCCAACAGTGACTCTTCTAATTACTGGAATTTACTTGCCTGTTTTTAAAATATCACTCAGACGAACTAAGTGAAACATGGTCTTTTTCTTATGACCAACTGAGAATCAGTTCAATCATTTATTTAAGAGGAAAACATGATGAAACCAGACAAATGTCTCCACCCATCCTCACAGTTTTTCTTTTCCTAAATCAACTCACATGCTTCTTACATTGTTCCATTAAAACTCCCGATCACAACCTCACCTGATTTTAAATCTCTAATCTTCCAGAAGCCTAGCATCTTCCTTACTGAGATATTGCCATCACTGTTTAAATGCCTGTACATGAGCGTGAGGACCACAACTCTTTCTCATCACGTGAGAAGGGGAAATGAAAGCATGAAGAAGGGACATCACTGCCTCATCCTGGGTGAAGGAAGCGAAAATGTGCCCCACGACTACCAATAGAGATTGGGGACTTGTCATTGCTGCCCATACCCATTCAACACATGCCGTCTTCTATTTGAGGCAGCGCTGCTACCTTGGGGAGCAGGATCCCTGCTTAACACCTGTCCCACTGGAGGGACAACTGCTGGAGAATCAGAAAAGGAGGAGGGCCTCTGTTCCCACCTGGTCTTGTCTCTCCTCTCTCCTCTGCCCACCGCCCCCCCCCCCCATGCCATAAAGATTCTGTATCACTAAGAAAGAGCAGCGCCAGCTGCTCCCCTTCCTCCCATTGTCAACACCGAAGAAGGCAGGAGAAGCTACAGACAGCGGTGATACTCGAGCAGCTGTAATTACCTGCACAGAGAAAAGGGAACAGGGTCAAAGATGCTCAGCAGAGAAGTGACAGGGAGAGGAAAAAAAAAAAAACAAAAAACAAAAAACAAAAAAAAAACAGGCCAACTAGCAGCAGTGTAGCCACCCGTGGCTGTGGCAAGAATGAACGTAGGCCCCAAAACACGAGAGTCAGCTGAAGCCTCCTGGTGTCACAGTTCCTGGAACCTGTAATTATTGCTCACTCTTGAAAATAAAATGTGGTGAAGCATGACTTTGGGAATACAATACAAGAACACTCTCATATACGTAGTTTAAAAAAATTTTTTTTCTACTAACATTCCCTTAGGAAACTTCTCTTGCTTCCCATACTCTCCACGAAGCAGCAGCAAGGCTAGTGAGCAGATTCGAATGAAACTCTGAAAGATTATGTTCTGGGTGCGTTCTTTTTCCCCCAAACTTGAGGATGAAATTGTTCTGGTGGGATTCAAAACCAGAATTTAGCTTTACAGAGAAGTGATAGAATATATGACCCAAGAGTCAACAAAGAGAGTTGCCAACCTGTTAATAAGAATGTAAGCGATTTCTGAATATATCTGAGCTTCAAAATATTTTGCTACTAAATATAAACCTAAGATATCTAGTTTGTAACTCTTTCTTGAATGGGCCCAACTCTAGCTTACGGTACTAACACTTTTACCCATTTTTTAAGCATTTTCATAATTTTTATCCATTGTTCAATGTATCTCAAGAGAGCCTCTTCGACAGGAAGGCTCAATTTTAAGAAAAATTTAAAGCTAATAATCATTGACTCAAAATAAAAACGCTGATGGGAACCAGAACAAATACGTACTGAGCCCCACTTATGTGTTAACACTATGCTAAGTATTTTACAGCACTGGATCCTTTAAAATGTTATTTCTATGAATGTCTCCAGTTGAGTTAATTTCTATAATAGCTTAATCTAAAAAAGCAAAATATGGGACGCCCGGGGGTCTCAGAGGTTGAGCGTCTGCCTTTGGCCCAGGGCGTGATCCTGGGGTCCTGGGATCGAGTCCTGCATTGGAGCCCACTTCTCCCTCTGCCTATGTCTCTGCCTCTCTCTCTCTGTGTCTCTCATGAATAAATAAAATCTTTTTTTTTTTTTTTAAAGGCAAAGTAAAGCAAGCATGTGTTAAAAACATAAAAGGTCAATCAAATAGTCTGGGATAAAATAACAATAGTCTAAAAATAAATTAAGGAGCAGAACAGCACTTTTTAAACTATCACTATGAAAATAACTATGAAACTATAAACTATTAAACTATGAAAATATAAAATGTTTTCATATTAGGCTATGTAGCCAGAGTTGTTTATCCGGCCAACGTCCTACCAACCATATTTATATCAGTATGAAGTACAGATTGCTTGGAGGGCCCCAAAAGCATTAAGTTGACGGTCGATTATCTTCTATCTATTATCATAATACAATCTTTCCAGTGTCAGTTTTGCTGTAATTTAATGGTTACAAATTAATAGGCATAAGCAGCCTAAGGCGTAATTTTAGTCCTTGACTATTTTAATATGATTATTTATTATGAAAAATAATACTTTATGAATGCACTGGTTTTCTTCTTCGAAATTCCAGTAGGCTGATGAACCAAGTAACACTACTTTGGGGAAATGCTATTATGCCAAATACTCTTCAAGAGATGGATAGAGGAAGATGGTTCAACCTCACATCGAACGGTCTCAGTAATTGTGTTCCACCAGAGGCTGTAATGAGTTTCCAGGATACACGTTCTGTCTTGAGATTCAATACAAGCCTGTTTGTCTTATGAGCTGTGTAGGGAATTAGAATTTTGGTTAATTCTGCTCAGGTAATAAAAACCACGGCCAAATGCCCACTGTGTGTTAATAATAAAACCTAGCAAAAAATGTTTCTTGTGAACTCTTTAAATAATGAATACGGAGAGGATTTTTACCTTTGCAGAAACAAAGCTTGCAAATCACTCTTAATAGGACTTTTTCCCTTCATGCAGTTCAAGGCCCTCCTTAATATGGTTCTAGCCAACGATGTGTTCTCTCTGTGTGTTGTAGATTCCCAGCAAACATTTTTAGGACCATATATTACGTAAAGCTCACGAAACCCACCATGTGCTTTATGACAATTCCTAAGTTTGACATACTTCTGAGTGTCTAGCTATGGAAGTTTCACTACAGCCACCAAATATCAACTCAAATGTCATCACATCAATAAAAAAAGGCTATGCTATGAGACCCAGTTGCACTTTGTTGTTCTGGGCCTGCGATCCTATCCTACCTGGAGTATATGCCTGGTGCAGCAATTATTTTACTCCGCCACGCAGTATAGCCTCTTTACTTCTACCCACACCAAGCTACAGCCTTTCTGAAAGTAGAGAATTGTTAACTGCAGGCTAGCAACACGTTTGTTTTTGTCTTTGTTTTTTTCTTCAGTGAGTATTTAATAAGTGAAACCATGAATGAACATACCTATTGTTTCCTATAGACATTTTTTTTGTTCTCCTTACAATGACACCCCTTATTCACTGTGAATTTTGTAAACGTCCATTTGAATAGATAAGTTTGAAGTAATACTGACGTTCACGCATGTGGGAAGGTAACCAGCCGCACACACATTTAAATTATAGCCATTGCAAAAAGTATTTAAATTAGATTTAGTTCAGTTGCCACGGAAATATGGAAGGAATTAAAAGATAGATAAAAAAGAAATGACAAATCGTAGCAAAATATTAAGTATAAGGCAGGTTCTTCCTAAATAACTTCTGAACGAATGGCAATGTAATGTTGCTTTGATACATGCAATTGCTGACTCCCAAGGTACATGCGGAATCAACTCTAATAGGTAATGAGGCCAAAGTGCTTTCCAAAGGGTGGTAAAGCTGACACGAGCACTAACAATGTATACAGCTTCCTCTTCCAAATCTTACCAAATCTTGTTATTACGCAGCTTTTGAACTTCTGCGATTGTAGTATATGCAAAATGACATTTCTCTCTGGTTAAAAGATAAGTTTCCTGGACACCTAATGAGGATTAGCAGCTTTTCATAACATACCTCGCCACTTTGCTTTTTCTTGTCTCTGAAAGTTCTTTTTAAAACTATGCTCTTAGGGATGCCTGGGTGGCTCAGTGGTTGAGCGTCTGCCTTTGTCTCAGGGCGTGACCCCGGGGTCCTGGGATCGAGTCCCACGTCAGGCTCCCTGCTAGGAGCCTGCTTCTCCCTCTGCCTGGGTCTCTGCCTCTCTCTCTGTGTGTCTCTCATGAATAAATAAATACAATCTTAAAAAAAAAAAAAGTAAAACTATGCTCTAGTTTATTTTTGGTTTGTTTCATTAACATTTGTCTGTCTGTCTCCGATACTCCTTATCAGTTAATTGTATTGAAAATATCTTGGGGGTAAATTTTTAAGATTAGAACTTCTTAAATTTAACATAATCATACTGTTTCCCCCAGTTTTTCTGCACTTTTGAAACACACTCCTAAAACTACACTTTGATATTACTATTAGTATGATGGTAATTTGCACAATATTGGTTGTAATATATATCGATAGTATGTGTGTATACATATATGTATATATAGTCTTTAGTATGTGTGTATATATAACTGTACTATATATAAATATATTCAGTTTAGTGAAATGTTATAAAAAATTATATAATTAAATTATATAATTATTTCATGAGCTTTTATTTTTATTATAAATTCTAATAAAAATTATATAATTGTTTATTCTATAATACTCTCAGTCATCTGAATCCAAACTGTCTCTGGGGGCAGCCCCAGTAGCTCAACGGTTTAGTGCCTGCCTTCGGCCCAGGGCGTGATCCCAGAGACCCGGGATCAAGTCCCACGTTGGGCTCCCTGCGTGGAGCCTGCTTCTCCCTCTGCCTGTGTCTCTGCCTCTCTCTCTCTCTCTATGTCTCTCATGAATAAATAAATTAAATCTTAAAAAAAAAAAAAAAACTTGTCTCTAGAAACATATTTTGACTTCCTGTTCCAAAACATTTGAAAAAATACTAAAAAACATGTTTGAGATAAAAACGGAAATATTTTATTCACTAATGATTTATTTTCTATTAAAATTTCCTATTGCAAGAATGTTTCCAAAATTGTATTATTGTTTATACCAGAGTTTAGTTTAAAGGTATATATTAGATAGATAGATGATAGATAGATAGATAGATAGATAGATAGATAGATAGATAGATAGATGATAGATAGATAGATAAATTTAGGGCAAAGATACTCATATTGGCACACAAGTTTACTGCATGAAATAGAAGAGCACTTGGTAAGAAATATCATATTTAATAACACTTCTTATGTAATGTTACATTTCATATGTGACACAAGTATGGAAATGTGCACTAAGTTGAAAAGTAAAGCAAATGAAGAGGCAGAACAATAATGGAACTGACCCATTCTTTCTGGCATATTCATCTCATCATCAGAAATCAGATATCTGGACAAACAGGACAACAGGACACACAAATGTGCAATCTAGGCTCTGCAGACAATTGATAAAAATGTGTGGCATAAATTAGATTTTATAAAACTTTCAGAAGGTAACTCATTGTAGCCCCTCACCCCAGAACCTGTGCATTTGAAAAGCACATTTATTTTAGTAATGCTTCACACATTTACCCTATTTTCCAACTGAATTCCCGTATCAAAGAATTGCAAGAAAATCACCAAGCGATGATAATTCTAACTTCTTTGTGAAACTAAGTGCACAATTATTTTGCAAAGGATTCACCAAGTTTAAGGCCTCTGGAATTACAGAATTTTAGAGTGAGTTCTAACTTTAGAACTCTCCTGAACACCACGAACAAAATATCAGTATGCAGATTTTCTAAGAGTGTCATTGAGATTTTATACTCAGCACTGTCACTGTATATAAGCTTATTTAGCCTGCATGCCTGAAGTAATATAAATAAGATGTCATCATCACTTGCCTAATTTATCTTCAAATAAATTAGGCAAATTGGCATTGTGTAATATGAGATGAGATGAGAATATTCCAGTGAAGGTACATAATGCCTTGCAGACAAAATATGCGCAATAAATCAAACAAAGAAAGCTTTGAGTGTTGTTTTGTTTTGTAGGCAAAAGAGATGCCCAGTTGCTTAGGATTTTTGTAAACCTGTCAGTTTGATGACATTCAGGTCACGTGGCATCTTGTTAGATAACAAGTCTTACTATTGTACAAAAATGGCAATGTGTGAGACACAGATCTATTTAATGACATTGAAAAGGGTGTTATTTTAAAAATACAGCCTTCAGATACGGAAATCATGAGGCGGATAATTTCAGTATATTCTGGGTCAACAAATGTAAAGATTTATGGAACAAGTTACTTCACGGGGTGTGACAATGTCATTGACCAAATTGAGACTATGAATATTAGAATTTATGATAAATAATAAAAGCTCATAAAATAATAAATGCTTATCAAGCACGGTTAACCTTGACATGAGTCTGATTATCCTAAGTGCATTTTATTTCACACTAAGCTTACTGATACGTAAAAGTCTGTGACAGATATTAAATAAATAGGTTTGGAGATTTTTCAAAAGACATAGGAATTGTTCACTCTGCATTAAATGTTTTTAGTACAGCTTCTCTATTGAATGATTTTCAGTGAAGGTTAAATTAAAAATTGAATTTTTTTAATTTACTGATTTATTTCATTTTTTTCTGAAATATTTGTTTTTATTTGATTCTTTTTGATTCAAGCACATAGCTTATAACTATCAGGATTAAATTTTCACCCTGGCTATCATAAACACACCTTATCTTAAACTACGGACTGTTCTTATTCCTAATTATTTTACCTATATCATATTGGTTGAGTGTAGAAATTATAATTAATTGATGACTGTTGCATTTGGCTTCACCTGTACTTGTTTACAGACTTTGCTCATCTATTTATATTATGTTCCTAGCCTCTATAGACATTAATGAGGTTCACTTATATGAGCTCATTAAATTTATACAACTGCCCTGGGGCTCCTGGGTGGCTCAGTCAGTTAAGCATCCAGCTCTTGATTTCAGCTCAGGTCATGATCTCACATTCTTGGGATCCAGTCCCCACGGGCTCCATGCTCAGCTGGGAGTCCGCTTGGATTTTCTCTTTCCCTCAGCTCCTCCCTCCATTCATGTGTGCACTCTCAAATAAATATTTAAAACAAAAAATCAATACAAAATCCATATCTGCCCTGTTGAAATAGGCATTCTCCATTCTTTAAAAAATAGGAAGCAAAGAAGCACAGTCAGTTAGACCATGTACTCATAATCTCAGGGGTCTTGGGTCTAACCAAGCCCTATGTTGGTTGTGGAGCCTACTTAAAAATAAAATATATATATATATATAAAATAATAAAAACAGCCAGTGAATGAAGACTAGTTAATTAATTTTCCTATATTGTCAGAATATGTTCTATTTTCAAAGTTTACAATACCATACTCAATTGCTTATATGTAAGAACATATTTTTACCATTTTAAGGTCCTTTCCTCTATTTTTTTCCATTTTTTATCTTTTTATTTTTTAAAAACGTTTTATTTAGATTCCACTTAGTTAACATAAGGTGTGATATTAGTTTCTGGTGTAGGCAATCTGGCTGTCACATCTGTCACCCCACTGATTGCCAGGGTTGATTTGGCTGATGTGACTGGCTACGCAGGTGTCCCTTTCCTCCCTCACTGATATAAGCCCATGCCTCCTACGCTGCATGCTCATCGGAAAAGGATGAGCTTATTGGGAGAGGACCTGTCTTCAGTCACAGGACAGGAATGACTGCACTCCTCTACTTCCAAAATAGGCAAACAACTTCTCAAGCATTTACATATCATTTCAAATATTTAGGTACAAGTGGCTACATTTTACAATATTTCTAAAGCCTGTGTATTGTGAATTACAGTCATTGTATTTTTCTAATATCATTAATTTACATTCACATTATATATTTATATAACTTGTTCATTCAAGTACTCTTGTTGTAGAGTTTAACACATCTAAAGTACTGGTGTAGAGAATCTTATAATTAATAAATTTCAAAATTGCCAACCAATATTAATTTATTGAAATTAATTCTACACTAAGGAATTGTTGTAATGGCCCAATATTTCCAAATATAATGCTGACTGTGACAATGATAGAGATTAAAGTTGTACATACCATTATAATATATTCAGACACTCTGTTCTAATATTTACAAGTACCTAGATTAATCATATTCCTTACTAAAATCCTAGCGAGGTGATATAATCTGTGCTCAGTGCTTAATGCAGCCAGTAGCTTAAAAGCTTTCAATAGCAGCCTATATTCACACTGCTTTTCATTTACCTTAATCCTGAAGATGAATTATTATCATCTGGGAATTGAACTCCCCTTGGGAATGGAAATGTATCGAGTGCTTATGTGACTTGCAAGCCATTTTCACATGAATAACATTTACCTCTGCCTAAAACCCTCTCATATATTTCATATCATCTCCTACTCCCTGTTACAATCCCCTATGGCCCATTTCTACTGTTCTTTACATTTAAATCCTCCCTATATATCACCCCATTAAATCTTAGTTATCAAACCCTATCCCTAACGTAACTGCAGATGAGGTTACTTTGAAGTACTTCTTGTAGTTTAATTTGTCACATGAGAAAACTTCCAGTGAGGGTTGTTGACAAAGTTGGGCACCGTAACTCAAGGTTTTCCAATTCAAAGATTAGGTTACAAGCAAAACATAAACTCCTTAGCCATATGATGCTTTGCATGAATCGTTCACTCAGTGGTATCATCCTGCTGGGAAATGTAGTATAAGGAAAAAAAAATGTGATTGATACTAGTATGACTGCTCTATTATGTAGAAAATAACGGATGATTGCTCTGAAGCTGTAGCTAAACAAAGTAAGACTGTGTTGTGTCATTTAGTCCAAAAGTTGTAAATTTTTCCCCATGTTTATTGCAGTCTGTATGGAATTCAATACTTCTCTTCCCTGCATCTTTCAAAGAGAAAACAGAATAAGATCACATTACAGAAGAATTTAGAAAATGCAATAGAAATATAAATTGACTGATGTAAGAGAAATAAAATGTAGCTTTTGCTTTCATTCTATGACAAAAGTAAATTCTGGTGACAAGATATTATTTAAAATATCTTAACAGCTACATTAAAGGAAGAAATGTATTCTTTAATTGGTTGAGTGAGGTTTTTTAAGTGGAAAATGAAATAATGATTTTTATATTTGGATATGTCATTATGTAGATGTCCATATATACTCATCTCTCTCCGTCTCTCTCTCTCTCTCTTTCTCTCTCTCTCTTCTTATCTCTACATCTATCTCAATATCTGTATGGATCTCTATTTCTTTATGTATCATTCATCTTAGAAACTCAAATTTCTAACAATTACTAGATTTTCCAGTTTTTAAAAAATAACTTTTGTCAATGTTTCTAGCAAAGAACAAATGACTATTTTCAGAAAATAAGCATTAATTGGAGGTAGAGTTACTTTATGTCTAGCCCTATGGACAGTGCTTTATTTATTTATTTTTTTTTAATTTTTATTTATTTATGATAGGCACACAGTGAGAGAGAGAGAGGCAGAGACACAGGCAGAGAGAGAAGCAGGCTCCATGCACTGGGAGCCCGACGTGGGATTCGATCCCGGATCTCCAGGATCACGCCCTGGGCCAAAGGCAGGCGCTAAACCGCTGCGCCACCCAGGGATCCCTGGACAGTGCTTTATAATATCTACAAAGAAACCCCTTAGTGAGTTAGTATTTATCCTGGATTATTACAGAGAGAAAAACTAAAGCTCAGAGAGGTGACGTATAGCTCCAAATCACACAGCTATCACGTAGTACAACTCTAACTCATGTCTAATGCCAGAGTTCATGTGCTTCTATTACATCAATCTGCTGTTTCATGTACACATTGTATCCCATCACCACTGAAAGGAAGAAAGACCTCTGAATTTACTTTTGGTGAATGTGGACAAATCAATATATTTTTTAATATGTACAGTTAAGATGAGTAAAGTCATCACTGATGGCTCCGTGACTGTTTCCGTTGGCTTTCTTGAAAATATCTTTCTATCCAAATGCACTTTGTATAATCAATATTGGTCTTTGTCCATGGATATTCCTAGAAGAGAACTCAGAGCAGTCCTTAAGAGGTAGGGTTAAGGGATCCCTGGGTGGCGCAGCGGTTTGGCGCCTGCCTTTGGCCCAGGGCGCGATCCTGGAGACCCGGGATCGAATCCCACGTCGGGCTCCCGGTGCATGGAGCCTGCTTCTCCCTCTGCCTGTGTCTCTGCCTCTCTCTCTCTCTCTCTATGTGACTATCATAAATAAATAAAATTAAAAAAAAAAAGAGGTAGGGTTAAAAAGGCCACAGCTTTCTCTAACATGATCTCGGCTTGATTTTGGTTTTAGTTTTGTTATACAGGATTTTCTGACAGTTTACTAGGTACTAGGAAACACCCCTAGGAAAGCTGTCTTCTACTGTATAGACATTCTTGCATTTTCCATTTCTTCTTTACTATAGCTCCTAATATTCTACTCAGTTTACTCCTTTAGTATTATCCTGATTTTAGTTATGTGCATACATTTCTAAAAATGAGTGTATCCACATCGACTGCATATATATATATATATATATATATATATATATATATATATATGATATATAACATGAAATGTTCTCAATAACCAGTATAGCAAGTTTATGGACTTAACAAAAATTAAAGGCATTTATTTAAGTGAGAGGTAAAATTTGTTATTCCAAAGGAACTGGATTAGCATGCCTATAAAAGAGTAGAATATAAAGATGAATTAGTAAATGCTTGAGGTTACAGCTAAAATCCATTAAATTCACTGCCAAGACCAGTGTCATGAAACATTTCCATTTGTTTTCATATAGAGTTTTACACTTTCAGGTCCTATGTTTAAAGTCTTTAATCCATTTTAAATTGATTTTTGTGTGTGGTGTAAGATCAGGGTCCAGTTTCATCCTTTTACATGTGGACAGTTTCCCAGGACAATTTTTTGAAAAGACTTTCTTTTCTCCAATGTATAACAGGTGCTTTTGTTGAAGATAAGTTAACTGCACATTCATGGATTTATTTCTGGACCTGTTCTATTCCATTTGTCTACATATGTCTTTATACAAGTACCATATTGTTTTACTTACTATAGTTTTCTATATATATTTTATTTATTTATTTATTTATTTATTTATTTATTTATTTATTTATTTATTTATTTATTATTTGAAATTGAGAAGTATAATGCCCCCAGATTTGTTCTTTCTCAAGATCACTTTAATTATTCTGGATCTTTTGTTGTTGTATATGAATTTTATGACTTTTTTTCTATTTCTGTAGAATTTTTTTCTATTCCTATTTCCATTTTTTTTATGGAAATAGCACTGAATCATAGATTGTTTTGGGTAATATGAGCATTTTTTAAAATATTTGTTCTTCCAAACCATGAGCATGAAATGTCTTTCCATTTATTTGTATCGTTAATTACTTTTATTAATGTATTATAGTTTTCAGAGTACAATCTCTCACCTACTTGGTTAAGTTTATTCCCAAGTACTTTATTCTTTTTGATACTATTGTTAGTGGGATTGCTTCCTTAAATGCCTTTCAGATATCTCATTTTATATTATAGAAACACAACAAATTTTATATGTTGATTTTGTACACTGAAACTTTACTGAATATGTTTATTAGTTCTAATTGTTTGTGGAGGCTTTGTAGTTCTTTTTACTTATAGGTTCATGTCATCTGCAAACAAGGACAATTTTACTTTTTCCTTTCTGATTTTAATGCCTTTGATTTTACTTTTTCTTGCCTAATTGTTGTGGCTAGGACTTCCAGTGAATGTTGAATTGAAATGGCGAATTGAAATCTTTGTCTTATTCCTCATCTGGAAAGGAATGATTTCCATTTTTTAACCATTGAATATATGACGTTAGCTGTGAGCTTGTTATATATGACCCTTACTACCTTAAGGTATATTCCGTGTGTAGTATTGAGCATTTTTATTATGAAAGACTGTGTCAAATACTTTTTCTGTATCTAATGGATGATCAAGTGGTTTTTACTTTTCATTCTTTTCTTTTTTTCTTTTAATGTGAAAATCACACTTATTGATCTGCATACTTTGAACCATACTTATATTCCAGGGATGAATCCCACATGATCATGGTGTTATGATCTTGTTAGTGTGCTATTAGACTCAGTTTGCTAATATTTTATTGATGAATTCTGCATCTATGTTCAGCAGGGATATCGGCCTATGATTTTATCAAAAGCACAGGAATACCAACAAAAATAGACAAGTTGGACCTTATCCAGCTAAAAAGTTTCTTCATGGCAAAGGAAACAACCAAGAGAATGAAAAGGCAACCTATGCAGTGGGAAAACATATCTTCAACTCATTGTCTGATAAGTGTTTAATTTCCATATATATATATAAGGAACTTTAATAACTTAATTAAAAAAAAGAGGAAACAACCTAATTTTTTAAAAGAATGGGCAATGAGAACAGACATTTCTACAAAAGAAGACATAGAAATTGCCAGTAGGTATATGAAAGGTGTTCTATTTTACAAATCATCAGAAATGCAAATAGGAACTACAATGAAATATTTTCTCACACCTGTTGGGATAGTTATTATTATAACAAAGGATAAAAATTTGTCAAGGATGTGGAGAAATTGGAACCTTTGTGCCCTGTTGGTGGGAATGAAAAATGGTGCAGCCACTATGAGAAACAGAGGTTCCTCAGAAATTAAAAATAGAACTATTATATGATACAGTAATCCAATTTCTCGGTGTGTATCCAAACAAACTGAAATCAGGATCAAAGTGATATCTGCACTCATACATTCATGGTAGTATCATTCACAATGGCCAACATATGGAAATAGCTCAAATATCTACTGACGAATGGATAAAGAAATCATTGTGTATGCATACAGTGGAATGTCTGGCCTGAAAAAGAAGGAAATCCTACCATTTGTGACAACATGAATGGGCCTGAAAGACATTATGCTAATTGAAACAAGCCAGTCACAATTATAAAATTGCACTTACATGAGTTATCTGAAAGAGTCAAACTCATAGAAACAAAATAGAATGGTGATTGTCAGGTGAAGTGAAGGAGAGAAAAATGAGTTGTTCAATGGGCATAAAGTCACAGTTACACAAAAAGAACACATTCCAGGTATCTTTTATACAACCCAGTGCCTACAGTTAACAATAAAATATCATGTGCCTAAAAACTTAAGGGTAGAATTTATGCTGTGTTCTTACCAAAATAAATGAATTAATTAAGTTAAAAAATAAAATCTGTTAGTTTTCCCCCTCTTTCTTTTTTTTTTTCTTTTTGAGATTTTATTTATTTGAGAGAGAGAGAGAGAGAAAGAAAACATGAACAGAAGGGAGAGGCAGAGGGAGAGGGAGAAGCAGACTCCCTGCTGAGCAGGGAATCCGATGATGGGCTTGATCCCAGGGTCCTGGGATTATGACCTGAGTTAAGGCAGCCGCTTTAACTGACTAAGCCACCCAGGCACCACCTAGTTTTCTCTCTTTATTCTTGAAAATGTTACATAATTTAGATACATAAGGAACATCTATAAATAATTTATATCCAGACTTAGGAACAAAACACTCCAAGTCTTTCACTTGTATTGTTTCTTAGAAGATGACTTTGAAAGGTCTATAAATATAAATGTAGTAAGGTCCTGCATTGCTATAACTTCTAAAAATGCTATTAGCATGCTACTAACATATAATCTCAAAATATTTTCAAACTGTATTATTTTGACCTCGAAGAGCTTAAAATAACAAATAAAATAAAATAAAAACATGATTTCAGAAACTGTAATTAAACAAAAACATTTATATGACTAAATTTATGAATAAAATTATATTGAATCCACTTCTCGAATTTTCCTCAAATTTACATGCTGATAATCAATTGGTGATTCACTGATTATAGGAATTCTTGCTAGGTATTTTAAAGCTGTAACTAGGAAAATATATTGGAAAGTACTTGACCAACATTAAAAGAATATCAAAATGGAGAGTTGAAATTAAAATATGTTACTATCGTCACCATAAAGAACAGAGAAAACCAAGTAATTCAATTACTATCGTCACCTAAAATTATGTTTTTAACAGGAAGTGAATTGCAAATTGGTATTTAGCAGAAACATATGAAAGGAGTAGAAAAATTATGGTGGATCATATCCAGATCATTAAACCCAGCTTTTTTTTCTGTCTTTGTACCTTAAGAATTTTCTCTTTAAATACTTGCTTTGTTTTTTGTCCTAGCCAGACCAAATACAGACCAAGATATGTTGGTAGTCAGGACTTAGAGTAAGTGCCTCCTTTCCCATTGGACCCACTAATATCTACATGTACTCATTGATTTAAAGAGAAATAAGAAGATTCCTGAGACAATACTTCATCTTGTTCAAAAACTTCGTTCAGAGAAATGGGCGTGCCAAACTAGACAGCCCTCCAAATATCAGGGCCCCTGCAACAAATTAGATCAGTAAGACTTGTAAATAGATATGACAAATCAGACTGAGAATCAAGGACCATAGTCATTCCGTGTACATCCAGACCCAAACCTAAAGCTACCATACTGTGGCACATGTAACTGGGGGAAGGAAGTGTCTGTGGGTTTTCCCATAGACAGCTCACTTGATAAACACTGTATCATAGTACTTTGAAGTCCAAGCAATTGAGCTATTACTAAAAATCCATCTTTAACATCCCCACCCTATCCATATCTCTTTCGCTAAGTAATATATATATATATTTTTTTTTTTTTAAAGAGTGGTACATTTTTCTTATTACTTTTATAACCAGGAAACATGTAGAGCAAAGGCAAAGGGTTTCTACCACTAAATGGAGAGAACAGCCCAGGGATTGATGTTGGTGCCGGGGCAGTGAGTGTCTTATGATGGCAGTAACCAGTGCCTGTGGCAGAGAAGCCCTGATGTACGGCCCGTGGGCCACCTACTGCAAGGCAACTGACAGAAAAAGAAAGATATTAATTTATTAAACCTATAGAAGCCTCATTGCTGTATTTTTGGGACCTTGAAATCCCCAAGTCCTTTGGAAGAGGGATTTTTGAGAGGAATTTAAATTCCTGTGTGGGCGAATGGGAAGACAAGACCTGAAACATGGCAAGCGCACTTGCAAAGGAAACAAAATCATTCTGGTGTTGTATTAAAAATTTCACAAGCCTCTGGTTTAATTCTCAAACCTGATTTTAAAATTTTAAGAATCTTCTCTTTCCTAGCTCTGAAACTGTTTTCTTTTTTTTTTTTTTTTTTTTTTAATGCATTGTTCATTTTGAAGAGTTTTCTGGTGCTTTTGCTTTTTGAAAAAGGCCTAATTGTAAAGTTGTGGGTATAAGTGTTCAATACATACGGGTCTTTCTAGCAGAATCTTCCACAAAAAGAGAAGAGATGTCTTCATCCACTCCTGCCTCATTCTTTGCGATACAAGTGTATGCTCCCGTATCTTCATAGCGCACGTTGCTTATATGAACCTCACTGCCATTTGCTGAAAACAGAAGGCAAATGCAACTTGTAAACTATGATTTCAGTTTTGGTACAGCGCTTTCCGATTACACAGTCAAGCAGTTCTCTTAGCTCGTCCTAATTAAAGTGTTTCCCTTCCTACTTCCATGCTTTGGAGGCATGCCAAATTATTCCAAAAGCACTCAAGTGTTTCGTAAACTGTGTTGTCATTCTATTGCAGAGAGCCCAAAACTCTATGTCAAATGTACATGCTTCATATTTTATATTTATTTCCTGTTTTCCACATTTCATATTTCACATTGATAACTATAATGTATGTATTTTATGTATTTATTTTTAGTACTTAGAATCCACTTTTCCCCAACCTTTATAAAATTTTAAAATAATAGCAATATGGCTGAAATACGGGCGCATATGTATAAAAGGACTTCATAAAGAAATTCAGTGAGCTACATCATGGAAGTATAGTATGATTGTCACTTATCAAGTACATTATTGAGCATGTATTATATGTCTGGAATTATAAGGTAAGGAAATTATTAGGTAAGGAAAACGGAAAGATAGTAACACATGATTTGTCTGCAAGATTTCAGTCTTTTTCCAGAAATATACATAAACAATATTATAATATGGAAATTGATACAGTCATCATATAACCAAAGGATTAAGGGAATAATTAGCTTAACTTTTAAATCTTGGTAAAATAACCTCTTAAGCTAAACTCTGAATAACAAGATGCACTCCCCAATGTGGAAACCAGAGTATAATTAACCGTCAACTATATGTTGGAAATATATGAGGTGTTTTTACGTATATCATTTCTTAATTATCCTAAATAACACATAATTATCAGAAGCAGAATCTGAGACTCCTAGAATGATCTTATGGAAATTACTCAATTCAAAAGATTAGGGCTGGACACCTGTCAGACTCTAATATTCAGTGTTTGTTGTATTCATTTGTTTAGGTTTCTTTTGTTTTTTCCTCTATTACTTTCTTTTCTTTCTTTCTTTCTTTTTTCTGCGTGTGTTTGTTTCACGTTATCCAATCACAAGAATCCCATGTACCATGTGCGACAGAAAGCAGTATGACTCTCCTAAGGCAGATAAGGGACAAAATAATCCATGCGGCTCTTTGGGGAAAGATAGAAAACCAATGGGGAAAAAAGAGCTTGGAATGCCAATGGCTCTCAAGAGATGTGAAGGGGATGTGGAGAGGCAGTAAGCGTTTGGGGAGGAACAGCCATTCAGATAACATGAACCTTGTTCTCACTTTATAGAGGTTATTGGGCACTTCCATGCCCCCCATCCACTGCTGAGAATCACTACTCCAAAACAGAGGTTGGAGTTGTGTTTTTTGTTTTGTCTTGTTTTTTGCTGTTAAAGGCCACATACGTATTTTACGCATTGTGGGCCATATAGTATCTGTGACAGCTACTCACCCCTGTCAGCAGCACGAAAGCAGCCATCAACAATTTTTAAAACACAAGTGTGGCTGTGTTCTAAAAACAAAAACAAAGCCCCCCAGGTGGCTTTATTTACAAAATAGGCAGCTCCCCAAAGGGTCTGTGGGCCTTACAGTTTGCAGACCCCTGTTCTAAAAGATAAAGAGTGAACACTATATTTCAGCTGCATCGGCCTCGTGTTTTACATGAAATATGGCTCTCTCCTAGAACATACTTGCTCTCAAGACCCACACACTTAACCTGAATTCTCTAGAATTTTTTTGAAATATCAAGTCATTTTATTCCTTCTTCACATATTGTCTTCTCAATATTCTTATATGTTCTCCCACCTTGTATGCTCCACTGTCTTCCTCCTTCTCTACCGTTTCTAGATGTTCTCTAGTCTATTGCCAGAACTAGCAATTCCCTAGTCCGTTTATCATTCTGACACATATGCCTTAGTAACTGCCAAGACTAGAGCACGCTGACATATCTCTGCACTTGGTGTTCGTGCATCTAGGTTTTTGAGTACATTAAGAGACTATTGCATAAGCAAATTTACAGATTTTCAACTTCACAGTTTTCAGCGTGCAGGATGTTCGGTGCTACTTGGTATTCATTTCATTTGACCTTTACAGATACGTGCCTTTCATTTCCTGCTCCATTTTTATTTCAAATCTTTACTCTGTGTGATGTTTCCCATCCTAATCTAACTTCTCGCCCTAAAGTGACCTTGTTTTTGAATCATGAAAGGTCATACATGTAATTAGCAAGTAAACCCAAATCGTTTTTCAGTATATATGCTTATTTAATCATCACACTTTATACCTTAAACTTACACAATGCTATGTCAATTATATTTCAATAAAAGCTGGGAAAACAAGTAAAGCCAACTTCCTATTTCCATCTACATATTCACATTTATTTACTTCTCAAAGGAAACTCTCTGGTTCTTTCCAGGGAAAAATCTCTCTTTTTTTTCTTTCTGATTTTTACAATTACTTGATCACCCTTCCCCCACCTCCATTATCTGCACATCTTCTTTACTAACATTTCTTCAGATTGATGCATTGTCTAAGAAGAAAAAATATCTCCATTAAGTCCTGATCATTTCCATCAGCAGCAACTACCTTTTCCTCGGTCCTCCTTTCAAAATCTGGAGAGATTTTTATATTTTCTCGCCTCCTTCTCATTTCTAAACCCATGGAGGCCTGATGGCTACAAACCATTTTTCTAAATGCCAAAAGGCCAAACTAATCACTAGACCTATGAATACATTTCAGTGACTTTCCTATACCTTTCTATGCCTTTAATATTGTTGAACTCTTCCCATACTTAGCTTCCTTTTCTTCTGTAGGATCACTTTGTTCTCTTGCGTGCTGCTGATTTTTAGTCTCCTGTGTTATTTATCTTGGTTTGCCTTCCAATTAAACATCTCTGCTTTTCTAAGTGTTTACTTCCTCTCATTAACATATTGTCCCATCCACTGGTGTATTCAGTCCATGCCTAGATGGGGACCTCACATATAAATGCTAACTAAGTATTTGCTGAATGAATGGATAATCAAATAACTGTAGTATTTCGTGATATGTAACCATATAGAAAGCCATATGGAATTTCACATACCTATGCACCTAGATTTTTCTCCCTACTCACCTCTCATCTGTCACATTCTCTCAAAACTTCAGCTATTTTCTCTTGTTTTTAAAAATGATAATAACTACCTTACAAGGGGCCCCCACTGTTTCACTATTGAATCTGGAGTGTATCCAACCCCCTATATGTGCCTTCCTGTATGTTCCTAGAAGTAAAGATATAATATGTTCATCTAATATGGTTTACTGCTATTAAATGGGAAAGAGATAACAAAACCAGAAACTAAATACAACTTTCTTCACTTTAATTTCTATCAATCAGATCAATCCTTTTCTAAGATTATAGACCCTAAAGATGTAATCAGTAGATGTAAACATGTAAATTTGTTGGGTTTACTTCTATTAATATAGAAATTTGTAGGATTCAGGTTTTAAAGGTCACAATTCCTTTCATATGTCATTTTTCACTTGCAAAAATAAATTAGTAAATATTTCAAAAAGATTTATTTAAAAACGTATATTGAAACATTCACTGTTAAGGTGGAATAAGAAGTGAAGTCTATGTTTATACAAATAAAGCAAAAGTGAAAATACATTCACTTCTAGCATAAACTGAAGGAATTTAAAGCATACAATAAAGAATATAATGTCATGCATCAGATACTCCTGTAAAATGACTTGTCACATTCTATCTGGATGGTGGAAATAAGATTTATACATTTTTAAACTTACTAGTATAATCATAATCAACTGTTTTTGCATTATTTAGATTACTTGACATTACAAAAAAAATTTTGTTTCCTACTTATCACATGTTCATTGTTATTATAATCTGCAAAATAATTGATTATATTTATACTTAGCCTATTAAAATGGAATATTTTATATATTAAAATTCAGTAAGAACATTCATAACTTTCAATCTCTGATACGTATCTAGTAACTTTTTTTTTCTTGTCTCTTCATTTACAAGGTATGCTACAAAATATACACTAAGGAATTTCTGTACTATTGACACTCTCTATGATATATTTTTAAAGTATGATTTAAACATTTAAATGGACCCTTCAGAATCTATTCTATGAAGAGAGCCATAAGCACATCTGCTATAATTCATAGGACTAGTATTTAAAAGATACATAATATAGTATTTTACTTATCATCAAAATAATGACATAATGAATTATTATGACAAGATTATTATGTAAAGCACTAAAAGTACTAAAGGACTCTATTTCAAATATAATGCCTCAGGAACAATTATATATATTTTTTCATATTCATGACATTTTGTTTCCATCAACTAGTTTTTTTTTTTTTTTTTCAAATCATGTAAACTCTGCTATAAATTTTAGTGTGAAGTTTCAACATGGTCATCTAAAGGGAAAAAAATGCAAATAAAAAGCACCTTGCAGTGTGAGTTGTTTGGACAGCTTTGGTGTAATATCGATTCCATTCTTCAGCCAGCCAAGCTGAGGGTTCGGTATCCCTTCTGCATGGCACCTGAGACTTGCAGTTACCCCAGGTTCTCGAGCCTGGCTCTCTGGATACACTCGGATTACTGGAGGCACTACAAAAAGAAATGGAGAAAAATTTGAATTAGTAAGCCATATTCTTTGATTTCCCAAAAATTGCAATGTGAGAAAATTAATGATTATATATTTTAATGATAAATATTTCTATAGCTCTTAGTTTCCAAATTCATCATCTACAAAAATATGCCAGTCATCCTTACATAAAAGTTATTCTGAGACTATGCCAGGAAAAATACAAGCTGACCTGGGATATCCTGTTTTGGTAATAAAAGAAGTTTTCAAGGATGATAGAAACATCAAAGAAATACAGAAGTCAGCTTAAAGGGGTTATTCACCTTTATTCACATCCTTATTCACCAAATGTGAGAAAATTTGAACATTAAAATAGTTAGCAATTACAAAGAAATATAAGGAATTAAATAAGACTTTAAAAATTCAGTTATATAAATAAGTAAATGAAAATATAAATGAGAAAATCTTTTCCTTACCCTAGCATGTTTAAAAAATCAGGATAGCAATTACATTTACAGAAGCATCCAAAAAAATAAAATATTTAGAAATAAATTTCATCAAGGCGATGAAAGACTTTTATGCTGAACACTGCAAAATGAGTTGAAAGAATTTAAAGAAAAACTAAATAAATGAAAAGGCATATGTTTATGAGTTTATGAGTTGAAATAATTAGTAAGAAATGTCAGTAAGATGACAGTACTACAAAAAATTGGTCTTGAGACACAATGTAATCCCTATCACAGTTCCACCTGCATTTTTTTTTCTTTTTTTTCTTTTTGCAGAAATGGAAGAGCTAATCCTCAGATTTATATGGAATTACAGGGGACCCCCAAACAGCCAAAATAGCCAAAACAATCTTCAAAAAGAATAAAACTAAAAGTCTCATAACTCTCAATTTCCAAATATACTACAATGTATGTGTATAGTATATATATATATAGTTTTATACACACATATATAGTAATCAAAATATATATGCATATGTATATATGTACAGTAATCAAAACAATACGATACCGGCATAAGGAAAAAATTTAAATCTATGGAATAGAGTTAGAAAGCAGAAGTAAACCTATTAATTTATGGCTAATTGATTTTCAACAAAGATGCCAAGGAATAGTCTTTTCAAGAACTGATGCTGAAACAACTGGATATCCATATGGAAAAAAGCAAATTTGAACTCCTACCTTACAACATATATAAAAATTAACTCAAATATATTAAAGACCTAAATGTAGGAGCTAACATAATAAAATAATGAAACACTTAGAAGAAAATATAAGGGTAAATCTTCCTGACCTTGTATTTTTCCATTGATTCCTAGATATAACTCCAAAACAAGCACAAAAGAAAAAAAATCAAGAAATTGAACTTCATTAAAATTAAAATTTGGGGTGCATCAAAGGATATCATCACAGAAGTGTAAATACAACTCACAGAGTAAGACAATATTTACAAATTATTTCTGATAACATACTAGTATCAAGAATATATAATGAGCTGTTAAAACTCAGCAACAAAAGACAAACCACCCCTTCTGCATAGCAAAGGAAACTGTCAACATAATGAAAAGGAAACCTACAGAACAGGAGAAACTATTTATAAGCCAGATATTTGATAAGTAGCTAGTACCTAAAATAATATACAATGAACTCATGCAATTTAATAGAAAAAAGCAATTAAAAAACGGGCAAAGTACTTAAATCCACATTTTCCAAGGAAACTGCAACCTCAGAAAAGATCTAATACCAAGACCAGCTGACTAAGCTGTTCTCAAATTCTTTAGCTGTCTCATTTCTCTACTTATTATCTCATATCTCTATTTTCCTGTTATTATCTCCTAAGATAACGTTTGTTGTTTTCAGCCACTGTTTTAGTATATTGTTTGCTAATATATATAGTAAGTTTCTTGATAGAAGTGGTTTCGCATTATTTCATCATTATATCCCCTTACCTAATTGAGTGACAAAAAGTACTGTGGAACATGAAGAAATGTTCCACAAAAGGCATGTTACAGACCTAATTACCACACATATCTTTTATTCATGCTCACACTTTATCATTTGTTATTTAGAATGACTTGAGAACATATGTACCCTGCATTTGCCTTAGTAAGAATATGTCTTGGTAAATAAGGAGAAATACCCTGGTTCTCAGTGGAAGAAGTCTCTGCTCGAGCTATCTTAGCAAAAGACAATATATAGAAATATTCACCTGGACCATCTTGCTCATTGGTTAGCTAATATACTTTCAACTGCCTGATTTCTTCTATTTTCACCCAATGGAATGCCTGTCCAAGATGCAAGGTCCACACTGAGACTCTCTTTAGGGTCTCAAGTCTAGCACAAAGTTAGTTTCACCATTGTTTTTCCTAGTGACTGGAGGAGCCATTGTATATACAAATTAGACTAACTGATGAATAAATATCAGCCTTCTAGATTTACTGAAGTTATAAAAGCAATTCAAATCAAGAGATTAGTTGAAGCCACAATCAGGACTACAGATATCATCCTATTGGCCCCATCATTTTGGCTATACACTAGACTTATACCAGCTCTATGGGAAGGAAGGAATCCTCAGAAATGCCCAGTAATTCTTTCAATTTGTAGCTATGTCTTTACTTTGTGAATTGCCTTTAATGGTTACTGGAACAGAAAAAGTAATAAACTTCCAAAGTTCTGAGCACCAGATTTCTGCTGCATCCTTTCACCCTCCCCTAATTTAATTTAAAACAAACACAATACACACAAACACCGGCAGCAACATGGGAGTAAAACCACACTCTGATTTTTTTAACCCTGATGAGCACTCAAATGGTTTATTTTGAAATATCAAATATACTTTCAAAAATAGTTCTCATAAAATTTTGCACATACTTTCCTGGGAACATAGAGCACATTTTTAGGCTTTTGGCATATATCTAAAAGCACAGGGTATTTTTTGTGCCATTTTATTATATTGGAGGAGGTTCAAGTAAATAACTTTTTAGAGATATGATAATATACTTCCAGCAAAACCACATTACCATAAGATCTAGAGTAAAGAGACTTCTTTCAAATATTCAGGCCTAATCTCTAATCTCTTAACAATTCAGGAGTTGGGAGATGAGCTTTTTAAAAAGACTTACATAGAGTGCCAAAATGGAAAACTACTCTTTCAATAAACATTTAATAGAAGAAAGTGCATCTTGCCACAAAACTTATAGCCAAAGGACCAATGTTTCTTACATCATTCTTGGAATGGCAAAAAAAAAAGAAAAAAGAAAAAAAATGAGACAACCTGAATATATCAAAAATTAATTTGAAAGAAGGACATCAGTCAACTCAGTGATAACAAATTCTACATCATTCATATTTAAAAATGTAGATATTATATGGGTCACTTATACTGTCATTGATATTCCTCAAAGGACAACTTTTCAAATAAGATATTCAATCTCCCTGCATTCCTAGTTGTTTCTACTTTATTGATACATCTGCAAGTGAACTGAAAGAAAAACAATGAAAAATAATTTTTGCCATATTGAACTTTTATACCCGAATAAACACTATTATATTTTGAAGAAAAATAAACATATATTATGCTTTTCCTTTAGTATGCTGGTATCAAGTGATGGTCTGAAAAATATCTTTTAATTTACGCAGAATTGAAGGATAAGTGATTGGCATAACATCTATTTAACCTCAGTGACAAGCTACACATTTAAAAGTAGGTAATTTTTCCCGGGATACATATTATGAAATATAAATGAGGATTGATGGTAGCCTGAATTAAAAAGTCAATAATCCTCCAGAGAACATTTCAAGCCATTTGTTACAGTCATTTTTAGTTAGGAAGTGCACTCTATGAACTCGTCTTTCCTTGCTGTTGGTATTGCATGAATAAAGAAACTGATGAAGACCACCAAAGAGTTTTCACGTTGGATTTAGAATCCAATCTGTGTGTTATCATGAAAATCTTTAAATAAGGCTCTCAATATTTTAAGCAAAAGGTAATATTTAAAGTAAATGTCTATACAGTGAAAATTTCCTAATGATATTCAAATTCTCACCAAAATTACTCAGGAAGCAATTTATTTAATATAATATTATCTAAGAAAATCAAATGATACCTATATTAAATAGTATATTATGTGCTCATGTATATAAACATGTTAAGTAGTTGAGATTATTACATACTGATCAATTTCATTCTAGAAAATATAGTTTCTGTCTCTTAAAATGGGAGACATATATAAGAATGTAAATATATGCATTGTATTCATAAATAAAATTTAAGAAATGTATAAAATACACCGTTCTTTCTGAATTTTAAGAAAATAATTAATAAATATTTATTGGGCAACTTCTAAGGGTAGTAAATTGTGCTAGATGACTATCTTCATCTTTCAAACACTCTGTTTTATACATTAACATGTTGAATAAGTATTGAGTACAGGTTTTGACATTAACCGAATGAACATTAAAAAGAATGCATTCTTGACTTAAATTGTTTTTTCTGGTACCAATCATAAAATAAATGTTCCCATAGATATAACTACTGGAATATGATTATTTGTAAGCTAAATGTAAAGTCTGAAAATTAGATGTTTAGCAGTTATATATAAGGTATATTTGAATTCCTTGAAAAATTGTATTTTAAAATGTAAAGGTCAAAATATTATCAATGCATTTATAGTAGTTTGGAGAGCCATTAATTAATAACTCAGCTCAAATCGAGTAACTTCTCAAGGAAACTGAACTACTTCTTTCCATGAGCCAGTTAAGATAAAATTATCATATGACTATATTGAACTAATATAATAAAATTGTATTTAATTTATCTAATGGTTCTTAGAGCATAAAGCATAATCAGATACCGTATATGGAGGACTAGTTGCTCTAAGAATACATACCTAGGGTGAATACTTTTTATTTATTTTATTTTTTTGAATACTTTTTAACTAGCTGTAGAAATTAAAATGAAAACGAGGTTTTGATACTAAAAATTAACTTTAGAATAAAAAAGTAGATAGGCTAAAGAAAGTACAGTAAAAATAGTATAATTATATTTTGCTCGATCTCTCTTCCTGCCATGGAATCAGTTGTGAAGATTTATCAGCTCAAAACCATACAGTGCTGAATAATATTAATAGATATAAAACTTAGTAAAAGTTGGTGGATATATTTCTTAAAGCTCTGTAATAACTTCACCGTATTAAAATAAATCAATGTTTTTCTCAATATCACAAAGTATCTAATAGAATCTAATCATCTTTCTAATCTAGTTGAGAAAGGATCTAATGAAAAAATGGATGTCTATAATACTAAGCCCTGCTCTTTTCATCCTTTCACTTGCATTCTGTGATCTTTCTTTAGAAATCTCTGCATTGTTTCAGAAAGTATGAAAACAGCATAACCTGGGTGCTTTGGAAGTCTGACTTTAGAGTCCAGAAGCAGAGATCACTGACCCAATACAATGACTGCAATCTAACTGAAAACAATAATGAATTTAAGGTGAATTGTCAGGTCACTGGTATGTAAACAACTAAACATTGGATATAAATTTTTTTTTCCCTTTTTCTCGATGCCATTATCTTGTATTCTTTGAAGGACTCTATCACTGCTCTTCCACAAATTATTCACACAGCTGCAACTGTTAGAAAAGGTTCTTAGAAAGCTTGAGGCTAAGAATATAAATGTCTCTGAAGTAGTGCTGACTCACAGTGGCATCTGGATTGTTCTGTTTGTATTACGACTTCCTTTGTCATTAAAGCAACTTTCCTATGAAAAATTACAGACAGAGTTTAATAAATATTTTAAATGCTACTGAGCTTGTCCAATGCCTTTTGTCTCTGACATTATTAAAGCCATCAATTTCTCTTTAACTTTGTCCCAAAGCAGTCTTTTTATATTCATGACTTTCACACTGCCTCTTGTCAATATTACAAAACTCTCTGATCACATTATTGCAGCCTTCATAAAAATGTAGAGGATCCAACAAATGTTGGAGGCAAAATATAAATTAACAACAACATACTTATGGTCATAAACTTTTGTGATTTTTCTGTTAGGTCTTCCCATTTATCCTACAGTAGTCTAACAAATCACACCTTTTTAAGCTATTTTGAAAGGGATAGCAGTCTATCCTAGTTTAATGAACTTAGAACCATTCTACTAATCCTTAAAGTTAGTGGTCCTTTTAATCCCCAATTTTAAAAAATGTCAAAAGCCATCATTTACATGAATGCTCTCTGACACAAAACATAGCCAAAGCATTCAAGGCGATAAGAGAGAACATTGTTTTTCTCAATCCATGAAAAAAGAATTAATGAAAAAAATAATTTAATGTCTGGCACATGATGGATACTGGTTTTTTAGACTTTATTTACTTTCATTTAATATATATTTAATTTAAACAAATTTTCAGGAGATCCCACATTAATTATTTGAGGCAGGGAATGTGCAGTAGATACACTCTAGTAACCCCTTCACATACACCCCCGAATATCCGAAGGTATCTCTAACACATACTCTATGTTCTAAGGGATAAAATATCTCATTTCTCTAAGTTTTCCCGTTTATAAAGTTTGAAACCCTTCCTAGAATTAAACAGATTAAAAGAAACAATATAGAGCAAGTTGAAATATTAGTTGTCTTAACTCACACACTTTGCTTTTCAGAAATCATATTTTTGCTATTACATGCAGAGTGACTGAGACTTATAGGACAAATGACAAATGTATGTAATTTCACTACTCAATACCAGCTGACTAATAGAAATGGACTTTTTAGAGATTCAAATTGGAAGTGGCCTAAACCCACGTATGGGTTCAATAGGATAGAAAAGCCATACTTGAAAAAAAAAAAAAAAAGAAAAGCCATACTTGATCAGCTATATCTGCCAGGACTAGAGAAGGGGAAATGGAAGCAATAAACATTTTGCAAACTTGCTTAGTGTTTAAGATGTAAATATAGACCCTATCCAAATACAATATATAACCAGATTCATTCAAAACTGCCTGTAAAAAAACTAAACGCGTCACGTGAAACTTTTAAGCTCTTCCTCAATCATATTTGTTGTACCTCATTGGCCAGATAACGAGTAAGTACATGCCTACCCTGTAAAAAGGCAGCTTTTGTGACTGGAGAGTAAGAAAAACAGTTGCATTAGTTAGAGCTTAAAAAGATACAGAAAACATATGTCTTTCAACTTAATATTAAAATGTGTGGCAAAAAAAATTTATAACTTTCCTTAAAGCTATTATTCTAGCTAGACTTATCTTTTTCCACCACTTGTATAAGAAATGGAAAAACTTAAAAGACGTGTAAGACCATAAAATATAAAACACTTTGTATCAGACAGGATTACTCAAGAGGCAGAGCTCACATCGCAACTTGGAATTGAGTGATTTGGGGAGACTTACTGTCACTCTTTCAGTGCTTTTTTCTTCATTTGAAAAATAAAGGTTACGATGAAACAGCGTGATGGCATTCTAAAATATAAAATGCCTTGCAGATAGCAAGAAATGAATTTATGATAATATTGTTGATGCAAATCCTGGTGAAAATCTTTTCAATTGAGTGATGATAATTACAAATATTAAATAATTTTCCTCAGGGATTTTTTTTATTGCAAACTACTTTATGCTAAAGCAAAAAAAAAAAAAATCTGTAGGTTTAGAAGGTTAACTGCATCTACAGTTATACCAGTGCTAACACACTGAGGATTATAATGTCCCGATTTCAAAATGAGCTTTCTGATAGGAATTATAAATGCAATCTACCTGTCATTAGAGTTAGCCATATAATTCTAAACCATAATATTAATTTACTAAAAACATACAGACCAGCTCATTTGAAAAAGGGACTCTTGAATTAAGCAGCAGTCAGCTTCGTTTTTTGTTGTTGTGTTTGTTTTTATTTATTTATTCAAGTTAGTTAACAGTGTATCATTAATTTTGGGAAAGAATTCAGCGATTCACCAGTTGCACATAACACCCAGTGCTCGTTACATCACGTGCCCCCCTTAATGCCCATCACCCAGTTACCCAGTCCCCCCACCCGCCTCTCCTCCAGCAACCCTCAGTTTGTTCCCTATAGTTAAGACTTTCTTATGGTTTGTCTCCCTCTCTGTTTTTATCCTATTTTGTTTTTTCTTCCTTTCCCCTATGTTCATCAGTTGTTTCTTAAATTCCACACAGGACTGGAAGCATATGATGGCTGTCTTTCTCTGACTGACTTATTTTGCTTAGCATTATACCCTCTAGTTCCATCCACGTCATTGCAAATGGCAGTAAGTTTTTATTTAAGCAAGCATTACTTTATCTGTATTTTAATCAACAACTGTCAAAAGAAACCTGTGTTACAAAACTACAAACAAAACTGCAGCTAACTCTCAAATCTCAACAGAGGAAAAATGTGCTATTTTAGACTTAATGCATTTGATAATTTTTAGAATATCCCCTCACTTAATGGACAATGACATGGGTTGTTGTTTTTTTTTTTTTCTCTCTAGCTGAAACCTAGTAATTTTATCATATACAGACATTATCAGAATCTACCCCTGCTTCATATAAATCCATGAACCACATGAAACCAGACCAATCAGAGCTTGAGGCCCATGTTCAGCATGTACAGCCACCTGTAGCTGGAAACTTCTTTAACTGAGTCTTGTTTTTTTCAATTATAAAATTAGCATATTAATAATAATTGCCTCAAGGATTTTGGGGAAAAAAGATCATGCATATAGAAAAGCCATTTAAAATGTTGCAAAATAGATATTACTCATTCAAGTTGGCTCTAATTTATTTCTCTTTAATTTCTTGTTTTTTTATTTCTGAATATACTGCATATTGATTATTAACAATACATTATACAGAGGAGGCAGATAAAATATTAATCACCTCTCTCACCACAGAGTTTTGAAATATCCAGTTTTAATCTTGCAATGTGCTTTAAGTTTCACCTCTATCCTTATACAGCATATATGCACACATTTGTTTCTCAAATATGAATTTATTCTCTATATATTACTTTGTATTTATTTTTTTAATTTTAGATATTTTAAACATATTTGAGGACAATATATGTAAATGGGTTTATTGTTTTTAATAAATTAATAATTTTTGCAGTTAAGAGTACATGATAATTTATTCAATTTTAATGGTGATATGGGTCACAGTTTCACACTATTATACATAAGTGTGCATAAAAATCATTCTTGTACCAACATACTACTATTGCTTTTGATTTTCCAGATAAGCTGAATCAAAGAATTGCTAAATTGAAAAGTACATGTATTTAAAATCGAATGTTAAATTACTATGCTAATATTTTATAGAAATCCCTTCTCTCAAAACTAACCACAGTAGGGGAGGGTGCATTTTCCAGAAATTCATCTGAAATGGATGTTCTTAATTGTTTAAATTTGGCAAATGGTTCCTCATTTTAAATAAATCAGATTTCATTGTTTGCTACTTGAATATGTTTTCCTATACTCATTAGTCATTTTGATTCCTTTTATGAATGGCCTGTTCATAGCTTTTACCCATTTTTTTCTTGTGAATATATAGGAATATTTATTCTACTAGAGAAATGTACAACAATCCTTTAGCTCTTATTTGTGCTGTAAATGTTTCATCCAGTGTATTTTGAATAACTAAATACAGGATATTTTTATTTATGGTGACCCATGAAACAACTCTTTCATTACTATTGGATTTCTTGTCTTGCTAAAGAAAAACACCCAAACACTGACACCTTCAGTTAAATAAATATTTTCCTTAACAATTAACAGCCTAAATTTATTTTTCTTTTTAACACAATTATATTTCTAATTAGATTATAATGTAGTTTATGATCCAACTTCTGGGTAAATGTTAAAAATGTTTACATAATGTATGAGAAACCCTAATTTTCTTTCAGTGGCATTGATTATTTTAATACGTCATTCAAGAATGAAGCAATATATTTTCAATAATTGTATATCCTTTCTTCATCACACTGTGTATAATAATTTTTCAATCACTATATATATTTTTTCATTGTATATTTTATTTTTATTTTACATATCACATATATGCACATATATTTTCATGTTTAAAATGATTTTACAGGGACGCCTGGGTGGCTCAGTGGTTTAGCGCCTGCCTTCGGCCCAGGGCCTGATCCTGGAGACCTGGGATCAAGTCCCACATCGGGCTCCCTGCGTGGAGCCTGCTTCACCCTCTGCCTGTGTCCCTGCCTCTCTCTCTGTCTCTCATGAATGAATAAATAAAATGATTTTACATATTACCGCTCTTTTCTGTATTTTAACCACCTCATGAATCTGTACTATATTTTTTAGTTAATGTCGATTTATTTTTTTTTAATTTTTTTGTCGATTTAAATTAGGTTTTGATATCCCTTACTACAAATTCATTCACACTACTGTTAATTTCATCAGTTTTTTTTCCTACATTTACTCTTTTATTAGAAGAAGTAGCAGCAGAGAGGGGGAAAAGAAGTGAGGGGAGAAGAAAAAAAAAAAGAAATGTAGGGAGGAAGGGAAGAAGAAAGGAAAAAACAGAGAAGAAAAAAACAGATTTTTGGAATTCTGGTTGAAATTGTATTAAATCTATAATTTAAAAAGCTGTGGAATTATTTTATTATTACTTTTTTCCCATGCAGTTATTTTAATATATGATATCTCCCAATATAAGAATATGGTATATTGTTCCATTTATTTACATTATTTTTGAAGTCCTTTAGTTAGAATCTGAATTTTTTCTACTAATTTTTTTTTAACATTTTCTTTTTTTTGCTGTTAATGGAAAATGTGTTTATATAGATTATAAGTTGCTAAGTGTCTATGAGCCCTAATTTTCTTTTAGGAAAAAAAAGCTTTTAGATTTTGATCTCTTGGGTTTCAGAGTTAAGCTGTCCTATCATCTGCAAATATATATTAAAAAGTTGTATATCTTCTAATATTTATATGCTTAAACTCCAAAACAATTGAGTGATAGTGGAGATGGGTAATAGATGGCACCCCTGAAAAAAAAGGATAACCCTGGCTTATTTCTATGTTACAGGAAACACCCATTATATTAGTTAGCATTTTAAAAATAAGCATTGTAAGGTATAGGTTTATTCTTTTCATATCTAATTTACTATATTATGGTATACTAATTTTTTTTTAAGATTTTATTTATTTGAGGCACAGAGTCCCTGTGAGCACACAAGCGCACACAAATAGGGAGTAGGGAGCAAAGGCAGATGGAGAAACAGACATTCCCCACAGAGGCTGGAAGCTCCACACAGGGCTGGATCCCAGAACCCGGACATTATGACCTGAGCTGAAGGTGGATACTTAACCGACTGAGCCACCCAAGTACCCCTAGGGTATACTAATTTTATCAGTTACATTTCAGCTATTTTTCAGCATTTTATATATATGTGATATGGATATAAATGATAAAAAAACATATATATGACAGCACTAATGTTACAGCCATCCGTCTACCTATAATCTAAACACAACATATATATCAAGCACAGTCATTGAGTTATTACAATCTTCTTTACTTTTGCTTAGGTTTTGTTCATTAATCTGTTAATTTTTTAACTGTACATTAAAATCCTCACTATTATTATACCTTTATCAAAAAAATCCTTTGATTCTTATATTCTCCTTGACGCAATTTTAATATATATATTAGGTACATAAAAGTTTTTGATTCTTGTACGTTCAAATGTTTTTACTATGGGGAAATATTTTTCTTTATTCGAGCCAATGTGTTTAAGCTTAACTAACACTTCCGTAAAAGTTCTGGGCCTCCAGAACTCCTGTTTATTCATGGAGGACACACCACCAAGATATCAGATTTTAGTTGGAACCCCAATGAGCCGTGGGTCATTTGCTCGGTGTCTGAGGATAACATCATGCAATTCTGGCAAAAGGCTGAAAATATTTACAACGATGGGGTCAGATGTGATGACATTGGAACTGGAGGGGCAAGGATCTTAAAACCCAGAGTATAAGGGATGTTTCTATTGAATGTAAGGCTACACGGATGCTTGGTTTATCAAGCGCCGAAAAGGCCTTGTCTAGTAGGAATTGTGTGATGGCACATGGTGTTCTTTACCTTCTGATTCTAGCACTTTCAAGTGAGCTATTGCGTACCGTATCATATCGTGGCTTTTAGGAAAGAAAGGAATGTTGTTTAAGAATGAACATCACCATTGTTTTAAAATACAAGTAGCAGGGTACTGCCTTTGATTCAACTATTTTAAGTCCTTGTTTTCTCAAACTAAGTGCTTGCTCTTCCCAAATATGCAAGGATAACTTTTACACTTTTTCCCTCCAACACTTGATGATTGGCTTTGCAGAAATAAAGTTTTAAAATAATTTGTTTTCATTTACTATAGATTTAATTTACTATTGATTTCATTTAATTTATTTTCTACACAACTGATCAATCACTTTATCATCAATATATTTTCATTTCTTTTTAGGTGTTTCTATCACATAGAAACTAACTTTTTAGGTACAAGTATCACATAGCTGAATTTTTATTCCCAAACATTCATTTTGAAGCAGAAGTTCAAACCACATATATCAATTGTCATGCACATAATATTTGTTTTAATTTTTCATTTAATTTTATACTTGTATCATACATTATTGTTATTTCCTCTTTTTTCGGACTTCATCCTACCTATATTGCACCGATAAACTCCCTTTGTATTCCTTCTTCTTCAATCTCTTGTGAAATCTCCATCTTTAACTGTCATACGAAAATCTTTTTTGTCAAGTTATATCTAAGAATTAAATAATAGCTACTCCTAACTCAGGATGTAAGATCACCTCTATCTAAAATAGAGTTTTAGAATTTTTTTGTTCCTTTGCTTCTTTTTACTCCTCACGTTCACTCTCAAACCTGGAAAAACAAAAACAGGACCAGCAAAAATGCTAACTCAAACACATGATGGAAAGAGGAATCCTTTTATTTTGGGGGCTTATTTAGGGATTAGAATTTAGAGATCTATAAGTTGTCTGAGGAAGAAGCAGATACCTGACTATAGCAGACATGGTCCAATTTGTAATTACTCAGACTTGGGTCATCCCTCCCATTGCCTGCTAGTTATAAGGTCATATCCATAGTTGGAGGCTTTTATTTTCTCTTTTATTAGTGTTCATGTATTATCTTTCTGTCATGGCATTATCATTGACTCAATCTCACACTTTATACAAAAAATTAACTAAAAATGTATTTTAAACTGCAGGATACAGAACTATAAAACTTTTAGGAAAATACATAGGAAAAATTCTTCACTATCTAGGAATGAGCAAAGAATTCTTAGATTTGACTTTAAAAACAGTATTCATTAAAAAGAAAAAAAAAAGGTAAATGGACCTCATCAAAATTTAAATTTTGATGTTGTAGAAAAAAGGCCTATGAAATGGATTAAATACAAGCTACAGAGTGGGACAAAATATTTCTAAACCAGATAAAAGAACAAAAAAAGAATATCTAAAGAACTATCAAAACAAAAGAATATGTAAAGAGCTATTAAAACTCAACAGTAAAAAAGTAATTCAATTAGAAAATTGCTAAGTGATATAAGAGGACATATTATTGAAGATCATATACAGATGGCAAGTAACCACATGATAAGATGTTTGGCTTCATTAACTATCACATAAATGCAAATTAACATGACAATAAGATTTCACCACACATATCAGAATGACTGAAATAACACCAGTGATAATGCCAAGTGTTGGCCATGTTGCAAAGAAACTGAATCACTCGTACACTGCTGGTGATAATGTACAATGGTACAAGCACTCTATCAGTCACACACACACACACACACACAAATCTAAACATGAAACTACCATTTGACTTAGCAATTAAAATCCCAGAGACATGAAAATTTGTTTTCATATAAAAACCTCTACATGAATACTTTTTGCAGTGTTGTTTGTAATAGAAAATAACGAATCAGCCTAAATGTCCTTCAATAGGTACATGAACAAACAATCTCTACTATATCCATACCATGGAATACTATTGAAAAAAAAAGGAATAAACTATTGATACAACAACATAGGTGAATCTCCAGATAATGTGCTCAATGGAGGAAAAAAAGTCCAATCCCCAAAGCCTATCTACTGTATTATTCCATTTACACAACATTCTCAAAATAATTAATTATAGAAAGGGTGAACAGATTCATGAATGTCAGTGGTTAATGAGGGGGTGTGGACAGAAAGAAGTGGGTATGGCTATAAAAGGGCAACTTTAGGGATCCTTGGGGTGATAGAATTGAGCTCTTGTCTTTGATGTTATCAACTTCAATATCCTGGTTCTTTTTTTTATTTTTAAGATTTTATTTATTTATTCATGAGAGACACAGACAGAGGCAGAGACACAGGCAGAGGAAGAAGCAGGCTCCCTGCAGGGAGCCCGACGTGGGACTCGATCCCAGGACTCCAGGATCATGACCTGAGCCGAAGGTAGATGCTCAACCGCTGAGCCACCTAGGCGTCCCAGTATCCTGGTTCTAATGTTGTACTATAGTTTTGCAAGATGTTACCAATGGAATAAAATGGTGAAAGGGATTAAAGGATGTTTTCAAATCATTTCCTTAAAACTGCATAAGAATCTGCAGTTATCTAAAAATAAAAAAGTTTAATGAAAATGTTACTGATCTACTTTCAATAAAACATGATTTATTTCAGTAATGAAGAAAAGCCCACCCTATGTAGCTCAAAGAAAATGATTCATCCCATTGCAACCATTATAATGCCATTCTAATTTTCCTGGGCAATCCTTCATTCCCAGCTTCTCCATACTCTGCGTTCTCACAGGTTTGGTTCCCTAATAGTGCACTTGACACATCTCTCTGCTGATGTGTGCTCGGCAGGAGAGAGAGCGTGCATGTATGTGTTCCCATACTCCTAGTGCCGGCTGCTGCCATCAACGACTAGAGGTGGCTACCTCTCAAGCTAATGTGATGTTCAACTCAGAAATGGCATGTTTCCTATATGTTTATTTGCAAATAATGTTGCCACCACAGAGCCAAATTAAAAAAATGGGAGTCATCTGTGATTTGTCCCTCTAAATTATTAACATTCCCAACCAATCCACTACATAATTATATACCACAACATATTTACTCCTAATTTTCTCTCAATTTCTTCCCCTTTCCTACCCTAAATTTACTCTGCAACTCCACTATTTCTAGCCTTTGTAAATGTAAAATCTATTAAGTGATCTTATTTCCTACATTCCTGTACTAATCCATTCTCCACATCATAGCCAAAATTGTGTTTAAATTGAGAGTAGGACGTTGCACCTACTCTAAATGAATGAACTATTTCTGCTTTCTGTACTTTTCCTCTCTGTAGTATTGTCCCTTAATTAGCATATATTTTTTAAAAACCTAACTCTCCTAAACTATTCAGTATCACCTTTGATAATTTGGCCAGAGAGGATATAGAATATTCTAACCAGGTGTACTGTAGCAAATTGGAAAAATTGAGAGTATAATTTACAACTATTGAGAATAACTAATCTAAGAATTTTTTAAAGTCTGTTTTATATATAATCAAACAAAAATTAAAAAGAAATATTAAAATAATCATAATAGCATGCTAAAAGGTAAATATTCATTTTTATGTGTTAAAGTCTTTTCTGCATATTAAAATAGAATAAATAAAACACTGATTCATCACTCACTATATGAGTACTTATTGCTTAATTTTTTGCAGAAAATAGTATATAATATTAAAGTTAATTTTCTTCGGTGATTAAATTTGCTATTATTCACTCAGAAAACAGCTTAAGTAAACTTAAATCAATAACCAATATTTATTATGGGAAGTATAACATTATTAATCATATATACATATACATATATACATAGATACATACATATAGACACATATACATATACACATATACTCATGCAAATTTTTTAACATGTCTAGTACTTGATGTGATACAATAATAAAATAATCACAACAATAAAGAATCATTTTTTGGAAATACAGTCCTATAAATTCTCAGTTTTCCTTAAAAAGAAACTGTAGTTTTCAGTTTTATCAATAGATGGCACTACTATTTACCGTATTTTTTTTCTACACTATAACCTAAAATATTTGCTAAAATATATCAGTTGATTAAATAATACATTTTCTCCTTCTAAAAGCTTACTTTCAGTAAACAATTCTTATTTCCTTGACAGAGTTGATGTGTTATTTTAAAATACTCACAGTTTTTAAAGCCATGATAATCACTTACAAAATGCTCGTTAGCGTCCATAAAATTTCCCAGATACTTTCTAAGAAATATTTTTTAATCTTTACTTTTAAGACATCCTGACTTAAATTAGCATTTGTGAGAAAAAGGACTGTCGTACTTGTTAGGAGTAGTACTATCATTGGGTGTTTTGCTTGCTCATTACTTGCTTTATTTTAAAATAATCAGTGCTCTTAAAAAGTGATTTAGAGGAAATGTGATATGATGGCATATATTAAGATTTGATGGCATATATTATCTATTGATAGTGACAGCATTACTGATAGTCACAAATGATCTATTTTCTACTGTTAATCCCTTATGCAACTATATGATACACAAAATTATTCGTATTTTTTATCATGAAGCCTACTCGCAAGTCACTATTCTAGATGCCAGTGTATAGCAATCCTCCTACTTAACCTCTGACAAAGCTTACTTAAACTAATTTGTGTTAGCTGGGAATGTGGAGCCAGAACCAAAGGAGAACTTCTCAGGCTGCCTTATGAACAATAAATTAATCAGAACCTTCCAACACATACTCCCTTTTCATTTCCTTTTGGCTTATCTTGTCTGTCATTATCATCATATTCATCATAACTAGCAGTAACAACAACATCTTTTAGCACTTGCTCAATATGGAGTCTCTATATATGGCATTAAACTTCTAGAAGTATGCTTGCCTCATCATCTCAACTAAATTGAAACTACCTTGTGCTTAATATAATCTCAGTAAATACACTGCAATCAAAACAGATGTAGATTTCTGAGGAAAAATGCTATTGCGTGTCCACACCTTTCTCTTTGACTCTCACCTAAAATTATGAATCTACATGAGTGGTAATCCTCCTACTAAGGAGAAAATGTACTCAGTCCAGGTTGTATCTATGGCCCATTTTGGAAAAGTTCTTCTTTGCATTTTATACAAATTTTTGAATTCATCTGACACCTCAAATTTCAAAAAGGCTATATGGGGAGGAGCTATGTCCTTGCTTATGTCACCAAGTTTAATTAATGACCTTATCTACTGTGAGTTTAATTGGATCACTGGTTTCATCATTAGAAGAGTACTCTGCAGCTGACCTTTGAACATCACAGGTTTGAATTGCAAGGGTCCACTTATATGCAAATTTGTTTTCTGCTAAATAGAGGACTATAAAAGTATTTTCTCTTCCTTATGGTTTTCTTCATTAAATTTTCTTTTCTGTGGCTTACTTTATTCTGAGAATGTACTACATAGTACATATAATATACAAAAGGCATATTAATTAATGGTTTATGTTATCAATAAGGCTTCCAATCAATAGTAGTCTATTGGTAGTTAAGTTTTTGGAGAGTCAAAAGTCATACGTATATTTTCAACTGTGAGGGGGTTGACACCACTAACCTGCACATTGTTCAAAGGTCAACTGTGTACCAAGACACAAATACCATTGTTACATGCAGAATGGCGAATTCTCATCAGCCCACAGCAATTTAGTTGGTTATTTTTTAGGATATTAAAAAAAAAAAAAGTTTCCAGTTCAACAAGCAAAATAGATCAACATAAATCTATTTACTATGTGCTATCTGCAAAGTAAAAAATGAAGCCTATTCTAGATGCCAGTGTATAGCAATCCTCCTAGAGAAATAGAGAAAGCAAAGTATTTATGAAACATGACCCTCATTCTTTGGCTATCTAATTGCAAAGCTCCATGTACATTAAAACCCTAAAGAAAGATGCTCTGAAAATCAACTTAATTACTTCCAATGAAAAGAATACCGCATATGTAGCAACGCAGGGTGTCTAAGGTGGAAGAGATTACTATGAACTGCAATGCTCATGGATACCTGTGTGTAAAACATGGAACATGAATCGAGCCTTAGAAAATGGATTTGACCTTGGTCAGAGAAAATGGGAGGACTGGGATGCCTGGGTGGCTCAGTGGTTGAGCATCTGCCTTTGGCTCAGGGTGTGATCCGGGTCCCGGGATCTAGGTCCACATGGGGCTCCCTGTGAGGAGCCTGCTTCTCCCTTTGTCTGTGTCTCTGCCTCTCTCTCTCTCTATGTCTCTCATGAATAAATAAATAAAGTCTTAAAAAAAAGAAAAAGAAAATAGGAGGCCCATCCATACTTATACTCATGCCCTAATGACTTCAAGAAGTAATGTGGTACAAGAGCAAACTGCATTGAGAAAGAAACATGAACTGCGTAGTAAAAATTGTGTAAACGAATTACAGCAATCACTCATAAGAAAAGCATAAAGAGGTATTAATTTGGAGAACTCATGAAAGCCTAAATATGAAATGTGAAAATGTAATTCTATACTTTCCCAAGGCACCAGAGAGCAGTATACAATTTACTGAATTACTGCTACAAACGATGTCCTGTTTCATTGTTAAATTAATTTCTAAAATGTTCTTTCCATTTGGACAAGTTTAAAAATGACACAGGTATCAAATAATGAAATCACATTTACTGATATACTGGATGGTGTAATACAGTGTACTAAGTGACATAAAAAGGAGTTAAATGGTTCCAATCATGACTTGTCGTAACTGCCTGCATTATACTAAGCTATTGTTTCATAATTTAAAACGTCTTACTATTTTGAATTGAACTACGATTTAAGCATAATATGAAAGAAAAAATCGTAAATAATAGATATCAAATGAAAAATTGAGAGAAACACCATCACCAATAACAGTAAAACAGCACAAGGGAAAAGATTAGACAAATTCATTAATTTAAATGAAGTAAAATTTATTTTTAGAACATATGGATTAACAAGTACACATGCAAATTGTAAAAGGTGCTTAAAATCTAATTAAGCTATCTTGAGAGTTCCTTCATGCTAAATCTTTAAGATCAAATAAGCCTCATTATCACATTAACCTTCTTTCGACTCTCTTGTTATACAAGTGTCATTACATTAATTAGTCATTATACTGTTCTTTAAGTGCCGGCCACCTCATGAGTGTTTTGTAACATTACCTAGGACTTGTATACACAGAAATAATCTGTGAACTATCACTTTTACGGACAGGTGTAAACCAGCCCAGTGAACTAGGTCACGCTAATCTAACTGTGTGTGGAGATATATTCAGATTATAATTTTATAAAGAAATTTTTTTTTAATATTTAAAGTAAGATAATAAGATTTAGTACATTCATTTACCCATAAAAGTCCATAAATACATTCACTTGTACCATAAAAGAATTCTGGCCAAATAAATTTAGGTCTAAGTCAATCATGGGTGAATACAAAACCATGGTATCCGAGAATGGGTCATCTACTGGAGAGATTTGCTCCTGGTAACAAAAGACCCCAAGGAACTCTTTGATTCATGCAGAGGATTGTACCTCTCCCTAGACATCAGTGAGTGCACAAGTGGGAGAAGGGATGGCAAGCTTTGAGAAGGACTGAGCTTACTCAGTTCTTTCTTCTCCTACTTTGGATCTGTCTGTAAAGAGGATGTGTGTTGTTCTGCTCTGGGGAAGGTCAGGGATGGACTTTGTTTCCCTGTGCCGAGGTCCATAGCAATGCTCATGAGTTACCGGACACGTTAAAGTATGGACACTAAACAACTGTCTTAGATCTCAACCACATCCACCGAGCAGCTTTTCCACAATGCAGGTGATCTCCTCTCCTTTACATAACTCACTATCTTTCCCTGAATTGCTTCAGAAGACCAGATCGCGAGGAGAAGAAACTGGTGTTATTTACCCAGACCCCCAAACGCCCAACATCTGATGCTTTGGGAAACCCTGACAAATGTACAGAGTAAAGTTCGGTTGACATCATAACAGTAGGAGGAATCGTAGCTTTTGAAACGGCTCCGGGAGGTGACTTAGCTCGGATAGTACATGCTTTGAGGGTGATTTTATATAGAGAGGGAGAGTAGGAAAGCAGGTTTCTATATGCTGCAGCCTTAGCGAGTGGCTTTAGGCCTTAAGCTTTAATAAACACAGGCTAATTAGATTTGGTCCCATTGGGTGACTTTTTTCCCCATAAATGAATAGCTGTGTTTATGCAGGCGGAACTGTGTCTAACAAATACAGACCTTAAGAAGCAGGTCACCCTGTGTAGAGGCTGTCATAATTCAATTCTGAATTACCCAGGTGCACTTTGGTCTGGTATTTAAATCAAGGCCGAAGTAAAGGTAAGTCCTTTTTATATGTATCAGTAAGTGGCTTTCTCTGTGTTTCTCAACCGTGTCTGTAGGAAGTGTTTCTGTGTTTTTCCCCCTAATGCACAGGCAGCTAATTTCCATTAGTGCTACAAAGCACTAAGTACAGGTTACTCCTCTATATTATTAGTGGCCCACCTAGCTAGGCAATGCTAAGCTGACTACCCAAATTCCATTAACTACCTTTTTGTTACAAATGAGGAATCTTGCAGGGATGACTTCTGTAAAGGAGAGCTTTTTCAAAGACTTAAACACCAGCCCACTGCTAGTGGTAACAAGTATTCTGGTTTCTGTTTTTATATAAACTCTGATCGTGGCTTTAGATTGCAGAGATCTACAATGAGTCCTGAGCCAAAGAAAGAGCATGCATTTTATTAATAGACAAAGGCAAAATAAAAAAGCATCTTATCTTTGTTCTAGAGAAATAAATCTCAAGGGTTGGATAGAGAAGCAACTGCCAGTGAAAGCACCGCCAACTAAAAACCTAAAATGGCAATTAAACCTCCATACCCCCACTGTCGCCAAGAATTAGGTTTGCTCAGGAAGTCAAGGAGGCACTGAAGTAATTTAAAAATATACTTTAATTTTCTATAAGGACATGAGTAGTAGAAAATGAAAACAAAAGAAAGGAAGAAAGACTGATTAAACTGGAAAAGAGAGACTTACTTAGGACGACATCTTAGAGGACAGAGCAGCCTGATATGAAGAAGGAAAATTAGATCTTGATGTCCAGCACACACACCCCCACATATACACCCCCCCACACACACATGCACAGCACGCAGGCACGCGCGCCATGAGAGGCAGCTCTAAATAGGGTATCATTAAAAACCAAGGAAATGTTTTAGTTGTCTATTTAATAAAATCATAAGTAATTCCCTGCAATCTGACAGCTGAGGAGAATGGAAAAATCTCAGAAAGCAGACTAGAATGATTCCTCAAGGGGATCCTAAATTGGAACCAATGGGGAACATTTATTTATCTATTAATATGTATTTATCCAGTAAATGGCACTGTTCAGGGAAAATGCAGAGAGACAGACAGAAAGGGAGAGAGAGAGGGAGAGAGAGAGAGAGAGAGAGAGAGAAAGAGAATTTTCTCCAGTGAAGGAAGACCAAAAATAAACTATAAACATATGAAATAAGTAATTCAACTTATTTAACGAAGCCTAAGATGCTATTATTTATATATCAGTAACAAAGAAAAAATTGCTTTTGGCTTAATAAACATATTGCTTATTATAACCCTGGATTGTGGAATGTATCCCTATATCAAGGATGGTAAATACTAGGGGAAAAAAACACTGTAAATAGTAGGTTAGGATGTATGAAGTTATTAGCAGGTAATAGCACTATGGGTAAATAAAGTCAAGAGTGACTGGAAGTGGGAAGGTGAGGACTAGTTATAATTTTAAATTGTGTAGTCTGCATAGGCTTCATTAAAAAAGGAACATTTAACCAAAGAGTCGAAGGAGGTTGGAACCGAGCCTGGTGGAGATCTGGAAAGTCTCCTCAGGCAGAGGGAATAGCCAACTGCAAACACTTGTTATATTTAAAGACAAAAAGAGCATAAAATGCAGCTGGAGTGGAGTTTGCGAGGGGAAGGGTAGCAGGATAAGAAGATGCCACAAAATCAGAACATTTCATGTTTTGAAGGGCATTCCAACGACTGGCTTTTAATCTGAGTGGCATTGGGGGCCACGATAGGATTTTAGGCACAGTAGGGACCATGACCTGACCTCACAAACGTGAAGTCAGGGATACGCAAAAATTAGGAATGATCATATTAATTTGGAAATACACAAAAATGAGAATAATATTTCACAGACGCTCTATCAAAGTGTGTACACCAAGTGTGGAAAAAAAATATTAGAAAGAAGAGCAGCATAAAAGTTTTATGGCATCCCCAGATGTATTTCAAAATGACAGTAATTGCAGGTGGCCGAGGAGCCCTCCTCTGCAGCTTAGGGCACATGACCAGGAGACCTACAGACTGAAGAAGAGGAGACACGCTAAGAGGAATCCAGGCGAGGTAACGATGGATCATGTCTGCACATGGGTTAGATATTAGTCTGATGGAAGAAGAACGTCTGGGTGGATGACTCACATCAAGAAGGAGAAGGTGAAAAATATTTGTTTGGACTGTGAATGGTTCTGGCAGATCCAGATGCCATATTTTCAGATCTCTCCCTGTGACAGATCCCACAGGACGGCATACAGAGGAACACACGAGAACAAAAATGTTTGGGCCCGAAAGCAGAGAGCAATAAACAAGAAGGAAGACCCTGATTTCCAGCATACCGCTCTGCCAAAGGAAAAAGGAAAGGGTCCAAATTAAGATGATAATGAAGTTGGTGAAACCTCCTGAAATAAATAATGGAGCAACTAAGAGAAAGAGAGCATTAGAAGCTGGGGAAAATGTAATAGAAATAAATACAACACAAGATCCGCAATCCTTCAATTTGAGGAAATGGCACAGTGGAGAGCTCATGGTGAAGTTAAGGTTGGTAGCAGTCCCCTGAAGGCATAGTTTTCAGAAACATTAATCTCAATTTTAGTTTCGGAATCAGCTAAAGGCTGTATGTCAGCTGGAGCAGTGTGGGGCCTTGGGGAAATCCTTGAGGACCTGGTTTCACAAACGCAAGTAATTCCATGTGGCAGTGTGTCCAAAGATGTCTGTTCCCCAGAGACCATGTGATTGTCTCAAATGTTTTCTGAAAGACGTGGTGCCCCACACCACTTGATTTTTCTCCCAGAAAGCCTACAACCACTGTGCTCTCGTGGCAAAATCAGACTAGATGCACACTAAGAGTATTCCCTTTCTTTTCTGAGCCCAGAGCCAGCTTCTCTTTCTCACACTCCCTTACAACAGAATATACTGGGGCTCCCGGGTGGCTCAGCGGTTGAGGGTCTGCCTTTGGCTCAGGGTCTGATCTTGGAGACCCGGGATTGAGTCCCACATCTGGCTCCCTGCATGGGGCCTGCTTCTCCCTCTGCCTGAGTCTCTACCTCTCTGTCTGTCTCTCTCTGTGTCTGTCATGAATAAACAAATAAAATCTTAAAAAAAAAAAAAAAAAAAGTAGAATGTACTGATTGTGAATCCTAGTAGGGAGGCAAAAGTGCTGTTACAAGGCCTGTCCTATAAGCTTCCTACACATCCTTCAAGCATTGGCCCTTCTGTTATCTGCTAAAAAAAAAAAAAAAAAAAAACCACGGAGGATCTAGGAGATCTAGGATCTAGTGGAGGACTCCAAGTTTTCAGGGAAGTGATTCTCAAACTATCAGCAATTGGGAGATCTTTTTTTTTACTTCGACTTCTATAGTTACCAGATAATAGAATCCTTTACATAGATGGTGTAGAAATATAAAATTGGTATAAAAAATTTTTTGAGCTTACTAGTAACAACTTTTTTTTTTTTAAAGATCTTATTTATTTATTCATGACAGACACAGAGTGAGGCAGAGACCCAGGCAGAGGGAGAAGCAGGCTCCCTGTGAGGAGGCTGATGCAGGACTCAATCCCAGGACCCTGGGATCACGACCTGAGCCAAAGGCAGACACTCAATCACTGAGCCACCCAGGTGCTCCTTACTAATAATTTCTCTACTTCAATTCATGGATTTGTAACAGTTCACAGGTCAGAGAAACAGTTCACAGACTATATTATAAGGACATGCAGCAGCTTGGTCTTACATAATACAGTGGCCTATAGACAGAAGGATCCTGGCTCTCTACCAATCTGAAGTTGGATTGTAGTAGAAATGAAAAGTAAGCCCGATAAATAAAGATAAAATGCTGGCTGAACTGACCTAACAGACCAACGATACAGTCGTGGCTTAAATAAGATATATCTTCTGAGACATAGCCATAAAATGGTATGGTGGTTTGAGAGTATTGATGTGGTTAAGTTGTTATAACAAAGAGATCCAAATTCAGTGATTTAAACCAAATAGTCCTTATAGATGTCCAAAGGATAGTTGGGTAACCTGATCTTGTTATAGAACCCAGTGTCAACCCCTTGTCGCTGAAATAATTACCACAGATTTAGTGACTTAAAGCAACAAAAATTTATTCTCTTACATTTTTAGAAGCCAAAAGTCCATAAACAATTTTAGCAAACTAAAGTTAAGGTGCTGGCAGGGTTGGTTCATTTTGGAGTCTTAGGGAGAAATCTATCTTCTTGCAATTTCTGGCTTCTTGAGACCACCTGCATTCCTTGGTCTATGACCCCTTTATCAAATCACTCCAACCTCTTCCTCTGGTATCATATGTCCCATTTCCTTGTTTGGTTTTCTTGCCTCATTTGTGTGAGGACTGTTATATTTAGAAAGTACCTGAATAATATCTCCAATTCAACATCCTTAATCATATATGTAAGTCTCCTTATAAGCCATATAAGGTAACATTCACAAGTTCCAGGGATTAGGGTATGAATATCTTTTGTGAAGACATTATTAAGGAACCTTCTATCTTTTTCTTCTGCTAACTTTAAAACTTGACTTCCTTTCTCTAAATTAAACATAGCTCCTCAGCTACTACTATCAGATTCATATTCCAATAAGCAGAAACAGAGAAAAAGAGAAGGAAAAGCATGTATCTTCCTTTTTTTTAAAGATTTATTTATTTATTCATGAGAGACACAGAGGGGGAGGCAGAGACACAGGCAGAGAGAGAAGCAGGTTCCTTGTAGGGAGTCCGATGTGGGATTCGATCCCAGGACCAAGGGATCACGACCTGAGCCAAAGGCAGATGCTCAACCACTGAGCCACCCAGGTGTCCCCATATCTTCTCTTTTATGTTAATATCTAGACATTAAACAAATTAGTTATTATTATACTTCATTGGCAAAAACCTTGTCACAGGATGATACTTAGCTTCAAAGAGATCTGGGAAAGGTAGTTTAAGATGGGTAGCCATGAAAGCAGCCAAAATGGGCTTCTATCACCAAAGAAAACTGTAAAGAATTATTTGGTAGAGAGCATATACTCTTTTCTTGACACATAGTCAAAAAATTAACCTACTGTGGGGTGGTTATGATCAGTTAAGTATAAATTCTTTATCCTTAAGAAACTGACATAGAAAGACTCATATTTCACCACAGCCAGAAGAGACCTTTCGTTGCTATTTGTTGTTCATTCTCATCCCTTCATATTCTACTGAGTACCTGCTGTGCTTCTGGCAGATTATGTACTGGACACTGAGAACAAAACAAGTATTACTCACAATTTCTAAGTTTATTTCATATAGGGTTGATGCTGGCAATATCAGACATATCTAGTAACTTTCAGAGGTTTTACGAATGAGGGTCATAACACAACTTGCCTTTAACGAATGAAAACCTCTCAGTCTTTTAAAAAATGGTTCCTGTGAACCCTGTTACACTGTTGGTGGGAAAGCAAAGTGGTGCAGCCACTGTGGAAAACAGTATGGAGATTCTTCAAAAAGTCAAAAATAGAGCTACCCTATGATCCAGCAATTGTGCTACCAGTATTTACCTAAAGGATAGAAAAAATACAGATTCAAAGGGGCACATATGCACCCATGTTTATAGCAGCATTATCAACAATAGCCATATTATGGAAAGAGCCTAAATATCTACCCACTGATGAGTGGCTGAAGAAGTAATATATATATACATGGATGGATAGAAAGATAGATAGATAGATAGATAGATAGATAGATAGATAGATGATAGATGATAGATAGATAGATAGATAGACAGATAGATGATAGAGGAATACGACTCAGCCATCAAAAAGAAAGAACCATTGCTATTTGCAAAGATGTGGATGGAGCTAGAAAGTATTATGCTAAGTGAAATAAGTCAGTCAGAGAAAGATAAATACCACATGCTTTCACTCACATGTGGAGTTTAAGAAACAAATGAACATAGGAGGGGAAAAAAAGAGAGAGAGGCAAACCATAAAACAGATTCTTAAAAATAGAGAACAGAGCGTTAACAGAGGGGAAGGTTGGTGAGGGCATAGTACCAGAAAGAAGAGACACACGTTGAGATAGAGAGCTAGGGGAATCTGTTGGGGCTTCGACTCAAACTATAGGATGAAACTCCACAAAGTCAGGCAAAGTTCAATGACTATAGAAAGAACCACAACTAGGAAGCTATAAATTTAAAAGCTCCAAGAGCTTACTCAAGGATAGGTGGCAAGTTACAGTAATGACTCCCAACTGGAGAGATTTAATAGAAAAAAAAAAAAAAAGATTGAAGGAACTTCATTAAACACCACATAGAGACTCCAGAAACACTACAACTTAGGAAGGTAGTGAAACAAACCCTAGTGTAAAGGTTACTCTAGAAATACTCAAATAGGGTTAAAAAGAAAACCTCAAAAAAGGTCTAACAGATATGTGGGTAAGTTAATGCCAAAGCAACACTTTTCAAAGGAATCCTGCAAATCTCTCTCACTAATTTCCATCATCAAAACCAAAAACAAACAACAGCAAAAAGATAGATGTGAGAAGAAGGAAAATGTGACTCATATGTAAGAAAAATATTGATCAATAGGGAAAGATCTAAAATTTCAGAGAGCATGGAATGATCTTCAAAATATCTGATATAGAGAGGTTCAAATATGTAAGGGGAACACAACTGAGGAGAAAATGGAGATTATAAAAAACAAGTGAAACTTCTAAAATTGAAAAATACAATATCTGAAATATATTTTACAAAATACTTGGGTTAGGCTTAATGGCAGATTATACATACAGAAAAACAGATTTGTGACTTTGAATCAGAGCAATAGAAACTATCTAAATTGAAGTATAGTGAAAGCAAAGCATGAAGAGGAAAACAAATAAAACAGATTTTAGTGTCCTATGGAAAAATGTCAAGCAGTCATGCATATCTATAATTGAATTTCTAATGGAGAGAGAAAACAGAAATCTACTTAAAAACAACAGCCACTTTTTTTTTTTTTTACATTTTTTGAAAAATGTATATCCCAAAGTCCAAGAAGTTGAATTATCCCTACAGGAAAAATACAAGTGAAGGAAACAAAACCAAAGTATATTAATAATTAAATTGCTGAAACCCAGTGAAAAATGAAAACCTTAAAAAACAGCAAGAGGGAAAAAGAAGACTAGAAATATAACTGACTTCTCTTTTATAAATTATATAAGCCAGGAGATAATAGAACAACATCTGTTAAATGTTGAAAGAAAAACAGAAAACAAAAACTACCTACCTAAATTTCAATATCCTGCAGAAATATCCTTAAATGAAGGGGAAAAAAAAAAAAAAAACTTTTTATAAACAAAGGCTGAGAAAATCGTTACAAGATATTTATTAGGGTGAAGGAAGATTGAGAAATTTGGATTTACATAAATGAATGAGGAAGATCAGAAATGGTAAAAGTTTTGTCTCTTGTTTTTTAAAAAATCACATCTTTGAAGGATATTTACTTACTTTTCTAAAGATTTACTTATCATTTGAGAGAGAGGAAGAGAGAGAATGCCATGCACGTGAGTGGGGTAGAGGGTAGAGAAAAAGGGAAAGAGGACCTCAAGCAATCTCCAGGTGAGTGTGCAGCCCCACTTAGGGCTCAATCCCACAACCCTGAGATCATGAACCGAGCTGTAATCAAGGGTCAGTCAGATGCTTAGCCAGCTGAGCCACCTAGGCACCCCAAGATATTTACTTAAAAGCAGAAATAAAACAACGTGTTGTAGAGTTTGTAACATACAAAAATATTTGACAATATTATTACAAATATGGAAAGGGAGAGATCAGAGATTTCAGTAATTTAAGGTTCTTATTTTAAATGTGAAGTAATAAAATACCGTTTGAAGATACATGGTAATAAGTTAAAGTTGCATATTGTAAATATAGCTTACAGCTACACTTAAAAAATTAAATGAGTCAATCCTGAAAATAAAATAAAATAGAATTCTAAAAGTTATGCAACCCAACAGAAGGCAAAATACAAGGAAATAATAAAGAATAGATGTAACCATTTGAAAACAAATAGCAAGATGATATACTTAAGTCTAATGACAATTTGCCCAAGATAAAGATGTTGAAGTCATACCAAATCCATAAATTTTTCAAAGACCTCTCTCGCCAAAATGAAACAAAATAAGAAATTAAGGAAGAATTTGATTCTTGGACTTTACGTGTAATTAAACATTTGGACTTTCTTTAGATTTTATAGTGCAAGGGCAAATACTTCAATTTTGGATATTGACTACTTTGGACTAATTTCTTTGAAACTTTAATCTTTAAGGTTTTATTTCTCCGGGGGGATTTTATAATTAGATTATATATTAAAGCTTGAGCATCTATACGCTCTTGTTATTACATAATCATAGTATGTTGATGTCATGATTTAATCTAATTTCAGAAGCTCTAAAGAACTCTATTGAACAGTGTTACTGAACATAATTTGGCATGGGGAATAATAAAGACAGATATTTCAGACTCTGGAGTTAATGGATTAATATCATGTTCAATCATATTTCAAAGCCTTCTGGAAGCAAACATATGGTGCCTACCAGTAGCTTGCAGGGGGAGCTACCAAAAGGCAGCCATTATTATTAAGGTAAGAACATTCCTAAATGCAAGTCTCCCCAAAAGCAATTGTGAGAAAAAAACTTAGGTTCATGTTGCTGATTTGGGATGTGATCCTAGGAAGCACATGTTAGAGACCAGCAAAGTAAGATGGAGGAAAGAAAAATAGGAAAGAAAGGAAAAGAAGAAGAAAGAAAAGGAAAAAAGAGAGAAGAGAAAGAGGAGAGGAGAGGAGAGGAGGAGAGGAGAGGAGAGGAGAGGAGAGGAGAGGAGAGGAGAGGAGAGGAGAGGAGAGGAGAGGAGAGGAGAGGAGAGGAGAGGAGAGGAGAGGAGAGGAGAGAGAGAGGAGAGAGAGGAGGAGAGAGAGGAGGAGAGGAGGAGAGAGGAGGGGAGAGGAGGGGAGGGAGAGGAGAGGGAGGGGAGGGAGGGGAGAGGAGAGGAGAGGAGAGGAGAGGAGAGGAGAGAGAGAGAGAGAGGAGAGGAGAGGAGAGGAGAGGACGCTTTCTCTTTCCTCCCCTTCCTCTCCCTGCGCCCCTCTCGGAAAAGAGAATCTTTCTTTCCTGAGGAGAGAAGAGAAGAGAAGAGAAAGCAAAACAGAAATGAGAAACTAGAATGCACCTCAGAATCTTCCCTGAGTGGGGCACTGACCTGTGTCCCTCGCTGGTGAAGGGCTGCCCCTGTGAGACATTAGATCTCTGGCACCTCTCAGCTGCCTTGAGTCCAGCTGATAAAGCTCATGTGGCAAATAAAAAGTTTAGGCGGAGAGGTTTGGGAAGAGTTCCTATAGCATCAGACTGTCAGGGGACGGACGTCCACCAGAGTTGAAGTGGCCCCGTTGGGGTTGGGGGCCCTTTGGGGCAGGACGTCAACACCAACACCAACACCATCTGCGGCCAAGCCTCCTGAGAGGAATGGCTGCTCTGATGCATGGCTGGCCCACCCCCGAAGAGACGGCCACTCCCCAAGATCACAATGAACTTGGTTTCAAGTCAAGGTTAAGAGACGAAAGCTGGAATCTCTGAGGACCCTTCCACTTCTCCTGTCTGGAGGGACTCACATCTCTAGAGCCCTGGTTCTTAAACTTGATCATGAGGAGAGTTTGCTATGATGCGGATCACTCTACCTCACGCCCAGAGCTTCTGGTTCCGTGACCTCAGGTGCACCCTGAGAATTTGCACGGGAAACACATCGCTGCTGTTCCTTGCCTGAGAACCACAGAGAAGCTCTGAGCCTGAGTGACCTTGGAGTCTTCTCCTTCTCTCCTCCTTTCCCTGGTCCTGGAGGGAGGAGGAGTGAGAGGGGGAGGCAGGTCTTCTGGATCTCACTGCTTGCAGGAGGGTTTTTTGGTTTTGGGTTTTTCTTTCCCATCTGCACACTGGCCCTACAGGAAGCTTGGCAGGGAAGGCTGCCTGTGACTGGAGAAGGAAGTTCAAGTCTATGAAGCAAGACGAAGCAGGCCATTGCCGCCCAGACTCCAGCCTCTTCTTCTAAACAGCTCTGCCAAGTAAAGAGGGTGATGTTTCCATATCTGCACATCTGGCTCCAGAGTCTTTCTTTTAGGTGTTTTCAAACTTTGAAGGAGGAAAATGGGGGTGTTGTGTCTAGGCATCCTATAAAACCAGCAATTGTGTGCAGGCCTTTCTGACATGGACAGGAGAAAGAAATCCACTTGGCATTACGTGTGAGGTCTTAAACAATATGAACGAGAGAGACATTAAAGCGTACATGTGGGGCTGCTGTGACTGTGGACAAGCTCCCTGCCCAGAGGGTAGTGTAAACACGGGATGACTTTTAAGATTTCAAACATCCTGTATCATAAGCTGAAGATCTAAAGACGATTTGCTTTATGTAAAAAGAAAAAGAAAAGCGTGAAATGAATTCTACTGGCGGAGTCAAGCTCCTTTGATTTATACATAATGTTTCCCCTGACAAGGACACAGAAGCACTCTCATATTTCAATAATCTAATTTTGCATTGTTTGAAAAGAAACAGGGCTATTGATAGACTTATTTGGCTTGCACCCTGGGATATTTAAATAGACTCTGCACTTCAAAAACGCTTTCACAAACTCCAATAACTTGTGGTATTTTCAGAGCTTTTTATGGTAATTGGTGATATATTTTATTTTTATTACTAATTGTTCAGATAAATATGTTAAATTCTCTATGAAAACTTAATTTTCTAAAGGCCTTTTTTAACCTTTTCTGAAAAGTGGATGAAAAATAGAAAATGAGTCCAACCAGTTTAGAGATTTATTGGATCTATAAATGTGCCATTTGGCTAATCTGATTTGCACCTTCTTGCATTTTCATGGTATTTTAGCAGTGTCACAGCTCACTCCCTACTATTCTTTTGCTATTGGCTTATCACAATATTCTGAGTTATCTCAAGTTTACTCCAATTATTTATACACGAAATATACATTTAAAGTTATTACACCAAATATAAAATACCATAAAATCAAAGGAAAGCACCAAAAAAAAAAAAAAAAGATAAATGACTTGTTTAGCAAATCACTTGTTTGGCTGCTGTTCTACAGCTAATTCAACCATTTCTAGATACCTTGATAAAATGTCATCATTCTATATGATGTTTTTGCTAAATGTTTTGATGCACCAGACATTTTTTTGTGACAAAGATGGCTACCTACCTCTGTGGTATTTATTCCTGCTTGTAAATAATTGAACCCTTAATTGTTGCGGAAGGTAAAACAAGAAGGCCACAGAAATATACTTCAAGCTGTGTATTTAGAAAGGGTCAATGGAAGTCCTGTTGGTGCTTCCACTGAAGGTATTTCAAAAGTGCTCTCTCAGTTGACCGGTGCTATTTTTCCTTCCTTTTTTCTTGCTGAAATAGGAACATGATGATTGGAATTTCCACTGCCATTTGCAAAGCACGGGATGACACTGGGAATGGAAACCATGTTCTAACCCCAGTAGGGGAAGCACTGGATAATGGTGACATGACAGGGTTGCCATTCTGAAGCACCTCATCTGGGCTTCTTTTTTATGTAAGAAAAACACAGCAGTGTCTTCTTTAAGCCCCTGTTAGTTGGAGCTCTGTCATCATGCCCAAAGGTAATCTCTCACTGATATACATAAAATACATTTTCTACTTAGCTTCCTGGCTTCTTCAAATAGGCTTAAATATTAAAGATGATCCTTGAAATGCACTTATTATCTTCCCTCATTGATGAAAATACAGTGGAACAAGGTTTTGATCTACTCCAGTTGATTTTGATAAATTAATGTTATTCTTCGCTTCATTTCTCCTTTTCAGCTAAGACTAGAACTGGCGAGTTAGACTTAGAACAGCTGGCTCCCTGAACGCCTATCAAACCTTAGTGCTTCATACATTCCTCTATATAAACCTGACCCAATTAAAAGTGTTTCTGATAAAGAGAAATTGCCAGATGCCTTAAGAAAGTGCTTTGGGTGAAGGTACTGCATTTCACTCTCCCTAGTATCCCGTTCTGGAAGTACTTGGAAACACCAGTCAGTATTTCACTTCATTTCCTATTTCTCATGGTCTCACTGCTTTCCTTACTTACCCGCTTCCTCACCTTACCCCCTATTCTGTGGTCCATCATTATAATCATTCTCTTGTAAAATTGTTTATTTTCCACATGCCTGTCTCTCTCCTACTTATTCTAGCAAATAAAATGCTGGTTAAACCCAAATCTCTTCTTTCTATGATTGCAAATGCACAGCCAACCACAACTGTAGGAAAACATACTAGTATATATCGCGTCAAGAAAACCCAAAGATCTGTCTAATATACCAACTACTGACTGCTATTTCTATCACCCTCCTGTTCGGCAAGATAATTATTTTATATCTCTTCCTCTGCTCAGACAAGCTCCTACAAATTCCTCACTTTCAATAGTTGGTATTCCTGACTGCACTGAAAAAAATCCGAGCAATGCAAAGAGGATTATTTCCTCACGCTCCTACCCTGAGCATCTGTTCCCAAACAGCCTGTCTTGCTCCCTGTTTCAACAGATTAACTATTCATCTTCCAAAGACCAATCTTTCCATGTGTTTTAATTACATCAACTTTTTAAAAAACTTGACTACTGCAATTTTCCCTTTTTTCTCTTAAACGATCTGCATTTCCTCTTGACCAGATTATTCACATCAGCATTAAAGAGTATCCTAGGTGCAAATTTTATAAAATCCCCTCCCTTCAACTCCCCATCACTCTCTGGCTAACACAGTTCTCTCTCTGTTCACCCTGAACCAATGTTCAGCAATAATATTATCATTTTAGCCTCTTTCTAAACCCCATTCCTTCATAAAAACATTAAAAAAAAAAGGAGTTTGAAGCAGATTAAACATAGTAGGAGGTAATAGAGAAGGGTTTTACTCCCAGGTTCAAGGATCTTTGTTTCTAGAAGAGGGAAAGTGTTAGATCTCAGTGGCAGTCAATGCTAACATGGAAGTCCTCTAAATTAATTCATAGTGTTGAGACCCATGGTCATGGCTCTGTTGCTGAGACCTCATTGTTCCTTTATTCCCACGTTCCATCTTCAGAAAAAACTTGAGATCAGAGAGGAAGCAGTTCATTCACAAGGAGGGGATAAAGTAGGGAAGTTGCATTTCTCCCATGCTGCTCAGGGCACCTCTTGCAACATGAAAGCCTGCAGTTGGCTCAGAGCCTTGTTCCTGGGCTTCCTAGCTGGCGCATGGCAAAAGAGTGAGTTATCTAAGAAGCCTGCTTCAGATATGAATGACGAGCAGAAACTCTTAAAGAACAGTCATTTGGAATGGTTCTCATGTGTCACCCTGCATCACAATCACCTCGGAAGCTTGCCAAAATGCAAATTTAAAATCAATTTGCAGAGAGTGCTGGTGGAGTCCAGTGATCTACATTTTGGCAATTTTTTCAAGTCATCCTGATGCTGCTAGAACATGAACCATGCATTGCTCCACAAACTACTAAGAACTGGACCAGCTAGTTGGTCCTTAGACTGAAAGAACTAGAACTGGGAGTGAGTATAAAAGACAGAACTAATTGTTGACCAAAACAGAACTGCAGAATCTCTCACAGAACAAAACAAAACAAACAGCTCAGAGCATTAGTTTTGTCAAATAGACCATTAGTCTGCAAACAATCACAACAAAGAGCCAGATTCGCAACAACAATCATTTCCCCAGGATGCAGCATCTAGAGAGAGAACACCCCCCTCACAGACTAGTTCTGTCCTCTCAAGATCGCATATCCTCAGGTACAACTGCTGTCTCCAAAGTCCAACTCCAAACATCAGAGACCACTGGGACTAGCATGCACCATGTCCTCTGTACCTTCTCTGCTTTCTTCACTGGTTCCCTGAAAGTTTGTTTCCAAGCTTTGATCCATGTCTAGTTACAACTGGGTTTGCATTAGAAACCAAGGCCTAGATCTGCTTCTGTTGAGTGTCCATATAGTCAAACCATAAACTCTCCATTTTTCTCAATCTTTTCCCCAACATTTTTAAATTGATTTCTCAGGACACACTTTCCATCACAAGGTGCTCATTATAAGTCTTCTTTCCTCCACTTGTTAACCTCAGATGCAAGGCTCAATCCTCAGTGTGAATTTTTATTTTTACGCATTCCAAAGGGGACCTTCATCAAGCTCAAATTTATGGCTTTAAATACAGCTTACACACATTGATGTTATCTAAATACACAACTTTAGGCTCACTCTCCTCTGATCTCCAGACTTACATACTTGATTTCCACCTAGAAATTGTATTGAAGTTAACTTGTTGAAAAAAAAATATTATGTGTGTGTATATATATAGGCAGCCCGGCTGGCTCAGAGGTTTAGCGCCCCCTTCAGCCCAGAGGGGTGATCCTGGAGAACTGGGATCGAGTCCCATGTCTGGCTCCCTGCATGGAGCCTGCTTCTCCCTCTGCCTGTGTCTCTGCCTCTCTCTCTCTCCTCTCTGTGTATTCTCATGAATAAATAAATAAAATCTAAATAATAAAATAAAATAAAATAAAATAAAATAAAATAAAATAAAATAAAATAAAATAAAATAAAATTACATATATATATATGTATATATATATATATACATATATATATATATATATATCAGTCTCCAAATGTGCTTCTTCTATAGTCAGTTATGATAGAACACAGGGATATATCTAAATGCTTGAAATTTCTTGGGTTTATTATTTAAAAACTACCTCTCATATTCACATTCTAGTCCTCAGTGATATCATCAGATGTGCTTTCAATAAATATTCCAAATTTAACCACTCTTTACCTCTTCATCATTAACACTCTATTTTAAGCCACAATTATCTCTTCCCTAGACTACTAAAATACTTTTTTTTCTTAAACAGGTTTCCGTGCTTCTAGTCATTTTAAAACAAATCAGAATATGCCACTTCATACACTAAATACTGTGATGGCTTCCTATTACACTTAGAATGGGAATCCAAATATTTAATTAGGCCTTCGGGGCTCCCTGTGATCTGACCCTTGGCTACCTCACCAAGTTCCTATCTGTCACTCTCCTCTTAATTCATACAAACCACACTAGTTCCTATGGAAGTGAATCAGTGTGAATTGATGCATCATACATACAATCCTACATCATCCATTGGACTAAATAGCTAAATTTGAATTAAATCAGAAAATAAAAACCCTCTGATTATAAAAATAATATCAGGGACACCTGGCAGGCTCAGTTGGTTAAGCACCTATTTTCGGCTCAGGTCATGATCTCCAGGTCCTGGGATCCAGCCAGGAGTCTAGTTTCCTGCACTGTGGAGCATCTAATTCTCCCTCTATTTCTGCCCTTCCCCCCTACCACATGCTCTCTCTCTTTCTCAAATAAATAAAAATCTTAAAAAAAAAAAAAAAGAGTATCAGCCTACAGGGCCAATATTCACAGGCATGAATTAATGATTAAGAGTATAACATTTGCTACACATAAATAGCAGTTTTTTAAACCATTAATAAGATCAGATAATCTGATTAAAATTTCAAGATGCTTAGTTTTTTCAGCTTCTAAAATTTATATGGTTGTCTAATTGTTGATATTTAAATTTCAAAAAGTAATTTACATTTCTGATGCTTGAATTTTCCAATTAGAATGAATTACGCTGTTATACTTCATGATGAGAAAAGCGGTATAAATTTATAGCATTTATTCACTCAACCACCTGTTTTTTTACATTGAAAAAGGTTTTACATTAACAATAAGTCTCAAAAAAAAAAAGAAAAAAAAAAAAAAAAAGAAAAAGAAAACCTGAGGCCTTGCCAAACTAAAGAAGTTGAAACCTTTCCTTCCTAATCAACTGTGATATTCTTTGAATATATAGTGAAGCATAAAGCAATGATAACATCATATTTCTTACCATTTACTTGGAAGATGTGAGTCTGAAAGACTTGTTCATAGCCATCTGCATAGCAGGTGTAATTGCCCATGTGAGTTGTGGTAACCTTAGTAATATACAAGGACCCATCATCTCCAAAGTCCTATAGAAATAAATTCAAATAAAATAAAACAAAATGAGATCTTTGTATTTAAAATGTATTTTAATAATCCACTTTTTAGAAAAACATATTCAGAAGCAAAGTAAATAGACTAAAATAGTGTTTTTAAATTATCAAAATGATAATTGTTAGTCTTATAGAGTTGGATGGACTATAATTACCATTTTCTCAAGACATGTTTTGATTAAAAAGTGTAATTTCACTCATATATACAGCTTTTTTAGTATTTATTTGAATTATATGAGTTTATATAAACTAATTCAATTTCCATGTATTTTTTTCTAATTTAGTTTACAGCAGTCTCCCCTCATCCACAGTTTTGTTTTTCCCAGTTTCAGTTAACTAGAGTCAACCGCAGTCTGGAAATTAATAAACGTTCTCCTGATGTGTCATCACTAGCTCAGGTAGTAGTCTTACCCTGAGTCATAATGTCTACCTTATTCACTTTGCTTCATCTCATCATATAGGCATTATAATCTCACATCATTACAAGAAGTATCATGATTATAGTAAATAAGGTATTTTGAGAAAAACCACATTCACAGAGCCTTTATCATAGTATATTGTTATAATTTTTCTATTTTTATTGTTAACCTTTTACTATGCCTAATTTATAAATGAAACTTTATCATAGGAATGTATATATAGGGAAAAACACAGAATACATATAAGGTTTTATACCATATACAGTTTCCGACATCACCTGCAGCTCTTGGAACATAACTCCAAATATAAGAAGGGATGGCTGTACCTTTTTAGTTAATAAAGCTGTAAAATGACTTTTTTCTTATTTTTAGCTAAAACAAATAGCTCTTAGTTATACCCTTGACACTAATAATTGTCCAATAATTTTATATCATTTAATTATATATTCACCCAGAGAAAAATGATGAAAGCAGTATGATGTCAGAGGTAAAATTTATATCTATATTGATAGAATACAATTTTTTAAAGCCCAGAAACAATCAATATATTAGAACAAAACAACGATACTATTTCAAATATATGAAGACAAATGTATGACTATTTTGGAAAAAAGAAAGAAAACAAATCTCACACTGTTTGTCAAAATCAAATCTAAGAAGGACCTCTGGAAGAGCCGAGTAAAGACTAGAAAATCTTCTCTTCCATAAAGGCGAATGAATACACTGCAGCAATTGTCAGAATCAACTTTTCAGAAATCTGGAAATAGATAAAAAGGACTTGCACCAATCTACAGAGCATTTACTCCAAAAAATAGTTGAATCTCTGTAAGAACAAAGAGATTTGTGGTATCCCTCTTTTCACAGCTGCATGGATGCCTTGTACCACCAGCTTTGTAATGCGGCCAGCTGTGAAAACCATCATCCCAGCACACACTGGAGGGAGAAGAGTAGGCTTCGAGCAACTCCAAGGTCCCATCCTCGAAGAAATGTCAGCATTTGACCCATCTAGCAGCCCCCTGAAAACTTCCATTTTTGTGATGTCCTTATATTTGAGCAAGACTTTGAGCTCAGTTTGTGTAAACAGCTATCAATCCCGAAGGCCTTTATTGAAAAGAAACAACAGCCAATTGCTTAATGTTACAGCTTCTTATGATGGCGCTACTGAAGGGAGATAACAGTAGGTACACCAAACCAAACCAAACCAACCAACAAACAAAAACATAAAAGGAAAAGTGAGAATGGGATGTCAATAAGGGGATATGAAAAAAATCTGCATATTTCTGGGAATCTGGAGGTCATAAAAATGTGCAAGATTGTGCACATACCCAAAAGAGGTGTACTTTTTTTTTTTTTTTACATTTTAGTTTTAGGATGAGAATCCCTAATCTCTAATTGGCTTTGAGGCCCCACACATTCAGAAACTGAAGGCTAAGGCAAACTTGCTACTGCCTGTGGGAGCATTGAGGACATAACACAAAACAGAAATAGAGCACTTTGGCAAGTCTGGAAGACTTATTGATTCAACACATTTAATTAAATACCTGTTCAATCATTAGCTCATCACTAAGCTGAGCAAAGATTTCAGTGACTAAATATAGTAAACTAAAGAAAAATAGATAAATTACACTTCATCAGAATTAAAAACTTGTACTTCCCAAAGAATACAATCAAAACAATTAAAAGATCTCCAACAGAATGGGAGAAAATATTGCAAATCATTTATCTTATGTGGGCTTGTATCTAGAATATATCCAATGAAAACGAGCAAATAATTTGAATAGATATTTATTAAAATAAAAAAGAATTTTTAATGGGTAATAGGCACAAACAGGGATAATCAGCATAATTAGTCATTAGGGAAAGGCAAATAAAAGCCACTATGAAATACCACTTCACACCTACTAGAATGGCTAAAAAATAAAAAAAGACAGTAACAATTATTGAAGAAGATGTGGGAAAATTGGAACCTTCAAACATTGCTGATGAGAATATTGAATGGAGTACCTATTTGGAATAACAGTTTTGGCAGTTCCTCAAAAGTTAAACAGAGTCTTGTATGTCTAACAATTTGATTCCTAGGCATATACCCCCCCCAAAAAAAAATCTATACATAAACTGTACATGAATGTTCATAGTAGCTTTACTCATATAAACCAAAAAAGTGAAAACAACTCATATACCTAACAATTAATGAATGGATAAAACAAAGTCATATATAATTAAATATTATTTGTCAATACAAAAGAATAAGGTACTAATATATACTGTAGAATGAATGAATCTTGCAAACATTATGTTAAATCAAATAAACCAAACTCAAAAAGGCACTAATTGCATGAGTTTATTTATAGGAAATATCAATGGCAATTCCATAGAAATAAAAAATAGATTAATGGTTACTAGGAGCTGAGGGGATGAGATGATAGGAAATGAGTGCTAACAGGTTTGGAGTCCTTTTGAAGTGATGAAAATATTCTAAACTCTGATAGCCATTGTGGCTGCACAATTTTCAGAATAAACTAAGAACCTCTCAACTAGACATTTTTTAAAGTGGTTAATTTTATGAAGACTGTACTTCAATAAAGCTGTTACTGAAAATAAGTTATATATGGAATATTTAGATATCAAATATATATACATATTAAAATAAAACCACATATCACTTTGGCCAACCGAATCTTTATTTAGTATAAAAATTTAGAAATCAAGAAAGAATGACCAAAATACGCTTATATAAAGAATAGACACTCTGCATTACAAAACATTGTAAGCATTAGAGAAATAAAATGAACCAGAGGTTATATATGCAAAATATTAAAAAAAACAAAGCATTTTAATCCTTATTTAAATAGTAGTTATTATATGTCAGATACTGCTCTAAGTAATTCATAAATATTGACGGATTTGATCTGTATAACAAAGCTATAAATCTACTAAAGAGAATCTAATAAATTCCTCTCACGTTAAAGCAGGGGATACTAAGATGGTGAGTAATCTTCTTAGTTTTTCTTGGCCCCTAATTAGTAGAAGGAGGATTTGAAACCAGGTAGGCTTACTCGAGGCTGTGCTTTAAACCCCTCTACTTATGCTACCTTTCTTGTCAATCACGGATTCAGTAGGAATAAGGACAGGAAAAGAGAAGAAAGAAGTCAAAATAAAATGCCTGAAACAAAGAAAGTCAATCACACTGGTTAGTCTGGAGAAAAGAAGCTAGAAATATAGTGAGAGCACATGAGGAAAAGGAAGAAGGAAAGCTGATAGGCCGGAGGCTTACGTCAAGAAAAGACAGCAGCACTTAAAATAAGTGAACATCCGTGTCTCTTTCCTTTCTCAGCAGCAGTAAATGAGGATGACTATACGGATGCTGTTGCACCCACTCTTTTCAAGATGTAATTGGCAAATTTTCAACATCTTTTACTACAAATACTATTAAAAGGTTTTATATGTACACGGTAACCATTGAAGAATTGTTTGGTGGGGAGCCTGAGTGGTTCAGTCAGTTAGAAGGTCGACTCTTGATGTCAGCTGAGGTCATAATCTCAGGGTCTTGAGATCATGTCCAGCATGGGGCTCTGTGTTGAGTGGGGAGTCTGCTTAAGATTCTCTCTCTCCCTGTCCCTCTCCCTCTACCCCTCCTCCTGCTTGTGTGCTCTTCTCTCTAAAATAAATAAATGATCTTAAAAAAATTACCTATTTATTGTCTAACTTTTAACTTTGGAGTTTACTATTTTTCATGCTCATTCCCCCAATTTTTAATGAATTCTTTATCTTTTAATTTTGTGTAGACGATTTGGTCTGAAGATTTTTTCATTCCTCTCATCAACTTTATGATCAAAAGGCTTTATCATTCTGATTTCATATAAATATTTCCCAACATTTCTTTCTCATTTCCTTACACTTACAAAATTATATATTAATCATTTAACATTTACGTTTTATTTTTTAAAGAAGTGAGCATTCATCTTTACTTTTTTTTTTTTCTAAACTATAACTAATTGTGTCAACCGCATTTGGTCAGAAAACCCCATCGCCATTTTTTTTATCTTTGAATCTTTAAAATATAGTACCTAGTGACTTACCAATATTCATGTAGCAGTGCTCAAAAAACATAACTAGTATATTTCAGACTTTACCTATATTCATACCATGTGCATTTCTTTTAAAAATAGCTTCCTTCTGATACTCATACAGATTGATTGCAATCAAGAAAATTACTCTGAAGCTATTGAACCTGGGCCTGAAAATAAGGAAAGTGCACTCTCAGTCAAGGGAGCAGGAGACAGAAGAAATGAGACAGAAAGAGGGAGTGAGAGGAGGAGAGAAGAGTAAGAATGAAAATAAGGAGGAGGGGGGGCAGGACAGAGAAGAAAGAGGGAGGATAAAGAGAAGGAATGGCAGGAAAGAAACATACTGTATGCTCTGGCCATCAAATCATTTAGCTGAAGAATGATATTTCTTTAATAACTGTCAAATAAAATTCTTCAACATCATATAAGATTAATCGTACCACATTTCTACAGCTGCCAGGGTGAGCTTTCATAACACTAGAGGGAAAGTCTCATGATCTGCACAACAGGAGAGGATTTAGACCTTGAGCCCCAATAGGAGAGTCGCTGTGTGATACACATGTGTGGTAAAACTCCCCGCATCACTCCAGGCCACCACTTAAAACACTGCTCATGCTTAGAGCACTCGGGCTAGAAAATGGAAATGCCAAATATAAAGACTGAAGCTGTGATTCTGGTTAGCACTACTGCAGACAGTTGACATGCAACAGGATAAAATGTGGAACAGCCAAACTTCTGTAAATATCAATAAAGGAAAAAAAATCAATAATTATTAGAGTTACAAAATATTTTGCAAAAGATTATGATCCAAACATAATGACCAATAACCTAAGAACCCAGTGTGCATAAGGTAGACAAAGGCATGGGGGCTAGAACACACAGGAAAGATTCATGGAAAGCAGAACAAATCTTGGAGACCAAAATAGAACAGAAATGAATCCCTTTACTGGACAAGAATAATTGGACGTAATTGTAAAAACCCAAAGCATATATGCTGTTTGTAATTATTTTTCTATTCATGCATACCAACCTATAAATAGGTCTTGTAAAGTATATTTTCAAAAACTCCTCTTTTAAATCTCCATGAAATCTGAAATAAACAACTTTTCCATGTGTTGTTCTACATAGCTACCTAGGAAAGTATGACTCTTCCCTGTCTACTATAATCAGGATTCCTTCACCTAATGATATGAAAATTATCTGAGAATATAACCTTGAGAATGTTTATTTAAAGGCTCTTATCACTATTGTGTTATTCTGTGTTATTCTGAAACATGAACTTGCTTTAACTTGGAATATTTTCTAAATTAGCATATGTGTGACCCTTTCTAGTCTATGTGTGTTTATGTGTTTTTCCTCTTTCTTTTAAATGGAAGCAAAATCTTCCAGTCTCAATTTCTTCCAATATATAACTTTATAATCTTCAGACAGCTTTTCTGTATAAACAAGACTTTAATATTCTCTCTTCACTTTGAGTAAGGCATGGATCTTTTCACTACACTAAAATTAAACCAAATAAATATTTATTGAGCACCTCAACATGTCAAGTACTATGCTAAATAATTCATATAAATTATCAAATTTCATCCTTTAGACAATCTTTTTCAAATGCACTACTGTTTGTCCCATTTTATATATAAGAAACCTGAAATATGCTGATGTTCAGGCTGGGGTCACTGACTCCTATGGTCTGAATGTTTGCGTTCCCTTCCCAATTCAGGTATTGAAATCCTAATGCCCAATATGGTACAATGAGATTAGGCCTTTGAGAGGTGATTACATCATGAGAGTGGAACCTGCATGAATGGGATTAGTGGTCTTTTAAAATAGACCCAACATAGATCCCTCATGCTTTCCACCATATCAAGATACAGGGAGAAGCCACTGGCTATGAACCAGGAAGAGGCCTCTCACCAGAATTAATATGGTAGTGCCTTGATCTTTGATTTATAAGTTCCAGAAATAAATTTCTGTTATTTATGCTCTCCATTTTGTATAGGCACCCCAATGGACTAAGACACCACCAAAGTGAGAGGTCTAAGATGACCATCCAAACCATCAGACTGCAGGATTGAACTACTCTCATTACTATGCAATTCTTAACACATCTTCCTCTTTCCAGATTCTCCATTATTTTAGCCAAACCTCAAAATTACCTTTGAGGTTTTTTTTAATATGTATTCTGAGAATATATATAAGTATATGCACCATATATATGTATACAGATATATCAATCCTACTCTACCTCCATCCTGACTCAACCCTTCTAATCTTTGAATCTTTCTTTTTCTCAGCATTTTTCTCACCTTCAATAGATTAAATCAAATGTGCAATTTTGATACTCAGCCATGGTTGAGAATTATGGCCTTAAAATAACAATCTTTGAATTCAGGGAAAAAAATCTTGCACTTATTCTGGACCTCCATTGCACCTTTATAATCTTGCTGCCAATAGACACCCCATGAATATTTCTTCAGTGATTAAATCTTTATGAGATTCTACACAATTAAAAAGTTGCCTCAAGGCACTGATGTCTAGAAAGTCAATAGGAAGAAACTTGAAAACGTTTATTTTGTTGAGTTGATTGTTTATATTCTTTTCAAAGCAGTAAAAAAACAGAACTGTGGTAAAAAGAAAATTTGAAGGACATTCCTAAAATTTCAAAAACTTTTATGGCTACAATTGTCTATAATCAATTGTGTAAAAGTAAAATTTAAAGCATTTAACAACCCATAAATGACAAGCATCGATCATCCTGAATATTCAGGGAAGCACACATCAGATATGATTATGGCAGAGCATAACAACTAAAATTCAGGCCTGTATTTAACCATGAACATTTGTTCCGATCTGAAAGAAAATCACATCCATTAAAAAATGATAAATTTGAAATTTAAAACTTAACTTTCCTTTTTCAATTATGTTCTCCATAGTTCTAAATTGCATAGTACCAATGTTACCATACTTCAAATGATATTTTCTATGTAATATCCATTGCTTTAACATATACTCACATTACAGTAATTTGTAATGTTGATTATGCTAGTGTGCTTTTACTTTGTAATCTTGTGCAAGCTATTTTCCTAGCTTTATATGTGTACGAAATATATTTTCATAAAATAGCAATAAAAGTAATTTAGGCAAACATCTACATATTGAAATTGACTAAGTACTATTATTTTATGATATTATTTTATGATGTTATTTTTTATGATGTATGTGGAACTACAGAAGATTTTCACTAGCCTATTAGATACTTAATGTATATAAAATACAATATGACTTAATGTATATAAAATTCAAACATGCAAAACCAATTATATTTTAGATATGTATATATTATATACATTTATGGTAAAAAAAAAAAATTTACAAAACCAGCAAAGAACTACTTAGCATATAACTCATGGAAAGAATTGTATTAACAAGAAAAAGAAGAAGACTGTAATAGGGATGAGCCTATAAGGGCCTTCAAATTTGTTGTTAATGTTATCCTTTTTAAGTAGTTATTGAGCCTATAAATTACAAGTCCATTATTTTACCTTAAATTGTATACACCCTTGGGTATGTGTAATATTGAAATATAAAATAACCAATTCAACAAAAAATTCTACTAGACCTTAAATCATGTACTTGAATATATATTGCTTCCCCTAGTACACATAAAATGTTCCAAGTGTCTTTCTTATTTATTCTAAATAGACTAGAATTTTACTTATTAAAATTTTAATGGGGAAAAAATAGACATTTAGATGCTATACTATATTCTGGCATGTTCTGAAAGAGAACTAATCTTTCTTTTGGTTTTGTCAAAAATATTAATAACATAATACCCAAAGGTACCTGGAATCCTGGTCCCCCTGTTAAAATTAGTGAATTAATACAGTAGATTAGAGAGTTCTGGCTCCATCTTAGAAGAGAAAAATGGAAAAGGTGTCACATCTATGCAAACAATAAGAAGTTAGGCAATCTACAAAATCACACTGTGTTCTTGAACCCATCAGAGTACTGACTTCGAAGGCAACTGACTAGGGTAAAATTTGATTACATTTGAGTGACCCTCAAAAAAGAAACAATGCACAGGCAATCACCCACCTATACCACAACACTAGAAGAAATCAAGGCTGCCATACAAATAGGTGTTTTAAGAAAAAATGAAGTGATTTTTTTAATGGATTGCTAAAACCTGAACATACACAGTTGTAAGTATAGACCCCTGGGAGCACACACACCTGTGCCTTCTTCTCCATGGACCTCGCTGTTTGCTCATGAAAAAGACTGGGAGCAGTGGAGATCAGGGAAAGCATCCCTCAAAGTGAAGTTCTGATGTTGTGTAACATATTGTAGTTCTACTGCTGAGGAAAAAATCAACGATTCTTGCCTGGAGTCTTTTCCCAGTGGAATGAAGTTTTAACCTTCTGAAGAAAGGCAGCAAATCCTGTTACTTTCAGTGGGTGAAAACATCCTGAGTTTGGGAAAAGGAGAAAGGCAAGAAATCCTTCTACTTTTAGAAAATTAAAGATCCCTTGCCACTGGTGGCAGGCAGGATCACTGAGAAACTTCTGCTCAAAAAACTCAGAGGCACATGAACAGCCTAAGGCTAAGGCTGAATAATAATAATAATAATAAAAATACAGAATCCTTTCTTGCTCCTCAGCACCTCAGTTCCAAGAACCAGGAAACAAACAAGAACAGAATACCACTAATGGAGGGACATGGAGAATGGAGAGACAGCTTCTCTGAAGCACAAGCTTACAGGGAAAATCTAAAGCTGAGGATGGACTAAAAGCAATCAAGAATTTTCTCAGATAACCAATCTAGCTCCCACCCTAACCAAAAGTGGCCACCAGAGGAACTTGAAGGTGATGGTGCATTGAGGGTAATCATAGCAACCAACAAAATGGAAACATGGCTCAACTCCTCAATAAAGGCCTAGCACAAAAAGAGTCATACCTATTTCCAGGCATAAATACTATTTACCTTGGTTTCTACCACCCCACATAGAATATGTGGATTTCAGCTACAAATTATGAGACACACAAAATTGAGAAGAAAAATAATCTGCTGTTGAGAGACAAAACAATCAATAGAACTAACCTCAAATATAAATCTATTGTTAGGAAAATCAGATAGGGGATAAAATAACTATGATGAACATGTCACAGGCTCTACTGGAAAAATCTGAAGACATTATGAATAGATGGGTAATTTCAGCAGAGAAATAGAAGCAATAAGAATGTGTCAAAGGACATGCTGGGAATAAGTTTAAAAACACACATAGTAACAGAGATGAAGAGTGCTTTTGGCAGGCTCATCTGTATGCCTGACACATCGAAAGAAAGACTCAGTGAACTTGAATATAGGTCAGTAGACATTACTCAAATGGAAACACACATATGAAAATAGTGAAACAGAGAGAGAGAGAGAGAGAGAACTGAGCATCCAAGAGCTGTAGGCCAATATCAGTCTAAAATATGTGTAATTGGAATCCTAGAAGGAAAAAAAAAGAGGGACAATGGAGAGAAAAATGCTTGCAAATGAATAGTCAGGAATTTTCTAGAAATAACAAATTAAAAAAGAAAAAAAAACAACCAAATAACAAATATATTCATACTGCTGAAGACCAAAGATAAGGAGAAATGTTAAAGGCTGTCAGGAAAAAAAAAATGTATATAATCATCTTTAAGAAAAGTCTCTCGGATTTTTGAGACCAGGTATAACCAGAGTAAAGGTATCAACATGTTTGGAAAAGCATTATGCATAATGTAGAGGGGTGAATGATCTAATAAAGAGGTTAAGAAAATCAGAGGAGTGAGGGAATCATATCAATTTTCCAACATAAAATGAGAGAAGTTCTCTTTGCCTGACCAAGGAAAGTTGGACCATTCAGTCATCTATAACATTGTAAATATCAATCAAGCAATCAATTATATGGCCATCTATAAATCAAAAATACATACAATCTTAAAATAAAGTGATCAATTCTGAGGCTATTTAAATTATAAAACTAATCATCTCTTGGTATTTGTACCTAAATAATATTCATTTCTAATCATTTCTTTTTAATAGCACCCACTTCTTATTTTCAATGTAATTTTGATAATTATCTTCTCCATATCTGCTTGGGTTGATTATAATATTCAGTTAAATTATGTTTAATATTAATTGATAAATATTTTAAATTTCTTGGATTAAATCAGCAAATAATATTATGCAAAAAATCCACTTAGCATTATTTCCATGAATCATCAGTCTTGAATCAGAAGAGCTCAGGGAACCAGAAGAAAGCAAGCACTTGATCCAAAACCTAATCAACAGGCAGAAACCACACAGGAATATGAGCATGGAAATTTCAATTAGAAATTACTGTTAACAGTGAATTAGAGCAATGGGTAATTGTCTACTAAGAATAAAGGGTACTCTAAACAATGTAGGAATAACAGATATAGGAGCAATCATTACCCCAAGAGGTGAGATAGTTAAGCCTGGGGAAGAGACTCCTCCTCTCCTGCATTGTTGATGCCCATAACTCTTTGTAGAGGACATGTCTATGGCTCATTAGAGGGTAGAAAAATTCACTAAGGCTACAAAGCTTCTACAGGAGAAAATGTTCATAGGTGGCACCCTGTTGGAACATCCCACTGAACAGCCACTATGGTGTTGCTGGAGAAATCTGCCCACAGGGACTACCATAAGCTGTTATAAATCACGACTTTTAGAGCCAAGGGACTAAGCCAGGGGTTACGTGAAGCCTCGGCACTAAGAAAGTTGCACACAGTGCAGGAGTCTGCCAAGAAATACACACCAGAACTTGGAAGAGAAACCTTCCTACTCGAGTGTTCTAGTACTCCCTACTAACAAACCATGCCATCTGCCATAGCGGAACTGTTTACACATATATTATTGCAGAACTGTCATTTAAGGGTTATTAGAGAGGAGAGACAATGCATCAATAACTAGTACATCAATTTTCAGTATCTCTCAAGAAAAATGCCTAACTAAGAAAGCAAATGGTTAGCTGTCTGGTCTACTGCAAGCCACATGTTTTGCACTACATACACTTTCTGTCCTAATCGTTCACCAATAAGGGGGAAAAAACAGGTAACATACGGAGAATAAATTCAAAAGTATCCCAGAGCTGGTGACATCGTTATTTGCGATTTATGAAAACTCCTCAAGATGTAGATTTGTGGCTTATGCATTTGTCTGTATCATTTTTAAAAATATTTTGATAAAGACTCTTAAATAAAACATCCATGTTGCAAAGTTTAATTTCTGATTATTACTGCCTGAACATAGCACTCCACAGAAACCATGTACTTAGCCCTATTGACACTTATTTCTCTCTGTTGTAATTTCCTATTCAATTGCAATGCTCAGAATTGAAAATAATTTTATTTTCAGCCCCTCAATAAAGGTTTGTTGAAAAAGAATTGAAGAATGAGTTTATTTTGGAAGTAAAGACTTGTCAGTTATTCAAAACAGGTATTTTTACATGACTTCTTGGATGTTTCCCATTTTTCCTGTAAGTCAAGATAATTCTTTATATATCAAGAAGCTGCTGTCAACACATTATTTCATGGTAAAAACCAACTGACCCCCATTTCATTCACTAAGTACTTGCCCTTCAATGAAATTTACTAGTTGGCAACCTTGTCTTTGCCCTTCAATGGAAAATCATTCCACATCTTAGAAGGTAGGTCTTTTCAACAGTGTTTGTTAACCTAAGAATCCCCTTTTGTGGTAGACTAATTTCATAGATGGTCTCAATTAACTGCTATTTTGAAACAATGCCATTTGCTTTATAACTTTCTAGTCCTCTCCTCTTTGATCTTGAGTTTTGTTGCATTAGTTACTCTGGCTAAAGGAATGTTGGCAAATGTGATGCAAGCAGAGACTGGAAGGAAGGAAAGTGCATCTCTGCTTGCCTTATTTCCTGCTGTGTCCTGCTCTCTTTTGGATCCTTGGCATCAACAAGAGGATAAACTGAGATTAGCCTGCTAGAAAGTGAGAGACCACATGGAGCAGAGCTAAATTATCCCAACCGAGGCTATTGAAGACAAGGCGGTTCATAGCTTACACACAAGTTATTGCATTAGGAGTGAGAAAATTAATCAAGTCCAGTGTAGTTCAATCTAGGTCAGCAGGACCTCCAAGCTGACCCAAAATCTTGCAAGAAATAATGAATGGTTGTGATTTTAAGTCATGAAATTTTGGAATAATGTGTCATGTAGCAATGTCTATTTAGTGTAACTTTTTATCTCTGGCTGAAGTTTTTCTCTTGATTAATTTTTAATTATTAGAATTTTGTTTTGTTGTTTTATTTTCTTAAGAAATAACATCCTTAGCACTTCACTGGAGTTACTGCATAGGCAAACTGAATACTAACCAAGAAGTCACACTGAGATTGTTATATGAAATAGTCACTCGGATTTCTCAATAGCTGGAGAGCATTTTTCTTCCTATCAGCGATGAAGAGATTGTAAATCTGAACTGCATCACAACCAAAATGCAGAATATTACGTACAATGAACTTTAAAATTACTTAGGATGAGTTAAGAGCGTAAGTTTAAAATCTACAAATGTTGAATCTACTAAATAATATACTTGATGGAAAAAATAAATTAAAAATTAAATATACAATAGTAATGTTCTGATTTTTTCAAGAAGGTTCACAAGATTTAAACAAAAAAATGTTTTTAAAATCATTTGGAGGGAGGCCTTGGCCGCTCAGCAGTTGAGTGTCTGCCTTTGGCTCAGGGCATGACCCCGGGGTCCAAGGATTGAGTCCCACATCAGGCTCCCTGCGAGGAGCCTGCTTCTCCCTCTGCCTGTGTCACTGTCTCTCTCTCTGTGTCTCTCATGAATAAATAAATAAAATCTTAAGAAAATAAAGTAAACTCATTTGGAAATCTTTTACAATACAAAGGTGCTAATTCAATAAATGTAGACTTAACTATTTCACTAGATGGGACCTAACCCCCAGGTTGTTATTAAGTAGCGTAGTAAGTTTGATGATGGCCAATGAGACAATAATGATGAATAGCTGCATAAAATTGAGCAGTCTGATGCTCTGAATCGTTCTGAAAACTTGGGGAAAGGACCTTGTGATTTCATGATAAGTTAAGAAATATTGTGTATATGAGACCTTCATTACTGAATCTTTCTTCTGTGTGCACTAAGATGATACCACTGTTACTGGCTCAGCTGTCTTTTATAAGTTAAGAGAGAACGGACAGTATTGTTCTGCTAATTGCACACACCACAGCTAAAATATAGATCCTATTTGAAAACAATGAATCTTTTTTATATTAATGCTACCCATTTCCGAGATAAGAATAAATAAGACTTTAAAAAATGAAGAGCATTAAATGCCTTCTCTAAGACAATTTATTTTTTTCCAGAAATGTTTATTGGGTATCTCCTCTTCACCAACCACTCTGAACCTCAAGCAAAGACTGCTTAGCTGTCTTTTCAGATGTCCTATGGGAAAGGATAATTTCCTTGTAACTAATCACAAAGAAAAAGATATAATCGGTATCAAGGACCTGAATAAGGCTGATTATTCTCTCCTAATCTTAAAAAAAGTTTCAACTCTCTAATTCAATGTATACTTATGCAGAACAAAGATGTTTATAGTATTTATAGGATTTGATTATTTATCCTCCTGAAATGTTTATTTTTCTTTCTACTTTTTCCTTTTTCTTCAGCTTTGCTAGTTGATATTACATATCCACGCATGCACACTTTTCCCATCAAAACTGTGCTTCTTAGAGAAGCCTTGCTGTTGCTTTTGCTAACAACACTTCAGTTCTAATTATTTATTTAAGAATTTATTAAATATTTTTGAAAAATCAAAACTCAGATTTGAAACCCAGCTTTGTCACAGACTGATTCTAAGACACTGGAGATAGTTGTTTCTTCTATCTTCGTTTTCCAAGTGTACAAATTGGGAATGAAAGCATTTCCTCTCTTTATCTCACAAGAAGATATAAGGAGAAAATGAAAATGAAATGATGTTTTGGAAAGCACTTTGTAAATTACAATACCATGTGAGATCACTATGATAAGGAATTAATAGTTCACATACTGACACATCTAACTTGGCATGCACTGCAGGCTTCCAGATGGAAGGTAAACATTTTAAAATAACAAGAAATAAAACTTCATTATTACTTCGAACAGTTCATTCCAACATCAACCATCAGTCTAATTTTCAGTTGGTAAAATTAAGATGTTCTAAAGTTCCTTTTTAAGTGAAGCTGTATATTTTTGCTTCTGTTCAACAGAGGGACTGCTTCTCTAACAGTTTCTTTTCTTTGGGCTACAGAGTCTCAGCTTCATTGTTCAGATGATAGTTTCATATTTAGAGAAAAAATAGGTAAGAAACGAGTAACTGGAAATAAAACTATACTTCCGTACTTGGAAATTTTCTACAATTTTCTAAAAACATCAAAAACGAGAAAAGTAGAAAGTCATGACTATGAATCTCAAATAATTAGTACATTTCTTTTAAAAACATTTTAGACCCAGGGATGCTATGGGTGCTCAGTCAGTTGTGCATCAAAGTCTTGGTTTCAGCTCCGGTCTTGGTCTCCTGGTGGTGGGATTGAGTCTCTCCTCAGGCTCTACGCTCAAACAGGAATCTGCTTCAGACTCTCTCTTCCTCTCCCTCCCTCCATTTGTGCACACATGCGCACCTTCCTTCACTCAAATAAATAAAATCTCCTAAAAAAACTAAAATAAAATTTAAAAATAAAAACATTTTATGTTAACACTTGTAGGAGACAAGACATGTGGTACACTTGTCTAAGAAAATGTCTTAGGAACAGTTTTAAATTTTATAAAAAAGAATATATAATTGCTTCCCCAGTCTTATTTCCTGCCATCACGCACTATCTATAAAGGTCTTTTTTAGGTCTCTTTCCAGCAGTATAGGATTCTTTCCACCCTGCAGTCCTTATACCTATTGCTTGGCATACACTTTCCAGAATAACTCCTCCATATCCTTGAGATACTACATTAAATCTTTTGTTGGATGACATAACTTAGGTCCCCTTTCTTTAATCTATCATATCACTTTACACTTTTTCTTCTTAGTTTTTAGTATAATTGTATCAGCTTTTAGATTTTATGTGACTACTTTTAATGATCGGTCTCCATAGCCTTATCCATGAAGGCAGATAGCGTGTAGTTCACTACATGTCTCAGCATGTAGCACAGTGCCTGACATATAGGAAGTGTGCAATGGGCATTTGAAAAGTGTTGATAAAAACAATAATCTCTCTTTTTAAAAGTTCCCAGGAATTTATTTGGAAAATCACATATTTTTTTCCAACATTTAAAAAACATATCATGCTGCAAACAAGTTGATTTTACCTTTGGCTAGACTTTCTATTCAGTGATAGATCATTAAGTGTTGTCATTTAGATTTATCAGATCAGGTTATGCTATAGCATTCCAGTTTTAAAGCCAACAAATATTCTTAAGCCTTAAATTATTTACTTCATTGGATTCCATAGCATATATTTTTTTAAAGATGGTTATCAAAATTACATTCAATCCTGATATAACATGTGGTCAGTCCACTGGATTAAATCAGTTCAAGCTGTCGAGAACTGTGAACGGTCTAACATTTTTTCCTATTTACAAGCTAAGACATAGCCTGCTCTAGTTTTGTGAATGCTGGCAGAAGACATGAGATTCCTGGGTCAGAGACAAAGGTGCTTCTTACTGGTGGTGCAGCAAACATTGTGAGCTTCACACTAGCATCAGTTTCCCTTGCCCTCTCAGCCTTGTGGGAGCAATGCAGAGCAGCCTGGATCAATGCTGGAGACAGTAAGCAAACCCGAACTCTGTTTGGAGGGAGACACTATTTCTGTTTTCAAAGTCTGTATACTACAGAAATATCCTTACAAATACATCCCAGAGCAAAAGCTGTCAGTGCCTCTGTTCACAAGACACTCAGAAATATTAAAGGAGCTTCTCATAATAATGCATATCTTGCAATTTACACTTTGAAATAATCATTGTGTTGAGTATTACACCAATTAAAAAGTGTACTGGCTTGTCCAAACTCCTCTTGTCGCTAATAAAAAAAAAAAAAAACATAACAATATGCAATCTTAAAAATGTTGAATGTTAGCTATCCTCCTTTCGGATTGCATTTCTAGAGTCAATCATATGGCACATTTGTCAAGTGTTCTGTTGGATGTGTAAGAGTTACATATGCTCTAATCATAGAATTACAGTATTATAGATGCTTAAGCTGGCAGCAGTGATCAAGATGATTTAGAGGTGTACAACATGTATAACATCAAAAATCGTTTATATCTCTTTTCCTTTCCTACCGTGTGCTATCGGCCTCAGAAGAAAGCTGATGTTATTCCTGTTTCAGCCCAATTTTGCTCTAAATTTCAGAAACTTGAGGTGATTGTATGTATGACTGAGGTCAGTAAATGCAATCCAGGTTTCCCAAATCTAGTACAGAACTGCTTTAAACAAGAGTGGGGAGGATCATGTCAGTGGGGACAGCACAGTGCTCATGCCATGGAAATCTAAATAAGAAATCAAAAGATAAGGGGTTGAAATTGAAGATGAAGACTCTGCCACAAATTTCATTCATGAAATGAAAAGGCAGCTTGCTTTCATATTCATATGGAATTACTAACTTAAATCAATTTCTTCCATTTATATTTTGGTTGTGGATGAACTTTCTCTGTGGAGATTTTTATGTACATAGTTTCTACATGGTAATTTCAGGTGCAGATATAATAAAAAATTGACTATGCCAGTCTTCTATTTGCTATAGCCCCTTTTCTTATTCATAAGACCAAATAGTCATCATAATTAAATTTTAAGGTTATGAAAGAAATATATAAAATTACTTGTAAGATAACTCCTCAATTCAGCATATTTATTCCATCAAGGAACAGATGGACACAGAAGATTTGAATAATTTCCCCAAGGTGACGAAATAAGTGAGATCAAGAGATTATATATATAATATATATATATATATATATATGTATCTTCCTATACTGGTCAATTATTTCATTCATTATCTAAGCTTTTCTTTGTAATTTAATCATTAATACTCTATCAAGAAAACTGAGATATCTTTCTTTTCTTTTTCTTTTTTTTCTCTTTAGGCCCTTACCTGGCACAGAATATATGATAGCTATTATGATCAATCTCCTAAGTGAGGACTATGTGTTTGGACCAGAACAAAATATAGACAAATAGCATCATGCATGGCATCAAAAGGATAATGGGTCCCAAGTAAGAGCTGGGGGCCACTCAAAGTGTTGACTGAGAAAAATTCTTTGGAACAGAGATGCTATGATGGCCTGGTATGGTAGGCTTTTGGCCAAAGATGAAGAAACAGCAAAAATACCTCCAGATTAAATTGTGAAAGCTGAGGCTATAGGGAGGACAGAGAAAATGGAGGAGGAATGTCCAAAACTCTTGGGAATACCATGACCACTCAAAGATGCATAGGAATCCAGGGCAGGGCAAGTGGCATTTATGTGTAGAAAGTAAATGTCTTTTCCCAGATGTCAATAAAACTCATGAGATGGGATGCCTGAAGAAAATTGGACACAGGTACATAATCCTGATGCAAGCAAGGCAGGCTTGAGTATAAATGGAAAGGACTTTGGGTCAGGCAGTGCTGGGTGCCTAATGTGGGTCACCTTTTGCAGCCTCATAAGATTCCTGGGTGGTGGGCAAGATGATCTTCATTTTACAGAGGAGAAAACCGAGGCTCAGAGAGGTGACTTCCCACTGCTAGGAAGCAACTGGGGCCAGAGCTTGAGCCAACCTTGCCTGGTGGGCTTGATTCTTTTCCAGAAGGTGCTTAGCTACAGCCAAGCACCTGCTTTTAGGAAGGTCAATGGATAGAAAGAAGCTAAGAAACAGAAGTGAAATTGTGAGGGAGTTTGCCACAGGCCTGGGCTGATAGAGAATGAGGGAGTGGTTTCCTGATGCAGCTAGAAAAATGGGCACAGATATAAGATGTGATGAGATGTGCCACCTCAGCCTGAGTATGGATGGCTGGATCTCCTAGTCATCAAGGAAGAAGGAAGGGAAGTGATCTTCCATTTCTTCTCAGAACCAGTGAAGCAGTCACTGGTTTAGTAGATGAGAAGAGGAAGAAGTGAGGAGTGAGGAGAAGGTACTTTTTCTTCAATGCCCAGAAGCAGGCAGCCACAGCTCAGCACCATGCCTAGCAGCCAAGGTGGTGATCTCCCACCACCCTGGGATCACATTTTTTTTCTAATATTTATTTTAGAGAGAAAGAGCACATGTGTGTGCAAGTAAGAGGAGGGACAGAGGGAGAGACTCCTCACAAGCTCCCTGTTTAGTCTGATGCTGGGCTCCATCTCACAACCCATGAGATCATGACCTGAGCCAAAACTAATGAGCAGATGCTCAACCAAATGAGCCATCCAGGTGCTCCAGGGATCCTATCTTTTTAAAAAGCAATGGTCTTAGATCAGATTTCCCCAGGAATATACTCTGAGGCTTTTTTGGGAATGTTCTCAGGAGCAGTACCTGTGACAGTGTGAAGGAAATAGTAGTGGGGAGATGGAAAGGATGAATGGTGATGTGATTGGAACAGAGACACCGTGGAGCTTGGAGGGTAGGTAGATACAGGCTCTCCACCAGGAGCAGGGGTCAATTTCTATTCCTTTAAATAACTTCTTTAACCTTTTATGTGTTTATTTAACAGTTATTTATAATTTCTATTCCTTTAAATAACTTCTTTAACCTTTTATGTGTTTATTTAACAAATAGTTATTTATAACAAATAGTTATAAGTTATTTATAACTTACATACACTGTTATAGTAACTACAGCCTGTACCACTAATTAGCTTTGGATTAGCATTATGTTATATACGTTTTTGTTTATAAATGAATTTTTCTATCCATTGTAAATAATTGTGAAACACCTACTAGGGAATATACAGTATTCAAGGTCCTGTGTATAAAAAAGTGAACCAATTAACCAAAAAACAACCTACTATCAAGAAGCATAATTGCAGTGAGGAGAATCAAACAGTAAACACACGAAAGTGCTAATATCTTAGAGCAAAATTATAGGGAAAAATTAGGCTGGAAAGGTTACTTTGGATGGAATGGTCCTGCAAGGCCTCTCTACGAAAGCATATCTTACTAACAAAACTATAAACTGGAAAAGGAACCAGCCATGGGAAGGGCCAGAAAGAACAGACCAGAGAGAGATGCTGAAACTCAAAGGCCAGAGTCACTAGAGTTGATTTTGTCACTGTCACAGCAGTTACTTCAGGCTGCCTGAGCTCATCTGGAGACAATAGAAGGGGATTAAAGCTGGCATTGCCACAGTCTAGAGGTTGTTAGTGGAGGACGGGTTGGCAAACAAGAAGACTGAGGATCAGTCAAAAGTGAAAAATAAAACCAGCAATGTGTGGGAAGCCAAGAGAGAGGAGAGATTCCTCACATCATGTGCCTTCAATAATCAACAATTTCTAATGCAGAACTTCACTTAATTGCCGAACATGAGAAGAAAATAAATACAATAATCAAAAAACAAAGTACAGATTTATTGTTACTGCAGAATAAAGGAAAAGCAATAAAACAATTTATAAATACAAGTGACTTCAAGTTAATAAGTTGAAAACCTGTATCCATATGTTTAAAAGAAAATATTTTATACCTACTGCTTTCAGGACCATAAATAGTACATAGTTCAAAAGCAAAGTGATAAAAGAACAAGAGTTTAATATAAAGTAAATTAAAATCGGTGGCATTTTATCGGGCTAGAGAAGTCAGATTTCTCTATCTTGCTCTTCACCAGAACTAGTGTATGATGAGGATGAATGAATTTGACGCTTGAACTCCACACTATGGTGCTCTACCGTTGTGATGTTCATTAGCGCCCAGTGGCATATTAACACAAACCTGTGATATGATCTTCTAGATTCTTTTAACAAAGATAAAAGGTCATCTAGTTCACTTGGAGATTGGAAGTAGGGAAGACAAAGGTATCTTTTTAGGGCATTACTTCAATGAGGGCATATTATGCTATAAAACTTCAGAGCAAACTCCTGCTTGTGAACTGAGAAGCTGGTTAACAGTGTTTGGGGACAGGGGGCTATAGGGAAAGGTGGTGATGCAAAATCTATAATAAAAGAAAGAATTATGTGATGAAGGCTAGTCGCATACCTCTTCTTGTCTCAGAATCGTCATCTACAAAATGGGAATATTACTATAACCACCATGTTGTAAGATTGAAAGATTCCATTTATAAAATATACTTACAAGTATGTCTGCAATACTGCAGCTGTAACATAGTTATTACTGGTGTTTTGTTATTATAATTTTATTTTATTTTTCTATTTTTTTTTGTTATTATAATTTTAAATAGTTTAACAATTATACCTGAAGACTGAGTACTGAATTTCAAACAAGCTTGGAGCTAATTAAGGTACTAACAAATTGTTTAATCAAGCCTGAGGGAAACTATATCAACTCAAAATATAATCACAGAATTTCTTGGAAACCAAAGTGATAGGTGATGATTCACTAATGCAGCATCTGGTGTAATGGACCCAACACTTAACATGGCAGCCTAACATATAAGTGCTCACTAGATGCTGATGATAGAAAAAGAAGATCCAGGTGTAGGAGGACTAGAGAGCAGAGGGGGAAAACAAGGAGACTAGAAGACAAAATCCCTGAAAACTTCTTCAAATAGTATCCAGTTTAAGAAAACATATAGGTAGATCCATATGCAAAACGTTTTATTTACATTTCAAAACTATTCATCTGAGGCTTCCTTTAAAGAACACATCCCCTCAGCATCTTTTAAATTATAAATTGCAAATTTTGTTTCACATGTAGCTTTTCTGGAGCATATCTAGTCAGTGAACTAACAATATAAGTATAGAGAATGCAGAAAATACAATTAAGTCTGAAGGTCATGTTTAAAATATTAATTTTCTGTGAAGGCTTTGAATTGTAACAAACATAAAATATGCAAAACAGGAACTCAATGTAGCTCATTTATATTTCTTATATCATTGACTAATTAATCAAATCACTTTTATGTTTATTTTATTATTTAACCCTTATTATAATATATTCTCAAATTCTTTTCATATTTAAAGAAAGAAAATACCTTAGTGCTTAAATAAAAAATAAATGGTATGGGCGTATACTCAATAATTGTTATTTAAAATACTCTTGCTTCTAATTTATTTGAACTCCATAAACTGGGAACTTCACAACGTGGTTTTTATAACAGATAAACCTAATCTCTTCTGTGATATTTGACATTCTTATTTGACAATATCTTACCTTAGAATTATAAAAATCAAATAAATAAAATTAGTATCAATATTAAATCTTAATTATTCTGTATGGATTCTGAAAAACTTCCCAGTCTCGTTCTAGAATGAATGAAATGATCTGATGTTTAACAATTATGTGATCCTGAGAAAGTTGGGCTCCTTGAATCTCTGTTTCCTTATCTATAGACTTAGGTTAGTAAAACTGAATTTATTGGATCAAATAAAGTTTGGTCAGTAAATCTTCTAGTATACTATCCACCACGAAATAGGCATTCATTAAAGCTGAAGCAAAGAAGTAATTTGGCAGAGTGACAAGAACAAGAATTTTGAAATCAGAACCTTGGAAAGGACTTGGATTCCATTCTCTACCCTTGAGTTTCATTCCACAAGTTAACTGGCTTCACTGATTAATAAAAATAAAAATATCATGTTGCATGATGCATGCACATGAAGTTTCTGGTAAATGCAAAAATTGTCACATTGTCTTTATAATTATATTCCAACAATCTATTTTCATTAATAAACCTTTTACCTATACTCTGGTAGCAAATCATTCCTATATTCCATCCTTTATACAATACATTATATTTAAAATGAGTTTATTCTCAGGAACTAAATATTCATAATCACTACAAATTTATCAGCATCTCATGGTTGACAATCTCAAAACTATGGCAATAAAAGAGAACCTCTACTGAAATGTAGGATTGCAATCAGATGTCCATTATTATCTCTTACTGAACCTCAATTAGAGAGATTCATGAGATAATAGAAACCGTAATCAGTCAACAAAGATGAATTGATCAAGTAAATAAAAGAAAAGCATCCTGAATAATTAAGAGTCCATATGCACATAAGCTATATACAAAAAAAAAAAAAAAATGTAATTATATCTATGGTAAAAAGATTCTGATTTTTTTAGCACTTTAAATATAAAAATCTTTAAAGATGAAAAATATTTAAAGAGTCATGCAATACTTTTGTTATCTCACAAATACATTATTAATTTTTTCATTGTAAGCAGATCAATTCATGTAGCACAGTAAGGAATAGTAAAATAAGTGACAATGGGATTTATTTACCCTCATTAGATCAAATAACCATTATAACTAAATGGTATAAATATTCTCCATTCTTCAGTGCTGCTATATTTAAACTATCAGTTTATTTTCAGAATCATCATTTTTTTCATAATTGTTTGTATATAAACTTTTTACTGAGCTATCAGGCAATATATTTTTTAAAATGTAGTACACTTAGCTTTCCTTTGGTAAAAACTATTTTTATTAAGCCATTTTTTAAAATTGTTTGGTTTCTATCTGCTACTCAGCAATCATATTCTCCTCCTTCTGGTAATCTGATTTTAAAAGAGCAACAAATTCCCTCTTTCTTTTCTGTTTTTCTTTTTTCTTTTCTTTTCTTTTTTTTCTTTTTTCTTTTTTTTTTTTACTAATTGTATCTTCAGATTTTATTACTTTATTGTTAGAAAATGTGGAGAGAACTATTCCAAACATTTTACCAACCTAACCTCTTGTGTGAAAATTTATCATCCTCCTTTGACAATGAAGAAAGAGGCTCCAAATCTCAGCCTTGTTTCACATATTTAGTTAAGGGCAGAAAAGGACTTCACATGACCTACCCTGCCTTAGCTCAGTACTCAAACTATGATTAAGAAGAAATGCTAAGGGTACCTGGGAGGCTCAGTCAGTTGGGCAATTGATCTCTGATTTCATCTCAAGTCCTGATCTTATGGTCATGAGACTGAGCCCTGTGTCAGTGTAGAATCTGCTTGAGATTTTCCCCTTCTCTGCCCCTTCTCCTGCTCTCTCTTTCTCTCTCTCTAATAAAATCTTAAAATTTTAAAAAAAGAACAAAATGCTACTCTACCAAAGCAATATTTTCCTTTTCACTTATTATTTTATAAATATTATAAATGCAGATTGGTATTTCTGAATATTTCTACAATTTGCTTCTTTCAATTTTTAAATCTATTCTTCAAGGCATAATTCCCAAGGTTGTATTTGTGAAGTCCACATTGAGCTCTCTACATATTCATTACATCATCTTTACACAGGGGCCATGCTAATCTTCTCTATCACTCCACTTTTAGTATATGTACTGCAGAAGGGAACACTCTACATATTCATTACTGTTTAAAATTTATGTAGTTTGCAGGGCAAAGTATACATTAGGAGTATGCATAAACAAGTCTAAGTTTAAAAGCTATAACCATCTTATTTGTTTTATATTTCTTTAAGATAGGTCATCTGATATTTAAGAAATCAAGTTTGCATGATTATAGTTGGACAATACTCTTAGACTAAATTATTTTGATTTTTGTTGTTAGGGAATTTGACACTAGACTGCAGTATGTGGCTAAATAAACTGGGGCCAGAATGGTTCGAGCCACTACCAATCTAACCAAAGCTATATTCATCTTGTGAATTCCCTAACAGTGTTCACAATTTTTTAAAGATTTTTCTAAAGTCTCAAGCTTCACTCATGAAACTATCATGATAGGCACAGAAACTTTTTAACCAATTTATAGAGAAAATGTATGTGCTCTTGTATCTTCTCTTCTTTCTTATTTAAAATACATTTCTGCTTTTTAAATGCAATCTGCATATCACTTATATCAGAATCTCAATGAGTCCTTGTTTAAAAATATAGATTACTTTATCCCCAGCCCAGGGAGAAAGTACTTCACAGTTAAAATCTCCCAGAGATGGCTTTTAATATATAACAAATTTTAAGACCCACTCCATATATTTTTGCCTTTTTACTTCTCTTAGGGAAAAACAAAACAAACAAAAAACCTCTCCTTCATTTCCACAAAGGAAATAGTTTTCTTAACCATATTATCTCAGATTTCCTTTAGTCATTCTTTTTCTAAAATGTCCTCCTTCATCTCCAGAATGCTAAAAAGGCCTAATTTATTGGCTTATGCAATGTTCGAGCCTTTTCTATAATGACATTATCTGATCTAGAAGCAAAAGTTTAAAATTAGCCCAAAGATTCAGTTATCAAAGTGAGAGATTAGGAAGTTTGTTAGCACTTCCTCCTCCACTATCTTTGTTTATTGGCCTAAAATGCCTACATGATGTCTAATGTACAACAGCCATCACAAAGGAAGGCACAGAAAAAAAAAAAAAAAAAAAAGGAACGCACAGAATGAGAGACGAAGAGGCCTGGTTCCTGAAGCCATAGATGATCAATCATTCCAACTCCAGCCTGCTTAATCTTGACATCTATTATGAAAGGCAAACACATCCTTATTTATTTAAGGCACTGGCTTTTGAGTTTTCTACTACTTGTAGTCATAGTCAACTGCCAGTTAAGAAAATGTTTAGATCTAACCAGGGACAATTTCTACTTTATTTTTTAATTGTTTTGATCACAATGTTGTTCAGGCATTTTCATTGCATTATTGTTCCTCTATTTTCTCAGATATTCTGTTGATATCAAGGTTAACACCTGGAAATTCTAGCTTTGGGTACAAATGGATTCTGGATATCAATGGAAGTCATCAAGATCTGGCATTTTGTTGTTTCTATACCTCTGTTCTGGTTTTTAATATGGTATTTTCATTTTTAGGCTGACTCTATCAACATGATAGCTCCCATAACATAATTTCTCAGGATGTGATCCCAGGTTTATAAATCTAAGTGGAGTGGAAAGAGCTCAACAAATCAGTCAGTTCATCCAAAATCTGGAAATGATGTTGACTGCATATTTTGATGATTAGACTGAGTTATGTGTGCCCCATCTGGAACTAAGGATTAGGTCAATTTCTTCCAAATGCATGGACATGGAGACATGGTGAGGTGGTTATCTAAGAAGATAAAGGAATGCTGGGTAGGCAAAATTAAAAACAAAACAAAATGCAACACTTTCTACTCTATTACTGCCTTGGTTTTAACTTTATATATTTTCTTGGAGTGCTACAATATGTATTTTTTCTTAAATCCTCTGTTTCCAATACTTCAGTTGCATTCTCAAACCAACTATTTCTTCCCGTATCTAAATCCCTTTAATATCTTGCATTTTGAACTATGCTTGCATAGGGAAAACTTAGTAGAACTTTTTACTACTGCCTAAGTCAGAGTTTGGAATTTGAGTCCATTCAGTAATTTGCCTATTAGGGGGGAAAAAAAAGCCCTCTTCAGAAGACGAAAAAAGAACCCAGAGAGTCTATAACATATTGTTCTTATTGTCCACTCTCCAACTAAAGATTAATCAGACAGGCAAATAGAAGAAGATAACCAAACTCAAGCAGTAAGTAAATAAGGACTTTACATAGGATATTATAAATAAGAACAAACATCCAAAGGAAAATAAGGAATGACAAGAGAAATAATTTCAAATAAATCATATATATGTAAATATATATAATCATAAACATATATATGTAAAATAAAAACTCCAAATAAAAAAACTAGAGCTGAAAAGTCAACAAATAAAATTACATAATTAACCATCACTGAATGGACTCAACATCAGATCAATAATGCCTAAGGAAGTGTCAGTAAACTTGAATATAATTAAATAGAAATTATGCTCTTTGAAAAATAAAGAGAAAAGGCATCAAAGAAAAATTAACAGGGTGCTAGAGACCCATGAAAAAAATATCAATGTTAAAATATGTGTACTTTTAATACCAAGGGATAGAAGAGAGGAAATAGGAATAGAAAAAATATTTATTGGCCCCAAATATGGAAGACAATATCAACTTATGATTCCATGAAACTAAACAAACTGAAACTTGATAAATGCAAAGTAAATTATAATGGTACCTAGGCACATTATAGTCAAGTTGTGAAATTAAAAGATAAAGAGAAAATGTTCAAAGCAGGCAAGAGGGGCAGGAGGAGTGACACACTACATATATTAAACAATAATGGGATTGACCACTTCATTCTCATTAGAAAGAACATGAAAAAAAGAAAAAGAGGCCAAGAAATAATAGAATGGCCTCTTCATATTATGAAAGGAAATGAAAATAAAATTGTGAGCACAGAACTATATATCCAGTAAAAATAATATTTATGGATGATGAAGTAGAGACATTCAGAAACACAAAATAGGAAATTAATTGCCAGCTTATTTACTATATAAAAATATGCTAAAAGGGTTTCCTTAGGATGAAAATAAACACATAAGTAATTTATATAGTACACAAAATATGATATATATAATATTTCATACATATTATATATACAAATATAAATTTATATAACTTAAATTGTATATAACATACAAGTATATACTATATATTTTAGATCGCAGAAAACACAAGTTAGAAAATATTTCAAGCTAAATGATAATTAAAATATAAGATTTTAAAATGTGGGACTCCTCGGTGGCTCAGCAGTTGAGCGTCTGCCTTTGCTCAGGGCGTGATCCCAGATCCAGATCGAGTCCCACATAGGGCTTCCTGCATGGAGCCTGCTTCTCCCTCTGCCTGTGTCTCTCATGAATAAATAAATAAAATCTTAAAAAAATAAATATAGGCATAAAAGCATTTATTAAAATTTTAGTACTTGAAAGCAATAAATGATAATATATAAAAGATACTACAGTATGACCAAGTAAAGTTATTCCAAGAATGAAAAGCTAGTGTAAACCTTACTAAACAGCATATTCTACTACATTATCAGAATAGCATTATCATCTTAATGGATGAAGAAAAAACTGGACAATTTTTAGCTCTCATTAATGATAAAATTCTCTGAATACTGGAAGATAACTTCCTCAATCTGTTAAGGGATACCTTCGTCACAACAATAAGTCATGCCAATTTGCTTTATCCAGGAAACAAAGGTTGGTGCATATTATACAAATCAACTTACAGTGAAAGATTAAAAGAGAAAATTCATAAGACAATCTCAATAACTGCTGAAAAAATAACACATTTGATATAGAAGAATCATCAATGATAACATTTTCAGAACATTTAAAATAAAATTTATGTGCTAACAGGTATTCAGAATACCTACAGTAAATATCATATTTAAGAGTCGACCCTTAAAGCTACCTTTTGAGATTTGTTAAGAAGAGAAACATTCCTATTATCATAGTTTTCATTCAACATTGTACTGGAGTTTCTAAAAGGTGCAATAAGTCAAGGAAAAGAAATATAAGCAGAATTGGAAAGAAAGAGCCATGCCAGTATTCACTGGCGTTAAGATCAAATTATGAAGTTTCAATAGTGTCAGGTGAAAATACATGTAACTCAGACAGTTATGTGAAATATTGCTTAAATCAACACTCACAGATAGCTTTCTTAAACTTATGAATAGATTTTTGAGGCAGAAAGCCTCAGTTCCATTTCTAGCTTTGTTTCTAGAGTTTCCTGATATGCTAACAGAAATACAAGCATCCCAAGGGGGTGGTGGGGATTAAAATTATACGTAAATACACACAAATACACACACAGCTGTACTTTATGTTACATCTGGAATGTAACTTAGACTATAGGAGTAGGCTCAACTTCTTGGCCCATGTTTTATTTTAAAAGATATTGGGTACAATTAGAAATTATATTAATGAAGATCATTGTTCTCTCATTCTCAGGTTCACTAACAAAAATGACAAAAGCATGACTAGAAGGTGAATTTTTATTTTGTTTTTTAATTTTTTAAATTATCACTATTTACCAACATACACTCATACCAATCCCTCCATTTTTATTTCAACATTCTGGTGGAATTGAATAAATGACCACCAAATGATCATGTATTTAAAAAAAATTTAAATCTGAAATACTGTATCTGGACTCTTTATAAAATATATTATGATGATTGTTCAAGATGATTACAGTTTTTATATTGTTTAAATGGAGTTGCTGTTTATCAGAATATTACAGTGAAGTGTTATGTTATCAATAAAACCACTTCCGGGGTAATTTATTTTAAGATTTATGTATTTATTTTTAGAGAGAGAAAGAACATGAGCTGGGGATGGGGCAGAGAGAGAATCTTTCATGCCAACTCCTTGCTGAGCTAGAAGTCCAAGGAATGACCGAGCTGAAACCAAGAGTTGAACACTTAACCAACTGAGCCATGTAATTTTTGATTATAGTTTAAGTTAGTTTTAGGTTCAGTTATTAGTAGGACATTTCTTTGTGTATGTGTGACATGGTTTACAACAGAAAAAATATTTTTTTAAAAAAGAAAAATGACAAAATCAGGGTATTGTATCTCATATCCCAAACGATTGATTTCTGGCATGATATGATATTTCAGGTCAATTATAAATATCTCTTTATTTCTGTTAGACAAGGCTATTGTTTTTCCTTCATTAAGTGGGACCTCTAAAAGCAGATTTATGCAGAATATCTTGCACCCTTTGCTTGGGGAGCTTTAATTTAACGTATTTGAGATATTTGACATGGTAAAACTCTCAAGGACTTGCTTATACATGGTAAATTTATTATTTCTCTTTAATTAAATTCACATAAGCTCTTAGGCAATTAAACTTGCAAGAGAAATTTTTAAGTGATGAGAAAGATTACAGGGAGGGATGTATAAAAGTGAAATTTTCCAATACTGGTTACATACTATTGTACATGAGACAGACAGTGGGGAAGATAAATGCTTCTTCATAAGAGATGCGATAGTTATTACTAATTAAGAAAATGCATTTGAAGCAATTACTAAAGAACAACAGCATTAACTCTATCCATATTTGAATTTTCCCTTTCTGCCAAATTGAAGTGCCGACCTCCACTCCATAATTGACTGCACTAAATTTGATCCTCTCCACTTTTTTATATTAATAGGACTTCATGCTAAGTTTTTAAAGCCTAAATGACTTACAATTCTGAATTCCAGAGATAAGCGCTTTTATTTTGATATTTTAATTTTTCTCGTCATGTATGTATTTACATAGCTATAGCAATGCAATTTGTTTGCAAGATTGAAATTCAGGATATCATTTAAAAAAAAAAAAAGGATTTTATTTATTTATTCATGAGAGACAGAGACAGGCAGAGGTATAGGCACGGGAAGAAGCAGGCTCAGGCAAGGAGCCCGATGAGGGACTCAATCCCGGGACCTGAGCCAAAGGCAGATGCTCAACCACTGAGCCAGCCAGGCACCCCAAAATTCAGGATATCTTCTATATAATAATTTAGAGAATAGAGAGCATATAACATTATGTGCACTTCCAATTTGATGGTTTTATAATGTAGTTTTATCATTCTTATATATAGATGTTTATTAAAAATTGCTTTATATTATGAACAGAACTACAGATTTATAGCAGTGGGTATCTATTAGGGTTTTTTGTTTTGTTTTTTTTTCCTTTTTTCTTTCCTTTTTTTTTAATATTTTTTTATTTTTTCCACGTTGTTATTTACATTCCAGTTAGTTAACGCAGTGTATTATTAGTTTCAAATGTACAATACAGTGATTCGACACTTTCGTACAACACCCATTGCTCATCACAAGTACACTCCTTAACCTAGGCACCTGTTCTCCCATCCCCCCACCCTCCCTGGCATATTTACTGTCTACAAAATTAAGTTGCAATCCTATGCAGACACCTGTTGCAGTCTAGATTGGAAAAAGCAGAGAAGCAGGTGTTGTGGTGAACAACATGAAAGTTGTTGCAGTTGGAGCCCAGTGGGGAAACACCAATCCTAACTCTGCTATGACTGTCAGTAGCATGCAGTATTTTTCATTAATGAGAAAGCAGAATGAAATATCCATCATATGGAAATGATAGCCTTCAAAAGTTCTCTTTAATCACATGCAAATTTTAGTCTTAATAAATTAACCTTTTTTTCCCATATTTACTAGTTTTTAATAGCAGTATTTCACAATTTTAGGAAGTGTGTTTTTATCAGGCACCTTTGTGCAAAATATTGACCCTCAGAAATCTCAATGGTTAATTATATTGAATTAATTTTTCATAATTCACCATATTTTTGTATCTATTACTACAGCACTAAAGGCATAAATAGTGTATAATCAGACAATTTTCCACATGATAACTTATCAAATTTTTTGGAGCATTAAATGGAATTGACTAAAATAATAGCACATCTATTCTATAGATACTAAAACATATAATTTCACATCTGAAATATAAATTATCATAAAATTTTTGAATTTATACTGGTATTATATAGATAGAGACTTTGGAATAGTTTTATAATGGCCACATATAACAAAATAACTCATTTTTAATTCAAATATAATATACAAGGAAGATTAGATATGTCTTACAGACAAAAATAATATAACTTTGGAGACAATAAATCTAGCTTTTTTTCTTCTTTTTATGAAAAGCTTTGTGTAATTGTGTGTCATACTTGCACCAAGGCCATGCTAATCTTCTCTGTATCATTCCAATTTAGTTTTATGTACTGCCAAGCAAGTACCAAACCTGGCTTTTAATTCTGGCTTTACTTCTAGCTCTCTTTGTATGACTTTGGTAAAATCAGTCTCTTAGTCTCAGCTTCTCATACGTAAATGGGATGGGGGGAGAGAAGCACTTTTCCTTATTGAGTTTGAATATCATGATTCAATGAACCAATTTAATATAACATGTTAGCACTGGGGATAGCCACTCAAAAATGTTAATTCTTCTAACATATTTTTATTTTACTGACTGGATTTGAAAATCTATAATCTCTATGTTTTGAGTTATGGAGACTATGGAAATTGTTTAAAAAAAAAAAAAAACAAGGGGATCCCTGGGTGGCGCAGCGGTTTGGCGCCTGCCTTTGGCCCAGGGCGCGATCCTGGAGACCCGGGATCGAATCCCATGTCAGGCTCCTGGTGCATGGAGCCTGCTTCTCCCTCTGCCTATGTCTCTGCCTCTCTCTCTCTCTGTGTGACTATCATAAATAAATAAAAATTAAAAAAAAAAAAAAAAAACAAGTTGTACTTAAAATATCACTGAGACCTGATGAATCTAAAGGCTTTCTTAAGGTAGAAATGTTACAGTATAATCAGAAATATGACCACAATGATGAAAACTGCTTAAAGGAAACACACAAATGGCAGCTCCATTTTTTTAAGTTATTCCTGAAGAAAAATTACTATATAAAACATAATTTCAAAGTATAATCATTTTACTTCCTCAGATTAACCAAAGATGAATGACAGCCATATTACTTTTAATGTGCAAAGAGATGCCAAAAAGGACATTGAAAATCACTTTAGTCCATTAAGGGTAACATTAAATCCCAATGAAATTTAAGTTTTAATTTTATAATGCATCTCAATCTGAAACCTTCATTTCTAATTAGCAATTTATTCCTTTGAACTTCCTATCAGGTTGGCGTTGCCAATCTTAAGCCCTTTATTACAATTTGTCACTTACTCATTTTGGATGTCAAAATTCATACTACTAAGGGACAACCATGTTATTCTGCTACCTGGGTGTACCAAAAAAAAAAAAAAAAAGTCACTGATCTCAATGACGAAGAAAGCTCTATGTCTTACTGACTGCTTAGCATATTCAACTCAATAGTATGTATTGGGAACTTCTTATGAAGATATCACTTTGGTTTTTCTTTGGTTATAAAATATGAATTAAGAAGCACTGCTAAGTGAGCAAAGACCTTAAGATACAGTGAGGGAGCTAAGGCAACATATATATAGATACGTATTAGACAAAGTAGAAAGACATGATATCAATGAATCATTAGTAAAATATAGCTTTGTTTTATTTCTGGAGAACAGTGACATTTAGGGTACATCCAGGCAGCAGAATGCTATGGTTGTCTAATATACGTCTCATACAAGGATTTTCTTCCTCTTTTCACCATTTTTCAAGTGGCCTATGGGACTGCCATCTACATCTCTACTCCCGCTCTGTTTCCTATCCCAAGTTGCAGCAAACATTTCCAAACACATTTCTTATTAGCAAGGAATTGTAAAATTATGAGGTTATATAAAAGTCAATAAAGTTATAGGTAACTTACAAAAATGCTCTTAATGAGGAGAGCAATCTTGAATACAAGAAAACGGGATTTTTTTTCAAGCTAACTAACGTATAAGTTTTGCAAAAATTATTGAGGAGTCTGGCTCCTGGTCAAAAAATCTATGTGTGATCTTTCAGGTCTGACCACAGGCAGTTACAAAGGTTTTGGTCTGGCAGACTTTGTGAGAGAAAGTTGCCTTTTGACACCAGACTCGGAGCGCAGCCAATGCACTGCCATCACTATAGAAAGTTATAGTTAAGAATCCAGGATCCCTTGGCCAGGATCCCTTGTATTACTAGCCCCAGCACCTCCTTTGGTTACCTTCCATCAAGAACCTACATCAGAAGCACTTGTGACAGGCACCTCTGCTGAGAATGCTTTATGGGAAGAAGAGTGGAGAAGGGACTCGAAGACACATTTTTCTACTCTGGACCCAGTATTTAGTACTTTGCTACGCCTAGCCCTTACCCATCCTTCCCCTCCTCCACTGGAGTCCATGAAACTGCAGGGTTCTATTGTTCAGCTTTTTTTGGGGGCGTGAGGCAATTACTTTCATTTTGGCTAGCAATCCACCATGTCTGTGCTGATCCATCTGACCCTTGACTGGTGCCATTTCACGGAGAAAAATGAAACAGTGGGAGATTTGGCACTTTCTCTAATTTAGCCTCTTGCTTATATTTTTACACTAAGTGACTAAAGGCTTGGATGTTACTTTCATTTTGGCTTGTTCCATCAATCAGTTACTGTTAACACCAGGCAGTCAGCAATCTCCAGCTCAAGTCAGGCCTTGAAGTTGTCTACCTCCTTTGAATTGACCCTTTCTTGTCTATAAAACTGGGATATTGATACCTTTCTCATCATAAGTATAAGAGATGATATAAGAGGATGTCTTAAGATAAGACTTAACTCAATTACAACAATCTCAAAACCATAATTGTAACTGGAAACTGGAAGGATCTCCAAAGCAGTAAGTAACAGTGACTGAACACATGAATCATTTACACTTGGTTAAATTTTTATAAATATGAACAATAAATCTTGCATCCTCAAACTACATATGTTTTGTACTGGATGTCCACAGAGGACTTCAAAGTCATTATATTTATATATAAAATGTATTCTAATTCCAACAAGAAACCAACTCAGAAGATTCTTTCAATTTTACATAATACTAGGTACTATATAGTATTAATAGTACTACACAAGAGTCACTAGGACCGAAAATTTTCTTAATTTGTTCCTGTTTTTTCCCTCATTTGTTGACAGAACATTGCTTCATATGCTCTTGTGAAAGAGGCCCCTCACTTGCTATCTATACCTGTTATATTAATAGGAATCTGACACAAAATGTCATCTTGTCTTTCCCCAACCTTTCTGTACCATATTTGCTCAGTAACAAACAAAGAAGCAAAACTTAAGCAAATGAATTCCTTATGGGCCAAATTAATATTACCTGATGCACCCAGGCAACTTTCAGTATTGATCTAAAGTCAAGAAAATTTCATTCCCCACTGTTATCTTTATACTAAGAGTTACTATGGCAATGGAGTTGGTTGGTTCTATGCTTCCCAGATATTATGTGTCCATTTCTACCTTCATAAAAATGTCCTTATAATTGGAGTTTCTGGTTATTGTTTAGAATTATTCTGTTCCTCCTAATTCTTCAAGGCAGAAGTCTGAACTTCTCTATACTTGACGTTATGTTATTTCACTTATTTAACAATATAAGTATTATTCAAAGTGCCACACAGCCCTCTCAGGCATACACAATCACCACAGTGTTTTCACTAGACAACTTCAATAATAAAAAAATAAGTATATATTAATTATTCATTTAAGAAGCATAGTTTCAAATTTGAACCGATGCCTGAATAAACTTGGTAATTAAAGCAAGAACTTTTTTTTCTATAATTTTGTTTATTTATTCATGAGAGACACAGAGAGACAGAGAGAGGCAGAGACATAGGTAGAAGGAGAAGCAGGCTTCCCACAGGAAGCTCGATGCAGGATCGAGTCCCGATCCCAGGGCCCCAGAATCACGACCTGAGCCAAAGGCAGATGCTCAACCACTGAGCCACCCATGTTTCCCTAAAGCAAATTGTATAAGAAATTTCAGCATATAATTTACACGGGAATTTAGGTATTTCCTTTAAGTCTTGGTTTATTCTTGAATTACTGTATCCTGATTTCTCAGGGAGTGAATGGGTGATGGGCACTGGGTGTTATTCTGTATGTTAGTAAATTGAACACCAATAAAAAAAAAAAAAATGAAACAGTGATGTATCTAATAAAACAAGAAAGGACAAATACTCTCAAAAAAAAAAAAAAAAATAAAGTTACCTCCAAAGAAAATTAAATAAATAAATAAAAATAATAAAGTTACCTCCAATTTAGAAGTTTTAGTTGGTTCATATAAGATTTATTTTAGTGTGTGACCAGGTCAGAACAACACTCTGATTACCATCCCACTGTACAAGAGTAACTTCTTTTTTTGTTGTTGTTTTTTAGAGGAAAGCAAATTCAATGAAACACAGATGCAGTAGTATATTTAAAGATCCATGGGTGTTGTTTCAAAGTCTTGAAAACTGCTATTATTTAAAAGCTAATGAGATTTTTTTTCTAAGTAAATTACGAGACAGACTATATCTTTCTGTTAATGTAATTGTACTCTTTTGGGTATTCTTCACCAGACTGTAATTTGTATATTCTACTCTATGGATTTGTGTTAAGGAAAACATATTTCATGGAATATTAAGAGTCTGAAATAGAAAGAACATTTTCTTGACAATTAATTTTGTGTTTTTCAGTTAGAAGGTGAATATTACATTTTCTTATGAAACATTCATTAGTGTTATATATACTTCTAATTTATTTCAAAGTTGATTTTTCAGTTCTTTGATTAATAAAATATTCACATTAATAGGATAAGATCTTATTAACAAATGAACAAGAATTAAAGTGAGGACAAAAGGAATGGGTAAATGTTTCTGTAAGGGGAAGAGAACTAGACCTTATTAAATTTTTACTATTTCTTGTGTTAGTTTAAAGACGTATATTTCATTTAATATAATTTTTCACAAATCTGTACGGTAAGTTGCTGGAATAGCTTTTATTTTCTTTAGAAATACAAAGACTGTGATTTAGAGAGATTTCATGCCTTGCCGACATTTAATTACCAAGGAACTGACAGAGCAATAACTTCAGTGTTTCATGGGTGCATCTCTCTCTTGGGCCAGGGTGCATCTCTCTCTTGGGCCAGGGATTATGTTGAAGTCTCTAAATGTCTTAATACAGCAGAGGCAATTAAGTTCCTTCCACCCACTTCACCAAAAAAAAAAAAAAAAACAAACTGTTTCTAAGACAGAATTTTATCACTAAATTGTAAAAATAATAGCTCCCTCTTTTATTCGGTTAAATTGCTAGAAATGAAAAGTACATTTTACCAACATAATCCTGCTGGAGTGTATAGGAACTGTAGATGCATGGAGCTTACAACATGGTTGAATATAACTTTAAAAGAGTTAAAGCACAATTCTAATAAAAATATAAAGTGAAGAGGAGCCAAAGGTTTATTTATCTCATTAATGAGGGAACCAGCAAGATGGTAAAGATAGCTTGCAGTCCATTTGAAGAGCAGATGTTTATATAATTTGTGAAAGGCATACACATATAAATTTGAGATGTTTAACACAAAATTGGTTAATGATTATTTTGGAGTTATCTTTTCCATAGAATAGAAATCATTTGCATCTCTTTTGGACAACATATAATAAAACTTAACATGCATATTCACAGAGTCTGTGCCCTAATAAGTAGTTAATGGACAAATGTACATCCCTAGTGAATTGAATAATCCTTGGGTGGGAATATTACTCCATAGTTCAATGACATCTTGAAAAATATCTCATTATCACTTATCTTTGTAACATACAGTGTCCCAAGCAATTGACTCTAAAGCATTAGGCAGAAGATGACCCTCTAGTTGGTTTCTCCTACCCAAAATATGAAATAACATCATAACATATTGCAACCATGTTTAGCCCAGGTTCTCTCTAAAAATTAAATTGTCCTTGTTCACCTCATACACTGAAGATTGTCTTTATTTTTATGCCAATATTTCTTGCCATAAATTAAAGTAAATCTTACATCTATAAACTCTAGAATCATAAAAGACATCATAAAAGATGATGTTAACTCATACATATTTGTTGACTCTGTAAACATTTTTGATAAATTGCCAAAAGAGCACATTCAAGCTAAATCAATAGACTTACATATGCCACAGTAGAATAGAAATTAATAAGGGAGGAATTAATATCTGCCTTTGGGACAACAGCTAGTTAATTTTTAGACAAAAGTAAAATCACAATGGATTTTTGCCATTGGAAGAAGGTCTTACAAATCATAATAATGTTAATATAGATATATTTGAACATTGGTTATATAAATTTAAGAGCATTTACTAGAGTTATCTATCATAAATATAATTCATTTTAAGTAGGAAAAACAAAATTTTTAAGCAATTGCCAATTAATGTACTTCACTAACATAACTGATTTCACATACCTCTGCATCTAATTACTTGAGTGATCAAGAAAAAATTCATTTCAGTGTTCTTTTTTAGAAGTGTTTTTACATCTTTGTCTTAATTTAATAGTGTTTTTACTATTTACTTATTTTACTGTTAGGAAGAAAATATATGATACATTTCTAACCTCTGCCAAAATCCTGCTAATTGAACAGAAATAAAATAATTCATCTTTGAAGGAACAACAAAATTAGATTTTACAATTTCTTTTCTTTTTGATTAATCACTTCCAATAGTCTCCTTAACTTTCCCTCTCTAAAACATTGAGTACTCAGAAGGATAATGTTGATAGCATACATGAATACTGTTAGAAGACACAGATATCTATGATACTATTTTTTATTTTATATTATGTAATCTTATGTGTTCTTGCACAAAAGGAGAAAGATAAAGAAAATAAGAATCAACAGTTACTGTTAAAGCCATGTTGTCTTTCTATATTAAACAATCTCCACCTATTATGCCTTAAATTATACATGAAGATTTTGATTTTGAACCCTATGATTGTTGGTGGCTGTGAAGCAATTATACCTAGAATTTTCCCTCAGTTTTTTAAAAATGTGTAGCAATAGATAGCTCCTACAAACTGGGCATTATATAAAGGTTAGGAAGAAGTTAGCTATAATTAGAGGGCAATGAAAAGTCTACTGTGAAATGAATAGTATGTACTTTAGGAGGTCTGTAAGACCAATTGGCATAAGTTATATATATTTTAAGTGGTGCTCACTATTCTCCTTTGATACAAAACTGAAAAGTTGCTTAAAACTTTGTAGATGTATTATTTGTTTACAGTTCTATCTGCAAATATTGACCAAGTTGCATGGAGAAAGATAAACTGTAAAGAAAACCAAATTATTATTGAAATTATGCAGCTAAAAATCAAGTTAAACATCATCTTGTGTATGGGTATAAGTATGCAGGTTTCCCTTATGCTGAGAAATAAGTTAATCTATTTTTTAAAAAATTGAAAATGTCAATGCTTAGCAAATACTAAGTATCCAACCATTTTTATCATTTTGTTATATGTTATAAACATAAATGTACACCTTTATAATCAAATGCAAAAACTTGGGTTTATTTAATTATTCAAACCTTTTATCAATATATTAATAATTTGAAGCCCTTTATTAATCTATTGTCTTTGCTTACTCTTGTACATAACAAGGGACTTGCACTCTATTAAATACACCATGCTATCTCAAGCCTCCTGTACTTTTTCCTAAGAAAAGCCTACCACTCCTCCATTTAGCTCTCGACTCCACTGCAAAACTAACATATTCTTAGACATCTTCTGTGACTCTGCAACTTAAATTTGACTTTTTCTATTCTTTATATATTTGCATATAAAAGAAACAAATATATATAGATAGCCACAAACTTACGATTTTTCAACTTTACCATGGTGTGAAAACTATACAAATTTGTAGACCGTGTACTTCGAATTTTAATTTTGATATATGTTCCTGGGCTAGCACTGTGTGGTACTAATACTCCCTGGCAATGCTGAGCAGCAGCAGTGGGCCAGAGCTCCCAATCAAGCATGGGATCATGAGGACAAATCCATATACTTAAAACTCATTCTGTACCCATACAGTCATTTTGTTTTTCACTTTCAGTGCCATATTCATTAAGTTACAGTGGAAGTTCACCACTTTATTTTCAAATAAGCTTTATGTTAGATGAATTTGCCTATCTGTAGTCTACTGTAAGTGTTCGGAGCACATTACAGTAGGCTGGGCTAAGTTAAGCTGCTCAGTAGGTTATATGTATTAAATCCATCTTCCACTTAAGGTATTTTCAACTTACAATGGGTTTATTGGGATGTAACCCCATCATTAGTTGAGGAAGATCTGTATTTATGAAGCTTTCATACTGCATTGTTAAATGTAATGCAGTTATGTTCTTTTTTGATTCCTTCAATCTGTGAGATTTTGAAGACTGGAATTGATGTCTCTTACAGGTATATCCTCAGCATTTAACTGAATGCCTGAAAAGTGTACCAGTTTAATCAATATTCGTTGAATATATAAAGACTAAACAATGATCAAATATGTGTTGCCCCTCATCTTTTTCTCCCCCCCTTATTGCATATGATAGGAGATTAAATTGAAACTGCAGTAAAAAAATCAATATGCTTAATGAGAAATGTTATTAAAGAAATGGAATCCAGAAATTATTGAACTCTGTTAGGCTTCAATGATTGACTGCTAATAAACATAGGTTGATTGATAACCCTGCATGTGACTACAGTAAGTAAAGTCTCTAGCAAGATGTTACACTATACAAATAAACTCAATAATGCATAATTGTGAATATTAGAAATATCACCATGTCATTGGTCATTTGCGCATTTAATTTTATCATCTCCTATGCGTCAGTACAGTACTAAACTCATATCCCAAGGTTGAATATGTAAAGGTCCTTCAGCTCCCAGTTCTAATCTAGAGAAAAAAATCAAGAATGTTAATAGTTTTATTATGATGCAACACGTATGATGATTACTAGACAACGAACTTTAAAACGAGTCAAATTTAGGGTTAAGAAATATTTATTTGTTTGTAAAAAGTGCACTGGATTTAGGTAAATTAAAAAGACAAGGGAAGATTTTCCGGTAGAGAGATGTGTTTGAGAATGGAAATAATAGCACAGCTTAATAGTCAGAAAGTGTTAGTGTTTTGGAGGTTTGTAGGAAAGAATGAATATGTATGAATAGTATGAGGAATTAATAAGAAAAATAGCCTTCCAGAATAAGCTAAATAATTTGAATCTTTTTCTTTTCTTCATGCAAGCTACAAGCAGCCATTAAAGGGTTTTGAAGAGGAATGCAAAATGACTAAATATAAATTTTATGTCGATCTGTCTGCCTGTAATATGAAGTGTAGGTTTAAGCTGGAGGGGCAGTCTTGGTAGGAAAGGATCAAGTTTGAAGGTGAGAAATGATAAGAGCTGAAACTATGAGATGATGGAAGAGATTTAAGAAAAATTAAAAAAAAAAGTTAAATTCACAAGTTTTGTAACATTAGATTTGAGGGACAAATTGAGAGAGAACATTAGCAGGATTCAGTTTTCTGGCTACGTTTACATGGAATAGGAAACACTACAAATGTTGCAGATTTGGGGATAAAGATAATTGGTTTGGATTTTGATGTGGAACAAAGGCAAAAGAAAAATTTCCTTACTATCTACAGCCCATTGACAAGTACTTGAAACTCACAGAGTGATGTTCCTCTAGGAACTCGGCTGCCTCCATGTTACTACTTCACTGAGGGCAAGAGAGCAATCTTAGCCCAATCCCCAGGACCCCGTTAATTCTATTTAATATATAAAAAATTCCTTTGGAAATATCCTTTGTCTCTAGCCCCCAAGATATATACTGGCAATCATCCCCCAAGCACATGGCCCATAGATATACATCTGAAAGGTCGCATGACTCAAGTTTTATTAGACAGTGATAAATGACCTTTCCCCAACAATAGCTAGTCACATCAAGGTCCTGGAAATCCTGCTTCCAAAATTCTTTAGAGACTTACACTATGCCTAACCTCCTCCCAAGTTAAAGGAGATAATGGGCCACACCTCATGACCCCTGTGCAACTCTTTGCCCAGAGGTCCAGTCCCCAGGCTTTAATAAAATCATCTTTTTGCACCAAAGACGTCTGAAGAATTCTTTCTGGGTCCTTGGCTCTGAAACTCATATTTCCTACATCAGATTTCACACATTAAAATGAAAAAAAAAAAAAAAAAAGAAAGAAAAGAAGAGAAAATTTAAATAGAATTATAACTTAGAATGTATTAGCTTAAATACAGTAGTTGAAGCCATGAGTTCAGAGACATAATGAAAAAAAGAGAAAAATGTTTCATCAATTTAATAATCTATATTGATATTTAGCAACAGTTTTTATAAAAAAAGAATGTCATAGTAAAGTCATGTTTCCATAGTAATATTCTTCATAAACTTATTAAAATAACAAGATCCATCATAACTTTGAAACTGTACCTGAAATTTTAAAACTAAAAAAAATAACATACATTACCAGGTACTCAACAAATTAGCATGTGAGTATTTCATTCACCTATCCACACATGAATATTTTCAAATTGTTATTTGCAAGAATAAGTTCCTAAGGAATAAGGCCAAAGGCATTTAAAAATATTTTTAAATTTTTGATTTTAATACTTTCTGAAGAAATGAATAGTACTATGCAGTGTTCCAGAATATTAGCAGAACAATGTAATTTAGAATAAAATTCACTTTAATGAAGTATTTTCTTAGGCAATGTTTATGATCATGTGCAATTTCACCAATTAAACACCTATATAGGTGGAAAATGAATGTATGTTGCGTGTTTGCCATTTGTGGAAGAAATCCAACATCTTTAGCCTGGCCAATATTCCTAGCTTTCTTTGGCTTGGAAGATTTCAAATGATAAATATTTTCTAATTCCCCTTGGATTTTAAGTCACAATGGCCTCAGGCTTTTATTCAAAATAAATTACAGACAAAAATTCCATGGTGAATGATGTATTATACTACAAACATTAAATGTCTACATTTTTACTTAAGGAGAAATAAGAAATGGATTGTTTATAGTCTAGAGAAGAAAAAAGTCAATAACTTCCTTTTTAATAACTAGTGTTGATGTTATACTCTAATATGTTCCATATTAAAATACAAAAATATAGGTTTCTAAAAAGTTAAAATGAAAACTTGCTAATTAAATTGTTTTTATTGGTGATACATACTTTGGGTTCTGTTATCAATGAATAGCCTAAAGGGTAAAAATACCCCTTTTGTTTGTATGAGATCTCTAAAATTCATAGGCTTAAGGGAAAAAGTTATATCTTCACACTGCTGTAAGTATTAAAACTGAATAACAGAGTCAGAATTCTCTTCTACTAAAAATAATTTCTTTTAGTCTCTGGGAGCTAAGTATGACTTGGGGATTTTACTTCTAAATTTGAAGTTTAGTAACATATTCTGAAACATTTTATTTTTCATCAGAATATGGTATAGTATCCTATATTAAGCATTTAATGCCTTTAAAAATCTGGACATACTAAAATAAAATTAACAATAAAATAAAATTTTATGGGGTGCCTGGGTGGCTCAGGGGTTGAGAGTCTGCCTTTGGTTCAGGGTGTGATCCCAGCGTCCTGGGATCAAGTCCCACATCGGGCTCCCTCTGCCTCTCTCTCTCTCTCTCTCTCTCTCTCTGTCTGTCATGAATAAATAAAATCTTTAAAAATAAAATAAAATTGTATTACAATTTTTAATTTTGATAAAATCTTATTACTATGCTGTGCTATGTTATCTCCCACTGTTAGTTTTGCCAGCTATGTACTAGGAAATTGAGCATTAAATAAACAAAAACTAATACGCAAGCTGCCATACACGCAATTGGATTCTGATTTGAATTAAAGTGATTATTTCAATTGGTTTACTTTCCGTGAGTGATGTATCATTTTTCAATGGAACGCTTTGCTTTAAATGGATGTTAACTCTACATGGTGAGAATTGTTTCAAATAAGCTGTAGGGATAGAACCATCTTCAGAATGATCAGGGAAAAAATCATCAGACTGAATACAAAATAAATAAATAAAACTTAGTAGAATATTTAAGGAGAAGCCTGTAAAAGCCAAATAAAACAATCAAAGAGGTAAATTGAAGCCTGATGAAACTACCAAAGGAACAAAGTTGGTGAGCAGAGCTGCTCAGATTTGAATTCAGATGGATAATCACATTTGATGAATGCCGAAAAACAAAACAAAACAAAAGTATAAAGAAAAAAGTTAGAACATCTTCCATCCTCTTAGACGGCCATAGATAGAGGAGTAGAGATTGCTCTCCTGTTCCTCTTCGGTAACAGAAGAGCTGTATGCCTGGCTAAACGATGGTATTTACCAGTCTCCTTGGTACAGTTATTGCTGTTATTGCTCATCACTGACCCATAAACAGATGCGGGACTTCCAGGAAAAAGATCTTTTATCTTTTACTTGCTTTGTACTGCTGTGAGCCTGGACTATAGAATGCTGGAATATAGATCAGTGGCTGGAGCTCCAACAGCCCTCTTGATCCCTGAGATGACCTTTAAGATAAAAGTCATACTCTTGGAATGTCAGAAAGAAGATAGAAGATGGAGGTCCTGATGCTTCATGGAGCAATCATGCCAGCTATGGAAGGAGGATTTTATGAAAGAATAAACTCCCATGCATTTAATCCACTATTTTTCCTAGTCTCTTCTTAGTGTGAGACACAATTACTAACAGGTTAGATAGATGTAAAAGAAACAAAAATCACAGAATAAATGCAAAGGTGGAAAAATAATATCTACAAGGCAAATGTATTAAATTCACTTTCAACAGTTCAAACACTTAGTATCAGTGACGTAAGCCATAGTATCATTTATAAGAAAAGCTTTATGCAGTATTTAAGACAATTTGAGTTTCATGTAAAGAGAATGCCAGACATAGCAAATAAAATGCAGCACCTAATTACAGTCGAATTTCAGACAGATAAGAATGATTCTTGTGTAAGTATATACCATGCAACATTTGGTACATACTTATTGTGAAAAAAAAATATTTATTGTATATCTGAAATTCAAATGTTTCTATGAGTTTTGCATTTTAATTAGCAAGTCTACCTTTAAAGTTGTTGAAAGTCATAATATAAATTAAAGCAAGTTGTTTCAAAATAGTGTTCTCATAGGGCTTTATGCTTGTTATTAAGCATGACCAACAATGCCATATCAATAATAGTGATAAAATAAATAAATTATATTTTATCTTCAACTTGGTATGTGTCATTGAATTTTATGACAATCCCTCCTTTCATAGATGAAGAGACTGCAACTTAAAGTGGTTCAATCAATCCATTGAGATTGCATAGCAAATAAGTGGCAAAACTAGGACTGGAATCTAGGAACCAGCTTGAGAGAAGGAGAAGTAAGGTCAACAGGAGAGTCATGCTCTAAACCTCATTGCTGCTCATCTGCATCCCCTGGTCATAGCTCATTAGACCAACATGACAATAATACCAGAATTGTAGTATGTGTGCCAACTTCCACTATAAATAGAACGATGAAAGTAAACCAATTCTCTATTGCAGGAATTTAGGCAGAAAGAGGATTGAGGACACATATAGAAAGGAAAATATATGAATATATAGTAGCTGAGTGAATTTAATAGCATATCTTTAGAGCAGAGATTAATACAAGATTGCTAATAGAAAATTAAGTCAGCATTGTTCCTAAAGCTGCATTGAATAGAAAAAAAAAAAAAATCTTCCAGCTTAGGTGACCATAACTTACAAATCTGGTGAGGGCCTTTTCTGTTGTCCCTAAACTCTTTTATTACCACATGTGTTCTAACATTGAATTCCTGTTGTTCTAGGCAGGTTGAGTGTTTCTGTGCTGTTGAAACATATATTAGGAGAAAGAGAAAGAAGCAGGAGGAAGCGTCAGGAGGAGGAGGACAAGAGAGAAGAAAAAGCAAAGAGCCTAGTTTAACTGAACATTTACAATATGACTCATAGAGTGTTACCCATTTTAAAATGCTTTATCTCATTACTTCTCATGCAAAAATGAGTTCATTCTACTATTATCTTCAATTTGCATATAAAGAAGCTGGGCATAAGCAGGTTAAATACCTTGAGGACACATCAGTCCCAAGAGACTATATGTTAATTAGAAACCAGCCCATTTTGCAAATCATCCTTGTCACTGCCTCCAGTAATTGAGTAGGGCTCTTTTATTCACTTGGTGCAAGACAGAAGACAAGCCAAATGAAAGGCTTCTAACATCAAGTGGATATCAATTAGTCCCACCCATAATAACAGAGAATATAAAACCTATTAGTAATTATTTGGGGCCAAATTATTTGGGATACATTTTGCAAAGGGTAGCAGAAAATGACAGACCATCCCACTTCCATACAGTGGTTAAGTTCAAGAATGAGATTCAATAATGTATATAAACATTCTGACTGGGGGATGACTGGGTGGCTCAGTGGTTGAGCATCTGCCTTTGGCTCAGAGAGTGTTTCCAGGGTCGTGGGATCCAGTCCCACATCAGGCTCCCTGCAGGGAGCCTGCTTCTCTCTCTGCTTATGTCTCTGTCTCTGTCTCTCTCTCTGCATCTTTCATGAATAAATAAATAAAATCTTAAAAAAAAAATAAACATACCAACTGTACCACTTATTAGCTCAACAACCTTGGGTGAATAACTGTCTTGGCATAAATCCCCACAAATGTAAATGAGGGTAAGATTTCCTGCACCACCACCCCCCAAAAAATTCCCTGCTTCATGGAGTTGTCTTTAGGGCTAATAAGATAATAAAATAGTGACATAATGAGAATTAATATGAATCTATTCTACTAAATAAATAAAATTATAGATGCAATGCATGGAAGGGAAATTAAAAATGTACTCACAGGATTTCTTCTGCTTAAGAATGGGAATTAGTGGATATAAAAAAGGAGCCATTATTAAGCTTTTAAAAATATATCTATATTATTGTAATCTTTTGTAGTCAGAAAGAATTTATATATTGCCCAAGTAAATATGTATTAAATCCTACCTAATAAATATTAAAGAATCAGAAATAATATTGAAAATTGTCATCAATTTCTTTTGACAGAAAAAGCACTTACGATTTTAACCTTACATAATTTAATGGGAATTAAGCTCACTTTTGTGGGAATAAATATATACTGATTGGGTATAACATTGACTCATATCTGGAAGTTTTGAAAGTTCTCTTTGCTTATAAACAAAGGATGTATTTTATAAGAGTAAGGTCATCTCGATCTTTCAAGACATCCAAAATCTATATCTAATGATGAAACGTACATTTTAAGAAGATACAATTGTAGATGTCTCTTAATTTATTAATATGTTAGAATAATTTAATAATTTAATTTAATAATAATTTAATATAAAATTATTTAGACAACATTCTTGGGACAAATAATAGAACCCATTCCAACTAGTTTTAAGCAGGGATGCCATTTAAGGAAGCTATTAAGAAAGTCATAAGATATCCAGAACTGAGTGTCATCCTTAGGGAATGAAAAGCCAGGGAAAAAAAGCACAGGCCTCATGTTGAGACTGACCCATGAAGATCCAACTGAAGCTGAACACGGACCAACTCTAGAATTTTTATCACTGACGTCCTTGCAAGTAGGATCTGCTGCCACAGCACTCACCAGGTAGGAGGGAGGGGAGAGGGAATTCTCTAAAGCACCTGCAATTCCCTGTTCTTGCTACAAAATGACACCTTGTTCAGCAGTGTCTTTGTTGCAGCCTTATTCACATATCTGCTCCCTAACTGTGAAGAAGGCTAATTAAGGTAACTAAGTTTCTGGCTTGGAAAAGCAAAGAACCAAAGCACTGCCAAAATATTTGTAGGGTTGTTCAAAAGATGTTGAATAATTAGATGACACATAAGATGTTCACTAGAGACAGTACTGACTCTCTCCTTCTCCGAATATATATATATATATATATATATTATGTAGTTAATACTAGGTTATTATATAACAAATGTAATAATATATATACTATAACATATGGTTGATTATATAATCATTTAATATATTTAATGCAGTTATATATAAAAATTATATGGTTAGTTTATTAACTAATAAACTCTATATATAGATGGATAGATACCGATAAATAGTTTATTTACATGATGAATATTATAGCAGACTTCAAGCAGGAATAAGTATAAAACAAAACACGGTAAGTAATATTTTACTAAACTAAACTGTTTATTTCACACTTTAGTTACATTGGTAAAGGCATTTAAATGTAAACACCGTAATATATTGGGAAATTTAATAAATATCCCTTTCAAAAATATCTCTGCAGTTTTGTTTGGAAGGCTGGTAGCTTGTAATATGTACATTATGGGTTATGAATGTTTATCCAACTTATTTAACTATGACTTGTAATGAAATGGAAACTTTCTAAATCTTAAAGATGTTTTTAAAATTCTCAAAATGTATCTGTTCTGTGCATGTAGTCAAAGTAACTTTATCCAATAAAAATCAATTTACTGATGCCAGAATTTATCTAATACTTACAAATTTTTTGGACACCTAACTTACCTATAATAATTTTCTTAGAAATTTCAAGTTTCTAGAACAGAATCAGAAGTTAGGAAGTAAACAAAATAATTTGCAAGATACATGCACAAGAATGAGCTCATTTTTTACAATTTTTCCACAGAATATTGCTCATAACATATACTTCCTTATTGAAACAACTCAAATGAGATTTTTGAGGTATTCAAACCACAGCACCATAGAATACATGGGCCTCTGGATATCACAGTGGAAAACTTGATAGTAGGAACGAAGATAGAAAAAGATAAAATGTAGACGTAACAACATATAAGCAAGCCCAAGGTGGCTTTATCTAAGGCTGTATCTCTCAAAGATTCTTATATGCTGCTGAGATGATAGCTATTCTAATGCACAGTGTTCTTGATATCATAAGAATTAAATATCATACTCCATTTACTCTCTGAAGAAATTTCGATGTAAGCAAATTTAGGCAAAAATGTTAAATTAAAAAATTAAAATTGGAAAGCTTATGTTTTGAATCATTTGAGGACATGAAACAAGAATATTAGTAAGATGTAATACATAGGAATGACTCTCTTGGATCTGTGTTTTAGGGGTTCTTTAGGAAGCAACAAAGAATGAGCAAATAGGTGCTGGCTTTTCTGAACAACAATAATAAAAAAATGAAAATTTATATGTATAGAGAACATAAATTCCCAAATCACTAAGACAACGGATTGTCCTATGTCATTTCCATGGGCATCCCATAACAAACGAGCTTTAGCTCTTTTCATCATCTAGGATGATATATACTTTTTAACCCTCAACTCGAATCACACAGCACAGAAGGAACAGATAATAACCTGTTTGTTTCCTTTTCAAAGCCGTACTCTTTGACACTGGTTTCAAATGAGAGTCTGAATCTCTAAGAGTGAACCTGAGTAGAGAAATTTATTCCCATTTCATTCTAGGAAAATAAATCATTTATTGCTTGATTAATATTCATTATTTTTAATACCTTATAAAGTGTTTGAAGCAAAGACTGCCTTTACCCCCATCTAACACCTCACAAGCTATAGGCTGTTGCTCAACCACACCTGCAAATACGTAAGGCTTGATTGTTGGTAACTGTAGAAATTCTGACAGTCAGACAGCATTGGTTTAAGCTACTCGGATCCCACTAGCACAGTGCTCCATCGCCATACCTACACCAGTGATTTGGATCATTTCAAACGACCTATCGAGCACACAGTGCTCCAATATTCTCTCCTACTCTTCATCCAACATCATTAAGCTCCTCAGGTTTCACCAAGTCAGGAGCCCATCATGTGAAATAGGCAAATCAGAAAGCAACATCTGTTGATGTACTCACATTGATGTCTTCCAGATCTAAATTATTTAGAATAATATTGTTCCTTTTCCAGATGATGGGGGGTCTCAGTGCCCCCTGAATGGCACAGCTCAGGACAGCACTTTGTCCCACAGTTGCCGCTGTGATGCTCAGTTTCTGATCTTCAGGCAGACTCAACTGGATAACCTCTGCAAAGATAAAGTGTCAGTAATGTTGATGAGCATGTCGTTTTATAAGGTTAATTAGTATAAAGTTTCTGAATACTAGTCATTAAGGCTTTTAGTTTGAATAAAATGGAAAAAAAGCTTGTGATGAAATGAAAAAAAAAAGAATAAATTGTTTCCAATAAAAGGTCAGAATGACATTTCAATTTAATTGATTGACAAGCATCCTCATGAGGCAAAGAACTATTAAACATGAAATGAATATCAGAAGTAGAGTTATAATAAGCCTGGCAGATTGCACCCAAAAGAGGGATAAATTATTTAACTGCCAAATCGACATGTAGTGTGTCATCGGCATTGAAATAAAAATGATGTTGTTTATTCACTGATAGATTTATATTGTAGGTGAGGTGAGATCATTGCTGGCTGGCTTCGGAGAGCGCTAGCAGAGCTGAATGGGTAAAATGCATCATTATGCTGGGAAACATAAATTGACTCTAAAGGGATAAGATTTATTTGGGAAGTTGAAGGAGGAGAAGCTGAGGTTCACCAAGCAAACAGCAATTTAAGCGAAACTCTGTCAGCGGCCTTTATAAACTAGACGATGTTGGCACAGGACAGTTGCTTCCTTATCCTTAAGTTTTAAAATTAAGTACAATATTGTTAACTACTCAACACATTTCTCCTAATAAGTACGCTGAGCCAGAAAATATAATTCGTAACCTGGATCTGGCTCTCCTTTTCCTGTTTTCAGATAATCTTTACCAATTACAGGGATTAACAAATCTGGCATTGTGGATTATCCTGAGAGATGACTAGATAATCCGACCAGTTCTGGGGCATGTGACAGCTGCCCATCAGTTCTCGTCAGCGGACGTTCACAGACATTAACTTTTCTACCTTGACTGGGGTTGGCATTTTGACTTTTTTGACTCAGTCCTAGCTGTACTTTGACATTTTGACATTTTGACTCAGTCCTAGCTGGGTTAGAATATTCTAACAAATCAGTAATTTAAACTGAAATTTCCATGGGGGCAGAGGTGGGGGAGGGCAATGACTGTCTTTTGTTCCTTTATTGTGATTGATGATATTTTTAAACATGAGCCCCTTTGAGGGTATAGAAAGTGGTGGCTCTTGATTTGCAACAACTATCTATTGGGTGCAATCTTTGCTGTCTCCTCCGCAATCCCTTCTCCCTTCCTTCACCGTTCTATTTTTCTTTTTCTCTTTCTGATTCTTACGCCTCTTGAGAAGGAAGAAAAACATCAATCAAATGCATTTCATAGAATGAAACTATTCAATAAACAGTTACTCTACTTTTTGGTACCGTCACAAATTGTCATGCCAAAATTGGCATGCATTTTTGTACTGAAAGACCAGGATTGAACATACAATCCCCCATATGCACAATGTTAAGCATTAATGTTAAATGATCTCTGTTGTCATGAACTCTGTCTGCCACAACAGCATCTGATGAATATAAATGAAATAAACTCACTTGCTGTAGAAGATCTAGTGTCTAAATCTAAAGGCCTTAATTACTTAAGGCACCTGTGTGTTTTATGGTGTTCAAGAAGGGGGTGGGCATGACCTTAAAACTGAAAAACCTTATGAGAGAGGCTCAGTCCAAGTTTATTCTTTTGTCATTGCATCACTTATCGAAATGATGCAAATGGGTAACAAGGATCTTGCTCAGTCATTTTTATCAGCAGCCTAATGTTCCCTAATGACATTTACCCATATTCACATTTTATTTCAATGTTTCCTGTGTAATAAGAACATAGGCAATATATTTAGTCTTTGTTTCTTTAATACTTATTTATTTATTTATATAAAATCACTAAAATATATTTGACCAATGAGGCATAGAAAACGTCTGAAATTTCCAGACAGTGTTTCTTTAGGTCCTTATAAATAAATATAAATATAAATATAAATATAAATATATTTATATTTATTTATTTATTTATTTGGGGGGGGGAAGGTAGGGGCATAGGGAAAGAGAGAATCTCAAGCAGACTCTGCATTGAGCTGGAAGCCCAATGTGGGGCTTAATCTCATGTTCCTGAGATCACGACCCGAGCTGAAATCAAGAGTTGGATGTTTAACCAGCTGATCCACCTAGGTCCCAGAAAAAGGAAGAATTATAAAAGTAATAACATCATGTAGAGTACTATAAGGATTATTAGTAATTTTCCGTTAATATTTCTCAATTCTAGCTTCTGGTTTCTCAGGAAAATCATGTAAGAAATAATGGGACATCTGGTTCTAAAATCAGCATGTTAACATTGGTTATTCTGACATTTAGAAATATAATTGCTACTAAGTCACCTTGGAATCTCTTCACTAACTTATTGCATCTGGTATTAGGTCCCAGGCCATTCAAATTAGTTGTGCTTTTGGTAGTTATGCGTTAACAATGCTAATTAGATAATACGGACATGTTAGAGTAAATGCTGAGATTTGGCATAACACTGTGGGACATCTTTCTAAAATGCAATTTTTTTGAGAGGGTGCATAATGAGAAATAAGAATTACTCTTCACTCAAGGCATATTAAAATGCACAGTAAAAAAGCTTTTCTTTAATTTGGAGATTACATTTTTAAATTATTTTAAAAACTATCTCAGTAATATGTATTATTAAATAATATGTATCTTGAAGTATTTAGAATTTTTTCTTGCATATGTCATGCTATATATACATTTCTCTTCTTCCCTAATATGTCATATAGAACTATATACACAAAGCCTATTTGTTCACTTGTTACTTCTCAAAATCAAATGATTCTTTCTTTAAATAAATATAGCAGTAAGATTTCTTTTATCTACAAAATTGTCATGCTTATCTTTACTTGTTTTTCAGATAGCTATTAACAAGTAATGATTTAATCTCACACACTCATTAACATAAAACACATCTATTCTTATATTATAAATTTCATCAAACATACTTTAATGGTGAAGAAAGTATACATAAAACGTACTGAATTTAAGTTTTATACAGAAATGGTAATTAGAGCAGCCCTGGTGACTCAGCAGTTCAGCGCCGCCTTCAGCCCAGGGTGTGATCCTGGAGACCTAGGATCGAGTCCCACATCAGGCTCCCTGCATGAAGCCTGCTTCTCCCTTTGCCTGTGTCTCTGCCTCTCTCTCTCTCTCTCTGTCTGTGTGTGTGTCTCTCGTGAATAAATAAATAAAATCTTAAAAAAAAAAGAAACGGTAATTATGTCTAGAAATGCATTAACAACCTAAAAGTATAACTACAAATGAATCTATAAGCCAATTTAAAATTTATTTTAAGAGCTTTTAGTGCAGGTTGGTTGTCTCTGAGTGTGTCATTTGTCACTTTAGGAAATAATTCCCAGGAAAAATATTGAAAATTTAATTCCTCATTAATTAGGATTAATCTACACATTCATAAATATACATTAGTGATAGCATATTTCATTCTATAAGAGCATTCTATCCACAAACATCTTATGCTAATTATGTACGGACAACTGCTTTGGAGAAAATAATATCTATCATTTTAGTACCCTCCTCCATCCTTTCAGCTCCAATGATAATGCACATATGAAAAGGCTTCTTTAAGTAAAATCATGTATCACATGATATCAAAAGTCAGTTGATATCTTGAACAAAGATAAAAACACATAGGCTAGGAATAACATATGGTACTAAGCTTCTTGAAGCACCTCAGCACTTCTTTTGACCTATAAGCTTTGCCTCCTATTGCAGGACCTCTCAAGTATCCAAGGAAAGAAATCAGAGTTCTAGCTGTGGTGTTTCCTCTAATCTCATGTTATGAAGACTACTAATGCCGCTTCTAGATCAGTTTTTTCCTTTGATTACTTGGGAAAGGGAAGAGGCAAGTAAAATAATGTGTCCCTGTGGAACCCTTTCTGCACTTTCTCCTTTTCACAACTTGACTTAGAGGAATATTAAGAGCTTGCTTTCAAAGTAATGGAGAATTCTAAGTGTCTTCTAGCAGAGTCTGAAGCCAGAGAGATAAGTATAGTTGAGTACAATTTCAACTACAGCAGGTAAGTATTTATGAAGCATTTATTCCAATAGCAACTAGATAATAGAAACAGTAATAGGAACATGGGTAAAAACTGTGTTCTAAATATAGTACAAAAAAAGGAATAAAATAGTATGAATATTTGTGAAATCACTTTAAAAAAGATGATTTTAGTAACTTTGTTTAAAATTAATTATTTTAAAATCATCAGAAAAATGTAATTTATCATAAACAGGATTCTGTTCTTTTCATGTTTCTAAATCCATACTTAAGCTGAGTAATTTAATACTAGTTCATAATCTTATTACCCTAATTATGCTTATAATCATTATTACAGGAATGAAACAGAAGAAATTTTATCAGTGACATTTTCAAATTACATGTATTCTTCCCTTCTCTACTCCATTAAAAGTAATTACTAATTAAAAACAGATAAAATAAAATACTTAAGTCAAAAATGTATCTCTCTCTCTCACACACACACACCAAAAAAGGACACTTAGAAATCATAGGTGGAATAATTAATTATTCTCATAATAAAATCATACTTATTCCATGACACATTCCTTACCTAACTAGAAAATTCTGATGGTATCTTTTGTCAAGAAATAGATGATTTCAAAATAAATATTGTTACCTAATTTAGACATGTCAAGATACACACTAATTTACTATGATAAGATGTTTATACTAATTGCTTATCTGTAAACTATTGTATGCTTATATCAGGAGGTGCATTACAAAAATAAAACAAAATAAATGTATTTATTTATTTTTAAAGCAAGATAAATTTTATTTATTTTTTAAATTTATTTATTTGTTTATGATAAACAGAGAGAGGGAGATGCAGAGACGCAGGAGGAGGGAGAAGCAGGCTCCATGCCGGGAGCCCCGATGCGGGACTCGATCCCGGGACTCCAGGATTGCGCCCTAGGCCAAAGGCAGGTGCTAAACCGCCGAGCCACCCAGGGATCCCCTAAAACAAAATAAATTTATTTTATTTTATTTTATTTTATTTTATTATTTTATTTTTAACAAAATAAATTTAAAAAGAGATCTAGAAACTTCCCTTTGGTAGCAATGGTTGGACAATTTGGACTAACTCTTCTATTGCAGAAGTAACATAATGAACAACAAAGAAACATACCTGGAATAAATACAGATAAATATTCATAAAGAATATAAGAAAGATATATTCTTTCTCATTCTTATCTCACATAACATAACAAGACGGTGAAGAACTGCCCAGTCTATGTCTTGAAGAAAACCATAACTTAGAGACATAAGGATTGCATATGAGTCTCACAGTGCCTCGGGAATTTTTCCACCTGGAGAAGATGGCTGAGGCTTAAATGCCCTTTGGTGGCTTTGTGCTCCTCCAGGCATATGGGATGGGTGCAATAATGGAACTACTCTCTGTGCTAGGACTTCAAGATGCCTCATGCTGCAAGTGAATTGTATGGACTACAGGTTACTTTTATCTAGTTGTCTTGTAAAACATAAAAATCTTCCCTCCTATAGTAAGATAATATCATCCTGGTCATCTAATCATTATTATAAACAATTCTTAAAATGTCCAGCAAATAGTCAAGGATAACATGGCATACATGTTATGAATTTGAATAAAAACAATAATGACAACAACAAGCTCACCACAAGGTAAATAATTTATGAGTTTAACTACATTGCTATTTAGATCACCTATTCCTCAAAACGTACTTTTAAGAGACCAAAAGTGCAAGCCACCAAGTGGAAAAGATACTTTACATCCATAAAACTAATGAAGATCTCATATATGGAATTAATAAAGATCTCCTAAAAATCTACAAGTAAAAGACAACTCCAAAAACCACCAATCAAAGACTTGAACAAATATGCTCTGTGCTAGTGAATCCATATGGCTAGGAAAAATCTGAAAAAGTACTTAACAATATGTGTAATCAGGGAGATGCAAATTTAAACCAAAACTTTCAGACTGGCATATATTATACAGTTTAGTGATAACAAGTGTCAAGAAGAATATGAAGCAACATAAATCTGATTCCTCGAAGAAAAGTGTACATTCACATATATGGTTTCTTTCTCCATTGGTAAATAGAGCCCCGTCTACACAGACTTGCCCTGTCAATTCCTGTTTCCAAGCACCGAGGTAGCCATGTGCCTTGCAGAAGCCTAGAGTGTAACACAGAGAGGGCGGAGTGTTTAGGTGTTCTTAGAAACAAAAAATACTAGAGGTAGCAATGCATATATTTTCAAGATACCTTAAGTACACTGGACAGAGGGGCGGAATAAAAAGGAGAGGTCTAAACTGGGAGAGAAAAATCTGATGAGAAATAGAATAAAAAATTCCTGAGTTTATCCTGAAGAAAAAGAGCCACTAGAGTGGAAAATTTGAAGAATGCAAGCGATAATGGAATTATTTCTGCCACAAGTTCTGAAAGAAACCAAAGGACTTAAAATCAAAAGCATAAATAAAGTATTTAGCGGTTAGTTAAAACAAAAATATCCTTTCTTCTAATGCCATTGGAGGAATTTAAAAGTTATGGGAAGATTTTAAAAAAAAAAAAAACTTTTCAATAAGAGATTTTCTGTACAACAATGAAGCAAAAGCTCTTGCGCGAAATTGGGATTTCATTTTTCGATCTCTTTATAGCTCTATAATAAGGACAATACAGCATTATAGATAGGGCTGTACTGTGATAATACTTCAAGACATTGTACATGTTAACATGGTAAGTCACATTTTTCTTTTTTTATTTATGATTTTGATATTCCTTCTGTGATCTTATAAATGAAGTGCAATTACCATTCAACTGTTCTCTTCAATTTTATTTAATGTATCTCTTTCAGATAAATTATATGCAGTTGAATTTTAAACTGAAATATGTGAAGAATAAACAATCATTCAGTGGTTTGTAGAACACTAGCAATTTCGAAAATAATTCTTCCTTATGAATAATAGTTTCCTTTTGAAATTCACCTAACAAAAATTGTATCCAACAGAGAGGACTGGATGGTCACCCAAAGTAATCAAGTTAATTTTAACATTATAATTTGGAAAACTTCAAGAGTAGAGGCAATATTATCCACAGGACTCACACCTGAGATACCACTGGAATGCTTTCTCCGTTTGATTTCTAATGCACACTCTTGAAAAGGTCTTTTTTTTTTTTTTCCTTGAGAAGGCTTTTGACAAGTTTTTTAAACTCTAGGTCTCAAGTTTTTCATCTTTACGATAAAGATGGTACCTAACCCTTAAGAATACTGTGAAGATAAGATATGATATTTTAAAATACTTATTACTGTGCTTGGTCTTTAGCAAATTCTTAATATGCCACATCTGTCACTGCTAGTAGAGAGCTACTGAAGTATCTGTAGGTTAAGATAGGCCCCATTTTACCACATTTAGGAATTACGATCACTTTGAAAAAGGCACTGCTTACATAAATTGTATGGGTTCAATTTTCACAGATATCACTTAAGCATGAGAAGAAAAACCCAAGCTCATGACCCACAAGGCAACTTATTTAGGCTCTACTTTAATTCTACTAGTACATTCAAATTAAAGTGCCCTTAATGTTGTACTTAATATGCATGTTTTTTAAAAAAGCCTATTGAACATAACGATAATCACTCATTTACCTTCAAAAACCATGAAAAATATAATGAAACGTTGAAGTAATCAAATATCCTTTTCCTGTATGATTTGTGGTATAAATGCAATGCGTGATTTGAGAAAATTTGATATTATTCTCTAAATGCCTAAATTACTGAATACGTGAAATACTGAATACGTTTACTATCTCTAATCATCTTTTAAAAGTTTCAGTGTGATCACTTACAAATTCAACGTAGTAACTTGGGAGGAGAAAGTGCACAGACACACAAAGGAAAGAACCTAACATGAAGAGTTTGCTGTGAATCCTCATTTGTCAGTCAGGGCAGAGCAATCAGCTAATCACTCCCCATTTCCTGTGTGTTAACAGTGTGTTCAGTGGTGTGTTAAAAAGCTATTACGGATATAAGGAAAGAATGTTAACCTGTGTCCATTCCTCCAACTTATCTCAAGGAAACCCCAGGATGTTAATGTTAGAGCCAATCAAATGGCACTTTATTTGCTCCGTCTTTAATACATTGAAATTTTTTCACTATTTTTTAGATTACAGTCGGTCAGACAGACCTAAACGAATGATCTAGTCCCTATGTAACATGGATTTACAGCATTTCAGACTGAAAAATATTTTAGTATTGTTTGCCTAGTTAAAACAATTTGGGTAAAGGAGATTGCTATTTGCCATAGCACACTGCTATTAAAAGATAAAATTGACACTGGGATCCAGAACACCAGCCTACACTGTGCAGTTTTATAGAGTTAGAGTCTCCCTATTATGTTGCAGCAAGTAGATGTGAAAGATGGGGAATTGAACACTGGCTGTTCATTTTGGCAGCTCTTCATAGCTTCAGAAGACTGGGTCTCAGCTATGCAAATTCAGAAGCAAATTTAACAATTCATCCAGAATTAATTAAGCTGTTGGGGATTGACTGAGCTAATCAAAATCACAGGATACCTTTGTTTATTCTGGAATACCAATTTACTCATTTACAATTGGGAAAGCATCAGGTTTAGTTGTAGTGTCAGCCGTGAGCCTGGGAATCTCCCTTCTAATGCACAGGTCAAAAGCTTCTCAAGATTGATGAACAGAAAATTACAAAAAAGGGAGTCTGCTATTCTCAAGCCAGTCAAGCTCTAATCAGCTAATGAATTGCCCTTTTCAACTCTAAAGACATTTCTGTCTAGAGAGCCTTTCTTTTTCTTGTCACTTTCAAATTTACTGACAAATTCTTAGCTCTCAGCCTTCTGGTTTTTTTGTTTTTATTTTTCGTTTTTTTGTTGTGTGTGTGTGTGTGTGTGTGTTTTCACCATGCAAATCACCATATGTTTGCAACTAGAGCATGAACTCAGGTAGGCTATAGAAGTGTTGACTATGTAAGAGTTTTCTTCACATTAGCAAATGTTCCCATAGTCCCGGGCTTGGTAAATGACGCCCATGCACCAAATCAGGCTCACGGGTTGTTTTTGTAAGTAAAGTTGTATTGCAACGCAGCTATATTCATTTTTTACTGTATTGTCTATGGCTGATTTCAGTTATATAGGCAGAGCTAAGTAGTTGTTACAGAAACCTTATGATAAGCATAAGCCTAATATTTATTCTCTGGCCCTTTATACGAAGTTGCCTAGTCACTGGGACACTACTTTGCTGGTTTTACATACCTTCAGCATGCTTTAGTTATTTAAATGTGATCTATGGGACTCTGCTCATTTTCTAGATTCAGAACACTAAGCATAAAATAATCACATACAGAATACATAAAAATTGTTCCCATTTATATATGGGTGAATTTGTAAACCCCCACTGTATTTTTTATCTTCGTCGAGCTTCCCTAAATAACCAAAGGATGAGTCTCTATAATAGCTATGACAATTGCTACTATTAAAGTACAAAACAAAATGTAAAAGTGAGTCAAGTTTGTCCTACCCAAATGTAAAATCCTAGTTCCTGGTAGTAGCATCCTACTGGGTCTATCTTCTCCAAGTTTATCACATAGAACAATGATCATTTCTTCTCTCTTTTTCACATCCAATCAAAATACTAATTCTCAGGACACATTTCTCAGCCAGAAGGAAAGCAATCTGATTATCCCATGTAAGTCGTTCACAGTACTAATCTGTGAACAAACCTGATTTCCAAGAGAGAATTTACATTTTAATAGGGAACATTTTAATTCAAATGTGTCTTTAACCACCAAAATGCTTAGCAGAAATGCTTAGGAGAAGGAAAACCTTCTAAGGACCCCTTGTCAACTCTGCTACCACTTTCTCGCTGAGAAATCAGAGGGATCTACCTCGGACAAAGACAGCCTCAGATGAACTAAATTTGAGACAAAACCTGTCGAGATTATAGGCCTCTGACCTTTCTTTGCTCAGAGCATTTGCTTTGAAAGTTTGCTATTGTAAATTCCTTCTCTGCCCCTTTGAGATGTAAATCTTCTCCCAGCCTCTTAGCCAGTTACACCCCCCTGGAATGCCATTGTCAAGGACCTCAGAGCCATCCCTTTGAAATGTAATCATCCAGGAAGATGGTGTTTTTATCACAGTCTCTTTGAGAGGGTGAGACTAGTGCCACGGAGGAGGCCACTTGGCCTCCCTAAATTGATCACCATCCTCTCCACCCCACTGCTCTTCCGTACCTTTCAATTTGCTCACCCTGGTGCTTCATGACTCCCCTGCCTTTTGTTTCAGGGAGGTTGAGCTCAGTCTTTCCCTTTATTGCAATAGTCTTTTTTTTTTTTTTTCCGTTTAACTTGTGGGGTGCAGGTTTTCATTGAAAATCAGAATTCAGGGATCCCTGGGTGGCGCAGCGGTTTGGCGCCTGCCTTTGGCCCAGGGTGCGATCCTGGAGACCCAGGATCGAATCCCACATCGGGCTCCTGGTGCATGGAGCCTGCTTCTCCCTCTGCCTGTGTCTCTGCCTCTCTCTCTTTCTCTCTGTGTGACTATCATAAATAAATAAAAATAAAAAAATAAATAAAAAAAAAAAAAGAAAATCAGAATTCAGTTTTCCTTTTCTGAAAAGTCACGGTATTTGCTTGCCTTTACTTCCTACTTCTCAATCATGCTTAACAGAGAGGGAGTTTACAAAGAATCAGTGAGAGGAAGAGTGACATTTATTTATGGTCTATTATTCTGTAGAAGTCTAGAATTGAAGAAAAATGGATTGCCCTCATTAAATTTCACCTATTCCCCCAAAGGCCATAAGTTTAAGGGCTTTCACAAGCTTATGGTTGTTGCCATACAGTGATCATTTTATATCACTTATAAAGCTAGGAATACATCTTCTCTGCATATGAATATAGTTTAAATTACTTTAAATATATATTTCCCTAGGAACTTCTAGGCATAATTTTAAAAAATATCACTACCTCAAAACTACAGGTCCTTAAAAAATCCTATGTAAATACAATACAACTGGAAGCCCTCCAGCAAAGCAGGGCTGTCTTAATGCCTAAGAACTCTCAGGTTTAGGGTCATTTATCTTCATCATCAAAACAAAGAAGAGGTGTGAACAATTATGCACTTTACCCAGTAAGTTTGAATAGATACTCTATACATTGACTCTAAAATGAATGTACTAGATTTAAATTATACAAACTGAATGTGTTTATGTAAATTAAAACTTGCATGGCTTTAATTGAAATTCTATATGTATAGATTTCATAATTGCTAAAGTACATTTGATTATTTGAGAAAGGGATCCAGTATAATAAATGTCCAAAATCTACATTTTGTGGCTTCTTTTATGCAAAAATTTCAGTCTTTTAAATCAATTTGATATCTGCAGTAAGTTTCTCAATTTTTCTGGACATTTTACTAAGGTACTATATATTTATACTGCTATTTGAGCAAATTTTGCAAACAATATTGACTAAAAGAATAAAATATATTTCTTTTTAAAAGAAGCTGCTCAAATAAATCCAAAAAGATCTGGATACTTAAATAATAAAACTACTTATTACAGCATCATATGACAAATAAGTAAAACATGGGTTTTTTTGCTTAAGTTGATAAAAGAACAGGACTGATGGATTCCAGCCTCTGCTACTGTATTTATTTCTTTATAACAAACAAATGTTGTTAAACGTCACCATTTTTATACTTAAGCATGACTTTTCTATTATAAATTTGTGATAGAAAATACATCATTTATCTTATCAGATGACATCTGTTTATATTTTTAAGTATTATTTTTGAGAATATATTTTTTCTATTTTAAATTCAAGAAAAAAGACAACTAGTATTAAAAATTACATAAAAATTAGTACAATATTTCAATATACACTTATGAAATGTCAAAGAAAAAAAGCCATAGCATTTTAACCTTTATAATCTAATTGATTTAGAATTGAAGCTATTTTAACCTATAATCAAACATTATATTTCACATAGCATTGTCAACAAGTGTGATTTTGTTTTGGCTGGATAATATTTAGTAAAAGAAACTAATGCAAAAAAAAACTATTGGTTTTCACTATTAATAGAATTTTTTTAATGAAAAATATATTTGGCAGGATGCTAAACTTTAACATTTTACAGCATTAGCACTGTAACTGAAGGAATTTCTTTGGAAAAAAAAAAGCATGAGTAGAAAGAATAACAATGAGGAAAGAAAAAAATGAAAAGATTTGGTAGAGTTGATTCATCGTATTACTTACTGGCTTCTCTTCCTCATTACTACCCTAGTCTTTGATGTAAATAATTAGAAATGATCCATATTGATGTGGGAAAGACATTAGAGTCTGAAGCCAACAGCCAAGAATTCTTGAGATGTCTTTGGTGCAAAAAAGTGGTTTTATTTTATTTGGATTTTCTCTAGCCACACTTATGGGCCTGCCACTGGTTTCATATAGCATGTCACCATATCAAGGGGTTCCCTGATAGGCTTGTTTGAACGAGGTATCATATATTAAAGAGATAGCTAGTGACCAAGTTAGAAGCACAAGTGGGAAACTTAATAGTTTACAAGGAAAAATGTAACAAAGGTGAAGCCATGCTCCATAGATTTGAGGTTGAAACTAGTAGATAGTTTAAAGCTTGTTTTTCAGAGAATTATTTTCCCCTAAGTAGCTATTGTGTCTTTTCAGACCCCACTAACAAACTCACTAGCTGTCTCTACAGAAACCTGGACTTAAGGTCAACTAATATGCTTCCAACCTCCGAATAACCAAGTCTCTGCATTCTTTGCTCAAGACCATGAGTCCAAGACTGCAGCCAGTTCATACCAGCTTTCAGTTATCCTAAGATAACCTTCTGACGTCAGGGGCTGGATCTTGCCTGTTTTTGGTGTTGTCATCACCCCAAAGTTAACATGGGATGTATGCTACATATGTGTTGTTCAGTGTGGCTTGTTCCATCTTTCTTCATGAAGAGTCCTAAATTTCATCAATACGTATGTCTCAACCCTTATGATTATAAAAAACACATTCTCTCCCCATTCAGGGAAGCGGATTTTGAGCTTTGTCTTCCCTCTCCTGGCTGTCTCTCAGATAATCTCTTTCCTTGCTGCATCCCTGATGTCTCAGTGATTGGCTTTGCTCCTCATCAGGCAGACAGACTTGTATTAGGTTACAAGGGCAATCAATATACAGATGGCACAAAGAGGACTATTAACTTTGATAAAGAAACATTTTAGTCAAGACATGTACCATTATGTTTAACAGAGGGATGCATGCAAATCTTGTCCTTGGGAGAATTCTTCTGGACTTGAGCACCCAGTACTATTGCAGCACTTCTGGGACTCCATAGGAGACAGAGTCCCTCTCGCCCATACAATATGCTGTAGTATCTGAGATCGGCTCAATCTGATCTCAATCTCTGCCTTACTTAGCTGAGATACCGATTATGAAACTAATATTTTACAAATAGAAAGAAAAGCATAAACACAAGACTGTAGATACAGCAGACTACTTCATAAACATTTTGCTTCACTGTGTAGATATAACTCTAGATATGCTTCTAATCACTTCGATAAAAGTTAAAAATATAGCAATTGATAATTACTTAGTTGCTAAATATTAATAAAATAATAGCATATGTAGTTTAAAATTATGTGGAAACATTTCATTAGTGTTATTCCATCCATGAAAAAATTTGATATATGTATTACTTATTTTATTTTAAAGATTTTATTTATTTATTCATGACAGACACAGAGAGAGAAGCAGAGGCATAGGCAGAGGGAGAAGCAGGGAGCCTGATGTGGGAACTGACCTTGGGATCACAACCTGAGCTAAGGCAGACCCTCAACCACTGAGCCACCCGGCGGCTCTTGGTCTATAAAGAGTGTCACATCATAGTCTCTAAATATATATTTACTAGAATTTCATTTATTTCGAAAACTGGAATACAAATAAACAACAGACCACAGTATTTCCCCAGCACTGCATAATTATCAATTTAATATTAGATAATACAGACATTTAGCTAACCATTTTGTTAAAATAGCAACATCTAGGAACACACAGAGATTCTTAACTGATTTGTCTTATGCTCATAGAGGCAAAGCTCTGTAATCAGCACAATTAAATAGGGAGTATCTTAATATAATCCATTTTTTATTTATCAAATTCTAATTTGGTGGTTTTAAGAAGCAAGGATTTACTGGTTATCATGAAAGCATAAAGTTGGATGTAGCAGTTTTCTTAAGAGTGAGATAAGAAAAAATATTTTCTTTTCCCTGAAGGCATGTCATATAATCAGATTTTAATACATTGCTATAAATACTTCTATAAGTGTGCTTTTAAGGAAAAATTTAAAAACAAAAGAAAACCTAGAATAATGATGTAATTTTTATTACTACATGCTGTCTGATAGAAAATCTTTAGAAATTGTTAATATATATTTCATAGGAATGATAAAATTCATATTTTCTAAGAAAACGAAGAATTACAAAAATATTAAACTTAACAGCATGTAATATATTATTATTACATATGCAATATTACCTTGCTATGAGGCATATACCCAATATAAACTAATTTGTATGATATGATTCTAGGGAACAAATCATATTGGAAGAGTGCAAACCGGCTCCTGGTGTGATTCCGAATTTGAATTCTGACTCCAGCACTTTCTTGTTATAGGACCTAGGGTAGAAATCACAAACTGCTCTCATAGAAATCAATAAAATTAATTAAAGACAGGAATATTGGCAGGAGGTGAAGGGAATAATTATAAATATCCTGTCTTGGTTTTCCCTCATGAAGAAAGATAGGATACGCACAATAATCTCTGGTCCCAATTCTTAGACATTTGAGCTTAGAAAAATGTAACAAAAGGACAGTAAACCAATCTTTGTAGTTTCGAAGGTCCACTTTCTTTCAGGTCCTATTATCATCATTTTTGCTACCATTAATGATCATATAAATTACACAAATAAATCACTGAGAATATAGAAAGAGAATGTAATAATTAAATGAGTCAAGTTGAAATAAGAGAGGACTCTATCATTGTGTTTGATCAACAAAAGAAGAGTATGCATTTATCAAAGCTACAGATATATTTTCAAAATAAACTGTAAACCCAGTGGAAGGTGAAGAAAAGTTTCAGAGTGAGGAAAAGTGAGAAATGGGAAAACAGCAATACAAGATGAGATTTAATTTAGATAAATGTAAGGTAATACACACAAAGGATGCCTAGAGAAAGAAACAAATTGAAGAGTATTGGTTAGAGAACAGCACTGGAGATTAACTATGGATGATTATGGAAGAAAATTTTTGCTACATGACAGAGAAGTAAAAACTAAATGAAATATATCTTGTAGTAGATCAAGAGGATTATTACCTCTTCATCCATATATCCATCATTTTTAGCAAACAATAATAATTTTAAAATAATGATAATTTTAGTAGCCAGAAGTTATTGAATACACACTAGACATTGTATTAAATTCTTTAGTATTGAACACTCAAGTAAATTTGAGGTACTGTTGCTATCTTTATTTTACTGATGGGGTATTAGATTTAGGGATGTTAAGTAATTTTTCAGGGTTGCACGATTGTATAAGTAGTGGAGCAAAGATGATATAAAATTTGAAAACATACAATATAAAATTTAAATAAGAAAATAAAAGGAAGCATACAAAAGCATTGGATATTAATATGTAGGAATAGAGGGTTTTAGTGAAAAACGGTTTCACAAATGATATTTGCTAACATACATTGAGCATTAGCTATGTGCTACATACTATTTTTCAGACTTTACTAGTTTTTATTTACATAATCCTCAAAAACCATAGGCGTTAGAATTATTATTTCATTTGGAAGGTAGGGACACTGAAGCAGGGAACAACTATGTAATTAGTCTTGGATATTCAATACAGCTCGTAAGTGGTAGAGCTTAGATTTGGACCTAGCAATCCCACTCCCAGCTCCAGGAACATGTGCTAGTTACCATTGTGTTATGTTGATTTTAGTATGGGAAATGCGAAAAAGGGGCAAATATAGAGTAGAATACAAGTGTAGAGATTGATTGCATGCAAGAAAATGGGAGTTACTGAAAAAGGACTGCGCCTGATATATGGTGTAATAATTAATAAATATTTATTAAATACATGGGAAATAACATAAATGAGTTAGGTAAAGTTGGAATCAACATTCACTCATTGAGAAAATAAAAAAATAATAAACCAATATGCTATCTTTCTTCTTTCATTGACAAGAGTTACTGAGCACATAGTGTAAGCCGGATACTCTTCTGATGTGAGGAATACATTTTTGAAACAGAAAGAAATGGTCCTGTCCTCACAGACCTTAAAGCCCAGAGAGTACAAAATAATATTTCACTAAGGCTCAGATATTTACATTTTTATTCCTGATTATATTCCTCTAGTTAGTTTTGAATCAAAATATAATTACACAATATAAGGTTATATCCACCCTATGCCAAGAATAATTAAAAGATGCAATTTTAACTCAAAATCTTTTCTTTATATAAATATTGGTGTATGAAAGAAAATCATAATCCTAAAAATGAACATAATCCAGACTTCATTTTAGGTACCCAGATCTTTGAGATTCAAATTAAACAGATTTGAACATGATGTTAGATACAATGCCATACATTTTGCTTGTCACATCATGTTCTGGGTCTACTTAATTAGATCAATGTTTGGGCTGCACAGCCATCTGCATGCATATTGTCCCAATTCCAAGCTATTCTTTGTTCCTTCCAGAACATATTCACTTATTTTGTCAACCTTTCCATGCCCTATCCAGCTTTAGGTTGACTGAGGTTTATACTAAGACTTATTATTGAATCTGCTTAATGAAAAGCTACCCCAAATCAGTTGAGGTGAAGCAACAGATTTAGCTTGTCTGCTTTTATTTCTCTCTTTTTTTAAGGTTTTATTTATTTATTTCAGACAGAGAGAAGTGAGCACTCATGCACATGCTCATGAGGGTGGGGAGGGACAGAGGAAGAAGCAGACCTCCACTGAGCCGGGAGCCCAATGTGAGGCTTAATCCCAGGACCCTGGGGATCATGACCTGAGCCAATGGCAGATGCTTAACCAACTGAGCCGCCCAGGTGCCCTCTTTTGTTTCTTTGTTTTCATCTTTGTCTCTCTGCCATCTTCATTTGTGAGGACAAGGATTCGGTATAGACGTGTATTTCCCAAGAGATATGAATTACAACACTTCTCTTAGAAATTAGAGTTTGTTTTTATTTTAAACATTTTCTTTTTCTATTAAGTGAGAAAAAACTCAAGGAAGAATTATTACAAAGTGTATAAATTCACATATTCTAAATTTCTAAATCTCCCTGGGAGAAGTTCTCTGGAAATGCAAATATTTTGTCAGGAAAGGAATATACAAATGATTACTTAAAAAAATTAGAGCACACACTAACAGTGACATGATGAAGTCTTGGAAAATATGAGGCCCTGAAAAACTGAAAATAGCAAGCTTCAAAGGAATTCGATGTTTTCTACCCTTCCCAGTTTGAAAGTCCCTCTCTGGCACTTAAATCATTCAGTTCCGTGAAGTGTAACCCTGCGAATGGTAATAATGTGTAGATGCAGTCCAAAAATCAAACTGAATTATAGTCAAAGCAAAAGTTTCACTACATGAAAGGGTAACTATGGAAATCAATTAACAGAGCAGTGCAATCCAGCCCTGGGTCATGTGAATCAAATAGAATAGCCTCCGGGTGTGTGGCTGTGGGGGTATGTGCATGCACACATGCATGTGTGGGTGCGCTTGTGCGCATAAATTAAAAATGATCCTCATACAACAGAAATGACTCCATTAAAATCTGTTTAAATACTGGGATTGCAAACAAATACCTTAGGACACTGTTTTTTTGTTTCTTGCTTTCTGTTTTATAAAAAAGAAAAATCACAAGAACAAAAAACTATATCACAGAATTTGAGAAATATAAAATACAATTAGGGAATATCTACTACACATCAGAAGACTTTTGGTACATTTCTTTTGAGCTATTTTGCAGTGAATAGATAGATGTTTGTGGAGTTCAAAAATCTTTATGTTTATCTTTCATCCTTGTAATCAGTAGTATAGCAAACAAATTTGACAAACAGTATTATATTGATCAATCAGATCGTGCCAGTTGAATGTTAGTTCTGAGAACAATCAGAATTTGCACAAATGTTGAAGTTGTATTCATAATCAGCATTTTATCTTAAGGTTTGAAGATTTATTTATCTATTTGAGAGAGAGTATGAGCAGGGGGATGGGTAGAGGGAGAGAGGGAAAATCAAGTATACTCCCTGCTGAGCCTGGAGCCAGATGTAGGGCTTGATCTCAGGATCCTGACATCATGACCTGAGCCAAAACCAAATGTTGGATGCTCAACCAATGGAGTTGGCCAGATGCCCCCATATTCAGCTTTTTAAAATGACTAGATTATACTGTGTACACATAATTTATTTTATTATTCTTTTTAGTGTAATAAATATCATGCAGTAATGTGCAAATTCATCACTACTGATTTTCCCTTATTATGTATTTCCTTATCCCTCAAAAAAGAAATGAAAAGGTCAAAATTAATAATAATATTTAACACTTCTGAGACATACTGTCAAATTATTTTTATAAAAGAAAACTAAATTATACAAAGATTATGTATATATATCTACATATATATATAATCTGTTACTATTTTCATAGTTTAATACTTTTATAACTTTATATATGAAACATATTCAGTGTATAATTTTAATAATATTTGGAGAAAATAAAGAAAAAAACTGTTTCTAAGAAAATTACCCATTATTTAACTGAAGAAAACAAAAACACTAATTTGAAAAGATATTAACATCTCTATGTTTATTGTAGCATTGTTAACAATAGACATGGAAGCAACCTAAGTGTCCTTCAATAGATAAATGGATAAAGAAGATGTGCTATATATACATACAATAGAGTATTAGCCATAAAAGAAAAAAAGAATAAGATCTTGTCATTTGCAAAAACGTGGATGGACCTAGAGGGTATTATGCTAAATGAAATCAGTCAAATAGAGAAAGACAAATGTCATCTGATTTCCCTTAGATGTGGAATCCAAACAAACAAACAAAACAAACAACAAACAACTAAAAAATAGAGACTCACAAATATAGAGAACCAACTGATGGTTGCCAGAGGGTAGGATGATAGGCAAAATAGGTGAAGGGGATTAAGAAGTACAAACTTCAAGTTATAAAATAAATCTGTCATAGGGACAAAAAGTACAATATAGGAAATATAGTCGATAATATCATAATAAGTTTGTATAGTGACATAGGAACTACATTTATCTTGGTGAGCATTTTGTAATGTATATAATTGTGCAATTACTGCGTGGTGCACCTGAAACTAATATAAAATTGTATGTCATATACACTTCAATTAAAATTAAAACAAATAAAGTGTACCCATAATCCCATACTGAAATATTTTTATACACATATCAAATAATTGTATAATGAGATCTAAATTATGCTAAATATGTATGCATGAATCTTTATGTGTGTATGTATATAGAAACATATTATAAGTATATGCATATTTAGTAGCATAAAATATACAAGGTTACTGTTAAAATCTGCAGGCTTCTAAACTTCTCACCAATAAGGTATTAGGCATATTTTTATATCATTACCCATACTTTTTATCCTCTTTTTAATAATTGTACTGTTTCATTTCATAGATATAAAATACTTATAATTTACAAAGTCAACCTCATAGCTTTGGTATCTTTGTCAATTCCATCCCCATTTATTCTAAATTTATTCTAAATAAATCATAAGTTGTGCACAAGAGACAGATTGATATTTAACAAATTAATTTTAGAATAAATTGCTAGAAGTAGAATATGTGAAAATTAAAAGTTTTTAATCATATTTGAAATTTGACCTGTCAAAATGAACATCAATTTTCAATTTAATAAATTGCACAAAAAATTGTGTGTTGCTCTGACTCTGCTGACAATATGTATTATCATTAAACAATGACACATACACACTTAGACAATTAGAGAAGTGAAAAAGTGTCCCTCATGCTTTAATTTGCATTTCATCATTATTTGCATTACAGTATAATGATAAAATGATTATGTGCATTTTCTTTATTATTTATAATAAATATTTGAAGCAAATAAGATGTATAATGAGTTAATAATGGTCACATAATTCATATTATATACACAATGTTTTAATACAATGTTTTAACATTCATTTACCTGTCCTTTGTGTCACAAATAATTTTATAGTGGTTTATACTCTGGAGTGATATTTAATAATGTGCAGTTTAATTTAACAAATATGCTTCAGTGTTCACTTCTTACACAAAGCTTTCTTTTTTTTCTAAGATTTTATTTATTCACTTGAAAGAGAGAGCAAGAAAAGTGCGATTGCCCACACAATCAGTTTGAGGTGGGAGGAGGGGCAGAGGGAGAGGGAGAAGCACACCCCCATTGAGCAGGGTGTCCAATTCAGGACTCCATCCTAGGACCCTGAGATCATGACCTGAGCTGAAGGCAGATGCTTAAAGGACTGAGCCACCGAGGCACCCCACAAAACTGTCCAATCTGTGATTATAATGTATTCTATTCTATTTCTTCATGTTCTTCCTTTTATCTTTTGGAACTATTTCACATTAAATTTCCTATCAGAGACTAGATAAGAGTATAAGAATGAATATCATTTTCAAATCGTTAACCATGGAAACTTCAATATCACTTTGAATTACATTCAGCTGTAGAGTGTAAACACAAAAGATTTTGTTAATTCCCAGGCACTGAGGAGAAGTAGTCTAGAATTGGTGGCTTTGCAATGCTACCAGAAGCCCAGGATCCTTCATTTCCTGTGTTTTCCACCTTCAATGTCACCTTTTAATCCAAAATAACTATTAGCCAATCTTAACATTCCACACAGAAAGGAAGAAAATGAGAAGAGAAAAATGAACCTTTCTGGAAACTCCATACCCAGGTTTAAATAGACATGTGTTATAGATCACATTTGGATGGGTATTGGAAGGCATTAAATTAATTAATTAAACCCTTCCTCACAATAGTTGTTTCAACTAATGGTTTTTGGGTAAGGAACTACCTTGAAACTTAGTGGCTTAAAGAGATAAACATCATATTATATCATGATTCTGTAGGTCAGTATTGCAGGCTCAACTCAACTATGAAATTACTCTTTTGCATGACATTCACTTGGTAGCATTTTGCCAGTCAATCCACTGGACTGCGTGGTGCGAGAAATGCTCATTTACATGTCAGTGGAGAAGTGTGCATCATGTCAGTGCTTTTCTACAGGTCATTCTCTGTCCACACTGGCCTTTGACTTCTCACAGCATAGGGATCTCTGAATATTTGCATTTGCACTTCTCACACATTACTTTGCTTGGCATTTTAATTTCCCCACACCTTTCAAAAATGTTATGGTTTCTCTCTTACAAAAATACTCCAATAATACTTGCAACTCTACAGGATTTTCCTCTTTTTTTTTTTTTTTTTTTTTTAGGATTTTTCCTCTTATAGTTACTATACTTTTGTAGATAAGTTAATAGGAAATGTTTCATTATTATATTGTTGATAATAGTGAATGGTAATCTTTCTTTCATTGTATTTTCTGAATGTTTATTGCATTGCAATCAAGTTGTTATTGTCACAAATACATATTTATGCATTCTGTAGATTTATAACGTAGTTTTATACTTATTGTTTCATAAATTTGTCTTTAAAAGAATTTAAGAAACAAAAGAGTTACAAACCAAAAATAAAATAATTCTACCTTTTATATTTATCTACATATTTATCTTTGTGAGTGATCTTTGTTTATTTGCAAGGCTACAAGTTACTATCTAGTGTCCCTTTGTTCAGCCTAAAGGAATCTTTTCACCATTTGTTATAGGACAGGTGTACACTACCAATGTACCAAAGCTCTTATTTATCTGTGAATATCCGTTTCTCTTTCATTTTTAAACAATAGTTTTGCCTCATATAGAATTCTTCTTTTCTTTATTTTTATTTTCTTAAGATTTTTAAATTCATTTATTCATGAAAGACACAGAAAGAGAGACAGAGACAGGGGCAGAGGGAGCAGCAGACTCCATGCAGGGAGCCCGATGTGGAACTCAATCCCAAACTCCAGGATCATGCCCCGAACCGAAGGCAGATGCTCAACTGCTAAGCCATCCAGGTGTCCCTCTTATCTTACTTTTAAAGATTCTTTAGTTTTTTTTTATTGGAAAGAGAGCATGTAAGTATGAGGGAGGGGAAGAATGAGAGACTCTTCAAGTAGACTCCCTGTAGAGTGCAGCCTTTTTAGTTATCAAGCATTCTCCCGGACAATACAATTGTTTGACTGTATTCCAAAGGCCTGAAATTGTTGATTTTGGGCTCAATCCCACATGCCTGACCTGATTGAAACCAAAAGTCAAATGCTTAACCAACTGAGCCAGGTGCCCTATCTGTTGAATTCTTATTTTACAGGCATTTTAATGTATATCTCCTGAGTACTTTAAATATGCCATCCCACTATCCGCATTCTCTGATGAGAAATCAGCTGATGTAAGTCCCTATACATAATGAAATCATTCTTTTTTTGTTTCTTCCAAGATCTTCTCTCTGCATCTTTTGACAGTTGGATTACAATGCATCTTGATGTAGATCTCTTTTAGAGTAACTTTCTTGTAGTTCATTTAGATCTTGGATATGTACATTCATGATTTAATCAAATATTGTAAGTTTTTGACCATTATTTCTTTAGACCTATTTTCTGCCCCTTTTTCTCCCTCTCTTCTCTTTTTGCAATTCCCATGACTATTTTGGTGTGTCTGGGGGTGCCTTAAACCATGATCATTTTTCTTTCTTTCTTTCTTCTTTCTTTCTTTCTTTCTTTCTTTCTTTCTTTCTTTCTTTCTTTCTTTTTCTTTCTTTCTTTCTTTCTTCTTTCTTTCTTTCTTCTTCTTTCTTTTTCTTTCTTTCTTTTTCTTTTTTTTCTTCTTCATTTATTTTTCCTTCTATGTCTGGGAAATTTCAATTGCTCTGTCTTCGAATTTGCTGTTTCTTTTTTCTTCCTGCTAAAATCTCCTATTGAACCTCTGGTGATTCAAGACTAGGTTGTGAAAATCTTTACCTTCAGCTATTTTACTTTTCAACTACAGAAGTTCTATTTGTTTTCTTTTTACAATCTCTATCTCTTACTGATATTCCCTACTTTTTCATACATCAGTCTCCTGATATCCTTCTATTTCTTTCTTCATGGTTTCCTTCAGGTCTTTAAGCATCTTTCAGGTAGTTAATTTAAAGTCTTGATCTAATAAATTTAATATCTGGGCTTCTTCAAAATTTCTGACATTTTTGCTTTTTATGAATGGGATATATTTCCATGTTTATTTTGGTATTTTATCATTTTTTAAAAGAAGATTTTATTTACTTTTATGACAGAGAAAGAGAGAGCACAAACTGGGGGAGAAGGACAGGGAGAAGCAGATTCTCCACTGAGCAGGGAGTCCAACACAAGTTTCAATCCCAGGATCGATCATGACCTAGCAGAAAGCAGACACTTAACTGACTGAACTACTTAGGGGCCCCAGTATTTTATAATTTTTTTTGTTGAAAACTTGATATTTTTAATACTGTAATATGGTAAGTCTGTAAATCACATTCTCCTCATTCTTAGACACTACTGATGTTTCTTGTTGAGGGCTGCAGTAGGCCACCTTTTTAGCAACTTTTTGAAACTTTTTTGGTTTTGTTTTTTGCAAAGACTGTTTTTCTTATTGTGTGTGATCACTGAAGTCTTTGTTCTATTATCTATATAGTCAGAAAATAACAAGATGTTTTCTATTTCTTTAAATTATTTTTACAGGGATCCCTGGGTGGTGCAGCGGTTTAGCGCCTGCCTTTGGCCCAGGGCGCGATCCTGGAGACCCAGGATAAAATCCCACGTCGGACTCCCAGTGCATGGAGCCTGCTTCTCCCTCTGCCTATGTCTCTGCCTCTCTCTCTGTGTGTGTGACTATCATAAATAAAATAAAATTTAAAAAAAATAAATAAATAAATAAATTATTTTTACAAATGCTACCTAGGAAGCCACTTGAACCAACCTACGCACCAACCCCCAGTGAATCAACAGGCAAATTAACGTACTCCTTCTGATCTCTATAGGATAATGTTCATATTGTCCACACTCACCAGCAAGTCACACTTGGAATGTGTGCTGCCATTCACACGGCTCCCCACCCTGATGCTCGGTAATAGGAATGGTAGCTGCTATATAAAATGCCAAAATTCATCACACTTTACCAGCTGTTTTAGTTATCAAGCACCCTCCTAGACACTATAATTGTTTGAATGGATTCCAGAAACCTGAAATAGTGGATTTTGAATTCTTGTCAGTTTAATATTTTTTAGTGGCATGACCATTTCTGGAAGCTTCCTATTCCAACATTTTCTGTGAAGTTCAAGAGGGTAATTTTGAAATGAATAATGAAAAACAATCAATAAGAAAGTCTGAAAAAACTGAAATTCATAACCGTAATGGAAGTTTAGAGGAAGCTGGGTACTAAAAGAGAATAAATTAAAGAGAAGAAGTAATTTGATGAAGCAGTCCAAAGCTCCAAAGAGCAAAAAAGAACTGTGAAAAACATGAAGAAAGCAAATGATTAGGAAACAGCTTGAAGTTCATGGTCTGACCTTAAGTAGCTGATTAATTTTGACATGCCATTCAATATCAGAAAACTTTGTTTTTGTTTTTGTTTTTTCTTTTTAGGATAAAGGCATTATGATTTCTGTAATTCTTTTCATCTCTAAAATTTTTAAATTTAAATACATAAAATTTTAAAAAAGTATTATATTTTTAAAGTTTGCATTTTAAATCATGCCTAGTGCAACCTATAATGCATACATTTAAAAAAGATATTCCATATAAATACATTATAGAAATATTTTTACCATTAATCATATACTATTCAACATTTGTTGAACATTTAATATGTACTACTTAGTGGTAGTCACATGAAATGATTAGTCTTTTCAGCTCAAAGACAAGACAAAGAGGTCTGCATTTTTCTTTCCCTCAATTTTTACACACACCCTGTGTTTTTTGGAAAGAGAGGACTGTTTTTCCTAAGCAACAGGCTGTGTTGTGATAATTTGGAATCTGCTCTATAATTTGCAGTTTATTCTAAAGCATAGATTTTCACTATTTAACAAAGATGATCCACAAGAAACACATTAATAAATTCACATTTAAGATATGCAAAGTGAATGCAATTTTGGCCAATTTTTTGAAGTGCATAAAATAATGAGTTTCTATAGAATACAATTATAAAAATTTATGTTAATCTGTACATTTATATGCCTGTATTTTTATACTGCACACAACATGTTACTAATTACAAAATAAAAGATTTCTACTTAAAATGTATGTTTCAATTACATATTCAATTATATGTCCTATTAACAACTATGTGATTTGCAGCTTCTTATTTCTTTTTCAAGTTTTAGTTGCTTATTTCCTCAAAAATAATGCTAAAATTCTAAACTAACTGTAATGAAGCATATTCTTTATATCTGGAATTAAGGGTGAATTAAGTTTGCATTCATTTGGCTTGCCTCTTTAGAATATAATTTAAAAGCAATCACCTTTGAAAACTATGAAAAAAATACCTTTATCTTACAGGCTATATTTCAATTCAATGAATATTTGGTCATACATATCTGCATGATTTGATGCATTTTAATGCATTAAAACATTAGCAGAGGAAAAAATATGTACTTCAGTGAGATATTTGATATCAATAATTTTAATTTCTAATTATATGGGTAACAAAGATACTTGCAATTCACCAGAATTAATATTTTGCATTTTCTTAAAAGTCTTAAATGTTTTTTTCACTCAGAAAAAATCTAAATATATATCAAAACATCTTGACATAACTTTCAAAAGTAAAGCTTGTGTTTTTATTCTAAAAAGAAAATAAAATTACTTCAATATCTGATTATAAGAATTGAGAAGAAACTTATAAATTCTAGTTTTATCATCTAGTATAAAATCAGAACAAGTTTTAAGTAAAACAAAGTGTGACTTTACAAACAATACAGGTTTCCCTATTATCCAAAAGTACAGCACCTATAAAACCCTTTGTAAACTGAAGGAACAAAAAGCTAAAATATCCCCCATTTCTGAAAGTTCATGTTAGATCACTTCACTTTCATAAAAGACCTACATTAGTATTGTAATGGCTTTTTTCCCATAAAGTGAAAAATCTTTTTTGATTTTCTTTCAGTTAACAAAAGCAAGTACTAAAACCAGTCTTTTGTAAAAATGAAGTGGCCTAATGTGAGCTTTCGGAAAGTGGGATACCTGTATCACACAGTGATACAGTGATCATTTATTCTTACAAATAGTAACGCTCTAAGTAAATTCTCCATATTGTCTTTTTTATTCAAAGTATAAGTTAAAGATTTTATCATATGAGCAGGTGGTTAGACTACGATTTGACTTAAAGAGTTGTGAAGTGATAGTTCATTTGGATATGATATTCAGACTATGTTTGAATACTCTGTGTATGGAATAGCCAACTGTTATCCCATAGTCCAAAAATGGTTTTATGTTTTGGTGCTTGATATAAGAAATAGTCATTTGTAAGGTGATTGGATTGATACTATACATGCATTACCTACATGTAACTGTGTTAATATGCTTACTCACAGTGACATATTTCATAAGATACTGTGTGGGTTATTACCCATATCATAGTATATTATACACTTCCTTAGTACACATTTAAATATGGTTCAAAGTAGGCAGAGATATATTCGTGGTACCAGTGGATTCTTGAAAAGTTGCCCATGGAATTCTCCTACTTAAAACTGTCAACCGTTTCCCTTGATTTACAAAATAAAATATAAGCTACTTTATATCATTGGAATTAGTTGTTGCATGACACTCAGGATGCAAATAAAACCACTCTAAAATTTAAAAATCTCTTTGAGCCAGATGCAAGTTTAAGTATGCCTGCAGTTGATGAGGACAATATGAACACTAATTACATAATGATAATCATTTACGTTTTATTAGGTCAATCTAGTTCATTTGAAATCTATTTCAGGTTGCTTGCCTCTCCTAACATTTAAAAATTCCTCTGCCCCATGCTTAGTCATGGAGTCTTTTAGGAGGCTCCCACGGACATAGCAATTTAATAGTGGCCATTTACCTATGGGCAGCCACACAGTCGGCCCCCAAAAGGAATGCCACCCCAGAGTGTCATTTTAGGGTAAACGCAGGATTTTCTACACTCTGCATTTTATTTTTTGTGACATCCTAGAATGAGAGAATGAGATCAATCCTGCTGATTAGGAGACTATGATAACAAGCACAGAAATGACTGGCTCCAAAGGTAATAAACATTTTTCCCCAGGCCACCCCTGCTGTAGAATGCTAAAACGGCCACCTTGTGTTGAGTGATTTCTCCTCTCATACCACCGATGTCTTCAGATCCACTCTGCTGTTCTGGCTTCCATTAAAGAGATACAAAGCTGAACTCCACTTCCTCTAGTCCTTCCTCAGGAAAACAACTGATACATCATCGTTATGGACTAGTCGTGTCCTCAATTTACATGTTGAAGCCCTAACCTCCAGTACTTCTGAATGTAAGTATGTTTGGAGATAGGCATATGAAAACAGTAAAAACACTGAAATGAGGCCATTAGAGGGAGGCCCTAATCCATTATGACCTGTGTCCTTACAAATAGGGAAAGAGATGCCAGGGATATGCATACACAGAGTGACAACTGTGGAGGTCACAGGGAGAGGGAATCATCTGTAAACAGGGAGAAAGATCTCAAGAGGAACCAAACCTGCTGACACCTTGATTTTGGAATTCAAGCCTCTGGAAATGTAAGAAATACATTTCTGTTGTTTAAACCACTCAAGCTTTGCTCTTTTGTTATGGTAGCCCTAGCTGGCCATGTTCTTGTTGCATTGCCTTTTCAGTAAAGGAGAGTTTATAAGTGGTTGCAGCAAGTTATTAAACTTGAATTTTTTTGACTACAGGTTTGTTCCTCGAGAACCTCACCTGATGGGCTTTTCATCCTACTCCTGAGGTTCGAAACCATCCTTAAGGCCAGGTAATGCTGCTTGAAACAAAAACCTCATCTCTCTCTCTCCCCCTTTCAATGGATAGTTTTATTCCCTCCACATTTGTGGATCTTTATAACAATAACCTTTTGATGAGTCGCCTTGTGGGACACTGACTCTCATTGGCATTACTCTACTTTCCAGGCAGGAAATAGGTTCTGAAAATCTCAGACTCCATGTTGTTGAACAACTTATAGAGGTTATATACATATTTTAACATAAAATATTAAATGTATTACATGAATGATAAATCCATAGGACAGACCTTCATAAAATGTAAGTTAATTTCTCAATTACCTGCTATAATATTAGGATTTATAATGTATATAATGATCCAGCTCTACCTTCGTTTCAGTTATAGGTCTTCTTCTTTGAACTTGAAAATGTATTATTTCCTTTATATATTAAAAGCATAAATAAATAAATGCACAGAAAGGTTTTCACACCAAATAAATCCCTGTATTTTTATCCAACCCATAATTTTTAAAGTCTATTCAACCATAAAAAAATTTGAACATAGTATTAAAACCCTATGACAATGCACATTGGGAATTTTATTTTATTTTTTTATTTTTATTTTTTTTTACATTGGGAATTTTAAAATAAATCTTGGAAGAACTGATTGATAGCTCTTGTTAAAGTTTTATTACAAACTTAAACAAGACAGTTCAAGATTTCTTTCCTGATAAACAATTTTTATAGGAAGAAAAGATGATTAAAAACGCTAGTAAACTAGGTACTCAGAAAAAAAATATCTTTGTTCCCTACAGACTGATGTTTTCTTATGCAGTTGAAAGCCAAATTCTGTTAGAATCAATTGTTTAACTCTGTTTTCAGTAATGCTACCTTCTTGCCAACCATATGAGACAACGAAGTCTCCACAGACACACATACATTATCTTTCTCAGGTCTGAGACTGTCTTCTTTCTCAGCGTGATCCACTAGAGGTTTGTTTCTCTGTGCTCTTGTTCATGCTGTTTTGTCTGTTACTTTCTTATCTGACTGATTTTTTTCTTAAAAATTCAGATACTACTCATTCTTCAAACAGTAATCTATCCATTGTGCAATCCTTCCTTGAACTTCAGATATATGATTTAAATATTGTATTACATTTCAAAATTATGTTATTTGCAATAATCTTTCCCAATAAATGGTACATTCCTCAGATACAAGTATCACATCTTCCATATATTTGCAATTCTATATTCATATTGATTAACTTACATATAAATTTATATTTACATCTACATCAAGCACAAAGTAGACCTATTAAATGAATGTTGAAATGAACTAAACCTGTTTATGACAACCAATTAGAGAAAATGAAAATATTTATTTTTATGAAAAATGTGGGAAATATTTTTTCCTACAAAAATATATTCATATGTATTATTAGCAAAGCAAAACAAAAACTAACAGAAGACATTAATTTTGAGAGAAAAGAGTGGTCTTGAAGTAGGGAAGGTGAAGGGAGCCCATTTTAGAAAGGCTTTATCTCTGTTGTTCTGCTAGGCCCCATGTACTCATGTTCCATAGTTTGCCTCTGAATAAGCCAAAGAAGCTATGTTTCCCACTTCAAGGGGAAAGCAAGAAACTTAATCAATCTCTGAGATTTGTTTTAGACCCCAAACACCTAATAATACCTAACAACAGCCAGATCCCAGACATATTCCAGGGACATTAGCATCAGACAAACCTGGGCTGATGCTGGCATCAATACCCCTACCTTCCATAATTTATGAGAAAATACCTCTTGTTCATCTGACATTCACCTTTGATTGGACCCTATTGTGGATTCCTGAAGAAAACCTAGATCCTTTTCCAATATAAACACCTAGCCCCAAGCAACAAGATTCATTCTCTTTTCCTTTCCAAGTCTCCCACATACTCCATCTGCTCTCCTCCATCTGTCACTCACCCTATTCAATAAACTGTTTCACTTTTTCTGGCTTGCATTTGATTTCCATCCTGCATGAAGCCAAGGACCCTCCTAGCAGGTTCTGTGGGACCCTCCTCAGGGTTCTCGCGCCCAGCCTGCCTGTATCAGCCTCGTTAGGAAACCGTAGGGGAAAAAAATGTAGAATTTTAGAAGAAATATCTGTGTTTTAAATTGACCTACACTTCAGTTGGAGAGGACAATAAGCACAATATTAGGAAATCATGAAGGAAATTCATTTTTCGACCTACAGTCAGAAGGACTTGGTCTGAATTCCAACTGTGTCTGGACTCCTTTGTGCTCTATGATTTGGTCAAATCCCATCTTTCTTTTTTGTTTTTTTCTTAATATTTTATTGATTTATTTGAGAGAGAGAGAAAGACTGCAAGAGTAAGAACATGAGCAGGGTAAAGGGTCAGAGGGAGAGGCGGACTCCCCATTGAGCAGAGAGTTCAATGTGAGACTTGGTCCCAGGATCCCGGGATCATTACCTGAACTGAAGGCAGATGCTTAATTAACTGAGCCACACAGGTGCCCCAATCCCAGCTTTTGAATTTCAGTTTGCTCACTTACAAAATGATAAAAGATCACCTGCCTTGCCAACCTTCTTTACAGAGTTGCTGGGAATACCAGAAGTTAAAATGTGTGCGCAAAAGACTTCATCATTCTAAAATACTTCTTAAACTTTTAGTTTAATGATGATTATAATAGTAATTATATTTTAATAGAGTGAAAGGATTCCACTTTTTACTTTGTCTGGATAATAAGATCATGGAGCTATTTCTCATGAATCATGGACTTTATTACAGTCAGTGAGTTGGGTTTAATTTAGAATAAAACAAGGATGGACCAAAAAAAAAAAATTTTTATTTCACTGGCACCTATTGAAGTATAACCAACAACATCTATAGAAGCAAATAGGTAAAAATAGTAGTTTAATAATGAACTACTATGAGTTTAATGCATTTGCTTCTAGAAGTATAAGGAACTTTGGGCACCTGGGTTGTACAGTGGGTTAAGCGTCTGACTCATGGTTTTGCTCAGGTCATGATCTCAAGGTCCTGAGATGGAGCCCCACATTGGGCTCCCTGCTTCTTGTGGGGCCTGCTTAAGTGAGTCTCCCTCTCCCTTTGCCTTTTCTCTGTCTGTTTCTCTAAAATAAATTAATTTAAAAAAAAAGAAAATGGATAAGGAATTCAAGCAGCTATCTGGAAGGCAATAATCACTTCATTTTATAGGTAGAAAAGATCTGATCTTTAATAATTAATATTTAATAAAATCATTTAACTTTGAAAGCAGAAATGATTTATCAGTATTTATAAAATATATTGAAAAAGAGTTATCTAAAAATGTTACTGACTTATCTGAGCTTGCAGAAATAATTAGTGCTTGAAAAAATTGGAAACTAAATTTCTTATTGCCAATCTAATGCTTTTTCATTAGAATAACTCTTGTTATGAATAAGAGGAGAAAATTATAAGGAGATATTACTGGATATTTGCTAAAACTGAGGTGTTTCTTTTGCTTTCATTCTTCTTCCAAGTATATGTATTATCTAAAATAATATTTCTGTAGATTAAAAACGTTTATAAATATTTTGCATTTTTAACAAAAATCACTTTTAAAGTTAAGACCAGAAAATGTGTATTTAATTAGATTTTGGAAATCATAGTTATCACTACCTAAAAAAGAAAAATCTGAATGAATTAACTTATTTAAATTAATAAATTAATATCATCCAGGGTAATCCAAATCCTGGATTCTGAGCAAAGATCATCATATTAGCAATATCAAACAGCTAGTAGAGGCATATTTCACTAAAAGGACACATGAAATAATAAAACATCCACACACATAATTAATGGTCTTCAATTCTTAAATTTATACTACTTTTATAGATTGTAATTCATCCTACAATATTACTTCCTTTATTATATGCTTATTCTGCTGTATTTATTTAACCAAAAAATCATCTCTACAAAAAATTAATTTGTTTCTTTCTATAAATTAATTTGTTCAGAGAGAAATACCTTTCTAGAAATACAAATTGAGTATAATTACCAATAGTTACATGATACTTTTCACTTCTCAAGCAAGAAATTTAATTTTCACACATCAGAAGAACATTGTATTGAAATGAATTTTAAAACTAATTTCTTGGCCAAATTCCTATTATAGAAGCAAGACATGCATTATTGAAAAAAATCTGTTTATGCAGTTAATGACTCGGTTATTTTGTTACCAACAAATTTGTAAATTATGACAATATATTTATTAGAAGATATATGACTTGAAAAGGAGAAAATCCTATAAAACTTTGAAAATATATTTCACTCAGTGTCTGGGTGTCTCAGTCAAGCATCTGGCTCTTGGTTTCAGCTCAAGTCATGATCTCAGGGTGATGAGATCAAGCCCTCCATTGGGCTCTGCATTCATCATGGAGTTTACTTGGGATTTTCTCTCTCCCTCTACCCTGTCCCCAGGCTCTTTCATGTGCTCCCTCAGCCTCAAAATAAATAAATAATTTTTTAAGAAAAGAAAATATATTTCACTCATTACAAATGCCTCAATGGCATAAAAAATTTTTTAAAGCACGAAGGCTGAAGTATGCACTACATATAATACTTCTATATAAATTAATCTAGCTTATTAATAGAAATGAAACAATTTAATATGTTTATTCCAGATCTTACTTCAATATTTCCTCATAAAACCTTGTTATTTTGATGTCATTATACCAAATATAATGATTTATGATTATATATATTATATTTATATATATTTATGATTATGATTATTTTCATAAAATACTTAATTTTGTTCTTTTGATTTTGTAAATTTTATTCTTTTGATTTTGTAAACTTAACCTTATCGCACAATGGAGAACAAGCATTACTAATTTTATATGATGATTAAAATAAGAGAATATATTCCATTGTACAAATGGAAAAGATAAAAAACATTTCTGACCATATTTGGCCTTTAGGTAGTGCCTTTGTTTCATTGATACTTGGGGTTTAAACCTGATAGCACTGAAATAGATAAAAAAAAGACAAAGAGCAAGGAAAACATTAGAATGTAATTAGAACTTTTTTATTTTATTTTTTTAAGATTTTATTTATTTGTTCATGAGAGACACAGAGAAGGGGAGAGAGAGAATGAGAGAGAGAGAAAGAGAGAGGCAGAGACAGGCAGAGGGAGAAGCAGGATTTGATCCCAGGTCTCTAGGATCAGGCCCTGGGCTGAAGGTGGCGTTAAACCACTGAGCCACCGGGGCTGCCAAGTTAAGAACTTTAATACCTGCCTTCAAAATTCCAGATTGTGGAGAGCCGAAGTGAGGACATATTATTAGAGTTTGGAATTTTATAGCTGGATGAGAAGTTAGACATTTCCCATTCCTCCTTTAACACTTCAGCACAGAAGGGACTCAGAATTTTGTCCCAAATTCAGAGTCAAAGAAAAGATTTTAACTCTCGTTTCCCTTATAATATGTCTAGATTGCTTCTCTATTACATTTTTTCACCCTTGTCTACTTGAGAAATCTATAAGAACTCTCAAAGTTTAAGCTTATGTAAAATAATTAATCCTTTGAATTGTAATCATTTTTTTTACTTAGAATTCACCTAAAATAAGAGGTATTTGTTTTATAGTTTGTATTTGCACTCAATATCTCCTAAAATAACACTCCTCTTTAAGAGAATATTTCCATACTTAATGAATAGTTGGTTGTATTCCAATACATTAAAGATATTAACAACAACAACAAAAAAAACAAAGTAAGAATCCACAGAAAAACTTCAACAAGTGTAAGCCCTAAGTCAGAGGGAAACGATTCTCCTGTTGGATGTCCCCTTTAAAGCTGTTTCATGCCATATGCATCATGTAGAGGCTGCATTCCTTACTCATGCAGTATGAGGCCATTTATATAAATTATTTTTAAAGTTTTTCCAAAATTATTTTATATTTTCTCTCTTTGTGTGGCTATGACTTTGTTTCTAACAATTTCCCCCATTTCCAATGATTATGTATTTTTTGTAATTGGGGAAGGGAGATGAATTGTATAATAGAATGAAAAAAATGTTTTATGTTATTACTTGCCTACCAGGCACAAACATGATGCCAATTGTATATCTATGGAAATATATATTAGGAGTATTTCTTCTAAATAGATTTTTATATGTGAAATTTACATAAAACTAAGTACAATATTACACAGAATATTTATGAAATGTCAAATGTAAAATAATGCTAATAATTTGCTAATGTGCTTTTTCTTAGTGCATTTATCACAACTGCTATAATATCATTTATATATATGGAAAATCCAGTATGCATCGATTATTTATAATCTATAGTGACAAAAATTTGCCACTGTTTTACCTCTAACACATCTGTTGCTATTTTTCATTACGTAGCTTCAACAATTTCACTTGGCCTGAGGCAACTTTTTTATAAATACAAATTTATTCTATTTTTATTATTTACATATACTAATTTAATTTTTAACATATTTTAGAGGAATTCTTAAAAATCCAGTATGATACACAATTTCAGAGACCTAGATAAATGAAATACAAATTGGAGAAATGAATTCTATTTTTTATATGATCTAAGTGTGTCCAGTTAATTATTTAATTTATCAAATGAATTATTTAAATGTATAGCTTCCATTTATTTAAAAGGCTTTTCATTGAATACATGTGAGGAAAAGATAGGAAATCTACAAGAGATACAGTAAATTGCCAAATACATATGACATAAATGATGATATTGGATTAGGTAAGTTAAAAAGTTGATTATATTTTATCGATTTATTTTTGAACCTCTAGAGTGGAACAGGAACGAGGAAACAATATTAACATTTTAATGAGAATAGTAATGGCACTAGCAGTAAAGATCACTTCAATATTATCTGTTTCAAAAATTTACAATATTATAAGTCATATTTTTAAGACAAAATGAATACTTGATAATTATTTGCTTAGCAGCATATCAGTTACGGTTAAATAGCAAATTTAGCTCAAAATGGCTTGAACAAAAAATGTAATAAGTGCTTTACTTTATTTTATTTTTTGTCAGTTAACAGATATTTTTGTTCCCATGCTGAACAGTAGAAGGACTTTATTCTTTTCACTCCTCCCAACACATGTGTTATTCTCCTCCAATATTTAAGTTGCATCTTGAATGGTTTTCTATTTTAACCTCAAATTAAATGCTATTTTTTTTTCGGACAGTGTTTGTTTGGCTATGCCCAAATGTTTGCTGATTCCTTGCATCATAGATCTTATTTCTGTGATTTTTTTCATAAGTACCTCTATAAATTTATTTTATGAGATTATATTTGTAATCTGTTCATTGTTTATGTATATAAATATGTCTTTTTTCAGTAGGAATAAATGCTTTGTACAAAGCAGTTCAGAGCTAGATCTGGTCTAGCCCTAGATGTTACTTGTTCAAAAGACCCAAACTCTATTATCATGCTAGGTTTATTTCACCTTATGGCTTTCCCTTTTGCTCTATTTTCTGCAGTATGAGGCAGTGTCAGCAGGTCCAGGCTAATATTAGTGTTAGAGGATCCAACAGAAAAAGAACATTTGTTTACTCAAAACAACAACAACAACAACAACAATCCGGAAGCCTTAATTCAAAAAGATATATGCTCCCTTATGTTCATAGGAGTATTATTTACAATAGCCAAGATATGGAAGCAACCTGTGTCCATCAACAGATGAATGGATAAAGAAGTTTTGGTATATGTATTTGTACAGTGGAATATTATTCATCCATAAAAACGAGATCTTGCCTTTTGTGACAACATGGATGGATCTAGAAGGTATTATGCTAAGTGAAGTAAGTCAGACAGAAAAAGACAAATACCATATGATTTCACTTACATGTGGAATCTTAAAAAATAAAACAAATGAACAAACACAAAGCAGAAACACTCATAAAAATGGAGAACAAACTAGTGGTTGCCAGAGGGGAAAGTGTGTGGAGGAAGGGCAAAATAGATGAAAGGGATTAAGAGATAAAAACATTATAAAATAGATAAATTATGGGATTGAAAAGTATGGAATATAGTCAATAATATTGTAATAATGTATGGTGACAGATGGTGACGACAATTATGGTGGTAAGCACTGTGTGATGCATAGAATTGTCAAATAACTATGTTGTGCACCTAAAATTAAAATGAATAAAACACTGTATATCAACCATCCTTAAATAAGAATACATAAATAAATAAATAAAACCATAGACACTCAAAAAAATATTTGCCTTTCTCCAAATGGGGCAAGAAAAAATATCTCATTGTGTCAATGGTCTTTACTGAGTCATGCTCCCATCACTGTGGAGTAAAAATGTGATCTTCAGATGGGCCAGACCTGGGTCACTATCTGTCTCAGAAACTAAGAGCGGGAGAAAAGACAGTTCCCTTGGAACAATCACTCTCAGAGTTTGTCTTAGAAAGGCAAAATCCCAGCCATACCTCACACCTATTCAATCAGGAATTCTTGTAGCTGCTCCAGCTTGAGAACCAATGTGCTAATATAAAATATGGGGTTTAGAACTAGAAGAATACAGAGATTATGGATGGCAAAAATAATAGATATCCATAATAATTTTCTCAATAAACTATTTGTGGTGTAAATATGCATGTAAGTGTATAAGTGTGGTTTTATTATTAGTATGTCGAGTTATCTGACAGATATAAGTGATTCCTGTGTTCATTTGTATCAGTCTTCTGCACAGAATATTAAGCTCTCTTTCTATATTATTATAACTTTGATTTTTCTTTAATATAAATTAAATTCATACATATTACAGATATATAAATATTATGAGACACACTTCCATCCTTTCTGTGTTTTTCTCATCATTATTATTTTTTAAATGCTGCAAGGAAAATACCTGGTAAAATCAAAACTGGTAAAAAAAATCATTTTTTATAAAATGAATATTTTTTTAATTGTACTAAAGGCATACAGCAAATGGAGAGCCACTTATTTTAGGAGATCGGGAGATCTACTAAATATCAGTAAAAACAGAGACAGTCTGTGGCATTTGAGCCAAGACCTCTTCCCTCTTTCCTGAACTCATCAAGGTGGAAGCTCTACATTGGATTTAGGCAGCAAAGAAATGGCATTGCCTCTCTCTGCAACTTTAAGTCTAGAGTTATAGTTTCTTCCTGGGAGAGGAAGCATGCCATCATTTCTCCCTTCCTTCAGCTTCACAGTAGAGGGGCTCTTTTCCAGGCCAGCATGAGTGGGAAATCTGAATTACCTTCTTTTCCCAGTCCTCACTTCTAGGGTCCAAGAATGCTGGGCTCAACTGGATTCATCCCCACTCACTAATTGGGAGAAAACCCCACCCTAGAAGACACAAGACAAGATGATCAAGGCAATAATCCCAACCCAATAAACCTCCTATAGAACAGGAGGGCCTTTCAGAGAGAAATAGGCTGCTGTTCTTTCTACCAGGGTCAGTGCAGAGATTCTGCTCAAGGGGGAAGGCAAACCACAAGGATAAAAGATCCCTACAGCAGTGTCTAAGGTGACTAACATTATTTGGATCAGAGTATGGGGAAGTTCAAGCCTAAGGGGGCTGCTGAAAACAGTGAAAACTTTAGTGGTAAATGATTTAGATGGGCTGATACCTCCATGATAACAACACATGAAACTATAGGCAAGAGAGACACTTAACAGAAAATAGGGAAAGAAATAGCTAAGGAACCCTCCTAGGATTGAAGCAAGCCTCAAAGAATGCATCAAAATTACTCTTGCAAAATGAGAGCCCACCTTCAACACTGACATGCTCAGGATAGGGGTTCCGGGGTGGGGGGTGTGTACATGGGGATCAGTATTCAGAGTGGCTACTGTATATTGTCCAAAATGCCCAGCTTTCTTTCCAACTCATTATACAGAGTCAATATTATCCTAATACCAAAATTAGGCAACACAAGAAAATTACATAACAGTACCTCTTATGATGCAAAAAATTCTCAACAAAACACAAGCACACCTAATCCAGTAATGCATAAAGTGGACTATACATTATGACCAAATGGGATTTATCCTATGAATCTTAGATCGGTTCAATATCTGAAAAACAATTAATGTAATACACATCCCAAAAGACAAAAAACTAAAATACATGCTAATTCAAATAGATGCAGAAAAAGTACTTGATATAACCCAAAAACGTTTGTGATAGAAATACTCAACAACTAGAAGGGGGCACTTCCTAAGTCTCATTGATAAAGGGTATCTATGAAAAACTCACAGCTAATATCATGCTTAATTTGAAAGACTGAATGGTTTTCTCCTAACAATGGAACAAGAAACAAAGTTTTTTAATACTTCTTTTCAATATACAGAAGGTTGGGGTGGTTGTGGACTGACTAACAATAGGTAAGGGATTTCTTTTGGGAATTGCAGAAACGTTCTAAAATTGATTGGGGTGAATGTTGCATGCTTCTTGTTGTTTGTTTTTATGCTTAAGAGTCTTTTTTATTACAAATAGTAGCTCATAAAATGACTTTGTTAAACTAAAAAGGGTTATAGATAAGTAATGAGTAAGTGAATTTCCTTTTTTATTTTTTTAGATTTTTTTTAATTTAAATTCAATTTGCCCACATATAGTATAATACCCAGTGCTCATCCCATCAAGTGCCCTCCTTAGTGTTGCACACCTTTGTGAACATGCTTTAAAAAAACACTGAATTGTACACTTGAAATGGGTGAATTGAATTATATTACAGTATATGAATCTTGTCTCAATAAAGATGTTATTAAAAAGTAATACATATAGAGCCAAGATCTTTTAAAATGGGAAAAAAAATACATGCTGGTAAACATTCTTAAATTCAGCGAGTTAAATCATTTGACAGTTAGGTTAACTTCCTAGTAGTGACTGCACGGGACCCACTATTGATTGCACAAAGACAATGAAGGTCCTATCACAAAATTAATTTAAGACTGATGGTGTTTGAAAAACAAAATCAGAGGAATCGATGCCCGTGGTTGTCTAACATAAAAACACTCAGAACATGCATTTGTTTTCATATCCTACCCGGTTGCCACGTCCAAATGAAGTACGTGTTTAGTAGTATGAGGCAGAGTTAATTATCTAAGGAGTAAGTCTGAACACCTCCTAAACAACCTTGTGATTGTTAACGTTCTATAAATAAGAAATAGTTGTCCAGTAAATTGTGGATAATAATAGTTAATAATGTGTAATGTGCAAATTGTGGATAATAATAGTCAATAATGTGAGGGAAAACTCAAATACCAAACCATATTTTACTCATCTGCAGCTATTACAGGTCTGCCTGGGGATGTGCGAGGTGACAGTGCATAAACAGCTGAGGTGCAGAAGTTGCAAATGGTGTTTCTCAGACCATCTTCAGCAGACGCGGTTATATCAAAGGGTGTTTCCTGGTTAAGTATTTAGAGAAATGTCGAGTAATTCAAGGTCAAATGGGTTTCTTTGTCTTGTGATATTACTTTGAAAAGGTAATATTCAGTAAGATGCTCAAAAAAATGTTTTTTCAAGAATACCCTGACATTACTTGAGTGCAGAAATATCACGTGCTTTAAGAAAGGAGGAAAGAGTGAATAGAACGTGAAATCCCACAAAAACAATGAAAAACATTGATCATCCATTCAAAATGACACACACACACACACACACATCCCTTCATATATATATATCTCCACGGATGTTTAAAATTTTCCATTAATTATTCTCTATATGGTGTTTTACAATTTACCATTTCTGCTAACATTGCAAAGTAGCCATATTTTCATGTATTTTTTTTTTCATTTTTGTAGCCTTTGGGTTTTTTTCTGTAATATATTGTATTTAATTAGTGCACTATCAACACGGCTTGGGATGTTTTATATTTTCTCTTCTTGGAATTGTGCATTGAAGAATATGCATAAGTTTTTGACTTTTTTTTAAAGATTTTATTTATTTATTCATGAGAGATACAGAGACAGAGGCAGAGACAGAGGCAGAGGGAGAAGCAGGCTCCCGGTGGGAAGCCTTGTGGGACTGGATCTTGGGACCCCGGGATCACAACCTGAGCCAAAGGTAGACGCTCAACCACTGAGCCATCCAGGTGCCCCACTTTTTGACTTTTAATGCTAAATCGCTCCCCAGAAGTATGTCCTTTTCCACTCCTAGGGATTGAATACCTTTTATCCATACAGCACAGTGAAAACTGTGCTGTCACTTCTCTTAGCCTATCATATTTGTAACTATTTAAAACAATCTCATCATTTTTTTGTTTTATTTACTGCTGAGCTAAAGGGCATTTCCTATTTGTTGGTCACTTGCATTCCTACTTTAAAAACACCTCCTCCTTTCCCAGAACATTCTTCGGGAGAAACTTTTCCAGGAGCTTCTCATCCAAAGGAGAACTCAGAGGGCATGCAGAAATGCATTAGAGTGTGAGAAACTGACTGAGGTCACCTGACACACATTCTCAAACAAAGAGAATGTAAATCAAAACCCCCAATTCACCTTCAATTTACTCAGAACCTGAATGCACAGGAGAACATTGCATTCTGAGTCCCCTGTTGTGATGGTTGTGGGTGTTGGCAGTTAAGTGTCTCCATCTTCCTTAATTCTACATTCATGTTCTACTTCATGTCCTACTTAATGTTCAGACAGAAAATATTTCATAATCAATTTACACAACGGGGGCTATTGTGAGGAATAAAAAAGGAAAAGACAAAAAAAAATTGCATTTGAGTCTCCTAATCCTTTAACAGATCTTCTAATCCACCAGCAGTTCTCCTGCAAGGAATGCTCCCAGTGAGCAGGATTTGCTGCGCTGCCCACTGCATCCTCGCTCCTTGCCTTCAGCCTGACACTGTCATCTGCTGAGTTTTGTGGTTACCCCAATGTCACCTTTACATACTAACCAGTGTCTTCTGGAAAGGAGAAAACTAGGGGAAAAAAAAAGATATACCCAACTCTAATTAAAAATGTTTGTTTTTAGACACAAGCCATAATTTCTGCACTGGGAGAAATAAAGTTTGCTTTGTGCTTTGTTGATTATAGAGGCAAACAGGTGCAGCTTGATTTCAGTAGATAAATTGTGATTTTTTTTTTCAAAGAAAGCCTGAGGGTTATTTTCTCTATCCAACTTGTACTAGGTATAAAGATTAGTAATTTTTTTTAAGATTAGTAATTTTAATGTCAATCTAAATATACCCTTTTCTTTCCAAGTTTGAAGCCTATTTAATAAAGAGTAAATTTAAAGATTTTACTAATTTTAAAGCAACGCTATTTTGTAGTAAAAAAAAAACCTAGATAGAACATTAGGACAAGCAACCAATGACTTTTGGCTATTTAAAATAAATAATGTAGTTATACTATAAATGTAATTAGGATTACTACCACGAGGGGTACCTGGGTGGCTCAGTGGTTGAGCATCTGCCTTCACTCAGGTCATGATCCCAGGATCAAGGTCCTGGGATCGAGTCCTGCATCAGGCTCCCTGCGGAGCACCTGCTTCTCCTTCTGCCTGTGTCTCTGCCTCTCTCTGTGTCTATCATGAATAAATAAATATATAAATATCTTTAAAAAAAAGGACTACTACCATTAGAAGCAGATGTTTTAAGGAGGAAGGTGAAAGAGAAAAGGGAGAAAAGTGCACTGAGAACTCACTTGTCAAGCTTCTAATTCTAATGTAGGTTTCTCCTTCCATTTGAAAATGGAACCCAAAGTGCAGCAAGGGCATTGGGATGACCCATGAAAAACTGATTATGTAACAACCATTATTTCACTTACAGAAAAAGGGCAGTTTCAAAAAGTTCAGAAAGCAAAACAATTTTGTCTAATGTCCAAGTATTTGATAACAGTTGAACCTTCTCTCCTTAGTGAAATACTCTCTTCACTTGGCTTTCTACAGACATAATTCTGCAGTTTTGCTTATTTGTTTCCAATTTCCCTGGCTACTTGTTCTCATATTTTTACTGGATGTTTTCAACCTCTTACTTTTACACAGTGGAATGCAGAAGCACTCACAACTCAGAATATTCATGTGAGCTCCTCACTCTCTGCTAACTCCTGCTCCATGGTTTAAAAATCCAATCCAAAAATTCATTGTTTCCAACGCATCCTTCCAATGTCAATTTCTCTTCTAAATGCCAACTCATGTCTCCACGTGGATGTTTACAGGGACCTAAACATAACATACACCAAATCTTCTCCTTCTCTAATCTTTACTCATTGAGGGGAACAACAGTTCCATTTGTCCAAGTATTCAGAGCAAGTTTCTAAAAGTTATCCTTTGATTTTCCTTTTTCATCTATTCTACATCCAATCAAAAGACGCATTCTAACTTTGATGTATGTATCCAACTAAGCTCTAGCCTGGGCTGATGCCAAAACTATCTTTTCTATCTATCACTTCCGGCTCTCCCCTTATCTCATAGACTATTCTCTAGAGAGCTTACAGAGAAACTTTATTAAGAAATAAATAGTTTCTTATCACACTCAAAATCAAATCCACAACTCTTCACAAGGTTCTACACAACAGAATGACTGCTAATCCTTGAAGAGCTCCCTGATTTTTCTTTCTGTACCCAACTTCTTGGTGCACTGGTCTCTACGCTGATCCTTGACCACAGAGAGCATATTCTACTTGCTATATCCTCTTTACCTGATAACACTGTCTCCTCCCCACCACACCACAGACGTGTATATGACTCGTTCTTTACTGCATTCAGATCTCTCTTCTTTGTCACCACATCCAACAGGTCTTCCGCAACTATCCTATAAATAATGGCACTCTACCAGTTTCTTACTTTCCTTTCCTTCATATAATATCCATATAGTATTTTATACACTTTTCCTGTCTTTTCCTTTTTTATTCCTCACAATAGCCCCCGTTGTGTAAATTGATTATGAAATATTTTCTGTCTGAACATTAAGTAGGACATGAAGTAGAACATGAATGTAGAATTAAGGAAGATGGAGACACTTAACTGCCAACACCCACAACCATCACAACAGGGGACTCAGAATGCAATGTTCTCCTGTGCATTCAGGTTCTGAGTAAATTGAAGGTGAATTGGGGGTTTTGATTTACATTCTCTTTGTTTGAGAATGTGTGTCAGGTGACCTCAGTCAGTTTCTCACACTCTAATGCATTTCTGCATGCCCTCTGAGTTCTCCTTTGGATGAGAAGCTCCTGGAAAAGTTTCTCCCGAAGAATGTTCTGGGAAAGGAGGAGGTGTTTTTAAAGTAGGAATGCAAGTGACCAACAAATAGGAAATGCCCTTTAGCTCAGCAGTAAATAAAACAAAAAATGATGAGATTGTTTTAAATAGTTATAAATATGATAGGCTAAGAGAAGTGACAGCACAGTTTTCACTGTGCTGTATGGATAAAAGGTATTCAATCCCTAGGAGTGGAAAAGGACATACTTCTGGGGAGCGATTTAGCATTAAAAGTCAAAAAGTGGTGCACCTGGATGGCTCAGTGGTTGAGCGTCTACCTTTGGCTCAGGTTGTGATCCCGGGGTCCCAAGATCCAGTCCCACAAGGCTTCCCACCGGGAGCCTGCTTCTCCCTCTGCCTCTGTCTCTGCCTCTGTCTCTGTGTCTCTCATGAATAAATAAATAAAATCTTTAAAAAAAAGTCAAAAACTTATCATGCATATTCTTCAATCTCAAAACTGCAGTAGGGTCAAGTAAACAGGATTAACCTCTTCAGAAAATTAGGTCTTTAGAGTCTTAGACTTGTGCAAAGGGGATCTACTTAAGGGAAAGAATGCAATTTTTGTGATCAGCTACATGTGATTTTTTAAAGATTTTATTTATTTATTCCTAGAGACACAGCTAGAGAGAGAGCAGCAGAGACACAGGCAGAGGGAGAAGCAGGCTCCACGCAGGGAGCCTGATGTGGGACTCGATCCCCTGCATTGAAGGATACACATACACATCTAACCCAATAGAATGGAAGCCCTTTAAGTCTTTAGGTATTTCATTCACTCCTTTACCTCAGCACCAAGCACAAACCTGGGGAGTGATTGGTGTATGGTACTTGTTAAATGAAATAATAAATAAATAAGATTTATTACTGAAGTCTAGAAAAGAGATTATTCTGATTTTATTCAACTCAGGGCACTGAGGATAGAGAGAAGTGGTTAAATTAAAATATCCAGGTAGTAATTCAATATAGACTTCAAAAAGATTTGAACATTTTTTATGCCTAGAATGGAGAAAAACTACTAGGTTAAAACCACAAATGTTATTTTTATTTTTCTCTGAGATTGCAATTCACTTTTTTGACACTAACACTCCCTTTGTTTTGAACAATTGCCTTTTTGACCTTTTGATTCTTGGTTTACACATTAATGTAATGACATGATCTAGAGGTCCATAATTCAAACCAAGAAATTAAACGGTCTTTTTGTTAATGGAAATTGGCAGATTTATGTGTGTGAGGTTATATTTTCTTTAGAGATTTCATTTCCTAAACAAATATTTTGACTGTGTTGAGTACTTAGACTCCTACAGCTGGGTGTATCAATAGGAAAGGCAACTTGTTCCTCTTCTTCTTAGAAATTATTGCTGGTTTCATGCTCATGTTAATAAAGACCCAAAGTGTTAGCAGTTCTTACCCCCTCTGGCATATGCCCTGGGGATAGGACCTGGAAGCACACAGACATAGTATCAAAAATTGTACCTTCTGTGTAAATGTCTGAATGAATACATTATCCATTATCTCTATCTCAAAACTGCAGTAGGGTCAAGTAAACAGGATTAACCTCTTCAGAAAATTAGGTCTTTAGAGTCTTAGACTTGTGCAAAGGGGATCTACTTAAGGGAAAGAATGCAATTTTTGTGATCAGCTACATGTGATTTTTTTTAATTTTATTTATTTATTCCTAGAGACACAGCTAGAGAGAGAGAGGCAGAGACACAGGCAGAGGGAGAAGCAGGCTCCATGCAGGGAGCCCAATGTGGGACTCGATCCCAGGTCTCCAGGATCAGACCCTGGGCTGCAGGCGGCGCTAAACCGCTGCGCCAACGGGGCTGCCCTATAAGTGATTTGTTAAACATAATTTTTATGTTAAAATATGTCCTTTTGTGATCTCTTTTTAACATGAAGTTAAAAATATGCTTTTATTATATAACAACAGATATTTATTCTATTTAACCTTTTATTAAAGTATTTAATTTTTGATAATATAAGAAAATAAGTTTATTATATCTCTATATAGGGAACTGAATATTTTTTACTAATTATATAATTACATATATACAGACAAACCTCTTTTTCCCATTTAGTAGATTATAAACTTATTTAAAATCATTTTATTTTACTTAAATCATTTAAAAATGAACATATTTAACTAATGTAGTATGTTATTTAATGTAATAATGTAATATGTTATTTTGTATTTATCAATTTGACCTGGAAAATATCCAAAGTATTATAGACTTTTATTATGTGTTGCATCATCTAACAGAAGAAAAAAAAAAAAAAAAACCCTGCATTTACTGATATTGAAGTGACTCCATTTTTGCCTTTAAAAATCAACTGGTAAACTTTTATAGCAATCATTGTATCTTATGTATAATTAATGATATAAATTTTGGAAAATTCTGGCTGCTGTTTTAAAAGACTTATCTTTAAATATAGTGGATTTGACTGATCTTTAATTCTGTAACTGAAAAGAGAAACTGGAAATGATCTTCACCATATTTTTAGTTTATTATCAATGATTTTTGAAGTCTTAGAGATAATTTTATGCACTATGTAAGGAGTTCATTCAGATTTATGTCTCTTACTAATCTATGAATAGCATCTCGGGGCAATTTGACAGAATTATTATCATTTTTATGTTCCCCCTTAAATTGTTTTATCTAAAAATTAGTATTTCCTGTATTCCTATCTTAAATTATGGTACACTGAGGTATAAATTAAACAATATGTATCCACAAATAAAAACATGATAAAGCATTAATACCACAGCAGCTATACTGTATCAAGTAAATATTTGAGGTGAGGTCTGTATCACTATATGCTTATTTTATTTCCGCTAACTCACATGTTTACTTAATATTTAAATTAAGTACTAAATATTTGCTTTAAAAGGAAAGAATAATTTAGTTAGGACTCTGAAATTCCTATGGAAGCCACTAGAAATCCAACGGTTATATTTTGAAAATACTGATAAACCAACAATCCTTATACAAGCTTTCATCAATAGTGGCATCAAAACCAAACAAACACAACTCTGAACTTTTAAATGGTTAAATGCTGAGCTGCTTGTATTGGTCAGGCAGTGGGAGTCCAAGCCCCACCTGCCAGGTGTTTTCTCACTTCCAATGGACAACCTCTGAGCTTTTCCTTGCAACACAAGGTCTCCTGGAATTATATTTTAAAGACCATGGCCTCATGGATGAGGATGGAAAACACACTGTATCAGAAAAAGAAAGTGAAAAACAAAAAAGAACACCATGCCACATAGACCAGGTTTTCTTTGGAATAAAGCTACTTCACTTGGCAGAAACTTTTCACTCTTCGTTTGGCAGATTATAGAAAAGAAAAAAAAAAAATAGTGAGTGAATTTTAAAATAGTTTGCAAAGGGATAATCTAAAAGAATGTAATCAGGTATCGTTATATTGGTGAGCCGGGGGTCAAACTAATTAAATTTGTAAAAAGACACAAAGGATATCTAGTGAATTAAATTATAATTAGAGAGTGATAACATCTTATACATGACATGGATGCAAATATAAATGAAAAAAGGAGTTTAAGATGTCTTTTTCTTTTTCTCTCTGGAATAACATGTCTAGCTTCTACTTCCTTGCCTTAAGGATTATGTGGGTGTCTGGGATTAGTTCCCAGAAATATTAATATTGCTTTATTTTCATCCTCTCACTGATGTGAAAACACAGCTGGGAAATTAAATGCAAATGCAAACATTTTCCTTAGCAGATTTCTTTCTACTCTTGTAAAAATTTCTTGTATCTATTTGTTTTAATGATTTAATCCTATTCATATTTGTCATTAGGTTTTAACTAATTCACAACATGAAATTGATTCCAAATGATTAGTTGGGTCATCTAAGTCTTTTTTAGAATAATGCTTTCCAGATGATTCTTGCCTATAAAATTACTAATTTCACGTAATTTCTCTCTTATTTATTCTACAAATAAATCTCATTTGATGTTCAGGTCATATTTCATATATCTCCTTTTAGTTCACTTACTTTAGGTGATCCTCCCTACTAGTGTTCCCAGTACCCTTAAATATTCTGATGTATGTAAATTGAGATGCTGTATTTCCTTAAATGGTACTGCTGATCCATCTATATGTAGAACTAACCCTGTGGCGCTGAACTAGCTACTTCCTCCATCCAGACAATTTCCATTTTAATCATTTTCACAGTTTTTATTCACTTAAATATATTCGAATTATATTCTTGGCCAAACTATTTTTTAAATGGCATATCTCATAAGGCATGATTGATTAGCGTTTCAAGCAAATATACTAAATGTCACTCAGAGAAAATCATGGAGGGATCTTAATCCTTTTGGGTCACCAGAATTCCACTAAGGCTTCCGGGCCTTGAGTTGCTATTGTTAACCATCTTCATTAAAAATACTTGGTAGGAGCTATAGGTGACTTTTTTTATAAGTGTCAGCCTTACATTTATAGAAAGCCAGCTACATTGCTTTCTACAGAATACATAATTTTACAATAGGAATCTCAAGGCCAAGTCATCCAAGGGGCCAGCCAGAAAGTACATTTCTGAAATAAGAAGGCATCTTTATAATTTATGTGCACATATAAGATGTATTTGTCTTGATGAAATGTTATTTGTAAAGAAATGAGGAAATATATATGTATAAAGCTTCTTAGCTGAAAGTCAGTTTTATAAACACATAGGATTAGCGGCTCCCCCATACGCTACAATATGTGATGATAAGAATATCTAACCCAAAACTTAGATTGGTAAGAGATTTTATTGGCCGAGTATTGGATTATCCGCTAACTACAAGACTGAGCTGGATGGGAAAAAACTACCAGTGGACAACTTATGCTTTTTATAAAATAGGCAATTGATTCTTACCCCTCTTTCTGTCCTTTAAGTAGGAGACGAAAGGTCTGTATCAAACAAAATATTAGGCAGGGCACAATATCTCTAAGGGTGTTAAAATCCAAAACAGGGCAGCCCCGGGGGGGGGGGGGGGGGCAGCGGTTTAGCGCCACCTTCAGCCCAGGGTGTGATCCTGGAGACCTGGGATCAAGTCCCACATCAGGCTCCCTGCATGGAGCCTGCTTCTCCCTCTGCCTGTGTCTCTCTGTGCTCTCTCTGTCTCTCTCTCTCTGTCTCTTATGAATAAATAAATCTAAAAATAAAAAAAAAAAAAAACCACAAACAACTGAGGACCAACCTTGAAAATTCCCTGATGCAGACAAAACCAGTTTAGCCACATAAACAGAGCTCAATGTGGTTTATTTTGCAAGATTAACTTGACCTGGGTCATTTCTTGCTTATACTTCTGGAAGTCAAAACTTAGAGCAAAACTTAGACTGTTTCCCAAGGTTGATATGAAGTAACCACTGACTAATTCCCTATAATTTAAGAAAATTCTAATATTCTCCCCAATTACTGTGATGAATAAACAGTCATTGCTCTCTCACTATAATAAGCTTCTCTATAATCCTAAGGTTCATTCCATGTTTTGCTCTGAGTGCTTCCAGTTTGCAAACTGTCTTTCTGGTGTGCTCCCAATGAAGTATAACTAATTACTACTTAGATGATTACTGGCTTATGGTATTTCTGAACTTTTGACAAGGACATCTTAAATATATTTTTTAAAGTTATTTATTTATTTTAGAGAAGGGAGAGATAATCTTTAAGCAGACTCTGCACTGAGCGCAGAGCCTGAGGTGGGGCTAATCTCAGGACCCTGAGATTACGACCCAAGGCTCAACTAAGAGTCAGAGGCTTACTCAACGGAGCCACTCAGGTGCCCCCCATACATCTTAAAATGTGTTTTAAACATTATATATTCCAGAGAAAGTCTTTAAAATAATTCATAAAAAAATAAAATAAAATAATTCATCTTTTTATCCCTTCACATACTTATATGTTGTAGTCACATGTACATGGGTGAATGTTTTGTCTACTATGGATGTCTTTTCATTAACTCTTCTCAACTATATGTCTGCAATATGATGAATTTTCTTGATCTATACACATAGGTATTTTTTTCAGTTCCAAAAAGAAAGATTTGTTTTCCTATTGACAATGTTTATTTCATTATTCTAGCATCTACCTGGGAACATGAATAATATTTAGGTGTGGCCAGCTCTCTGTCCTCCTTATCTATTACCTTTCTTCATTTGCATTTTCTTTACATTTTTTAAATATTTAGTAAAATTTTCCCAAGTTCTTTCTCAACATCATCAGTTATTTTTTTTTTCATTATCAAGTCTGCTCTTACTTAGTTTTTAATTCTGCTGATATTGCTTTCATTGTGTTTTTATTTTTTTTTAATTTCTAAGAGCTTATCATTGGATCTCATTCAGTTTTACTCTTATTTCACCTTATATCTTTTCAAAGAGACTTCATTCCTCTGACGGCTTTTAATTCTCCTTCATGGATTTAATATTATTTTGAATTTCACTAAGCATCCAAAGAGTAACTTATTTTTTTCTGTAAAATTATTTTCAAGGTATTTTCTTCTTTCAGATTATTTTTAGATCATTATCTACTTGGGTATCTTTTCCCTCTGATTAAGTACCATTTTCAAAATCCAGAGTTGGTCTGTTTTGTTGTTGATTTTCTATTCAATACACTCCTTACCACCCAGGTCTCTGTCAGATATTAGTCCTGTGCAGTGGGCACTGCGCTGTACTTAATTTCTACTTTCAGAGAAACAGTTGTATATTTTCATGTTCACACATCTAAGCCTAAAGCTCAGTTTGCAAGGAGTTATTCTAGCTTTTTTTAAAGTATTCCAACTTTGAGGATTGGATGCACATTTCATATTCACTTTCTGAAATTCCCAATTGTCTTTTAAATGATCACTTCTTGAGTGGATATGGAAAGATGAATAGAGAGCAAAGGGAAGATAAGTTTCAATATTTAGGATGCACATAGCACCTCAGTGGCTCAGTCAGTTAAGAGTTCAAGTCTTGGTTTCGTCTCAGACCCTGATCTCAGGATTGTGAGATTGAGCTCCTCGTCAGACTCTGCATTGGGTGTGGCCCTTGCATAAGATTCTCTCCCTCTCCCTCTGCTCTTCCCTATCTCAAAAAAAAAAAAAAAATCATACAACATAGAGACAATGCCTGTGATGCAAGATTTTATACCTATTTGCTTGTTTTACTTTTAATATCAAAGCAATAAAAGCAATCAAATAAACATACAGTTACTCAGAAAAGTAGGATACACTAACTGATGTCCTATCTGTAAAACTTTCTTGAAGTTATACCCAGGTAAATGAAATGAATCAAAATTAAATACTCTGGCATTTGGGAAAGGGATATTAAGCACTAAAAAAATGAGGCAGAAACATTAATGTGAAACTTCTCCACAATACAATTAATCGAAAAATAAAGATCAAGACCCAAGAACATTATATGCTAACAATTCACAATCTTTTTGCATGTTTAGAATGGCATTGGAAATTCACCTAAGTGACTTGTAAAATGGATGCCTTCAGGGAGGTGAGTTATTTGGGGAAAAAGAGAAAAAGCAAAACTCTTTCGTGCATTGAGCCTATAAATTCTTCAACATTATTTTTGTACCATGCACAAATAGTTATTCATATAGTTACTATCTTTTTAAATAATTAAAAAGAAAGAAAATTCAAGTTTGCAGGTGTCATAATTGTTTGACTATATTTGAACACTATAAAAATTAAACAAATAACTAAATCTAAATCCAGAATTTAAAAAAGTCACTATATAAAAAGTTACTTGAAAGGTTAAATGGGCTATATAAACAAACTATATGAAATAAACAAAATAAATGAAAATATCACATAATTCATAATATCCAAACATATTTTTAAAAATATACCACTTTCATAAGATTTAGTGACAGCAAGTGTTTTTGGTAATGTATCAGTGCATTTGTGAAAAGACAAATTTAATAATTTGAATAAAAATATTAAAAAGTCAATACTTCAATCCTTAGAATCATCTGGATATTTAAGGAGAAAGAAGAACAATGGGTACGAGTTACTGAGCATACTGGGGAATGTTCTAATGTATACGTATATATAAACATATATATAAACTCATTTAATTCCCATTACATGCCTATGAGATAAGTAGTATTATAATCCTTGTTTCATAGCTAGGAAAGAGGGGCACAAATTGTTTAAGTAATTTGCCCGAGGAAAAAAGCTAGTGAGCAGCAGAGTCAAGATGTAAACATAGGCTGCTGGCTCCATAGTGCACTAAGCCATTCTGCTTTTAGAATGGATTCCAACTAAAAAGACTATTTAATGACATGGAAAATGTTGATGTGATAATAATTGAAAAAAAACTGAATGCGACTCAGCTGAAAAAAACTGAATGCAACTCAGCTAAACAATCCGAACCTAATCCTGGAAAAAAAAAAAAAAAAAAAGAAAAAACTAAATAAATACCATGTACATGAAAATAAACTGGAAGAAAATATTAATAGAAGTTTTAACTCTACAGGCATTACTTACGATTATTATTTTAAAATGCCGTATTTTATAAAGACTAAAATGTATAGTCATTCCTCTCATTATTGTAAATGTTAAAAGTACGCTATTTGAACATAAATAGGTAATTAATTTGCTATAGATAAACAGTTTATCTGGCAGTAGATATTCTCAAAATTTTACATATTAAGGAAATTATTATTCTAAAGAATAATATAAGAAATTCTAAACTACTAACAGTTAATAAATGCTCTGGTAAGAAATCAATACACTGAAAAAGAAAACCATTTTCATGTAATTGTTGTGTCTGTGTCTAGACAAAGAAAAGCATTTAAGTGCAATGAAAGCATGATTTTTTTTTTCTTTTGGATTGTATACACAAGTTTTAGCTTAAAAATTCAGGAAAATTGAGATATTTTGAGGAGATAATCTGACTGTCAGCAGAACTGGCAGCCGTTTATGATGTTGCTGTAGGAGGTAATATCATAATAGTTTGTACTTAATCAAAGGTGAAGGTTGCAGTGGCTGAGGATTTATCCCAGGTGAAGGATCCTGCTGCTGCCTGACTTATAAAGAGCTTTTGACAACAGACTTCTTTATTTACATCAAAAAGACTCATATTTTGAAATAGTAGTTGCCTCTAGTTTTTCTTTGTCTCAGTATATTTTGAAATGCTTTGAATTGCTGTTAGCCCTGCCCAAGTAAGTCACCAAAATTAGAGAGAGAGAGAAAGAGATTATGTGTCAACATACCCACTCCTAATTTAGATTCATCCAGAATCAGATACAATTCCAGCCGCAGGTAGCCACATGTGATTCTGCTTCTGTAGTTTCAGAAGGGAGGTAAATTATTGAATACAGCAAGCCTGCCTGGCCAATTTGCCAAATATCTATCCACCTCAGTCATTTTGCTGAATGACTGACCTGCCAAATTGCTGAAGAGTCTTCCCAGTTTTCATTTGTTCCCTGATAGCTGTTGTCTCTGCCCCTGGCCCTGGGTCCTTACATGAAAATGGGTAGAAGATTTTCTAACCTAATATAGTGTCTACTGTGTGTTGAAAGCACATACCTTTATTACATATGTCCCTTCCACTGCCCACCTCGCCTTTAGCCTCTACTTGTTAAAATAGCAGCACAGAAGTAGCACAAATGAAAACTGTAAATATAAGAGCAGGCTTTCTGAAAAAGGTAACTTCTTAGTTTTTGCAAAACTTGAATGAGATACGGGAGAGGACAATGTGTTCAAGGAAGAGGGCAGCTTTTTAAAAACCATGGTTGAAAACAAAGCATGGCAAGTTCCAAATGTGTCGAGTCGAAATCTGTGAGGTTGAAAAGTGCTACAAGTAGAAAAAAGAGCAAAGCAAATAAAATGATGCTCAAAAGTTTAGCAGAGAAGAGAGCGCAAGTCTCAGCTTGATTCCCAAAGTCATTGAGAGCCACTGAGGGATTTATAACAAGATAGTAAGAGCTTTGAAATGTAGAAATATCACCTGATTGGCAGCTTAAAGATCAGAGGTTGAAAATAATTAGGATACTTTGCAATAATTCAGACAATAAATGCAAAAGGATTAACCAATTAGTAGAAATGTAACTAGAGAGGGGATATTATTGAGAGATATTTTTAGTGAAATAAATTCTACTGTTGGCAACTGATTGTGGAAGCCAGGAAACAACACATTATGGGCGGTGGAGATCTGCTGCACATGAAAAACTGATTATGTAACAACCATTATTTCACTTACAGAAAAAGGGCAGTTTCAAAAAGTTCAGAAAGCAAAACAAATTTGTCTAATGTCCAAGTATTTGATAACAGTTGAACCTTCTCTCCTTAGTGAAATACTCTCTTCACTTGGCTTCTACAGACATAATTCTGCAGTTTTGCTTATTTTTTTCAATTTCCCTGGCACTTGTTCTCATATTTTTACTGGATGTTTTCAACCTCTTACTTTTACACAGTGGAATGCAGAAGCACTCACAACTCAGAATATTCATGTGAGCTCCTCACTCTCTGCTAAACCTGCTCCATGTTTAAAAATCCAATCCAAAAATTCATTGTTTCCAACGCATCCTTCCAATGTCAATTTCTCTTCTAAATGCCACATGGGGATCCTGGGTGGCGCAGCGGTTGGCGCCTGCCTTGGCCCAGGGCGATCCTGGAGACCCGGGATCGAATCCACGTCGGCTCCCGGTGATGGAGCCTGTTCCCTTCTGCCTATGTCTCTGCCTCTTCTCTCTCTCTCTCTTGTGTGACTATCATAAATAAATAAAATTAAAAAAATAAAAATAAAAAAAAAATAAATGCCACTCATGTCTCCACGTGGATGTTTACAGGGACCTAAACATAACATACACCAAATCTTCCCTTCTCTAATCTTTACTCATTGAGGGGAACAACAGTTCCATTTGTCCAAGTATTCAGAGCAAGTTTCTAAAAGTTATCCTTTGATTTTCCTTTTCATCTATTCTACATCCAATCAAAAGACGAATCTAACTTGATGTATGATCCAACTAAGCTCTAGCCTGGGCTGATGCCAAAACTATCTTTTCTATCTATCACTTCCAGCTCTCCCCTTATGCCATAGACTATTCTCTCTAGAGAGCTTACAGAGAAACTTATTAAGAAATAAATAGTTCTTATCACACTCAAAATCAAATCCACAACTCTTCACAAGGTTTACACAACAGAATGACTGCTAATCCTTGAAGAGCTCCCTGATGTTTCTTTCGTACCCAACTTCTTGGTGCACTGGTCTCTACGCTGATCCTTGACCAAAGAGAGCATATTCTACTTGCTATATCCTCTTTACCTGATAACACGTCTCCTCCCCACCACACCACAGACGTGTATTGACTCGTTCATGCATTCGATCTCTCTTCTTTGTCACCACATCCAACAGGTCTTCCGCAACTATCCTATAAATAATGGCACTCTACCAGTTTCTTACTTTCCTTTCCTCATATAATATCCATATAGTATTTTATACACTTTCCTGTCTTTTCCTTTTTATTCCTACATAGCCCCCGTTTGTGTAAATTGATTATGAAATATTTCTGTCGAACATTAAGTAGGACATGAAGTAGAACATGAATGTTGAATTAAGGAAGATGGAGACACTTAACTGCCAACACCACAACCATCACAACAGGGGACTCAGAATGCAATGTTCTCCTGTGCATTCAGGTTCTGAGTAAATTGAAGGTAATTGGGGGTTTTGATTTACATTCTCTTTGTTGAGAATGTGTGTCAGGTGACCTCAGTCAGTTTCTCACACTCTAATGCATTTCTGCATGCCCTCTGAGTTCTCTTGGATGAGAAGCTCCTGGAAAAGTTTCTCCCGAAGAATGTTCTGGGAAAGGAGGAGGTGTTTTTAAAGTAGGAATGCAAGTGACCAACAAATAGGAAATGCCCTTTAGCTCAGCAGTAAATAAAACAAAAAATGATGAGATTGTTTTAAATAGTTATAATATGATAGGCTAAGAGAAGTGACAGCACAGTTTTCACTGTGCTGTATGGATATAAAGGTATTCAATCCCTAGGAGTGGAAAGGACATACTTCTGGGGAGCGATTTAGCATTAAAAGTCAAAAAGTGGTGCACCTGGATGGCTCAGTGGTTGAGCGTCTACCTTTGGGTCAGGTTGTGATCCCGGGGGTCCCAAGATCCAGTCCACAAGGCTTCCACCGGGAGCCTGCTCTCCCTCTGCCTCTGTCTCTGCCTTGTCTCTGTGTCTCTCATGAATAAATAAATAAAATCTTTAAAAAAAAGTCAAAAACTTATCATGCATATTCTTCAATCTCAAAACTGCAGTAGGGTCAATAAACAGGATTAACCTCTTCAGAAAATTGGTCTTTAGAGTCGACTTGTGCAAAGGGGATCGACTTAAGGGAAAGAATGCAATTTTTGTGATCAGCTACATGTGATTTTTTTAAGATTTTATTTATTTATTCCTAGAGACACAGCTAGAGAGAGAGCAGCAGAGACACAGGCAGAGGGAGAAGCAGGCTCCACGCAGGGAGCCTGATGTGGGACTCGATCCCCTGCATTGAAGGATACACATAACATCTAACCCAATAGAATGGAAGCCCTTTAAGTCTTTAGGTATTTCATTCACTCCTTACCTCAGCACCCAGCACAAACCTGGGGAGTGATTGGTGTATGGTACGTGTAAATTAATGAATAATAAATAAATAAGATTTATTACTGAAGTCTAGAAAGAGATTATTTGATTTATTCAACTCAGGGCACTGAGGATAGAGAGAAGTGTTAAATTAAAATATCCAGGTAGTAATTCAATATAGACTTCAAAAGATTTGAACATTTTTTATACCTAGAATGGAGAAAAAACTACTAGGTTAAAACCACAAATGTTATTTTTATTTTTCTCTGAGATTGCAATTTACTTTTTTGACACTAACACTCCCTTTGTTTTGAACAATTGCCTTTTTGACCTTTTGATTCTTGGTTTAAACATTATGTAATGACATGATCTAGAGGTCCATAATTCAAACCAAGAAATTAAACGGTCTTTTGTGTAATGGAAATTGGCAGATTTATGTGTGGAGGTTATATTTTCTTTAGAGATTTCATTTCCTAAACAAATTTTGACTGTGTTGAGTACTTAGACTCCTACAGCTGGGTGTATCATAGGAAAGGCAACTTGTTTCTCTTTTCTTAGAAATTATTGCTGGTTTCATGCCCATGTTAATAAAGACCCAAAGTGTTAGCAGTTCTTACCCCCTCTGGCATATGCCCTGGGGATAGGACCTGGAAGCACACAGACATAGTATCAAAATTGTACTTCTGTTAAATGTCTGAATGAATACATTATCCATTATCTCTATCTCAAAACTGCAGTAGGGTCAAGTAAACAGGATTAACCTCTTCAGAAAATTAGGTCTTTAGAGTCTTAGACTTGTGCAAAGGGGATCTACTTAAGGGAAGAATGCAATTTTTGTGATCAGCTACATGTGATTTTTTAAATTTATTTATTTATTCTAGAGGACACAGCTAGAGAGAAGAGGCAGAGACAAAGGCAGAGGGAGAAGCAGGCTCCATGCAGGGAGCCCAATGTGGGACTCGATCCCAGGTCTCCAGGATCAGACCCTGGGCTGCAGGCGGCGCTAAACCGCTGCGCCAACGGGGCTGCCCCTATAAGTGATTGTTAAACATAATTTTTATGTTAAAATATGTCCTTTTGTGATCTCTTTTTAACATGAAGTTAAAAATATGCTTTATTATATACAACAGATATTATTCTATTTAACCTTTTATTAAAGATTTAATTTGATAATATAAGAAAATAAGTTTATTATATCTCTATATAGGGAACTGAATATTTTTTACTAATTATAATAATACATATATACAGACAAACCTCTTTTTCCCATTTAGTAGATTATAAACTTATTTAAAATCATTTTATTTTACTTAAATCATTTAAAAATGAACATATTTAACTAATGTAATATGTTTTTAATGTAATAATGTAATATGTTATTTTGTATTTATCAATTTGACCTGGAAATATCCAAAGTATATAGACTTTTATATGTGTGTTGCATCATTAACAGAAGAAAAAAAAAAAAAAAACCCTGCATTTACTGATATTGAAGTGACTCCATTTTGCCTTTAAAAATCAACTGGTAAACTTTTATAGCAATCATTGTATCTTATGTATAATTAATGATATAAATTTGGAAAATTCTGGCTGTGTTTTAAAGACTTATCTTTAATTAGTGGATTTGACTGATCTTTAATCTGTAACTGAAAAGAGAAATGGAAATGATCTTCACCATATTTTAGTTTATTATCAATGATTTTTGAAGTCTTAGAGATAATTATCACTATGTAAGGAGTTCATTCAGATTTATGTCTCTTACTAATCTATGAATAGCATCTCGGGGCAATTGACAGAATTATTATCATTTTTATGTTCCCCTTAAATTGTTTATCTAAAAATTAGTATTTCCTGTATTCCTATCTTAAATTATGGTACACTGAGGTATTAAATTAAACAATATGTATCCACAAATAAAAACATGATAAAGCATTAATACCACAGCAGCTATACTGTATCAAGTAAATATTTGAGGTGAGGTCTGTATACTATATGCTTATTTATTTCCGCTAACTCACATGTTTACTTAATATTTAATTAAGTACTAAATATTTGCTTTAAAAGGAAAGAATAATTAGTTAGGACTCTGAAATTCCTATGGAAGCCACTAGAAATCCAACGGTTATATTTTGAAAATACTGATAAACCAACAATCCTTATACAAGCTTTCATCAATAGTGGCCAAACCAAACAAACACCAACTCTGAACTTTTAAATGGTTAAATGCTGAGCTGCTTGTATTGGTCAGGCAGTGGGAGTCCAAGCCCCACCTGCCAGGGTTTTCTCACTTCCCATGGACAACCTCTGAGCTTTTCCTTGCAACACAAGGTCTCCTGGAATTATATTTTAAAGACCATGGCCTCATGGATGAGGATGGAAAACACATGTATCAGAAAAAGAAAGTGAAAAACAAAAAAGAACACCATGCCACATAGACCAGGTTTTCTTTGGAATAAAGCTACTTCACTTGGCAGAAACTTTTCACTCTTCGTTTGGCAGATAATAGAAAGAAAAAAAAAATAGTGAGTGATTTTAAAATAGTTTGCAAAGGGATAATCTAAAAGAATGTAATCAGGTTCGTTATATGGTGAGCCGGGGTCAAACTAATTGAATTGTTAAAAAGACACAAAGGATATCTAGTGAATTAAATTATATTAGAGAGTGATAACTCTATTACATGACATGGATGCAAATATAAATGAAAAAAGGAGTTTAAGATGTCTTTTTCTTTTCTCTCTGGAATAACATGTCTAGCTTCTACTTCCTTGCCTTAAGGATTATGGGGTGTCTGGGATAGTTCCAGAATATTAATATTTCTTTATTTTCATCCTCTCACTGATGTGAAAACACAGCTGGGAAATTAAATGCAAATGCAAAACATTCCTTAGCAGATTTCTTCTACTCTTGTAAAAAATTCGTTATCTATTGTTTAATGATTTAATCCTATTCATATTGTCATTAGGTTTTAACTAATTCACAACATGAAATTGATTCCAAATGATTAGTTGGTCATCTAAGTCTTTTTAGAAAATGCTTTCCAGATGATTCTTGCCTATAAAATTACTAATTTCACGAATTTCTCTCTTATTTATTCTACAAATAAATCTCATTGATGTTCAGGTCATATTTCATATATCTCCTTTTAGTTCACTACTTAGGTGATCTCCCTACTAGTGTTCCCAGTACCCTTAATATTCTGATGTATGTAAATAGAGATGCTGTATTTCCTTAAATGGTACTGCTGATCCATCTATATGTAGAACTAACCCTGTGGCGCTGAACTAGCTACTTCCTCCATCCAGACAATTCATTTTAATCATTTTCACAGTTTTATTCACTTAAATATATCGAATTATATTCTTGGCCAAACTATTTTTTAAATGGCATATCTCATAAGGCATGATTGATTAGCGTGTTCAAGCAAAAATATAAATGTCACTCAGAGAAAATCATGGAGGGATCTTAATCCTTTGGGTCACCAGAATTCCACTAAGGCTTCCGGGCCTTGAGTTGCTATTGGTAACCATCTTCATTAAAAAATACTTGGTAGGGCTATAGGTGACTTTTTTTATAAGTGTCAGCCTTACATTTATAGAAAGCCAGCTACATGCTTTCTACAGAATACATAATTTTACAATAGGATCTCAAGGCCAAGTCATCCAAGGGGCCAGCCAGAAAGTACATTTCTGAAATAAGAAGGCATCTTTATAATTTATGTGCACATATAAGATGTATTGTCTTGATGAAATGTATTTGTAAAGAAATGAGGAAATATATATGTATAAAGCTTCTTAGCTGAAAGTCAGTTTTATAAACACATAGGATTAGCGGCTCTCCCCATACGCTACAATATGTGATGATAAGAATATCTAACCAAAAATTAGATTGGTAAGAGATTTATTGGCCGAGTATTGGACTATCGCAACTACAAGACTGAGCTGGATGGGAAAACTACCAGTGGACAACTTATGCTTTTTATAAAATAGGCAATTGATTCTTACCCCTCTTCTGTCCTTTAAGTAGGAGACGAAAGGTCTGTATCAAACAAAATATTAGGCAGGGCACAATATCTCTAAAGGGTGTTAAAATCCAAAAAAGGGCAGCCCCGGGGGGGGGGGGGGGGGGGCAGCGGTTTAGCGCCACCTTCAGCCCAGGGTGTGATCCTGAGACCTGGGATCAGTCCCACACAGGCTCCTGCATGGAGGCTGCTTCTCCCTCTGCCTGTGTCTTCTTCTGTCTCTCTGTCTCTTCTCTCGTCTCTTATGAAAAATAAATCTAAAAATAAAAAAAAAAAAAACCACAACAACTGAGGACCAACCTTGAAAATTCCCTGATGCAGACAAAACCAGTTTAGCCACATAAACAGAGTCAATGTGGTTATTTTGCAAGATAACTGACCTGGGTCATTTCTTGCTATACTTCTGGAAGTCAAAACTTAGAGCAAACTTAGACTGTTTCCCAAGGTTGATATGAAGTAACCACTGACTAATTCCCTATAATTTAAGAAAATTTAATATTCTCCCAATACTGTGATGAATAAAACGTCATTGCTCTTCACTATAATAAGCTTCTCTATAATCCAAAGGTTCATTCATGTTTTGCTTGAGTGCTTCCAGTTTGCAAAATGTCTTTCTGGTGTGCTCCAAGAAGTATAACTAATTACTACTTAGATGATTACTGGCTTATGGTATTCTGAACTTTGACAAGGACATCTTAAATATATTTTAAAGTTATTTATTTATTTTAGAGAAGGGAGAGATAATCTTTAAGCAGACTCTGCACTGAGCGCAGAGCCTGAGGTGGGGTAATCTCAGGACCCTGAGATTACGACCCAAGGCTCAACTAAGAGTCAGAGGCTTACTCAACGGAGCCACCAGGTGCCCCCCATACATCTTAAAATGGTGTTTAACATTATATATCCAGAAAGTCTTTAAAATAATTCATAAAAAAATAAAATAAAATAATTCACTTTTTATCCCTTCACATACTTATATGTTGTAGTCACATGTACATGGGTGAATGTTTGTCTACTATGGATGTCTTTTCATTAACTCTTCTCAACTATATGTCTGCAATTGATGAATTTTCTTGATCTTACACATGGTATTTTTTTCAGTTCCAAAAGAAAGATTTGTTTTCCTATTGACAATGTTTATTTCTTATTCTAGCATCTACTGGGAACATGAATAATATTTAGGTGTGGCCAGCCTCTCTGTCTCCTTATCTATTACCTTTCTTCATTGCATTTTCTTTACATTTTTTAAATATTTAGTAAAATTTTCCCAAGTTTTCTCAACATCATCAGTTATTTTTTTTTATTATCAAGTCTGTCTTACTTAGTTTTAATTCTGCTGATATTGCTTTCATTGTGTTTTATTTTTTTTAATTTCTAAGAGCTTATCATGGATCTCATTCAGTTTTACTCTTATTCACACTTATATCTTTTCAAAGAGACTATTCCTCTGACGGCTTTAATTCTCCTTATGGATTAATATTATTTTGAATTTCACTAAGCATCCAAAGAGTAACTTATTTTTTTCTGTAAAATTATTTTCAAGGTATTTTCTTCTTTCAGATTATTTTTAGATCATTATCTACTTGGGTATCTTTTCCCTCTGATTAAGTACCATTTTCAAAATCCAGAGTTGGTCTGTTTTGTTGTGATTTTCTATTCAATACATCCTTACCACCCAGGTCTCTGTAGATATTAGTCCTGTGCAGTGGGCACTGCGCTGTACTTAATTTCTACTTTCAGAGAAAACAGTTGTATATTCTTGTTCACACATCTAAGCCTAAAGCTCAGTTTGCAAGGAGTTATTCTAGCTTTTTTTAAAGTATTCCAACTTTGAGGATTGGATGCACATTTCATATTCACTTTCTGAAATTCCCAATTGTCTTTTAAATGATCACTTCTGAGTGGATATGGAAAGATGAATAGGAGCAAAGGGAAGATAAGTTTCAATATTTAGGATGCACATAGCACCTCAGTGGCTAGTCAGTTAAGAGTTCAAGTCTTGGTTTCGTCTCAGACCCTGATCTCAGGATTGTGAGATTGAGCTCCTCGTCAGACTCTGCATTGGGTGTGGCCCTTGCATAAAGTTCTCTCCTCTCCCTCTGCTCTTCCCTATCTCAAAAAAAAAAAAAAAAAAATCATACAACATAGGACAATGCCTGTGATGCAAGATTTATACACTATTTGCTTGTTTACTTTTAATATCAAAGCAATAAAAGCAATCAAATAAACATACAGTTACTCAGAAAAAGTAGGATACACTAACTGATGTCCTATCTGTAAAACTTTCTTGAAGTTATACCCAGGTAAATGAAATGAATCAAAATTAAATCTCTGGCATTGGGAGAAGGGATATTAAGCACTAAAAAAATGAGGCAAGAAACATTAATGTGAAATTTCTCCACAATACAATTAATCGAAAAATAAAGATCAAGACCCAAGAACATTAATGCTAACAATTCACAATTTTGCATGTTAGAATGGCATTGGAAATTCACCTAAGTGACTTGTAAAATGGATGCCTTCAGGGAGGTGAGTTATTGGGGGAAAAAGAGAAAAAGCAAAACCTCTTCGTGCATTGAGCTATAAATTCTTCAACATTATTTTTGTACCATGCACAAATAGTTATTCATATAGTACTATCTTTTTAAATAATTAAAAAGAAAGAAAATTAAGTTTGCAGGTGTCATAATGTTTGACTTTACAGGTCTGCCTGGGGATGTGCGAGGTGACAGTGCATAAACAGCTGAGGTGCAGAAGTTGCAAATGGTGTTTCTCAGACCATCTTCAGTAGACGCGGTTACATCAAAGGGTGTTTCCTGGTTAAGTATTAGAGAAATGTCAAGTAATTCAAGGTCAAATGGGTTTCTTTGTCTTGCGATATTACTTTGAAAAGGTAATATTCAGTAAGATGCTCAAAAAAATGTTTTTTCACAGAACACCCTGACATTACTTGAGTGTAGAAATATCAGGTGCTTTAAGAAAGGAGGAAAGAGTGAATAGAACGTGAAATCCCACAAAAACAATGAAAAACATTGATCATCCATTCAAAATGACACACACACACACACACACATCCCTTCATATATATATATATATATATATATATATATATATATATATATATCCATCTCCACGGATGTTTAAAATTTTCCATTAATTATTCTCTATATGGTGTTTTACAATTTACCATTTCTGCTAACATTGCAAAGTAGCCATATTTTCATGTATTTTTTTTTTTCATTTTTGTTAGCCTTTGGGGTTTTTTCTGTATATATTGTATTTAATTAGTGCACTATCAACACGGCTTGGATGTTTTTATATTTTCTCTTCTTGGAATTGTGCATTGAAGAATATGCATGATAAGTTTTTGACTTATTTTTAAAGATTCTATTTATTTATTCATGAGAGACACAGAGACAGAGGCAGAGACAGAGGCAGAGGGAGAAGCAGGCTCCCGGTGGGAAGCCTTGTGGGACTGGATCTTGGGACCCCGGGATCACAACCTGAGCCAAAGGTAGACGCTCAACCACTGAGCCATCCAGGTGCACCACTTTTTGACTTTTAATGCTAAATCGCTCCCCAGAAGTATGTCCTTTTCCACTCCTAGGGATTGAATACCTTTTATCCATACAGCACAGTGAAAACTGTGCTGTCACTTCTCTTAGCCTATCATATTTATAACTATTTAAAACAATCTCATCATTTTTTGTTTTATTCACCGCTGAGCTAAAGGGCATTTCCTATTTGTTGGTCACTTGCATTCCTACTTTAAAAACACCTCCTCCTTTCCCAGAACATTCTTCGGGAGAAACTTTTCCAGGAGCTTCTCATCCAAAGGAGAACTCAGAGGGCATGCAGAAATGCATTAGAGTGTGAGAAACTGACTGAGGTCACCTGACACACATTCTCAAACAAAGAGAATGTAAATCAAAACCCCCAATTCACCTTCAATTTACTCAGAACCTGAATGCACAGGAGAACATTGCATTCTGAGTCCCCTGTTGTGATGGTTGTGGGTGTTGGCAGTTAAGTGTCTCCATCTTCCTTAATTCTACGTTCATGTTCTACTTCATGTCCTACTTAATGTTCAGACAGAAAATATTTCATAATCAATTTACACAACGGGGGCTATTGTGAGGAATAAAAAAGGAAAAGACAAAAAAAAATTGCATTTGAGTCTCCTAATCCTTTAACAGATCTTCTAATCCACCAGCAGTTCTCCTGCAAGGAATGCTCCCAGTGAGCAGGATTTGCTGCGCTGCCGACTGCATCCTCGCTCCTTGCCTTCAGCCTGACACTGTCATCTGCTGAGTTTTGTGGTTACCCCAATGTCACCTTTACATACTAACCAGTGTCTTCTGGAAAGGAGAAAACTAGGGGAAAAAAAAAGATATACCCAACTCTAATTAAAAATGTTTGTTTTTAGACACAAGCCATAATTTCTGCACTGGGAGAAATAAAGTTTGCTTTGTGCTTTGTTGATTATAGAGGCAAACAGGTGCAGCTTGATTTCAGTAGATAAATTGTGATTTTTTTTTCAAAGAAAGCCTGAGGGTTATTTTCTCTATCCAACTTGTACTAGGTATAAAGATTAGTAATTTTTTTTAAGATTAGTAATTTTAATGTCAATCTAAATATACCCTTTTCTTTCCAAGTTTGAAGCCTATTTAATAAAGAGTAAATTTAAAGATTTTACTAATTTTAAAGCAACGCTATTTTGTAGTAAAAAAAAAACCTAGATAGAACATTAGGACAAGCAACCAATGACTTTTGGCTATTTAAAATAAATAATGTAGTTATACTATAAATGTAATTAGGATTACTACCACGAGGGGTACCTGGGTGGCTCAGTGGTTGAGCATCTGCCTTCACTCAGGTCATGATCCCAGGATCAAGGTCCTGGGATCGAGTCCTGCATCAGGCTCCCTGCGGGGCACCTGCTTCTCCTTCTGCCTGTGTCTCTGCCTCTCTCTGTGTCTATCATGAATAAATAAATATATAAATATCTTTAAAAAAAAGGACTACTACCATTAGAAGCAGATGTTTTAAGGAGGAAGGTGAAAGAGAAAAGGGAGAAAAGTGCACTGAGAACTCACTTGTCAAGCTTCTAATTCTAATGTAGGTTTCTCCTTCCATTTGAAAATGGAACCCAAAGTGCAGCAAGGGCATTGGGATGACCCATGAAAAACTGATTATGTAACAACCATTATTTCACTTACAGAAAAAGGGCAGTTTCAAAAAGTTCAGAAAGCAAAACAATTTTGTCTAATGTCCAAGTATTTGATAACAGTTGAACCTTCTCTCCTTAGTGAAATACTCTCTTCACTTGGCTTTCTACAGACATAATTCTGCAGTTTTGCTTATTTGTTTTCAATTTCCCTGGCTACTTGTTCTCATATTTTTACTGGATGTTTTCAACCTCTTACTTTTACACAGTGGAATGCAGAAGCACTCACAACTCAGAATATTCATGTGAGCTCCTCACTCTCTGCTAACTCCTGCTCCATGGTTTAAAAATCCAATCCAAAAATTCATTGTTTCCAACGCATCCTTCCAATGTCAATTTCTCTTCTAAATGCCAACTCATGGGGATCCCTGGGTGGCGCAGCGGTTTGGCGCCTGCCTTTGGCCCAGGGCGCGATCCTGGAGACCCGGGATCGAATCCCACGTCGGGCTCCCGGTGCATGGAGCCTGCTTCTCCTTCTGCCTATGTCTCTGCCTCTCTCTCTCTCTCTCTCTCTGTGTGACTATCATAAATAAATAAAAATTAAAAAAATAAAAAATAAAAAAAAAAAATAAATGCCAACTCATGTCTCCACGTGGATGTTTACAGGGACCTAAACATAACATACACCAAATCTTCTCCTTCTCTAATCTTTACTCATTGAGGGGAACAACAGTTCCATTTGTCCAAGTATTCAGAGCAAGTTTCTAAAAGTTATCCTTTGATTTTCCTTTTTCATCTATTCTACATCCAATCAAAAGACGCATTCTAACTTTGATGTATGTATCCAACTAAGCTCTAGCCTGGGCTGATGCCAAAACTATCTTTTCTATCTATCACTTCCAGCTCTCCCCTTATGCCATAGACTATTCTCTCTAGAGAGCTTACAGAGAAACTTTATTAAGAAATAAATAGTTTCTTATCACACTCAAAATCAAATCCACAACTCTTCACAAGGTTCTACACAACAGAATGACTGCTAATCCTTGAAGAGCTCCCTGATGTTTCTTTCTGTACCCAACTTCTTGGTGCACTGGTCTCTACGCTGATCCTTGACCACAGAGAGCATATTCTACTTGCTATATCCTCTTTACCTGATAACACTGTCTCCTCCCCACCACACCACAGACGTGTATATGACTCGTTCTTTACTGCATTCAGATCTCTCTTCTTTGTCACCACATCCAACAGGTCTTCCGCAACTATCCTATAAATAATGGCACTCTACCAGTTTCTTACTTTCCTTTCCTTCATATAATATCCATATAGTATTTTATACACTTTTCCTGTCTTTTCCTTTTTTATTCCTCACAATAGCCCCCGTTGTGTAAATTGATTATGAAATATTTTCTGTCTGAACATTAAGTAGGACATGAAGTAGAACATGAATGTAGAATTAAGGAAGATGGAGACACTTAACTGCCAACACCCACAACCATCACAACAGGGGACTCAGAATGCAATGTTCTCCTGTGCATTCAGGTTCTGAGTAAATTGAAGGTGAATTGGGGGTTTTGATTTACATTCTCTTTGTTTGAGAATGTGTGTCAGGTGACCTCAGTCAGTTTCTCACACTCTAATGCATTTCTGCATGCCCTCTGAGTTCTCCTTTGGATGAGAAGCTCCTGGAAAAGTTTCTCCCGAAGAATGTTCTGGGAAAGGAGGAGGTGTTTTTAAAGTAGGAATGCAAGTGACCAACAAATAGGAAATGCCCTTTAGCTCAGCAGTAAATAAAACAAAAAATGATGAGATTGTTTTAAATAGTTATAAATATGATAGGCTAAGAGAAGTGACAGCACAGTTTTCACTGTGCTGTATGGATAAAAGGTATTCAATCCCTAGGAGTGGAAAAGGACATACTTCTGGGGAGCGATTTAGCATTAAAAGTCAAAAAGTGGTGCACCTGGATGGCTCAGTGGTTGAGCGTCTACCTTTGGCTCAGGTTGTGATCCCGGGGTCCCAAGATCCAGTCCCACAAGGCTTCCCACCGGGAGCCTGCTTCTCCCTCTGCCTCTGTCTCTGCCTCTGTCTCTGTGTCTCTCATGAATAAATAAATAAAATCTTTAAAAAAAAGTCAAAAACTTATCATGCATATTCTTCAATCTCAAAACTGCAGTAGGGTCAAGTAAACAGGATTAACCTCTTCAGAAAATTAGGTCTTTAGAGTCTTAGACTTGTGCAAAGGGGATCTACTTAAGGGAAAGAATGCAATTTTTGTGATCAGCTACATGTGATTTTTTAAAGATTTTATTTATTTATTCCTAGAGACACAGCTAGAGAGAGAGCAGCAGAGACACAGGCAGAGGGAGAAGCAGGCTCCACGCAGGGAGCCTGATGTGGGACTCGATCCCCTGCATTGAAGGATACACATACACATCTAACCCAATAGAATGGAAGCCCTTTAAGTCTTTAGGTATTTCATTCACTCCTTTACCTCAGCACCAAGCACAAACCTGGGGAGTGATTGGTGTATGGTACTTGTTAAATGAAATAATAAATAAATAAGATTTATTACTGAAGTCTAGAAAAGAGATTATTCTGATTTTATTCAACTCAGGGCACTGAGGATAGAGAGAAGTGGTTAAATTAAAATATCCAGGTAGTAATTCAATATAGACTTCAAAAAGATTTGAACATTTTTTATACCTAGAATGGAGAAAAACTACTAGGTTAAAACCACAAATGTTATTTTTATTTTTCTCTGAGATTGCAATTTACTTTTTTGACACTAACACTCCCTTTGTTTTGAACAATTGCCTTTTTGACCTTTTGATTCTTGGTTTACACATTAATGTAATGACATGATCTAGAGGTCCATAATTCAAACCAAGAAATTAAACGGTCTTTTTGTTAATGGAAATTGGCAGATTTATGTGTGTGAGGTTATATTTTCTTTAGAGATTTCATTTCCTAAACAAATATTTTGACTGTGTTGAGTACTTAGACTCCTACAGCTGGGTGTATCAATAGGAAAGGCAACTTGTTCCTCTTCTTCTTAGAAATTATTGCTGGTTTCATGCCCATGTTAATAAAGACCCAAAGTGTTAGCAGTTCTTACCCCCTCTGGCATATGCCCTGGGGATAGGACCTGGAAGCACACAGACATAGTATCAAAAATTGTACCTTCTGTGTAAATGTCTGAATGAATACATTATCCATTATCTCTATCTCAAAACTGCAGTAGGGTCAAGTAAACAGGATTAACCTCTTCAGAAAATTAGGTCTTTAGAGTCTTAGACTTGTGCAAAGGGGATCTACTTAAGGGAAAGAATGCAATTTTTGTGATCAGCTACATGTGATTTTTTTAAATTTTATTTATTTATTCCTAGAGACACAGCTAGAGAGAGAGAGGCAGAGACACAGGCAGAGGGAGAAGCAGGCTCCATGCAGGGAGCCCAATGTGGGACTCGATCCCAGGTCTCCAGGATCAGACCCTGGGCTGCAGGCGGCGCTAAACCGCTGCGCCAACGGGGCTGCCCTATAAGTGATTTGTTAAACATAATTTTTATGTTAAAATATGTCCTTTTGTGATCTCTTTTTAACATGAAGTTAAAAATATGCTTTTATTATATAACAACAGATATTTATTCTATTTAACCTTTTATTAAAGTATTTAATTTTTGATAATATAAGAAAATAAGTTTATTATATCTCTATATAGGGAACTGAATATTTTTTACTAATTATATAATTACATATATACAGACAAACCTCTTTTTCCCATTTAGTAGATTATAAACTTATTTAAAATCATTTTATTTTACTTAAATCATTTAAAAATGAACATATTTAACTAATGTAATATGTTATTTAATGTAATAATGTAATATGTTATTTTGTATTTATCAATTTGACCTGGAAAATATCCAAAGTATTATAGACTTTTATTATGTGTTGCATCATCTAACAGAAGAAAAAAAAAAAAAAAACCCTGCATTTACTGATATTGAAGTGACTCCATTTTTGCCTTTAAAAATCAACTGGTAAACTTTTATAGCAATCATTGTATCTTATGTATAATTAATGATATAAATTTTGGAAAATTCTGGCTGCTGTTTTAAAAGACTTATCTTTAAATATAGTGGATTTGACTGATCTTTAATTCTGTAACTGAAAAGAGAAACTGGAAATGATCTTCACCATATTTTTAGTTTATTATCAATGATTTTTGAAGTCTTAGAGATAATTTTATGCACTATGTAAGGAGTTCATTCAGATTTATGTCTCTTACTAATCTATGAATAGCATCTCGGGGCAATTTGACAGAATTATTATCATTTTTATGTTCCCCCTTAAATTGTTTTATCTAAAAATTAGTATTTCCTGTATTCCTATCTTAAATTATGGTACACTGAGGTATAAATTAAACAATATGTATCCACAAATAAAAACATGATAAAGCATTAATACCACAGCAGCTATACTGTATCAAGTAAATATTTGAGGTGAGGTCTGTATCACTATATGCTTATTTTATTTCCGCTAACTCACATGTTTACTTAATATTTAAATTAAGTACTAAATATTTGCTTTAAAAGGAAAGAATAATTTAGTTAGGACTCTGAAATTCCTATGGAAGCCACTAGAAATCCAACGGTTATATTTTGAAAATACTGATAAACCAACAATCCTTATACAAGCTTTCATCAATAGTGGCATCAAAACCAAACAAACACAACTCTGAACTTTTAAATGGTTAAATGCTGAGCTGCTTGTATTGGTCAGGCAGTGGGAGTCCAAGCCCCACCTGCCAGGTGTTTTCTCACTTCCAATGGACAACCTCTGAGCTTTTCCTTGCAACACAAGGTCTCCTGGAATTATATTTTAAAGACCATGGCCTCATGGATGAGGATGGAAAACACACTGTATCAGAAAAAGAAAGTGAAAAACAAAAAAGAACACCATGCCACATAGACCAGGTTTTCTTTGGAATAAAGCTACTTCACTTGGCAGAAACTTTTCACTCTTCGTTTGGCAGATTATAGAAAAGAAAAAAAAAATAGTGAGTGAATTTTAAAATAGTTTGCAAAGGGATAATCTAAAAGAATGTAATCAGGTATCGTTATATTGGTGAGCCGGGGGTCAAACTAATTGAATTTGTAAAAAGACACAAAGGATATCTAGTGAATTAAATTATAATTAGAGAGTGATAACATCTTATACATGACATGGATGCAAATATAAATGAAAAAAGGAGTTTAAGATGTCTTTTTCTTTTTCTCTCTGGAATAACATGTCTAGCTTCTACTTCCTTGCCTTAAGGATTATGTGGGTGTCTGGGATTAGTTCCCAGAAATATTAATATTGCTTTATTTTCATCCTCTCACTGATGTGAAAACACAGCTGGGAAATTAAATGCAAATGCAAACATTTTCCTTAGCAGATTTCTTTCTACTCTTGTAAAAATTTCTTGTATCTATTTGTTTTAATGATTTAATCCTATTCATATTTGTCATTAGGTTTTAACTAATTCACAACATGAAATTGATTCCAAATGATTAGTTGGGTCATCTAAGTCTTTTTTAGAATAATGCTTTCCAGATGATTCTTGCCTATAAAATTACTAATTTCACGTAATTTCTCTCTTATTTATTCTACAAATAAATCTCATTTGATGTTCAGGTCATATTTCATATATCTCCTTTTAGTTCACTTACTTTAGGTGATCCTCCCTACTAGTGTTCCCAGTACCCTTAAATATTCTGATGTATGTAAATTGAGATGCTGTATTTCCTTAAATGGTACTGCTGATCCATCTATATGTAGAACTAACCCTGTGGCGCTGAACTAGCTACTTCCTCCATCCAGACAATTTCCATTTTAATCATTTTCACAGTTTTTATTCACTTAAATATATCGAATTATATTCTTGGCCAAACTATTTTTTAAATGGCATATCTCATAAGGCATGATTGATTAGCGTTTCAAGCAAATATACTAAATGTCACTCAGAGAAAATCATGGAGGGATCTTAATCCTTTTGGGTCACCAGAATTCCACTAAGGCTTCCGGGCCTTGAGTTGCTATTGTTAACCATCTTCATTAAAAATACTTGGTAGGAGCTATAGGTGACTTTTTTTATAAGTGTCAGCCTTACATTTATAGAAAGCCAGCTACATTGCTTTCTACAGAATACATAATTTTACAATAGGAATCTCAAGGCCAAGTCATCCAAGGGGCCAGCCAGAAAGTACATTTCTGAAATAAGAAGGCATCTTTATAATTTATGTGCACATATAAGATGTATTTGTCTTGATGAAATGTTATTTGTAAAGAAATGAGGAAATATATATGTATAAAGCTTCTTAGCTGAAAGTCAGTTTTATAAACACATAGGATTAGCGGCTCCCCCATACGCTACAATATGTGATGATAAGAATATCTAACCCAAAACTTAGATTGGTAAGAGATTTTATTGGCCGAGTATTGGACTATCCGCTAACTACAAGACTGAGCTGGATGGGAAAAACTACCAGTGGACAACTTATGCTTTTTATAAAATAGGCAATTGATTCTTACCCCTCTTTCTGTCCTTTAAGTAGGAGACGAAAGGTCTGTATCAAACAAAATATTAGGCAGGGCACAATATCTCTAAGGGTGTTAAAATCCAAAACAGGGCAGCCCCGGGGGGGCGGGGGGGGGGCAGCGGTTTAGCGCCACCTTCAGCCCAGGGTGTGATCCTGGAGACCTGGGATCAAGTCCCACATCAGGCTCCCTGCATGGAGCCTGCTTCTCCCTCTGCCTGTGTCTCTCTGTGTCTCTCTGTCTCTCTCTCTCTGTCTCTTATGAATAAATAAATCTAAAAATAAAAAAAAAAAAAAACCACAAACAACTGAGGACCAACCTTGAAAATTCCCTGATGCAGACAAAACCAGTTTAGCCACATAAACAGAGCTCAATGTGGTTTATTTTGCAAGATTAACTTGACCTGGGTCATTTCTTGCTTATACTTCTGGAAGTCAAAACTTAGAGCAAAACTTAGACTGTTTCCCAAGGTTGATATGAAGTAACCACTGACTAATTCCCTATAATTTAAGAAAATTCTAATATTCTCCCCAATTACTGTGATGAATAAACAGTCATTGCTCTCTCACTATAATAAGCTTCTCTATAATCCTAAGGTTCATTCCATGTTTTGCTCTGAGTGCTTCCAGTTTGCAAACTGTCTTTCTGGTGTGCTCCCAATGAAGTATAACTAATTACTACTTAGATGATTTACTGGCTTATGGTATTTCTGAACTTTTGACAAGGACATCTTAAATATATTTTTTAAAGTTATTTATTTATTTTAGAGAAGGGAGAGATAATCTTTAAGCAGACTCTGCACTGAGCGCAGAGCCTGAGGTGGGGCTAATCTCAGGACCCTGAGATTACGACCCAAGGCTCAACTAAGAGTCAGAGGCTTACTCAACGGAGCCACTCAGGTGCCCCCCATACATCTTAAAATGTGTTTTAACATTATATATTCCAGAGAAAGTCTTTAAAATAATTCATAAAAAAATAAAATAAAATAATTCATCTTTTTATCCCTTCACATACTTATATGTTGTAGTCACATGTACATGGGTGAATGTTTTGTCTACTATGGATGTCTTTTCATTAACTCTTCTCAACTATATGTCTGCAATATGATGAATTTTCTTGATCTATACACATAGGTATTTTTTTCAGTTCCAAAAAGAAAGATTTGTTTTCCTATTGACAATGTTTATTTCATTATTCTAGCATCTACCTGGGAACATGAATAATATTTAGGTGTGGCCAGCTCTCTGTCCTCCTTATCTATTACCTTTCTTCATTTGCATTTTCTTTACATTTTTTAAATATTTAGTAAAATTTTCCCAAGTTCTTTCTCAACATCATCAGTTATTTTTTTTTTCATTATCAAGTCTGCTCTTACTTAGTTTTTAATTCTGCTGATATTGCTTTCATTGTGTTTTTATTTTTTTTAATTTCTAAGAGCTTATCATTGGATCTCATTCAGTTTTACTCTTATTTCACCTTATATCTTTTCAAAGAGACTTCATTCCTCTGACGGCTTTTAATTCTCCTTCATGGATTTAATATTATTTTGAATTTCACTAAGCATCCAAAGAGTAACTTATTTTTTTCTGTAAAATTATTTTCAAGGTATTTTCTTCTTTCAGATTATTTTTAGATCATTATCTACTTGGGTATCTTTTCCCTCTGATTAAGTACCATTTTCAAAATCCAGAGTTGGTCTGTTTTGTTGTTGATTTTCTATTCAATACACTCCTTACCACCCAGGTCTCTGTCAGATATTAGTCCTGTGCAGTGGGCACTGCGCTGTACTTAATTTCTACTTTCAGAGAAACAGTTGTATATTTTCATGTTCACACATCTAAGCCTAAAGCTCAGTTTGCAAGGAGTTATTCTAGCTTTTTTTAAAGTATTCCAACTTTGAGGATTGGATGCACATTTCATATTCACTTTCTGAAATTCCCAATTGTCTTTTAAATGATCACTTCTTGAGTGGATATGGAAAGATGAATAGAGAGCAAAGGGAAGATAAGTTTCAATATTTAGGATGCACATAGCACCTCAGTGGCTCAGTCAGTTAAGAGTTCAAGTCTTGGTTTCGTCTCAGACCCTGATCTCAGGATTGTGAGATTGAGCTCCTCGTCAGACTCTGCATTGGGTGTGGCCCTTGCATAAGATTCTCTCCCTCTCCCTCTGCTCTTCCCTATCTCAAAAAAAAAAAAAAAAAATCATACAACATAGAGACAATGCCTGTGATGCAAGATTTTATACCTATTTGCTTGTTTTACTTTTAATATCAAAGCAATAAAAAGCAATCAAATAAACATACAGTTACTCAGAAAAGTAGGATACACTAACTGATGTCCTATCTGTAAAACTTTCTTGAAGTTATACCCAGGTAAATGAAATGAATCAAAATTAAATACTCTGGCATTTGGGAAAGGGATATTAAGCACTAAAAAAATGAGGCAGAAACATTAATGTGAAATTTCTCCACAATACAATTAATCGAAAAATAAAGATCAAGACCCAAGAACATTATATGCTAACAATTCACAATCTTTTTGCATGTTTAGAATGGCATTGGAAATTCACCTAAGTGACTTGTAAAATGGATGCCTTCAGGGAGGTGAGTTATTTGGGGAAAAAGAGAAAAAGCAAAACTCTTTCGTGCATTGAGCCTATAAATTCTTCAACATTATTTTTGTACCATGCACAAATAGTTATTCATATAGTTACTATCTTTTTAAATAATTAAAAAGAAAGAAAATTCAAGTTTGCAGGTGTCATAATTGTTTGACTATATTTGAACACTATAAAAATTAAACAAATAACTAAATCTAAATCCAGAATTTAAAAAAGTCACTATATAAAAAGTTACTTGAAAGGTTAAATGGGCTATATAAACAAACTATATGAAATAAACAAAATAAATGAAAATATCACATAATTCATAATATCCAAACATATTTTTAAAAATATACCACTTTCATAAGATTTAGTGACAGCAAGTGTTTTTGGTAATGTATCAGTGCATTTGTGAAAAGACAAATTTAATAATTTGAATAAAAAATATTAAAAAGTCAATACTTCAATCCTTAGAATCATCTGGATATTTAAGGAGAAAGAAGAACAATGGGTACGAGTTACTGAGCATACTGGGGAATGTTCTAATGTATACGTATATATAAACATATATATAAACTCAATTAATTCCCATTACATGCCTATGAGATAAGTAGTATTATAATCCTTGTTTCATAGCTAGGAAAGAGGGGCACAAATTGTTTAAGTAATTTGCCCGAGGAAAAAAGCTAGTGAGCAGCAGAGTCAAGATGTAAACATAGGCTGCTGGCTCCATAGTGCACTAAGCCATTCTGCTTTTAGAATGGATTCCAACTAAAAAGACTATTTAATGACATGGAAAATGTTGATGTGATAATAATTGAAAAAAAACTGAATGCGACTCAGCTGAAAAAAACTGAATGCAACTCAGCTAAACAATCCTAACCTAATCCTGGAAAAAAAAAAAAAAGAAAAAACTAAATAAATACCATGTACATGAAAATAAACTGGAAGAAAATATTAATAGAAGTTTTAACTCTACAGGCATTACTTACGATTATTATTTTAAATGCCGTATTTTATAAAGACTAAAATGTATAGTCATTCCTCTCATTATTGTAAATGTTAAAAGTACGCTATTTGAACATAAATAGGTAATTAATTTGCTATAGATAAACAGTTTATCTGGCAGTAGATATTCTCAAAATTTTACATATTAAGGAAATTATTATTCTAAAGAATAATATAAGAAATTCTAAACTACTAACAGTTAATAAATGCTCTGGTAAGAAATCAATACACTGAAAAAGAAAACCATTTTCATGTAATTGTTGTGTCTGTGTCTAGACAAAGAAAAGCATTTAAGTGCAATGAAAGCATGATTTTTTTTTTCTTTTGGATTGTATACACAAGTTTTAGCTTAAAAATTCAGGAAAATTGAGATATTTTGAGGAGATAATCTGACTGTCAGCAGTACTGGCAGCCGTTTATGATGTTGCTGTAGGAGGTAAATATAATAGTTTTGTACTTAATCAAAGGTGAAGGTTGCAGTGGCTGAGGATTTATCCCAGGTGAAGGATCCTGCTGCTGCCTGACCTTATAAAGAGCTTTTGACAACAGACTTCTTTATTTACATCAAAAGACTCTATATTTTGAAATAGTAGTTGCCTCTAGTTTTTCTTTGTCTCAGTATATTTTGAAATGCTTTGAATTGCTGTTAGCCCTGCCCAAGTAAGTCACCAAAATTAGAGAGAGAGAGAAAGAGATTATGTGTCAACATACCCACTCCTTTTTTTTTTTTTTAATATTTTTTTCAATTTTTATTTATTTATGATAGTCACAGAGAGAGAGAGAGAGAGAGGCAGAGACACAGGCCGAGGGAGAAGCAGGCTCCATGCACCGGGAGCCCGATGTGGGATTCGATCCCGGGTCTCCAGGATCGCGCCCCGGGCCAAAGGCAGGCGCCAAACCGCTGCACCACCCAGGGATCCCAACATACCCACTCCTAATTTAGATTCATCCAGAATCAGATACAATTCCAGCCGCAGGTAGCCACATGTGATTCTGCTTCTGTAGTTTCAGAAGGGAGGTAAATTATTGAATACAGCAAGCCTGCCTGGCCAATTTGCCAAATATCTATCCACCTCAGTCATTTTGCTGAATGACTGACCTGCCAAATTGCTGAAGAGTCTTCCCAGTTTTCATTTGTTCCCTGATAGCTGTTGTCTCTGCCCCTGGCCCTGGGTCCTTACATGAAAATGGGTAGAAGATTTTCTAACCTAATATAGTGTCTACTGTGTGTTGAAAGCACATACCTTTATTACATATGTCCCTTCCACTGCCCACCTCGGCATTAGCCTCTACTTGTTAAAATAGCAGCACAGAAGTAGCACAAATGAAAACTGTAAATATAAGAGCAGGCTTTCTGAAAAAGGTAACTTCTTAGTTTTTGCAAAACTTGAATGAGATACGGGAGAGGACAATGTGTTCAAGGAAGAGGGCAGCTTTTTAAAAACCATGGTTGAAAACAAAGCATGGCAAGTTCCAAATGTGTCGAGTCGAAATCTGTGAGGTTGAAAAGTGCTACAAGTAGAAAAAAAGAGCAAAGCAAATAAAATGATGCTCAAAAGTTTAGCAGAGAAGAGAGCGCAAGTCTCAGCTTGATTCCCAAAGTCATTGAGAGCCACTGAGGGATTTATAACAAGATAGTAAGAGCTTTGAAATGTAGAAATATCACCTGATTGGCAGCTTAAAGATCAGAGGTTGAAAATAATTAGGATACTTTGCAATAATTCAGACAATAAATGCAAAAGGATTAACCAATTAGTAGAAATGTAACTAGAGAGGGGATATTATTGAGAGATATTTTAGTGAAATAAAATTCTACTGTTGGCAACTGATTGTGGAAGCCAGGAAAACAACACATTATGGGCGGTGGAGATCTGGACTTGGGAAACTGGCGCTTACCAACCGGAAGAAATAAGGGAGGAAGAGCGACTTGGAAAAGGTGATGAGAATGTTGGGTTTTTTTGGATTTAAGATGCCATTCAAGGGAACATGTATAACAATTTATCAAACTCTGTGTGTGTGGGGGGGGGGCACATATGGATTTCAGTTTAGAAGGGAGTGAGGGGTAAAGATGGGGGCATATCTAATTGAAGTCCTATATCACAAAGAACAAATGGATCAGTAATACAAAAAGTAATAGGCTTTGGAAAAAAGAAAAATGAAATAAAGGAAAGTACATGGTGGAGCCAGGGAAGAGCTCATGGAAGTCTGTGTTCTTGATTCCCTTCTGTTTCAAAGAATTGAATGGGAATGTTGTAATTGCCCAATATCGTCCAAATGGCAGTTGTGACTATTCAACGGTCTGATTATACACACACACATGATATTCTCTGTCTCTCTCCCTCTCTTCCTCCCCCTCCCAAGTTAACAGTTATGGACAAAGAAGATTTGGTCAGAACTCCCAGGTACTGTAAACTTTCCCCCAACTAGAGAAGGCTTAGATTTCCACCACTACCCAGCCCATATCAATGCAGTGTGCCACACAGGAATGAGAAAGGGCACACAGCTGTAACAACGCCTCGGGAGGTATCAAAAACAAACAACAGAAGCCAGTAGACCCGTCCTCAGAGTTATCAGACACTGCTCTGCCTACAGGAACATGGGGACAGCTGATGGCCAAGGAGAACGGGTCAATTGGCATAAGAAGTAGGACGGGAGCTAAGGAGAAGGCAACCGGCATGTTGGACACTTGCATTTGAGAGTCAAGGTTATCATAACTTCTGAAGGACTTCAAGGCCACTACGGTGTGCTGTCACAAAAGGCTCCAAGAGGGAAAGTCTCCATGAATCGATGTGTGTTCTGCGCTGATGATGTATATTCAACAAAGCCTGGAGTTTTAGGGTAAAAAAAAAATTGCTTCTGCTACCATGGTTATCTTACTTTGGAAGCTCCTCTGGATATAGGCATACTACCCACCAGGAGAAAATCTAGATGAACTAAGCCTTCTTTCTTTTTTAAAGATTTTATTTATTTATTCATGAGAGACACAGAGAGAAGCAGAGACATAGACAGACGGAGAAGCAGGCCCCCTCAAGGCGCCCGATGTGGGACTCGATCCCCAGACTGGGATCACGCCCTGAGCCAAAGGCAGACGCTCAAATGCTGAGCCACCCAGGCGTCCCTGAACTAATAAGCCTTATCAGGGGCTTCTGGGTGGCTCAGCAGTTGAACGTCTGCCTTTGGCTCAGGGCGTGACCCTGGGGTCCCATGATCGAGTCCCACATCGGGCTCCCTGCATGGAGCCTGCTTCTCCCTCTGCCTGTGTCTCTGCCTCGCTCTCTGTCTCTCTGTCTCTTCTAAGTGAATAAATAAAATCTTAAAAAAAAAAAAAAAAAGCCTTATCAAGCCTTAATTTGGGAGTCTTAAGCACAAAATATCACTGTAGCAGATGGGACAGGCATGATTAGCTACAAAGAAGATACCTGTCTCTATATACTGCTCAAGCTGGTGAAGTGGGACCTACTGCTTACCTAGTAGATGCACAAAATACTTCTCAGGATTTGGATGAGAATGCTATGTCATAAAAAAAAAAAAAAAAAAAAAAAAGGAACGCTATGCCATGCTGGAGTTGGCAAAATAATTACCCTCCAAAGATGCTATCCCGTCATCCCCAGAACCTGTGAATATATTATTCGGCCAAGGGGACTTTGCAGAAGTAATTAATGTGCTGCCCTTAAAACAAGGAACTTATCCTGGATCCAGAAAGGCCCAACCCATTCACACAATTCCTTAAAACAGAGAACATCCTTCATCTGGAGCCAGAGACATGCAGCAGAAGGGAAGTCAGAGAGATCTGACTCAACTGCCCATTGCTGGAGGCGACGCTTCACAGAGAACATGAATGTGGGTGGATCTAGGAGCCAAAACTGACCCAAGGTGGACTGTCAGGAAGGACATGGAGACCTCAATCCTACAACTGCAATAAACTGAATGAGGCCGACCAGTTGAAAGACCTGGGAAGCAGATCACCGTGAGGGCCTCCAGAAGGGACCACAGCTGCCTTCCCTACACCTTGATTCCAGCCTTGTGACTGACGCAGAGGACCCCACTGCACGACCCCGTACCAAGGCTTCTGACCTGCAGACCTGTGGGATAATATATGGGTTAATTTAAGCTGCTAAATTTGATGTATTATGATAGCAGTAGAAAACTAGTATGTTGGTGCTAACTTGCAATATTTCGCTAAGAATTTAGATAGCATCAATAAACTTCTGATGTCAAGATAATAGAAAATTTTTAGGCGCTCACGAAAGATAATCTGAGATCTATTTTATTTCACCTTGAGTACTGCACTGACTTGAGCAAAACAATGAGTACTGAACACAATTCCGGGTGACAAAGACAACTTGAAAGCTCCTTACAGGCATGATTTGGTAATAGACACCAGGTAAGCCATTTCCTGTGAAAACTAGACAATAAAATCAAATTTTAAGTGTAATTAAAATGAGAAAAAAGGATAAAGACCTGGAGGAGTATGATGTAAGTGGGTAGTATATGAAAAAAAAAAAAAAAGTGGGTAGTGTATGGCACCACTGGTAACAGTAGATGATGGCCTTCGAGATCTTCTAAGAACGCTTTAAACCAATAGAGGTTATTTTAGAAGTCTTCCTGAACATTGTGAGATCACCCTGTGACCTTTGGGGAGCATCGCCGCTGCGTCTACACACGCACAGCTGCCTTGGGCACCTGTCCGATCCCCAATCTGAGAAGGGCCTCCCAGGTCCCAGAAGTTTGCCACAAGAGCCTCGCGAACCAACGATCACCATGCAAGACAATTTATTAGGCATCTGGCGCTACATCTCGCTCCTCAACAACTAGAGCACCGTCTATACTGCAGCGGGGCCCCCGTGTTGGCTCCTCAGGTCAAATGGAGCCCCCGCTGCGTCCCTCCCAACTGAGACATCCTCTCCGGGAGCGTGGCCAGAATACCAAAATGCATTCCTAAAATTTGAGTCCAAGAGAGTTTTAGTGCCTACTCTAGCACCTTCTCCACTTTTACAACCCCCCAAATAACTCCCGTGAAACGACTGCTTTACTGTCCTCTGCCCACCAGTTTCCTGCAAGTAAAAGTTAGGAAGTGTGCAGGGCCAAAAGGTGGAGAGGCAGTTGAGGATACTTTATGATGCCGAGCATGTCAGATTTGAAGCTTCATGGGTTTTAAACGCACACTGCTGAATAACTCTGCCCTCGGACCTGATCTTTCTAGCCCAGCAGTCTTAAAAAGGATGGCAATTACCACTTCATCATGTTCAGGGATATATGATTTGTCTCCTTTTATTATTTTCAGTGATTTAAAGATCCGGAAGGGAGAACAAAAATAGATATTTTAAGCAAAGGCAATTGTGAATGATGAAAATCAGTTGCCAAACATAGGGAAGACACGAATTCCCTCACACTTGACATGAAAGCAAACACACACTTTGCTCTTCTGTGTGCGACTCTTCATTTACTTTCCACAGGCGTTTTTGAGGTTGGGTGGGAGCAGGTGGTCCATGATTAAAACTGAATTCCCAGTCATTTCAGGTACAGAAAGAGGGCAGTGATGGAAGGGCACCACACGTTCTCCGGCTCTACACGGAAGATTCAGAGATACATGGGTGGTGGACTTCTAGAGCGTGTGATGAGCGAGGCAACGGCACCATCACCTCCATGTGTTGATGTAAAGCCATGGCATTTTTTTTCTGTATGTGTTTATTTTCCATGAAAATCCAGGAGTAATTTCAGCCTAGAATATTCTAAATCAGAATTTGTTGGGATTCTATGTGTCTGGTGTACGTTTGTGTGTCCAAGATGAATGTTTTTATTATTTTATGTCCATCTTACTCATGTCTGTGAATGAGATTTGGGGCAATCTTTTTTTTTTTTTTTTTTTTTTTTTTTGATTTGGGGCAATCTTATTCAGTTTCTGAGTTTTCCGGCTTCGTTTCTTTCTCGTGTGTTGCACATACTGAGTCCAGTGACGGAATAGCTTTGTATGAAACTCATATTCCTCCAAGGATTATAAAGGGTCCATATTACATTGGAAAAATTGGTCACAGAATACACTGTCAAACGAAATGTAAATATGAACTGCTTTTGAAATAATACTTAGGCATGTAGTACTCTTCTGAAACCATTTACAACAAATGTGAAACAGAAGGCATTAAGTATCAATCTAAAATAATTCCTTCTAGAAGAAAATGTTTTCCATTGTATTTTTGTCTATTTTATTTAAAATTAATTTTAATTTTTTAAAAAAGATTTTACTTATTTATTTGACAGAGAGAATGAGAGCGAGCACAAGCAGGGGGAACTGCAAGCAGAGGGAGAAGGAGAAGAAGCACAGTCCCTGCTGTGCGGGTAGCCTGATGAGGGACTCGACCCCAGGCCCCTGGGATCATGATCTGAGTTGAAGCAGATGCTTAACTGACTGAGCCCCTTAGGAGCCCCAAATTTTATTTAAGGTATGATCAAAATAACTTCCCACAAAGAACAGACTGCACAAATCAGTTTTCCTAAGGTGAGATCCTTAATAAGTGGCCTCTACCTTCCAAGGAAAAGTGAGTAGCCAAAGCGGTTGTCGGAATCCATCTTCACTTGTTGACCTTTGACTTCTTTCAGCCGGATTCTCACACACTAGCCCTTTCTCTGCAATGATGCATTGCCTCATTAGCCAGAATATGGGTCTACTATTCACAAATTTTGACTCGGCACCAATTTACACTTTCTTGCTTGCATGTGAATTTGAAAGGATTTCAGATTTGCAGCTCAACACTGAGCTGGGACTCTTATGCTAGATAAATCAAACTTGTTAATGGAAACTCTAACATAGTCACATCAAAATAGGAAGAAACAGATTTTTTTGGGGGGGAGTAAGTGTCTCTTCCAAAACAAATAAACCATCAGATTACCAGTGCCCATGCAAAGGAAATACATGTGTGTGTGTAAACTTTTAGGTCATCTACTGGTTTTATTATAAAGGCTTTTTCCCCTTTTCTTTTTCCTTCCTTCCTTCCTTCCTTCCCATGACGCCCCATCCTCCGTCAGAAGGAAGAAGATCCTTCGGGCCTTCTTCTTTCCAGCTCCTCCGTTCTTCCTACTTCGGTTCTTGTATTTCGTTCTTCTTCTTTCTTTCTTTCTTTCTTTCTTTCTTCTCTTTCTTTCTCTCTCTCTCTCTTTCTCTCTCTCTTTTTCTTTCTTTCTCTCTCTCTCTCTTCTTTCTTCTTTCTTTCTTTCTTTCTTTCTTTCTTTCTTTCTTCTTTCTTTCTTTCTTCTTTCTTTCTTTCTTCTTTTTCTTTTCTTCTTCTTTTTTTTTTCTTTTTAAGAAAAGGACTGCATGTGGGACAGAGAGAGAATCTTAAGTAGACTCCACACCCAGTGTAGAGCCTGTTGCAGGCTCAATTTCCCAACCCTGAGATCATGATCTGAACCAAAATCAAGGGTCTGGTGCTTAAACAACTGAGCCACCCAGACACTCCTATAAAGGCTTTTTAAAGAGTGTTTTAGGTTCACATAAAAATTAAGAGGAAACTACAGAGATTTCCAGTATATCTCCTGCTCTGCACATGCGCAGCCTCATTATTACCTAAAGTCCATAGTTTGCATTGGGGTTCACTCCTGGTGTTTTACAACCTACAAATTTGAGATAATTTATCATAATTACTTTTTACATACAATTATCAGTCACTATCAGTGATAGTTCTTGTTTTTGCTATTATTTTTAATCAGTGCATCGAATTTACACTTGTATTGAGATAAAGTGAAGTAGATGAAACTGCATATGCTTAAATGTATAATTAAATGATTTTCAATATGTATACATACCCTAGAAACATCTCCCCATTCAAGATGATAAACACAATCATCACCCCAAAAGTTTTTAGTGTTCCCTTTTAACCCATTCTTTGCACAGTCTCCACTCAACTCTACACTATTCTCAAGTCAACCCTGCCTCTCTTTCTGTTACTATAGATTAGTTTGCATTTTCCAGAATTTTTGTAACTGGAATCTAGTCTATACTATTTTTTGGCCTGACCTCTTGTATATAAATGCACAATCATTTTGATTTATCCGTCTTGTGTATATATTCTTGATTCCTTTTTATTATGAGGGCCATTCTATTGTGTGGACATTACATAATTTGGTTATCCATTTACCGACTGATAGACATTTGAGTTGTTTCCAAGTGTTGACTTGAAAGAATAAAGCTAATATAAACACCTATGTACAACTTTTTGTGTGGCATATTCTTTCATTTTTGTTACCTCCTAGGTAGGGCTATAAAGCAGTTGTATGTTAAACTTTTTAGAAGCTTCCTATTTTCTAAAGTGTTATTCTATTATATATTCCAATCAGCTCTATATGAGATATCAGCTGCTCCGTATCCTTGTCCACACTTGCTATAGTCAATGTGTAATTTTAGCCATTCTAGTGGGAATATGGCAATATCTGACTGTGCTTTTAATTTTCACCCCCCTGATAATAAAGGCTGTTGAATAATTTTCACATGAGGGTGCATGAGGGGCTCAGTAGGTTAAGCGTCTGACTTTGGCTCAGGTCATGAACTTGGGTCCTGGGACAGTGCCCCACAACAGGCTCCCTGCTCAGTGGGGAGCTTGCTTGTCCTTCTGCCCCTCTCTCTGTGCCCTCTCTCTCAAATAAATAATATCTTTAAAATTTTTTTCTTTAAATTTTTTTCACATTAATTTGTCACATGTTATCTTCTTTAGTGAATATCTGTTATTTATTTTTTTAAAAAACATTTTTAAAATTGAGGTTTTTGTCGTCCTATTATTACATTGGAAGAATTCTTTATAGTTTCTAGATAATGATCTTGTTAGATATATGGTTTGAAAAATGTGTTTTATTTTGTAGTTGCCTTTTCATTTTTTATTGTTATTTTTTGATAAATGAAAGTTTTGATTTTAATGAACACCAATTTCATTTTTTATTTTGTAATTGGTGTTTTTATGTATATTAAAGAAAACTTTGCCAGTACAGGTAAGTTAAAAAAATTATTCTATATTTTCTCTTAAAATTTGGATAATTTCAGCTCTTAAATTTAGGTCAAGGATCAATTTTGAGTTAATTTTACCCCATGATGTGTTATAAGAATAGAAATATAATTATTTATTTTGCCTATGTATATCCATTTGTTCCAATACCATTTGTTGAAAAGATCATTCTTTCTTCATTTCATACCCTTAACATCTTTGTCAAAAATCAATTGACCTTCTAATGTGCTATTCCTTGACTGTTTTTTTCTATTCCATTATTCTGTATATCTATATACACATACCACACTGTCTTTATTGCTATAGCTTTAAAAAAACTTTTTAAAATTAGATGTAAATTCCCCAGCTTTGTTCTTTAAAAAAAAAATAGTTTTGGCTACTCTAAATACTCTTTATTTCCATATAAACTTATAAATCGGCTCTTGAATTTTGTTAAGAAGTCTCCGAGGATTTCACTTTGATTTGTATCTATCCATAGACCAATTTTGATAACATTAACATCTTTTATTTCTTTAACATGACCAACTTCCCTATTTATTTGTCTTTATGACATGTCTCTCATGAAAACTATCATTTTCAGTGTAGATTTCATGCATCTCTTATTAGATTTACCTCTGACATATTTCATATTTTTTGTTGTTATTATAGATATTGTTGAGGCTATTGTGAATTTTTTTTAAGTTTTAACTTCCAATTATTTGTAGCTAGTTTATTGAAATCAACCGAGTTTTGTATAGTTGGCATAATATCCTGTGTCCTTACAAAGTTTATTAGTTTTAGTAGCTTTTTGTTTTCTTTTCTTGGGTAGATTTTTTTTAGGATGATAGTGTTGTTTGCAAATAAAGACTATTTTGCTTCATTTCTAGTCCGTATGTCTTTCAAATCTCTTTCTTGCCTAATATATTCGATATATTGATAAAGGCTTATTATATAGATGACTTTTAGCAGATGGCAATGCCTCTCTTATATCCTGGTTGCTGAGATTTTATCACCCCTGTATATGAGAAATATTATTTATATTTATATATAATGTATTTATTTATATATTATTTATATATATTATTTTATTATTTATATATAATTTATAATTATTTAAATATAATTATATCTATTTTAGTAAAATTATCATATTTTGCTAACTTGTTTATTTTATAATTAAAATTTATTAAATATTAGATTATATTTTCTTATATATATGGAGAGTTGGTACTTCTTTCAAAGTGTAGAGAACTGTAGGAATTATCTAGTCTAAACCGTACATTTAAAGATTAGTATTCATGATTTCCACTTTGTTTAAATGACTGTCTCACGGTCACTCAGTAATGCAAAGTAAATACACAGATTTCCTTCTCTTTTCATTTTTTCTTTTCTTTAAAGTACATTAATAATATTTTTGAATTTCATTTTCAATCTACATTTCAATCTACTAATATACAGTATACATTTAATGGGAAAATATGAACAAATCTTTATGAATTAAAGAATGCTAATATAAATTCATCTTAATGAGTGAAAAGTAATTTTTCTTTTAAGCATTATACTGCATATAAGCACTTTCATAAATATGTATTTTACAAGTATTAATGAGATTTTTTTTATTAATGAGATTTTCTGTCAACAGAAGAGGTAAAACTTAGGTGCCAGTAATATAAGTAAAGTTCTATAAAGTTCCTTTTGCAATGGCAATACAACATTTTTAAAGCAGTTCCATTTTGTATAATTTACAAGAGATAGGTAGAAAATATGCTACCTTGAAAAAACATTTCAGTATCCCAGTGAAGCATGAACTTAGTATTCAGAGAGCTGCAACCAAGTTTTCAGTGGTTAATGACCTCTGAAAAACTGGACAACTTACTCTTATGTCTGGGCTTCATTTCCTTTATTCCTTAAATATAAGTGTTAAATGATTTTTGGTTCAAATTTTTGTGACCTCTGATTAGGCTGACCGTTTAAGAATATACATTAATTTTTTTTTGAAATGTACTTCAATAGTTAACCAGGACACCTGGGTGGCTCAGCATTTGGGCACCTGCCGTTGGCTCAGGTCGTGATCCTGAGATCCTAGGATCAAGTCCTACATTGGGCTCCCTGCATAGAGCCTGCTTCTTCCTCTGCCTGTGTCTCTGCCTCTCCCTCTCTCTGTCTCTCATGAATAAATAAATAAAATATTTTTTAAAAATTTTTTAAAAAATAGTTAACTCTGTGTATCTCTAACCAATGTGGTTGTGTCAACATCCATTAGCTAAATTCCCTTCGATTGTATGAGAAAATGAAATACTTTTTTTTCTTACCAAGTAGTCAGTCTTTTGAATTAAATCTAGATGAATTAAGTTAAATACATAATTTTAAAAATCAGATGATTTTCCTGTTGGCTATTATTATCTTTTAGGAAGGTCAATTAGCTGAAGTCTAATTGAATCAGTTAATGCCATATACTTTTTTTTAAAAGATTTTTTTAAAATTTATTCATAGAGACACAGAGAGAGGCAGAGACACAGGCAGAGGGAGAAGCAGGCTCCATGCAGGGAGCCTGATGCGGGACTCCAAGATCAGCCCTGGGTTGAAGGCAGGCGCCAAACCACTGAGCCACCCGGGCATCCCCTACTTTTACTTGTTAATTATGAATAGATCAGCAACAATGATCAGGGAGACAATTTAAAATTACTGATTCCCTGAACATTTTTGTTTGCATGTAACTAGATGTACAAATTCCCCAGTAAACAAAGAAGTAAACAAACAAACAAAAAAAGCAAAACTGAAAAACTCATATCACGAGTTCCTAACAGTACTTTTATTACTGCATGCTATTTTCTTACAATTAGCAAAATAAATGGTTTGATGCTGCGGGAATCTTTACAAAATAGTTTGTGTCATTTAGCACATTCTTTACTACCATTTTGTATTAGTAAAACTCACATTATTACAAATGTTCTTAAGATAAAGCAGTAATATTACATAACTTTACTATGCAGATGACATGAAGCTCCCCTAAAAGCTATCTGGTTAACTGAATGAGTCTACCACTTAACAACAGCTTTGGCTTTATTAATACTGTCTAATATATTTTGTAGTACATAAAATACATCCATTTTATTCCCTCCCTAGATCCTATAATAACGATTTGGTATTGGACAATCAAATGTCACTGAAACAGTAGACCCCAAATAGCCCTCTAAGGAGACATGTAAAGAAAATAATATTGATTATGTAAATTAATTTTCATTTTTTCCCCTAATGCATAGCCAAGGAACAGTCATTACAAGAGTTCTTTTCCAATTTCTACAGAGCCAGGGGACGGGTGCGTAATCTGAAAGTGGTTATGAAAGAATTTGTCCTGCAAATTAGAAGGTTGTTGGAACATATTCCTCTGTATGGGTTTATAGTTGGCTTGGCAGGGATGTCTGTGGCTATAGGAGCCTCCTAGTATCGTGTGTGTGTGTGTGTGTGTGTGTGTGTGTGTGTGTGTTGTGTTAGATTAAGTTGCTGGTTTGGAAAATCTAAATTATAAACAGTCACATATGCACCTCAAGTTAATGGTGAACAGTAGTCTAAGAAACCTAGATTTACAGTGTCCATTACTGCTCTGGATGATCCTGTGGAATTTAGATTGCCAAAAGGTGAGTCACGGATAACAAAATAGACATCAGAAAACAGAAAAACATTTCCTAGAGAAACACTTATTAGAGAATAGGTAGAGCAAAGAAGGTTAGTGCCCAGTCAAGCCCATAAAGGAATCACCGTTAACTCTGTGTAGGCTTCAGCTGGGTTTATGGGAAATGTCAGATTTAAAATTCAGGTTTTAACTTTTTTCTATTTCAATTTATAATTCTTTTTAGTGAACCTAACCCTTTATGAATACCTGACATGTCCACAAAGCACTGTGTGTCAGCTTTGTGGAAAATCAAGGAAAGGCTACGTGAAGGGAAACAAAGTACGGGCCATCAATCAACCTTTGTGGTTTCATACTGAGGGAGATACATGCAATCATAATGACTTGAAAAAAGAATTTGATCCTACAGTAGGGCAGGAATAGCAGGAAAGATCACAGAATGTGGGACAACTGTTCTTATAAAAACAACTGCTCTACCTTTAAATTCACTCTGCAAAAATAATACAAAAATTCATATCCTTCCTATCTTTCAGGATCTTTATATTACCAGTGATGCACAAGCATGAAGTAGTTCTCAAACATTATTTTTGGCATATTTCATGATAAATTAAAAGGTTCAAAGAGAGATCAAGAGTCAAAGACAGGCCAAACTTCCAATTAAGCAAAATTTATATATTTGTTTTTTAAACTGGAAAATATTGTTACTTATTTTTTTTTTATGTCTGATAACACCACTGTGGACTTCTATACACTGATAGGTTTTTTTTAAAGACAGAAAAAATGAGGGCAATTTCCAGATTTTTCTGAATTAACTACTTCATTATATGCTTTATAACTTTAAGTTTAAAAATGGCTAAATATAATGCACTTAAATACAACCATTACGAGCAATCTTAGAGATCAAAAAGGACCAACCCCTTTTTGACTTTCAATGATATTCCTTTTTTGGAACATATGACGAGCAGATGAACATATAGATTCAGACTGTGAATAAAAAATGAGAAAACTAGGTTTTGCCAGTTTTCTCAATAATCATGCATATAATTTTCAAAGAGGAAGGTCATTATTTATCTGATAAAAATGTATTACAGACTTTTTCTTGTTATACCAAATACATGACTTACAAACTATATTTTCTGGACAACACTTAGTTTTCTTCTGAGTGTCAATTTTATCTGAGAAAATAAGAGAGAGATGGTCCATTAAACAAAGTTCTTGTGTTCAGAAGTAGCCATTAACCTCTAAATAATTCCAACAACGCATCAACTTATGTTGCTGGCTTTTGAAAACCTAAAAGCTTTTATAATGCATGTAATTTGGCTCAATAATTGTGAAATAATAGCTCAAAATATACTTAATATTAACTTCTGTCAGTGACAAAATAAGAAGGGTCAAGCATGAACATTGGGGAGAGGATGTTCATTCACTCTTCCAGAAAGCACACTGGAAAAAAGAGTATTATATGAATAATGGTAAAATAAAAATAAAAAAGCTGACACTGGAACTGATCCAGAGACAAAGATAATTAATATAATAAACTGTGATCAAAGTATAGCTTGTATTATGCCAAAACATATCAGAATGAATAAAAATATAGTGGGAACACTTAACTGAAAGATAACCGAAATTAATTGGTGTTGATCAAATTAAAGTAATATGCTTTACCTACTTGGAAAATTATATACAAAATCAAAACTGTTTGGCCTAATACAACATTAAACTACAAAATAAGCCTTTGATTATTTGCAAGTTCTTGATAATACTTAAAACATTTCACTTTTTTTCTGATTATTCTTGTTTATTTGCATATTTTGTTTAAATCACTTGCATAATTTCCTTAATGGTATAAGTTGCAATCAAGCTGTTTTATAAGTGCTGTATTATTTTTAAAATTTACAGAGAGTAGCATTCTTCTTCAAATTTCATTCAAGGCACTATTTGTATAGGGAAATTCCAATAACTCTATTCATCTTATTTATGTATGCATAATTTTTAAGCTTCAGTTACTGAAAACGTGTTGACATGACTATGTGTTGAATTGTATCCCTCTCAAATTTATATGCTGAGATAAACCCCCAGTATCTGAAAATGTGGCCTTATTTGAAAACAGGATTATTGGAGATGCAATTAGTTGCCAAGAGGTCATTAGGGTGGGCTCTAATCCATTATTATTGATGTCCTTAGAAAAATAAAGCATTTGGACACAGATACATGCATATAGGGAAAATGCCATTTGAACATGAAGATGGCCATCATAAGCCAAGGAGAGAGATCTGGAAGAGATCCTTCATTCAGCTCTCAGAAGGAACTAACCTTACTAAAACTTGTAGTTTTAGACTTCCAGGATCCAGAACTGTGAGACAATACATTTTTGTTGTTGAAGTCAAGTTTGTGGAATTGTTTTGGTAACTCTAGCAAACCAATACAATTTGTTTATCTCACTTTATGCTTAAAATGTTCATTACTGATTTAACTGCCAAATTTTCTATACACCCCGTCCAACCAATTTTACGAAGTTGAATTAAATGGGGAACAATTATAAATAGAGAAGGGCAAGGGCAGGAATCACCTCAGAGCCCAGTGCTACTAAGACTGTGACCCAGAGTCAGAGATTCATACCCTAGATCTGGGCAAAAATAAGGTGTCCAAATGTAAAGGAAAGGGAGGATAGGCATAGGATTATTTTTATTTTTTAAAGATTTTATTTATTTATTTGAGAGTGGGGAGGAGGAGAGGGGTAAGGGGAGAGGGAGAAGCAGACTCTCCTCTAAGCAGGGAGCACAATGCAGGATTCAATCCCAGGACTCTGAGATCATGACCAGAGCTGAAGGCAGATGCTTAACCAACTGAGCCACCTAGGTGCCCCGCCATGGGAGTGGTTTTAAACAAGTAAAAAACATATCTGGCCTCTGTTTAATATTTAAACGTGTATTTAAAACCTAAGTAGCCAAACTAGTATACTTACAAAATAAAAAACAACAACAACAAAAAAAAACAAACAAAAAAACCAACTGGATATAATTGGACTCCATAGAAACAAGAAGATTGTTGTCTGGTATTTTTTGTAGACTACTCTAAAACTTAAAGAATCTCAAAATTTAAGTTCCAAAGACAAATCAAGGACAAATAATCCTAGATAGTAATTAGGATTCTAAAATAAGATAACATCCCTTTTAGGCTTTGATTGATAATATTCTCAATGCATATAAAGATTTAAGAAGAGTTTTAAATTGTACTATCTAATTTGATTATTATATTTTCATTGAATAAACACATCAAGTCCTACTTCAACTTCCATGTTTTAAGTAGAAAACAAACCAAAACAACACCGTACACACACAAAAACACCATTCACAGGAAGATAAATTAATTTTTCTCAAACCAAGAATAATAAGAAGCAGGGCTAACAGATGATTCTAGTCTTTTGTTTTAATTTCCATGTTATTTACACTATCTCATAATTACTGGCCCACACAGTAGAGCCATGTCTGTGCAATTATTTTCATAGATATTGGCATCAACATTAATTTTACACCTAAATTATTATACTGAATTTGATATATTTTGAAATTCAGTCATTGTTTCATTCATGAAATATGTATTCAGAACACATTATCTACTTAGATAGCGTGGTGCCTCTGACCCCAAAAGTGTTTACATTCTAATCCACAGAATGCGAATATGTCAGACTACATGGCAAAGGGGAATTTAGGTTACAGTTGGAATTAAGATTACTAATCAACGGACCTTGAGATGGGAAAGTTATCCTGGAATATTTGGGGAGGAGCAATGTAACCACAAGGGTTTTTATAAGTGGAAGAGGTAGGTAAAAGGGAGAGAACCAGAAAGATTTCAACTTGAGAAAGGCTTGACCCAAAGTTGTGGGCCTTGATGACAAGCAAATGGAGCTATACCTCATGCAATGTGGCTGCCTTGAGAAGAAGGCAAGAAAACCGATTCTATTCCAGGATGCCCAGAAGGGATACAGCCTTGGCAATACACCTTGATTTTAGGCCCGTGACACCGTGTGAGATTTTTGACCTATCATATTCTAAGATAATCAGGTTGGGTTCTTTCAAGCATATACTTTTTTGTTGTTGTTGTTCCTTATTATGGAAGCAATAGAGAGCAAATACAGATAATATCCCTGACCAAATGGATCTTACAGCGGTAGATTCTCTGTGAATCTATTCCATGTAAGTGTAATCATCCAATATTTGTTTTTTGGTGACTGGCTTATTTCATTTACTAATATTAGAACATTTTCATGGTCCACCCATTTGCAGGATGTGTCAGTGTTTCCTTGCTTTTTGAGGTTGAACAATACCCCATTGTACATAAATACCACATTTTGTTTATGTATTCATTCATCAATGGACACTTCATTGCTTCCACCTCTCCTATTTTGAATAATGCTATTACGAACACGGGTATACAAATTCTCTGTAGTCTCAACTTTCAACTTTTTTGAATATATGCCCAAAAGTGTGATTTCTGGATTATATGGTAATTTTATGTTTATTTTCTGAGGAGTACCTACCATTTTCTATAGCAGTTGTGCCATTTAGATTCCCACCGGCAAATTTCTCATTTTTCCACATACTTGTTGACATTTATTTGCTGTCTAGTTTTGTTTTGTTTTATATACTAACAATCCTAATGAGTATGAAAGTGTACTTCATTGTGGGTTTGATTGGAATTTCCTAAAAGATATATATACATATATATACATATATATACATACATATATATATCTTCTTTAGAGAAGTATCTATTTGGGCATTTTACCCATTTTTTTTTTAGTTAATTAGGTCATTGTTTTGTTGTTGCTGTTGTTGTTGAATAGTTGGATGCCTTTATGTATTCTGGATATTACTTCTTATCAAAGAAATTATTTACAAATATTTTTTACCATTCCCTGGGTTGCCTTTTCACTTTTCTTATGGTGTTCTTTGATGAAGTCCAATTTACTGTTTTTTCCTTTGTTCTATCATATCCAAAAAATCATTGCCCAATCCAATGTCATATGCCTTCCCCCTCTTTTCTTCAAATATTTTTTATAGTTTTACTTCTTACTTTTCAGTCATTAATCAATTTTCAGTTATTTTTTTTTAATGTAGTGTAAGGTAAGGATCCAGGTTCTGTTTGTTTTTTTTGTGTATATGGATACTCAGTTTTCTGAATACTATTTGTTTAAAAGACTATCCTTTACCCATTGAATGGGTTTGGTGTTATGTTGAAAATCATTTGATCACATATGTGAGAGTTTGTTTCTGGGATCTCCATTCTATTCCATTCTATGTCTGTCCTTATGTCAGGGCCACCTGTTTTGACTATGTGACTGTATGTTAAGATTTAAAATCAGAAAGCATGAGAACACCAATTTTCTCCTTTATCAAGAGTATTTTGGCTATTTAGGGTCCCTTGAAGTTTTGCATGGATTTTTCTATTTTTGCAAGAAACACAACACTACTAAACAAAAACTATCAGGATATTAATAAGAGTTTCATTGCTTCTATAGATCACTTTGGATAGTACAGACATCATAATTATATTAGTCTTTTAATCCATGAATATGGAATATCTTGCAGATATATTTTAAATCTACCACATTTGTAACTTCTTTCTCCATAATCCCAGAAATGTTTACAAATAAAGAATAATACAAATATAGTTTGCTTTTAAAATTGTAAATTCACAGGTTGCTTTTTAAATGGATAGATGAGTATAACAAGATTCACAAGTTTTTCAAGATGAAGAATTATGCTGTTGCATCTGAGATAATGTTTTAACTGGAGCTTAGTTTTCAAAAAAGTAGCAGACTTTCTGGAGTCAAAATTTCTTCTTTTCTATGTTCTAGTAGAATGCAATATCTAAATTTACTTGGTAGCTTGCTGACAAATTCGAAACCATTTAATCTGTTATGCTCAACCAGGTGCAAATTCTTTCACTATTACAAGAATATGACAAGTACAAGGTTTTTAAAAATTTATTCCGTTCCTTCACTAATAGATGCTTTGTTCACATTACAATCAAGAGATGTAAAAGCACATGGTCAGGGCTGCATAAGGAGTGAGCACATCATTGTGTAGACTCTTTTGGACAGTAACACTCTCTGAGAATCCTATTTAACTAATTTAAGAAATCAATTAGCACCACAAATTCATAACTGTGGTTTAATTATGCATTCAACTGCTATAGATATATTTCTTGGCCCAATGAATTGATATGGTCAAAGCTGACACACTGTGTACCTTTCTTCAGTTATTATAATGTTGGATGATGTTTTCTCTAACATTATAACATGGAGTAGTAACAATAATGATCTAACTTCATTTCTAATTATATCTTTTTCTGCTTATGAAAGTGTGATGAAAGATGAAAGGAAATCTCACACGAAATTCCACCATATATACCAACATTCATATAATACCGCCTGGCAGTAAAGCAAGCACTTTCTAACAGGGAGATGACATTAGACATTCATCCATCGCTGATAGTATCTACAAAATACTATTTGAGGTCTCTGATCTACAAGTAACCTAGTATCTACAAGAAACCTAATAGTTCTTAATGATCAAATTGGCACAAGTCCAGTTCTCAACACTCTGATATCATGTCTCAGCTAAAATTAAAAGAAAAGATTTATTATGATAAATTTTTTCATAAAGCTTTTTCAATTTAAATATACTAACACTTTTAGAACTGCATCCCTTCTAAATGTAAGTATACTCCTTTGATTGACCCTGTTTCTGTGGTGATAGTTACATACTATTAGAAACAAAGTTTAATAATTTTGGATATCAGTATTTTTTGAATAGCTGCCCATGTATCAGAAAAAATAGTAAAAGGCCAAGTAACACAAATTATAAAATGAGTTATAAAATTAGGGATAGAAAATATCAGATGCAAGTGTTCTGACTTATTGGATCTAATAGCAAGACTAGTAGTTTCTGGAGAAAAGAATGAAATTCTCTGCTAAAATGGCATAAAAAGTGGCCAAATAGGCTGGATTTTGAAGAATAATTTCAAACAGAATTGATAAATCCTACTATTTCCATGAACTACAATAATGTCTCAAATATCCTGATATTTCAGCAAGTGATAACTTGATGACTCAAGTTTGAAACTAAAATATGAAAAAGTTCATAACTCTCAAAAGATGGAAAAATCACAGACTAAAGAAACAGTATAACCTCACATGAAAATATTTTACTGGCACTGTTTATTTTGTACATACATAGCTATATGAAAATGTGCTACTTTTAAGTTATAAAGTCTAGGAGTTCAGTGCTAATATAAAATCTTTTTCAAACATGGTATTAATATGAAACTTCAGTTACAATATGGGGTGATAATAACAAGTAGATATATAGAGGAATGGTGTGTATAGCACTTTCATTTGTTGTTTAAACATAGTTAAAAGGTGTTAAATATTTAATTTTAGATTTTTAGTTGAGTGCCAAAATATCTACAAAGGGCACAAAAATAATATGCACTTTTAATGAGACTTCACAAGAATAATATCCTTTATATAAGAGATGTGTCAACTCATGAGTAAAAAAATCTCACTCAATATAGCAGTAAGATAAACTCTTGATATCAAAAGAAAATGTTACTACTTCATATATTATAGCAAAGATGCAATCTTTAAAAGAAATGTTAAGCTGTCACATAGTTTTCAGATTGCTAATATAGGAGATTCTTATAAAAGATGATTCTAATAAAATAAATTGTGTCAATGGAAATGAATTGTACATATACCATTAAACACAATCACTGGTTCAGATCTTTAGTTTGTTAAACTAATTTAGTTTGATATCATTTCAATGTCCATTTTTCACCAGTAAGAAAAAAGTTAATACATTTTTTTTACTTGAGTTGCTCAAAAATTTTGAAACAAGTTGTTCACGACTTTTTTCCATTATCAAAAATCTATTACATCATGTATATGAATTATTCCTACTATAATAGAATGCCACAATAAGATTTCTAGGAGATAATGAGAATATTTTTGAATGTGAAGTTGAACAAAACAAGAATTGTCACCAATTAATTTATTTAGATGTCTTTTGTAAATCACAGCAACCTTGTTGATACGATTAATACCAATACTAATTTGGGATTGTAAAATGTATATATTCTAAGATTTTTTTCTAGAAATTGTCAGCCTTATCCTTTACCAAGTGTTTTAGGTCTCTTCTCTTAAATATATATGTATATTTTTTAAATCTACACCCTCTTAATTACTCAATTACCCTTGTTCAATCTCTAAGATTTATCAGTAGCAGATTGCAGCCTTGAGTCAGGAGTGTTCTGGCAAGTATTTAAGAAAAGTACATCTCTGAGCTGGGGTTGGGTGGGATCAGGGGGCAGGACTGTGATTTTGTAGACATTGTGATCAATGTCGATGGTGTAAAGGTTCCCACCATGGGCCAATTTCCAGTTTCCAATGTCGTATCAATTGATAGCAAGATTTCTGAAGATTTCATCACTGACCTCAACACACCATTGATTGCATGAATCTACCAATCTTGTTTCTTAGCCACATTTGCTCTCAGCTTTCTAAGTGATCCTTCCAAAGTTACGTCTGACAATTCCATGTTGCTGCTAGTGCTTTCTTTGCCTGTCACTATACAGATTATCTCAATTTCTTAATATTGTATTTGTGGACTTTCAAGCTCTCGCCCCTACCTCCCTCTTAAACTTCTTTTTTCACTTATTTCCTCTTTGCACTTCCAGCTCCCTCAACTCCCACATTGTTTTTTGCAATAGTCCCACAGCTCAGCCTTTGCTGATATGTTCTGCTTAGCAGAAAAGCCCCTGATGTCTTTGGCTTTCTCCTCCAGAATTCCTATAGGGAGGATACGCTTAACTCAGATTTTACCTCTTCTTAGAATCCATTCCTGAGAGTGGTCTCTTTTTGGTTGTGTTTTATACGAGTCACTTACTCCATGCCATATTATTTTGTAATTTTTTTTTCTGCTTAATTTCCTAAAGTTGAGAAGAGAAACTTTCTTATCTATCTTCATATTTGTAGTGACTTGCCTTGATAATGTCACATAAGAGTATAACAAATGTTGGCTGTTGCATAAAAAGTTAATAATTTTAACTTGAAATATTAATCTAGATATGTAAAAATGTATCAGTGGATCATTGCACAGCTAAGCTTTAAACTACAAAATACTTCCATAAAATAAACCACACTTAATCTTCTTGGCCTGGCTTTCTTCTTTCTCTTGTCAATCTTTCTTCTCTGCCTTCTTTCTGATGTCTCTGCTTGTCTCTCCGTCTCCTTTTCCCCTCCTTCCGTCCTACTTTATCTTTTTAATTTTTATTTTTTAGTCATTTTAGTGAGAAATGTTTAGACCAAGTACAATATATCATCCACTAAAATGTTTAATTCCCTTATTTATTTAATACTATATTTCTATTGTTAAAGACCAGTTATAACAATAGTCAGAAGAAAGAATAGTCCATCAATGTCCACCTGCCTGTGCAATAAATGTACATTACCTCTCGAGATGACCTGCAATCTGTAGCTTGTGTAATGCTTGAAACATCATAGATTTTTTTTCTTATCCTATCTGGTTTACTGCCACCAAAGGTCTATTTACATTACTTAAATGATGGGTAACAAGTTTACTGAAATTTCTTTCCTTTTTGGAACAACTTTCATTAGGATGAGCACATTTCCCAGTGAGTACATTGCAGATGATATGCCGTATTCCATGCCTCACAAAATCCTCAATCAGGCAGTTAAATAGCATTTGGTATAATGTCTCCTTTCCCTTCTTGTTAAAAAATTTATCTAATTTCAATCTATTTTTAAACTGTCACGTAAAAATATAATGAATATTCATTAAAATTTCAGGATAAATACCCTTTTCATAAGAAGTTATCATTCCAAAATTTACTAATGATGATAGTAGTAGATTATGCTAAATATTCACTCATCAAATAGCACTGCAGAGTTAGACGTCTGTTATAAACTAAGAGAGTTGTAATAGAATATCTCTAAAAAATCAAAGTCCGTTATTGAATAGAGTACAACAATCAAAAGATTGAACATTACTAAGCAGGGTCTCAGATATACAATTTATATAGGTAATATTCATCAAATTAGGGGCGCCTGGGTGGCTCAATTAAGCATCTGCCTTCGGCTCAAGTCATGATCTGGGGCCCTGGGATCCACCCCTTCATCCGGCTCTCTGCTCATCAGGGAGTGTGTTTCTCCTTCCCCATCCCCCTTTGCCCTTTCTCCCACCCCTTTGTGCTGGCTTGCTCTCCTGTATACACACTCTCTCTCAAATAAATAAATAAAATCTTTAAAAATAAATATTCATCAAATTAATTAGTTGTATACAAGTGTAAAAATGGATGTATATTAATTTCTTCTGTCAATTCTTAAAATATTTGCTAAAAATTAGTTTGTTACTCTTTTGGAATATCTATAAAAGGAATTGCCATACAAAATATCACACTGAATTACTATATGGTGTGTTAATAAGATATTTTGCACATGTCTTGTTAACATAAATACTTACATATGTACGTGCATTTTTTTTATTGTGAAGGTTCTGTGCACTACAGAATATTTTAGTAACTCCGCATTAAAGAATATTAGGTTATATTCAGTGTCCTACATTAAGTCTCCTAAGGTTCTCAGAGGTAAAAATACTCTAGCTGTTTTTATACTTTAAAAAAACTGAATGTTAACATTAATCCTTGTGGTATATAAGGTTTTACTGAGTCCCTGGATGTGTTTCATTGCTCAGAGGTGAACTGAAATAACTTAGACTAGTAAGACCTTTAATTCTCAAACTGAACAACTTCTCACTGAAAGATATCCATTTTTGGTGCATTTGTTTTAAATCTGAGAGGAAGATATTGTCCTTAAGAATTGGGGAAATATAAGGGTGCTAAATGTGGGCAGGGGACATAGGATTTAAATGATTCATTGATAACACAACAGTTGGAAGACACTGGCTTAAAGTGAGTGACATTAAATATGTTTTGTTGAATTCTGTTTTTATTTTATTATGTTTTAAAGATGGATATTTATTTATTTATTTATTTATTTATTTATTTATTTATTTATTTATAGAGCTAGACCATGGAGAGGGGCAGAGAGAGAGGGATGTACAGCATCCCAAGCAGGCTCCATGATAGTCCACAAACCTGAGATCATGACATGAGCTGAAATCAAGTGTTAGTTGTTTAACCGACTGAGCTGCCCAAGTGCCCCTTGAATTCTACTTTTAAACTAAACATCTTATTTATGTTGCATATGTAATTGTTGATTAGATGACTACATTTATTTTATAAGGTATGTATTTTTCTGGTTTCCTGAAAAATAGATATGAACACTAAGTTCACACTATGTTGTTTATTTACAACTGGAACATGTGCTTAACCTCATATTTAACTAAATTGTCAAATCAATATGTTGTACACTTGAAATTAATATAACACTGTAGGTCGACTATACATCAACAATAAAAAATAAATGAATAGAATCTGTAGGTTTCCTGCATAGATGACGGGGTTGTCCCTAAATAAATACAGTTGTACTTATTAAAAAAACTGTAATAAAATTTAAGACAGATTTTTTCACACTCTAATATTATATACTCTCTAAGACGGTAGTCAATGACTAGTCCAAATGAGATATAAGATATGCTGTAAATGCTAGATTTTGAAACTTGATAGAAAATGTAAAGTATTTCCTTTATTTTCATATTGACGATGGGTTGTGATAATAATATTTTTGGACATATTGGGATGAAAAAATGTTAATAAAATCAATTCCACTCATTTCTTTTTTTTTAAATGTGGCTCCTAGAAAATTAAAAGTTATTAGGATGACTAACATTTTTTGTTTGTATTATATGTTAAATGGACAGTGTTGATCTTTAAAGAGAGAAATAATAGCTTGTGAATAGCAATAAATTGAGTTATGATTATAATTTCTATAATTATGGTAACTTCATACAATGCAAGCCATTAAAATATGTTAAGCTACATTTGTTAATACTGAGATATGTTCCCCTACTTAGGTATAATTAACGTAAATCTTGAGGATATAATATCAATGTCACATTTCATAAAATATGTGCGTATGTGTATATCAAAGTGATTATAACTGAATGATGGAATTAAAATTGATTCCTATTTTCTCTTTTGTGCCTTTCTGCTTTCTTTAACTACAACAACAAAAATTGTCATTGTTAAAAAGGATATGGAATTATGGTAGTTAATGAAAGCAAAGTCTGTTGGGCAAACTTTTATTAATATGTGATTTGGCTTAAAATGTATTAAAATTTAAAAGCCATTTCTCTTGTTTTGATTCATTTTCTTCTTCTTTTTTTTTTTTTTTGAACAAGACAGGATAGATTCAAACTAATATTAGACACTCAACTTAAATCTTATGATTTTTATATGTTATTGATAAGGCCTACTTAAATTTCTTGTTTTATCTGGTTACACCCATGTAATCACTCTATGAAAGTGATAGAATTCTTAAACAAGAGGGCAGGCCTCTAGCTGGTTTAAAAAAAAATGTGACGGAAATAAAAACCACATATTAAATTATATTTAACAAAAACTGATTTTGAGTAGTCGCTTCCAAATCCTTGAATTAAAAACCAATGTTTTTAAAGATTAATTGCCTAAACATGTATGATTTCTTATATATTTTTAAAAAGTACTTGATTTTATAGATCATAACATTCACTTTGCAGGTAAATGCCTCCATAATGGGTCATTTGACAGAGCAGAATCCTATAAAGAAACTTTCAACTGGAAAATGTAAATGAAATGCATTCTCTCAGACTAATCTTGGGTAGGGAATTCAGACAACAGCTAATAATTAAAGCATGATACATTGCATTCAAATTGTTAAACTGTTGAACAACAATTAACCAGCAAAAAATAAATCCTTTTAGTAGGGACACAGTTTGGAAATCTGAGATAGATTAATTAATTAATTAATTAATTTTTAAAACAGGTTCCATACCAACATGGGGCTTGAATTCATGACCCAGAGATTAGGAGTCACATGCCCTCCTGCCTGAGCAGGCCTGGTGCCCCTGAGATACTTTAAGTTGAAGTCAAGGCTTTGGTGCCAAGGTGCAGTAACTCTCTCATGCCTGAATGGATGAGATCTGGGGCAGCGTTGCAGCAGGTCATCTGCACAGGAAAGCCATTATGAAGAAGATGCTATGCAGATAGGGTTCCAGAACCACACGAGTGCAATGTAAGGCTCAGTTCAAGGAGTTTCTGAGCAATCAGTATGAAGAACATGGAGTTAACAAAGCCAAAGTACCAATGAATTACAGAAATGATTTTGCAAGTCCAAAACAGCCCCAGGCACACACTATTGCTGAATACCGTGCTGAAGTCAGGGTAAAGTAATTTTAAGTCAGATTAGCTAAGTTATGATTGACAAGATATGGTACATGGTGGCGAAGTAAGAATGAATAATCAATTTCATTTTATTGTTTCTTATTTCAATTTTATTTTGTGTCAGGAAAGGCCTGACTCTCAATATCTGAATGATGAAAAGAGTCAATACTTTAAGAAATAAATAGAAGGGTTTCACCTGAAATAAAAGAGAAGCTAAAATATCTCATTGTGTCTGCTTTTAGGAGCACCAAATAGTTAGGTCAGCAAGCAAAATTACCAGTGAGAAATCATGATAGAGGCTAAAGGTAAAGAAGAAACATAAAGGTGCACTAGCTACAAAAGATTAAGGTAATCTTAGCAATCAAGAAGACAGGGTCATCTTAAAATGGAAAAAAAAAATAAGGCTTTCATTCTTTTTAAAATTACAGTTTTTTATTTTATTTTATTTTATTTTATTATTTTATTTTATTTTATTTTATTTATTTTATTTTATTTTAAATTACAGTTTAAATTGGTATTGGCTTACCTGTTGTCTTTCTACTCACAATTGGTATGTAAAAATAATTCATTTTGTTTAGAACCAAAATTTGTCTTTTTGGAATACATGTCTATAGGGTGGGTCCAACAATCATGTTGGACAGTCCTTTCCCTATAAAGTCCAAAGAACTTAGACAAAACAACAATAATATAAAGTGGAAATTACCTGTAAGTAAATAGTGCTAAGCTCTATTTACCAAAACTGTCAGGGCATATCTATAAACTCTAACATAGAACATTATAATTATATAAACAAGTGAATTAATTTTTTAATCAAAGTATGTAGTAAAAGAGTTATTTTCCCAAAGTGACAAGCAATTAAAGTTGTTGCAAGGTTTCGTATTACAGTGATCTATGTGTGAGGCTGTTCGATAGTAGCTACATCAGCGTCTAATATGGCATTTCCAAAACCAGTATGGGATTTTTTTTTTTTGTACGTCTAAAAAGTAGAATGCTATGAGCACCATAGAAGCCCTTTTCTCATCTGTGTTCCCAACCCATCACCCTCTAATTCCTACAAAGGCAACCGTCATGTTAACTATTGAAACCATGGATGAGTTTTACCTATTTTGGATTTTATCTAAATATATACTTGATGTATGCTTGTGAGCTCTGCTTCTTCGCTCAGCATTTTTTCTGTTTCTTTCTTTCCTTTTTTACATTTAACCTCTTAATCGCCAGCACTTTTGCTTCTACCTCTACTTCTCTGCTGAAAATGCTGTGACCAAAGTCACCAACAACCTCCTTATTGCGAAATGCAGTAGCCACTTATTTATCTGTCATATACTCTCTTGTTTTGAACTCAGTCATGGAAATTGCTGGTCAACAATTTCCTTTTTTTTTTTTTTTTTTAAAGATTTTATTTATTTATTCATGATAGTCACACACACACACAGAGAGAGAGAGAGAGAGAGGCAGAGACACAGGCAGAGGGAGAAGCAGGCTCCATGCAGGGAGCCTGACGTGGGATTCGATCCCGGGTCTCCAGGATCGCGCCCTGGGCCAAAGGCAGGCGCTAAACTGCTGCGCCACCCAGGGATCCCCTGGTCAACAATTTCTTACTAAAATTTTATGATGATGTAGCCCTTTGGTTTACTTCCTACCAATCGTGTGGGTTTTTTGTTTTGTTGTTAAATTACTTAATTAATTTTGCATTTAACTCCTTATTGCTCTTCTGCTCATCTCTTCTCTCTTTACATACTCACTTTGGGTACCTCATTCCCTGCCTGAGTATCAAATTTTAACTACCTGCCCTATATCTCTATTTGTAGTCCTGAACTCCCACTTGAGCTCTAGGCCATGATATTCTCCAACCAAAAATTTGTATGTGAATATGTCAGTATGTTGAAAATTTAACTCAGTATATGTCCTCAAGCTCACTTCTCTTCCTGTGTGCCCTACCTTAATGACTAGCATCATTGGTCACCTCAGTATGCAAGCTAGAAAACTGGACATTATCCTTGGCCCTATCCTCTCCATCCCATGCATATGGGATCATTCATCAGGTTTAGAGGATGCTGCTTGTAAGCTATTATCCAAATATGACCACTTCCCTGAATTATTACAATTGCTCCTTTAGTTCTGGCCCTATCACCTTTAACCCATATTACTGTAAGAATCTTAATTCTTCTCACTAAGCCCTGCTATTTTTCTCAAATAAATGTCTTTCATATACTAATGATCTAATATCTATGAATATTAACAGAATATTCATATTTCATCACTCTGATTATTAGATGGTTCCAATAAGTAATATTTTTATTATAGCAATTGTGATTTCCTAGAAAATGCTTTTTTCCTTCTAATGTCATTATCAAAACTATATCTCATTAAGAACGGTTTCATATAAAGAGAGATGACATTTTGAGTATAATCATGAATAGTTAGGCAATTTAAAATAATCATTCCATGTTTTTTAAAATATTTTAAAATTTTAGAATTCTAATTACTTACTCTTTTTTAAGAAAGGAGAGAGAACTATTATACAATTAGTTTCAATGTAAATGCTCACAGTCGATGCATTATGCTTGCAAAAAACTAATTATTTCATGCCTAGTAGAAACACATCTTTTTGGAACTTTCCACATATAAAGACCATTTTGAATTGATAGAGATTTATTTAAGTGTGACATTAGAACTTGAACTAATAGAATACATACATATCTTGAAATACATCTATATGACTTTGGGAACTGCAACTCATAAGAATTTAATAGAATTTCAAGAATCTATCGGAATTGCAAACTCCTCATTTCATACAATTTTAAGTCTTAGCACTAGACTCAAACGACTTATAATTTAACTCAGAAAATAAAGTACATAGAAAGCATTCTCCAAACAATTATTCTTTCCCTGGATAACCAATAGCATCATTTTTTGTTAGCTAGACATAAAAACAATTAATAATAATACCATGGCACTTTATCACCTCAATTGAGTTTGATGGCAAAAATAAGTAAATGTAAAAATTTATCTGAGTATCACTTTTGAAATTAAATGCCTCAATTCAGTGTACAGTCATGTTGTTTGATGGCAAATCACTTGCATTTACCTATAGATTTAAGGCAAAAATGTAGTGCCCCATGCAAATCAAACAAACCCTTTAATTTAATTTTGAATGGGAAGAAAATAAAGCAATGTTTCATTGTACATCAATTCAAGTCCTTGTTATTAATAATAGCACTGTGGACTCATATTTAATTCTATAAGAAACTTTTGCATTGAAAAATCTACACAGTTTATTGAAAATACTCAAGACAACAAAATGCCTGGTGAAAGGTGTTAACCATCTGACCAGAGGATTTAGTATTTCCTCTAAGTATTCAAAAACTATGTCACTGACCTCATTTAAAATTTATTTGATCCCATTAAATAGACCTCCAAGTTTGTTAACCAAACGAGGCATGATTTAGAATATTTGATACTTACACTGAGGATGTATTTTAAATACCTTTTTATTAAGGCCAAAAATTATGAAGAAAAACATACCATTCAATGTCGTTGTAATATTGAAATAATCCATCTTATCCAAAAAGGAAAAGAAAAGGTATTTTATAGAAAACCTTATAACTACTGTAATCGCATTGTAATAGTGTTGATGATTTTTTTTTTTATTTTTTTTTTTTTACCATTAAACTTTTCTTGTTTGCCCATTTCCTTTTGCTTTACTTTCATCTATTTTATACCATGGCAGAAAGAATATTAAACTGGGACTCCAAAAATGTGTATCTACCAGCAGATAATTAATGGATCAAGAGAAGTTTGTGTGTGTGTGTGTGTGTGTGTGTGTGTGTATGTGTGTTTTAACTTCCCTGGACTTAATTTATTCCTCTGTACATTCATTTAGGGACTTTTTAGTTTTCTGGGATTTTTTTTTTTGGAACTATCCGGGGGAATCATTCTGTATGTTAAAAAAAGATTATTTTTACACATACTAGATCTGTCATTTTTATCATTGTCTGTCTGAGATTATATATTCCTAAAGGAAAGAAAAACAATTTTTTAGGTTTTTAACTATCACAGCATTCTATACACATAGGTACTTAATACATGATTTTTTTAATAGATTGCTTTTCTCACTATTGTTACACATTTTTATTAATGATACTACCTTAGTATTTCATAATATAGTGACTTTTTCAAATTATGCCATCATAAAAAGCCTGTCATTAAACTTCACAAAGCCAAAGTGCATTTAGTTATAAAGTATTGTAAAGATGAAAAGAAAGAAATATATAAATATATATATTTATATATATATTTATATATTTCCTAGTATTTAGTATTTCATAGCATAGTGACTTTTTCAAATCATGCCATCATTAAAAGCCTGTCACTAACCTTCACAAAGCCAAAGTGGGTTTAGTTATAAAGTATTGTAAAGATGGAAAGAAAGAAATATATGTATATATATTTCCTATTCAAAAAGTATAAATACCTCTTGCTAATGCTGACACAATCCATACAAATTAATTCTGCTGTCTCTGAGGGATCATTGTATAGTTTGATGACCTGTTTCAATAAGTGCAACAGTGAAAATGTAATACTTTCCAGAAAATTGCTTGTTAAGACCACAAAGAATATTAAAATATTCCATATAATTCCAGCATTACTTAGAAAAACATTATCTTCTCTAAATGATTATATGAATACTATTTTATCATTGTTAAGGGATAGTTTTCTGATTATACAAAAAGAAAAAAGCTCATAATATGATTTCTGAGTGCCAAGTGCTTTCATTACCTAATATCTCTTTATGACTCAGAATATTAAAAATGCAGACCTTTCGTGTTATACATAATTTTGACCAAATGGCAGAAACATTACAATATTCATTAAACTCATTGCATTTACTATAAATAATTTCCATAAAATTGTTACCATATTACCTTCTAATAGTTAACCCAAATCATATAGATTTTTCCCATTCAACCTCAGGAGTTCCTAGTATAATTTAGCTCCTTCATAGACAATACTTTACTATTTCTCTATTGAATGCTTTTATTGATGATACAAGATTTCTGAAATATAAAATTTTCTTTATCAGAACAATATACTGATCTACCTTGCCTTCCTTCACAACATCAAATCATATATCAAAACCCTGTATCATTTGTTCCCTGTGAGAGGTGCAAGCAACACTATTCTGGACAAGATTCTTATTTACTGATATTGCCAGGGATCATTATTCAGACTTTGCTGTGCTGCCATAAAAATAACACACTATTTATACATTATTTTTATTGTTTCAGTTTCTTGCTCCAGCACTTCATCATCAACAATAATTATATTTTGAATAAGAATTCTACACAAACATCTATTTAATTATCTTACTGATGCTTGATAAGTTGCATACCATTAAAAATTTTACCTGCTTTTCCTACAAGTTCCAATTACTTTTAGGTAGTTAAATCCATGTATCTGCATTGTATAAGGGTGAGGGATGGGAGTTGGTAGGTTATACTGCTTATTTAATAAGACAAGTTAGTAAAACAGTAATAATAATTGGTATATTTTCATAGAATTTCACACCTGGAAAATATTTTTGCAGTTGAACTAGTTTCTGTAAATACCTTGATATGTCATGCACTTGAGTTCTTATTTATGCTATTCTTTTTGTCCAATTTCCCATGTCCTATTGCCTGAACCATATCCACCCATCCTGGAGACAAATGCAATTGATATCACCTTCAAGTCTCCTTGACTTCCCAAACTGGATATTATAGTCTCAATTCACTTAATATTTTATTTAGGTCTTTTTATGATGTTTAGTCCTTTTATCTTGCATACAGTGTTTATATAATAATTTAAAAGGATGATGTTAATATAAATATAAAACAATGTATATATAATTTCTTTCCTGAAAAACCATAGTATCTTTTTGCCACCGTGAGCGCACAAAATAATGCCTATTACAGAGTGAAGTTTAGTGGGAAACACATAGATTTCACAATCTGACAAAGGTTTGATTATAAACTCAGCTACTTAGTTCTTAACTTCCCTGTGTTTCAGTTTCTTCATATAAAAGTAGAATAATAATATTGCTCTCTTGTTATTTTTTAAAAATAGTCTCACCTTGTAACATACTTATAAGTGATTGCTTACAGAGTCATCCTGCCTTTTAATTTAATATGGAAATGCAATTTAATTAAATTTGAAGAATATACTGATAGAAGGCTTTAAAACCTGCAACCGTTCCACATGTGTTATTTTGCTTATACCAAATATTACATAACATATAATTTAATGTTTTAATATGAAATTACTATCTTTGTTTATATGAATTTTCAGAAATTTAAGTAATTCCCCAAATATCAGACCACTGATAGATGGCAGAGGATAATTCAAAAGAAATCTTTTCACATCAAGTACATACACTTTTTCCTGTCTTCTGGAAAGCAATATATAAATGCGTATACACATAACATATTAAAGATAGTAGATGTATGATAGATAGGTAGATGTAAAAAATACTGGTTTCTGTGCTGGATTAGACCCTGTTGAACTTTGATTCTTTGGAGATTTTCAAACACCAGCCAGTTAATTTAATTTTTGCACACATCCTCTAAATCTTTCCCTTCTGGTTTCTGTCCCCAAGACTTTTTTCTTTGAAATATTTTTAAATAACAACCTGGCAGGTGACTTTTCTAAACCAGATCATCTTTATAACTCCCCTCTATAAAGCACATAAAGTCAATTTTAAGTAGTCGTTAAGCAATTTAAACACATATAAATTGTTCCAAAGTACCTTAACATAAATACAATTTTCCATTCTTATGCTAATTATTGCTAACATAACGCAAAGTCTATCTAGTAACCTACTTTGGTTTCCCAATAGTGTAAAAAAACAAGACAAAAAGGTCACTTTGTAAATGATTAAATTGTTTTTGCCATATGGTGAAAGTAAGTCAAGTGCTGCTCCTACTCCAAACTTTAGAAGCAATATTGTGGAATTAATGCTTTTCAACTAGAATCAATAAGAACTGATATCTAGGGTTATCAAATACTTCCAGATTTTCATTTTAAAATTACCAAACTCCTTAGCTCTTACATATGTTTCAGTACAGTTAAGCACTTAAATGATCTTACTTTTATCACTTCTTTAAAAAAAAATAGTTTGTACTCTGAGATCAAGCAAATATACTGTCTTGTTTAAAGAAACAGGAAAAAGAATGAAGAAGTTAGAGAATGAATATTATACTCACGGAATGTTCTATAAAATTCTTCAAGAGCCAGGTGCTTGTCAGAGTTAAAATCATCGTATTTCAGTAGATCATACAAAGTACAATCAGAAAGATCCTGGCCAAGATCTTCCTGTTTAATTACCTGACAAGAAAATTAAACCATACAATTATAACCATCTTAGCATTTCTATAGCATAATTAATTATACATAATCATTACTTAATAGATCATTTTAAGTCTGCAGTAGGGCAAAGAACTGAACCCATGAGAGACCCAGATTTTCAGTTACTGGACAATTATTTTCTTTAATTTTTTCAATTATTTTTAGAACGATTTTTATTTATTTTTGTGAGAGAGATCATGCAAATGAGTACGACATGCACGTGATGGGGGAGCAGAGGGAGAAGCAGACTCTCCCTGAGTAGGGAGCCCAAGGCAGACTTGATCCCAGGATTATGACCTGAGCCGAAGGCAGATGCTTCACCCACTGAGCCATCTAGGCACCCTGGAAAAGTATTTTTAACAATTCCAAAGATACAAAGTTAAAAAGTTAAGATAGGTATTTAGAATTTAGCCCAAATTTTCTAGTACAAAAATTTCACAGTAGGACCCAGAAAAATCTGAACTTTACAAGAACATTTTGTGTTTCACTCCTTTTCTCTGCTCCATTTATACTGACTCAAGGAAATATCTCCACATGAAAATTGCCTCCTATGTCTCAGTGACCTCTGTCAAAATAAAACAGGGCTCTTTCTCAACAAAAATAGTGAGAGCATTTGTTCCAACTTTCATCTCCAAATTATTTGTGAAAAATGAAGTTAGATTTTTTTTTTTTTTTTCTTCTCTGCCTAAACTCCTCCTCAGCTGGAAGTTAAGCCTTTTGGGATTGTGCATTAACTCCCTCGGTCACAAAAGAGCTATTAAGCAAATGACTGTTTCCAGGAGCCAAAGAGAATTAATGCACCAATTGATGATGAAAATCTATCCAAGTGTGGGTGAGAAAAATCATCAGACTTTTTCTCCTCTGTGCTCTGTCCTATGGACTAAGGCTGTAGCTTTTTTATACGCTACTGCTTTGACTATTGCCTCTCAAATAAAAGAGCTCCCCAAGATTTTTCAAACATTCCTACCCGTCTGGGTGGCTGCATAGCTGTGCCCATGGCTTTTCATATTCTCCTACATGCAGAGGCAGTATTTCACTTGCTTCGAGCTGTGCATTACAGCGTGGTTTTAAAAAAGCGATGGCATGTAATCAGAAAACGCAGGCTCTGAGGTCAGCCAGCTTTGGGTTCTGCTCCTGCTAATGCCACTTAACAGTTCTATAATTTCTGGAAAATCACTTAACCTTTCCTCAACTAGAAATTGGAGGTAGTAACATTTATGTCTCATGGCTATCGTGAAGAATATACACACGCACATACACACACATGTACCTAAACACACACACATACACTCACATAAAGTTAGAGACAACATATAAGGTGTACTCAAAAGTACACAATTTTAAAGTCAAAAATAATGATGTTTTAAGCCTGTAATGTGCTTCGTATGCAAATAATTCACTGCCGATTTCCACACCAGCTTGCATATGCACTACTGTGTGTTCACCATAGATTACTGTCTTTGATAAAGCAGTATGCTTTGTTAGATCAGTGGCAGATTAGTGACACTAACTTCTAAAGATTCTCAGATGCTCCCGAACTATTTTTTTTAATAACCTTTTTGGGAACATTTCCATGTTAAAAGTTTAGTTACGCCAGAGTATGGCCGAGCTAGAGAGGTAGCTCTGAGGATGGAGCTTAGCTTGAGGGTCACTAGAGCCTCCAGCCCCCTTCTGCAGCCACCTGAGCATTGCTAAATACAACTTGCACAATACACTGGGTTATCTGCTCTTGTGTAATGTATTCACATTCCGTTGGTTAAGCTGATATTCGCTGCCTTAGAGGGGGAGAAAAGGCAAAACATTTATCTGCTTTAATTGATCCATATACACAGATATTGTTGAGAGCGAGTATTAAGCCTTACACTTCTGCACAGTCCAGCTGGAGGGATTAACAAAACTACCTAACGGCTGAAGCCATCTCTCCTATAAGCCTAATGAGAAAACTAATACTGCTTTTCTATTTAGAAAGCAACAGAGCTCTCAGCCATTCTCCATCTGTTATTTGTTAGATCATGGAAAATGACTTTTTCCCGGGTGGTAAGGGGGCAGCATATTTCATCTTACCTCACTACGCTCTTCCTAAAGATCTGCAATGCAAGCGGTGTAGTAATTTTAAGGATGCAGTGACAGCAGGGTTTGGTCAGGTACTTTAATAATATTTTTTAGTGGTTTTTATTCTCATACATGTTCATAAAGAGAAGGAGATGGAAAACCTGGAGAAATTGTGCATCATTTTCTGTCTCACATTTTCTATTTTAATAGTTTGCTCAGATTAAGTCATGTGCTAGACAAAGAGATGAACTTCTACCTTTCTCTTGAATGCTGGCATAACACTAGCTTGATCTTGATTTGATCCTGATCTTGATTTGATCATGATTATACAACTTAAGCTGGATGTGCTGTTTTAATCAGTGTACCCTAGAGAAGCAAATGGTCCTGGCTAGAAGTTTTCAGAAACAACAACAACAAAAAAAAACCCAACTATGTCATCTATATTGGACCATGCTCATGTACAGGAGAGAGATGATTCTTCCCTTAGCATCAATATTTCAAATACACATTTTCTTCATTTTATTCCATTTATTTTGGTCAATGTAACAGCTTATTTAAAATATATTTCCTGGGATCCCTGGGTAGCTCAGTGGTTTAGCACCTGCCTTGGGCCCAGGGTGTGATCCTGGAGACCCGGGATCAAGTCCCACATGAGCCTGCTTCTCCCTCTGCCTGTGTCTCTGCCTCTCTGTCTTTCATGAATAAATAAATATCCTTAAAAAAATACGATAAAATATATTTCCTAGTAACTTCTTCTCTCCTTTAGGTTTCCTGATGGGATCTGTGTACAGTCTGAGGTATTTCAAACGAGGGAGATACTTTTCTATGACCTTTCAACCAGCATGGAGAAATTGCTTTAGATATCTAGAGTTTTGATAACCTTAAAGTAATGAGTGTTTGACTGCTTGCAAGAAAGCATGACAGGAAATAAGCAGATTTCCTCCCCAAGGGCACAGTAACATATCAAACACTCTTTGACACAGGGGATCCAAACTTGTAGGGCTTTCATCGTTGTCAACATTTCTTTTATGTATGTCTGGCACTGGTTCCAAGAACTTCCCAGTCTAGGCCCTTCAAAATACATGTGCTATTTCTGAACTAGTGATCATGTAGAGCCAGACTCACTGAATATATTGTTATCTAAGTATCTGATGATGAAGATTTAGTCAAGGAGCTCACTCATAATTTCATTTGTTATCTACTGTAAAATATTGAATATGTTTCCCAAATTTACCAGTGTTTTGGTGAGCTTTCTAAGGACACAAAAAATTAGAGACTTTTACTTTCTTTAGTAATCAAAAATCAAGTTACATGAATCTTGGGCTCCACAGAGATTAGAGTCAATGTGACATAACAGATGTATTAGTCGAATATATGTCATCCAAGGAACCCACATACACAGCATCCCAGAGGGGATATATATTTAATTTCAAAGTAGTAGAACTGTCAAGGTTGCATGAGGAATTATAATAACTCAGGGATGATTCAATGTTTTGATACTACATTCCTTTTTCTTCCAAAACATAAGAACAAAAACAAAAACAAAACTGTCCCTCCCAAAGTAAACTATTCTCGTTATTATTCTCCTTCATTTGTTTAATAAGGTATCTATTTAACAAGTAATTTTTGAGTATCTACTAATGTGTCAGACTCTTTCCTAGACTCTGAAAACAGCCAACAAGATAGACAAAAGTCCCTCCCATGTGGGACTTATATGCTAGTAAAGAGGGAACAAATAAATATATAAGTAAACTACATAGTATGTCAGACAATAAGTTATATGAGATAAATAAAAATGGAAAGAATAAAAAGGAAAATGCTGGAGGTGGGTGTAGAGAATTATCTTTCTGCTGTGTAGACATATGGATGGGTATTAGTTTTCTGGGCATATATATTATGACATGGAAATCAAAGATTATTATAATCACTCTCATAAAAGAGGTTAAATACATAGAATTAATTTTTATATATGGACTTAATAATCTCAAGTCAAGTCATGGTGATGAAGCCACTGGTGTGAGGGTATAGGAGGACACTGGAGTAGAATCTTCCAGTTCCGTGTCTTTTTCTTTACTCTCCTTGGTAGAGACAGACAAATAGCAACTGTAAACTCATGGAAGGACACAATACTCATATGTTCAAAAGCTCAACTGAAGATGAGCTTTACTTCATCCTTTGCAAGCTTTTCGCCTCAAACTAATCATGACCATTTCATAATCACAGTGATCTCAGTTATCGGAGCTCAGTGCTCCTCTATTTTAGAGAAAATTCATCACATTTGTGAAGTTGAAGAGAAAATATTTTCACTCTTTACTTGGCAAATTGTGCAGATTGCATCAAAGCCTAAGGGGTCAGGAAATAAATATACTTTATAAGAAATACGTATCTTTAGGCATTATCTTTAAATCTCTCCCACATGCTCTCTGTGGATGGGTTGGCTTCTCTACTACTTAGTTCTCTGAACATTTCCTTATACACTTCCTTTCTGCTTCTCTCCTTCTCTCCCTTCTTCCTTCTTTTTGTCTTTCCCTTTTTAACAACCAACATGTGACAAGAATTGTGCTAGATGTTGGAGATATAGTAAATAAGAATGACATAGTCTTTGTCCTCAGGGAGTTAATTTTCTAGAGAAGATGAGTGGGAACAGGTAATCAAATAATTAAATAAACAAGATAATTACAGAATGTTAACAGTGCTCTAAAAAGTAAACAAGGTGAAAGGGCAGAGGATAAATAATTAACATTACAAATTATAGTAGTTTACTCATATATAACCGATGCTATCCTGCAATAGGTGTATTAGAAGGAGAGAATCACATAAAAATTAATTACGTCTTTAAGTTCTCTTTTAGGTTTTGTAACATTTAAAAAATCAATAGGGCCAACATTAATTCTTTTGAAAGACCTGCTGAAGAGATTACATTATTCAACTACCGGTGGGAAGAAAAATATTTTATTTTTAAGGCATTATATATGGTTCACAGGGATTGTGTAAATGTGAATGCCTAATTATTAACTGCACTTTAACATTCCAAGGGAAAGATGCTATAAATGATACGTTTATTTTTTAAAAAAACAAAACTTCAATTTTCCAATTGTCCTGTGCATATTATTATGAACAACATTAAAAAAAAAGAATATTTGAAACTAGTTACTAATGTTTATAGGTAGAATTGAAAGTACTGTTTCTTAATTGTAGCCCCAAGGGGCTCCTAAACCAACAATCACAGGCCTTACCTTTCTCTGTTAAGTGCTAATCCTTGCTGGAAACCTTTAATGCTGTAAAGGAAATTGCCAGTACTATGAAGATCTGCCTACTGGCATTGCCACCACCATTCTAAGTCGAACACCTGGTTTCTGCTGTCTTATTTTGTCTAGCGGAGGTTTATGGGGTTTTTAAATGTTAAATAGGATTAATTACCATGGCATTCCCTGGAAGTTCTCACTTATCTCCCTTCTCTATCCAGACAAGTGCTTATTTATTTGTTTTTAGTTTGTCTTCACTGAAATAGCTTTTTATCTATTAGACAAAACAATTCTTACCAATCTTATAGTAAATAAATATGTTGACTAGGCACCAGAACCTTTTAAGAAATCTTTAAATTTGTAATAGGTTTTATCAACTCAAAATAAGATGAACTGTCCATTCCCAATGTAACAGTTCTAAACATTTTTAAAGAAAATTGTATGTACAAAGGTTGCGAAAACATCATTGCCATGCCCATCCTGATAGCTTAAAAATATCCGGTCTTATTTATTCTTGCTTTTTATTTAATTTCGTAAATGTATTCACATATGGTAGTCATTGAGCAAATAGCTTTTTAAGTCAAATATGTATAACATAATAATCTAAATCCTGTGAACAAGTAGCTCTTTTTATTATTTTAATAAAGAGTTGGCATGTGTGCACATTAGGGAAATATTTCATTCTAATATGCATGCCTAATGTGAATCAGCTTATTAAGATGACAGACTCTAAATGAAGAAAGAGCTAAATCAATATACTCAATACAGCTGCTTATTTAAACTCAGAATCACAAGGGAATGATTTTGCTTACTTAAATTCTACGGGTGGTTATTTTATGAAATAGGGAGAGGCCGAAGGAGTAGATTTTCCAAGCTGTTAGCACTATTTCACTTTAAGAACCCTGTGTTTACTGCTGTTAAGTTTACCAAGGAAGCCATTAGGCTGAGTTGGCTCTAATGCCCTGGCACCTATGTAAACAAGCCCAGATCTAAGCTGTAAATGCTTCAACGTTTCAAAACTGACAACCCATCACAAATAGCCAAGTAGGTTTTAAGCTACAGCCAATCAGTGAGTTCCTTACTTTGCCTTCTCCTTTCCTCGATGAGTTCTCCCCTAGCTCCCCCTCAGCAGGAGTGCTTCTTGACCACATGTCTGCTTTGGCACTGCCCAACTCAATTTTTGCTCAAGTAAATTCTTAAAATTTTAATACGATGCAGCTTATCTTTTAACACGGCTAACAAATCCAAGGATGCCATTCCACCGGGTGAAGGGTGTAGCCTCATCTTACCCTAAAGATCTAACCTATCAGACCGCAGTGCAAGACACAGTTGTCCATTTCCCTCTAAGGGACAATCTGGACAAATTTCTTTGTGTTTCAGATCCTGGGCTGTTCTAAGTCAAACACCTGGTTTCTGCTGGACTTACTTTGCCTACTAGAAGGCTTATGGGGTTTTAAAATGTTAAATAGGATTAATTACCATGGCATTCTCTGGAAGTTCTCACTTATCTCCCTTCTCTATCTAGACAAGTGCTTATTTATTTGTATTTAGTCTTTTCTCACTAAAATAGCTTCGAACACCAAACAAGTGAGTTTTCACACCTTATCAGAATGGTCCTCAAGAAAAGGCAGAATGTTTGGTTTGCCTTTAGTACATGGAATTAGTTACCAGCAGACACTACTCAGTTCTATACCCTCCTTAGGAATGGGATCCAGGCACTAAAGCAGAGATTCAAGAAAAGATATAGAGCACTAACTAGAACAAAATAAATGCCAATTTACCTGTTTTCAATAAAGAGAAGAGAGACATTTAAAGACAAAATGCATAAAATTCATTAAATGTGATTGAAATATTACCTTTGTCATATAGTAATTAAGACACTTATATGGGAAAGGAGACAAGGGTAATCTGTTCCTATAAAAAAACAAATTTGATGGACACTCCACTTTACCTACCATCCATCTCCATATCATTTGGGCAATAGAAATCCTCATCCAAAGGGTGAAAGTGGGCCATATACTTGAGGAAAGAGTTGTGGGACATAATTAGGTTCTGAGGGTAAAAAAAAAAAAAAAAAAAAAAAAAAAAAATAGGGCACAAGACAGATGCTAGGAATTTCTTCTAGTTTCAAAGACTGATATATTTTTCCCTAAGGGAAGAGTATGATGGATATTGTTTTGTTTTGTTTTGTTTTTTTTTTTCATTTATGATAGATAGTCACAGAGAGAGAGAGAGAGAGAGAGGCAGAGACATAGGCAGAGGGAGAAGCAGGCTCCATGCACCGGGAGCCCGATGTGGGATTCGATCTTGGGTCTCCAGGATCGCGCCCTGGGCCAAAGGCAGGCGCCAAACTGCTGCGCCACCCAGGGATCCCTGGATATTGGTTTTTGACGTTGGTGTTGTATCTTATAACTTGTTATTAGTTTTTTAACTAAGATAGATTTTGGCAACCATGGAATGTGATGTATTTGGTCACATAAGTTTAGTAGTAGAATCTGAAATAGGACATATTTTTTGCATGATAAAGAATTTAGAGCCCCAGGTTGAGGGATAGATTTGGACACTGCATCTGTGGTGCAGGGAATGCCAAGCACACCATGGACACAGCACAAGGAAAGGAAAAGGGTACAAAATGCTTTATCTAAACTGGATTTCAATTTGGGATTTAAGTAATTTGTGATGTAAACACCTTATATCTTCCCTGCAAGGCTACAATGTTTTTTGAAGAATCTATCTATCATCTATGTATGTATGTATGTATGTATGTATGTATCTATCTATCTATCTATCTATCTATCTATCTTCTATCTCTACTATCTATCTATCTATCATCTATCTATCTATCTATGCAATTTTTTTGTGTGGAGCTCAAAAAGGAGTGCAAAGAGGGCACAGATTTCTGAATTACAGCAATAAAATAATAGTATCACTACTATTATCACTAATATTACTATTGATCAGTTACTATAACATAGTACTCAGGATTTAACAATTCATGTTGGCTATATGAGATAAATATATAAGTACTTCAAATGAGATGAGCAGTATAAAAACATACCATCATTTCTTTTTTTCTGATTTCTTGGGATAACCAAAACTACTGATTTCCTTTTGCAAGAACCACTTTTTTTTCTTTTTTAAATTTTTAAAAATATTTATTTATTTGAGAGACAGAGTCTGTGGGGAAGTGGGGGAGAGGAGCAGAGGGAGCTAATCTTCAAACAAACTCGCTGCTGGGCAGGGAACCCTACTGGGGTTTAATCTCCTGACCCTGAGATCATGACCTGAACCAAAACTAACTGTTGGAGGCTTAACCAACTGAGCCATCCAGTCACCCTTTTTAATTTTTTTAAGACTTTATTTATTTATTTTATAGAGGGATAGAGGAGTGTATATGCACATGGGGGGAGGGACAGAGGGAAAGGAAGAGAGAGAATCTCAAGCAGAATCCTTGCTGAGCCGGGAACCAAACAGGGGGCTCTATCCTCTGACCCTGAGATCATAACCTGAGTCAAAATCAACAGTTGGATGCTCTACTGACTGAGCTACCCAGGTGCCCTAAGCCATTTTTTTCATTGTAAAAGTTGGCATTAAAATATTTTTCATGTTTAATAATGGGCATATAGATTTCTGGGTCATAATGGCTATGACCTAACCGTGAACTAATGGTATTTAAGTTGTTATCACCTAATATCCAAGTGCAAGCATTAAAAAAATGCAAAGGATGAGCATAATGGAAATATTGTTCATACACTCATTGACTAACATCAGTATGTGTGCCCTCTTTATTTCCATGATCATCCATGGCAATCACATGAAAGTTATCTTCATGTATTTTCTGTATTTTCACTGTATTTTCTATATGCTAGTCATGTTTCTTAGAAGCGTACATATTGTAAATGACATGAATATTATAAATATTATACCTGTTATTGCCAATATATGGAAAGGAAAATAAAGTCACAGAGTTTAAGTAACTCACCAAAGGTTCACAGGTTGTAAGTAGTAAAGATGTGATTTGAATTCAGGCTCTATAATCAAAGTTCTTATCCACTACACTTTGATCATAAAAGAAGATTATTTTGAAAAAAAATATCCAGGACTTCATCAATTTAGAACCACTGACTCCTTTTCCCTTTGAGACATTGTCCTTTTTCTTTTGAAATGCAGATGTCATCCTCTGTTGATGTCTTTTCTTCTGTTATTACCTGTTTTAACTCTTTCAGACCCTCCATTGCCAATGGCAAATCTACCAGTGTGCTACCATCAATTTTATCAATTTCATAAAATACAATTCTCTTGAAAGTCTAAAATCTCACTTTGCTATAAATTTATATTTTATAATTGAGTATTCTAATATACAAAAATGAGCATCAGACTGAAAGAGTAAATGTGCAGTTACAGATGCTTATGTTAAGCTAGAGTGGTGAAGAGATGGATTGATTAAGACTTATTTCTATAACTGGTGAGTTCATTTTAGCAAATATTTTCTTGCTGTGACACGTTGTTAGCTGTGATACTAAAGATCTTATTCCTTTTATCTATTACATTTTTTATGCATTTTTACCCTCAACTAGAAAGACCTCTAGGTTCTAATTTACTTGAAAATCTGCAAGAAAAACTCTAGAATATATATTCATTATGTAGAATAAAAATAGAATGTGTGCAGCCAGCTTTCATGCTGCAATTATAAAAACCTCAAAGCCAAATTACATTCTTTAATTTTTACTTGTCACTGGCAGTATCTTAGAGTTACATATTACATTTTTGCTAATAATGGCTTGTAAATTATTAAGACACACCATTAAGATCCTTTCCTTTTTTACCCTTTTCAGTTAAATTATTTTAAAATTCCATATTAAATTATGATATTATATGTTTCAAAATTTATTAATAAAACCATATGTATTATTGGTTATAATATCTGGCAAAAAGATCTTAAAAAGAATACCTGTAACCTAAAAAATACACAAGTCAAAACAATATTTGTTCTAGACATATCTAGATATTTATTATATCTTTTTAAGAGGGCTTCTTATAGCCCTCTGTTGTTGTTGTTTTCCTCCTTTTTTTTTTTTTTCATAGTTGATTACTGACAGATGAGATACATTTTCACGACACACCACTGAAGGTGTGAATGACTTATCTGGTATGGGATGTACTCAGAAAGAAGTCAGTAAACCTCCCAGAACTTTCCTTGCATGTACTTCATGGATAGCCAAGATGTAAATCTGTTTCTGAAAATAAAGTTTCTGAAGATAACTTTCAGATAAATTGGAAGGGCACTTTTCAGACATAAAGCAAGTCCAAATCAAGGAAAACAGAGAAAACAAAACTGTATTTTGCAGCCGATGAACCTCATTGTGGGTTGAGTTGTATCTTCTAAAAAGATATTTTGAAGTTCTAATCCCAAGTGCCTCAGCATGTAACATTTTTTGGAACTAGGGCTGTTGAAGATATAATTAGGTAACTTAAAATGAGGCCATCCTGGAGTAGGGCGGCTCCTTAATTCAATAGGACCGATGTCCTTTTAAGAAAACACAAGGTGTTGTGAAGATAGACACACAGAGAGGATACTCTGGGACTATAGAGGCAGAATGACGCTATCTGCAAGCCAGGGAATGCCAAGCAATGCCCAGCACTGCCGTAAACTTAAAGAGACAAGCAAAGGTCCTCCTCCAGGTACTTCAGAGAGAGAATGGCTTAGCCAGCTTCTTGATTTTAGACATTGAGACTCCAGAACACAGAGAGGGGTTGATTTAGGAACCACTTTGCATTACTTTGTTATGGCTGCCCTGGGAAACGAACACAAACTTCAAGTGGCAGAAACCTGAAACAGGTAGACTTCTGTGTCACTGCCATTTTCTAGTGAGGAACAATTTTCTATTTGGATTTAGATGTAGCTACTATGATAACAACTGGATTGGGTAAGATTGATGTTTTGTACCCAACCAGTGGTTACACCAGTATGGAGATGTGATATATGTGATATATATTATATAAAATAAAAATAAAAGCGAAAACACATCGTATTCCAATATGTCAGGCCCACGTAGATCAAGGTGACAAGTCTTAATTTTAAATTCATTTTAATTAACTAGTCATTTCTCATTGTCACTATAAATATAAAATTCTAGAGTTTCTTTCTTGAAAAATAAATGATGAGGTAAGTGATAACAGATATTTTAATTAAAGGCTTTATAATTTTACCTAAAATTCCAGAATTTGATTCTTTAAAATCCAATGCCTGGATTTAGTAACTAGTCGATGAATGCAGGCTGAATTAAAGAAGATAATGAAAATGATATATATTTTAATTAACTGGAATGGGAAGAACTATAATCAACTTAGTTACAAAGTCACTTTGACATAAAGTCTCTAAGCTAAGTTACACTATTCCAAAGCTAAGAAATTCTTGTATAATAAAATCAATATCCCACAGTGTCAGATTTTAAAGAGAAATCATAAAATTAACCATAAGAGATGAATGGCATGATGTTACAGAGATACACTAATGGATTTTTTTAAACTATATTAACTGCTAATCATTGGAGAAAAATCCACCTGAATATACCCACTACAGAGATTATCAAGAAGTAAGCAAAATTCCTCCGTGCTATCATCATTTTCCTAGATTGGTCTAGATTGGCTTCCTTTCTCCATTACTCCCTAAAACCTGTATGCCTTTTTGGAGAAGTCTTATGTCTCATTTAACATTTCTACTTCTAACTACAACTAGTTTAGGCTTCTTGAATCTGGGTATTACATTTTCCTTCAAACTAGTCTGTCTGTTTTCATGACACACACATAAAAGTATTTCTATTTTTCCAAAATGGCTTAAATAGACATTCTGTTTATTCAAATATTCTCTTCTTTAATAACAATTTTCTCATTACATGTTTCATTTTGGTGACAATTTTCAAATAAATGAAATTTAATAATGTGGACTTCATATTAAACCTAGATTGACTATATCCTAATTGATCTTTCATTATTTAAACAGTAAAATATTTCAGTAATTTGATACCTTCTTAAATGATTTATTTATATTATGATTATAGATGTGCTCAATTGCTGGTGAATAGTTCCCTTGAATATTGGATACATAAATTTTTATTGACTGATAGAAAATTAAACATTACAAAAGCTCCAGAATACATCTGAAGATACACATTTTCTAAGATAAAGAACTGATTCCTTTAGGTATTTAAGGTAGAAAAACCTATCAAAAATAGTTACCTCTTTTTAAACTACACAACATCATATAATGTTACTTGAAATTAATACTGCTGGTAGAGTAGTGTTAGAAGAGAAACAATACCAAAACGTAAAACCAAACAAAAAAAAACAAACCTAAAGTGACATCACTTAGGCCACATGCCCAAACTGGGGTTTAATATATAATCTACTTGTAGTTCAACCTCCCCCAGAAATATAGTCTTAGTAGGTCAGTCAAGAATTTTTCAGTCAGCACCAATAAGTCTGCCACACGGGCCCTTTCCAACCCCCAAAAGAAGATGAAGTAATCTACATGATAATGGCCCTTTTCTTACCCTCAAAGGAAAAGCAGCCTTGTCTGGAACAATCTTTCTCTTTTTGCTAATAATTGTTTTCCCACACTCTCCTCTACAAAAACTTTCCATTTCGTACAATTGCTCCAGCCCCCCCTCTATCTGCTTAATGGGATGCTGCCCAGTTCATGTATTGTTCAATAAAGCCAATTATATCTTTAAAATCTACTCAGTTGAATCTTATTTATTAACACTAGTCAAATTTTACACTTAAAAATATGTTTAGTCCTCACTCTCAGATAATATAGATTAAGTATATATTTTATTAATACCGAATAAATTCACACAGATGTAAATATATTGTGCATTCTATATTTAAATAAACTTGTTAATTTAATCATCAATCATACCTGAGTTAGTTCATTAATATCTACAAGTCCGTTACTGTCAGCATCAAAATATTTAAACATTTGATCCACCAACAACTTCTTCCAAGATATGTCATCACCGTTAGGGTTGTCATTTTCTTGCGTAATATATTTTTGATTTTGTAAATCTAAAAGCATGCTTTTCATCTTGCTGTATTCAGTGGCCTTGCAGTTATCTCCTGTAACAAAAGAATTGAGTTATTTTTAAAACAATATTATTGAAAAGGAATCATTTATTGTATCAATATTAAGAAGCTGATATCTTTTATAGATAATATATTTGGTACATAATTTTTATGTTCCTACTTTGCATACTTTACACATATATAAGATAAAAATAATGGGTTATATTTATGGTAGGATAGAAAATTTTCATTTGTATCAAATCTAGCAACAACATATTTACTGTGTATTTTCTCTATGCCAAAGTAATTTGTTCCTCAGTATACATTCCTATATAGATAGTTCACAGGTTTGAAGCACAGGGAGATGAAATGACCTGCCGAAGGCAAAGGGTTAGATTGTGTTGAATTTTGCACTTGAACTCATATATGTCTGGTTTCAAAATAGAATAAGATATTTTTAACTGGCAGTATGCTTTTTCTTTTTGAATTTGTTTTGAAGAAATTTGTATATATGTGTGTTCGCATTTTTGAAAATTCTATTCTTAATGATGCTAAATTCGTATTTGTGTTCCTATAAAAGTCTTTATTTTTCTGATATTCGTTTATCTCTCCTTTCAGAGCACTCGGTGTATACCATGATATATGTTTGCATTTTGTATCCTGAAGTTTCAACTTTGCAAATTTTATCTCCACAAATGAAGTATAAGCTCGTTGAGCTAACAATGCATTACAGCTTTATCAATATTTCCCACAGAATAACCAGGGCAACACTGGCAACATCAGAGTTAGTGAAAATAATTGCTTGGCTTAATGTCTTAAAAAATAACTGCAAATGCTCTAATATGTTCACATAATTATCTTACAAAGGATTTTTCTTATACTGTCCCCATGATAGTGTCTTTAAATAGTAAATTGAAAAGTAGCATATACCACTGATAACAAATGTGATACAAAATATATTATAGAAAATACAGCGCCTAATGTAATTTGTAAATGAAAAAGTAGTAGGTATTGCATCAGTCAAAAATTTTTAGAACATATTTTTAGGGAAAATACCAACTTTATAATTGTTGTCAATTTTGACAATTAGACTTTAACAGAATCTATAATTTTAAAAGATTTAAAAGATCTCTGAAGATTTTTAAATATATGTTTGAGAAGCATGGAGTTGGAAAACAGTATTCATTCTCTTTCAAGACAAGACGGAAAACAATCTCTTCTAGAGAGATGAGAGACTGTCTTATTTCTCAAAGACAGCAAAATAACTACTGTTGTTCAGCAATTTTAGTGTTTAGCAATCCTGTCAAAGGGCTTCTTTTTTACAACAAAACGTAAACTTTGTGCTGCAGATTAAGTGAATTTTGCGTTATTCTGTTCTCGGTTAAAAAAAATACTAAAAATGTTCTTAGGATAGCAAAGAAATCACTGACAAAAAAAAAGAGAAGTAATCAAATCTAGAGGGATAGGTAGTGATTTTAGTGTCCATGGAAGTGGCACAAAAGGAGCCTTCCGACATGATGTGCCCGTGATTGTGTGTGTGAACATGTGTATGCATCAGGAAGTGAGAGAATGTTCGAGAGAAGCATGTGAAAAAGGATCACAGACTATTCCAATAGCCCTACTTGGGATTTCTGTATTTGACTTTGGGTCTGTGTTTCCTTTCATCTGACTGTAACGAGTAGGGTGCGGTTTGGAGATGCTGACCTGGGGCTACAGAATGTGAAGATCAGAATGCTGGTGAGAGGCCATAGTAACTAGGGTTTAAACGCTGAGAACCTGTTAACTAATATTTGACACTTGAGTGAAGAGGATACAGTTTGAGTTGTTACACTCTAATTTTGATCTAGTTGAGTATTGTCATCAACACAATGATCTCTATTAATACTTTCATTTTTCAACTTGTAAATTTCCGTGAAAGTTCAAGTGGTTGCCTGCAATCCAAAGAAAATAAAAATAAAAGCATTCCAGTTAAGGCATTTATAGTCTATGAAAATGGACAAGAAGTAGTTATACACGTATGCAAAATTTTGTGGAATTTATAGATTTAATAAAATTTCTGTCATAGGTTTTTTTTTTAGTAATAAATAGGAACATCTGCTATTAACAATAAATCACATGTAATGCAGGTTTCCTATGTGTCAGGAACTTTATACATATTAAATAAGTTCACCCTCACAACAGTCCCAAAAGAAAGACAATATAATGTCATCATTTTATAGATGAGAAATTGAGGCATAGGGAAATTAAGCAACTTGTTCAAAGCTACAGGGCGAAAAGGGAGCACAATGATTTTTACGTACAAGCAATATCCCTTTTGTCCTTTCTTCACTACTTCTCTCATCTTCAGAACTGAGTTTTAAAATCAACGTATATATGGAATTCAGTAAATTTGTCCATGGATTATTTGAAAAGGGCAAAATAAACATAATAATAAACTCTAGGCAAATAGAGGGAAAAAAAAAACCTCATAATGGAAAAAGAAAAGGACTGCCTGAGAAGTTGCAGAAAATAATAAAGTACTACTAAGGGGGAAAAAAACTTTCAAAGAAGAGAGTATGAGGAAATGTGAAATGTTGAAGAATAAAAGTAAGATAAACAATGAAACATGCCCGTTGAAGTCCTTGAACTGTAGGTAATTGGATACCTTAAAGAAAAATTTTAGTAAATAAATGGAGTAACATTCTTTAAATCTAGAATCTCCTTTTATTTAAGATTTATTTGAGATAGAGAGAGAGAGAGAATCCCAAGCACACTCCCCACTGAGCATGGAACCAAGTGTGCGGCTGGATCCCACGACCCTGAGATCATGACTTGAGCCAAAATCAAGAGTCGGATACTTAACTGACAGAGCCACCCAGGTGCCCCTAGGGTCTCCTTTTTTATTATATACCTCCTTCCCATTGGAATCGATATTTTCTCTATTTTGTTTTATGTTATTTTAATTACAATATAGTTAGCATACATTATTATATTACTTTCAAGTGTACAATATAGTGATTCAACACTTCCACAAATGACCTAGTGCTCATCAGGACAAGTGCACTCCTTAATCTCCATCACCTATTCCCCCATCTTCCCACCCACCTCCCCTCTGGAAACCATAGGTTTGGTCTCTATAGGTAAGAGTTTGTTTCTTAGTTTCCCTTTTTCACTCTTTCTAATGTTCACTTGTTTTGTTTCTTAAGTCACACATTTGAATGAAATCATATGGTGTTTGCCTTTCTCTGACTTATTTCTCTTAGCCTCATATTCCCTAGCTATATCCATGTCTTTGAAAATGGCAAGATTTCATTCTTTTTTATGGCTGAATAATAGTCAATTGTGTGTATATATATATATATATATATATATATATATATATATATATACCACGCCTTCTTTATCCATTCATCTATTGATGGACACTTGGGCTCCTTCTGTAATTTGGCTACTATAAATGACAGTACTATAAACATATAAACATAGAGGTGCATGTTTCTTTTTGAATTTTTGGTTTTGTACTTTTTTTTGGGTAAGTACCCAGTAGTATGATAACTGGATCAGAGAGTAGCTCTATTTTAACTTTTTGAGGAACCTCCAAACTATTTTTCATGAGTGGCTGCCTCAGTTTGCATTCCCACCAGTGCATAAAGATTCCTTTTTCTCCATATCCTCCCAACACTTGTTTCTTGCATTTTCATTTTAGGCATTCTGACAGGTATGAGGTGATATCTCGGTGTTGCTTTGATTTGTGTTTCCCTGATGAGGAATGACGCTAAACATCTTTTCATGTGTTTATTGGCCATTTATATGTCTTCTTTGGAGAAATATCTATCCATGCTTCTGTCCACTTTTAATTGGATTGTTTCTTAGGTGTCGACTTGTATAAATTCTTTATACATTTTGAATACTAACCTTAATCAAACATGTCATTTGCAAATATCTTCTAAATGGAGTAGACTTCTTTTTTACAGTGGGTTAAGGAGCAAAAACAGTATTTGGAAACACTAAATATTTACTGACTTTTCAGTGAAATAAAAAGAACTACCATTATTAATGAAGAAGAATAGATATTTAGAAATAAACATCAATTAATAGATATTTGGAAATCCCAGACTCTTCCATGAATAGCACAGGCAGGAGGGGTAAGACATTTTTGTTTGTTTATTTATCTGCTTTGATAAGATTCCTTTCTCAAAACTTAACCAACAGAGAGTGTTAGATTGGTGTAGCTAAGGGAAAGAAATATTTTCCTGGATTTACCTCCTATTCTAGGAGACAAGTAAGAGATCTCCTCTGCTGTTCCTACTCTAGACACTGAGAATAAGACAAATGAGATGCCTATATGGTGGTGTCTATACCATCATCATTCCCATGAATGCAGTGACACTGGGGCCGTGTGATTCTTGATTCAGTGTCGTTCTAAGGGCAGTTAAAATCCATCTGGCCTTGGGGGCTGGGAAAGATACAGAATCTCTGACATTCAAGTGGCTGCACCTGTGTAGTTGGCAGTGCCTCTCCAAGTCTCTATGGAACCAAAGATAATTACATTTTATATATCCTATAGTACAAGTATCCATTTCAGTACATGGTAATTGCTAAAATTTATAGATTATACCAATTATGCTTTGTATTATGTTTTTTTCAAAGGCTGTTTTTATCTTTTTGAAATTATAATTTTCTCCATCTCTTCCATCCATCAATAAAAATGACCTATTCCCTTCAACACAAAAATATTCAAATCTAAGTATATTATTTATCTTTTTAACACTTACATTTAGAATTTGATTGATTTTGTTCTAATATAAGCTGAAATCTTAGATATTCAAAGAATAAAAATTAAATGTTTTGATTTAGTGTTAATTCTATCCATTTATTAGAATATATATTGGAAGTGTTTTTTTCCTCAAACTGTTCAATAATTGTTAATAAAATTCTTTCACATATTTTTTAAAAAGATTTTATTGATTTATTTATGAGAGACAGAGAGAGAGAGAGAGAGAGAGAGAGAGAGGCAGAGGGAGAAGCAGGCTCCATGCAAGGAGCCTGACAGGGGACTCGATCCCAGATCCCAGGATCACGCCCTGGGAGGAAGGCGGCGTAAACCACTGAGCCACCCAGCCTGCCCTCTTTCACATATTTTTAGAAAAATATTTTGCATTTAGAGCATAAGGAATATGTCAAAACTTTAGTATGTTGATTTAGTATGTATATATGAATCAAATTCAACATGGAAAATATATTAATTTGTAAGTTGTTAAACTGTGTATGAAGGAGGTAAAATTATCTTTATTGAAAGTTGTCTGAACAGAATTAAAACAAACTTTAATCTTTAACTGGAAGATCTATTTAAATGTGAAAAAAATAGGAGTATAAATATTTTTGTGTTACTCTACTTAAATGTTCATACCAAAAAGTATATAATAGTTATATACAAAACTAATGTAAATTTATTATGCCTCAGATACAAATCTAACTTTGAGAATTCACTAATACAAACACACATCGCATACCATTTACAACTTAATACATTTAAAAAAATGTATATGTTCCATACCCAGGATGGAGCCCGATGCCGGACTCAAACTCACAATCCTGAGATCAATACCTTTGAGCCTAAATCTAGAGTCAGTCACCCAACCTACTGAAATACCCAGGTGCCCCCACAACTTAGGATATTTTAAGAATCATGATTTTCTCCTAGAGACAGGGAATTTTATTTTTAAGTTTTTATTTAAATTCCAGTTAGTTAACATACAGTATAATATTAGTTCAGGTGTACAATCTAGTCATTCAACACTTTCTTACAATACCCAATGGTCATCACAAGTGTCCTCCTGAAAGCTCATGGCCTATTTTACCCAACCCCCCACCCACCTTCCCTCTGGTAACCATCAGTCTGTTTTTTATAGTTAAGAGTCTGTTTCTTGGTGTGAGGCAGGGTATTTTTTTTAAAGAACACACTTATGTTTTAGAGCAGTGTTAGGTTCACAGCTAAGTTGAGAGAAAGTAAAGATTTTCCATATATTCTCTGCCCTCCTCATGCACAGACTCCCCCACTATCAATATCCCCCAACAATCAGTGGACATGCTAAAAGTCCATTAGAAATCAAACAGAATGTAGCCTTCTAAGGTCTTTCACTTAATAATAAGCATTTAATATTTTTCCATGTTTTTTCATGGCTTGAGAATTCACTTCTAGTAGCATTTAATAATATTCCATTGCCATTGCCTGGATGCATCACAGTGTATATATCCATTCACCTACCAAAGGATGCTTCTAAGTTTTGGAAATTATGACTAAAACTGCTAAAAGCAACCATGGTCAGATACTTATGTGGCCTTAGTTTTCAGCTCTTTTGGATAAATATCAAAAAGCATAATTGCTAGATCATATGGTAAAATGATGTTGTTTTGTAAGAAACCACTAAACTGTCCTCCAAAGTGGCTGTACCATTTAGTATTCCCATCAACGATATATAAGAGTTCCTATGGTTACACATCCTGCTGACATTTTTTGGATTGTTCTGAATTTTCACCATCTAATACATGTGTGGTGACATCTTGTTTTACAGGCGGTTTTTTTTTTAAGTTAATAAAAGTGACTATATTTTACTAGAGACCTTGGTTCTTTTACCCTTCCTTCCCATGCTCTCTACACACGCACAATGTGATTTAGCTTAATTTAATATTTCCTTAAGCGTTGTTGAATACTTAAAGGGAAATGATTAAAAATACAATTAATTCAATTAGTATGCTTACTAATTAGTTTTGGGAATTAATCCCAAATTATTTAATCTCAATTACTTCCCTTACTGGAAATAAAAGGAAAGTATTGTAAGTTAAATATCCATTTTCCAAACACTTTCTTACTTATGATTACTTCTGTCAATTACATGCTACACTGTCATTGACAACAAATTTCTATAAGCAGCATTAAAAAAAAAGATTTGGATTTCTAGTTTGGCAAATGTGATTGTATATTAGAATTTCAATAAAACTGCTCTAGGAACCAGGTCACTATGCTTTCTTAATCCTAAGAGAACATTGATTAAAATGCCTGTGAGTGGTCATATTAGGCACACTATGCTCTTTCCAACTATACCCTTCAAAGGTGACACACTTTGGAACAAGTGCTCAACTCAGCTGTTACTTACTATCACCACTCTCTTTCATCATCCTCATAAACACAGTCATGCAGAGAATGCTGACGGAAAACACAACAAAATAAAAACAGCACAGTACAATGGTGAAATTGATCACCTAGAATGCTTGGAAACCTAAATGAAAAATGGACATTTATCTTACCCAAAGTAAATACAACTTACAATATTAATTATCATAAAATTGGCCAAATGTGTTACTTTATTGTTTAGGGAATTTAATAGTCTTTTAAAGCATTATCTTTATAGTAAAAACCAAGAAAACATAATAGGCTTCATATGAAAAGGCATGCCTCCAATACAATACATGGAAGCTAATGGTGTTAAAACACTTTGTGAATTGAGTTTGTCCTACTTAATTTTTTTTTTTTTTCTGGAAAGCTAGCTACAAATATTTTGCACATGAATATGTACAAAGTTCTTCCATCTTCTTACAATCTTACAATTACTGTTAAAATGTGAGCACATATTGCCTTACATATTATGTCTTAAAGCTCTTGTGGTAGCTTGTATTTTATGAAGATTATTAATTTTCGTTTATGTTACTTGTATGTATATCACACTTCTCAGAGTTAAGATTGCCTAAGTAAAAATTGCTTAATTTTTAAAGACTTTGACCAAATCATTTAAAATTAACCAGATTACAAAAAAAAAAACAAAAACAAACAAAAAAAAATTAACCAGATTACAAGAAAGTAAATCTATCCTTATACTGATTATAGTCAAAATTAAGACTCATGTAACTCCTTTGAGAATAGGTCTCTTAGTACTTTTGAGCCCTAAATAATCTTTCCCTACAATTTTATCACATCAGTCAAATATGTGGTTGTCAATGAAAGTTTTGTTTTTTGCATTTAAATTACAAAAGATATACTATTCATCTGTGAAGCCATAGCCATATAATGATTTCTAATCCAATATTTACACAGCAATTGTGTGTTGGCATTGTTCTAAGTATTTTACAGATAACTCATTTAATCTTTATATGACCTTATGAAGTAAGAACAATTACCATATCAATGAAAGCATAATAAGCCCAATAATAGGCTTGACATTTGACATTACATGAAAGGTTGAGAAACTTCTAACCCTAGGATTGTACGCCCATCACTCAGAAATTAACTCAGCTTTAATTGTTTTTTCCTCTGTTATTATACAGAATCGTGTGAAATTCTGTCAAGAACTTAAGTCTTCTGAAGACTGCCTTCATGCATGAAATCTGATATGCATAGTCAATGTTAAATCATTTTTTTTTTTGTCTTCTATATTGGGACAGAGAGGTCTTTGGTTGGTAGGATTTTTAATTTCCACAATAATCAATCATTAGGGGCACTATCTAGTAATGACATGAATGACATACCAAGCCTATCTACACATCATGACTTTGTATGCTCATAGCTTCAAAAAATGTAAATCAAGTGTGATACAATTATCAGGCAAGCTTGATAAGCCACAGAGAAAAACTGTAGTACTTCCATATGGGAAATGTAGTTCAATAGCCATTGAGCATAGTACTTTGGTCTGGAACAAATCCAGAAATGTACTCTTATGGACTATAGTACTCTTCCTTAGCCTCAAGTTTAAAAAAATTTTTTTAATTTTTATTTATTTGTGATAGTCACAGAGAGAGAGAGAGAGGCAGAGACACAGGCAGAGGGAGAAGCAGGCTCCATGCACCGGGAGCCCGACGTGGGATTCGATTCCGGGTCTCCAGGATCGCGCCCTGGGCCAAAGGCAGGCGCCAAACCGCTGCACCACCCAGGGATCCCAAGCCTCAAGTTTAATGTTAAAATTTTCTGTAGTGGAAGTTTGGGCTTGAGTTAATTTCTTCCTGAAGTTTATCTATGAGCCCTGGGTCCTTTGGACAGCTTGGTGTTAAAAGTTCCTACTTATGAACATAAGCATACATCTTTTTTTTCTGGTCACTGAATAACTTAGTCAAGACTTCACAGACATCTTGCTTCTTAATATCTCAGCTACTCTGCGTCTTATTTATCACAGTAAGTACAAAAGTGTCTTGAGCAGACTCCACACTTGAGCGTGGAGCCTGATGCAGGGCTCGATCTTATGACCCTGAGATCATGACCTGAGCCGAAACCAAGAGTTGGACACTTAACTGACTGCACTGCCCAGGTGCCCCATGGATGTACATCATGTTTTAACAATAGTTTATCATCAAGTTGACAAAAGATTACTTAGGAAATAGAAAAAATAGAAGGCAAACTATATAAGCATTGTAAATAGAAAGCCTGGAAAGCTTGGACATTAGGTGTAGATTGTGTTTGCCATCAGTAGAAATTAGGCCTATAAGACAGCAAACACATACAGAGGAAGTAATAAATTTTTAAATCATAGGAGTATGAGGTAATTTGGGGATATTCTGGTAGAGGTCTCAATGAGGGAAAAGGAAATATAATTCAGAAGCTCTATAGTTCAGAAGGAAAAAGGGCTTGATAAATTGGACTAATGAGTCTTTGGCAAATGCATGGCAGTTGAAATACGGCTGATCAAGGAGGGCACTTGTGATACTACAGGTGTGATATGCAAGTGAAGAATCACTAAATTCTACTTTTGAAACCAGTATTGGACTGTATGTTAACTAACTAGCATTTAAAAAAACCTTGAAAAGACAAAAAATAAAGGATGGCACTTATGAGGTGTGAAGTGGATATGACAATGTCAAACCATGACCATACATTCTCAAGGAGTATTAGGACGCAGACTTCTTAAAAAAGAAACTGCTAAAGCACTCAGTAGTTTGGTGGAGAAGAAATGAAGGCAATTTCATCACACAACTTTATGCGCTAAAATCTATTTCTTGAAAGGGGGAAAAATTGCCTAACTGCTGCAAGGTAATGGAAAAATATGAGGAAAAGAGATGTTGCCTTTCTCTGAAATGCAAAGCTTACTATGACATTCAGCTGACATTTTTATTTTCACCACATGCAAGAATGTATGTGTGTGTGTGTGTGTGTATACACAAAACAAAATCTGTGACTATATTAATATGAGTAATAGCAAAGCTTGTAGAGATATATTCCTTTGATAGAGTATGACCAATGTTTAGAAAAAGCCTAAGAAATACCTTATCAAAGGTAAGTTCAAGCTAACTTTGTGTGGTGAAAAGTTGTTTTCTCATTAAACTGACTCTTCTCAAGTTAATTTTAAGACAAATTAAATGCATATGAGCTATGAATATGTTTACATAAGAAAAAATGTATTAAAATCTGTTCAATTTCTAAAGTCGACAGAAATGTAAAATTTCTAATTTCCACATTATGAATAAATAGTAAAAGAGAATTACTTAAGTACTTGTCCTTCTCATGTATGTTTTCAGATGCAAATGAATTTACAAACTCCTTATTTTTAAAGACATTCATTTTACAAATGAGCTGCAGAATTATGTAATAAATACATTTTGAAAACAATGCCTGACTTTCTAGTTTATAAGGAAAAAGAAAAACCACAATGTCTGCCTTTACATTAACTTTAAAATGCTTACTCTTTTAATTTCTTGATTTGGTTACTTGCTATAAACAATGAAAACAAAAACACCCTTTCTTTGACGCGAACATACACTAATATTCATACACCTATATTTATGCATGTCCATATAGATACCAATGCAAAAATATATAATGGTTTAGTAATATTATCTGTTCTCCAATTAAATTGGTTTCTTCTTGACTCCATAATTAAAATAATGACAGAGGCTTTTGTAGTTTCTGTCTAAAGATTTTCCTTTTGTACTATTTCAGTGTTGCTCGGGCCACATACTGATTTCTAGTACTACAGTTTGGTAAATAAGTTGGGGATGAGCAAAGGAATTATTAGGTGTCTCCAATGGAAAATTATTCAATATTTATAACATGACTTGCAGGGTTATCTGCCCTCAGGCTTTTGCTGCCTTTGAAATATTTTAGTGCTCTGTAAATTGTAGATAACCGATACCAATGAAAAGTAATTCTTGTCTATGGACTTGCAAATGAATTCTGACTGGAAGAGATTCAATTGATTTCTCTCCCTTCTTTTGTGGAAAAAGCCAAATACATGTCTACCTGTGAGTGCATTTCCACAATTGTTTACTCCATATAGGTACCTGGCTCTTGGGCTTCTTTCACCTGATTATAACATCTGCCCAAGGCCCCTCATAAATAACAAGTTAGTCGACTATTCAACATGTGCTAAACCATGCCAGCAGGTTGGCTGGTATCCAATACTTGATTCAGGACCAGGTTCCTAGCACAGACCCATCTTTTTGGAATCCTGCCAGATTTAGAGACAAAATAGAAAGCTACGTGAAGCATGATCCGAATTTTTATTTTATTTTAATGACTCTTTAAATCATCCTTAAATGATCTTTCCCAGACTCGGTAAACGATCTCAAGGGAAAGCAAAGAAAATTCAGCACTTGATTTCTGGAGATATGGGAATCATTTTAAAAGTCAAGGAAGTACGCTTTTTAAATAGTCCAGGAAAGATAGGAAACTACCACAGAAGGGCAGGGTCGGAGGGAGCACAAACATGACACAACAACAAAACAAACAAGACAAGGGAAAAGAGGACGGGTGACAGAGAGAAAAAAGAGAGGAACTGGAAGATTATTTCAGATTGAGGAATAGACCTGTTTCACAAATAACACAGTTTCCCTTTATCACAAGGAATTGTCAAAGACTCATCTGTGGGAAGTAGTTACCTCAAGTTCTCTTACGTAATAGATTAAAAAAAAAAAAATCTACAGCAGGTTTGGACAAACTTCCGTAAAGGGCCAGAGAGTAAATATTTTAGGCTTTTTGGTCCACAGCATTTTTGTCACCACTACTCAACTTTGTTATTGTAGGGTAAAGCAGACCTAGGCAGCCTGTGAACACATGGTCATTGGTGTGTCCTAATAAAACTTTATGTACAAAAACAGGCAGTGTGCCACACTTTTGCGACCCCTGGTACATAGAATAACAATATAGCATAGATAGATATCAACATAAAATTCATTAACATTATTCCTGGGGTTTTGTTCATTGGCTCTTTTCTTGAAATTTAAGTGTAGAGATTTTGGGGGAAAAAAAAACACATAGATACAGATATACTCAATGTTGAATTCAAAAGCAGCATTTTTTAAGTTTTAATTTTAAAAGCTCCTTTAATTTGTCATATAAATGTAATTCGCTGGAGAAATTAATATTTTACATAAATTTAAGGGATAGTGTCAGAATGAAGGAAGGCTAGTATATCACATATACCCCGGGAACGTCATTGACTTTTCTCCTTTGTCATAAAAGAGTAGACTAGACTTTTTACTTTTATTGAAGTAACCTCTTGGTCAAAAGGGGTTGTTTTGGGCAAAAGCATTTTGTTAAATGTAGTCAGGGTAAATTTGGCATTTTATTAACTTGTGAACATAAGAACGATTTGCCATTTGCCTAGTGGGGATGGTCAGGAAAGCTAGACAAACAGGTAATTCAGAACCCAAAGAGTATTGTTGGCACAGCTTGAAGTTGCTTTTAAGGTGTACTAAATGAGAAAATAGGACTCTCAGAAGCAGTAGTTTTTAGTGTGTGTTTCGTATTATAGCCACCTGAGGAGCATTAAAACAAGTGATGCCTGGGCCTCTTTCTCAGAGTCTGATTTAATTGATCTGTGGTAGAGGCCGGGGCATCAATATTTTTAAAAAGCGCTTCAGATGATTCATACATGCATCTAAGGTAGTGAACACATTGCTTCAGAGTTTAAATAAAGTAGATTATAACCATATCCCTCTAAGCGGAAAAGCAAACTTGACATTAGCTCAGGTGCTAAATCTAGGCCTGATTTCCTAGCTGCTTCTTCACACATAAATGGGCCTAGGAGCTCATGCAACACACAAATGCCTGGAGCATTCAGGGCTTTATGATTTCCGTCTATTGCAATAATTGTAAATCTGGGATAAATTTGTAAAGCTGAAGAAAAATATGCTTTTATCAATGAATTGCATTCTGAGTCTCATCCAGCTTAGGAGCAACCTAGGCAATGTCCCCAGTCCCTAGGGTTCAGAAACATACAGGCCTTAGCTGGGGCCTAAGTTTGTCTCTCCCTTTAAACTTCTATAATACTTTGTATTAATCATATTCACTGTAATTGTCTCTCTCTTGCTCACTTTCTCTGTCATTTTACCTTTTTTTTTTTTTTTTAAGATTTTATTTTTTTGAGAGACAGACAGAGACAGAGAATGAGCAGTGGAAGGGGCAAAGGGACAAGCAGACTTCTTGATGAGCAGGGAGCCCACAGGGCTCCATCCCAGGACCCTGAGATTACGACCTGAGCCGAAGGCAGAAGCTGAACCCACCTAGCCACCCAGGTGCCCCTACCTTTTATTTTTTAAAACAGGACATTTTGGGGACAATACATTGTTGTAAATTAAATACCAACATGTTGTTACACTTCTTTCCCCCTATTCTCCCATTATATACATTGCCTTTATTTTATTACTATACTCAGGTAAACCTAAAATAGCTTATTCAAGAAACTATATCTAAAACGACATCTAAAAAAAAAAAAAAACGACATCTATCTACCTACACACACACAAAGACAGAATTCGTATTTTGTATACAAATATATATTTTTATTTTCATTGCCTTCCTCAGTGCTGACACCTATTTGCTTGCTAAATATTTGTTGAATATCTTAACATCTACTTTGAAAAGAGAAAGAATAGAAATGACTTAAAGATTGCAGTAAATGAGGGGCCCTGGGTGTCACAGTTGGCTGAGCATCCAACTGACTCCCGGTTTTGGCTCAGGTCACAGTCTCAGGGTGGTGAGGTTGAGTGCCACACTGGGCTCTGCATTTAGCAGAGTCTGCCTGGAGTTCTCTCTCTCCCTCCTCCCTTGCCCCTCCCCCTGCTCATGTGCCCTCTGAATGAATGAATGCATAATAATAGATGATAGATAGATGATGATGATAGATAGATAGATAGATAGATAGATAGATAGATAGATAGATGATAGATAGATAGATAAAAGAATGCTGTAAATGGGCATTTCAGTATTCCTAGCATTGCCAGATTTAGGACATAAAAATTTAGCACAGCCAGTTAATTTAGAATTTCAGGTAAATAATGAACAAATTTTTCACATACATATTCCCAAATCCTGCACTGTATTCACTGTATTTTATCTGGCAGCCTTGGACACTAACTCTGCCCTAACTTATCCAACTACCTTTAAGACAGTATTTTATTCATCCTAATCTCATATAAATGAATTTTTAAAATCTGGCATTCTCTTTCTTTTCATTGATAAATTAGTCCACTTATATTTATTATTGTTCTGGTCTGAATGTTTGTGTCTCCTCAAAATTCCTATGTTGAAATTCTATTGCCCAATGTAATGGTTATTAGGAAACCGAGCCTTTGGGAGATGCGTAGGTCATGAGAGTGGAACCCTCACGAATACAATCAGCGTGGCTATAAAAGAGAGCACCCCGACTCCGTAACCCCTTCTGCCCTGTGAGGACATAGTGAAAAATCAGCTGTTTGTGAGCTAGGAAGCCATCCCCAAACACTGAATCTGTCGGTGCCATAATCTTGAACTTTCCAGCCTCCAGAACCGTAAAAAAAAAATTTTTGTTGTTTATAAACCACTCAGTCTGTGGTATTCTGTTACAGCAGTCTGAACGGACTAAGACAATTATGATAATCGGTGTCTTTAAATTTGTTTCTGTAACTTTTATTGTGCTCACTATTTTTTGGCTTTTGTATGTTTTCTTTTTGAACAAATTTTGTTGATTTGTTTTGTTTTTATTTTCTCATTTTCCTGTTACTGATTTGGAATTTATATGCTCATATTTTTTAATTTTAGTGCTTGTCCTCAGTATTTTATTATATACATTTATTGTAGAAATACCTTTTTTTCTTTTCTGTGTCTTTGAGAAATTAATTTAAGGTTCCTTTCATTAATGGCCCAACTCTTTTATGGGATTATTATTTTACACTCATCTTATGGGAGTCTTGAAGGAGATAAATGAGGAGATAAATGTTTAATTTCATTAGCTTTCTTCTACCTTTCCTTCTTAATTTCTATTATATTTCTCCGTCCATACTAGTAGGTAAGTGAAGTCAGGACTCTATCATTCATCTGATCCTAGCACTAATTGATTAACTGCGTAACTTGTAACCCTCTATACTTTCAATCTCGCCAACTTCAATCTAATTACTGTTAATCCATCAATTAACATTTTCAGGTGTCTTTTCTGCTTAAAACTTTTAAATGCCTACCAACCCTTTCTATGTTAAGTCCAAACAGAAAAATGTGATGCAGCTCTGCCTTTCATCAAATCACTAACATCACTTTTAGCATAGTTCACATACTTTTAAATTTCTGAGAGCTATCTGCTTATTGGCTACTCTATTTCTTTTAGCAAAGATTTCATATTGCCTATTCAGCAGGGTCATGGTACAAAAAGCACACTGAAGATGCATAGTAAGCATTATGTTTCACTCAAATTGTTTAAATGTCCATACACATAATAAAATTATTATAAATGGGGCACTATAACATTCTGGGAACTGCCTAATGATATGCAGTACAGCATTTAACTTTCCTAGAATAGTTTATGTTAATTTGGTTTTAATCAGGTAAAATGCTGCTCTTTACCACACTAGCACTATTAGCTATTCTTGCATTAAAATGACAAGTCTTCCACAAAATTAGAAATAAATATTTGGCCAAACAATTGATCCATTCTGGTGATTATATTTTAATTATAAAGTACATAGAACAGGATTAGGAAAAAATGAGTTTTAAAACAAAAGGTGGATTCTGTATGCTGTTTTATAAGTACTGTGTTTATTAAAGAATTTGAAATAGGTTTTTTAATGAATGCAATACTCTCAAGAATAAGAAATTCATTTTCTCATAAGTAGCAAAGCCTATTTGTTGCTTTATTAATATGGTCTTTTTGAAGGCTTTTGTATTGGAAATATTCCAATCATAACATTTCCAGAAATATTATGGTTGAATTAAAAATATAAAAGTAATGTAAAACATGTCAAGCTGAGATTTGAATTCCATTTGATCCTTGATAGTTGTGTCTATCATACCTTATCAGTTAATAAACTCTACAAGCATAATATTTAACATTATGTAAAGCATAATACCACCATCAAAGAAAAGTTAAAACTCCTATATCCCTCACTGTAAATATGTCTAAGTTCCTTTCATATATTAATCTATATGACACTAAAACTACCAAATAGGATAGATGCTACTATTATTTCCCTTTTTTAGATTAGGAAACTGTGGCTCACAGAGGTTAATTTAATCAGGGTGACAGATGTAAGAAATGGTAGAACTGGAATTTGACCTTCGGGTAGTTTGGCTAAGAGTCTGTGCTACTTTACAAGCTGCCAAATGATAGTGATTGACATTAGACATTTGTAATGAACAAACTCGAGTATAGCTTCCTGTACCACTAATGCTTTCCTTAGTCCATAAAATCTAAAAATACCTAAAAAAATGGAGAAGGAAAAAAATAGTCTTAGAATCAAAATTTTATCAATTCCTAATTAATATAAGTAGTTAGAATTTTGTCAAGGATTAAAAATAATGTTCATAATAATTTTTTAAAAAATACTTAGAATTCATGGAAACAAAGCGATTGAAAGCATTTTTAAAATGTAATATATTAGTCTCTACCAGTGGTCACTCCCATCACAGCCCAAATGCAAATTCCTGGCACCACGTAATATATACCAATTCAGAAATTCTAGGTGTATGGCCCAACAGTCTGTGTTTTAACAAGTTTTTAGGGTGATTCAGATGAACACTCAGTTTTGACAAAACCTGATTTTAGTCACAACCATGTAATACAGTTAAGAGACCCATTTGGAAGTATAGAAAACATGAGCCTAATTTTTAGCATAGCCTGTGTGCCAAACGCAAGAGTGTTGTGTTTTAATAATCCAAATTAATAAAGAAAACATGTTGAAAAAATTGAACTTCTAAACTGTGTGAAAGGGAAAGAGAAGTGGAAATCGCACAGCCGGGGATGGGGGGTTGGGGGGATTTAGACAGACCAGACACCTGAGGGCAATCATGATGGGCTGTGAAGTCATTATAATAAAACTCAAATGAAAGCTCAAGAGATGAACCCTGGATTCAGTTGGGTATTGAGACCGCATATTATTAAATGGCTATTCTCAATTACTAAATGACAAGGTGCCTAGGTTAAGAACCTGCTCCTATATATACTAGCTGTGAATGTTTGGCTCTTGCTATATTAGCATTCTTAGTTTATGTAGTGATATCAAAACCTAACTCATGAATTTTTGAAATGACTAAATTATATGTAAAGAACTCACCATAGTTTATGACATATAACTGACCCCCCCCCACAAGGTTAGATTTAGATTCTTTTTAATATAAACAGAATACATCACCATAGTGATGAACGAGCTAGGAGAGATAAAAAAAATATGGATATTCTATTTACAGATATTTTGGATATAGACTAGTAATTCAACTTGAAGATATTTTTTAGAATACTTTTTTATTGTAAAAGCTCAAACAATATAGATGAACCTGATATTCCCTTTGCTTGTCCCCAATCCTAGTCCCTTCCTCATTTACATAGAATTTTTTTTTTTTTACCTGAGCCATTTTGATAGTAGGATCAAAGAGATGTTTGACTCAGATGACTTTGCTACCTACCCCTATACCTTCATCTCATTCACAAAGTCGATATTTTAGTGCAATGTATTTTGTCGGACTCCAAAAAGGAAATGTCGAAGCAAGAGCTACTGCACACATAAATAAATATAAGCAATTATAATTGAATGTTCATCATGTTATGGGATCTCAAACTGAATACTAACACATTTAATCCCTGCAACTATATTATGAGATGAATATTACTTCTTTTCCATGGATGGGCAAACTATGGCAATAGGGTGTTGAGCAAGGCTCCAAAAGAGATATAGTCAGTGAATACTGGAGCTGGGTTATAAAATCAGGCAATTAAACTCCAGAGTCTGTGTATTTAACCACTGTGCCATGATTCAAGCCTCTTAAAATAAGGATGTTTACAAAGTAATATTGATTCATAGCCATAATAGCAATTCAAATATTGACATAACATTCAGGACATCTGTTCAAATTTAGATTACCATATCATACAGATGTAGTGCAGAATGCCTTAGACAGGCTAAGATTAGACTTGGCTAACTGATTATTGAAATAGTGATGCATCATCTTAAAGCACTAATTATACATTTTATTTTTAGCCTTGCGATAAAAATCCCTTTCCTATCTTCATCTTGTTTGTTTCTAGGCTTAACTTCTAGATATAAATCTCTGAGGATCTGGGGAAAAGTTTACCTGTTATTTTTAAGCAAATTGATGGGAGAAAAAGCTTATTGTCCTAAATCTTGCCTCTAATTATTAATCTCACTTAATGGGATAAATATAGTAAATAATACACAAAACCAGCCTAAGTCAGAGAGAAGCACCTCTTAAAGATGAGACTAGGAAGGACATTTCCAGGCGACACTTGTTTCTTCCTTTAAGATAGAGGATCTAGAACCGCCACTGTCAGCAGCTATCCTCACATGGCCTGGCCAATGTCCACCTTTCAATGTTTTATGTCAAAGGACACTACAAAGCCTTCATGGAGACTACATTTAAATTTTAAAAGAATCTTTAAAAAAAGAAAGTCTTCAAGCTGGCAGATGGAGATGAATATACAAAGACCATCGGTTTTCCTCAATTGAGACAAAATTGCCCTGATTTCTTTACCTCTTAAGTAATGCTAACTTTCAATTTAGATTTTACTGAGATAAAACTTCGATAAATTAGCACTTCTAAATGACTCAAATAGTAATTAGAAATTTAAGAAGTTTATTTCTCTTAAGCTTCAGTCATATTTTAATTCAGAAAATGACACAAAATAATTTTAAAAAACTAAGCGTAAACTGCATAAGCACGACTATTATCATAGGTTGTCTTTAGGGACAATGTTTATACAACATCTTCAATATAAACAAATATTTTATTTATTCTTAGAAGAACCCAAACAATCCCTGATAAAATAACAGAATCGGTGACTGTTGCAAATTCTATTTTGGTCATATTTTTTAGTAGTGGATAGGTTATCAGAGCCTCTGTGAATATATTAATTTTAGTTCCATTGGATAGGAATTTGGAAATATTGAGAACTGTTAGAAAATAATGATAAATGGCAGTGGTTATGTTTCATTAAGCAGCTTCAGGGATTGGTATTAGGTGATGAAAAGTGCTACACTTGTCACATTATGGAGATGAAAAATAAATAAAGCAGCATTTTTGCAGTCCCAGTTAAAAAAAAGAAAAACTTTTGTAAAGATCTTAGTGTTTAGATTTTTGTTGCTTGTGCATTTCTTGCAGAGGGAGGAGTGTTTCTTGGAGGACAAGAGTGATGAGTAAACTATACATTTTCTATATGAACTATATTATTCCCTTTAATCTTTCCACAGCTGGTATGTAGCATAATTGCCAAATGGTAGGGATACCATTTGGGTTTAAGTATCACTCAAAGCACATTTATTTTGTGGAGAAATGAATGAAGCCTGACAGTCTTTCTTAGATTTATGCTTTCCTGGGGTCTGGGATTTTCTTTAAAGGAAAACTTCCTCAGAGAAATAAGAGAAAGAATCATTTCTGCAATATCAGGAGATCCTTCTGTTTTATCACTCTGTGCTCCTAATAGAAAAGCAAAATCCTCTCCTCCTTGCAGACATTCTCGGTCTCAGATTTAAGATCTCTTATCCAGAACAGCATTCAGTTTTAAACATACTGTAATCAGAATTTTCAGTGACTGATACATTCTGGTGAAACTGTAGTTGAATATATCATTTATTACTATGTTATATATAAATAAGTATCTTACCTAGCTAATATAGTATGGATAATAATAATAAAAAAGCCTTTGGAGAAAAACGTCTCTACATGGCAAGTATTCCATCAAGTTTGTTGAACACCTGATGAGCTGTGATTGAAACGTAGGAAAGACTGACTAAAAAGAGATTTCTGTTGTGCTCTGGTACTAATGCTCTTCTCTCTGCCCAGCAAATAAACTGCAAGATATGGCATTCTTTAAAGATGTCTTTCACCTTGTTTGCACAGTATTCAAGGACTGGATGTTACTTTAGGATGGTACGCAATCTATGACAGCAGGATACAATCACACAGTCATCAAAAAGTTTCATGTCTGTGCATACTTTTGAAATAAATTATTTAGGTAGCGGGCTATTCTTTACATTGAAAGAAGACCATCATGGTTAACCTTTAGTATTTTCTTTATTAGGAAAGTAATGGATTATTTGGATTCTCTCTTCACATGAGCTTAAAAATGCAGCCACATGTGGTTAAACAAGTTGTCTGTGGTCATGAAATGAAGAAAGCTAACTGCCCTCCACAACAGTTAGCTCGAGGACACCGATTATAGCCACTGTAGTCTAAGCATTTCTAAAGCCAGTCAGTTTAAAGGTTGTGTGTGTGTGTGTGTGTGTGTGTGTATTGATAATATTTTCTGAATCTAACACAGTGAGTCCATTTACAATTTTCCAAACCAGAGGACTCTGACAAATGATAAGATAGGCAATGCAGTCAGGGGAAATGATGTGGAACTCTCACTTTGCTCTACTCTGATGACCATTCGTTGAGTTAGTTAAAAGGAGATAATAAACTTTACTAGACGAGCAGTTTTGCTAAGCCTGTATGTTCCATCTTTCCAAATCTCATGGTATTAATTATCTTTATTATCAGGTCATTCCTAAGATGCTCTGCTGTATTTTAAGTAAAAATTAAAGCCTCACAAGTGCTATGTTTCAAATAGTGTCTTTAATTCATGTATTGCTGCTGCTAGAACATAGGAGACAAAGAATACAAATGCTGTTATTGAAGAGGAACTCATTCACATGTGGATGGGAAGATTAAAAAAAATCATTCTGTTCCATCACTAATGATATCCATGGCATTATTGAGTAGAAAGATGCTTCCTGAGATTCACACTTGAAGATAGCAGGATTGAATATATTTTGTGGCAATAGCTGAAAATAATTTTTGAAACAATAATTCACTACCTGAGCAAGTTTTTTTTTTTTCTTCTATTATTATGGTAAGAATCTACACAGAGAATTAAGGCAGAAGATGCATCTATTGACCTCTGAGCTTTCCTAGTATCCTAGTACCTGGTATATTTTATACTCGTTGGTTTACAAATTCAGAAGTGAATTAATTTGCTGCTGTGTTGAAAAGAATACTACATGATTTCTGCACAAGGCATTCCGAAAATTCCTTAAGCCTTTATTCTATTTCTGTGCATGGTAGTGCTCAGTGTTTATCACTGACTTCGTGATTGATTAACTGGGTAAAATTAATCTTCTAGCATAATAAGCTTCAGAGTCATGCTTCAAATCCATTTAAAAGGACCCATATAAATAAAACATTGGGATTTAATAGGTTGTAACTTCTTGAAGAGAGATAATATACAATCTGCACAGTCTTTTAATATCTATGAGTCTGTAAAACACTGATGATCAAATATTCTGTTACTGACTTCATAATAGCCAAATATCAAAGTTTCAAATTTCAAAATATTCAAAAATACTTATGATGGTGAAGATCATTTTTATTATACAAGTAACTCTGCATGAATGGATACTTTCCTCTGTGCAAAGATACTGATTAATAAGTTATATAATAATTATAGTAATAAAATGTTCATTAATTTCCAATTGCTGTCCTAACAAATTATTATTACTAACTTAGCAATCTAAAACAACTCAAATTTTATTATTTCACAATTTCTAAGGTCAAACATCTGGGTATACTGTAGTTCAGCTGGGTCCTCTGCTTTGAGTTTCTCAAAGCTTAAAATCAGGGAGTCAACTGGGTTGCATTCTTTTTTAGAGGCTCTATGATAGATCCACTTCCACGCTCATGCAGGTCTTGGCCCAATTTAGTCCTTAAAATTGTAGAACTGAAGTTTCCTTGCTGTCACCCTTAGCTCCGAAGGCCCCTTCTATGGTATGTGCTTCGGGTCCCCTATATCTTATGACCGTCAATAGCATGTCTAATCCTTCTTATCCTTCAAATCTCTCTGAAGTTCCCTTCTGTGGCTTCCTCTTGGCTTCAGCAAAGTAAGCTCTCTGCTTTTAAGGGCCCTTATGATTAGCTAACCCCATCAAGATAATACAGGGGACTCTATCTTTAGGTCCCCAAGCCTAACTATACCAGTAATGTTAATTTTCCCATATAACATATTAACACATTCCAAGAATTGGGATATGTATATTCTTTTCTTAAATATTGATTTATTTATGGAATGGATGGGGTCACAGGAGAATGAGGATCCCAAGCAGACACCCTGCTGAGCACGGAGCCCAACACAGGGCTCAATCCCATGAACCTATGATCAGGACCTGAGCCAAAATCAAGAGTCAGACACTCAACCGACTAAGCCACCCAGGAGCCCCTAGGATGTGGATATCTTTAAAAGTGGAGGAGAGCTTCTGCCTACCATAAATATTTTATTAGTTATTTTAATATCATATTTCTTTCACTATTAAATTGTTTCAATTATACTTTATTTTCAAACTCTAATTACTCATTGTTGTTCATTAAAAAATCATGTACCAAAACATATATTGAGCAGTTCCTAATATGACCAAATACTTTCTGTACAATTGTAATTTTTCTTCAAAGTGAAAAACAATGATCATAATTTTCTTATTTATGCAATAATGTTTAAATATGGGTTGATTTTATCACCTTTTAAATAAATAGATATTTAATAAGATTTGTTGATTGGAACAGATGGCTAGAGGGTTTCAAAGAGGTGTGCCTAATGTAAATTTTAAAACTTAAATTCAGTTTCTTAATAGAAATGAAAAAGGTTGATTGTTCAATTGGTTAAGTACAAGATAAGACTGGATAGGAAAGTAGGGTCAACTATGAAAACTATGAAAGGGCTTTTAAGACATTTAACAGTTTTTTTGACATTATCCAATTATGAAAATCTTAAGATCCATTGACCTTGAGGTGTTTAACAGAAAGTTTTGGAGGCCATTCCTAAAACCTTATAGTATATAGACATTATTACTATGTGCACAGCACTATTGCAGTACTTACATATATTAACTCATTTAATCCTAAAAAAGAGATAGGTATAATTATTATACTACATTTTATAGATGTAGCCAACAGAAGTAAGAGATTTTCTCAAGTTATACAATAAGTAGTGGAAGCACTTGGATGAATATCCTTAACATTAAGTTATATAAAATGTTTCTGTGGGGTATGTTCTTGTATGTGCCCATTTCTCCCACTACCATACCACCATAGGTCATATAGTCCATCAAGGACTCAAAGAAGTATCAAAAGTAGTTGGAGGAAAATGGAATAGGTCAATTCAAGTGAGAAGTGCTTTAAAAAATGTTCAACGGTGAAGGGTGGACATTGAGTCTCAGGAGGAAAAAGATGGAAAATAGCAAGAAGCAAATCACAGATGATATAAAAATATCTTGGAAGAGTGGGGGTAAGTCCAAATTATAGTTAGCACCTAACTTAATTAGAGGTAGTAGAAACATTCAAGAGTGATTGTGAAAGGGATAAAGAGAGTTGTGGGTTCAAGGGAGAGGTGGGTTCAAGGGAGGTCTCATATATATTTTATGTACTGTGACAGAATGATGATAGATGATAGATGATAGATAGATAGATAGATAGATAGATAATCGTATCTATATTTGATTATTAATAGGAAGAAGAGTAGAAGAAATTAAGGCTAAGAAAGAACAGATTGATGAGTAAAGTATATGAAAAAGGGAGTATGAGCTTGCACATAGTTGAGAAATCATGCTTGAGTTAGAGGATTATTTCCTATTAAGAAAGGAAGTAATTAGAAGCAATAAATCTAGATATTAGTTAATCAGTTGGGTTAACATAAAATTAATGGAAATAATTTTCACTTTGAATGATGAATCAAGGCTGAAGCACAATGGAGATCATTTGAAATAGTGGACTATGGAAATAGAGATAACTCAAAAAATGTAGAAACATTGCTGGGCAGAACTGATATCCAAGTCGTGGTTGAATTTGCAGTGGTTATTTTGAGAGATTTGTTATAGGCAGTGATTGGTAAACATATGGTATAAAAGTTAGATAGTAAATATTTCAGGATTTGTGGGTCATAGGTTTTTGTAGCAACTATGTAATTTTTGTTTTAACATGAAAGCAGTCGTAGAAAATACATAAATAAATGGGTATGGCTGTTGTTCCAATAAAACCCTATTTGCAAAAATAAGTGGTAGGCTAGAGTTAGCCCATGGATTAAAGACCTTTGTTCTGTAGGAATGTAGATCCATTTGGTTGTAGACAAGGAAGCAGAAATTCGTATTAGCCTTGGATAAAGTTTGCCAAGCAGTGAACAGGTTGGGCAATAAGGCATGTGTGAAAAGAATGTAGGCAAAAGAGTGCTTAAAGTGCTGACCATGTGGGATGGACTGGCCTGGAAATGAGAACTAGTTAAATCAGGAGGCAAATATACAGTGAGTAATTAAAAGAATCAAAGAAAGAGAGAACAGATACTATGTATGTTGGGGTTACTGGATTGAAGAAAGGGAAACAAAATAACTAGATAAAATAAAATATAGTAAAACCAGGCTATAGCAATTTTCTATGTGTGTAAATAATGGAATGAACGATTTTGGGGGGGGGGCAGTGTAATGAAGAAAATAACCTAAGTGCTATAACCTTCAGAGAAAAGATTGATAGAAAATTAAAATAATGTGAGACTAAATTAAAAATAGTGATAGATGATAGATAGATGATAGATAGATGATAGATAGATAGATAGATAGATAGATAGATAGATAGATAATAGAAAAATAGAAGCATATGATAGCAAAGTGAAAGAATTGCACAGAAATTCCTCCAAAAATTAAATGCAGAATACTATATGATCCAGCATTTCCACTTCTGGGCATATTCTCAAAAGGAATGAAAGCATGGACTTGTTCATGTTCATAACAGCATTGTTTACAATAGCCAAAAACTGGAAACAACTGAAGTGCCCATTAACAGATAAATGGATAAACAAAAATTTGGACTTATATACCATATAAAAATTAATTCCAAATGGATCAAGGACATAAATGTAAGACCTAAAACTATAAAATACAAAAGAAACATGGGAAAAAGCCTCATGATACTGGATTTGGCAATGATTTCTTGTATATGACAAAAAAAGCACAAAATAGTAAAAATAGATTAAATGGACTGTATCAAAATTAAGCATGTGCATCGAAAGACACAATCAACAGAGTGAACAGAAAACTTGCAGAATGAGAGAAAAACTGCAAATAATATATCTCATAGGCATTAATATCCAGAATTTACAAAGAACTCCAATAACTTAACAACAATAAACTGATTTAAAAAATAAGTAAAGGACTTCGACTGATATTTCCCCTGGAAAATAGAAATGGCTAACAAACATAGGAAAAGATGCTCGACAAACTAATCTTTAGGGAACTGAAAATCAAAACCATGATATTATCTTATACCCATTAGGGTGGCTACAATAAAATCACCCATACACATAAAACAGCAGAAGTTGTAGCTAGGATGTGGTGAACTTGGAACTCTTGTGTACTATTTGTGGGCATGCAAAAAGGTGCAGCCCTCTATGGAAAACAATATGGCAGTTCTTCAAAAAATCACCAATAGAACTACTATATGATACACCAATTCATATCTGAAAGAACTGAAAACAGGATCTCAGATCAAAAAGATATCTACAGCATCATTCACAATAGTCAAGAGGTGGAAGGAGGTCAATTGCCCTGATCCATCAGTGAATAATCAAAACATGGCATATATATACAATATATGAATTGTATATATATATATATATATATATATATATACAATATATGAATATTCTTCAGCTTTTAAAAAGCAAAAAAAAAATCTGATATACACTACAGCATATCAATATAGGGACTTTAAAGACCCTATTGTGGTAAGTGAAATAAGCCAGTCACAAAAGGACAAATATTTCATGATTCTATTTATATGTAGTACTTACAGCGGTCACATTAATAAGAATAAAAGGTAGAACGGTGGTTGCCAGGGCAGAGGGAAGAGAGAAACAGAGGACTGATATCTAATGGGCGTAGAGTTTCAGTTGGGAAATATGAAAAAGTTTTGGGCATGGATGGTGATGATGGTCACATGGTAATGTAGATGTAGTTATGTTATTCTGTTGAAAATGAATTCTATAGAGTTAAATAGTTTGATCACTAATTTATTGGCTCTCAAGGTAGAATGTGTAGGTTTGAGTCAAAATCTCATTGTTACAAACTGGTGAATCTGGACAAGTCAATTAACCTAAGACTCCATTAAACATTTGTAAATGAGAACAGTATGAAAACTTAAACCATGATGGTGTTATGGGATAGAATGAGATAATACTTATGAATTACCAAACAGAACACGTGGTACATAGAACAGAATCAACACAAATAAATTATTTAATTATTATTATCATTACCTCAAGCTTCTAAAACTAACATGTACAATGATAATGGAACTAATAAAATAGAGAATGCAAGAGGAGAAAAATAAATGTTATATAAGAAATAGCCCCAATGTTGTGTGCATGTGCTTGAGTAGCCAAGAAAACAAGCTATAGAAAGGTCAACAGGAAATTGAAAATTTGGTACCAGAGTATGGAGAGAATGACCCTGACCAGAGACATTAAATCGGTGGTTGTGTTATGGCAAAATGTTTTAATTTCCTACAAAGCTAAAATGTATAGCAAGACGTAAATAGATTATGATTTTGAATTCTACTACCAATGTAAACTTTGGTATATTGCTTATGTCTCAGTGAGAAAAGCCATATGTACTCATGACAAAAACAATTATAACTTTTGAGATTAAGTGATTTAAGCACTTGATAAGCATCCAATAATAATAACAAAGCAACAGCAACAAAACAATGCACCACACGGAGTAACCACCATGTGAAGGCATGGAAAGCTCACTACATGATGATGTCAACCCTATCCTAGACATCTCACTTGAATTTTCTCCTCTAATCTTCAAAAACCTTTGGAACCTATTTTTACTCCCTTCTACCATTTTTATAAATCAGGGATACAAAGTGACTATATAGAGAGGGGATGAGTGAGACGTGTTGGCAGTATCTTGGAGAATCCCTAAAGGAACACTGAAAGAAGCGGAAGACTCGAAGAATGGTACAGTGCCAACAATGACTGAACAAGTACACTTTCATTGAAGTCAAAGCAAGAGAGAGTTAAAAATTATAAACCATATGAATTTTCTTACAGGATAATCAAATTATAACATTATTTTATAATGAGATTTCTTAAATGTTTTCCTTTCACGTAGATGCCAAGCACTTGAATTATTGAGCGACTTGTACATTGTGACAGCATTTTAATGGACTTTCTACATACACTACAATTGAATCTAAATTTCCTTCACTCAGCTTTTGCTGAAACAAGCTACAGAGTTAATCTCAAAATGACTCTACTGAGAAGAGAGTGAATTTTGCATAGTGTACAATAAGTCTGAAAACATGGAGATGAAATCAGAAATGAAACATTGACCTAAAATCCTACTTGATGTTTAAATCAAGACAGGGTTTGAAAAACAAAAATATGTCATTGATCATAGTTATTAATCTATGAAACCACTGCCAACACAGTATTAGACTGAGATGTCGTTATTCTATTGTAAATCAGAAATTTCATACACAACAGTTCATGTAAAATTCGATCTTATATACAGTGTGGCTTATAATCACATATTTATCTTAAGAATTAAATATAAACATAGGATTTATCTAAAATAAATAAATATCACCAATTGGCTCTTGGGTCTGCCTCACTGAATATATTAAATTAAATGCTCTGAGGATTACCATTACTAAAACCTCTTCTACTACTACCCTATAGATATTTCTAAACAATGGGTTAAATGTTAAAGTGAAACTTGACAATAATCCCTGGGAAATGTTTGGATATAATATAAATATTAATAAGAAATATATATCTTTCGGAATCCCAGAACCTGTTTTAATATCAAAGTACATGAAATGACAATGTAGCTGAAAATTCAATAGATGCCACAGAGATTTGTTCCCAAATTGTATTTTAGGAAACATTAGTTCTACAAAATATTAATATATGCTTCATTAAATAAAAATTTGTGGGACAAATATATTGGGGAATACTGTAGCCAGTATCTGTAAAGAGACTTTTTTTTAGGCCTTTTAAAAGGGTACTGTGAATTTTCAAGAGAGGATCACATAGTCATAGCTTTCTCCATTTTATTTCTCTGGTCGTAGAGCTGCGTACAATTACTTGTACAAGTACTACGAAGGAGTGGCTAAGAGCTGAGCTCTGGGGCCACACCAGGCCACACACCCAGGTCTGCCATTTTTCAGGTGTGCGACGTTGTATGAATTGCTTAACTGCTTTGTGTCTCAAGTTTTACAACCAAAAGTAAGAAAAAAATACCTAAAAATAAAACGAAATGAACTCCTGTGGCTCTAATGAAGACTAAAAATTAATATTTTGAGGATTTTAAATGCTATTTGGCACACAGAAGGTAATTTGTTCTCTGAGTTGATTTATTTTATGCAAAAATAGTCAAGATAGTTCCCTGAAATTTTATTTTGTAGAAGTAGTATAAAGAGGGCTTACAGTTTCTCGAAATTAATCTTCAGTTTCCACTATCATTTATCTTTCTCTCTCTGTGAATTTCAAGCATTCCAACATGCAGTATTTGCATTTTGAATATTATATAGGTAGAATGTTACCTTTTTAGCAAAAGTACATCAATCAGATACACTATAATTTATTTTCAAGTCATTGCATCAGATAGAAGGGAATTTTGGACTAGAAAAAGAAATTCAAAATCAGTTTTGATCATTTTAAAAAACATTTTAACTGTGGTAATCTACTTTCAAATTTAAATATAACTATCATATTCTAATAAAGTTGGCATGAGAAATCTGTGATTTAATCATGCTTTTCAATAATAGTAACTTAAAGGAAAATTTAGTTCACATCCTCTGAGTCAATTATTTCTTCAAAATGTTACGTCTATATCAAAAACTGATGATACTTTGGAGGTTTTTTTTTTTTTGTCATAATGCAACAAAGAGTCATTTGAGTACTTTTTTAAAACTTCTACAGCATTTTTCTCCAAAGGGCAGTGATGTTTTTTGTTCCATTACGGTGCTAGAACCTTTTATCTTTACTCTATTATGGGATGTGTTTTTAAAGTGGAAAATATTTATCTCCTGATACTTGCCAAAAGTTGTTCTCAATAACACAGAGGAGCAAACTATTTACAAAAAAAAATTACCAAATTTTCCTTTTACATTGCCTACTGTTTTGAGTAGTATCAACTGATATATTTTATAACAGAAATAAGATTATAAAGTATTATTGGAAGATAAAGATTACAGGAAGTGTTCTATTATATATTTCACCCCCCCATATTTAAGGAAGAACAATAATAAAAACAATGAAAGAAGGGGGAAAGAGGAAATTCAGAATCACCATAAATAACTTCTTGTGATTCTCAGGATTCAAATAGGTATATTTTAAGGATTAATTCCAGTATGTATGGAGTTTAATACTATGTACACACATACACCCATGCAGACATTTTATTGAATAGGTTTTTGAGACACAAAACAAATAGCTGTTTATTTTATTTTTAAATTTAAAATATTTTAAGTTTTTGTTTAAATTCAAGTTAACATACAGTGTAATATTAGTTTCTGGTGTATGATACAGTGATTCACCACTCCCATACAGCACCAGTACTCATCACAAGTGCCCTCCTTTATCCCCATCACCTAGTCCTCCCATCCTCCCACCCACCACTCCTCCAGTAACCATCAGTTTATTCTCTATAGTCAAGAGTTCTTCTTGGTTTGCCTCTTTCTCTCCTTGTTTGTCCCTTTGTTCATTTTTTAAATTTTTTAAATGCCACATATAAGTGGAAATCGTATGGTATTTGTCTTTCTTTGACAGATTTCACTTAGCATTATATTCTCTAGCTCTATCCATGTCATTGCAATGGTAAGATTTCACTCTATTTTAACGCTGAGTAATATTCCTCTGTGTGTGTGTGTGTGTGTGTGTGTGTGTGTGTATGACTGCTTTATCCATTCATCAGTTGATGGACACTTGGGCCGTTCCCATAATTTGGCTATTATAGGTAATGTTGCTGTAAACATTGTGGTACATGTATGCCTTTGAATTAGTATTTGTGTATCCTCTGGGCAAATATCTAGTAGTTCAATTGGTGGATCTATTCTTAACTCTTTGAGGAACCTCCACACTATTTTCCACAAGAGCTGTGCCAGTTTGCATTCCCACCAACAGTATAAGAGGATTCCCCTTTCTCCACATTTTTGCCAACTCCTGTTGTTTCTTGTGTTATTGAATTGTAGTATTCCAGTAGGTGTGAGGTGATATCTCATTGCGGTTTTGATATATATTTCAATGATGAGCAATGATATTGAGCATCTTTTCATGCATGTGTTGGTTATTTAGATGTCTTCTTTGGAGAAATGCCTCTTCATGTCTTCTGCCCATTTTTTAAATTGGATTATTTGGTGATTGGATGTTGAGTCTTATAAGTCCCTTGAATATTTTGGATAACCTTTCATTAGATATATCATTTGCAAATATCTTCTCCCATTCCATTGGTTACGTTTTGATTTTGTTGATGTTGATTTTGTTGATTGAAACTTTTTATTTTGATAAAGTCCCAATAGTTTATTTTTATTTTTTTTAATTTAAATGCAATTTGCCAACATATAGTATAACACCCAGTGCTCATCCCATCAAGTGCCCTCCTTAATGCCCGTCATCAATAGTTTATTTTTGCTTTTGTTTCCTTTGCCTCTGGAGACATATCTAGAAGGATGTTGCTATGGTCAATATCAAAGAGGTTAATGCCTGTGCTTGTTACCAAACCCATTTTTTATTCTTCCTGGATTCATGGGGGTGTGCAGTTTTCAATGTTTCCTATAGTAAGTAGGTAGTTGAGTGACAGATATTCAGGCAATGGAAAATGAGCACAAGAAATATGTGGTAATTTTAGGGTCCTGGACCTGTAGAGGAACCCTGTTGCTCATTTCCTCTGAAGACATATGTTGAAGATGAAGCCATAAAATGGAAGAAACCTGAGTCCTTGAATTGCCACTTAGAGAACTACTTATCTTTTAGAGACATACTTTGTTTTTTAGAGACAAACTTTGTTTTTTATATGAGCAAGAAAAAATATTTATCATATTTGAGCCATCACAATATTTTTATTTGTTACAGCGCTCCAGGGTTCAGTGATTAATACAATGATATTTTAAAGATTCTTACTTGATAAAATTCAAAGGCTGACTTACCAAAAAAACCCCAAAAGACAAAACTAAAAACAAGAAAACAGCAACAACAAAAAACTTTACAAATATATAATACATATATTTGTAAACTTTTTTGGATAATATTACTTGATTAAAAACAGGTTTAAGTAAAGGGTAATGAAAATTTGATAGGTTCTTTGGGGCCATATTAAGATTCTTATTTTTTTAAAAAAATGTTTTATTCATGAGGAGTTTTTTTAACTACAAAAAAGGCATTTAGAAAAGTTATCTGATAATTTTAGAATCTGTGAATTTTAGAATCTTTCTTCCATTAGACTAAATAATCTGAGTGTGAAGTTATATATCACTAATTTTTCTAGGCCAGAGTTGAGTTATTTTTAGCAAATGATAGATGTTTAATACATTTTTATTGAATGATTGGATAAATCTATGCATTTTTGTATCTAATTTTATTTTAGCCATTATATTTATCATATACCATTATTCCAACACATATTTATTAGTTTTTACAACCTTTTATAAATGTGATAATATACATGCAAACAGGAGGGGAAATCAATAGGAAGCAGAGAAAAATATTTTGATTTGGCCTGATTACAGACCGGATTTCAATTCCAGTACAGAGTTATGTCAAAGACTATGTTAGTAACAGCAAAATATGAAGCACTGTCCTTCAACAGGCCTCAGGTGAAGAGTGAAGTTATGAGAAAAATGAGCTTTGAGAACAATGCACTTTGTAGGTGTCAATAGTGGTGAATTTAGAACACTTGAGAAGCTTAACCCAAAGAGGAAAAATTGAACATAGAGCTAAAAGAGCTTTAGTTACATTAGACATGATGAGAGGGAAGGCAAGTGGACACTACCTCTAGAAACAGTCTTTCTGTATTTTAGATTAATTATTTCTCTGATGATAAAACTTCTGGTAGTACATTAATCCAAAAAATCTGCAATAAATGTATGCGTTACATATACTATATTTTTAACATATTATATTTATATTTGCTTAGGACTGTATATTTATATGTTCAGATATTTGAGAGCAAAAGCTCCTCAAAATATTAATTTTAATTAGATAGTAAAAATAAGGAAATATTAAACTTTTCTATTTAGCGAGTGAGAGCTGAAGGAAAAAAGAATCAAGTAATCATTTTCAGGATTGTCAGTGAATAGAAAGAATTCTGCCCAAACAATAGCAAATCAAAAGACAAACAAAGAGAAAACAAGATTTTTAAGCTGAAAATCAACACAAATCACATTATGATGAATGTATACAATTAACTATGATAGCATGCAATTCAAATTTGCACCGATTTTTTCTTCAAAATTATCTTGTTTCAAGCCTTTCTTATGAATGAAAAATGATTTCCAGTTTTGTTTTGAGCCATCAAATAAGAAACACCTTGTAAATGAGAAGGAAACAAGAATCCATTCGGCTACTGTGCCAGGAGGGACCCTAACAGCAGGTGATTACAATAAAAACCACCTTGTTGTTATATAGTTAACATCTGTGCTTTCTAAATGGTAAAGTAAATGAACATAATGGATATAGTTTTGGATTCACATTTTGCCACCTGCCTTTACACAAGCGTATGCAGATTGTCTTCAAACCACAGAGCCAAAATCTCAGATACATCCTGCCAATTTTCCTTAAATGATTGTATGCAACAATGACAGGGAACAAACACATTTTGCAATTTTGTTCACAAGGAAAGAGCAATAATTAAGTTTACCACAGTGAAAGCCTAGAATCAGAAGCATTTTTTGAGATGAATAAAGACTAGAAAGCAAAGATTCAGTAGGATTCCAGAATTATCTTATTGTTACGAATCTTTTAAATATAGGTATGCTATAATACAACTGATTAGGTAAAGAACAAAGATCTCTGAACTTTTTGACTGATGTAATAACATTCATTGAGAGGCACCATGTGGCTCAGTGGTTGAGCATTTGTCTTTGGCTCAGGTCATGATTCCAGGGTCCTGGGATCTAGTCCTGCATCAAGCTCCTTGCAGGGAACCTGCTTCTCCCTCCCCCTGTGTCTCTGCCTCTCCTTCTGTGTCTCTCATGAATAAAGAAACAAAATCTTAAAAAAAATTTTTTTTTTTAAATAACATTCATTGAGATTTAACTTTGGTAAAAACATTTGATATTGTGCAAGCACAATTCCTTGTATGGTTACTCAAGGTCTTCAATTATAGGATAGAGAACAATTGGCCAATTATTTTCAGACATCTTTTTTTGCCCTTTTGGAGCACCTAGCAAACTCAAAGATGTGTGCTTTGAAAATAAATGAACATGCTGCCAATTAATTCCCGAGATTTTGCTGTCTGTTATGATATACATAACTAGGATATAGTATTAAGAGGACAGTAATTAAAAGTAAAGATAGTTATAGTTGAACTTTAAGAAATTTGAATGTCTGTTGTTTTGTTGAAAACATTCAATTTGACCATGTTTGCTTTACCCTGCCTAAACTAAAATTTTTGATAAATATTAAATTGTGTTTGCAGCCATAGTTTTGCAGTGGGTAAAACATTTGATTATGAGTGAAGAGAATCCTATCCTCTCTTTTTCTTTGTTTTGTAGTCTAGAGAAGGTCTTAAAGTCTTAGGTCTTGAGATTCTTTGTCTATAAAATTAAAGTATTAATATCAGTAGTGTTAAACTCAAGATGCTCCTGTATGTTTCAAAACCATTAAATTAAATGAAAAGTGTCCCTTTGACAATGTTTAGGAAATAGTCACTGTGTAGTCTCTCAACAGAGACACCATGAATGTCAGAATATGAGACTTCAAAAAGTCTTGAAGAAAAACCTAAATGAATAAATGAATGAATCAATAAATAAATCAATCTTCATTTCCTCAAACTGTTTGACCAGACTACTTCCAAAAATTGGAACTGGCATTATAAGGTTAGATAACATATTAACATATTCCCAAGCTAGGAGGTGGCATTGTTATTTCGAGGGGAAGAGTGGTATCGGATGATATGTTGGTCCCTTTTAGTAATAAATTGCTCTGATGTTAAGCATATTTGAAAATCACAATTCTTACATGTTCTCCAAAAGTTGAAATGCGACTTGCATGACTTAGCATTAAGAAACATTTTGGCTCTTTGCTCATTTCTAAATATCTAATCAGTGGACATACTGTACATTCTTATTTGGACATTTAAATGCAATTTTCCCCCTTTGAAACATACCTCACATTATGCATCTGATAAGACAAGCAAGCACCATCTGCTTGGTTTTTAAATTGACGTTTCATCACCTGAATGTGTTCTCTTGTATCATTTTCAGGAGGAGATAATAGAAAATTTGAAAATAAAATGGAAAGTGTTAGATTTCTAAGATTACTCTCTGTACCACTAGGAAGTACATATGAATCATATAAAAGACATTAAAATATGCTATGATTTTATTAATGATTCCAAAAGTTATGTTATATTAGAGATCAAAAGATAAAGTTAAATTTCTTATATATTCAAATTCAATATTGTAATCTTATTCTAACATGCATTTCCAGTTGATTTTCATTTTGAAAAATGAGTTGTTTAGGAATATCTCTTTAATTAATGTCATTTATTAAGTAATTTAAATTGTGTTTGTAATATATATTTATGAATAGCATATTAATAGATACATAATGCCATTCTAATAAAATGTAAAAATATTCCCAGGGTTTACAGACAATTTGCTGAAAAATGTATTTTAAAAATCTTGTAATTACTTGTGACTTTACTGACCTATGAAGTGATTTGTATAGCAGTATGAGACATTGCCCTATTAAGACTATTACACTCAACATATTTTTAATGCCTTCATCTTAGTATATGCCAAGAACAGGTAATATAGAGAGGAAAGATGCCTGATAGTAAGGCTAGTGGAAATTCCCACATATAAACAAACCACTACAAACACCCACATAATATTAAGACAATTTTAAGTATGGTATACATTTTCTTTTTTTATGGCATACATTTGTAAGGTTTGATAACTCTTCAGGTGAGGGGATGACTAACCATCTCAGGGCAAAGATAAGAGAGGAATTTATAGATAATATGAAAAGTGAATTAAAGAATGAACTGTAACATAGGACAGTGTGCTGGTGTATTTTGTGAGAGACATGATTGTTATACCAGAGAGCCAGAATATGAGTAGAAATGCATGGAATGGATAATGAGTAAGATGTATTCCTACACCAGCATATAGTGCATTATCCCTCAGGTAGAGGCTGCTGATGGAGTCTGGTGGATGATGAGGGTTCACGGGGAGTCTTAATATGCTCTTCTAAGAACTTTGGAGAGGATTTTAAAATGGCATTGCATTGCAGATGGCATTGTAAGTCTATGACATAAGGAAATTTGGACATTAGAAAAGTACTCCAGAAGGACTGTTGCAAATAGGCTGTCCAGGAGGAATGTTTGTGATATTGTAAAAATTTTGTTTTTAGACCTATTTTTCAGATATTAAAATAAAGGGTGATATTACACATGTAAAAAAGAAGATATGATGAAAGATGATATGTTTAAAGGTCAGAAAGAATTTATCTAACAAATTTGGAATATTCCCTTATTTCCTGATTTGAATAATTGAGCAGATATTGATTTCATTGTTTGAGATATAAAAAAAGAAACAAGGACGACAGTTTTTGAGAAATGGTATTGAGCCAGTTCTGGATGTACTAAATCTGAGACACATCTGCATGACCTCCAACTGCAGGTGCTAAATACATAGCTAGACTTATGAACCTGGAAGCTTAGGACAAATTTTCAGTAAGAGTTAATTAAAATGTAAATGTTAGTTGAGTGTCAGAGAAAATTATTATTTATTTGAAAATAGGCTATAAAATTAGTAGAAAATTCGTTCAAACTCAACACAAGTGATGTTGAGGTAATCAAAATAGAGGGTGAATTGTGGAAAAGAAGAGCACTAGGTGAGGTATCTGAGAATAACCTTTTCTTAAGACGAAAGGAAAAGAAATAGGAGCCCATAAAAGAGAATAAGATGTTGTGAAAGAAACATTGAAGAAAATGTGGAAAATAATACCGTTGAGAATTTCTAGATATATAGACTGCTTAAGAATTTCAAATACTGGGCACTTGAGTGGCTCAGTTGGTTAAGCAGCTGCCTTCAGGTCAAGTCATGATCCCGGGGTCCTGGGATCGGGTCCCCTGTCAGGCTCCCTGCTCTGTGGGGAGCCTGATTCTCCCTTTCCCTCAGCTGGCCACTGCCCCTGCTGGTTCTCTCTCTCTCTCTCCCTGTCTGTCAAATAAAATCTTAAAAAAAAAGAATTCCAAATACTATGAAAAGTTATATCAAACCAATTCTGAAAATGATTAGTTTATATGGTAACTAAGCTGGATGCCTTTGTAATTAGGGGAAGATATTTCAGTGGATTTGGGGAGCAGATGGCATTGCATTAGTTTTAAGTGAAGAGACAGCCAGGAATTGAAATAATGAAATTAGACAAGATATTTTAAACTAGACAAAGCCTTTTCATATCATTAGTCAATTAAAAAGATCACACTATATTATTTGTATATCTATGATTCATGAAGAGTCCAATAACACAACAAACCCTAATATTTCATATACCATAAAGAAAAACAAAACTACGTCATAAAAGTTAACTTTTCCTGCAAGCTATGAGTATGGTTAAAAAGGCATTATATGGTCAAAATAATGGATGCTTTTAATACCCTTTTATCTACACATAGAAGCAATGCTGATCCAAGTGAAATTATGAATACCTTTTTATTTATAAAATATATATATTATTGACTTCAAGGTTAAAAAAATAAATACTAATATATCATTATGGAAGTCACAGAATGTTAACTATTTTACCTGTTGATTTTGTCTGCTTAAAAGCGTTCCCTTTATTACCTGAGTTTAATATTGTATGTGTTATTTTTTGTTATAGAAAGCAGAGGTGGATTTAATAAGATATACCCAGGATACACACACACACACACACACACACACACACACACACACAAACACACACACATGTAACAATAATTGATGATAATTCAGGAAGAGTTTAAACAAAAAATAAAGTAAAATAAGCAAATAAAGAAACAAAAATGCTAAAATAATGCTGCCTTCATGGTATTACCAGGTAATGATAGATGGAAAATTGCATACGTTTATGTGCCTGTCTCTCCATAACTCCACATACATAAAAAATTCTAATTTTTATGGAATATCTTTTATTTCTAAATTTCATCGATCTAAGAGAAGATTATTAAGAAATGACATTGGTGAATGTTATAATTTTTCCTCAGAACTGGTTATTTATATCAAACAATAGTATCACTAACTGTCTAGAAATGAATGTAAATGTGAAATATAAAGTATAACATTCTTTCTAAAATACATTGCAACTACTTAGAGTAATTAAACATCTGTCCATGAAATTTTAACTAGGAATACAGATAACAAATTTAAAATGTCAGAAAAGTAGACTAGATTTTGAGTAATGCAGAGATGTCACATAAAAGCTACTATAAAAACTGGGAAGTATTATGGACTTAATGAGAGTGGTAATTTAGGTCTGGATTGGAATGGATGTGAACAATGTAATAAAGACAGCATTGTCTCAGGATACAATACAACTAATCATTACTGGTCACTTAGAAAATGATGCTATTTCTTCAGGGATGTTGTCATGTGGTCCTGTACTACATGTGATCGTAACCCATATGTTTTTCCAGCGGCTATCCTGTGTGGTCAGGGTCCAGAGTAAAACCTGGGTACCAAGAGACAGTCTTGGCACTCTTGAAGAAGCAGAGGGATACGTGCGAATTTCCACCTCTTTCCCTGTCTCTGTATGTATACATCATAGAGTCACAATGCAACCTTCTACTGGTTTTATTTGCTCATCCTTTTGGAATTGTTCACATTTTGAGACACCAAAAGAAAAATTAAAGAAATCAAATAAAATAAATGTGGATGTTAAGAAATGTACTACTCTGTATAAAAATTGCACCTGGAAGCATAGTAACATTATTGCTGATTACATGAATAAAGCACATATGTTATATATTTTATGATTTCACTTTATATGTTGCTTATAATTTAAAATATAGTCATTTTAGTTAATGTTTTATTAACCGCTAATATTTTATTAACTATTACATTTATTATGTATTTTATCAGTAAACAATTAGGTATTTACCAAAATGTTTATTATTAAGTTGGTATTAATAATGTTTACAAGTATGTTATATGTATTTGTTATTAAATATTATAAAATTAATATTTACTATTTTTATATTAACTTTAAATTACAGTTTACTTATATTAAACATATACTTTATCACTACTGCAAATATCTTGAGGTTTCAATTTTGGATTACTTCATATTTTTAGATAAAAACTCATATGTTTTATAATAAAACATTTTCTCATAATATAGTAAGCTGTTTGGCACTTAAAATATTCAGAAGCTGACAAAATTATGTCATAAATGTATGTGGTTATTTTCATTCTTGTTACTGCAAAAACAGTAAAGATAGTAGGACCGGTGCTAGTTCTTTGGGGAGTCTGGGAGAAGGTGGGATATTAGATACACTGATCAATTATTTTCTCCCCAGGGGGCAGGTGAGAGTTGGGATGTTTTCTTGTCTGCTCACTCTGTGCTCAAGGCAGGGTTGGGGGTGAGAGGCTAGGCTCTTGTTGGAGGTGAGGATGAATCCATAGTCTCTTGCAGCCCATGCTACTTTTAGGGCTCGACTGTGCTGGGACTATCAGAGCTCCAAGATTGGCAAGACAAGGGACATGGTCAACTCTTTCCCTCCCGAGGGAGAAGCTGAGAATGAGGATTCTTCATCTGCTTGCTCTGTGCTGAGCAGAGGGAGTGTGCAAGGCTTCTGCTACCCCAAGGTACTGTCTTCATTCTCTTCCAAGGTACCCCATGGGGGTCCCATCAGAACTACAAGAATGATAAGAGAAGCTAGTCCTCTGAGGAGCCCATCAAGGAAAGTTTGTTGTGCTAAACAAGTGAACCGATCTCTTTCTTCCTTTTGGAGAACGTGGGAGCTGGGGGTTCTCTTCCTGATTATATGTTGCTGCACAAGGACAGGGACCCAGAAAGAGGATGTCCTGAATCTCCCTGCCTTTTTTGGTTAGTCTAGTTTCACATTTACCCAGTGTGCAGGAGCCACTCAATTTCAATTCCAGATTTCTCACAAAGAAAATGTATTTATGAATTGTTGTTGAGTCAGAGTTTTAATGGGGGAAGGGGAGCCCAGAGCTTTCCTATTCTGTGTTGAATAACTTTATTTTCAATGATAAATAACAGTGGACTTGAGTTGAATAAATACAAATATGTTTAGAATAATAGGTTATCATTTATGTTGGCAGATATAAGACAAATTCATTCTTATATTTTTTTACTTAGTTTTTTTTTTACTTGTACTTTGGCAACAAATACTTATTTAAGTAACTGTGAAAGCGAAGAAAGAAAATAAAAATAAAGGGAGAAGAAAAGAGAGAGAAAAAATTGTACAATGGAGTAAAACTTCTCCCAGAGAATAGCAGTGAAAGGAAGTTAATATTAAAAAAGAGGAAAGAGAAAATAAGAATTAATTATAGTGCTTCATCATTTTCAGAAGATAAAATAAAGTCATAAGAATAAAAATATCAACTAATAGGAAGAGAATCTGTATTTCCTAAAAATATATATATAATATGTACTATTCTTATGTTGAAAAGGAGAATGCTTCTTGGCTCTTCAGCTTCTACTACACAAAAATCTTGTTTTTGATCTGTAACTTCTTTTGTTTGTTTTTTTACACCAAGTTATATATAAAAAATAGATATGGGGAAAAATCCATCATTCTCAACTGGCTCTAGTAGAGGGCGGTATTCCTTTATCAAAGTGAACTTGAAAGCTTTTCTGAGTAATGGTAAAGAGTCTTCCTACACACATTTAAAATGTGTACTATAGTAAAAAAGGGGTTATATGAGAAAGATTCATCTTTCAGACTCAGGTTCAATAAAAAGGAAAAATGTAACCAAAGGCTTCTTTGCAGACAATCCTCTCTTGCTTTGCAAATGTATGGGACATCATTAAACCAGATCCTCAGGTTTGTGCAACCTCTTCACCCAACTGCGGAAAGTACCTTATTTCTACTTCCACTACTCATTCTTTCTTGCTTGAGCCAGCTCATATCAGATCAGAAGAGTCAACTGTTCACATTTCTTCCCACAAGTTCGTAACAACAACCCATTGTAGCCTAAATTTGACCACGGTGGGAGAATTTACACTGCTAAAATCAGCAAGGATACCAAATCAAGGTTTGCTCCGCAAAGGTTACGCATCAGGACTGTTTTTTTTTTTTTTTTTTCTCTTTTGCTTTCTGTCAAGCAAAGAATGTTCAGCATTTACTCCCACAGCATTATTTGCACTTTGCCAGTCATAGCACTCTGAAATTTAAGTTCCTTCCAAATTGTATTCCACTTTGGACCACCATGTATTCCATGGCTTGGACCACCACTGCCATTATTCAAGCAACCAACATGAAATTTTCCCTGAATAGCAGAAAGGGAAAGAGAAATCCTCTAACTCAAATCATTCTGAAATAATTTCTCAAAACTCTCTTCTTCGAAAATTTTTTCATAGCCAACACCTTCTACCTCTACCACCCTTGTCCTCATGATTAATGTGTAACCACTTCTCTACATTTATTTTTTTAAGATTTTATTTATTCATGAGAGAGAGAGAGAGACAGAGAGAGAGAGAGAGACAGGCAGAGGGAGAAGCAGGCTCCATGCAGGGATCATGAGGTGGGATTCGATCCTGAGTCTCCAGGATCATGACCTTGGGCCGAAGGCAGGCGCTAAACCGCTGAGCCACCCAGGGATCCTAGTTCTCTACATTTACAAATTGTTGACGAAGTGCAACTTTATGGGACAATTAGTGATCATAGAGCCATGCAGTCTTTACTTTTTAATTGAAATTGAATTTTGATATGATTGTAATTCACATGTACATTGTAATAAATAATAAGGAGATCCCTGGTATACTTTGTCCAATTTCCCCTACTGATAACATTTTTGCAAAATTATGGCATAATGCCACAACTAGTTTATTAATATTGTTACAATCCATCTATCTTATCAGATTTTACTTGTATTTTTACCAGTTTTACTTATACTGACATATATTTATGTAGGGGTGTGTGTGTGTGTGTGTGTGTGTGTGCAACATTATCACTCATGCAGGTTATGGATGCACTACCACAATCGAGACAAGGAACAGACCCAGTATTACAAGGATCCCTTGTGATGTAGGTATTATCACCACACCCAACACTCTTCACCTTCCCCCTGCACAAACCTCCCTTGGCAACCACTAACCCATCTTCCATTTCTAAAATGTCATCATTTAAAACTGTTATATAAACAAAAATACCGCAGTATGTAATGTTTAGGTTCTTTTTGTTGTTTGGTGTTGATTTATATCCTGGAGATTTATCAAAGTTTCTGTCTTTGTTTTTATCGCTAAATAGTATTCCATGGATCACAGTATGTATGTATGGACCGCAGTCGGTTCCACCATTCACCTGCTGAAGGATATCTGGGTAGATCCCAGTTGTTGGTTATTACAAATAAAGCTGAAATATTTGTGTATGGATTTTGTATGAGCATGATCTTTAGTTCTCTACAGTAAATAACCAACAGTGCAATTGTGGGGTTATTTGGTATATTAGTTGGCTAGGGCTGTGGGAACAAATACCACAGACCAAGGGGCTTTAAACAATAGAAATTTATTTTCTCACATTTCTGGAGACAGAAAGGCCAAGAGCAAGGTGCCAGCAGGATTGTTGTCTGAGGAGAGGTCTCTGCTTGTGCAGGAGATGGCTGTCTCTCACTGTGTGCTCATTTGTGTATGTGCAGAGAGAGAGAAACCCATGCTCTCTGATGTCTCTTCCTATAGAAACACTAATCTTATTGGATCAGGGCTCCATGCTTATGACCTCATTTAACACTGATCAATTCTTCAGAGAACTCATCTCCAAATACAGTCATACTGGAGGTTAGGGTTTCTACATGTGAATTTGGGAAGGATAAAAGCTGTTCAGTCCATAATATATGGCTACTAGGCATTTTGTTTTATAAGGAACCACGACACTATTTTCTGGAGGGGCTGTACCATTTTATATTCCATCCAACAATGTGTAAGTGATCCAAGTTTCTTGCATCCTAATCAGAATTGGTGTTGTCACTCTTATTTTAACCATTCTGATATGTCTGCAGTGATAGCTCCTTGCAGTTTTAATTTGCATTTGCCTGATGACTGATGATGCTGAACATCTTTTCATGTGTCTATTTGGTACTTGTATATATATTTTTCGTGCAATGTCAATTCATATCTTTTGCCCATCTTAAAATTTCATTGGATTGTTTATTTTTATTGCTGAATTTTGAGCATTCTTGTATTTCTGAATGCTAGTCTTTTGTCGGATATGTAATTTGCAAATATATTTTGCCACTCGGTAGCTTGAATTTTTTTTATCCTGGTCCCATGAGTTTCCTTAGAGTAGACATTTTTCAAAATTTTGATAAAGTTACAGCTATCACTTTTTTCTTTCATGAATAATGATTTTGGTTTGAGTATAAGAAATTAAAAAAAAAGAAAATTTTATCAAATTCTAAGTCCTGAAGATTTTTACCTATTTTTTTCTAAAAGTTTTGTAGTTTTACATTTAGTTGTGAGGTTTAAGTTGAATTCTGTGTGTATAGGTGTGTGCACATGCACACGCATGCTTGTGCTTTCTTTCTTTTTTTGGCCTGTGGCTGTCCAATAACCTCAGCACCATTGTTGAAAAGGCTATCTTTCCTCCACTGGATTGCTGTTGCCTTTTTGTAGCTCTATTGGTAGGTTCTCTATCCTGTTCTATTAATGTATGTGTCTGTCACTCTGCCATTACCACCTAGTCTTAATATATGGTAAGATCATTTTCCAAACTTATTCATTTCATAGAGGTTGTTTTAGCTAGTATAAGTTCTGTTGTTTAGGAATATTAGTATTCCTAGTTATAGGAAAAAAACCCTGAATATTTAAATGTTTGTATAAGGAAAAAGAAGTTTAAAGTCAATTATATTCCATCTTAAGCAGCTAGAAAAAAGAAAAAGTAACCTAAAGTATGTAGAAAAATAAATAATAATAAAAGTAAACATAAGCAAAATACATTATATAATAGATTTTAAAAGCCAAATTTATTTCTTTTAAAACATTAATGGAATGTAAATCTCTGACAAAAAATGACCAGAGATTGAGAAAAAGGAAGGGATGGAAGTAGGAGGTAAGGGAGAGAGGGGGAGAGAGAGAGAGAGAGATCTAATAACCAGTATTTAAGGATGAACAAGACCACTGGCTGAGAAAGGAAGCTTAACTAGAAAGAAAAATAAAAGACTTTTTCTGAAGTGATTAGCATATTCTCTATTTTGATTGGACCAATGATTATATAGTATACACATTTGTCAAGGAACTGACCACTTAGGTTCATGTATGTCATTGCAGTAAATTTTACATCAATAACACAATTTTAAAAAGAAAAAAAAAATAGGGGCTTGCTTCAGGAGAACATGTAGAGAGAGAAGCATTAAATAAAGGCTGGAAATTTTCAATAATAGAATACTTGGGAAATTTTGAATTTGGAATGTAATTCCAACAAAACAACAGTATTACAAAACCGAAGGTATAATAGAGTCTTAATATTGCTGCTGATGTTGACATTTTTTATTCAATCATGTTATTGACAGGATTCTCTTTTGGTAATGACTTAACAGCATCCATTGTACTTAACAGTTATTGACTGAATTACAGGATTGTAAACCCTATGTGTTCTTGGGAGCACAAGCCAAACAGAGCATTGAGATGTGACTGGGAAATGAAGAATAAGGATAATAAGCAAATATTCATATTTTCAATATGCTTGATTAACTTGGAAAGGAGAGAAAAGTGAAAACAAAAACAACAAAACTCAGGCTTTAAAAAAATTCAGAAAGAATAGTGTTGGATCCATATCTACATACCCAATGTAAGTGCTGTACTCTGTTCAGAATTTGTGTGATATTGTCAATTGCTCCATGTCTAATAAAGTTTTATTTTATTTGAATAAAAAGTAGAACACCATAAACAGCAAGATCTCCATTCTCAAGAAAAGCCTCTTTAATCGTCTCAAACATTTTGTTAGAGAAGAGAAAGATATTTTTATAAGACTGTCTTGGATATGGTGCATTATTAAGGGAATATACAACTGTTTAATTTAGTGACATTAACTAGGTGTAAGGTTGAAGTTAGACTTAAAGCAGATGGTAGACTTGAAATACATAGATGGTAACTCTCAAGCAGCATATTCTTATGCAGCCCATTTATCAAATACAAGGAGAGATACACATTTTATTTTTAGATGAGGATGTTTGTGTTTTATTTTGTCTTATATGTGTCTTATATTTGTCATCTGTAATTTGAGAAATAGGACAATTATACCAGTGTTCACTTGCAGAAAGCCACTTTTGGACTTATAGTTGGTTCTTCATAACTGTATAAATGAAGTGTCTAAAAGAACAGATGTTTTAAATTATATAAGCAAGTATGGACGCTGACTTGGTGAGGTCACAGATATGGTTTGGAATGAGTCTATAGTTTATAATGCAAATAGCCATCCTGATTACACACAGGAAGATTCACAGACTGTACCTTCAAAATACAATAATCACCATCACATTTTAGTTCACATTTAGCCACCTGTTTTTGATTACTTGGTACCAGCTGTCAATTTGCAGCTATTTATATTGATGTCACAAGGTGTCCTCATGCTGTTGGAGTCCTATAGTTGACACCATACAAAGGCCCCTTCTTGTTTTCCCTGAAGCTCACTGTGAAGACAGCCTCACATCCTCCTGTGCCAACATACACTCGAATCTGAATAGACATGCAGCCCAGCTGGGAGCAGATCTTCAGGCCCATTGAGTGGATGCCAAAGCCTTATCAACATCAAAAACAGTTACTGAAGAGCCAAGTGGAGGAATAAACACTAACATAATATGCTCTTACTTCTACTGCACTGGTCACTTTTTTATTCTTAAAATTACTCCTTTAAATAATTAGGAATGACAGTTCATATAACCTATGAATGACTGATTGCCACCTATATTATTTCATCTAAACACAAAATCTGTGAGAATGGTGGTCTCACCTCTTCTGTTTAACAATATCTCCATCTCCTAAGCTGTTCTTTATAAAAATCCATATTTTTAAAGATTTAATTAATTAATTTGAGAGGGAGAGAGAGAGAAAAAGAGAGTGCAAGAGAACAAGCAGGGGTGAGGAGAGGGTAGAGGAAGAAACAGACTCCTAGCCGACCAGGGAGCCTCATGTGGGGCTCGGTCCCAGGACCCTTAGGTCATGACCTGAGCCGAAGGCAAACACTTAACCGACTGAGACACCCAGATGCCCCTATAAAATAACTGTTGAGTAAAAGAAGAAAATCATCTCTCATGTTCATTTATGGGATTTTGATCTCAAATATTGTACATCAATGCTTTAGAAGATATTTTTTATATACAAAATGGAACTGATTTTAAAGAATAATTTTAACAGCAGATGAACATATATACATTCTACTTTCTGTTTCATTTTAGAGTAATTAGGTGACTCTCTGCTAAATGAAACTTAGAAGCTTTTCATTCGCAAAAGACTAGAAGACATAACTTAGGTAACTTTTCCTGCCTTCACAATTTGTTTATGGCCAATATTGAATCTATTCATGCCCACTTCAAATACATGGGCCACCCCCAGATATATCAATATATCAATACAAAAAATATCAATACATTTTGTACAATGCTTTTTTTAAGATAAAGAAATGGCTAAGAAACTGTACCTATAATGCTGACATTTATCTTTTTTCCTTTCATTTATATTTTTATCAATAAAAGAAGGTGAAACAATTAGAATCCTAGTAGGGATCAAACGGTGCTTGCACTTAAGGTGATTTGAGGATAGTTTATTTGAGAAACTATTTATAGGAGTGCAGAAGAACCCAGTAACAGCAAGGTGCCATTCCCAATTTTAGGCCTAAGCAAGAAAGGAAAAAAAAAAAAAAAAAAAAACTTCTGTTATCAGAAAGAAGCTGTGTGAAGAGTGCCCCCTGACAAGAGATGTGATGATGTTAGGTCAAAGGATGTAGCTGACCTACTGGCCCCACAAGAGGTGAGGAGGCAGGGTATCTAGATATGTAAACCTATTTATATCTATCTAATAATCTCTATCTACCCATCTATCATCTATTATCTATCCACCTACGTGCAGCATTATCTATTATCTATCATTATCACCTAGCCAACTGTCTAATTTATCTCCCCAGTCTCACCCTCCCTCCTTCTTCCCTGTGCTCCTCATTTTCTGAACCCTACCAGACACCAAAGGTCAAGACACCTTGAAGTTATCTATTCAACTCAAGAAGATCTGAAGAGGGAAAGAGAGGACAGCAAGCACAGGAAGGATGATCCAAATTAGAGACTAAGGCATCTGTTGCCCACTTTATTCTGCAGAATCACTTATGCAATTTTTATTGTGGTAATTCACAAGATTTGGTTTGTCATATAACACAGATTAGGTTGGAGCCATAATAAACAGAAATATCTGAGAAGAGGTAGATGACTGAAATTAAATTGAACAGTTTACCCAGAGAGGTCTCATTCTTACTACTGTTGGCCTCTGCAGATATTATTATTTTTTTTTACCTAGCAACTACAAGTAATCATTTTGTTATTATTCTAATAATTCCTCCTCTTCTGCAGTTCAAATATCATAAGATATAGATACATGTCATAAACCATACAATCTTTTAAGATCATCACTTTAATCTGCCATGGGTTCTTCAACAGAACTACTGGTGCTCAGGATGCCTGGGTGGCTCAGTGGTTGAGCATCTGCCTTTGGCTCAGGGTGTGACCCTGTGGTCCTGAGATCAAGTCCTGCATTGGACTCCCTGAGAGGAGCCTACTTCTCCCTCTGTCTATGCCTCTGCCTCTCTCTCTGCCTCTGCCTCTCTCTCTCTGTCTCCCATGAATAAATAAATAATATCTTAAAAGAAAAAAAAATAGTGCTCTCAATAATTCTTTAACTAGTGACCTAAGGAGATCAGAATGACTTGAGTACCTATATGCCAACTTAATTGTGTTTGTTATATTTTTAAACATTTTTCATTATTTTATATGATTTAATACATCTTTCTTCAATCATTAATGTAATGCAATAAAGCTCATTTCTTTTTTTCTAGCTTTGAGATATTATTACCAGATATGTAACTTTAAAGTGCATAACATGATTATTTGACATATGTATAGATTAAGAAATGATTACCACAATAAAGTTAGGTAACACCTCCATCTCCTCACTTAATTACCATTTTTATGGTGATAACATTTGAGTTCCACTCTCTTAACAAATGTAAAGTATATAATACAAAATTGTTGATTATAGTCACCATGATGCATATTAGGTTCTCAGAACTTACTCACCTTAGAGCTGGAAGTTTGTACCTTTTGACCAACATCTCTCAATTTCCTCCATCTCCCAGACTCTAGCAACCATCATTCTGCTCTCTATTTCTATAAGTGGTGGTTTTTTTTTATTATATATGTAAGCGACTACATAAAGATTTGTCTTTCTCTCTATGATTTCTTAGCAAAATATCCTTCAGCTCCAGCCATGCTGTCCAAGAAGCACATTTCCTTCTTTGCTTGGCTGAATAATATTCCACTGAATTATCGTGTATAGCACATTTTCTTTACCAGTTCTTCCATTAATGGATGATTAGGCTGTTCCCAAGTCTCAGCCATTGTGAATAATGATGCAATGAACATGGGAGTAGCAGATATACCTTCAAAAAGGTAATTTCATTTCCATCAGATACAGGTTTGCTAGATCATATGGTAGTTCTAGTTCCCATTTTTTGAGAAACCTCTATACTGGTTTCCATCGTGACTGTACCACTTAGCATTCCCACCAACAGTGTACATGGGTTCCCATTTCTCACACCCTTGCCAGAATTTATTGCCTCCTGTCTTTTTATAATAACCATGATAACAGAGATAAGGCCATATTCATGGTAGTTTGGATTTGCATTTTCCTGATGATTAGTGACATTGAGTATCTTTTCATATTCACTAATATGGTTTCTTTGGAGCTATGTCTATTCCAGTCCTTTCCCCATTAAAAGAAAAATCAGATTGTTTGCTGCTGTTAAGTTGTATGAATTCCATATAAATTTTGGATACTACTTCCATATTAAATAGATGGTTTGCAAATATTTCCCCCATTCCATAGATTGCATTTTCATTTTGCTGATTATCTCCTTTATTTTACAGAAAAAAGTTTTTTTGTGCGTTTTTTGCTTTTTTTTTTTTTTTTTGTAGTGTTGCTACACAAGCTTTTGTTGCTTGTGCTTTTGGTTTAATATCCACAAAATCATGCCAAGATCAATATCACAGTGCCCTCTGTTTTCTTCTAGTAGCTTTACATTTCCTAGTTTTACATTTAAAGCTTTTAATCTATTTTGAGTTAATTTTTGTGAGTGGTATAAGACAGAGGTCAGATTTCACTCCTACCCTTTCACAGATGAGTATTCTTTGCTTTCTTGTCAAATGGACTGTTTATGGTGGAGTTTATTTCTGGGCTCTCAATTCTGTTTCATTGATCTATGTGTCTGCTTTTACCATATTACCATACGGTTTTGAGTAGTATAGCTTTGTAATAAAGTTTGGAGTATAATGCGTCCTGCTTTATTCTTCTTTCTCAGGATTTATCAGCCCAAGTATTATTATTATTATTTTTTTTTACAGAAACCTCCTTTACACACTTTGTGGATATCCATTTAAAGGGTTGAATAACTATCTTATTATTTAGGTAAACTCTTGTCATGCTACTTATTCTCCTTGTCTTAGGTTACTAAGAATTAGGTGATAATAATACCTGGTAAGTTGTTCCTTGAGTTCGTATTAAAAGTATAATTTTAAAAAACACACAAAGAATCAGAACATAAAACAAGAAATGCTGTTCTTATGAATTCAACCATCTACTAAACTTATTTCTTTCCTGAGTTTAATGCCCAGATCTTCAATTTGCATGCTTGAGAAATTAATGTACTTTAGTACCACAAGCTATGAGATTAATGTAATCTTTTTAATTATAATAATTGATTCTTAAATATCTTTAAAGCCAAGTAAAAGCAATTTTTTTTCTTTTTGAGTTTTATTTTAACTAAGACTGTTGCTTCTTTTTATTCATGCTGTCTTTTCCTGCTGTGAGAAGGTAATGGGTTCTTAAAACAAGCATGAATATTGTGTGTCTTTTCAGACTTCAGAGTACGTAGAAGCTGTCTTCTGGACCAGATTATAAATCAGAGTGGAAAATCAATCTCATTCTTTAATAGACTATTGCATTTGTGGCTGTAAATGACATTATCAAGGTTGATCACTCATCTTATTCACATGAAATAAGGCATGAAAGAGTTCCTCTTTAAAGAAAACATATTTACCACCATCAAATATATTGAAAACTTACCTTAAGATTCAAATGCAATTGTAAAAGAGAAACTCAGACATGTTTTCAGAAATGTTCACATCTTAGATTTTCATTTGTAGTTGAGGTATATTAGTTTATAATATGGTCTGCTGTTTGATTACTTCACAGATCTTAATGTTATTTTTTACAGGCACCTTTATTTTAACTGATGTTAAGGACAGTAAATGTGTGTGTATGTGGGTGTGCATATGAAACAAATGACATGTAATTTCTAGTCTACAATGTTACTATTATTGGAATAATCTTTATTTCTTGTAATTACATCTAAAAATTAAAAATAAATGTATTTTAAATCAGTCGGTATTTCACGTGCCTTCTTTGTTCAAAATTATGACATTTTATATTCTTTTCAAGTGCACATGGAACTGTCTACAGAATACATCACATACTGGGTCAATCAACCCTCAACAAGTACAATAAGACTGATATCATACCACGCATATTTTCAGACCACAACTCTATGAAACTTGAAGTCAACCACAAGAAGACTTTTGGAAAGACCACAAATGTGGAGGTTAAAGAACATCTTATCAAAGAATGAATGGGTTAACCAGAAAATTAAAGAAGAAATAAGAAAATACATGGAAGCAAATGAAAATGAAAACAGGACAGTCCAAAAACTTTGAAATGCAGCAAAGGCGGTCATAAGAGGAAAGTATATAGCAATACAGGCCTATCTCAAAAAGCAAAAGTAGTCTCAAATATACAACCTAACCTTACATCTAAAGGAAATAGAAAAGGAACAGTAAATAAAGCCTAAAGCCAGCAGAATAAGGGAAATGATAAAGATTAGAACCGAAATAAATGATATGAAAGCAAACAAACAAACAAAAAACAGAATGGACAAACTATGGAGAGAGTCCAAATTTCTATCAACTAACTAATAGATAAAGAAGAGATGATATATATTATATATTATTATATTAACTATATTATAATAATTAATATCATATTATATATTAGAATATTATTCAGCCATCAAAAAGAATGAAACGTTGCCATTTGCAACAACATGGATAGAGCTACAGCATAGTATGCTCAGTGAAGTAAGTCCATCAGAGAAATTCAAATACCATATGATCACACTCAGTGAAATTTAAGAAAGAAAACATATGAATATATGGGGAAAGGGAAAAGAAAAAAAGGAGAGAGAAAAGAGAGATAAGTGACTCTTAATGATAGAGAAAAAAATTAGGCTTGATGGAGAAAGGCAGAGGATGGGCTAGTTAAAGAATGCTAAGGTTCTAATCCTCCCTTCAACTTTGACTAGCCTACTGGCCTAGATAAATACTCAAACTATCATTGCCTCAGTTTCATTGTCTTACAATATCAAAAATATAAAAGGCACTTGATATAGTATTTTTAAGAACAAAATGAAACACTGAAAATGAAAGTCTTTGCAGAATGAATTGTGATTGGTTAACTAAAGTGGCAGAGCTGAAAATTAATGGCCGTTGACCTTGCTCCAGAGCTGGCTCTCTCAAGCACCAGAGCTTATTGACCTTAGAATCAAGACACCCAAAGGTTCACTCCCATTTGTTTTTCCAGATATCACAGTTGTTTTGTTTTTAATTTTATTTTCTCTCTTTCTCTATTTAAGTGGAATTGCAGTAAAGAACAAAATGGCTTCCAGGTACAGCTTAGTATTTATAGCTATAACCTTAACATTTTAACTTCAGCATAATATTAAGCATTTCTTTTTTCTTAAAATTTTATTATTTATCTGAGAGAGAGAGAAGGAAAGAGCCAGCACAAGCAGGGGGAGGAGCAGAGGGAGAAGCAGATTCCCTGCTGAGCAGGGAGCCTAACAAGGGGCTCCATTCCAGGACCCTGTGATCATGACCTGAGCCAAAGTCAGATGCTTTGACCAACTGAGCCACCCAGGCATCCTTTAAAATCATTCTGCCTCAGTAATCTCAAGAAATATCTAATGGTGCATACAATTTTATTTTAAGAAAAGAAGATAGTTTGTAGTACTGTAAAGTTACAGTAATGTAAAGACACTAAAATGACTTACTATTATCAGAAATGTACTGTTTTCTAAGAATAATCTATAAAAATGATCTCAGATATAATTAGGTTTTTCATAAATGTAACAGCCACAATGAAAAGGTCATCTGCCCTTTAATTTTCAGGATCTTGATTTCTTGGTTGTTTTAGCTTTGATTTAGGAGATGGACAGTTAGTATATTCACTATTTTCAAAATAATATTTTTACTATTTAAGTCTTCATCATTCTTCTAAACTAATATTATCCCAAATTCATTTTCTACAATAGGAACTTAAAAAAAAATAAGTCCCATCATTCTTTTAAGTATACTAGATAAAAAAATGCTTAAGGAATTGTTAGTATTTAATATACTAGCATGTGCTATGAGATTTCAAGAAATTAATATCATGGGGTGTGTATTTGCATAATTTATATATATATATATAACTTTATTTCCTTATTAAGTAGTCCGGAAAGGATACATTTTTCTGCAGTGCAAAAAATTCAGAAAAGCTCTTGCTACATGTGTATAGTGTGTTAGATAAAACTTTGTTCCATATCATCATCATTTGGGGCCCAATTTTGTGATACTCCCTCTACCTGGAAATTTTCTAGTTCTCATGACAGAGGGTAAAGATAGTGTTGGCAAACCATGAATCAGTCTTTAATCTACTAAAAAGTGTCACTTTTATCACTTTTGCTTCCCTTAAAGTGATGAAAGCAATTTATAGACTTTCTAAGTTCATTAGAGTGTGGAAGTATAATCGTTTGCACTTGAGAGATGTTGCAAATCATATGGTGAGAAATACCATCGGTGGTTAAGGGATAAGAAACATATTAAAAGTACTACAATCTACCATTGCCCTTATAAAGGGATTAATGACAAACCTAACTGAACACAGTGGTTGTTAAATAAATATTTATGAGTCAGCATTTAGGTAAAATTGTTTCTTTTAAAAAAAAAAAAGATTTTATTTATTTATTCATGAAAGAGAGAGGGAGAGGGAGAGGCAGAGACACAGACAGAGGGAGAAGCAGGCTCCCTGTGGGGAGACCGACCTGGGACTTGATCCCGGGTCTCCAGGATCACAACCTGGGCAAATGCAGTGCTAAACCGCTGAGCCACCCGGGCTGCCTGGTAAAATTGTCTCTAAATTAAAAAGATTTTCTTTAGAAAAAGTATCCATTGACCTTTGAACCTGAGAAAACTAGAAAAACTAGATATGTCCTCAGAAAAGAAACCACAATAATCATCAAAAACATGATTGTGTTTCTTAGATCTCTGCCCTTTAGAACATCTAGCAGTGATAGGGTATTAACTTTCACATGATCTCATCTCTTTGACTCACACACATGCACAGGATCTTGAAAGTTGACTGAATATTCCCCCCTTGTTTATCTTTTCTCTTTGTTTCTTTCCTTGTTAAACAAGAACAGTGTCATTTAATGATATAAAATATTATTAAAATTAAGTAAGCTCTTTACATGAAGTATAGAAATAAATTAGATAATTGAATGCAAGAAAGCAAAAACAACTTTCAACAATATGAAATATTAATATCTTTAACACACTGTCAGCCTATTTAACCTATATAATCTGTAAATGTCTAGGACTTTTTCTTTTATAGTCATGAAACTGTTATCTCTGTTTTCTTTACTACTACTACTGCCATCATAGATTATCCCTAGGCAAAAGCAGCTCTCCTAGATCTTACTATGACAAAGTCTAGAAAATCAATATCTGTGTCTATCTATATACATATATATGTATATATATATATTCTCTCTGTGTGTGTGTCTCTCTCTGTATGTATATGTTTCCGTGTCTATATACATATCCATATATATGAACATATATATGTTCATTAAAATTGAATTGTTTGATATTGTCAAAATCAAAAAATGAAAAGCTATATAGATTAATAATGTGTTTTAGAATAGGTACCACTGAATGAAGACTGCAGTGTCTGAAGGGAAGAGACACTAAAATGCATTGATTGTGCTACTGTGTACTGTTATGAATTTTTAAAGCGTTAGTCCATTTAATTATCAGTGTGACCATTCAGTGTAATAAAACAAGATGGAAGTAATTGTTTTTCTAACACAATTGAATTATTTCATGCAAAGTATAGATGTGCATGTGTGCATGTACACAGCATGCATGCCGAGTGAGGGCAGCATGGATGTCTGTGCTACTCTTCCTAGTAGAAGAGAATCATGAGTTTGGCCCAAAGACATTTAGAAGGTTGCAGAGCATGTGGCAGAGACCACCAGATGACATAATCAGACCCCTCTCTCTCTCCAAGCCTGAGAGGGGGCCGACTATGCATCAAATAAAGTGACTTCTTCCAATAACCCAGTATCTTCAAGGGTTAATCAGAAAAAGAAGCCATGAACTGTGTATTAATATGAAAGGGGATAAAGATGACTATAAGAAAATAATGTGAGAAATCTAGAAATTTTAAGAAGAATAAGGATATGATTTTGGAAGTTTTGAGTTAAATTTCCCCATATGTTCAAGGGCAAGAATGATTCAAGTAAAAATCTGGTCTCCTGTAGAAATTATTATTCTCATTAATTACACATGACCGAGTTGAAGCTTAAAAAATATAAATTCCTTTCTCACAAACAATTTAGCTAAAAACTAGGAAAAAATGGAATTTGGAAGTTAAGTTGATCATACTGACTCCATAGTTCTTTTCATACAGAATATATAGAAAAGCAGAAATTACTTTCTTATGAAATGTTTACAACATAAATCCAGATGTGAGTTTTTCACATTGTCTGTGTTGTTATTGAAGTGCCACCAATAAACTGATCTGTTGAAAGAATCTTCCAATAGTACTTGGTTAATAATAATATGTTTTACAATTAGCACCACTGAATGAATATTGCTCAGGTTACCTGAGCACACAAAGCACAGGTGCATACAATCACAAGCAATACAAGAAATATTATCTCAATATATCATTCCTAATGACAAACTGCCAAAACAAAGGTATGCACACATACACACATATATATACATTTATATAATATGTGTATATATAATAAATAGCATTTTTTTCAATGATTATTCCTATATCTGAAATAACTTAATTCTGAATGTTGTATAGGCATTATAAGAATGTTTAAATGCTAGGTAAAACTCAGAAAACAAATGTTAGTCATATATATTCCCTGTATTACTTGAGTGTATTTTCCTTTGAATGCTATATTTTTAGTATTTTTAGCTTGTCTCAAAATTACCTGTTAAGAACATTTTTACTTTCTTCTGCAACCATCTTAAGTGCTAAAAGAAAATAGTATGCAGGAAAATCCAGTTTATAATATGCACACACGCATGATTTTTCAAAGCATTTAACTTCCTATAATTTTGTTTCATTCACGTGAGTATTTTCTCTTCTTGACAATTTGGTCACTTTGTTATGCTACAACATCATCAGAAAATGCATTGTACATTACTTAATTTATGCCATTTTTGAGGCTTATCTAAGGAATATTTCCTTAAGAATGACCACAGTTTCTCATTTTAATTGAGGTTAGTAATATGACCCTCAGCCTTTCAAAGTGCTCACTAAATACACTCTTTGAACTAAGGCAGATGTAAATATATACACGCATTAGAAATTATACAGATAAATTCTAAAGGAAAGACCTGCCAAGTATTAAAGGATCTAAAATAACTTATTTGAAGATGATGGAATTACTTAAAAACCAAGCCAAACAAACAAAGAAAACAACAACAACAAAAGAAAAACACCTACATCAGGCATCTGACCCTTTAGAATAAACAGAGGTGAAATTAAGAATATCTAATCTTTTCTTTTCTCATATTTTACACCACTTATGTATTATTTATATTATAGAAATGAGAAAAAAAATTGTTCCCTAACAATTCTTCTGAAAAAGTCTATCAAATTACTTGTTTATTATTTTGTCTAGCCCATCAATTTTCTAAATGTAATATCAGTATAATAAAATTCACCTTTAGGGAGGTTTTAACAAAAACCATATAATTTAACTACATAGATGAATGAATGTTAAGAGACTAATGGTTTTTAAAAAAAATTCACATTTCACTTTTAGAAGTCTTTCCTAAAGTCAATCATTTATTTATTTATTAATTTATTTTGCCTTTACTTGGGTATATGTCAACATTTGTTAGCTTTCTTACAACTTGAGTAGTTTGATATTATTGACATGGTCAAGGGAGCAAAGCTAGTTCTTGGGTAAGTATTTACTCCTCTTCATCCTGGTCAGAAAAAGAAGTACAGTTAAACCAAATTCCAATGTTCTTATGTATTTGTGTATGGTTGATTTAGATTCTGACAACACAGGACAGGGGGGCATTAGGATTCTGGGGTTAGATGAGAATATCTAGATTCTACAACTCACTGTCTCATACCCTTAACTTACAGAGTTAAGACTCACTTTCCTCACCAATACAATGAAAGTGATAATCTTTGTTTTATGGGTTTAGGATGATGTTTGAATAAAATAATCCACATTAGGGTCACCAGGGTGGCTCAGTCTGTTAAACTATCTTTGGTTCAGGTCATAGTCTCAGAGTCCTGGCATTAACCTGGCATGGGGCTGCGTGGTCAGTGGGGAGTCTGCTTTCTCCTCCCCCTCTGCCACCCACCCCCCACTTGTGCTCTCTCTCAGAGTATTTTTAAAAAAATAATCCATGTTATAAGACAGTAAATACAATAACTAACATCAGAAGATACATTTATAAATGTAGATGAGAACCTGTATACATTTCTTTGTAATGACAACTTAAGAGGTAAATGCAAACTTATTCTGGAACTCAGAATTGGATGAAGGTGGGCTGTCTGGGAGGAGAGGAGAAACCTCTTACTGACATCCCAGGAAGGGCTACTGTTTCTGGGAATAACTCAGGATGAGTTGGACAGTTATATTTTCATTAAGGAGAGGAAAAAGAGGACTAACATTCACTTCTGAATTGAGAAGAGCCATTCTTAAAAGTGTATACATTCAGTCCTAGGAAGGAACTTCTGGTGTGGAATGAGTCATCCAGTAGACAATCTCAGCACTCAGCACAGAGGCTGCTTGCACAGGAAAGAGCGGTATTAGTTCTCTGGATGAGTGCCATGGACTGCTGGGGAGTCCCTACACAGTAATTCCTCTTGACAGGGGTTTTGATTCTAAGCATTCACAATCACTGGGAATGATTACATGTCTCTTCAGTGGCCTAAGAGAACAAAAGATATTTGATTTCATATCAAATCAAATAGGGGTGATGGGAGGTTTTAATTCTCCACGGGGATTACTAATGTTACTCTAACAAAAACACCAATTTTATAGACAAGCACGGACTTCTTGAGTGAGGGAGTGTGACTCAAATGAGAAATTCTAGCAAGGAATGAGGGAAAGCTAGTGTATGTAAAATGGTAGCTGGCGTTCACGAGAATATAGGGCTCATGAGAAACACTTTGCAAACCTGTAAGACATACTGAACCATATAAACTATAATTTATAAGGTGCAATATTTGTTATATATGTCTACTTAAGAAATGGGCATATAGTTACCATATAGATATAATTTCAAACATATTGCTAACTCAGAAGGTGATTTTAAAAATATTCAGATCAAACTAACAAAGAAGCCACATCATTTTTCTAAATCTAAACCTAATAATAATTAATATGGAAATAGCAGCTAAGCCGACCTTTACCTTTTTTTTTTCCCCAAGGAACACAGTTGTGGGTTTTGTTTTGTCTTTTTCCTTCTAGTCTTGTTACCACTAAATTCTACCGCTTGGAAGAAAAGATTGAGAATGTTCTCAGAAATCTGACTCAAGGCGATAATATTAAAGGAAGAGACTCTGATTAAGCCCTAATTGTGCTATTTGGGGAAAATTAATTATATTGCAATAAATATAAAGATTAAGATTAGCAAAGCTTTATGCCCTGGGCTATGTAAACATAGGGTAACATTGCCATAAGGTATCTTTGGAGGCTTTCTAACTGGTTTATTCAGAGTTAGTCTATATTCCCTTGAAATTTCCCAATAGAAGAAAATTATATATTCAGGTCCATAAGGAATACATGGAAACAAAACAAACCTCTCCTTTGAGTATAAAAAGACTCATTTATTTCAATATAATGTCAATGTGCTGTTTGCAATCAGAGGGCTGATTCACATTTGTTATGGAATTTATAGTTTGGAAAATCACAGAAACACATAGAAATCTGCTCCTAATTATTCATTGTATCAATGCCAAAAAATATAGGAAGTGCAGGAAAAAAACAAAGAGGCACGGTACTTTGTTTCAGGCATATATTTGAATTCATGGAAAAGGTAAAAAAAAAATCTACTTACTCTGAATATTCAATTCTTTGTTTACTGGTCATAGAGCAACTGGATGACATTAATCATATTACACTGAAATTAACTTAATAACTTACTTAATTTTTTCACTTTTATTATAAAATAAACACTTCAAGACTGAATAAAATCTCAGGTCAATGGATATTTTTTGTACATATAAAATCATGTATAATTTTGGCTGTATTGGGAAGGGTTGATTTAACAGAGAGCAGGCAAAGGCACTAAAGACCCAGCATCTAGGTTTGAATAAGACATTAAGATTCAACAGAAAGATAAAAAGTAAGATATTTAAAATCTTGTTTGTTTTTTGTTTGCTTGTTTTGTTTTTAAGTGTTTATCTGCATCATGCCTTATAGTTTTACAGGAACACAATATAAGCCACAGTGAGTAATCTATTTATAACACTAATTATTTATAACACTAATTATAAGGGAAAGCATAGGAAAAACATTTTAATGCTGAAGGAATTGTGAGTTACTTTCATTTGGAGGATGGGAAAATTCTCATGAATCACATGGAAGATGAATTTTCCTTAAGAGAGAATTCAGGCCTAATTTCTTGATATGGAAAATAGGAGGAACGGCACAGAGAGAGGTACGGTAGTGGGCAAATGTGTGTGCTTAAGAGAATGGAGAATATCACAACCAAAAAAACATGTAGTTTTCAAAAATATATTTTAAATATACTGATATTTGGAAATTTAATAATAGATTTAATTATAAAATTAAGAAAATAATTATTTCAGGAAGGTCTACATTAGTCATTTTGAAAAAGCCATTTTGAAATACCTTTGGTTTAATTATATGCATTTCTTGACCTGGAGATACAAGAGTGAATAAGGCAGCCAAATACTTGTGTCTCTTAATAAACTATATATTCTAATGGGGGAGAAAGACTGTTTCTCTAGCTGCGCATCTATGATTCATTTGCATGCTCATGTATCTATGAATGTGTGTGCATGCGTATCCACAGGTAAATAGGTAATGCATATTCCAATATTAATAAGTATCAGAAAGAACAAAACCCAGAAGGAAGATTGAAATTTTGTTTGGGAAGTAGAGACAGAAGGCATAAATGAGTCCAGAAACCTGACTGATACGAGAAAGGAGGTTTGCAAAGACCTGAGGAAAGAGGATGGAGACAGAGCACGCAAGGCTCCTAGGCCAGAATGAGTTTTGCATGTTAAGGAATGGAAACACAGTCCAGGGAGACTGGAACCCAGGAAACTCGAGGAGGGAATGATGAGATGAAGACTACAATTGAGGTAGAATCCAGATACCTCATCTTCGTAGATCATTGCCTGGAATTTAGAATTTCCTGTAAGAGCAGTTGGGAATTCATTGATTGGGATGTTCAGAAGTGGCAGTGGTATGGTCTCACTTGACTTTGTAGAAGATCATTCTGATTGTAAAGCTGGAAGCAGAGGATCAGTTTTTAAAAACCTACTGTTGCAAGACGGGTGAAAGTGGCTTCGATTAGGTGGCAGGGGGAGACATGATAAGAATTGATAAGAATCTCAAATTGGATTGTATTTGGAAGATGTCTCCATTAGGAGCCAAGGATGGATTGAATGTGAGATAGGAGGGAAAGAATGAAGAAACAATATTTTCTGTATTTTGATCTGAGCACCTCAGCGAAAATATATTTCTAGCCATTAAGATTTTTTTCCCAAAAGACAATTTAGGGAGTGGGGGAGCAATTATTCATAACATTCTTAACTGCTGCATTATACTTATCTGCCTCCTTCCAGACCACCTCTATCCCTCCCATAAATCTAAATGCTACTTGATCATCATTGCTTAGTATAAATATATCTTCCTACAGATTATTTCTCTGCAAGCCTACATAAGTATCTTTTAACACATTTACCTCTGTCTTAATTACTTAAATTTTAATTTAATAATTTAACAATTTAAGGTTTGCATCCCCAATATGAATGCTCCAGAAGGGCAGGGACTGTGTCTCTTATATTTACAAATTATTCTCAATACCAGGTACCTTGCAGAGAGTGGAAAGTCAATAACTTTTTGAGAACTACCAAATTTAAAGTCTTCTGAGCAACTATTCATACACTGACCTAAAAATCCTTGACTTATTTGCATTATTCACATTCACAAAAGGTTTATTTAGGATGCCTTTGCTATTTTGTCTGACAGACACTAGGATAGCATAGTAGCAGAAGCAGACATGATCCTTGTTATCATGCAAATCAGGTTCCATCAGAGGAAACAGGTACTAAACAAAAAAGCCCATAAAATAGCTTGACCTTCAGTCCACTTCAACTACCGTCTTCCATAGACACTGCTTTGAAACGCTTCACCTCCATAACTGCAGTTCTAATTCTCATTCCCAGACCATAAAATTGAGCCCTCCATCATTTCTATTCTATTGGTCTGCTCTGTGAATATACTGAGATATCTAGTATCTAGCACATGGTTGTGTCTCCCACTCTTAGAGGAGCACTTTGCTCCTGGTTTTTCTCCCCTGTTGTCTCTTTTCTTGATATCCCTTGGAGCTTCTCTCTTGCTTAGAGTTTTATTTCCTTCAGTTCTGCTTTGAGCCACAAATTCTTGGTAAACACCAATCTAGAATACACTTACGTATCTTTCATTCTCCATGACTATGGGAACAGTTGAACACTGAAGGATAATATCTTATAAAATTTTTAATTAGTGGCTTTGCAAATTTGTGGTTTCCCATATCCATTGGGATAAATATTGTTCAGTAGCCTCTGTATATTACTTACCACTCCCCTCTCATTTCTACCCCCTTTAAGAAGCTTTCTTAATATTGTTTTCTAGACTCTTAAAGATGATATTGCCTCTACTGTTTGGAATATTTGGCCTATCAGAGTGAAATGCTTAACTTATTACTCTGGTATAATCCTGTAGTCACAAAATTCCCCACTGCTTTCATTTCTATTCTAGAGGAGTGGATGGGTATTTTTCCCCTCTCTCACATCACATCACAGCATCACCATTCTTAAGGTTTGCCAAATGTTAATTTACAAATCTCTTACATTCTTCCTCGGTTCTTGAACTTTTATTTTTTGAATGACCATATCTTTTGCCACTAGACTAACTGCAGTAAAATGTATTTCATTGGGTTACATCTATGTACCAAAACTTCTGACATTTTCTTTAAGTCTTTAGTACGTTTCCCAATTTCCTTATCTGGTTACCTAAACCTCTCTGTAACTTTACTTAATGATAGCTATCAAAGTTGTTCTCTACACTCTTACTCTAAAATATGAACTTCCAATTCATAGATCCTTTGTTTTTTTTTCCCCTAATATTTTGTAATTTTTTGTTAAACAGCTACACTTGTTCCATTTCAAAACATTAGGAAAGGAATTCAAATCAAGATGTCCATATGGAAAGAACTCAAGTATCCATTGACTGGTGAATACACACACACACACACACACACACACACATCCCACTGTAACATTACTCAGCCATCAAAAAAGATGAAATCTTGGCATTTGCAACCATGTGGATAGAACTAGAGTGTATTATGTCAAGAGAAATAGGTCAGAGAAAGATAAATACTGTATGATTTCACTTATATGTGGTATTTTAAGAAACAAAACAAATGAACACAAGCGGGGGTGGGGGGTGGGGAAGAGAGGAAAACCAAGAAATAGATTGGTAACTATGGAGAATGATCTGTTGGTTAGCAGAAGGGAGTTAAATAGGACATGAGGATTAAGGAGGGCACTTGTGATGAGCACAGGGTGTTGTATGTAAGTGATGAATCACTGAATTCTATATCTGAAACTGATATTACAATGTATGTTAACTAAATGAAATTTAAATAAAAATTTGGAGGGAAGAGTCAGTTATGTGAAAGGCATAGCATTAACTTCTGAGGATAAAATAATGAATGAGGCAGGTCTGTTCCTTACCATTGTTAGGCTTACAGAAGCAGATGGTTACATTCCAACAATTGAATACTATGATATGCAGGTACAGAGGGCTATGGAACACGTTGGAAGGGAATGGAACTCAGATGAGAGGATAAGGTGGGATGTCAAAGAAGGCTGGGAAGTTTAAATCCCAATTAAATTAAGGGCTACAATATAAGAAGAATGTATTAAATGAAAGAGAGATGGCAGTGAGGCAACACCAGTGCTTTCCAAGATGTTTAAGAGAATAGGGTTGATTTAAAACCAACTTTGGCTGAAATGCAGAGCTAAAGGTAAAGGATGAAGTTGAACAAATAATAATGTTATTGCATTGTATGTTACGGAGTTCGGATATTAAAACGAAAGCATAGGGATGCTCTGAAGAATTAAGAAATAATAGAGTCAGATTTGTCTATTTATATCAGTCAATTTTGCTTTATGGTAGAGAAAGCTTCTAGGGGCTTAGAAATGGGGGCAAGAAGCTGAATTAAGAGGAATTCATATTAAAGGTATTAGTAGCATAAATCAGGGTAGAGACAATGGGGCTTTAAAATACTCTACCTTGAGGTTATATGAAACTTAATTTTACCATCCCTCTTGTTTAGGAATTTATATCCTGTCTGGTGAATCTCTAAGAAGGGTATAAAGTATGTAGCATATCTTACACGTATTTGCCCTCTTTGTTTTCCACAAAACATCTCATAATGCTACTATATTTACATGCCCACACTCCAAGAAACGCTGACAGAGTATTGTTCAGCAATGAATAAATACTCAGGTATATATGTGCAACAATGCAAGTACTTGCTTTATAAGCCCAAGAGAACTTGGATGGATATTAGGCATTTATTACTACTCTCCCCTCCATAAACACAGCATATTATATTTCTCAAAAATACAACATTGAAGGCAATACTACAACCAAGTATTCTTAAATATCATTTCTTTGTTCAGTGACTTGTGTGTTATATTTGTAAATACTTGGATTGATATAATTTCCCTAACTAGCTCCCCTGGAGGGTAATTTCTTTTTTTTGTCAGAAACGCTAAATGATAGTTTGGTGGCATCATTCAAATTTTTTTTAAAAAAAGAATTATTCTGATATTAATCCTCATTTGAATATGGCACCAAAAATTCAGTGGCAGTATCATATTTGTCATGCATAGAGGTTGACTCTTCCTTCTGGATTCTTGTTAGAGAAGCAGCTGGAGGATTTAGTGGGCAAACTTCAACTCATTTCAAGCAGACTTTGGAAGTTGCTTTCCCCCTTTAATTCTCTGATGATAAATGTGGTATAATAACAGTTGACAGCAAGATGGAAAGAAAAATATAAATACATAGAATAAACTACTCATAGACAATCTGATCAATGCATGTGTCTGTGGCTAAGAAATCATTTCTCCCTTGATGCAAATTTAGTTCATTCTATCCCAGTGAAAAATAATCTGACATCATTAGTCTTTCTTTACCTGGTAAAACTGACATAGCATATGTGAGAGAATTCAATTTCCTTCTTTAGAAGGAACTGTTATACAGAGATCAAATCAACTGTCAATGGGAATGAATTCTTTATGCAAATACTTCCCATTTGATAAATACTGTAGAAAAAAACATTTTAAATAATTCATTTAATTATGTATGGATAAAATATACTTTTGAAAATCTTATGAAATATATTCCTTTTTTAAAAGCAGTGGTATTTCAGTTTTCTTTCAATAGTTAAAATACAACAAAGGGAAAAATAATTATCTTGCTTATCAATGAATGAAAGATAGACTTGAATCTATAATTAGTGGGCAATTAATAGCTTGGGTGCAGTAAAAGAAGTTCAGTGTTTTGTTAGAATTTCAATTTTAAAGAAGTAAGAACTTCACTACCCAAATCAAGCATGTTAAATATCAATATTTAAAGGGTGTAGATACCATATTCAATGTGTGTAGGAATGATCTACAAGAAGTCAGTATAAGAGGATCTGGAATTGCAAAGAACTTGGAAAGCCTATGTTGTAGTCTCTCCTCTTTTCTGAAACTAGGTAGAGAATTACAAATGCACTTTTACTGTAATTTAAACTATCAAAAAATAAAAGTGATATAGCTACAAATGAGTTAAAAAAAGCATGTGTCATAAATTCTCCATACATTATAAAATACTCTCTGTACCACATGTGATAATGTCACAATTTGATTTGATTGAATTGGGTCTCATATGCAATATCCCTAAGTATATATATAAAGCTCATTTTACAGAAATCCCTACTCCTCATCTATATGCAACAAAGCAGCCTGCCATTTTTCTATCGGTTATGACATTTAAGCATTCATATTTCAATATAAATATAAATTTTGTATGCTGTCATATTGTTACAGTTATGTAGGAAAAACAATAAAAGGGCACATTCTTAGGAAATGAATGGCTGTGCTTAGGGATAAATAAATGATCATGTTTGAGGTAAACAGTGAATAATAATAATAGAATAGGTCGGGTTATGTCAGAGGATAGAAAACCTTGGATTGGAGACTAATTTTTATCACACGTGACGACAGATCAGGTTTGTTTGTTTTATCCAGGGGTTTCAGCATCAAAACTGTGTCGGAGGATGAATATTTGTATTCAGCTCCTGGAGAAAGTCAACACAGAATAAGAAAGGGGAAAAGCAGGAGAATCAGAGGTTGTTGCAATAGTTACAACAACAGCAATAGAGTACACTGAGAGGCTGAATGAGATGCGCGAGGCGTGCTGGCAGTGGAACTGACAGATTGGATATGATGCGAGCAAACAAAAAGAAGGGTGTCAGAGAAATTCAGCCTGGGTAAGAGGGATAAGAGTGTTTGCTTCTTCTAGTTCTTGATTTCCATGAGAAGTGATTTACCTCCCCCTCTCATTCTAACCTGCTCCGCTCTTGAGAAGTAGAGTTCTTTATCTTGTTTGTAAATTTACAAAGTATAATTTGGCAAACTTGTCACAGCTCCACTCACTTTTCCCCTGAGATCTGTGCATCTGCCAGCAGGGGCCTGCTCAGCTGCTCCGGCGGGAGCGTTCAGTCTGCGGAAGAGAGATGTCAGCACTCCTGGGATGGGTCTGGCCAATTCTGTGGTCAGGATTTTCAGGACCATTAGGCTCACACATTGCAAGCCATGTCTTTCAACCTGAATTTTATCAGTGGAAGAAAGAAAAGCCTTTGTTGTTGTTGTTGTTGTTGTTAAAATTTGTTATAATTCCAGCTGGGAAGAGGAATCCCATTTAGATGGGCCCCACCTGCCCCCCAAAGACACCAGGAGCAGTGTCAACATTTACTCTCCTGTAGGTCAGCTTACCATCGACCAATTTCATCCTTACCTTTTAGAAACAAACCATTTCAAGTTAGATCTTGAAATGCCTTTTAATTTAATGAATTACATGGAATTGTGAAGGTGCTATGGGAATCACAGAAGGATGTTATGAAGGGGAATAACATATTTATTTCAGCTTCTTTCTGCCAGTAATATGTAGTTGGCAGCCAAGGATCAGAGCTAGTCACTAGCTCTGGAGTCATGTGGACCAAATCCCAAAGCCCATCTCTAACTCTTATTGGCTACGAGGCTATAGAAAAGCATCTAAGACACATGATGCTCAGTTTATCCAGCAATATGATGGGGGTATTGTGACATCTCATAAATCGTAAGGATTAAATGACATAAGTGTAGCACTTAGTGCAGAGCTGCATATACAGATTAAATTAAAGACAGTAATAGTGAATAGAATAAGTCAAGCTGAATGTAGGAGGACAGGTAGGAAGCTAGTGTCATAAATCAGAGTAAAATTGTTTTAAATATATTAGCAAGGGTGAATAATGAGTTCAATTTTGGTTGTACCATGATTGTAATATTGGTGAAATATTTCATAATAGATGATAAAGGATAGAAGAATGTTACAGGAAACATAGACCCATAGAGATACATAGTAATAAGCTTAAAACCTACGGATTGATGTAAGAGGACCGAGGAAATGAACATAACATGAGAAGAGAATCAAAATGTTTCCCTAGAAAGAAATGGAAAGTGAGAAAGAGAAGCCAAAAAACGTGTCTCCACAAGATTTGGGCGCTTAGCACATATTACCTAAACAACGAATGCATTTTTCAGTGTAGCCTTTAACATCAGTTGCAAAGTAATTATATTTGATGCCGACAAAATGTAGTGATCAAATTAAAGGGTAAAACATATTTAGTTACATATACATTTTCCTTCTTACATACTCAAGCTCTTTCAGTAACTTTCTAATATCAAATTGTTACTTTCTATGGGACTAATACCAAATCAACCCATTTTGCTGGATATTGCAGTTGGACAAAAAAAGTAAGATTAAAAAAGCTGGAAAAATGGTGCTTTTCACATTTATTAATTTGTGTTGTGCAATTAAATGGCAATTTTTTTCACTCTGTCTTAGGCTCTAAAGACAGACAAAAGGAGAAGACCATGAGAGCAAGCATCAATATGATTTATACTCAGCTAATAAAATGTCTTTTTTCCCTCTTTTATTTGCTTCTGGAAATACTGAAGTTTATTGTTAATTCAGGAAAAGAGAGTCAGAAATAGTATGAAGTATCCAGACATTAGTTAATATCCCAATCTTTTATCATTTGAGGGCACTTACTAAGTAATCTCCATTTCATACATCTATGTTTAAATTTATATACATATTCTTGCAAATTTTACAATATTATATTTTTATATTTAATTGTAATCTTGAAATTATCTTTTATTTATAACTTATTTCCTTAAATAGGTAATAAGCTCTTTTAAAATTAATGCCCTAAGGAATACATGGTATTAATATATTTAATTTACCAATGTTTTAAAGCATTAATTACTAATTAATTGCATTTTCTATGTGACAGACACATGGATATTTGAGGAAAAGCATAGGTAGGGAATTTAAAGATAAATGTAGGTATTTTAAAAATATGTGGACATAATCAAACATATAAATATATATATATATATACATTTTTTGCAAGAAAGTTCTTGGCTATCATATAAACAATGAAAAATAATTGTATTAATGTTTGACATGGAGAAAAGTACAGAGCATACTTAGATATTCCTTGTGAGAAAATGATTTAATAAATCCCTTTATGAAAGAAAGGAAGTGATACAGACTAGGAACAATAGACATGCATAAACTCTGGTTCCATAAAACCAATTGAGATCTTATCCTTAAGAAAGAGTTCAATATATAGAAAATAAATCATACTCAAAGATAATTACTTCAGGATTTTTTAGTGCAGAACTTAGAGAAAATTAAATATGGACTATAGGGATTCGCCTATAATATAATGCAAAGTGAGAGAAGCAAATATCGATTTCTGCCTATTGTATGCTGTCAACCACAATTCATAGACAAAAGCTACAACAAAAAAGAATAAAGGTAATCACCCCAAACTCCTATCAAATACATATGTCATTACATGTTTATAATATATATAATACATGTATATATAAATGTATGTGTGTATAAAATATACACATATGTAAATATATGTATACATATGTGTACATGTATAAATGTAATATACATTTATATATACATATATATTAAATGTATATATTTAAATGCATATATATTATATTATAAAATGTATATATATGTATGTGTACATATATACACACATTTCTACGTATATATGCAGAAATAGCATAATTTTAACAGAAATAGACTTCTAAAATTAGGGAGACAGTTAAATAAACATTGTGTTTGAAATGAGACAAGAATACATTGTGAGGTAGTTCTTCATCTCTCCTTCTATTCATCATCTACAATCACGGGTCTTCCTAAACCCCTCTCCTTCCCCACACCACCTTTTTTTCCCCTGATATTCAATTATCAGTGTATTGTACCAATTAGATGGCCAAGCTAAAAACCTGTGTGCTACCTTTTCTTTTTTTTACTATTTCAAATTAGTTAACATGTGTGATCGATCTTTTTTTTACTCTGCCTCAAACTTGACTTTTTTTCAAATCCACTGGTGTCACTTTAGTTTACATGCATATACATATACACATATATATACATATTTAAGATTTTATTTATTTAATCATGAGAGACACAGAGAGAAGCAGAGACACAGGCAGAGGGAGAAACACGCTCTCTGCGGGGAGCCCAATGCGGGACTCGATTCCAGGACCCTGGGATCATGCCCTGAGCCAAAGGTGGATGCTCCAAACCACTGAGCCCCCCAGGTGCCCCACTTTAGTTGCTTATCATCTCTCACCAAGTCCTGGCTAAACCTCCTTATTCTTCTCTCTGTCACATAAACCCCACCTCCTTCACAAACCTAATTTCTACAATATTGTCAAAGTGATTTTCTAACAACTTGGAACTATTATTAATTTTTTGGTCCTATTCTTTCAATGACCCCTTATCATCAACTGGATAGTATCTAAACCGATTAGCATGATGTAGGTGGTTGTACCTTCTGTCTCTTCCGAACACCACACGTACAGTCTATCTGCAATAAATCAGTGTAATTCATTAAAGCCACGCCCTTTCACAATTGTGTCTCTTTGTAAATGCTAGACCTAGACCCTCTTCTTGGTGTGGCCCTCTTCGGATATGACCCAGGTCATATTTATTCCTCTAGTCTCACAAACTATCATCTCCTTTGGCCACCTTTTTAAATTAAAAAAAAAAAAAGAACTTAAAAGATACTCAGATAAAGTTATTAGAATATTGGTTCATATTTAGGTAGACCAAAGAGTACTAGTTGTGCAACCATAATAAGCTTTTTATCTAAGTCCTAGTTTCTTTACTTGCAAAAAAGAAATAATACCGCTGTTGCTGACCTGCTGACTCTCACCACCATCCCACCTGTCCTGCTCTAAGCTCTGATTTTTCTCTAACAGCAGTGAGTCACCATCAAGTGTGAGTTGCTCTCAAGAGAATTTTTAGTAATGTCTGAAGACCTTCCTGGAAGTCACAAACTTGCGAGTATTACTGGCATCTAATAAGTAGAAATCAGGGGTGCAGACAAACATCCTACAATGCACAGGAAAGCCCCCCATAACAAAGAATTATTTAACTCAAAATATAAATAGTGCTGAGATTGAGAAACCACGGTCTAATAATCAATCATAGATATCCCAGGCACTGTGCTAGTTCTAAAGTATCACATATGGCATTCTCCTGGATGGGTATTTGTCCCGAATATGTGTAGCTTAAGTTGATATAATTGGATTTACATGCAGAAATTATACTTGAGAATAGAGTCTCCCTCACATCCTCTCCATTCACCTCCAATCCCGTTCTCCCTCCCTCTTCCTCCCATCCCCCTTTCTGCATTTTCTACCCTCTTACTGAAGGTCGATGAGAAGGCTTGTAGATCTGATAAATACCAACACTCACTTCAAGGCTGCAAAGGGAATCTCTTATAGCAGATGCGATAGAGAAAAGTGATCAGGAGAGTGTGAGGTTTCTGACGACCTCACTGATTTCATGAGCTATCTCCCTTCCTAGACTAAATGCTGTAAGACAGGTCATTTATTTGTTCACCATTCAATGCACAGAACAGCATCTGGCACATATTAGGTGATATGTAAATGGTAATTGTTTTATTGTTTTGTCTTTATGTTTTCTTTTCACTAAAGAATAAGTTATTTAGGAGTTTTCCTTTTTCCATCACAATATAAAATATCAATTGTTCAATCATCATATACATATGTGTGTGTGTGTGTATATATCAGCATAATACAAAGTTCATTTTAAAACCCATAAAAATCATGTATGTGTTGTGTACATATATATCAGAATACCTGGCTTCTAGGAGCGTCTGGGGGCTCAGTCCATGAAGTGTCTGACTTTGGTTCAGGTCACGTTCTCAGAGTCCTGGGATTCAGCTCTATGTTGGGCTCCACACTCAGTGGGTAGTCTGCTTGTCCCTCTCCCTCTTCCTTGGCCTCTCCCCCTGCTCATGTTAGCTCTCTCTCTCTCTCTCTCTCTCTCCCTTTCTCAAGTAAATAAGCAAAATCTTAAAAAAAAAAAAAAATACCTGGCTTCTAATCTTGGGCTTGTCTATTTTATATCACATCACAGTGTTCACACATGCAGGACATGTTTCTTTCTTTCTTTTTTTTCTTTTAAGCAATGTATTCCAAGTACCTGGATGAAGAAAAGCCTGGCATATACTTGGCCCTCCATAAATTTTTACTGGATTAATAAATATCACTTAACCTTTCCGAGCCATGTTTGTTTCTGTAAAATAAGGCTAATAACACAGTTTTATTAGGATCCGTTCTATTAATTAAGGTAAGCTAAGCGTTAGACACATTACAGGTACTCAATACATATTAATTCCTTTTCTGTCTTTATTTTTGCAAACAATTTTCTGCTTGAGAAACATCTCAGACAGCTGGATGCTAATCAAGTGTGCTAAGTAGGTCAAATTTTCCCATAATGAGAAAAAGCCCAAAAGGAATGACAGACACAAGAACGAGTAAAATTTGCTGATGCTTAGATGTGTTTTAATAATATGTAAATATGTATTAAAGCAATAATTTTATTTAAATATAAATTATAACTTAATTTATATTTAAAAATATATATGTAGCCACAACTTGAGAACCATAGATTTAGAAAAGAAACATTATCTTCACATTACATTTTCCAAGTCAAGAACAACCGACTCTTGTAGGATATCTAATCAACCTTTCAAACAAGTTATGTACAACTCTCCAATTCATAAAAGCAAATACCCTTATGAATGAATTATAGTTGTTTGGTATTATGAAGAATTTTAAGATGAGATTCATTAGCATATGCTGTATATGTTAATATAGTTGTATCTCACATAATAAATGTAGAACATAACAGATGCCAGCTAAATAGTCTATACATCTTTGCATTCTCAGTAATGAAAATTTTCCATCGACCTATTTAACTACTTTCAATTTTAAAAATCAGGAACAATTTCTGAGTTTGTTTTATAGATAAATGAAATCTTAATTTCTGGAAAATCTAGTATTGAAAATTTTTGTATCTTTAAAAAACAATAATTAGAAGAATCCCTGCAATCAAGATTGCAAATTTGTCCAAACATTTCCAAAAAGCGGCACAGTAATAACAATGGATGGTTACCTAATATCACGCTATATATAACATAATCTACATATATTTCCATATATAATAGTCATGACATTTCCCAATATATTATGTGGCCCACGGGAATTAATATTCTCCATTTTCAAGGAAAAGATTCAGCTATCAAATATTTGTCATTTTTTTAAGATATATTTATTTATTTATTTATTTACTTTTTCTTGAGAGACACAGAGAGAAACAGAGAGGCAGAGACATAGGTAGAGGGAGAAGCAGGCTCCACACAGGGAGCCTGACGTGGGACTCAATCTTGGGACTCCAGGATCATGCCCTGGGCTGAAGGCAGACGCTAAACCGCTGAGCCACCCAGGGATCCCTCAAATATTTGTTAAAGGTTTATTTGACCACTTGTCAGCAGTATACACTTTCTAAACGGAATTATTTTTAATATAACAAGTATGTAAGTTGGATTTATGACTAAGCAAGAGGTTTATTTTTTAGCATTTTATTTATTTATTCAGGAGAGACACAGGCCGAGGGAGAAGCAGGCTCCATGCAGGGAGCCCGACGTGGGACTTGATCCTGGGACTCTGGGATCATGACCTGAGCCAAAGGCAGACACTCAACTGCTGAGCCACCCAGGCATCCCTAAGCAACAAGTTTAAATCATGTTTCTTGCTTCTATTATCTATGTGACTGAGCAGCTACAAATATCGCTATACCTGACTTCTCTGGTCCGTAAAACAGGGATAAATATAGTGTCTGTCTTATAAAGTCTTTGCATGAAATAAGTCATTTCATTCTTGGAAAGCACACATAAAAATGTCTGGCAATCATAAATGCACGTTCTAAAGCTAATATTAAAATTATTATTATTTCAAGAGTGTAATAAAATTATCTTTTTAACACAAAACTGTTACTGTTTGTCCATTTCACATCTACACATTTTTAAAAAGATTTTCTGTATTTATTTTAGGGAGAGAAATAGAGGAAAATAGAAAGTGAGTGGAAAGAGGAGCAGAGGAAGAGAGACAAGCAGACTCACACTGAGTGCTGAGCCCTGCACCGGGCTTGATCTCTAGACCCTGAGGTCATGACCTGAGCTGAAACTCAGAGTCAGATGCTTAATTAACCGAGCCGCCCAGATACCCCTTGACAACTACACATTTTATTTGCACCAAAATATATCACTTTGTCGAAAAACAAAGTTTATTGATCCAGAAGGGCCTTTCGTACTCTAATGCGGTAGCTCTTAAGAAATCACTCAAGACCTTTATAAAATTTCATGTTTCTGCTCGCTTTTCTGAAAGGATTTGATTCAGAAAGTACTATGCAAGTTTTTATCTATACTATTCAACTGCCTGGTTGGATAGTATATGTGCCGTTCAACCAGAAGAAAAAAAAGTATATATATATACATATATATATATATACACACACGCTGCACAGATTCTATAATTTCTACTTAATTTTAAAGACTCCTGGGATCCCTGGGTGGCGCAGCGGTTTGGCACCTGCCTTTGGCCCAGGGCATGATCCTGGAGACCCGGGATCGAATCCCACGTCGGGCTCCCGGTGCATGGAGCCTGCTTCTCTCTCTGCCTAAGTCTCTGCCTCTCTCTCTCTGTGTGACTATCATAAACAAATAAAAATTTAAAAAAAAAAAAAAAAAAAAAAAAAAGACTCCTTGTTCATTTTATAGGCTTTTGTCCTTCTTTTACTGTGCTTAATAACTGTTTTCTTTAACTTTTGTATATCTGCAGAGATGATAACCCTATCTCTTATTCTCTTGGCTCTCACTTAGGTTCTCTTATTACATTATGTGAACAATATATATTTTTTTAATTTGGAGTTATATTTGATAATTTTTTTCTCCTAGGGAACTGCAAAGAGGCCTAAAGTAAATGTTTATAAAGAAAACCTTTGGGGCAGCGTGGGTGGCTCAGCGGTTTAGCGCCGCCTTCAGCCCAGGGCCTGATCCTGGAGACCCGGGATCGAGTCCCATGTTGGGCTCCCTGCATGGAGCCTGCTTCTCCCTCTGCCTGTGTCTCTTCCTCTCTCTCTCTCTCAGTATATCTCATGAATAAATGAATAAAATCTTTATAAATATATATATATTAAAAAATTAATAAATAAAAGTAAAGAAAACATTTGTACTGTTTGCCTTTACCTGGCAGTACCATCCCCAATCCCATTTAAAATGGAATCACTGAGGCTTTTCATATTGTGGCTGTTGTGTGAATTAAAACCAGAATTTCAGTGGAAAGACAGTTTGTAATGATAATTATTTTTTTTGTAATGATTATTTTTAAGAGTATTTTCTTCTTCTCTACCTATTGCGAAGATTAAGGTAGACAGTATACTTACAGCTTCCTCCGGAATAAAATTATATTTTTACTGCATTGAGGTCATGGCTTTTGATAGTCAACATTAGGTAAGAGCGTTCTATCAGATGCTCCTTTTTAACAAGCACTTCTTGCCTAAAATAATTGCAAATATGAAAGTTCAATATCGCCAGATTTGGCCAATGCTTACTGATCAACTGGTGACCTCAGAGATTGTTTACAATTTTGAATTCCCACTATTAATTTGCTTTTGACCTATGAAAATTGTTGTGTTTCTTTGTTTGTTTTGGGGTTTTTATGCTTTTTTTTTTTTAATTTTTATTTATTTATGATAGTCACACAGAGAGAGAGAGAGAGAGGCAGAGACATAGGCAGAAGGAGAAGCAGGCTCCATGCACCAGGAGCCCGACGTGGGATTCGATCCCGGGTCTCCAGGATCGCGCCCTGGGCCAAAGGCAGGCGCCAAACCACTGCGCCACCCAGGGATCCCGGTTTTTATGCTTTTTAACTAATTGATTTACAATTACTGCTTTGGGTTGTATGTGATATTTGTAGCATTATGTTCTATTTGGATGATTGTTTATGTTATTTATCGCATTATACAGCCACAATTGAAAGTCACTCTTTTTCTATTTTAGAAATGTTCAATTCATTCATATCTTCTCATTTTTGGTATAATACTCCTTATACAACTGTAAAGATACCGAAATATTAAACTTGTTATGAATTAAATGTTTTAATTAAAATCACAGAATTTTAGACATAAACTAAGCAAAAATTCTATTCCTATTCAATATAAAATGTGAAAAGCAGGCCTTGGATTATTAAATAAATCATCAAAAATATCTTAAAGATATTTTGAGTGTTTTATAGTATGTGTGTAGAATGTTCAAATAATTTTTGAACCTATTTTCTAAATTATCATCAAGAGATAGTATTAAAGTATACTTGATCAGTGAAAAACCATTACATAAAACAAGTTTCAAGAGATGATTAGGGTAGCACTGTATGCCTCCGTATCACTTTTATGTCGGTTGTGCTAATAATGATCTCTATTTGAATAGCACTCTAGGGCAGCTAAAATAGTCATTTCTTAAAATAAATATAAACTAAAAACAACAACAACAAAAAATGTCTATGCCACAGTGAAGCATTTAAATGTGTTGTTGCTTAAAATGGTTAGTAATCAAAACTCATTTTATAGTAATTTCAGTATTTTTGAAAATTGTTTGTTATTTAAGTTTCTTATATAAAATCATCATCACTTTCTCCTCTATATTCTTGCATAAAATGCATAACACTATTATAAATAAGAAACATCTATAATAATGTGTCTATATTTCTATTTACATATAATTACATTGTTAATATAATAGAAAATTTTATTTTTACCCAGAAAGTGGGAAAATAATTCTACCTTAAATAAACATTTAAATTTTCCATACTTAAAAAAATTGCTTGATACTCTTGTCTTGAGTAAGTTCCTCAGTAAGTTCCAATGCTCAGTTTTGTTAAGTGCATTGTTATTTATATTTAAAGACCTCTCTATATTTATATAGATTTATGAACACATTTATAATTCTGTAATGAAGAATAACATGAGCTTTTTCTCCCTTCCCTTTTCCTAGTTTGATTGTATTATGTGAATACTTTATATCCACATATTGTAGTTTGATGAACTGAGAAGCTCAAATACAAGAATCAACCACAATTTTGCAAATATTATTGGTGTTTATTTTTATTTTAACAATATGTAATTTCCTCAGTTCTTCCTCTGAAGAATTCCTCATGCAAGAAATACCACAGAGGGAAAAAAAGAAAGAAAGAAAGAAAGAAAAAGAAAGAAAGAAAGAAGAAAGACATGAAAGCAAGAAAGATCAGGAAGGACGGCCAGGAAGCCGGCATTCCGTACTCTCACATTCCGTATACGAAGAAAGACCGAACGAAAGAACGAAGAACGAAAGAAGACACTCAAGCCCGTCCCCTACCTCCCTACTCCCGTCCAACCAAATGAAAAATACATAAACCCCAGAGAAATACCACAGAGGAGCTCGATCCCAGGATCCTGAGATCATGATCTGAGCCGGTCAGATATTTAACTGACTGAGCCACCCAGGCAACCCTACATTTTCCTTAATTTAAATGTCCATCCCTCTGGATATAAATTTAAATGTAATTAATGAGAATGATAGTACATTCTAGAAACCTCCTCTTTATAAAATCGCAAATAATTTTTTCATTGATTATTTAACATGGATATTATTATCCTAAGATCACAGATGATGCCACTGGGCTCAGGAATTTATATTTTCTGATTCTCAATATTTTTTCTATAGTGATAACCTCTCCCCTAAATATTAGATTTGTATTTTGAATTGCCCACTCAAAATCTCTGTTTAAATAAGTAATATTCACTCTAAAATGCAATTTCCCCTATTTGCTCTTTTACAGTCTTTCTTTGGTCAAGAAATAGCTAGCTGATTTCCGAGGTCGGAAACTTTGATGTTATCTTTGTTTCACCTCACACTCATCTCATATTAGACCAGCAGCAAATCTCATTGGATTTACTTGCAAATTACATTCAGAATCCAAGAAATTCTTCTCACCCCCACTGCTATCACAGTGCTTTAGCTGGCATCATTTCTCACCTCGTGGATAGCCTTTTAATAGCCTCCTACTTGGGTCCCTTTCTTTCAGCTTCCTCAACCTGCAAATTAGTCATCATAATAACACAGGTTCGAACTGCTCGAGTCCACTTCTATGTGGATCTTTTACAGTACAGCCCTGTAAATGTATTTTCTCTTCCTCATGAATTTCTTCAACATTTTGTCTTCAGTTTACTTTATTGTACGAATACAGGATATAATACATGTAACAAAATAAGTGTTCATTGATTGCTTATGTTATTGGCAAGGCTTCTGGGTCAATAGTAGGCTATTTCGTAAAGTTTGGACAGAGTCAAAAGTTACATACGGATTTTCGATTTTGCAGTGGGTCAACAACCCTAACTTCTGGGTTGTTCAAGGATCAACTGTGTGAATCTGTTCATTGTACTTCCCCAGGCAAAACATTCGGTGACTTTCTCTCACAGAAAGGGATAAACCCAGACTGTTCAGCAAAATGTAGAAGTCTCTGCAAGAGCTCATCTCGGGCAGTGCTCCAATATCATCTGTGTTCAGCTTCCTCTTCACTCTTCTCCAGTCACACAGACCATGTAGTAACTTCCTGACACATGCTGTATGCTTTTGCCTCAAACTTTTTCAATACCTTTACTCTTTGCTGTAGACTTACTTTTCTTGAATTGTCACATAACTAGCACACCTCACTTCATTCAATTCTCCACTCAAATGTCATCTTACGTGAGGGACCACCCAAAAAACTTCTAATACTAGGACATTTCCCTATCAGTTATCCTTGCTTACAGTTACAGTTACATTTAATATTTATTTCCTTATAGACTAGTCTCTATCACTAGAATGTTAGTTCCACAGAAAGAATAGAATATTTCTGGGCAGCCCAGGTGGCTCAGTGGTTTAGAGCCGCCTTCAGCCAATGGCATGATCTGGAGACCCGGGATCGAGTCCCACGTCGGGCTCCCTGCATGGAGCCTGCTTCTCCCTCTGCCTGTGTCTCTACCTCTCTCTCTCTCTTTCTCTCTCTGCCTCTCATGAATAAATAAATAAAATATTTTAAAAAGAATATTTCTCTTGCCTGTTTCTGAATATAGCAATATCCTAAATGTTAGTTCTCCCTAACTCTTAATGATTATTTGTTAATCATGTCAGCAGGCATCTCTCTCAAGATCCTTAATTAAATTGGCAAAGACCTTTTTTCATATATGGTAATATTTAAACTTTCCATAGAGTAGGTCCTAAATATCTTTTGGAGGGCCATTACTCTGTCTACTACATTGATTAAACACAAAGCATAACTATTAAATATAATAGAAACTTGACTCTTCTATTTAATATTTGTCTTTTTAAAAAAATATGTTAAGCTAACACACATATATATATATATATTGCTACACTGTCAAAAAGCACAAATACTCTAGAAAACAATTAGGCAGTTTCTTAGTAAGTTAAACAGACACTTACCATTTGACCTAGCAAAGCCATTACCAGGTTTTTACTTTGGAGGAATAAAAACTTATGTCCACGCAAAAGCCTGTACACAAATGTTTATAGTCGCTTTATTCTTATTCACCAAAAACTCAAAATAGCCTCAATGTCCTTTGGTGAGTAAATGAATACACAGACTGCCATATGTGGGAACACTATTCAGTAAAAAGATACAAACCATTGATATACAGAACAGAATAAATGAATCCCAAAGGCATTATGTTGATGATAGATGCCACTTTCAAATGCTCCAATACCTTATTATTCCATTCATATGACATTCTGAAAAAGGTAAAATGATAGGGAAAGAGATGGGATCAGTAGTTGCCTCAAAGTAGGGTTAGGCAGAGAGTGTGACTACAAAGAGTGATGAGCAAAGGCAATTGGGGTGGTTAAGGGATCTCCACTGTTTCCTGATAGTGAAGGTGGTTACACAAATCTATGAATGTGTTAAAACACATAAAACTGTACAGCAAAGAAATAAAAAAGACAAATTCGTATCTGTAAAATTTAAAAATATTAACCTTACGATGTTCTATGATACAGTAATTTGTGGTATTGCTGAAGAATGGAACTTAATTTTAACAGATCTGATTGGTAAAAGCAATTAATATAGCTACTTAGTGTATCTAGCCAATGGTATGATAACTCTATTTCAACGCAACATTCTGTTTACTCACTATGCACACGCACCACATATACACACACACACTTTTTCTTAGAGTAAAAGTAATTATGTACTGAAGTTGCATCAGTAAACTTCAGAAGTTGGGGATTCAAGAGTATTTAGAATATATTTTTATATTTTTAAGATCACAGTATACTAATTACCTGGAACACAATGTAAAACAGTAACACACACAAAAAAAATGTATACAACCATCTTTCTCATTCACAATGAAGTTTTATAAATTACCGTTCGATGCTGATTTTTCTAATCCTGACCTATCAATCCCATTTCTTGCTATCTCTTTCTTTCTTCTGATAGCACTGTCCATTCTACATACTCCTAGTGAAGAAGTGCACAAGTCCTGACATTCTGCTAATATCAGGTAAAGACTCAGGACACTGCCCATTTTTGTTTGTTTGTTTTGTTTTGTTCTCCTTTTATGAAAGAAAACTACTTTCTCTTTCACAGGTTTATCTCAGGCCATCTGGCTTGATTACAGTCACAATAGGTGTTAAATATGCAGTATAATATTCTGTGTTACAGTCAGGGTCAGAAAATAGTTTTTTTCTCTATTTGGTTTCTCCTGAATGATTCCTTGATTCTGAATACAGCAATTTCTTAAATGTTAATTTGCATTAACCCTCAAAGGCTATTAACCATGTCAGCAGCTCTCCAGAGGATTTTATAAAAGGCCGTAAACTAATATTTGATGTTAGTTCTTAAGTAGGTCAGGCCCTTTTCTTTTTGATATCTTAAAATTCCTATTTAATCAGACAGTTTTAAGACAGAAATATACAGCTGCTTTATAAACAAAATAGTGTTTTAATATCTATTATATTTGATTAGATAGTATTCAATCACTATAAAAGACCTTTTCCAGCTTCCCTTTACCCTCATTCTCTGGTCAACTTTTTTTTTCCAGACTCTGTGAGCACCAGTAATATATATTCTTTTCATCTTGTAAGACCTAAGCCAACAGTACTGGACTTTAAGCTGATCACTTGTCTTACCTTAAATCTTTCCTCTCTAATTCAGGATTTTCTCAAATTTTTAGTGACCTGCTACTTGAAAACCATAAACCTTCAACTAATTCCTGACATTAGATTATTTGGAAACTTCCTCTGTTCTGCCAAAGTGAAATTGTAATACTTGGAAAACTGGAAAACATTCATAAAGATTTTGGCATATCTCTTAACTAAGAATTTTCTTATCTGGTTATTATTTTATACTTTTTTCTCCCAATAACATTATGTTAAAAATCCAGAATGAATATTTCAACCCAATGATATTATTCATAAATCCAAAGTAATCATGGCAAGTTCTTTATTAAGGAAGCATAAAACTTTAAACAATGATGTACAAGAATACTATATCTCAGATATTTCCTATTTAGATAGATCAAAAAAACTAATTAAAAATAAAAATGATTTTAGGCATGTTTTATCTTTATTTCTTTTACACATTTCTATTTCCACTTATAATGGAATTATTATTTTACAGAACTCAATTTATATTTCTAGCTGAGGAAAGAGCCACAGACTCTAGGCAATGGAGGAGGCAGTATTATCAGTAGAATTCTCTAATTAACTATGTATGAAGCTCATTGCTGGATGGTTCACTGAAATGTATAAGTAGTTTGGTTTCATTTTGACTCCAAAAGATATCACTCCAACATGCCCCAGGTATTATTCCATTTGGATCAATAGTGAATTATTGATGTTCAGTGACACTGCTGAATGATCTAATTGTGTCCATTAAAAATATGTGTTGGATGTCTGTAAAGCACATAATTTTAAGGGGAGATTGATTATTTCCTTCTTGCTTAGAATACAGTTGAAAAAAAGAGGTGAAAAATAAACTAAGCCAGAATATATGGACATCTGATTTCTAGTTCCTCTTGTAAGGACCTTGGAAGTCACCACTATGTCCTAACAACAAGTCGAAAGCTGAAGATACTAAAAAATCAACTCTCCCTGAATCTGTGGTTTATGTATACAATGGAATATTACTCAGCTATTAGAAATGACAAATACCCACCATTTGCTTCAACGTGGATGGAACTGGAGGGTATTATGCTGAGTGAAGTAAGTCAGTCGGAGAAGGACAAACATTATATGTTCTCATTCATTTGGGGAATATAAATAATAGTGAAAGGGAATATAAGGGAAGGGAGAAGAAATGTGTGGGAAATATCAGAAAGGGAGACAGAACGTAAAGACTGCTAACTCTGGGAAATGAACTAGGGGTGGTAGAAGGGGAGGAGGGTGGGGGGTGGGAGTGAATGGGTGACGGGCACTGGGGGTTATTCTGTATGTTAGTAAATTGAACACCAATAAAAAATAAATTAAAAAAAAGAGAAGGGAGGATACCAAACAAACTGTTGCCTCCAAATTGGAAAGACAGACATGAAATATAGGGAGTCACAGTTTTCCAGAGCAGAGACTCACCAGCAGAAGCTACCAAGGGAAGCCGTGCCAGAAAAAGAAATAGAACAAAACCTAAACTATAACTTATAAGTTGCTTAGGTTGAGTGTGAACAAGTCTGAGAGTTAAAAACTTCAGGGATCCCCACACATAGGGAACCCCAACCTTTTTTAATGAGTTTTACCTGTAGGAGCTTAACCAGATTCTCACAGTAAATACTGAAGAAAACTATCCTTGTGCTTCTGCAGAGAGAGGGGAAAAGTAACAATTTTGAAATATGAGAAAGCACTCCTCTTAAGAAGCCCTGATCTCACAATTAACTGTTTAAGGAGAACCCAATCAGCTGGAGTTTTATCAGACTCTAAATAACCTCCAGAAGAGAAATACCCAACATCAGCCCATTCTAATCGTCCTTCCCAACCTAAGAAAATGGGAAAAAACTGAGAGGCATATGTGAAGTTGACAATCCAGAGGCAAAGCCTTTCTAGAAGACTGAGACCTTATCATAGGAGTGTAAAACTTTTCTTCCCTGTGGATCATACCACCAAATTACTAAAGGCTTAATTATAGCAGTTATTTTCACCCAGTACACTGTATATTGTGTCTATCAAGAAAAATTCACACGACATACTGAGAGGCAGAAAATACAATTTGAAGACATAGAGTAAGTAGCATAATCAAACATAGCAGGGATGTTGTGATTATCAGACCAGAAATTTAAAACAACTATGATTAATATGCTAAAGGCTCTATTGGATAAAGTAGATAGCATGCGAGAACATATGGGCAATGTGAGCAGAGAGACAGAAATCCTAAGAATCAAAATGGAATTCTAAAGATTAAAAACACTGGAATAGAAATGAAGAATGCCATATATATATATATATAATTTATATTTATATACACTAGCTGAGGAAAGAAAATTCTCTGAGCCAGGGGATATATGAGTGGAATCCTTAAAACCTAAAAGGGAAAGTAAACAAAGAATTTTTTTTTTAAAAAAGGAACAGACTATACAATATCCAAGGACTGTGGGACAACTACAGAAGGCATAATGTACACATAATGGGAATACCAGATGGAGATGAAATAGAAAAAGGAACAGAATATTTTAAGCAATAAATGACTGAGGATTTCCTCCAAATTAATGACAGATGCCAAATTATAGATCCAGGAAACTCAGAGAACACTAAGCATAGGAAATAAAGAAGGAGAAAAAAAGAAAAAAAAAAGAAGAAAGAGAAGGAGAGGGAGGGGGAAAAGGTGGAAGGGGAAGAGAGAGAGGAAGAGAACAGGGAGGAGGAGGATGAAGAGGAGAGGGGATTGAGGGAAATCCTACACCTAGGCATATCATTTTCAAACTACAGAAAATCAAAGAAAAAGAAAAATATCCTGAAACAAGGTGTGTGGGTAGGGACAACTTACCTATAGAGGAACAAAAATAGAAATTATATTAGACAGCTTCTCAGAAATCATACAGCAAGAAGAGAGTGAAGTGAATTATTTATGTAGAGAGAAAGAAAATCCAGCAACCTAGAATTATGTACCCTGCAAAATTATCTTTCAAAATTGAAGGAGATAAAGACTCTCAGACAAACAAAAATTTAAGGAATTTCTTGCCGACAGATCCCCTTTGTAGGAAACATTAAAAGAAGTTCTTTAGAGAGTAGGAAAATAATATAAGTCAGAACTTTGGATCTATATAACAAAAGCAAGGAGTCAAAAGGAATAAATTAAAATAAAACCTTCGGGGATCCCTGGGTGGCTCAGTGGTTTAGCACCTGCCTTTGGCCCACAGCACGATCCTGGAGTCCCGGGATCGAGTCCCACGTCGGGCTCCCCGCATGGAGCCTGCTTCTCCCTCTGCCTGTGTCTCTGCCTCTCTCTCTCTCTCTCTCTCTATGTCTATCATGAATAAATAAATCTTTAAAAAAAAACCTTCAATTTTTCTTATTCCTAAATTGCCTGACAAATAGTAACTTGTCCAAAATAATACCAAAAAAGTATTTGGTTATGTACGATTATGTATATGTCATATACAAGTATGTATATGACATACACATAATATATACTTACTTGTACATAATGAAAAGAATGACAGTAATGATACAAAGGATTGGAGGGAGGAAACAGGATTATTTTGTTCTTATAACTTATTCATGCTACCTGGGAAGTGATATTCAAAAGTGCACTTGGATAGGAAAATGCTAAAAAAAAAAAAAAAAAGAGAGACAGAGAGAGACAGAGAGAGAGGGGGAAAGAAGTATAACCTATATGCTAAGAGAAAAACTAGAATTATATAAAATGTTCAACTAAAACCAAGGCAGCAAAAGGATGGAAAAAAAAGTAGAAACAGAGAACAAAAGCAATGGATAGATGACAGTAACAAATGTGGTGAATGTAAAATACAAGTATATTAAAATCACTTTTCAATGTCAAGAGTTTAAATCTACCAATTAAAAGATAGTAATTGTCAGAGAAGACCCAACTATAAGTTGTGTACAAGAAAATCATTTTAAAACATAAAAACATGCATAGATTAAAAGTAAATGGATCAAAATTAAAATCTTCTGCATAGCAAAGTAAACAATCAGCAAAACTAAAAGACAATCTACTGAATGGGAGAAGATATTCGCAAATGACAATTATGATAAACCATTAGTATCTAAAATATATAAAGACCTTATACAACTAAACACCCAAAAGACAAAGAATCCAATTTAAAAATGGGTAGAATGCATGAATGGACATTTCTCCAAAGAAGACATCCAGATGGCCAACAGACACATGAAAAGATGCTCAACATCATTAATCACCAGGGAAATGTAAATCAAAACCACAATGAGATACCACCTCACACCTGTCAGAATGGTTAAAATGAAAAACACAAGGACAAGTGTTGGCAAGAATGTAGAGAAAAAGGAACCCTTGTGCACTGTTGGTGGGGATGCAAACTGGTGCAGCCACCATGGAAAATAGTATGGAGGTTCCTCAAAAAATTAAAAATAGAATTACCATATAATCCAATAATTCCACTACTAGATATTTACCCAAGGAATATGAAAACACCAATTCCAAAAGATATCTTAAAACTGCAATGAGATATCACCTCGCACCTGTCAGAATGGCTAAAATTAACAACATAGGAAACAACAGATGTTGGCGAGGATGTAGAGAAAGGGGAACCCTCTTACATTTTTGGTGGGAATGCAAACTGGTCCAGCCACTCTGGAAACAGTATGAAGATTCCCCCCAAAATTAAAAATAGAACTACCCTACAACCCTGCAATTGCACTACTAAGTATTTACCCAAAGGATAGAAAAATACTAATTCAAAGGGATACATATACCCCAATAGCATTAGCATTATAGCAGCATTGTCAACAATTGCCAAATGATGGGAAGAGCCCAAATGTTCATCAATATATATATATACATATATATATATAATCGATATATATATATGTAAAATTGGTGAAGGGAATTAAGAATACATTTATTATAATGAAAGCTGAATAATGTATAGAATTGTTGAATCACTATATTGCATACTTGAAACATATATATGTTGATGAACTTATAAAGTAATATCTATCATATATATATTATATAATATTACTCAGCCATAAAAAAGATGAAATCTTGCCATTTGTAACACCATAGAGAAGTGAGTATTATGATAAGTGAAGTTAGAGAAAGAAAAATGCCATATGATTTCACTCATATGTGGAATTGAAGAAACAGGACAGATGAACATGGTTGAGGGGGGATGGAAAGAGAGAGACAAACCATAAAATAGGCTTTTAACTATAGAGAACAAACTGAAGGTTGCTGGATGGAGGTAGCTGGGGTGATGAGTCAAATGGGTGATGGGTACTAAGGAGGGCACTAGTTGTGATGAGCACTGGGTGTTGTATGGAAGTGATGAAAGAGTCACTAAATTCTACACCTGAAACTAATATTACACTGTATGTTACCTAACTGGAATTTTTATTTTTTTTTAAGATTTTATTTATTTATTTGACTGAGAGAGAGAGAGGGGAGAGAGTGCACAAGCAGAGGGAGTGGCAGGCAGAGGGAGAGGGGGAAGCAGGCTTCCCTTCCCACTGCGCAAGGAGCCTGCCACGGGCTCAATCCCAGCTCAATCCCTGGGATCATGACCTGAACCAAAGGCAGCTTCTTACCCAACTGAGCCACCCAGGCACTCACTGAAGAATTTAAATAAAAACTTGAAACTACAAAGGAAAAATATACATACTCCTATGTTTATTTGCAGCCTATTTACAAGAGCCAAATTTATGAAAGAAACCCAAGTGCCTATCAATAGATGAGTGGATAAAGAAGTGGTATATATACATACAATGAGATATTATTCAACCATAAAAAGAATGAAGTCTTGCCATTTGCAACAACATAGAATGATCTAGAGGGTATAATGCTAAGTGAAATAAGTCATTAAAAGGACAAATGCTATATAATTTCACTTACATGTGGAATTTAAGAAACAAAACAAATGACAAAGATATAAAGAAAAATCCCCAGATTTGTTTTTTTTTTAAACCCAGATTCTTAACTATGGAGAATAAAGTGATGGTTACCAGAGGGAAGGGGAGGAGGGGGATGAGTAAAATTGGAAAGGGAATTAAGAATACATTTATTATAATGAAAGCTGAATAATGTATAGAACTGTTGAATCACTATATTGCATACTTGAAACTAATACAATGCTATATGTTAATTATACTGGAATCAAAATTTTAAAAAGTCAACACCAGAAAAGTTTTTATCAGTGTAATATTTTCACATGATGCAGAAAAATTAAATATACCAAAGAGCTTCTTATGTAAAATAGCAGTTCTTGTCAACCCATCCCTTCACCTGCCTGAGGCAATATCCATGATACTAAGTAATATGATTATTGCTCTTCCTTGATTTATTAAATTCAGACAAGTTTCATTTAAAAAAATAAATAGAGAAAAATATACTACATTAACACTAATCAAAAGGAAGCAGAGGGATAGCCATAGTAATTTCAAACAAGACAGACTTGGGGATGCCTGGGTGGCTCAGCGGTTGAGCATCTGCCTTTGGCGCAGGGCGTGATCCCAGGTCCAGGATTGAGTCCCATATCAGGCTTCCTGAGAGGAGCCTGCTTATCCCTCTGCCTCTCTTTCTCAGTATATCATGAATAAATAAAATCTTAAAAAAAAAAAAAAGACAGACTTCAAATCAAGGAAGTTATTAGGAATAAAGAAGGCCATTATGTAATGATGAAGGAGTCAATTCTCCAAGAAAGCATAATAATCCTTACCATGAAGGCACCTAACAACAAAGCATTACACTCTTTGAGGCAAAAACTGAGAGAATGCAAGGAGAAATATGAATCCACTATCATAGCTGGAGACCTCAACACTCCACTATTAGAAATGGACAGATCCAACAGGCAAATACTCAATTAAGGACATGGCTGACCTCAACAACACCATCAACCAACTGGATATAATTGACCTCCATAGACTACTTCATCCAAAGCAGCAGAATGTACAAACTTCTTAAGCTCTCATTGAACTTTCAATAAGATAGATAACATTCTGGTTCATAAAAAACACCCCTAACCAATTTAAAAATGCAGAAATCATACAGTATCTGTTCTCAGATCATAATGGGATTAAATAACAAATCCATAAAAAAGATAACTGGAAAAACTCAAACTATGTGGAGATTAACAACATACAAGTGTTAATAAATTCCACTTGATCATGTTGTATGATCTTTCTAATGTGATGCTGATTTGGGTTGGTTGGTATTTTGTTCAGAATTTGTGCATACATAATTAGAGATATTGGTGTATAGTTTTCTTGCCATGCATTTATTTGTCTTTGGTTTCTGGGTAATAATTCCTCTTAAAATGAGTTGAAGAGTATTCTAGAGGGATATTCATATCACTGGATACATATATCAGGGAAGAAGAAATATCTAAAATCAATAACCTAAGTTTCTACCTCAGGAAACTAGATCCTCAGAACCTATTCATCTTGTAACTGTGAAGTTTGCACCTTTTGAAAAAAAGAACAAATTAAATCTACAATAAGCAGAAGAAAAGAAGCAAAAATTTAAAAAACAGCAAAGAAATTGAAAATAGGAAATCAATAAAGAAAAATCAAAAGCCAAAAGCTGATTCTTTGAAAAGATGAATAAAATCAAGAAGCCTCCATCTAGGCTTAGGGAAAAGAGAAAGAAAAAAAGAGAAAAAAAAATGAGAGTGAGAGGAAGAAAGGAGAGAGAGAAGAGAGAACACAAATTAATACTATCAGAAATGAAAGAGAAGAGATTTCTACAGAGCCCATGGATGTTAAAATGACAATAAAGTAATGCTATGAACAAGAATTGGCCCACCAAATTGAAAGTCACATTCTGCCAAGATTCACACAAGAACAAATAGGCAATATGTATAGATATATATCTAAAAAATTGAATCAATAATCTAAAGTGCTTCAAAAGAGCACAAGGCCCAGATAGGTTCACTGTTGAATTATACCAAACTTTTAAAGAAAAATCTATACCAATTCTAAACAGTCTCTCAGAACTTACAAACAGAGCTCTTAACTCATCCTGTGAGGCAGGCATTACCCTAATACCTAAATCAGACAAAGATATTACAAGAAAAGAAAGCTATAAATCAGTATTTCTCATGAACAGATGTAACGATCTTCAACAAAATCTTTGCAAATCAAACCCAACAATGTATAAAAAGAATTATACATAATAAATAAGGGGGATTTATTCCAGGTATGCAAGACTGGTACAATAATTAAAAATCAATTAATGTTACCTATCATACTAGTGAACTAAAGAAGAACAGCCACATGATCATATCAATAAATGAAGAAAAAGTTCTTGAAAAAATCCAACAATGATTCATGATTTTAAAAAAACCTCAGCAAATTAGTAAAGGCGGAAAACTTCCTCAACTTAGAATATCTACCAAAAAATCTAACACTAACGTTATACTTAATGGTGAGAAACCTGAAGCTTTCCCACTAAGATCAAGACAAGATGACTCCTCTTACCACTACTTTCAAATATCAACTGGAATTCCAAATAATACAGTAACAAGAAAAGGAAATAAAAGGCATGCAGACTGGGTTGAAAAAAATAAACTGTATTTGTTCAAAGATGACATGATCATCTTTATGGAAAATCTGAAAGAATCTATAAAAAATGTGGAACTAGTAAACCATTTTAGCAAGGTTGCAGGATATGGGGATTATAAAAGCCAATCACCTTACCACATGATAGCAATGAACAAGGAGAATTTGAAATTGAACAACAATGTAATTTACAGTAGCACCCAAAAATGAAATAATTAGGGAAATTATAAAACTCTGATAAACATATCAAAGAAGAACTAAATAAATGAAGAGATATTCTGTTCATGGATAGGAAGACTCAATATTATCAATATGTCAGTTCTTCCCAATGTGATCCACAGGTTCAATGTAATATCAATTAAAATTTCAGCACGTTACTTTGTAAATGTTGATAAAAATGATTCAAAGTTTATGTGAAGAGGCAAAAGACCCAGAGTAGACAACAAAATATTGAGGAAGAGCAGGACTGACAACCTGATGCCAAGACTTATTTTAAAGCTTAAGTAATACTTACATTATATTGACAGGGATGGAACTGGAGGGTATTATGCTGAGCAAAATATGTCAATCAGAGAAAGATAATTATCATATGGTTTCACTCATTGGAATGTAAGAAACAGAGCAATGAGTCATAGGGGAAGGGAGGGAAAACTGAAGGAAAAGTCATCAGAGAGGGAAACAAACCATGAGAGACTCTTAACTATAGGAAACAAACTGAGTGGTGCTGGAGGAGAGGTGGATGGGGGGACGTGGTAATTGGGTGATGGTCTTTAAGGAGTGCAGGTGATGTGATGAGACCTGGGTGTTATACACAACTGATGAATTATTGAACTCTACATCTGAAACTAATGATGTACTGCTATATATCGGCTAATTGAAAATACATAAATACATAACTACATTAATAAAATATGGTGTGGTATTGGTAAAGGGAAGATAAGTAGATCAATGGAAGAGTCTAGAATGCTCAGGAAGAGCTCCACATAAATATACTTAGCTGATCTTTGATAAAGAAACAAAGATAATACAATGGAAAAAAAAAAGGTTTTTTTAACAAATGGTCCTGCAACAACTGAATACCCACATGCAAAAAAAAAGAAAAAAGAATCTGGACACAGACCTTCCACTCTTTACAAAAATTAACTGAAAATGGATTATGGATTATAAATGTAAACATAAGATGTAAAACTATGAAACTCTTAAAAGATAACAAAGGAGAAAAGCCAGTGATCGTGGGTATGGCTTAACCTTTGTTACAACCCCAAGGCCATGATCCATGAAAGAAATAAAGAAGCTGAATTTCACTAAAAATAAAAACTTCAGTTCTACAAAAACATGATATCAAGGGAATGAGAAGACAGGTCGTAGACTGGGAAATAATATTTGCAAAGCAACACATCTCAAAAAGAACTGTTCTCTAAAATATACAAAGAATCCTTAAAACTTAACAAGAAGAGAATAAACAACCTGATTAAAAAATGGGCCAAATACTTTGACAGCCACCTTACCAAAGAAGATACACATATGGCATATATGCATATGGAAAGATGATTAATACCAGATGTCATCAGAGAAATGCAAAATAAAACAACAACAGGATACCGCTACGCTCCTACTTGGAGGGCCAAAATCCAGAATCCTGACAGCAGCAAATGTTTGCCAGGATGTGCAGCAACAAGAACTCTCATTCACTATTGAAGGGAATGCTAAATGGTGCAGCCACTTTGGAAATCAGTTTGCCATTTTCTTACAGATTTAAACATATTGCTACCATATAGTCCAGCAATTGTGCTCACTGGCATCTACCCAAATGAGCTGAAAACTTATGTCTACAAAAAGCTTATGCACAAATGTTTACAGCACCTTTGTTTACAACTGACAAAACTTGAAAGTGACAAAGGTCACCTTCCTTAGGTGAATGGATAAGTCCTCGTGGTACATCAAGACAACAGAATACTACTTGGTGCTCTAAAGAAATGAGCTATCAAGCCATAGAAAGACAAGAAGAAATCTTAAACGCATAATATTAAGTAAAAGAAGCAAAGCTGAAAAGGTGGCATAACGTCGAATCCACCTACCTGATGCTCTAGAAAAACGATGAGGACAGAAAACATGGTTAGGGGTTGCCAGGGGTTGGGAGGGGAAAGGCTGGGCAGAGCACAGACGACTTTTAGGACAATAAAACTATTATATATGACACCACAATGGTGGATACGGTTATTATGCATTCGTCAAACTCTAGAGTGGAGCACACCAAGGGTGAAGTCTAAGGTAAATCATGGATTCTGGATGATAATGATATGTCAGTGTAGGTTCCGGGATTATGAAAAATGTAGGGTATTGACATGGGGGAGGCTGCCCAGATGTGGCGCGAGCAGGAACACAGACACTCTCTGTGCTATCGGTTCAATTTTGCTGCAAACCTAAAGCGACTCTAAAAATAATCTTAAGAAAATAACTGCATAAGTGTATGTACCTATAGTACTTTAATCTCGAATCCATAAATTCTTCAACTCTCCATTGATAGTATCAGTAAGGATTTATTTTTGAACTGAATAGAATCAAGGGAACTAGGTTGAATGAGACACAATCACTTAACAAGAGTTGGAAACAAAACATTCTGTAAGTTCCTAACTTATCAGGAATTCATTCGGTTGTATTAAGCATATATAAATTGTGTCCTCTATCCATTTCATTTCTCATTGTCACATTAAAACTGAAACTTGGATTATATTCCTTTTTTTACTTTAAATTACCTTTATCCTTAAGAGATGCTATGATAAATGGAAACTATAGAATATTAATTTACAACAAATAGTTGAGTTTAAGATTGAGGGTAGTCCTAGTTTTCAGACATAGTAATAAGACAGAAATCGCTTTGTCTGTGTTAAATGAGTGCTCCTACCGTCCATTTTTTTAAATCTTCAATTGATCCTTGTCATATTTTAAGATCCTAACAATGTAGCCCAATTTGAATTTCTGCAATTGAAAACTGAGAAAATTCAGGAGAAAGTTTTAGGTGAATTATTCAGTGATAGTCTTTGCAGCTCATCTCAATTTTAAATATTTGAATAATTTCTATGACTGAAGAAGAATGATCAGTGCAAATGATATAAATAACCATTAAGGGGACATTTTTGATTGACAGCTATTCCCCAAAATGTTCAAAGTAAAAGGCAGTTATTATCAACAAAATTATTGAATATAATAACTTGAAGGGTGTAGTATAGTCTAAAATCAATGCATTTTGACACACAAGAATGATTTTTATAAAACTTGCCATTTAAATTGTCATGAGTTGGAAAAAAAATGTGGCTAAAATCATATTTAATTTATATTTATATAATTTGGATAGTGAATAAAAGTAAACAAGGGAAGTCACTTGCGCCGCTTCTTTCCTCAATACATTTTTTTAATGGTATAATTTCACTTTTGGGAAGCTAACTGCATTTTGTACATTGCAGACAAAGTAAGCCTCAAAAAAAGAGTACATACAGTGATAAAACAAGAAAAGAACATAACAAATAATCACTGCATTTCTAATATTTTTGTTTGTTTCCTTTTTTGATGTGTGTGTGCGTGTGTATGTGTATGTGCACGTAAAACACATGAATTCATCAAGAATTTAGATTAGTTAGGTAACATAACTAACGCCACAGGAGTCTACTGTTATAACAACATGAAAGCTATCAGAGGAATGATATGGAGAGTTATTGAAGGACTTTAGAATAATATAACTGGTTAGCCGGAAGACCTAACCAGTCCTTGTTTTATTTCCTTTAATAAATTGTTATTTCTAAGACACATATTACATACCAGCTCTTGGAGTAGACACTATTTCAACAACTGAGGATACTATAGAAGTCTGCACTGTGAGGAAATGCTTATCTAGTTTTGGGAAAGAAACAATTAAATAAAGTTTTATAATTCATTTTGGATAGCTGATCAAATTAACTTTATATTAGAAGAAATTTTTATTTTCATAAACAAGAGACTCTAAGATAAATATCCTCCATATTCTTTAATCAAATTTAGAATTAGGTAAAACAAAGCCGGTACTTTAAAACATATGAATATACTGTGAAATAGGCCACAACAAATTACTCCACCATCTCCATACACTTTTACCTTTATCTGAATCTGAAGGTCATCACTAATAATTTATCATAAAGCTCAGTATATTCTGAAAAGCCCACCGCCTTTGTAGGATGCCATTTAAGGATATACACGAACTGAATCTCATATGAACACACATCACAGATATTTGTACAGCAATTCAAGAATCCCTGGGCTGTAAATACAACAATCCTAATGTAAGCTATCCCCCACAAAATGATTGTGGCCCTGATTGGAACTTCAGCATTTAAACATATTTTTCAAGCACGGTCAACTTAACCTTTAAAATAAGTAAATTCATGACTGCTAACATTTTATTGGTTGGTAATTTACAAGTAATGCAATATTTAATGGTTCTGAAGAAAGTCTGTAGCAAATTTTCAAATCCCAAATCCCATAACAGCATTAGCAGGTAAGGCTGCGAGTCATTTAACCTAAATTAATGTTGCTTGTTTTCAAGGGTATCACACAGTTATTTAAGCGTAAATTAAATTAAACATTTAGACCTCTGACCAAGAAAGAGAAAAAAATAGCAGAAAGGACAACACAAAAACAAAAACAAAAACAAAAACAAAAACAATGCTACTTTACCCATTATTGCCAATCTTGTCTTGTCAAAATATAGGAACATTTTTTGATCATTTATGATTTGTTTCATGAGTCAGTATTTCATTTCTGAACTTCTCTGTTATGTCTATCTGTCTATCCATCCTACTTATATAAGTGGGTCTCCTTACTTTCCCAACTTTAAATGCTTCTCAGGCTTTTTCATCTTTTGCTCTAATATTCTTTATGGTATGTATAGCATCTTTTAAAAGCTTTTTTTTAGGACAGCCCAGGTGGCTCAGCAGGTTTAGCCCCACCTTCGATTCAGGGCCTGATCCTGGAGACCCAGGATCGAGTCCCACGTCGGGTTCCCTGCATGCAGCCTGCTTCTCCCTCTCCCTGTGTCTCTGCCTCTCTCTTTCTGTCTCTCATGAATAAATAAATAAATAAATAAATAATCTTAAAAAAAAGAAATAGGATCTTTAAAAAAAATTGAAAAAAAGGTTTTTTTAGATACATTTCTCTTAATAGTTTCTAGAATTTACTCCAATATTTACCTACTTTAATACATAGACATGCATAAAGTTGATGAGCAATCTCACTTAATGATCAAATATGCACTCATATTCAATTGTTAACCTTCCATTTTAATTCACTTTCTCCCTAAGACTAGTTTTCATCAGACTGATTACAGTTAAACTTCCACAGGAAAGTGTTCTGTAGGGACCAGATATAGTATAGTTCATTCATTTTACAGGTGAGGACATCTAAGTCCAGAAAGAATGATGCCTTGTCAAAGCGCCAAGCCTCACCCACTCCCTGAGTATAAAAAACATTCAAGCTTTTTTTTTTTTTTTTTCTTCTCCCATTAACTCACTGATTTCACAAAAGTCCAACTGGAAGTTGTCCCAGTTCTACTCTAGTAATATAGATAAGGTCATGTGGCTGTTAGAGATTAATTCATGTTCTTCAAACCCAATTCTTTTCCTTCAATGCATACACTACGCTTCATTTCCACCCTCGCTTGAAGTGAGGTGCAGCAAGTGACCGAGTGTGGTCAGTGTGATGTAGTAGAGTGCTGCGTGCCACGTTCAGTTCGGCTCCTGAGAATCTCCCAGCAGTGCTCCTCATTGCTTCTCCATTCACTGACTGAATGGAGAGAACTTACGGGATCTGATATAGATCAGAGGTCTGACATGGAAGTGACCCGGGTCTCTGAATCACAACATGAAGCAGAGTCCAACTAAACCTGGGAAATGCATATTGGACTATAATAGGTACAAGCAATAACATTTTATTGTGTTACATCACAACTGATTTGGGAATTTTTTTGTTCTAGGAAGTAGCATACTTGAGTAATAAATCTGTATCGATAATACACATTGATTACTTTGGATTTTTGCCTTTGGTAATTTTTAAGAGAGAGTTTTGCCAGAACTTTCACTGAAGTATACATTAATGAAAATGCTGTCCTTATTTAAAAAAATAGTGAATATGGATAAGGGCTGGCAAAAATGTGAAATTGTATTTAATATATACTTAAATTTTAGTAATTAATTTTTACACTTTAGGTAGTCAAATTGGTGACAAATTCTGTCACTGTTCTGTTGTAGGACTACATTGAAACAATAATGCACAAAATATCTAGTTAGTGCATTAAATTCTTTTGGCTTGACATGTTCAGTAGCTTTGCTATCTCTATTAAAAATTATTCCAATAGGGCACTAAGTATATATGTAGTTTTTTATAGATCTGATGTTTAGTTTTCTATATATTTCAACTATTGCATTCTTTATTGGAAAAAAAAAGCACAGTAGTAAGCTATAAATACTGGAAATTATTACTTTTATGACTTTAAATTAACTCACTGATGATTCAAATTTCCTTTACAAAATAATAAACTCAGGATTTCTTTATGGGTCATCTATGTATACAGTATATTCTTTTTTTAATCTTTTCACAAAACATTTCAAGAAGAGAATTATTCCTGTGTTCCAATAGATATTGTTATTTGAATTTCTGATATTGGTTGTAGTAGCAAGAATTAATTTATAGATGTAAAAAAATATAGATGCGAATACAAAATATGTTTTTTTGTTGTTGTTTATAACACTTAGCAAACTATCTTAGATTTAGCAAAGCTTTGGAAAGCAATTTATGATCACTTACCACATAGAAGAGGTCTGAATGTTTCCTTTTTTTAAAAAAAAGATTTTATATATTTATTCATGAGAGACACACAGAGAGAGGCAGAGGGAGAAGCAGGCTCCCTGCAGGGAGGGAGCTCGATATGGGACTCCATCCTGGGACTCTGAGTTCACGACTTGAGTTGAAGGTAGACGCTAACCACTGAGCAACCCAGGCATCCCCTGAATGTTCTTCTTTAAATAATATTTGGTTTTGTTCAAAGAAAAAGGCTATTGGAATGCCTGGGTGGCCTAGCGGTTAAGCACTTGCCTTCGGCCCAGGGCGTGATCCTGAAGTCCCGGGATCAAGTCCCACAGTGGGCCCTGCATGGGGCCTGCTTCTCCCTCTGTCTATGTGTCTGCCTCTCTCTGTGTCTCTCTTGAATAAATAGATAAATTTTTTAAAAAGTTAAAAAGATAAAAGCTCTTAGAGTAATACATTGAAATCATTTGGATATCATTTGGTTGAGAAATCCAGGGTGATGGTAATTCATGTTTGTCCTTGAACATCCTGGAGAAGCATGAAATAAATATTTTAAAAGGATTATGATAGCCTTATTTGAAATGTAAGTAAATTCACTTACATGCATATAAGTTGTTTCTGCTCCTGTTTCTAATGTGCATGTATAGTCCAGCTGATTGAAAAATATGATAGAAATTTGGGAGTTAAATGACCTAGGAATACATGCCTTCTTAAATCATTAAATTCCACACCCGAAACTAATATTACACTGTATGTAAACTAACTGGAAATTAAATAAAAACTTGAAAAAGAAAATATCTGCTATCTTTGCTTACCTTCTAACAGAAGTTTTCTCTAATAGACTTTCCATGAATAATTTTGCCTCTTTCCTATAAATAACCATAAGATTTTTTTAATAAGAGAAAAATTTAAAAAAAAACTTTATATTTCTATGATAGCAAAAATCTATGTTTTATAACCTGATCTTATAATTTTGAAATATATCAGCAGGTAAGAAAGTTAGTATCAATAACAAAGACACTGAAGGTGAGATTCCAGCTGAAATGATTCTGAACTATATAAGATTTACAAAGTAATACATCTCCATTTTTATCCCTCTTTGCTCTCTGTGTCAGGAAATGGAAATGAATCCACCTATATAAATATTTATAATCAGCTCCGATGAACTCTGTTAAGATATAAAACGAAAGAAATTCAGGGGCATCTGGGTGGCCTAGTTGGTTAAGCATCTGACACTTGATTTTGGCTCAGGTCATGACCTGAGGGTTTTGAGACTAAGCCCTGCATCAGGCTCCGCAATGAGCATGGGGCTGGCTTAGGATTCTCTCTCTCCTTTTCCCTCTGCTCCTCCCTGCTGCATGAACACCCTCTCTCTTGCTCTCTAAATAAGAAAAACAAAAAAAAACAAAAAAAAACAACTAAGGAAGTTCACATGCCACAATTTGCCTGATTGGCATTTAATGGATGTACTTTATTAAGCTATGGGTTGATGGCATATTGAAGATTAGATACAAAATGATGTCAAATATCATAAATTCAAGATTGAATAGCCTTTGTGTAAATCTTATGTCCCTATTAACCAATGATATGAAACAAATCTTAAGAATAATATATCTATTCTTTTATTTCCAGGATTATTTTGCATAAAATGAGGAAAAAAATAGGTGGAAATACTTTGGACCAGTAAAATGATTTGTAAAAATCAGTTATTTAAAACCACACAAAGAGTCTGTTTGAAGAAGTGTTGTCACCTGTGTCTTTTTCTATTTATCTATCCCTTTATTTTTTTTTAAGATTTTATTTATTTATTCATGAAAGACACAGAGAGAGGCAGAGACACAGGCAGAGGGAGAAGCAGGCTCCATGCAGGGAGCCTGATGTGGGACTTGATCCCGGGGCCCCATAATCATGCCCTGGGCTGAAGCTGGGGCTAAACCGCTGAGCCACCCAGGCTGCCCTCTATCCCTTTATTTATACTGTTTTGATCCTATTTGTTTTATTTGGCAAAATTCCCCCTGTTCAAGTCATTCATTATTATCTATGCCATTCCTGAGGAATTTACTCCTTATTTTAAAATTTTATTTCTTTAGTTTTGTGATCGTTCTTTTACACACCCAGAATAGGATTAAGAAAATTTAGAAAGTTCCGTTCTCTTCTTTAAAGACAAAATATATATTTTTTTCTATTTGCAGAAATATCAGGGTAAAGTCAGAGAAGACAACTTGCTTACTAAGAGAAGGAGTCTGGTATAATAATATTAGCAATGAAAAAGAGACGGTTTACACATATGATTTCAAATCCTCATTTCTCTACTTAAATTAACTAGCTCTTGGTCTTGTAGTCAGTACTTGATCTCTCATAAACAAAATAATCTCTCATAAGTAATACGTGGGTAATACCCCCAGCCTATGATGATGTTTTTGATTTCATGCAAAATCACATTTGCGGTCATACAGTTAGAAATCTATAAATTATAGATGTATCATCGCTTCGGGGAAAATTTTGAAAAAATTAAATTACTCCATCTTTTGCTACCCATATGATGAGTGAATTGGCTTAACACTAATAGTGCACACCTTATCCAGTCAAGGAGGGATTTCATTATACCCAACTTTCAAAGCATGCCTTTAGGTAACGCTACAAAAATCTAAATGTATCTTGATGATGAAAGACCTTTTTATGCCCAGCAGGAAGAAAAAAAGGTGGGTTCTGTTTCTCCTATTTACCTCCCAACCGCCTACTCCCTTCCTTCCCAACTCTTGAGACTTAATGATATTAATCATCCTCTTCAACACAAGTTTCTGCCATCAGAGAAGCCCATTTGAATGATCAACTTTACATGACAGTGTAACTTCCATTTTTTTGAGATCTTCATATCAGCTCTCTCTGATTGCTGTGCTTTCTTATCAATCATACTATTCTTTGAACAACTACCAGCTTAGACTTTAAAATGACCACCAATAACCACCCCATCTTCTACTAACTTCACCTTAAATCTGCTCTCATTTGCAATGACAGCTCTACTGAAGCTGGATGTTCATTTTGTTATGCGGGAATAAAAATCTCTAGTTATGTCATTTTAGTCATTAAACTATCAGGATGCATTCATTTTGCCATTACATGATACTTCTAGTAGCGCAGTTTAAAAAAATAAAACAAAACAAAACAAGGACAAAAGTTTGTAAGTTTGTTTAACATTTTATCATTCTTTCCAGTTCATACTTATTACTCAGAACACCCCCAAAGCTTCTTTGCCACAGAGATTTTAATCCTAGCAGTCTCTAAATATAGAAACCCTGTAGAAGTCTATAAATTTAAATATATCTATGTAAATATTCTCCACAGTTTTTCAAATTTGAAGAATTAACACGAAATCAACTGCAAGAATTTACTATAAACTCTTATGAATTTTTATATCAAACTATGAGTTTATTTGGTAACTTTTACAAATGCGAAATGCCTTTATTTATATGTAGAAAATTAAAATGCTTTGAATATTATGATTTCTCGGCCTATTATTCTAATAATTTAAATTAGCAGTTAAAGAAGAATATAACAAGCGGAAATTCTTCATATTTTTTTTGAAATATATGCCAGGCATTGCATAACATTTTATACCAATATTTTATGCTTTGCTTAAATTTTAACTAAAAGTAATTATTCATATATTTAAGTACATACAATGAAAGTATTTGCTACAATGTTGTACTCTTAGGCTGTAAATATCCGTATCTGCTTCTTGCAATAAACAGAGAGAAACCACTTATTGTATGATACCAGTCTGTGTTTTCCCACCATAGCTAAAATTTCTGTTTTACCACTTAGTCATACAGTAAAAAAGACGGATGTAATCCCCTTACAGCCATTTACCATCTGGTTAAACAAATACACTTAAAGATACTTCTGCAATTGTGATCAAGTGACAGCAGATCTAAGAACAGACAGAGCTTGGACTCTAAAATGATGATTGTACAGCTGTAGTTAGCATCATTAGAGACCAATAAAATCTTTATGTTCCGTTTGGATGGCAAGGACCTTTATCAAAGAGAAGCTCAAATGGCTAAATAACAAAGAAATGATCCATTTAGCAGTTGTTTTAAATTTAAGGCAGATAATGGAACTTCTAAGTCATAATTAGCTTTTAACATTGGAAAGATTGTTTTCAAGTTCTATATTCCAATCTGATATTTTAAACGTGTCTTCTTACCATAATTCTGTGATTATGGTTTAGCTTCATTTTTTTTAATGCCATCAATGTAAGCTAAAGCATCACATAATAATTAACAGCCAAACCACTGAAATTATCAGAATGCTTTCATACTATCCAATTAAATAGCACAATAGAGAAACAAAACACCAAATGTCTTTTGCCTGGTAAAAAAAAAAATAAGCAGATATACACTTTTGTTTGCTTATCAGGTAATTCAAAACTGTTTCTGAACATTGGATATTTATCAGGTTCTCTGTTAACAGGATAATTCCTGGGAAGCTATATAAGGTCCATTAAAACAGAACAAATGAGCACAGCATACTGCTGACTGATTTACAATATGAGCAGTAATCCCTTTGAAATCACACTCAGGAATTTTCAGTGCTCAAAATTGACATCAGCAATTTTTATTTATTGGCTTTTTTTTTTCTTTCTGTAAAGATCTGATACTTCCTGGTGCCTAAATATTTTAATGATGTTCCGGACTGGAGGGTAAAACCGACTTACCACTTCTGCAAACATAATAGTCGTCAGACTTCTCTAGGGAATGCCTGCAGAGCTTAGATTCTATCCATTGCAGAAAACCAGGTATGTTTTTCCATATAGGCAGTACTATAAACGTAATGAAGGCAGAGGCTGGTATACAGTTCTCAGTTTTAGAATTTTACGTAAAGAGGACACTACCATTCATCTAACTCAACGTTATAACCATGAATGTGGACATTTAAGTCTGAGATGAGTGTCTGGATAAAAATCACACAGTAAGAGGTAGCGCAGAGAATAATGTCAGGCCTCCCTGACTCCAGAGTTCCGGTTCCTGTCCTTTACACTAGAAAAGTATGAGTCCTGACTTTAGAAAAGTCAGAATTCTTCTTAATTCATGCTCACATCATTACTGGACCACAATCAGAGTCCATTTTAGTGTGGTATTTGAGAAACTCAAAAACAAAAACAACCTTTCTTGGTCATTTCTATGTGTCTGTCTGTGAATAAAGATCCACATGCTTTTCCAAAATATATTCGTGAGACCCACATGCACACCCGTGTTAATTTATGCAGTGCATATTTGTACTATACCCCATGTTATACAGGAAGCTCCTCTAAGACAGGAGATTATTTTCTTCAAGAATGTGCACCTTATTTAGAAAAGCTCCCTTGGCTATCTCAGTACTTGCCAAAAGTAAATCAACGCTTAGAAAACTCAATCATAATGATAATTTGCATGTACAAGGTACTTACTATGTGACAAGCGCTGTGATTTGTGAATTGTGCTCTTACAGAAGGTTCAGTCAACACAACAACAGTGTGGGGCAGGTATTGTTATTATTCCCATTTTGCAGATAAGAAAATTCAGACTTGAATGTTGGCAAACTTGCCCAAGATCTCACCACTAGGAAGTAGCAGGAGTACAACCACCAGGTAATTTGACTCCAGTGTCCTTTCTTCTAACCACTTAGCTACACTGAATTCCATGATTACAGTTCAATATTGTATTAGAAATGTCCTTTCTAGGCTGTCTGGGTGGCGCAGTCAGTTGACCGTCCTACTCTTGCTTTTGGCACAGGTCACGATCTCAGGGTTGTGGGATCGAGCTCCACAAGGGGCTTTATGCTCAGCATGAAGTCAGCTTGAGATTCTCTCTCTGCCCCTCTCCCCCCACTTTTTCTAAAATAAATAAATAAACCGTTAAAAAAGAGAAATGTCCCTTTTTCTGCATGAATAAGGAAAAAAAAATCCATTGTCACACTTCTTTCTACCTTTCAAAGAAGCATTAATTAAAAAAAAAACAATTATGTGTCACGTTCTTTTATTTGGAACCAACTTTTAAGTGAGATTTCTGATTCACATTTACTTGAAGAGCTCGGTTAAGTTGCAAGATTTTCCATACTGTTAGTAAGTAGCAGGGATGGAAACTGAACCCAATCTTCTGATTTTACCTCCAGATCTATCTTAAGTAGAGAAATTGAATTCATACAGAATTTTTTTTAGTTGCCTGAGACTCCATCCAAAGCAGGTGTAATTGTGATGCTATATATGATATATCAGAGAAGAAATACAGCAAAAAGCAAAAAGGAAAATTATAAAGTTAATTACTTTCATTCACGTTAGAGTGCACTTACCTTTGTGCCAACCACTAAGATAAAGGTGTTTACACATTATGCTGTTTAATCCTCACTACAGACTATTAGAATTATTTTTATGTGTCACAATATTTTTGCATTTCTTAATTATTGACCAGAGGACTAAGTGGCAGTGGTGAGTTTCAGAATGAGTGTTCTGGAATCCAGACCTTGCATTTTTCTGGTGAGCAACAAACAGAAATACAGATGAGTGTATCTGCTGCTTTCTTTCTTATATTATTTTCCCTTAGATATCTGACAATATTGCACTTTATCACTGATATAGAACAGCCACCTGAATCACAAAACAGTATTATTTTCCTCCTCCACCTATATATGGTTATGGAAATATACGGTTGATACATAGGATCAGTATATGTCTAGATAATTAATCATGAATTTCAGTTTAATCTTAATATTTTTGATATGCTGTCATGACCCTTGAATTCCATAATAATGCTAACCTCTCTAAATACTGCCCGTAATAATGTAGGTATCTTTTGACATCCTCATTGTTTTGCTATTTGAACTATTTCATTCCTTAACAATGGTAAAAATGATACAAAATTGTTTTGTGGGTGAAAATGGTAAATATTAATAATTTCTTATTTTTTGAACTGATAATATTATTTCCTAAAATTATTTGTTATGTTTTGACCTGTTATAAGGTAATATTTTCCTAATTGATGTCACCAATGTATTAATGCTATATGAAAATTTTAATTCAAATGCTGAAGAGATGTTTCCTACCCCACTGCACATGCACCCAAATTAGTATTAGAGCAGATTAATGTAACTGAGAAAAGTTCATATCTTTGGTTTTGTTTTACACTATATTAAGAATTGTTTTCCTTTCTCAATAAATATTAATAATTATAATATATGCAATGGGGTTTGCATCTAGTAAGGCTGCAGCTGCATAAGCTGATAAAACATGAAAATTTTGATATCTTACACCTGAAAAAAATATTTTTTTTTTCCTAATTAGGTAATTGGGCCTTATATAATTGCATAAGAAGAATGTTTATCAATTTTTTTTACAAGATTCTGTTCTTATTCCCTTAAGACTTTTTGAACTATAGGGATTTTATTTTGTATATTTACATTTCACATTTTTAATTCTGGTCTGAAAGCACCAACTAATACATGAAATATATATATATATATATATATATATATATATATATGAAGCATATATATGAAGTTTACATATATGAAATTTGATAAATACATATGATACATGAACCTTTTCAAAGTAGTAAAAATGTTAATATTATATATCTTTAAAATAAGGAAAATATCAAACATTAGAATTCAACTGGATCATCCTGTCTGTGAATTAATCTTTTTGGAGGAATAAATTACATATTTCATTCAATTTGTTTGTAATAGGTAACTGGGGGAATATAAGTAATATATATTTTAATAACATATATATTTTTTAAAGTAATTCATTCTTTTTTTTTTTTTTTTTGGATTTATCTACTGGGTAAAGTTCCTAAGTTCTTTGTGGCAATATTCCTGTAACTTATAGTGAAAATCTGTTGTTGTTTTTATTTTAATTAATAGGCCAATATTTAGAAAAGTTTGTGTTTACAATGAAATTGCATAGCACAGAGAGGTCCTTCTATCCACCAACTCTTACATTTTCTTCTATTGTTAACATCTTGGCTTATTTTGGTGTATCTGTTACAATTAATGAACTGATAGTGATACTTTAGTATTAACTAAAGTCTATAGTTTACATTAAAGTTCAGTCTTTCTGTCATACAGATCTATGGGTTTCGGCAAGTGCATAATGTAATCATCGTTACATTATTGTACAGAGTAGTTTCAGGGCTCTAAAAATCCCCCAGATTTCACCCATTCAACACTCCTTTCATCTCTAAGGACTTGACAACACTAATCTTTTTATTATCTCAATAGTTTTGCCTTTTCCAGAATGTCATATGGTTGGAATCATGAAATGTGTAGCATTTTCATTTAACAATATGCATTTAAAGTTCCTTTAAGCCTTTTTGTGGCTTGATAGGTCATTTCTTTCTATTTATTTTTATGTACATATAAATATGCATATTTATTTATATGCATATATCATATTTATTGTATTTTATCAGTATCATGATATTCATGTTAAAAATAAATGTAATATATAAACATGTTCCCTATATTATAAATATATTATCATTTATATTATAAAGTAAAATATATGATATAAATATATTAACATTTCAATATATCTTATATTCATATTTATATTATATATACATATGTATTTATCACATGGATATGGTAACTTTATCTATTCACCCTTTAACAGATATCTTGATTATTTCTAGTTTGAGGCAACTATGAATAAAGCTGCTATAAATATTTGTGCAGGGTTTGTTGTTTTTTGTGGATGTAAGTTTTCAACTTGAGTGGACAAATACCTAGGTCATATGGTAAGAACATGTTTGGTTTTGTAAGAAACTGCCAAACTGTCAACTATTTGGTGTCAGAGAGTTTGAAATTTTGAAGCCATGGATATTATAACAGTAGGGCACATTTCTGACTATTCTACATTTATGTTTTAAAACTTGCATCTATCAACCCAAAGTATGCTTTCTTACTTTTTAAAATCAGATATTAGTTCTCAGGAAACTTTCAACAGTTATTAAGATATGTTCAAATTCTGAGTATTCTGAGGCTAATCTATGATTAGCCCAGTAATAAATCAGGTCTATGGTACACTGCACAGAGAGAAAAAGTATATAATTCAATCTCCTTATATTCAGATTGCAAGGAGGTATAATTCAGTCTTGAGAGTTTAATTACTACGAGGTCTCAACTGTAAAGTGTAATTCTTATATTTTTTTAAACAACCAAAATGCAAAAGTCACTAAGAGGCAGCAAATGGAAGGGTTCCATTTTATGTAGAATCCATGTGTGTCAAGTCCTTTAGAAACAAACCACCATTTGTTATTGTCAGTTTGGGAGTATATTTATTTATTTATTTAGTTAGTTAGTTAGTTAGTTTAGCTATCCTAATAGTCATGTATTAGTATCTAATTGTTATATGTATTTGCAATTTCCAAGTGAGAAATGATGTTGAGCATCTTTTCTTACACTATTTGCTACCCTCTTATCTCCTTTATTGAGATGTCCATCACTGCTCAGTCTCTATCTCCTTGCCTCAGCTAACTACATTATAGTTTTCTTTTAGGAAGATACCCTTCATCCATTCCATATCCTCTCAGATGGAGTAATTCCATCTTTAATATTTGAAGCAGGCCTAGCATAGGGAGTGAGGTGGTAGGCAAAGAATCAGGAATATCACACAACCCAACTGTGTCAATTATGACATTCTCATTGGAATCTGTGTGAAAGAGAAGCTATATTTCCATTGGACAGGAAACTAGGAAAAATGAAGTCACCAGGTGCTGGAGACCCATGAGAAAATGTCTGCAGAACCATGAGACAATGTCTGCTGATATGTCTGCCTCCTGCCTGTCAGGTAGAGCTGATGCAGAGGAGCACAGAGGCAGGACATGCACAGAGGACACACATATAAGTAGAACCTCTGTACCCAGCTGTATTCTACTCTTGCAATTTTAATTGTATATACCACTAAATTTCTTAGTATTTGCTCAATCCAATTCATTGGATTTTTCTGTCAGGTCTGAAAGCTGTTATTAACAGATACATTCACACATAGATGTCATTCATTAAAAGGCCTAAAATTCTTCTGCCAGTCACAGCAGAACTTTCATGAAGCCTCTTCTCTCTTTCTATCTATCTAGTTATTGCAGCTAATGCTTATTTATTGAACATGAGCTATGTGTCAGATACTGTTCTAGGGTTTAAGGGTATAATGAAGAAAAATCATAAAAATGTCTCCGACTTCATGAAATGTCGTTTTAATGGAAAAGAAAACCCCAGAAAATCAGACAATACATGTCAACAAGTAAGGAAACCAAAGACAAGTAAACCCCTTGAGACTTTTGTGAAAAACAAAAACAAACAAAAGCACCAAAGCAACTTGCCCATAAGAGCTTCCTCATTTGAAAAAATATGCTAACAGGGTCATCTGGGTGGCTCAGTCGGTTAAGTGTCTTTCAGTGTCTGCCTCCGGCTCAGGTCATGATCCTGGGGTCCTAGGATCAAGCCCAGAGTCAGACCCCCTGCTCAGCAGGGAGTCTTCTTCTTCCTCTCTCCTTCTCAAATAAATAAAGTCTTTTAAAAACATGTTAATAGCATTACCACCAAAGTTCTGAATCCAGGAATGCAAAAGTGAGGCTGTAGAGTGAGCTTAGAAAACCTCAGCTTTCAACAGTAGTTGAACAAGCATATCATGTTGTCCACAGAAGACACATTTGGAGAGTCACAGAACAAAACCACACGATAAAGGAAGCACAGGGAGTGGCAGGAACAACCCAAAAAGCGACTAATAATGAATTTTCAGAAAGAACAGAAAACCCTTAATAAGCATAGCAATGGGTGGACACTGAGCCCTGCATAACGTGTCTGTGTATACCTTGAAACATAAGATTGAAACACTCAAAACAGTAAACTGTGGTATTTGTCTGGTTCTATATGATTAGTTAGCACAATTCTCAATTGTCAAGAGATTATAGAATAGTCAAATATGCCTGGTATTATCTATGCTATTTACCTCTTTAGAAATCAGTTAGTCATCTACTCAGGCCATCACTGTTTTCCTACACTAGTTTTATTGTCATTATTAAAGACATCTAAAGGATATTTTTGAATGTGTGTCCATTCATTCTTTCGTTCATTCATCACACATTTACTGAGTGACTACCTCAACTCTAGACTTGGCATAGATGATCTACAAGAAAGCTGTCCCTGCCCTCATTGAGATTACACTTTAGTAGTAAAGCCTGTCGAAAACCAGAAGACATAAATCAGTAGTAATATTTCTGGCAATATTTCAAATGTATACTTAAAACATTTTTAATCTTAAAACAGGAGTACATTAATACACAGTATTTTGAAGAAAATATCAAAAGGTGTCTTATAAATGGTATCCTGTGAGGAGGTGAGAGCTGAATGAAGTAAGGGAACGAGCCCTGTGCAGATCTGAGGAATAACGTTACTAGTGGTGCAAAAACGGGGAATGTAAAGGTCCTTAGGTAGGAGTGAGCTGCTGTGTTTTAGTTCAAGGATAACAGACCTGAAGGCTGAAATGAGTAAGCAGTTAGGAAGAGTTATAAAAGAAGAAAGACATTGCTACGTACTGATCAGGTCACATGAAAACTTCTGGATTGTGGCTAAGACACTGGATCTTGTTTAGGGTATCAAAATGCATCTGGGGTGTTTTGAAAGAGAGAAACATAATCTTGGGTTTTATAACTTTCATTCTGATCCTTGAAATCGATATATAGTTAGAAAAAAAATTAACTAGGGTAATACTGGATTTACATAAATTAACCTCCAGTAAAGATGAATATTTGTGGAATGTTTCTAATCTTATCTTTAGTTTCTTTATCTATATATCCTCTATTACACGATAAATTTAATTGTTCTCAGTCCTTTAAAATATCCACTAACTTAATAGTGTTACCAATTATAAATTATACATAACATTATTTTGCCTAGTTTTTAATGTTTAATGACTATTGTACCTACCTAAAACACACTCCATAAAATCCACTTACTATATAAAATCATATAATATCTAATCTGATAAGTAAGCATTTATTCAAGTCCACTGTGAGAAGATGGAGAATCCCACAGACATATTTCATGTGTTAATAAGCGTCAGCCAAATTATTTTTCTCTGTTTGTTACAGTAGCCGAGAGAGGTTTTAAATACATAATATTTAAATGGTCAGGAAAGGGAACATATGCATATTTAAAAAATAGATAAAGGCTAAATTTGAATGTAACAGCAATTCTTTTTCTTCATCTTCAACGAATTTGTGTCTTATTAAAGTGAGGATGAAAGGATTAGCATATAAAGCCTTTCTTTGGTACATAATTTCCAAAAGAATACATTTTGTGAATATACTTAATCCTTGCTACTCTCACATCTGCTACGTTAAATTTTGCTAGCATGCCCACCAATATTAAGATTTTGATAACTACTTTGATATGTTTGAATGGTGAGGTCTAATTAATCAGCAAAGTCAGGCTACTCACCCTAGTGAGAGTTGACAGTAGACTGTATTAAACACCTTTTCAGGATTTTTATTGTGATGGTTTTAATAGGTGTTATTCCTACAGGATATCAAATCCCAAGCTCTAACACTTTTTTTTTTTCATGTAGTTCATTCATTTTTTTTTCTTTTGATCAGGTTATTAAGTCTTCTATAACTTTCCCTCCTCATTTTATGTGCCAGCACTTTTAACACATTTTAAAAGACACTATTGATGTGACTGGTCCCAAGTGTTCTATTCAACCATAATTTTCATTTCCTTCTGGCATAAAGAGATAATTTTTTTAAAAACCTTCCTTTTCTATACCCCTCAAAAGCCATTACACTTTTGTACCATAAAACTAAGAAACATGAGAAACCCTTTTTATTCATTCATTTCCTCAAGCATTATTACATGAAACCACCCTTTCATTTATTTTTTCTTTAGTCCTACTCCATTTTAGGTATAATGTATTAAAACACCCTTGTAACTATATTAGACCTTTAGCAAAATGTGTGTGTGCGTGTGTGTTTTTAACAGCTACAGTCATACATCATGTATCTTAGGTATAATACCTTAATATTTTTATAAAATTCTTATCAAAAGATCAGTTATTGATGTCACAGTGGATTTCCCCCAAATTAGACATCAATGTGTTACTGAGGGCATGGGGCATTGGTGTGTGTGTGTGTGTGTGTGTGTGTGTGTGTGTAGAACTATAGGTATTAGCCTTCCTCTCTTGGGGAAATAGTAGACATTTTCTTAAAGTATACTTAGTCTTTTTTTCTTCAAAAGCACAAGGTGCATAGATCAATCACTAATTAACTGAAATTCAGACACTGCATGTCCCTGACCACCCAAAGCCTTAAAGTATTACCCTGGGCCCCTCATTTATCTTCTAAGTCTTCAGTCCTTGTTTCAATCATGTAAAGAGAGCAGAAGGGGAAAGGCAACTTTATTATGGTGATGGAAATAGTATTGCCTGACAAACTTAAGAGGCAAAGTTTTGACGAGAAAAGAAAAATTTCCTTCAATATCCTAAAGTGAATTAGAAAAGTCCTATATGAAAAAAAAAAAAGATTATCTTTGTCTATACTCTCAAATTCTAAAACTTTAAGGAATAAGGTTTCTCAGTTTTCATTATAATTTCCAGACCTGTTAACTTAGATTCACTAGCAGACAAAATTCTGATAAATTGTCACTTTTATTTAGTTTTTAAAGATTGATTGATTGATTGATTTAGTGTGTGAGTGGAGGGAGGGGCAGAGGGAGAGAAAGAAAAAAATCCCAAGCAGTCTTCCAGAGCAAGAAGCCTGACACGGGGCTCCATCCCACAACCCTGAAATCAGGGCCTGAGGAGAAATCAAGAATGAGATGTTCAACTGACTGGGCTCCCCAGGCTCCCCAGTCATGTCACTTCTAAACTTACATGCCTGGGCAATTGAGGATCGATCTTAGTGTAAAATTACAGGTGCACAACATGTGATGATTTTTCCTCAACACAGTTAAGGATTCAGGAGGATCATTCTTAAACGGCTCACAATTTAATCTGTTCAAGTGCTTTAGAATTGATCATTAGAAATAAGAAGTTTGTTTTCTCAAAATTCAACCCATTATTAATTAGTGCTGAGGGCTAATTACTTAAAATATCCCATTATTCTCTTTCTCAGAATAAGAAAATTTATTGTTGAAACTTTAAGTAATTTATGCAAAGCAATACTAATAGTGTTCAATGTATATAAATTATTTTTTTTAAGGGTAAGGGCATGTTTGGTATTAAGTAGAAACTCGGACCAATAAAGATTTACTATAAGTTATTTTTAGAAAACCAGAGACTACAAAAAAACCTATGAAATACACACATTTTAACTCCTGACCCAGAATGTGGTTGACGCTGAAAGCTTCCCAAGAACCTACGTTTGGACAATGTTTTAACCTGTGAGGTTGGCATATGAACTCTGAAATTAGAGCCCAACCTGTGCAAACCTGAAGTTAAGTTCAAAGAGTTAAGGTTCTGAACTCCTGAGTCCGTAGAGAAGGCACAGGTTTTGTGAAAGAAGAGTGGGAAAGAAGACTTGAATGTCCTGAGAAAAAGACATACTTAAGTGCCCCAAGAAAATGACAAAAAAACCACCCAAGTCATATCCTATGAATGTTCTGATACTATTAATGATAACCATCTTTAACCTCCTTCATTCCTAGTTGTCAGTGATAAGATGAAGTAATGAGACTGCGCCGACATCTAGGAGTAGAAAAAAATGACAGCAGTAGAATGACAAAAACAAAGGAATTCAGGGTAAGTGCTTCGGTGAAAAGAAGATAAATTTTTGAAATAGCTAAAGGCTCTAGCTCAAATTGGTCCATTCACTTTAATTTGATTGGAAATAAGGTTGGAATAGAGGCTGCTTTTTATGAATTTAACAGTTTGGTCCTTCTGAGCTTTTCTTAAGAATAGGGTCAGGAGATTGGGTTATAAATGGGGGTGATGCCTTGGCCTCTGCCAAAAGCCACAGAGTAATGGCTTTTTTTTTTTTTTTCCCCTTGTCAGGGCCACTGCTTTCAAGTCTCAGAGAACAGTGGGATGCATTGGGCAGGGAGGCAAGGAGGACTGGGGCAAGGTAGGGTAACAAGAGGCTTTGAGTACAAACCACATTCTGAATCTGCATGTAAATGTCCTAAATATTTAGGATAACCTAGGGTCAAATATAGTAATCCTCCCCTCCCTATTGCTTATAACATCTGGATGTCTAAAAAAGATATTGATTGATTGATTGATTGATCGTGGTATTCTGGTGTTGAAATCATTAGAATGACATAGAAAAGGCATGGTATGATCTTTCTCTCATATATTTATTGATATGTTGAAATGAAACTCACTTCCATGCCTCCTGCTTCCTGTAGATGTAGACGCAGCACTGACAAATTCATACAGGAGCCCGTGTGCATGTTTACTATGGAGTTAATGAACAAAGCTGTTGCTGAGTCCTATACTAGCTGTTTCTGAGCTATGGAGATTGTGCCAATGTGTCATGTAAATGTTTCCACTTGTTAAAATTTTTAAAGGCCAAAACATGTGCTGTATTATTCAAGCATATTTTTCCCCAGGATTTGAAAGTGATTTTGACATAAATTTAATTAAACCCCCAAATCCTACTCTTATGTTTTGTAGACTGTCATCACAGCTAAATGCCATAGTTATTATTCCAAACTCTAGAAAACACATCCCATACCAACCTACATATTCTTCTATATTTCACTAAAAGTGCAGCTGATTCGCACCTTTTTTGCACTGAAAATATTAGTATTTTTCAAGTGAAAATTAAACAGTAATCACTTTGTCTTATAGAATTAATTTACACACGTGTCTGTTTTGAAAATAAATGAGTAAATGTGGGATATACAAAAGAAATGATGGATTTGGATAAAGCATAAAAACTCCACCTCAAAGCTAGAGATTTCTAGTGTTAATATTCTGTGCTTGTTTGGGAGTAGATGAGGGTCCAATGACCAGAGATCTATAATGTCAATAAGTAGTGCCAAATGTCTTTCTCCTCAACGGAACATTAACATAGTCAAAACATGCCATGCACTACATATGGGGCATTAGGTTCTCTGGGTTTTTAGAGACATGCATTAAACTCAGGATCTACTACATCACTACACCTTACTTAATGTCATCCTCTACCTGAAAGTGGAGTGAATGGCCAGTAGCTCCTGGGTTGTTAGGGTGAACTTTGTCAGAATGAAGACGAGAAGCTTATAAAGAAACACTGTCCACTGATAAGAACAACATTTAGTGCCTTCCAAAGCTACAGGAGCTAACATACGTGATGACAAGGTAAGACTAGTTCTCCACACATTCCTTTTGAGTTCTAACTTCCCTGTTGTTGTTTTCTAAATTTGATTCCTTATTTCTTGCCAGTTATGTTTCTCAGGGATCCCTGATCTCTCTTTTAATTTGGACTTCATACTCCATTAACTGCCAAGAGGAAAACCTAAATGTCCATACACAGCAATTGAACATAATGTGGCACATATACCCTATGAGGGAAAAAAAAAATGTTCCACTTAAACAGAAGGCAAGTAGGTTTGTTATGACAGAGTAATTTTGTGTCCTTGAATATTAATTGTACAGATGTTAATCTGACCTCATATCATGAGTCCAGAAATGGTGGAAAACATCACTGGTCATTAATTGATTTGTCTAGCCACTCATCTCCACTCAGCAGAAATAAAAACTGTGTCATCTCTAGCATTGGATGTATATATATATACATTGGATATAGCATTGAGAATGGGTCAGCCACAGGATTAAGCGTCAATAAATAATCACTGGTGAATGGTTAAAAAAAATTGTATTTGCTCATACATACCTATCCATGATGTACATATGCATATATTTTATTTTTACAATATTTTATATTAATTATTATTTGAAGTCTTTTGACAAGCATGTAACATTTTGAGCTTTTATAAAATTAATCAAGCATATGTAATATTGTTCCTTTCAATTAATTACACTAATGGTCAATTAAATTCATCAAATGCTCATGCATCTTTCTGAATTTTTAATAGCATTTTCTTCCTCTTTTAGGATAAAAAATATTTCAAAACTGAATTAAATGCCAACAACCCCAGAAATAACCACATTTAATTAGTCTAACATTATTGGCAGCCAGACTGATTAAAGCATATTAAAAATTGAATCTGTTTAAATATAGAAATATTAGGTAGAAAATTTTGAGCTACCTCAAATTTTCAAATGATTTGGTTAGCTAAACAAAGCAGTTTCAACTGTCAAGAACACTGAGTTATAGAATTAATAATAAAGTAATATTACATTAGGTATTTTTTCAGGATAAATTCCCATCCAGACTCTGTTTTGGAGAATTACCTGACAATTGTTCTTCTTTTTTCTAAAATGAAAGAAAGAAAGAAAGATCTATCTTATCTCCTTGCCCATCATAGTGATGGCTACTTGATCAGAGAGGTAGAGAGCCATTGAAATAAAAGAGCTTTTATGAGCCTATATGCTTTCCAAAGATCTTGGAAAGGTACGACCTGGCTAACTAGTTTAAACACATCTCATTACTGGGAATGTTAACCAAGAGGCACAGATGTAAACTGAATGTAAGCATAAAGAAGTTAAGCCAAAATATGTGATGCAATTTCCAGATTGTAGAGATAGTTGGGGAACTTGTTCTCACCTATATGCAAGCCAAGGCAAAAGACACCCACCAGGACGTCTCTGAATGCCAGAGGAGGTATACGCACAAAAGCAGAGATAAAATAATCATACCTCCCCTGAAAGATATGGACAATACGGCTTCAGACTCTTTTCTCATCTATAATTCTTTCCTGGGGAAAAAATAATCCTGGTTAAACCTAATTTTTCATCTTTTCAATGCCTTAATCAAAGCAGCTGACTATATTTGTAGAAAAGTACATAATCACAAAAGAACTTTCACTTTAAATTTATGAGCAGAGATAGAGAGTTCTTCAAAACTGCTGGAAATCCTACCATATTGTAGGTACTGCCTTGGTTTTTTTCTCCTTTTGTCTTTGTTTATTTTTTTACAAGTTCTTTCATTCCTTTGTTTCCCTCAAATCTCGAAAACCTTCCCCTCTGTCACTTTCATATATATATATATATATATATATATATATGAAAAGAGAAAGTATGTTCTCTTTTATATATAGTATATAAAAGATATATATAATAGTTTATTATAAAAATATTTATATATTTTATATATAAAATTAAATAATAAATATAAAATATTTATTATAATATATTTTATTATATTATAAAATATAAAATATTATATTTATTACTATATTATATATCATATATTATATAATGTATATATAATTTATTTTAATATATTAATATATATTTATTTATTTCTTCATGAGAGACACAGAGAGAGGCAGAGACACAGGCAGAAGGAGCAGCAGGCTCCATGCAGGGAGCCCGATGTGGGACTCGATCCCAGGCCCAGGATCCCACCCTGAGCCTAAGGCAGAAGACTCAACTGCTGAGCCACCCAGGCATCCCACCTCTGTCACTTTCTACTGATGTTTCATTTCTTATTTCATATAAGAAATATATTAAATATATATGAAATCAATGAAATATATAAGAAATATGAGTTGTTCTTATTTGTATGTGTATACATATGCAACCACATAGGAACAACACATTTTTATATCGTAAAATAAGTCCATCCATCTGCACTGAAAGTGCTTATTTTTCCATTCCTTCCATTTAATGGATGAAGAATCCATGCTCTCATTTAAAGTCATATCTGCCCTTTGTCCTCTGGATCCCATTCTCTCTGGTCTGTCCTATGGTTCTGCACTGACAACTACCTCCACTTTCTCTTGCCCTATAAAATTTCCTCTCTTTATTTCCTTATTCCCATCCACACTTCTCTCTCTCTCCTAATCACTATACATATCTGCTCCTCTTTAGAGAAACACTCTTCCAATAAGCCTTCTGGTAAGTGCTTGCCATCTTACTTCCTCAGCTCTTATTTTCTCTTATAGACTCTCTTGCCAAAGTTAACCATGCTCTTAATCTTTCCAAATCAATGGTCATTTCCTAATCTCCTTCATACTTGATTTTAGCGACATTTGATTCAGGTCATTATTCTATCCTCCATGAAAAACTTTCTTAATTAGCTTCTATACATCTATACTCTCTGGCTTTCCTCCCCTGTCACTGTAGATTGTGTATATGTCTGCTTTACTTGTCCTTCTCCATCTCCTGACCTCTGAAGGTTGAAATACACTTCTATCCCCAGGACTCTTGGCTTTCCAATGTGTGCTTCCTCTTTGGTTGATCTCCACTATAGAGTCCCTTGCCTGCTCTCTTTATTAATATACTTAAAAATCCAAATGTACCTATCTTCCTCCAAATTCTCCTTTGATTTCCTGACTCATATCCTACTGAATAAATGGCATTTTCCCTTGCTTGTCTAAAAGGGATTTAAACTTATCTTAAATGCATGTGTACATGTATATATTTTCTCTTCACATCCACTTTCAAAAGTGTGAGTCCCTCGGTGTTTCACATTTCTGTAAAAGATTTCTCAATTTTTTTTTTAGGTTAGCTTATTATTATTTTTTTCATTTCCCATACACTCTATGTCCACTCAACAGCAAATTGTGTCAGAGAGTCGGACAACTCTGTACTGCCACTGGCACTTCTGTCATCTTGGTTCAAACCACTGTCATCTCTCTCTTTTTGGATAACTACAATTAGATACTAATTGACCTCTTGACTTAACACCTTACTTTTCTGTACTAATGAATGTGTATCCAACGTCTCCTTAGATGTCCTCAAGAGGAAAAAAATACTGGCAAAATGTAATCACAACTCATGCCTAGATTTTGGGGGAAGACCTTTAGAGAGATGCTATACAGATCACTGGAAATTCATATATTGATGAAAGAAACATATAGAAACAAGTCTTTAAAGTGATTACCACATGAGGGAACACATGAAAAGCTTCACATTTATCTGAGTACACACCACCCTTTGTTGTAACCATGAGGTTGATAAATAATTTGTAGCTAGATGATGTGGTGTCTTGAACTAAAAACAAACTGATTACATTATTGCATTAAATTAATTTGAACTTTTATTAATTGAACTTTCTTATACTTTGCTTATACTTTGCTTAATCAAAAGAGCTACACTCTTAATTACCTATGCCTTACATTGTGCTGGAAAATGCCAAATTTCCTTTCTTCAATGTGATTCCCTTCAAGTATTTTTTTCACTAATTATCTGGATGATAACCACAGGCAAAGCTCTTCATTTTCCCACTTGGGTTTAAATGTTTATCTTTAATAGGTTTTCAAAAGTCTTCTAAAATATCGACTAGATACCCCTCAGAAAGGATTTCATTGATTGATTGATTGATTGATTGATTGATGAGAGAGAGAGTTGGGGAGGAGCAGAGGGAGAAAGGAGTGGGAGAGAGAGAAATCTTAACCAGACTCCACATGCAGCACAAAGCCCAATGAAGAGCTCTATCATATGACCCTGAGAGCATGACCTGAGCAGAAATCAAGGAGTTGAATGCTTAACTGATTCAGCCATACAGATGCCACCCCCTCCAAAAGGATTTTAAAAGTGAAATATAAATCAGGCTAATAGAGAAAATTTTTCAATTGCATCTTCTAGAACATATTATCCCCAACTATATATGCTGAGTATAATCAATGGAAAGTTTTTCATCATCCTTATTTTGCAAAGAAATATTAAAGAGAAGATTTTAACTTCATTAAAAAGTAATGGTTGTAAAAAAATGTTCTTCACTTTCTAAGTTACAGAAATGTCACCTTCTGCATTTGAAAATAGGATACTGACAAAGTAAACATAAATGAAGGTGTCAGTGAGAGGTAATGACTGATATAATATTTAAACAGTCTCAAGACAGATGAAAATTTATTTGAACTGATAAAATGTTCAGGTGCTCTCATTTTTCTAGCACTACTGAATATTGTGCTTATAACTATTAATGGAATATTCATACATGCATAGAAAACATGAAATAAAATATTAAACTAACATATTAATTCTATAACTTGAAACTGAAGAAAAACGATATGGCATGAAAATATATGAAAACAAGATAAGACTATCCATGAATTTTAATGTTAAATTTAGTTCCTATAACAAGGGGAACAAATGGGAAAACTTGACAAAAATTACATGCATCAAGAAATGCACCTAGTAAAAAAAAAAAAGCACTTAGTTTCTAAAGTTTTGGGGTTTTTCTTGGGGGGAGTAGGGGAGTAAAATAACATTGTCATATATCTAATAGATATTATATTTACAGCATAACATAAGCAAAATCAGCCTAAAATAAATCTGTGAGAAAGGTGACTATAAAAGTTTCTCAAATGTCAACTGAGAAACTAATAATAAATACATTTCTAAAGTCGAAATAGTTGTTTTTCTTTAAGTAGTTTTATCAACAATCAGAAAATTTGCTACCATAAAGTAGCCAATTATAATCTGGCAAATTCAGTTATGTAATAATTTATCCAGAATCTTTTGATGCAAGATTATAACCTAATGTAAACCTCTAAGAAAGTATGTGTGGTTTCACAGATTCAAATTTAAAATGTACTGCAATCAAATGTTCATAGGTATTGTATAAAAGTTACAGTCTTAAATAATTATTATCTGTTACTATGTTCTTCAGTTGGCTAAGAATGGTATCAAATGCGTTATTTAATCTTTAAAAATACCACCGTAAGCAAGAATGTTTCTAAATAATGTCACATATTCACTATTAAAATGAAGCTTTAAAAATCATAGGCAAGTAAGATATCATGGTATTGTATATACCAGAATATTTGGAGCATATGTGCATTAAGGAGAAGAGAGAACCCTTTTTTTCTTATCTCAGTAGTATTAATTCACTATGTGAGTGTTGGAAGGTCATTTTAAAAATCTCAGTCTTATTTGACTTCTCTATAATACATGGGCTTCTTATTATGATGAGACAATAATATAATACTTGTGAGAGTGTTTTAAAATAAATAATATTCAATGTATTATTACTACTGGTTGTCTCTCTCTTCCCTTCTGGTAATAGTTTTTAATACATTTGTTAAGTAGTCAATATCTAAATTTCTTTTTTTATCATTTTTCATATTCTATGTAACTATCATTTATTTACTATTCATCTCTCCATGGAAGGTAAGTCCATATAATATGTAATGTTTACAGAATTCTTTACAGAGTTTTCAAAATCAGAGAAGAAATAAACATTTCAAATGATTTTAATAACAAATGGTAAATTTCTGAGTGTGCACATTACAATGATTTCTACATATGTAAAATTCTATATTTTGTATTTTTATTAGAGTTACAACAAAATATATTGTTAATTTGGATTAAATGTGAGATAAATTTTAAAAGTGAAACAACTCAGTCAATTTCACATCACTAAATTCAGAAGTTTTTACTGTAAATCTACTCAAACATCAGGAATTAATCAAATTGGTTTTGATGCTGTGCCTGCTGAGGACATTCAAGAGAACTAGACCTTCCATTTGGCTAATACTGACCAAAAGCCAAGCAAAAACAAGCAAATATCTGAGTGCTACTTCCAAAGTTTAAATATTTATCAAATGTTTTTCATGAAACGGCATAAAAGACTAGACATAAAATACAAGTTTTACAAAGCTTCTCTTCAAAAAAAAAGGTAATCTAAAGCCCACGTCTATTAACACAGCAATTCCTGTTATATTTTAAAATATGATTGTATCATTGGCAGCTTAGTTTTCTAGCCTAAGTTCTCTAAGTCCTATCTTCAAAAAAAAAAAAAAAATCAGGTAAAAGAACCAATTAAAAAATGGAATATGAATGTCTCTCAAGATTATACCAAGGAAAAGAACACAATGTCAGATCTCATTCAAATAGTACACACATAGCCATAAAAACCATATTTCCCAAGTTGTTATTGTTTGTGATGCACATTTAAGTGCACAGAACATTTGCTTTTATGGCAGTTTTATTCTCAGCACAGTAAATGGCAAAAGGGTTTCTGTTCAATTGACTTTCTCATAAAAGGTTTAATTCCTTATTCATTTTGGCATAGGTTGTATCTTGAGTTTCTTACTCTAGCTTATATCTATTCTCTGAGTAAGTAAATTCTGCTGTGTAAGACAGTCTGATCTGGAGTCAGAGTGAGAGAAAATGACACTTCTTATTAGTGATGTGAATTGCAGAAGTTAGAAGCCCCTTGGGGGTGGAGGTGGGGATGGAGATGACTTTAAGCCAAAACTGCCATCACAAGGAACAACTAGGCATTACACAAAAAATAGAAAGTTTTATGCTATGTGATGGGGTTCACACAGAATGTGCCACTTTTCCATGTGGATTATTTCCAGTCTTATTTGAAGACAATAAAGACTCAAAAAGGGCTTTTCGGTCCCTCCCACCCCACCCTTAATTGCCTAAAAGAATTTAAGTAGGGGGCCTGCACCAGGAAAAGGGTTATTACTGTAGATAACTTTTTAAACATAAGAAAAAACTACTCAGCATGACATAGTGAACATTCCTTTACCAAACTTCTGCTTAACCATCTCCCTGTGAATTGTCTTTTCCAGTTTGAAGGCCCAGATCCTTACCCTCTTCTTATTTCAGGACGCATATAAACCTCAGTTCCCTCTCAATGGGTCTCAGATTCTTATGTGGCCCCATGTGTATATAATTACATTTATTTTTCTCCTCTTATCTGTCTCATGTAAATTTGATTATTAGGCCAACCAAAAGAATTTAGAAATGTCCAGAAAATTTTTTTCCTCCCCAACATATGTCAAGTATCATCTTAAAGCATTTGATGCCAATAAGCAAATACTACAATATTCTAATCAATAATGTTATTCTTTGTAATCACATAAATATGAATAGTAATAAATTTAAAGATGTTATATTCCTAGATCTATTATATAATTTATTTATAGTTCCATAATGATCATAAATCATTAAAGAAAATTCTTAATGAAATCTAATTGTCTCTATTTAAGAGTCAGTAATACTAAAAGCTAAGCATACTACAGGCATTTAAGTATTTAAGTACCTAATGTAATAGGAAGATATATATATACTTATAAGTATAGATATATGCATATATTTAAAGATGTAAATATAGATATAAATCTTTTTAAACTTGTACTATAACCTTAATTTTAAAACAATCAATAAACATGATTGTACAGATTAATCTATTTTAATAAGTTTAAATATAAATGGCAAACCTGATAAATTTGATATGTGAAATAGGACTTAACTTGAAATAAGTGAAATAATTAATGAATAATGCAAACCATACCTTCTTTAACATTGTCTTAAGTATTTGATAGTAATTTCCCAGCTTTTTTTTTTTTTAAATCATCAAACTCTTTTTATTCTGAGAGAACCGTAGAGTCATATGGGGTTGTAGGAAATTAACAGAGATTCCATGTGCCCCTTACCCAGTTTCTACAAATAGCACATTTTGAAAATAGTACATAGTACAATATCATGACCAAGATGTCATCTTTAACACTACCTATTGATCTTACTCAGATTTCTTGTTTTGCTCGCATTCATTTGTGTGTGTGTTTATTTTTATTCAAATATGGCACATGAGTAGGTCCTTATATTCACCACCATAAACAAGAAGATATGGAAAAGATATTTCAATATTTTTAAAAAGTAATTTTAAGGCACTGGTAAACTTTTAAAGCAGATGTTAGTAAACTTGTTATGGGAAGATCCAGACAAAATATTTCTATGCTTTGCAGGCCTTAGTATCTCTGTTATAAATACTCAACTCTTATTTGTTTTACAAAAACACCCAAAGAAGTTTTCTAAATCAACAAATGTGGCTCCGTTCTAATAACACATTACTTTATGAGAAAAAAAAAAAAAAAAAAAGGACTGCGACCTGTGTTTGGCCTCTAGGTTCTTGTTTGTTGACTCTTATTCTAAGGTTTACATAATTACCTTTTATTAGATCTAAAATATGAAATGCTTTTTTTTTAAGGAGGAAAACTCATTCTTGTTATTTAGTTTGTTGTGATTTTTTTTCTATTAAAAAATCTAATTAAACTTAGGTTTTTAGCAGTTCTTGAATTTAATATTTTGATTTGCTTCTTCCTTTGGGCCATTATTGAAAACTATATAATTACAGACATTCTACGGATTATAAAGTTCACAATCACAAGGATTAATTTTGGTCATTACAACTATGTCAGGCCTTTAGCTATAATGGCCAACTGCACACCAATAAGACAGACAATTTATGGTTTTGTTCTATATTATTTAGTTCATTTCTGTTGAAATAAAGTCCTTTCGTGAGATATATACATGTTAGGCAAAACCCCAAAATGAATAAATAGAAGACAAGAGACCTGAGAAGTATGTAAACCCTTGGTAGCTAACCCAGATAATATAAATTAATTTTTAATACTACAAATACTGAGATAAGACAGTATTTTGATTTACAAGTGATGAGAAAGTATTTTGAAACAACCATAGATTTGATTAATATACTTAGTATAATCTGAAAAACAAGAGTTTTTCAAACCATTGTTTTATGATTTCACAAGGAAGACCATATTCTTGGCTATATCCAGTTCATCTATGTCCATACTGATATTCATATGGAGTTGCCTTATGCCTAAGCATCCAGCAATAAAGGTGAACATTAGATATACCAAATGTTTTTTCTTACATGATATTTAATATCATGCGTTCCCACATAATCGATTGCTGGGTGTCAGTTGGACAAAACCTCATTTTAAGAGTATGACTCTAAATTACCTTAGAGAATATTATTCATGTTTTATGATGTCATGCACCAGTGGCATAGCTATATTTCCACTGCACCATCTCAGATCAAAATGATAGAAAAAATACTTTCTCTCTCTCCTTCTCTCTCTCTCTCTCTCTCTCTCTCTCACACACACACACACACACACACACACACACACCACTCTTTCATGAGGTTTAAAGTACAATGCTAATAGAATTAATTTTAGTTATTTGTAAAATAGATTTGATAGAAGGGAATAAATTGAATTGAAACCAAAGCAACCACTATTCTTTCTGCAAAAGAAGAGAATCTGATATGATAAAATTTTCTGTGCATGTATTCAAGGGCACGTAGTTCCTGTGGTAAGGAAACTACTATAATTTTACTTCAATTATATCAATGGGCCTCTAGTCGCCACACTGATTACAGAGTATTACACCATACATCATTTGAAAAGCACTATGTATCATTTTATTCTCATCTTGGAAATAAAACTTTATTTACTCTACCATGTTTGAAAAGGGAGAGACATTTTACCTTAATATCAGGCAAGTCTTAAAGTGTAAATAAACGTTAGGAAGATTATGAAAAAATAGGATGGGAACCAATTGAAAATTAGAAATCAAGTTGATCACTAACTTATTCAAATGATGGAAGTTCTGTATATTTAACATCTCAGAATTTCAGTCTGGGCTATGACTATTAATAAGCAAATATTTTGTCCAGTAGAAACAAATAAAGATAAAATAAGTTTATGAATAAATGATATAAGAACGTTCAATGATTTATTTATTTATATAGAATGTTAAAATAATTTCTCAAATTACTAATTCAGCAGTACTTTTTCATAAACAGTTACCAATGGTTTTGAGTACCTTGAAAGTAAATACCAATATTTTTAGATTTTAATTTGTTGTAATCCCAAATTTACTAATTAAATTTAGCAGAGTTATTCAGTTATTTCAATGGACATTTACAGGTTCCATATAATCTGAATTATGTGGTGAAAACTAAAACCCATCATTTTTAATCAGGAAGAAATGAGATGTTATCACAGCATGGCTTGGCATTCACTATTCACTCAATTCCACTCCAGGTGCTTTTTGCTGGGTGGATTTGGCCTGTTGACTGAATTGGCCTCCCTGTGTCCTAAGATAACTGCCATGATTGGGAAGCCATATGGTGCAATGCTGTAAGCTATATTAAATTTGAGTCATATTTTGGCCAACTTTGTGCTCATAATTGAGATTCAGAATTTTATCCATGTAAATTTCTATATACTTACCGATTATTGATGTAATTACACTCACATTTTTTTCTTTCCCTTTTTAAATGCTTGCTGATATAAAATCATGCTTAGAGTTTAAACTTAAAAGGCAGTTGTTGAAAAAAGGAAAGTAATAGAAGGTGACATTTTAGGTCCACCTTGTGTTTACCTTTAAAGAAGCAGTCTTCATTGTGAACAATGGTGATCTTTTGTTTTTTCAGGCAAGCAGCTCTATGCACTTCACAGTGGTTTTCATAAAATTCTCCATCAGATCCACACACAGGTTTGTAGTGTGGCTTGCAAAGGTCCATGCAGGCACATTCTGCTTGCCCTGTCTCTCTGCTGATGACACAGTGCCTTCCCAAACCACAGTATTTATTTTCACAAGACCCCAAAGGACCATCCTGAATCAGGAATCCTGAGGATAAAGAAGAGGAAAATAACTTGTATTCATATGTCTAAATAATAAGTGCATGTCAAAGTATGAAATAAAAAGAAAAGCTAAGAGAAATATAGTATAATCAGGGTTCAGTTGTTCTCAGTGGAAAAGAGACTTGTATCAGACAGGTAGATGACCTTTTGAAATCACTCTGAAATTCCAGCCCCCCTCCCCACGCTGTGCTGTAGCACTCTCTTCTCCCTCTTCAATGAGTAGTGTGGTCCTCAAGAACATGATCTCCCAAATTAAACTGCTCGAGTTCAAATCCTGCCTCTACCATTTATTAGCTTATGTCTTTGGATAAATTATTTCTTGGAGCCAAGGTGCCCCATCTGTTATACGGAGGTAATTATAGACTGCCTCCTAAAGTTATACAAAATATAACATGTTATGATCCACAGGAATCATGTCCCTGCCATAGAGTAAATGCTAAATAAATGTCAACTTTCACAGTAATAAAATTCTGGATAGGAGAAATGAAATAAGAGAATAGAAAGTAATTGTGCCTTGAGAACCTCTTGGTGGGCTCTGATAGCTGATCTCTTTTTGTTTTAACCTTTGCCACTGGACAATCACAAGTACACTTCTCAACTAAATGAATAAATAGCAAATAATTCAGTTTTCTTGTTACTTATTCAGGTTAACAATCTCCATCAGCACCAAAAAAGAATAGATGGATCCAGCAGTCTTGTACTAAAACCAAACTAATCAACTTGAATCACTCTGATAGGCAGATCTGGCCTTTCTCCTTTGAGAATTTATCTGACTGGAGAGTAAAAAAAAAAAAAAAAAATATATATATATATATATATATATATATATATGTATCAGTAAACTGAATATGCACACACACACGAGACAGACATACACACAGATATAATATATACATACATGTTCACATATGCATGTGTGTATATGTGTGTATAACCATCAGACACCTACTTTTTTTTAAAAAAGAAATAATCTGTGAGGTAAAAAAATTACAGTAATTTTCTTAGATATTTTGCATATTTTTATTTTATTGATTTAAAATCATCTCTCCACATGGTAACATCATAATGATGAAGAACACAGATTCTCATCCAGAGTTCAAACCATAACCCCACCAGTTGCAAGCTTCAGGATCTTGGGCAAGTATCTAAGACATCTGTAACTCAGTTTCTGCATCTGTATAATAGGCATAATGCCATATTCTCCTAGGGTTATCAAAATGAAAGGGCTTGGCACATATAAAACTCTGTTTAATTGCTAGTTATTATTACTATTATTATTACTATTATTACTATTATTATTACTATTATTATTATTATTACCTTTCTAGAGACTAATTTTCTTAAGGACAGATATGTACAAATGAACACGTATTTTAAAAAGTAATTTTGTTTTTAAATGATACCTATATAGTACTTTTACTTTAATACATACATGTATTTCCAAATGGAGAATAGTAAATTTAACATTACAAAAAGAAAAGGCCAATACTATTGACTGTTTTTTCCTAAAGCATGTCTTTTGATAGCAGTATAAATTGGAATAAATTTATCTTCTTGAACCCTTTGATACCATATACCAATTATTGAGAAAAGTCTATAAAATTTTTAAAAATAAGAAAAAGAAATAAAAAGATAGCATAATTTACTGAACAAATCTCCCTTATGTAGTGTTATTTCATATGATAACTCATTGAAATATTTTAATAAATTTTGTAAAATATATTTAATAAGGTAGTTCCTGAAGTTTGGCACACATTAAAATGGCCTAGAGAAGTGGTTAAAACATTCATTCTGCCTCTAAGCCACCTCAGAGTTTTTGATTCAGTAGATCTGGACTATGGCTAGCCCAATATTTATATTTCTAAGTTCCCATGTGATGATGATACTCTTGCTTCTGGGATCATACGTTAGGGTCTTTGATTTATTGCATTCTATTTTATATCCAAAATAAATAAAACACAAAGAAACATTTAGGCAATACTCTTTAAGTGGAAAAGATGAGAAGTTTATAATGTGATTAAAAACATAAAATAATGCAAGTATTTAGGAGTAACTAAGAAAAGATAAAGAAAAACAAACTATTAACTAGGTGGATATAATACTGGGCAAATTTTTCTATGTTTGCATTATTGTTTTTTAATGTTTAATGCAATACATTTTTTAAAAAATCCAAAATTGTATCAGTTGTAACTATAAAATATGACTGATTTCAATTTGGAATATCTTTTTCCTCATTCTTATGCCAGTTTTTATGCCAGTTGTTGATCTAATGTTTATAGAGTCCAAGATGTGACTATCAGGAATCTAACTCACATACTTATATTTTGTATAATTTTATACCTCATATTTTCTTTGTGTTCTTACTATCTAATTCTAAATTGGGTTTTTTTTTGCTATCAAATAGTTTAAGATTTACAAGAGAATAATTTATTTTTTACTAGCAAAGAATGAGTTTAATGTTTATTGAGAGTCTGAACATTTTACATTTTAGTCACAAATGAGTTGGCTAACTGAATCAGTAGTTTTCTTTTGGGGGAGGAATGCTTTGCTAAAAATGAACTCATTTCTGGTGTATCTGGGTTGGTGAATTGCTTTCCCAGATTCTCTCCTCTTATTTTGTTCCTCTCAAAGCCTGTACTCCAGTACGGAGATTTGTATTAGGATATTGGCCATTTTCTAGAAGTTAATGAACTAGCTAGAAGCTGCATGTTGCATGCAGTTGCTACAATTAAAGGAAATATAATTAATTCATACGCAATCCAAAAGAAAGCTCATATTATGTAAATGAACAGCTAGAACATATCCTTTCTGACAGTAATTATCCATGACTAACGCTGAACTTAAGTTTCAGCTGAGATTAAATCAATTTAATCTGATCAACATGTCAAAGATTTCTTTTAAGTATATTCAGTCAGATGACACATTAAATGAATTTTAATCAAGAACTTATATCCTGCTCTCTCATAACTTGATAAAACAGGCATTTGTTCCCAAAAAAGTGCTTTATATGCACATCATTTTAGAATTTCTATGCCTTCAGAGCATTATAAAAAACAGATTTAAAACAAAGATGAAACCTTAAAAGATGAAAGACACCAAGTCATAAAGCAAAATAATTCTATGGAATTCTAAAGATGGTCATTTCAGATTCTCAATCATGAAATCGTCTTCAAGTCATACACACACACACACACACACACACACACACAGACGTATATATACAATTTATCAAACAGTACTTAATATAGAATGGATGTAGATTGAAATAAACTTTATTAAATGTACTCATTTTTATTTGCAAGGTTCTGTTACTTGGTATAGGGTAGATAAGGGAACTATAGATAAGGTTACTTCCTAAAGGGTAGAAAAGAATAATCATTGTCACTTTTTTTAGTGGCTCACAAAGGGTATAAGGCGGGATTTGAGGGTGCCCAAGTAGTGAGGCAAAGATTTAGGGGCACATTTAGGGACACAAAGGAGAGTGAGATGGATAATAACAGGTAAGATCTCACAAGCAATGTATCATGCATAGTTGAGTTTATGTCCTACAAATGGGTGGAGTTCAGAAGGCTGCTCTAGGGATAGAGAGAGTATGAAACAGACTGGTACTGAATTGGAAACAGGAACTAATAGTGCAAGGGATCATCAGGGGAGGGATAGGAAACTGAATGAGAAAAAAATCAGAGAGGGAGACAAACTGTGAGACTCAGAACTCTGGGAAACTGAGGGTTGCTGGGAGGGGGATGGGGTAACAGGGTGATGGGCATTAAGGAGGGCACTTGATGGGTGTTATATGCAACTGTTGAATTATTGAAAACTACATCTGAAACTAGTGATATACTGTATGTTGACAAATTGAATTTAAATGATAAAAAGAAATAAAAAAAAAACAGGAAGAGCAGAGGAAGGAAAAACCCAGATTTGATGAGCTAAGTACCTCTAATGATTCCAATCGAATATAAACATAATTAAGTTAGAGTGCCAAGTTACTTGAGGTGTTAATTGTCTCATAAAAATGTATAATGCTGAAGTGCAAAATATAAGTATTATGTTAACTTTGTTGAACAAAACAAAAGGTTTTTGGTCAGAAAACAGGGTTATAGTCTTTGCTTTTCTACTACCAAGTTGTCTGACCTCATCCAGGGTGTAATATCTTGATATTCAAATGGTAAGATGGGAGGTAAGTTATCTTTAGATTTACTCTCATCCAATCCCTTCATTTAAGAATGCTTGGCAAAACACAATTTTAATAAAAGCTAATATCTGAGGAATATATTAATAAGCTTTCTTTAGCATGTTTCATATTTAAACTCACCTGCACCAAACAATCATATACTTCTAATTCCCTAGTTTAAATATTTTCATATATTAGAAACATCCTCAGCCATACAAAATGTAAAATTATTTTTAGCGTAGATTTTCTAATTTCTCTTTTCTAAGATTTTATCACTATGTGTTCTATTTTTGTATCATGTTAATAATTACAACAATGGACCATAAAGTCAGAGTCCTTTAATTTGTATTCCAACTGTCACTACAAGTGTAATTTTTAGGCAATCAGTTAAAATTGGTGAGCCTTAGTTTCCCTAACTAGATCATAGAAGAAAATATGTATTATTTATTAAATTAATAAAATGATTGATAAGATAATATGATTGATCCCACAAGAGGATTCTGTGAGATAATGCACTTGATCTGCTTGTCTTAGTATGTGTTTAACAAATATAGTTATAATTGTTAAGAATTATCATTTACTATAGACTTGACATGTAGACTATATGGACTTAAAACACTGGAATGAATAAAGAACAACTTTTGACAACTCTACCTTTTATTATGTCCATTAGAAATAAATTTATGGGAGTGTGGAAATGTGTTTTTCCCAAATAACCTATTTAAATTTTCAAGGGTACCACTACATAAAAATTTCCCTCATCTGCAAAAACAAGGCAAAACAAAACAAAACAAAACAAAAAAACCCTCAAATTTATATGATTACATATTTTGCTTTAAAAATAAGTATAATACTTCAGTGACATTTTGTTATCCACATATGGAAAAGTTGCAAAACTCTTCAGTAAACACAAAATACAGTTTCTTGTTGCACACTGTATTTTTGTAAACTCTAACAAAATACATTCAGTCCTCACAAACTTCATGGCAAGTACCAGTTCCAGTAAATATTCCAATGCCTGCAGAAGATTGAGCACAGTATGATCTTTTCATGACTTTTAATGACTGGGATATGTATGTCCTGCTGTTATTTTGTGAAGTTGGTCAAAACAAGGCTGTCTGAATGATAGGTGGCCCAGTGTGCCACTATTGAAAGAGAGTTTGAATGATCACATGTCTGTACTTCAGTGAATTTGGAACCTTCTTCCCCGTATTATTTTAGTCAGTCCATTGGACTTCTGCAAGCACCTTCATGTAATTCTGCAATCAGACTTATTTTAAAAGAAGTAAATATGAAAAACGTAAGTAAAAAAAAAAAAAAAAAAACAAAACCCACAGGAATTCAGTTAAATTCCAACCATCCAAGTTACAGTTTCTGTTTAAATCGAAAGACATTTTTGCCAGCACAGATGATTGTTGATGTGTCGTTTCAAGAAGTTCGATGATTTGAGATCACTAGCTAGCATGCTAAGTAACTTCTTGTTTAATGTTCTCAACTGCAGTACAATTCCAACAGAAGAACACTGAGAGAGCCTAAGATACACTCTTAAGACTCCAATCTCAACTAGGAACCTTGATAACAAAGCACACAAAATTTTTTCCTCATTATTAATTTTATCTTTCCAAGTCCCATCTAGGAGCCACGATTTCCATATTAACCTATTTCTATCTTATTGAGAACTTAGAGTAGTACTCGTGGTTAGACACTTTACCAGATAAAAATACTCTCATCATCTGTGTGATTTATTTAGATTACGGAAATGGGTTGGAAGCTAAAGAAATCTCACTTGATAATAATTTCCATTAATAACTGGAAATGCAATGGCATTATAGGTAGGCTAGTAGATAGATAAACTGAGAAACAGACGGATAGATCACAGATGAGAATATGGCATTTAAGACCTTTTTTTTAGATGACAGTGATTATTAAAAACAAAATATTTATTTTTAGATATTTTAGTTCTGTAATGATTTTGAGTGATTAAAAGAAAAAGTATGTCTTTTGCTTAGTAGTTAGATGCTACTGTCCTCTATAAATGATGTTGATGGATATAATAAATAAGAAAATAAATCAATTAGCATACATAAAATAAAAGTTTTATTTTATACAAGTGTATGCAATGAGAGTAAAGACATATGCTAAATCATCTGTGATACTTAAACTATTTCAGGCTTTGGAATAAACCCAGAACTTTACAAAAATATTATTTCTTATTTATTTAAAAATTTAAAACCGTAGATGGATTTTCTCAAATAATGTAGATATTTTCACACTTGAGAAAGAATATTAAATAACAAAATAAAATATTTAAAGTGAAGATCAAACACTGTAATGGAAGGGTAGATTTGGGTAGGTAATCTTCAGATTCATTATAATGCTGATTGTTGGAGTCAGACCAACCACATGGATAATAGGGAATTGAGGGAGAAAAGAAGACAGCAATTTCCATTAGAACTGTTAAGAATGATTGCCAGAAGAAGAATATTGCTTTTAGAACTTAAAAGTTTCCATTTTAAAACCCACTTTAATACATTATTTTTAAGATGTTTAATTTCCTTTAAAAAATTGTATTTCTTGGGGTGCCTGAAAGGCTCAGTTGGTTAGATGTCTACCTTCAGCTCAGGTCATGGTCCCCACATCCTGGGATCAAGCCCCCAGCCGGGCTCCCTGCTTAGTGGAGAGTCTGCTTCTCCCTCTCCTTTTGCCCCACCCCCTCCGACTTGTGCTGTCTCACTCTCAAATAAATTAATAAAATCTTTTTTAAAAAGAAAAATATTCTCCTTTACAAAATGTTTTTCATAGCTTGATTTTATGTTTTTAGTTAACAGACTTTCTTTTTTCGAGCATTCGTAGGTTCATAGCAAAATTATGTGGGAAGTACAGAGAGTTTCATAACCCAATCACAAAAAGGCAAATATGATATGATTCCAATTATGAGCTCCTTAGAGAAGTCAAAATCATGCAGACATAAAGTAGGATGGTAGTTTGGCAGGGGCTAGGAGAGGGGGAGTGGGGGGTTACTGTTAATGGGTATAGAGTTTCAGTTTTGCAAGATGAAAAGAGATCTGGAGAACTCTGAAGAATGAGAGTAATGGCTGCACAATATTACAGTACTTAAATACCACTGGTTTGTATACTTAAAAATGGAGTAAAAAGGTACTTTTAGACATATTTTACCACAATTAAAATTTGGAAAAAAAAAACATTAAAGTCGAAAGAGTCCCTGTATAGCTCCTCCTTCCAAAACACACAACCTTCTCTACCATCAATGAAACCTGATCATCCACTATTTTCAAAAAAGAGCCTTTGTTTCCTAAGAATCAACTTAATAGCACACCCAGGACTATATATTTCCATGACTAAGTTATAAAACTTCAATCTCTGTCATTTTGGGGGTTCTTTTTTTCCTCTTTGAGGGTGTAAATCAATGTAAGGGAGGGTTTTATGAAACAGCAAGGCATGAAATATCAAATACATTTAGTGTCAGGTTGAGAATACACAGTTTGTTACTTTACAAATCTAACTCCTATTCCCCTGGTCACTCAAATGTTTTGCACTTTAAAAAATAAAAACAAAAACAAAAACAAAAACAAAAACAAAAACAAAAACAAAAAACAAATAGGGACTCCTGGGAGGCTCAGCGGTTGAGCGTCTGCCTTCAGTTCAGCGTGTGACCCTAGGGTCCCAGGATCGAGTCCCACATGGGGCTCCCTGCATGGAGCCTGCTTCTCCCTCTGCCTGTGTCTCTGCCTCTCTCTCTCTCTCTCCCTCTGTGTCTCTCATGAATGAATGAATGCATAAATAAATAAATAAATAAATAAATAAATAAATAAATAAATATCTTAAAAACAAAACAAAAGCAAACAAGGGACACCTGGGTGGCTCAGTCCATTAAGTGGCTGCCTTCCACTCAGGTCATGATCCCAGGGTTCTGGGATGGAGCCCTGCCTGCACCGGGCTCCCTGCCCAGCAAGGAGTCTGCTTCTCCCTCTTCCTCTGCCACTCCCCCTGCTTATGCTCTCTCTCTCTTTTTCTCTCAAATAAATAAAATCTAAAAGCAAACAAACAACAACAACAAAAACAAAACAAAAAGCACTGCCTCTATTCTCATCAACTTATTTCTTTCAACTAACTACCTACTTCTCTCTTCAGCCAACTGTGGCTTAAATCTAAGTCAGATCCAGTTTCTCCAAAAAGTTTATCTTCTGAATTCTATCAATTCCCTTGGCTTAGGTGTTTGGAACAAAAGCAGGTGTTTTTGGCTTTTCATGCACTTAGTTTATTAGAGGTAACAGACACAGGTTCAATCCCCAGCTTGAATTGGACAAAGGTCAAGGAGAAAATAAAAGAAGACTACCTCAAAAGTATTATGTCACCACCTTATAATGTAAAGGACATATAATCCAGACTAGTAGGGTTCTAGAAGGCATTCTAGAGAAGAAAAGTTTGCATTGTATGGGAATTAGTCATGTAAAGTAGAGAATCCAAAAAAAAAAAAAAGATTTTTAGCAGAAGTATGAATATATGCGCATGATGATTCTTATGTTACCAAAATGCAGAGGTTATGGCTGAGATTGTTAGAAGATATGATTAGCAAATTAGGGAAAGGATTTATAATGAACAGCCCTGAAGGCTAGGTTAAGGATGTGTTAGTGTGGCAATGGAAGCTGGTATTTGGCAGTTTTAAGAAGGATTATTTGTGGTGCATAGAAATGAAACACCAGTCAGGAAGCTACCAGCCTGGCCTATGTGGCAACAAGGAGTCAGAACAAGGAGAGTTATAAGAAAATCGATATATGGAGCAATAGGGTATCAGCCATAAAGAGAGGAGGCCAAAAGAGTAGCTTTGAACATGAAGAGTTTAAGAGTAGTTTTAATAAAGGTAACCTTGTGAATAGCATTGTAAGTGGTTGAAGACTTAACAGTCTCAATATTTTTGGCAATAATAACAGTAAGCACAATAAATAATTGGCTGTGGATTAAAATGACACAATTGAGGATGGAATCCAAGTGCTTTTAATTGCATCAATTTACCTCACTGTGTTATTTTTCATAAACAGTCATCTCACATAGAAGAGTGGGGAAGTAAGACTATGGCACTCTTTAGAGAAATGGTTTTACTTGTCAAATGTGGGGGAAGGATTTGACAGGCCGGGACATTCACCACAATACTGATGAGGAGGACTTGGTGGAAGGATCTGAATGGGTGAAAAGCGACAGCAACTCAAAAGAAAGTGCTGCAAGCAAGGTACAAAGAACAGGATACAGATAGGGGAAATAAGGGAGTTTTCTGAGTTCTTGCCTAATAAATTGTTTTATATCACTTATAGTCACGGAATTAAGTCCAACATATTCTTTTGAGCTGAAATGACAATCTATTATGATGTTTCTCTAATACATATGGAACATTAAAAAAAATTCTCTTTCCATCCACCGAAATAAACAGGAGACTTTTTTTATACGTAAAATCCCCAAGGTCTCAAGTCCTCTGTCTTTTTAAAAAAATTTACTGTTTATTATCTCCTTTATATTAATTTTATATTAAGTTCTAATACATATGTGCTTTTCTCATGTGTCTGAAAATTAAGCTGTATGTAGCATATATACGAGTTACATAGCTTAAGACTAATTATTTTAACAATAAAATGATTATCATATTAGACTTTTTAATGTATTTGTCTTTAAAATCTTATTTATTTAATTTTTAATTCCTACTTAAGTTCCAGCTAAGGAACACACAGTACAATATTAGTTTCAGGTGTACAATATAGTGATTCAACGCTTCCATACAACACCCATGCTCATCAGAGAGAGTACACACCTTAATCCTCATCAACTTTTTAATCCATTCCCCCACCGTCTCCTCACTGGTAACCATCAATTTGTTCTCTAAGAGTCTGTTTCTTGGTTTGCCTTTCTCTCTGTTGTTTTTTTTTTCTGTTGCTTGTTTTGTTTCTTAAATTCCACATATTGTTTCTTCCTTTGACTGACTTATTTCACTTAGCATAATGCTCTCTGTCTCTATCCATATCATTGCAAATAGCAAGATCTCATTCTTTTTCGTGCCAGAGTAATATTTTACTCTGTGTGTGTGTGTGTGTGTGTGTGTGTGTCGCTTCTTTATCCATTCATCAGTGGATCGACACTTGGGATATTTCCATAATTTGGCTATTGTAGATAATGCTGCTATAAACATCATGGTGTGTATATATCAGATTGAATTAGTATTTTTGTATCTTTTGGGTAAATATCTAGTAGTGCAATTGCTGGGTTGTAGGGTAAATCAAGTTTTAAATTTTTGAGGAACCTCCAGAGTGTTTTCCAGATTGGCTGCACCAGTCTGCATTCCCACTGAGTGCAAGAAGATTCCTTCCCCTAACTCCACATCCTCGCCCAACACTGTTGTTTCTTGTGTTGTTGATTTTAGCCATTCTGACAGGTCTGAGGGGATATCCCTTTATATGTAGCAATACAGGTCTACTTTAAGAAGTAAGAAAAATCTCAAACAACCTAATCTTGTACCTAAAGGAGCTAAAAAAGTGCACCAAACAGAGTCTAAAGCCAGCAGAAGGAAAGAAATAATAAAGATTAGAGCAGAATTAAATGATATAGAAACTTAAAATAAAAACAACAATGGAGCAGATCAGTCAAACTAGTTCTTTGAAAAAATAATAAAATTAGTAAACCTTAGCCAGACTTATCAAAAAGAAAAAAGACCCAAATAAATAAAATCACAAATAAGAGAGGAGAAATAACAACCAACACCACAGAAATACAAACAATTATTAGAGAATATTATGAAAAACTAGTGAATTGGACCACCTGGAAGAAATGGATAAGTTCCTAGAAACATATAAAATACCAAAACCTGAAACAAGAAGAAATAGAAAACTAGAACAGACCAATAGTCAGCAAAGAAATTGAATTAGTAATAAAAAAATAAACTCCCCTAAAAAATAAAAGCCCAAGGCCAGATGGTTCCACAGCGGAATTCTAGTGAACATTTAAAGAGTTAATATCTATTCTCCTCAAACTACTCCAAAAAATAGAAAAGGAAGGAAAACTTCCAAATTCATTCTATGAGGCTAACATTAGCTGAATATATTTATATTTAAATTTTTATTTAGCTTATGTTCCACTATGATTTCTAGGTTTTTGGTCTTACCTCTATTTTTACCTCTATTCTGTAGCTCTATATATTCCTTTTTGTTTTTTGTTTGTTATTGTTGGTGTTTTGCTTCATATCACTGTTTATTATTTCACACTTCCTAAAAAAACTTTAGTTTTCAACTTATTCCATGTTTATCACATCTACATATTTGCAATCTCATTTTTCCACAAAATAAGATAATATTTTAATTTATTGTGTAACCAATGCAAAAGTTTTTCAGTTGTTTTGAAAGATCATTTTATTAATTTTATTAGGTAATTGAATTGTTTTCTTAGCATTCCAAATATTTTGATTGTGCTGTTCTCATCACTGGGTGTAGATTACTTTCAAATCACTGATAAACTCTCTATGAGTTATTTAACAGAACACAGTATCACACACTATAATACATAAAATAATATTTTATCATTTTATAAAGGTTGTAATTTCCATATGCACATGATAGTCTCTACACTCACCTTTATATCATGTATAATGTGCTAAGATAATATTCTTGTTTCTCTATTTTATACTGCTGGCAGACAGATATGGCAGATTTGGTATGAATTTAAAAGTTATTTCATGATTCGGCACCTCACTTTCCCTACTCTGCCAATTACCGGGCATTGATCCTCTTTTCCAGGGGTTTTTCTCTCATTTTGCCTTTCAGGATCTAGTGCGGTAGGAACTCACGGGACTGGTATTATATGGTGTTTATAACTTGATGACTATTCTTGTTCCTTTCCACATCTTCTCTTTCTTGGATGTACAAGTTGTTATAGAACTTTCTACAAAAAGGTAATCACCCAAGTACTGAAAACTATGCTAATATATGTGCCATTTGTATTAAGCTCCAAAGGACCTTATGTTTTAGTAGGGATACGACATAATTAAAACATAAATATTTCATAAGGTGTGGAGATACAAATTGTTACAGAATTTTGGAGTAGGAGATTTATTTTGAGTAAAAGTAATAACAAAAGCTTCCTAATAGGAGTCATACTTGTTCAGAGATTTTAAAAATTGGCTAGGATTTTGATAGGTAGAAATTGGTTGGAAAAGGAAGAACATGGAAAGACAGAAAAGCAATATTTTATGCCCCATAAAACTTGGCTCTTGTATCATTTTTTAAATTTTTTTTAAAGATTTTTATTTATTCATAGAGACACAGAGAGAGAGGCGGAGACACAGGCAGAGGGAGAAGCAGGTTCCATGCAGGGAGCCCGACGTGGGACTCGATCCCAGGTCTCTGGGATCAGGCCCTCGGCTGAAGGCGGTGCCAAACTGCTGAGCCACCCGGGCTGCCCTCTTGTATCATTTTTATATGACCCTTACAAGTAGTTTCAGAAAATAATTTCTTAAGTTGGGAAGCCAATCCTTATCATTGTCCCAATGAAGGAAAACTAACAGAGCTTATGATATCTCTTCTTAAATTATTTATTTTTAGGTAATTATCATATATTTTCAAAAATTACATAAAATAGAGTTGTTGCTATGTAGTTCTGAGTTCTAGCTCTGAAATACAGAAACATCTGCAAATCAAGCTTCCTTTCTTGACTATCATTTATGAATACTAACTAAAGTATTCTTTAGTTTAGTTAGTTTTTAGTATTCTTTAGTTATAGTATATTAAAGTATTTTCCTAAGTATTTTCCCTTTATTAATATTTGTAACCTATATACTAAGTTTTATTTATTTTTTGTTTTACAAATAAAAAAGAAACTAGCTCAACATGGTTACTTATCATGTCCTAGGTCACGCAGTAAGTGATGACACCAGGCTTCAAACTCACGTCTATTTGAAATATTAATCATTACGTTATTTTTTCTGGATTTTGTTTCTATTGATTTTTTTCATAATTCTGGTGGAATATTTAGGGGATATGTATTATAGGCAATTAGAAAGGTAAAACTTGAGCTTAGTAGAAAGTCTAGGAATCTCAATTTTACAGTCATCTATAGAAAATGATAGGCGATAACATGAATGAATGAATGCTTTGTAAGAAAAAAAAGTATATATAGAAGGAAGAGTTGGAAGTATAGCAAATTGGATTTTGTAAAGTTTTTTCACAGGACTGAGAGTATCTTTAACTTTAGTAATAAAAGAACTTGTAATTAAAAAAAAAAGTCTCATTTGCTCATTAGTGGTTAGGAGCATTGGACCAGGAGTCCCGCTGCCTGGGTTTGAGGCTCCATCAGTAACTGGATCTATAATCTTGAAAATATTCTTGGTTTCTTTTTACTTTAGTTTTCTCATCTGCAAAATGGAGATGGTAATAAAACTGATTTCATAGACTTATTTTAAATCAATGCATGTAAAGCCCTTAAAATACTACCTGTGGGACAGCCCTGGTGGCTCAGCAGTTTAGTGACGCCTGCAGCCCAGGGTGTGATCCTGGGGACCCGGGATCGAGTCCCATGTCAGGCTCCCTGCATGGAGCCTGCTTCTCCCTCTGCCTGGGTCTCTGCCTCTGCCTCTCTCTCTCTCTCTCTGTGTCTCTCTCTCTCTCTCTCTCTCATTTTCTCTTTCTCTCTGTGTGTCTCTCATGAATAAATAAATAAAATCTTAAAAAAGAAAAAAATGCTACCTATTAATAAGTGCTGTATTACAGTTAGCTATTATTAATCTTAATATTATTGCTCCTGTTGTTATTGCTATTTTATTTCATTCTAATGGATAATCAAAAAAGGAGGTGATTTTCAAAAAAGTAACACTCCAAAGCTTATGTGCTAGGTAATACTCATTGGGACAATATTTGACAAGATTAGCGTCAAACTCTACTTAACCCTTGATGATTTAATAGTATGGTACTATATTGGTGATATTACAGAAAATGTTTTTCAACAAAAATATGGCCAGCAGTTTAACTTCAGATCTTATGACCATATTTCTTCTATTGCAGAAGATTTCCTATCCACACTGTCAACTTATCAAGTAATGTCAGTGAGAATACCTCCAGCTTCTACTTAAAGATTTTATTGACACCAGAGCTCCAATTTTGCAGGGCATTCAGTAAGGGGTTGGTAAAAAGAAAAGTGAGAACATCAAGATAGTAGGGAAAGAAAACTTTGGAGACCAGTCATTATTGTCAATTTTGATTCCCAGAGAATTTTTGTTTCCAATTTATTCTCTATTCTAGGGTACCCAGCATCAATGGTGCAAAACTCCCTGCCTTTCCTCAGTAAAGGGTGTCCACCCATCCCATGCTGTCTTTCTGAAAAAGGCAATCCTATAGTGCTTCATATCCATCTGCATACCAAAGTCTGTCCTCATCAACATAAAAAAGTTGGTCATCATCGAATGAATCTCTGTTATGAAACTTTAGATTGACATCTAGGGTTACATGGTCAGAGCTATCTCTTTGAATACCATTAAGAAGTAATTAAAGGTTGGGCATCTTGGCAGGATTTTCAATGAACCCTTCTAGAGAATAGGACTTCTTCCAAACTATTGGGTGTCACAGTCTGCTTCCTCCTTTGTACATGTCTCTGTTACTTCTGATTCTCAGTTTTTTTTTGTCCTATATCAGTTTCCTTATATTCAATTTTTATCCATTCAAGCCTGATTAGCAGACTTTTTTTCTTAGGTTTCTTTTTTTTTTTAAAGATTTTATTTATTGATTCATGAGAGACACAGAGAGACAGAGAGAGAGAGGCAGAGACACAGGCAGAGGGAGAAGCAGGCCTCATGCAGGGAGCCTGATGTGGGACTCGATCCCAGGACTCCAGGATCATGCCCTGGGCTGAAGGCAGGCGCTAAACAGCTGAGCCATCCAGGGATCCCCTTTTCTTAGGTTTCTTAATGGTCCTAATGCAACCAATAGGATAAACCAATATATCCTTCACAAATAATCGTATGAGAAATGCATAGACTTAAAGATCTTCCTCTGAACGTTTTATTAAACAAACAAGCAAGCAAAAAACAGGAACTATATTCACCCAGTACAGACTTTCCCTTAATGAAATACAGAGTAAAGTTTCTAAATAGTTGTTACCTAAGGAATTGCAGAAATTAAGAAAGCAATGAAGCTTCTTTTACATATATTGCACACTATGTACATAATATGTGTATGTATATATCCATACACACTACCATACATATATTTTCCTCTTTAGTGCACTCCTAGTTTACTACGGCATGTTGAACATATGAATATCATTTTGCTCCCAGCTTACATGCTTCAAAACCACTAAGGCAATTATATTAAAAGATAAATACAAGGATGAGGAGAACTGGAAATAATACAGCAACAAAATATTAGAAATTTGAAAACATTTAAATAAGTGGAAGCTGACTTAGTGGCTCTAAGGAAACTGAATCTGAATCCTATGCTGGTAAAGTTGAAAACCTTATTTACTAGTTTACAGATTTACAGATTTACAGATCTGTAAATTTGAATCTACAATTCAAATTGATTCAAATTCAATCTGTAAATCCGAATTTACGGATTCCTCACAAAACTGTATAAACTAGCAAGGCCAAGTATCTCATAGGAAGTTAGAGTGGCAGTGATTTTATTTTATTTATTTTTAAAAAATATTTTATTTATTTATTCATGAGAGACACACAGAGAGAGGCAGAGACACAGGCAGAGAGAGAAGCGGGCTCCATGCAGGGAGCCCGACGTGGAACTCGATCCCGGGACTCTAGGATCACATCCTGAGTTGAAGGTGACGCCCAACCACTGAGCCACCCAGGAGTCCTGAGAGTGGCAGTGATTTTTTAAATATAGAGAGGCCTGGTGAAAAATTTTGGAGAATAGACTAACTTGAATTTAAATAAAATCAAAGAAAGAAAGAAAAGGAAGAGAAAGAAGAAAAAAAAAAGAAAGAAAGAAAGAAAGAAAGAAAGAAAGAAAGAAAGAAAGAAAGAAAGAAAGAAAGTTACTTAGTTATAGGATAACTTGTTAAATTACTAGGTTCTCTCCACTGAACAACCCTTGTAGAAGTCTCAAGGTTAATTCACTCAAGACACAAACTATATGGAATCTGAAGAATACTGACTTTTGAATGTAGTGAAGAGATGTTCTCTCGCCATAGTGCCTTCACTCCTAGCACCATGCAAGAATATAGGCAGTCATAGGCATAGCCCTCAAGCAGGTGATTCAAAGACCGTTCTCTGAGGAATTTATAACCTAGCATTGGGAGTTCTCTAAAATTGACCCACCCAGGTCACCCACAGTGAAGTTTACAGTTGAAAAACCTTATCTGGTACTCAGAAATTCCAAGTCAGCCTTTTGCTATCTCTCTCATAATCAAAAGCAGAAAGCCAACATTAACTGGACATTTGAGTAAACCATCTAACATAGAAAATAAGGCCAAAATAAAAATGCAGACAAAGACAGTGTGAAATGAGAATGTACAGGGAGACAAATACTACAAAAACAAAACAAAACTTGTAATTTATATTCTGATAGAAATGAAAGATAGTAGGTAATCCCTGAAATAAGAACACGAAGAAACTTTATAAAAACCAAAACAGCTAATGGAATTGTAAAAACCCGATAGTTCAATACAAACTTCAGAAAAGCCTACAGAAAATAAATAAATAGAAAAAAATGGCAACATAGGAAAAAGGACATTAAAGCAACATGGATATCACTTCCAGAATTCCAAAGTCCAAATAATAGAAGGTCCAGATGGAGAGGGAGTAAAAACAGATGGTAGGAAATAATTAATAAAATTAGTAAAATATTTCCCAGAACTAAAGGACATTAATTGCCAAATTGACAGTGTTCACCCAGTGCCCAGTAAAATGAATTAGAATAGACTCATACAATGACATTGAGAAACTTAAAAGATTAAAAACAAAGAGAATTTTCTACAAGCTTCCAAAGAGAAAAAATAAAAAAAATAAATGCTCAGTCACACGAAAATGGATTAGGGATTTCTCAGCAGTTAACAGGTAAATCAAGAAGGCTGTAAAGCAGTACAAAATTCCGAAAAAAGAAAAAAGGGCCTCGTACTATTGCTGTCCTTGCACCTACTCTGTTCTTCATGTCCTGCTCCTGAGGACACCTCATTCTCTCCATAGAGGTATTTCTGCTTTGACTTATTTCTGAGAGCTAGAGTTAGGGAATGGTAAATTTAGAAGCAAAAAATTCAAAGACCTCTCTCTCTGCCCATATGTCTGCTGTACTTCAGTACTTGGTTCACACTACAGCTCTGCCAACTGCCTTATTGCAAACTTCCTGGTCTTTAAGATATTCTACTAGGGTGATCCCTCTGAAATCCTCTCACCTGCCTACCAACACATCAACATTCTTTGTCTAACTCCCACTCACCGCATAGGTCTCACATTACATGGCCTCTCATCAAAGAAACCTTCATTTACACCGTTCTTCATGTCTTTCCTTACACTGCTTTACCACTACAGTAACTTCACCACTGATCCATCAATGGGGATGTATTTTTTTTAGTACTCTGTGTCTTTTCTCCACAACACCTAAAACAAAACTGTGATTATAAGGCTACTTGTTTGAGTATTTGTCCAATATCCGTGTCTCAATAAATCCAGGTTCAAAGAGACCAAAGATGCTGTCTGTTTGTTCAACAACTCTCATCCCCTCACAGAGTCCATGTTGAATCTCAATAAGTGAATAACTGAATGCTTGATACACTAGTTGATGTTATATCCAAAAAGATCAAAGGGCATCAACAAATTGAATCACATTGTGAAATATTTACATAAGTCTTTTATTTTATGTATACACACGTTATCTTTTAAAGTGATAGATACATATATATTCAGCTAAAATTATTATTTTAAAACTCCATAAATTTGGCACAAACTTTGTCTATGAGAAACATTACATGAGAGGATTTGTGATATGAAACACTGGTGCACAGTTTCATTTTCTGTATATCATGGTGGATAAAAATGTAATATCAATAGTAAGTCAGAGCAGTAAAATGTACCATGCTAAAAAATAATAAATTGATTAAATAAAATAGTTTACAAAACTGTGGCATAACTAAAGAAATACTGCAGTATAAAAATGACTGTCCCAGATCTCCATTTTCTCGGAGCACTTTGGTTATAAGATGCTTTTAATGATTTAATAGCACTCTTATGAATAAGCATTATATTTATTTAAAGCTCTTTGCTATAGGGAATGAATTATTCTTAAACTTAAGTTTCCTCTTATTGGTGATGTAAGTCCAGAAAAGGTTTTCCAGTGGTTAATTTCATTAACTTACTAATCAATAATTTAAAAAAGTACATTAGTTGCTTTAGTCCTCAGCAAAGAGAGTAGTTGGTAATATGAAAATATATTTAGAAGATGTAATCATAAAAAAAGAAAGTGACAATGAGCATAATACATCACTTCCCTAATTATAAGTTCCCTAATTATTAATTATATCATCTAAAGATGAAAAAAAGTTGACACAAGTTAATTATTATAGTGCTTTCACTTTCAATATTGGCACAGAAAATTGTTGAAATATTTAATAATAAAGGAGAATGAATTTGGAAAATAAGCTTACCTTATTTTCTTAGAATAAGTGTAAGGAAATTGTGTTTTTATGTATTTAAATAAAACAGAACAAAAATTATAATGAATTTCTAAAATTCATATTCTTGTTAGAGCACCTATAACTTGAAATTATATTGAAAATATTTGTAAAAAAATAAAGAAAATTTTTTGTAATATGAGAAGCTTTCTTTTCCCTGTATATATATTTATGATATTTTCTCTTTACTTAAATCCTAAATAATCAAGGTAAGACTCAATTCTATTTTAGGTTTTTTCAGTCAATGGTTTTAGTAAGTTTTCTTCTTTATAACCTTTGACTGATTCTAGATACTTCATACTCAGGCTCATTAAGCTGGCTAACACACTTCATAACTCAGCCATAAAAATGACCATGTAACAAAAAGGACTGTACAAGAGGACTTGATTTTTGTTACTTATGTGCAGTAATTCTTACTGCCAGTTTGGAGAGCTTGGCTAGATTTAATAGGAAATAAGGTATCATTCTGGATTGCTGAACAAGTGGTAACGAGTAAAAGAGTGAATTAGGAAAGTTACTTTTAAAGTTATATGTGAGATGACATCAGTGATAATAGTACTAGGTAGCTCCAAGGGCTTAATTCTTCACACACACAAAAATTAAAAAAGTAAAAATAAAAATAATTGAGCATAAACTCTCAGAATAAGCTTAATCATAACTCTAGAAAATAGTCAAGTATTTATAGAAACCAAGAGAGGGCTGAATCCAGAAAATGTCAACTTAAAAATAGTAGAAAGGCTTTGTGACATTTTCACTCACCCTTCCTATCTCTCTTTCCCAGCTCAGTGGTAATGTTAAAGATACCAGTCCATGTTCCCAACCATTCTGGCTCTGATCATTATAACTAAAATGAAAAATTCACTAGAGGCTTTCAGTAGCAGATTTTAGTAAGCAGTGGAAAGTATCAGAAAACTCAAAGTTAAGTCAATTGAAATTAATCATTCTAAAGAACAAAAATAAAAAGGAATAACAATAACAACACTAAATAACTAAAAAAAGAATAAAGCCTAAGAGACCCATAGGACTCCATCAAACATACAAAATGAGTATAATGGTAGTCTAAGAAGGAGATGAGAGAGAAAAAGGGGCCAAAGAATATCTGAAGAAATAATAACCAAATTCTTCCCAGATTTAATTTTAAAAACATAAATTTTCACATCCAATTGAGTACAAGAAAAATAAATGCACAAAAATGCACACTGCATACACAATAAACTTTTGAAAAACAAAGAATCTTAAAAGCATCAAGATATAAGAAATTTCTCCTATAAATTGTCAATAAAAATAACAGTTGATTTCTAAGCAAAAACCATGGGGAACAGAAAGTAGTGGTAGGATAACTTTAATTGGTTGAAATAAAAAATACTGACAAACAAGAACTCCATATCAGGTAAAACTATCTTTTAAAAATGGAGAAATTATGATACTCTCAGACAAATAAAACCTATGAGAATCTGGTACTTGTATACTTGACCTCCAAGGAGTAACAAAGGGATTCTTTTGACAGAAAATAAAGGATACTAGGTAATAACTTACTGCTATATATAGAAACTTAAAATGTTGATAAAGGTAACTACATAGAGAAATAAAAGTCAATATTAAGGCATTTAGGAGGGTAACTCCTCTATATGATTTAAGAAAAAGCAAAAACCAATAATTTTTAATCTATATTAATATACCTATAATGGATAAAGATCTAACTTGTGAAAACAACAATAAAATGAGTGAGGAATGGAGCTGCCTGAAACGGTGGTTTTATGTTCTATTAAGATGATATAATACTGACAAACATATATGCAAGAACCATTGGACCTCCAGAGTATATGAAGCAAATACTGATATAATTGAAGAGAAAAATTTGCAGTTCTACAATAATAATTGCAGACTTTAAAACCCCACTTTCAATAATGGGAAAATTTTTTTAAAAAGAAAAATTAGAAAAAAAAAAGAAAAAGAAAAAAAATTAGAGCGATCGATAATGAAATAAGAAAACATATAACACTGTAAACCAATTACACCTAATAGACATATTCAGAAAACTTCACCTCCAAACAGCAGAATACACACTTTTTTCTTTCCAGTGCATGTAAAAGTGTCCCCAGGAAAACCTATATATTAATCTATGAGAGAAGCCTCAATACATTAAAGAGAAATGAAGTACTCCAAAGTATCTTCTCCAACTGCAAGGGAATAAAACTAGAAATCAATAACACAATAAATTATTTACAGATATGTAGAAACTAAACAACACATTTTTAAATAGCCAAAGAGTCAAAGAAGTCAAAATGGAAATTTGAAAAATTCCTTGGAGATAAGTGAAAATGAAAATGAAAACATAACAAACCAAATTTATAGGACTCAAAGAGAGAATAGCTAAGAGGGAAGTCATAACTACAAATGTCTACTTCCAGAAATATGTGAAGTTGGTAAACTAACTGTACACTTCAAAGAACTAGAATAAGAAAAGAAAAATAAACTCCAAGCCAGCAGACAGAAGGAAATTATAAAGATGAGAGCAGAAATAAATTAGAGAATAGAAAACCAATGGAGAAGATTAATTAGACCAAAGTTTATTCTTTGAAAAAATCAACACAGCTTACAAAACATTTATCTTGATTCGCTAATAAAAACTAAGGTGGGTGGGGAGAAGAGTCAAAGTATTAAATTCAAATTAAAATGAGGTCATGACTACCACCTAACTGAAATAAAAAAAGATAACTGAAATAACAAAGAGATCGATTCAGTGATCAAAACCTACCAACAACAACAACAACAACAACAAAAAGACCAGGACTAGGAGACTTCACTGGTTTTATCTAACAATCATTTGAGGAAAATTACCCAAACATTATTTTCCATCAATTTCCAAAAAACAGAAGAAGAGACAATACAATTCACCATGTTAATAGAATAAAAGAGGGGAACAGACGATAATAGAAGTTAGTGCAAAAAAGGGGGGGGGACAGAAGGACAGGAGAGAGACAATCTCAAGCAGACTCCATACCGAGCATGGAGCCCACCCAGGGCTCAGTCTAACAACACTGAGATCATAACCTGAGCCAAAATCAGGAGCTGGATGCTAAACTGACTGAGCCACCTATGTGCCTCTATTTTAACCTTTTTTAAAAAAAAAATACTGATGAGAATCATGCTTATATAGTATAGCTGTCATTATTTTTAAAGTGTTCTGACTGTTTTTTATAGTTTTAGCATGATATGGAAATAGGAATTTATTTCCATTTATTTTGCTCAGGTGTTTTCTTTTATGATCGTTCAGATGATTGGAACATTAAAAAAAATCTGGAATATTACTGGCTAATATCTCTTGGAGCTATTACTTCAATCACATTCCCAGAAGTCCTAAAGTTTTCTGTTGGGTATTTCCCACCATAACCTCTATAGCTTTAACTAATCTATAACTGATTTTTTAAAAAATTTCCTCTCCATCAACTTCTCACACTTAGAGCTGATTTTCTTTTTCCACTGCCCTATGTTGAGGAGTGGAGTTTTGGAGGTTTTCTGGGTCTCTTAACAGGCAGAGAATCAATGTAATGCTTCAGTCTTTCTCCAGGGTTATAGTGTAAGTTTCCAATCTTCTGAGGTATAAATTAATTGCTCCTTTCTCTGAAATACCAAATTTCAGCTTCTAAGTTCTATCTTGATTGAAACTCTTAACTGATATGAAACTCAGTACACCAGCTTGTTTTTCATTCTGAAATTCAATGTATTTATAGCTAAAAGTTGCTTGCTGATAACAACATAGTCTATCATTTTGCATAAAGATTCCAGAATTTAATTATGGTTATCATTATGCTTATACACCCTAATGTCAACTGCCAGTAATCTTCTGTGTTAGCCTGGGAACTCATGTTGAGATATTTTTGCCAGTTTAAAAGGCGAATGTATATTTTACACGTATAATTAAAAATTGAACAGCAATTTCAAAAATGAAAACTTTGTATTATATTGTTTCATAAAATGAGACATATTTGACATCATAAAATAATATAATGGTGAAGTGTAACTGATTGGTTGTTCTTGGCTAATTAGAAAAGTATAGAAGCAGACATAAAGAATGCAGTGTGTATTTTAGTCAAACACCGCCACATGGAGTCACAGCATGCTATCATAATAAGCATCATATAGTCATATAAATGGAGAAACTGGGTAGAAAAATTGTTTTATAAAAAGTGAATATATTTTTTTATTCAGAGCTATCGTCATGGTATCATGTATCATATATACATTGAAAATAATGTTTTACTTTAGCAAAATAATGCTGGTTAAATTAAATTAATGATATAAAATTGGATATTACTGGTTTTATAGTTCGGTTAGCAGATAAGATGCTAGAAGTCGGGAATATTTTTTCAGAAAATCCCAAACATTTAATTAGCAGGTGTGAGGAAACTAGCACAGTTCTGTCTTTCCGTAGTGTTTATCTCAGGTGACACTTTTATTTGTATCTAGGAGAAATTTATTCTCTATATCACAAAAAAAAAAAAAAAAAACTGTTGTTAAAATAATCCATTGAAGGCTAAAAGCTGAAGGCTTCTGATTAGTATGACAAAGAATGACAACTATTACATTCTTTTCCAAAGCCAAATGCTACATTGTATGTAGATCTGGAATCTTTTCCTTCTAGAATCTACCCATGGTCAAACAACGAAATTGCTGATTTTTTTCTATTTCCTTTCTAGGAGGGAGCATCCCATCCACATCTCCTTTCCCCTTCCCAATTCCACAAACTATGGATGAGGAATGAAGAAATCCTGTTGCAGAGTGTTACAACATTCTTTGAGTCGAGTCAGAGAAAACTAAGAACAACAACAACAACAAAAAGCAGAATTCTGATAGAGGGCCTTAAGGGAGCTAAAGAAAGTTTTTAGAATATTTCTGAACATTGTCATATTATATAATTTTACTTTAAAATTTTGCTCATCTTTTCCTGTTCTAATCAATGCTACTAATATTACGTATTTGTACAGATAAAGTGATTTCTGGTACACATTTACACAAAAAGGATTTAACCCAAGCTTGTCAAGGTTTCTCTACAAACTCACCACATACTTCTTCCTGTATACTGTAACCCATATTTCAAATTACTTTGTCACACTGGTTATAAACCAGCCTGATATGTTCATTCATTAACTTACTTGTCAAGTAACATACCCAGATTGTATGGTCTCCAGTTCTGTCTGGTAACCTTTGAACTTTGAGTCATAAGTGAATAATTTTTGTATTCACTAATTGCTCTCTTTCTTTCACCTCCTTCTATCAATATGGGCTCAGAAAACATAAAGCTCTTAGAGAATTCTTAGGTAATATAGAACTCTAGTGAGCAAATTTCCATCACAGATATTATTAAACAAATAAAACAAGAAGGCCATTAGACAGGTAGCTCTAGTGCTGTGACAGTTTACATAAACAAACCAAAAGACTAAGCCTATAAATGCCTCAAAGTTCTGAAATCAAAACACTAAGGACCGGGATCCCTGGGTGGCGCAGCGGTTTGGCGCCTGCCTTTGGCCCAGGGCGCGATCCTGGAGACCTGGGATCGAATCCCACATCAGGCTCCCGGTGCATGGAGCCTGCTTCTCCCTCTGCCTGTATCTCTGCCTCTCTCTCTCTCTGTGACTATCATAAATAAATGAAAAAAATAAAAAAATAAAAAAAACAAAACACTAAGGACCACCAATCACAGTCACAAACAGCCAACTAGGCTTTGAACTACAGACAATCAAATAATTCCCTTTCTCTGCTTCCACACTTTCCCTGTATAATTCTTTCTTGGCTCCCAGCGGCAGAATGTTGCCAAACGCTTCCAGGTTGGTACTGCCCAATTCAAACTGAATTTTGCCCAAATAGATACAAAGTCTTGATATTCCTCAGTTTACCTTTTCGCAATGTTTTCCATTTGTTTTTGCAGAACCCCGCTGTGAGTCCCAGTGTTGGTATGAAGATTATTTTTACACTGAAGACATTTGAAATTCAACATATGCCGAAGGAAGCCTACTCTGAGCTTCCCTTATTTGACTAAAACCAGCAACTTCCTGGAAATGAGGCTGCTATAAATTCCCTCTTCAAGGTGGAATTTGCCTCCAGGAGGAGGAATAAAAATAAGTCGACATAAAGCACTGAGGAGGAGAGAGACCTCTCACATCTGTATGGACAAATATTATGTAAAGTTCCTCATCTTCCCTTTGTTCTCCTAAAAACTCATTTATCTTTCTTAAAGAAACCTTTTTAATCTTTGTATAAGAGCTTTTTATCCCCCTTCCCTTTTCCCAACTAATTAGGTCTATAAACTTATAACTTGAATCCTTGAAGGAGACAGTTACTTTTTTGTTGGCTCCATGCATAGAATACATACATATAAACACTTTTCTCCTGATAATCTTTTTATCAGCTTAATTCTCAGGCACCCAGGTACTGAAATAAGAGGAAAGGGGAAATTTTGCTCTCCTTTCCTACACTTTAAAGCACTACTATGATTTTATGCTACTCTCTTAAAAGTTGTGCTGTTTACAACCCAGTTACCTAATGCAAAATATTTATTGAATTTCAATACTCTGATGAACTCAGATTATGAGTTTAATTCCTTTGTCTTTTTGAAATTGTCTTATTGCAGTTGTAACTTATAGTAATTCCATAACTTTGAAGACCCCCCGAGAAGATTGAGGATCCATTCTTTAAGGTCTAATTCTGTTTTCATTCTATACTTAAAATACTATTAATTGCAAGTCCACAGAGAGTAAAAATGTCTCACAGCTGATTATTAATTATTATTAATCATGTTAGCATACCTTCTGGAATCTGTAAACTAAGTAGAACGTAATAAGTCATTCCATTTGCTTATTTTAGTAGGTGCATCTAGAAAGGGGAGGTGTTTGGACTATCCTATTCTAAATAAAGTTGTAACTAATCTTTAAATTTTGAACTCTACATTTGATAGAACCCTTAGATTCGAACCAACATTCGGAACCTCGCAGAAAGAGGAAATAGGTTTATTCTGTTGTGGACTTGTTTTTAATACAATATGACCTGGTTTGTGGAATGCAATTTAAGAACAGTGGGCATGAGATGTCTTACAAAGATCTCAAATAAAAACCTGCACACTGGACTATAACTAATTGAATAAAGGGACAGGACTAACCCCGCATCTATTCATTAGATTTTGCTTCATCTCTAATTTGGAATTGGAACTGAGAGACTACTAGAGGGTTTCTGCATGTGGTTAAGGAACTCTATGCGAAATTAGAGGATGTAGGGTCGTCAGTGCTCCTATACAGAGCATAGTCAGCTTTCTGCTGAGGGAACTGACAATGGCAAAGATCAAAAACAAAAAACAAACAAAAAGATCTGTCTGGATATCTAATCACTCTGTATCCTTGTTCATGTCCCTACTTATGGACCAAGTACAGTTCTACATCATGCCTTTTGCTGATTTCATAAGACAAGCTTAACTCAACGTTCTCTTATTCTTGCTATCACTTAAAGCAACCTGAGTTCATTTCTAGTCTAGCAAATACAATTATAATTTCTTAAAAAATTATATTAATGTAACTATGGGAGAAAACAACCCTTGATTTTATACTTAAGATATGCATAGCATTTCTTGAGTTCAGCATACCAACAGGAATATGGGATATAAAAGAACTGGCCCATGTCCTACTCCTTAATATACATAATGGATGTGGAATTACAGAGCACGCACAAAAATGTTCATGGAGTAATAGATTACCTTTTAGCCTTCCTTGTCTAAGAAATTTTGCTCCAAATACATCACAAAGCCACAGATGTTAATTTCTGTTAATGTATCTATACGGTTGCTTAGCTCTGCTTTATATTGTTTTAAAACTTTACCTGCAAAAGTTTATAAAATATATCATAGTAATTTAGGATCTACTGAAAAATTAAAATGCAAATGTACTTATTGGAGAAAAGTTAACTTTATTTTTAAACAGTATATAGATGACAAATATGTTAAAATATCTTAGCCATGGATGCCATTTATTTATACCCATATGAATGTGCATAAATATATAAAAATATATACACATAAATGATTGCTCATAGTACTTTTGCCCTTATTTTATTTAAAATTAAAATTTAATATGCAATGTGTGTTTTGTTTCAACACTGCATTTGTTGTAAATAGCTAATGATAATTATAGCTGTAAACAAGATTATATTTCTATCAATTCTTGAAAAATAGAAAAATTTTAAGTGTAGAAATGTTCATGGCCTTCCTTTCATTGTACACAAAAGAGAATCTCTGGCCCTTGTAACTGAAAACCCAGTGTTGTTTCTAATATTAGACATGCTCTTTTCAGATACTCTTCAACGTCATCATGAATCTTTTTTTCCCCCTCACAAGGCATTTTCCTGACTGTTGGCCTCATTTTCCACAGTAGTACTTTCATGCAGCAGCAATGATGATTCTAAGTAACTGCAGACTTACGTAGGGCTATCCACCATTCATCTAAGTAGAAGAGATAACCATCATTTGGGATATCAATCTCTTCCAAAGGTTTCTAACTGGTCCTAATTGGAGATGTCCATGCCTGATCAATCCATTTCTCTAGAAAAAAAAGGATAACCTGATAGGCCAGGTTGAGTGGCATATACTTCCTTTCTCTATAGTAAAGCATGGGCAGGTTGCTCAATAGCCTTACCAGATTGACAAGGGGCAATTTCTAAGAATAAATATTATAGGGTAGGAAAAAAAAAAAAAAGAGTATCACATTTTTTCCTAAGAAACAGAAGTAAATAAAATTTCCTTTTTAAATACTTATTATTGTTTAGCTCTGCTGATTTATAGAGATGGAGCCATTTGTTTTCATACTCTGAATTGATTATGTTATGTCCATAAAGCCAATATTAAGTTGGACCAAAAGCATGGACTTTGTGAGGCTTTCATATTTCTTGGGACATCTGGGATAGGAAGCACAGAGCAATGAGAATAAAGGTATAAAATGGTCTTTTAGGAAAGCAAGAATTAATTTCTAATCTCACCACTGATTATTTTAATTTTCTTTAGACATATATTTGAGCATATGATAACTCTGAATTTGGACATTTTGATTTATATATTTAGCTTATTTTGAGATTAGCAAATGCACAGATCTTGAGTGATCCAATTTTGACAATCTTACACACTATTAACACTACCTTTATCAAGATATAATATTCCAACTACGTCAAGTTCACTTCTGATTCTCTCCTGTCAATTCCAAGCTCAACTCCCCCACCTGAAAGAGAAGCACTGTTCAAGACATACTTTCTAGTGTTCTCAGTAATCTTTGGAAATGTTTTATTTTAAATAGAAACATATTTTAAATAGAAATGTTTTATTTTAAATCAAGAAGGAAAAGTAGGCTTTAGGCCAAAGGAAATGCTTTATAATGTTACTATTTTTGTCATTAATAAAGTATATCCATATTTTTTATTTTTATTTTTTGCAGATAAATACCCATCAAGGTAAATATGCTTAGAGCCCAAAAAGTTATAATGCGGTCCTGATTTCTTTCACCATAGAAAACTTCTGTCTGCTCTGGACTTCATGAAATCAATAATATAGTATGTGTTCTTTTCTGTTTGGCATCTTTCATTCAACCTTTTTTTTTTGCTGAGAATTATCCATGTTGCCATATCTGTTCTTGCATTTGCAATGATAAGTGGTATTCCATTATATAAATATATTAATATCCACTTATCTATTCTCCTGTGGATGATTACTTGAGTTGTTTTCCTGGTTGGGGCTATTATGAAAAAGGATGTGATGAACATTTATGGACAAATACTTTTGGAAATATGTTTTCAGTTATTAAGTGAATGTATAGTGGTGGATGTATATTTAATTTTATAAAACACTACTTAACTATTATTCAAGGTTGCTTCTTATTTTACACTCACATGCGAGTTCCACATGTTGTTACGTCTTTGTTAAATCATGTTCTTATCATCCTTCTGGATTTTAGCTTTATAAGAGGTATTTCTATGATGGTATCTCATAGTTACATTCATTTTAATTTTCCTGATGAAGGATGATGATGAACATCTTTTAATATAGCTATTGGATAGTCACATTTTCATTTTTCAAAGTTTCTATTCAAGTGGTTTGTCCATATTTATTGGGTCACATATAATTTTATAGTGATTTTATAACTTCTGTATATACCTCTTTGGTAGATATATATGTACATGTGTATCTTATTCTGTGACTTGTTTATGTCTATTAATTTCTTTAGTGGAGTCTTCTGATGAATCTAAACTTATTTTTATAGAATTCTGGGGGTTTTTTTTTGTCTTTTTTTTTTTTTACTTTTTGTGTGCTACATAAGATATCCCTACCTATGTGAAAATTGTGAAGTAGAGTAAAGGCTATAGCATTTCTTTTCTTATTTCCTTCTTTTTTCTTAAAGTAGTTTTGTACAGTTTCTGTTTGTTGGATTCCCATATATATATGGAAATCACATATATTTCCATATATATATATTAGAATCATTGAAATTAAAGACGAAAACAACCCCCAACACATTGTCTCTGAGGATCTTGAGCTTTATTTAAATTTGTATATGGATTTGGAAGAATCAACATCATAATAATATTATTTCCCAATATATGAATGTGGTATGCTTCTCCATTATTTAGATTTTCTATAGAAAGATCCTTTCTATAGAAAGCTTTTTTAGTCTTATGCTTATTTACTGTTGTTAAAGCTATTTTAAATGCTGTTTTATTTAATGTTTTAAATAAGAAAAAAAAAGAGAGATTGATTCATACTTTCTTATACTCCTCATTATTTTGTTTCTGAAAATCTAGGTTTTGATCTAATGTAATTACCCCTCAACCTGTACAGCTTTTGTTGCTATTGTTATTTTAATATTAATTGTTATTTTAATAAGTCTGTAGGGAGAAAAGTTGTTTTTCTCTTTTCATTTTTTTGTCCTTCTGAAAGTTTTTTTTTTTTCACTTCAATTTTTGAGTAATATTTTTACTAGAAATTGAAATCTGGATAGGCAGTTTAATTAGTTATTGAATCTTCACTAGTTTATTACTTTTTTTAATTTAGCCCTTTCTTTTTTAAAGATTTTACTTATTTATTTGAGAGACAGAACAAACAAACAGAGGAAGAGGGAGAAGCAGGCTTCCCGTTGAGCAGGGAGTCTGATGTGGGGGCTCCATGTGGGGCTCAATGTGTGGTTCAATCCCACGACCCTGGGATCATGACTTGAGCTGAAGGCAGACATTTAACTAACTAAGCCACCCAGGTGGCCCCTTAATTTAGCCCTTTAAAGATGTTCTTCCATCATATTCTTAATTACATTCTTTATGATGAAAATTTTGCCATTTTTCTTTTCTTACTGTTTTTCAATATGATCTGTGGGTTTCTCCTTTGGTAGCTTGTATTTACTATCTTATTGATGCTGTGACAAATCACCACAAATTGGATGGCTTAAACAACTCCAATTAACTCTCATAAAATTCTGGAAGTGAGAAGTTCCAAACTATTGAGCTGAGATATAGCCAATGGCAGTACTGTGTTTCTTCTGGAGGGTCAAAGGCCGCCTGAATTTCCTTGGTTTGTGGTCCCTCCCTTTGTCTTTAAAGTCAGCAACACAGCATGTTCAAATATCTGTCCTCTATGTTCTCAGCTTTCATTGTCTTCTCAGACTCTCAGTCTTTTGTCTCACTTTTTCCCTTGTGAGGAGGACCTTTGTGATTACATTGAATCCACCTAGATAATCCAGGATAATTAACCATATCCATAACTTTCTCTTAATGTGATCTTCAGAGTCCCTTTAGCCATATAAAGTAAGGTATTCACATGTTTTGGAGACTGGGATATGGAATTCTTCGGGGAGCTACTACTGTGTCTACACAGTTTTGTTTATTTGTTTTGGTTTTTGTTTTTTACAAATGTTCTCTTTATATTTGATTTGCTTCAATTTCACTTTGATATAGCTGTGTATGGTTTATTTTTTCCTCTTGAATAATGTCTGCTGAACTCTTGATTCTATAAGTACTTTTCTAAATTTTGAAAATCTTAGCAATTATATCTTCATTTTTTTTTCCTATTCTGATTCTTTTTACCTCTTCAACTCCAGTTTACATATATAGGAATATATCTTACTGTACAAAAGATCTCAAATGTTCTGCCTTTAGTTATATTTTCTGTATGCTAGAGTTTAGATCATCTTCAAAGTCATTATTCAAATTCACGGAGTCTTTCCTTTTCTATGTCTTTTTCTTCCTATATGCAAACTGAAATGTATTTTTCCTAATATCTCCATTTGGATTTTTAAAAACAGTTGACATTCTCTGCTTCAATTCTTCCTCTGTTCACTCAAGTTATTTTCTTCTTTGCCATATATCTAAACATTTTTACTACAGATTTTTAAAATTCTCTGTTTGATAATTCTAATGTTTAGACCATCTCTACATTGGCTTCTATTCATGGTTTCATCTCTCTACGATGCTATATTTTATGGCTCCTTTTCCTAAGTTTTAAAAAGCAATTAAGAAGAGAATGAAATAAATAATATTACCTTCAGAAAAAGGCATATCCTTTCTCTTTCTGAACAATAATGTGAATCTTTGAGACAATAAATGTGTTGTTGAGAAATCCTAGGCTAGGCTAATGTTTAGGTTGAGTTCAGTACCGATGAGGTTCATTTACTTCAGTAGAGCATGAAATCTTACTACCAAGGACACTGTAAAAATCTCTTCACTGATTTACACACAGAACTAACACTCTAAGCCACAGGAGATTTGGTTCTCAGCTATTTGGGTTATGAGAAATTCTATTTGCTCTCTAATCCTACTCTGTCTTTATGATATTCAGGTTCTCTTGCTTGCTCTCCTCTGCCTTGCTGCCCCGAGCCTGCCCTCTGTAGGGCTGTGGTCCAGCGTTCAGTGAAAGCCTCGAAAGCCTTGGAAAATTGGTTTCTCAACTTTCCTATCCTGCCACATTGTTAGGATGCAGTGCTTAAGCCTCTGAGAAGAAACAATGTGCCTCAGAGGCATTGTTTCAGTTCATAAGATATACACAGCCTGTAGCAGCAATGCCTGTTATTTCTTATTGTCAGAATATTTATCTCTGTGGAGTTTATCTTAATTGTTTCTCCCTCCCTACACAGTGTTCAACAGTCACAGCCTCCTGGTTACTGGAAGCCCAGAAAGCCTCATTTTGGCTTCCCTCAGTTATCCTGACCTGCCCACAGTCTTCGGTGGACTCCAAAAGCCTCAAGAAAGTTCTCTCTATCCACTCTTCTACTCTCTTTGGCCTTTTGTCTCCAACTCCAGCTTTTGCTGAAGAATTTGGAGAGTTGGCAGGTAGATGAAGACTTGCTTGGAGGGTGGCGCACCTCAGGATTCTAAACCATCATGCCAGACACCACTTGTCCACCATTATTGCTGCTGCAACTAGTCGTAGTGGTGTATTTTAATTTTGAGTCGTTTCTCCTTACCATCCTTACCTCAGTCTCTGGTGACTGTCTCCTCCACCATCCACACCAGCAGGGATGGAAGCAGATTTAGGTCCCTTTTTCCCCTAGGAGGGTCTTGTTGTTACATAGGTTTTTAGTTCATTAAGGTTTCTTTGCATCCTCATTTCTCTAATGGGTTGTTAAAACTGTGATTTTGACAGTTATATTTTTTTCTCATTATTAAAGTAAAAGTGATACTCTCTTGAAACATTCTACATGGGCACCCCGGGTGGCTCAGTGATTTAGCGCCACCTTCCGCCCAGGACCTGATCCTGGAGACCCAGGATCGAGTCCCACGTTGGGCTCCCTGCATGGAGCCTGCTTCTCCCTCTGCCTGTGTCTCTGCCTCTCTCTTTCTGTCTCTCATGAATAAATAAATAAAATCTTTAAACCAAAAAAAAAAAAAAAGAGAGAAACATTCTACGTCTTAGAAACAGAAGTCTGCAAATCTTAGAAGTCGTCAAAATTAACTTAGTTATGAATATCAAAATGATTTTCTCTATTAGATAAATTTAAAACAGTAGTGTATATCAAGTTTAAAGATCAAGTAATATGGTGTTTTGAGGTCTATAACTTTTGACTAAAGAATTCTGTAACACATTTTCCTGCAAAATAATTGAAATACATTCTGAGATTTTAAATTTATCTATTTTGTACATGGGAGTTTTCATAGAGCTTTATGTCTTTACATAAGAATATAGCTTTTTTTAAGAGAATTCCTTTTTTTAGATGTTTCATAGAAACATCTTTATTAACATAATTCTCAACTAATCTATATTGATAGAAGGGTGTCATATTTTATAAGAAAAATTTAGATCTATGTATAGCCAAATTGATGGATTCCTTATTTGGTTGAAATACACAGTCTTCAAGGTATTATATGTGTATTCATGGAAGGTAATGAAAATATAAGCTCCATGATAGAATGTTAAATTAAAAATCATCCCTGAAAAAATAAAGCTTTACAGAAAAAGAACAACAAATAACTAAGGGTTTAAGTGTTATACATGGGGAAATAATGGATCTTTCTAATGTAACACCATTCGTCTCACTAGCTTTAATTAGACTTTTAGGTATCGTTCTCTTCTCTTCCTTTTTAACAGAAAATAGGTTTGACACTTGTCAGACACAATCAATAGTTCTATTTTTGACCTTATTGAAAAATATGTCTCAGGAGAAGTAGAGATGGAAAGTGAAAGAGAAGATAAAAATTTGGACAAGGGAAAGAAAGGAAGATGTGATGTTGTAGTTTTCAAGTGATCATTACAGACTGATCTGAGGTCATTGGAAAATAGTTTAACTCATCATCATCATCATAAATACTGCATAGTGCTTTTAGCCAAAGCCTTGAAAAATATCTGAAGCTTCTAGTTAAGTTTTATTTTGTATTAGATGGTAACTTAGAAAGTTTAAGAAATTATCTCGTGTTTTTAATGTAAACATTCCTATGCAGTAAAAGATGCTACATGGCTTTGGAAATAAATATGGTAAAAGTCTTGGATTAATTTTAAAAATCTATGCATTAATTGAATTCATTCATTCATTTAACAAATATGTAGGGAATGATTAGGCGCAGTAGTAAGCTCAGGAATAAAATGATGACAATGGTAAATGATACCTTTTAATTTTGATCAGGTCAGGCAAATGGAATCTCACTATTAACTGTTTCTGAAAATATCTTTATGTAAATCAAGTTTAGACATTACAGTCATAACCTTAGGAATTATCGTTTTATTAAAAACATAGTCATGTACAAAAATATGACGGGTTTGTAGAGGGCTAAGCATACATTAAATTATATGACCATTTACTGTTGGCTCAAGGCAAGGTTTCTTATCTTCATGAATACAAGACACAATTCTTAGGAAAGATTTAGACATTTATCTGCCTAAAGGCCCTGAAGATAGATGGTTTATCACAGGATTATTTTACTTCCTTTTATCCCCTTAAAAATGTATTATCACAGGCAATCTAAGTAGGTCCTTTACACCATAGCTTAAAAATATGGCTGTTTGTTCTCTATATTTAGAAGATTTGGGCTCTAATCTGTAATATAATGTGAGAGTCTGTGTATTTGAGTATACAACTTTAAGAGCAGTGCTACAAGTCTGTTAACTTTATTTTTTTTTATTTTATTTTATTTTTTTTATGATAGGCACACAGTGAGAGAGATTGAGGCAGAGACACAGGCAGAGGGAGAAGCAGGCTCCATGCACCAGGAGCCCGATGTGGGATTCGATCCCGGTCTCCAGGATTGCGCCCTGGGCCAAAGGCAGGTGCCAAACCGCTGCGCCACCCAGGGATCCTAAGTCTGTTAACTTTAAAATGAACTCATCTAAATCATAGTAAGATTAGATAATTATAAAATATATTCTGTAACTTTTTATTTATAACTTCAAAATTTAACTCTATAATTCAATTAATTTGTAATAAATTATGCTTATGTTATTTGAAATATTATGAAATATAGCAAAATTAACCTTTAGGACAAGACATTTATATTATGTATGTAGACAGTGTATAATAGACACTGTTAACTTATAAGCTGTATGGGTCCATATGAATTCAATTCCCAAATTAGTCACATATTTAACAGAACTGACATACTTCTTTAAGTAAGTAACTTGATAGAGTCAAATAACAATAATTTTATGTTATTTTGATAAAATTGCACAATTTTAGGTCACCACAGAATTACCAAACACATCTTTTCAAAAACTGAGTAGAAATAATTTGAATTCAGAGGAAACAAAAACAAAGTTGCTTCATTTTGTATATTCCAAACCCTACAATTATCCCACATTTTTTTTTCCTAATGATTTTCAACTGTTTTCTATATAAGGTATAAAATTTGGTAGATCTGGGAACAGATTTAAAGAGTGCATTTATTTTTTTTAAGATTTTATTTATTTATTCATGAGAGACACAGAGAGAGAGAGGCAGAGACCCAGGCAGAGGGAGAAGCAGGCTCCTCGCAGGGAGCCCAATGGAGGACTCAATACACTAGGATCACACCCTGCACCAAAGGCTAAACCACTGAGCCACCCAGGGATCCCCTAAAATGTGCATTTAAATTTGAGTTTTGTTTTGCCAAAGAGTAACTAATTTATATCCATTATTTAAAACACTAACAACTAAAATAATTTTGACTAAGTACTATAACTTACTGAGATATTATATGCTAGATGGTCCATTGAATATTAATATTCATTATTCAATTAAGTGCTATGTATCAGAGAATAATATAAAATAGGCACATTACAGCTGTATTACAGAAAAACATTAGAATAACAATATTATTAGAATATTTAAAAGATAAAAATAAGCATGTATCAAATAAATATATATTGTGGATTGATTACTACAACAAAGTTAGTTAACACATTTATCATCTCATATAGTTACTGTTTGTATGCATGTGTTGGGGGGAGATAACATTTGAGATTTATAAACTCAGTAAATTTCAAGTACAACACAATATTATTAATTGAAGTCACCATGCTGTATATTATATTCCCCAGAATATATCCATCTTATAAATAAAATCTGTACCCTCTGACAAACATCTTCACATTTTTCTCATGCCCCAGGTTCTGGCAACCACCATACTACCCCTGTTTCTATGAATTTGACTTTTCTAGATTACCCATATAAGTGAAATCATACTGTACAGTCTTTTGTTTGGCTTTGTCTGGTTTATTTCATTTTGCAAAATTCCCTTCAAGCTCCATTCATCTCACAGATGGCAAGACTTCCTTTCTTTTTTATGGCCTAAGAATACTCCTTTGTATATATACACATATATTACACTATGTAAGTCTATCACATTTTCATTATGCATTTGGTTGTCAATGGACACTCAAGTTGTTTCCTTATCTTGGCTATTGTGAATAATGCTGCAGTGAACATGGGAGTGGAAAGCAGATATATTTTTGAAATAATAATTTCCTGTCCTTTATATACATAACCAGAAACAGGATTGCTGGATCACACAGTAGTTCTATTTTTAATTTTTGAGGAGGCTTCATACAGTTTTCCATAATGGCTACTGCACCAATTAACATCCAAACCAAGACTGCACAAGGGTTCTCTTTTCTCCACATCCTTTCCAGTACTTATCTCATCTTTTAGATAATAGTCATTCTAACAGTGAGAGGTTTGATTTGCATTTCCCTGATAAGTAGTGATGTAGAAAACCTTTTCAAGTACCTGTTGGCCATTTGTAGGTTTTCCCATTCATATGATTTCTTTAGAAAAATGTCTACTTGGGTCATTTGCACATTTTGTATTTGGATTACTTATTTTTATTATTGTATTATAGGAGTTATTTTCCCCACTGAGTATTTTTCATTCCCTTGTCAAATACTAGTTGACCATATACATGTGGGCTTATTTCTGGGTTATTGATTCTGTTCTATTGGTATCAGTGTCTTTTTTAACCTAATTCTATGTTGTTTTGATTGCTATAACTTTATAGGTTGAAATGAAGACACATATAAATAAAAATACATCCCATGTTCATGGATTAGAATAATTAATACTGTATAATTTCTATATTACCCAAAGTAATCTATAAATTCAATGCTATCCTTATCAAAATTCCAATGACATTTTTCACAGAAATGAATTATTCATAGTTTAGTTGATTTTTGCAAATAGATCTTTTAAATGAGATTGTCAGTTACATATAACTAGAATACATATAAAATTATTAAAATATTTTAAGAGGTTATTTCAAAATTCCCAAAATATTCATAGACCAAATGCCTCCAGTTTCTTGCCATGTATAATCATCACAGATAGTTTTATAAACTACTGAGAAATTAGTGCTTATAAATTTGGCTATCATTCTTATTGATCTCTTCAAGCCATATATACTTTGGAGTCTACACATAAAGTACCCATATTCGTGTGTGTCTTTGTGTGTGTAAAATGCATCTGTGCATACATCTCTCTCTCTCTCTCTCATGATGCTAGACCTGGCAACTTCATCCTTCTTTTCTTAATTCTTTTTTCACTGTTTTTATTCACCTATGCAAAACACATTACATATTTCTTCTGGAACTGAAATCAATAAATTATCATTTAAATACATCTACCACTTAAAATATGTCTAGGGGCATCTGGCTGGCTCAATTGGTAGAGCATGTGACTTGTTCTCAGGGCTGTGAGTTCAAGCCTCATACTGGGTGTGGAATCTACTTAAAAAAATACATATATAGTATACAGACATATTATATATATATATATATATATATATATATATATGTATGTATTTTACTCCACACTTAAAATACATCTCAATAAATGTAATAGACAAATTAAAAATTTTTAAAGTATATAATAAACAAAATCAGGCATGAAAGGACTAAAGTTAGGTAATTTAGGAATTTAGGGCCAGATAGTAAGTGAGAAAAGAGGTGATACTTCCAATGATATAAATTTTAATATACAATGAAGACATAATACATATTAAGGCACTGAAAAAAAAAATAAAATACATAAGGAAAATTTACTAAGAAATGCAAGCATTCAAAATAAGGCATACCCCCACATTTTAATATTTGCTTCTGGAAATTTTATGCCACATTGATATAAAAGTATTTTAAGTAGTACAGTTTCAATTTATGAGTCAAATTATAAAATATGGAGTGTCTGGCTGGCTAATTCAGCAAAGCATGTGACTTTTAATCTCAGAGTTGTGAGTTTGAGATTGGGCATAGAGATTACTTAAATAATCTTTAAAAATTATAAAATGCATAATTTTGTTTAGGCAATACTTATTTCTGGGAGAAAGAAACAGAGAGAGACACACACACATACTATGTCCCATACAAATATTATTTGTATAAATAAATATTGAGCAAAAAAATACATTAAAAGGGAATCTCTGGAAAATATACACTAGCAAAAGACACATGACTAGCAGCCTAGCTAAGAAGGACTGTTCCGTTCTTCTACAAACAGAACCTGCATTTGGGGTTAGGATGTTCAGCATCTGGAACCCTTGCACCTGGGTTGGTCATGTGACATGGTTTAGATTAATAGTAAGAGAAAGATAAAAGGACCAAAAATGTTGACCAATAAAACAGACACTTGTTCTTTACTCTTCTTCTTTACTGGAACACAGAGAGATGCCTGGAAGTGCAGAAGCTCTGAAACTGGAAGAATGAGAATGACACTCACAGGGAGAAAAATGGCATGGAGATTGAAGTCATAGTGAAGCTGTTGGACCAGTTATCTATTCTGTTATTACCAAGAAACACAAATGAAACTTTTCATTCATTTAAGTCTGTATAAAGATTTCAGTTACAAATGGCCAACTGAATAAAGTAGAACTGGGGAAGGAATGAATAGTAAAATAGAAATAAATGAATTTCAAAAGTAAATAGACCTAATACCAAAAGTTCTAGCTCTTTAAAAATGGAAATATGTAAGTTTCTTATTTAGAAATGAGGATACAATTGAAATATAGGCAAAATAGGTGAAAATTGATAAATGACACAGAAAATGACTTTATGTCTACTATAATATAAAAAAAAATATTTAAGAATGCATGAAAACCCCATACAAATCCCCAAAATTAAAAAGGGAGACATTGACAGATTTTATCAAATAAAATGTGGACATTTCTGTATTTCAAAAAATAAAAAATATTTCAACACACAAAACACAAAGGATTAGTACTCATAAGTAACTCAAACAAATGGTAACACATAATTTAGTGAAATTTAGTGAAAATGTTGAAAATGATGCTGCCAAATAATGCATGGAAGAGGAAACACAAGTCAATGTGAAAAAACCCGACACTTTCTAATAAAAGTGTGCAAAATATTGCTGACGTTTTACCCATCAGATTGTGTAAATTTTTAAAAGGTGTTAACACTGAATGTTGAAGAAAATTCATTTAAACTGGCATGGTTCAAATAATGAGACATTTAGGTTGGTACTATTTATTAGAGTGATGTGGCACTACTTAGCAACATTTTAAATATATAAAGTCTATAAGCAATATTTTTCTTTTAATCTATTGACAAAAAAACAAAACAAAACAAAAAAACAAAATCAAAGCCCTGAGCTTTATCAGCATACACATTAGGGAATTTCTCACCATATTGTTTTTAATAATGAAAAATTTCCTTGGGAAAAGGGCAGATTATAAAATGTATATAATTTAACAAAATAAACAAAATTAGATTTTTATGTACTGATTTGCAAAGATATAAAGATATCCCTGCCCTATAAAATAACACTTATTAAAAAGCAAAACAGAAACAGAAAAACCTCTGAAAACATGTAATTGGATTGAATGGATTGATGGAGTGGTAATTGGGTTTTGGTTTTTTTCCGTTTTTACTTCTGTGAATGAACATAATTTATAAACTATGTATGAAAACATATATAGCGCTATACTTTTGAATTGATGTAAATTAAATAGCAGACATTTGCATAAACATATTGTTCTTCCATTTATTTGTAGTTGTAGTTCTCATGTCAGGACTCAAAATAGGATGATATGTTTTGCTCTTCCTATTCATGTGATCTTCTTTAGCTAATAGAATTTTTAGAAATCAAGATGCAAGCAGAGACTTGAAAAACTCTTGTTCTCTTGTTTTTCTTGCTCCTTAATGAATGAAAACATGCCTAGAATAGCAACTGAAGGAATGTGAGAGAAATGTGGAGAGAGCAAAGGCCATCCTACAGCACACCAAATAGATTCAGCCCTACTACATGAAATAACATATTTAAAATAATCATCATATGGAAGTCTTATATTTTTAACAGCTATGAGGTATAATTAACATGCATTTAACTGCATATATTTAAAGTACACAATTTTGATTTTTCTGTAAAATTTGATAGATTGAAAAATTATAACAAAATATGAGCTTTAAAAATTAAACTGTGATTGTTCACATACATACACAGTTGTCTTCTTTTTTAATTTTTGCAGGCTTTAGGGATTGTTGAGCTTAATGGATATGTTAGTTTACAATTTTTATCAAATTTGAAAAGTAATTTTCTGAGTTCCAATTATACACATCATTTCTAGGACTCCAGTTACATATATATTAGGCTGCTCAAATTGCCTCATAGCTCAATGATGTTAAGACTTTTTTAAATCCTATTTTTATCTTAGTTATATTTTAGATGATTTTATTAACATAAATTCAGTGTTAGCAATCTTTTCCTCTACAGTCTGATTTGCTGTCTATCCCTCAATTGCATTTTTCATATCAGGCATCGTGCTTCTCAATTTTAGAAGTTCCATTTGGGTCCTAGTTAATTCTTCCATACTTCTAGTTAACACATTAAATCTTTTCTCTAGTTTCTCTGTTTTTTTAAGCTTTTATTTATTTATTCATGAGAGACACAGAGAGAGAGAGGGGCAGAGACGCAGGCAGAGGGAGAAGTAGGCTCCCTGCAGGGAGCTCGACTTGGGACTTGATCCCGGGATCCCAGGGTCATGCCCTGGGCTGAAGGCAGAGTCTTAACCACTGAGCCTCCCAGGCTTCCTTCTCTAGTTTCTTGAATGTGGGGAATACAATTATAGTATCTCTTTTTATGTCCTTACCTACCAATTTTATCATCTCTATTGTGGATGATTTCCACTGATTGGTTTCTCTACTCATTGTGTGTTTTACTTTTCTGATTCTTCCTATGTCTGGTGAATTGTGATTGAATAGAAGGCGTTGTGAATTTTACCTAAGGTGCTTGATATTTTTGTATTCCTTGAAGTATTACTGAGCTTTTTTTTCTGGGATGGAATTAAGATACATGGAAAAACTTTGATCCTTTTTGCAACATGCATTTAAGCTTTGTTAATGAGGATTAGAACAGTGTTTAACCTAATGCTAGATCTGCCTCATTCCTCAAACCAGACACTTTTGAATACTCCATTTAATGCTTTGCTTCTGGAATTGTAAAGTACTCTACTTTGAACGGCGGGCAAAAGAACTATCCCCAGTCGTATGTGAGCTCCAGCGACTGTTCCCTCTAATGCTTTCAGAGATCATTTTCTTCATTTCTACTGTTCAGAATTCAGATGAAATCTCAAGGAAGAATTTTGTCAGATGTCCAAGAACTTTTTCTCTGTGCAGTTGTCTCCTTTCCAGTACTTTGTCTTTTGAACTCAGCGGTTAGCCTCCCCACATTCCAGCTCTGTCTCCTCAATTCAAAGAGACTAGTGGGCTCATTCTAACACCCCTTTCCTGGGCCACGATCTGGAAACTTGCCAGCTCAAGACCTGGGGCAAGTATAGTTCTCACATTGTTGATTCCAGGTTATTCAGGGATCACTGTCCTTTGTTCCCTGATGATTAAGCTCTTTAAGGAAAAAAAAATCATATATTTTGTCCTGATTTTCTAGTTGTTAACAGGTAGGAGACTAAACCTCCTCCTGGTCCTTTATCTTGGCTGGAAGCACAAATTTTGTCATAGAGTTTAAACATTTATATAACCATTATATTGTTTCAGGTGACAATTGTTGTTATGTTATGGGCAAGAAAGACTTTGTAACTCTCAAAGAAGTATAGCCATTTTACTGATTCTAAGGTGAACATATTTCTGCATTTTAATACAGATATAATTATTTAATTTACAGATTTTATTTTCATTATTGTAGTAACCAAATAAAGTATTACAATTGATAGCATTCTACATTCAGTGTGATATGTTACTTCAGATAGTTATAAAATGCTTAGGAAATAGTTTTAACTATTTAATGAATGATGACTACACTTTCATGTTAAAAATACATAAACCCGGGATGCCTGGGTGGCTCAGCAATTAAGCGTCGGCCTTTGGCTTAAGGTGTTATCCTGGAGACCCAGGATCAAGTCCCACGTTGGGCTCCTGCATGGAGTCTGCTTCTCCCTCTGCCTATGTCTCTGCCTCTCTCTCTTTCTCTCTGTGTCTCTTATATAAATAAAATCTTTTAAAAAATCCATAGACCCTTATAGAACAGAAGTTCTAATAATGATTGAAAAAAATGTTAACAATGGCAAGGAGTTCAGCTAAGCTTTTAAATGAATGCATTTTAATAATGTCACAATATCTAACTACTTTGACAAAAAGTAGCATATATGTGTGAGAAATTTTATTAATTAATTAATTTATTTTTAAATTTTATTTAAATTCAATTTGCCAGCATATAATATGACACCCAGTGTTCATCTCATCTATTTAGATTAGAGATATTTCTTGGTATGTAAATGGTTTTGGAGATGTTTTTCAATAATGTTTCACCCTTCTGTGCCTCACAATTTATTGGGTGAGAATTAGCTGTCTGAGAAAGCTAATTCAGGGGTGTGCTATTGAATCGGCCTTTAACACAAACAGTAATTCACTAAGTGGTGCCCTGGTTGCCTAGAAGAATGAACCATGTTTTAAATTTACATCCAGGGAGTAGTTTACACAGAAGACCAATTCTGGCTTCTTATATGCTCAGCATGACAAAGCTAGCATTTCAAAGTATTCCCAAACCTCAAACTAAAATCACCAAATCAAGCAAAAGAAAGCAGATACACATTTATTATCCACACTGTAGTTAAATAAAAATGTTTGGCACATGAATGTCCAGTTAGCTTATTTGCCTTTCCAATATTTAGTCCTACGCTAAAACAGAAATAGACAAATGGATGTACACAGAATTTTATTTTATGTTTTCTAAAGATTTTATTTATTTATTTGGGAGAGACAGAAAGCATGCACAGGAGCAGGGTGGGAGGGGAAAAAGCAGACTCCCAGCTGAGCAGGGAGCCAGTTGCAGGGCTCAATCCCAGGACCCTGAGATTATGACTTGAGCCAAAAGCAGATGCTTACCCAACTGAGCTTCCTACAGAATTTTAATATACTTCATTTTTAAACCCTTTTTAACTTTTTAAAGACTTTATTTATTTGAGAGAGAGAGCACACATGAGTTGGAGGGAGGGGCAGAGTGAGAGAGACAGAGAGGCAAACTCCTGCTGAGTGAAGAACCCAACATGGTGCTAGATCCCAGGACCCTGGAACCTGACCTGAGCCAAAGGCAGACACTTAACTGACTGAGCCACCCAGGCGCCTCTAGAATTTTAATGTACTTTAACCAATGAAATCTCTCTATATAAAGTACATATATTTATTTATATATCAAATTATCTAACCTATTATTATGTATTATAAATCATTATTTTAAATCAAACAATTATTAAATAATTTTAAAATGTTATTATTGAATAATTATTTATTTTAAAATAATAAATATTATTAAATAATTAAACTTTAACTTTTAAATAATTATTTATACTTTAAGTATACTAAATATTTTATTCAAATATTTATATATAATTTAAATTTATATATATATATTTCAGGACAGAAATGAATCTGCTGCTGAAGTATCTACCTTTCAATAAATGAAGTAGTAAAAACCTTTGAGAAGACAATTTAAAGCAAAAATACTTTTAGTAGGTTCAGATATGAATAGGAAAACTAAGTTAACAACTCAAAATTGTAAAGATTCATCAACTATGTCGAAAATAAATTAAGAGAATGTAGTGAATTCATTTGTAAATAATGTAAAAACTTTTTTTTTTGAATTTTATTTTTAAGTAATCTTTACACCCAAAATGGGGCTGGAACTCACAACCCTGAGATCAAGACTTGCATGCTCCACCAACTCAGCCAGCCAGGTGTCCCAAATATGAAAATTTTTAAATTTAAATTATTACTCTACATGTATGTCTCATCAAATATAACTACTTGGCGCAGTTTTCTTAAACATACTCTTTTGATTATACTTATGCATATGTTTTTAATTTGTACTATTTTGCTCTTTATTTTTAAAAGGAAAGCAAAGTTGAAGAGATAACTTTGGTTATAATAGATCTTAAAATTTTAAATGATAGCATTGTGTAGTTCCTACCTTAACTGGTATATTTGGCCCCAAAGAGACAATAAGCAAATAAATAATGTTATATTCATCATTTTACCCTGGAAATAAAGATAAATGATATATATATATATATCAATATATATATATTTATCATTATATATATATATATATAAAATAAATTCTGAGATACATCTTCTTTTCATTTAATAGCCATAATTTCTTACTCAATTGATATTATCTTAACCTTTTAAACTCTTTCAATTCCCAGAATTGTTGGCAAAGTTTTCTCCATAGAACAGAACAACATCAATGTCTCCAAAGTTGATAATTTGGTGATATTAACTTTTTTAATACACTGTAAAGCTCAATAGTATCTGAATACTAAGGTAAAAAAAAATCTTACTACCAACAATTGTATCATGGTCCTTATTTTTATTACATGGCCTAATTCCACCAAAACCTTTAAAATTCATAAAACATACACTGTAATTATAAAATTTGCTTAATTGCCCCAATTGGGGGAGTAATTTAATATTAATTAAAAACTTAGTGTTTAATATTTAAATAATTATAATTTAATATTAATAATATTAAAATCAATTTATTAGTTCAAATAAAGTAATTCTCTACCAACTAGTCTGACATTTATTTTACTTATGCTCAATATAGCAATATATGTTCATATTATGTTAATAGCACACAATATTGATCTTTATTTTAATAGAACCCTTTTTATGAAAATTGAGCCCCAAACACTCATAGAAAAAGTCAAATATGAGTAATGAACTAAAGTATTTAAGTATTTGTGTACTCTCAAATTTAAAAACTTTTTACCGGGATCCCTGGGTGGCGCAGCGGTTTGGCGCCTGCCTTTGGCCCAGGGCGCGATCCTGGAGACCCAGGATCGAATCCTACATCGGGCTCCCGGTGCATGGAGCCTGCTTCTCCCTCTGCCTGTGTCTCTGCCTCTCTCTCTCTCTGTGACTATCATAAATAAATAAAAATTTAAAAAAATAAATAAATAAATAAATAAATAAAAACTTTTTACCATAGTATTAAGAAAGCTACACAATAAAATTTGACTATTTCTTTAAACATTCTGAAATAGATTGTAGGTTCCCTAAGAATAGAGTCCCACTTGTTCTTTTAAATATTTTGTCTAAGAACCCAACATTGTTCTCAATTGTAATTATTTTGATATGAATTAGAAAATCTTTTCTGCTTGTTACTCTAGCCAAAACTGTTCCTTTTTTTGAAATCTAATAAATCTCTTTCCCCCTGTTGCAACCCTCAAACACTCTCATTTGTACCTACCTTCCTATGAACTCAGAAGAATAATTGCCCTTACTGCTCATTTGAAATAGATTACAGGCATTGTATGATAGCATCTTATATTATTACCTTTACTGTTGATTATCTGTCTTTTAATTTTCGTTAAGTTGATGCCCTGTCTTTTAAGATCCTCTAGGGCAGGCCCTATGAATTAAATTTAATTTTGTCACTGAGACAGCTTATTAACTGAGCCCTTAATACTCTTTAAACTGCTATTTAGATAATCACTAACTGCAATTTCAGGCATGTCCATAGAACTAAAGAACTTTTATTTCTCAAGGCACTTGAAGGACTTTCATTTAAATACATTCATTTTCCAATTGAGGAAAATTGATGTAAAAATTTTATATTCTAGACAAGCGATTTGGAGATCAGAATCCATTTTGCCATTCTCACAACTAGCCCCTCTATTATTATAATTATGGATAAAAGTGACCAAACCTCTAAAGGCTGAATCCTACCAACAACAGTAATATGTATTTTCATAAGTGTATGTATGTAATTAACAAGCATTGCTTGGTTATTATATACAAATAATTATTTGAAATACTGTTCATATATATGTAAATTTTGCTATAAAAAAGTTTAGAACCCAATTAAGGAATATTTTAATTTACAAGGATATTTCAAGAGAGGAAATAAAGGTGTGTATGTGTGTGTTGTATACTATACTTTGAACAGTAGGTCTTATTATGAAAGATGAAGCACAGGTTTTAGTATTAAACTGAGTTTAAATTCCAGCTATGCTACTTGCTAGCTGCATTGTTTGCCCCAATTTACCACTAATAGAGAAGAAATACAATAACTCCCAGATTTGTTGTAAATTTTTTAAAAGATTTTTATTTTTTTTATTTTTTTATTTTTTTTAATTTTTTAATTTTTATTTATTTATGATAGTCACACAGAGAGAGAGAGGCAGAGACATAGGCAAAGGGAGAAGCAGGCTCCATGCACCGGGAGCCCGAATGGGATTCGATCCCGGGTCTCCAGGATCGCGCCCTGGGCCAAAGGCAGGCACTAAACCGCTGCGCCACCCAGGGATCCCGATTTGTTGTAAATTTGAATGAAATCTAAGTAAAATATTATGCAGAACATCTTAATATAGTAGATGATAGTTACTGGCTTTTTTTTTTCCTCATACTTTCTTGTAAATGAATTCAAAATCACTGTAAAATAGGAAGTCTCCCTTTGTTCTAGTAAGTTCAGAGAGTCACCCTCAAGACATCAAAAATGTTCTTCAATAAAATGATATTTTTTTCTGAAATCTCACATATATTGTATATACTTACAGGAAGCATATTTTTAAGAAGTTGATTTTGCATTTTTAAAAATATAAATCAAAACAGAGCATTCACAGCTAGTGTCCTCATTTGCAGGGTTATTTATTATGCATAATGCTCACTGCAACTAAAATACTTCAGTAACCTTGGCTCTTCCCAGTTAATTACCCTTTAATATGTTCCCAACTAAAAGAGTAAAACATTATATTGCAGAAACTTGAATTAGGATACATACTTGAACATTCATATAAAGAAAATTATAACTATTTTATGTTATTATATATATGAGATTCTTTAAACTGTGTGCTGCTATGAACTCTCCACTTCTAATGTATGACCTTTTGCAAGAGACTGACGCAATTCAATAGAAAGTCCATAAAACGTACTTTTTCACCAAAGTTTGCCTAACTATTGTTGTTTTCAACAGAGTGCAAACATTATTATTGCTAATTAATGGCCTTGCTTACGTATTATCCCGATACTATGTTATGTTGAACAAATTCAAGGCATTTTTTTTCCTGCTCACGCTTGACACATGGCTAACTGTAAAATATACTGTTAAGTGATTTAAATAATTTCTGAACTTGCTAAGACACTTCGGAAATTGGTTGCAATAGTGATCTTAGGAGAACACTTTCATTTAATAATACATACCCATGAATTCTGAATTAGGTACAGTTTCTTTCTTTTTTTTTTATTGGGACAAAAGATTTCAGGAATGATAACTTTTAGGTATCCTTTTTTTCTCTAGTCTTATTTAAATTTGATGAATGTTAAATACTAACTATTCACACTTGCAATGATGTTAGTCCCTATTGAATTCTAATGTGACCCTGAAATATGATGGATATCAAATAAAGACACTGTATTGAAGGTGACTTTTATTATAATTTGAAGAATATCTCTGAGACTATGTTCTGGACTTGCAATCATTTGACTGAGGTGGAAAATTTCAAATCAGATTTCACCTCTAGCAGAAAATGACATCTTCACACTTCAGCTCACTGATACTTGGTTTTTAATTATTTAATTAATAACCAACTTATCAAATTCTTTATTAGACTCTACAGAGCTTTGTAGCAAACTCCTTAAACATGGTTTACAAGTAACATGCAGATTTGTTTTGATTTTTTTTTAACATGCAGATTTTGAGATGAAAACCACATAGTACAATGAAGCTACATTATGTTGAATTAAAGAATAAAAGTTTTAGCTGAAAATCTAGGGATTAGCTATTTATTATTTACCTCAAGAAATCTCGGGCTCTTGCATGTAGTAAAGTGAGAGATTTAATAATATTGAAGGTTAACAGTTTTAAAGACCCCCTGTGGTTTTTGTTTTTCTATTACCATAGGAAATCATCTGCCAGATTTTTGGTCAGTTTACTGTGCTCTTCTATGAAAACAGGTAATATTTAATTTATAATGTTTCCTTCATTCCTTAGTCTATAAATATTAATAGCTTCCTGTGTTTGCCTTCTAGGACACAGCATGATAGTAATAGAAATTTTTGAAACATGAATTTTGGCTTCTAGTTATAACAGTTACATTTAGAATAAAACATTTCCTAATTTTGTAACACATATGGTCACTATTTCTCAGATTTTTTTTTTCCTGAGCTCCTAGAAAAGCATAATAATTTCTCTGTAACAAATAAGACCATCCTTAATCGTTGGTTCATCATTACATTGCTTTATTTTATTCTAGAGTAGGGTAATGCTTATCTAATTATAAGAAAGCATTCAGAGTCTAAGTAAAACTATTAAGATATCCCCTAAAGCATTGTTACATCTAAAAGAGAACTGATTATTAGTAAGCCAACATTAATCGTTTTGAATATTTTTTAAAACACATGTTTATTCATGAAAATGTTGAATTTTTTATTATAGCTTAATGCTTCATATCTCTAATGGATCCATTACCTTTGTTACTTGACCTTAACTTCCACTCAATATCCATGGTCCCTTTTGAAATTATATTCAGATTCTTAAGCATATGGCTACCCTATAGATACTTTTTCAAGCATCCCAAATTTACAGGACTAGAGAATAGGTCTACCCTTAGATATTTTAAGGAGTTACATCTTCTAGCAATCTCACTTGAGTCCAGAGAGGCTCAAAGAGTTTTGGTAATTTCACTTTCGGAATGGTAAATAGAATTTTTGTCCAAACTAGAGACAGAATCAGTATTAGCTGGTGTTGTTCACCTTTCATTTCTTATGTAATTAATTGCATTTAATTTGGGGAGAGGGGAGGAAGAGAGAGAGAGAGAGCAAACGAAGTGGTAACTCAGAATCTGTATAAGAGCAGACAGGATTTGTTTTGAGATACGCATTTGCTATTCCCAGTATAAATAAATTTGGAAAAAAAATATGACCTATATATCTACTGAGGAGGCTATCACTTTATATTCCTTTTTTGAAAAATTGATATGACTGGCATAATTTTAAAATACATCAGGAGTGGCCACTCCAAAGAAACTGCCTTTTGTTTTGTTTTGTTTTCTTTTGAACTGGGCCAAAACCTTTGGACAGAGCAAAACTGCAATTTTTATAAGCAATTTCTTGAAAGTCAACAGGGAATGGACATCCTGATCATAAGACTGATGATTGGGAACTTTGTGAAGTTTAAATCAGTAGTCAAATTATAACCCAGAGTAGTTCATCTAGTTAACACCCATAGCAAACTTTGTTTTGCTTTCTTTAACTTATTTAATTATATTACCCCTTACTCTTCCTCATAGAAACCCTTTGCTTCACCCTGCAAATGGGACATTTTTTAGGTTTCTGCTAGAATCTCGGCTCCCTAAATTGCTATTCCTTGATCCCAAATGTATATTCATTTGCTTATCATTGTGGCTCCTTATTTCATATTAACACTTTGCTTCCTGATTCCCTTAGAAAAGATATTTAAACAAATCAGGGAGCAATAATTCACACTTTGCTTAATATTGAGCATAGCAATCCTCAGGAACTTGTTTTACAACCCTGGGTACAAGCATTTAAGGGATGAAAAATTTTGAGAGTGGCATCTGGGTGGCTCAGTCGGTTAAGCATCTGCCTTTGGCTGGGGTCATAATCCTGGGGTCATGGGATCAAGGGTCCTGGGATCAAGCCCCACATCAGGGTCCCTGCTGAATGAGCAGCTTGCTTCTCCCTCTCTGCTGCCTGTGCTCTCTCACGCATTCTCTCTCTCAAATAAATAATAAATAAATAAAAACTTAAAAAAGAGAGAGAGAAAGAGGAATTATGAGAATTGTCATTCTCTAAAGGTAGATATCCAATTGAGATGCCTTAGAAATAATATTTCTAACTTCACCACTTATCAGTAGACTCTGTCGCAGTTTATAAACTTCCCACACATTTAGTTTATTAATTTAGGAACTGCTGAGTAGCCAGATTGCGTAGATGTTATGCAAAATACCTGGGACTTAGTACATTTTAGTGTATGTATGTGTTTATGAAAATTTATTATTTTTTGTATGTGTCCATTCTGTGTGTGCCTGTGTGTGTGATTTTCTTATTGCCACAAAGATAGCAGATCTGCAATAAAAGCTTGCAGTAGGCAATACTGAAGCTATCTCAAGAAAACAGTGTATTTTATTTGACTCATACTAAACACATAAATGAGATTATTAAGGCTTAAGTTTCAGTTCACACTAAAATTTGAAACACAGCTCTACAATTGGTGATCATCCATCTTGATTTTGTTGATCTCTAGCATTTCACTCTAGGCTCCGCTAAATCCCTTACTTTCCACTGCTATATATAAAATGCTAAATAAGTTACTCAGGAAATCTTTAAGGACAATTTAGAAGCGCTTAAGGAAATATCTAAAGGGCCATTAATGAAATAAACTGTGTCCCTCCCCCAAACTACTATGTCCTAATTTTGTTTTAACCCCTAATACTTGGAATGTGACCTAATTTGAAGGTAAGGTCCTTACAAAGGTGATTAGCCCAAAATGACTTCATTAGGCAGACCCTAATCCATTATGACCAAAGGTCTTATAAGAAAAAACAAACAAACAAACAAACAAACACAATGGTAGACAAAGCAGGAACAATGTGGAGACACAAGGAGATGGCTAGCTATAAGTCAAAGAAAGATCCCTGGAATGGATCCTGCCCTCATGGTACTCAGAATGAACCAATCCTGCCAAAATTTTGATCTCAAACTTCTGGCCTCCAGAACTGTGAAAAAACAAATTTCTGTGGTTCTGTGTGGTGTCCCAAGCAAACTAATATAGAACATCTTCCTTGTCATCATGATTTTATTGGGGTACATCCACTTCATAGTTATAAAATAGTACTTAATTCAATTTAGTGATGACCTACTCATTGCTTGACATGCAAGAAAATCTAGATTTTTTTCAGTGGAAATATTTTACACAAGATGGACTATGTCATAACTAACTTAACCATAATAAATCTGTTACCCCCTCCACATAAAAATATATAAGATTGACTGACTTGTTTTCTATTTCCCCTCTAGCCATCTATTCTGTATATAGAACCAGGTACCAGCTAAGCCTCATGAGTTAAAAATGTCATTCATAAAACCTAGAAAATGGTTTCTTAAATCAGGAATGACATCACTTAAATACAAGATAGAGTACATTCTAGTATTCCCTCTTTTGATTTTTATTTGAATGATCTGATAACATTTTTGAGTAAATTATCTCATTATATGAGTAAGAATAATTTATTTTATATATAAACATTCTCATATTTTATTTCAAGTTTCAAGTTTCTAAACAGATTACTGACTGTGCTAAACGGGACACAGATAAACTATTTTAAAATTAAAGTTGTTGCTTTAAGTAATCCTCTCAATATTTAATTTTTACAAATAAGAGATTCATACAAAGTCAGCTGACTTTATATGTTGAATTTAATAATTTGAGATTTATATCTAAAATACACAAAAATTGTCTCATAATTAAAACACATTATAGCATTACCTAAAAATAGGAATTTGAAGAAAACTTTTGGCTTTAGTTTAGTTTAGCTGAGATAGTCGTCTATTACATCCATCTTAAATTTTTCCAGGCTAGAATCACAGTTTTGAGGGAAGTTTGGCATATCTCTGTCATGTACTGTTGAGAAACTCCATCTAATGGAATTTCTTTTTCAATCATCTTAAAGGTTTATTGAGGCAAAAACAAGATTAGTAGACTGCCTCCATATTCTGTCAACAAAAGCAATACTTTCCTCAACAAAAAAACAACAAAAAATACCTATTCCACCGGAAGAGAGAGAGAGGGACGGGGAGGGGTGGGGGGCGGTGGGAGAGAGAGAGAGAGAGAGAGAGAGAGAAAAGAGGAAGAAGGAAGAAGAAGAAGACGAAGCGAAGAGAATAATAGAGAATCCGACTAAGAAGCAGAAGAATACGAAGCCGAAGCAGACCTAAACCGCCTCCTAGCCTCCTCCCTACACCGCATGACATCCGCCTCCCCTACGCAGACTCCCCTCAATCCCAGCCTCCTCCGCTCCTACGAAGCACTCCGCCCTCACCTACCACTCCCTCCCTCACTCCCTCCCCTCCGCCCTACGACTCCCTCCCTCACTCACCCTCCCCTCCCTCCCCTCCCTCCCTCCTCCCTCCCTCCCTCCCTCCCGCCTCCCTCCCTCCCCTCCCCCCCGCCGCCCTCCCCCCTCGCGCTCACCGCCCTCCCGCTAATTGGGGGTTTTTGAACCCTTAAGAAGAAAGTTAAAAACAGGATGGTCCTAGGTCTAAGGGATGGAGAAAAAAAAAATCAATTAAATAAAATAAATTTGTAACTAGTTGATTTGTTAAATGATATAAAGATATAAAGGAACTAGATATAAGATGATATAAGTTTTTGTATTAAATTGTAGTGTCTTAAATTAAAAGCAGACAAAAAGCATCCTTACACTACTACTTTGGAGTCAGAGTTTATGGATAATAAATTAACTTTTCTTTTCTAAAATCATTAATCACTGGAATCAGTTGGTTCAAAGAGGCTTGCAATTTAGATTTTATTCTAAAAATTTAAAAAAGGGTTTTTTTTCCTATTTTTTAAGGCTAATAGAAATTATAGAAAATTATAATTAGGAAATCTCAAGCCTTTATATTTATTTTTTTTTTAAAAATAAATATCACAGTTTTGAGGGAAGTTTGGCATATCTGTCAACAAAAGCATATACTGTCATTTATTCATTCATGACAGACACAGAGAGAGAGAGAGAGAGGCAGAGACACAGGCAGAGGGAGAAGCAGGCTCCATGCAAGGAGCCTGACATGGGACTCGATCCCAGGACTCCAGGATCAGGCCCCTAGCTGAAGGCAGCGGGTCACTGGGGCTGCCCCAAGCCCTTATATTTAAAGAAATATCTTCCTCCAGACAATCTTAGTAAAGAGAATAGTTTGTGCTGAAAATAAACTAGAGAACTTTTCTTAGAGTTTCCTTTTAACAATTTCTGTGCTTATGGACATTTCAAAAAGAAAATAAATGCTTCTTTATTGTTGCTATCTGTTTAAAATTTGATGTAGTTGTTAAGAACTTCTGATTTTTAAAAACATATGCTCTCCTATAAGCCCAATTTCTATGGGTAATTAGTTTATTAATCTGCACATGTTTCTTCAATTGTAAAGTGTGTTGTTCTTAAACCTATATGATATGACATTGACATGATATGATATGATGTGATACCAAGAACAACGCACTGTCTGGCAAAAATGTTAGAAAAACCTGGTGAAGAGAGAAATATAACCTTATAATTAAGTTAAGTACATGGGTAATATTAAATGCAACTGTAAAATACAAATGCAATTTTCTTGAACAAATGTTATACTTACCATTGCAATAAGTGAAAAAGTCTATGAATCAGGTAAAAGCACATGTATGTGAAAAATAGTGTATTAATAAATCAAATAAATACATTATATCACACATGCAGTACTACATGTTACCCACAGAAGTATATAATAAAATATTTTATTTTTCTCATAGCAGACATTTAGGACAGAAATTTCCTACTTAATATTTAAACTGGCCATTTGGGAAAATAATATTTTTTAAAAATAGGTAATGTGAGATTTAGAAAGGACCTCAGAGACATACTAAAACAAGTCATCCATTTGATATCTCAATCTTCCCCAAAGCTTTTAAGTCAACAATTATTCCATATATATTTGAACACCTGTTATAACAAGCAATAACACATATCAACTAGTAAGTTTGTCTCTAGCATCTCAATTATTTAAAGCTAATATTTAGTTTATATAGAGCTGAATATATTCACTTTAGTCTCTATTAATCTGTTGGGTATTCCATTCTCATTCTCTCTCTTTCTCTCTCTCACTCTCTCTCTCTCAAACAAGTAAATAAAGTCTTAAAAAATAATCCTGTTGGGTATTAAAAGAGAAGAACAATTCTGCTGGCCAAAACAAACTTTATATAAGCAAAGACAATTATGTTGCCCTTAACACCCATTACACACACACGCACACACACACATGCACATACACACATACATACATTCCTTTGTCTTCAAAATAAATGCTTAAGTACCAGGGAATTTATGAGTTGGCTGTGAAACTTTTTACCACCTTCACTGGCATTGCCTATACAAGTTCCAGGGTGGTGGTGAGGAATGGAGGCTATAGTGTTGGTAGAAAGTGCAGTTTGTAGTTCACCTATTATGTCATGTGACCTATTAAGTATGTACAAATAAGTGTAATTCATATCTTCTTCTGCTATTTCACTGTTTCCTTTCTCTATATTTCTCAAGTTGTTTTTTGTCTGCCAAGTACTGGAACTAACATATTTTATCTGGTTATATCAAAACTACTTTGCCAAGATTTTGACATGCTTAAGGCAACAAAATATTTACTTACTTTATTTTCTATCAGAATTTCAAGATATACACAAATTTGACAAGCATTTCCCTTGTAATCTAAAAATATAAAATAACACCAAGTCACAAATGTCCAAATATACTTCACTTTGCTTTGATTTTAAAAGAAATGCATTTATAAGGAGACATTTTAATGTATTTGGGTCTTATTCTTCATTGAGCGGGATTAGCTAAAATCACAGATACGGAAGATATATATATAATTGAACATCACAGTTAGTTCTTCAAGAAACAGCCTGTAATAGATTAAAGAATAACATATGCACAGAGGACATATTTCAGTACAGCATCAACAGAAGGGGTGAAGACATAAAGAGGAACAACCTGGCATATGGGCTCTGTTGATACAGATGTTGGTAAAGTGAAACAAGCAGTGAAAATTTGAGAAAAATGATCAGTACATCATATGAACATCCTCTCTCATAACAAAAGCTTACCTTCAAGCATTGATGAGTCAACCATTTGGAATAAAGAGTAAAATGATAATAATTATGTTTACAGTCTGTAGGGCAAGTGTGTTCAAGAGGGCAGAGGATAGGACCAAAACAATAAATAGATTCCTGTCCCTACAGAAAGAAACAAACATACAATAAAATAATCACCAACACTATTTGGTTGTGATCTTCAGCATTTGGGGGGAAATAAAAATGAAAGTTGAAAGTTAAGTCTATATAAATGAAGGCAAAAATATGTGTATGAGATCATGTAAAAGATTTAGTCTATAAAAGGACAAATAAGAGCTTCTAGGTAGCTCAGTCAGTTAAGGATCTCATTGGATTTTGGCTCAAGTCACAATCTCAGAGTCTTGAGATTCAGTCCTGTTTTGGGCTCTGTACTCAGTGAAGAGTCTCCTTAGATTCTCTCTCTCCCTCTTTTTCTGTTCCCCCATGCCCCATTCTCTCAAATAAATAAATAAATAAATAAATAAATAAATAAATAAATCTCAAAAAAAAAAAACTAAGAAGGAGGACAAATAGCAGACTTTGTTAGGGAGCACATAAATATCAAAATAGTAATTTACAAAATACAAATTTATTCTGTTCTGGAAGAAATCAAGTTGCTATATTGTCGACCAAGTATGCAGTTAGGCTAGAGAGAAGGAAAATACAAAATGACACAAAATAGTCCTTAAAACCTCATACTATGTCTCCCCCTATTTCATCGAATCTAAAATACAATCAATTATATGATACATCTTTATTTTCAGCCAAATGAAGAAAGATAACACTTGCTAATATAGATGTTTTATAGGATGCTGTAGGGAAATAGAAGAGGAAGGACTTGGTCTTGGCATGAGTGAGGACTTTCTTTGGAGGAACTGATTCATTAGCCCAATTAAAGGAGGAGAGAAAAAAATGAAAAAGGGAGGCGATGATGATGACCAGTAATATATCCAGAGGAAATGAGGGAGGACTAGAGGAGATAAAGGATATGGTGTGTGTTTGAAGAAATGTAATTTGTTTATTAGTCCTATAGTGTAAGTCTCCACGCAGAGAATGAAAGCCTATGAGCTGAAGAGGTTGGTGAGTACCAGACTTTTATGTGTGAGGCTGAGAAATTTGGACTGAATTTGGTGGAAACTCAGGAAAATTATCTGGTTAAAAGAAATAAGAAAAGTTGTAAAATGTAGAGAATGTTTTTGAGGGGGAAAGAGTGAAATATGACTGGGTTATTAAAATAGACCAGATGGAGATAATGAGGATCTGAAGCAAAATGGTGGTAGTAGGAGTAAAAAGGTAAGAATACATTTTAAGAACTCTAAAAATTTATAATCCCTGAACTTATTCTGTATTTTGAAAGTTTACGTTGATTATATTAATAATAATATTTTTCAAGATTGTAATGGAGCCTTGCAGTGTAGAGCCTTTAATTGATTCTGTATATCAGTGAGTTGAGTTTGGATTTAGGAAGAAAAGAGCAGTAAGAAGAATACAGACTTATGAACTAAATGTTTTGAAATGCAATATTGTGGTGACAACTAAAGTTTCATTAGGGCACATTACATTTCCTTTAAGACACAATTTTTTTAAAAGGCTTAATTTGCATAAGATTATATTATTTGAATTTTTAGGAATCTGGTGTCCAGATTGAACTAAGAGAAAAAAAGCAAAATGTTGCCTTATGGAGAAGGCATCTGTGCAGCAAGAAACAAGAGATTTTCCATCCTGTACAAAAACTCTCAGGCTGGAATACCGAGCAGAAAGCTTTCTAAAATGCACAAATTTAATCCTGGTTTAAGGAAAAGACCATTAAAGACAGAATATTAGAAACAAAACCCCTATGGTAATGCATGCAAATATTCACAATACAACCTCCAAAATGCAAAAGGAATAATATGATTTCAATAGATGGTTGAAAATTAATTTATATTCAAAGCAACTCTGAGTGTATCAGTTATATTTGAACAATGAAATTCAAACGAATCATGTAGAAATTAGAGTTAATACCTAGTATGGATTCTATTTCATTTGTGTACTCTTTGTAAGTGATGTAATTACATAAAAAGGGAGCTGGTTCATCATTAGGAAATGACTTTTCCACCTGGGCCTATGAACTATTTTACTAGGAAACAATAATAGTTTCCTACTAATGCATATAACAATCACTGCCATAGTATAAAAATAAATGCAATGGTAAATATGAAATACTTATTTTTTTTGAAATTTTGCTCACATAAAATGACTCAGAATGGAGATTTCATGAGGTAGAGTGAAGTTCTCAAGTCAGATAACAGATTGTCAATGATCCCTGCAGTGTAATGTCATGTCAAACTATATAGAAATACTTTTTCAATAGGTCACAAGTGGAAATAACAGAAATACCATATAATTCTAGTTTATTACATCCAGAAATAATTTTATAAAATCCTTTATTTAAGATTTTCTAAGCTATTTTTAAGGATTCTAATATATATTATATAATACTTCATATATGATGGATGATTTAAGATAACAGTTAATTAATTTTATTCACAAATCTTCTCTCTAGGGAATCCAGAGAACCATTTTCATACATGAATACAAGTTTTATGGGGTGATCAGGATAATGGAGTAAGAATTTTGGTTGCCTCAACATTTCTGAGGAAAATATTGAAATAAATATTACGGATTTCCTCTTTGAAAACTATACATTTCCTGAGTTTAAATATCAGAATACAAAAGGCAGCAATCACAGTCTATCAACTGACATCATGCAAAAACCTCTTCTATAAACTGTGCATGTCTTAAACAAAAATTCAAATAAGAAATAGTAGAAATAAACACTGATTTATGTATCAGTAAATGCCAACATCTTTCCTCTAATTGATTGTTGACTATTCTTGAAACCATCCTCCTACCCTTACCTCATCCAATTCATCACCAAACTGAGGATACTATTTGATAATCTCAAAAATTCTTATATAGTATTTTCCATCCATCATAGTAAATATATCAAGTCAAAGTGACTACAGCACACAGATTCTAAGACGGTCCTCAATGATCACTACCTGCTGGTTATCATTCACTGATATAATTCCTCCTCTCTACCCTCCACCCACTGCTTGACGGGAAACTATGACTTGTTTCTTCACAACGGAATATGAGAAATGTATCGGGATGTCCTAAGGTTCTGACACCTGTGTCACTAGCAGTCTCTTTCTCCTGCTGATTTTACTGAAGCAAGCTCCCATGTTGGGAGCTGCCCTATGGAGAGGACCGTGTGACAAGGAATTGAAGATGATAGGTTCTGGTCAACGGATAGCAAGAAACCAAGGCCCTCGCTCCAACAGGCTTCTAATACCTTAAGAAACTAAATGCTGTCAACGACTCAGTGAGCTTCTAAGTAGAACTTTCCCTACTTGAAGTTTCAGTTACGACTCCAGCCATGTTTGACCCCTTGCATGTGAGAGATCCGGAAGCAAGAGCCCACTTCAACATTTGACTCACAGAAACTGTTAGATAAAAATGAGTTTTATTATAAGCTCCTTTTTGGTACTTCCTTACCACAAATAAATAATACAATCACCATCACTCTCACATGGACTACGAATGTCTTAATAGCTTCTCCTCTGGCACTGTCCAGAACGTTCTCCTCCACTCAGAAACAACTGTTCGTACAAAATGCCAACCTAATCACAACACCTTCTCTTTTTCCAGCCTCACATACTGCTTAAAATCCTTTCTTTTTTATAATTATTTTTAAAGATTTACTTATTTGAGAGACAGCATACAAGTGTGTGGGTAGGGAGAGTAGCAGAGGGAGAGAATCTTCAGGTAGACTTCCCTAGAGCATGGAGCCATGGCATCATGACCTGAGCCAACTCCAAGAGTCCAATGCTCAACTGATTGAGCCACCCAGGTGCCCCTAAAATAGTGTCTTTAATGTCTTCTCATTGATCATGAAGAATTGATATTTCCTTTAATAGGACCTAAAACTTTGTATTTGTGGCCTTTATCTAAATCTCCAGTCTGATCATTCTTCCTCGGGAGGATTTTTCGGATCCACCTACTGTTAAGCAAAGTCAGAAAATCATTTGCTAAAGTGTCCCGTGTTTTTTGTATTACTTAGGGAAAGTTATGTTTCATGACGGTTTTAAATGCCAAGATAAAAACATATAAAAGAAAGGTGATTTAGGCATAAATAGTATCAAATAAAGCTGCAATGTCTGTAAAGATATCACTAGGTTCGATAATAGGCCCTATTCTCTTAAATATTTTGATCACATGTAAAAGAAATTGCAAATAATACATGTTTATTTTACAAATAGCACAAAATTGAGAGGGATCGTTAAATCATGGGAAAATAAAGTATTTCAAAATATTGGAAAAATAAAATCAATAAAACCAGTTTCTTCACTAGCAATGAAGTTCTTCATCACCAATACAAATAACACTTGACATTATAGAACCCATAGGTTCAACTGAAGATTAAAGGAGTTTGTGTGGAAAGTGTTTTGTCTTATGCATATTACAAAGTCTGTATTCAGAAATATTCCCCCCAAAAAGTGTTTAGAAATGTAATTCAGTACAATGTGAGGCCCCCCCCCCCACTTGTGGTAATGTTAGAGAAGTGAGACCACGAAGGAGGGACCCTTTGACTCTGATACCCAAAGTGGAGGGAAAATCTTCACGGTACATGTGGTACTGAGACCCAGCTTCTACCACCAAACAATCAAATACAGGCGGGGACCAAATCTGAGTCAGTTCAAGATGACTTCTGTGCATTTCATCTTCACCCACATTTATCTCAAGTGGAAAACTTCAGATTATGAATATATTTTCCTTTGCAATAACGATGGGAGATTATGGTTATGGGAGATTGGTATTGATGCTACTTCTGTTTTCTTTACTGCATCCAACCAAGAAGGCCTCTCTTTGATGGTATTTGTATTGAGTGATTAACTCAAAATATCCATAAGAGCTGATAAAGGAAGAATAAACTGTTTCTCCCCAAAAATAAATATCAAAATTTCTTTGTGTAGGACCAAGATGAGTTTTTTTGATTATCAGGTGACATTTTTTAAGGATTTATTTATTCATGAAAGACACAGAGAGAGGAAGAGACATAGGCAGAAGGAGAAGCAGGCTCCCTGTAGGGAGGGGAGCCTGATGCAGGACTTGATCCCAGGACCCCAGGATCACAACCTGAGCCAAAAGCAGATGCTCAACTACTGAGACACCCAGGTGCCCCGATTATCAGGTAATTTTAAGATATATCTAGATTTGAGAAATCTGCATGAGTTCATAGGCCTGAAGGGACCTGTGAAACAAAAGAATCTTCTAGATAGGCGAGAATTGCAAATTCATCCAAGACTAAATTTTCATGATTCAACCTTTATTTCTATCATTATTTTCTCCAGAAATGGGCACCCTCTTTTCTGTTTTCCAGGGTGACTATTATAGGTATCTTCATTCCCTTCATTCAGAGAAGAGCAGTTGTAAAGTCCTAGTTATAAAGTCTCAATTGTAATTGTAATTGATCCCATCATCTCTTTATAATGGGCCACAATTCACCCAAAGCAGAATTAGGAAGATCAGGAGCTTCCAACAATGTGATATTTTTATTAATCCATATCCCAAATAGAGACTGAAAATCTTAGAGCTCATATACATTTTTATATTACCACAAGGAATCACCATATAAAAATTGTAAGTTATTTTGATGCTGTCATAACAATGCAAAATCCATTTATTACTCGTTATTGTCCCAATAGCATCAAAATGAAAGTAATTTTACTGGCCTTTCCACTTTTATTTAAATTATAAACCTCCAGAGGCAACCTATTGTTTTTTAACATAGTTTATATATAATAATCATGAAAAATAATGGCTAATAGAATTTCTTATTAACAATACACAAATCTTGACAATTTTCTAGACATAAACTATATTATTTATGCCTCATTTAAGTAAATTAAATTATAAAATATTCAAATGTATGTTTATATGTATATATTCTATAACCAGCTCATGAAGCTATTGATTATATATTAATGTTTTCTAAAGTATTAAAATAACACTCACTAACGACACACAAAAAAGACAGAAACCAGAAAATTTTCATAGTGGACACCTATGAATATTCAAAGTTACTTATTCTTTATTTAAATAATCACATTAAGGTGATTGATATGTTTTATTTACATGCAAAAAATAATACATCAGTCACAATGTTTTATTTAATTATTCACAGTCTGAAAACACTTGCCCTATTTTACCTACCCATCCATTTATCTATTCCACCTACATAATGCATTTCAAAGGAAGTCACAGATATCATGAACTTCATCCCTAATTATTTCAGCATGTTTCTCCTAAGAATGGTCTTCTATATAACACATATAGCATTCTTATAACACCATATGAAATTAATCTTGATTTAATCATAATGTGGAATGTATAGTCCACAGCAGTCTGTACTTAAGTTTTCCAGTGTATCTTTTTTTTTTTTAACCTAAGATCTAATCAAGCTTCATAACTTGCGTCAGGTTTTATGGCTTCTTAGTTGCTTCTGTTTCACGATAATAGCCCCATCTTCTAGCGTGTTTTGAAGATTATATGCCACTTGTTTTCTAGAATATTTTACATTCTAGATTTGCCTACTAATGACTCATATTTAATTTAAGTTAAAATTAAGTACTTTTTTGGACAAGTTCACTATGTAGGTGATTTGTGTACTTATTACATCATACTAGAAGATACATAATAGGTTCATTTTATCAATTAAATTAAATGGTGATGGCAAGATCTCTTCACTGAATAATTTTTCTCTCTGAACCAAAAAAGTAATCCATCTGTAATATCTGAATATAAATATTATGATGTCCAACAAGCTTTCAGACTATTAATTAGTTAGATCTATCCAATCTGTGGTAGATAAACATTGAAGGATGGTCTATTCCTGGGGGCACCTGGGTGGTTCAGTCGGTTAAGCATCTGCCTTTGGCTCAGGTCCTAGGATTAAGCCCCCCATGGATCCCTGGAGCTGGCTTTTTGCTCAGTGGGGAATCTGTTTCTCCCTCTCCCTCTGCCCCTACGCCCACTCATGTGCACATGCATGCTCCCTCAAATAAATGAATAAAAATCTTAGAGAAAAAAAAAGGAATGGTCTATTCCTTCCTCTTGAATGTGGACTTGGTTATGTGGCTTGTTTTGGCAATGAGATGTCAATGGATGTGATGAAAACAGAGGTTTGACATATCCTTGGCAAGCTGTGCTTTTTCTTTTGCTCTCCTGTTTTTCACCATGAAATAAAAATTGTGAGTCAGATAGCCACTAGTCCAGGACAATGAAAAACACATGAGAGATAAATAAATGTCCTTCATATATGTGACAACATCAGACTTCATTAAACTGGAATGTAGCAAATGCTGATGATATTTACTAGATTTAGTAATTACTTCAGGGCTTGAAAAATAATGATTCTCTAAATTTGCTTTCCTTCTCTATTAATTTGCCTTTAAAAAACCCTCTCCACCCCCTTGTTGTTTTATTTTTTTTATCAGTCACTATGAGGTCAAATATTTTTTATTCAAAAAATATATATATCCATTTACATCCATTTTTATCATTATTCTTTTTGAAACTTAAATTGTGTCAAATTAAACAGGTGGATACCCTTAACATAACAATTATTACACTTTTTGGACATGTCCCTATTGTCTCTGAGCAATTCTTTGCTTTCTGTACTAGTAGCATATTGCTGCTGCCCAGACCTGGCCTCATATATTTCTCAAGGATCTCTGATCCAGAATAGTGGGAAATGGTACTTAAAAATCAAGATGCGAAAAAAAAAAAAAATCAAGATGCGGGCTCTCTATATTTTCAAGTCATACTGCAGTTGATTGTTCTAGTCCTACTGGAAGATAAAGTGAAGGAATTTATATTTTTTAAATGCATGATTTCATATAAATGCCTCCAGTGCAAAACAATTATGCATTTTTTTAAAATCTAAAGGCCAAAACATTTTCTAGAGAACTATACTTGAATTATTCCCCAACAAAAAAGAAAAAAGGACAAAGAAGTAAGTTTAAGGAACTGAGTAAATCACCTAGAGACAGGTATATTTAAAAAGAAACGTTGGGAAAGAAGCAGCAGCTGCTTAAGACCAAAAAAACAAATGACAAGTTATATCCATGGCACCTGTTCTTTTGTTTCCTTTATTCCTAAACATGGCAGATTTTCTTCCCCTGCCCCATTTGTTTCTTTCTTTGCTCACTGTAATTCCTTCTCTACAGTTTCATATCCTCTTTCTTTTTCTTGTTTACTTACAATTTTCTGTTTAATTTCTTCTTTCCCATTTGTTTACGGTATCAAATGGAAATTCTAGGGAAGGTGAGTGGTATTTTTATGCCCTGGCTTGTTCATAAATTCATCCATTCAGGACACCTAAACCTTCTGTAATATAATTAATTATTATTATATGATTCATAATAATAATAATTATTTGAGGAAAGAAACTAACACCAAATCATCTAATAAGAGTAATAGGATTGTACATTATTCAAGTAATTTTTGCAAAACTTAGCATGCATAGATCTTTGTTCTTTTTTTTTTTTCTTCTGCCAAAAGCAAAAGAACACTTTATAGCTCTAAGATACAAATTTTCTAAAAAATCAGTATGGGAAAAGATTTGATGAGACAACTAACTAAATCACGTATGTTACCTCCTCACTAAAATACAGATATAAAATTCTGGCTTCCTCAATTGAAATTCACTATAATGCACAGCGCACATCCTAAACCAGAAGTTAGATCCATTAAAAGATAATGAAAATGTTTTACTGTTATAATGATGATCTTGCATTTTATAGTAACTTTGCAATAAGGAATCAGAGTAGTGAAGAGACTTCCATAGGCTATCCATGGAAATCTAGCAAAACTCTGCCTTTTGATATACCACACCAAAAATGTGAAACTTTCATATTCTCAGGACATTGTTTAATTCAGAATTATTTATGTAATAAATAGTAATTATAATTATAATTATAGTCTTACCTCGCAGCACATGCCTAGTTCATCTTAATAATATTTTGTAACAAATGTTTGGATTTTTGCCTCTGAGGTCCTGGGAATTGGTCTTCAACTTGGTATTTTGGTACTTATGTATAATCTTTACCTTTTTCCTTCTTATTACTGCATATATATAGGTATATATACCTATATATATGTATATAATATGCACGTATATATATGCAGATATAGTAAAATTGGCATTCAAATGAGCTCTTAAAATTAACATATCTTTATACATTTAAATTGCACATTTATATAATAATTGCAAACACAAGTGATTTATATAAAATCCTATAGGTACCTTTAAGTTGGTCCTGGTTTTCTTCAGTTAGAAATAGATACATTTTGAAATAAGTTATATTTAACTTTTATGAAATCTTCAACAAAACAAGTTCATTAATTCCGATTTCTTTCTCCTTGATTATTGGGATTTTAGAGGCTGTTTTATGATGCTTATGCCTCTAGTGGGTACTCAAAATCAAATTTAAGCTACAGCAATTTTGTTGAAGGTTAGGCTGTGATTTTCAAATATTACACATGACTTCCTAAATAACAACAAAGCCACAACACATTGAGACCTGGTTCTGGTAAAGAATAGAAGCTGTGTGAGGAGGTCACCTTGTGAGAATGAATAACACAAAAAAGGGATCTGCCCGACTGATTGTTTATTTGGGACTAAGGCTTGTTTTTGAGAACAGTTGCCAGCCCTCCCCCTACCAACAGTATCCACAGGAAGTTGAGACCAAAATTGTAAAAATGTCTATCAAAGGATAAAAAGGTACTTCACAATTAGAAAACAGAATGATTCTGTATGTGTAATTGCTGTTTTTCTGCAACACAGATACTGACAAGGGAGAGAAAGTTGCACTTAGGGAAATGAATGCTCTGAGCGCCTGGGTGGTTCGGTGGGCTGAGCTGCCCACTCTGGATTTCAGCTCAGGTCATGATCTTGGGGTCCTGGCATCCAGCCCAGCATTGGGCTCTGGGGTGAGAGGGGAGTCAGTTCAAGGATTCTCTTTCTCCCTCTCCCTCTGCTCCTCACCCTGGCTATGTGTGCACACTCCCTCTCTCTCTCTCTCTTTCTCTCTCTCTCTCTCTCTAATAAATAAATCTTTAAAAAGAAAAAATGAATACTTTCTTAGTCCTGTCATTGTGCTGAGTTCTACTGACTTTTGTACATCCCTGTCTATATTTTATTATATATTCTTATGGCTAGGAAAACTATCATATACCTGTGAAAGACTATCTCTTTTGATATTAATAATATTGAATAATACTTGAGTTGTGTTCCACATGTTACATGGAAAAATACAGTATTCATTTATATGCATAATAATTATGGCCTTTTATATTCTATTATGGTCCACTTCAATAATAAATTAAGAAAGTTACAAAATAAACTGCCAGTTTCTTCAGTCATTAATTCACTAAAAAATAATCATGGGTTACTTTTTAGGCCTTTGTAGTACTTGTTTTTGTTTTTGTTTTTTTTACTTCTTAGGAATTTGATATTGCTTACAACACATTAACTATATTATAGCACTGTTTAAGATACTATATTATGAAAAAAAGAGGTATTATATTTGTACTCAATTACCATCAAATATACAGTGCATTCCCTAGGTTTTGGAAGCTTCTACAATGTTATACAATTCAAACCTAACTTAAATACTATGCTGATGTATTTTAATCTTTTTTTTAAAGGGAGATATTATAAGAGCAAGTAATAAGTCAACAAAAGGATTCAGAAACTATCAGTTTTTGCATGAATTGCACTGACAAATTAGGATAAGACAAGAGAAAAACAATTTCAAGAAGGTTTTTACAGCATGGGGAAGAATGTACTCTTATGGAAACCATGCATCATTCATATCAATTATATGTGCATTTTTTAATTCTCGTGTCTGTGGTTTGAGATTCCTATTTGTTATTTTAGCACTAATGTAAATTACATATCTTCTCTTAGAGAGTTTAAATATCTATACATTTCATGAAAATGGCAGAGGATGATTCAAATTAGGACCCAGAACTCTCATTTACATAACAAAAATTGTGAGATATATTTTCTTGATTTATTTGTTTTCCAGTATTATGCCTTTCACCAAGACAACCCTGGGGAATGCAAAAGAAACTTCTTAAAATCCCAGAACACAAAAATATATTGTTTGGATTAAAGTTTCTTCTCATCGTTTACCTCTTGTATTTGATGAGTATCTATGGAAAATCTTCTCACAAAATGAATCCATAGTCAACCTTCATATAATACCATTCTCTTACTGTCTTTTACTCTTCAACACAGCATCCAAGGCATAAATCTTTTTACTTCTTGACTGATAAACACATTTCCTTAGTGTTTCCATAATGAAATTTAAAAGAACTCTAGTAAATACTATATCCTGTAATATTACAAGGGAATTTTAACTTCTATTTTGCATATCATGCTATTTTAAAATATGTGTTTTTCCATATATTTTTTTTATTTCTAGAGTCATAATTATTCAATTTTTTTCTAATTGAAAATATGTAAAGTGAAATCAATTAGCAATTAGCCAGTATTATATACTTTCAAGCTCACCGACTATATATCTTTCTTTTTCTTTCCTTTTGTTGTTAAGTTTTTCTACTACAGGTTTCACCTCACTTTTTTTGACATAGTTAATTTTATTTGTATTATAGAGACTATACACCAATAGGCAGTACCTACGATATGAATGTTGTATATTTGTTATTTATTCTGCCAACTATTTTCAGGTTAAAATTGATAAGGAGGAATTTTTAAAAAAGAACACTAGAAATAATCTCATTCAGTGTAGAATCAAGTTTCTATAATGCTATTCACTGTTTTTAATTGACTTTAATTTCCAGATCCTCAGTCATTTCCAAAAGATTAAAATAATACTAACAATAGTCAGCATGTACTTCTTTTCATATATAAGAAGAAGGTAAAGATATCTGTATTGTTTTATTATTGCAGTTGTGGTTCTGCAAATGTCATTATATATCAGAATAATCAGAATAGCTTTTAAAGATCCAGATTCCTTGGCTTCGTTCTGGACTATGGCATCAAAATCTTTAGTAACAGAGCAAGAGTTTCTCTCTTACTCTCCCTCTCTCTCAACATGTTTTCCAAGTGATTTTGATGTTTATCCAAGATTCCTTTTCTTATTAACCAAAAGTGCTGTCAAGATTGATTAGATTCATTGTTTTTATAGCTCATTATAAAATAGTGTTTTAAAATATTTTAAAATTCTTTAATCTCAGTATCAAGGATGTTAACATTTTGGCCACTTTATGAAGAGCTCTATTGAAATAATATTAGTTATGAATAATTTTAAGAAACAGAGTGTATTTATTTTGAAAACTTTGTATTTTTTATAAGACGCATTTGTGGTTTACCCAATTATTCCATCTATTAATACTATGTGGCTTCTCCACAAATTTCAAAGGTTGACATACTGAGTGTGTGTTTGTGAATGAAATAACTCTTAAAAATATAATTGATTCAAAGCCTCACTGAAATGAAGACTAGTGAAACATCTTGGTTATAGAGGTAAATTTAATTTTGAATATAATTATACTTTTAAATATCCATATACTATTCTATAAGCACTTAGTAATAGGTTTTGATGGCAAATTATGGTGTCCTTTTTTTCTTAAGATTTTATTTATTTATTCATGAGAGACACAAAGAGAGAAGCAAAGACACAGGCAGAGGGAGAAGCAGGCTCCTCACAGGGAATCTGATTTGGACTGGATCCTGGATTCTCAACTGCTGAGCCACCCAGGCATCCCTCACATTATAGTTTCCTAAGTTGAATGGCATCAAAATCATTAAGGAGAGAGCAATTTTATGAACATTTCCATATAAAATATTTATTATTATCCACATATCTGTATTCCATGTATATTTAATAATTTGAACATGTATTTTTTTAAAATAAAACAAACATTATTTTGATATTCATTCATTGGAGACATAAGTCTTCCATGAAACTACTTTCCTCGACCACCTAGTCTTACCATGTGTATCTACCCCAGTTTCTCAACTCTTTATAAAGGTTTTCATAGTTTTTGTTTGTTTGTTGTTTGTTTTTAGAGGAGAGGGAGGGTCAGAGAGAGAGAGAGAGAGGAAATCCCAATCAGGCTCCACACTCAGCACAGAGCCTAACATGGGGCTTGAACCCATGACCCTGAGATCATCACCTGAGCCAAAATTAAGAGTAGGACACCTAACCGACTGAGCCACATGGGCACCCCAAGCTTTTTACATTTTTATATATTTTTAATTTTTTTAAGGATTTACTTATTTATTTATTCATGAGAGACACAGAGAGAAAGAGAGAGAGAGAGAGGCAGAGACACAGGCAGAGGGAGAAGCAGGTTCCACACAGGGAGCCCAATGTGGGACTCAATCCCAGGACTCCAGGATCATGCCCTGGGCTGAAGGCAGGCACCAAACCTCTGAGCCACCCAGGGATCCCAGCGTTTTACATTTTTAACCGACAAATGTGACTATGCTTCTCCAAGTTCCTACAGACTTTTATACCAAACTAATTACATCACAGTGCTATTTTTTATATACCTTTGCTGTTAAAATATAAGGAACTGAATGAGACTCTTGACAATTGTAATCTTAGTGTTTACCAAAGATCATGGTATTTAGTAAATATCAAATAAATATTTATTTAAAGACTGTATGATAGCACTCCCTGCGGGGAGCCTTCTTCTCTCTCTGCCTGTGTCTCTGTCTCTCTCCCTGTGTCTCTCATGAATAAATAAAAAAAATAAAATAAAATCTTTAAAAAAAATAAAGACTGAATGATAAAAAAAAATAGAAGAATAAATGTACAGATTAAATGAGTCTCAAAAATTAATAATTGGGAGATTTCACTATTTCTTCAAATATAGGGAAATTTTTGTTCAAACCTACTTTGACCTAAGATGACTAAATAGACAGTGGAGGTAAAAATTTTCACCTCAAAAGCTTCTGAAAAGTGGAAGGTATGATGTGATTGATGGTGACCAAGACTCTGAAAGACAGAGTACAAGCACCACATTTGACATTTATGGCGCTGGTCTGCGTTTAGCTCTTCTAGCTCAAATAACTGCTGAAGACAAACACGGGATTTATTAAAAAATAAACCACAGGCCCAAAACAGAGTCACCTGTTCTAGAGCCAAGTCACCAAACTGGGGCTTAATACTTATCCTAATTGAAATTTCAACCTTCTCCAGGGCAGCCCAGGTGGCTCAGTGATTTAGCGCCGCCTTCAGCCCAGGGTGTGATCCTGAGGTCCTGGGATTGAGTCCCATGTCGGGCTCCCTGCATGGAGCCTGTTTCTCCCTCTGCTGTGTGTGTGTGTGTGTCTCTCTCTCTTTCTGTGTCTTTCATGAGTAAATAAATAAAATCTTAAAAACAAAAAAAAAGAAAGAAAGAAATTTCAACCTTCCCAAGAATGCAACCCTAACTGGTCAGTTTGGAATCTTCTGGCTACCACTGATGAGGTAACCCATGTAATAAGATCCATTGTCCCCACAAAGGAAGAGACTTTGGCCAAAACAATCTTTTTGCTGTTGTTTATCACTCCCTTATTCTGCCTTTAAAAACCTTTCCCTTTCTGTAACCCTTTGATGCTCCTTACAACTTGCCAGATGGGATGCTGTCTGATTCATGAAATGTTCATTAAAGCCAATTAGATCTTTAAAATTTACTCAATTGGATTCTTGTTATTTGACCAATTTAATTAACACTTTCCGCAGATTGACCATAAGCCTTAGAATTTAAATCCTAAAAATATGATATTTGAAATTTAGAAGTTGTGAAATTGGCATTGACAGAAGGAGCCAAGAAGCAGCAATTCCAAGGAAACACACATTCCCTGAATCTCCTACCCTTGTCCTAATTTATCTGCCCTACACCTAGTTTTGATGTGTCAAAGCTAATGTATCAAAGCTAATCCATTAACTTTCATGTGTGAAAACCTGTTGTTGTTTTTTTAAGCCAGTTTCTTTCTTTTTTTTTTTTTTGTATTACTTATGTATTTATGTGTAATAGCTCACAGATGATGAAGCTGGTGGTGATGGTTGTTTTTATTTGTTCATCTTCTGAAAAGCATTTCTGTAACCCAAATAAACATGGCTCCTCTGGTGAGTTTTCAGAAAGTTAACAAAGCTGTGAGGAAGATATTTTGGAATGATAGGGGAAGAGAAGAAACGTTCTAAATACAAGAACAAGCTTATAATTCTTAAGTAACAACATAAATACCACATAAAAAGAGAATCCAGGGAGCGTGGGAAGCCTAACAGAGGAAATAGAAATCTGGAGAAATATTCCTACTCAGTGGCTCCAACAAATTCTAATTTGCAAGGTTTTGAGTTCTCAGAAAAAGACTCCATACCTGAAGATGGCTTCATGGAAAATGCCCCCTAAGCAAGAGATCTGCCACCTTTAGCTTGATTTTGAGAGATCCAGAAAACCCAGATTACCATATCATAATAAAAATTAGTATTTACTTAGTCCAACTTCATCATTTTACAGACAGAAAGTGAGTCTCAGGGCACTAAAGAACCTGTTTCTCAGTTATTTCAGTTTGAAATTTCAAACTGAAGATACAACGAGCTCTACAAATTTTATAGTGAGAGAATAAGTGACTGAATTCAGAAACTACTAAAAGAAAAACATAGGTAGCTCATGAGAATTGAAATATGCTTCCCATATCAGATATGGGTTACCATTTTCTTTGATTTCACAAAATTGGAAAGGCAAATAGGATCTAGAGGAAGTAGTCAATTTTGGTGTTATAAGGTTCTTACAAGATTTCTTTGTTTTCCTAGGTTACAAACCACAAAATATGAGATTTAGAATTGGGAAGCCCAAGACAGCCAAGCAAGCAATAGTATTCCCACTGCTTAAGTAACAGAATCACTGACAACAGAAAATGTATCATTTGCCCTGAGACAGGGTAAAACAACAACAACAACGACAACAACAACAACAACAACCAGAATATATGTAAATGGATTATAGTGACAGTTAATAATTCTCAAGACATGCTAAAATCTCTAAAAGAAGAAAATTCTATAGAATATAAAGCATGGAAAATTGTTTATCAATAAAGAACTGTCATATTATAATTTTAGTAAAAGTTAACTGTGTTTATTAAAATATGAAACATTACCCCATCCCCCTTGGAGAAAATGAACTCTTAATGCATACACTTGAGATTTACAAAATCAAAAATATGAAAATTTTGAAAAGTTATTTCTACATATACATCCAGCAGTTACTTAATTTATAGTTATTTGATTTATGGTTATTTGAGTTATTTAATACCTTACTAAATAAATAAGCTATTTTTTTTTAGTTATTTAAGTTTCCCCCTTTTTTCATGATTTACTATAAATTAAGTGATACAAAATGCTAGGTCGGTTTAATTTAAAGTTGCAGCAGAACTAATTCTAATAATGAAATAACCCCTTACAGCAAGTCTTTCAATGATTAGAGGATTTTCAGATAATTTCTTGTGAATGCAAACAAGATAATCATAGAAGTGCATATATCAAGTAGCCCTTTCTTCAAACACTAGTGGTTATGCATATTCAACAGAATGCAAATATTGACTTTTCTGATAGCAAGTGGATCAGATTGAAAAGTGTCTGATGGGAAACTATAATCATTTGTGGAATGCAGCAATGACCTTCACACCCTCTATGCCAAGGGTGTATTCCACTCGAATCTCTGATTCTGCTAACCTTTAAACAATTTCCACAACTTGAGAAATAAAATAGACATCTGGAAAAGAGCAGACTCTGCCAGTACAACAAAGGCTTAGTAGAAATAAACAGGCCTCACATCTCATAATGTTTCTCAGGAGATCCAAAGCAGGAAAACCTAAGGTGGCAATTGACTTCTCAAAAAGACAAACTAGCACATGAAAAGCTTCGTCCCTCTGAATAAATAGAGGAGAGAAGACAAAAGGTCAGTCAATTGTATACCAAATAATCAATATGCTCTAGAAATGAAACCCTCAATTAGATTTAAGTACTTAATGTTTCAGAGGGAAAAAAAAATCTAGGATATTTCAATCAAGATATTGTTAAAAATATTACAGCATGTATTATACTTCATGAACATACACTTATCATGCTTCAAATAGCAGCCAAGGGATAGCTATGGAATCAAAGCTTCAAGAAATATGGCTGACTGTAAATAGACTTATATATATATGTCCTCTGACGAATAAAAATCAAATGCTATTTTATTAAATATTAAATGCATTAGATAGTAAACATGCCAGTCCAATCTCAAAATATTACATACTGTATGATTCCATTCATATGTTATTCCAGAAAAGGTGAAAGTATAGGGACAGAGAAACAAATTGGTGGTTTGCAGAAGTTGTGGGGATGATCTGACTATAAAAGATAGGCATTACAGATTAACACGGGTAATGGATCTGTTCAGTATCTTGATTTTGGTGGTGATTACGGGATGCTAAACAGCTCTGTGAATGAAAATAAGTGACAATAATAAATTTCATATATATGTGTGTGGGTAGATGGAAATATAGATACAGAAAGATATCTACTCACGTATCCCTAATTACATTGGTAGGTAGTTAAATGTGAGAATATGTTGTCAAACTCAGAGAACACATCCCTGAATGTTTACAGGAGCTTTATTCATAATTACCAAAACTTGGAAGAAACCAAGATGTCCTTCATTAGGTGCATGGACTTATAAGTTGTAGTGTATCCAGACAATGGAATATTATTCAGCACTAAAAAGAAATGCACTATTAAGTCATGAAAAGACATGGAGGAAAATCATATACATATTAGAAACCAGTCTAAAAAGGCTATGTACTGTATGATTCTAACTAAATGACATTCTGGAAAAAGCAAAACTATGGAGACAATAAAAATATCGGTAGTTTTCAAGAGTTAGAAGGAAGAGAAGGGTGAAGAGGCAAAACATAAAGAAATTTAAGGCAGTGAGATCACTCTGTATGAGACAACAATGGTGTATATGTGTGGTTAAAAATATACATATATGTTTACACAAATATATACACAAGTGCATATATATACATATCACAAAAATATATACTATGTACACACATATATATATTCACAACACACACAATTTAATTATACCTCAAAGTTGTTAAAATCATATTGAATAGATTTAGATATACAGAAAATAACTTCAGAGAATCTATCCCCATAATTTTAAAGTAAATTTTAAATACTCGGAATAAAACATGAAGCTTACACGTTACGCACGCTTCTATTCAAACCAGTGATGCTGGATGCTTATTTAGTTAACTCTGTTTTAGGAAATTAGACTATTTAAACAATCTTAGGGCAGTTTCCATGTGACCCTCATATTGTAATAAAACTATAAAAGAAGTTACGTTTTTGACAAGAGAGATATATTAGACTACATATAAAATACCTTCCTAAGCTAATGGTGTTATAATGTTATAAGATCATGATCAATAAAGTTAATTAAATTTTGAACACTCTTAAAAGTGCATGAATTATTGAATGATACTTTTTAAAAACACATAAATAAAAAAGTAACATAGTAAGTGAAAATAGAATAAGGTGCATCAGCTATTCTCTTTTTTTAAAAGATTTTATTTATCTATTTATTTGAGAAAGAAAAAAAGAGAGAAAGCAAGCAGAGGATGGGAGGAATGGAAGATGGAGGGAAAGGAGGGAGAGAGACAAACATACCCTTCTCTGAGCGTGGAGACAGTGTTGGGCTTGATCTCACAACTCTAAGATCATGACTTGAGCCAAAATCAAGAGTTCGATGCTTAACCAAGTGAGCCACCCATCAGGCACCCCTCAATTATTCTTTTATATATTTAACATTGACATAGATGATAGATAGATAGATAGATAGATAGATAGATAGATAATATAATTAGGGCCGAAAACTCATAGGACAAGAACATAAATCCTATGCTGAAAGACTATTTAACCATTATCTTGTTATTTTCTTGTATAAATATTTTGAGTGGGACACCTGAGTGGCTCAGCAGTTAAGCGTCTGCCTTTGGCTCAGGGCATGATCCCAGGGTCCAGGATCGGGTCCCACATCAGGTTCCCCATAGAGAGCCTACTTTTCCCTCTGCTTGTGTCTCTGCCTCTCTCTTTCTGTCTCTCATGAATAAATAAATAAAATCTTTTTAAAAAAATTTGTTTAACTCCCTGTGAAGCACCATGCTAGAAATGATTGAATCAACTTCTGAACTCTTTCCAATGAATGAAATATGTGAGATACAAGACACAAAATTTTAAGTTGAAAATCACAGCTACCAAATGATTACTTCTTCTAGTTGGGTGTTAGACGTGCATGTCTAGACTTGCTATCTTCACCAACCTAATGATCAAAACATAGCAGCTACTAGTAGGATGTTAACAATGGAGTCCTGGAAGTGAGTGAATGGAAATAGCCTTTGTTAAAAAAAAAAGAAAAAAACAACAACGAAAACCCTCTAGATACGGACCAAATTCCCAACACGAATTTCCTAAAAAGATTTATTATACTTTTATTGATTTGAAAATACTATCAAGACTTAAAAATATAAAAGGGCTATCAAAATAATCAAAGTGGAAATACTATGTTTTAATTTCATATAATTTTCATTTTAATATAAAATGACTCACACAATGCAGTGGTTTGTCTCATACCTACTGAATAATCAATGTTATTTCATAATTGGCATCCAATTTTATACCTAGGATAAATGAACTTTGAGAAAGCAGAAAGAAGTGTGTTCCTAGAGAACTAAGAACCAACATCGTAAAATCATGTCACTGGCTACAGCATCAACTATCCCCAACTCTGCATGTCTTCTCTCTCACGTGGTCACTTCAAAACTTCAGCTGGCAGATAACTATGTAGAAGATTTCCTCACGTATCCTATCAAATATTTTGAAATATAAATACAAGTCAAGCCTCAATACTATTAACCGTTTAAAAAAATATCCATCAAAGATCTATCAAGACAAGGTGCACAATAGTGATCCAAGCAGATGGAATTCCTGCCCTCAAGTGGCTCACATTTTAGTGAGGAGGCAGACAGAAAACAGAATAAACAAACAAAATGCACAGTTTGTTAAAAGGTGGTAAGGCCATGAAGGCAAAGAAAAGCAGGAGTAGTGGAGAGGAAATGCCGACAAAAATAGGAAGTTTCAGTTTTTAATACAAGAGTCACAAGGGGGTTGGTGTGACTGGAGCAACAAGAACGAAGAAAAGAAAGTGGTAGGGATGAGGTCAGAGGAAAGAGGCAGGGACATGGCCTTAGGGCCTCTGGAGAGGGGAGCCTTGAGGGCTTCTGAGCCGGAGAGTGCTTTCATCTTACTCACTCTGGCTACTGGATCGAGAAGAGTCTTCAGGGAAGAAAGGTCAACCTCAAGGATAGTAATTGGGATCATCTCCACGGAGGTAAGAGTGGCTCGGACAAAAGGGGCAGAGGCAGATTTCTTGGGCAACTCAGAGCTTTGAATCCATTTTGAATATAAAGACTTAAGATTTCCCAAGAAAGTGAGTGAAAGAGAAGAATCGAAATGGATTCACATGAAAGGAAGGAGTAGCCATTAATTGGAAAGCGAAAGACAACAAGACAAGATGTATCCTGCTTTGGATCAGATAAAGTTGAGATGTCTCTAGATATCCACGCACAGATACTTTTCAGTATGTCTCACAAATGGTGTGTGTGTGTGTGTGTTTTGTTCTCTACCTTTGATATCAAGTGGTCATTCCATGGCTTGGATGTCAGATGTAAGCGAGAATGTTTTTTAAAAATTGTCAAGAATTGTTTTTTTCAATAATTCAGTGATATTGTTGGTGCACAAACTGAAAAAAAAATACCATTATATAACTGAACTCATTTTTCAAGGCCCTTAGAGATTGTGCTTCAAAAAAAAAAAAAACTTATGAGTTAACTTTATTACTGAATAGCAACAAATCAACTTAAAAAAAAACTTGAAAGTTATATATGAGACATAAAATAAGCGGTACATGATCTTTGAAAAGAAAAGAATATGATTGGGGCGTCTGGGTGGCTTAGTCAGTTAAGGTCCTGGGATCCAGCCACCTGTGCGGAAATCCCTGCTCAGCAGAGTCTGCTTCTCCCTCTGTCCCTCCTCCCCCTGCCTGTCCTCTCTCTCTCTCTAATAAATAAATAAAATCTTTAAAAAATAGAATATGATTCATAACTGACAAGGACAAGGAAATCCTTGTCCTTCTCAAAACTACACAATAAATTTTACCTTTGCATGAGTTTTAAGCTGAATGTAAACTACTCAAAAGTAAATGGAAAAAAACAACAAACCGTTTGCTTTCAGTGTCTAAGGAAATCAAAACCTTGAAAGTTGTGTGATTATAGGACTTTGTCACACTTTCTTACAGACTCACCATGGAAAGACTTTTTAAATGAACTTAGCTTTTGAGTTAAGAATATCTTTAGTGGAATGTTTTTTTGTGTAGATTGGGGTAAGGTGGGAGTGGTGGTGAATAAAATTAACACTATATTTACTTTGACCTGATTTTCAGGTTTTGTGAATGTGTGTTTGTGTGTGTGTGGTGTGCAGATACGCGCTGGTAACATAGCTAATTTGGAGTATCTAATTGACTCAAAATGTTAGCATTTTGTGCTTTAAGATTACAGGTTATTAAGAGAGGGCTACTCTGGTGGGATGCAAGTGTAGGGAGGAAAATCAAGTTCTCTAGTTAAAAAACAATGATGAGTAAATAATAATGATACTTTATACATCATAGGCCAAGGAAACTGCATAAAATTGCATATATTGCTGTGCATGTGCACAGCATTGATTATTATTTTTTTATTTATTCATTTATGAAAGACAGAGAGAGAGGAAGGTAGAGACACAGGCAGAGGGAGAAGCAGGCTCCATGCCGGGAGCCCGACGTGGGATTCGATCCCGGGTCTCCAGGATCACGTCCTGGGCCAAAGGCAGGTGCTAAACTGCTGAACCACCCCGGATCCCCAGCATTGGTTATTGATAGCCACTCTATAGATAAATTTGGAATTATTTTCTTTTACGAGTGAAAAAAAATAAGAAAAAAGTGACTTGCCCAATTTCACATGGTGGTGAAGCAATGGAATCAGGATTCTAAACCAGACAGCCTAAGACTAAAGCCCGTGCGTAGCTTGCTATTAATGTGTCACATCTTTATGTTTCACCTATATCCTTTGGGTGACCAATCTTCTCTGAACAAATGCTCCTTTAGTACATAAAGGGAAGATCATCTTCATCAGCCTTAAATAGATGGACCAGGGTTACTAATTTGTTAGCACTTAAGAATACAATAATGAGCAATCAGCGTCAGTACTTTTGTACAGAAGATACACCTAAAAATATAAATTTTTTATCACCTAAAAATAGAAGTTAGGATACTGACCATTAAGCTGTTAATGAATTATTAAGTTATATTCTCTAAATATTTCCCTAAATATGTTGACGGATCCCAAAGTATTAACATGTAGTGAGGTTTTGGTATTTGGATTTATATTCCCTCTGATATCTAATGAAAACATGCTACTTCTTAAGCTGAAAGAGCCTCTCTGGAGACCCATACTACACTTGGGATCACCCATCCGAATCTTAAGGTATGCTATTTTCCTAAAAAGACCACCTGGTACTCTTAAAGACAGGTCACCTCACACGGATATAAACCACTTTATTAGAGAGACACACGTACAATAGAACTAATGCAGTAACAATTATTTGCTAACCAAGCCGCCCCCCCCCCCAATGCCAGAGGGATAAAGGCTGGAGCCTAGGAAAAGGTAACTTTTGCTAATGAATTCAATCCTGAATTCGTGATGTGTGAATTCGCAATTACAATCTCCATTCCACAGGAAGAGAACTGACACTCAAAGATATTACATAAGTTGCCCAAGGTGGTGGCCAAGCCACATTTTAACCTTGAATTACCTGACTTCTGGAGTAGCCTGTAGATCCCTTACACTAAGGTTGCTCCCCAGTGAAATAATTTTTCTCTCCAGAACATGCTTTTCTTCCAAGAATTACCTTCATAATGCACAGCAAATATCCAGGCACTTGTGGCATCTGCAGCATCTCTTCCCATCCTCTCCCATCCAGATGTTCACCTCATACTCCCTCAATTTGATCAAATTTCATTGCTGTTGTCATAACTTAGGAAGTCCTATTTTTCTCACGGACCTCCCCTTCACCTGCCTTACCTGTTTCCGCTGCTTAATCCACGTTCCACACTGCTGCTGCTGCGTTCCTCTGGATATATAAACGTGATTATATTTAAAACCATTCAATAGCCTTTGCCTTACAGGATCTTTTTTTTCTAGGCTTGGAAATTCATATTTTTTTTAAGGTTTTATTTATTTATTTGAGAGAGAGAAGAGCAAGAGAGGAGCAGGAGGACGATGGAGAAGGAGAAGCAGAAGGAGAAGCAGGTGTCCTGCTGAGCACGGAGCTCAGGACTCATTCCCAGGGCCCCGGGTTCATGACCTGAGCCACAGGCACAGGCTTAACTGACTGAGCCACCCAGGCTCCCCTGGAGATTCATCCTTTTGTGTACCACTTGGTGTGCACTCTCCCCCACTATGGAACCACTGGTTCACATTATGGTTTAATAAATCTGCCAACTGTATTTGCTTTCTACAATTACCGCACTAAATGCCTGTATTTTTGCAGGTCTTGAACATTTGATGATAAATAAGGAATCCAACTCTACTTCAAGAAGACTGTCTCTTGCTAATTAGAAAATATTTTTAACCTCACAAAAATCATTCTCTTAGGATAGATGTTATGCCAGGGGAATCTTATTTTTATAGTTAAAAATACATATCACATTTTAGTAGGCAATTATATTTAAAATGTGAAATCACCATTCCAATAAAATTTATGTGAGTACAATCAAAACACATGTTGATTAGATCTTTCATGAGATGAGTGAGATAGATGTATATTATCTAGATACTGTATTATTTTATACTTCTACAGTGTTTTAATTAACTTTTTATTATTACTTTTGTGAAGAGCAAATGATGCACCTAAATTAAATTTTAGAATTATTTTGAGCTAATTAAGTCCTCAAAGATTAGAAATATAAATATATTTAGAAACAAGATTTCCATCACAGAACTTACTTGATGAATTAAGCAATTTGCTTTTTTCATATAAAGGTTTTATGCTTTAATAGATTTTTTTTCCTTATTATTTTCAGAATATACCCGAAGATGTGTAGCATAAATGGATACAATTGACAAAAGAATAACTTACAGGAAGCACTGAGGAGGGAATACAGGATAAACACATATCCAATTATCAATCCCTAAAGAGTGTAGGCAGCCTATATAAATTTCAAATATCCTCTGAATGTATAGCAGAAATATATATATATGATACATAATATATGTTATATACACCCATGCACATATATTAGGCTTATTGTATGTATATATGTTCCTTGCAATGAATATTTCATGAAAGCAAGTCAAATATACCCTACTACAAATGGCAAAGATTTTTAAGTCTCTACATTTACCACATGTGTGCATTTGTGTGTGTGTGTACATGTACACGTAAATGTGTGAATGTGACTGTAGATCACAAGTCTGTACGTGCCCAAAGGTCAAGACTGAAGTAACAGTGGCCTTGATACCACCGGTTAGAACAATGCAAGAAACAGAACTGGATGTCTATAATAACCTTTTATCTAAAGCTCCCCAAAGGAAGAGACTCTCTCTATTCTTTTATTTTTTCACTTTAAGGTTTTTATTTAAATTCCAGTTAGTTAACATACGGTGTAATATTACTTGGGTGTACAATTTAGTGACTCAACACTTCCATTCAACACCCTGTGCCCATTGTAACAAGTGCATTCCTTAATCCCCGTCACCTATTTCACCCATCCCTCCACCCAGCTCTCCTCTGGTAACCATCAGTTTGTTCTTCATATTAAGAGTCTGATACTTGGTTTGCTTCTGTCTCTTTTTGTCCCTTTGTCATTTGTTTTGTTTTTTTTGAGTATCACATATGAGTAAAATCATAGGGTATTCATTTTTCTCTGACTTATTTCATTAAGCATAATACTCTCTAGCTCCACCCATATCATTGCAAGATTTCATTCTTTTTATGGCTGAGCAATATTCCATTGTATATATTCACCACTTCTTCTTTATCCATTTACCAGTCAATGGACACACACTGTTTCCATAACTTGACTATTGTAAGTAATACTGCTATAAATATCAGGGTGCACATATCCCTTTCAATTAGAAATTTTGTATTCTTTGGGCAAATACCTAGTAGTGTAATTGCTGGATGGTAGGGTAATTCTATTTTGTAACTTTTTGAGGAATCCCCATACTGTTTCTCAGAGTGGCTGCACCAGTTTGTATTCCTAAGAGGAAGTTTAAGAGGAATTTCCCTTTCCCTGCATCATTGTCATCACCTATGGCTTCTTGTGTTGTTGGTTTTAGTCATTCTGACAGGTGTGAAGTGACATTTCATTGAAGTTTCGATTTGTATTTCCCTGATGATGAGTAATGTTGAGCATCTTCTCATGTGTCTGTTGGCCATCTGGATGTCTTCTTTGTAAAAATGTCCATCTATGTCTTCTGTCCACTTTTTCATTGTATTATTTGGTTTTTGAGTATTGAGTTTTAGAAGTTCTTTATATATTTTGGATCTAACCCTTTACCAGATATGTCATTTGCAAATATCTTCTACCATTTTGTAGGCTGCCTTTTAGTCTTGTTGATTGTTTCTTTGTTGTGCAGAGGTTTATATTGTGGTTCATTTTTGCTTTTGTTTCCCTGACCTCAGGAGACATATCTAGTAAGAATTTGCTATGTCCAATGTCAAAGAGGTTACTGACTATGTTCTCTAGGATTTTAAGTTTCTTGTCTCACGTTTGGGTCTTTAATCCATTTTGAATTTATCTTTGTGTATGGTGTAAGAAAGTGATCCAGGACTATCTGTATTAAGGACTTTGTAGTTATTTCTTTGAAATGTGATTATCAAGAAATTTAGTGCCATGATCTTTGTGGGAAGATACGAGCATAACTTTGATAAGCAACCATTAGCAAAAACAGATGGCCTAATCCCATCAACCAACTTCCCTATTAAAGGAGCTCCTTAGGTACTTTTCCATTGCCTTACTCTGCCATTTATAGCTTTCCCAACTTTTCTAAGGGGAGTTCAGATAATCTCTCTCCCCATTGCAAGGGTCTGAACCACTATTTTAATACTTTTAAATAAATTTTTGCCATTTTTAACAAGTATGTACTATAATTTACTTTATAGTAACTGTTCAATATATGTAGCTAAAAGAGAATTTCACTGACTTGCTTTTGGATGAGTAACAATTGAGTCATTCATGCAAACAGGGCCTTAAATAATTAGCTCATAGATTCTCCTACTATACAAAATGAATTGCACAAAGAAATACATAGTTGTATTTACTTATTAAACAAAAAATTTGTTCTCAAAGGAATATAAAGATTTAAAAAATGATTTGTCAATTTTTCAAGTAATTAAAGCTGAACAAAAGTGCCATTTAGCAATATTATTCCAAAAAAAGTGGCAAGCTAGAAAATAAGTTGTTTTTTTTAAGATTTTTTATTTATTCATTCATGAGAGAGAGAGAGAGAGAGAAGCAGAAGGAGAAGCAGGCTCCATGCAGGGAGCCTGATGTGGGACTCGATCCCAGGACTCCAGGACCATACCCTGGGCCAAAGGCAGGCACTAAACTGCTGAGCCATCCAGGGATCCCGAAAATAAGTTTGTTAATTCAAATTTTACCACTAAAAGTGAAATAAATAATTTTAATGTTAGTATGTTATTAAATAAATTATAATAATCTAATTATTAAGATGAAATATCTACAATAAAATATTAGATTCTAAATTTATGCTTATATTGCTGTTGTATTTCAGTTGTATTTCAAACTAAGTGTTATATTTCTGTTTAGCAAACATGTCTAAAAATACTCCCAATTAGGACGCCTGGGTGGCTCAGTGGTTAAGCGTCTGCCTTTGGCTCAGGATGTGATTCTGGAGTCCCGGGATCAAGTCCCACATCGGGCTCCCTGCGTGGAGCCTGCTTCTCCCTCTGCCTGTCTCTCTGCCTCTCTCTCTCTCTCTCTCTCTCTGTGTGTGTGTGTGTGTGTCTCTCATGAATAAATAAATAAAATTTAAAAAATATTCCCAATTATTAAGATAAAATGGTGAATGATCTATGGCTTTTTTAAATTCTGATTCTGGTTTTACCTATAAATTGTTTTTTTCTTAGGTAAATTATCTCCAATTTTTCTGTGAATTACACTGTTTTTTTTTAAGTGCATTGTTCTATAAGTGACAGGACTTTGTGACCTCTGCTCTGGCATATAAGTTTATTACCACAATGTCATATAACTAGATGAAACTTTCAAAATGTTATATAATCCAAGATAGCATTTAAAAAAAATCACCCAGGGATGGCTGGGTGGCTCAGTGGTTGAACGTCTGCCTTTGGTTCAGGGCATGAACCAGGGGTCCTGGGATTGAGGCAACTAAAAAAATAGGCATATAAAATACTGTAGTAGGAAAGAGCATATGTGAGTTTTCTATTGTCTACAGAAATAATAGGTGACACATAGTGATCAAAATAAACTATAAGAGATCTATTAAAAGCATGCCCAATACCCAAAATATCAATAACAAATCACTGTTATTTTCAAGTCTTTAGACATGTTCAACTTTTAATAAAGGTTATTTATAAAGACATTAATTTATTTTATTTCCACTCTGAAAGAAATATGAAGTTAGCTCTTTAATATAAAGATTATATGCTTTAATAAAAATATATTATCTATGTAGCTAAAATGCTATGCCACAAAGATGAAAAGTTACAAAATACCTGGATATTTAAAATGCCAATAAAAAAAATTGACAACAATCCCCTGAAAGTAAAGTTAAACATTGAAAATAGTATATTAACTTTAATCTGGTCATATAAATTGATATTGATGAGAAAACAAATTCACTTTGAAATTATCTCCTTTTGTGTATAGTAAATCTCTTTCTAATTAACTATGTATAGAAAACACTTCATGGTGCCACTAAGATATTTGTACTCATCAGCAAATGGATTGTCTAAAAAAGTCTAATAAGAAGAGAATTATACTCTTCTGGGAAAATTGCAATGCATTATGTATGCACAAACGATCATTTGGATAAAACACTTTAATGTGCCTGAATTAACACCATGATAGCCAACAAATTTCATTTATGCCTCAATTATATGTTAATTTTAGAAATGAAAAACACAAGTATAATCCATAAATTTTATAAATTTAATTGCCTACATGAAATAATGATGTAAAAAGTACATTTCTCACCATTCTTGCCTAGACAATTCATGTGAAAATCATTACAGTCACCTCTAGTCTAGTCAAAAGTTAGCAAAGGTTTCAGAAGTCAAATTCAGCTCTGATTTCCCAGATAAAACAAGTATATTTTTCAACGCAAGTAACAGCTTTTGCTGGATATTTCAGGCATCATACGATCAGCTTGTACTAAATGATTGAAGATTGAAATTGATTCTGATAAGCTGATCTGATACATTGGATTTGAAGTTCTTTTGCTTAGGGGCTGTCAGGAGAACAGATGTCAAGAGGTTTGACTTCTGGCAGCATCAGCCAAAATCTATGTGCTTACACTGATGCCTGCCAGACACAAAGATACTAGTATCCATAGATTCAATAGTTCATGCTTTCTTTAAAATTGAAGAGCAAGTATTTTCCGTTTTTTTTAGTGTACCATTAAAAACCTTGAAAGAACTAAAGATGCCAAATTCATGACATTTTTTAAACGTAAACTTCTGTGAAATAAAGTAATAAAGCCAAGGTAGTATTTTTGTATATTGTGCAAAACCACCTTTGTAAAATTACCTTCTAATCTAACTGGGATTGAGAAATTATTATTCAAATGCATGCTATTATTTTCTATAAGAAGTTCATAATTATAAACTGTCTTATAGGGGTTATAAGTATAACCCTATATAAGTATAACCCTATAAGATGTATAATAGAAAGTAGATGGAAGTAGATGTATAATAGAAATCACACCCCTTTTACAAAATAAGGAAACACTGAAATAGAGAGAAAAAGAGAGGTGGGGGGAGAATATGCCTGGAAATGCTTCCCAACGTCTCAAAACAGTAAGTGTTGGAAAGAGATTAGTACAAGTAGCATTCAATTGTGCATAGACGATTTAATTTGATATCCCGTTGAATCAGATCTATTAGAAATTATGTATCTTAAACTAAGTGGGTCAAAAAGTACAATTTTTTGATTCCCAAAAATGTCAAACGATAATGACAAGAGTCCCAAGATTTTGTAATTTTGATTTAGTTTCATAACAAACAAATAAGAATCAGTAGCTACTAGTTATTATCTACAGGCCAGGAACTGAATCCTGTATTTTATGTCCTTATCACATGCATTTTTTTTTTTAAAGAAGGAAACTCCTCAGTAAGTTTTTAGGTGTATTGAATGCAATGCAATCCAGTTAAAATAATAAAGATGTTGTATTCTCATTAGGGAGTAAGAAACTCAGTATTTTATAAGTGTGTGTGTCTGCTTAACCACCTATTTTTTTAACAACATGCTTGGAAAGGTAGTTGGTGTTATTTCCTCTTGTATAGATGAAGAACATCAAAGATCTGGAGTAGAACTGAGGAGACAGTAACTAGTAAGGAAGGACTGTGAAAATGAGGCATTGCTGAATTGCAGTGAAGAGTCACCTAGTCATGAATTTGAATCACAATTCAGTCATTTGGTAGCCATTAGGTCTTAGAGACATTGAATTGTCTCTATGAAGTTTCATTTTCTTCATTGTACATGAAAGTGTATGATAGTGAGCATATTTATAAATTATGAGCTGTCAACTACATAATACACTGGGGTCTCCTTCTGATAAGAGTATAAGCCTAGTGTGTTTGTGTATGTGTGCCTGCGTATAGTGTATATACATGGATAACATTCAGTAAGTGTGGATACACATGTTCAGTACCTCAAGAAATCACAGCATTATTGCTAAATGTTAGCACCAGGATTCAAGCCCAGTATTATTTTTACACCCAAGCCAGTATTTTCACTGCATTGGTGCCAAAGCCAGAAACTCTCATTGTCTTCCTGCTTTGATGAAGTTTAAGAAAAATGATTTATTCTCCTTTCCCTTTGTGTTTATTTAAAATTCTATATTTAATTGGATATATCATTTCAGACACTGTCATAGTTAAGGAAGTATAAGGAGACACTGTCTATCCATTAGGGCAAATAAAAAAAAAAATATATATATATATATTATCTTAATTTTATAAGGTTGTAAGATAGAGTTGAAAACACCTACTCATTTGTTAAAAGGTATATCATTATTGGTTTGATCAATTGTTACAAATTCAACATTTTAATAGGAATATTGTACTTTAATTGATGATATACACAAATTCTACATTTGAATTAGCTGTATTATAAACTCAAAGAGATTGATATTTCAAGATTTTATGTATAACAATTTTTATAACTAATGAGAATGCCTGCTCCATTACATAGTTATAACTAGTGAACTAACTCAAAAATTCTATTTTAAATAATTTCAGAGGAAGAGACTTACTCTAAAATCAGTAAAATTCTTTCTCCAAATCCAACCAGCTAGCCCATACTTACTCTGTGCACATATTTCAGGTATCAGATTAATGGTTACTTCCTCTACTAAACCCTCCATGAATTCAACTCGGCATCCAGACTCCATAGGACAGTGACTCCTGCTACACATGTCCATAACATGTTGTCTTATCCTATCAACTGTTTAATTACCATTATTATTTATAGTTTGCTTTTAGTTTATTTTTAGTTTGGTAATTATGGGATTATATGTGCTTTGTTAACAATTTGACTACAAATCAAAATTGAATCTACCGCCATTTTGCTTTGGGCTATGTTCCATGGTAATCATATAGGAGAATACCAGATTCTAGCTCTACGTGTATGAAAAGACTTAAGAGAATCAGATAAGATAGTAGACCCAAACATATTTATTTTATGTGAAGTTTTCACTATTATGTCAAAAAGCTTATCTTCTATCTTACCAAGTTGGTCTTTTATCAAGTTGGTAATCACATTATTATTATTAGGGTTCTTTTTCTTCATGTTTGACTCTGATTTTTCTTCCATAGACCTTGGGCTATGAGAAGTTATTAGCAGGGGTCATTTATTAGTTTATTCACCTTGACTTATCTATCAAAGTATCTGGCAAGGGATAATTATATGTTACATTTAACATTTACATTCCCATGTGCCAGATGTTAGTCGGTCTATGTGTTTTACTAATTTCATTCTCTACCCACTTAAAAGATGGGAAAATAAGGCATAGTGACCAAAGCCATTCAGAATTTTCTTTTTTTTTTTTTTTCTTTTTTTTTTTTTTTTCCATTCAGAATTTTCATTCAGATGACTGGCTTTGAAATTTGGAGTCTCAATTACTATGTCATGTTATCTTAGCAAATTTGGTACTAAATAAATGACTATTAAATAAATAGAAGAGAAGACTAAGAAAAAAAGAGGAAAAGGACAGCAAGAAAGGAAGGGAAGAAAGAACGAAGATAGCAAGTCAGGCAGAAAGGAAGGTAGGGAAGATAGAATAGTATTTAACTTACAATGAATTAAATTATGAAGACAGAATAAATAATAATTATTCATAGGAATGACTAATATCATTGTATATATACGATACGTGTAAAATATTTACAAAAAGAGTGTTATTCAATTAAATGTAAATTATTTTATTTTTTAACAATTTATATTCGGTGTTTTTTACATAATGCTTCATTTTTTTATTGCACTTCACACATAAATCCTATTGCTATAGGTGCACACTTATTATTGTGGCCATTTGGCAAATGAGAATATTCTTGAATAGATGAAATAAGTCTTCTGAAAACAGCTAGGTAGCCAAATCAAGAAGAGTAGGGTTAGACCTAATCGTTTTTACCCTTTCTTTACCATTTGATGCATCATTTGGCAAGTTAAGCAACTTCTCCACACTTTCTGTTCTTCAACTTACAGGATGAATCTATTTTTTTCCCTAAGCTCTAGACCCAAGTATCAAATTTCCCTACTTCCCATGTTTATTCACCTGGATAGCATACAGCACAACTTAAAAAAAAACAAAAACAAAACAAAACAAAACAAAACAAAAAAAAATGGAGACTATGTTCTTCCCTATGAACCTTCTTCTCTTTCCATGTTGCCTACCATAGAAATTATTACTAAAATTCTCTAGCCAGAAATAAAAAAAATATTCATAATTTCTTCTCTCCCATCCATTGCAATAGTTCATTGCTAAGTCTTACTGACCCTGCTTCCACTGTTCTCCCAAAACAGTGAAAACTACTGCGGTAACTCAAGCATAATCATCCCTGCTTACTTCTTGGACTTCATACGAACCTCCACTTCATTCACCATGATCTGATTATATGTGTCCTTTCATTTTTGAACATGCTAAATTTATTCCTACATCAGAATTTTTACTTTCCTCTTTCTATATAGCGTGAACTTCTTCTAACTTATTATCAGTTAGGTCTACCCAAGCATTATCATGGCAGGTAAGCATTGCCAGAACACTTGTCTTAAAATATCACACATCTTTTTCTTTCCACTTTTTTTTTTCTTTCCACTTTTTAATTAAATCGCATTATGTTAATTATTTTTATGGGATATATCACTATTTGAAATAAACTTCTTGTGATGGTTAATTTTATGTGTCAACATGACTAGCCAGAGGGTGCCAGATTAAATACTATTTTTCAGAATGTCTGTGGTGGTATTTCCAGATGAGGTTAGCAATTGAATTTGCGGACTTAGTAGATTACCCTCCGCGATGGGAGCGGGCACCATCCAATCCACCAAAGGCTTGAACAAAAAAAAAGAGGGAGAAAGGAGGAATTCACCTCTCTTTTCTACCTTATTGTTTGAGCTAGGGCATTATCTCATCTCCTGTCCTTGGATTGGGATTTATACTATCAGCTCCCCTGGTTCTCAAGCTTTTGGACTCAGAATGAATTGCCCATTAGCTTTCCTGGGTCTTCAGCTTGTAGATGATGGATCATTCAACCTCTCAGCCTCCATGACTATGTAAAGATGAGTTTCCTGAATTGGTTTTTGAGCTTTCCAATTGGCTCTCTAATCTGATTAGGTTTAAAGACACTCACGACTGTAGTTCCAGCAGTAAAGGGAGAACTGTAGTCAATGGCATGAACTGTTCACAGAGATATGCAAAGTATCTATCTACACATTTTACAGGATACTCCTCATCAAATACTATAAGAAACAAAAAAACTAGGAGATTCAGCACATAATACTTGCAAATTTGGTGGGGAAAACTAATGAATATAGTGACATTGGTTAGTTGCTCCTAATGTCACTGGACAAAGTGGTGAAAGAAAAGGATGAGTTCTGAGATTTGAATTCTCAACTCAAGCACTACATAAATGACCTAAGAACTTCTATGGTCACCCAAGCTATGTAGCTGGGGATATTGAGCCCCTAAATTTAGATTAATCTTCTTTGTTAATGAGGTTTCTCCACCCCGCAGTGGCAGCAGCATACCTCTTCCTAGATGTATTAGCTGCTTGCCCTCTTTCTAAGAGGATTAACCATACATTTGTAGTAGCCTCCTATACCTATAAGACAATCCTAATTCTTTTCTTCCCAGTATCCACTCCCACCATCTTTTTTTTCTTTTTTTCTTTTTTTTGCTTTTGGACCTTAACTATACTCATATCCCAGCAAGCCCCTAAAAAGTGAGGCACAAAGTGTTATCCATAAGGAGGTGTGCTAGACTCCAAAGAACAACTTGAGTTTTCTACTAGTGTATACAGACAGATGCCTGGGGGACATGCATGGGCATGGATATCAAGGATTTGAGATAACAGTAAAGGAACATAAGGTCAAATCAGGCTGAATTCATTAACTTGGGCTCACTAAGATGAGATTAAGTATTTAATGTTGCAATTCCAACTCTCAGAGTTAGGAAGGACTCTACAAGTTTGTTTGGAACATGGGCCAAGAGGTGGATCTCCATGAATGAACTGGGAATGCCAGACATGCCTTGTTATAATGTATAAGAAGGGAATCAAAGGCTTAGGGGGATTGAAATGTCATAGTGGAAAGGGTCTAGAAGACATATCTTTTACTGATTCACTTTTACTGAGGGAAGCCCCGATATCCTTGGAGAGCTTTGTGATAACACTTCTCTAAAACAGACCTCATACTAGGAACCATAGTTTCTGAATTGGGAAACCTAAATATAATGGGATTAACTGAATCCTGGAGTGGCAAAGGCCTAGTGGCAACACCCAACTGCCACAGGCAAGGTGAACATGGTTACCACAATGTACAGCAGAGTCAAAGTATCAATCAGAATAATCCAACTTATGCAGATTGTGGCACTGGTGAGTTGGCCATGGTGTTCCTACAAGTGAGATAGGAAGCTTAATAAATCCTTACTTGACCTACATAACAAAAAAAGTCCTAGTTCAAGTGAACAAAAGTCCAACCTGAATCATAAAAAGAGAGAGCCATGGGCTCTCTATCAATTCCTATACTGGAGATACTTTACAGTGCAGTAACTCCTTGAATGATGAGGAAGCCAGGTCACCTTGAGCAAGGACACTATTGAAAATGTTTACTATTAATCTTCCCCCTACCCTTTCCCAAAGGGACGGATAACTCCGATAGCTTTATATCAGGGGAAAGGAAATAATCAAACCTTTCAGGGATGACTGGACACTGGGTCTGCACTGACAATAATTTCATAAGACTCAAAATATCACTATGAACCACCAGAGTAGAAGCTTATGGAGGTCAGGTAATCTATGAAGCTGATCTACCGCTTGGACTATAGAATCCAGTAGATCCAGTGATGCTTGAAGTGTCAGTGGCAGAGAGCAATGCTGTTTGGAGACTTTGGGAGGCCCCTATAAGTGACTCACAGCGCAGGCCTTTAGGATTTTGTAGCAAGACCCCTCCATCATCCACAAAGGACTACTCTTGAGAAACAACTCTTGACTGGTACTGGGCTTCAGTAAAGACTAATACTCAACCATGGGTCACCAAGTTACCATGTGACCTGAGGCATCCACCATGAACTATGCATTATCTGACCCACAAAGTCATAAAGTTGGACATACACAGAAACATTACATTATTAAATGGAAGTGGTATATATTTGAATGGGCCCAAGTAAGCCCTGATGGTACAAGTTATATGGGGGAAGTGGCGCAAGTATCCATGGTTCCCAGTTCTGCTATAGTACCTTCTCTTTCCCAGCTTCCACCTGTGACCTCATGGGGAGTTTCCTACCATAGGCTGACATAGGAAGAGAAGACTAGGGCCTGGTTTACAGATGGTTCGGTAGAATATGCAAGCACCACCCAAAAGTAAGATAGCTACAGTAATACAGCCCGTTTCTGGGACATCCCTGAGGGATAGTACTAAGATGAAATTGTCCCCATGGCGAGGAAAAAAACAAAAGCAAAAACTTTGAGAAATGCACTTGGCTGTATATTGCGCTTGGAAAGATAAATGGTCAGATGTGATTATATACTGATTCGTGGACTATGGCTAACAATTTGACTAGATGATTGATCTTTGGAAGAATCATTATTGAAAAACTGGTGACAGAAAAAAATTAAGCCACAGTTATGTAGATGGGCTTCTGCAAATAGGCAAAAAACATGAAGATATTTGCATCTCCTATGAATACTCATTAAAGGATGACGTCAGTAGAAGAGGATTTTAATAATCAGGTAAGATGATTGTAAATACTCTGGATTTGGATTAAACTATAGTTAGCCTCTTTCCCAGACACCTCTGTCATTGCCCAATAGGCTCATGAACAAAGTGGCCATAGTGGTAGGGATGAAGGTATTTATGGACTCAGCAACATCGACTTCCACTCACCAAGGTTGACCTGGCTATGGCCAGTGTCCAATCTGCCAGCAGTAGAAACCAGCACTGAGTCCCACTCTCAATAAGCACTATTCTCTGTGGTGATCAGTCAGCTATGTAGTCACAGGCTGATTAAACTGGACAGCCTCCAGCATAGAAGGGGTGACATTTTGTTTTTACTAGAATAACCATTTACTCTAGATACAGATTTGCCTTCTCTACATGTAATGCTTCTGCTAAAACTACCATCAGTGGCCATATAGAATGCTTTATCCACTGTCATGCATTCTACATATCATTGCCTCTGATTCAACCCACTTCACATCAAAAGAAGCATGACAATGCACCCATGTTCATGGAATTCACTGGTCTTACCATGTTTCCCACCATCCTGAAGCAGTTGGCTTGACAGAATGGTAGGATGGCCTTTTGAGAACTGAGATACAATATCTAGGAGACAAAATCATGCAGGGCTGAGGCAAGGTTCTCTAGAAGTCTGTATATGCTATGAATCACCATCTGATACATGGTGCTATTTCTTCCAGAGCCATAATTTATGGGTCAGCAATTAAGGGGTGGAAAAGGGTGTGAAACCACTTGCGATTACCCCTAATAATGCACCAGCAAAACTTTTGCTTCCAGTTTTCATTATCTTGTGTTCTTCAGGCCCAGAGGTCTGAGTCCAGAGGAAGAAGTGTTTCCACCAGGAGACTCAATAATGATTCCATTGAACTGGAAGTTAAAACCACCAACTGGGCCTTTAGGCTCCTCATGCCACTGAATCAACAGGGTAAGAAGGAAGATACAATATTGGCTGGGGTGATTGATCTTGACCATGAAGGAGAAATTGGACTACTACTCCACAACTAAAGTGAGGAGCAGTGTGTCTGGCATACAAGAGATGCCTTAAATCATCACTTAGTATTACCCTGCCCTGTGATTAAGGTCAATGAAAAAACCACAACCCAATCCATTAACAGACCAGTTACTTCAGGAATAAAGTCTGGGTCAGCCCACTGAGGTGCTTACTGAAAGCAAAGAGAACACAGAATGAATAATGAAAGAAGGTAGTTATAAATACTAACTGGTCATCTGACCAGTTACAGAAAACAAGTAATCGTCACAAGTATTTCCTATTTTGCTATATGTTCAGGTGTCTATCTATCTATCATCTATCATCTTATCTGTCTACTACCTACCTATCATCATATTTTTGCTTTCTTTATTCTCTTATCCCTTTATCAAATAAGATAAAATGTATTGATTTTATTTCATAGTAGGTAAAAGGTTATCAAAGAGAAGAGCAAACATCACTCAATGATTGTTAATTTCTCTTCTGGGTAAGGAATTGATGTATTTTCAGTTGAACTCAGGATAGTTTGTCTCAGGTGGAATTACAACTTTGTTACTATCTTTATTAGAGTTTTCATACGGTTTAAAATCCATATGGGTGCCAAGTTGACAAAGGGCAAACTGGACATGATTAATTTTATGTGCCAATTTGGCTATGGGATGCTCAGATTAAATATTATTTTTGGGGGGTAGATTCTTGTAGCTATTTTGACACAACATTTAATTTTGCTTTTGATAGCATTTGTATCCTGAATAAATACTAAAAAAACTTTTCTTCTAAACATAATTAATGCTTATTCTATACATAATTTATAATTTAGTACTCTTGTCAGTTCAGGGAAAAATGGAAGGAATTAGAATAATAGTGGAATTTTAAAAATAATTTTTCTGACTTTCATTTAGAAAGTTAAACTGGTAAACACTTGGGCATTGTGTTGCTTAAAAAGTGAGAACCAGATAAATGAATAAATGATATCAAAAATTAGATCATACATGTCCTCTGGGTTTCCTATAAAGAAATTTTATATGTTGCCATGTTACAAGCAAAAAAAACTATAATTAAAGTCAATTTTCTTATGTTTCTACAGGACAATGACTATTCAAGAATTAAAAGTAGTATTCTTAAAAAAAAAAGAAGTAGTATTCTTTGGTAACAAAAAAGAAATGATATTTCCTAAATCCCAGTGTTATTTATTGCCCTAAGTAGCTTAATAATAAACCAACACAATTTCTTTTATTTTGCCATGCTCATGTTGTTTTTCAAGTAGGATTTCCTGCTTTGAAAATAATTCAATTCCTATGGAGACTATTTGCAATATTGCAATTTTCTATTTTTGAGATAGATTTTTTTTTTTCAGATAATGCATTGTGGCAAAAAGAAAACCATGAAGGTCTCATGGTTCTGGAAGAGGATTGTCAAAATATTTAAATTACTGGGTCAGTATTTTTTTTCAATTAAAAAAATAGATACATATATTATCTGTCAGTTACCATGTCAATCCTTGGAATATTTTGACTTTCTCATAGCTAAACAGAATCTTATTTTCAGATGGCCAGGCACCAAGAGATTAAAGAGGTAACCCCATTTATCTATGACTTGTTGGCCAGGCCCACAATTAACCAATAAGAGTTCTTCAGTGTCTGATAACATATTAGTTATTATAAAAAAAAATGAAAGAGATAATTCTTCCACTAAGTATTCTGAAGTTATTAATGCAGGGATTATAAAAAATCATAGTATATATAAGCATCATCCATACCAAGATTTTTTGAAATAAAGAAAGTGTACTTTTCAAATAAAAATTATAATAGAGAAACGTATAATAAAAATGTATAAGAATACTAGTTTTTGGAATACTTAGATTTTGAGGGGAAACATTAGCACTAAAATATTTTATATGGTTTGGTAAGTTTTGTAATATGGCTATGTATTATCTCCTTATATTAACTCTGCAATGACCACAACACAATATTTTATCTTATTCAACTTATTTTCAAAAAGTAAAAGCATAGAAGAAATAGTGCAGGCTCAAAGACAGGGAGAATTGCATTTGAATCCCTGCTCTGTATTAGCCAAATGCTGGTCAACAGTACACAGGGTTAAGCACATCGTGGTACATTCATTCAGTGTAATTCCAGATAGCAATAAAAATGAGCAAAACACAGCCTTGGGCAATAAGTGTTAAAAATACCTTAGAATGTTGAGCACAAAATAATTAGATTATTTCACTTATACATGGTTAAAACAGGTAAAATTCAACTCAATTTTAGAAGTTACAATCATAGTTAACTTTTAAACTTGCTAGTGACTGGACAGAGGGTGACCCAAGAGCATCTTAAGGGGCTTTGGAGATAGTCTAGTGATGATCAAATTGTAAAATTGAAATTCGTTTATTTGCTTATATAAAATATCTGATAATATAGTATTCATTTAAAAATATATTATGAATATTGTTTGTAATTAGAAATTTGTTGTAAATATATTATAGAACATTCTGAAATTTAAACTCAGAATGCCTGTATTAATATAATGACCATGAATAATAACTCTTGCCAACCGTCTTCATCTTGAGTTCTTTAAAACGAAAAAAGAAAATAGTATAATATAAAGCAAATACAAATGCTTTACATAATGACTGATAGTAATGGGTAAGCGATCAAAGAACCATGGTGCCATGACAAGGCTTAGACACAGCTGAAGAAGTTAAAAACCAAACTTTCAGATTCACTATTTATTTTCCAAGAGTATCTTCTCATTTTTTCAAATATTTAGGTTCAACTCATTTTGGTAAGAAAGAGTGCTATTTGATAAAGGATGGTTATCTGATTAAATATGATTCAATAAGAAAGTCATCTTTAATTTTGTCTTAATATAGAGATGGCTTATAACTCATGCACTCTTCTTCTGACAGGGTCATAAAACTCTTATCTGAATTTCCTGTTCTGTAGAACCAATGACAAAATCACTATGATGTTTGCACATATAATATAGGAATAAATAATGAGCTTTTAAATATAAATTCCATCCATGTTCCAGCAGACAGACATCTTTACCCAAAAGACAATGAACTAGATTTAAAAAACACTGGGTTCTAATTTCCTTCAGCTTGAATGACTTTAGGGCATTCATTTTTTTTTAACATTTAATATGGAGGATAAATTGCCTAAACTTGGGCTTGATTTACACAATCTTCCTCTAGGATAGTAATTTGCATTGTAGTATTTTAAATTAAACAGGCTCAGTTATCCAGGAAGCTATTAAAATACAGACTTTTTCTCTTCCATCTATTTAGTTTACATAAAGGGGTTTAATTCTGTAGAGAAATTAAATTGAAAAGAAAAAAATAAATAAAAGGAGGGAAATAAAAAAAAATTGACCTTTGATTGACAGAAGCCTCTAACATTCTACAAGAAGTGGCCAATAATTATATACATTTAAACTACTAGTTAGGAATAGATGTGTTCTCTTTTAGCAAAGCCTTCTTAGAATGCCATTCCTTTAACAGTAATCAAAACCGACAGCCTGGTCCACCTTTTATGATAATGTGGCATGCAGCCTTGTTAATGTGACCCATTGAAATAAATGAAAAATGTGCTTGTGCCCCAGTATAATTGTTGGCAGCAGCATTTTAGCAGGCTTTAATTTGCACTTCACTGTAATATCTCCTCTCAAGTCTGATGTAAACGTTAACCAGAGCTGGCACTATTAATAGCATGCTAGGATCTGGGGTAGGAGCAAAAGAGTGTACTTGGAATGAACCAGAATATGACCTTAATTGTTAATGAAATGCAGTAGTTGTATGAAAAGGCAAGAGCACAAAATGACTCCAATAATTGTTTCAGTAGGAACCTGCATAATGCAGAAGGCTGCAATTATAAAATATACCACCCCAAAAAGCACTCCTTAGATTCATATTTCAAAGTTATATGTGAGCTTTGATCGCCCTTTAAATTGCCAGTAGATAATATAAGAGAAAATAATACATCTTAATATAGAATTAATAATATTTAAAAGCATTAACTCATAGACTTGAAGCTAATAGGTGGCATAAAAATAAGAATAATAAAACTGCTATACACAGAAAACAAGAAATATTTTCTTTTATTCCTACATTATTCTGTGGCTACATGAAGATTTCAATATCATTTAGTATTTTGTTTCTTCCTATGGACACCATATAAATAATCATTCATTCAACTTAATATACTTCTGACCAGTTTCTGCAAATTCGGTGCAGTAGTGGCAAGCTATAAAGATGAAAAGGAGCATGCTATTGTCGGATTTTAGTTTTTGATGTGCAATTTTAAGCAAATTTTCTTAGTATTGTTTTGTTTTAAGAAATAGAACTTGTTACACCTTTTGAAAATTTTTCTATATCTTTACTAGTACAGAATATAAACATAAGTGGTACTTCTGATCTGTTTCTTGATGCTTCATTCCTACTTGTAGGTTAATTTGCTTTTTATAAGTTCAACACACCAAACCTAGGAGTTTATCAGACAACACTATTTCAAAATAATAAGATCGTATCTTGCAGTATATCTCAAACCTTTTTTTCTCCATTTTCTAATGCATTTGGATGCCCACAAGATTATAAATTTGTCAAAGTACCCTAAGGCGGTGAGTGACGCATTAATGCTAAGGATCACAGAGAAGTTAAATAAGAAGAATAGTCCTGCATAATAATGGTTATCATGCTAAGAAGAAAAAAGTGATGGAGGAACATATGAGAAACAACTGACACAGACTATAGCTAACCCACCTGAAGTACACAATTCAACGTCTTTTAATATATATTCACAGGGTTCTACAATCTAGAACATTTTCATCACCCTGAAAAGAAACCTCAAACCCATCAGCAGTCAATCCCCATTTTTTCTTTACTTTTCCCTAGTCAACTGCTAATTCCTGTCTTCATAGATTTTCTAATTCTGGACATTCTATATAAATGCAATCAGACAACATATGGCCTTTTTATGTCTGGCTTTTTTTGTTTTTCATGTCATACACTGTTTTCAAGGTTTATCCATCCATCCTGCAGCATTTATCAGTACTTCATTCCCTTTTTATTACAGAATAATATTCCACTGCATTACACCAAATTTGCTTATCTGTTTGTCAGTTGATGAGTATCTGGATTGCTTCAAATATTTTGCTATTATGAATAACGCTGCTATGAACATTTGTGTATGAGTTTTGTCTGGATATATGTGTTTTTATTTCTCTTGGATATATAACTAGGAGTTGTATTGCTGGGCCATATGGTAACTCCATGTAAATTAATGAGATTTTGAGGAATGCTGTGTAGCACAATAAAAGCCCAAGACACTGGATTATAGTTGTTCCCAGGAAGGAAGAACATGTCTGTTTCACTGCCTTTTTACCTGGCTGTAGTGGTAAAGGAAGTGTGCATGACAGTGAAAACTAGGATACAATGATGCCTAGGATTTGGAGGTTCAGAGTTAGGGGAACTCTCAGGCCAGATATTCAGTGCCACTCATGTGCTGAGCTGCTGTCCTCTGTATCATCAAACCATTAAAAATTTTTGTCCCCAGGCTTATATTAGGTTATATACTGAAAGATCTGACTTGAATTTGCGGAATAAGCTTCCCACACGCTTCTAGAGGACCGGTGAGATATTTCATGAGTTTGTGACTTCAGTATGCCGCGGTGAGTACTTTGCACTTAGGTTGATGTTCACTAAGTATATAGACTCTAAATACCTATGCCATGCACTGTGTTCAAAGGGTAATAGCCAGAAAAGCACTATCTGGCACACATCAAATATTGATAGACAACATGCTTCAGCCCTCCGCGGGGGTATCTCTGCAAGGCAGCAGACTGAAGTGAGACATAAACTTCAATATCACCAGTTGAGGGCAAAGCAAAAAATATGATTTATCCTGAGGAACATGCTACCCATAGAAATCCTGATGATTTTCTGGAAGTACAAGCACTGAATCTTATTAGCATTATTTCCACTCCAGATTATCAACACTTGATTCTCCTCCCTTAATTCGATCTCAGATGTCCTTCTCAGGATATATAAATTCTTCAAGTGAACTTGGATTATTAGTGAAAACAGAAAATCAGAGTTAAAATGAAATACTGTGACCCAAATTCCATTTAAATCATAGTTCAAAACATTCCAATTATGTCTTCAATTAAGAAAATCTGTAGCATAATATTAACTAAAAGGAAACAGTCCTACACATATGATTTTTTTTTAAGATTTTTATTTATTTATTCATGAGAGGCACAGAGAGAGAGAAAGAGGCAGAACAACAGGCAGAGGGAGAAGCAGGCTCCCTGCAGGGAGCCCGACGTGGGACTCGATCCCGGGTCTCCAGGATCACACCCTGGGCTGAAGGTGGTGCTAAACTGCCGGGCCACTGGGGCTGCCCCGCATATGAATTTTAATTCAACTTTGCTGAGTTTTGGTAGGAAAAATCCCAATTTGACCAAACTTGAAAACCTCCCTGAAAGGTTTATTTTATATTTTAGTTAAATTATACAGGAAGAAATTTAGATACCTCAAATCCATTTCAAGTGAAGATCAAATATCTGAGTGCTTAATGATATCAAATTGGAAGCTTATAGACTTTTTTTCCCAGAATGGATGGAGAATCTTTGTGTTTCACCACCTTCTCTATATGGTGTTATATATTATTATTAGAACTTTTGAATAGTACAGTATTCTGAATTTTATTCACCAAAATATCACCTCACAGAATAGCTTCGCAAGTGCCTATCGGACTTCAAATATTTCCTGTGACCATTTCAGTAGTGAATTTGTTCCCCTGAGACGGGGAGCGTGACTGTATTGAGGACCAGGAAGTAGAGATAAAGAGGAAGAACCTTCCTGATAATCCCTTCCACACAGAGGAACCCATTCGCGTAACACCCACTATGCCTGGTTTCTTTCTTTCTCTTGCATTTATCCTTAAGGAAGGCAGGGTTGATGTGAGAATTGAATTTGGGAAGGAAAAACTGAGCTTTTACTATTTCCTTCTTTTTTGTGTCTGTTTTTGTATGTTGGTTTACTGTTTATCATTTATTATTATTACTATTATTATTATTATTCTCTACTCTTCAGGGTTTTGATTTTACAAGTTGGAATCACAGCTACATGGTTTTACTTCACATGTTACTTCACATGTTTGCTTTGGTAGAGGTTTAGATTACGTTATGTAAGTGAATTTTAGGTTGTCAACTGCTTTAAATCAAGCATTTGCGATTATTTTTATACCTTGGCTAGTCATGGCAGCTTATGAAGGATTTGTCCACGGGCTATTTATAAAAGAGATATAAAAACATCCCTGCAAACACCAGGTCTTAAGCAAAGGTGCGCTGACCTTGACAAGGTACTGGGCATCTTGGAATGAAGTAAAATAGAAGCCACATGGATCTCTGAAAGCAAAATGCACTCTATTGAGGCAGAAAATTCCAGGGCACACTCAAAAGCTTTAATCATAGGAAACAAACTGAGGGTTGCTGGAGGGGGGTGAGGGGAATGAGGGCATTAAGGAGGGCATGTGATGGAATGAGCACTGGGTGTTATGTAAGACTGATGAATCACTGACCTCTACCTCTGAAACCAATAAAACATTATATGTTAATTAACTGAATTTAAGTAAAATTTTAAAAATGAAAAACAAAAACAAAAACAAAAACAAACACCAATACCTCCTTGGCTTCAGTAAAGGAACAATCCTGGTGAATCCTGGCTGTGTGTGAAGACAGTGGTGTCTCAGCAGATGCCACCAGGGGGCTGCAGAGGCCTGAGTCATCAGATTGAACTCAAGGCAAAGTTTAGTTCCATGGAAAGGGAATCTTGCCATATACCTACCATCTAGACTTTGAAGAGCAGAATGAGTTATTTGTCATCCGCATTGTGCTTTTTTCAGCCTTGTCTACAGGGAATGACTTTTAGACGGCAAGGCAGCTGGATTCCAAGCGTGTTGCCTAATACTGAAGAGGTTGTGATTTTAAGTGATTACTGTCAGACTTAGGTTTGATGCATTCAAGGCTAAAGAGGAAAAGGTGGAAGAACCAAGCTTGAATTCATGAAGCTGATCCACATGGCTGAGATTTGAAAAGTAATAAAATAATTTAGGGAATGAGGTTACGTTGAATTGGCTACCCAGGAACTTTCTGTGCCTTGGGAGACCATGTATGATCAGTTTGTAGAATTGAGATCCTAGATGAAGGCACAGCAAACAGGAAGCATGTGACAGGAAGGCAGGTGGGATGACGATAGATTCAACCCATGTTACGGTTAGGTGACAATATTTCCTGAGCAGGATTATCCAAGCCAAGAGGTGAACGTGCACAAGACTTGCCCGAACACTGGATGCATTTGGCAGACTCAAAACATACTGAATCTAAAACCTTAAAATAATAATAATAATAATAATAATAATAATAATAATAATCTGGACAGAAGCATAACGTTGATAAAGGAGCAAGGTATTTAGAGCCAGCAAACAGCTACTTTTTTTACATGGTATTAAAAGAAAAAGACCAATTTTATAAACAGGTTAGCAATGGCGTTTCTAAAAGAGGAGAAGAGAAAGAGCAGGAAAATAAAACAATAGAAGTTATCTTCCATCATCGAATACAAATTATCAGCTAGAAACAATGTGCAAGATCTGAAACACTCAAAATAAGAGGGATGAGAGAGACTTGAAGAACCCATGGCAGATCTACTGTCTTCACTATGTTCTTAGCGCAAACTGACGCATTAACAGTAGGTTACGGTTGGGAATCTTCTGAGAGTGATGTTAGAACACAAATAAGGAAAAAAAAAAAAAAAAGAACACAAATAAGAGTAAAACCTTCCCCCGGGGGGTAGTTTCATGGGTCTGAACAGTCTTACAGTAATAGGCCTCCTGTGGCCAGGTTCCGTAAACGTTAGTCCGTCCACAAGAAAAGCTGGAGGCTGGGTCACTGAGAGGATCCCACATTCATCACAGCATTGGTGGGCTGGAAACACAGAGCTCGAAGGAAACGGGAGCTACCAGATTCGAGTACCTTTATTCCTCAGTCCAGATAAGCCTACTTGATTCGGCCTTTGACTCAACGAGTCCAACAACAACCTAGTGGTTTCCTGCTCATGGGGCATGTTGCCACTGGCCTCAGTAGAGCCACTGCTTGATGCCCCTTTTTCTCTGATGTTCATGCATATGCATCCACGACATGTCATGCCACGCCACACACCACCCACGCATACACACCTACATGGCCTGGAAGGGCCGGGCAGTTAGTGTCTCAGCAATGAGTTTTGAATAATGGAGCTCGATGGATAAGTTCCAATAAATTCTTCTCCCTGCTAGCCCATGGATGGATGACTTGCGGGTGGAGGGCCCTCATGCCCCTTTCACTAAAGATGTCCTGCGAGGCCAAATAACTAACCTGTTATCAAGTGTGATGCCCAGCTTGTTGAGCGCTGAATCCGTGGCTCTCCAATATTCATCCCCTTTCTCTCTACCTCAGTCTTCACACCTCAGTTCCCAGGGATGTCCTCACCACTAAATGTTAGCACATCAGCCTGTCCAAAGGCTCTGATTTTAAGGGAAATTCAGCTGACAGAAAAGTTAAAAGATGTTTCATAGGTTGGATGAGAAAGAAAACTGTGTAAATCAATACTTGATAAAACCAATTTACTGTCTATTTCCAAACTTCAAGAGAAGGTGATCATGTCTCACCAGCCCTTTTCCGAGAATGGAGAGAGTGTTTGTTAAGAGTTTACTTTTCTCCCAGATATGGTAAACACGGTGCCATATACTTAACCTCTTGATCAGAGGCTTCTTCTAGTTGAAATTATTTTTGAAGTTCCTACGTATGAGCAACTGGCACAGGTGAACTGGCATCCTAAAGTAGCTGAAATAAGGCTTATTTTGTGTTCTAGCTCCATTTCTTCAGATAGCATTGCATTTCTGTTTTGGTCTTTGCCAAATCTAAATCCTAGGCTCTGCAAATATAATTCTGAGTGGAATAACTTTGTCTGCATTCTGGAAAATAAGCTTCTTTACAAAATTTATTGGCTAGTTATGTACACTATGATAATCTTCGGACTCTCTAAAGGAGAGGCACATCAGATCTGGCATTGATCTAATTGAGATTCTGAGTTTGTGGGAGAACCACATCAACCCTGTGGAAAACAGATGCCCGGACTGTGCTGAAAGCAGCCTCATTACAACCAGGCTCTAACATCCCCGAGGGCTCACGCTGAGCAGGATGAAAAATAGGGAACATTCTATTTTCTTTGGATTTTAAAGGGCTCGATAATTGATTTTTTTTTTAGTTTTAATTCTTTTAGACTTTAGTGTCTTTGGATTTTAACTTACATGGGAATTTAGTTTTCCAATTAAATCTCTTTAATGGCTTCCCCAGGCTTCAAATAAGAATGAGATTTATAATTGTATTTGAGTAGCTCCATGGTCTTGGCATTCTTTGGAGTATCTTCATAATGTTACATAATCTTAATATAGAATTCTGGATGAAACATAGCTCACAACATGGCTGGGCATAGTTTGGGAAGTGTAAGAGAACTGGAATGAATTTTCAGTTCAGAAGGAATAGTCTTAGACTTAAAGCTTTTTTTTTTTTTTTTTTTTTTTCTGACTCATTTCAGCATCTTCTGGGGACAAAATCTACACTAACCATCAATATATCAGTAGCCCTGGTTGATAGTGGGTTTGTGATTTCATGAAGTCCCGTAGCTGTCCCGATAAATTTCAAGGAGGATGCTCACACTGCATATTGAACATAGGTTAAAAATTTAGTTAAATGGTTTAAAAGTAAAGCTAAAAATAGCCTAGATAGAGAGTGTAGAGATTTTCTCCCCTCCTATTCTCTAGTAAATTTCCCTTCGTTTCAGTCTTTGCGGGTGCCTGTGTAGTCACCCCGTGTAGGATTCTCCTGCTGTGACTGAGATCATAGGGCCTGTGGTGTGCAGACCACACACCAGATGGGCTGTGTGCTGTTATCCTGTAGATTATCTGCCAGCGTGTTCTTTCCAGAATGACCAGACAATAGGCAAACTCTTTGCAACATCTCTACCTGACCTTGGTTTGGTTTGGTTTGGTTTTCAGATAAATTCACCGAAGACTCAGAGCCTGAAAGTACAGTGAAAGCATTTCTCTCGGATGAAGTGGCTCCTAACCTTTCTGAATTCTATTACATCACACTAAAATAATTATAGAAGATACCTGTTAGTGAGAGATGACCGTGTAAACAGGAACTTGTGTCAGATATGCAATGAAGGCACTGTTGACCAACTAACTGTATAGTTCCCGCTGCTCTTCTGAAGAGCATTTTAAGGCGGGCTCATCCTAGAACCCCAATGCCATCAGACACATGATTTGTGCACTTTTTAATTAATTTATTTATTTTCATACTTCCAGGAGATCACTTACTGAGTCGGTCTAATAAAATCAACAGAGAAGGGGGTCAGCAAGAACTGTAAAGGATTTTAGAGAATGAGAGAACAGGGGCTAGCACTTTTCCTGAACACAGAAATGTTTAATGACTACTTCATCAAACTGTCAAATTTTTCAAACTGTAGCTTTATCCATGTAAACCACTGTTCCTTTCAATGTAGTCCCCTTTCCCAAGCTTCCCCTAATGCAGCTTTTCCTACTCACTATACCCTTTCTAAGTGGTATTTTCCGGTTCATTGCACCTTTGAAGCAACACTGACTGGGCGTAGGCAGGGGCTTCCTGTCTTGAGCAACTTGCTGTAGACCCTCTGGGCCTCCTTGGGTTGTTTCTTGCAAGGCAAGCAGTTCTTGGGGCTCTGTCCAAGTCTGGACTTTGCTCTCTTTCAGGCCTTTCTCAGGGTGACTGGACCCCAGAATTCCCTGACAGTGACCCTGAGCCTGCTTCCTGGATCTGCAAGGGCACTTCTCAGGCCATATTTTTGTTTTTAAAAATTTTCCAAGAGGTGGAGGAATTAAAAAAAGGGCATGCAAATATGTAAAAGGGAAGAAGAGCACTAATCAAGATGTGGGGTTAGGTGGCTGGAATGTTTTATTTGTACCCTTGGTACACAAATTTTAGAGTGGGGCCCATTTGAAACATGTAGTAAGCAAGTGCAAATTGGTACAGGTTGAGCCAAATTTTGCAGGTTTTCATGGTTAGAATATTGTTTTCCATTAATTTCCAAGAATCCCACTGACACTTAACACTGTACTAACTGGTGACCGTAATTTGATAATCATTTCATTTCTGGATAATTGTTTTCTTATTTTGCGGCATACAGGGTAAAGTTAATTCTTCAATAATTGTAAGATGCCCTTGCTGATATATTTCAGTACATAATGGAAAACATAAATGCAATCTAGATTATTCCTCACTTCACTATTGATTACCATATTTTTTGTTACCCATCTGCCTAATACTCCCCTTTTGTGTCTGATAGTTTTACATTTCTTTAAATAAAAAATTAAAAAAAAAATACATAGATCAATGCCATCTGCTAACTCAGTGTTCCTTCTTAAGTTCTAGAAAACTTGAGAAAACATTCTAAATAAACTCAGACCCAGTTCCTGTTCTCCAGGGGCTCCAGTGTTAATACTTCATATTGAGGGAGTTACATATTTCCTTTTTTTTTTTTATTTCAGTGTAGATAGAGCTGTCTTTTTCACTATCTCTATCAATTCCATACTGAATAATCTCTTTAATAATGAAACATGAAAATAAGTAAATAATATGTTAAAAGCCTAACTTGTTCATGTGTTATTTTTTGCCTTGCTGCAGTAATGAATCCACTGAAATGTAAAAACCTCTATCATAATCAAACACTAGATAATTTCCTATTATTGGCTCTGTAGCCCTTTACTGTCATCACAAATTATTTTTGGCCTGCAAATTTGACTTTGTGAGTCAGCCACAAAGCAAGCTTTTTCTCTCTGCATCTGAAATTTAGAATTTTTAAATGATCAGACACATATTTTCCTTCAACAGGGGACAATTAAATTTTGGTAATACACATCATCCCAAAATCTTATAAAATAAAAAGTTTCCACTGATCACAATTTATACATTACTCATTAAAAATTTAGCTAAACATATGACACAGATACCAATTCATTTTTTTTAGAAGCAAGATGAAAATGTGTGCTAACACATTTGCAAACCTCAACTCTTGAAATTAAATGAAAATTTTATGTATGGCAATAAATATAAAAAGCTAATAATAAACTATGCCATGTCATTTGTCTAGATTATACACTGGAAAAGATAACCAAGAAGGTAATGTATCTGCTACTGTTTGACAAAGAACACTGGTGAAACTAATTAATTTTTAGAAAAAATAATGTATCACATTTCTAATAGAAAATATTCTAAATAATTCATCATGGATTCCATGAAATGTTCTCATATAAAAGTATACTGACATTTTGTAACTGAATAGGACTTCTAGTTCATTCATCATTTATTCACAAATACTTTCTGAATAACACCTCCAGTGTTTCAACAGAGATACAAAAACTATCCAAGTCCTGATTTTAACCATAAAAAAACTGGTTGTGTTTGTGTGTGAATGTGTGTGTTATAATACTTAGTAGCTTCTCCAAAGGTAGACAGTGATTTAATTTTATACCTATACATATAAAGGTTATATGTATAGGAATACACAAATTTATTTTTTTAATTTTTAAAAAAGATTTATTTATTTATTCATGAGAGACACAGGGAGAGAGAGGCAGAGACATAGGAAGAGGGAGAAGCAGGCTCCATGCAGGGAGCCCGATGCGGAACTCGATCCTGGGTCTCCAGGATCACACCCTGGGCCGAAGGCAGCGCTAAACTGCTGAGCCACCCGGGCTGCCTCACAAATTTACTTTAAATGTATTTTATTTTATACCAGCTTATTGAAATTATTGTGAATTTTATACATATATATATATTACATATAATATGAAATCTATACTTGTACATATACAGATATCTATCTATATTCATAAACTGCAATCTGATTTAGATTTAATTAACATTAATTGAATACCTATGAGATTCCAGGTAACGCGCTAAGTATTTTTCATGTATTATTAACATTCATTATTCTATTTGCCCCTCAAAGAGAAACTTATTTTAAAAAATCCCCAAATTACAAATCAGAAAATTTATAGAGAAAATGAAAAAATATATGATTTATACTTTTTTTCCATTTAAATAAATAATACTGAGCATGCATCTCCTTATTAACAAGAATCATGGAACAGAAATCCTATGGATAAACTCACAGTATAGATAAAACTAATGATTTAAGTTGCTGGAAAAAATCTGTTTCATCAAAATTAAATCCAATATTTAGAAAAATAGATGATTAAGTTTACTGCTGTGAATGATAGGAATGTTCAAAGGACTCATTTTCCTTATTACAGATATTTTCTACTCCTATCCTATATAATTCAAAATACAGGTAATGAACAATTTCCCCAAATCTTACTTCGTATATGAAATCACTCAGTAATGTATAATAGTAGTTAACAGTTATAAGGCATTAACTATGTGCTGAAACTGTTCCAAACCTTCTATGTGTAATCATAGTTAACCCTCACGCCCACCCAATTAGATGAGTGCTCTCGATTGTCCTCCCTTAAGGAAGAGAAAAATAAGGCTCAAACTAATTAGCAAATATGCCTACAGTTATATGGCTAGGGAATGGCAAAGTCGGGTTTCCAGCTAGCTAGTGTGACCTCATCACTCGGCATTATGATTTGACTCATTTTAACAGGGCAGGAGACAAGAGAATGAAGTTACTTCCCATTCAACAAACACAGTAAAAATAACAACAACAACAACAAACACACAAAGAACAAAAAAAGTTTCAATTAAAAAATCATGCTTTTTCATCACATGTTTATCACGTGCCCTTTGTTGACTGAACCAAGTAAGTGATTACTGCCTTATCAGGCCCCTCCTAGGAAGTAATGTAGTGTTTTAATTTCATTTATTTTATGATTTGTATTGAAGTAAATAAAATTAATCTTTCATTTGTTTAAATCATAGGACAATTAAATTCTTTATTTGGGGCAAAGGTTTAAGTTTGTCTCCCATTTAATTTGTTCAACCTGTGCACTTCTTTTATTGGCTATGAAATATGAGTGTTTTATTTGGCCTCCAACACTTAAATAATTAATCTATTTATTCAGTTTTTAAGGGGACGGGACTTTCCATCTTGCAACAATGTAGTTTATATTGGTTACTATGCATTTGCAAACAATGACCTTATTCCCATATACAGATTTTTCCAAAAATAGAAAATTTCACTGTATTATATTACACATGCAACAGGATGCTTAGAGATAACTGTGAAAATGACAATCCCAGGGAAAAGCAGTCAGTTTATTTTAAATTAAGCATTTATTGGCTCTATAATATTCAGTGAGTTACTTTTCCTTCGAGATTCATTTTCCAGACACATAAAATGATGCCTACTTCTCAGAGCTTTCTTATAGATATAATGAGCTGAAGAAATAAAACACCTAGATGTGTGACACATAGTAAAAGAGTGATATATATCAGCTCTCCTTTCAAGCCTATACACAAACACAACAGCAACAAAATACCATAAAATAAGTCACATATGTGATCACCTGAATATTATGATTGCATTAATTATTTCAAATAATACAATATGTATCATATGATATACCGTATAAATCATATTATTTATAATGCTGGATGTTCTTAACATTCTATATTAACATTATATATTGTTTATATATTATATATTTATATGATTATATATGTGTGTATATATACATATTTTGTATATAGCATCCTCTATATCAAGATTTTTCAAGGGGAAACTTAAAACACTATTTATTAAAAATTATACTGGGGTAAATAAGATTCTATTATGCCTGTGAGAGGATAGAAATGTACATAATAAAGCAGAAAGATTATCACATAGAAACCAAGACAAGTAACGGGATCTCTGTAGGTAAACCATAAGCCCGACAGCTGTGTGCTCTAAGTCAGCCTACGAAAGCATTCCTGCTTCATTTCCCTGAGAAAACAAAATGTTGATGGAGACCAAACAGGGCCAAAAACCGGCATGGAGTTCTTTCTCTTAGGATTCATGGGAATTACATCATGAAAATTATCCACTTAGTCCCCATGATTTTGAATTCGTAGGAAGAGATTTGGGGGCAAGATTGAAAAACACATATTTGCTGAATCAGAAATCATTTCCTTCTAAGGTCTGAGGGTCTGCAGGGGTACCTTAGAGGTAGCAGCAGCTAAACTCCTCAGAGAGGGACTTTGTCCTTCATTAAGTTGATTCTAATCTGAGAGTTTCAATTTCCCTTCCTGCCTCCATCCCCTATAGTACTGGTGCCTTATTCTAAATTTTAGGTGCTGAGGCAGAGAAAGAAGAGGAGCAGAGAAGATAAGTCATCGGTGCCTTTCATGAGATTTTAGCTGTTCTTTGAAAACAAGCAAGCATTCTGTGGTATGGGCAGATTTCCTAAGAACCACAATGTAAGATCCGGAAGGCAAATCCTTTCTCCTGTTTTGCCCACTCCTGTATCTCCAATGCCCAGAACTGTGTTTGGCACAGTTGATGCTCAACACCAAAGTTTGAATGGTTTGAATAAGCGACTGTATGAACGATCATTACATCTGACTTAAGAAGTCCCTCCTGTTACTCTTGAAGCTAGATGGGACCACCTGGTTTTCACATGTGCCTGAACAATGCATGTTTGCTCTACATTTTGAGCTTAATGACCTATACCTCCTGGTCGTCACTGCCTGCCTCAGCCTTGCAGATCGGTTTGCTTCCTTGGTTACTTATTTCGTCCACACCAGGTTCCTAATCTGTGTAGTGATCAAGGCTCATTATTACAGACAAAAGCCTCGGCCCTATTTAAGCAAAAGAGATATATTGAAAGATATAGAAAATAGCTCACAGAACTGAAGGAAAGGGCTATGTATTGAGCTCTTAGAAACAACTTCTAAAACCCCACCACAGACCTATAACAGCAAAAGGCTCACTAACCTCTCCAATCACCAGGACTAATACATAAGTAAGCTGTCACCCTAGTTGCTGGCTTCAGAACTACACTGCCTTAGCCATTGCCTGTGAAAGGAAAAGTTCTTTCCCCCAAACTGGGCTTGTTTTACAAAAAGAATTTCATAAAAGGCCATGCATGTATGAATCTGATGGGAAAAACCTAAAACACATCCAGAAGGCGAAATGCAAGGAAATCTGCGAAATGTAGCTTTTAATTTACTAGATTCTGTAAAAAGTCTATAAAAAGAAAGCATGCTAATTGGTGTCTGAAATGGTTGTGGAGCGAACCAATTCATAGTATCCATCACAAAGCATTTGCAAACTTTTGAGGAGCAAGGCTGCCACTAATACTTCCAAAAGAATACTGAGTTGTTTGTGAGTTGATTTTTCCCTCCGCCTCGGCAGAGGTATTTGCATATATAAAAAATGTTTGAATTCACATACACCAAAATAGTAATGATAGTCATTTTTAGATGGATGGATTGACAGCAAAATTTACTCTCCTGTGAGTATACAAAATTCTTCTGAGGGTTACATAAAATAATACGTGGAAAGCAATTAGCAGAAGACCTGAAAAGTACTCATAAATATTAAACACATATATGTAGTCAAGATAAAACAAGTGAAGCACCTTACACAGAGCCTGGCACTTTTATTATTATTATTATTATTATTATTATTATTATTATTAATTATTTTAAATTTAATTAGTTAACATTTAATGTATTATCCATCAAAAACAAAAAAACAAAAAAACAAAAAACAAATCTTACCATTTGGACCTGGCTGGCTCTTATTATTTACACAACTGTGAGTTACTGTAATTATTTTTATCTCTCAGGACTGTGTTTGACTTTCTAAATGGCCATGTATTAACATACAAAAGAGAAGAAATATCACTGTTTTTCTCTGTGCATCTATCTGCTATATGCTGATTTAGTTAGTTCTTTTACCCTAGAAGCAAGTTCAGAAACGTGCACCCTTCCACGAAACATCAGCAGAGAGGCTGTAAACGAGAAAATCCTGTGCTTGCTCTAGTCTACATTCCCTTGCACCCCAGAAGAGAACCAAGGGGAAAAAAAGCCACTCTCGGAACAAGGATGATGGTGGTGGCAGTGGCAGTAGTAATTATAAATGTTTATTGAGTGGGTTTTTCTAGCTGCTACTATTCTAACTTCTTAACCAATTCTAATTTTCCCTGTGTCTCTTCCATTTCTGCCTGTCTTGTAAGAAGAGACAGTGGGTTTTTGTTTGTTTGTTTGTTTGTTTGTTTGTTCTGTTTTGCTTTTTATTCCAGATTTTCTTTTCAGGGATTTTGTACAGTGAATACTCTTAGAAGATAGATAGAGGGTCTCCCTCTAAAGCAAGGGGCAAGTATGTTTACTGCCAAAGGTAATAAACTGTCTTTTTCAAGGGACAACTGTCAGGTGTGCTTCTTGCCCGTTATAACATATCAGGGTTTTCTGAGCTGGGTGGGGGAGAGGGCAGTGGTTCCCTCCTGTACTGCGAACTGCTCCACTTGCGGACACCCCCAGGCGCCCTCTTCCCATAGTCCCTGTAGGAATTAGCACAGATGCTACACCCTGGCTCCTGCTATGACTCTGAGTAATAATAAGCTGGTCTCTGTCTCTGACCCAGGAGCCTCATATCTTCTGGCTGCACCCAGGAAACTGTGAGGCCTTGTTTATTAGTTTGTGAAGACACTAAAATTTCAGATCCTATACAGCTCTTGACTAAGTGCTCTGCATTTAACAACTTGTTTAACCCTCAAGACAAACCTACCAAAAAGTGCTGTTATTACCCACATGTTGCCGATGAGGACGTTATTAGTAGATGGAGGCCAAACATTTGCCGCGAGTCGCACAGCTGTTTAGTGGTCAGCCCAGGACTGACATTCACTCTCTTTCTCGAGCCTGAATGCTAAACCAGCAGACAGAACTGAATTCATGATCACTGTGCAGTTCTTAGTTCTTGTTCTGTTTGTTGCAAGGGGAGAATGGAACGATTTCAGAGGACAGAAGGAAAAATCTGTGGCTTCTCAAATTGGAAAGCTGCTTAGCTTGTACCCAATCTTTTTCAATGTTGTACCTTTTTTTTTTAAAAGATTTTGTTTATTTGAGAGAAAGGGGGAGCATGGAGGCAATGTTGGGGCAGCAGGAGAGGGAGAGGGAGAAGCAGACTCCCCATTGAGCAGGGCGCCTCACATGGGGCTTGATTCTGGTTCCCCTGGAGCCAGCCAAGCACACGGCTCAATACTGTACGTTTTCATTGGCATGAGTCTTCCATCTAGCTTGGGCCATGTCTTCACATTAGCATTATTTCTGCCGAAAAAATTTGCCAGTGGCATTTTCCTAGTTATAAATGATTCTTTGCGTCAATTCTCCACTGCACTCTGATTTCTCCCTGTAAGTCTCATCAACCTAATATTGATAGTTCAACATTTATAACTCACTAATGACTCATGACCTAGAATACGCTCCCTAATTCCTCATCTCTCCTTTTCATCCTCATTCTTCTAGACAAGATCTTGTTTCTCTGTAGAAAGAATAGCCAGCCTTTTCCAAATGTCCATTTCTAGAACTCCTCCCCATACTTCACTATACCTCTATGTGTAGCATTCTATACCTTTCTTTACCAAAGTGTATGATGGGGAACAGAGGGCTACTGAGGACAAAGCACAGGCTGATACCCCACAAAGGACATCCCCCCCCTCTACCCAGAGTAGGATATGTGTGACATTCTCCAGAAAGTTTCCAATTGTCTTAATGTTAATGCCTTGCTAGTGGGAAAAACCATCTTTAACGTGACAATGGCAAGGCCTCCAGTATCCTGTAGGTCCTCCTTAGCATATGAAAACCCTTTTGAAACCTCCCTTTTCCTTACCTCCCCCAACTCCCACATATATAATCAGCCACCCCTCACAGCCCCTGAGCAGCAGCTCTTCCTGCCAGGTGGGTCCTATCCCTATGCTTTAATAAAACCACCATTTTGCACCAAAGACGTCTCAAGAATTCTTTCTTGGTTGTTGGCTCCAGACCTCATCCATATTCCAAAGCTTCATCAGTATATATCACTTTTTTTTTTTTTTTTTTTTGCAACTGCATTTATTTGCTCTAGTTCCCATCTCTCCACCTCGAAGCCAGTATTCCTTGCATCCTTGAGGTGGAAACTTTATTCTTAATCTTAATTTCCCTCATTCCTAACTAACCTCATTTCTAATATTTGAACTAATAAACATTTGTTCTAATATTTGAACTAATAAACATTTGTTGAACTAAGCTTTATTTTCTGATGCAGCTGAATTTATCCTATCTTCTCCCTTTCTGAATTTCAGGCAGGTTAACATTACTAGAAGATTTCTGACAGAAAGTAGTACTTTCTAACTGTAGCCGTGGTTAACTTATATTCAATAAGTTAAATTTGGTTTGGTTTTCTTTTTTTAAGTTTCTCATAAATTTCTTCATAAATTTAAATATAAACCATTACATCAAGTTAATACTCTCAGATAATAACACATTACTTCCCCAAAAATAAAGAATGGATCTTCTGTATGTTCTAGTAGTATCCACTGCATTGTACTATTTTTTTTCTTCTATGGAGTTTTATGCGTCATGGTACAAACAAGATAAGAATAATGCTAGTCTAAGAATAAATATGAGAGAATACGTAAAGGCTATTTAACATCAGTAGGTCAGATTTCTTCAAATGTGGAAAATACATGGGTTATAATTTGGAATAATGTAAAATAACAAGGCAAAATAAAGTCAACATGTCCTGACCTCTTAACATTTTATGAAATTAAAGCTTTTTTTCATAGATATGTTTCTAGCACAGATGTATTACAAAATAATTACAGACATTTGAAAGCACTGAAATAAGAACTCACATAAACCAAAAGATTTTCATTCCACACACAAGAGTCATACTATAACTTATTTAATCCTTAAAACAGCACTTTGTGGTATATTTATTTAACAGGTGAAAAAAGTTTAAGAGTGGGTGATAAGTTAACTGCTCCTAACTATGCTGAGTCTAAACACTGTGCTACATCTTATAAAGTATTATACAAATCAGTGGTTTGCAGAATGTGGTTCTTGTGATTTTAGTTTCTCTGAATCAAGATAACTCTTTCTTGAAAGATGAGTAACAAGGAAAAAGAAATCCTTGATCCAATACAATGAAAATGTTTAATGACACAAAGATAAGCATCACTAAAGGACTATGTATAAATTCTGCAGTACCGCAATGCATATGTGACCAAAGTTTTCCAGTGTCTAAAGGATAAGGATTCCACGCACCAAGAATTTAAGCAACAATATTACTCTTAGTAGGATGGCATGCATTTTCCAATGAAAAACATTTAGATGCAATTATCTAAGTAATTGAAAAAAAAATGTTAGCCATATAACAAATTAAAACTATAAAATGCATCTTATAATTATTTAAAAGGAATGTTATTTGGCCCTTAATAGGCAAAATTCCAAATTAACTAATCTATCATTTTTAGACAAAGAAATGTATGTCTATTTCACCTCATAAAAGTCACTGAGTATAACATCACAAAATAACTCATTTTTATATAACATTTCTAACTTTATCATTAAAAAAATCAAATAATTACAAATATATATTATTACAATGGTAAGAAAGAAGAAATATTTTATTTATTTATTTATTTATTTATTTATTTATTTATTTATTTTTACAATTCTATTTATTTATTCATGCAAGACAGAGAGAGAGAGAGGCAGACACACAAGCTGAGGAAGAAGCAGGCTCCCTACAGGGAGCTTGATGTGAGACTTGATTCCAGGACCGCAGGATCATACCCCGAGCCAAAGGCAGGTGCTCAACCGCTGAGCCACCCAGGTGTCCCCAGAAATATATTTTAAAACCCTAAGTAAATATAGTCTTTTTAATAGAGTCAAATTTCTTGTTTAAAGAAAGTGAGGAGACAAAGAAGGAAACATATAGTTTTTCATTTGCAGATAAAACAGGGACTGAGGCCACAAAAAAACCATGTAATGTTCATAACAATTTCAAGAACTACTCTTCCACAAAGGTAACCATGTCTGCAACTAAGTGAGGTGATTTCATCAAGCTAAATGAATGAAGCCATCAACACATTTTGGTTAATGTTACTTCATTTTCCTTGAAATATGACATTCAACTGTTTCAGGCTGTGGAATTTTTTAAAAAGCTTCGGAAATGTTTGACTCTGAGAAAATCTAGATAATGAAGATATTTTGTATTGGTGACTGAAGGGAAGATCAATATTGAGATTTAGCATACAGGTATATAAAATATTAAGCTATGTAAAGAAAAGCCTGAACAATATTAATGTGGTATTACATGCAGCATTATTATTTTTTTTAAAAAATATGTATTTTAAAAGATTAGATCCAAGTGTTCCGGGTTGTTTACCAGCATCGACAAAGGGATTATGCCTCCGTTTCTTTTAGTTAGTATTGCCTCCTGGTGAGCAAAATGAGTGGCAAAATTAATCACCTTGAAACCAAAATAAATGATCTATTGGACAAGATGATTTATTGGTAACCTTTTGAAAACTACAAAATGTATGCAAAATGGGGGGAAGGGTGATGTGTTTCGCATAATACAAACTGAGTCCCTCATGACATAAATGAGAATACGATCACATACTTTTTGACACCTCTTCTTGTTTTTGATAATAGCATCATTTAGTAGTGAAAGAAGTTTGTCTTCCTGTTTGCTGTGGCATGAAGACAGGCATCAAGATCATTTAAGATAGAACCGAGTTGGTCAAATGAATTTTTAAAAGAATGGATAACGAATATTATCTTAATTCCCTGAGAAAAGTTATTACTTATATTGAAATCTATACTACTTAAAAGTTACTTTGTAAGGTATTTAGGACCATCATTTAGATTATCTAAAGTGAATATATATTTATTAATTTATTTTTTCTATGGAGTTTTACATTAGAACTGAAATTGTTGTATTTTTGAAAGTTTGTCAAAGTAAGGAATTCTATCTCATGTATATATGGCTTCAAGAATTTGCATCTATGTATTATTATTTTTATTTCAAAACTCACATTATCACAAAAATACCAGTCACATAAAGAATCGTGACCATTTTTTTATAATAAAAAATTATAAATGTCACAGATGTCACCTAATGCAATCAGAAAACCATGGCCATGTGTTCATAGTAACTTGGAAATTACATTTTTAATTTATCTGTTTTTCAACAATTGATTTACACTTATATCATTAAATTAGATGTAGAGTGAAAACTGACTGAAATATGTGAGAAGCCCATATAAGTAATTAAAGTGTTGCTACTCAATCATACACTATGGATGGTGCACATATGACATTGATATTTTGCAACAAGGTAACTGATAATCATTCATGAGAATACATTTGTCCCCAATGAATTTTAAAAGTGTATTTTAGTATAATAAATAGAATGAAAATATAATTTTTGATATAATGCAATTGCTATGTCATAACATGGCAGTCATACCTCAGAGATATTGTGGGTTAGGTTCCAGACCAACCACAATAAAGCAAATAAGTACTACAATAAAGTGAGTCACGTTAATTTTTTAATTTTCCGGGGATCCCTGGGTGGCTCAGAGGTTTGGCGCCTGCCATTGGCCCAGGGCGTGATCCTGGAGTCCCGTGTCGGGTTCCTGGCATGGACCCTGCTCCTGTGTCTCTGCTCCTCTCTCTCTCTCTCTCTCTCTCTGTCTATCATAAATAAATAAATCACTCTTTAAAAATTTTTTTTTAATTTTCCAGTTCATAAAAAAGTTATGTTTACACTATACGTAGTCTATTTACTGTGACATAGCATGTCTGAAAAAAAGTACATTTTTTAATAAAGGTTTTATTTATTTATGAGACACACACAGAGAGAGAGGCAGAGATGTAGGCAGAGAGAGAAGCAGGCTCCACGCAGGGAACCGTATGTGGGACTCGATCCCAGGACTCCAGGATCATGCCCTGGACCAAAGGCAGGCGCTCAACTTCTGAGCTACCCAGGTGTCCCAAAAAAGTACATATTTTAATTAAAAAATAGTTTGTTACTAAAAATACTAAATCACCTGAGCTTTTGACATATTGCAGGAATCACCAAAATGTGACAGAAAGTGAGCAAGTGCTGTTGGAGAAATGGTGCCAATAGATTTGCTCAACACAGGTTGCTATAAACATTTAATTTCTAAAAAAAAAAATAAATAAACAAAAATAAAAATAAAACCACACTATCCAAGAAGCATAAAGTGAATTATAATAAAAGACGTCTGTATATAAAACAAATTATTGCTCCTTCGCATGCTTTTACAACATTTAATTATTTTTCAATAATTATTATCACAAGTCTGCCATAAGTCCACTTGCCTGGGGTTTATCCAGCATTACCATTTGTGAAAAACAAATGAATAAATAAACAAAACAATCCTTTGGTTGACATTTTCTAGATATGAGTTTTATTTAAGAAAACTTCTAAAAGAAGTTTAGAAATAAATAAATACATAAATAAAAGTTTAGGATTTTAACTACTGAATTCCTAAGGATTATAACTATTGAATACAATAGACAAAAATCACAGTTTTTATGAATCCTACAATCATTTGTCTCAGCAATAGCTTTCTGAACTGAATACCAAAAATCCTAACATTCATTAGGTATGATATTATAATTCATTAAAAATATAGCAACTCTGTATTCCATATAATGGTAACAGTCTCCATTTCAGGCATTAGTATTGCACTGGCTATATTTTATTTCCTAAACAGAAAGACACACAACAATTATACAAAGAGTCTCATAAAGGTCTCATACATATGAATTACCGTCTTTCAGTTTTATTGTGAGTTTCATTTGTTAATGTAATGGGTCTCACAGTTTTCAGGAATACAAATTTGAAGGTCTGTTCCTATCCAATAACTGTTCCTGACAAGTTACTTAACCCAGAGGAAGTTAACTAGTATCAGTAACTCTATAAGATAATTCTGGTAAAAAGATCTCTGAACACTCAAGCAATCCAAATTAGGAGTTTGTTAGCATTCTAATTCCAATTCAATATTATATATAGTGAAGTATAATAAATATATGTGTATTTATATATGGGGATGTTATATGTAGAGACATACTATATATGGAAACATAGAGATAATATATATAGAATGTATATATGTAGATGACATATATCTATAGCTATACACATCCCTATATGTAGCAGATCATTTTCAGTCCCCTCAATTGGCAATTTTGTGATGTAGGAAATAAAGAGAATCTGAATGCATGGTTATATCAAAGTAAATAGCATGTATGTGCATTTCTCCGCGTGTGTGTGTGTGTTCACATGTAAAGACTACAAGCTCAATAGTACCTTTGTGGCATTTATTGTCCCAAACACACACCTTTAATTTGATTAAGTATGGTCTTAATATACTACTTATCGTTCACTATATACAAGAATGTATGTACCACAGGGAGAACAATTATGCAGCTTACCTCTCCCTTATACACAAATGTATGAGACCTAATATTTGCCATGTAGAACCTATTGAGAATTATAGAGCTTTAAAGGAGAAGTAATTGTAGTAATAGCATTGTCTAATGTCTCTATAGAAATATAAGCCTTAGGAAAAAAAAAAGAAATATAAGCCTTAGAATTGCATATATGTAAAAGGACTTTTGATATCATGGGATATGTTACGTTAATATTAACCATAAACGAGGAATTACTTCTGGAGGGTGAAGTCACTTGTCAAAGATCACAAGCATTTATTGAGCAAGCTGGCATAATTCTTACATCTGTTCCCTAGAACATGAGTATGCTACATTTATCATTATCAGATTTTTCTTAAAGTTACAAAGCCCTGAGCAATATTTATACAAATTTTCAGTAGGGGAAATATTAGAAACGCCATACCATTAAAGAAAAATAATGAATAATAAAATTCATATATATCAAATCCATGAAAATGTCAAAAGCATTGCTAATAACAAAATGCTAAATATATTTAATGTATAATTGGTAAATTGGTGAAATAAAATATTACCCGTTTACAAATAGAACAAAATTAAAATATCGGTCTGAATTATTTACTTTAGATGTGATTTCTCAATATGCTGGCATGTTTTAATACTAAATCTTACTTACTAATGTGTGTTTCAGGATTAAAATGAAGTAATATAATTAAAAAGCTCAGCCCAGTGTCTGATACCCATTAGATATTTAACAAAAGATAGATGTTAATAATATACCATGTGACTATTTGGGAACCACTTTTAGTCCTCTGTGTTTCCCAACATATAATGAGCAATGAAAAGGAAATATACTTTATTTTTATCCCTTCTGAATGAGAAGAGCCTAAAGTTTCCACTTGAGAAGAAAAGGAAAATTGCATTAAAAAAGAACTGAATATTTTTGGTGAAGGAACAAACATTCTTTGAATTGACAGAGTGAGAGTAAAGTAGATATTCAGGAGCATGCTACAGCATAATCATATGCAAACTTTCCACAATGATATTATCCTTCTGAATGTAATAAGCATTGTAAATTATTTTTGGAAAATTAAAAACTTGACTAAGCTGACAGAATTTTTAAGCTCTCTGTAAAACAAGTATCATTTAAGTTTTTTGTCAAAAACTGTTACTGTTTTATCACTGAGAACTCTACAGAGATGTTCTTAAATATAAATGAATAAACAAATCACACATTAAAACACTGCCCTGAGAAATACTGGTAGAGGATAACTGACTTGTGCTCCTTATATTAGAACTATTCTTTAAAGGAAATTATTTCCTAATAATGTTTATCAAATTCTTAATGGATTTTAAGCATATAATATACTCTATTCTAACACATTTGTAATAATACTGAAAAGCAGTGTGAAATATGGCTTTTTGAATAGTTGATCATTCTTCCAAACCTGTTAGGACTGTCTTTATTTTTCTGCTATAATTGTCAATGTAACTTTAATAAAGGATATCGTAAACAACTGTAAACTTCAAGATTGTGTACTAACTACAGATGAGGCTCTAATTTATTTAATAAAAGGCAATCTAAATGTGAAAGTCAATTGATAATACGATGGTATACTATGGGACCAAAATTCATTTTTCAGATGAATTTCATATATATGTGTGTGTATAAATATATATATATATACATATAAAACTTTACACATATATATATGTAATTTTAGAATATATAAAAATCGGATTCTATGGCAGTTCAAAATAATATGAGAATAAAAAATTGTGTGAGTATTAAATAATCAGAGATAAAACAGCAAGTTTCCAAACATTTCAATATATACTTCCATGTACACAGAGGAAAAGACTGATCGATTTTCACTGGACTGCTTTGTGCATTAATGTGATTTTAGGTCACTGGTATAATAAGGATGGGATTGTAGTCATAAGCAGGAATAGGTACAGAATGCGGAAAATTAGAAGGTTAAAGACTCCCTCTGCATACATTTCTGATTATGTAATAAACATGTTCTGACAAATAAGATCACCAATTAGGAAGTCCAGAGAATTATTAGTTAAGAATTGATTACTAACGTCAAGTGAGGGCATAAGACATATTTCAATAATTAGCTACCAAAATAAGTACGATATTTACTTTTCAAAATTTTTCTCATCTACCAGTGGGTTAGCTATTGCTTTTATTCAAATCTTTTTTTCTTAATATTGACATTTAAAGACATTTTTAATGGCCATTTATAATTTTCAGTAAAACAACATTTCAAGATGAATCCCATAAATAGTCAAGAAAAATACGGAGTCCTAAGTAGAGTTAGGCAACAGGTCCTGACAAAACTGTATGTCCCTGATTTACGTACAACTCAGTAGCCTAGAAGCCATAATGTGAGAGTTCTGAAACAAGTGTCAGCCAATAACAGTGAAAGAAGTGACAAGCATCATCTTGAAATGTTATTACATTATAAAAGAAAACATGTTCCGAGGCAGTAGTTGAAAAAACATAATTTCTACTACTTCAGATGATAGGATTTATATATCCCAAGACAATAAAGCATCAAGAAGAAAGCTATGCTAAACTTATTTCAACTATAACAGAATTATAAATATGATTTAAGATTAACCTGAAACACTGGGACCCTTCATGAGAAGATGTGTACTCAGTATGCTTAAAATGTATATATCATTTAAATGCACATCATACAGCACATCTTGGAATACAAATTCCCCTTTGCAACACAAAAGTATGAAACTTTGAGTTAATATGAGTGCTTTGAGGATAAATAAGTGTAATAATTTCACATATAAAATAACAAGACATACTTCAGTTTGCTGAAAAAGAACACAAATAGTTTGGGAAATCGCTAGAAGGGCAGTCCTAAATAATTCATTTGAATAACATATACCTACCAAAATAAAAAAAGAAAATGTCTTTTCACATTCTTCAGTAATACAGACAGACACAGATGACCAAACATGGAAAACATATTGGGTAATTATATTTGTTGCAGAGAAATGTGAAGAGAAGATTATATTTGGGTTTGTTAATTAGTAAGCAAGACTGATATTGTCAATTTAGAGACCCTCAGAAGACTACCCGCCCTTTCATCATTTCAAAAGTACATGTAAACTTAGTAACTTCTCCACATTTTTTTGTTTGTTTGTTTTTGGTTTTAGTTTTGGTTTTGTAGGACTCTAAAAAAAATTAAAGTAAAAATAAATCTATATTTCTATGCAAAAAAGGATGGAAGGGAACAGGAAAATCATCCCTCATTCCATAGTCAGGCTCGTGACTATGTACTGTTGGAGAGGGATAGGTGGATGAGGATGTCTAGTTTGTAGAATAAGAAGTGCTAGGATGTGAAGGGAGAGGCCAGAGGATTAATCCAGGAAAAATCTGTTAAATTCATTATTATGATCAACAGGAAAACAAGTTAATGGAAATCTTTTGCTGCAGGATTATAATCTACCTAGTGTAATTTATTATCTCAACAATAAACATCAAACATAAGAATGTCATTATGGGGAAAAGAGTTTCCCTATGTCTGACTAGAGTTGACTATACCATACTAAAAGCTACACCAAATTTTAACATATAAATATTGTTTTGATTTTTCATAGAAATAAAAGGAGACAGCAGTGACTCAATACTTGGTTTCCTATGAGACATATTTTTTAAAGTTCATCTAGTCTTCTGGCCTTAACCACCAACCTTTTCCTAAGGACTCTCAAATTTATATCTCTGGCCAACAACTCTCACCATAGATGTAACAGAACACCAACTCTTTGGAAAATGCCTGGTGGAGGAATGCCACAAGAACAATTCAGAAAATTATGTCCTAAGTTTCCAACAACACTATATGAAGAAAGGAGACCTCAATGGAGGATCCCCAGTGATCTTGTAGAATTCCCAAAGGGCTCACAGTGGCTTTAAAACCACATTGAAAATTTCAAATTCTTACTGTTTTTCTCATTTTTAGATATATTTTCAAAGCCAAATCAATTTTTTCTTCTCCTATACTTATAGGAATTTATGAAGCTATGATCTTAAAACAGTCATTTCTTACCTTTGATTCTTGAACTGTCTTGACTCTTTTCCTGCTGGAATTAAAATAGAAATAGGTCAAATACTGTGAGTATGTGATCAACGGCCTGATATAACAGATCATGGTAACTAAAGACTTGTCAAGATATTTTGTTGTACGTATACCCTGGAGTCATTGTAAACAAATCTCACCTTAAAAAATACTTATGCAATCTTTTATTGGAGTAGTTATCATTCTTACTGTACATATATTTCTTAAGAAACTAATACATTATAATAATATGGTTTCATAAATAAATAAATGGTAATGAATAATAAATAATCATGCCACTCAAATGCTTTAGGCCACTTCATTTCATTTCAACAGATAATGAGTGATGTCTTCAGAATTTATTTTCAACGTCTCTGCATTAATCACAAATTGTTGGTGAGGAAAAAAAGTTAAGGACAAACAGTGGACAATTCACTAAAAAAAACACAAAAGACATTTCAACTGTCTTTCCTTCAATTTAACTTAGAATTGGTCCCTGCCTCACTTCTCTAAGGCTAAAGTTGACAACAATTCTATTATTTATTCAAATGCTGCTTCAGTCAGATCTGTCTTTCAATTTGACATACTCCTTATTAGTTACCAGGCAACCCCAAAAGAATTAGCTTGCTTTCAAGTTTTTAAGTAGAAATTGTGTCCCTCTATACCTTCTCAATTAATATTCAAGCACAGTTTACACTGTGTAAAAGTTTCAGGGCCTCACACTAAAAATAATTTTGAAACACATTTCTAATTAAAACATGACACGTATATATAAATAAAATTTCAGAATTATATGAATCCCAAAAAATTTTGGTAAAATTTATGAAAATAGTTAAAATAAGAACTTATTTTGCTGCAAGGGTTAATTCCAGAGTCATATTTGAGGATACAAATGCATTTTGACAAATATATATTTATGTAACATGCTTCTTCAATGTTTGATTCTATTCGACTTTTAATACTTTGTGTGTTATTTCTCTTGTCCTAATTGACCCAGCCTTTTAGATCCTGTATTGTCCTTTGTTAATTAATTTACCTTTTCCAGTTCTGATTTATTTTTAATTTAGAGTATCTGTTGTTCATTAAAACTAAAATTTTAAAATGAATTTGATTTAAAAATATATTATTCTTTCATAATTAGGATAAACAAGCTTAAGTTTTCCAAAGACATATTTGTTAATGAAAAGAATCTGTTTCTGTCCTCTCTCCTCTTCTTTCATCATTCACTCATTCATTCATTCATTCATTCATTTAGTCATTATTCTTTAAATAAATATGTACAGATTGTTTTTATGTGCCAGACACTGCTCCAAGTGACAAGGTTACAAAGATGAACAAAACAGTAATGAAACAAAATAAAACAAACAAAACAAAATAAAAAAATATATCCTCAAAGTAACATAATGCATAAATGTCAGTAAATTCTATTTAGAAAAAAAGATATACCAGAGAAGGTAGTTTTACAGTAAGTGACTGCAATCTTACATGGGTCCACAATGATAAAATGAAGTTTTCATGTTTCAGGTTTTTAATCAAAATTTTAGCTAGTTAACATATAGTATAGTATTAGGTTCAGGAGTGGAATTTAGTGATTCATCATGTATATATAACATCCAGTGTTTATCACAAGAGTACTCCTTAATACTCATCACCCAGGGTGCCTGAGGGGCTTGGTTGAGCGTCCGCCTTCAGCTCAGGTCATGATCCCAGGGTCTGGAGACTGAGTACCATGTTGGGCTCCCTGTAGGGTGTCTGCTTCTTCCTTTGCCTATGTCTCTGCTTCTCTCTGTGTGTCTTTCATGAATAAATAAATAAAATATTTAAAAAGAAATACCCATCATCAATTTAGCCTATTCCCCTACCCACTGTCCCTCCAGCAACCCTCAGTTTTTTCCCTATGGTTGCCCCTCTTATGGTTTGCCTCTTTGTCCCTTTTTTTTCTTTTCCCTATTTCATCTGTTATTACCATATCTTAAATTCCTATATGAGTGAAATCACATAGTATTTCTCTTTCTCTGACTTATTTGCTTAGCATAATACACTCTAGCTCCAGCCATGTCATTGCAAATGGCAACAGCCACTCTGGAAAACAAAATGAAGGTTCCTCAAAAAGTTAAAAATAGAACTACCCTATGACCCAGCAGCTGCACAACTAGGTATTTACTCAAAGGATACAAAAATACTGATTCAAAGGGGTACTTGCACCGCAATGTTTATAGTAGCATTATCAAAAATAGCCAAATTATGGAAAGAGCCCAAATGTCCATCAACTGATAAAATGACTTTGGAACAAAATTTTAAATGAGATGAGAGGATATTCAGGGGCATTTACCTGGGGAAAATAGATTCTAGAAGAGAAAAACAATCACACATTTCCTAAGGTACCAAAGTTCTTGGCATTGTCAAAACAGCCAAGGAGACCACTGTGAGTAGACTAGACTGAGTAAGGGGAGTTTGGTAGGGAATGCAAAAAGGGAGCTAGATTAGCATCTGGGGCACTTGTTAGATCTTTGGCTCTGATACTAAAGCAGCTGAGGAAACACTGAAAGTCTCTTCTCAGAGGAGTAACATTATCTGAACTGCATTAGGTAGAATCAGTCTGGCTATTTAGAATAGGTTAAAAGGGGCAAGGAAAAAATTAGAGGGACCAGTGGAAGGGGTATTGCAGTAATCCAGGTGGGAAGTGATCATGCATGGAACAGTGTGGTAGCAGTGCTGTTGGAATATCAGGACTGTCAAGATTTCCTGATAGAATAAACTCTGTATCCTGAGAAACAGAATAGATGAGGATGGTTTCGAGGATCTGAGTCACTAGAAGGGTAAAGATGCCTCTAAGATGAGAAAGCCAGAAAAGAAGCACTTTTATCCCTTCTTCACTTGATTTCTAATACTGTCTCACTCTGTGAATTTTTCTCTTGATGTCTGGCCACCCCTTTCCCATCTGCTTTACTGATTCCTCCTCATCTCCTCAATTTTCCTAGACATTGAACCCTTATCTTTCTTCCATATCCTCGCTCCTTTGGTGATCTTATCTAGTCTTCTGGCTGTGACCACTAACCTTTTCTAAGGACTCCCAAATTTATATCTCTTAGCCAACAACTCTCGCCATGGAACTTCAGCCTCATGTATTTAACTGTATTTTTGAATCTCTACTTGGATATATAGTAACAGCCTACATATCACATCCAAAATTGAACTTCTGATCTTTCCTTCCTTCTTCGGCTATCTCATCTTCTTCATCTTTCCCATCTCTTCATCCTTCTAGTTGCTCAGACACTTAAAGTAATCCTTGTCTACTATGTCTTTTAAGAGATAAAGAGCCTGAATTTTTCATGGGTTTGATGTTTGAACATGCTGACTTTGATTTTACTTTAAATATCACTCTAAGGATGCAAAGTAGGCAGATGGTTAAAATGTCTGGAACTCATGGGAGATGTTTCAACAAGACGTATAAATTTAGAAATCACCACCCTGTGTATAAATCATCAGTACTGTATCTGGAGAACATATAGTAGAGTTGAATGATCTAGAACTAAGTATCTGAAACAGTATAAGAAAAATATTAAGTGAATTAGGCAAAAAAAGAGAATAGAAGGATGGACAAATTATAGGAGAAAAAAACAAAAGAGCATGGAATCATGGAATCCCAGGGAATATATTATGTAGGGGAAAATTTTCAATAATGTGGAATTCTTCTGACAGATCAAGTACCATTATGTCTAAGGCAATGCTCATCAGAAAAAGTGGCATAGACGTGCCTGGGTGGCTCAGCTGGTTAAGTGTCTGACTCTTGATTTCAGCTCAGGTCATGATCTGAAGGTGGTGAGCTCAAGCCCCACCTTAGGCACTACACTGGGTGTGGAGCCTGCTTAAGATTCTCTCTCTTGGGACACCTGGGTGGCTCAGCAGTTGAGCATCTGCCTTTGGCTCAGGTCGTGATCCCAGGTTCCAGGACGAGTCCTGAATCAGGCTCCCTGTGAGGAGCCTGCTTCTCTGCCTGTGTCTCTGCCTCTCTCTCTGTCTCTCATGAACAAATAAGTAGATATTAAAATATATATATATTTTCTCTCTCCCTCTGCACTTCTTCTCCAACCCCCACTCGCTCACTTGTTCTCTCTCTCTTAAAAAAAAAAAAGTGGCATAGATGGCATCATTGATTTCAAAGAAAACACATTTTTTTGTGTGGTGTTATGTGTTTAGAAGTACAACTGAAGGAAGGAGAGGGAAATTGAATAGCGTATGAAGTAGTAAAAACGGAATGAGAGAAACATGTATAGGAAAGAAAGGCCTGGGGTGATGTGCGGCTGGAGACTAAGTGAAATTCATAAAGGTATCATGTTTGGTTTTTGTTCTCCTCTTTGTTTCATCTTTATTTTATATTATTTAAATCAGAATTGAAAATGTGTAAATGATAGGAGATACACAGTAGAAATGGAGAAGATTATGATAAAAGGGAAAGATAATATGATGGATTTTATAAGGTTATTGAATGTGACACAGAACATAAGTGGAGACATTTAGATTGAAGGAGAACCTGTTCTCCAATATAACAGGTGGGCACAGAGAAGTGGGGTCATAGATGCAAGAGGTTCATAGGTTTGATTTAATTAATTTTGAAAGTTTAGTCTGTGAGGATTTATTTTCTTTATCTATTAGAAGGAAAGTCAGCTGAGTGGTGAAGTAGGTTGATTTGTCAGAAATTTGATGAGATTTTAAATGCACTGCTTTTTGTGACAGTTGATGAGTAAGACAGCTTGGTATTGTCAAAAATCTTAATTGGGATTTGCCATCATAAGTTTGTATGATACCGATATTAGCCTTATTTTAATTTTTGTCAAATAGGCTTAACACTCACTGATATTATATTTAATTGTACTTTTTTTCTTAAAACCTAATTATCTATTTATATAATTATATATAATCAAATTACCAATGAAAATAGCCTTAAATATTCTACAAACTAAAAATATCCAAGAAGCATGTATTTCAAGAAAAAATAGAAGTTGATTTAATGGACTAAGAATAACAAATCTGTAACATAAGAAAAAAGTAAGGGTAAACTACTTCATTCACTGCAAAACTTGTATTAGAACCATGTCAGTAGATATTTATTAAATATTATTTAGGAATTTCAAAGTCAAAATTGTTTCAACTTGCCTATATGGCTAAAATGTTGCATTATTCACCTGGATATATACTTTCCACAATTTTACTTTATAAACTATTACCTCATGTTTTAACTGTTGATTATTTTTAATGGGGAAATGTTAGGGAGAAAATTATGATTTTTAATTATATGAGAATTTCTAAGAGGTCAGAAAGATTTGTTATCCTGTCTTCATGATACATTTGAATAACATTCTTACATTAAGAAAAATTAGATCTTGTCTACGATGGTAAAATGTCAATTCCTCGGTATAACTCAATTTTAACATTCTTTCAAAAGATTTTCTGATAAATTGATCTTGTCTTAAAATAATAAATATATTTTGGCTACCTATCAAAATTAAATAATAGTAAACCATTTGTGTTTTATTTTGTACTATACGATTTTTTGGAAGAATACCAAAGTGCTATACTAATGAACTAAGTAGATTTCATGAAATCCAGCTCAATAGTAGAAATGAGTAAATAGACCCTTGCAGACACTATGATAAAGATTGGCAAAGACAATCTGGGCAGTAGGGTGGATTCAGAAGGAACAATTGATTGTATAATATGTCTTAAATATAAAAAATAGCATAATAAATAGAATTTAGCTGAGCTAGTGTAAAATTAAGCCACGTTGGGGTAGACAGTAATTTCTAAAATGAGATGAGGTAGTCCTAAAGCCCCTAGGCAGACAAGAAAATAGCTAAATAACACTAATGCATAGGTTGCTAGTCCCACTAAACAGCACAATGCTATCACTCTAGAAGATATTATTAAGAATGTTTCTTATCTTGCATTTGCATTTTAGCATAGCATTTCATATCTCATGATGATTCTAACATAAAAATTGATGTCTCTTCATCAAGCACTAAAACTAAATGTCTGTCCATGGTATCTTCAAACATGGTTTACTTGGTTCCTTCCTTTTTACTAAGAAGTCCAAGGTCTCTGGAAAGAGAAGAAACCATCTAAATACTAAGTGAATAATTTCCATTATAACAGCATTAAGTTATGAACATTAGACGGTGAACTGTCCTCTCATTCTATACTATAAAAGTTAAATCACTTAAACAAAAGACATGAACCTCATACAAGTAATACCCATGGATACTCTTTTATTTTAAAATTGCATATGCATATCACTAGATTAATGAGACTAATTATATACCTTTTCAGTCATCCCGTAGGCTTCCCTTCACATAGGATATAAGAATGAAGCAAGTGCAAGTACAATGAATTGGTCCCTAAGAGGTAAAACAATTCTCTCTCTACTTTGAGAGAATATACTTAGTCTTTCTTTTGAATACACATAAAAATAATGTCTACACTACATGAATGATGTAGGGAACATCTATAAAATGCATCATCTTTCCCCCTCCAGTATGGGAGTGATAAAGAAAAGATTTCTAGGTTGCCATTGTTTTCCCTCAGCCCCATGTGACTTGGTTTGCATTCGACCCTTAAAAAGGCATTTGGTAAGGCCATGCTCCCTGATAACTAACATATTAGGAAGGTATTTTCAACTTAAGGGTTCCCCCTTAAGCATATCATTTCCTTTGGTTGAATGGGTGACACATTCTGAGGGACTATAGATTTTCTTTAAAGTCATGGGAGGAAAAAAAAGATGTTTTTTTTTTTTTTTTTTTTTTTTTTTTTTAAATTTTATTTATTTATGATAGTCACATAGAGAGAGAGAGAGAGAGGCAGAGACACAGGCAGAGGGAGAAGCAGGCTCCATGCACCGGGAGCCCGATGTGGGATTCGATCCCGGGTCTCCAGGATCGCGCCCTGGGCCAAAGGCAGGCGCCAAACCGCTGCGCCACCCAGGGATCCCAAAAGATGTTTTTATTTATTTGTTTTTCATTGCCTAAAGTGTAAAATAAAGCACACTCAAACCGTGTTTAGGTTGATCATGTATTGAGAAAACAAACAAAACAAATCTTCTGTCATGGAATTTAAGAAAAGTCAAATGTACAGAATAATTTTACTGGCATATTTAATCAAGTCCATAATGAATCTTAAAATTTAAACATTAACAGAAGAGACAAATAAGTCTGTTGCATCCAAAAGTGATGTGTCCTAAGTAATCTTGCTCAGAATCCATATGATCCATACTTGTTACTGAAGTAAAAAGATGTCATTCACCAAAGCTGAATCATATATATATATATATATAGTGTATCATACAGCACACATAAAATTTGATTAGAAATATTTGCTGCAGGGCAGCCCGGGTGGCTCAGCGGTTTCATGCCACCTTCAGCCCAGGATCGAGTCCCATGTCGGGCTCCCTGTATGGAGCCTGCTTCTCCCTCTGCCTGTGTCTTTTGCCTCTTTCTCTCTCTCTGTGTGTCTCTCGTGAATAAATAAATAATCTTTAAAAAAAACATGTAGAACATTTCTTTTAAAAAAAGAGAAATATTTGCTACAAGTTCTGTTGTATTTGTATTTATTTGCATTGTGTTTACATATATTTATATACAATGCATATCTATATAGTACTGCTATAGAAGCTGAGGTAAGCACACATAATTTTAACCTCAAGAATAAAGATCAATAGATTGTAACAGTGAAAACAGTCAATGGATGGAAAGAAAGGATGTATAAATACAAATTTTGGTGGCAAAAAGGTAAAGACTATTAATCTTAAAAGGCTACCTAGCTTAAATTTCTTTTCAGGGTTCTTCCCTTCTCTTTGGTGTAATTATTGTTTACCAGACAAATACCATGAAACAAAAGTGAAATGTTGATTTTCAGGAAAATACTCATGTTCAATATTTATATTTATTTATTTCCATCCATGTGCTATGTGGTTAAAATGCGAAAATTAAAGTTTTTTATATTAGAGCTATTAATAGTACTCCTTAATATTAAGTAATATTAAATCAATGGAAGCTGATAATAGGAGACTTTCAGCAGAGCCACTCCACCACAATCTTGTAGCAAATCTCCTCTATTCTGAAGCATGCATACCCATGAACACATGAGCTGCCTCCCTGAGGCATTCAGTGCGTGTGTGTGCGTGCATATACACACACGTACTTTCTCAAAAACATATATCTTCTGGTAGGGTAATTCAATTATAAAATGCCTGGAAAATAAACAGTTGCAAATAAAATGCAGTCTATCAAGCCTCCTAAATCATGGAGATACAGACACTTTTTCGGTAAACTCTCATGGTGAATTTTCAGTCTTACTGACTTTAACAAATTTTCTGATCTTTTATTTAAAATACTTCCCTTGGAATTTCAACCATGTTCTTGATCCAATATCACCTCAACAAGCCTCAACTCTCACCATTCTAAAACATAACCCCCGTTATTAGTTGTTTTTCTTACTTCTTATTCTTTTCACACAGAAGTTGTTACTTCCTGGAAAAATATGTACTTATTTGTTCATTTTATGTTCCCTTTACTGAAATTAGCAAAAGGGACTTTGCGGTCTTAACTGGTATATCCACAGCGTCTAGAAGAATACCTGCAAGAGAGTGCACTATACCTAATAGAGTCTCTGAACATTAGAATTTAACAGCCTTGTGGAGGGACAGGCATATATTCATAAAAATATGTGAAATAAAATGTGATATTCAATAGTGGAATTATGTATAAAATCTAAAGAGCACAGTCAGGGGAACAATACATTATTTCTTAGACAGGTGAAAGGAAGCTTTGAAAATGTCAAGAACTGTGAAATATATCGAGAGCAAATGAGGTGGTAAGAATAAGTAGTTGATTTCTACAGCAAAAGGAAGAAGATCCTATCAGAAGACATAGCTTGAACGAAGTCAGGCATCTATGACAGTGTATGGAAGACAGGAAATAGTGTGTCATGCTAAATGCACAATGGGATGATAAAGTTATTTCAGTCGGCCAACCAGTAGGTTTCATCTTTTCATGAAGAAGTAAGCAATTCTCTTATGTTTTAAGAACTATTACATATATTCATAATATATGGCATATGTACAATTTTATTAAAAATATATGCTATAAGTTATGTAATGAGTAGATTGATACAGATAGATATATAGATATTCAAAACATAACCTGTAAAAGCTATATATTGTTAATCTAGAGCTGCTTCTCATTTGGTTTAATATGTTGGTGTGAGGTCATTAATTCCAATGTCCAAATTATAGTTGTTTCTCATTGTAGATTCATATTATATTTGATATGTTTATATGATTTTAAAGAAGAAAAGATAAAAAGAACTTGTTATTGGATTGATGAAATATCTTCAGTATTACTTTGAATTCTTAAGTCCATATGCAAAGTAACAAGAGACATGCACCGTACTTAAAAAAAAAATCCAACTAGAATGGAATTTACTTACAAATCAAATCCATGTTTAACAATATTTGTATTATGCTTTTGTTACATATATATTATAATTTTAAATATTAAATATGTTAAGTGTTAAATAGAAATTTATTTGTATTAACGTTTAAAATAGGGATCTCTGGGTGGCGCAGTGGTTTGGCACCTGCCTTTGGCCCAGGGCGCGATCCCGGAGACCTGGGATCTAATCCCACATCGGGCTCCCGGTGCATGGAGCCTGCTTCTCCCTCTGCCTGTGTCTCTGCCTGTCTCTCTCTCTCTCTCTTCTGTGACTATCATAAATAAATAAAAATTAAAAAAAATAAAAAAATAAAAAAATAAAATAAAATAAAATCAATCATTATTATAGAAAATATATAATTACATTCATGACTTTAATGTAAACATCAGAATATTTTTTGTCTGATTTTTTTAACAATAGTATGTGTATTTAAGTTAAATGGACAAGACATATGCATAAACTATCACTAGAATACAATCAGTAAGAATTGTCACAATGTGTCAGAAAAGACATCTTTGGTTCATATATTCATGAAAGGCATAAAAGAACTGGATCTTAAAAGATGAGTAGAATTTAACTAGGTGAAGGAATTGTGTACGGGTATTTAGGGTGGAAAAAAATAGCCTGCAGAGAAGAGGTATCAGGTAGTAAAATATGTTAGAAAATAATGCAGACTCACAAGAATAATAGATAATTAAAATAATCAAAATAGAGAGTGCTCACTAAAAACTGCATACATGATGCATAAATAATATGAGTACTCCTCTCTGTATAAAGAATAAAATTACTTTTTATTTTACAATGCATAAGATTTAAGGATTTAAAAAATGCTAGGAGAAAAAAAATGTTCTTTCACCTAACCTACAGTCTTAAGATAAAAGTGATAATTCTGGGGCACCTGGGTGGCTCAGTCAGTTAAGCATCTGCCTTCAGCTCAGGTCATGATCTTGGGGTCCTAGAATCAAGCCCCACATCTGACTCCCTGCTCAGTAAGTAGTCGGCTTCTCCCTCTCCCTCTGCCATTACACCTGCTTGTGCTCTGTCTCTCTCTTTCTCTTAAATAAATAAATAAAACCTTTAAAAAAAAATGATGACTCTGTAGTCCCTTCCTACAGCATCATTGTTTTACACTATTAGAATTTGAATTGAAATATGGGGAAAATCTAAAATTAATATATGTTGCTGGGCTACTTTTCTGAAGCCATAAATTTGAAATGGAAAGAACATAAATTAAGAAAATAAATAGCTTTTGATAATTTTAATTATGTATTGTAGGCAATATTTCATTGTGAAGGATATCCAGCATAAATATTGAAATGTTTAAAAGATAGATTTATTTAATTTTAAATATTGATTATTTTTTTCTAAAAAGAAAATATTGTTAATTATATTTTTCAAATTGATAATATACATTCTCACTGGCTTTATCCACTTATCTTATTAACTTGTGAAGAAATTCAAAGTATAATTATAATGTATTGATCTCATGACCATGTTACCACTTTAATAAAGTGTTCACATACTAACTCACTCCTGGAATACAGGTTTGTCTTGAATATACATGGCCAGCACCATGCTACGAGATAGGAATGAAGTATAGATAACATCAATTTCTGATCTCAGAAGTTCACGTTTTATCTATTAATTATAAAACAATGACAGAGAATTTATAGGATGATGTAGAAACAAGGATGGGAGGAGCAACTGTCTATGCTGAGTCTGGGACAAAAGGAGGATTCACAGTGAAAATTGTTGCTTGAGCTAAGAATTAAAGAGTACTAAACTAATTTGTTGTTGGAAAGAACATTAAGCTGTGCAAAGGCACAGAATTGTAAAATATTTAATCCTTTGGGAGAAACAGTGAATAGGTAAGCATAGCTCAACTACATACTTCTTTAAACATGAGGATTATATAAAAATATATTCAAGAAACTTCTCTCTCATTTCCAGAAGAAAATTTATGCCCACTTAAGTGTTATAGCTAAAGCTATTTGGTAAAGAACCATATAAATTAAATAAACATGTCAATTATTATAACAGTTTTCACAGTGTGTTTTTGGAGTGTGAAAAATAATGATGATTTTCCTAACACAAATCACTAATTAAAGAATTTGGAATAAATAGAAATATAAATCACTAATTAATTAATGATTTTGACATGGAAATTAGTGAAGTTGTATTATTTAAAATGCACACATTTGCATTAGAATTCATTCCATTTTCTGTTTATCCCTCAATAGATTCAAATTTATAACTTATTAAGTCTCTAAATGGATCCTAAGTTATTATTGTTATAAGAATATAATGATTTGATTTTTAAATTTTCAACAATCTGGAGTATAGTTCGCTTTTTCTGGTAATAAAAATTTCCTGAGACTACCAATAATTAACATTTATTACTGAAAATATATTTTGTACAAAAAATTACATCTTGCTATGTAGAAAATATGAAGATTTATAACAAAATATCCCAAAGTATAAGATTCTTTAGTCACAGGTGACCAAGGGACTCAATAGGGAAGATAAGCACAACAGAGGTCAATAGATGGCCTCTAAGCATAAATGCAACCATTACTATCCCAATGAATGGAAAGATTGGTTGCAAGTGTCTATGAAGAGTAGATGAAGGCTTGGGGAATAAAGATAGAGAAAGGAGGGAGAGGACTCTAGAGAGGAGAGTGCATTCTGAGGGGAAGCAAGTAAGGGTGGAGATTAAAACACGTATCTTACTATATGCCGAGAAATAGTTTAAGTTCTTTACATATATTATCTCACTGAGGTGACCAAAAGTCATGGTCAAGCTCCCCCTTGTATTTTCAACCTAAGGTTTTTGTTGTTTTTTTTTTAAGATTTTATTTATTTATTCATGAGAGACAGAGAGAGAGAGGCAGAGACACAGGCAGAGGGAGAAGCAGGTTCCCTGTGGGGAGCCCAATGGGACTCCCTGAGCCAAAGGCTACTACTACTAACTACTGAGCCATCCAGGCATCCCTCAACCTAAGGTTTCATGGAGATCTCTATAGTGTGATAACTATAGTACATACAGCAGCATTTTCAAGCAAATGTGATTACATTAGAACAGAGCCAAACACACACACACACACACACACACACCATGGAATGATTATCAAGATCAAAATATGTATAAATCTGTATAGATAGTTTTTATTATTTTTTTATTGAACTTGTCATTTTGTTCATGCATCATTTTCCTGACTTCACTGGATTGTGTATCTGTTTCCCTTGAATCTCACTGAGCTTCCTTAAAATAATCATTTTGTATTCATTTTCGAGTGTCTCATAAATCTCCATTGGGTGGTGTCTTTTTTTTATCTGCTTTTTCTTTGTTTGTTTGCTTTTTCATGTATCTTTCGGCTTGGTGTTGTTTCTGCATATTTGAGGGAACAGTCAACTCTTCCTGACTGTTCAGACTGGCTTCAATGAGGAAAGATTTTCACCGGAAGGTGGTTATGAAGGTGTTGGCTGAGTGGTATGTAGCATTTTTGGATCCTGGGAAGGCAAATTAGTGTAGTCTCCACGAAACTCCATCAGCTTAGGCCAGTGTTAATGACAATCATGAAGGGTCTTCTTTGACCAAGACTTTGGAGGTTCTGTGGGTGGCAGTGGCAGGTAGGGTTACGGTAGTTCTCAGAGGTGACAGCTGCAGGAGTCTTCCAATTCTCCTTTCTTGCCTGTTGGAGGATGTTCTGACCAAGGACATTGAGACCAGGTCCCGCCCCCTGAAAAGGAGTGGTCCCAGCGGGGTCCTGGGACCAGGCACATACAGAACTACCTCAGTGCCTGGATCCTAAGGCACAGATGAACTTGTTGCAGTGGTGGTGTTGGTTTCTGAGGTACAGGAGTGTGCAGGAGTCTTGGTCTCTGGTACTCACTGTGGTGACACAGATCACAGGGTGCTGAGAGGAGCTGTGGCAGTGGCACAGGCCCTGGGTGGCAGCTTGGGTCAGGGGAGTGAGGGGCAGTGTACAGCAGCAGCATGCTCTGGGGATGGGGGGTCAACATTCTGACTCCAGCCCTGGTGGGCCAGTTGCAGAACAGCAGCAGCAGCTCAGGCACAGTGATAACAAGTGAAAGTTGCAATTTAGAACCCCAGAGATAAGGCACAGAGCTGCATGGGCACAACCTGGTGATGGTGAGTAGTCAAAGCCACAACATAGGGCCTGGGGTGGTAAAGAACACAGGTACGGTGGGACAGAGTTACAATTTAGAACCATGGTGGTGAGTCACAGAGCTGCAGCAGTACAGTCATGGTGATGGTCGGTCAAAGCCTGAGCTTGGCATCTAGAAGGCAGAACGAAGAGAAATAGAAGTACTTCCCCAGTAATAGTGAATCAAAGCCTTGACTGAGAATCCTGGAGGTGGGGTGCAGAGCAGCAGCAGCTCTGGTCCCATAGATGGGAAGGCACTGTGGTGTTCCAGTCTTGGATAGCAGGGCACAGCACTGAGTGGGGCCCCGGGAACAGGTCTCACTGCAGAGACAGTTCCTGCACCAGAGAGAAAATGCAGACAGTCTTGTCGGTGAAGACTGTGGGAGTCTTCAGTAGCAAAGGCTGCAAATAACCATGGCATTGAGGCTCTCTGGGGTTTTCCTGCTCTGCTTTTCCACATGGGATAAAATCCTTCCGGGGATCTCTCTTAATGTTGAGCTGCTCTGGACTAGCAATTTTGTGATGGATGCAAAATGCTTCCTATACTTATCTTTGTGGTCATTCTCAGTTTTTGAACTCCACAGGGTTTCTGCTGTTCCTTCATTATAGTCCAGAGCTTTCCCAGAGCTATTGTCATCAGTTTGTGGTTGTTTATTTACTATTTTTATTGTGTTTGTGCACGAGAACAGCACTGGGACTTCCTAGCCTTCCACCTTGCTGACATCATCTTCTATTTACAACTTGTTGATGTGAAAACCTCTTCTATCAAAACTTACAATCTACTTTAAGGACTAAAACATATACAATATACAGAAAAAAAATCTCTGAATAGTTTATATGGGTGATAATTAATAGCATATTGCAAAAGAAGATACATTTTGGGTGGTGCATAATTCATCCGATTCCCTCACTGTTGTATTATTTTCCCCCCTTTTAGGAAAATGTATACTTCAATGTATATGTACATTTTGCAATACACACATACAAACACACACACAAACACACACATTCAATCTGACAACTAAAACATTTTTTAATTTATTTATTAGCATATAATGTTCTTCCCACAGCTCTTATGGGTTTCAAGTCACCAAGAAGTTAAAGTTATCAAGAAAATGAAGACAAAAATGTAAAGAAAAAGACAATAATAATGAGTAATGCAAGTACTGGGGCTATTGAGTTATGCTAATATTATAAACTAAAATATTCCAAAAAAGCAAGCCTCTGAGTTATAGGGTACAAAAAAAGTGATAAACTATTGGGAAGATCAAAGATTGTCATCACTGGTGTAGATGGCTTATGAGAAGCGGCTGGAGATCAAATTAAGAGAAACTTTTGAGGGTGCCTGGTTGGTCAGTTGGTTAAATGTCTGCTATTGGCTAAGGTCATGATCCAGGGTCCTGGGATTGAGCCCTCTATCAGGCTCCCTGCTCAGCGGGGAGTCTGCTTCTCCTTCTGCCCCTCTCTCTGCTCATGCTCTCTTCTCTCCTCTCACATGTTCTCCCTCTCTCTCAAATAAATAAATAAAATCTTTACAAAGGGAGAGACAGAAATTGTGGAGAACTGCTCTCACCTCTACATCTACCCAACCCCAAATGACTCTAAATTCCCTTTCCAAATCCAAATGTAATAGCAATAATAATTATTATAAATGGTTTGAATTCACATTTTAAAACTCTGATGGGTCAAAAAACTAGATCTAGCAATATGTTATCCTCAAGAAGCACTTAAAAGTACAAAAGCATATATGTACAAATATATTTATATACATATAATTCCAAATATATATATATATTTGTATACAAATATACATATACATAAGTACGAAAGAGAAGATATTTGATGCAGTATGCCATACTAAAATCTAAGATGAAATGCATGTAATAAATATAGCAAATATAAGAGCATAAGGGAAAATATATAGTCTTAATAGGAACCATAAAATGAGAGGATATAACCATCATCAATGTATATTTACCTAATAACAGACTTAACACTAAATTAATTATATAAAATGTGTGTGTGTGTGTATATATATATGCATAGTTACACACACATACATACACACACATAGATAGATCAAGTGGTGTTGCATTTTTTAACAATCTCCCAGAAACTGAAAATTGAAGCAAAGAATAATCTGTATTATGAGTTCTATGGAGAATCAGCTTGAGCAAATATATGGATAAAGAACCGTATACTCAATTAACAAAAATAACATTATTTTAAAGCACATATGTAATATTTACAAAAACTGAAACATATTAAGTTGTAAAGGAAGTTTCATAGAAACCAACGGGACAGAGGGAAGGGTTCAGGATGGCAACCTAAGATGACTCTGAACTTACTTCCTTGCACTGACCCCAAAAATTTACTCTTACATATGGAGTAATTTCCCCCTGAAAACAGCTGAGAACTAGATTAACAGCACCTCCTCAACAAAAGACAAAAGAGACAAATCGAGAAGAGTAGGAGAAGCAAGGACCTCATTCTGGGACTCCCTCCTAGATGAGGTGACCCCACAATCAGGAGGGATCCAAAAGAATATGGACCTCTTCCTTGAGAAGTAAAGGGATTGTGCCTCACATCAGGCATCTTGATCCTAAAGGAGACGGACAGAAATACAAACCCCCAAAATGTCTTGTTTTCAAAATCAACAGAGATTAAGACCAGGAGAATCAAAGAACTATAGAGAATAAAGATCCCACTTTTTTTAAAGATTTTATTCTTTTTTTAAGATTTTTATTTATTTATTCATGAGAGACAGAGAGAGAGAGAAAGAGAGAAAGAGAGAGAGAGGCAGAGACACAGGCAGAGGGAGAAGCAGGCTCCATGCAGGGAGCCCAATGTGGGACTCGATCCCCGGTCTCCAGGATCACGACCTGGGCTGAAGGTAGCACTAAACTGCAGAGCCACCCAGGCTGCCAACGACTTATTAATTTTAAAGTGGCTGCTGGAGAGGCAGGAAACTGCAGGAAACTTTTCTGGGGATGGAAGCATTGGTAGATACCACTTTTGCAATCTCATGCTAACTTGCTGGTGATAGAGTCACAACCATCATTTTTGGTGACTTCCCTCTAGCCTGCTAGTACATAGAAACTAGGATCTGCCCACCCCATTTCACACCCATCCTGTGCACCACATAAACCACAACAGAGCAGGATAAGTACCTGAATACTGCCCAACTTACACAGAGACAGATACAATCAGCATGAATGAGTGTCCTGAGACTTGTCTTCCTTGCTCAGCAGCTTGGACACAAACTGATAAGGAGTTCAAAGTGATGGTCTTTATGATCTCAGGAGAAAAATGAATGAACACAGAGAATACTACAAAGAAGAGACAGAAAATATTAAGAAGTACCAAACAAATTCAACTGAACTGAAAAATGCACTAGAGGAATTTAACAATAGAATGGATGAAACAGAAGCATGACTCAGTAAGCAGTAAGACAGAACAATGGAAAACACCCAGACAGAGCAGCAAAATTTAAAAAGAATTAAAAGAAATAAGGAAATATTTAGGGACCTCTGGGACAACATCAAGCAGAGTAACATTTACATTATGGGGTCCCAGAAGAAGAGAAGGAGAAAAAGTCAGAAAAAAATATTTGAAGAAGTAATGGCTGAAAACTCCTCTAATTTAGGGAAGGAAATTGCCAGTTCTAGGAAGACAGGAGAGTTATAAATAAGATGAACCCAAAGAGAAAAATCAGGAGACATTGTATTTTAAATGGTAAAATTTAAGAACAATAAAAAGAATCTTATAAGTTGTAAGAGAAAAGCAATATATTGTGTACAAAGGAAACCCTCTAAGGCTATCAGCAGATTTTTGAGCATAAATTTTGTAAGTTGAAAGGGAGTCATATGATGTCTTCAAAGTGCTGAAATAAAAAAAAAAATATATATATATATGCCATCAAAAAGTATACCCAGAAAGGTTATCACTCAGAATTGAAGAAGTGGTTAAGAATTTTCCAAATAAGCAAAAGCTAAAGGAGTTCATTATCATTAAACTGGTTTTACAAGAAATATTGAAGGGACCACTCTAAGCTAAAAAAGAAAAAGTACTAGTTAATTAAGAAAATGTATGAAATTAAAAAACTCATGAGAAAAGGTAAATAAATAACAATGACAGTAGATAAACCACTTACAGAGCAAGAATAAAGAGTAAAAGACAAAAGTTGCAAAATTAATTAAAAATGCAGTGATTAGTTAAGAGAGTGATGCTTGGGTGGCTCAGTTTGTTAAGCTTCTGCTTTTGGCTCAGGTAATGATCTCAGAGGAGCATCCTGAAATCAACCCTGAGTTGGGCTCCCTGCTCAGTGGGGAGTCTGCTTCTCCCTCTCTCTCTGTCCCTTCTCGCTGCTTGCACTCTCTCACTCTCTCACTCTCTCAAATAAATAAAATATTTTAAAAATGCAGTAATTAGTTAAGGGATATATAAAATAAAAAGATGTAACATGTCATCAAAAATATAAAATGGGAGGTAAAAATATAAAGCTTTGGAATGGGTTCAAAATTAACTCACTACCAACTTAAAAGAGACTGTTATATACATAAGATATTATATGTATACCTCATGGTAACCACACACACAAAAACTTCTAGTAAATACCCAAAAGAAAAAGAGAAAGGATTCTAAACATTTCTCTGAAGGAAACAATCAAACTACAAGGGAAGAGAGAAAGAAAAGAGAGGAACAGAGAGGAACTACAAAAACAGCCAAAAAACAAAATGACAAAAGTACATACGTATCAAGAATTACTTTAAATGTAAATCGACTAAATTCTCCAATCAAAAGACATATAGGGTGGCAAATGAAAAATAAAACAAACAAACAAAAAACAAAACCCAAGGCACATCTCTATACTTCTTACAGGAGATTAACTTCAAAAGTGAGGACATACACAGTCTGAAAGTGATGGGCTAGAAAACTTATTCCACACAAATGGAAACAAAAAGAAAGCTGGTGCATTTATATTCATATAAGAAAAAATCGACTTTAAAACAAAACTGTGGGCAGCCTTGGTGGTGCAGTGGTTTAGTGCCGCCTACAGCTCAGGGTGTGATCCTGGAGGCCCAGGATGGAATCCCACGTCAGGCTCCCTGCATGGAGCCTGCTTCTCCCTCTGCCTGTATCTCTGCCTCTCTCTCTCTCTCTGAATAAATAAATAAATAAATAAATAAATAAATAAATAAATCTTTAAAAATAAATAAATAAAAATAAATAAATAAATAAATAAATAAATAAATAAAACAAAACTGTAATAAAATAAAAAGAATTACCTAATGATAAGTACCTAATGATAAAGTGATAAAGTCAATCCAGTAGGAAGGGGTAAATGACAGCAATATAATAATAATAATAATAATAATAATAATAATAATAATAATAAGGTACTTTAACCTTCAATTTACATCAATAGATTGTTTGACAGCAAATCAGTAAAGAAACATTAGTTTTAAATGATCCATTAGACCAGATAGACTTAATAGATATACACAGAACATTCCAACCAAAATAGAAGAATACATATCTTCTTCAAATGCACAAGGAACATTATCCAGGAGAGATCACATGCTAAGCTATAAAACAAGTCTCAATAAATTTAAAAAGTCTGAAATCATGTCAAGTATCTTTTCCAACCACAAGAGTATGAAAATAAAAATCAATTATAAAAATAAAACTGGAAAAAAAACACTAATACATGGAAACCAAAAAAATATGCTATTAAACAATGGATCAATAAATAAATCAAGGAGAAAATTTTAAAATACTTTAAATAAATCAAATTGAAAATACAATAGTCTAAAATCCTTGGGACACAGCAAAAGCAGTTCTAAGAGGGAGTTCTATACAAGAAAATCTCAAACAAACATTCTAACTTTACATTTAAAGGAACTACTTAAAGGAGAAAAAATGAAGCCCAAAGATATTAGAAAAAGGAAAACAATACAGATCCCAGTCGATAAATATGAACTACAGACCAAAAAAACAACAGAAAAGATCAGTGAAACTAAGAACTGATTCTTTCAAAAGAGAACCAAAATCAACAGATGTTTAAACAGATTCATCAAGAAAAAAAGAGAAATTCCAAATGAATAAAATCAGAAGTGAAAGAGAAGAAATTACAACCAATAAAAGAGAAATACAAAGAATTACACAAGAATAGTATAACAATTATATGCCAACAAATAATCTAGAATAAATGGATAAATTCTTAGAAACCTGTAATCTTCCAAGACTGAATCATGAAGAAATTGAAAATATAAATTATTTACAATGAAACTGAATCAGAAAAAAAAAAAAAAAAAGCTTTCAACAAATATCCAGGTCCAGATGACTTCACAGGTGAGTGTACCAAACACTTAATACCTCTATCCTCCTTAAACTATTCAAAAAAATTGAAGAAGGAGTACTTCCAACTCATTTTATGAAGCCAAAATACCATGATATACAAACAGATGATATTACAATAAAATAAAATTATGGGCCAACATCTCTGATGAAAAAATATGCAAAAACCCTCAAAAAAATTAGAAAATATAATTCAACTATATACTAAAAGGATCATACACCTTGTCCAAGACCCAAGTAGAACTCATTCCAGGAATGCAAGGATTGTTTAACATCCACATATCAACAACGTGATACACCACATTAGCAAAAGGAAGGATAAAAATCATACGATCATCTCAATATATGCAGATAAAGCATTTGACAAAATTCAACCTCCATTTTTGAATAAACTCTCAGTGAAGTTGATAATGAGGAAACCTATCTCAACATAATAAAGGCCAAATAGAAAAAGCCCACAGCTAACATCATAGTTATTGAAAAGCTAAAAGTTTTTAGCTCAAAGATCAAGAACAAGACAAGGAATCCCACTCTTGTCACTTTTATTCAACATATTTTGGAATTTCCAGCCACGGCAATCAGGCAGGAGAAAGAAGTAAAAGTCATCCAAATTTTAAGAAAGAAGTGAAAGTTTCATTATTTGCACATCACATGATGCTATATAAAGAAAACCCAAAGACTCTACCAAAAAACTACAAGAATTAGTAAATAAATTCAGTTAAATTCAATTAATAAATAAATTGCAGAATATGAAACAATATAAAACAATCTGTTGCATGTCTATACACTAATGAACTATCAGAAAGGGGAATTAAGAAAACAATTCTACTTACAATTGCATCAAAAATAACAAAATGCCTAGGAATAATTTTAAGCAAGGAGGTGAAAGACTTGTACACCGAAAACTATGAGACATTGATGAAAGTAATTGATGACAACAAAAATAAATGGAAAGATATACTGTACTCATGAATTGCAAGTATTAATATAATAAAAGTGTCTACTACATGAGAAATAAAGCAGTCTTGAGAAAGATGAACAAAGCTGGAGGTATCATGCTCCCTGATTTCAAACTATACTACATAGCTATAATAATCAAAATGGAATGATATTAGCACAAAAACAACACATAGATCAACAGAACAGAATAGAGACTCAAGAAATAAACTGCTTTTATGGTCAATTAATTTATGACAAAGGAGTCAAGAGAATACAATGGAGAAAGACAGTCTCTTTAATAAATGGTGTTGAGAAACCTAGATAGCTAAAAGCAAAAGAATGAAGCTGGATCACTTTCTTAAACATATAATAAAATAAATACAAAATGGATTAAAGAGTTGTAATACTTGGAGCCTTAAAACTCTCAGAAGAAAACATAGGCAATAAGCTTTTTGACCAGTTTTAACAATATTTTTTTGGATATCCCTTCTCAGTCCAGTAAAAATAAACTACTGGGACTATATCAAACTAAAAGCTTTTTTTTTTTTTTTAAACTAAAGGCTTTTGTACAGCAAATGAAACCATCAACCAAATGAAAGCAACTTATTAAATGGGAGAAGATACTTGAAAATGATATATTTAATAGGGAGTTGATATCCAAAATATATAAAGAACTCACACAAATCAATAACAACAACAACAGACAAATAACATGATTAAAAAATGGGTTATGTATCTAAATAGTCATTTTTCCAAAGAAGACATACATATGTCCAACAGACATGTGAAAAGAGGCTCAACACACTAATCATCAGAGATATGAAAATCAAACTATAATGAGATATCACATCACACTTGTCAGAATGGCTTTCTAAAAAAGATAAGAAATAACAAATGTTAGTAAGGATGTGGAGAAAAGGGAAGACTGGTGTTCTGCTGATGGGAATATTAAACTGTTGCAGCCACTACAGAAAGCAGTATGGAAATTCCTCAAAAAAATAAAAATAGAACTACCATATAATTCAGTAATTATACTTCTGAGTATTTATCCAAAGAAAACAAAGATATTAATTCAAAAAGATATGTGTGCCCAAATGTTCACTGCAGCATTATTTATAATAGCCAAGATATGGAAGCAACCTAAGCATCTGTCAATAGATGAGTGGATAAAGAAGATGTTATATACATACACACAGTGGAATAGTACTCAGCCATAAAAGAATGAACTCTTTCCATTTGCAGCAACAACGGCCTAGAGGATCTTATGCTAAACGAAATAAGTTAGAGAAAGATAAATAATGTATGATTTCACTTATATGTGGAATCTAAAAACAAAAGTTCTGTTGTTCTAAAAACAAAACAATAATTAAAAAAAAAAAAAAACAGATTCATAGATGCAGAGAACAAACTGGTGGTTGCCAGAAGGGAGAGAGGGATGGGCAAAATAGGTAAAATGATTAAAAGGTAGAAACTTCCAGTTATAGAAGAAATGTCATAGAAGTGTAATTAATTACAGCATAGATAATATACTTAATAATGTAGTAACTTTGTATAGTGACAGTAGAACTATCAAGTTGATCATTTCATAATATATAAAAATATTAAATCTCTACGTTGTACACCTGAAACTAATATTGTATGTTAATAATAGATTCAATAGCAAAGATGATAAAAATAGTATAAAACAGGAAAATTATACATATAATTTATCAGATAATATTTGGCAATAGTAAAATAATATAACAAAGTGGCCAAAATTAGTACCCATAGCTAGAATATAAATATTAGATTACCAAGTAATCCTCTGATTAACAAGAAAACCATACAGTAATTCTGAAATATTTAGACAGAAGCAAGAGAAAGCACTGCATGACAAAAGTCATGGAGCTCTGGAAAATAATATTTGTGGGAAATTTACAGCTTTAATTATCAGGAAACAGGAAAGGTTATAAAATACAAACTATGAATTCAACTCCAGAGGTTAAAAGATAGTAACAACATAAACAGAAAAAAAAAAAAACAACAAATAAATAGACATCAAGGGAACAGAGATAAAAATAAATGAAGAGTAGAAATATAATTTCTTTTTTTTAAAGATTTATTTATTTATTCATGAGAGACACAAAGAGAGAGGCAGAGACATAGGCGGAGGGAAAAGCAGGCTCCATGCAGCGAGCCCGATGTGGGATCAATCCCAGATCCCGGAATCATGGCCTGAGCTGAAGGCAGACGCTCAACCACTGAGCCACCCAGACGTCCCTAGAAATATAGTTTCAATTAATATTTTCTTTTTAAGATTAATAAGATTTCCTGACAAACTTTTCCCAAGACTGAATTAAAAATAAAAAGTAGAATGTTAGAGTAAACAAAATGTGGTATGTAAAAAATTGGAAATACAGACAGCAGTGATTTAATGTAAAAGGCAAACACAGTATTCTAATAATCTTAGATGTAAATGATACAATTCTGAAAAAAATAAAAATCAAAAATGGCACAAGAAGAATAAGAAAACTTACATAGGTAAGTAAAATTTAAAAACAAAACCAAAAATGCCTGAAATGGCCATGAAAAATCTCTTTCCAAATACCCAGACTCCAAAATCTTTGTAGATAAATTCTACTAGACATTCAGGAAATAAATGTTTTGTATATCAGGAAATTTTTCTTTAAAATAATCTAAAATTATAAAAGATACACTGCCGTTTCTGTAAGACTAGAGCAATCAAATAGGAATAATCCCCTGCAAACCATATATGATCAAAGCTTAGAAATTCTCATAAGTTCCATAAGGAGTAGGAGTGGGGAGGATGACTGTCACAACATTGTTTGTGTAAGATATTAGTGGCAATTGATGTGGTAATCACTAGAAAAATTGCTTTGTAAATAACAGAGACTCAACAATTAGAAGCAATAAATAACAAGGGAAATTAAAAAAAAAAAGCAAAGTATTGAGTGGAAAAATTAACGCAGTGAGAAAAAATTAATGCTATTTATGTGAATTCAAAGCACAAAAGCACAAGAAAATACATCTTTATAGGAATATATGCCAAAAAATCAGTCATCAAATGAATAAAATGGCTGACAATAAGAGAAAGAGTTAAGTAGAGAATGGGAATGAAAAGGAATAGAGAAAAGGACAGAATGTTGGATGATGATAGATACATACACACATACATGTCTAAGTAGATAAAGATAAAACAGATGATTCATTTCACAAGATGATGATAACAGGCACTTAAAGAATGTGCCTCAATTGTCTTGTATGGAATTCAAATAGGAATGTTACATACATATAAATTTTTGTCTAAATAATTTCTTTGGCATACAAGAGGAAGGGCAGCTTCCAAATTCATTCTTGAGACCAGTATCACCCTGTTACCAAAATCAGGTAAAGATACCATCAAAAAGGGAACCACAGACCAGTATCTCTCATGAATATAGATACAAAAATCCTCAACAAAATATTAGCAAACCAAATCCAACAATATGTTTAAAACATCATGCACTTCGATCAAGTGATACATGGCACCAATAAAAGATAAAACCACATGATCATTTCAGTAGATACAGAAAAAGCATTTGACAAAAGTACAACATTCATTAATGTTAAAGCCCTCTGCAAAGTAGGTCTGGAGGGAATATACTTCAACATGATAATAAAGACTTTATATGAAAAACCCATAGCCGACATCATACTCAATGGTGAAAAACTGTGAGCATTTCCCCTAAGGTCAGGAACAAGACAAGGATGTCCACTCTCACCATTTTTATTCCACATAGTACTGGAAGTCCCAGCCACCACAGTTAGACAACATAAAGAAAAAAAAAAAAAAAAAGGCATCTAAATTGGCAAGGGAGAAGTAAAACTCTCATTATTTGCAGATAATATGATACTGTATTATAGGAAACCCTAAAGACTCCACTGAAAAAGTACTAGAACTGATAAATGAATTCAGTAAAGCCAGTCAGTCAGAGAAAGACAAATACCACATCTTACTCATATGTGGAATTTAATAAAGAAAACAAAGAATCAAAGGAATAGAAAAGAGAAAGAAAGAGACAGGCCAAGAAACAGACTCTTAATTATGGAGAACCAACTAATGGTTAGCAGAGGGGAGGTTGATGGGGCATTGGGGGAAATAGGGTATGGGGAGTACACTTATGGTGATGAAAAAAATGATATAAACAAACAAATTAACTTTTGAGGCACATGGAGGCAAAACAAGAATGTATGGTTTCTAGCCTGAGCTCTAGTGGGGGAAATACAATTTCCTTAGTATTTGTAACCACTGGAATGCCCTCACAAGGATTTAGAGTGCAAATTTATGCACTGCTATGATCATAAAAATTCAAGCAACAAAATGTTTCTACTTTGATAGTGTCTTAAGACCCTTTACAGCAGAGAAGTTTTCATCTCTGGAAATTTGTGCCTTTGGCTGATGCTTCGCAAGGTGCCCAGAGACAGAAATGAGCAAAACAAAATCACAGAATCCAAACTTGTAAAATACATGTGGGGGCACCTGGGTGGCTCAGTCAGTTGAACATCTGATTCTTGGTTTTGGCTCAGGTCACGATCTCAGGGTCATGAGATTAAGCCCCGTGTAGGAGCTCCACGCTCAGCAGGGAATATGCTTAAGATTCTCTCCCTCCTCACTCTCCTTCCGCCCCTCCCTCTACTCACACTTGCACCCTCTCCCCCTCAAATAAATTAAAAAAAAAAAATCTTTAAAAAGAGATTGAATGTGAATGTCAGTAGAAATAACAATAGAGTCACTGTGCTGTCCCAAATTTCAAACACTGGGATTACTGGATATAGAAGATAAATTGAGGAGATTAAAAATATTTAGGCAGTTGTAGAGAACTGTGAATACATAAGAAAGGTAAGGGACCCTTTCACATACTTTTTTAAAACAAACAGGATAGTTCATTGTAACCTAACCAGTTAACAAGTTGACCAGCACCAAGCTGATGTCTCTTCTTGGAGAACTGGGAGACAAATCTGAAGAGGTCCGTCAAAGAAACTGGAATCAATGCAGATGATTTTCACTAGATGATTAGAAACATTATTGCTTGAGAAAATTGGCAACATTCCTAAAGTCGTTTGTCAATATCAGCTACACTTGAATATGCAGATATCCAATGAGATAACAAATCCACTTTTGATAATGTATCCCAGAATAATTTCTGCATATTTGCACTTATCAAAATGTCTAAAAATGATCCTAGCATCACTGTTCGTAATAATAAAAATGTGAAATGAACTATCCTTCATATGGTGAATGGGACATATTTATAAGTGAATCATTAATTAGAGAGGAAATAAATTGAAGCTATAGAAATCACTATGAATAAATAAAATATTACAATAATATAAAATTTTATAACATGCAAACTCACTATATTGTCAAAACATCCATATATATTAAACTTATAAAGCATACTGTAAGAGTACTTAACAAAATCAAGAAAACATTTTCTTTCAAAGAGGTAGTCACGTAAAGAACATGATTGAGGAGAGGTACGGAGGAACTTAAACAATATTGTCAGTGTCTTATTTCTTACTTTGGTGTTGGATTCGGAGGGTTTTATTAAATTATTTTATACATCATCATACATCAGAAATATTTTCTAATAAATTAAAGAGAAAGAAAATTTGCCTAAGTGACAGATTCCAATAAACTAATAAAAAAATTAATTTGCCTAAAAAAATAAAAATAAAAAAATAAAAAAATAATTAATTTGCCTAAAACATCTGTTGTTAATTTCATTATCCTAGAGAAAAATATATTGATACATGCAGACATATGATATTGTGTGACTGCACAGGCTTATGATTTAAACTGATGCTTAAAAAAGACCTGTGTACAGCAGGTTGTAAATAGGTCCTGAGGGGACAAAACAACCCAGCTGGGGTGTGTGGCCCACCTGCCTGATTAGCACTGTGGCTGAAAGGAGCTGACAAGCAGCTTCTATTTTTATCTAATCTTTAAATTCCAGGAACCTCATTTCACTAAATCATAGCTTTCTAGTAGGATTGCAAAAGCTTTCCCTCTGCTTATTCCTTTTTAATCTAGATTTCTCTCAAGAGCTCTACTCATAGATGGTTACTATCCTGATAAACTCTTCATCTGCTCTGCCACTAGGTCACTGGGGAAAAAACAAAAACAACCGAGATAAAATGAAAGCAAAAGGGTAAGAGTAATTTGATAATTATTCATACTGGTAAACACTAATTTTAAGATTTAAAAATTTATGGTTTTCTATTATTGTTAATGTTTTTGCATTGTGCATAATGTAGACCAACACACAAAGTTAAATATATTTATGACTACTTGGGACTCTTTTGCTTAAAGAGACAATAAAAATTTATGCACAAGTTTATTAAACATTCCTATAATTGGTCTTTTAAAGTTAACTTTAATTTCTCACTATATTTAATATATTTTTAAAAGATATAATGCTGGGGTATTGGCAATGACAAGGTATTATACCACGAATACATTCTTAAATAGTATAATATAGCATAAGAAAATTTTAGTATTTTATCAACTGCACATGTGCACATTTCTAATTGATTTCATTCATGGTTATAGATTAGATTAAATGTATATTTACAATGATTGTGAGTATGGGTGTAAGTAGTAAGACATATGAGGGTGAGGGTACTGATAGATGAAGAACCCATATGATTTGCTCTTTGATTTGACATCAGTGATGGGGAGCCAAACTCATTTTCCAAGAATTGGAGACAAAGCTAGATTAGAAATGTGTGGAAATTTCATATAAATTATTGGCTTTAAAAGAAAGCAAGGATATCAAATGACAGGAAAATAGATCAGATCTTTATGTCAATTTTCCAAATGTGAGAATAAATCTGATCAACTTTAGATTTCAAATTGTTATCTATTCAATTAGAAATTTTTTTTTATGTTGACATACAATTTAGAGTGGACATCCCAAATTTAGAGTTAGATTTCTAAACTAATACAAGGAGGATATACTACTTGCTTTGTGTCAAAAAGTAAAGTCAAAGACTGTGTGGTATATTCACACTACGCACTCCGTTAAGAAGAAAAAAACAAATCAGTGAGTTCAAAGGCTTTCAATGATATAATTTATTACTGCATTCAAAAGCAATGGCATAATTGTGTTGGAAAGCAGGTTCACTAACTATTAGTTCTTTTAGCAGGCGTGGTTCAACCCATTTTAAATTTAAGAAAAGATAATATTTCAAAATACTTGAAATCCCTTTCAAATAGCATAGAAATCTCATAACATTTAAGCTTATTAGTCAGAGGCCTACACGTATATCTTTTAAGTAATAGTCAAATTTCTAAAAGTCTGAGAAAGTATCAGAAGTTTGAGACAATCTAAAACTATTGGATATTTAAATCCCAAAAGGTTTTGAGTGGCTAATATTGTGATACAACAGGAGTGAAAAAAGAGAAAAATCCAGGAGTCATGTAATATTTCATATGTATTAATAGTAAAAAATTTTCTGTTTGCAAGATTGAAATATTCGTTATAGAACATTAGGTATATAAGTCATATATTCTTATATATCAGTGCTGTGGTTGTGTTAAAACATTCGGATTTTAGATTTATTAGATTTATCAATTAAGTTGCAATAAATTAAATTGTGTTAGGCTCAAAGCTCTAAATTATGGCCTCATCTAGGAAATTGAAAGGGAAATTGAAATCAAATAATATTAATTATTATTTATCTGGTCTATTAAGTGTCATCAGCATTTTCAAGTACAATGTGGAACCACATTCTGTTTCAAATTACTGTAATATCATACTAGCCCACCATGTCAGTGCACAAGCAATCACAAAGGTCAAGAAGAGTCAAGAGTCACAGTGGAATGAGAATGCTAATAGTTTATAAATAGCATAATCTATAACTCAGACAAATAAACAATTACGTCCATAAACATAAGGAAAACCAACATTTAAGTGGACTGTAGAGAAAGATGGGCTGCAAAAAAGATCAAGGTTAAGAGATCAGAACCATGCACAGATGCCTGACTTCTGGATGAAGGTCACAGGTCTGGAAAAAGTTTCAAATTTCTCAAATTTTAGTGGGTATAAGAATCACTGGGGAACTTGTTAAACTGCAGACTTTTTTGAATTCCACTTTAAGAGAAGTGAATTGATTCAGCATCCTTCGTCTAAAATACTTTTAAAATATAGTCCTCATAGGGGCCATTTCTTATCGTTTCTTTCAAGATTATATTGGAAATGTAGAATAAAGACACAACACAACTGAATGTTACAATCAGTTGGCTTGTTTATTTGGGATTAGATTAATTCCTTATTTTCAGCTCTGCTATTTTTTTCTCCTCCCTAAATATCTTTCATTCCATAACTTTCTTAAAAATTCAGCTGAAATTTTTGGTTAGAAATAATAGTGGATTCATGTTAGATTTATACTCAAATCTGTGGGTAAATTGGTAAAACTATACATATCACAGGATACGAGAGGCTCTATAATTTCACAGTATCTTCTTTGAGTTTTGGAATAGTGATTGGATTTCTCAAATATAATTTCCTTGCGTTAAGGGATTATGCAATTTCCTTGCGTAATTTAATTGCGTTCCTTTATCGCTTTTCTATTTATGTTGACATGTACTCTAATTTGAATTTTGTCCCTCAAAAAGGGATATGGGAAGTTCTAAATCCTAGTGCCACACAATGTGACCTTAACTGGAGATAGAGTTTACAGAGATAAATAGGTTAAAACGGAGTCATTAGGGTAGGCCTAATCCAATATTACTGCTGTTCTGGAAAATTTGGGCAGGGAGAGACATGTACAGAAGGAATTTGGTATGAAGATACAGAGAGAAGACAATTTACAAGGAATACCAAAGGTTGCCAGCAAACCTCCAGAGAAAGGACTGAAGAGATTATCCTTCAGGGTCTCAGATCTCTAGACTCCAGAACTGCTGGACAGTACATTTCTGTTGTTCTCAGCCACAAAGTTTATGAGATTTTTTATAGCTGTCTTAGCTTATGATCACTTTTCTTAAGTGGAACATGAGTCTATTTGAGTGACCTCTGTTGATTGGGACCAATAAATTGCTATGTAAAAAGCTAACACTTCTTCTGACATAAATATTATTGAGACCACACTCCCCTTTTAATTCCTCATTAACTATCGGTTTATGTTTATCTAGGAAACACTTAAAATTCCACGTATGCTTCTGGATCGACATAATTTTTCTATGACTGAACTAGGTCTTGACTTTTCTGAACTAGGCCAATTTTTGAAGATTGGAGCAACATTTTTCCACTTCTAAACATCTACTACACATGAGTTTATATGCTTTGACGGTTTTGAGTTGTTATTTTTCTCGCCTGTTTTTTTTTTTTTCTGTTTGTTTCGTTTTGTTTCTTTGCTGGAAGTAAAATGGAGGGTTCTGGTTCAAGATAAAAGGGAAGAAGATGCCACGACCAAAAAAGCAGGAAGTTAGAAAATAAAAGTAAGGCATGAAAAGGACAAAGAAAAGATAAGGAAGAGGAGTATGAGAAATAATGGAAGGCAAAAGAGCAGCCACCAAGGTAACGGAGGAATTCTGACCCAGGCTTCATCACTGCCCAGCTCCCCAAGAGTAACAAAGGGAATGATAAATCCAAAGGCACCTGCTTTGATGAGCGATTTTCGGAGACTCTGCTTGGGAATACAGTTGGCATACATGAGGAGTCATTCTCTTCATTCCAGATCAAGAGACAAGAAGCCTCCGGCACCCACAATGTTGAAAACCCATGTCAGGAGCAACAAGCAACATCACCCTTCCTACTGCCACTTGTGCTTTCGTGGAAAGGCAAAAGCCACAGAGACAGCACCCAGGAGGCACTGTCACCCTGGGACTCCCTAAAATACAGGAGGGAGGTATTTGCGGCCTGGAGACAGGATCAGCTATGTAATCTGCAGGGCTCAGGGCAACATTAAAATGCAAGGCCCCTTGTTCAGAAATTATTAAGAATTTCAAGGTAGTGACAACACAGTATAAACCCAAACATGTGGCCTAGCTTAGCATGCACAGGGTTCCAAGCAATTGGGTAGGTTACGTGCCTGTAAAGCTGGCCCTACTTGGACATGATTCATACATAAACAGATAAGGGCTAGGAACTGATGTGATACAGTATTGTAGCAAAATTAAATTATCGTTAAATGTGCAATCGAGTCCCTGTAATTCCTCTATTTAGTAAGTACGATAGCTATTTGAAAGCGTAAAATTTTAATTTTGTTCTTTAACTGCCTTAAAAAATTAAAATGGTGAATCTGCTTAGAGTATCCCTCTCAATAATATGTTTCAAAGTATTAAACAAATAAATGACTCACTATTTTGACATTTTATTTTCTAGTTTTTCATTAAAATGATTACTCAATCAAGAGTGCTTTCTAAACTCTACCTGAATTATATGCATGAAAGTCAAAACATCTTCTTAATTGATATATAGCACACATTATTTCTGATTAGCAACACTTACACAAAGTTGGCATTTTCATAATAGATTAAACAAATAGAAGCCAATTGTTTATCTTACCATGAATTCACTGCTGTCTCTGATATGAATTCTAAGTAGTAGTGGAGTCATCTTATTTCAAGTGTGGAGATACAGTAGGCAGACAAGCCATACAGACAAATAGGAATAGTTAACACTGCCTTGAGATTTAGGATACTTACATTGTTTTTTGCTTCATTCAACTTCTAATAGAATTTCCCAAAAGAAACAAAATATTTTCTATCCAATCGTGCCTGCTTTACTTATTTTCATAAACGCCTGAAATAAAACATTTTTCCCCTCTTACATTTCTTTGAACCATTTACATTCACATATCTGACATTTCCCATCCTTCTTTCATATCCATTGTCATATATATTCTACATAAGAAATCAATTTAGAATTATTATTATAATTAAATACTGAATGATATTTTTGTTGTCTTCTTCATACCCTCCCCCATTTGCAATTGAAGGGTAGGATAAAATAAAGCTTACTTGAAGAATCTTTTTTTTTTTAATTTATATTTATTTATGAGAGTCACAGAGAGAGAGAGAGAGAGAGAGGCAGAAACACAGGCAGAGGGAGAAGCAGGCTCCATGCACTGGGAGCCCGACGTGGGATTCGATCCCGGATCTCCAGGATCGTGCCCTGGGCCAAAGGCAGGCGCCAAACCGCTGCGCCACCCAGGGATCCCTGAAGAATCTTTAAGAATGAATTTTTACTCATACAAATTAGTTGGACGAGTCAGCTTTTTTGCCCGTACTAGGCAACATTTTCAAATTCCTTTATGTTTTCTAATAAGAATAATGACAACTCATGTGATTCTCTTTTCATAGGTGTTGTAAACGGTCCGCAAAGCAAGTTTCTCTATAAATAAAATGTTGTTGTATCTGAATTCTATCCAGGTTCTAATTAATGACATTGATATGACAGCGTCTAAACTTAAGTTCATAAAATTCATCTCTTTATTATCTGTATTATATGCTACTATTTTATGTGTGTGTGTGTGTGTGTGTGTGAGAGAGAGAGAGAGAGAGAGAGCAAGAGTGGTGGGGGTGGGAGGCAGGTAGGGGCAGAAGGAGAGGGAGAGAGAATCCTAAGCAGGCTCCATGCACAGTGTAGAGCCCGCCTCAGGGTTCAATTTCACTGAAATCATGACCTGAGCCAGACCCAGAGCCAGATGCTTAAGCCCCTGAAGCCACTCAGGCGCCCTCCCCCCTGCCCCATATGCTACTATTTTAAAAGAGGCTTTTTCCCTTTGTTCTTTTAATTATATTCTGAATGTCCTCTCGTTATCCTACTGACTCCTCCAATTCCATCGTTACATCTTAACATTTAATCACCTGTGTCCTTAATTTTTCTGGGATTAGTCTTGTAACTACTGGGTGGTTATTACCATTTCTGTTTATTGTCCATCATTTTTTCTCCATTCTTCTTTCATTTATCTCATCTATAAAATTATGAACGAGTTTTTGGAGGACTTATTTCCCCACTATTTTCAAACTTAGATGCACACAGTTTTGAATAGCAAGGCCTCTTTTGATGAAGTTTTTATAAACTTCTTTTATATGAGAGAACTTTTTCATTCCTGTTTTCCACGTATAAAATAACGATTGCATTTTAATTTCCAAAGGACTATTTTAATGGCTTCTCGAGTTTTACTGATAGCCTATATTAATCAATGTGCTATATCATCTAAATTTTTTGTACTGAAATGAAAAAACAGTAAAACCATCCTTTCAAATCTTATGATGCATAGTAACAATTCTAAATTTAGGTGCTAATTTCTAAGACAAACAACTTATATCATTATAACAGAATTAATTATCTTAAATTTGGCATGGACAGTTAAATCATTGTTTCTAAAATCTTATTCATTTGTTATTACTTGATCAAAACTAACTGTGGTCTCTTTAAAAACTGAATTTTTGTACTCCTCTAGAAGAGTAAATGCTTTGAGAGATTTATATGTGAACAATTATGCTCCTTTAATTTATCTCTGGAATTAAACAAGGTTCCCTTTCATGAGACTTTTCTAGGAAGCTATTCTCATTACTACGAAGTGAATTCTTAAAATTAAACTTTCCTTGACAGTTTTTTTTTTTCTGTCCTGTGTTCTTCCTCTCAGAGATTTGTGTAAGCTTTCTAAATGCATTTCATCATGCAGATTAATAAAAAATAGACTAGGAAACTGAAAAATATGCATCCCTTCCTTTCCCTTGCCCTGTATTTACCTTAATTACATTTTCTATCTTTTCTTTCTTTCTTCATTATTCAGCTATTTTTCCATTGGTATTTTCATTCTCCTTCTGTTGGCCTCCCTAAGTTTCTTTAACAGCCTTTACTCTGCTCATATGCCTTCCTGCTCATTCTCAGGCCAGGTTGTTCTTAAAATAGGAATGTTGCTTGCTGATGAAAAATTCTTCATCAGAGGTCGTCTTTGTGGGGCATCTGGGTGGCTCAGCTGGTTAACTGCCTGACTCTTTATTTTGGTTCAGGTCATGATCTCAGGATTGTGAGAAAGGTGCCAGGCTCCATTCTGGGTGTGGAGTCTGCTTAGGATTCTCTCTCCCCCTCTCCATCTGCCCATCTCCCCCTGAAAAAAAAGTGACCTTTGAGTACCTGTATGATATTTTGCTGATTGCTTTGGGGGCTTATTAGTAGAAGGGGTGAACATTTATTAGCAGATAGCACCTGTGATGGTTAATGTTATGTGTCAACTTGACTGGGCCACAGGGTGCCCAGACATTTGTTCAAACATTATTCTGGGTTCTTTGGTGAGAATCTCACATAGATGAGATTAACATTTGAATCAGTAAACTGAATAAAGCAGATTGTTCTCCCTAATGTGGCTAGCCTCGTACAATCAGTTGAGGAACTGGGGACACCTGGGTGGCTCAGCAGTTGAGCATCTGCCTTTGGCTCAGGGTGTGATCTGGAGTCCCAGGATCGAGTCCCACATCGAGCTTCCTGCATTGAGCCTGCTTCTCCCTCTGCCTGTGTCTCTGCCTTTCTCTCTGTGTCTCTCATGAACAAATTAAAATCTTGAAAATAATTTTAAAAAACAATCAGTTGAGGAACTAAATAGAACAAAAAGGGAAATCTTCCTGCCTGACCACTTGACCTGGGATATGGGTCTTTACCAGCCTTTAAATTGAAACTGAAACACTGGCTCTTCTTGGGTCTCAAGTCTTTCCTGGTTCTCCAGCTTGCCAACTGCAGATCTTGGGACTTAGCTTCCATAATGTTATGAGCCAATTCCTAATAATAAGTATCTTCCTTTTTCTTCCTCTCTCTTTTTTTTCTTTATGTATTTGGAAGCTTCATTTGTAGACACATGAATGTTTAGGATTGTTCTTCCCTCTTGATGAATTGACCCTTTTATCATTATGAAATGACTTGCTTTATCCATAGTAATAGCCTTTACCTTGAAATTAGTTTTATGTCACAGTGATATTATAACTGAACTAACGTGAGTTGACTCCCTGGTGAGGTACAGGAAGACACTACACCAGATGGAGTTGTCCCACAAAGGACAGTTGTGGGACAGACATTTGCAGTTGCAGCAAATGAGGAGCTCATGGGAAATAACTTCCAAAGCCAAGAGGTGGTGAGTGGTTTCCTTTTATTTAGGGTTAGAATTAATATTCAGAAAGGAAGTTTTGTCATTGCACATGAAGTCAGGCCAAAAGTTGCTCAGCCATACTTAGAAAACATGCCTATTCAGGTATCCTATGTTATAAAAAAAGAAGCTTGTGCTCCTTCTTGAGTAGAGATTTTAACATTATAATAAAGCAGAGGTCAGTATCAGACAACGGGAAGGGGCTACGGGCCACTCTCTAAGAGCTGGTATGAAGTGGATGTGGCCTTGGGCTTATTATTGTCAACAGTACTGGGTATTTTACCACTGATTTATTGTCTCTGATACAGTTAGGTTATCTCCTGGTCTGGTAGACTGTTAACTCTTGCATTCCCTCTTCCCTTAAAATCTTCGATTACTGGATTTTGCATTTCTTTTAATTTTAACACTTCCTAGGAAGTTCTGCAAGGAGTGTACTTAGGCAAATAGAGCCTTACCGGTAGGGCATAGAAGGGGTGGGGCTGTGGAATAGGTGGGGGCCTAAAATGATTTCCTAAAGTCAAAGTTTTATCTTTCTTTTTCTGGATACCTCTAACTCTTTCTCTTTACAATATTGCTAATCTAGCTTTTTCCTCTGATTAATGTTACCATGGGATATATTTGTGTATCACTTAACTTTTAATCTATGTGGATATTTATATTGAAATTGCACTTTATAGGCAGTATATAATTATTCCTTGTCTTTCTAATGATGACAATCTCTATCTTTGAACTGTACTATTTTGACAATTTATATTTAAAGTGACGATTAATATATTTAGATTTGAATCTGTTAGCTCACTTCTTTTTTTGCATTTGTCCTTTCTGTTGTTTGATTACTTTATCTTTTTCTTCCTCCTATTGAATTAATTGAACATATTCTCATATGCTGATCTGCCATCTGTTTATCTCCTTTGGTAGGGTGTCTTTTCAGATATTCTGTCCATTCTTAATTGGGTTGTTTGTTTTCTAATTGTTGACTTTCAAGAGTTCTTTGAATATTTGGATGCAAGTCCAAATCATTTGTCAGATATGTCTTTTGCAAATATCTCACCCAGTCTGTCACTTGTTTTCTCATTCTCTTGACAATGTCTTTTGAAGAGGACAGATTTTAATTTTAATGAAGTCCAGTTTATCAATTATTTATTTCATGGAATGTGCCTTTGGTGTTGTAACTAAAAAGTCATCACCATTTCCAAGGTCTTCTAAGTGTCTTCCTATTTTATTTCCTATGAGTATTATAGTTTTATGTTTCTCATTTAGGTCTATATTTCATTTTGAGTTAACTCCATTCTTAGCTTATTAGCTACAACTCATTCACCTTTAAAATTTTTATTGGTTATTTAGGGGGTTATGCACAGCTTTAACATATCCACCATCAAGTCATATTACCTCATGTCTTCTATGATAAGAGAATCTTACAATAATATACATCTATTTTCCCCATTCTACCCTTTATGCTGAAATTATGCATTCACTATAAGAAATGTTAAAGTCAATCTTCTAGGCAGAAGAAAAATGATGCCAGTTGGAAATATGGATTTATACAAAAGAACAAAAAGCAACGGAAATGATATGAACATGGGTACATATCTATCAGTTTTAAATAAAACAAAACTTCTTTTCTCCCCCCAGAGTTACACTGCATAATGGGAATGCAAGGGAAATAAACAGAGGGATAGAATGTACAGAAAGGCTGACTCTTTCCCTATTCCTCCCCCATAAGTATATCTGCCCCTCTGTTTATCCCATAAGAATCCTCTTGGTCTCATTCTTTCTGAGATTGGCCTATTAAGAATTTCCTTGGTATATTTAAGAAACATCTGTTTGAGAGTTTTCAAAACAAGCATAACTCATCCCAAGTAAGTGTACTCTTAATTTATTAAAATGATTTGTTCCCTAAAAAAAAAAATAAATAAAAAAATAAAATAAAATAAAATAAAATGATTTGTTCCCTGAAACCTCTCACATTTTTGTTTCTAAAATCTATAATTTCTAAGTATACTGGCTATTTGTTTTGGTGTAAACCCTGGAACAGGAAGTACCAGTAAATAAAAGATTAGACACTGAGAAGGAACACAATTCTCTCAGTTTGAACTGGTGAAATGCAAGGTGAAACTGGAGAGGCATATTCCACATATGAAAATAAGGCTGAATGATGCATGACTTGATACATATCACAGTTTTTTAAGAAACCTGCGGGTAAGAAGGACATATGGCTCAAATGTGACTTCCCTGCTCATTCCTTTTATTTATAATATGCATATAATATACCTATACTGAACCAGAACAATGAAATAATCATCTTTTGATACTATATTTCAAGAGCAAAATTAGGTGAGGATTGGCATGATTAGTTATGATGAAATGGCATGGTTGCTTAGATACTATATATGCCACTGGGATATCATAACATAAATATTTACAGCAAATGATCAGAGAGTGATACTAAGGAGTCCTACTAGTTGGAAGATATTTTCAGGAGTCTTAAATAGCCTGTCTTTGTAATTATATTTTTTTCAGTAATGAATGTCAGTTTAATTGACATTGGTTCAACAGACTAAATAACAGTTAATAAGGGACAGCTAATCAGAGCTCACAATATTACTTCACATCTAAACAGCTGAAGTAGAAGTGCTTATTTACTAGAGTATATTTTTCTTTTTCCACACATAGAACAAAATCAAGATGAAACCTTACCATGGGAATTTCAGCTATGGTTATTCTTCTAAAATGTAGAGATAAAATATTGAAATGAAATTTTCCAGTCTAATTTTTCTGTGTAATTTCTGAAACTGAATGCAACATATGCATAGATGTGATTAAGTTTCTAAGATGAGATGGGCCAAATAATTGGTCCTTTACTGCTAAAGTACTTAAAAATTTGGTCCAATATTTAATTAACAAATAAATGAGTTACTCTCTAAACATAAAAAGTAATACATAATGAATTTTAGATAAATAAAAATGACCTTGTTCTGAAATCTACTAGGAATACTATAAGGGAAAAACTCATAAATTAACAAATGATTCATTTATTCACTAATAATTATTCACTTATATACTACTAATTTAAGGAATAAATATTCAATATGATTTTGTTTCTAAGTATAGAATCAGTTCTTTGAACAGAGACAAGTTTTAATAGTCATATGACAAATACAGGCACCCTTCCATGAAATCAATTTTAATAATATAATTGCATTCAGGTACAAACAGCAAATACTCACTGTGTATACTAACAGTATTGAAACCTAAGATATATTCCGTTAAAATCTAGCTGACATTCTTGATCAAACATTACCCTGGGTGTTTCTGCAAAAGTGTTTTGGACGAGATAAACATTTAGATAGATAGAATGAATAAAGCAGACTGTCCTCCTTAAGGTGGTGGTCCTATCCAAACAGTTGAAGGCTTAAATAGAACAAAAAGGCCTACACTCCCCTTCGATCTGGGATATTGGCTTTTCCTTGCTCTCAGCCTGGCACCGAAACATTGGCTCTCCCTGGTTCTTGAACCCGCTAATGTCTGCACTGATTCTATACCATCAGTTCTTCAGCCTCTCAGGCCTTCGGGCTCTGAACCACCAGCTCTCCTTAGTCTCCAGCTTACTGACTCACCCTGCAGATCTTAGGACTTACCAGCCTCCAAATCATGTGAGCCAATCCCTTGTAATAAATCTGTTTCAAAATATATATACATCTTAGTGGTTCTATTTCTCTGGAGAGCCCTAATACCGAATGTAGAAGTGCATGTTATTAATAAATTGTTGTTAATCATTACATCATCATGTGGTGTGTGTGTGTTTTATGGGTGCAAATTCAATATAGTAATGTAACATTGATTTAAGAAAGAATAACTTCTTTAACGTTCACCAGTTTAGGAAACTCATTTTTCTCATTTCTTTATTTCTTTTAGTAAACTATCTGATTGATTAAGCTGCAAACATCATAATAAAGCTATTTATATAAAGGCAAACTGTGATATATTTATTTGTGATATATCTTTAATCTTTGCAGATATAGAAAACTTTTACATCAAGAAATATCCCAAGAAGCAGCAAAGCATAGGAACTAAGTGGCTGAACTTTGAAAATATGCTTATGATTAAAAAGTATATAGATATTTGACTATAATAGCAAGTGCAAAAAATTAATATCTGCTGCATTATAGTTTACTCTGGTGATTTAATTTTTGTCATGATAATATGTAAGGGGGCAAATTTGTAGGGAAATTAATGGTTTTAAATAAAATACTTATTCTGATATCCCTGTATTTTTTAAATTTTATTTATTCATGAGAACCACAGAGAGAGAGAGGCAGAGACGTAGGCAGAAGAAGCAGGCTCCCCACAGGGAACCCGAACCCAGGACCCCGGGATCACACCTTGAGCTGAAGGCAGATGCTTAACCACTGAGCCACACAGGTGCCCCTGGTATCCCTGCATGTAAAATTGAGTACGCTTGCTGTACTCCTCCCCTTCATAAATAAGATAGGATAAATTAAGCAATGTTTGTAGTGTTTTCAAGTTTTGACAAAGTAATACTGCTATCTCTAGAGAATTCTGAGATTCTTGAGCCAATACATTTAAAAAGTAAACACAATGCATTTTATAAATTTCAGCTCATCAGTGAGAAGTCTTATATGCTAAAATATACCTTTTTCACTTGTATTTCTAAGTCTTTCAGTTGTCCCTTGCTTATGAAAACTCTTATTCTATTATAAAAGGAAATTAAATTAGTTCAGCACAATTAGCACTTCACAAAATCAGGAGATTACACACAGCTATTTTCCAATTTTAGGTGATTCTAAATTATGCCTTTAGTGACTTCAAGTAATTCCCCAAACTAAGTATTTTGCTCACCACTTAGTAATTTATAGATTTATCATTCTTCCCTTCCTAAGGAGATTTTAAAATCCCTTTTCTGTCAGTTATATTTATTATTTTTCATAATCATGGTTGCACAGTTTGAGTATTTATGGTTTAAGTGATAATATTCTTAGTAAATCTTGCTAAATTTTATTTATTTTTAATTTGAATTTTTTGTTGGTTTCTAAATTTATCCATATTGATTTTACAACTGAATTTTTTCAGTAAAGACCACAAATTTCATTGAAATGCCAGTGGTACCATGTACTAAGGGTTAATGAATATCTGTTGAATTAACATAAATATATATATTGCCTTAATTATTAATATATTAAGTTTCATAAAATATGATTGAGTTGTTCTTCCTACTGTGCACCTGTTGTGTATTTGTTGGAATCATTATCTTACCATTTATAAATTTTCTGTAAGCAAGTTTCCCTATATTTTCTTCCCTTATCTTTTTTTGTTTTGATATTTTACTTATTTATTCATGAGAGATACAGAGAGAGAGAGAGAGAGAGAGAGAGGCAGAGACACAGGCAGAGGGAGAAGCAGGTTCCATGCAGGGAGCCCGACATGGAACTCGATTCTGGGACTCCAGGATCACATCCTGGGCCAAAGACAAATGCCAAACAGCCAAGCCACCCAGGGATCTTATTCCTTTATCTTTTTAATTATGGCAAAACAACCAACACCAAATAACAACTAATAATAATAATAATAATAATAATAATAATAATAATAAAATGAAGCCATTATTTTCATCTTTAGGTAGATGGGAAATTATTTCAGCAGAATATTGGCAAGGAATTCATGTTCCCAGTAGGATATTTTAAGAGCTTATATCATCACCTTGCCTTGATTTGCCCCATATCTATGAGAAAATGGTCCACAGCTGATCAAGAAAGTTGTTTGTTACTGAAAATTGATATTAAGTAATCTAGTAATAATATTAAGAAAACATTTTTAGGAGAGAGCTACAGGGAAAATTACCAATTTCCCATCAGGGAAAATGGAATATATATATATGTATATACACATACATATATATATATATATTCTATTATACATATATATAATGGAATTTTATATACATATATACATATATATATGTATATGTATATATAAAATGAAAAATTTACCCAGTAATGCTAAGTGGTAAGTGTGTGAATTATTACAACAAGGATAATTTGGCTCCTAGCTTCAGAAATCTGTTACAAATACACACACACATACACACTCCCTCCAAGAAGACTTAGACATTCTGGAAAAAACACAACAAATTTTATTTAAATGTATATCTTGAGCTTTCAAGAAAGAAAGAAACAAACAAAACATACTAGAAACAGGAAAATGAAAATCAGTTTACAAGAGTCAAGATGAATACTGCACGTTCCATAAGCTGCTGGTATAGCTATTCTGGGGCTTGAAACACATGGCCCATATAAAGCAGGAGATAAAGCTTTGGGCTTCTAAAAACTAGTTCATATCTCTGACGACTGTAAAAAATCTGCACCTTCAGAAGGATGTACCATTAGTGAAAGTCTGAAGGAGGAAAAATAAATAAATATTTGCATCCACTGGAGCATGAAGAAACCAAGGCAACTGTCTCTGATTCATTTCTAGGGGATTGAGGAAACGTCTGAAAATACATAATAACAACTCTAAGCCCAGTGTAGGTTTTAAATATGCAATGTCTGTGTCATAGGAAAACCCAGGGTAAGATATTAATATCAATTTGGCCCTGGCTGGTTATTGCTAAGGTTAATAAAAAGCAAAGGATTTCCAGGGAGATGTTTCCCACAGGTTGCATCACAGCCTATTTCCACCCCCTGTCCATACTGTTGGTTGGATAGATAGAAAATGTAATATTTATAGTTCCCAAACTTTCTTTCCTATGAAGGTTTGAATGTGAATTGGGTTCTTCCAATTGGATGCACCTGCACGAGATTAGGAACAACTGCTATGGCAGAGGCCATCTTCCTGACGCTACTGTTGCCAGGAAGCAATGCCATAATATTGAGTGACAGATACAGTCACAGTGACCAGAATTAGCATTTCGTATCCAGCTGTCATCTCCATGAGGATCTAAAGCATGCCACTTCTATAAGAATTAAATGTATCAGTGGGGAGGAAGTAGGTCTCTTAAATTTAGAATGGACCCAAATGCATAGTTTCAGATACACACTATTGTACTTCCATTGTCAACAAAATCAATTCTATCTATAAGTTGAATCAAACTACTCGAGAGATACTTAAAGACATTATAGTAGCGTCATTTGTAATAGTTTTCCTTACAGTGACATACCAATACTTTTCTACCCCCTTTCTATTCCTGAGTGTCAGATCCATATGCCCCAGAGAGAACAATAACAAAATCTAAGAAGGAAGTAACTAACACATAAAAATAATTGTAAGATGTTAATAATTTATAACCGCAAAAGCCTGGATAGCACATGTGGAGATGAATTCTAATAATGATGACCTACACAGGAAAGAAAATTACTAGATTAGGCCATATTTATCGATGTGGGGATAATTATGAATGTTCTGGATTTAGCAGACTACTTTAGAATATGATAGTTGTTTTTTTTGCATGATTTATTGACCAAAACTAGAATACTCATCAGTTTCAATTACTCATATTAAATAATGTTGAGTCGTAAATTTTTTAATATAGTTCAAAAGACTAAATGAGACACTTAAAGTGTAGTGAAGTTAGAATAGACTTATCTTAAAGTACATATTCAGGCTTTGTAATGATGTCCTCTCAAGACCAGAGTATGCAATCTTTATAAAAGCAGTGGGCTGATCACCAATACCCATGAAAAGTACTGTGGTTATGCCAAAGCAGAAATTGACACTAAATCTCTAATATGTGATGTGTTCCTAGATGAGCCAGCCAATTACCTGGGGTAGGTCAGTTACATTGGTCACATTCATTAGGAAGTTTGTAGATATTTTCCACACTAGATATAGATTTAACTTCTCTGTCAGCAAAAGTTATGAAGTTGTCACCCTCTTTAGATTCATCAAATGCCTTATTTACTGCTATATATCCTACAAAATATTACCTTTGGACCAAATAACTTAATTTTCATGCAAGAGAAGTGATTAAGATAACTAAAAATTCACTGACCTTACCATAAATCCTAATATTCAGAAGCATCTGGGTTTACAGATTAGCTCAATGGTTTATCTTTATTGAGTACTTAGCTATGTTTCCAGCCAGGAGGAAATTGCTTGTGAATTAATGGCTTAAGATGAAATGCATATTATCAATTATAATTAATACATGACCCTGTTCTCTCATATACCGAATACCAGGGAACAAAGGAATAACAATAGGAAAAGTATTTCTTACTATTATACTTAATAGTATATTCTCATATTTTTGTTTACTCCTTTTCTAACTTTGAATTGTGTTATTTTAGTATTCAAGGGAGAAATGTTCTCAGTAAGTCACAAAAAATTCTTCCATGAATTGGATGTTTAAATTGCTACTTGACAACTGTATATCTTCATGCAATTGAAACAAGAAAATAGGGAGACTGATTATGATTATCAAGGGAACATGGCTGCAGGCACAAAACATCTGTCTGAAACTCAGAAGGTCCTTTGGATTAACTCATAATATTTGCACATGCATTGCCAAATATTGAAAGAAGGCTACAGCAATATAGCAAAAAAAAAAAAAAAAAAAAAAAAAAAATTCACTTAAGACCCAGGACCTTCAGAAAAGAAGTTAGAGCCCAGCTGACTGGAGAAAACAATAACAACAGGTCTCTAATGTCTGAAATATCATCAAGGATCCAGAACACATGAAATAATTAATGAAGGAAGGGTTGTCATAAACATCAATCGTGATTGGCTGAAAATTATAAACTGTAGAAACTACCTGTATTTTCTGCCTTACTTTATTCTGTGTGTCAACCAACTTTCTTTCATATTAATCTACTCTCTTCTATGATTTTACATAAGGAATATAGGTGGTGAGCTTTCTAATTTAGCTTTAAGATTAAAGCATATCAAGTTGAGAGTATGAGTGAATTAGTGTAATGAATATCATCTCAAGATGTCTTCCATAGCTACTGGAACTCCGTGTGTCTCCTTCTGGGTATATGGATTTGTGTTGTGAGAAAATTAGTTGCATTACACTACAGGGAAAAGTACTTTTGGAAAAGAAGAACGGGGGTAGGAGAATGGAGAGAGGGTTTTTAGGTATATATGTTTTTTTTCTATTTTTTATAAGCAGAAATATGAAAGCAACCTGGGAAAATGTTAATGTCTTTTTATATGGTTATGAGCATGTGAGTTTCTATTACATATTTCTCTGTACTATTCTATATTTTCAAGTTTTTTTTTTATTCCATGAAAATACAATAAAGATGTATTCAGGTTTATTTGCCCCCCTAAACTTGCATGTATAAATATTTGGATATGGTGAAATTACCCTTTTTTTTTTTTTAAGATTTTATTTATTTATTAGAGAGAGAGACAAAGAGTATGTGCTACCAGGGAGGGGCAGAGGGAGAGGAAGAAAGAATCTGAAGCAGATTCCACACTGAGTGTGGAGCCCGACTTGGGACTCAATCTCATGACCCAGAGATCATGACCTGAGCAAAACGAAGAGTCCAAGCTTAACTGATTGAGTCACTCAGGTGCTCTATCCTTTAATTAGTGAATCTTCAGGACAGGAGCAGGGCAATTCTAAAGCATTTAAATTTCCAAAGGGAAAAATTATATAAATGAGAATTGGAGCAGGATTTAGGTAGGTTCAATTCATTTAAGAAAAATGAAAGAATAGAAAAAAAAAATACCTAATAAGAATATGCAGTACAACAAAATTGGGAAGAAAATTTGCAATAATGAAGTGTACTTTGGATTTGATGTAACGCTAATGTGTGGTGGGAGGAACAGGAAATTATCAGTTAGGAACACATCATGCTAGCTGAAGAGAGAAGAGTATAGGATACAGTTTAGGAAAATAACAATTAAGGGGTTATAGAAAACAAAAGATGAATTAGTCGATGAAAAGGCTTAAAGGGGTCATATTTTTTTCTAAAAGAAAAATGATACAAATTGCATTTGCAGTCAGGAAAAATGTACCCTTCTCCCTTCTCCCTAGAATCTTTTCTTTTTCCTTTTTTTTTTTTTTTTTTTTTTTGGCTGCTCCATATGGACCTTCATATTCTTATTTCTCACTAACTGAGCAATATATCTTCAAACAACATAGTATTGAGATTATGTACATGTTTCAGTTTCCCCAAGCCCCTTCAAACACAATTTATGTCAGTTGCTTTTAAGGAGATTATTCCTTATATTTTTAATTATACTTTTCTATGGCAAATTGTATAAGGATTTATTCTGACTTAATATATTTAATATGTGTCTTAAAAATGACAAGAATAATTAAATCTCGGGCTGCAGGGCATAAACTGATTGCTAGAGGGTTTTATTTTTTATTTTTATTTTTTCTGGGGATTGCTAGAGGGTTTTAAAGATATTTTTCCTCTGTGCACAAAATTGTGTAGTGATAAATTAAAAGAGGAGTGTTTGGGGGAGAATCTGACATTCATTACTCTGTACATACTGAAGTAAAAGCACCAATATGGAAAATTCTACAGGAGAGGTTCACTCTAGACATTTTATAAAATGTTACAAAGTATATGCCTTTTTTAAATAAATTTATTAGAGATCGGTATTATTCTTTAAATTAATTATAAAATATCAATTTCTCAAAGTTTTACTATTTTCTTGTGTTATATGGTTCATTTCATTATCTTTTCCCTATATTATTATTTTTTAGTTTGAATATCAATAATTTGAAATTAAATCTGAACAAATCCCCCATGTTTTCAAATTCACTAATGTGTTCTGTCATTGAAGTTCTTAATGTGAATTTGACAAACTTTATGCAATAGATTCAATATAGTGACTTCTAGAGCACAATGTTTTTTACCTGACAAGTCTTTAAAAATTGACTGAAAGAACCCTAGTGCATTTAAATTGCCAAAATTTAAAAGCATTGCCATGAACTAAGCATATATAATTCTTTTTTTAGACAATATTAGTCTGTACAAGTTATGTCCACAGGACTTTTCTTTTCCAAAATAAGAACGGAAATTCCAAGATTGAAATATATTAATTAAGCTGGAAAGTTAATTTTAGTGAATATCATTTTTTTTTATTATTTATTTGTGAGAGACATAGAAAGAGAGACAGAGACACAAAAAGAGAGGCAGAGACACAGGCAGAGGGAAGAGAAGCAGGCTCCATGAAGGAACTGGATGTGGGACTTGATCCTGGGACTCCGGGATCACGTCCTGAGCCAAAGGCAGACACTCAACCGCTGAGCCACCCAGGCGCCCCATTTAGTGAATATCTTTATGCCTGCCCTCTAAATAATCTTCACTGTAGGAAGCATTCTAATTTCTTAAAGATGAATATTTAATCACTTCTCATCTAATGCCAACATCTCAAGGACTCGCAATGTTGGAATATGTACAAAACCAGAGTTCTCCTGGGCCAATGGCACCAAAATGCTCTTAACAAGTAAGATGTCCATTAGGGTAGATCACAACTAACATAATATAATGGATCACAGGGACTAGGAGTTCAAAGGGCTGCTGGGGAGGGCCCTCTGCTAATGAAGCAGATCAGAGGCAGGCATCTAAATCAAAAGGATTTAGTTCTCATTTATTTTTAGTCTGCATTTGGTTAGTAAAAGGCTGATTTGTAAAGTGATGCTCTTTATCAGTGAACACAACCCAGGTAAATCAAATGATATATGGAAGGTGAAGACAGTCAATCTTTTCTCTTTGTTCTCCCAAGGTAAAATAGATTCTTTATTTCTAAGGAGCCCATAATAAGACTGTGGAGTCAGCATAATAATTTGGTAAACAAAGGCTCATTTATACCATGCCATTTTGTTGCCCATAGATACTATAAACTAAAAAAATAAAAAAGGTCTATAATATGAAAAATAGAACCAGGAAAAAATAATTACTTAAGCTTCTCTCTCCTTTCTCCATTTCTCTCTCTCTCTCTCTCTCTCTCTCTCTCTCTCCACACACACACACACACACACACACACACACACACACACACTTTTCTTAGGCAGACAAATTGACAAGAATATATAGTTCAAAGATTCCTACTCAGACTTCAGTAACCAATAAGCAGCCCTCAGTCCCAATGACATAACATTTCAAGTAAGTAATCAATATATCTGACAAAATTATTTTGAGACCAGAGTATTTTATAAAATTTGAATTAATTTAAACATTCTACAATTGAGGTATTTTATACCAAGACGAAAAACTGTATTATTTTAATATCACTTTGCATTATCTGACAAAATTATTTTGAGCCCAGAGTATTTTATAAAATTTGAATTAATTTAAACATTCTACAATTGAGGTATTTTATACCAAGACGAAAAACTGTATTATTTTAATATCATTTGCATTATCTGGTTTTTAAAAATTAGGTAGTTAAGAAAAAGATAGATAGATGATAGCTAGCTAGCTGTGGAGCCATTTGGTTCTGGCCCTTTTTCAATGCTGATTTCTAATTTCCTTTCCAATCTCTTTTATAGTAGTTGGAGAGTAAGTTTTTCACCTTCATTTGAGTTGATTTTGAAAATTTGCCTTTTTCTAAGAAATCACCAATTTTACCTTAATTTTCAAATTTCCGCAATCAGATTGCTGTAAGTATTGCTTATGATTCTTTCCATCTCTTGCTATTTTCTCCTATCCTTCTCTTATTCACTGCTTAGGCTTAAAAGGATATATACATATTTTATTAATAAGGTAAGAAAGAGCTTTTGAGTATATTTACCTATTCCATTGACTTCTAGTGTCTAGCTTATCAATTTCTACTTTTACTTTATAAATTCCTTATTCTTAATTTTATTTGATATACTGTCCAATTTTAAGAGTTTTTTTTTTCAAAATCTGCCATAAAGAAAATATTTAAGACTCTATTTTTTCATTTAAGTATTCTATTTTCTTAGAATACTCACCAGGCTCAATTTGTTCATTTGTGTCATTTATTTATTTTCTAGAATCTTTTGAATTCACAAGTCCTAAACATTGACACATCAATTTATGAGAACTTATGTCTCTCAGCATATTAAATATATAAATCTTTTGATGTTACTATCATATTAAATTTAATCTATACCTACCCAAGCCCACGACACATAAAATATACATATTTTTTTTCTTTTTCTTTTTCTTTGAGACTAAGCAAAATATTCTTTCAGCCTCATGTGGCATCCAAAACCACTTAGAAACTAACCACAGAGAAAATGCTTTAGTACATACTACAAAGTAAATCAGTATCAAATAGAATGCTAAAAGAAAACTCTGAAGGCACCACATAGTGAGATTTGCATAAGCTTACTAAATGGGTGATATCAGTAAAAGCTGCTGCCAGTATTTAGTGTTTACTCAATGACAAGTGTTTTGTGATACATTTGTTTGGAAAAGAGCTTAAAATAAAAATATTCATGTCAGAGATAATATACTATTTTATCCCTTTTTTTATATTTTGAACAAAATGGGTGGACATTATCTTTTACAATATTGATTTAAGGTAGTTCTATTGGAAACATGCAGAAAACATATGCCTACTAGCATTTATTTGATGACTGTCTTGTATTTAATGACTAGGCAAGTGTAATGAAAGTCTTCAAAATGGTGAATTCATAAAAACCAATGAACAATCATTACCATGTGACATGCTCTAATTCTCTCAGGAATGAATGTTATACACATCACTTCATTCAAAGCATGAAGAAACTGAGATAGAAGCTTTTGGATATAAAATATTGCCTTTCTTTAAGAGCAGAGTGTCGTATCAGATAAAACATGTGTTTTCATTCAAATAGCTGGCTCAAGATAACAGAGTTTTGTTGAAAGGAATTAATGAGTTGATAAAGAAAAATTCCATTTGATAGGAAGAGATTTTCTCCCTAGAAAGACTTTCAATGAAAAAATGTACAGAACCAATAGAACCCAAGAACAAAATTAACTGCAAAAATCTAGATCTTTATACACTTGTAGGAATAATTTAAGGAAATATAAATTTAATGTCCAAAATATTATCAAAACAGACCAATTTCCAATAGAAGAAAATCTAAAACTCTCAGTAATCAACTTAAAAAAATGGCTGATTCCCAGGTGGCTCAGCGGTTTAGCACTGGCCTTCAGTCCAGGGCATGATTCTGGAGTCCTGGGATTGAGTCCCACATCAGGTTTCCTGCATGGAGTCTGCTTCTCCCTCTGCGCCTCTCTCTCTCTCTCTATCTCTATCTCTCATGAATAAGTAAATAAAATCTTAAAAAAAAAAAAAAAATGTGAAGCACCCATATAAGGAGAATCACAAAACACTGCTAAGAGACATAAAAGGAGGTTAATGAGAGATACTTCATTTCTTCTTGGAAAAAGTTAAATTTATTATAAGATGATAATTCTTCTCAAAGTAAAATCGATTGACATGGCTGTTAACAAATATTTGATGTAAGCACAAGTTAATTATTAGTTTTAGTGCAATATATCTATAAATAATTCTGTAATTTAAGTCAGTTATTCCAAAGTGTTCATAGAAGAAAGTGTCAATAGGTAGAAAAAATTCTGAAAACGAATTATAGCAAGGGAGATATGTATCATTTGGGGTATTAAAGTATGCCATAAAGCTTTAGTAAAAAAAGTTATTGCATCCATGCCAGAATAAACAGACATATCGATGGTATAAATTATAAATTTTAGACAGATTTCCAAGTTGACTATTAGCTGATAAATCCATACAACAGTCCTTCTGATTGGTAAATGCTCATACCAGGCTTACTTTTGAACATTTAGATTATTGTCTCCTGGGATCATGTTTATCTGACAACATAATGTATATAGCATTAAAATACCATTGAAAGACGTTGGAGAGAACAAAAAAAAAAAAAAAAAAGAAAGACAGACAGACATTGGAGAATATGAATCACTTACAAAATTCAAAAAGGTGGTTAAGGGATCCCTGGGTGGCGCAGCGGTTTAGCGCCTGCTTTTGGCCCAGGGCGCGATCCTGGAGACCTGGGATCGAATCCCACGTCAGGCTCCCGGTGCATGGAGCCTGCTTCTCCCTCTGCCTATGTCTCTGCCTCTCTCTCTCTGTGTGTGACTATCATAAATAAATAAATAAATAAATAAATAAATAAATAAATAAATAAATAATTTTAAAAAAATTAAAAAAAAAAAACAAAAAAACAAAAAGGTGGTTAATAATTTGGATAAATAAAAAGATTTCTGACCCAAAAATCAACATAAAAACAACAAAATGTCTTCCAAGCTTTCCAGAATGTATATATACACTTTCAAATGTAAATGCAAATTATAAAATCATATTAATTCTAGGATAAATATTCTAGAAACATTGACTCTAGCACAAGTGTCAACAAAGAAAAGAAAACCGTCTTAATGAATAACAGTTGTGATAAGGACAAAAATATTGGGGATCATTTCCTATGTAAATAGGACAAAATATTTTTAAAACATAAAGGAATTTATTGTGAACAATAAATATTTTGAATTTTCATCACCGAAAATACTATCCAGTAAAGCCTTTGAAGCTATTTAACAGATTGGAATAATTTATGTAAGAAAAAGGACCAAGGGATTAATGTCTTCATATATTATTAATTCCTATATAGTAATAAAAGTTAAAATATATATAGTATAAAGTAGTGAAGAAAATTCAAATATCCAGTAAATATTTAAAAATTACTGTCACTTAAAATAAATTAAAAAGCTCATAACAAGTATATTATGTTCAGGTTCAACAGAAGGAAATTTTGGAAAAATATAATGATTTTAATTTCTGAACAAAAATCAACCACTATATATATTTTTTCTTAGAGTTATATTAGCCAGAGTAGTAATTATATATACACACATACACACACACACACATATATATATATTCAATGTATCTATATATAGATACAGATGCTAAAGCATCTGATTCATTAATTGGAAATGTTATCAGGTATGGAGAAGAAAGAAAGAACAGCACTGTGTAGATGAAGTGGGGCAGCAGATTTCCCACCTGTTCCTGGTGGCCCTGCCATTGAATAATTGTCACCTGAGTGATGGTTTATTTTACCTGTAAGCATTCACTCTCCTAGATACTAAAATACAGGACTTTGGATTGGATATCTTTAAAATACCCAACTCATATGCTATGTGATCTTGTTCTACAAAATTTCACAATTTAATTTACATCACAAACTATCATATTTCCATTAAACCGGGGCTCCTGAAGCAAAGTAACAGAGTGTAAATGTAAGCAGTGTTCAGGGAAAAAAAAAAATACAGCATGTTAAACAGGTGGTCTTTGAAATTGAATCTGTTATTAGCTTCAGGGCATTGTCAATGTAACATGCAATATTTAATATTCTTTCCGCTCTCCCTTAATATTTAATAAATTTAATGTGTTCTTTGTTCAATCATTATCAAACTATGTGCTTTATGTGTCCAATTTCACAAGGCACCAGGCTAAACCTAAAACTTCCATAAAATAGATTAGGGGAAACATACTCCAAATTTTTCTCTCCTTTACATCATTCTACCTCCCATATTGTTGCCTTTACTCTCCTTCTACTACTCCTCCTTCTCCCCTCTCCTTCTTCTTTTTTTTTTTTTTTTTTTTTTAAGATTTTATTTATTTATTCAGGAAAGACCCAGAGAGAGAGAGAGGCAGAAACATAGGCAGAAGGAGAAGCAGGTTCCCTGCAGGGAGTCCGACGACGTGGGACTTGATACTAGGACCCCGGGGTCACGCCCTGAGCCAAAGGCAGCCACTCAACTGCTGAGCCCCCCAGGTGTCCTTCCCTCTCCTTCTTAAATATCCACAAATTTACTTTTGCTATTCTTTTTCCTGCTTCAATTTTGATAATGGATACTGTTTACTCAATTATGTCCTGACCTAGTATTCCACTGGCAACATTAACAATATATAGAATATTTGTAAAGCTTTCATTTCTGGTATACTATGTGGTATGCTCTAATATATTTATTTTTTTAAGCATTACGGCTTATATCTCTGTGGGATGCTTTTGAAAATTGATACTATCTAAAATGTAATTCCTTTTTATTACTTTTTTAATGCTGAATTTGTGGCAATTTTTGTGGTTTCTCCCAAATGTATTTGGCCTGGGGGATTTATTTTTTCCCTTTTGGTTCCCCTATGTCTTTCAAAATGTTTATTGATCTGAGAGCTTTAGATTTTTATCTTTTTTCAAGGACCTCAAAACTTCATTCTCATGTGTTTAACAAATACTTCTGTTTAAGAAAATAATAACATAAGATTCTAAAAGATTAAGTTAATATTTCAGCAGTTTTATAATTAAAGAAAATGCAATAAATTATATGTGATATTTGGTTGAATGCTATTACATAAATAATACCTAGCACCTCACATTATCCTGTAAATTTTCAAGATAATTATTCTTTGGATATTTTAACATAACTTGTTTTTGATAGAAATTTTCTTTCTTTTGTTTCTATAAAAACTTAATTTACTAATATACCAAATCTGAGTAAATCTGTGAAGAAATGCACTAGTGTGAGTATATAAAATGAAGCATTCAGAGAGCTCAGAACTTTCTCCAGATTCTCATCTTCACTATCATGACTACCCTACTTCCGCTCAGAGAAAATAAACCAGATTTTAATTCTCTTTGAATAAACCTAACCAAAGAGGTAAAGGATCTATACCCTAAAAACTACAGAACACTTCTGAAAGAAATTGAGGAAGACACAAAGAGATGAAAAAATATTCCATGCCCATGGATTGGAAGAATTAAGATTGTGAAAATGTCAATGCTATCCAGAGCAACTTTACACATTTAATGCAATCCCTATCAAAATACCATTGACTTTCTTCAGAGAGTTGGAACAAATAATCTTAAGATTTGTGTGGAATCAGAAAAGACCCCGAATAGCCAGGGGAATACTGAATATGAGAATTTTAAAGAAATTAAAATTCTGCCCAAATGAAACATTTGTTTTGGGCATTTCTTATAGTGCTTTACATAAGATTACTCCAATTGATTAAAGTTAGGTTGAGAAAAATCCATTTGGCTATTTATTGGTTTATAATTTTGCTTGTATTTTGGGAAAATCAGGCAAATAATAGGTCTGTTGTTTTGTCATGATCGTCTTGCAGACAGAAAACATCTTTGATATGCTTTTACTGTGTCTTGCCTTCATTCGAGAGAATGAAATCTTCAAAAAATATTCATAAAAGGTAAAAGCCCAGGAATAATACTAAAGGGATTATAAAAACGAAATATTTCTATTTCAGTCAAGTTCAAACTTCATGGTCTAAATGAATTCCATTCTTTCCATTCCCTCCTCTCCAAAAACAAAACAAAGCAAAATACAGATATATCAAATCACTGAAAGAAAAGCTTAAATTTAGTTTCAAACAATTTTTAAAAAACAATTATTGAATGACACTTTGGACATCTAGAAGCAGAGACTCTATAGAAAGCAGAATGGGTTAAGTAAAAGTCACCATGTACTAATTTTTAAATTTTCCCTTTATTTCCCCTTCTCGCAAGGAGATATAGAGTAGATACTCATTTCACATATGTATGTGTCATGAACACATTTTATACCATCATTACGGAATGCTGAATTACATAGGCTGATTCTAGAACAACTCAGTGCCTTGCATATACTTGAATAATTATTCACATTTTCAATATCAACAACTGCATCAACATTTTCTAAACTGTAGTAATTGTCTTAGACAGGTATATGCAAAATGATAACTGATTTGAGAATAAAATGAATCAAAATAGAAAAAAATGTATAAAACAGGATTTTTGACCTTTAACCAAAATAAAGATTTAACTGGTTTAACTCTCAACATACAGAGTCTACCAAATTCACAATATAATAGACTGACTTCACAACATGGTAGGAAAAACACCTTCCCCTTAAACAAATAAAAACCAAAGAAATACAAAAACACAAAATCAGATATTTGATTGTAGATTCTAGAGTACCTAATGTGGATGGTCTTTAGTAAGATGGGTAAGAAAGGAAAAGAAACAACGAACTCATTATTAATGTACTGATGTCATATCCAGAAAGAAGTTTGAATTTAGTGGGAGGAAGATCACACTTAGACACTGAGTTTTTTATTCCAGGCACCACATTTTCAGAAAAAGGATAAAATGAACCCTGGTCAGCAGAGTAAAGAACACAGAGAAACTTGAAGCCAAATTCATATGAAAAATGGTAATAGAATGAGAGACTTTTAGCTTGAGGAGTAGAGCATTTCAGGGGATATGACAGCCATGTTCGAATATTTCAAGGGCTTCTCTGTGGAGAAGATATTACTTTATGAAAAATCTGCCGAGCTAAATTAGCACCAGTAACTGAAAGCTACAATGAGATAGAGTTGAGTTCAAAATAGCAGATTTTCAAAGTTGCAATGAGGAGTTTTACCCACTTAAGGTGGTTGCAAGTTACTCAATGTAACCGTATAAGCAGAATGACTATTTATCAGGCATATTTGAGAGTATTCATCCTAGAAGAGGATAATCCTCTGGTGAACTGGATGGCTTTTAACATACCCAAAAGACATAACATAATGTAAGTCAACTATCTTACGTTAGGAGAAGGAATAATTATGATTTAAATTCTTAAATACTTATTATTAGAAATTGTCATTTATTATGTTGGGGAAAGGGATTTACCTTGTTATGTTAAAATCCTCATGTGAAGAAAATGCAACATTTTGACTTATGCTTTTCCCTTTAGGCAATAGTTTTCAAATTTTATCATGAGTCCAGAATTACCAGGAAGGCTGACTTAGCAGATCTGGGTGGAATCTGAGAATTCACATTTCTAACAAGTTCCCAAAGGATATCAATTGGGTTGATTCTGAGACCATACTTTCTGAACTTTCTTAAGGAAGTGGCTTTGTAATATCACTGCCAACTTTCAGGCAGGTTAAGCCCCTATCTACACAAGCCCGGTTTGATTTCAGATGACTGTGCGGGATGGCCTTTCCTAAGTATGATGAACTGAAGCATGATAAAAGTTAGCTTCTTTAACAAAATTGTTACCTTAAAAACTAGAAAAATATTTTTAACCTTTAAGGTATATAAAATCACTCACTTTATGTTATTTCTTAAATCCTGCCCATTGGCTCCATCTCAATCCTATAATAAAATTCAGAAGTTTTACTACTGCTTATATAGTGTCCTCCATCGCCTCTCTGCTCCTCACCTCTTTAAACTGAGTCATTGGGACACATGGGTGGCTTCGGTGGTTGAGCATCAGCCTTTGGCTAAGGGGTGTAATCTCAGTATCCGGGGTTGAGTCCCGAATCAGGCTCCCTGCATGGAGCCTGCTTCTCTCTCTGCCTGTGTCTCTGCCTCTCTCTCTGTATCGCTCATGAATAAATAAATAAGATCTTTTGAAAAATAAAAATAAACTGAGTCCTTTCCCTATGTCAAGTATTTTAATTCTTGAAAACACCGAACCCATTCTCAGGGTTTTTGAATAAATGTATCTTTCCTCCTGCTTAGAATCCTTTTATCCCTTCTTTTTATCAAGTAACACCAACATTTTTTTTTTTCTTTCAAGTTTGAGCTAAGTTGTTTCTTCACTAATACCACCCCTCAAAACCAGGTTGAATGACCATCCTATGCACTTCCACTGCGTCCTGAGGTTACCTCAAGATTTTTGTTTGATACATTATCTCCTTGAAAGTGTAAGTACTATACGCCCTTCAAATCTCTGCACTAATACATCCTTACTTTAGAGTATATTAACATTGGAAGGTTTTAAATATCTAAGCCTTAGATAGGTATATGTTTCATAATCTTCAACTGCCATCAGTTATGGCTTAAATCAAATATACTTTCCTAATTACAAACAGAAGCAACCTATCCTTAACAAAGGGCTTAGCTCCTTCGGGGATTCCTTTCACCATAAATTGCCATTAAAAGTCTCTAAGCACCTTTCCCCCCAGCCAACCTTGCAATTAAATGGATGTTAATTAAAGGGATGATCCAAACATTCCCTCTGGAATTTCTGTTCTTCTTCTTTGTTTGGGGCTCATTTTCCAGGCCTTCTTTGTGGCTTGAAAGATTATAGATTTGATTTTCCTCCGCTATTATTATAGACATATTATAGTCAACTTTCCACTTCATCCATCACATATTAACATTCTATCTGTTTAATGTTTTTGAATTATTACTTTCTTTGGCCCTCCAACAACTGCAGTAGTAAGAATATTCACAAGCAGTACAAAATTTTCACCAAAGTGGGTTTCCTTTTATATAAAAGCATTTTTCTTTAGTGGTTATATTTAAATTATGTATACACATATTCACAAATAATGTAAATATATGCATATTATAGCATATATGCATACACTATGTGAACAGAGTATGTATATTTTTTAAATTTAGAAATATGTACTATACAATTCTATATCCTCTCTCCATATGTCTTTTCTTCCCATCTATTGTTATTGTATAAGAATTCTATATTCTTTCTCCATATATTATTATGACATATATCTTATCTTATATACCTCATATAATCTATATTTTATATGATATATAATAATATATGGGGAGAGAATATAAAATCTTATAATAAAGAGTTTTCAGAGTTTCTAAATTAAATTTAATTAATTTAATTAATTAAAGAATTAAAAATACTTAATATTACTTTTTTAAATACAAATTAATATTCTTATGGCTTTTTGACATTCAACACTTTGATACAGAATTCTAGTCATTAGCACAGTGGCTGTCTACCGACTGCACTTTAGAACCATCCAGAAAACTTTATATAAACTTCCATGTCTGGGACCTAATCCCAGAAGTGCTGATTTAATTTCTGAAGGGAATGGATCAGACATCTGCATATTTATACGCTCCTAGGTAATTCTAATATGCAGTCAAGATTGATAACCACTGCTTTAGAGGCCCTTAGAATCAGTCTATACCTATAATTGCTTTCTTGAAATCTTAGATTGTTAAAAAAAAAAAAAAAAAAAGCAAATTTGACAGAAATACACAATCTACTTCTACAAGTTTGTGTAATGTTTCATCCTAAGGATACTAAATACAAGTTTTCTGTTAAGGGTCAGTAGAATATGTTATCATTTTAAACTGGTAACAGGTAAAATTCACAACAGATGATCATTTTGTTGCCAGAATTTCATTTCACATGGCTTACACTCCTGATACCAGCAAGAACACAATAATGACACTAATTTTCAGATCACTGCTATGGACTGAATATCTGTGTCTCTACCTCCAAATTCATATGTTGATGTCTAATCCCCAATTTAATGGTATTTGAAGCTACAGTATATGGGTGGTGATTAGTTCATGAAGATGGAGCCCTCATAAATGGGATTGACTCTCTTACTAGAAGAAATATGAGAATGTTTGCTTCCTCCATCTCTGTTGGCCACGTGATGATATAGTAAGAAGACTGTTGCCTATAAACCAGTAAGACATTGGACACCAGATCTACTGGCACTTTGATGTTTGACTTTCCAGCCTTCAGAATTGTGATAAATAAATGTCACTGAAGCATCTCAGTCTATGGTATTTTCATTGTATCAGCCGGAACTGACTATCATTTTTCTAGATTTTGAAAAGTAAAAAAGAAATAAGCAATATTAGCTTCATTTAGAAACTAACCCAGTTCTACCAATTAGCACATAACTCAAAAGATAGCTGAGCCTATGTCTCCCAGTGGTATAGGGGCTTATATGTTATAAGCTTAGGTAATTTCAATAAACTAGGTTCAATAAGTATCTATAATTAATAGCAATAAGATTATGAGAAAATAAGATGTTCAAAAATAAATATCAAGGGGCATTCAATGCTGAATCAAACTAAAAGTGTAGGTGGGAAACCCCGACATTAATAATACTGGGTATTATAATACTAGGGTACTTTGGTACCCTACTTACACAAATGTAAACCATCAAACTATGCCAGTCCTCTTTTTTCCTGTTTTATATTTGTTGATTTTGTAATGCTTTACTATTCTTGGATTCTTAGGCTAATTTTAACTTCAAGTAAATTTGGACTGGCCTAAGGACTATGAGGTAACAGGTCAAATGTGTGCTGAGAAACTTCAGACTTCTCATATATAAAGCATTAGACTTTCCAGTAGTAAATATTCTTTCAGTGATATCAAGTTTTCTATAATAAAATCCTGTCTTACTAATTACCAGCAAACACTACAAAAAAAAAAAAAAATGTTGAAGTCAATCCCACTAGGGATTGAGACGAGATGGAAAGTGCTTGAAGTACCTTATTTTAAAGAGTATAAATATAAAATGCCATACCTAAGAGATTATTTTATATTAAATAGATATTAGGAACTTTGGTGTTTATATTATGTACAAAAGCTGTAAGAAGCTTAAATTGACAATCACTAAGTTTCTTCATGTGTCAAAAAGGGGAAATAACTTCAAGAAAAATTTAAACGTATATGATTTGTTTATAATTAGGGTAAATTTGCAATGAAAGAATGACTCTTTTCTCTGAGTCAGACATTGCATACTAATTCACATCATATTAAACTTTCAAAAATGGAGTTAATAAGAAATTTTGGAGTTCAATTTCAGTATTTTTTTCTTGAAAGCTGAATATTCAGTCATTTAATCATCCTGTAATTGTTTTGCTCAATCATTAGTCAGCAGCAACAATAATAAACATCTGCTCACATCTCATTTTTTCCATCTAGGTAGACAAAAGAAAGATCTAGAATTAAAATAATTACTAAGTCATTCTGAAATACTTTACAAAACAAATATGTTGGCACAAACATTTGGAAAACTCTTTGGCATTATCTATTAAAGCTAAATATATGCCAACCTCATGATCTTACAATTACACTTCAAGAGGAATACTTCAAGAGGAATAACTGCATATGTCCAACAAAAGGCTTATGTAAGAATGTCATAATAGTCTCAACTAGGACAACTCAAATATCCATCAATAATAGAACACACAACAAATTGTGAATTTTGTGTAACAGGGCACTATAGTGGAACTAACAACAATACACTTATCAACATAGATAAACATCACGTAGTGTTTAGCAAAAGAAACAAAGAGCCATACATGAAAGAATATCTGTAGCAGGATCTCATTTTTTATGTGAAGTTCAAAAGCAAAACTAATTTATGGCAAAAGGTCTGGAATACTGGTTACCTTCAGGAGATGACAAAAGGAACCTTCTGGATTGCAGGATATATTTTGTATCATAATTGCAGTGGTGGCACTGCAAATGTGTACACATGTAAAAATGTATTTAAATGTACAGTGATGGGACACCAGGTGGCTCAGTGGTTGAGCGTCTGCCTTCAGCTCAGGGCGTGATCCCAGGGTCCTGGGATCGAGTCCTGCATCGGACTCCCTGCAGGAGCCTGCTTCTGTCTCTGCCTATGTCTCTGCCTCTCTGTCTCTGTGTCTCTCATGAATGAATAAATAAAATATTAAAATAAATAAATAAATGCACAGTGATGATCTATGTACTTCACTGTACCTGTTACCTCAATTAAACTAGTAAATATTAGTGTATTTCAATATTTTTATTTAATACAGTCTAATTACTGATAGCAAGATTTTATTTTATTTTATTTTTTAATTTTTATTTATTTATGATAGTCACAGAGAGAGAGAGAGAGAGAGAGAGGCAGAGACACAGGCAGAGGGAGAAGCAGGCTCCATGCACCGGGAGCCTGATGTGGGATTCGATCCCGGGTCTCCAGGATCGCGCCCTGGGCCAAAGGCAGGCGCCAAACCGCTGCGCCACCCAGGGATCCCTGATAGCAAGATTTTAAAGAATTGTGATTAACACATAGCATGTGATTTAAAGCAAACAAAAACTAATTTGAAAAGATATGTGCATCATAATTCTTAAACCATAACATCAACATTCCCTTTCTAGAGAAATTTAAATATAATATAAAATATAAATATAAAATAGAGACTGATAAAAAAGAGCAAAAATATTTTTTTAGAGATTTTTATTTATTTATTTATTCAAGAGAGACCAGAGAGAGAGAGGCAGAGACACAGGCAGGGGGAGCAGCAGAATCCATGCAGGAAGCCCGATATGGGACTCGATCCTGGGACTCCAGGATCACGCACTGAGCCAAAGGCAGATGCCCAACCACTGAGCCACCCAGGCATCCCAAGCAAAAATAAATTTATACTACTTTATTGTTATAACTATAAAATGAGAGTAAGTCAGATCTTGAATATTGTTAGTTTCAAGAGAAGCCGAAGTTGGCTGCCATGTATAGCAGCAATTAAGTCTAAAGCCACTGGAGCACAGTTCCCCAAATTGTGTTTCCTAGAATACCAGAAGGTGTTCAAAATTTTCCATAGTCCATTTAGTTGGGAAATTCTAGGTTAAGCAAAGTTTAGAATACTTCTCAGACTTTAATATGCTCTTGTGCATTGTGGATTTCCACAGAAGCATACTATGCAGTTTTCTCCAAATGACTTGGTCATTAGAATCCATTTTCAGCAGAACATTTCACAGAAATAATGTTCTCAGGGGCAATGAATACAGACTTCTGGGAGGTGAATAAGGGACTTTATTATATCAATCAAAAGTAAAAATCGTAGGATCTTAAGGAACAGTTTTCTCAAAAGAGGAACACTAGACACAACAACAGGGTTTGAACTATAGCACAAAACCAATTCTATTTATGTTTTAATGAAGCTGTTTTGTATTATAATGATGGGCTTAAGCAATGGCTGAGATTTCAAAGGGAGAACTAAAAGGTAATAGGGGTTTTGTTGTTGTTTGTTTTCTTTTGTTTTGTTTGATAATACATGGTTACTTGGCATATCAAGCCTTGAAGAGAAAAGAGCTGGGCATCCCTGGTGGCTCAGTGGTTTGGCGCCAGGGCGTGATCCTGGAGTCCCCGGATCCAGTCCCGCATCGGGCTTCCTGCATGGAGCCTGCTTCTCCCTCTGCCTGTGTCTCTGCCTCTGTGTGTGCGTGTGTCTCTCATGAATAAATAAATAAAATCTTTAAAAAAATAAAAAATAAAGAAAGGAGGTGAAGATCTAGTACAATTGGTAAAAATAAGCATGTCCTGTCCTGGATATATTTGTATATATAATACATATAGGTACTGCATGTGCATCATTATGATGATAGTGTTTAAAACAAATACATCAAAAAAGATGTCCCTAATAGGTGGTGTCCCTAATCCATTCTTTGTTAAGAGATGAATGCTATTTCCAAAGCTATCACTACTTGATTTTAGCAATTTGGTAACAAAATAATTAAACCCTAAATTTTTCATTAGTCGAATGATATTAGATGTGTAGACAAACAAGATACATTTCAACTTTCAGTTTCATGATGCCTTTGTAATGGTTGAACAAATAAATTTAAATATGTTTTTCAAACTATTTAATTTTATTTCCTGAAGAAAACTATTTTAAAAGTTGTCTTCAATTTTTTAAAAAATATATTTGGTTTTTTGGGCACTTGGATGGTATAATCGGTTAACAGTCCAACTCTTGATTTCAGTCGCTACACTAACTGATTTTTAGCAATTTGGGAACAAAATCTCTCTCTCTCTCTCTAAAAGTAATTAATTAACTAAAACATATTTGGTTTTAGCTTATCTTCATCCTTTGGGGATAAATTTGAGTTTTTGGGGGGCACCCGGGATGCTCAGTCAGTTAAGCACCTGACTCTTGATTTTGGCTCAGATCATGATCTCAGGGTCATGGGATTGAGCCCTGCATCAGGCTCTGTGCTCAGTAGAGAGTCTGCTTGATATTCTCTCTCCATCCCCCTCCACTTCCTCTCTGCTCACTCTTTCTCCCTCTCAAATAAATCTTAAAAAAATTTTGAGTTCTAGTACTGGCTAAACCACTTGAAACCATAATTCACAAAACCACTAGGTAATTAAGATGATCCATTTCAATATTTAATTTTTATTATATAACAAGCATATTTTATCCAAATAAAACTTTTTATGACTCAAAATAGATAAAAATAAATCAGAAATGTCCTAGGCAAGAGGGAGTAAAATAAGGAGGGCTTTCTGCTCAACCTTCTGCTTGCCTTCCATTTTCATGTATTATTTCTTGGTCACATTCATGTAAACATAAGCTAAATGTAAAATGGAATGGAAACTAGTAATCTGATACAGTCACTCATAGAGTCTACATACTCTTTCTCTTAGTATCTCTAATACCTGATTAAGACATGTTCTCCATTCAAAGGAAAGAAATGGTTCTGTGGACAAGTAATGTCTTAATTTTTTTCCATATAATATTGCTTAAACATAAATAAGCTTAATAAGTTAAAAAATTCAGAAAACAAAAAGAAATAAAAGCCATCCAAATCGGCAAGGAAGTCAAACTATCTGCAGATGACATGATGCTCAATGTAGAAAACCCAAAAGATTCCACCAAAAAACTGCTAGGGCTGATAAATAAAGTTGCAGGATACAAATCAACATACAGAAATCTATTGAATTTCTCTACATCAATAACGAAGCAGCAGAAAGAGAAATTGAGGAATAGATCACATTTATAATTGCTTACCCAAAACAGTAAGATTTCTAGGGATAAACCTAACCAAAGACATTAAAGATCTATACTATGAAAACTATCAAACACTGATGAAAGAGATTGAAGAGGACACAAAGAAATGGAAATACAATCCATGCTCATGGATTGGAAGAATAAATATTGTTAAAATGTCTATACAACTGAAAGCAATCTATACACTTAATGCAGTCCCTATAAAAATACCAACAGCATTTTAACAGAGCTAGAACAAGCAATCCTCAAATTTGTCTGGAACCACAAAGACGATGAATAGCCAAGGCAAACTTGAAAAAGAAAAACAAAACTGGAGGCATCACAATTCCAGATTCCAAGTTATGTTACAAAGCCTGTAGTAATCAAATAGTATGGTACTGGAACAAAAACAGGCCTATAGATCAATGGAACAGAATAGAAAACCCAGAAATGAAACTACAATTATATGGTCCCTTAATCTTTGACAAAGCAGGAAAGAACACCCAATGAGAAAAAGTCTCTTCAACAAATAGTTCTGGGAATCCTGGACAGCAACATGCAAATGAATGAAGCTGGAGCACTTTCTTCCACCATACACAAATATAAATTGACAATGGATAAAAGACCTCCATGTGAGACCTGAAGCCATAAAAATCCTAGAGGAGAACACAGGCAGTAACCTCTTTCACACTGGTCATAGCCTACGTACACACACACACACACAACACACACACACAGTGGAATATTACTCACCGAGAAATAAAAGAATGAAATCTTGCCATTTGCAAAGATGCAGATGGATCTAAACAGTATTATGCTAAGCAAAGTAGGTCAGTCATAGAAAGACAAATACCATATGATTTCACTTATATGAAGAATTTAAGAAACAAAACAAATGAACACAGGGGAGGGAAAGAGAGGAAAACCAAGAAACAGACTTAATTTTAGAGAATAAACTGAGGGTTGCAGGATGGGAGGTTTGCAGGAAAGATGGGTTAAATAGGTGATGGGGACTAAGGAGGGCACAAGGTGTTATATAGAATTGCTGACTCACTATATTGTACACCTAAAACTAACATTACACTGTATGTTAACTAACTGGAATTTAAATAAATAAAAACTTCAAAAAATTAGAATTATAAAATTTACTCATATGTATTTCCCAAATATCTATAAATCCAAAATAAACTTTAAGAATGAATACAAAGGGCAGCCCCGGTGGCCCAGCGGTTTAGCGCCGCCTTCAGCCCAGGGTGTGATCCTGGAGGCTCCGGGATTGAGTCCCACATCAGGCTCCCTGCATGGAGCCTGTTTCTCTCCCTCTCCCTCTGCCTGTATCTCTCCCTCCCTCGCTCTCTCTCATGAATAAATAAAATCTTAAAAAAAAAAAAAAGAATGAATACAAAAATAAAAAAAGTCAACATTATTCAACTGATGAAACAGAATTGATACAATTAGTGATATATTACTGAAGTTATATTAACACTTGTACATACCTATAGAACTGACAGGAATGTAGAACCCAGTAGGATTAAATATCTTTTACTTTCTTATTCTTCAAAGATGAAGAATATCATTTTTAAGACTTGTTAAAACACATCATTTTTAAGACTTGTTAAAGCTCTAATATAACATGATAAGACAAGAGACATTTTCTCATTATAATAGTTATATGTCCTTTTATTCTTTCTTTTCCTAAGTGGAGTTTTAATTCCTTCCTGTAAATGTTATTTCTGCCGTTTCTGGTTTGTATATTGTTAATCTCACAGAAGTGAGTCATAGAGGAATATACTAGGGAAATAGTATTCTAGATTTTTACTTGACTGTGACTGATTAACTTAAGTGGCTCATAAACCAACTGCAATAGATGAATTCCTAATCTGTTAACAATGAAATATGAGTGAAATAAATGTGATACTTTAAATTATATATACTATTATATATTAGTATATAATTATATATATAATCCTAAATATACATATATAAATATACATATATAAAGATCTATCTATATATATCTTCAGATGCATTGTAATAAAATATGGCATTATTTTAGCTACATCTAATTTGTGTTAAGGGTTATAGCTTTTGATTTTTATTATTTGTTTATAAACATTTATAACTCTGTCCAAAGATAGACTCCTTTTATTGTCTTCACATTGTTTTCTATGAAATCACACTAAAGACTCTAACAGTAGCTATATGTAGTTTAAAATTTTACAGTGATATAAGTATTTCCATAAAATAATTACATATTTTATAAAGAACTGAGGAAATATAAAGGACTTCAATGACTGAACCAAAAAAAGAAAAAGAAAAACAATATTACTAAATAGGCAAAAATTTTTGGACACTTCATAAAACAAAATTTATGAATAATCAGTATACAAATGAAAAAAATTGTCAATGTCACTACCTGTCATCAAAAATATTCATATTAAAACTATAATAAATACCACTCTTCAGAATGGCTAAAATTAAAAACAAAGAACAGGAAAAGTTGCCATAGATGTAAAGTAGCTGGATATTTTATACATTTCTGTTGAGAATGTAAAATTGTACATCTTTTTTTACAAGTGCTGGTGGTTTCTTAAGATTTATTTATTTGAGAGAGAGAGAGAATGTGAGGGGGTAGGGTAGAGGGAGAGCGAGAATCCTCAAGCCGACACCCTGCTGAGCCTGGAGCCCAACGCAGGCCAATCGCTGAGATCATGACCTGAACCAAAATCAAGAGCCAGACTGACTGAGTCACCCAGACACCCCATGGTGGTTTCTTTTTGAAGGAATAATACCTAATCCACTGCTAATAACTATTAACTATTAACCCAAAGAAAATGAAAATACACAACCAAAAAGACTTGCACAAGAATGTTCATAGACGCTTTATGCATAAGAGTTCCAATCACGTTTATGTTCACAGGAATATATACTATGGTCCCATTCACATGAAATTTTAGAACAGGTAAAACTATACTATGGTGAATAATATCAGAATATTAGTGGCCTCAGAGTGAATGAAGATGTCAGAGATTGCCAGGGAAGACATATGAGGGAACTTTCAGGGGGGTGATGCCTTTCAGTATTTTGATACAATTGTATTTTGATGTTTACTGTAGAAGTGTAAACTTCTATAAAAATCAAAAAGTAAAGATAAAAGGTTGGGCCTTTCCATTGTGCATAAATGGTATCTCGAAAGAAAAAAAAAGCTCTAAATTAATTAATTAATTTAAGAAAGCTCTAAAAGCCCTAATTAATGATGTGTACTAAAGTATTTAAGAAAATCTAAAAGTCTATAATATAATTTGAAATGAATAAAAAATAAGATAGATTAATAAATGAAAAGACAGGTGATACATACAAATAAACACTTATATATATGAGAAGCAAGCATAATAAAATATTTATCTAGGTCTTGGTTACATGGGTATTCACTGTAAAGTTCAAATTTTCTGTATACTTAAAATTTCATTCCAAAATTTAGGAAAAACCAAATATAAGGGATACATAATTCCTTTCAAAAATTTCCTAAACCCTTACACAATGAAATGTTTATATTACTTCAAATAATATATTTTCAAACTTTACATTGTTGTATTTAATTATTTGTTTTAGTATTGTCAGAACACTTGAAATAATGAGTGAATGCATGTTTTTGTTGATTAAAACCTGGACTTGAAGAAACAGGTTAATTTAAGGGAGCAATGTGTTAAAGGAAAACAAAACCGTCCTAGAAGATGGGAAATCCAGATTCTTTCTTTTTTTAAAAAAAATTCTATTTATTTATTCATGAGAGATGGAGAGAGAGAGGCAGAGACACAGGCAGAGGGAGAAGCAGGCTCCTTGCAGGGAGCCTGATGTGGGACTCGATCCCAGGACCCTGGGATATGACCTGAGTCAAAGGCAGATGCTCAAACACTGAGGTACCCAGGTGCCCCGGAAATCCAGATTCTAATCTTAGTTGAGCAACACCCATCTGTATGATCTTCAACAAAGAATTTTGCCTCCCAGGCCCCCAGCTTTCCTATCTGTAAGAGTGTGTTTTTTATAAATATATATATATATATATATATATATATATATATATATATATATATATTATATAATGAATTGAATATTTTCTACTGTCTAAAACCCTAACTCTCAGCTCATATACAGGAACTGATGCCCCAAATAAGCAATGAGCAATATTAGTTAAAAACAATACCACACTTTTCAGTTGTGGTTTATATACCATAGGGTGTTTATCTTTTAAACATGCTGAATGCCAAGCTCATAAATCAGGATCTTTCATTTATAGTAGAGAGCTTTGCTAATTGAATTCACAATAGAATTTTAATAATGAAAGATGTACAAAACAATGTATAATTAATTTCCACATTGAAGTACTGAATGCAGATGCTAGCTTGCAATATATTAATATTAATGATTAAATAAATGTATTTTTACTTCATTCACCTGTTAACTTACAACCCTTTTTCCTACATCTACAGTTTAGTATACCCCCATTGAACCCCTTTTTTTAATATTTATTTATTTATGATAGAGAGAGAGAGAGAGAGAGAGAGAGGCAGAGACACAGGCAGAGGGAGAAGCAGGCTCCATGCACCGGGAGCCCAAAGCGGGACTCGATTCCGGGACTCCAGGATCGCGCCCTGGGCCAAAGGCAGGCGCTAAACCGCTGAGCCACCCAGGGATCCCCCATTGAACCCCTTTAAAAACAACATACCTATATTTTGTTTTTTGAATAGGAGGTAGCCTAATGTGCTTAATTAGCAGATAATGAGGGTATATTAATAGTTTGCTTTCCTAGCAAACTAATACGATGTAGCTGACATCCTCTCCACAGAAACAGTAACAAAAGACAACTAGATCGAAAAATTTAAAGATAAGAAGGCTTTGGAAGTCAAATGACAAACTTCTTTCAGAACACATAGGTCCTTATATTCTGATGTTTCTTGTTCAGTAGATGGATCAATGTTCAGAAAAACAGGAGTAGAGCCATTTTTTAACTATCAGGATATTTTTTAAATTATGGTGTTGGGGGGCAGCCCGGGTGGCTCAGCAGTTTAGCGCCGCCTTCGGTCCAGGGCCTGATCCTGGAGACCCAGGATCAAGACCCATATCAAGTTCCCTGCATGGAGCCTGCTTCTCTCTCTGCCTGTGTCTCTGCCTCTCTATGTGTATCTCTCATGAATAAATAAATAAAATCTTAAAAAAAAAATTATGGTGTTGGATAAAAGGAAGCATTGTAATTCAAGTCACTTGAAAATCCATACCAGGGTGATAGAAAGCATGATATGTGCCCAAAGCTGATACATAAGGAGAGTTTTCTGAAATCTTGACAAGCTTGACTTTAATGTACTATATAAATTTGACTTTATTTATGTACTTTATTATACTTTGTGAATAGATGTAAATAGAATACTAAAACATCACATTTTTTAACATTTCGAAACTTTAAATCTTCAATGGAAAGTAGCTCTATTTGTTCAAGTTATAGCTACTTTTAAAGATTTACAAAACAATTTTAACGTAGAGTCAGAGAAGTGCAAGGGAGCATCCTTTTTGCGCACCACCCTACACAACTATAACAGTACTGCTTCGAGAATTCATTCTTGAAGGGATCAAATGACAATTTTCTGTACCAGGTCCACATCTTGAGAATTTTAGAAGGTGGGTACATTCCTTTGTTGTTTTATTTTTGCTAAGCAAAAGGATTCAGTCCTCTGCATGCCAATTTTCCCCCAGTTTCTCAAATATACCCTGGTTTGAAAGAACAAACATGCAAGCAACAAAGCCAGAGCTGAGTGAAATATTTATTTCCCCTTAAAGTTCAAGAAAGGACAAAGTTAATCAGGTAAAAGGTAGGATGAAGCCATAACCGTGTACTTGGTGCACACAGCATTAATTTTGGTTTTAGATAGATACACTTGATGGTAACTCTAACCTCCTGTTAAAGATGGTCCTCTCCATGTGCATCGGGAGACAATCTCCACGGTGCCTCATGATTCTCAGGCCTCCTGAACAGAGACACTGACTGCCATTTGCTCTGGACTAGCTGTTCAAGGATATCTGGATAAAAAACTGCCTTGAAACTTAGAGATAATGTCTCTCTTGAGAGCAAAGAGCAAGTGTGTTAACAGCCTTAGAGGAGAGAGATCGTATCTTCAGTCACAGCAAAGGGCAGGAATACTTACTGTCCCGTATAATAAAAATAATGTGTGCTTCTGGTGCAAAGAACAGGCAGGCTTACAGCCCATACTATAGAACTGGTGTCCTTCAACTCACAGATCTTCCCATTAACAGTCCCTGTGGTATGTGCTGGTTTAACTTGGTCCTATTTATAGTGTCCTGTGGAAATCAGGCTCTGGGAACTAGCTCAGTTAACACTGGAATTTTAGCTCAGTTAACACTGGAATTTCATTTCTGAGAAATAAAATTTCAAAATGTTCTTATTTTTCAAACATAATTTCCTTGATTAGAAAAAAATCTTAGATTTATTAATAATATTCAGCCATGATGATGACTATGGAATAAATATATCAATATATTAGTTAGCATAGCATTTATTTATTTTAAAGATTTTATTTATTTACTCATGAGAGACACAAGAGAGAGGGGCAGAGACATAAGCAGGGCAAGAAGCAGGTGCCCCATGGGGAGCCTGATGTGGGACTTGATCCAGGACCCGGGATCATGACCCAAGCCAAAGGCAGATGCTCAACCACTGAGCCACCCAGGAATCCCAATTAGTATAATCTTTAATATTTAATGAATTATTTGACCAGTTTTCCACTCCCTTCATCACCACCATTTTTGCTCTTAGATACTGTGCTAAATTGCTTCCTGACCTCCACAAAATATATTAACATTTTAAGGGCGTTCCCTTGAACATGCTGCAAGCAGTCAGATATTTCAGATGGAATGACAAAATTTTTCCTCAATCAGGAAATAATGCTCCTGGGTTTGCCTGAAGGTTTCCAGCCTCTAAGCAGTCGTGGTTTTGATGTGTTGTTTAACATTTGTCTCCTTCCCTAGAGTTCTCTTTTGCTACTCTTCACCAATCCACAGCTATCATTTTTTTTTATACCAAAAGCCAGAAATCGTCTCCCACAAATGATGTTTTTGAATTATATTGCACTACGGTGCATAGCAACAGTCTCTGGACTTACTAAATTATGCCAACTCTTTGTCCATTTGCACAGTAACTACTCTCATAGACAAACATTTTGATTTAGGAGGTAAGGGAGTCATAAGCCACTTTGGGTTTGCAGGGGTAGCTTTGTACCATAAAGCTGGACATGGCACTCTCTGGTCACATAAAGATGTAAGAATTTAAGATCTCTGAGTGGTCCCATTAGCTATCCTCAAAGAACATTCCTATTGTCCTCCTAAGATGTTCCTTCAAGCCTGACTTTGATTTTGAGTAGCAGCAAACAATGCAACGATGTCATCAGAGCTGTAGGCAAGAAAAGGCACGTAAGATATGGTACTGTTCCTAACAGGCTTTAGAGCCTACCAATTAGAGCCTACGGCAATATGTTAGAATATCATTAGGACATGCATATGACAGGGGCATAAATACAATAGGAAGTTACAGTGTGATGGGAAATTATGAGCCAGCAAGAAGTAGAGACAAGGAAGAAACAGAGAAAAGAGTGTAAGAAAAATCCAAAGAGTGGAAATGAAACAAGAAGCCAAAATGGAACAGAAAAAGAAGCCCAGGGTTTCCGACTCGGTGATAGGAGTAGAAGTTCTAGTTCTGTCTTTATTGGTGAGGATCGGCTACGGTCATGGGGAGGCAATAAACAACTCCCAAGTCTCAGTGGTTTAAAACAAAAGTGTTTTGTTTTGTTTTTTCTCTCTCTCTCATTTCACATTTCAAGACAAACACTAATTGCCTGGGTGTTTTACTCATCCTAGTTATCTAGAAACTTGGGGTGATTAAGCACCCACTACCTTGAACAGATGCTGTTTGTAAATGCTAGCGGAAAAAGAGAGTTCGGGAACACTTTAAAACTGGAATCACATGGTTCAGCCCAGATGCATTCTATAGCACTTAACTCATTGGCCAGAACTAGACACACAGTCCCATCTAACCACAGAGGGACGTGAAATCCAACCTTCCTGCCAGGTGATCGGAATGTGGGGAGAATAGGAAATACGTGGTACCCAGGTCAAATTACTATAAAAAGTTTTCATTATGTACTCTGCATCAAGCTATTTAGTCTGTGTATTAAATCCTAAATCCTTTCTCCTAACTTTCTAGGTATGTGGCATTAAAAATTACTATACATTTGTGAACTCCAGTTTCCTCAACTATGGAATAACAATAAACCACTTATTACATAGGAATATACAACAATTAAATGACCTAATGTATAGAATAGAACTACTAAACCCCCACATTTGATGTGTTCCATAAATTCCTGTTGGATAAACACACAGTTGAAATACATGATCAGCTCCTTCAGACATACTGTGACTATAATTACAATTTCTATAAATGGCATGATGAATTTATATGGTTCTCATATTTATCTTGAGACTCAGACAAATATGTTTTCAATCAGTTATGCATACATATATTTGTTAATGATATAAATATGTACACATATATTTATATTTAAATCTGTAATATTTCTATGTAATCTGACAAATAAATGACATTTCATTTTTTGTTCCCCAGAGAGGATTCTTTATACAGTGGCACACAAACATTTGGTAAACATGAGTTCTAAACAAATATTTGTTCATACTCAAAGTACTGACACCTCTCTGCAAAGGAAAATATCTAATATATCTCAAAATTTATCACACATATTATTTTATTGTTTCTAGTCAGTAAATATATTGAACACAGTGAGGCCTAACCCAAAAACTGAAAATGTTATCCATCTCTAAGCCTTACAGAAATATAGGCATTTATATTCTTTGCAGTTTAAATAAAATGGAAGGTTAATAAATAACAAATAATAGGAAATTAATGTATGTAATGCTATTAAAATAATTTTTAAGACATTTTATTAAGTATTCTGTTTATTTTGCTCTCTTAAGCAGAAAAAACCTAATTAATTTATTAATTATAATTAACTATATAATTATGTATCACATATATATGATATATGCATATCATATATATATGATTTTAGCCTTATTCTAGTCAGCAGATGGAATCATTCTTTCAATATATATTTATTAAGTGTTGACTATGTGCCTAACACAATTCTAGGTGCTATAGTATAGCATGATGAATAGTAGTTCACATCATAATGGAAGGAAATATCTAAATTATACATATTTATACATAAAATCATATGTATATACACACATATATACATTACATCACAAATGGTGAAAATATATTTTAAAACGGGAGGTAAGAAACACCTGTGACTGTTCCATTTTTAATTTTGGTTTGGGAAAGCCTTACCAATAGATGCAACTAATTTTGGTTTGGGAAAGCCTTACCAATAGATGCAACTAATGGGAATCAGTGGAAAAAGGATGACAGGTCATTTCTGGGATCCAAATAATGATTGATTCAAATAGAAATAAGGCTATAATGGGATTAATTATCAAGATCTTGGGGAAATAAAGGCACTTCCCTGTGGTTGGGTAGGGATGTTGCTAGTGAGCACAAATTACTTGGTAAGGTTTGACAGGGACTTGTATAACTCAGAGTACTCCTTTCTCCTGTCAAGTTCACGCTAACACAAATACACACACACACACACACACACACACTCACAAATAACTTTTATAGTTTAATTTTACCTCAGTCCTAAGTCATTTGAAAATTAGGTATTACTAACATTCTGCATCTCTGCTTTTAAATATCAGTAATCATATATTATCTGTAACTATTTAGGTGTGAGACTCAGAGAAATGGAAAAGATTGGAAGGTAACTTTGATTATTTTTGGTGATTATTAGTGTTTCTAAAATAGGCTTAACTCATTGTGTTGTTTCTTTTCTTTAAAGGTTTACTAAATCTCACAGCAAAGCATGATAAATAACTTATCTTCAACATCCAAACTTAATTCAAAATGGTTTGTTTATAAATGTACACTGACACATAAAAACCTGTTGTATTATATTTAGCAGAAAAATAATAAAAACAGCATAGCCATGCATTCTACTGGCCATTTTTCTGCCATGGAGTCAATTAAATAGTATCTATTATGTTCACGGCTCCAGGAATGAAGGAATTAGAAAGGCAGAGTTTCTGACCTCAAGACATATAACTTGGGGTAGATAAACAGCACAGAATAAATATTCACTGGTATTAACAAAATGAGCTAATACATTGTATTAATAATATGTTTTGAGAGTATTCACAAAGGACTTATTATCTCTATGCTTTAGACTAGGATAAAACTGAGTTTTAGTCTGTGACGTACAGGACACAAATGATAATTGAAAGATAGTGGAACAAGATCAATTATCAACAATGATTTTTAACAATGAAGTACATTTTCATTTTTTACTTATTTTATTGTTTCCGGCTATCAAACCTATATTGCATGTTACCCTAGTCAATTAACATAGTTAACAACTGTATGCATTCATAAAATCCCTTAACAATTCTAGAAATTTTGATTTTTCATATTTAAAATGAAAAGATACATCTTTAGAAGATTGTTTTGGAGATTAAATAAAAGACTACATTTAAGAGTTTACCATAGAGTCTGGCACATAAAAATCCCAGTCAACGTTAGTGGCTTTATCAAAATCTTATAATATTATGAAAGAATTTCAGCAAGACTATATGCAACGTATACAGATGCAGTGTAAATATGTGTGTGTTTCTACAAGTATACTACCCAGGTCTGAACAGGGCAGGTCTACTTACACACAATTTTAAAAATTAATATAGTACTATACTGTAAAAGTATTTTTTCTTCCTTTAAATTTTAATAACATTTTAATGTAATTATATAAACAATTCTCACATTAGTTTATTATGAGAATATAGTATATAACACATATACAAAATACGTGTTCTTTGATGGTTTATATTATCAATAAGGCTTCAGTCAACAGTAGGTTATTAATATTTAAGATTTTAGGGAGTCAAAAGCTATGCATGGATTTTTGACTATACAAAGGTCAGCACCCCTAACACATATGCTATTCGGGGGTAAACTGATTTATATTTATTTCAAGGTTTGTTTATTTATTTTTGAGACAACATAAGACAATCTTAAATGTATATTTTTTACCATAATTAGCATGTTAGTTTTTGTCTTGTTTTCTACTTTCTATGAAAATCAAAATATATATTACAAACTTTTAATTTGATTGAATAAAAACTTACTTTAGCATTAAAGTTGCTCTATTATTAAAATAAAAGCACTAGCTTAATTAGTGTAAGTACATAATCTATATGATTTATAGTATGAATAAATGTCAATTTATTTTATACTTGAAAATATTTAACATAGGGAAGTGAAGTATTTCCCCAATATTAAAGAACTTAAAGTTATGATTTGTATGAAATTAAAATGTCTAATTAGATTTCTATAAATACTAATTCTTTGCCAACCTATACATCTCCAGCTGGTATAAACATCTTTTTTTGTTTACTTTTATTGCAAGTTAAAAAACATAACACTTATGCTTTAATTTTAAAAGTTTTAAACTTAATGTGGGAATAACAGAAACTAGTTGATTAAGTCTTAATATATTTACTTATTTTTATAAGTCTATTACTATGACAATGCAAGCTTTAATGATTTTTTTCAATGAGCCCTCTCTGTACTTTGTCAAGAAATATTTAATTTCAAAAATTATAAATTTTCAAACTACCATTTCATGTTTTAAAATGTGCACTTTTATATGGAAATTATATTCTGAAGGCATTACCGAACTAAGTGCTCCTAGGTGTATAATACAGCAGACACCTAGTAGTTTAGTTCATAACTGCTAGGCACTGTGAGCAAATTCAGAAGGGTGACTGTACCTTGTGTCGCAATCTTATTAGAGGTTGGTAGGATTTAAGGCCATATCCTGCTTCTTTGGTTGGCCTTCCTTCTGACTCCAGAAACATTAATCCAAGAACCAAGACAGCTGACCAGCACTTAAACATTCTTATTGCTTTTCACCTGTGAAAATCAGCATTGCAAGTAATCAGAAAATGCATTATATATTGGGAAAAAAATGCATCAGGAAATACTCAACAGTGCATAGAAATCTCCACATATCTAATCAAAATGAGTGGGTAATTGCCAAGTGAATCCGTAATAGGTTAGCATCTCCAAATAAAGATTATGATCCCCTTGATCATAACAAACACTGTTTTATTTCCCACTCATCTAGCCTTACACAGCATTAAAAACGTAGATATAAACGCCAATCAAAATGTATTGGGGAGAATTAATTAAAACCAAGTTGAAAGAAAATGAAAAAGAAACAAAAACAAAAACAAGTGAACTTCAAACCATGGCTAATTTTCTAAGCATTCATATTAAGTACGATTATCAACATACTTATAAATTTTGAACTCCTCTTTAAATACATTTGATGAATACCACTTAATAAAACTATAGTTATTATAATTCACTAGTAAAAACTGCGGAGAGTTTGATAAGGTAGTCTTCTCTGGGAGGCACTTAATTAGCTGATGTACAACAATTATGCAGACAGTTATACTGAGTTATGAATGCATTTTTCCAATACTATCTAAAAGAATATTTTCTAGAAAACTTCTTAGTAAGTGCCTTAAATTTAAGCCACGAGTCTATCCACTGCTCTATGTCTTTGAATACAGCAGAGAAATTATAAAATGCCATAAATTTATGATCATATAAATTCTAACCCCTCTTCCAAACAAATCTATGCTTTAAAAATATATATTTCATTTATTTATTTATTTATTTATTTATTTATTTATTTATTTATTTATTCATTCATGAGAGACACAGAGAGAGGGAGGCAGAGACATAGGCAAAGAGAGAAGCAGGCTCCCTGTGGGGAGGCCAATGTGGGACTCAATCCTGGGACCCCAGGATCACACCCTGAGCCAAAGGCAGATGATGCTCAACCGCTGAGCCACCCAGGTGTCCCACAAATCTATGCTTTGAATTAAACTATAACTCACCTTATAATTTTCACCAACGCATCTTTGCCCCTATTGTGACAATAGAGGAGCTCTTTCTCCTCTTCTCTACTCTATTCTGTACATCTGACTTCTTGAGAAACTTACCCAATGAATTAACCCTGCTAGTTACTATCTAAACTTCCCCACTTAGCTATTAACTTCCATCTTTAAAGATGCTCAAATCACCCAGGTTTTAAGATAATTTCTCTCCTCTACTTTCTGCATTTTCTGAAAGAGTTGTGTATCTCTCCTAATTTTTGAACCTAGTTCACTCAAGCATGCTTCTACCCCTATTGCTCTATCAAAGTAACATTTTTTTTTTTTTTCCAGGAACTGGTCACTTGGGGTTTAAGACACCCCTCTCTTCAGTTTTTGTAGAATTTATGAAAATTTCTCAGCCCTTTTGCAGGTTCATCTCACTCCTTTGCTTCACCATTAAAAATTATAGTTTATCAAATCTCATTCTGAGCCACATACCTGTTCTATTTATCCAGTCCAGACATTCCACATCATCTATGGTTTTAATTACAGCTAACTCCTGCTTTTCAAAAGTTCACATTAGACCACTTTGCTTTCATGGAACACCTGCATTAGTACCTGTTTTCACTAAGAGAAATATGAAAAGGATTTTGCTTTCACAAAAAGAGGTGAAAAGAGAAAACAGTGTTCTGCATTTGTTTTGCATTAGCACTTAAGGAAGCAGCCCGCCTGGGGGTATGGAGTAGGGAGTGGTCCCGCCAAGCCCCTTCCCTGGGAACTACATCCAGCATTTCAGCACCAAGCCCCCAGGGCTTTTTTTTTTTTTTTTTTTTTTTTTTTTTTTTTTTTCCCCAGGGCTTTTGAAGTGTCCCTGTGAGCATCTGTGCTTTGTCTTGATTTATTTGTGCAGCTAAAGTAACAGAAAAGCCTGAGAGGGCTTATTTTGGGGGTCATGAGAACACTTAAGAAATTTTCCACGTAAATTAATGGTAACTCTTCTTTGTTTTATGCTGTTTGGGGCTTATGGAAGATTTCATAGGAATATTGTACTTTCTGATAGTGGCGGGGGGCAGGGAGCTTTATATCATTGCTTCTCATCCATTCTCCAGATTAAGACAGCCTATGGGGCGCCTGGGTGGCTCAGTGATTGAGCATCTGCCTTCGCCTCAGGTTGTGATTCCGGGCTCCTGGGATCCAGTCCTGCATCTGGCTCCCCACAAGAAGCCTGCTTCTCCCTCTGCCTATGTCTCTGCCTCTCTCTCTGTGGGCCTCTCACAAATAAATAAAAATAAAATCTTAACAAAAAAAAAAAAAAAAAGCCTACTTAACAGCTCCACATGTAGATTTCAAAAGCAGCTCATGCATGGTATACAAACTCCACATAATGTAATGCTTTCCCAGATTTTCTTTCATCCATTTAGTCAAGCCAGAAACAAAGGAGACAACTTTGTGTCCCACATCTTTCATATTAATTATTTTTTAAAGATTTTATTTATTTATGAGAGACACAGAGAGAGAGAGTCAGGGACACAGGCAGAGGGAAAGGCAGGCTCCATACAGGGAGCCCCATGTGGGACTCAATCTTGGGACCCTGGGATCACGACCTGAGCCAAAGGTAGATGCTCAACCACTGAGCCACCCAGGCGTCCCTCATCCCTTTCATATTAAACCCATCCCTAAGTTCTGTTAGTTCTGCCTTCAAAATATATTTCCCAAACATCAGTTTCTTTCCCGTCTACTGTCACAACTCTAGTTCAGCTCTCAGCACCACACTCCCCTACACTTCCCCGAGCACATCCTTACTGGCCATCCACATTCATGCATATGTGTACCTTGAATCATTCCCTATGCAATAGCCTACATGATCATGTCAAATGCAAATATCATGACGTCATTGCCCTTGTTAATAAATTTAGGATATACTCCTTTACCCTTAAGATAAAAACCAAAATCCCTGACATACCCTACGGGTGCCCACAGAGTCTAGGCTCTGCATGCTTTTCTCTTCCTCTAAAGAACTGCTGTCCAGCCACACTGACTTTCATTCAGTTCTCTGAACTTGGTCCATTCTCACTAGGTGACTTTTGTACACTATTTTCTTCACTTCAGATACACCTTCCCTGGGACACCTGGGTGGCTCAGTGGTTGAAAGTCGACCTTCGGCTCAGGGTGTGATCCCAGAGATCAAGTCCCACATCCGGTTCCCTGCAGGTAGCCTGCTTCTCCCTCTGCTTTTGTCTCTGCCTCACTTCACTCTCTGTGTCTCTCATGAGTAAATAAATAAATCTTAAAAAAAAAAAAAGGAAAGAAATACACCTTTTCCACCCCCATTTACCACCAAAGACCTTCACATATCAAACATATCCCTTAAGAACCTTTCCCTATAACACCAAGCTGGAGTTACATTTCTTAGTTACTCATGCTTATAGATGAGTTTTCCTTCATCTCAGAGCAACCATTTGTAATTATATATCGTTAAAATGATTAGTTGAATAATTGTGGCCTTCTTCACTACATCATAAATCAGTCTTCTCCTTCAAACTGCATGAATACAGGGATCTGGGTTGTTTTGTTTTGTTTTGTTTTGTTTTTTTCCCAGCATTATATCATCTGAGCCTAGCAAATTGTCTGGTACCTACTAGACACTCAATAAATGAATGCATAAATGAATGTCATCCTGCATTCAAGAGCAAAAAAAAAAAAAAAAGATTGTGTTTTCTTGCATTCTGATGATATTGAATACAATTCCTATTTCACTACCGCTACAAAACATCTGAAAACTAAACCAGAAAACTAAATAATTTCATTTGCAATCCATCCCTTTGCTGTCATTTTGATGTATAGTCTAATACTTCTCTCAGAGGTAAATATTTGTTTATAAGACAACTGGATGGAATATTTTAAATCCAAGATAGAGCCCAAGAATAAAGCAAACAGGATCAACTCAGCCAAAGGGATATTTTCTAAAGGTTCTGAATACTATGTGTTCCTTCGTTTGTCAAACAGAAGCAAGAGGAAAGAGGCACAGCAGCAGCCTTGTGTCATCATGACAGGGTAAAGGTTGGATCATAAATTTCTCAAACTGCTCATTTAAGGGTTTCTCTTTTTCTGTCCTTTCTCTCTCTCTCTCTCTCTCACACACATCCACATGCTCAATCACACACACGTATTCCACATAGCTACAAATATTTCATATACTATAAAATACACATTAAATGAACAATTAATTAATTTTAATAGGTGACCAAAAATTTTACAAATCTTGAGAAAACTTCCACACATTGATAATTAGATCAATAATCTCCTGAAATATTTTCTCTGCTAAAACGCAATACACTAGGAATGCCTGCTCTAAAAAATTTCACCAAATGTTGGTTACAACAGTCAACACGTAAATCTTCAGCACATTATATACAACTTATTTATACCACTTTAATTCTCATATTATTAACTATGATGAATTTTTTCATTGATAGTCCTATAATTTTCAAGTCTGAAATTTATTAATACCAAGTTATACAAAACTTGAAAATAGAAAAATAAAAATATAAATGCTTAATCTCAGAAAATGCTATCAGACAACTGGAGTGATTTACTTGGTATCACAGAGAAAATGAAACAATTCATATTAAAAGTCAGATACCGGGGCACCTGGATGGTTTGGTCAGCCAAGCATCCAACTGTTGGTTCTGGCTCAGGTCATGGTCTCAGGGTCATGAGATCAAGCCCTGAGTGTGCTCTGAGTCTGCTTGAGATTCTCTGTCTCTCCCTCTCCCTCCGCTCTCCCCTCCCTCCAGTCTCTCATAAATAAATAAATGAATAAACAAATAAATAAATAAATATAATCTTTTTAAAAAGGTCAGATACTTTACTTTTGAGAAACCTGATTTCTATTGTAGATAGGTGTTGGCCTTGCCAGTGAGTGTTAGACAAAAAACAAAGACCAGTTTCTGCATTTATCTTCTGTGAATGTCTACCTTGCAAGATTTTCTCCATTAAGATATTACTAAGAAAAATAACTGAATCCCATTATATAGCTATCAATTAGCAATCTAAAAAAAAAAAGATATTTCTTGATGGATTGCTTAGAAAATAATTATCATTTTATTTATCTTCAGCTACAGGATCCAAAGATGTCATTAGTATGTCTTTAAAAGTTCACTCATCCACAGAAGGTGTTCTAGAGATTGTAAATCGGTAGTAATCAATCCCATGATATACTGACTCATGATCTCACTTTCTCAGTACTGTAACCTCTGACAACCTGTTAGATTTTCGTAATTAATTGGCAGTTTGTTGATAGCTCAATAAGAACACTGAAAAGCATGTGACTAAAACAAACCAGCTGGAACAGATGGTGCAATAATGATCCTATGACTTTTCCCTTGCAACCTCAACATTTATATAGAAGCATCAGAAAACAACCTCATTATTAACTTAGAGACAACAAAATGTTTACAAATCTAAAAAGTATCTGCTTAACATCAGATGTAACAAAGTTAGACCTGAAAAAGGTAAGGGGAATGGATAAAGGTTTCTCTTGTTAAAAAAAAATAATATTTTTCTCTGAATCAAACTATTTTATTCGCCATATGGTGTAACATGCTGTGCTGCTTATGGCAGTAGGATTTAGAGTAGTTACATGATTTAGTAGATTCAAATTTCAGGGATTTTGATTTGTTTACACATTCTCTAGAATCTCACCTCACTTGGGAAAACAAACTAAGAGTGTTAAAGTATTGCCTTAGGAACAAAATAAAGCATTTGAGATGTAGAAGGAAGCTGGTATCATGCCTATGAATGAAAAGATTGTCAAGATGAAGCAAATCCCCACCATTATCTAAAGTTGCAGGGAAGTCAAGTATCTGAGGGTTTCACCTGGAGAACCCTCACTACTTCTCACTCCAACTGAGACAAATACTATAGGTCTTCCAAGATAGCTCCAGTCACTTCCTTTGTCAAATCTTCCATCAATTTCACATGGACTTGGCTGCTCTCTGCTGCAATTTTAACATAGCTCCCTTCAGTGTCTTTTCACCTTGCACTGTGAGTATTGACTTAAGAAGGCTAATATCCTTATACACATATAGAAGGAGGTACTAAACTGGTTCTATCACAAACTCAGAGTTTCTTAACCTCCACAGACCTCTCTTTGTTCTCTTTGGTAATAGGGAAGTGGCCTAAATGATTACTGATGCCTTTTTCCTTTTTGTTATTCTATAATTCTACGAGACAGAGAGATTGACTTCTCACCTACCTTGTGTCATATAGTATAACCTAAGCAAAACCAATCGCATTACTTGCACCTCATCTGTAGGAAGGGATTTATGACCCTATGCAGTCTCGCATTTGTACCAGATTTTCCCTTCTGTGTAGATTTATTGGTCTGGATAAGGATATGGGGAAGAACAGGTTTGAGGGAGAAAACTATTACTCCTTTTTTGAGAAGCTTTTTGGTAGTCCTACTAGAGATGCTACATAGTCACTGGGATATAGGAACCTGAAGTTCAGCAAATACATATGGGCTAGATACACCTATTTGGAATTCTTAGCATTTATATGCCATCTAATCTAGGTGTGAGATGGGAAGAGGTTGGACTAAGCTCTCAGACAGGTTTAGTCAAAATGGAAGAGTAAATGCTACTAGGAGGTAGAGCAAGTGAAAATGTGAAGTTTTAATTTTGGAGAAAAAGATGGATGGAAATTTCCATTGAAATGGAATGACTGGAAGCTCTTATCATCTGGCATGCTATATTTTTACTGGTTTGTTTATTCTGTTTCCAACCAGAATGTTAGCTCCATAAAGACAGGACTTTGTTAATTACCTGTGTGAATTAGAGCAGTACCTGGCATACAGCATGAGCTCAATAAATATTTTTAGATAGATAAATGAATGAATAAATTAATGGCGATAAGTACTTAATTTGAAATAGTAGGTATACATTAAGGGGTTCTTAATATTCTTCACGTAATTGAAAATATTCATTAAAACTGACTATGAAATCAATCTAGAATTCCAGTTGCTGTTATTACAAAAAGCTTTTCTTTTATACCTGGATCAAAACCAGGTTTTCAGTGGAAGTTCCTGTGGAAAAGCCTCCCTTGTCAAGGACTGACAGTCTTTTCACTCCCTTAGCTCAGCTGAAATTGGAAGGACTGGAAAGACTTGTTTTACATCATCTATCAGGCAAATCTGTTGAGGTAACTGTTTTTATCTTTTGACCTGCTCTAACTTCATACCCACTACATTGAACACTGTGTTTGAGTTTTAATTTAATAGTTCTCTTAGGGAAAAAAAAAATTCCAAAAATCTACTTTCATTATGGGCAGTGGATTCTCCCTATTACAGAAGCAGATTCTTTCCATCTAGCAGCTGATTATCCTCATCAGAGCAATGGATTCTCCTAATCATTGTCCTGTCTTCAAATGTTCATTCTAATAAGCATAATTAACAGCAATAAGAAAACAGCTAGGAGTCACAGCCTTCATGTCATACAACCATACTAGAGAGCAGCAAAGAGAAAATAGATCACGCATATCCTACTAGACATATTAGGATGGTACCTTACAGGATTAATTATCCGAAAACATTTTCTGATAGGTATTATTACTTATATTGAACTAAATATAAAGAAAGAGAAACTTATCAGGATAAAGTTTCCAAGTTAAGAAAGCTGGTTATTGTCAAAACTGGTATCTGAACCCAAGGCTGACTCCACTCACATTTGACCCATGGTTCTATTATATAATTCTACTTTTAACACACACATAATGATGCAGATATAGATGAAAAGCCTGAACAAGAAGTAGTCATAAACAGCAAACAACTACTTATTCATGCTGAATACTACTGGAAGAGAGAATCTTTAGCTTACGTTCACTTTGGATCAATGTGATTGAAAATACAATAAACAAATGCAGTAATCATGAGAGAGCAATGGCTATGTGACCTCTATGTCTCCTGCCTGGGTAAGTGTCTTTAAATTCTATGTGGACACATACACAAACATGGAAACTTCTTTAGTTCTTAATCCTGTCTCATTGGTTCATATTGTGAAAGAGAGAGAAAAACTTTTAAATGTAATACTTTTTGTTGAAAGATTAGAACATGTGCAGTACCCCTTTTCCTTAAAATCTGAGATAGGGATAGAATTATAATTGCTAAATAATAAGAATTATGACCATTAAATTAATTTAACTTTCAAAGAAGGAGGAACTTTTATTTCAATGACATCTGAGTCATTAATTTTGTTGAACAAAACTGTCCAGATTCTAACCAATTATACCTTTCAATAGCCAGCTTAATTTGAAAAAGAAAGATGCTAAATATAGATAAAATATATTCATTGGCATTTTGGAAGGACTGCAGTGTGAAATGTATAATAATTTAAGCCTGCATTAGGAGAAAGTATTCACACTGAATTCCATTTAAATTAAAAAAAAAAAAAAAAGATACATGTACTCCACTTTAAATAAATGAAAATCCCACATTATGAAAAGCATGTTGGGTGGTAAATATTTGTTTTCTAAAACCATCTTTGCTGTACAAAACTATTTATGCTGCAGTTATATTAACTCCTCTGGTGCACTAAAAACATTTTTAAAATTTAAAAAATTAACTACAATATAGAACACAAGATGGCAGAACTGAAAATCATATTAGAGACCTAGTGTAACCCCTTCTTTTTATATGGGAAGAAGATGACAATGACAAGCACAGGAATAACAGGTGCGCCTACGATGAAGGTAGTCATAGGCCTGGCATGTCACTATCCTGATTCCGAATATACTATATTTCTTTTAAATGCTACAACATATCTGACTAGAATCCATTCACTATGGAAAGGACACACGTGTACAGATGCTTTAAGTGTCTAAGGCACTATTTAGAAACCACACCTCTGTGAAGTCCAGCAACTCCGTATTTACTACCCACTAGCGTTTCCAAAAGCCAACAGAAAAGACATCAGCGTCACCGTCTCTTCAGAATCATATTGCTTACATACAATTTTCAGAAAAAAAATTTTGTATATTTGTGTTATCACAATGATCTTCACTGGGAAGACATATAGAGCTATGGTTAAAGTCATATATATGGTTACAACAGTGCTTAGGTAACTATAGTTATACGATAGTTTTATATATTTATTATAAATAAATAAATTTTATGAATATGTACGTACAAAATGTGAGAGGCATAGTCATATAACCTTCCAGATTTTTTATAGTTATATATGGATGGGTTTTTTTTTTTTAATTTTTATTTATTTATGATAGTCACAGAGAGAGAAAGAGAGAGGCAGAGACACAGGCAGAGGGAGAAGCAGGCCCAATGCACTGGGAGCCCGATGTGGGACTCGATCCTGGGTCTCCAGATCGCGCCCTGCGCCAAAGGCAGGCGCCAAACCGCTGCGCCACCCAGGGATCCCTATATGGATGGTTATATATAGTGCAGGACGCATATTTTTTTTTAAATGTGTTTGACAATGCGGAACAGAATGAAACTCTAGGTCTAGTTGACCTAACCAAGGAATTTTATTAAATTATACGACCTTACAATAGTCTGGACCTTCAAATTGTAAGTGCTGGTGCCTTAAACTTAGGCAGAAAAACAAGATACATACAGTGACTCATGACTCCTAGGCGATCTCCCAAAAAAGGTCCCCAGATTTGACTTTATAATACATTCATGATCCCATAGTAAAAGTATATCATGTGGGGATCCCTGGGTGGCGCAGCGGTTTGGCGCCTGCCTTCAGCCCAGGGCACGATCCTGGAGACCCAGGATCGAATCCCACATCGGGCTCCTGGTGCATGGAGCCTGCTTCTCCCTCTGCCTATGTCTCTCTCTCTCTCTCTCTCTCTCTCTGTGTGACTATCATAAATAAATAAAATTTTTAAAATAAAATAAAAATATATCATGTATAGGCTGAAATTACGTTAATTCCATATGTGTGTTTTTATGATGACCTTCGATAGGTGATATTAAAAAATAAACTTTACGCAATCAGTTGTATACAGTTTATCATATCACTGGCTGTTAGTTTCTTCTATAAAATGAATAAACTGGAGTTATTTTAAAATAAATCTGATACTAATACTCTGTATTATGTATGTTGGTATATACACATATAGAGGCATCAATTTCCCACCTTGCTGAAAGCTAGTCTGTATCATGGTGCAAGACGACTGGTTAAAAGCATGTACTAATATGTCCAAGATAGTGTGATACATCTTAGTAGCTACACTTAGCTTTTCTGTACCGTAAGGCCACCTGGCTTATGTGTGACAAGATCAAAAAGGAAGCAACTTCAATATTGTTCCTATATCTTTGTATGCAGTTTATTTAGTAGTCAAATTTCTGAGTTTTAGCTCATTTTCATAGAAATCTGACAACAAATGGGCACTTTTCGTGGTTGCTAACCTGAAAACAATCATGTCTAAAAACTGTATCAAAAGTATTTTTTAAAAAAAGTATTTTTTTAGGAATGCCTGGGTGGCTCAGTGGTTTAGCATCTGACTTCGGCCCAGGGCATGATCCTGGACTCCCAGGATCCAGTCCCGTGTCGGGCTCCCTGCATGGAGCCTGCTTCTCCCTCTGCCTGTGTCTCTGCCTCTCTCTGTGTGTCTCTCATGAACGAATAAATAAAACTTTTTAAAACAAAGTATTTTTTAATGCTGAGCAGCAGCATGCTGCAGAAGAACAATAGCTAAAGTCAAAAGATAGGGACTCTACCGGTAGCTTTGTTCATAAACTGATTCTCTTCACACTTGCGCTCTAAATCTCATCCCACTGTAATCCAGCTTCTAACTAGTTCTAATCCAACTAATCCACCGACCCTGCTTTCACGAAAGTGACCACTTACCTGACCTCCTTCTCCCTTGAGCTGCAATCACACAATACTCTCATGATTTCCCTTCACTTTCCTAGCCATCCTGCAGTCTCTTCTCCCATTCCCCTTCATCCATCTGCTCTCTTAAAGCTGATAACCCACAGGTTTCGTATGTTAAATTAAAAAAAAAAAAAAACATTAATCACAATAATAAAGTTCAGGTTTTTTGTTTTTTACTTCATATTCTCAAGAAACAATTTAAGGAATAACATCTGCATGCCATGGCAATATAAACTGAGAATTATAAATAATTTCCTGATCCCTGGGTGGCGCAGCAGTTTGGCACCTGCCTTTGGCCCAGGGCGTGATCCTGGAGACCCGGGATCGAATCCCACGTCAGGCTCCCAGTGCATGGAGCCTGCTTCTCCCTCTGCCTGTGTCTCTGCCTCTCTCTCTCTCTCTCTCTGTGACTATCATAAATAAATAAAAATTAAAAAAAAAAAAAAAACTCTTTTCAAAGTAAGTACCAACTGGAAGTAATCATGAAAACTGAAACTAACCAATCATATTGATCATAGTTTGTTTCATTTTGTTTTCTAGTAAATACTGTGGATGTAACTTTATTGCACGTTGCAAAGTGTTAGCTAACGATTAGTAATTTCATGTTATGTTTGCTGTGAAAGTCCTATTACCCTAGTTTGTATCTAAGTTGCACTAAGTTTGCCTGACATCATATGAAAAACGATGCTTTAAAGTCGAAAAATAATAATATATTATATGACCTTGAGGATATTGCCCTAGTTCAAGAGAAGAGAAAATCATTATATTCTCTGTCTTCTGAATTCATTGCTTTCTACCTTGATGAGCACTTAAAATGTAAATTAAGGAAGAATGCAGCTCTTAGGATTGACTTCTGTCTAAAATCCCAAAGGTACCATGTTACAGATTTTATTTGCTATTAAAAAAAAATCATTGCAATTTTGTCAATGTCAGATTTTAAATTCAATCTATCCCATACCAAGGTTTCTAGCCGCCTATGTTCTTTAAATCGGGGACTACGTTTATTGTACAAGAAAAAAAAATTCTGTCACAGTTTAACAATGAAGTGCTGCACAGGGAACAATTTAATTTCTTCTGTATTTAAAACTGAAATGCCATGGGGGGAAACGTGCCCATTCATTCAGGTCAGCCAAGTCTCAGAGGTATTCGACTTCATATTCAGAAAAGTATGGGGAGAGTCCAAGGATGGAGTCCACAGTTAGTAGTAGAAGTCATTGGGACCCAGAATATTTTCCAGAGCAAGCTGACGCCTCCCCAGAAGGACTTCTGGGCCACCACCGTGTGTAAAGGGAAAGAGGGAAAAGTAGGTTAATGTGACCTAGTTCTGCTGGGAGGATTTTCACAAAGTCGCTCAAAATCAAAACCTCCATGCTTTCATGAAAGATAGAGAATGCAGTGAGTAAACGAAGCATAAAGATCAATTTCAGCTAAGTCAACTGAAGATGAGCACATTTCCAGTGACTTGAACCAAAGCAGACAAGGGTAGTTCAAACTTTCCAAGAAATATCAGGAATTAATAGAAACTGTACTAGCAAGTTACGTGGCCAATGGTGGCTGGTGATTAAAACCCAAGTCGTGAGCAAAAACACAGAAAAAATTTGAGTTAGTTCTAAGTGACATAAGAAGAACTTGCATTTCATTTTATACCCATAGTGTCTCGAATTTGAAAAATAAACTACAGATGAAAGGTTGGATTTAAGAAAAAAATGAACAGGCTTCGAAAGAAAGAAAACCGAGGTAAGATGAAAAACAAAGAGCAGTAACATAACGTTTTACGATATAAGAGTAAAAAGTGCTTATTGGATATTTATGGTGCTCCAGGCCAAGTACACCACGCGCTTTCACATTCTTGGCAACAATCTGTCAATACAAAGTCCACTAATTTAGGTGCACTAGACATGTGAATCCAGGCAATATATCCTTAACAACTTCCTGAGTTATATTATATATCTTCTGAAGCAAATGTTTCGAGAAGAAAATAAAGGCAAGGCTCGGGTCCAGTTTGATTTCTGAGAATTTCACAGATGAGGTCTTTGGGGATGTCTCCTTCTAATTAAATTTAGGGGCAAATGCTTCATGGGATTTGCCTACATAGGATGCGAGCTAACTTGCAACTCTATATAGAAACTAGATGCTGTCTCTAGTTTCAAGGCAGATAACATTCAGTAGCAACATCCACCCCTAAAATGGCCTGCTTCAGGACACCTGTGATTCTGCAAATCCTGTAACCCTGACAACACTTTTTTTTTTTTTTTTTTTTTTAAAGCAGCTTTGTTTCTCCAATTTTTCTTTCCCAGGTAATGAATATAAAATTCCCAACAGAATTGGCTGGGCTCAAGATTGCCAGTAATATTTATCTCCCTTCCCCTGTTCTCATGGAATTAGAACCAGAAATGACCATAATGATTCCTTGCAGCTGGAGGCTGAGAGAAATGCCTCTCAGGTTGCCTTAATAAGGGAATCTATTGCAAAATGGCTCCTCGAACACCCAGAGAGCAGCCAAGAAAATACTGAATGGTAGCTGGAAAATCTATCAAAACTTCCCTCAAGCACACTTAAATGCTTCTTTTATTTCATTACTTTTCTTGAAAGAGCAAGCTACAAGCTTGACTCAGTCCACTTACTGTCCTACAGTAAATACAAAAATAGCTGAGGCCAACCCCGAGGGGGTGTAATTGCCCATAAAGCATAAAGGAAAACTACCTCAGGGCACATGGATTCCCCTCAAATTTGGCTTCTAAACAACTCTTTTTTTTTTAAATGAATTTTGAATTATATTTTTCATTTTTACTTTTAATTTTAATTATATGTTATTTCTAATTATAATGTATACAAATACATACAAATGTATACATTTGTTGTTAAATGGTTTGTAATAAAACTGTAAGATTTAAGAAAACTTCCCTTTCATAAAAATGTTCTCATACATGTATTTTCATGTCAAGTTTTTCACTTCAGCTTTTTCATTGGAATCTGGAATTAATTTGGGGGCATGGTACGGGGACAAGATTTTATTTTATTTTTCTTGGATTTTATTTTCTAATTTTTCCCTGTATTTTATTTTTACCTTTACTTGTACTCTACCTAACTGAAGTGTTTTGTTTTGTTTTGTTTTTAAAGAAGTTTATCTTGTTTATAAATCTGTCTTGGTTAAAGGTTGGGTTTCCCCATATTGCAGCTGTGTTTTAAAATTGTCTATTTGATTCCATGTATCTATTCCTATGCAGATAGCACAGACTTTAATTACTAGAGTCTGATAACAATTTTGATATAGAGTAAGGAAAACTCTTGGTTCTATTCTCTTCCATATCCATATCCATTTTATTTTATTTTTTTAAGATCTTTTTTATTTATTTGACAGAGAGAAAGTGCACCGGCACATGCACAAGTAGGGGAAGCAGGAGAGTGAGAAGCAGGCTCCCTCTCAGGGAGGAGGGATGCTGGGCTCAATCCCAGGATCCCAGGATCCTGACCTGAGCCACCCAGGTGTCCCTTCCATGTCCATTTAGAAAGAGCACATAATGTTCTTCATCAGAGCTCATGATTCACATTTATATTTGCATTTATCTCTAGTAAGTCAGTGTGATTTACTTTAGGCATTAACTTTCTAAGCAGCAAATGTTTTTGTTAACCATTATGAAAATCTGTCCTTATTAGGTGAATATAACCATTTTTACATTTATTAAGATTGTTGCTATATTTTAACATTTCTACAATTAGGGTTTTAGTCCATGTTTGTGTGTGTCGTTTTTAACCATTATATATCTTTGATTACTCTGTTTCCTTTCATACTTTCTGTTAGACTGAATATATTTTCAATACATCCTCTTCTTTTTCACTTTATTTAGAAGCTGAAGATGGATTTCTCCTGCCAAAAATACTCAATATTACTTTCATCTGAACAACAACAAAAAAAAATCCTAAGCTTTCCACATGTTTCCAAAATATAAGGCCTTGGGGCAGCCCCAGTGGCCCAGTGGCTTAGCGCTTGCGTTGGGCCCAGGGTGTGATCCTGGAGACCAGGGATCAAGTCCCGCGTCAGGCTCCCTGCATGGACCTGCTTCTCCCTCTGCCTCTGTCTCTGCCCCTCTCTCTCTCTCTCTCTCTCTCTCTCACTCTCTCTCTCTCTCTGTCTCTCATGATTAAATAAATAAAATCTTTAAAAATATATGTATATAAAAGGCCTTGCATGAAATTAGTAATAATAATAGCTTCACCTTTAAAAGACAATCGGTTATGTTATGCTTATTGTCAATAGTTAATTTAACTTCCGCATTTGCCATTTTTTTCTTTGCACATTATACATTCCTAATGGTTGACTTTTATGTTGAGGTAAACCTTTCTAAAATATTTCAGCATGGGCCAATAAGAGGTAAGCTGTCTTGTTCTTTGTGTCTTAAAATAACACCTTGCTCTTAATACTAAATCATACTTCAGATAGGTAGGTAATCCTAAATTGGTAGTACATTCTCTCCAACATTTTAAAATGTTTTGTGGCTTATACTAATTTAATGAGAAGACTTCTGTTAATCTAATTGTCATTCCTTTGTAGGGAATGTGTTCCTTTTCCTTGGTAGCTTTTGACACCTTGTTAAATTTATTTATTTTTAGCACTTTATGCTTGATACATTTCTCAGTAGTATTCTATAATTCATCAATTTTTGTTTTTCTGTAGAACCTAGTGTGTAACCTCTTCATTTAACTCTTATTTAAATGCTAATAGGCATGCTTGCCAAAATTTCAAATTATTTTGTCTTTTAAAAATATTGTTATTTTTATTTAATTAACTCTGATTTCATTGCATAATGTCTTTTTATTTTTGGACATTGTGGCTCCTTTTATCTACTTGGTGTTCCTAAATATATTTATTTAAAAATTCCTCATTCTTTTTCTTAAATCACATTCCTTCTGGAACATAATCACCTTCAGTTATATATTTACTTATTTCTTTGTCATGTTGTTGGATGTGTGTGCATGTGTGGCTGAGAGGAGACGGATGTTGGTCTGTGTCTCATCCTACCTCCCCGTCTAACAGTGGCAGCTTTGGACCCTTCTTTCATGTCACTATGCTGAGAGCAGCGCAGTCAGGCATCAAGCTTGTGATTAGCTTGCCCGATCCTGAGGGTTGTTTTTTGTTTTGTTTTGTTTTTAAAGCAAGCCATTTCTCTCAATGCAAAATTTGATTTAATTTGGAGCACAGACCAGCTTTTTTCCCCTCTATCTCAAATCAATACTAACGCAATCCCTGAATTTAAACAGTTTGGTTCTAGCACCACCCAAAAATTTGCATGGAAAGTTCTTTTCCATTAACCCAAAGAACTAATTCTCCAGAGGAGTTTACCAGTTAGTTTATGTGTTTCCCTCTATATCCCTGGCTCTTGCCACCAACTCCTCCTGCTTACCCCCAAAGTTATGCCTCCTTGACATCCCTCTTTTTGTTTTGGTGCTTTATGCTTAGGAACGCCCTCAAAGGATAAATAAGGAAATCTTTTTGTTTGTTTGTTTGTTTATGAGTGTGTCTGAGGTATGCTCACAATATAATCTATCTGTGGCTATTGGACTTGCAAGGATGGACCCAATATCAACTAATTATTCAGTAAATTAAAAAAAAAAACTGAGTTGTCAAGGATTCAAAAAACAAATGGATCTCATAGAAATACCATTTGTAAGTCACTTAATGAATACATATATCTTGAAACTATTTGGTTTTCTAATTTACTTAAATAAATTTAGTAGCATTTTCATTAACTTTTTCATGATAAAAGTGGATTTTTTTTTGCACTATTAAGCTTTTAAAAATACAAATGTAAATACAAAATGCTAATGTAGACATACTATAAGGCTATAACCTGGCCTTATCTGTGAAAATCTGAGAGAGAAAAGAAATGACAATCTTAGTGGGGTCTTTTGTAAATATTAGACAAGAATTGATATATTATTATTCAATTCATACACTAACAAAAATGCTTGGGTGGAAAAGCTGATGAGAGCATTTGAAAATCAGGACTTTATTTGATCTATAAGCCTGGAAATAATTCAAATGATGCACTAAGGAGATTCTTACAACTTTTTTTCAGCATATCCCTCTATTTGTATTACTTTTCAAAAAATACAGAGCAGTAATTATGCTAAATTTAATCTAATTCCAACATAAATCCAGTCTCATGAAACATGAAAAAAAAAAAAACTAGAATTTTATATTTGAAAGATACATTAAAATTATGTAGTCCAAAGTCATTTCTCACAGATGAGGAAAAAGAGTCAGTATAATGAACTGAACTCCAATGGTACTTAGCTAATTACTTGATAATATGTCCAGAATATTTCTCAATACATGTATAGGAGTATGTCTAGATATAACATTTCCTACTACCTGGAGTTCTTTTCAGGATTTATTGAAGATTCTGATCAAATAACTCCATATGATTGCATTATATTTTAGAATATGCAAAAGAAAGATATCTAGATTAAGAAAACAGAATAATGCTACCGGAATTTTCTTAGTCCCCATCTAATATATTTGGTTATTTAGTATGCATATTTCTGTAATGGTGTTCGTAATATTCTTCTCATTGTAAAAATGATTTTATATACAAGAGATCAGTCACATGTTGGCAAGATGTTATCTCCAAGTTAAATTAGGTGTAATACCTCATTGCTCAAGACTTTGTCTATTGTTATGTTTAATTAACTCATTTATTTTGTTCAAATCCACATCTTACATGAAATATAATCCTTTGAATATTGTAGTGGTAACTTATTATCATTTATATTTGAAGTTTTAAGAAAATGTCTGATAGAGAACTCTGTTGGAATTTAATATTTCCAAGTAAATTTCTGCAAGTTTTCATATTCCTTGCAAAAATAATAAAAAAACTTTGATGATACCCTTGATGTTGCATAGCAAATATTTAATTAAAGCATAGTAATCAACAAACACAAACACATAATAATTGAAAATATAAAAAGAACATTCTTTACAGTCTGTCACCGAGAAGAATCTTAAACCAATGCTGTGTGACCGTGACAGTTTTTAAACTTGGCCTCCAATTGTATCATGGCAATATTAATACAAAAAGGCATCTCTGAGCTCCATGTAAAAACCAAAATAAAATGAATACAAAATGGGGGGGAGCCCCTTTAGAATTGAATAACTTAACGTAAATTAAATAGTACATTTTTAATAAATATCTTATGCAAATGCTAAATTTAAATAGATAATGATTTTCCAAATTGTATAACCTCAGAGATAATGCTCAATAACATGTCTGCTATAGAGGAGAGGAAGAGCTTAATCAAACAAAACCATCAATTCCTTCTAGATTTACTCATCACAAGATTTAAAATGTGATTTTTTTTTTTAAGAAACATGCTAGCACTATAAATATATTTTATGAAGACAATACAGTGAGATTAGAAACATGAAGCAATAGAATTCTAAGAACCTAGAGGGATAAAGTCCACACAGGTATTGAACATTTTTTGTTTTCTAAAATCACCCTGCCGTTTGAAGCAACAAACTGAAGGTCTTGTAAAATGATTGTATTCTGGTATCCCTGAGCACTTGACAAAGAGTTTAGGAAAAAATCATCTGTGTCTGGTCTTTGAAAAACTTTAACCGCGTATTCGGTTTTCAGCATCCATATGAGTTCATTCTTCAGAAGGAAGGATATACCGTCTCTGTAAGTGTAGTATTACCTGTACAGAATTTTTCATCCTAACTATAAATTCACCCTTCATCAAATGCATAATAAATAGGTTCGTGGGTTTGAAAATTATAGTCTTTTAAAACAAGCTCAATCAAGCCTGAACGCAAGCACTTCGTATGCAACTGATTAGAAAAGTGCACGAAGTATCTATGACCTATGTAAACAAAAGCTAATTATCTTTACAATCAGATTTTTTCAAATGACTGATAGTGTACATTAAATAAGAAAAAAACTCTAAGTGAATGCGTTTTTGTTTTCTTCCTAGTTTTCTGTGTTTAAATAAGCTGTGTCAGCTCGAAAGAGAACTATAGAAAAAGCCCTTCCAGATATGTCAAGGTCTAACATAGTTAAAACAATGTATTAGTAACAAGAGCAAACATTTGTTGAGTTATTACCTATTGCAGGCTTTATGTTAAGAGGTTATATGAACAATTCGACTTGGTTTTATAGGAAAACAAAACAAAACAACTTAGACTGATATGTAGAGATTTGTCCAAGATGACTACATTGATAAAAGATCTGGATCCTTGTTGCTCATGATAACCAAAAACCAAGCAATTCTCATCAATTCACTATGGAACAGGTACTGGCTATCTGCTTTTTAAATATTCACCTTATCAACATTTCCATAATATAAACATGGTATAAAACATTAAATTTTATGTGTTAATACACGCATGTCAATCCTACCATAGTGGTAACTTTAAACCATGTTTTTCATTACATACATGAATAATATTAAGTGGAAAAGGAAACTACTTTTAAATATCAGTATTTTTTCACAGAGCCACATTTGCCTATGCAAATATATCATTTGAATTAGAATACAACTGTGTCATCATCACTGCAAATGTGATGATCCAATGGGTTTACGTACCATTGTCTGCTGTGTTAACCATAATATAATCCCACTAGAAGACTTAAGAATTACCTAACCCAGCAGGAACACATCACTGCACAGTCACTGCCCAAACAGAATTAGAATCTCAGATATCATCTGGCTAATTTGAGTAATCATGGGACAGGATCTCTCATTGGAGAGATGGAATGGGATGTTCTGTTATTTGTGGGCTAATAGAGCCCTATGAATATTTTACATTAAATGAATGAATCCACTACAGTACTTGTCTGCACTCAGAGAGTGAAAAAATATAGATTGTGGTTATAGCAAGGTCACATTGTTTAATATCAAAAACAACCCAATTTTAGATTGTGGGGCTCTTTGGCCACTGAAGGACAGTTCATTTGATCTTCTCTAAAGCTGGCCATCTGGTGGCATCATTTCAAATTGAAGTCATGTTCCAAAAGATGTACTGTGAGTCTCTGAGGATGTGGCTAAGCCATTCAACTCTATTTACAGAGATTATAGTAATCAAATGTCACAATGATATAAAATTATTCCATGAAATTGGAGAGTACCTACTACAGCAGGAGCTTCTCACTGAGAGAAGATTCCTTGGGCCGGAAGGATGCAAGCAGCATCAGAATGAGAAAGTCAAAAACCGCAGGCATAATGAGAGGGCTCAGGGGTGTCAGTACAGAACCGCTGTTCTGTGCCAGTTTCCACCTCACTGACTTTCCTAGCCGCTGGCTCCCCTTTCTCTGCGCTCCTAAAACAGCAGACCTTACATTATGCCTACAGCTATCAGATTTCGGTGGGCGAGAGAATTTTAGGATCAACCAAGAGATTCTGATTCCAGAGGTCTTAGAGGAAATCCAAGAATGTGCATTTTAAACAGGCATCACAGGGGATTCTATTACTGGGGGGGGGGGGGAGAGCCCCATTCTCGTAAACACTGCTTTATACTACCTGCTATACCTGAATAGGAAACAGATTAATCTCAAAGCACATAAATTATATTTGCATTCCAAGGTTCAGTAGAGCATTTATTTTTTGTTTGTTTCATTGATTCAGTGCCTGAATGTTGGTTTTGTTCTTGATCTAAGCAGAGGTAGACAGAATTGTATTTATTTCCATACTCTTATTACAGGCAGAGGGGCCGGGGGGGGGGGGGGGAGGGGAGGTTGAGACTACGGAGGGAAAATACTGTACACGTTAGAATTTTTTTTAATGTAATCTTTCAGTTGCCAGAGGGGTGGGATTGGAGGGATGGGCAAAATGGGATGGGTGGAGGGGAGCGGGAGACACAGGCCTTCAGTTATGGAATGAATAAGTCATAGGGACAAAAGGTGCTACATAGGGATTATAGTCAATGGTACTTGAATAGTTTGTGTGATAACAGACGGCAGCTATGCGGCAAACAGCGTAACATACCCTACACGTGGAATTCACGATGTCATATATCTGGAACTAATAATGTAACATTGTGTGTCCACTATACTTTGAAAATAATAAAATCTAATCTTTTTAACTTCAGATGAAATCATTAGTGGCATTAAAAATACCTGCCCTGAAAATGTTCCTGAGCTTAGCGATAGGGAATCTTTGCTGTAGGTGAGATAAGAAATCATCTTCAGAAGCATGAAGGAGAAGTTGCAATCAAGAAAATTGCAGGTATTTATATTTCTCTTTGGAATTCTTGCCATCTGCTCTGCGGGAGGAGCTAATTCCCTCTTATCTTCTAGACAAAGTTGTTTGGTCCCCTAAGATTTTCAATCTGTGAACTCTTACATGCTATTAAGAGAATGTGACTATCTTTTTGAAGTCGGACTCTTGCTTAGTTATTAAAAATTGATCAAAATCATTTAAATATGTAGCAGAGAAGGGGTGGTAACGTCGTTCTAATAGTAGTTCGAAAGCTTATGGCTGAACTCAATGTATCTGAACATGCATCTGAGTTTTTGAGAGTGTTCATGGTTCTCAAAAACACTACAAGTAAGGGAGTACTGGAAATCTGGTGTGCACAGTGTAAACTGAGTGACTGAGGACGAGCAGATTAAGGACCATCTCAAGGTTACGCAGAGAGTAGAGAAGGTCACCAGAAGTCTCAGATCTCTGCTTCCTTACTCGTAGTTTCTACAGCATATGAAGAAGTGAAAGACACGCAACCCTTGTTTGTGGATGGCTTTTACCCCCGCCAACTCCCTATGCTCCCTCTCCTTCCTTCTTCTCACTCTTTTCTTTTTGAAGGCATGTAACATCTTATTTTCATATAAATACAGATAACATCCACTTTAAAATATAGCCCTTTCTCAGACTAGGTCAGCGTTTCAGCTGGTGCCAGGCATATGGTAGACTTGATAAATATTTGAAAAGTGAAAAAAAAAAAAAAAAACTCTGTCAAAGTAGTTGCCTTGAAATTATGAATCTTCCTATATTTGTGATAACTGGTGCCATAAAGAGATGCTTCATTTCTTCTGTTTCTGCTTTTAAGAAACTTTACATAACCAGCTCTATGACATTAAGGACAGACATCGCTGAAATGGTTTCGATGTCTTTTGGTCAGTCATGGGATGTGGAATGGATGATCCTTGTGGTTCCTTAAAGCTCAAAATTCTGATTTCTCATCCATAGCTTCCACTCTCTTCCCTCCTTCCTACGTACAGTTGATTTTCTCTCAAGTCTACCTCTGGGCCACTGCACTGTAGTGTTGAGAAATAAGAATAGTCCTGGGAATTTTAAGCACAGTGGTATCTCAGGCCACGGAGGCCTTGGTGGAAGTGTGTTGGGGTGAATAAATTAAAGTCAGGGGACTTAGAGGTGTACTCGGTAACACGGAGTAATCAATTTTAAAATATGTGATTATACCGCCCCTGAAGTTTCGCATTCCTCGATGTATATTTTAATCTGTAATTGGTTGATGGGCTTCAGGCAAGCAATTACACACTCTTTTCTATTACATGACATGGGAAACCACCTGAGAATATTTCAAAAGTGCTTTGATTTGTTTGTGAAAAGCATCTGAAAGAAAACGAAAAGCTCATTGGTTTCTGAGGCCTACTGCTTTCTGACAGTCCAATGACGTTGGGCGAAATGAACAACTTAACCCCTTCTCATTTAGCTCCTGGAAATTCTGATTGCATAGTCCCTTCCCCGGGCTGGAGGGAAGGGAGGGTAACAAAGGTATTATCCTACACAGGCCTCAGAGGAGTTGTTTTAATAGGATGGAATCATGGCTCCTGATCTCATTTTCCCATAAATGTTCACAGCTCAATCTCACGGAATGGCTGTGTTTACCAGCACTGATGTTGATAATCAGTGTTAACACAGGAAACTGAGACAGTCAGCCAGGCAGTCCTTTTCTTCTCTTGTTAACGGGGCTTGTTATTACGGTTCCTTCAATTTCCTAGAGGATTCATGTACATAATCATGTCAGCTGCTAAACTGGTGGGAATTGAAGTTATTCTACATTTTGAAGCCATTAGCATGTGCCAACTTAGTAGCTACATAAATTACTGCTTTGCTTTCCACTTCTTAAAAACTTCTAGCAGCTCAAGCAGCTCTAGTTTTTTGGTGGATATGTGCCTGTCAGCATAGAACGACTTGAGTTTTGGCAATTATCGACTTAATTAGATCATTATGGAGCCAATCAGAATAATGAAGCCCTCAAAGTAGGTTTACAAAGGTTTTGTGACTGTCTGTATTTGAACCGTTGTATCTAATTTCTTTATATTTGTCATATTATTGCTTAGTTAAATGTTACACCTCCATTTCATTTACATTTAAAATTCAATTAGTGATAATCATTAGAACACAGTCGTTCATTTTTTAAATAATATTTCTTTTTATAAAAAAGGTGTATCTTGAGTGTAGGCATTTATAAAATACATATGAGAAAAACAGAATGAAAATTACTTGTGATGTCACAGTCCAGAGTCAATGATGCTTAATATTTTGGTGTATTTCAATCTTTTCCTTATGCATGGAATCTAAAATAAATTCCTTACAGTTTAACCCATTTAAATGTGACTTTTTCCCCTACTATTGCACAAAAATTTGTCTCACTGAGTCTCTTACATCTTCATTGGTAATTTTAATGAAAATCTCTATGTACTTTCTTATCTGTCTTGGCTTTCCCTAAGTAATTGGGTGTCATTGTATATTTCAAGCTCTATGAGGTCAGGGGTCATCTGGTATTACCTTTGTAGTCCAGTGCTAGCAGAGTGCCTGGCACATAAGTATGGCTCTTTGGATATTTCGTAGAATAAACAATCATATCCCTCATCTTCAAACAATATCTCCATTTTATCTTAGGGCAATAACCCTTGTGGATTTTCCATTACTTACCTAGGAAGGTATTCCATTACTTATCTATTCCATTACTTATCTAGAAAGGTAATTTCCATTACTTATCTAGAAAGGTAATTTCCATTACTTATCTAGAGGTATTCAAAATCTTTCATTTTCTCTTGTTCCACACTACTTTCAAAGCTAGAGACTTTCTGTTCTACATCTTCATCTTTCCACTCTGCTTAGCTCTCCATGCACTCTTGTGATTTCAGTGGTCATCTAGATGGTTTTCTTTTCTAAATAAATATCCATCACAGACAGTCCCTTCTCAGATTCATAAACATGACTGCCTATTGTAGTTTTAAACGTTGATACATTTTAAACTTTGATACATACTCATCTCAGAAATAACATGGTCTAAGCCAAAACAATTACCATCTAATCTCCCAAAAAGTAACTACATCTCTCTGTGAGGTGAGATAATAGAGAATAGACTATGCTCTATTAAGAAATAGAACTGAAATGGGCTTGGCTTTGAGGGATGACACGATCCCAGTTAAAAGTGAAAAAAAAAAAAAAGGAATTGAAGACAGTCTGGAAGACATGTCTACGATGATTACTTTCAAGGTAAATGCAGGAGCAAACCAAATTATTTACCAAGAGTCTGTCAAATTTAGCTTTTACATCTCTGGAGTTGGGAAAGTTGTGGATATAAAAATTCCTGTGAAATGGTTTAGGACTGAGAGAGGGACTTGGTTAGACTATTAACTCAAAAAACTAAACAGAACTCTACAGTAGTAGACTGGATTAATAAGCTAAATATGCTACAAAGAGCTATAACTCAACACCAAGAAATCGAGCCTGTGAATATAGCCATTTATATACCAAAAGGAAGTAATATAACCTGAAATTAGTGAAAAATTATATATTTCTTATCTAAAACCGTGTTTTCCAAACACATTTCTTTTTAAGATTTTTTATTTATTTATTTATTCATGAGAGACACACACACAGAGACACAGGCAGAGGGAGAAGCAGGTTTCATGCAGGGAGCCTGACGCAGGACTTGATCCCAGGTCTCCAGGATCATGCCCTGGGCCAAAGGCAGATGCTCAACCACTGAGCCACCTCGGCTGCCCCCAAAATGCATTCTGCAGAATACTAGAGATATATTAACTGTATTTATATAGGAAGGAAAAATTTAGGGAAGCTGGCATAAAAAATAATTTTATGAAAGATTTCTCAGAGAGTTCAATATGATAATGGGTACTGGAAGTTCCAAGAGGAAGCCAGAGCATGCAGGGTTTCTTAAGAATACATAACAATTCTTACTTTTTTAAAAGAAGAACATATTAAGGGATAAATACGCTTTGATTAAACTTTGAAATAGATTGCTATAAATGTATGCATATAGTGGGTACTAGATCTTTAAAAATGCAGCATACTAAATGATAAAGAAAACATGTTTAAAATATAATTTAGGGATCCCTGGGTGGCGCAACGGTTTGGTGCCTGCCTTTGGCCCAGGGCGCGATCCTGGAGACCCGGGATCGAATCCCACATCGGGCTCCCGGTGCATGGAGCCTGCTTCTCCCTCTGCCTGTGTCTCTGCCTCTCTCTCTCTCACTGTGTGCCTATCATAAATAAATAAATTAAAAAAAAAATTAAAAAAAAAATAAAATAAAAAAATAAAATATAATTTAACTTTTTCTCAGCTATTTTTCTATGTTGGCTATAAGTCAATAGCTATCATCATCATTCTCCCATAAGAAAATAATAAAAACTGGTGGAAAATTTCTACATAATGAATAATTATAAAACATGTCCCCAAATTTTAACATGAATTATGAAAAAAATCCACGTATAGGGGCACTTGGGTCGCTGGGTTGGTTAAGAGACTGATTCTTGATTTCATCTCAGGTTATGACCTTATTTAGGGTGGGGAGATCGAGCTCCATGTCCATCCTTATGCTCAGCACAGACTGTGCGTGAGATTCTCTCCCTTCTCTGCCTTGGCCCATTTCTCCCCACTCACATGCTCCAACTCTCTCAATTAAATCAATCAATCAATCAATCAATCAATCCATATAAGTGGACCCATTCATCTCAAACTCATGTTATTCAAGGGTCGATTCTACATACATACACATAGTAGATATAAATATAAATAAATATAACATAAGCCTTCTCTCTCTTAAATGTATTAAGTAACCCATGCAGTTCAACAATCTAGCTCCAATCTAAATATGAAGCAGTTTTTTGATAAATCATAGTGTACTGGAAAGAATAGTTGTAGAAACTTCAATTAAGTAATTAACTGAATTAATTAATTTGATTAGTATGTATTTAACACACATTTACAGATTAAAGACTATTAATACTAATACTGGAAACTACTTAACCTAAAAAAGGACATCTAATTTTTTAAAATATTTTAAAAAATAGTCATTGAAATAATCCTTAGTAAGATCAGCAACCAAAAATTACTTGTTATTATCAAATATATTAAGAATTGTACTGGAATCCTAGTCAATGCAATTAAAAAGTAAAAATAAAATAAAACATATAATTGGAAAGTTAAGTCAAAACTCTATTTTTAATTATGTGACTGTCTATATAGAAACTGACAAATGAATTTTTATTATTAGAATAAATAAGCATTGCTGAACCAAAAAAAGTCCACATGCAACATACAATTGCAAATCTTTAGGCCACAACATTGAGTTAGAAATGTATTTTTCTTTTAAATTAACATTTAGAGTAGCAGTAAAAAATAAAGTCCTTTACAGAATTCAAATATTTTACTGAACTACTTAAACAAAGTAAGGAGATGGTAGCAGTGATTATATTTTGGAAAGAATTCTCTACCATTAATATACCAATATTCCTCAAACTGAGCTATAGAATCAGTGCATTTCCAATGAAAATCCAAATGGGGTTCTTTATGGAACTTGATAAGCCGATTTTAAATTGCATATGGAAATAAAAAGAACCAAGACATGTCATGGATAGTAGCACATGATGAAAAAGTTTGAAGGGTGAAGTTATGGACAATAACAAATCATATAATAGTTTAGGCATACTGAAGACTAAAAACTGAACAATGTGTTTAGTAATAGGCAGGATATTGCTGACCTTGACTGGAATAGATTTCAGAGAGGACACATTTAGAGAGAGAAATTTGATAGGTGGTATCCCTACCAAATTTGTGGTAGGGATTTACAGGAATTTTGCCACAAAACAAGGGAGAGAAAAGGAATGAAGGATAATCACAGATAATCAAAAATGTTTTTGCTCGTTTGATGATTTTAAAGATGGGGAAAACTACCTTGCTCTTTTATGCTGATAAAAATAATCCAGTAAGGCAGAAATAATTGATGAGGCTGAAAGAGTGAGGAGAATCCTTAGAGCAATGCCCTTGAGTAGCTAAGGGAAGACATGATACAGTAATTGAGATGTTCCAAAGTTTTTTTTAAGTAGAAAATGAAAAATCAAGCATTATCATTCATATGCATTCATACCTGTGTGAACTTTATTTTGACTCCTGTCAATTATTAATAACGTAACTTTAGCCAAATTATTTAAACCTCTCTCTACCTCAGCTTTCACCTGTGCGATCGTACCATCTTATGAGGCTGTTGTACGAATTAAATAAGACAATGTATACATAACACCTAATACTTTGCCTTGACACACATTAGGCTCTTAAATAATGACAACTATTAGTATTCTGATTTTTAATGAGAAAAATCAACTACATCATCCTTGAAATATTTCTGTTACAATCAGTTAAAGTCTCAAATGCAATGTCAATAGCTGCTTAGCAGTTTCTTAAAACAGGCTATATTCTGCTAAAAACAACAAAACAACAGCAACAAGACCACGCACACTGATACCCGATGATAGATAACATTAGAAATATTTACTCAAACAACACCTACACTTTTCATAAGTAACCATCTGCAATTTATATTTAATTGGGTCATTTTATTTCCAGTATAAGACATTAAGTTACAATGATCCAAAAAAATCCACTTTTAAAAGTTATTAACCATAGCTTGATTTGTAGTAAGGCATTAGTACATGCTTTATAAATGTAAATCACATTAAATTTGATTTTTTTTTATTTTAAAATTTTAATTATGAGCTCACATTATTACCTGGCAGTGCTCCTTATAAATATTAGAGCAGATGATTCTTTTTCAAGATCATAATTTGTACCAAAGACAATCTTATACATATTTAGTGGTCAAATAGCCATTAATGCTCCTTCTTAATTGCATATAATTGGCATTACTAATTTAAATGCCCAAAGCATATTATTTTCTTTCCATTTTTCTCTTCTTATTCCGTTTCTTGGCTTTTATGGTTATTATAAATTGCATAGTTTTTGAGTGCCTGAACTTTAAATCATCATATACACCTTAAAAGACTAAGACTTAGAATCTCAAATACCAACAGCTGACGTTAACCTGACTTCAAAAATACACACACACACACACACACACACACAGACATAAACAAATGCACACACATAAATATACAGAGGAGCTTGCCTTTCAGTTTCTAAGCAGAAATTTTCTATTCTAAAGTTTTTTGTTTTCTTTCAAGATCACACAATTGGTGTATGACCATTCCTGTTCTCACAATATCTGCATATTTCAGAGTCAAAAATTTACTGAGAAAATTCAAGACTTTGAAATTACCAGGTGTTGACCCAGTTTGGGAAGTTCCATACTTATGTCAAAAACAGAACCTGCTGACAGAGTTCAAAGCTTCAGTTACTGGATTTCTAATGCAATGAAATGCAGTGAAGGGCCTTCCTTAGCCTCAGTGGGGTAAAGGGCTTGCCTAGTGACTGGTCCGCAGGAGATAAACAAAACGTATTCTAATGTGATCCAAAGTTAATGAACTTTCAAGCATGCACGAAAGGAAGAAAATTCAAATGCACACATCAGTGATTTATATAGCTATAACTTAATTATTTGGGAGGAATTTCCATTTGTGTTATATGTTCTATTATCGATGTAACTCAATTGGATTGCCTTCTTATATTTGCATTTTAATGCACTAAAAGGATTTAATTTGAACTTTTCTCCCACAAGGCTATTCCAAATGGAAATTTATTTCCACGTTACTATTTGAGCTGTATTCCATTCATTACAATCAAACATGTCAGAGTATACTATGTTGCATACAATCACTCCGCCTGTGTGATTAGTATGGAATCAAACTCAACTTAATTTTTTAAATAACTTTGTCAGCTCTGGAAAATGACACCAATTCAAAGCTGTGCTTCATCATGATGAGGTTGTAAACATCAAGAACATCATGGTTATTTTGGAAATCTGATTAGACAAATATAATGATCAATAGGAAAAAAGTGAAGGCGTATTTCAAGCAACATTGCAATACAGAAAAGCAAAAAGAACCAGGTAAAATCCAATACACCATGCACATATTAATCTTGCTTGTTAACTTTTAATTTTTTAAATCTATTTTTGTTTTGGAATTTCCTTATAAAAATGCTTATATAAAAGTATATGTTTTAGAATGTGAAGTTAATTCCAGAGAGCAGACATCCACACAGAATTACTGTTATCACAAATTAAGAAGTGAGAATCGTCAAAAAAAATTTAAAAAACATAAATTTCTAAATAATACAATAACATTTTGAATAAACACACATCTAGTACTAGTACACACACACTCTCTCATACATACACACAAGTGCAAATCCACACAAACATGAATATTTACATATATAGTTATACATAGAAAATATTTTAAGCAAGTAATGAAATCAAGTATTGTAATTATCTCAAATTCTTAATGAGTTTTAAGAAGTGAAAATCAAAATACATATTCAGAAACATTTAGAGCAAAATGCTTATAGAATATTACCAGTACGTTATTACAGAAATAAAAGTTTATTTTTAAAATGTCTTTAAAAATTCAAGTTTATAGAGGTTTCTATATAACATTTATAGTCTAGATTGTCAAAATCACACAACAAACAACTCCAAATATCACAAACCTATTTGTTTTTCAAAGTGAATGTTTGCCTATGCTATATATCCATTGATAGTTGGCAGGGAAGAAGCCTTTTTGTGTAATTATTTTTAAAAACTGACATGAGGAAGAGTGCCCCATCTTATGACACCGTCATCTCAACATGAGCATCAGGATATGCCATTGGAAGGGATGAAAACATAGGGAATCTGGCACCTGCTCTTAAGCATTGCCAGCTAGGAATTCTCCTGTTAAATCTACTCCCTTTTCACTGCCCAAACCAGTCACAGGACAACACCTAATTTCAAGAGGATGAGACAGTGTAATCTCTCTATATGCTCAGATAGTAAAGAGAACTTAAAAACTGGTGAGAAATTTCTACAATACTTCAAGATCTTTTTTCTTTTTTAGGCAAACTGAACCCGTAATGTGGAACTTGAACTCATGACCCCAAGATCAAGAGATGCATGCTCCACCAATTGAGCCAGCCAGGTGCCCCTTAGGCCCTTTTACATTATAAACCTTATAATAACCTAATGTGTATTATGATTCTTTTTTTTAAGATTTTATTTATTTATGAGAGAAACACAGAGAGAGAGAGAGGCAGAGACACAGGCAGAGGGAGAAGCAGGCTCCTTGCAGGGAGCCCGACGTGGGACTTGATCCCAGGTCTCCAGGATCACACCCTGGGCCGAAGGTGGCGCTAGACCACTGAGCCACCCAGGCTGCCCTGTATTATGATTTTTAAAGGCTGGTGAGACTATACTGCATTTCTGAACTTTCTGAAAAAGTAATTTTTTAAAAAGATTTATTTATTTATTTTGGAGAGAGATAGAGAGTAAGCATGGGGTTAGGAGCAAAGGGAGAGGGAAACTCAGACTGCACTATGCGGGGAGCCAGAAGTGAGGTTCAATCTCAGGATCCTTAGTCACCATCTGTTTGGTATATGTGCTGCCGAAGCGAACACAGTCACCATCTGTTTGGAATCTAAGAGTCCAGCTTAACAAACTGCCACCCAGGCGCCCCTGCAAAAGTCATCTCTTACGTGCTATATTTTTGCACTAAATTTCTGTGAACATACACTGAAATAGTAATTTATGCTCTATTTTAACTTAGAGATAAACTAAAAATATGTCACAATCGCACTATACTGATTAAAGTTTTGATTTTTTTGTTACTGAAATATACATCAAAGTATAATAATTTCTTATTCATATAGCACAATAGTGAAGGAAATAATAATGGTCTTCTGGAATCCAGACCTTAACGCATTAAGCACCCAATGTTATTTTCTTTCTTACACTCGAATGAGGATTATCTGTGTATCTTTATCATCCCTAACTCTGTCTCTGTGTCTTTCTATCAGTCAAACTATCTATCATCAATATACCTAAAGAATAGTGCCTCGTTAGTTGAAGTAACTGTAAAGTTTTGGGGTGGATCTATTCTACTTGAAGAATTAAATGTAGAATTTCTTTTCTAGAGTAAATTCCTTAATAATGACATTGTCATAATTTCTATGCCCCTTATGAAGAGTAAGAAAATATGTTCAAATCTGTGATTTTCTATATACCATAAATTACTAACTACCATAAAATAAATCACTGTATCTATAGCTAAAATAGCCTTCTTTTCACATTACCTTAATGTCTAGCTCATTTTATAAGTTTTAGGTTCACAGAAAAGTTGCAAAGATAGTACATCTCCCATGCTAGATAGTAACTGTGTACCCAGACATTTGATCCCCTATTGTAAACGTCTTATGTTAGTATGATACATTTGTCACAATTAATAAACCAAAACAAATACATTACTACTAACTAAAGTTAATAAAGTTCATACTTTATTCCTGATTTCTTTAGTTTCACCTCATGTCCTGTTTTTCCCCAAAAAATCATTGAGGACATCACATTACATTTCGTTACTACGTTTCTATAGGCCCTTCTTAACTGGGATCTCAACTAATTTTCTAACTTTCACTTTTTCAAAATTTTGTAAATATTCTTACCTGGTAATTAGTTTCTAAACTTAGCTTTTTAGGTCACTCCCCTTCAGTTAACATTAAAATGTTGCTTTTCAAATAATACCAGTAAAGTCCAACATCAAAGAGCATTTCACAAGAAGCTGTTTTCATGACAACAGGTAAAAATTGGATTTAAAAACTATGGTAGTTCTTTGATCTTGGTTTTTCCAAGTGAGTCCTATAATAAAAGTTGTAAGATTTCTTTGTAGTCCAGAACTATGAATTTACTCGATTGTTGTGAGAAAATACAAAATAGAGTGATAAATTGAAATTGGATTCACATTTTTGTGCAGCATTTAAGTTAAATTTTACTTAATTCACTATCTTTTCTCTGAGGAGGTTTTCTAGAAGAATTTTTATTGTTTGTACTGTTTCCTTAGTTTGTCTATTTTTTCATTTGTATTTAAAAAATTAATGTTCTAACTCTGTAGACCACTTAGGTAAATGACAGGCATTTGTACCTGTGTTACAGACCCACCCTCATTACCTAAGCCCGAGTCTGAATTATCTAGAACATGGCAGATTACTGGACAATATTTAGCTAAATTTGATATCTAAAATTTATAAATAAATACTTAAAAGTTGAAGCTATCAAAACTTTCCCATATTAGATGAGTTTGTGAAAGACTGTTACATACTATTTAGACAATCCTTCCCTCTGATGAACATAATTAGTCTATCATTTAAAAATCCTCATACACAATTCAAAATAAATGAGATAAAATGCCCTATTAGTATATTTTAGTGTGATAATTATTGTGTCATACTAAATGCCTTTTATTTTATGTCTCAGATTTGGATCTCCATTGGGTTTTCAACCATTATATTTAGTATATGCATGATTCTAGTGGATCTTCAGCTTTTAACACATCAACATAATGCTTCATTGAAAATGTACTTATGGACTTATTAGTAAGTATAAGAATTCCAAATAATTTGAGGGTTTTAGAAGATATATATAAATATATAAAAAATACAATATAAAAATAGAATACTATTTATTTCAAGGTAAACATGATTAAAGTTAGTGTTCACTGTCCATAATAAATCATTATGTATATAGTTCACCCCTAAGCCCCAAAGAGATAATCACTTTTATCTTAAACATGTAAAAGTATTCCACAAGGTAGCCAAAAAATTATATGAAATTTCTTAAAATCCGTGTGATTTAGTACAACACTTTGGCTTTCTGAGTCAGGCATTATTAACTTACATTTCTAAAGGAATGACTACCAAACCACTGTACAAATAAATACAATTTATATAATATGAAATTCTAAGAGCTACAAGGACTACAAGGGGTAAACACTTAAGAAGAACCACATGTATTACCCAGCCTGAAAAGCATATACATTAAACAAATGTTTGACATTACTCTACCTACATTTGTATCAGGAAAAATACTGCAAATTCAAAACCAAAACCTTTTGTTTGTACCATTCACCATATGATTACAGGTATGAGGCTCATAAATAGAGTTTTAGCATTCAAAAGTTATTACAATAACAATTCTCCTCCCAAAATAAAATGTCTGAAAGTATCTTGTTCAGGATTATACACAAAAATCAGAAAGCGTGCAATGACTGGAATGAAACCAATACACAATTGAGTCTAATCCCAATTAAAATGAAATGGCTTAATCTTTGTTTACTCATTATTAAATTAAATGATAATAAAGATTCCTCCCACTGAAAAGTCAATGTAGATTCAGTTAATTTTTTTATATATTTTATATACATTGGTATAGATACACATATATTTAGTTTTTATTAGAAAAACAAGACAATTTTTAAAATATTATAATTCCTGTAAAAACATCACCTTATGATTTTATTTAGTTTGTAATTCAGTCTCAAAATTATGTCTAGTCTGACATTTTTCTAAGATATACCAGAAACCACAAGTTCTGATATTCCATCATTTAGTGATAAGACTTGAATGAAAAAAGATAAGACTGCATTAATAAATTTAGTTTTATTTTCCTCTAAATTAAAAAGTTTTAATTCATGAGACTTTTGCTTTTGCAAAATTGTAGAATTTCTTAATTAAAAAATAATGAATAATCAAGATTGCATTAGAATACTATAGTTTCATTCAGAATCTTATGCAGTCAAGACATGAGTCACTGAAGAAATCTTATGTACTTGAGAAACTCAAGTGCTTTCTAGAAAATCTTGCTGGGCCTAATGTATTTTTATTTGAGACTTTAGACATCAAAAAAATCAGCTTGCATGAGAAATATGACACTAAAATTATAGAATTCTTAATATATAGTCACAGAGCATTGAGTCCTTTGAGCCTGGAAAGTCCATGTGTGACCCTGTCTGTGACAGTGTGGCCTTTAACCTCCCAAAAGCCTTTGGCTCAGCCTTGGTTCTACCTTAAAAGGTCTTGTAATGCTTTAGTGACATTATTTAAATGGTGTCCAAAATCAGGCTTGAAAAAACAAAAACAAAAAACAAAAACAAAACAAAAACAAAATCAGGCTTGAGGCCCAATAATTGCTCAATAAATGATAAAATAATAATAATAATGACAAATATTATTATTTCATCATTTATTTCTTCATATAATTCAATTTTTAATTGATTTTATAAAATCAAGTTAAGATTCTTTTAGATTTATGGCCAAAGAACATACAGAGAAAATTTACAGAAAACTTACTTTAAAAAACATTAAAACATCATATTCACTAATAAGGAAATGTAAATAAAAATCCAGTAAGTAGGGCAGCCCAGGTGGCTCAGAGATTTAGCGCCGCCTTCAGCCCAGGCCTGGTCCTAGAGACCTGGGATCAAGTCCCATGCCGGGCTCCCTGCATGAAGCCTCCTTCTCCCTCTGCCTGTGTCTCTGCATCTCTCTCTCTCTCTTTCTTTCTCTCTCTCTCTCTGTGTCTCTCATGAATAAATAAATAAAATCTTTTAAAAAATCCAGTAAGTATAATTTTCACTGTTATATTAACAAAATCATAAAATGCAACACTACGACCAAATAACTCAAACATCACTAGCCTAAATCAATTTTAATCATTATTGAAAATAATGCAACAGTAGCCATTTCTAAACTTAAGTATGATCAGGTGATTTTCCAAAATAGTTCAACTTCTAGTGAAATTTTAAAATAACAACAAAAGCTTTGAATGGATTTCAAATATACCTTTTAAAAGTTTGTAGATCCTCAACATTCATAGAAAAACTGCATGCCAAACAATAAATAATAATATGTATATTTTACTAAAATGCAACTTTATTATGATCTCAAGAAATCATATATGTTGGTATAAAATTTAAATGTCCTCTGGAAAAATGGCAACTAATTCCAAAAAACTGTCATTATGCAAGAAAAGAATCTATTAACTTATCATTAAGTCAAGACTGACTAATACCATCACACTGAGACTATGTTAAGAAGCTATTAGTAATAAAATTTTCCTTCCTCTTTAAAGAATGCTGCTATGTAATTGCTCATTATTACAGCATGGTAGGATTTCAATTGAATCTTTTGAATATATTTATACTCTCAGATGCAGAAAAAATATATTTTATTTTGAAAAAGTGTTTTAAATTATCAAGTTTTCTATTTTCAGCAAAACTTTGGAAAATTGTGGAGCAAAGTCCCAACCAAAAACAACCTGAGAGTTGGTACTTTCAAATTTATGAAATATATAGATACGAGACCTGGCTCTCTATATGAAGTTGCCAAAGGAAAACATCAGATCTGCTTAGGAGTTTCTGAGAATGGATGCCCTTTATTTTGTTCCTGTTTTTCAAAGTTTAGAAGGAAGCTGCACAGATCCTGGATAGTACACAAACCTATGTTTAAGTCCAGTGTTTTTAAGCTAACTAGTAACATTTTAGGATAAGGCCCAACTTATTCTCAAGACTATCAGAGATTTAATTTAAGCCAACTAATGCTATACAGAAGTCCCCGAATGCTAGGCACCTAATGGTCATGTTCTCTTTTCTTGATTAGACCCTGTGCTAACATCTAAAAACTGGGGCAGGAAAACCTCGGTTCACAGAGTGAGGTCTTCATAGTGTCTCAACAATTTATAAATCAAATCTATTTACCTTCTTAACAAATAGGACCAAAAAAAATAGGGAGAAATGGTGAGGCTTCTTGAAGTGTTAAATAACCATGAATCTGAGGACCCCTGGGTGGCTCAGCGATTTAGAGCCTGCCTTTGGCCCAGGGCGTGATCCTGGAATCCCGAAATCAAGTCCCACATCGGGGTCCCTGCATGGAGCCTGCTTCTCCCTCTGCCTGTGTCTCTGCCATTCTCTCTCTGTGTGTCTCTCAGGAATAAATAAATAAAATCTCAACAAATAAATAACCATGAATCTTGCAATTTCAAAAAAGTTATGCTGCACATAAAGATAAAGAAGACTTTTTTTTTTAAGAATTTATTTATTTATTTATTTATTTATTTATTTATTTATTTATTTATGAGAGAAAGCAGGAGAGAGAGAAAGCGCAGAGGGAGACGAGAAGCAGATTCCCTGCTCTGCAGGCAGCCTGACTCGGGGGTAGATTCCAGGACCCTGAGATCATGACTTGAGCCAAACATAGATGCTTAACAGACTGAGCTACCCAGGCTCTCTAAAGAAGACAATTTTTGAGGGAAAGCATAGTGATATTAGAAAGCTAGTATCAAAATATCCTTAATGCTTTCTTGAGCTCCCTCTACTGATTTTTAGATAGTTGTTAACCTGACCGAGATGTTTAACAAAACATATACAATTATCACGATGTCTAGTTGAGTGCTAGTATCAAGAGCAGTTTTCACAGCGGGGCAAAAAATTCAACTCCAGATATTATCAATTAAATCATACTACTTGTTCACAGACAGGAAAACAAACTCAACAAAAGACTTTCCTCGTCCTCAGGCCTCAGGAAACAACAAATAGGACACTTGCCAAAAGAAAATAAACAGTCATAGAGGGAATTTATTTGAAATCTTAGTTGTCATTAATTGTAAATATGTAGACTTAAAATGCAAAGCATTTCTAGAATTTTTTCTCTTCATTTTTAAAATCTTTTTAGCTCAATTAATGATGACTTCATGAGAAATCTCATCAAAGGAAGTAATTTATGCAAAGTATTGCCACAATTTGTGCAAGTTCTTTCAAGTCTTACTTTTTTTTGTAAATGCACTAACTTTTGAGATTCTGCCAAAGTACTGAGATGTTGTGCATTTAATTGTTGCACTTATTTCATAAAGCTGTGGGTGTATTTCTAGCACATTCATTTTCTTCTGCTTTTTCCTTACATGGTCCCATGATGTCACAGTTTTTAATAAACACTGGTTTCTCAAGCATGTGCACAAACCCAAAAGGCATACTAAGCATTTCTCTTTCCCTAATAATGCCATAGTGTCTAGGATAATGAATCACTTGACATAAATACCAGCTCACTGGATCATTGCCTCAAAGGAACATAGATTTTTAGAGCACTCAAGTTTTCTATGAAAGAATGTGAAGTTCTGAACAAATAAACGGTACAATGCACAAAGTTTTCAGAAATTAGCTTTAAGTCCTAGAATTTAGTTACCATATCTGCTCTGCATTGTGTATTTAAAAATGGAAAGAAAAATTAATCTAAATAACATTTCAGTTATTGTAGTGCCAAATAAGGAAGGATGCTAATTTTCATTAACAAGAAAAATACAAATAAAAAGAATCATTTTCATCATGATGGGAGCCTTTTGGACTTTGTCAATAATTAGACATCAAGAATGAAAGAATTATTCTAAAGAACACATGTAAATGGCCAACATGGCCATGAAAACTTGTTCAACATCCCTAATCATCAGGGAAATGCAGATTGAAGCCTTTATGAATTATCACCTCACACCTGTTAGGATGTCTATTATCAAAACAAAACAAAACAAAAACAAAAACACACAAAAAAAACACAAAAACCTAGGGTGCTTGGGTGGCTCTCTTGGTTGGTTAAGCGTCTGCCTTTGGCTCAGGTCATGATCCCAGATCATGGGCTCCCTGCTCAGTGGGGAATTTGCTTTCCACCTCTGCCCTCCCTCCAGCTTGTGCACTCGCTCTCAATCTCTGTCTCTCTCTCTCTCTCTCTCTCTCTCATAAATAAATAAAATCTTTAAAAAAAAAAAAAAACAAAAACAAAGAAACCCTGTGCATTGTTGGCAGAAATGTAAAATGGCACAGACACTATGGAAAACAGGTTGGATATTCCTTAAAAATTAAAAATAGAATTATCATATGATCCACTGACCCAACTCTTTCTGGCTATTTATCCAAAAAAATTGAAAGCAGGATCTCAAGAGATACTGGCATTCCCACATTCATTGTAGCAATATTCACAACATCCACAAGTAATGTCAACTTATCAGAAACTACTTAATGGGTGCCACAGAATGCCAGAGTTGGTACCCAAGATAACCTCTACCTCAGACATCACTCATTCCTTAGTAATCTTTTACCTGTTTTACTTTTGATCATGATACTTATCAATAATAGACATGATCCTCTGTCTATATTAGTTTCTTTATTGTCTGTCTTTCCACAGAAAGAGTAGAGTGGGAACTTTCTATCATTCTCACTCAATCCCCAGCACCCAAAAGGGCACCTGAAACAGTAGGCACTTAATGTTTACGGAAATAATTATTTTATGTTAAATATTATCCTAATGTTTTAAAGAAAATTACTGTTTATTAAAATCAAAAATTGAATTTTTAAAAAGATTTTATTTGGGACACAGAGAGAGAGAGAGTGAGTGAGCAGATGAGCGAGGGGAGGGGCAGAGGGAGAGGGACAAGCAGACTCCCTGTTGAGCAGGGAGCCCCAAATGGGGCTTGAATCCAGGACCCCAGGATCATGCCCTGAGCCTAAGTCAGGCAGGTTAACCAAATGAGTCACCCAGGCGCCCCCAAAATTGGATTTATATACTAGTTGATTTTATTTAGATTTTATCTAAATAAAATTACTGTAAACTGTATGCAAACTGTATGTAAACTTATAAAAGATATAAGTGCAATAAAATTGTATAATAAATGTAAGGAAAAGTAGTTACCTAAATATTTACCAATCGCTAGACTAAATAAATAAGAACAAAATTATTAGTATCATAAGTGTGATATTCTTTTTAAGATGACATTCTTTTAAAATATGAAGTTCTTTCAAAGTAAATATAAATAAATTTGTGGCATTTTTCTTAAATAATAAATGCAAATAGCATTTGAACTTTAATTATAATTTCTATACATCCATAAAGCATAACACTAAATATAAATCCCTGATTTGCATGGAAAGATTCTATGTTGCATGAAATAAGATAATAATAATAAGCCCTTTGTGTGGTTTTTCAATTTGTTGAAGACCAAAGACAAAAAATAAAATAATAAAATCAGAATAGAAGAACAAAACCTAAAAACACTAACCAATCCATGGTCATAAACTACATGTACAAAACGCTACATAGTAGAGGCAAACACAAAAAAGAATAAACTTCAATGAGGATTATGTAATAATATGTACATGAAGTAATTTCAAACTGTGACGTTTTGCACACGTGGAAGGAATTCCTAGGGTTCTTCCTTTAAAAAGAACTTAATATCAATTAGGAAGGACAATCTAAGACACTTTAAAAGAACCAAAAGCCACATCAGACTATTCACCGCACAGTTCAGGTCATAAATGCTGGAGACCGGTGGCACAGCAATAATGCAGAAAGGTTCTAAGGTTCAAGCAGAACTTGAGACAGGTATGGGAAGCATAACTCCTACATGAATCCCAGTGACCCACACTCTTGTATAATCACCTCACCTTATGTGGAGCCAGAACCTTTAACTCACTTTTGACCAACAGAATAGGACAAAGGTGATAGAGTGTTCTTACATTATGGAAAAGAGGAGAGATTTTTAAAACTTAATTAAGGTTCCAAATCAGTTGACATAAGTAAGTATGGAGATTACTCTAGCTGGACCTGACCTAATAAGGTGAGCCCTGTAAAGCAGGTCTATAGGTCAAAAACTGAAGGAATCAGCCAAATTCTTATCTGGCCTTGAAGACACACACAAACAAAGAAAAGTAAAAGAAAAAGAGAAAAAAATATTAACAACAGCCAGTGACCTTGGGGAAGGAGCCTGGGCCTCAAATAAGAGCCCAGTCCTGGCTAAAATCTTGATACGAGATTCTGAGCAGAGGACCCAGCTAGTCTGGACCCAGACTTGTGACTCACGGAAACTGTGAGATAATAAATGTTTAAATTACTGAGGTTATGGTAATTTTTATACAATAGTAGAGAACACATACATACATGTGAAAAAAATACACACCTTGGTGACACTGACATGACATTAATTGCAACAAGCTCTCTGGACTTGGACCTAGTTTGCGGCAACATGGCTAAACGCACCAAGACGATCAGAATCACGGGTAAATACGAGACTCCTGATGGTGCCTCCCTCAGGAAAATGGTGAAGCAGACTGAAATAAGCCAGCACACTAAGTACACTCGCTTCTTCTGTGGCAAAACCAGATGAAAAGATGAGCTGTGGGCATCTGGCATTGAGGCTCCTGCATGAAAACCACAGCCAGGGGATCTGGACCTACACCACTATGGCCATCACAGTAAAGTCGGCCATCAGAAGACTGAAGCAGTTAAAATATCAGTAGAAGTTCTTTTTTTTGGGATCCCTGGGTGGCACAGCGGTTTGGCGCCTGCCTTTGGCCCAGGGCGCGATCCTGGAGACCCGGGATCGAATCCCACATCAGGCTCCTGGTGCATGGAGCCTGCTTCTCCCTCTGCCTGTGTCCCTGCCTCTCTCTCTCTCTCTCTCTCTCTCTCTCTGTGACTATCATAAATAAATAAAAATTAAAAAAAAAAAGATAAAAAAAAGAAGTTCTTTTTTTTTCTTCAGTAGAAGTTCTACCATTTGAAACATTGCTAGCGTATAGTAAGTGGGTTAATTAACGTAATAAAAAATAATTGTTGGGCAGCCCGGGTGGCTCAGCTGTTTGACTCTGCCTTCAGCCCAGGGTGTGATCCTGGAGACCCAGAATCGAGCCCCACGTCAGGTTCCCTGTATGGGAGGGGCTTCTCCCTCTGCCTGTGTCTCTGCCTCTCTCTCTCTGTCTCTCTCTGCATCTCTCAAGAATGAATAAATAAAATCTTTAAAAAATAATAATTGCAACAAAAACAAGAGCCCGTGAAAAGCACATATGAGCACAATGTGCTCTTCTATTATGAAAAAACTTGTCTAGAAATTGCAGAGTGAGATGCAAGTGGAGATTCTTGAAAACATAACAATCCAGACAGGGCACTGATTTTGTATTGAGGGAAGAAATCATACTTCATATTTTGATCCATCTCTGTTTTTACATAAGTGCATTGCACACACGAGAAAACTGAAAATCAGATTGATTACTTGTAGGCTACAGAACCAAAAACAAGAACTAGTAGAGAATTTCAACTTAATATAGTAAAAATTAGAGATCCACTGATGATTTCTGAAGGACACAGTGACATTTAAGAGCTTAGTTTAACTGAGAGGAATCTAGAAGAGGTATGAAGTCTGTATCAGCAGAACACAATGATGATGATCATGCAGCTGGTTTCAGACAGAGCTTGATCTGAGTCCCAGCTCTGTGGGCGACATAACTCCTTAAGCTTTGATCTTTCACTATCTAGCTCATAGGGTGCTATGCATATAGAATATGATAACGCTTATAAATACTTAACATATTACATGGCATACTATGAATTACCAAAATGTTTACTTGCTATAAGTATCATTAATTATCACTGCAGGAAGAAACAAAAATCAAGGAGATCACTGTAGAAAGTGTCAAAATAATTCTGATTGAGATGGGAGAGTGTGGGTCAAGGTAAAAGTGATAAGATGGGGGCACAAAAAATATGGAAATAGATAAATCTATATTACAAAGGGAAGAATGTTAGAACGTGGGGACTCACTGCTTATAGTATGGTAAGAATGATGTAAGTTCAAAACACCTCTGAAATTTTCAGGCTGCGGTCAATAGAAAAGTGTGTCATTAACTGGCAGGCGAAAAATGAGGATGGGGGATCATGGGACCATATTAGGGATGAGGTGATGAGTTCATGGCGTTTGTGCTGTCACCATGAAATCAGAATTAAAATGTCCATCAGACCTTTGTAAATACATTAATAGAGTTCAAATCTGGGCCAGTGCTGTATATTCGGAAGATATCTGTGAAGAGAGAATAATTGTAGCTGTGGGAGTGAATGGACTTCCTGTAGGGCTCCACAGAGCATGAGGAACAGTGAGTCAAATGAATGGTATAAAAAATGGTGCAGAAATTTCAAGATTAAAAACATGTATACCAGGCATCATTTTAAAAGTAAAACACTGATATTGCTAACCAATATGTAAAGTACTTAATAAGAGCCCTATAATCTTTCACTTTTAAGTTAACTTCCTCTATAAATCAAACTTTTCTATCTCCTTTGGGATCCATTTAATAAGGACAACTCAAAACTTAGATAATGAGGATTCATTGGGGAATCTGATGCAACTCTGGGGCTCACCTGGGAACTGTTTTATAATTACTGCCAACAGTACTCACCTCCTCTCCTACTCAGTGAGCTTAATTCTATACGAAAACAAAGAGCATTGAAAACAAAGAGCATCAGGAGTGGTCAGTATTTCCCTTCAGGCCTCAAACAGAATAAAAAACAATAAATGAAGCATTTACCGTTTCCTAAGTGTTCAAGAGACCACTTAGACTACCTCTTTCTGTACTGTGCTTCAAAACTACTCACTTTATTTTGATGGCCTTATTTCATCTCACAGATCATTTGAAATATTAATAGCTAACTAGTCTGAAGATTTAAATGGGACTAATGGTTGATAACACAAGTGGCAATTGCTTGAAGTGGGCTGAAGTTCAAGATGTATTTGTATTTGATATTCAGTAGGACGTTTTTGTGGGAGTGAGGAGAAACCTAGAACTCTTAGGACACAATAACTCTTCTACTGTTCTTATGCTATTTAACATAGAAAGGGAAATATTGTCTGTTCCTACTGTTATTAACGGTCTACGAGATGGAATAATGTAGCATATTTCTAATGTTAAATACAAAGGAAAAACTTCTTAAAACCTTTGGTATTGTGCACTCTAAAGTGTGTATACTAAGGAATAAATGCCATGAAATTATTTCCATATAATTTAATAATTAAAGGAAAGACTTGGGGAAAGAAGGTAAAGGAGGCATTCACATAGAGTAAAGAAAGTCTAACAGAAAATGGGTAGCTTTAAATAAGACACATCCAGTTGAAAACCTGATCTAAATAGAGTTGCTGGAAGTGCACAGTGTAGCTACAAGAGGGGTGAGTTGGGTTTGATTGCCTAATCCACCTATTCCTAGTGGTGTGGCCACACTCTAGAGAGGTGTATAACTTTGATCTGAGGGTCAACTTTCTCATATCTAAAATGAAAATAATGATTTTTTTCACAGTTATACAAATGTTAGACTTAATGTAAATAAAATGGCCTAATAGGAGTAAAATATGTATGTATATAACACTTCGAATGGTATCTCCTTCTATCTTCTTCTTGTTGTTTAAGTGAATCCAGGATGAAAGACCTTATGCTCAAATATCAATAGGTAATTTACTGTGAGACAGCAAATGTGTTTAGTAGCAAATCACCTTCTTTCTTCCTTTGGAAAGATGAATGGGACAACCCCTCCTTAATCCTAAAGGAGGCAGTTCAGAGTCTGGTTGATGTCAGGATCACAGCAATTACTGTAGCTTTGAGAAAAGGGGGCACATATCTACAGAGTACATGGGGACATTTGCCACTTCATGTTAGTAAAAATATTTGAGGGTTTTAGAAATTAGAAAAAATAAAGTCTTGGTGGTCATAGAACACTATCTAAGGTGTTTTGTGGAAGTGGCCCAATCATGAAAGGCAAATTATTTCCATTTCATCATCATCTTTGTGGAACATAGTTCAGGCTTGTATGTTTTAATTGCTATTGTATGTGTATGTTTTTATTGCTACCTTAGTGCTACTTATACAGAAAAAAAATATATATCACTAAAGCAAGTTTCCCTTGACTGTCAATTACAATGGATATATTTAAATAAAACTGAACAAGAAAAGTATTTTCAAATCTTTTGCATTGTGTTTTAAAATTGCTAGCAGTGCCATGAACCAGTTATGAGTTGGAATAATATTCTCTGTATTGACATGCAAATGAACTCACTAAGCAACTACTTTGCTTTAGAGATTTACATAATTTGATACCAAAAGCCACGTTAAATTAATATTAATTACTTGGTTTTAAAGCAAGAAAGTTCAGAGTTAAGGTTGATCCTCTTCCCACATTTTACCACATTTATGCATGAAAACACTAATATACAAAGAATAAAAACATCTTAGGTATAGGGATATCCAGGCTCTATTCCTTAGAAGTGCATGGCTTATTACACAAAGATGTATAAGAAATAAACCTGATATATCTCTTTTAGAGATAGAAACTTTCAAATCCTTTACCAGCACTCATTTTTTCAGAATCAGTGTGGTGCCATAAACTCTTCATTATGTACACATCCATTCTTGACAAATTTTCATTTCCAATTGTCCCTTCCCTTGCCAATCACAGCATGAAAGCTTATGAATGACATTTTCATGGCAAAAAATTGGTGTGTGCTAAAGCATAACAACCTAAATTAAACTAATAATAACAAAAAACACATTTGTCATTAAAAATTACATATTGTATTACAGCTTGTTATGTAAATTAGTTTTGTATTAAGTAGCATGTTGAATTTGCATGTTTAAGATCATTCTCATTGCATGTTTATGGTAGAGTATAATTTACCAAGAAATATATATGTGTATACACACACACACACACACACGATATACACACACACACATTCCTTAGATCATATACTGAAACTACTGCTTAATTCTTTCTCTTTAAAAGAAAATATCAAGACTCATTGGAATTCTGAATTTATTGAAAACACTATCTTATCTATTATAATAATATTAACTTCCTCAATACCATAGTGATTAAAGCACAAAGGGACCAATTGTTTTGTTGTGTGGTAGGGTGATCAATTTAATGGGAAAATTAGGATTTTCCACAGGGACCCTACAGTTCACCTTAACTAGACTTAACTATGCCCAAAGGACATAGAAGGTGTTGAAGCAGAAGGTGATTAAGTCTGTTTGGTAAGATAATTGGTCACATGGCTGTTATGGTAATGTTAATAACAGGAAATGCTTTTTCTGACCTATTACTTCATAAGAGTCTTTAGAACTTCATAATATATTAAGTTATAAAAATATTAGAGTTATTAAAAATATAAAAATAAAAATAAAAATATTAGAATTATTGTGGAATTTGGGGCAGAACTAATCGAAAGATATTATTGAAGGTGTTTTGGTTGGTCTCCTTAATAAATGAGGATTAAACATGAAAAATGGGGATCTCTGGGTGTCTCAGCGGTTTAACGCTTGCCTTTGGCCCAGAGTGTGATCCTGGAGTCCTGGAATCGAGTCCCACAACAGGCTCCTGCATGGAGCCTGCTTCTCCCTCTGCTGTGTCTCTGCCTCTCTCTCTCTCCCTCTCTCTTTTTCTCTCTCTCTGTCTCTAATGAATAAATAAATAACATCTTTTTTTAAAAAAAAGAAAAATGGCCATTATCCAAAGAAAATTCTCAATTTACTTACATTAAAAAAAAAATTTACTTACATTATCTCTTAAGTAGAATTTTAAGTTAACTTTAAAAAGTCATTCACTAAAACTTTTTAGCATATTTCTTTATTATTAATTTCTTTAATTTTCTATTGTACACATTAGTAAATGAATTTTTAAAAAAGCAATGTATGGCCTTGATAATAGAAAGCCCAACTGTTTCATCTTTGTCTTAAATATCACCAAGCATGCATAGTTATTCATCTTATCTATAAGAAAAAAAAGACATCTACCCAGCAATACCATTTTTGAAGTTTTGAGTAGACCAATGTGCTTTAAGAAACTGAGATGCAATTAAGAAAGACAACTTGAGTATGTCATGTGATGTGCAATGAAATTGTTTCAATAATTTTTTTATCCAAGTGGTAAAACTTCATCATCTTGAAGTAAAAAGTGCTGCATTTACTTTAGTATCTATGCCATCAAGTGAATTCATGCTTTAGCAGGCTATCTATTGTTGTGGTTTTGAATATTCCTTTGAATTTCACATGGACAAGTTGTAACTCCAAAATATGGTCATTTTTTTGTGCAGCAAAGAATTTATGAAGGGTCACCACATTTGAATATCTTCAATAGGTGTCTTCAAAGTTGGCGATTTTATTTGATTACAGTAAGAGTTGCATTCTGCATCCAGATAGCATCCCCTATGTGCTAAAGTCAGGCTTATCATGGTCATCTAATTTTACCTTGCCTCAGAACTAAGATATAAAAGTGAAATATGTAAAAAAATCATGAAAGATGTATCTAATATTTTAAATTTGCAATTTCATTGAATCTACCTTACAAGTTTAACGACTGCCAATAGCATATTTTGATTTTAGCGTTTAACATCTCATTGTGACAACACTAAACTTAATTTGAAAGAATTCCAGATACTAGTAGTTCAGGGGAACTGCTTATACTCAAACAAAGACATACATCTTAGAAAACTTTATGCAGAAAGAAGTCAATGAGATACTGAAATACATTTAGGTGAGTATAGTGTTTATTTCTATTATTGCTTTCCAGTAAGTTATAAAATTAAAATATATATTGATGTTTCAGTAAAGAAAAAAAAACTGAAACTAAAAGAAGCCATAGTCCTGTTTGAAATTCCATAGTATGAGTGTTTATACCCGTATGATTAGTTTTAAAAAGAAAATTTCAAAATGTATGGAAAAAAATAATTATTCTATATTAATGTAAAGGAGGCCGTTTGGTAAATGTTTCATGTCCCAGTGTTCCATACTTCCTCCTTCACTTCTCTACCTGTTCCCTTTTAAAAATTTGTATCAATGTTTAACATACGACCACATGACTGACAGAAATCCTACAATCTGCTCAGGGTAAAATATGGGAACAACCTAAGGGGATTTACATTTTACCTCTAGTGTTTGCAGTAATATCCATTTCTTGGAACAATCACACTCACACGTAGGACTATGCTGTAGATAAAATGAAAAAGCTCTACACAGAGGAATTATTTTAAATCATAAACTCTAAAGCTAAAGTTCACACTTGCAAGTGTAATGCAACTAGAGCAGAAATTTTTATAACTAAAAACATACAAATATATAAACTTAACTTAGTGTGCTCTTTAGTTGCTGAAAAGCATAGCCCTAGACTGTTGAATGATACTTAGTAAGTCTGAAACAGCTTACAGTTCACATGTTCCTATTAAGATAGGATGTCTAGTTGCAACCTGAACTCTTTCCCTGGAATGCAAACCTTCCCCTCTATATTCCCCAACTCTCATTTATCCTTAACCTGGTGCCACAAAACGACATAGATGAAAAATCATAATTCTGTTTATCAAACATCATGCATGCCTGTCAAATAAAGTCATGAATAGCAGTAAGAAATACACAGAGCACCAGTTAACTTCTAGCATTTGATACTTCTTCACTATGAGAAGTACTGTTCAGTGGTTCTCTGCACTGAATTCTTTCTTCATACACACTCAAAACACACTGCCAATTGACAAAAGGAGCATAGCTTCAAAAGCAAATCTCCTAAGTAGAGAAAAGCTCTCTGTTAAACATGCAAGAGGTTAAACATTGCTGAAATAGCGAGACATTTTCTCAGCCCACGCTTCCCAGTTCCATTCAATTACCAACAGCAGTAGCGACTATAATACAAGCTAATACTGTATTATTAAATCGGAAGCTTCCCATTTACATCCACCTCTAACCTGAGGGGGTGGGGGGATGACATTTACTAGTCAACAGCAGAACAAACAGCCCCCAACTTGGAAATACACATGACCTTGGGGTGTAGAATTCTCAGAGACTGAGTTTCACAAGTTGTATTTGGATCTACTGCAAAACAGCACGTCTAAACGAACCCAACATGGTATAAATGCTCTTATCCTGACCACCTCCCCTCCAAAAACGTTAAGAGAGCTCTGCACTTTGCAGTCTATGCTATAGACATCAGAGGTAATATTGATTAATCAGACGTTAGTCCACTCCAGTATTTTTTTTTTAATACTGCATTTGTCTTAAACAACTTGTTGGTTGGCTCATTTAATGTAATTTGCTAACATATTTGGGGGCTTGCATTGAACGGTTCCTGTTTCTTGAGCCACGCTAGAAGTGCTGCTCCACAAATATTTGCATTTAAAAAGCAGAATATAACCTGATGACATTAACTTCACAAAAAAAAAAAAAAAAACAACAACAACAACACACACACACACACAAAACCCTCAACTTCCCCTCTAGAATTCCGTGCTTAATCACCAACTGATATTCCTGTAATGATAATAATAGTAATATCATTTAAATAATCCCTGCAATCATTGCCAAAAGTCCTGTTTCGGATTACAAAAAGCCTAACTTGCTTTCAAAATTTCGTATGGCACTCTGCAATTCCTCCCCCATTTGTAATAATTTACAGCAATGGTATTTGTCTTACCTTATTTTAAGAGTCAAAAAAAAAAAAAAAAAGTCTCCCAGAAAGATTCCTACACGGTGGGGATCTATAGATCACAATAATAATAATAGTTTAAAAAAAAAAAAAAGCAAGAAGCAAAACAACAACAACAACCCAAAAAACGTTAAAAGATGGTCTCAGCTGGGTAAAGAGGAGAAGAGTTTGGTCTAAAACTACAGGAATCTCCAAAGTCACGCTTGAACGGGCGCCCAGGTGGCACACAGGGGACTGGCCCCCGCGCCCGGGTCCACACTCCTTTGTCAAGTTGCTGCGGTCCCGGCGGGGCGGCGGGTCCGCGGGGCAGGGAGGGGGCGGGGAGGGCGTCGCCTGGAGGGGCGGGCAGCCGGGCGGCCGCGGCCCCGGTTCAGCACCCGCAGCGCGCGGACAGCTCCTCTCGCCGCCCGCGTGGCTCCGTCGCTGGACCCGGCTGGTTCGCGCGCCTCCTCCCACGGCCGCCGCGGCCGCCACTCAACGCGGAGGCCCCGCCCCCGCCCTCTGACGTAGCTGCTTTGCATACCGGCTCGGGGCGGGGCCGGGCGAGGGGGCGGGGCCTGGGCTGCCGCTCGGGCGCTGGGCGGCCGGGGAGGAGGCGAGACCCGTGCGGGCCTGCGATGCTCGCCCCGCAACCCTGGGGCGCCGGCGCTCCTGGGCGGCCCGAGCCGCTGCCTGCGCCGGGGCCGCGGTTCCGGGCGCCCGGGCTGCGGCCGCAGGGGGCGGGGGAGCACCCGAGGGCACCCCCGCCGGCCCGGGGCTTCGGGACAAACTTTCCCGCTCCCGGGGCGGCTGCGGGGAGGGAGTCGCTGCAGCAGCTCCACCTTGTCCTGGAGGCAGGGACCGCCCGGGCGCCCGGAGCAAACGCGAAAGCGGGCGGCGCTCATCCGCATTCGTAAACGGAAGATTTGCTTTTGCTTTTTCTTTTTTTGTTGTTGTTGTTTTTTGTTTTGTTTTGTTTTTTTCTTTCATGTGAGTGCTCTATAGGAGATCTCACAAGTCTGCAGCATCTTCCCCCTTCATTCTTAGGATTTAGATACACAGCGTCAAGCTATGTGAACTTGGAGATTCCAGGGTTAAAAAAAAAAAAAAGGCATTTAATAAGGAAAAAAAAATAAGTAAAAGTTCTCAGCTTCAGCTTCCACTGCCAAAACCCTGAAGGTTTTGCAATATTTATTACGGCTAATATATCAATTGCTCTATGGAAGATGGGGTCTGCTGGAAGCCTTTGGTGGGCTGCAGCCATCCCCTCTCTGTCTGTGAGGCTCCCCGCTCGCTGAGGCTCCAGGGGCCTGGACAGCCAGAGGCAGGGTGGGGGGTCTGCAAGCCACACCCCTGACTGCCCAAACTTGTAAACAAATGCTTCAGTGAACTGAAGCGATCAATCATCTAGAAAGGTCATGATCACATCCTGCCCACTGTCCCACCTACAGCCATCGGGACTTCCTTGTACGAACAAATGAGCAGCTAAAAATTAAGCCCGGGTTTTCTTAAGTTGTATAAAAATGTTTTCATAAAGTGATTTATTCAGGAAATTTCATAGCATCCCATACATTGTGGTCCATCAAAATACTATGTCCTGATATTCCCAGAGACTACTATAATTCTGTACTGAATCCACTCATGAGTGTTTTCAGGGACTTTGATGAAATTAGCACACTTGTGTATTTTCCTATCAAGAAACATAATAAATTAGATTTTCTGCAATATTTAATAAATCATTTGAGGATGCACATCTATTTTGTGGGCATATATAATCAAATCCTTTCTCGAAAGTTAGTTCGCATAATTGAGAAAAAAATGGTAATTTTGCTTCTGAGAGAACTTTTTCTTCCTTTGCATCCACATAAACTTTCCTTTCCAGCTTTATTAAAGTATTTGTTCAGTTCCTTTCCAAAATATTCAGTTCCCTGGGAAGATCCCCCAACACATCTAGACTGTAATGCTTGCATTTCAGGTAATCTGCAATATTTTATTTTCCTCTGACAGCTATTGATTTTATATAAATATATAAGTGACTAGCGCAATGCCTTCTTGCACTGCTCATTACATACATATACTCACACACACATACATATACATATTCCAAAAGTGCTTCAGTTCCCAAAATAATCTAATAATGGTTTCAGAAACCATGGTAGGGCATAAAAGATGACATTTAGGGGCAGATGGGCATCTTACAATTATAATTACAATGAAGCCAACTGAATATCCTGTACTCAGGCTGATCAAAGCACACATGCTATGCTTCTTTTAGAAATGTCACATGGCATATTTGGTCTGCTTCATGCCAACGTGCCAAAATGGCAGAGAAGACTTAAAAGTTCACTGTGAAAATATATAGAGTATATTATAAAAATTCTTATGAAATTCCACCAAAGCCTGTGTCACAGACTGTTTAATAGACTGTTTTTCAGTTCACTTCAGTGATCATCTGTTTGGGGCTATGAATTAAATTTAGGCAGGCATAATATTATTCAAAAGCCTAGGGGGATAAAACTGGAAAACAAATATGCTTCAAAAATTAAAAAAAAAAAAAAGAAAGAAACCATTTTCTCACTGTGTAGAGAGAAAGAGAAGAAAATAAAGAGGAAAGAAGAAAGAAGAAAGAAATAGAAATAGAAATAGGAGGACTGCACCCTCCTAAGAGATTCTAGGTTTTATTCTGTCCTAAATTAGCTGTGTGACCAAGATCAAGTTATTTAAACTCCTACATCACACCCATCATTTGTAAAATTTGAGGATTTTATTATACTAAATTATCTCTAAAGTTCCTTACAGATCAGTCATTCTATGATTCTACAGTACAACTTTAAAACTTCATAAATTTCTATATTATAATGATATTGTGATAGAATTTAAGTTCTTAAGAACTTTCCCCTTAGGTGGGATAAATTGGCATCTGGGTACAAAGACTGTGAAAATGGTACCTTAGGGTAATTAGTTTGGGAGGTGCGCAAAGGAGATGAGTGACTAGGACAAAGGATGAGGTTAAGAGAAGTCAAAAAAATAAATTTTACCTGCCCAGGGTGAAATTAAGAGAGGACTGAATGGGTCTGTTAAAGTAGTCATTTATTTTTATATAAGCAATATTATAATATCCTTATATATAGCCATACATATAATTACTGTTCAGGATATTTGAAGTAATTGTAAAGCAACAATAAAATATAATGCATGCAAAAAGTCATTAGATAGATTTTTAGTTGTAAATTGTCACGGGAAAGATGACTAAAATATTAAGTCAACATGAACAAGGAAAATATCTTTAAAGCTGAATGACCAATATGTACTCCCGGATTTTAATTTAGGTAATTTGCATGAACATATTAAAATGTAATACATAGAAATTAAGGAGCTCATTGTGTTGTTGCTTGTGAGTGTGTATTTATACTTGTGTGAAAGATTTACCTTTTAATCATATTGCTTTTGGGTTCTCTATTTTTGGACTCTTGTAGTGTCATCAAATTTTACAAGCTCCTTCTCAAATTATAATTATTCTAATGTATTTGTAGTACATTAGTAATATAAATACTCAAGATAATAATAGCGTGTGCTTTGCTAATTTCTCTTTTTGAATCAATTATACGAAGGTTTGCTGTGAATTAAGAAAATCCTTATTTTGAAAAGCCAATATTCACTACTTTATGCTAAATAATTTTCACTCTTAATTTTGAGGGATCAAAGTAAAGCAAGGCCAGGAAAAAAAAATCTGAACCACAAATGACCAAGCCTTCCTTAATTAAAAAGAGCCATAAAATTACAACATGAACACAAAATGTATCTATCTTAGACATTTCAGCTCTCTTGCAATGTGAGCTTCCATATGATTGTACTCTCTACTCTCTCCTGATACATTATATGTACAGAGTGTTTTTAAAGTGTGAAAGCTGCACTTAACAATTGGTTCTTTAAAAAATAATTCCTGAAATTTAATATATGCTTAGTTTTTAGCTTTTTAATGGCAATTCCAAATGCCAGATACATAGTGTTTTGCAACATTATTAGAATATTTGATACTTGAAAATATATTTTTCTTCCCTTATTTCTACTATTGTTTTTCTTCTTACTTCCATTACTTCCTTCCTTTACTTCTTTCTAAGCTTTACTCTTTTATGACCTTTCTCTCCCTACCTTTTATTTTAGCATTCTAATAATTAAGGGTTTATTAGTGGTATGTCTGATGTGTTATATTTAAATACAGTATTGTAGGGCAGCCCCAGTGGCTTAGCGGTTTAGCGCTGCCTTCAGCCCAGGGCGTGATCCTGGAGACCCAGGATCAAGTCCCATGTCGGGCTCCTGGCAGGAAGCCTGCTTCTCCCTCTGCCTGTGTCTCTGCCTCTCTCTCTCTAGCTGTGTCTCTCATGAATAAATAAAATCTTTAAAAACAAATAAGCAAATACAGTATTGTATTACTGTAGTATTGATACAATGTGTTTATATCTAAATTTCTTGGCTAATGCAGAAATTCAATCTTAAATGCACTTTATGTGCATCTGGAGGGAGACATGCACTGAAGATTTTCAAATATATTGTTTGTAGCTTTAAGATAGAAGAATCAAAACCTCAATTCTAATATATAAAGTTACAGACTGAAGGATTCTATTAAGTTCACACACACACACAGACATTTTTGAACTAAGTGGTATTTGCAATCAACTGTGTAGCTTTCATGAGATTATATTAGCTTAATTTTTAAGAATTTCAATATATGTTGCAAATTCAGATGATGTTTATTTTTTGTCTTCATTGTTTATTATAGTGCAGGCATTGTGTTGTTTTCACATAAGAGAATGTTACTTTTATTGATGAGTACTATGAAAGTTAGTTCTTTTCTTATTAATATTTCCTTTAACACACAGGAAGACACACTAAGACTATTCATAATTTTTAATCATGAACCTACCATTAAAATGATACATTTCATAAAGGATTAAAGTCCCTTTCCAGAGACACCATGCTAAAACTTGGATATAATTCTTTTTTTCTATACCTCAAAGTCTCACATCAATGCATATCTGAATTCTTTAATTTCCACTATGTAAATTGGCCTTCAAGTTCCACAAGAACCTTGGCAAATGTATAATATGAATAAAATTTAGGTTCAGAAAACTGGTTGATGTTAATCTGTATGGAGGTAATGTTAAATAGAGAAAGAATAGAACATTTTCCAAGAAGTGCTGCGTAACTCGAAGCTAAAATCTGCAGCATTTAACAGAGCAATCAGGTTGGATTTTAAGGAATAGATCTGTTCATTATCATCAATAATCTGGGGTGATTATCAATAATTATCATTAATAATTTGGGTGATAAAAAATTCTGAGTTCGAATTCAGAACTAAGTACTACTGGGCTATTCAAAGGACCACTGTAGGCTACAATGAGTGGTTTGTACTATGGCTGCCAAGTGTAGAAAGACCTATAAACCTAATATTTCTCTTATGATAAACATGGATCCTCAACTTGCATAAGTTTTATCTTCTAAATTGAAGGGAAAAAATAAAGTTGCCTCCTTATATAAGCATATCAAGGAAAATGAAAAATAATAGATTAACCAGACTCATCTTTGTGTTTTCTACTCTAGTTTTCGAGTTTTCGTGTATTTTTATGTTCCTCATCTAATAGCTCTTTTTAGACATACTCTCTCTGACTTCCAAGTGATACTACTATGAATTTCCCCCAGAGCTATATTTTCCTTTTCTAGTTTTGACTTGGTAAAGAATAGTTACTTTTTCTGTCCTACTCTGAAAACAACGGGAATAACTTTTCTTTGAGAACTGTCATCTACCAATATGTCCTTTACTGAATTCTCAAGCTCATAAGGATGGGGTTAAAATGTGTTGCTCTATAAAAGGGAGGAAGAATAAGAAAATACATGTATTTTTTTAAGAGAATACTTTTTTTTAAATTTTTTTTTAATTTATTATTTATGATAGTCACAGAGAGAGAGAGAGAGAGAGAGGCAGAGACATAGGCAGAGGGAGAAGCAGGCTCCATGCACCGGGAGCCCGACGTGGGATTCGATCCTGGGTCTCCAGGATCGCGCCCTGGGCCAAAGGCAGGCGCCAAACCGCTGCGCCACCCAGGGATCCCAAGAAAATACTTTTAAAGTAAGTGTAATTGAATAAACTAAAAATTGTTTTTATATTGGCACTTGTCTATACATTTTGCAATAGCCTCATTAGGAAGATGGCAGATATGGACATAAGCCTAGATGAAAATAATTGGATTAAGAGGAAAAAAATCTGGGAATAATTTCTTTACATTAACTAAAGGTAGAGAGAAAACAACAGAGTTCTATTTTCCCAGATTTATATAATAAAAAATCTAAGTAATTTTTCCTTATGAATAAACTTCAGTGTTAAAAATATCTAGATGTAGTTGTAGGGAACTATAATCAAAATATCTTCCATTAATACACTCAATGCACAATCTGCTAATAGCTATGTTGTAGAAAATAATAGATATCATAGTAAAATCTGAAAAATCCAAATGTATCAGCTAATTCATTTGAGCAAATGCTTTACAACTCAACCTAATCTCCTATGATTAAATTAACCTGAGAGTTATAGTTACACACTATACTGCCGACTGTATTTATTGAAATTAGAAATCATTAATCTAAGTGGATCAGATGTACTTTCACTGTTAGTTTTGAAAGTAATTCTGGAAAAGTTTATTTTTCTTTCCTCTATTGTTTTAATAATCAGTGTTTGGTGCAGGTAATTTGGAATGTGGTAATCTTAAGACCCTAGGATCTAAAAATATTGTACTATTTTACAAATGTAATGAAAATTGAACTACGAAAATAAAGCATAAGAAGTACCGATTCTCAAATGCATGATTTTAATTCTTTGAGTTCCTGTGTTTAAGAGATCTCTTAGGGCATCTATTGGCCAATGTTAGTATTACATATGAGAATGAGAGTACAGCAGTGTGAACCCTAAAGTTCTGTGTTTCAAAATAATGACTTAAATGTATGCTGATCAAAAATTTATGACGGAAATCTTTAATGTTTATTGTTGGATTTCAAGCGTCTTGCAAATACATGAAAACTAATATGATATAGGAGTTAGACTTAGGAAATGTTTGTAATAAACTGCATTTTAACATTTTCAGAATTTATGTGGTCTCTTACAATCTTTTATGTCACTGGATTTACTTCTTTCAGTATTGTATTTAAACTTCTGAATATTTTAGGAATGTCCAAATAATTCTCTTTATGAATTTCAAAGAAGTACACACAGCAACATATGTTATATTGTTCTTTGAGAGCAGAATGTAAAAGGATAGTGAGAATATGGCTCTAAGTCAACAGTTCAGAAAGATTACAATATGTAAGGAAATATACTGTTAGGAGTGGAGATAATATATGTATTTGGCCATATGGACAAGTAATTTTGCCCAAACAGCTACTTCCTAGACGTTAGGCACGACAATGAGAAAGAATGGAAGAAAGATCTAAATCTTAAGATCTGGCATCTGTGTGTGTGTGTGTGTGTGTGTGTGTGTTATAAATATATTATGTTAGCTTAATATACATATATTAGATAGCATAGAAACTAATAATGTCACAACTAAAATTATAAGATATAATTAAGATTGAAATAAAAAATATTAGAAGTACATATAAAATATGACAGGTAAAAATCAGGAAAATGCCATATGTAAAAAGTGATGATTCCTGAAGGATAAATAAAGAGTTTGGTGAAATAAGAAATTACTGCTGATTTTTCTTGTTCTTTTTAGACTTCCTCTCAATAAGATCCTTCCAGAGCATAGCAGTCAAAGAATGGTACTAGCATTGCCTGGGAGGAAATACACTAGGGACCAAATGGAGATGTATACATATGTCACTTTTCTTGAAGTCTCATTCCATTAATGTCTATTTCTGTAGTTTATTAATATTATATGGAAATTATTTACACTTAAGCAAGCAAACATGGTCAAAAAAGAAACTTGAAAACAAGTCCATGTAACAGATCATACTTTACAATATACTTTTGTATTCATTAATGCTGTTCACTGCAATATCTCAACTTCCCTCCTGTGAATGTGTCTGAATCACACTTTGTGGTCTCCCGGGTTGAATGGAGCCATGTGCCCACTTCTGTACAAAGGATTATGAGTAGAAGTGACACATATCACTTCTGGGCAGAGAATTTAGCAAGATCCTGCAGCGCTCCTTTCTCTCTGTCAAAGAAATTGGCAACATCTGAGATAAGTGGCTGCTCAGTTAGCCTGGATTCCTAAGGGATAACTGTGAAGAGAGAAGCATTTGCTGACCGTGATGGTTAATTCTATGTGTCAACTTGATGGGGGTAAAGGATACCCCAGTAGCTGGTAAAACATTATTTCTGGGTGTGTGTGCAAAAGGATTTCCAGAAGAGATTAGCATTTGAATTGGTAGGCTCAGCAAAGAAGATCTCCCTTACCAACCCACATGGGCATCGTCCAATTTACTGACAGCATGCATGGAACAAGAAGAAGGAAGGGCAAATTCACTCTATGCTTGAGCTGGGATATCTGTCTTCTGCCCATCCTGCTTCTGAACTCAGATCAGGACTTCTACATTGCCCTCCCCACAACATCCCAATTCTCAGACTTTTGTACTCAAACTAAATTATACCAGCCGCTTTCCTGGCTCTCTAACTTGCAGATAGCATATCATGAAACTTCTCGGTCTCCATAATCATGTGATCCAATTCCTATAAAAAATCATGTATCTAGGGATCCCTGGGTGGCGCAGCAGTTTAGCGCCTGCCTTTGGCCCAGGGTGTGATCCTGGAGACCCGGGATTGAATCCCACGTCGGGCTCCCGGTGCATGGAGCCTGCTTCTCCCTCTGCCTGTGTCTCTGTCTCTGTCTCTGTCTCTCTCTCTCTCTCTCTGTGTGTGTGACTATCATAAATAAATAAAAATTTAAAAAAAAGAAAAAAAATCATTATCTATCATCTATCTATCTATCTATCTATCTATCTATCTATCTATCTAAACCCTATTGGTGCTGTTGCTCTGGAAAACCCTGATAAATATACACTGATCCAAAATGGGGATGAAATATGAGCAAGAAATAACCTTGGTTATTTTAGGCCACTAAGATTTGGTCTCCGAGATTTGAGGTTTGTTAGTCTGTTACCCCACATAAATACCTTAAACTAATTGAGAAATACCAGCAATTGAGTTGATTTTGAAATAGTTATATATGCATCAATCCCTCACAACACCTCAGTTATTACACTTTAAGCTGATGTCTCTAGCTTCCTACATGAATGATGGCACTGATCTCCTCAGATATAGACTTATTTATTCCCTGGATTTCATATTTATCTGGAATTGAATAAATCTCATGCTCTTACTGTCCATTCCAAAATAACTTTCAGTTAAGTTGGCAAAATAAAGTAACACTATACTGACCAGAACCAAGTTTCTATCATTCTGTCCTAGATACATTATTCTAGAGCTGATTGTTTTGCTTCTCTTCCAGACTTTGGACTGGCTAACTCTAAGTTAAGGATTTCATTTCTACCTACCAACTTTTCCCCAAAATAAAAACAAAACCTATTCTTTAGTGGTAATTTCCAAGTATCCCTTCAATTATCCATTCAACAAAACAGAAATCAGTTTTCTACTCTGAAACAGATATGCTGGGAGTTAGAGATACAAAAATAATATTAATACCATAAACAAGATCCACCCAAGCCATTACACTACAATGTGACAAGTATTAGGATAATGTGCCTAGAATCCTCCCAGACCAGTGTGAGCCTTATGGGTATTTCTACAAGAGACTAATATCCAGCCTTTAAAACTCATTCAGAAGGACTGATCTGGGATCCCTAGGTGGCGCAGCGGTTTAGCGCCTGCCTTTGGCCCAGGGCACGATCCTGGAGACCCGGAATCGAATCCCACGTCGGGCTCCCGGTGCATGGAGCCTGCTTCTCCCTCTGCCTGTGTCTCTGCCTCTCTCTCTCTCACTGTGTGCCTATCATAAATAAATAAAAATTAAAAAAAAAAAAGAGGAATATCTTTAAAAAAAAAAAAAAGAAGGACTGATCTATAGATTTCAAAGTTTTGACTGCCTGTGTTCTGTATTTCCTTATTCCACCCCTTGACTGAGCTAATGTTAGTTAAATGTACATTATCCTAAACTATGTACCTACAATTGATGGTGAATGACTTGCTCCTTTGACTCCTGTGACTTGACCAAAAGGCTCAATCACAGCATTTAAGCATACTTGATTTTTGAAACTAATGAGCTGATCTGGTTTTGTCAAGTCCCGCTCTCAGATTCCTGCTAGTCTTAAATTGTTATGATGAAAATTAACTACTTCATAAATGACTAAGGAATTTCATCTAGAGTGCTAAGAAAATTTATGAGGGAGAAAACCAGCATTAAATGAGAAAATACTTTGTATCAAAAGTTGCTAGGACTTTTAAATTTATTATTTCTTTTATAACTCCCTATGACCCTCTAAGTTTATTATATCACTAACTTACAACAGACTGCAGAAAAGTACATTGATTTGTCCATTATTGAAGATCAAGTTAGTGAAACACACCAGAATTAATCTGCTTAATTCAGAAAATCTTTCCAATTCACCACCATAATATATTTCCACAACCCTTACTTAGTATTTCAAAATTGTTTTGCTGAGGTATGATAAAGAGAGTTAGGGGACAACCATTTCTATTCAGAGAAACAAGAGATTGCTTCACAGGTGAGAAAAAGGTATTCCAGGAGGAGGCGGAAAGTGCAAAAGAAGAGAGGGGGCATGGAGAAAATGGGGCTGCCTGTTTTATGGTTTGTAAAATAGTGTAGAAAAGCATAGGGTACATAAGGGTCATGGAAGAGAATCAAATGAGACAAGAAGAGTTGCTTTTTAAAAATTAGATCCAATTATTCTCTCTCCTTTTCCTCTTCCACTTAATTCTCCAACTACTGCCATCTTTAAAATGCCTGCTCCATATAGTCCTTGGAAATGGCTGTGGTCAGGACCAAAATAAACCCTTTTTCAATCTCAAAGATATTTTTCCTGGGGAACCCTGGGTGGCTCAGTGGTTTAACACCTGCCATTGGCTTAGGTGTGATCCTGGAGACCCGGGATCGAGTCCCACGTCGGGCTCCCAGCATAGAGCCTGCTTCTCCCTCTGCCTGTGTCTCTGCCTCTCTCTCTCTCTCTCTCTCTGTGTCTCTCATAAATAAATAAATAAATAAATAAATAAATAAATAAATAAATAAATCCTTTTTTTTTTTTTTAAGATATTTTTCTGGTCTTGAGTTCTCCCAGTCATTTAACACTGTTGACCACTCCTACATTGAAACAGTCTTTATTTGGTTTCTGTGACACTACACCCTCCTGTTTTAAACAAATTGCCTGACCATTTTCAGTTTTGCCTCATTTTCTTGGCTTTCCTTCTCATGTCCTGTCCTATCTTTTCTTTTTCCTTCTCTCCCTCACTCTCTCTCACCTTCTCCCCGTGTAATTCCTCCTCCTCTTACCATTCTGAAATGCTGTTTCTCAGGGGTCAAATCCTACTCTACAATTATTCTACTTATCCCCCGGGAATCCTCCACTACCTCTACAACCCTCTACATTTTGTTGACCTAATTAAGGGCTTAGAGTCATATACCTTACCAAACAACTGCAATTAAATAATTCACAAGTATCTAAAACACATGTCCCAAATTGAATTCACTGAAATCTTCTCTTTTTTATGATCCTTTTCTTACTGTAAAGTACCTCCATTCATCACAGTTAAAGCTCAAAACCTGGTAGCTTAACTTTTATGTTCTTTGTATCCCAACCTACATGTCATTTTCATCAGGAAGAATTTCTTTTTTTTTTTTTTTTTTTTTTTTTAAGATTTTATTTATTTGAGGTGTTTCTGGGTGGCTCAATGGTTGAGCATATGCCTTTGGCTCAGATGTTGATCCTGGTGACCTGGACCTGAGTCTTGCATGGGGCTTCCTGCAGGGAGTCTGCTTCTCTCTCTGCCTGTGTCTCTGCCTCTCTTTCTGTTGTCTCTCATGAGTAAATAAACAAAAATCTTTAAAAATATATATATTTATTTGAGAGATAAAGGAGTGAGAGTGAGCACAAACAAGAGGAGGGGCAGAGGAGAGTGAAAAGCAGACTCTCTGCTGTGGAAGAAGCCTAATGCAGGGCTTGATCCCAGGACCCTGGAATCAGGACCTGGGCCTAAGGCAGGTGCTTAATCAACTTAGCCACCCAGGTACCCCAAGAATTCCTAATTCCACTCTTCGTAGCCTTTATTTCTCTCTTTGCAATTTTAATCAGGTATCCCAACATTATGGTCAACTGCATCTTTAATTTTCTCAAAATTACTGTTTTTATTACATTACATATAATTACATATCTAAGCATGTACCCTGTTTCTTATGTGAAGCTCCATGAAATATTTCATTATGGGATTTCTAATCTTAGCCCATACCTGACTCATAGTATAGACTCAATACTTAATATACTCAATTTTATAAGTCCAGGAATCTGAGTTTCCAAATTCCTAAAGGGTGATCTTTAATAGAGTGACAATGTGCACATTGAGAGTGGGCTAGAAGGGGGAAGGATAAAATAATAGGCATGTAGCTCAAGTAAGAAGCTAATAGTTATTATAAAGATAATAAAAGAAATAACAACAACAAAAAAGGTGATAATCATGTATAAACTTAGAACAAGTTAGGGAAAATAGCAATCATGCAGTGAAGTTTCTAAAGAATTTTACAGACCTCATGGAATTTAATTTCAACAAGAATTAATAAAGCTTCACACGATAACTTTCTTTGAAAAATCAGGAGTTACTGTATTGAAGAAGAGGAAATAAAATAGAACCAACACACCAATAACAACAAAAAGCCTTCTGAGAGTTACTATTTCTACTAAATTAAATAAAAACTCCTAGTTTTGCCTTAATTCCTCAATTAAAATTATATTATAACTGGACAGTACAAGATTCCCTGAACTTTGTAAGTTTGTTTTGTCACTGGTATATACACCTTAGTCCTACCTACAATCATCTACTTTAGATATTATCTATCATCTCCCATTATCTGATTACCAAACTGATCTCTAGCTTCTTTCTACCTCCTTTCAAATATATTTTCCACATATAAAATATATAAACTATATTTTCTACAGTTATTTTTTAAAATATATGTCACAATATGTCCCTTCTTTACCTAGAATTTCACATTCCACTTGGTATTTTAACAAATCTAAATTACTACGCATTGTTCATAGGTCCTTCCACCATTAGGTACTCACATCTTTGATGTCGGATTTTACTCCTGCCCTTATCTTTACCACGTTTCAATCACTGTAGCAATCTTATTCTTTGAACATGTGAAGCTTATATCCATCTTAATATTTCCATACTTGATGCTCCATCTTCCCAAATTCCTTCTCCCAGATTTCCCTATGGCTGAGACCTTAACATTTATAGCTCCATGGAGTGGCCTTTTTCTGTCTACCAATACTCTACACTACCAACTTTCATCAATTATACTGCCACTTGCTCTTCATAGGATATATAAATGTCTGGAAAGAGATCAGTCATTCATTCATTTATTTACTCATTCTTCAATATTATGTTTTCTCCTGCTTGAATGTTAGGTCATTGTGTCTAAGATCCAACCTGATCATGCCTGTATTTTTGTGCAGAGAGTTGCCTGTAATATAAGTGCTCTCTCTATATTTACTGAATAAATGTATTAATATATTTGGCAACATATTCATTTAACACATCTTTTAACTTTTTCAAAATCTACCTATTCTTCAAGTGTATATTGAATGACATATCTTTCAAAAAATTTTATATTACTTGCAAACTGTTGGTGACACTTCCTTATTTTCAACCACTGTATATGTCTATCATCATGCTCATTCTGATTTTACTCAAAACTTTTGTTTGTTTGTTTTTGTATTTTAATTCCTCTCTCCAATCATGATTGGATAATGATTACCCTAGGGGGAAAAACTAGGATTTATAGATTTGATATCCATAAAAAAAAACAACAACTGGGATTTATAAATTTGATATCCATAATGTGATGTCAATTTCTGGCTCACAGTAAGCACACCATCTATAAATATGTGTATTTACTTTTTCTGTGTTTGTTGTCTATCCCTAAATGAGACTTTGGCCTTCTTTTAATGCTCACTTCTATATCGTCACCTCCTAGACACAAATTGACAGGTGAGAGAAGTCCAATAAATATAGCCGCTAACAGAATAAAAGTCTGAACATTTTCCACTGAATTCTACATTTCCTAAAATGTTATTTTACCTTGTCAATAGAGTATTAGCATTATCATTTGGTAATTTATTTCCAGAATGTTTTATTTTGTTATAATCATTTAAAATGTTTATCAATCAGTATCTTAATATTACTGGAATTTTAATTATGCCTCGTCATTGATCTAACAAATGGTTAATTTAAAATTCTTTGGGTAGTCTAGGAATTAAAGAAATGGTATGTCAGTTTCTAGGAACAGTGTGGATAAAAAAATTTATAATCTGAAAGTAAGCAATATACAGTTTGATTCATAAGTTTCAAGTTCTGGACATTGACCTAGATGTCTTATCTTACACGGTAAAGTATTTTATCGCTTCTTAGTCTATACTTATCCTTGGTAAATGTAGGAGAGAAGGATATAAACCAAGATAATTCAAGCATATATGCTTCAAACTTAGACTGAAATACAGAACTTTTAAAGTAAACTCACATGGAAAACATTGACAAAACTATATATGTTAGTCTTACATGGATAAATATTCAGTTCCCCTTTACCACTATTTTGTTAGTGACACAACTTATAAGATTCCAAAAAAATTAAGAAAATGTATGCCCATTTTTTTCAAACTGATGTACAAAAATATGACTATTGGATACAAGCTGTTTATATGCCCATTTCATTGGTTTTTTTAAGAGATTTTTTTTATTTATTCATGAGAGACACAGGGAGAGAGAGAGAGGCAAGACACACAGGCAGAGGGAGGAGCAGGCTCCATGGAGGGAGCCCAATGTGGGACTTGATCCCAGGACTTCAGGATCATATGGGGCATGGGCCGAAGGCAGGTGCTAAACCACTGAGCCACCCAGGGATCCCTATATGCCCATTTCAAATAAATAGTAATGCTTAGGTTGAGTGATATACCAACCATGTAATCACTGGCAATTTATTGCCTGAATTTATTGTATCTGTTGAGTGGTTTTGCTCCAAAAGCAGTAGGGCAATTGGAAAATTTTAATTTTTACCAATGTAGTATTCCTTCTTGTGAGTTAAAAAGAAAAAAAGTAAGAACTTTATCTTACTTAATGAAAGCAGCAATCAACAGTTTTTGTTATGTTTAAAGAATGTATAATCTAGTAATAGAAGAAAACTTGTGGCAAAGAGAATAAATATTAATGTATTATGTTTTAAACACTATATATACATTACAATTATTTTAATCTAAAAATAGAGATCAAACTAATGTATTTTTTATAAAAATAGAAATTTATAACAAATACAATATAGGTGTTATACATGAAAACAATTATACTTAAATTATCCTTAATGGTGCATATCATTTATGAATAGCAATTCAACGTTACTAAATTGTTTCCTAAAGCTTTAGCCAAAAGAGTTCTTTATTATTATTTATTTTACAGAATGTTGCTTAAATTATTGAAAATAGTTCTATGAGGACATTTTATAGTGAATAAATAAAAGTGTTCCATTAGCCAGTGAAATGTAAGAAAGAAATTAAAAGCTATGAAGAAAAAGAAATAACACATTTTAAAATGAATCTTGAAGATTAATATGTTCTATTTGCTAAGTTTACTATTGAGCATAAAATACCAAGACAAACTAGTAAAGAAAATTTATGAAAGAACATTAGAGTAATCAGATGCCTTAGACTTAAGCAACAATTCAGTGCACATGTAATTCAATGTTTTGTTTGGTTATTTATTTATTTTTACTTCAAATCAGGTCCTATTACTGGCACACTGTTTTTATACACTTACTAGGCAAGTGACAAGGTTCACTTAGCTGTACAAGGCACCCAGAATAATCTTAGGTGACTTCACAGAGCTGCTTCCTCAGTTTCAGGTCACAGACAACCTGCCTTATTACCTATCTTTGTGTTCAATTAATAGTTCCAGTTCCCTTGTTTCATTATCATTTTAACATTTAATCAATCCTAATTAAACCAGAGCTGGGGATTCTCAACATGCTCCACCTCATCTATTACAGAAGTTCATATTTTTTCCTACAAATGTTCATTACATTTGCTCCAACCTTAACATTTTTATAAAATGCTTTGACAAAGATGGATGACTGGATAGCAATTCAACTTTAACCATGTTTCAAGTCTATTTTCAATTATGAAAGAAAATATTTTAATTTGCTTCTAAGTTACATTTACAATTATATCAAGCTGAAATATACACATGAATTACATTGACTCATTGTCATACAGTGAAGCTAAAATAAGGAAACTGTAGATTTCAGAGGAATAGTTTGATATGAAATGTAAAAGGTGAGATTGTATTATTTGATTTATTACTTTACGTTTTACAGAAACATTTCGAATATCTTTTTGGGTCAGGTGCTACAATAGGCACTGGGTATGTGGTAATGACAAAAGAAAAAAGATGGTATTCATTTTAGGAAACTTATTTTATATAGGAGAGAAACTTAATCTAAAACTCCATATCATTAAATATATTATGCTACAGTTATAAGAATTAGGAAAAATAGTTGACATAAGCATAAAAAGAAGAGGATGATACATTTCATATACAATGTCCAAAGTAGCCTTTCAAATAAAATAAAGATCTGAATCTTAGTAAAAAGGAAAAAATAGTGTCTGATAAATATCTGGAGGAAGTTTTCCATATAGAAGGGACAACAAGGATGCAAGATGCCAAGAAAAGCTAGTATGGGAGGACTGGATTAAGCTCAGAGAGGTTGGTGGGCTAGCTATGTAGAGCCTTGTGACCCATTATAATGTGCTAGATTTGGTACTGATTTTGATGGGAAGTCATTGAAAGGTTAAGGAAGGAAAATTTGGTTAATGTCTTAAAATAATTCTCTGACAGTTAAGTGAAGACTTATCTTTAAGAGAATATAACGCCATACAGGGAAAGCTGTTAGAAGGCTGATGTCATATTTCAGGTAAGAAGTGGCTTTAGGAAGGAATACATCAATAGTACATGAAAAGGGTTATAAACCATGACCAACTAGGATTTATTCCTGAAATACAAGGATGAGTCAACATATAAATATCAACTAAGGTTGTATACCATATTAACAGAATAAAGGACAAAAATCATCCAAATATCCTAATTAATGTAAAAGAAAAAATCTGACAAAATTCAATACCTCTTTGTAATAAAAACTCTCCTGAAACTAGGAATAGAAGAAAACTATAGCAGTATAATAAAGGCCATACGTGGAAAGTTCAGAGGTAACACCATATTTAATGGTTAATGACTGAAAATTTTTCATCAAAGATCAAGAATGAAGTAAGGATGTCCATTCTTGTCACTTTAATTTATTGGGAGTTCTAGCCAAAACAATTAGTCAAGAAAAGAAATAAAAAGCATCCAAATTGGAAAGGAAAACTAAAAAAATCTCCATTTGCAAATGTTATAATCTTATATGTGGAAAATCCTGTGTTCCACATAAACACACACAAACATTTAGAACTAATAGATAAATTCAGCAAAGTTGCAGGATACAAAATCAATATGAAAAATCAAGCTGTGTTTCTATATATTAACAATACATAATCTGAGAAGAAATTATGAAGACAATCCATTTACAATAGCACAAAAAGCAATAAAATACTTAGAAGTAAATGTAACCAAGAAGGCAAAAGATTCGTGTAGTGAAAACTACAAAAAAATTGATGAAAGTGAGGTAGGGAAAAACAGGGCTAGGCAGGGCTAGCTAGGGGGCCATAAAAGCAGGTTCACAAAAATCCCCAAAATGCTGAGATATAAGGAAACCAAAGATAAAGGAACAAGCCAGACCACCCTGCCCTAAGGTGTGGGTGGGGAGGGTGTCTTGTTATAACACCTCCTTGTGACCTAAAAAGGAAGTAAGCCATAAAAGATGTTATCACTAGTCCTTACTCAATGGTGATATCAATAGATATGTTAAAAGGATTTAGGTTCCCTGATTAGGCTCTCAGTAAAAGACCAACCCTACAAGCCCTCAGGGGCAACCCTGTGGGACCCCTCTCACTTCTGAGAGCTTTCTCTGTATCTTAATAAACTTCAATCCCTGTATTCACTCTCCTGTGTTCAGGAGATTCATTTCTTCACTCTGTGAGACAAGAACCAAGCTCTCCTGTATCGAAAGAATTTAAAAGAGATAAAAATAAATAAAACATATGCTATGCTTGTAAATTGGAGACTTAATTTTGTAAAGATGTGTATGCTACCCAAGATGATCTACAGATTCAATACAATCCCTATCAAAATCCCAAGAATTTTTTTTTTTGCAGAAATAGAAAAATATTCTAAAATTTATACAGAATTTCAAAGGGCACTGAATAACCAGAACAATCTTGAAAAAGAAGAACAAAATCGGAAGCCTCATATTTCCTGATTTCAAAACATATTACAGAGCTATAATAATCAAAGCAATGTGCTACTGGCCTAAAGACAGACTATATAGACCAATGGAACACCACAGAAAGCCCAGAAATAAACCTTCACAGAAATGGTCAAATGATCATCAACAAGGATTCTAAGACCACACATTGGAAAAGGAGAGTCTCTCCAACAAATGGCATTGAGAAAACAAGAAAACTGGATATCCAAAAGCAAAATAAAAAAAAAACAAAACAAAAGGAAAGAAAGAAAGAAAGAAAGAAAGAAAGAAAGAAAGAAAGAAAGAAAGAAAGAAAGAAAGAAAGAGCGAGCTAAGCTGGACCTTTATCTTATACCATATATAAAAATTAAATGGAAATGGTTAAAAAAAAAAACCCTCAATGTAGGACTACAAAATCTCGTAGAAGAAAATATAAGGGAAAAGCTTCATGAACTTGAGTTGGCAATGATTTATTGGATATAATATTAAAAACACAGACAACAGGGACACCTGGGTGGCTCAACAGTTGAGCGTCTGCCTTTGGTTCAGGGCATGACCCCGGGGTCCAGGATCAAGTTCCACATCGGGCTCCTGCATTGAGCCTGCTTCTCTCTCTGCTTGTGTCTCTGATTCTGTGTCTCATGAATAAATAAATAAAATCTTTAAAAAAACAAAAACACAGACAATAAAAGCAAAAATTGACAAGTGAAAGCACATCAAACTTATAAACCTCTACATATGAAAGAAAACAATCAACTGAATGCAAAGGTTTATAAAATGAGAGACAATATCGGAAAATCATCTATCTGATAAGGACTTAATATTCAGGATGTATAAATAAGTCCTACTGCTCAACAACAACAAAACAAAACAACTCTATTAAAAAATGGGCAAAGGATCTGAATACATATTTCTCCAAGAAGACACACAAGTGGCCAATAAGCGTATGAAAAAGATGCTCAACATCATTAGCCATTACAGAAATGCAAATAAATACTACAATGAGATATCACATCTCACCTGTTAAGACAGCCACTATCAAAAAAAACAAAAACAAAAACAAAACAAATGTTTTCAAGGACATAAGAAAATTAGGTCCTTTGTTGGAGCCCAAGTGCACTGTCGGTAGGAGTGTAAAATGAAACAGCTGTTCTGGAAAACAGTTGAGGTCCCTCAACAAACTAAATATGGAATCACCATATCATTTAGTAATTCCATTTTCAGGTATATACCCAAAATAATTGAAAGCAAGGTTTCTAAAAGATATTTAACGTCAAGTTTCACTGCAGTATTATTCACAAAAATCAAGAGATAGAAGCAACTCAAATAATGAATTGATGGATTAAAAAAATTGTGGTATATACACACAATGGGAATGCTTTTTAGCTTTAGAAGAGAAAGAAATCTTGTCACGTGTTACTATGTGGAAGAACCTTGAGGGCACTGCTGAGTGAACTAAGCTAGTCACACAGAAACGAACACAAGATGATTCCACTTACGTGAGGTATCCCAAGTAGTCAAACTTCAGACACACAATGTAAAATGGTGGTTGCCAGTGGCCTGGATGGTGGGGAAATGGGAGCTAGAGTTTCAGTTTTCCAATGAAAATGTTTTAGAGATCTGTCATATAACGACGTGAAAAGAGCACTGCTAAACTGTACACTTAAAAATGATAATTTTTTGTTATATTTTTTACCCATAATTTTTAAAAGTTCATCTTTAAATTTATCCCTATCTTAGGAGATAATAATAAACTCTTATATTAAAGAAAAGGAACCCTTGTATACTGTTGGTGGGAATGTAAATTTGATACAGCCACAATGGAGAACAGTTTGGAGGTTTCTTGGAAAATTTAAAAAATAGTATTATCATATGATCCAACAACACCACTCTTGGATGTTTGCCCAAAGAAAATGAAAACACTAACTTGAAAAGACACAGACACCACTATGCTTATTACAGCATTATTTACAAAAACTAAGACATGAAAGCAACCTTGCAAGATATGAAAACATCCATCAGTAGATGAATGGATAAGGAAGGCGTGGCACGTACATGCATTCACCCCCCCCACAGCCACACCCACCCCCTACCCACATACACACACTCCACACACACAGAAATCGTATGCCACCATAAAAAAGGATGAGATTGGACCATTTGAGACAAGATGGATGGATCTAGAAGCTATTATGCTAAATGAAGTAAGTCAGACTGAGAAAGACAAATACCATATGATTTCACTCATAAGTGTAAAAACCACCACCACAACCAACAAATGAATAAGCAAGCAAAAAGCAGAATCAGAACTATAAATACAGAGAGCAAAAATTGATGGTTGCTCGAGGGGAAGGGGTAAGAGGTTGTGCAAAATAGGTGCAGAGAAGTGAAAGATTCAGGCTTCCGGTTATGGAATCAATAAGTCACAGGAATAAAAGACACAGCACATGGAATATAGTTAATGACATTTTAACATCTGTATTAGTGGGGCAGATGGGAGCTACACCGTGGTGAGCATAGCACAATGTATAAACTTGTTGAATCACTATATTGTATACCTGAAACTAATGTCATTAAATAATAATAATAATATTAATAATAATAATAATACCAATAAAGTATTGTACGACTAAAATTGGGATTCACATGTAAGTCTGTCTTGATCGTAAAAGTGTGGTTTTTCCACCCTCCATATTGATAGTTACAAGTTGTGTCTCTGAGGCACAAGTCCAAGTTTACAGGCTGGATCAATGCAATATTTTTTGTGGTTTTGTTCTGTCTTGTTTCCGTGGGTGAGAATAGGGCCTTAAGACAGATTTGATTCCACAGGTTTATAGGTACTTATACTGTGTTAGAGATTTCTCAGAGCCTACTTCTAGATTGTGCATGTGCATTTATTTATTAATAATGAATCACCAGCATATAGATTTGAGGATCACAGTAATTTTTAACCTCATAAACGGAGGATGCTGACATTTAACTTTGTGAAAATTGATTCCTAAACGGAGGCCAGTAGATATAATACCAATGGTTCTGTATATGAGGACTTAAGGACGACAGAGGCAATGAAGGGAAGGACATCGCTGGTTACAGAGGGTGTCCACTAAGATACAGAATTACTGCCTCGTTAATAGTGATCTCTCTGATTAGTGATCATTGCCTAAAAAAGTAAATGTTTCCCTCATTGATTATGCTCCTCCCTTCCATGGCATAGAATCCAGCCAACCTCAATTATCAGATCAGGGCAACTCCTGATTTGAATTACTGGATGATAAAAAGTCAGGCTTTCCAGCCTTAGCATCTTTTTCTTCACCTTACACCTAATTCATTCACTGAAATTCACTCTTTCCATTGAATTTTTCTCAAGTTAATATGTAAATTCTCTTCCATGTTTCCTGTTTTCATCTTTTATTCATAACTTTATATTTCCCTTTTTCTGTTAGGGTGCAGTTTTCTCTGCTTCTCCTGTTTCGACCATGACTTCCACAAACTCCTGACCCTCACTGTTGCCTCCCTCTATCTCTTAATGCAGTCTGCCCCTGGAGCATGTCCCTTCTGTTTTCACACAGGCTCATTTTTCTGTTTCCCAGAAACAGGACATTTCAACAAGTGTGCGGAGGGAATGGTAGAGTAATGACTGGCATCTTCTAAGAATTAGGACATTCCTACTGTTACTGTCAATATCGAGGATGCCTATGACCCTCTTTCTGTCAGGATTCCAGATACAGATGAGTAACATTAAGGACCTTGGCAAAACAGAACTTAAAGCTAACTATTCCTCTCCTCTTTCTTTTAAATTTTCCCAAATATATACTAAAAGTCTATTTGGCATTTATTTTAATTTTTTTCGAAGATTTTATTTGAGAGGGAGCACGCATGCACACACGAGGGTGGGGAGGGGCAGAGGGAGAGGGAGAAGCAGACTCCCCACTGAGCACAGGGCCCATTGCTGCGCTTGATCCCAGGACCTGAGATCATGACTGAGCCACCCAGATTTCCCCAACTTAGCATTTATTTTAAAGATATGGAGTGTTTTGGAGGAATAAATGTATTTTATTCATATATATAATTCTCAAGTCATTACTAAAAAAAAAGGGAGAGTATATAAGCATTTAGCAAGCTGATTTTGTTTTGCCGTCTTGTTTTTATTTTATTTTTTTTACATTAGAATGATACCATTGCCATTTCCATTCTATACACATGTCTGCCAGTATCATCACCACTCCCACTCTATGAAAAAGTGATCCTGTTTTCCTTCACCTGGTACAATTTTTCATCATGTAGGAAATACCATGTCCCATTCCAACTCTTGGCATCATCACCCCTCTCACATTTGTCTGACTAGCGCTGGTAGTACTAGTACAGCTAGGATGGTACTACACAAAGGGCAGCAGTTGCTTAATGTTGATCAGTTCTCTGTATTAGTGTTTTGTAGTAAATGTCTCAGTGATATTCAATGAAACAGATGTGAGAATTGTTAAGACCGATGTCGTACAGATGCCTCACCTTAGTCAAAGTGTATATGAGTAGGCAAGAAGAACTGAGAAATGGAAGTTACTTACTGTATCTTTGACTTATATAAATATATAGAAGCATGGTTTAAAAACATATTTTTTGTCTGCTTCAAAAATCCCATGAATTCGGTTACAGTAATTTGTAAAATTTGCTAAAACAGTTCGATTTAAAAACAAAACAAAACAAAACAAAAAAAACAGTTCGATTTTAAGCCAAGGCAAATAAATCAATAACTTGGGTATCTAAAAAAACCAAACCAAACCAAACCAAAACAAACAAACAAACAAAACAAAACAAAAACTTGGGTATCTATAGCTGAAATGCCTGTGCTCTAAATATGCATTTGCACATAGGAAATAAATAACATACTCTTTGACATTCCTGATCTGAAAATAGGTAGTCCTTTTCCTTCAGTACATGAGATATCCTACATTTGAGAGCAGCTGTTAATGTTCTTCTGGTAAGAACTCCGTCGGTCAGAAAATCAGGTGGAACCCTCCAATTGGGTAGTTTGCAGTGTGTCTAACTTGGGAATTGTTTACAATGATGAGCCAATAGTGTTTTAGATTGAAATGTATCCTCTAAAAAAAGATATGTTGGAGTCCTGACTCCTCATACCTCAGAATGTGACCTTATTTGGATATTGGGTCTTTTTTTAATGAAAATTATGATTTAACTTAAATTCAATTTGCCAACATATAGTATAAAACCACTCATCACATCACATGCCCTCCTTAATGCTCACCACCCCGTTCTCCCATCGTCTCATTCACCTCCCTTTCAGCAACCCTTTATAGAGGTGATCAAGTTAAAGCCATTATGACTTAATGGCTTTATTCAATTCAATTCAATTCAATATGACTTAATTCAATATGACTGGCGTCCTTTTAAAAAGAGGAAATTTGGATATAGAGAAAGACATACACAGGAAATCACCATGTAAACCTGAAGGCAGCAATAGGGGTAAAGTGTCTACAAACAAAGTAGTGCCAGCAGTCGCTACCAAACCACTGGAAGCATGGAACAGATGACCCTTCCCACCATCAGAAGGAACAGATCATGGGGATACCTTTGTAACAACACGTCCACTGGTCTTAAGGGTTAACTTATCTCAAGCTATGCACTCCTTGCTTGCTTACCTGAGTTCCAAAGTTTTTAGCAGAATCTGTTTTCCTTGAGATTTTGCAAACCACTGGCCTTGAGGAACAAAGGATCACACCAGACCACATCTGAAAATAGCCGCCATGGATGCCAGCACAACAGTTCAGGTCATACTGATAGATGATTAACTGCTGAGCGCCAGCTTCCCATGTGCATAGCCCCCTCACCATTTCCTCACCTTCCCTTTTAAAAGCTTCCTGCTTTGCCTAGACTGGAAGAGATGGGTTTGGGATGTTGGTCCACCATCTTCCTGAATAAAGCAACTTCTCCTTTCCCATCATCACTTGTCTCTCAAGTATTGATTTTCTAGTGGCAAGCAGCCAAACCTGAGTTCAGAACTGAGTTCTCTGTCTGGTAACACCTTGATCTCAAACTTCTAGCCTTGGGACTATAAGACAATACATGTTTGTTGTTTAAACCATCTTGTCTGTTGTACTTTGTCATGGCAGTCCTAACAAGCTGATATAAATGGTACAGGAGACGTCTACGGCATAGTGCCACCTATGTCACCATCCACTCATAAACCCTGACGGGCTTGAAGAGGCAGGTGAAATGGGAAACAAGTTATTGAATTCTACAAAAAATAGAGATGGTAGGAAGATGCCTGTCTTGCAGAAGGTGAGACTTTCCTTAGAGGGATGCAGCTAGACAGAGAAACCCCTTAAGCTGGAAATAGCAGAATGAATACCTTAAATTTGCTTTGTACTCTTCCATTTCAAAATATCCTTTTGATACCACCCATTCATTGACCTCGACTGGAAAGCCATTGATGTAATCCACCAAAGTCCTACATTCAAGAGGCACAGAGTAGGATGGAGATGCATAGTGATGCATCTGGAGACAAAGGGAAATTTTCACCACATAATCAGTAGCCTTTAAAGTAATTTATTCATTTTTCAGTAAATGTCTACTAAAGTTTTATTTAAAATATTTATTTATTTATTTATTTGAGGGGGGAGGGACAGAGGGAGGGAGAGAGAGAGAGAGTATTAAGCAGATTCTGCACCGAGTGCAGATCCCCACTCAGGCTCGATCTCATGACCCTGAGATCATGACCTGACCCAAAACTAAGAGTCAGCCACTTAACTCACATGCCACTAAGGTATCTCTAAAATGCTTTTCAGCAAAAGATGCTATTTTAAAAACTTTAGGTATAGATAATACCACTTCATCATTAAGGATTCCCACAGAAAATACTAATCAGAAGGCACATAGACGGTAGGAGAAAAATGGCTAGTAGCATTAATTGTTAATAAATTTTTTAAAAAGAGAAACTTTCTATAATTTAAGAATTATTACACAAAAACAGTGAGAAAATATCTACTTTATTTGAAAATTAAAATTTGAAAGAGTATTATTGGGTGCCTGGGTGGCTCAGTGGTTGAGCATCTACACTTGGCTCAGGTCATGGTCCTGGGGTCCTGAGATCGAGTCCCACATCAGGCTCCTGGCAGGGAGCCTGCTTCTCCCTCTGCCCATATCTCTGCCTGCCTTTCTTCCTTTCTCTGTGTCTCTCATGAATAAATAAATAAAATCTTTAAAAAGAAATAAAGCATATTATTTTGTTATATTCAAAAGACATTTTCTTTATATTTTTATATATAAATTTTATAAAATATACTTCACATATAACAAATATAAAATTAAACAGAAATATTTCATTTATATAAATTCTGTAATTTCTATAAAATATTAAGAAATTTATTTATAATATAAAAATATACATATGTATACCTATATTTATACAGCCCTGATAGAAGGTTGGGAAATAATTAATTTTAATTAACCAGAGATAATATGGAGATAAAAGACTACATATAGGTTTATCAACACAGGCCTTTCAAAGTATAACCAAGCTATATGTGATCAAATACCTATTTATGAAATACTTAGCTGTTGATATTTTAGAAAATCTCTGGCATTCAAGGTCTAAACTATTAAATTGGTTTTGAGAATATGTGGGCTCCATGTATATTCATATTAGGGCTATAATCTTAATTATATGCAGACACAGAATAGTTTCCATTTCCATGAGCAGAGGGACTTCAGCAAGGTAAATAATCTTTCTACGCCTCAGTTTCCTCATCTTGTCAAAGGGACAAGTCGACGCTATCTCTCAACGTTACTATGATACAATAACATTGCACAGCATGTGTAAGTTGTCTAGCACACAACCTGATATGTGATAGTAACAGGAATCAGAATATTTCTACCCACTGCGTGGACTAGACATATAAACACTAGCTATAAACACTGCACTTATACCTTTTCTTTGGATACTACATCCACCCATTTCATCTAACTGCAGGTCATTCCGTATATAGATAAACTGTTCTAAAATAATGGCACTACTTAACATCTTGAATGAGCTGTTTTTTGACATAATTTGTCTTTTTTCTTGTACATAGGATTCCTTCATAATTATTTATAGGATTTTTCTTGCTCACATTTCACCATAATCTGCCATAGATATTTGCTTTCTAATGGATATTTTCTTTAAAATCCTCCATATCCTTTTACCTTCTGCTCAAATAACTCAAGAAAGTATCTACCATCCTTTTGCTTTCTGTCACTTTTTATCCCATTTATAAGTTAAAATTCAAAGCCTAGAGTACAAAGTTTCATTTATTCAAGATAAATAAGCCCTAGGGATTTACTGTACAGTGCAGAGCTTATACTTAATGATACTGAATTGTATATCTTCAATTTGCTAAGAGGGTAGAAGATTTTATATTAAGCATTTTTATCACAAAAAAAAATGAAACAAATCAGTCAATAGAGAAGGAGGAAACTTTTGGAGGTGATTAATATGTTTATGACATAGATTGTGGTGACCATTTCACTGGTGTATACTAATCTCTAAACTCATTGACTTGTATGTCTTAATAGTAAAGCTTTTGGTATGCTGATTTATGTTCAATAAAGTGGTATAAGAACTGCAGAATCAGACTCAGAAAGAGGGCAGATACTGGATTTACAATTGTAAAATATAAAATGCAAAATCACTGTATTTAAAGTAAGAAAAGAGCACATTCAAAACACGAAAAAAGCCCTCCTGCAATTGATAAATGTAATATCATTACATTTGTAATGTAACAGAGCTGGTGATAGAGCTATACAAACCCAAAGGAAACAGACATTTAGAATTCCAAAAAAGAAAAATAAATAATGCCAATCACCTGATTCCATTAAAAATTCTTCAATCCTTTTTATAACACCCTCTACATTTTCATTGACCTCATCAGTACTCTCTAATAGGAATAGTTCTCTTCTGGTATCAGCTTTCCAGATAAAATATTTATCTTTTTTTATTTGGAGGAACATATTTTATTCTCAGAAACTTTAAAACTTCATCGATAAGCCTGGCACATCACTAATATTTACCTGTTAGTGTGCTTTCCCTGATTTTTTTTTTAATGTAATCTAAAGTATATCAACATCATTTACTTTGAGTTCTTGACCACACTAACCCAGGACTTCTAACCTCATCATATATAATGTAAATTGTGTGGGAAAATATGAGAGACATCATAACAACTTATAAAAAATACTTTTTGTGCTCGGGGAGCAGGGCTTGCTATAAAAGATAATATAGACAAAGGGAAGAAAAATCAATTGTGAAAATATTAGAGAATATGAGTTTCTATGTTAATACAGTTTTTAAAATCAACTGTACACATCAGAGTGACCTATATAGTTAGAAATTCTGTAGACAAATATAAACTGGCATCCTAGTATCTGAAGTAGAATAATTTACAGGGAAACATTAAGTCAGAGAACCCATAGTAATTGAAGCAGCCTTCTCATAAGTAAATAAACAAACAAACAAATAAATAAAATGCTGTGAGGCTAAGAATACAATTGCAATGCCTTCCACATGTTAGTGGCACCATACTCCCAGTTACTCAAGACTCAAACCTTGCAATCATTGTTATTCCTCACTCTCCCTTGTAATAAGCATTTAGTATCTATGTCCTATTTATTTTATATCTGCAACATTTCTCCACTAAGTTTGTAATATATATTACTTCCCTTTAATTTCTTCATCCTAATTCAGATTTTCAGGACATTTCCTGAGATGATGGAAGCAGACATCTAATCAGTTTCTCTGCTTCAGGTCTTTCTTCTCTTCATTCCTATGTATACATTTCTTTCAGATTAATATTTCTAGAGCGTAGCCCTCATCATGTCATTATCACACTAAAAAGCCTGTCATGGTTCCTCATTGCTCCAGTGACCATATAATTTGTCATCCAAACTGGAAGACATGTGAGAGTGAGAGAGGCATGATTAATAATCACCCTCAAGGCAACAGGTGGGAACCAGAATTCTCCTGCTGGATGGAAAAGTATAGTCATCCTGCCCACAGCCAGGGACCACCCATCATTCCTCACAACCTATTTTTCTATTCAAAATTTCCACATCTTTTTCAGACTAGGTGAATTATTTTATATCCCTACTACTCATGTAGGTTTTCACATCACTGAATTGTGGATTGTTAACTCCAGGTTTTCATGAGAATAAAATGAAAGACTATATAAATACATGAAACACATCAGGGCACACAATATTACCGTCTGTCTTATTCAATAAATGTCATTAAAAAATACAGAATGTTCTCAATACAGAATGCTGTCAATCAGTGCCATGTAGGAAATTTTACTCCAGGTGACACTATTAAATGATAACTAACTAGTATGTTGTTTAAGTTGAATACGTTTCTGTAGAAATTTTTATCATTTAATTTTACCCTTTATGGTAAATCTATAATTGGATCAATAATACTGTAATTTTTGGACGCATGTTCACATAATCCCATTCTAACTCATTGGGTTTTTTTGTTGTTACAACATTGGAATATGCACACACACAATCCTGTTTTAACAATGTTGTATGAATAAAGTAAAAATGTAAATTTTCATTTAAATTAAGTTATATCATCATGTTTTCCTTAAGAATTTAGAATTTGTGTTTCTAAGAGACTATCTTTTAATTAGGTATGATACTTGATGCCCCCTTCATCAAACAGTTACAGACACGTTAAATTATATCTTGATTAGAAAGTCAAAAATAAACACTTGCATACACGAATATCTCTGGCATATGTCAAAAAGGTATTCTGCTATTAATCCTATAACCAATTCATTATTTCATAAGTAGATTTATTGAAAATTGTCTCCAATGAAATAAATTTGATCTAATTTGAATTGCATTTTCAGTGTCTTATGAATCTGGCCTATATTCAGACATCATTTTCTACAGTTAAAAATCAAATTAGTAAGAGTTTGTTTCCTATATTTTAACTTATTGAATTAAATTTGTGTAGTAGTAAACTGCAGTTTTTCACCTCTCCTTGTTTCCTTACTCATTTGATATAATAGAATAAAAATTACTTCTAGTGTCTTATTTTTCTCTTTTTAATTTTTATACCACTATGTACACATTAATAGGCCATTAATTCACAATGATATAGTTCTATGTTTTTGTAGTAAAGAGATTTTTTTGTATTTTATTTTTGTTTAATTATTTCAATTATTATTTATATTTATGGTTAATAAACTGTAAAATAATAGTTTAAATTTAGTAAAATTTATCACTAGTCATCTGATGAAGGACATTATCCCTCATATACAACATATTAGGAATAAGGTGTATTTTCTATGTATTATTTAATCTGTGGCAACCATTAGAACCCATTCAAACAACTGTGTTTGGCTTCGTTAAAGAAAAGTATAAACTTTTCTAACTCCTTGTCAAACCTATTCATATGTAGAGAATTTTTTTATGTTACAGTTTCTGTAATTAATATTTTAAAATATTGTAATGTCCTTAACAATGTACGTTGAGCCATTTGAATACCTTATAGAGTTGGTTTTAAATGCTATTTGTTGAGAAACTTCTCTTAGTAGCAAAACAGCTTTAACCCATTCCTCTCTTATCATAAGTTCCTAATCAACAACACCTGAAATATTGATGGGTTCCTTATAATCTTGTTAAAAAAAATCCAAAGTCCCTAGGGCCCCTGGGTGCCTCAGTTAGTTAACCCTCCTAATCTTGATCTCAGCTTAGGTCTTGATCTCAGTGGCCATGAATTCAAGCTCTGCATTGGGCTCCATGCTATGTGTGGAGCCTACTTTAAAAAATATATATAAAATCCCTTGGGTAAAACTGTATTCTTGAAACTGCTATACATAAGAGTCAGATTTGGCGCAAAAACTGAAATGAGTACAATAAAAAGCCCATTACCTAGAATTAGCTGAAATTGTCTAAAGAATTTGCTTGCACATTTGACAAAATACAGCATCCATTCCTGATCAAAACTCTTCAGAGTGTAGGGATAGAGGGAACTTTCCTCGACATCTTAAAAGCCATCTACAGGGGATCCCTGGGTGGCACAGCGGTTTGGCGCCTGCCTTTGGCCCAGGGCGTGATCCTGGAGACACGGGATCGAATCCCATGTCGGACTCCCGGTGCATGGAGCCTGCTTCTCCCTCTGCCTGCGTCTCTGCCTCACTCTCTCTCCTCTCTGTGCATTCTCATGAATAAATAAATAAAATCTTTAAAAAATAAAAAATAAAAATAAATAAAAATAAAAGCCATCTACAAAAAGCACACAGCAAATATCATTCTCAATGGGGAAGCACTGGGAGCCTTTCCCCTAAGATCAGGAACAAGACAGGGATGTCCACTCTCACCACTGTTATTCAACATAGTATTGGAAGTCCTAGCCTCAGCAATCAGGCAACAAAAAGACATTAAAGGCATTCAAATTGGCAAAGAAGAAGTCAAATTCTCCCTCTTCGCCGATGACATGATACTCTACATAGAAAACCCAAAAGCCTCCACCCCAAGATTGCTAGAACTCATACAGCAATTCAGCAGCGTGGCAGGATACAAAATCAATGCCCAGAAATCAATAGCATTTCTATACACTAACAATGAGACTGAAGAAAGAGAAATTAAGGAGTCAATCCCATTTACAATTGCACCCAAAAGCATAAGATACCTAGGAATAAACCTCACCAAAGAGGTAAAGGATCTACACCCTAAAAACTACAAAACACTTCTGAAAGAAATTGAGGAAGACACAAAGAGATGGAAAAATATTCCATGTTCATGGATTGGCAGAATTAATATTGTGAAAATGTCAATGTTACCCAGGGCAATGTACACGTTTAATGCAATCCCTATCAAAATACCATGGACTTTCTTCAGAGAGTAAGAACGAATTATTTTAAAATTTGTGTGGAATCAGAAAAGACCCTGAATAGCCAGGGGAATTTTAAAAAAGAAAACCATATCTGGGGGCATCACAATGCCAGATTTCAGGTTGTACTACAAAGCTGCGGTCATCAAGACAGTGTGGTACTGGCACAAAAACAGACACATAGATCAATGGAACAGCATAGAGAACCCAGAAGTGGACCCTGAACTTTATGGTCAACTAATATTCAATAAAGGAGGAAAGACTATCCACTGGAAGAAAGACAGTCTCTTCAATAAATGGTGCTGGGAAAATTGGACATCCACATGCAGAAGAATGAAACTAGACCACTCTCTTTCACCATACACAAAGATAAACTCAAAATGGATGAAAGATCTAAATGTGAGACAAGATTCCATCAAAATCCTAGAGGAGAACACAGACAACACCCTTTTTGAACTCGGCCACAGTAACTTCTTGCAAGATACATCCACGAAGGCAAAAGAAACAAAAGCAAAAATGAACTATTGGGACTTCATCAAGATAAGAAGCTTTTGCACAGCAAAGGATACAGTCAACAAAACTCAAAGACAACCTACAGAATGGGAGAAGATATTTGCAAATGACATATCAGACAAAGGGCTAGTTTCCAAGATCTATAAAGAACTTATTAAACTCAACACCAAAGAAACAAACAATCCAATCATGAAATGGGCAAAAGACATGAACAGAAATCTCACAGAGGAAGACATAGACATGGCCAACATGCATATGAGAAAATGCTCTGCATCACTTGCCATCAGGGAAATACAAATCAAAACCACCATGAGATACCACCTCACACCAGCGAGAATGGGGCAAATTAACAAGGCAGGAAACAACAAATGTTGGAGAGGATGCGGAGAGAGGGGAACCCTCTTACACTGTTGGTGGGAATGTGACCTGGTGCAGCCACTCTGGAAAACTGTGTGGAGGTTCCTCAAAGAGTTAAAATAGACTTGCCCTACGACCCAGCAATTGCCCTGCTGGGGATTTACCCCAAAGATACAGATGCAATGAAACGCCGGGACACCTGCACCCCAATGTTTCTAGCAGCAATGTCCACAATAGCCAAACTGTGGAAGGAGCCTCAGTGTCCATTTGAAAGATGATGGATAGAGAAGATGTGGTCTATGTATACAATGGAATATCCCTCAGCCATTAGAAATGACAAATACCCACCATTTGCTTCAACGTGGATGGAACTGGAGGGTATTATGCTGAGTGAAGTAAGTCAATCAGAGAAGGACAAACATTATATGTTCTCATTCATTTGGGGAATATAAATAATAGTGAAAGGGAATATAAGGGAAGGGAGAAGAAATGTGTGGGAAATATCAGAAAGGGAGACAGAACATAAAGACTCCTAACTCTGGGAAACGAACTGGGGGTGGTGGAAGGGGAGGAGGGCGGGGGGGGATGAGTGGGTGACGGGCACTGAGGGGGACACTTGACGGGATGAGCACTGGGTGTTATTCTGTATGTTGGGAAATTGAACACCAATAAAAATTATTTTATTAAAAAAAGAATTTGCTTGCATATTTTTAAGGTAAGAATTCTTGAAGTTTATGTTTTCTGAATCAAAGTTTATTAATTATTATAGTAAGTATATACAGAATAACATTCTTGCTGGTCAAGACATAAACCAGAGATTTTATCCTAATACTTTTTAAATTTTAGCTGTGGTATGAACCTTAAGGATTCTATATAAATTATGAACACATTCCCTACCATAGCTTTGAGGTGTGGTCATTACCTTTTACTTAAATAGCTAAGGAGTAAAATCCAATAGGATAGTTTTCATTTGGCAAATTATTATTTTTATTAGAAAATCTGGCATTTTACTGACTTTAAAAAAAAAGATTTATTTATTTACTTATTTATTTATTTGAGACACACACACACACACACACAGTGCAAGCGAGGGCAAGGGAAGAGGGAGAGGAAGAGAAATCCTCAAGAAGACTCCCTGCTGAGTGTGGATTTCCCACTTGAGGTTTGATCCTGAGATCATGACCTGAGCTGAAACCAGAGTCAGATCCAAACCAACTGAGTCACCCAGGTGCCTTCTTTTTAATGACTTTTTTTAAAAAAAGTTCTTATTTAAATTCCACTGAGTTAACATACAGTGTAACATTAGTTGCAGGTGTACAATATGGTAATTCAACACTTCCATACAACACTCAGTGCTCGTCACAAGTGCCTTCCTTAATCCCCATCACCTATTTCCCCTTTTTCCCCACCCATTTCCCCTCTGGTAACCGTGTTTGTTTTCTATAGTTAAGAGTCTGTTTTTGGCTTGCCATTCTCTTTCTCTTTTTTTTTTCCCTTTGTTTTTTGTTTTTGTTTTGTTTTGTTTTATTCCATGTATGCGTGCATATGGAAAAATTTTAAATCCAATCATTGAAGTAACTATAAGAATTAAGCTTACTTGGAGATTAAAGGCACCTGGGATGATTTGCTTGGAATTTCAATTATGGCCAAACTTCCCTAGTGAGGGAATATGTGGTATATACTCTGGCCTCTGTTGTCTAATTCTGGTCACTTAAACAGACCAAATCCCCATCCTTACCCTAATCAAGTATTTCATAGAATTTATAATAACAGTTGCAAGATGTCCTCACTGATCAGTTCAATGTGTAGAAACCAAGTCTCATTCAGACTGTCCCTCTTAGGTTTAGGCCTTCAGTCTATTTCTGGGCGTGCGGCCTGTCTTTGCTGCCTCCATTACAGCTCTGAGGACACTTTGGAAATACCATGATGGTCAACAACAGAAATGTCTTTGTAAATAATTGTGGTATTTGATTCCTTTCTTCACAGAGTCTAGAATTTAATAAGAACTGTTCAACATTGTGAAGAAAACTGGCAGCTCCAGGACCACTTCACCTGGCCTTCTCAAGGAAAGGGCATCGTGAAGGGCCTCTTGTAATTCTTTTTTTTTTTTTTTTTTTTTTTGCCTCTTGTAATTCTGTAAAATAATATTTGATGTGTGAGTAACTTTCTAAATGATGGTGACACTTTCTAGGAAAGTATTTTCTTGAAATCCCTTATATAGAAATAAAGGTAACGTTACTAGTTTTCATTACCTCATGTTCAGAAAATAACTGTGGTGGCACCTTATATAAAGACTGAAATAAAGAAAACCAATGTTCTATAGGCAATAATTTGTGCAGACACAGGTGGGTCTTTCTATTTTATTTGATATGATTACTTTAATATTACTACTACTTTATGAAAATGTATTTTTACTTTTGATGCGAACATTTCCAATTATAATAATAAGACATTTTTGCTATTAGTAGGTAAAGAGAAAGATATTCATTAAGGATATTTTGTTCATGCTGAAGTGTTCCTAAATCAGCATATGATTCACAACCATTCAATAACAAGTAGTAGCTCAAAGCTTCCATTTTGAAAAGAACAGAAGCAATATAAAATCTATTGTTGAGGCTATATTTAAAATTAGCATGAACAGATTTCACTAAGTAATAAAAAAGTCACTTTTAATTTTTCATTTGTTTCTTTCATTCTCAGTGTTTACACATTAAACAGTATCCATTATATATAGTATATTTATATTATGTAAAATATATAAATACAAATATAAAATATATTACTGAATCCAGATAGATGATAGATGATAGGTAGATAGATAGATAGATAGATAGATGATAGATTACTGAATCAGTTCAGAATATTGAAGATTTTATGATACAGGCTGATTACCTGAAAAGAAATTAAGATTTTTAAGTAGGCTAATACAAGTTGAGGGCATTTAGGGATTTTTTTTGCTGTCTGAATGTCCAGTCTATTACTAAGCTCATTATTGCACCTTGTCTTTTTTGCTGAAATGTTTAAAAAAAAATACTTCAATTCATTCCTATGTCTACTATAGAGTACTTTTATTCATTTTGGAGATCTCTTTGATGAATTATTGAAATGTTTACAAATTTTGTATATATCCATCAAGGTGATTAAACTTTTGAACTGTAAACAAAAAAATCACTTTTGTCTACATTTTGCTGATGTTAGAATATTCCTATTTTGACATAATGTTTATTTAGAGAGGAACTGTGTCAGTGTAGATATGCATTTGTGTGTGCATGGAGTCACACTCATGAGGTTGATGCTTTGGAGTTGTACTGAGTATGAAGGTCATACATTGTATTCAAACATTACCTTTATGTTAATCCAGACTTTTCTGAAGGCTGGTGTGATCGTTTTAATATCTAATATTCAGAAGCCAACTCTTGACATTTTCTGTCTAATGAGAGCAAATACACCCAGGAGAATAGATAAATCATTTATTAAACAAACGTTGAACAAATGCATTCCTTTTTCTAAGCATTATGCTAACCTAAGAAGGTAACATTTTCTTTCAGTCAGATAAAAGAAAAAAGCAATAAAAATGCAATATTTTTAAGAAATAATAGGAGTGTGCACTCAAACCTAAAAATAAGTAAGACTTATTTGTCTTACTTGTGTGTGTGTGTTTTCTCATCTATCCCTTTTTACAGATGAGGAAGCTGAGGTCAGAGAATATATTTAATATGTCCAAGTTCACACAATGGAGAGCTGAGATTTGGGTCCATACTCCAAACACTATATAGACCATTTTAACAAGTGGCAAAGAGAAACATCGGTTAATACTACACATTGTTATGACTGATGGGATATAAGTCCATAGACAATCTCAATTGTGAATGGAGGTAAATTTAAGTTAAATGAATTTAACCACAAAAAATATGAACTACATAATGTTTTAATCTATAAAGTTAGTGGGGTGGGAAAATGTATTTTTAAAATATTTTTTTCAAATCTGAGTATGTTTATCTATATCTATCTATATAGACCCTTCGGTGGGATAACAGAAACATGGAGGAACTCTGTGTCCTCTTTCTGACCTTCAACTTGTTTATTTTTCCAGCAAATATTATCTGTGATCATGTATCATGCTGAATTTAAACCAAGCCAATTTAAACCAAAGGCAAGAAATGTCTTTCACACGTCTGATCCTACTACATTTAAAATGAAACAACTGTTTTTGACTAAATAAAATTTCTGTATATTGTTTTACAACTCACACATAGAAGGCTTTTTAATACTAAAGATGTGTATTTTGCAGAGAGTTATCAATTATTATGTGAGTGCTTTTTATGACTAAGTTGATTTTTGAGAGGAGAAAACAAAAAATGTAATTATGAATATACACCAGCTGTTACACATTTAGAAAAACCTATATGGCCAATGCCTTAAATTGAATTTTTGAGTATGAGTAATGTGATTTATTTAATAGTGTATAACCAATTGAAAGATCAATTAAGATTTTAGAGTCAATGCACTCCCGCTTATGGAACTAGAATGTAAGAAAGCTGCCATCAATGTTATCAACATTTTCCAGTTAATTAATCCATAATAGGCAGTTACAGTCTTAGCCTTAGCTCATTTAAAAATAGACCATTCTGGGGGACCTGGGTGGTTAAGTTGACTAAGTGTTTACCTTCAGCTTAGGTCATGATCCCAGGGTCCTGGGATTGAACTCATCAGGCTCTCTGCTTAGGGGGAGCCTGATTTTCCCTCTCCTTCTGCTGCTCCCCCTGCTTGTGCTTTCTCTCTCAAATAATAAATAAAATCTTAAAAAAATACATATTGCTTTAATTTTTATGAGTTAGATACATACTATTTTTAGTAATATTTGACTGATTCTAACTATATTAAATCAAAAGCGAAATAATCAAAGAACATATTTTAATTATATTCAGCTCTTGAAATCACTATTCTGCTCTCTAAAGGCACACAAGAGCACATATAACATAGTGATCTCATCGAGAGACTATGAATATCCTGTTTATTAATCCCTATTGGAAAATTTTTATGAAAAATGGCATTTTCACTGTATCTTCCATTCTTTTCTGTTGTAGAAATTATAGTCAACACTTGCTTTAAATGACTCTGAGAAGGATGAATTCTAGTTACTATGGTGTAGTTAAATAATGTGAATCTTATAACAACATGTTTCGATTTTTAGTTACCATTGACCATTACATGTGAGAAACTGAAGTACAAAATTCACTGCCACCTCCTTAGTCCACAAGTCAGCAAGTAAATAATAGATACACAAAATGATCTGTGACCACTTATGTCACTGTTCTTTTGAAGGAACTGCTCTCTGTGCATGTTATTCAGTTCACATTCTGTCAGCAGGGCATGTAGATGTGATGCTTCCTTCTCTCGCAGTGATAAACATATATGACATTTCCCAACATAGATGATAAAAAATGAAACTGGCCAACAAATATGAAAATTCAGCAAAAATAAAAATGATAAATGCCAAAAATAAAAGTTACATCAAACATAAATGGAATTATAGAAGAAAGAATGGGAATGTTGACAATGGCACTCTTCAGGAGACTCTAGATATGTTGCCAGATTGACTAAATAAACTTAGTCAAGTAGATATATGGACATAAATGAGGAACATGATTGTGTTGAAAAAGATGAAGATGTCCCAAAGGGAGTAAAACTGGCAAAAACTTTGCATTAAAGACACTCTAGAAGGTATTGCATGGCTCTGAAAGCATGTAGGATAAAATGTTTGGAAACTGATACAAACATAGCCAAAAAAAAAAAAAAAAAAAAAAAAAACCATAGAAAGCCATGTGAAAAATAATTCCTTCATAATGTGTTGATTGCAGCCCTATGGAAGACCTTGTTCCAGAGACACCCACCTAGGATGTCCCCAGATTCCTTTCCCATTGGATTTTGGGATAATAAATATTTGTTATTTGTTGGCTTTTTTTTTTTTTTTTTTAGCCTCTAAATTTTGTTCTGATTTGTTGTGCACTGAAAGATACCTAATACATTTGTTATCACTGCATCTCTCCATCTTAAATTATCTCTAGGGTACTGTTAAGTTTGTCTTTCATCCAGTATTTTCCCTTACCCTCTAATTTTTAGTTTACTAATCTTAGATTGGCTTATGTTAATTATATATAGTTGTATATAGTATAATTATTATGTAATATATACTATTCTTTATATTTTATAGTATGTTTTAACTAATTTTATGTGCAGAAGTAGAATGAAAAAAAATGAGGCACCTGGGTGGCTCAGTCGAATGAGTGTCCAACTCTTGATTCTGGCTCGGGTTATCGTCTCAGGGTCATGAGATCTAGCCCCTTGGAGGGCTCTGCTCTCAGCAGGGAATCTACTTGGGATTTTCCCTCCTTCTCTCCCTCTGCCTCTCCCCCACTACACACTCTATCTTTCTCTAAAATAAATAAATCTAAAAAAATTTTTAAAAAAAAGGCAAAGACTCTAGATGCTACCCTTGGTAAGTTTTTAAAAAAGAAATATAATACTTTAGTTCTCAATGTTTCTAATGTTTTAAATTAAAATGAACAAAATAAATAATAATTTAGGGTTTTTTTCATTCTTATTTTAACCCTAGTACCTAGCTGGCCAACACCTGACCTCTTAAGTTATCTGGTTATACAAAATACATTGGGTAATAGGCGCCTGGCTGGCTCAGTCTTTGGAGCATGCCACTCTTGATATCAGATTTGTGGTTGAGCCCCATGTTGGGTGTAGCAATTACCTAAAAATAAAATCTTTATAAAAAAAATACATTGGGGAATCCCTGGGTGGCTCAGTAGTTTAGCACCTGCCTTCGGCCCAGGGTGTGATCCTGGAGTCCTGGGATCGAGTCCCGCATAAGGCTCCCTGCATGAGCCTGCTTCTCCCTCTGCCTGTGCCTTTTCTCTCTCTCTCTTTCTGTGTGTGTGTGTGTGTGTGTGTGTCTGTCTCATGTATAAATAAATAAAAGCTTTAAAAAATACATTGAGTAATGACATAAGTTCTTAATAAATATTTTTAAAATATGGAAAAAGGATAAATCAGAGCTGGTTGACTTAGATAATGAATCAGTAATCGAAAGATAAAAAGGAATGTATTAGGTAAAGTGCCATCCAACTGTAGAAAGAATAAAGGTTCATGCATATTGTGTAAGTGTGACAGGCCCTGGACAAGACAAAAAGCCTGGGAACTGATTCTGAGTGGCGACAATGAGGTTGCTATATGTTACTTCACTGACAGAAAGCAACTACTTGGATTCTTGCTTAATAAAGGAGTATTCTAAGATTTGTTATTCAGAAGACAATAAGACTTTCTCCACTTTTCTGTCTTAAATTTGAAATAAAATTAAAGGTAAATTAAATTATGCTTGATGTTTCAATCCTATTCGTATACAATGGGAACAAGCATGCAATACAGACTCGTTCTCCAAGTCATGTATAAATGTATAGTAATTTGATATGTGAAGTGGTAAAATAGCTGGAGGGGCAGCATCATGTAGTGAAAGGAATATAGTTTTATTCTGACTTAAGGTTTCTTTTTTTTTTTTTTTTTTTTTTTTTCAAATTCTAGGTTTGACACTTGTATTGTCCTAGTAGGATAATTATGTGAAGTCTGTAAACCAGATTTTGTTGATGGTGTTTTTTGTTTATGGCATTATATATATCCCATGCTGGTAACTGATGTATAACCTTTACTGAAGAAATACCTGAGAGATTTGGGAACACCAATTTTTGCCTTTGGTTTATAAATAAGGCTTTGTTCATCTCACAGATGAAGAATGAAAACCTATTTTCAAGCCACGTTCCAAACAATGCTAACCACAGAACTCTGGGGAGTTACACGTGTGTCAGTGCCATTCATTGGTATATATGTATTTTAATGGTAGAATTGTTTACACCTCCATTGTTGGAATGAGTGATTTTCTTATTTCTTGCAAAATTATGTCATCCTACAAATGCTGCAGAGACTGAGTTAAATAGCACAGTATCTGCATTTTAGCAAAACAATCATTAAAATTAGGCCAACCACATCCCTAAATGTGTGGAGGTTAAACATCCCCTAATATGACTTAGTATAGTTTGGTTTTTTGAGTTTTTCTAGTTTCATTAATACAACCACGTAATCAAAGGAAAGTGCTGACAAACCTTATTAATAAACTGTCAGACACTAATGTCTTTTTCAAAATGGCCTTCCACATTCTTTTAATCCATAGCATCTCCACTGTTACGACCCTGGTGTATTGCCTTCATTAGCTCACACAGGCATCATTACAGTAGACCACAGAAGTAGGACTCCTTTGAGTATTGTTGTTATCCGATTGAACCATACAGCATAGCTACACCAGAATCTCTTAAAAGTAATTTTCCACATATCATGTAAAATTTTAGGTGGCTGTGCCTGAAATCTCCATTTTTCTGATGTCCATGAATTATATCACCTTTCTTTCCATGTAATTTCTTACGCTCTTTTACTTCACTAGTTCTCTTTGTCAAACGCACTGGGTTACTCATTTCAAGAATTTATATTCAGTTCTGTTAGAATTTATTATAGCTCTATTTGGTTATTTTTCAAAATTATCTTATCCTTTTTGATACCTGTTTCTTCCTCCATCATACTTTCAAGACTATCTCTCACATCTTTGAACACATCTAACATTTTTAAAGGGACTTTGTTTTTGTAATTTTAGGTTCATAGTAAATTTGAGAAGAAATTAAAGAGATTTGCCCCTACATTTTCATAGCCTCTTCCAAAATCATAACCCTCAGCTAGAGTGACAATTTGTAAGAACTGATGAACCTACATAATAATACATCATCCTCACCTAGAGTCCATGTTTTACACTACATGGGTGTTGTTTATTCTATGGGTATTATCAAATTTACAATGACATATATTGACCTTTGTATTATCATAAAGAGTAGTTTCATTGCCTTGAGAATGCTCTGTGCTCTATCTATCCATCCCTCACCCCAAATCCCTGGCAACTATTGATCTTTTAACTGTCTCCACAGTTTAACTTTCCAAGAATGTCACAGAGTTGGAATCATACAGTATGTAGCCCTTTTAGATTAGCTTCTTTCACTTACTAATATGCATTTAAAGTTTAATTTCTCTGTGCCTTTTGTGACTTGATAGCTCATCTCTTTTTTGCACGGGTAATATTCCATTGTCTGGATATATTGTGTATATTTTATAGAATATAAATATATAAAATATATTTTATATCTAAAATATACTCTATGGGTTTGATCATTGTCATTCAAGTGTTTTTCTCTCCAAGGATATTTTACAGTTTTTGTAGTTTTTGTTTTTTGGGTTTTGTTTTGTTTTTCTTTTTTTGGTGTTGTCCTTGTATATCTATCTCTAACAATCCTTTCAATCCTGTGATTTAAAAGTGTCTAGCTGTGTCATGAGCCTTAGATACTTTCAACCTAAGGCCAATTTAATTTTTTTTTTTTGCCCTAATATTTCTCAGTGTGAGGACTGCCATGAGGTGAGATGCTTTTTTTTTCTTTTTTCTTTCTTTCTTTTTTTTTTTAATTTTCTTTGTGTTGTTTTGTTGTTTGGGTCTTCATTTTGTTTATTTGCTTGGTTTTGTTTTCTGCCTACCCACAAACAAACAGGGAAGGAAACTATCACCAAGATCTCCCTATGCGCTGTGCAAAGTTACCTAGTACTCCCATTTAAGTTACAAATCTTTATGATATAGGCATACCTCAGAGATACTGAGGGTCTCAAACTACCACAATATACCAAATATTGCAATATAGTGAGTCAAATTAATTATAGTGATTCAAATTAATTTTTTGGTTTCCCAATACATATAAAATTTATATTAAGCTTTCAGTGAATCATAAACTTTTTGCTGGTAGAGGATCTTGCCCCAACGCAGATTGCTGCTGAAGGCTGACTAATCAGCGAGGGGGTTGCTGAAAGTCAGGAGAGCTGGGGTAATTTCTTAAAATATGACAATAATGAAATTTGCCACATCGATTGACTCTTTCACAAGCAATTTCTTTGTATCCTGCAATGGTGTTTGATAGCACCATACCCATGGTAGACCTTCTTTCAAAATTAGATTCAGTCCTCTCAAATGCTACTGCTGTTTTACCAACTGAGTTGTTTGAACGATCCTCACATCTTCACCAGGGGTAGATTCCATATCAAAAGACACTTTCTTTGCTCAACCGTAAGAAGCAGCTCTTCATCTGTTCAAGTTTGATCATGAGATTGTAGAAATGCAGTCACAAGTGTGGGCTCCATTCTTTTTCTTTTTTTTAAGATTTTATTTATTTATTCATGAGAGACACACAGAGGGAGGCAGAAAGACAGGCAGAGGGATAAGCAGGCTCCATGCAGGGAGCCCGACGTGGGACTCAATCCGAGGACCCCAGGATCACGACCTGAGCCAAAGGCAGACACTCAACCACTGAGCCACCCAGGTGCCCCATTCAGGCTCCACTTCTAATTCTAGTTCTCTTGCCATTTCTACCCCATCTGTTTTACTTCCTCCACTGAAGGATTGAACCCCTCCTCAAAGTCATCCATGGAGGTTAAGATCAACTTCTTCCAAACTCTTCTTAAATTGATATTTTGACCTCTTCCTATTAATCACAAATGTTCTTAATGACATCTAGAATAGTGAATCCCTTCCAGAAAGTTTTCAATTTACTTTGCCCAGGTCCATCAGAGGAATCACTACCTGTGGCACCTATAGCTTTATTAAATGTATTTATTAAATAAGATTTAAAAGTCAAAATTACTCTTAAATATACAGGCTGCAGAATGCATGTCATGGTAGCAGGTATGAAAACAATATTAAACTCATCTCCCATCTCCATCAGAGCTCTTGGGTAACCATGGTCCATAAGCAGTCACATTTTGAAAGGAATCCTTTTTTTTTGAGTAGTGAATCTCAATGGTGAGATTAAGCTATTCAGTAAACCATGATGTAAATAGATGTGCTGTCACCCAGGCTTTGTTGCTCCACTGATAGAACACAGGCAGGGTAGATTTAGCATACTTCTGGAGAGTCGTAGGATTTTCATAATAGTAGATGAGCACTGGCTCCAATCAAACATAACCAGCTGCGGGGCACATGAGTGACTTAGTTGAGTGTCTGACTCTTGATTTAGGTTCGGCCATAATCTCATGGGTCGTTAGATCGAGCCCTACATGGAGCCCTGGGTCCAGCCCCATGAGGAGCTTAGTGCATGGTGTGTATGTGTGGGGGGGTGGGGACGGCAGTCTCCTTGTCCCTCTCCCTCTGTCCCTTCTCACAGTGTAGATGAGTTCTCTGTCTCTCTCTTGCAAATAAATAAATAAATAAATAAATAAATAAATAAATAAATAAAATCTTTAAAGTAACCAGCTGCATTAGCCCCTAACAAGAGAGTCAGCCTGCACTTTGAAGCTTTGAAGCCAGCCAGTGAAGCTTTGAGGCTTAGCTATGGAAAGTCCTAAATTTCATCTACTTCCAATATAAGACTGTTTTGCGTACCTTGAAAACCTGCTCCTCAGTGTATCCACTTTCATTGATTGCCTTAGCTAGATCTTCTCAATAACTTGCTACAGCGTCCACATCAGTGCCTGCTGCTTCACCTTGCACCCTTCTGTTGTGGAGATGGCTTCTTTCCTTAAATCTCGTGAACCAACTTCTGCTAGTTTCAGTTTTTGTTTTTGTTTGCCCTTCTTCAGCTTCCTTACCTCTTCATAGAATTGAAGAAAGTTAGGGCCTTGCTCTGGATGAGACTTGACTAAAGGGAATGTTGTGGCTGATGTGATCTTCTATCCAGACCACTCAGAACGTTCCCCATATCAGCAATATGGCCGTTTTGATTTTTTTATCATCCATACGTTTACTAAAATAGCACTTCTAATTTTCTTCAAGAGCTCTACCTTTGAATTTGCAACTTGACTAGCCGGCACAAGAAGTCCACGAAGTTTGGTGCAAGAGGCCTAGCTTTCAGCTTATCTTCACTTTTGACATTCCTTCCTTTCTAAGCTTAATCATGTCTAGCTTTTGATTTAAAGTGAGAGATGTATGACTCTTCTTTTCCCCTGAATACTTAGAGGTCATCGTCGAGTAATTAAATTGCTTAATTTTGTTTTATCTCCAGGAATAGTGTGGCACCAGGAAAAGGAGGGATGGAGAATAGCCAGTTGGTGGAACCATCAGAACACACATATTTATCGATTAGGTTTGCCATCTCCTATGGGCATGGTTTGTGGCACCCCAAAGCAATTATAGCAGTAACATCAAAAATCACTCTTCTCAGATCACCACAGATTAGTGAAAAGTCTAAAAAAATTGTGAGAATTACCAAATGTGACACAGGGACATGAAATGAGCAAATGCTATTGGGAAGATGGTGCTACTAATAGACTTGCTTTACACAGGGCTGTGAGAAATCTTCAATTTACAAAAAGCACAGCATTTGCAAAGCATATGAAAATGAAGCACAATAAAATGAGGTGTGCCTGTATAAGGTCTGATTCTTTCCCTGCTTTGGCTGTTTACCTAGAATATCTCTTATCTCTTAAGTAAGAACTCAAATAACCACATGGCTCTTGGCCCCCCAGAGAAAGCATATAAGACCAAATACACGTCAGTTTTTTGTCTAGACTTACACTTCTTTTCTCCTCTTTTTGATATTATTTGTTAACTTTATATTTTGGATTAACTTTTTAACTTACAAAAGAATGGCAAAAATAGTAGAGTTTTCATAAATCCTTCACTAAGCCGCCTCTAGTTGTTTATGTCTTAAATAACTGTAAATTATTCAAAGCAGGAAATTTACATTAGTATAATGCTACTATCTAATCCCAAAACATCATTTGACTTCAACAGTTTTTCCAATAATGTCCTTATTATGTTCTAGGATCCTAGCAGGATATCATGTTCCTTTCTTTCTTGTAGTCTATAACTTTTCCTCTGTACTTCCTTGTTTTTGACACTTTCACATGTTTTTTCAAAGATTTATTTATTTACTTAGAGAGAGAGTACACAAGCAATGGGATGCACAGAGAGAAAAGAAGAGAATCTCAAGCAGACTCCCCAGTGAGCATGGAGCCCCATGCAGGGCTTAACTTCGCCACCCTGGGATCATAACCAGAGCCAAAATCAAGAGTTGATTGCTTAATCTGAGCCACCCAGATGTCCCATATTTTCACATTTTTAAAGACTACTTTCTGTTGTATTTTTAAAAGGATTCATTTATTTATTTGAGAGAGAGAAAGAGAGGGTACATGAATGGTGGGGAGGGGAAAAGGGAGAGAATCTTCAAGCAGACTCTCTGCTGAGCACTGAAAAACAGGGCTTAATCTTATTATTATATCATGACCAAGTGTTGGATGCTCAATCAACTGAGCCACCTTGTTCAGTTATTTTCATGAATGACCATTGATCTATGTTTGTCTAATTTTTTTTCATAACTGGATGAAGTTTATACATATTTTAAAAGAATTATACAAAATGAGGTTGTACCATTTCTCTGCATCATATTATGAGATATGATGTCAATATATCTTATTAATTGATGATGTTAACCTTCACCACTCAGTGTGGGTTTTGGTATATTTCTCTATTCTAAAGTTACTAGCTTTCCCTGATTATTTAATATATATTTAGATGGGAGATTATTTTCTGGTTGTATTTCTTCAAATTTATGCTGTATTAGTATTCATAATTGGATTTTGTGTGCATATGATTACTAAGGTTTTTGCCTAATGCTGTTTTTTAACTTTCTCTTTTCTTTTGCATATGTAAACTGGAATTCTGTTAGCAGAAGCTGTCTTTCTCTCCATGTATTTATTTAATTAATTATTCATTTATATCAGTATGGGCTGATAGACTTTTACTTGACTCTATGGGTTATAATTCAAAGACACCAACATTTATTTAGTTATTTTGGATAACTCTTATCCAGTTCCACTTCTGGCTATAAGAAACTTTCAGGTTAGCTCCTATGTTTGTTTTTTTGTTTTTTTGTTTTTTGTTTTTTACCAGGTTCACTCTCTTTTCTATTTTTTTCCTTTATTTTCTCCTTAATCCCTTCATCCCTCTTTCTTTATTTCCTTCCCCCTTTCTCCCTTTCCTTTTCTTTCCTTCCTTCCTTCCTTCCTTCCTTCCTTCCTTCCTTCCTTCCTTCCTTCCTTCCTTCCTTCCTTCCTCCTTCCTCCTCTAATACTTCTTTTCACTGTGGTCTCACACAATGTTCTATGATCAATTTTTAATTTTTTCTTGTATTTTTTTTTCTGTTCCAGCCTTGTAATCAAACACTTCTGCAAGATGTCAAGGTTTCTTTTTTTTTTTTTTTTAATAATAGTATTTAGAAATCAATCAAGCAAGGGCCTTAAACATGAATTTCATTATAAGCAGGCATTACTTTCAGGTCCTTTCAGTGTTCAAGCTAGGAAATACACACACACACAAACACACACACACACACACTACGGCACACCACATATACAGACTTCTTTATTTCTGTACTTGTATGAGTACCCACTCCATACTCACATTTAAGTCCATACTCATATCTATTATTTCAATATCCATATCTATCTACCTACCTATCCATTATCTACCTAAAAATATGTGTTTATATTTATACCATAGATTCCAATTCCAGTTTACTTAGCCTTCCGTTTTGCTTATTTGGAACTTTCCCAAAACTGTCAAGCCCAATTCTTATTATTTACAATGTACTTACTTATTATTTCAATTCTATTATATACACATAATTGTTTCCAAACTGTGAGAAATACATTTACTGATGAGATTGCAGTATTTACGATTCTTTTTATCTTAGTCTTACAACATCCATCCAAGATATTCTTCTCCAAAATTACTTAGGTTGTATTTTTTCTTTTTCTAACTCCTGCAATGTGGATATTTTGTTAATTTATTATAAAGTTAGCTCCATTTGTTTGGGATTATATTTAATTTTGATTTTCTTACAGTCCATTTAGTTTGAATGATTTAATTTTTAGAGTATGTGAAATGCATATAAAATATTCCTATGGTTCTAAGACACAGAACTATACAAAATGGTATATTCAGGAGTGTCATCTCCTCCCCATCCCTGTTGCAATGTTCCCATTCTACCTTCTTTCCACACTTTCCCCACAAATTCCCATGTTTCCATGTAAGCAAAAATTCTCTTTAGTCTCTGGCTTCTATTTGTCATGTTTTGTTTTGTTTTCATTTATCACAAATAAGCAGGCACATGTATTTTTTACATCTAATTTAGTTTTGTTACAGAGAGAATAACACATTATAAATACACATTTGTGGCTTGCTTTTTTTAACTTTGCAGCACGTCCTGGAAATCATTTGATATTAGTTCACAGAAATCTTCCTCATTCTTTTTCATAGATGCATAGCATTCCATTGTATGAATGTAACATAGGCTACTCAACCATTTCCTTTAAACAGCAGTTAGCTTGTTTTCGATATTTTGTGATTACAATGTGAAGAATAACTTTGTGTATCTGAATTTTTTTTAATCATAGAAGTGCATCTTTAGGAGGCACCTGGATGGCTCAGTTGGTTAAGCATCTGACTCCTGATGTTGGCTCAGGTCATCATCTCAGGTTCATGGGATCGAGCCTTGTTTTAGGGTCTGCAATCAGCTCAAAGTTGGCTTGCCCTTCTCCCTCTGCTCATCACACCTCTCTCCCCTACTGGCACACACTCTCTCTCTCAAATAAATAAATAAAATCCTAAAAAAAAAAAAAAAAGTACACCTTTAGGGTATATTGCTAGAAGTGATGTTAAGTTGAAAGTTAGGTAAATGTAATTTCAAATTTTAAAAGTTTCTATAAAAGAAGGTTTTCTGTATATCAAGTGTGTCATATTGAGATAAGTTAAAGGGCTACTAGAATTCTTTTAAAAACAATATTATTTCTATTTGAAAAATTTTGCTAAATATTTTCAGGAAAAGCTTCCTAAGAATAGTAATGATTCTAATTTGTAGACATAAAACCTAGTATAACAACATCATCAACTAAACAGTGATGTGGCTATATTTAGAGATGCATCAGAATTCATAAACGGGTTTGTTGTTTAAACTGTATACTATATATTTTCTGCTTTCCAAGAAAAAAAATGTGACAATGAATGCTTTTAGTTGTTTTATTTATTTACTTAATTTTTTTTTTTTTGCTTTTACTTGTTTTAAATCTAAATGTTATTCTCTTATGCTTATGCCATGTTAAAACTAGAACATGCTGGGATGCCTGGGTGGCTCAGGGTAACACGTCTGCCTTCAGATAAGGGCATGATCCTGGAGTCCCGGGATTGAGTCCGGAGTCCCACATTGGGCTTCCTGCGGGAGCCTGCTTCTCCCTCTGCCTGTGTCTCTTCCTCTTTCTCTGTGTGTCTCACAAATAAATAAATAAATTCTTTAAAAAAATAAAACTAGAACATGCTAAAAGGATGACCTAAAAGTTTTGCAAGTTATTTTTTATGAGCTTGACTCCATTATTAGCAGAACAGTGAAGCTATTCGCTTTCATCTATGCATCTCTCTCATTGAAAATATTTTCATCAAGCTGACTAGGAGGAAAAGTGCAAGGAAAGAGAGATTTTTAATTTCTGACTATTCATCCAATCTAGTACTTCTACTCCTCAATTCCAATTAGAAAGCTATATTCTCAGCCAAAAGAATGACACACAAACTCTGAGGTGTCATTAATACACCTGTCTGAATTAATACAGATTAATAGAAATTAAAGTCTACAATTATAAGGAGGTTTTAAGAGAAAGCAATTCTTCTAAATTGGTTCAAGTCTAGTTTTACAAAATTACATCAAACTATCCTTGAAAGGAAGGTGCAAGTGATATCCATGACTAAATCTGTGTTCACTATTTTCTAGACATTGTGAAAGGTAGAAAAACTTATGAGAGGTAAAGATATTATCAATTATTTAAAAAGACATGAGGAGAAATGGTATTGAGATAAATATAAGGATTTCAAAATAGAGTAAGAAGTTTAGGGACGCCTGGGTGGCTCAGTGGTTGAGGATCTACCTTTGGTTTGGGGCGTGATCCTGGAGTCCCAGGATTGAGTCCCACATGGGGCTCCCTGCAGGGAGCCTGCTTCTCCCTCTGCCTGTGTCTCTGCCTCTCTCTCTCTGTGTTTCTCATGAATAAATAAATTAAATCTGAAAACAAAAAAAAGACTACACTTATCTTAATAAGCACTGCATAATGTACACAATTATTGGATCAAAATACTATACTCCTGAAATCAACATAACACTATATATATATATATATACACACGCACACACACATATATATTTGGATTTAAAATAAAATATAGATTATAGATTTAAATTATAAATAAATAAGACTCTTTAAAAGTTGAAGGGGAAAAAAAAGAACAGAAATATAGATCAATGGAACAGTACTGAGAGTCAATAAGGAAATGCTTAAAATTACTGTCAGTTGATTTTAGACTAGGGTATCAGGACAATTTCATTATGGAAAAAATAGCCTTTTCAATGAATGGTGCTGGACAATTTTATATCAACATACATGCCAAAAAAACCAAAACAAAACAAAAAGCTGGATCCATACCCACATTTTAGGCCAAATGTAAAAATTAACTCAAAATACGTAATGTACCTAATTGTAGAAGCCAAACTACAAAATCTTAGAAGAAAAAAGAAATAAATCATCATGACCTTGGATTGCATAATTGTATCTTAGATATGACACCAAAAGTGCAAGCAGCAAATGAATAGGTGAATTCAACTCCTTCAAAATTAAAACTGTACTTCACAGGACAAAAGAAAGTGAAAATATAATCAATTAAATGAGAGAAAGTATTAATAAACCATATATCTGATAAGGTGCCCGTCTTTAATATACATAATGAACACTTAAAACTCAACAATAGAAAGATAAGTCAAACATGGGCAGAAGGTTTAAACGAACACTTCTGCAAAGAAGACAAATAACCTATACAAACATGAAAGGATGCTAAATATAATTAGTCTCTAAGGAAACATAAAGCAGAATGTCAATGAGATACCACTTACCACCCATAGAGATAAATAATTAAAAAAAAAAAACAAGTGTTGTTGAGGATGTGGAGAAACTAGAACCCTCATACACTGCTGAAAAATAAGTTAAATACAAGTATTCCTATAAGACCCAGCAATCCATTCCTAAATATATAACCAGAGAAGTGAAATTATGTGCTTAGGCAAAAATTTGTACACAAAATTCAAATCAGCATTATTTTATTAACCTAAAAATGAAACCAAACAAGATATTCAAAACTGATGAGTAAATTTAAAAATTGGTATAGCCATATGAAAAAAAAATATTACTTGACAATAAAAAGGAATTAAGGATAGACATATTCGACAACAAGAACTAATCTTGAAAATATTGTTCTGAGTAAAAGGAACCAGTTATCAAAAACCAAATATTGTGCAATTACATTTATAGAATCTATCTAGAAAAGAAACCCATAGACCAGAAAATAATGGTTATAAGGAACTAGGAGAGAGGGAAATGGGAACAGTTTGCTCTTATTTACAGGTTTCTTTTTGGAGGGATAAGACGCTCTGATATTAGATAGTGAATATGCTCAAAGCTACTAAATTATGCATTGTAAAAAGATGAATTTTATAATATGCAATTGTGTCACAATAAAGCTGTCACCAAAAAAGAGGAACCATCGTCAAAGAACTGATGCTAGAAAATGAGGTTAATTTGGAAGATGAAGCAAGTTTTAACTGCTTATGTGAATAAATTTTTCACTAAGTAGAAAAATAAATTTAACACCGATTTTCTCGTTTTGAGCAGAAGAAAATTTGAATCATAGTGATCTATGTAAGACAATGATCGAACTGTTCTCCTCTTGTTTTCTAATGCCCTTTACTGTTTTATTTAAAGCTGTTTACATGAGGATTTTGTTACTGCTAATGAGTATTTTGCTCATATTGATCTTTCTGAGATGGTATTTTATTTGACATATTAAAGGCCTCATTCAGGTCTTCAAGCTCCCAGGGTTGCTGTAATACAAGCTTGAGAGCCCAAGTATCTTTTATGAATCTCTTCTTGTTTCCTTTTCTTTGTCTCATATAATGTGAATTATGCTTATTAGTGAATTGCATGTATACATGTATTCTTGTTAGGCTACAAATTTTGGCATTAGTTATAATTTGTTAAAGATTTTTTAAAGGTTGTTCAGTTTAAAAGCACAGACATTTATTTAACCATTCAGAAGGAATAGAGTAAGTCGGTGGTATGAATGGATATGAATAATCACTTAAGTTTTTGTGATTAAAGTTTTTTTACCTTTAGATATTTTTAAAATATGATACATTTATTATTATGTGTTGATGCAATGCTTGAATGAGGATATTTTCTTCAATTCTAAACAAACTATTTAGGGGCGCTTAGGTGGCTCTGTTGGTTGTGTCTGCCCTCGGCTCAGATCATGACCCCCAGGGTCCTGGAATAGAGCCCTATATTGGGCTCCCTGCTCAGTGGGGTGCCTGCTTCTGCCTCTCCCTCTGCCACTCTCTCTACTGCTCCTCTTGCTTGTGCTCTCATTCTCGCTCTCTTTCAAATAATAAATAAATAAAATATTTTAAAAAAAACAGAAAACTTAATTTTTGGAACCTATTTGATGGTTGACATATAATGAAAATGCATAAAAACGAGTGTCCTACAGGGAGTAAAACATTTCTGAGTGCATCAATGTCAAATTTTGGTTTTCATTAGGCACTTCATGTCAGTGACATCATTATTTACCTTTGGCTCCTAGATGTGTCCCAAGATATTGTGCTATAGAAAAATCAAACACTTTTAACCACAAGTGGTGATCATTTTTGCCTACTTGTCTCCCCATGATTCCTTTTTTTTTTTTTTTTTTAGAGAGAGAGATTTTATTTATTTTTTCATGAGAGACAGAGAGAGACAGAGGCAGAGACAGAGGCAGAAGGAGAAGCAGGCTCCATGCAGGGAGCCCGAGGTGGGACTCGATCCCGGGACCCCAGGATCATGCCCTGGGCTGAAGGCATCGCTAAGCCTCTGAGCCACCCAGGCTGCCCTCTCCCCATCATTCTCATCACAAACAAGATATCATGTTTATTCATCTCCTCACAAAATAACATATCTCATGCTTTGGTACAAAGGTTTTTAGTCTTTTCTGGGTCATCATTAGATTTGAAAAATAAAAGAAATATTATGGAAATTTCTCCAGAAACACTGTGTTCATGCATTCACACACACACACACACACACACACACACACACAGGCATACGAGAGTGCCTCCACATGGCTCTCCCTTCCATAGACTACAGTACAAGCCAGAGTCCATTAAGCTATAATTCCCTCCTTTTCTTATTCCTATATCCATTGTTTTATAAACCAAATCAATCCTGCCTCTAAAATCTCTCGTATTTCCCCATTTCGCTTTTAGATCTTGCCTACATTATCTCTTATTTTGTTTTTATCATTTTGACTCTTATAATAATCTCCTAATTGATTTTATGCCTTTTATCTAATCCTTTTCCAATCATTGTTCCATTACAGCCAACATATATTTTAACATAATTATCAGAAGTCATCACTGTTTTTAAGACGTCTAAAAGCTGCCCATAATTATGTCTACCAGATGCAGCCAAAAGCAATCAAGATATTTTTTGTCTCCTAAAATTCCCTTCCACAAAGTTCATATTAAACTCCTTACGCCATTTCGTCTTTACCATTTTGGGACTTTTTTTTTTTTTTATTCTAATTTCAGCATTAATGCAATGCTGAAAAAAATCTGTTGTTTGAGAGATTATAGGCAATGGCATTAAAGTAGAACTCTTTGTTACCTTCACCTGTTTAAGTTTACAATTATGATTAATTTCAGAGAAAACAGTATGTTATGGCACTGTTTTCTCAGAACACATTTCTATTGAACTTCTACACGGCGCTTGGCACTGTTTTCCGCACTAGGCTCATCAATGAAGCACACGGACAAAAATACCTGCCTTCATGGAATTTAGATTCTAGTACAAACAAGGAAGCAATAAACAAAGAAATATGTGAAGTCTATAGCAAGCCAGATTGTAACAACATGTTATTAAGAACAAAAATGTGACAACAAAGGGGGATAGAGAATATTCATAGAGTGAGATTTGTCATGTTTAAAATAATGTAACCATGAAAGCAACTCCAAAGACGTGACATTTGAGTGAAGATCTGAAGAAAGAGAATAAGTAAACTACCCGTATATCTTGAAGTGAAGCACTCTGGCAGAAGAACATCAAATAAAAAGATGCCAAGATAGAGTACACTTGGTTGTTGCAGAAAAAGCAAAGAAACAAGCGTGCATAGAAAGAGCGTGTAAAGTAGCAGAAATAAATTAGATCAGAGAGGTGTGAGAGGACTTAGTGAATCCTTGTGGTTCACTGTGATGACTTTGTTTTTTTGCCAAAAATGAGTGGATAATGCCCATGGGCTCTGAGAAGGTAAAAATCAGTCCTACTAGGAACTGGTCTTTCCTCTCCTATCATATCAACAAGTTTCTATAAGAAGAGACTCAAGATCTTATCACAGTTACAGAACAGTTAAGTTTGTCTTATGTGTGATTGCTTTCTTATTGGCCTCAAATTATTTTGCCTGTTTTTGGAACAAAGTTTACCAAGGTACCTAGTTGTTGAATCACCTTGCTTATTAGCAGTATCTAATACAAAAGAGATCCTCACTTCCCCAATTCTTCCTTAGACTCTCACAAAGTCCTCCTTGTAAATCCTGTCTTACTGAGAGTCTCCAGGCTTCCTCCGATGTGCATTTTATCTCGATAACACCAAGCTAAATAAATCTAACCCTGACTACAAGTATAGTACTGGTGGGATTAGATAGTTTTGAGCACAGAAATGACAGTACTATACTTTATGTTTTACAGATTATCTGACTGTTGTGTTAAGAGTAGCCTGCAGTTGGGCCTCAGTAGTGCTGTCATTTAAGCGCCTGGGTCTTGGTTTTGGTTCAGGTCATGATCTCAGGGTGGTGAGATCGTGCCACGTGTGGGGCTCTGGGCTGGGCATGGAGCCTGCTTAAAATTCTCTCCCTTTCCTTCTGCCCCTCCCTGTGCACTCTCTTTCTCTTTCTTTAAAATAAATAAATAAATCTTTTTATTTGTTTGTTTGTTTAAAGGAGTAGACTGCAGTTGTACAAGGCAAATGGAGATAAACCAACTACAGAGCTAATAAAAAAAAAAAAAATGAAAAGGAGAGGAAAATGGTTTTGACCATAATGTGACCAGCACAGAAGTGTTGGGATGTTGTTGGATAGTGAATATATTTGAGAGAAGAGCTGACAGTGTGTCCTGATGGATCATATGACATACAGAGAAAAGACTGGAAGATGACTTCACAGAGTGGACATAAACTGCTGGCAGGAAACTACTGTTATTTATCCAAATTAAGAAGGGAGAAGGACAAGCAGATTTGGAGGGAGTTCTGCGTAGGACATGGTAAATTAGAGGTAGCATCCTGGTGAGGATGTTGTACATGAGTCTATAGTTCAAGGGAGCATTTAGCCTGAAGCTGCAAATTCAAGAGTTGGTATCAGTATAGACGGATTAAGAGCTATGAGGCTGAAGAAGATCAACAAGGGAGTTAATGGATTTATCTTATATTCAATTTTCCAAACCCCGGTGCTACATTTTTCTCACTTTGGTCAGATTTATCCTTGTATGCTACAGATATCGCCGTCTCTCTAAGACATCTTGGGTTAAATAAAATCTTTAAAAAAGAGAGATCTTGGGTTTTCAGAATATCTAATATTTATTTAATGGCAGGAAATTACTTTTAAATATGCAGAGCTTTAGTTCAGAATTTTCAAAAAGACAAAATGCAAAACCCAATTTCAGACTATTCATGTCATCTACTTTTGTTCTGATATTTAACTGTATACTTTATTCTGATTCTAACTGTTCAACTGACTATTGTGAAAGTTATCACTGAAAATGTCCAGGATGGGAGAAAAATTAATTCAGTTTCGAATACTGACATTTTGATCTACTCTTTCAGTTAATAAAATAGCCAACTGCTTTCTTCAATTGGTCACCTTAGGACATGATAATATGCATTTTAATCACTCCAAATTGCAGATAATCTCTCAGAATATACTGATATTGATCATATAGAAATAAGATTTTTATTCTATAATCATTTTTAGTAACAATCATCTACTTTTTTAAAAATAGAATCAGGTTCTATTTTCACTAATATCTGGCACATACATTTGACCAAAGTGAATTAGAACTGTAGAAAGTTAACACAAATAATATACCCTGAATAACAGTAGTGCTTACCTTTATTGTCTGCTAGATAGTCCAGTGTAACCATCGCATCTGTTGGCTTTGTCCAGTCATTTACTCTAGTGGTTTTATTCAAATTTAAGACCAAATGCAACTTCCTTAAAATGGCATTCCTAAAAAAATACAAAGCAACAACAAAAACAATGGCATTCCTCTAACTTGCAAAATTATTGATACATTCACTTTTTTCTCTTCCAAGTTTTTATTTAAATTCCAGTTAGTTAACATGCAGTATATTATTAGTTTACGGTGTAGAATTCAGTGATTCATCATTTCCATACAACACTCAGTGCTCATCACAAGTGCCCTCCTTAACTCCCATCACCTATTTAACCAATCCTCCACCCCTACTCTTTGCTCCCTACTGCCCACCTCCCATCTGGTAACTATCAGTTTGTTTTCTATGGCTGAAAGTTTGTTTCTTGGCTTGCCTCTTTTTTTTTTTTTTTTCTCACCTTATATTCATTTGTGTTGTTCTTAAATTTCACATATGAGTAGAACCATATAATATTTGTCTTTCTCTGACCTATTTTACTTAGCATAATACTAACTCCATTCACATCATTGCAAATAGCAAGATTTCATTCAATTTTATGGCTGAGTAATATTCCATTATATATATATATATATATATATATATATATATATATATATATATATATCCCCCACAACATCTTTATCCACTCACCAGATGATAGACATTTGTGCTCTTTCCATAATTTGGCTACTATAAGTAATGCTACTCTAAACATCAGTGTACACCTGTCCCGTCAAATTAGTATATTTATATTCTTTGACTAAATACTTAGCACTGCAATTGCTGGATGCTAGGATAGTTACAGCTCTGAGGAACCTCCACACTTGTTTTCCAGAGTGGCTTCACCAGCTTGCATTCCCACCAGCTGTGTAAGGGGGTTCCCCTTTCTCTCCACCCTTGCCAACATCTGTTCTTTTCTGTGTTAATTTTAGCCATTCTGACAGATGTCAGGTGATATCTCATTGTAGTTTTGATCCGTATTTCCCTGATGATCAGTGGTGTTGAGCATCCTTTCATGTGACTATTGGCCATCTGTCTTCTTTGGAAAAATGTCTATTCATGACTTCTGCCCATTTTTAAATTGGATTCTTTGTTTTTTGGGTGTTGAGTTTGATAAGTTCTTTATAGATTTTGGATACTAATCCTTTATCAGATATGTCATTTGCTAATATCTTCTCCCATTCTGTAGGTTGCCTTTTAGTTTTGTTGATTGTTTCCTTCTCAGTGCAGAAACTTACTATTTTGATGTAATTCCAATAGTTTAATTTTGTTTTGATTTCCCTTGCCTCCAGAGACATATCTAGGAGGAGGTTGCTATGGCCAACGTGAAAGAAGTTGCTGCCTGTGTTCTCCTCTAGTATGTCAATGGTTTCCTGTCTCAGATTTAGGTTCTTAATCCGTAAGTGGTCCAGTTTCATCCTTTTGCATGTTGCTATCTAGTTTTCCCAACACCATTTGCTGAAGAGAGTGTCTTTTTTTTTCCCATTGGATAATTCTTTACTGCTCTACCAAAGATTAATTGACCATATAGTTGTGATGAAGCATCCACTTTTAAGATAAAATAAAACAAATTAATATCTAAAACTTGATTGCCAATAGTTTTGCATGGTCATACAACTTACGCTCAAATCTCATACATTATTTAGATATTTTAGAATGTAATCTAAGCTTTAAATTGAGTATATGATGAAATGAATTAGTATTCACTCTGCCTCCCATAGAATGGGGCTTGTAATTTTTTATTCCACTCAAATTTCTAACAACATGGATATAATTATTTCCATTCAATTATTTAAAAATAAAGAATCTGAGTTGCATAAAATGTAAGCTATTTGTTCAAGGTCAAACTACTAATAAGAACCAAAACCAAGATTTAAATCAAAATCAGCCCAATCAAAAGTTAATTCTCTTTACTTTTCATGAAGGGGCCTGCTTCAACTTGTAAAACTTAAGTATATTGTGAATGTCTGTTTTTAGAAACCTAGGATTTGGGGCAGGGTGTGTGAGGGGGTGTGGTCTACATCTTTTAAGAAGCTAGCTTTTCACTGTTTCAGTTAGGAGGCAAATCACTACCCAATTTGGTTAGGTATACGTAACATCAAACAAAATAAAACATTATCCCTGGTCTTAAAAAAAGAACAATAAAAAAAAAAAGAAATAAGAAATAAAAAATAATAATAAAAGAACAATCCAGAGGGGAGAGACCTCATAACTCTAGAGTACACAATGCAGGACATAGAGTTTTGCATAAAATTCTACTCTGGAATCAGAAACAAATAATTAAGTTAATCTCCAAAGCAGCGGTGAGATTCAAAGAGTACGTGATTTCATTAAATATTTACAAAATCATCCAGATAAAGAAATGGAAACAGTCATAGTCAGAAGGAACAGCATGTGTAAAGACATGTATGGAAGCATTTGGTGAAAGGTCCCATTTGGGCAGCTGTGAGTAGTTTGAAAAGGCTGTTGCATGCATAACTATGAGGAAGAGTGGGCCATGAGCCTTGAGATATAGACGAACTGGATGATTAACAGCTAGAGTATTAAGCAAGGGCTATAAATATGTACTTATATTTTCTATGTAATTGAGCTTTGAAGAATGAGAATATGGGATATTTAGAGCTACAGGGTTGTGAAAAGCTGACTCTAAAGCAAATCCTGCATCAAAAGCAGAGTCTTCAATGATTTATTGAGATGTCACTCACTAAAACTGTTCTGCAACTTCTGCTTTTTATTTCCAAGCACCTTTATGCAGCAGTACTTGTACTGAGAACAGAAAAGTTATTCTAATAAAATATATTTGGATTATTGGGTTACCTTGTGTGTAGATAGGATCTGGTTAACAACCAGATTCATATTTGGAATTAAAATTATTATTGTAGTTTCACCTAATCCCTACATGAATTTTTATAAGATTTTAAGGACAAGGATTTTTAAAGGAAAGGAATTGTTAGGTTTTTTTTTTTTTTCTTTTTTTTTTTTCCCAGCCATTTTTCCATATTATTTTTCTCTGGGGAGGTATTTCACATATTATATATGTTTTTAGATATGATTAGAAAAGAGAATGTCATATGTGATTTTTTTAACAGAAAAGTCACATCATACTAATACTAGGGCATTCGTTAGATCACCTCTAAACCAAACAACTTTTAAATGAAGAAGTGGAGCCATAATGAGTTATGGGAAGGGCTCAAGGTCACAAGCAGTTTAGTCAAAAATCCAGGTCTGAAACACAGATTTTCACAACTTTTTGGTAATGGTTTTACTTTTCCCCAATATACCTTAGTTTAACTCCAGGGTTTCCTATTCCAGATATTGTTTTTCAGGGAATAAGTAAGATTTCAACAGAGTCGTATGACAAAGATGGGTACTGACGAGGAAAAATCCTATGCTACTGAAAGTGACAAAGTTCAATGCTTAGAATTTTATTATATTCAGTTTCAAAGTATTCTTGTTAAAAAGAGGGAAAAATAAAATAAGATGAAATCAGAGAGAAAGAGAGACACAAACCATAAGAGACAACTATAGGAAACAAACTGAAGATGGCTGGAAGGGCAGGGTTGGGGGATGGGGTAACTGGGTGATGGGCATTACAGAGGACATGTGATGTGATGAGCACTGAGTGTTATATGCAGCTGGCGAGTTACTGAACTCTACGTCTGAAACTAATGACAGGTTATATGTTAACTAATTGAATTTAGATAAAATAAGCTAATTTTAAAAAGGTACTTGAAAAAAAGATTAAAAAAAGTACTTGAAAGATATTATGAAATAATAAAATAAGTATATATTTTTTCTCCTGTCTATGTAGAGGATGACTTTAACAGTTCCCTAGGACAGATCTTTATAAACAAAGGGTTGTTATTTGGTTAATTTTGGTGGTTCCATCTCAGAAGATTCAGATTTTATTTAGTTTTGTCCAAATTGTTGACTGCTAATGCAAACAAATGAAATACATCGTCTTTGCCTGGAGTCATTGTAAATTGATTTGCTCTTCTCAAGATAGTATTTTATTTTTAGTTGCAGAAAATCTTAGAAATGTAGCTGTATGGAAATTTTAACATAAAGACTAAGTCCTTATTACCTTATTTAAATTATTTTTCCTTTTTTAATTTTTTGAAAAATAATTTGGATAAAACACATTTTAGTAAAATAATTACAAAATTATTTTTACCCTGCCAAAGACAATTTCAAAATAATACTAAATGAACTCCTTTTAAGGATAGTTTGAAATAAGTATCCTTCTTTTTGCCTTTGAAAAGAGTATCATTTTACAATTACATTACTCAAACTTATCATTAATAATGTTTATTCTTTTCTTTCTTCACAAAAATATGAAGGCTTTGTACACGGATTTAAGAATATTTTAAAATCATTTTTACTAAAATATTAAAGTCTGGACAAGTATATAAAATGACTTCGTTGAGAAGGATGTCGGAAAAGGTACTAATCTAAGTAATTTTTAGTGTGATCAAAAATTTTTAAGACTAAAATATGCACTGTACTCTAGTGGATAGAGTGGTTTTCCGTGGGGATTTAGGTACACAATTCTGATACTATTATAGATGTACACCAGAATTGAACAACCATTTAAATGGATGCTGGATAGGGAGCCAGATTCCTCATGGTTGGAATGGGAGGTTTCAGGACAAAAAAAGAAGAGGAGGTGAGAATAACGTAGGTGGCAACAGATTTGAGTTAGAGATACCAATATGAGTTCGTGTTTAGCTTAATATAGATACAAACGATTACACAGAGAAATATTTGTAGATAGGAATATATACCCAGATCAGTATATACACACATATTTTTTTTTATTCTGTTATATGAGAAAGTGTAAAAGCAATGACACTTCTAGAGTGAAAAGCACATGTAGCACTCAGAATTGGTTTCTAAATACCATTCTCCAATAAAAGGAACCAGGATCTTTGAGGAATGGCTGATTTTAGGACTGAGGAAAAAATGTACAAGATGATCCAGAAGCCTCTTGTAGTACCAGGAAACATCTAAGACATGGTCATAAACCCCATAGTTCAGTCCATACTGATATGGATAAATAAGTGTATATGGGAGAGATAGATAGATAGAGATATTGATATATAAATATGTAAGTATACTTATTTATGGAAGTATATATGGGAGATAAATAAGTATATGGGAGAAAAGACAAATGTTTCATGCAGAATTCCATAGGATTCTATGGAATTCTATCTACATATAGATACTCTGCTCTCAAGAAAGAAAAGTTTAACTCCTCACTCCCTAAGGGTGGACTTTACATAGTAACTTTCTTCTAAAGTTTCCTTAGGGGGAAAAAAGTGAGAGTAACTTACAATGAAGAAACTTTGTAAACACTCTATAGCTATGTGATCAAAGTGAGTACCAACAGTAAAAATCAGGTTGAAAGTATGTATCCTTGATATGATGCAACAAAATAACTCTAAAACAAAACATTTATTTAAAAAATATGATGGTCTAGTGACCTAAAATACTGTCAGTCTTATAGAAAATATGCATATTTTATTTAAACAATAATGATGACGAGATTATATTAATGATGGTGATGAAATATTTTTTATGTGCTAGCCACAGTTGAAATTTAAATACTGTGTTTATTTTGTTTAATCCTGTAAAATAGTTTTAAGTACAGTTTTATGTAAATACTTATGATAATATCTTACTTCATTTAGCACTGAGTTTTTCCTAAGACTTTTGTGTTTATTTCTTCTCTCTTCTTCCACGCCAGGAAGCCTGAGCAATACCACGGAATCCCCAAGGACTCCATCATCATTTACACCTGATGACATTATTTCAACATCTCACCCTTTCCTGAACTCCAGGCTGGTATTTCCAACTGCTCATGGAATTTTTTTTCATTACCACAAATCCCAAGGTTTCCTGGTAAAACACTAAAATCAATTCCCAAACCTACTCTTCTTAGATTTCTTCTTCTTCTTCTTCTTCAAGATTTTATTTACTTAGTTGATGGAGAGAGAGAATGCACATGCACAAGTAGGCAGAGTGTCAGGCAGAGAGTGAGGGAGAGGGAGAAGCAGGCTCTCTACTGAGCAGAGAGCCCAATGCAGGGCTTGATCCCAGAACCCTGAGATCATGACTTGAGTCAAAGGTAGCTGCTTAACCAACTGAGCCACCCAGGTGCTCCTTTTCTTAGATTCTAAGAAGAATCTTCTAAGGTGTGTGTGCATTGCCTGTCATAATCACCCGAGCTACAAACTTTTGCATCAAGTTTCCTTTCTCCATCTTTCTCCCTCCACATATCCCATGCTCATTTCATCACTGCTGAGAGTTTAGCTAAGCTACTCCATGATACTGCTGCCTCAGCAACCATTTTGTTTGCCAAGGGGCCTGCAAGGATTTTGAACTGACACTAGCCCTTCATGCAAGCATATCCCCTGGATAACACTCCACAGAATCACAATGAAATACAAGCCCCTGATATGACTTCCTCAATAGCCCTTGTGATCAACAGTCTTCCCTGCCTCCCCAGGCCTTCTGCTCATATTCCCTTTTGGTAAGACCCCATGAAGCCTATGAAAACTATACTTTTTTTGGTTTGAATGACTTAGCCTGGAAACCCCAAAACACTCCAAACATGGATCCTCACAAAGGCAGGTACCACAAGTCTTGCCCACCCCGCTTCTCTCTCTTCATTTTGTCTTGACCGCACATGTGTCCTCTTGAGGCATGCAGGGTACTTCCTCCAGGACCTGTGAGTTATAGACTTTTCAGTCTCAATTCCTCTTGTGGTCTGTTGTTAAATATGTAGCACCACATTTTCCACTTAATGAATGTTAGTTTGATAAATTCATAGCATAACTAAAGCCCATTTTTTCAATTTTATTTTATTTTTTTCCTTTTGCCAGTCTTTGTTAGTCCTTTCTTAGCTCAAGTCTAGGCATTCTCACCCTCCAATTTATCTTCCACGGGCCCAACATTCAGGTTTCTGAAACAAAAATTAGCACCTTAGTAGGCATCTTGATTTCAAACTTTTGGTATTTCCCCAATGCCTCAAATCCAAACACTTCAGCGTGTCCTATTACCGCTTTCAATTTCTTTCCAAAAGATCCTTGGTAGGACTCTCTTATGGTTTGAATTGTGTCCCCCCAGGACATATGTTCATGTCCTAACCCCAGTGCCTATGAATGACATAATTTGCAAATTTAGTATTTGCAAATATATTCAGATTAAGTTGAAGTCATTCTCGATTGGTGGGGAGGGTACTAAATTCAAAGACTGATTCCTTAAAAGAATTTTGAACACAGAAATAGAGTATTTTAAGCTATGCAGTTAGTGTCACTTTGTTAAGGCAGCCATAGGAAGCTAATGAAAATTTCTCACTATTCCCTAGGCATACTGTGTGTTTTAATGTCATTGATTCTGGCCCCCTGATAAATGTCACTCACCTTTCCCACAGCATAACTCAGCTATTAACCCTGGACAAGTTTCCACGACTCTTTTAGATGGAATTATTTGCTTGTATCTGTGCTTCTTGGAAAATATTTACAATCAGAGGCGCCTGGGTGGCTCAGGCAGTTAAGCACCTGATATCGACTCAGGTCATGATTTCAGGGTCCTGGGATCGAGCCTGCATCTGGCTCCCCACTGAGTGAGGAGTCTGCTTTTCCCTCTCGCTCTGCCCCTTTTCCTGCTTGTGCTCTCTCTTCCTCTAATAAATAATAAATAAATAAAATATTTTTAAATACAATCATTTGCTAGAATAATTTTTAAAATGTTTACTTGTTTATATATTTCATTGTTAATTAAACTGTCACCTTCTGAAGAGATTATTTCATTCCTAGCACTTAGTTAATATCTGGCACAAAATAACTATCCAATAAATTGAATTAAGTGATTCAATGAATGGCATCCTCCATGAGTTTTCATTTGCAGTATTTGAACTGATCACATATATAGATACTTATTAGCATTTTGAAATACTTATGTATGATTGAAGAATATGTTCTAAAAGAGTAAACGTAGTTCTATGAAATAGTATATAACCTTTAATAATTTAATATTTGTTAAGTATTATTTACTATTTAAGATTCAATTTAATATTTAGAACATGAACTACACTCATTAAAATTAATGGATTTTTATAGTAAATTCTTAAATATTTTTCTCAGCTTAAATGTGAAGTGACATATGTTTGTTTGCATGAATAATATTGTAATTTTTGGAATTATCGAGGGAAGTAAAAAAGCTTTCCAATCTAAATAAGATACATTAACCTATAACTGTAAGCAGATGTTAAAAGAAGCCACAGAAAGATAATTGCACTTTGTTACCGATTTAACAATCTTTCCTGCTCTAATTGAAGGAGGAAATAAATGATCCCAGGAGGGACTTACCCAAAGTATTAATAGTTTAAGAGCGTACTTTAAATTATCTAGATATATGCTTTATCCCACATCACATTAAATAATCATCACAAGTTTAGACTGAATCCAAATATGTTAGGAAAATCACACACAAAAGGAAATAGAGTTTACTGATATAAAGAGGAAAAAATCATATAAAAATTTGGCTTATGTCATGTGCCTCATCTAAATAATAATGAGAAAAAAATGAAAGAAATAGGACAGGGGCACAATTTGTCAAATGTTTCATCAACAAGAATAGAAAGCGATACAAGGACATTCTGTAAGATAATCAACCAAATGTCAGATATGGGAGGAGCATTGCTAGTCTCACTGCTGAGATATACAATTGATTGTTCAGGACTCTGCAGGGAACTGCTCAGCGCAAGAGGAATACAAATAAGGTCCTCCCATAGTTCAGACATGAACAAGTTCCTCTCTCGCATGAAAGAAAAAGCCGCGAATTGAAAAATGTCTTTAAATTTGTGATTTTATTCTCTGCCCAATATAGCAAAATGGGGAAACATCCTCAGCACCCTGACAAGGTAAAGGGAATGGTAACAGCGTGTGGAGGTTAAAGATTAAATTAGAGTGACGAGAGAGACGCTGCTAAACAGTGCATAACAGGGATATGAATCACCAGAATTTTAGGAGAGTAAACAGTAATTGGAAGAAAATATGGAACTCTAATGTGAGTTTGATGTTTACAAAGCCAGTTGTTTTGCGTCTAGTCCAAAAGTAGCATGTAAGGAAAAGACCAATAGAAAAATAATTGTCACTGCCCTGCATGGCTGTTCCTTGCACTTGTGTAAAGCACAGAATGTAGGGAGAGCATGCAGAGGTGATTCTTTTGGTGCATTTAAGACGGTAGTGTCCTATCGACCAGGGGCAAAATTTATAATGGAAAGTGATCTGGACTGTTGGAAAAGCTCTGGTGATGTAGTGAGGCAGCCTGAGTTCACGCGTGTCACCGACAGCTCCCTGCACACACTTGGGGGGTTTTGTTTCTGTCAATGTTACATAATATTAGAGAAGTTGAGAGAAAGTGTCTTTTTTTTCACCTACAAAGATTTTTGACTGTCATATGCACATTCCCTCTATGTAGATTTTAGTAGAAAAAAATACTTGGATTAGTTCAGAATTTAAACATTAATTCTATTATTAACTGGCTGTGGCCCTAGTCAATTCTCCTAATTTGGTAAAACTCAATGTCTTCATTTATAAGAGGATGCTAAAACCCCACTGCATACCTACTTAGCAAGACAGTATCATGCCTGGCCGGTTGGCAGCACTCAAAAATATTAGATCCCCTTACAGCGCTCCCTAATTCATAAGGGTATACAGGTCCATCCTGTGGGCAACAGAGCCTTTCATGTTCAGAATTTATTCAGTATATTTGGTCATATTCAAAGATCATTACATAATCCTGCAGATTAAAAAGAATATAAATACGTTCGTGTGTTTAATTTACGTATATACATATATATGTGTGTGAGTGTGTGTGTCTATGTATACACGCACACGTACAGAAAGAGAAAGAGAGAAAGAAAAGAAGGATATCAATACCAAGAGCCCAGACCAGAATCACTGAGGCTAGTTGTAAGGTGACTGGGTGGGGAAAAGCAAGTTTCACTTAAGTATGGTATTGCTTGGATACCGGAAAATCATGGCTTTTGATCTGGAATGGCTTCACATATATGTAGTTCATCTTAGCAATTTATCCTTTTCTCTCAAGTTCTGTACAATCGATTTGGATAAAGAGTTTGCTCCAATTGTTTCTATTTAGAAATAAGGTGTTATTTAAAACAGCATCATACATGCTTGCCATGAAAACTAAGGAAAGTAACAAAAAGTGGGTGGGGAAGCCAGCCTGCTATGGTGGTTAAGATCACAGGATTTGAAGGCAGACAAATCTGGTCTTGAGCAATATCTCCGGTGCTTAAGAATTTTGTAAACTTGGGTGTGTTAATGATCTTCCCTGTGACACTTGTCTTATTTGTAAAATGTGGAAATTAATAGTAATCTCAGAGTTGATTAAGAATTAAATACGGAAAAGCTTAAATATTAAAAATGACAATAATAATAATAATATCTACTCCATACAGTTATATTAGTACAGTTGACATATCATAAGTGTTCCATGATTATAAATAATATTGCCATTAATATCCTAGTAATAATGATTTTAATAGACAAGACATTATGTTTACTAATGACAAGAGAAGCAATTTTTCTGAATGAAAGAGTAAGAAAAAAGTCTTTGTATATATTTCAAGCAGTTATGTATGGATGGGAGATGATGTTTAGATATGCATTGATTCTGAACAGGTAGGTGGCTTACCTAAAACTTAATTATTTTAAAATATTTTCTTGATTTTCCAAAGGAACATAACATTAAACAAAGTTTACTGTAAAATTATAATAATTAGTATCTAAATTGCACATTCTTGTTTTTTATTTTCTAAATAATTATTCTGGAATGCTACTACTGGAAATTTAGATTACTACCCATTTTAATTACGAAATCAAATTATAGGGCAGCCCCCATGGTTTAGCAGTTTAGTGCCGCCTTCAGCCCAGGGCATAATCCTGGAGACCGGGGATTGAGTCCCACGTCAGGCTCCCTGCATGGAGCCTGCTTCTCCCTCTGCCTGTGTCTCTCTCTCTTTCTCTCTGTCTCTAATAAATAAATAAATCTTTTAAAAAATTTTAAAAAATCAAATTATACTTTATATAGGAAAGTATATATTACATTGATACTATCAATCTTATCAGTTGTAGACTACTCATGCTTCATCATTGTATTTTCCTAATTCTATTTTATTAAAATATTGCTGTTTGTGCTTCTTGTCATGATTCTCTAGATTAAACTCACAAAGTCTTTTTGATGATTTTTGTAAAAATAAGAATTGAGATGTTTCATTATAATTTATCTTACTGCATATGCATATTTCTAAGTTTATCTTTAACATATTCATAATTTCCTTTGAGTTATTTTCAATTCTACTTGAAAATTATAATAGTCCACTATGTTTATTTAGGGCTTCTTTTTAAAAGATCATTTGTAAGTGAATTTGCTCATGAATTCTCACTTTTTGAGTCTCATACATTGCCATGTTACATTGCACTTATGTCATTTTCTATGTTTTCTCTTTTGGTGTTTTTCCCTTTGAGTCAGATTTTATATAAAGCAGTACTTTTTATTGTTTTAGTAATTTGTTATTTTGGCATTGAGATTAAATAGTATACCTTGAAATGAATAGCTTTTTATTTCTTGACTTTTTTGAAGATTTTATAATATATACTTTCTAGATAAATAAAAAAATCTTGAATGTGCTAAATTCTAAGTATCTATTAAGTACATTGAATATACCCTACTAATTTCAATTTTTAATTCACTCAATTTTACCTATGAAAAATGGTTAATGAATAACAAATTCTATTTCCATAAAATTTGAATTTTAAATAGCTTTTAAATATTTTTCTGCTATTGTTATTTATAATTTTTATCAGTACCCCTTATATTCTGCAAGTCCGTTTGATGTTGAGGACTATGTTAATTTTGTTTAACTAAGATTTCATTTATTTATTTATTTGAGAGAGACGGAGCACCAGTGGCAGGGAGGGGCAGAGGAAGAGGGAGAAGCAGACTCCTCGCCAAGCAGGGAGCCTGACTCCAAACCTGAAGCAGAGCCCCACGCAGGACCCTCCCCAGGCAAGGAGCTGAAGACAGACTCTTAAAAAGACTGAGCCACCCAAGTGTCCCAAGGACTATATTAATTTCTTGTTTTTAGCACAATACTAGACATGAACTCTCATTAAATGTGTGTTGAATAATTGGATATACATTTTAATCTTTAACATAATTTACGTATTTTTGAATTTTCAAAATTAAATGAATAGAAAAATAAGAGAACATAATGTCAGTACAAACACTACATAGTAACTTATAAAACTCATCTATTTCAATATTAAGTAAGAAATTTCTAAATGTAATTTACGTTATTTTGTTTATAGAAGAAGCACTAAATAAATAAGGCCATCAACCCAAAATCATGGAAAGGAAATGGAAACTAAAGAAGGAGGAGGAGAAGGAGAATAAAAATATAAGTATAAACTTGGTTGTTTATAATCCTTTTATTTTCCTTTTCTAAAAATTTGATAAAAATAAAATCTTTAAATTCTTCTGTATATTTACTTCTAAGTGGCTTATTTTAAAATGAGATATTAAGATAATTCCTTGTCTTATATCTTTATTAAATTTCAAGTTTCGTCTACCCCACCTCTCCTCACAGTTCCAAAGATGCAGTTTATTAGGTCCTTGAAAGGAATATTTATTGGAAACTTAAGTGAACCACCACATGTGCATTCAGTAATATCATTCGTTTACCCCTCCCCACTAATATCCATGTGAATATAATAGTGACCTGATATTTGAACCCATTCTAGCATGCTGCCCTTCTTCATTTAGTCTGGCAGCATCTTTACGTGGATTTGTAAAAATACAAATAAAAAAACACAAAAAGAAAAATAATATTTTTCTAAACTCTTAAGAAGAATGCTTAGCTCGATTTTGTCATATTTTCTATTATATGATTTAAGAGATTACCTTTCCATAGGGTTTCTCTTGCTACATCAGTCAAATTTTAACATAAAATATTTTTATCAACATTCACTTCAAAGTAATATTTAATATCCTTCATTTGTTCTTTGATCCATAAGTTATGTAGAAGTATATTGCTTAATTTCCAAGTATTCTATTTTCTAGTTTTCTTTTTGCTACTCATTTCTGGCGTAATTCTACTTCAAAGACTCACTCTGAATGCTTTATGTCCTTTGAAATTGGTTGAGAAAATAAACTTGGGGAAATAAAATTCAAAGGAAATAATATGATTGAATTTGACTTCTTAACAGAAGAAAACACAGTATGCCATTTTAAAAATGCTAAAAGAAAATCAGCTATCATCTCAGATTTCTAGTTCCGGTGAAACTATCCTTCAGGCAAACAAAACCAGAACATCCATCAATAACAGAGCAACACTAAAGCAAATTCTAGAGAAAGTACAACAGGTAGAAGAAAGCCCCCAGTGCCTTGTAGAATAGAATGCCTGATGCATCTCTAAATTGCGGGCTTCCAATCCTCATGAATGTGCCTCTGTCTGGCATTTGGAAGAGTAGTATCTAGAGCCTCCTTGTCTCCCAGGAAGCCCCTGATCTACTTCTGGCCAAGGATTGTGAGCAGAAAATATGTATGTCACTTGCTGGAGAGAATCCTTATTTGATAGGTAATAACACCTTCACAGCATGTGTGTGTTTATGTATGTCTGTAGGTATGTGCAGACGTACATAGATTTTTAAATATCAACCTATAGGAATGCAAAATAACAGTGAATTGTTTAAACACAAAGACCCACTATTTTGAGCATTTTTATAGAGACTTGGTCTTTCCATGTAAATACTGAATTTTTTTCCTTCAATCTTAGGCGCTTTGTCATCTTTGAAGCAGCATCTGTAAAAGCCCTGTATGCCCTAGATGTGAGTGCCCCTCACAGTGTGGCAGGATTTAATGAAACTTATGTTATGGGGGTAACTTTATTTTCAGGGGGCGGGTTGTGTATATACGAAGGTATGTATGTATATTTTCATTGTAAAAAAACACTTTAAAAATCTTTTTTTTTAATATTTTATTTATTTATTCATGAGAGACACAGAGAGAGAGGCAGAGACACAGGCAGAGGGAGAAGCAGGCTCCATGCAGAGAGCCCAATGTGGGGCTCCATCCTGGGACTCCAGGATCACACCCTGAGCCGAAGGCAGGTGCTAAACCACTGAGCTACCCAGGGATCCCCTAAAATTCTTTTCTTTGTGTTAATTGTTTGAAAGATTTTTGTAGAGCCCATGGAGCACTTTAAAGAAGTTCTTTCTTCCAAAGAACAAAGCCAGGTAACAACATTTACATTTCAGTGATACATTTATTGGAGCTGTGCCTTTTTTTATCATACTGGATTAAAGGAGTTTGTCCAGAGTAAAAAAAAAAAAGTACATACCTACAGATGCTATCTTGTCAATCAGCTTGTGTCTGAATGATCTTGCTGAGCAGAGCTTTCATAATGTTCACAGTTTTGACTATCACATCTTCTCTAAAAATTGCTGATTTGTTCTTAAGTTAATCCAGAAGATTCATGTAAGGAATCTAATCAGTGGTTTCTGGTTTTATGTTTCCTTTAACAACTAAAATCAGTGGTTTAATGTTTTCTCTGTTTTCAAGATGTAGAATCTTTCAGTGATACAAACTTAATAGTCTTTCTCTGCATTTTTCTACATTCCCTTTCTTAAAAAAAAGGTTGCATTTTTCAGTGGTACATGCTTAATTCTATTCTCTACAATTTTTAATGGCCTGTTTCTTTTCTTTAGGTGATCCTAAAAGAATGGATCTCATGGGAGGTGATGTTGAAGACATGTTCAAATTGTTCACTTAATGACTCATGGAAAAATTTTCAGATTTAATGGTTACATCGTGGCTGCAAAGAGCTTGAGCTGTACCTTTCCAAATAATGAGACCAAGACAATGAAAAAGACGTACTTACACCTCTGTCAGTTCCATGAGTAAACCTAGTTTGGTCTGCAGAATCATTATGATTGTTTTGGAATAAGAAATAATCTAACCTGTATTTCCCATTTTTTGCTTATGTCAGTTTGGCTTTATTCCAAGAAACAAAACTATTCTAGGTATTTTAAACAGAAAGATATTTAATCCAGGAATTTAACAAAATCATTGGAAAGGCTAGGGAGCATCAGGTGGCCATTGCTGAAGCGATGATCTAGAGGTAAGGAAACCAAGATCAGGGTGCCTGGGTGGCACAGTCACCTAAGTGTCTGCCTTCGGCTCAGGTCACGATCCTGGAGTCCCCCAATGGAGCCCCACATTGGGCTCCCTGCTCAGCGGGGACTCTGCTCCTCCCTCTCCCTGCTCCTGCTTTCTCTCTCTCTCACTCTCCCCTCTCTGTCTCAATTAAATAAATAAAATCTTTTTAAAAAAATCATAGAATAACAGGAGCAGAGGCTGGAAGAATCTGCAGTTGTCTCACATATGGTAGAGGTGTTGACTGAAATAGGGAGACGCCCATGTCTTCACAGGCTTCTCTTGCTAGGCGAAAGAGCAAAACACCAGTGTGATGACATCAGCTTTCCTTCTGCCTCCTAAACCTGCTAAGTTCATAAAATAGTAAAAACTAGTTTTTGCATCTAGAACATCCAGCAAGAGATTCTGAAAAATTCTAGTTTTTAAGCATGAACTTTACTGTAGAGTAAGACACACAGGAGATACTGAGAATAATCAAAATATTTGTTTTAATGGGAAATGCTTTCATTTTCTAGACTGTTGTTAGTTTTGTTTGTTTGTTTGTTTTCCCTATTTTGAGGGATACCCATACTTAAGGGTGAAGATTTCTCTTGTTAATTGCTAGGAAGAACATTGACCAATATCTTGCCTTGAATACACACTGGACTTTGGTCTAATTGCAATGTACAGTCTTATTATATCCTGGTTGCGATATCACTGACTATGTGCCCCTATCAAGTCAGAGATTTAGGATTCATTTTATGTTTTGATTTCTACATAGGCAGTTGTACTCTCCTTGCAAACAACCAATGAATTTGAGTTTAAATACAGTTACAACTTCAGTCTTATTCCTCATTTATATAAATATTTCTCTTTTTCATGGTATAAATGATTTTTCCCTGAAAATCCAAGGGGTATTTTTATGAACACTAAAGAGAGGATCTATGTGATTCATTGTTATTTTACTCTCTTCCTTAAAATTCATTTTTGAAAAAAAATCATTTTGCTGCTTTTCCAGCAATTATTAGAATAACTCCATGGATTTGACAGCTAAAGATATGGAAAGGCAATACTTCATTTGGGGAACAATTGGACCACCATGTTTGATAATGGCATAGACCACTTCCAAGAGCCTGTACTGCTAACTGAGCCCTATGACTTTTCCAGATATTTAGAAAATTTGCCTCTATGCCAGCCTTCTAAGGGTTAGCTTTGATATAGGTAGAGAGGTTAATGAACTAAAGCTCTCTGGATAATGGGTCTCACTTAAGGAAAGTGGCACAGGATCAGGCTTCCATTGCCCATCCCCCATAGAATAGAACCTCACTTCAGTCTGTAGTCAAAGTTCTATGTTTTTGCCACTTCCAAGAATTCTGAGAAGAGCACTGGGATAAGAGGCTAACTTTTAATTTACTTTACTAATTAATAATTGCTGCATGATCATACATTGTTTAATAATATCTCATTTGTATATTTCCCATATGGGTTGTGTTATAATAATATTAGAAAGCAAGAAAATGAAAAAAAAAAAAACTCTTCCTCAACCTATAGCAGAATATTCAATGAATATTATTGGGAACACTTCATTTTACTTGTTATATTTCTTTTATATATTCCTTATCACGTTAGGTTTCTTTTTGGCTTTCTATCCTACACTAATGATAAATGACGGAGGAAGTTAGTAATGGAAGTCTGGCAATGACTACGAATGCACATATCAACCTGAGCAAAAAATAATGTGACTGACTTAGGATTGTAATAAGGATGGTATAATTTAATACTATTTTCTCGCCTTGTTAAAAGAGATGGATTTTGTACCATACTTAGCTTATTATAATTTTTGTCATAAAAATGATTCACCGAATAGGAGTGCTTAAAAACATACCTTGTTTTTGAATTATTCTTCTATTGCATGCTGGCCCATCTTCAAATTTAAAATAAAATGCCTGGTTGATCCGCAAATAATTCTATGTCTTTCTAATAACTGAGAATAAGTTTCCTAGGCACATAATTTCAATTTAACTATTTGCTTTAAGAAATGTTCATGCTTTTCAAAAATTGTATTTGATTTAAATGACCCGAAATATAGTTTTCTACCTAATTTTCTGTATCTATTTTAAATTATATACTGCTTGATAACTATAATTTATCAGAAGTTGCATATATGTTGTATTGTATTATTTATATTTTGCCATTTTTATGTTTGACAGAGGATGTCATGATTTTTGACATTTGGAAATATGACAGGATTCTATTCATTTACTCATTGAAGATATTACAGTGAAGAATTGTTAAATACAAGGCTTTGAAGAATGTGCTAGCAGGGCTACGGAGACAATTTTGACATATATCCTGTTCTAAAGGATTGAATAGTTCAGAAAAGAACTTATGACTGAAGAGTTTATATAAGCTTTATGTATAAAGATTGGTACAATACCCTTGCAAGTGGTATAGATGACCAAACTATTGTTAAAAAAAAGAATTCCCATAGTTTTCCTAATTTTTAATACTTAACTACACTCCTCAAGTATATTTCTAAGTTATTAAAAATTTCATTCAAATCTGTAACAACCTGAAAATATAAAAATTATAAATTCAAAAAAGTCATGATTTTTTCCCTTAGTACATCATTTTTTTTCTTAAGTAAATCAATTTGCTTTCTAGTCCTTTTCACACAGTCTCACACCCGACATAATATTCTCTTTAGCTTTCAAACAAATGAATTTCATTTTTTTATAATGGTGTTTTTTGTCCTGACTCTGAAAATGACAAATGGTTTGCCAAGTACAAGGAATTAAGAAAAGCAATATGTTCTCTTAGAATACATTACATTTTCCTCAAATCTATTTTTTCTATATCCTTTAGTGTAAAGATGTTCTCCTTCTTGCACCCACACCCACCACAACCACCAATATACAAATTCAAATAATAGCAATGAACACTTCAGTGGTATAAATAGGTTTATCAGTACTAGTCAGGAAAAAAAAAATCAAGCAAGTAAAATAACTAAAAGTGTCCTTGATGGCTACCAGAGCGGGCTGAAACTGCAAACTCTAGACGTTCTCTGATCACAGCAGAAATGCTTTGCTTGATGCTAAGAGAATAAAATATTTCTTCACAAAGAAATCACATTAGTCTACTAAATGAGTAGTGCTAGTCTTTACCATTTTGATCATAAAAAAGCAAGACAGTGAAGGGGACTAATCTCATGAGCACTGACAGTCTAGCCTTATTAAAAGTTTTAAGATTCAAACACTTAGTCCACTGTAATGTCCTTCAAACTGATCAATTCATAGTAACCTCTCTTCCTTGTGGATGGAGAAATGATACGGCCAGAGACATAAAAGATTTCTTTTGTCTGGGTATAATTATTCAGCATTCCTACATGTTAGCTTAACGGGATAGACCTATACCAAGTCTTCTAAATATATTGAGAGAAAGACAGACATCATATTATACAGGAAGGTACATTACTGTGAGTGCTGTGACAGAAATCATATGGAAAGAGTGCCAGGTTTTTCATTCCAGTTTAATACTGCTGTGCTCCCTGTACAGTAGATGCATACTAATCCTTCAAGAGTTGTGTCAACTGAAGGTGATAATAACAACCTTAAGATAAAAATTATGTTTTCAGTTGATGATATCCTTTCAGCAGCTTAACATCCTAAGAATTTTATTTGAACAGTGCTCACTTGTCAGAAATCTGAGGTACTTTATTCTCCGCTGTCAAGATCTGTTTGTCCACTCCAGCATTCATCTCCAAAGACCATTCATTTAGTAACCTTGACCAATTTTAAGCTTGTTGAGTACATCACACATTGAAGGTGGAAATCAAGAAGACGAATGGTAGGCACGAACTCACTGAAGCTGATAGGAATCATTTATCTTAACAGCATGATAGTATAATTACATCCTGATAGGACATATGAGATTATAGTAGATGACTTTATGGCAAAATTCAGGAAAACTGAGAATTACCAAGCCCAAGGGCCTTCTCAAATTTGTACATATTTTCTCCAAATAGTAGATGTCTCTACTTTGGAAATATAAAAACAACACATTGTGCCCAGTAATGTCAGAGTATGGAGTATTACACAGAGGTAACTTAACAATAATATGAGATATTAAAGATTGTATGTGATAATGTCCTCCCAAGGTAATCAATGTGGGATATGAGGTCTGTACATATGTCCCTGTTTATAGGTGTATTTTATGCCAAAATTCCACACTGTATTTCTTTTTGTATTTTTTTTTGCTACTCTGTCTAGAGAGCATTGCAATTATGTTACAAAATATGCATTGTAATAAACATAAGAATATCAGAAAATTTTATATAAAATTTACTGTTATTTCCAATATAAGTTTATTTTGCAACATTCTTAAAATCAAATTATTTAGTCCCATTTATTTAACAAAACAGAAGCACATGGTTGTCCCATTTAAAACATCAAATTTTGTTTTTATGATGTGAAGAGCAAATGAATATAAAATAGGTAAACATTTAGAATTGGTATACAGTTAAGTCAACAGAAATGAACTAAATTTCTAATTTAAAAGACTCGAAGATTTGAAGTGTTTTACACAATTCATCATAAACTAGCAAGACTTGTGGGGGAGGCTTTATAAACGCAACATTTTTTTTTTTTTTGATGGCTCTACTTTCCAATGTCTATCTTACTCTTATTTTGTTATTTCGTACATTTGTAAATTATATTATATAGTAACATGGATTATTTTTAAACATTCCCATTTAAATTTGTATTTTTTGCTGAGCAAATGATTCATACTTTGTAATCAGAAAGTTTTTTTTTTTTTCTTTCTCTCTTTTTCTCCTATCCTAATTTTCAAATGCATAAAGTGGAACACATAAAGTTCTTGCTCTTCCCTTGGGTGAAAACTCATGCCCTTTCTCTTATCACTCATGATTAATAGCACGAAGTGATTTATAATATCTTGAAGGCATACATATGGAATCTGATGTAGTATTTAGATCCAGTCACAGTATTCAAGATTACAACCTAATATGAGACTATAACTACTCTTGCTCATGCAACTGGAGCTTGGTTAAAGCAAGAAAATTCTAGATGGCTTCTTTGGTCTGTCTAGTTACTTTACTGAACCACTTCTACCCCTCCTCCTATTGTTTTCTCACACTCTCTCTGACCTTTCTGCAATGAACTAAAGGAGAATGAAAAGATAAGGGGAATGATAAAAGATGTTGTTAATTGGTTATTTTATTAACCTACTGCATATTCTTCGGATCTCACAGGAAAAAAAAGAAAAAAAAAAAAAAAAAAGCTGACACTTTCTTTCAAAGGGCTTGTTCCTAAATCGAATCAGCAATCTCTTTTGGTTTGGCCTCCTGCACCACATCAGTTATTGTTTCTTTGGTGATCTATTCCACCGAGAAACTATGTTAAGACCCCAAGATCACTGTAGGTGATCCTCTTTGGTATAATTTTAAACAATTCCAGCTGGAATTTCATAGGAGATCATCTTGTTTCTAGAAAATATCCATTTCTTCAACATTCTTTCTGTGGATAAACTATGAGTGTAGGCTGTCCAACATGTTAATTTCATCCAAAACTACTGAAAGAATAGTCACCAGGCTCTGTTTTAAGATTTTCTTAGTTGAAGTCTGTGATGTTTATTTTTATATATCAATTTAATTAGTCTATGGTGCCCAGATTTCTTGTCAAAAGTCAGGCTAGATCATTAAAAGGAGAGGATTCTGGGAAAATGATGGGGTAAGAAGCTCTGGGAACGATTATGTATCTCCACCTGGACAGCAATTACACAGGCAAAATCTACCTGTAGTAACTATATTAGAGACCTAGAATATATTGAAGACTTGCAACTTCCAAGGGTAGGTGTGGATAGAAAATTGTGGGTAATTCAGTTCTAGCAGAGTAAAATCCACCCATCTCCTCCTACCTTTCAGCTCCACAGTAGGCAGACCTGTATGTGTTCCTAGGGCATCCTGCAATCAGTATGAGGGAAATAGGGTGGGCTAAAAGGATCCTACCTTTAAATATCAGAGATTTATGCTTTGATCCTTGATTGCTGCTTCTGATCACAGACGTGCAAAAAAAGGCAGAGAGCCATTGTTTTGAACCTCACCCAATATTGCCATCTCCTCTCTCTCTGGGCAAAGTGCTTTCAGGGGATTTAAAAAGTCAGTATTCTTTTTGCCAACTCCTTCACTTTCCTCTTTTTGTCCCCTTCTTTTGAGAGCTAAAGATAAGGATATTCAAAAGCAATTACTTATATAGGAGAAATTAGAAAGTCACCACAAATGACCAGGAAAGGGGGCAGGCTCAGAAAAAACTGAGAAGACTTTTAAACCTCAGGCTGATTCAACACCCAGAAATAGCCTACAAGAACCAAAAACTCCAAAACAATACGCAAAACCAAAAACAAAATACAGAAATCTGGGGAAGGAGAAGAATCTTACTTCCTGAGTTACCACAGTATTATAGTCAAATATACACTTTTTCAACAAAAATCGTAAGATATAAAAGAAATAGGAAAGTTCAACCCATTCAGAAATAAGTAAAGAAACAAAAACAACAGAAATGACCTGTAAAAAAGACTTGATAGTAGATCTAATATATAAGACAAAGGCTTTTAAAAACAAGTGTCTGAAGACAATCTTCAAAGATGCTCAAATAACTAAAGGCAGATGTGGAAAATTTCAAGGAAACAATCTATGAGCAAAATTAAATATCAGAAAGAGATAGGAAACCTAAAAAGAACCCCCCACCTCAAATTCTGGAGCTGTAAAGTACAATAACTGAAATTTAAAAATTCATTAGACGGATTCAAAAGCACATTTTAAAAGGCAGAAGAAGAATCAGAAAATTTGAAGATGGGATAGTGAAAAATTGAGTTTGAAAACAAGAAAAAGACTGAAGTAAAGTCAACATACCCTAGGGTACATGTGGAACACCTTTAAAGCAACCAATATATGCATGCATTGTAGGAGTCCTAGATGAAGAAAAGCTGAGGGGACAGAGCAAATATTTGAAGAAATAATGGCTGAAATCTTCCCCAGTTTGATTAAAGGAATGAATATAAACATTCAACAAGCTCAACAAATTCCAGGTAAAATGAACTCAGAGACTCACACCAAGACACATTATAATAAAAAATTTTGCAAGCCACGGGAAAAAAGACTCTCCAAAGCAGCAAGAAAGAATGTCCATGACATATAGGAGATTCTCAATAAGATAATCAGCAGAAACTTTGGAAGCCAGAGGCAGTTACCTGATATATGCAAGTGCTAAACGAATTAAACTGTCAACCAAGAACCCTATATCTGGAAAAACTGTCCATCTGAAGTGAGGGAGAAATTAATACATTCTCAGATTAAAAAAAAAAAAAAAAGAAAAAGAAGAAAAGAAAAGACATTCTCAGGTAAGCATAAGGTCAGGGAGTCTGTTACCATTAGGCCTTCCCTGCAAGAAATGCTAAAGAGAGTCCCACAGTTGAAAGGTCATTAGATAGCAACCTGAAATCTCATGAAGAAATAAAGATCTCAGTAAATGTATATGCATGGGCAATTATAAAAGCTAGTATTATTTTAATTAATTTATTCATTTAGTTAGTTATCTATAGATCAAATTGAGAGGAACTGACATCTTGATAATATTGACCTTTTCTATAAATGAAAATGGAATATCTCTCCAATTACTTTGTTATTTAATTTAGTTCATCAGACTTTCATAGATCTTGGCTTTGCATAGTTGGCTTTGCATAGATCTTGTACATGTTTTATTGGGTTTATATCTAAGTATTAGCCTTCCTGGGTGTTAATGTAAATGGTATTGTGTTTAAATTTCAAATTCCACCCCTCCATTATTAGTATATAGGAATGTAATTGACTTTTGTATATTAACCTTGTATCCTGCAACTTGCTGCAACTACTTATTAGTTCCAAGAGTTGTCATTTTTTTTTTTTAGATTTTTCTACACAGATGATCATGTCATCTGCAAACAAATATATTTTTAGGTCTTCCTTCACCATCTATATACTTCTCATTTCCTTTCCTTGCCTTATTGCATTAGCAAAGTTTGCCACTGATTTTGATTTTGGTTATTGTTTCATTCACATGGTTACTGGATTCACAATAATATGATATTTAATCACACACACACATATATATATATATTTTAAAGGTTTTATTTATTTATTTATTCATTAGAGAGACAGGGAGAGAGAGAGAAGCAGAGACACAGGCAGAGGGAGAGGCAGGCTCCGTGCAGGGAGCCCAATGTGGGACTCGATCCTGGGACTCCAGGATCACGCCCTGGGTAGAAGGCAGATGCTAAACCCCTGAGCCACCCAGGGATCCCTAATCACTTTTATATTGATCACTACTTATTTAAAGGGTATATGATTAAAGGGGTTCAACAGTGAGGTGTCATCTCTATCTAATGCAAGGTGCTCAATATCATTATTCCATTTTGTCAGCCTCAATTAAAAAATAAAGCTACATCTTTCATCCAAGCCCCCCCCCCCCCCCCCCGCAAAAGTTTAGACTGTCCATCTGGGATGTGTGGGCTATTCTTAGTAGAGAAATATATTTATGTTCCTCAAGAGGATGAGAGGATACAAACGGACTATTACTGTCTATTTACACACCAGCTCAGGAGAGTAGATAAATTTACAGGAATTTTTCAAGCTGGTTATTAAAAAAAAATTATTAAAATTTGCTTTTAACATTTAACATTAAAATTATACTATTTTGTATGAATTGATAATACAGCAAAGCTTATGGGGCAAAAGAATGTATATTAGGCTTGAAACAAGGTACAGTCCAATAAAAGCTATATCCCTGCTCCTAAAAACTTTTGAGAACTCACTTGACATTAAAAATAGAGAACTTTTATGAACATATAATTAAGTAAATGATGTCAGAAAGAGAAATACTCGACTAATTACTTCCTTTTTTATCATTAATAGCCGTTTACTATCACTGAAGGACATGAGGTTTAAGTGCTTGAGGTCACGTAGGTGTATGATGTCAGTAAGGTGAATATACTATAGCGCCACTGTGCATTATTTCATAACTTCTCATTTGGTAGCTTGAAATTGATTATGGTACAAGCATTTACACCATGGGAAGCACTAAGAATAGTGTTTTGTTGTGTGGGGTAACTTTTAATTTACTAGCACACTAATGCCCATTGTGTTTGTCTACATCTTATTTACACCTTTTTCCAAATTTTAAGGTGAACTCAAATTTCACAACCTGTATAAGCCTATTAACGTGGGGCCATGTTTGGCACTGTACTGGTTTCTTAGATAACTATAGCGTACGTGCAAATCCAGAACAGCCTTTTGTAACCTCTTCTCTGAAATACCTTTGATAAATCACACGACCTACATAGTCACTTAAAGTCACAGCCTTTGTAAACGACTATCATTAATTATTTGCCATTAGCTCCTAGAACCACTTGAACTCTTCTATCATTAACATACCTTGTTCGCACTTTATATCCATTCAGCAACTGGGAACTTGGATATTTTTGTTTTATTTTGTTTTAATTGTACTGTGGTTGAACGCAATTAAGTTCACATGGAGATTTACAACAACGATACTTGATGTCTTAAAAACTATAAAATATTCAAAGTTATCCTAAGAAACTATAACATTTCGAATCCAGATACAACTCAAACTTAGTGTTTCTTTAATATGACATATTTAAATCATGAAAATTTAATTTTTTATATATGAATTTATTTACCATCACATGTATTGATACTAAAATTTATTTTCTAAGAATAAAGTGTATAAATATATAAAGGTTTTCAATTTTACCGAAGTTAATTTGTTGTTTAATTGTATTTGTTTCAGAACAAAATCAATTCAAGAATAAGATAGACCATAAAGATTTGCTGATTTTGACAATCTGAGTTCTAATTCTAACTTTAACCCTTACTGATTATATGAACCGAAGAAAGTTACATAAATGTTCTATCTCAGTTTATTTACCTAAAACGTGGCATATTATCCATCTTAGAGTTGGTAGAGTTGGTATGATAATTAAATGATATGCAAGTAAATATTTGTCTTAGTTATCTAATTAGCAAAAACTAAACTGTCATTCTTATACACTGAATATAACATACAATCTGTAAGAGTAGAAAATAGAATTTTAAAAGATAATAGATCAACAGATATAAGTTTTTTTTATCAAGAGATATAATTAAAATTACTCCTGATGGTGAAAATTTAAAGCATGTGTTAGATATGTTATAATGCACAGTCCTTAAAGCTGGGCTTGCAAAAAACATTAAGGTGCATATATATTGTGGTACAGCTGCAAATAAATTTTAAAATTTCAGTGTCTATATTCTCAACTCTCAAATGTATGATTTCCAACAAGTGGTCGGTCTGAGAACATGACATGATTTGTGTCTATCTGTTCCCTCTTCCTTCACAGAAGGCAGTCCCTCACTTTTCAGAAGAAAGCTATCTCCTCTGTCATCTAAGCACTTGCTAAAATGCATTTGCCAGGTCTAAACTTTCAGATTACACCAATAGCAATCTCCCCTGTGAAAGAATACTTGAATTTTATTTTATTTTTTTTTATTTTAAAGATTTTGTTTATTTATTCATGAGAGACACATAGAAAGAGGCAGAGACAGAGGGAGAAGCAAGTTCCCTAGGGGGAGCCCAATGTGGGATTCGATCCCTGGACTCCAGGATCATGACCTGAGCTGAAGGCAAATGTTCAACCACTGAGCCACCCAGGCATCCCAGAATACTTGAACTTTATTTATTTTTAAAATTTATATTTTTTAAAAGATTCTATTTATTCATGAGAGACACAGAGAGGGAGAAACAAAGGCAGAGGGAGAAGCAGGCTCCATGCAGGGAGCCAGACATGGGACTTGATCCCAGGTCTCCAGGATCATGCTCTGGGCTGAAGGCGGCACTAAACCACTGAGCCACCCGGGCTGCCCCGAATACTTGAATTTTAAAAATGGATTTGTTTCAGGAGTGTGACTTATTTCATTGAGGCTACATACTCAAGGCAGGGATTATGTTACAATGAGATTACCAAAGTCAGATGGTTGCCTAAAGGCATGCCTATTAGTGGGCTTATTAGGATTGAAAATGAGTTCTAATTTTTTTCTCACGACAGAAAGTTGTTAGTCTGACTTGGCTGGTTTCTTTGACAATGTAGGCTTGCTTTGCCAATTAAGTAGCTCTGTGACATTATCTATAAATTCAATAAAATAAATCTGCAGCTTCACAGTTTCAAGGAAAATATATTTAATGCGCATATATAATACAAAGTATGCTAGAAGAAACTCCTTTGCAACTATCTAAATTTACAAGAAAAAATAATAGATGTCAATTTTAAAATACATGAGGTGCTTCATAGTTTTGCAAAATTATTTTAAAGTGTTAGTAGAAAAAATACTTGAATACCAATATTATAATACATGGATGCATTTGGATGAAAATTAATATTTTGGTGGTTGATATAATTGTATCAAGTATAAAATGTTATTATTCATCTCAGAAGAATATCATTATATTACTATTATATAATAGCAACAGTTATAATTTTCTATGACATTTCCAAAAAATTAGTTAACAGTACCAATACCGCAACTATAAAACTGGTTATAATATTTATTTACTGACATAGGATCCCTTGAGAATAAAATTTTTTTCAAGATTGTTGATTAATGAAATGTATTTTTTTCAATAAATCAAACTGAACATTTTCTATGTGACAGAAGTCATCCCAACTTTTGGGACTTAGAAATTAGTCATTAAAAAAGAATTCACTGCCCATTTTAGGTGTCCTTATGAGGAAACATCAGGCTACCATCCTCCTTGATATTTTAGGTGTCAGATCAATTGAAATTAAAAAAGAAAAAAAAAAAAAAAAAACACCTGGTCTTGTCATACTGGGGAAATCAGCATAATATCATTCCTGCTAAAGACTCACACAAACTTAGACCACAGCACCTTTACCCAAAGTGGTTCTGATTAATATTTTTCACTGTGGGGTCTTGCCTGGGAAATGCAGACATGGTGCCCTATAAATTGAATCATCATTGATATGATAATTAACAGAAATGGTATAAAATAATTCAAACACAAAAAAACAATGGGTCCTTTAACATAAAGATGAGGGGCAGAGTGGCAGGGAGGGAGAAAAGATGATGTACCATCTGCCAGTTTTCAAGATACAGAAAGATTCAAGTGTATAAAGTACCTAGAAAACACACTAAGAATTTGAATCAGGGAAATTTTGGTTCCTAGTTGGTAGAACTGAATAACTAAAACACAATTAAGAGGAAAGGTCTGATTTTAGAGGATCTCAATGTTAATTTGTTTAGTACTATTATTTCTATAATTTATTTTTTTCAATCATGATAAAACACACATGCAATATTATTATTGATATAGCAGCCACGCTACATAACGTACTGTCTATTCTGAATAGATTACAACAAATCATCAAACTTACTACACAGCCACTAGAGATAATTATCTCAATATAAAACTAGAAAAGCTCTATAATTCAAATGGATCTTTTTTTAGGGGTCTCCTTATCATACTATAGAAGCAGATTTTTCCCATAAACATTTGGGGTTTATGCTTTTCTTTTCTTTTTTTTTTTTATGCTTTTCGTATACATGAAAAACTGAGGTGAATTTTTTGGTATAAAAAAACTACTTATTTGTATATAGGCAATGAAAATAAAGATACAGAAAATAGAATGAAGAATAATTTTTTTTCCTAATAGCTTCCAAAATACATTTACCACTCGGGTAAAAAAGACGTTATATAAATTATACACAATAATGTTGAGAAATGAAAAAAAAAAGAAGCAGAGTCTATTGAATTAGACGTGATAGTTTATGCTGCATGCACTGTTGTCTCTCTTTAACAACATTTTCAGGATCATCATAAAGCCCACTTCCTTAGCTATGGAGACATAGTGACTAGGCCTGAAGTTTCTAGGTTATGTTTGCTATTCTTCTAACAGTTTGGTCCTTCTTAATTTTCAGAAGCAAGTACCCTCTTCTCCATTTTTATCTCTATTTATTTGATCTCTATTCATTTGGCATAACAAGTGCAATCCAGATTCATAACATAATAGTACAGAGAAAAATTTGTTGAAATGTATGTACTGTGACTCTATTTAAAATAAAAGTTAAAGGTTACTTCCCCCAAATTCTCTAAAAACAACTTTCAAATGCTCGAATCTGACAGATACATATTCCTAGTAAAATAAACAACACACAGTTGACAGTTTCTTAGATCTTCACTTTTTATGACTCTAAATATGCACATATTCATCAGGCTTCGGATGTGCCTTCGGAATTATTACCATTATTTTTTTAAGATTTTATTTATTTCTTCATGAGAGACTCAGAGAGAAAGCAGAGACATAGGCAGAGAAAGAAGCAGGATCCCTGTGCGGAGCCTGATGTGGGCCTCGATCCCAGGATCCCAGGATCATGACCTGAGCCAAAGACAGAGGGTCAACCACTGAGCTACCCAGGCACCCCACCTTGGGAATCATTAATACACTTTTTTTTTTCCAAATCATAAGTAATTATGCTTAAAGTAATAAATTAAAAGTGCATATATTCTTTTGCTGATATCCACAAACATTAATATACGTTTCTTTTTTTTTTAAGATTTTATTTATTTATTCATGAAAGAAACAGAGCGAGAGAGGCAGAGATTCAGGCAGAGGGAGAAGCAGGCTCCATGCAGGAGCCCGAGGTGGGACTCCATCCCGGGACTCCAGGATCACACCCTTGGTGGAAGGCAGATGATCAACCACTGAGTCACCCGGGCTGCCCCAGTTTAATATACATTGCTAAGAAAATTCATCATCAGTACTTACAATGAAAACAAATATACATTTATACAACCTGTATTTTCATGGGTAGCAGTGCATTTATAAATATTTAGCTATCCTTAAAATTTAGAAATGAAATATATTAGTGATTTAGAGAACTACCTTACGGCTGAATTTACAATGCTTTTTGAACATTTCTTAGAAAAAGGAGGAACACAAAGAAAGCAAGCTACTGGTAAAATGTTCCCACATAGTATTAGTAAAGCTTTACAATCAAAAACTTCATAAAGATTTTTCAAAGTTCCTACTTCATTCTGGGTGACTTCACAGCAATAGGTTTCACTCGATTTTATAATGTTTCCCAGAAAATGTCTTTACTTAGATTGAGTGCTATGGATTTCTTTTGCAGATATGCATTTAATGTTCCATTTAAGACAATAACAGAATAAAGTATGCCCTGGGATAGAGTATTTGGGATTTGTGAGCATTTGGTTTGAAGTTATTTTTGGAGTGTAGTAACTCTAACTTGTGTATACTAGGTTGTCATTTTAGGGCAGTTGTTTTGTGGGAGATTTCAATATTACATACCTGAAAGATTTTTCTTGTTAAAAAATAAAGAATAGGAAACTTTTGCTTTTATATTCCATTCTTAGCTTATTAATAATAGCCTTTTAAAAAGTAATGGAAGAATCTTATCATGGTCAGAATCATGAAAAATTACCTCTGACTGGCAATTTGTTACAATATATTGTAATCATTCTAGTGGAAGGCTATGCTGAGAGATGTAGGATATACTGGTTTTGTTCTTTGAGTAGAAAGAAATAATTCCAATAGAAAACAAATGTGAAAAAATTTATTATATGCTATTTTGGATGATTCATTAATTTTCCTTTAAATAATAATGCTGCTCTTTGTTGAGCTATAATCTGACATTTTACTATTTTATGCACAGAAATGTGCTCCTATTCATGTCATTAAATAGGAATTTAAATTGCAGCAATATTATTAAGGGGAATATATCCATTATCCATTTTACTATGTTTTATGATACACATGAAGACACTGGAGTATATTACTCATTGAGATAATGACTAGATATTTTGCTGTGTAGAATTTTAATGAATAAAATGGCATTTAAATGGGTTATTTATCTACTCTTATTTAAGGATAGTATGCCTGTAGTAGTGACCAAGGGCTAACATTTTAATCACTTTATACGACATAGTGAAGGCACTGCCAGGTTAACAGGGCAAATCAGAGCTCTCAAATCAGTCTCTATGTCAGTTCTGAAGATTCAGAAGGTTAGAGAGATTCCTGCTATTTGTGACAAATCAAAGATGGATCCCATGCATGTATGTTTGCTTCAGACATTAAAACCATTTCAGTTCAAAACCTGTCTCTGACTTTTCATAGCTATGAGTTCTTGGGCATATTACTTGGGCAATTAATGTTATCTAATCGATATTTATAGAATATGACATGAAATAATCACAGAATACACAATTTTTCAAGAGCACATTGACTAATCTTTAAGATAGAAACCATTTGCTAGCCCATTAAATAAACATGAATAAATTTTACAAGATTGAGATCTTACAGAGCATATTTTCTGAGCACAACAGAATTAAATTAAAAATCACAATAAGGGGGCATCTGGGTGGCCCAGTCAGTTAAGTATCCTCCTCATGATTTTTGGCTCAGATCATGATTTCAGAACTGTGAGACCAAGCACTATGTTGGGCTCTGCACTGGGCACAGAGCCTGTTTAAGGTTCTCCCTCCCTGTCTCCTTCTGTACCACCCCTCCCCACCTTGCTAAATAAATAAATATAAATAAAATTTTTTAAAAAATTACAAAATTACATAAGGTATCCAGAAAATCCACAAGTATTTGGAAATTAACCACAGGCTTTTATGTAAATCAAATGTCAAAAAAGAAAAAACAACAAGGAAAAATAGAAATCATTTCAAAATGAACAGAAATTTAAACACAAAAATCAAAATTTATAGAATGGAGTAAAGCATGTTTAAAGGAAAATGTTTAGTTATAAATGCAATTTTTCTATTCTTAGATTAATTATTATATAATGTAAAAGATTAAAATTAATGATATAATCCTCTACCTTAAGGAAGTAGGTAAAAGGAGCAAAATAAACCCAGAGAAGTTAAAAGAAAGAAAACAAAAATAAGAGGTGAAATCAATGAAATATAAAAGGAAAAATGATGGGGAAACTAATAAAGCAAAAAAAATAGTTCTTTAAAAAGATGAATACAACCCATAAACTTTTAAAAAGACTATTCAAGAAATAAAGAAAAACCATTTTCCATATGAGAAATGAAAGAAGGCATTTTACTAGAGAGAGACACTATATGCAAGACAAGAGTAAGAAGAGAACCAAACCTAAGAACAATTTTGTGCCAATATAAGCCATTTAGATGAAATAGGTAATTTTCTTGGAAGACAAACTTCTCAAAACTAAGTAAGAAATCGAACTAGCTATATTTCTAGCAAAGATATTCAATTTGTAAATTAAAAGCAAACGAACAGCAGAGCCAAATCAGAGAGGGTGACAAACCATGAGAGACTCCTAACTCTGGGAAATGAACAAGGGGTAGTGGAAGGGGAGGCGGGAGGGGGGGTGGGGTGACCAGGTGAAGGGTACTGAGGGGGGCACTTGATGGGATGAGCATTGGGTGTTTTACCATATGTTGGCAAATCGAAATCCAATAAAAAAAATACAAAAATAAATAAATAATATTTAAAAAAGAACTTTTCCAGAAGGTTATATTTCACTCTTTAACTAAGAGGCACTTTTTTTTTTTTTTTTTGCTTTATCTTGTTTCATCCACATATGAAAAAATAAATAAATAAAAGCAAACAAACAAAAAACAAATCAAAGAGAAAGGAAGACTTTCTTGAAGAAAATTCAAGGCCCAGATGGCTTAGCTGGTTGTCTTTTATGTATTTATGGAAAAACGAATACTGATTTCCTACAAAATCATTGAATAATAGAGGAGAAAGAAATACTTGCCAGCTTATTTGAAAAGGCTAACCTTGAAAACAGCATGAACTTGACCAGGATACCAAAGAAACAAATTATAAGTCAATATGCCTTATAAAGAAAAAGGCCAAAATTCCTAAAAATAAACAGTAAACAAAATCTGGCAATATAGAGTTACATATCATGACCAACCAAGGAGGGGTTATCCATGGATTAAAAGCTTTTTTAGCATTGAAAAACAGTGTAATTTACTACATTAACAAAACTGAAAAATCCTGTGTCTTACCACCCTATCAATATGAAACTAGAAATAAACTAGGAATAAATATTCTCAATCTGATAAAAAAAAAATCTATTAAATAAACTGAAATAAACTGAAGCTAACATTAAAATGTTAAAATATAGATGCTTTCTCCCTAAAAGGCAAAGATATATTATCACTTCTTTCCACATTGTATTGGAATCCAGACAATAAAAAGTGAGAAAATAAACAACAAAAAGAAATATTTAAAATGCACTTTTTGGGCAACTAAGTGGCTCAGTCAGTTAAGCGTCTGACTTGGGCTCCGGTCATTGTCTTGGGGTCCTGAGATTCAGCCCTGCTAGGTATGGAGTCTGCTTGTTCCTCTGCCCCTTCAACTCTCTGTCTCAAATAAATAAAATCTTAAAAAAATAATAAAATAAAATGCATTTTTTTTTTCACAGAGACTATTAACTATAGAGAATAAGCTGAGAGTTGCTGGAGAGGAGGTGGGGTAGGGATGGGCTAGAGCTCTGTGTGTTGTATGTAAGTGATGCATCGCTAAACTCTACTCCTGAAACCAATATTACAGTATGTTAACTAACTAGAATTTAAATAAAAACCTGAAACAAGAAAATAAAAATTTTTAAAAATTAAAAATTAAAAGAAAATTCCAAATAGTAAAGAAAATTTACCTAAATTAAAAGTTAATTTATCTAGGCAACAGTACATAAGATAAATATACAAATATCAACAACAATAATGACAATAAGAATTGTATATCTATAAACAGAAAATATTAAATTTGGTTTAAAATAATGCTATTTATTATAGCAATAAAAAACGTAACAGGGGAACCACCTGAATAATTAGAATAATTAGAAGGGGCTCCTGGGTGGCTCAGTGGGTTAAGCGGTTAAGTGTCTGCTTTCTGCTCAGGTCATGATCTCGGGTTCCTGGGATTGAGCACGGAGTGGGGTCCCTGCTCAGTAAGGAGTCTGCTTCTCCCTCTCCCTCTGCCCCTCCCCCTGCTTGTGCTCATGCACGCTCTCTTTCTCTCTCAAATAAAAAACAAAATCTTAAAAAAAATAGAATAATAAGAATATTGGAACTATTAGAGTCACCTGGGTGGTTCAGTCTGTTAAGCACTTGACTCTTGATTTCAGACCATGATCTCAGGGTCTTGGGACTGAGCCCCAACATCCAGCTCCCCACTCAGTGGGGAGTCTGCTTAAGATTCTCCTTCCTCCTCTCTTTCTGCCTCTCTCCTCCTTTTCTCTATCTCTCTCTCTAAAATAAATAAATCTTTAAAAGAAAAAAAAATTGGAACTTTTAGTCCCACGTCCAGCCTCCTGAGAGGAGAAAAGGGCTAAAATTGAGTTCAATCACCGATGGCCAGTGACTTAATCAATCATACCTGCGCAATGAAGCTTCCAAGAAAAACCCAAGAGGAGGATGTCTGGACGTCTTCCAGGTTAGTGAACACATGGAGATTCAGGGTAAGTGGCACAGGCTTGAGAGAGCATGGAAACTCTGGACCCTTTCTTCATACCTTATTCTATGCATCTCTTCCACCTGGCTGTTCCTGAGTTATGTCCTTTAGTGATAAACCAGTAATGTAGTAAGTAAAATGCTTCCCTGCATTCCGTGAACCACTGTAGCAAATTAATGGAATTCAAAAAGAGGGGTCACTGGAACCTCTAATCTATAGCCAGTTGGTCAGAAGCACAGGTGACAACCTGGGCTTGCAATTGACATCAGAAGTTGGGATGTGGGTCAGTCTTGTAGGACTGAGCATTTAGCCTGTGGGATCTGATGCTCTATCTCCAGGTAGACAATATCGGAATTGAAATAAATTGTAGGACACCCATCTGGTGCCAGAAGTTTTATGAGTGTGATAGTAGTGCGACACAATAAAGGAAACACACACAGGAGGAGGACTGAGTTTCACCTAAATAATTTATAAACAAAATACACAAAATCTTTAGATATTATTTTATATTACAAAAATAGTAGACAACATTTGAAAATGGAAAAAGTACTTACACATAATTTATGAAGGACTTGATGAAGACCAATGTACGCTGAAGGTGATAAATACCACTGATCAAAGGGCAAATGATTACTAAAACTGGAAGTACAAAATCAGCCCAACTAGTGAGGCTAAACTTGTCAATATTGACACCATCAAATGCTGGTAAACATATAGAGAAAATGAACTCTGATATACTGCATGTGGAAATGTCAAATGGTCCAATTACTTTGGAAAACTGTTGGGCACATTCTTCTTACACAATAAAACTTGAACCTAGCCTATAATCTAGCAATTCTACTCCTAGGTTTTTACTCCAGAAATGAAAATTTGTGTTCACAAAAGACTCATAGAAAAATGTTTATAGCAGCTTAATTCTTAATTCTTCTTTATTTCTTTGTGGTCTGGTGAGTTTTTGTGATGACTTTGTAGGCATTAAAGGGAGATACTCCCTAACATTTTGGAGCTAGGGAGCCAGGTTTATTATTATTCTCTGTTTTTACTGTCTTATCTCTGTCTTCTTGGGATGGGTAGGAGCCTGACTCTGGGCTTTTCAGTAGCCTTGGGGTTTATCCTTGGGGCTCCTAGATTTCTGGGAGCCTGACTCTGGGCCTTTCCTTTATCTTTTCATGTCTAGCCCCATCAACCCCTACCCCATTCCTACATCCCTAGTACCTCTTCAAACATATTATTCTGCAGAAAATAATCTACACAATTTTATGCTTTAGTGCTAGACTAAGAAAAGGGGTTAAGATACCATTAGACATGAGTTTGGGGCCAAGACAAATTATTGAATAGGGGTGTGGCTTAATAATATTGCAGGGGAGATTAGAGCCTAGGGCAGATTGGAATAAGGGAGATAATTTTGGGACTAAACTAGGGTGTTGGCAGTGGGAATAGAAAGTGAGATACAAATGTATTATGAAAATCACTAGAACTTATAGACTGGTGTTGCATGGTCAGGGTGGGGATGGGGAACCTTGGGTCAGCATGAACAAACACAACAGGGTAATAAGGCTTACTCCAAGGTGGTCAAGGACAGTAGCACTTCTAAGACATTAGTGTACACTCAAGCATCACAGGGAACCTCTTCCCTTCATGACGAGTATCTTTTCTCTACTGGATGTTCTTTGAAAGTTGGGAAATAAAGATGAATATAGCTGGCCCTTGTCTTGAAGTATTAATTAGATTACTCTTCAGATAAATGTTGTTACATAATAAAACTTCATTGAAAAATTATCTCAGAAGCACAGATAAAGAGCTGGTTATCATGGGGACTTAGGGGACATTCTTTGACTTCAATCTTAATACATTAGAGGGAATTATGCCGGGATCAATACATTACAGACAAAAGATCAACACATATGAAAACATACACACATGAGTAAGTACGAGAACAGGAAAGGATTCAGTTTAATTATAATATTGAATATTTATGTTACAGAATGATACAAGGGGTTTTGTAAATGTAGATCAAAGCTGTGAGAATAATGACTTTTTTTTCTGCACATTGGTTTTTGACAACTGGTTACTCTTGGGTTGAATTTTAACTGCAGCCTTACAAAATACATTTAACAATTTCTGATTCAGTTATAAATAAACGTTGAGGAATTTCTCACAAAAATCAAAACACCAATCTCATCTTGAAAAATCGAAAGATCTGGCAACACTATTTTTTTCACAATTTTGCAGCAGAAGCTGAATAATGCTTGCTCTTTTAAGGTAAAGTGTGCATTCCTCGCTCTCTATTACATTTATATTACTAGCTGGGCATTTATCTGTATTTGTGTCAGTTTTCCTCTCTGTACCTGATAGGTAGTTAAGCAAGTTAGATAGATTGCTTGGAAAACAGATGCATTAAAGTAGATTAGTGACAATATCATGAGTGCAATAACCTAGTTAAGATCTAATTCAGTCTTGTGATAAGGCAATGACAAATGGAATGGATGGAGCAAGTGGACCCCAGAGATATATGTGATACAGAATAAAAAGAATATTATATCTGATGAGTAAAGACAGATTGCTTAGGAAGAGCTCTTTCACAGGTATCTAGGGTAGAAAGGATAACTATGGTTAGGTTGATGCAACAAATAAATATGTCCTTTTTTTTTTTTTTTTTTTTTTTTTTTTTTTTAATTTTTTATTTATTTATGATAGGCACACAGTGAGAGAGAGAGAGAGAGAGAGGCAGAGACACAGGCAGAGGGAGAAGCAGGCTCCATGCACCGGGAGCCTGACGTGGGATTCGATCCGGGGTCTCCAGGATCGCGCCCTGGGCCAAAGGCAGGCGCCAAACCGCTGCGCCACCCAGGGATCCCAATAAATATGTCCTTAAATGTAAATCAGACAGTCTGCCATTAAGTCTTTACAATCCTGAGAAAAGGAATATATAACAGGAAATGTAAAGAGGAAATTCAGGTATCACAAAAATGAAAGATCTCAGATTCTTTACCACCAGCGACCTACCTCTTGGTTTCTCCTTTAGGGCCCAAACTTGGAAATGGTGATTTTAAAGTTAGAGGGAAAAAATAGACTGGGACTACATGTCTGCTTTCTCCCACATAGCTAGAAGGGATTACAAAGCCTCTGGAGGAGTACAGGTGTTAGCTATGCTACTTAAGTCTTTTTTTTTTATTTTTAAAAATTTGTTAAAAGATTTTATTTATGTATTTGAGAGATAGCACAAGTGTAGGTGGTGGGGAGCAAAGAGAGAGGGATAAGCAGACTCCCCGCTAAGCAGGGAGCCCAATGCAGGGCTCAATCCTAGGGCCTTAGGATCGTGACCTGAGCTGACGGCAGACACTCAACCAACTAAGCCACCCAGGTGCCCTTAAGTAAGTCTATTTAAAGTGAGAAATGAAAAAGAAAGAATTAACACTTAAAGTAATTAAAAAGCAACAAATATTTATATATTATTTTTGTTTTTCTACTTGGATGGGTGATTAGAAGGGTGACATGTAAAAAAAAATAACATTAGTTGCAGAAAATAAACAAAGCTGTAATGTCTTTGCACATCTATAAAATAGAATGTACATCTTTAATCCACAGGACAAATAGGTTAATAGCAATGCTGTTATTTACTGGATGCTTACTATATCCCAGAAACAGCCAAAGTACGTTATATTAATTAACTTATTTACTCCTTATAAGGGAGAAAACTCTTGAAATACATCTCGTCCTTAACACTATTTATGAATAAAACAACAAAGCAAAAAGAAAGTAAGAAACTTGTTAACAGACAGCTAGCTATTCAATAGTTGAGCTAAATCTTAACTATTAAAGGCTAAAACTGAATGCCTACCTTATTATTCACTGGTAGTTTATTCCTCTAAAACAGTGAACATAATAGGAGTACCAATTTGTAAGGTACAAGAAATGGGTCTGGTTTTTACTGATTGTACAAAAGGTAATGTATTTTGAACTCTGAAGAGAAGACCACAGAATGTGGATTTTAAAAATATTTTCTTCATTATAATGTAGAAGTGTCTGGGGAATAAAGATATAAATATAGGAGAGCAACAGGATTTCCTTCCCTTGCCTCTGTGTTGGATGGCGATCCCACGTTAGGAGTATCAGATCGCATAGAAAGGATTCATGAATAGTTAACAACAACCTTCATGTAAAGCAGTAATATATCTGTTCTTTAACAACTGATATAAATTTAAAAATATCCCCTCAAAAAATTAATAAACAACAACATTTTAGAGGAAAAAACTGGTTTAGACATTGGAGAAATATGGTATCTTTTACAGTCATATGTATTGTTTTGTTATCCAATAAATAAAGTAATATAAAAACTTAAGAATATAAAATAAAGTGAAAGGGATTATAGGGGAAAGGAGAAACGAGTGGGAAATATCAAAGAGGGTGAAAGCACGTGAGAGACTCCAAACTCTGGGAAACAAACAGGGGGGTAGTTAGTGGAAGGGGAAGTGGGTGGGGGAATGGGGTGACTGGGTGACGGGCACTGAGGGCGGCACCTGACGGGATGAGCACTGGATATTTTACCATATGTTGGCAAATTGAACTCCAATAAGAAAATATACAAAAAAAAAAAAAAAAACCCGTAAAAGTCATAAAATGTGAGTACTAGAATAGACCTTAGAGACCAAGTCGAAGTTTATCATTCATTCTTAGACAAGTTGAGGCCTTAAAAATGAACAGAGTAAACCTGACCCAGAATATTCAGAGGGAATTTGGCCAAGTAATTAAAAACTAAACAAGTAACTGCAGAGAGATCCAAATGAAATAAGAAAAATTGCATTCTCACTCAGATTTATAGTGTATGGAGAAAGAGGTAGGTTTTGTTTTTGTCTTGTTTGTTTGTTTGTTTGTTTGTTTGTTTTTAAGGAACGCAATATGAAGCCTACTGTCTCATCTTTTAAGTTAGAGAAATGGCCTGAAATGCTTCCCAATTAGCCAGCATTCTCAACTCAGGTAACCCAAGCATCACCTCAGACATCCAAACAAAAATGTGAGTGAGCTCAAACCCGAAAATTCGTACTCCTGGTTGTGCATGTGCATGTGTGTGTTCCTAAAAAACTGGGAAGATTTAAATAACTTGCCAAGACATAGGGCACCAAACTGGGAAACCCTTCAGAACCACAAGGAAAACTATTTCAAAGAGAACTTCAGGGCAAACTGACATGTTGTACTCGAGTTTTACTCTGACTTTCATGAGAATTAGGGATCGTTCTGCTTTCTTCACTCACTTTAAAGTCAAATTTCATGTCTTGTGTTCACAAATGTTTATTGCCAGAGAAAGAGCAGAGAGAAAGTATGAGTAGATGACAGAGAGTTTTATATCCTCACTGCCTCCTCTACGTGAAACCACAGCAGTCCCAAGTTTATCTAATTTTATGTCTATGCTTTTCTACCAATTTGATTTAAACAAAAATTTCGTAGACTTAGAAATTTCAGAAATCAATCTAATTGAGACAGTCAGCAGCCTCTCAACCAACAATGTAAATTTTCATCAATATTTACCCAGTGCTTTTACATCTGCCGATCTTGTTTTCATAGAACCAGATTTCTCTTACATTTCAAAGAAGTCTCTTGAAAGAAAGACACATGTGCTCTCTCCCTCTCTCTCACACACACACACAAACACAAGCACCCTGCACATTTTACCACTCAGAGACATTGGAAGATTTCCAATTTCTACTTTTTTTGAAATATAAAGGAAATGTTTTCCTTTCATTATTCTACTTTGTACCTTAAACAATATTACCTTTCAGTTTGGAAAGTCTTTTGAAAAGTACAGTGATGGGGCACTTGGCTGGCTTAGTCAGTAGAGCATGCAGCTCTTGATCTCAGGGTCCTGAGTTTGAACCCCACACTGGGTACAGAGATTACTTTAAAAAAAAAGTACAGTGATTTTTTAAAATTTTTATTATTATTTTTTTTTGCTAGCAATTTGAAGTTAGGTAAATAGTTCTTAGAATAATTACCTACAAAAATAAATGAGAAACTTTTTAAAAAAGATTTTTTTTTATTCATTCATGAGAGACATAGAGAGAGGCAGAGACACAGGAAAAGGGAGAAGCAGACTCCCTGGGGGGAGCCCGATGTGGGACTTGATCCCAGACCCCAGGATCATGACCTGATGCTCAACCACTGAGCCACCCAGGTGCCCCAACAGATGGGAAACTTAAGTTCATGTGCGGATTGACCCACTATTAAATCGGATAAATTATTAAATTAAACCCATTCAGTTCCTCAAATCAGATTTAATACAATCATATTTATATCGGATTTAATAGTATAATATAATATACATAAATATGTTATATATTATATGCCATGTACTATATAAAAAAAGTACATATTTCATATAACATGCAATTTTATGTGGGTGGCTCCAGTGAATTCAAAGCTACAGAAAATGTTAGACCAAGAAGCCGCCTGGAAAATTACTGATAGACTGTGAAATTAGCAGGTTTTTTTCTATCTGATACAATCACTCTAGAGTTTTGACAAGTGTCATTATATGCCTGGGCATTGCGTTGGCTTTTGAAATATATAATTAAAGAAAAACATAAAAGTTCTATAAGGTAGATGGAACTATATCATATCCATGATACCTATGGCACTGGGTATGGATACCTATGAGTATCATGGATATGAAAATATTCAATTCAATGGATGATAATGTGAAATATGTAATATTAATTATATTTTATACATAACTAACATATAGTTTGTACAAAAATATTCTAAACAATGGTATATGTTATAGAATGCTGCATGTATCTTCCAGGGTTTTATATTTGTCATTTAAAGGTTATGTTACAGTTTTTCAATTTTCTAAAAGAAAAGTTTTAGTCATTACTAGGAGAAGTTTAAAGCAAAACATGCTCACAAGACATGAAGGAAAATTGAATTTCAATCATTATTGCATAAAGTGAAAACTCCTATGGTATACTACTGGACTAGAAAAATAAAGCTGAATGAATTCTCCCTTTAGTACACATCCCCTAAAATACAATATATCAAGGAAACACTGGCAAAAATCTTTTGTCCTTCCCTGGCATCTTAGTCTGGAGTTGATGTTGTATTATTCCTAGAGTAGCCAAATACTATGAAGTAAATGAGGCTTCAGGGAAATTAATTTTTCTTCTCCCATCCTGTCTCCAATTCCTCAGACCTTTCTTTTTTCTTATTGACATAATCATCACGTATTACAGAAACAACTAAAATGCAAACAGAATGACACCCAAATTAGCCTACATTTTCAGGCAATAAAAATAAAAAAAAAATGACCTATTTTAGAGGTTTTCCAGAGAGCAAAGGTAAGACAGAGTGAAGAAGATGATGATGATATACAGACAGATTTATTGATAGATCACTTGGTACAGCAGCAAATGAATAAATGGCAGATGTAATTAACCTTCCCCCTGCGACATAGCCCATTCGTTGTATTGGAAAGTGAACATGATGACTAAATGGACAGATCTAAAAAGAAAAAGAAGAAACAGCACAGATCACTGCCATATTTTTCAGGGCATTTTATTTCATTTTTCCTAAATCTACTCTCTGGGAAATTTTTTCTTATGCACATTACTTCATGACCAGATATATGTTGAAAACAGATGATTCTTGGAGAATCTTTATTTTGTAGTCTACTTTCTATACATACAGTTAGGGATGCTTGGACTTTTCTTAGGATTTGCAATTTTATAGAGCATTACTGACAGGTCTTTTTCAGTAAAAATTTACACACAAACGCACACACAGAGTAACCTTACTGAAGCATACAATAAGTAGCCAATAGAATACATCTAGATTTCATCCTTCAGGTCTATTACGGCCATGACCTCGGTAGGCACACTGACTTCCAACTTATATTAAAGTTTAACCAGCTCTTTGTATCTTAGAATAAGGATTTCCAACTCCCAGAATTGCTCTCCATCATGTCTCACACAATGCCAAAGATGGGGGGACAGTCAGGAAGTGGGGGGATATACTCTCACTTGCAACATCCTCTTTACCATGGAAGCAATTTGTTTCAGCCAGAACATTTAGGATTGCAAGACTCAAAGAAATCAAACCACAAAGCCTGCATCAGGATTTAGGTGAAACAACAGAAATACTTCCATTAAAGTTAGAAAAACAACAACTCATGTTTTGGGGCACATTGCCCCAGAAGTAGCCCCTGAGACTGGGACTTAAAAGTAAATAGTTTATTTGGCAGGTAATTCTGAGAAGTATCAGTAGTATCATCAATTTTACCCGATGACACCAATGGGAGATAATCTGCAAGCCTCAGGCTTGTCCTGCAAGAAGGGAGAGTATATTCTTCGTCTCTGTTGCTGTCATAATTTATTACTACAAACGCAGCGGCTTTTAAACAACACAAAATTATCATCTCACAGTCTTGGAGGTCAACTGTCCAAAATGCATTTCACTGGACTCTACTCAAGGTATTTACAGGGCTGTATTCCCAATTCTGGTGGCAGAGGGGAGAATCTGTCCCGTGAAGTTGTCTCTATTCCTTTGCTGTGTCCTCTTGTCCTCAAAGGCAGCAATGGTTGGTCTTTCTCATATCATATCACCTTGACACTCACCCTTCAGCCTCTCTTGTTCATGTTTAAAGGATCTGTGTCATTACAGGGGCCTATCTGGATAACCTAGGATAATCTTTTTTAGGTCAACTGATTAGTAACCTTCATTTCATTGGCAACCTTAATTTCTCCCCCATGTATCAATATATTCATAGTTTCCAGGGACTAGGATATGTAAATCTTGGGGTGGGAGTGGGGATTAATCTGCTTGCCATAGTAAGGCAGTTGGGTTATTTACAAATCAATTCTTATCTGCCATTAGTTGGGGGCTTCTTTTAACCACAATAACTCTTTGGTGATTTGTCTATTGGTCCACCTGTGGCTGAGCATGCTCCTATAGCAAGGTGGATATAGAAAGTCTCAATGATTACACTAAAAAGTGTGTATGTAACTGTTTAGTTCTGATATTTCTTTTACAATCTATTCTTTGCATGTCTGAGATCACTCATGCCCCAGTAACACATTTATTATACTCTATCATTGATTTATCAAGGCAGTAGCCAGTCAGAATTTATTTTTTTAAGATTATTTTTTATTTGAGAGAGAGAGAGAGAAAGAGAGCGAGCATGAGTGGGGGAAAGGCAGAGGGAGAAGGCAACTCCCCGACGAGCAGGGAGCCTGATGCGGGGCTTGGTCCCAGGACCTCAGGATCATGACCTGAGCAGAAGGCAGGTGCTCAACCGACTGAGCCATACAGGTGCCCCCAGAATTTCTTAACTAAAAACAAAAGAAAAACCTTACGGAGTAAAGAAGGAAGCTACATCTACAGACATCGTTGCTCTCATCGGTTCCAAATTTGGAATTTATAAACATCACCTCCCTTCTCTATGACACATTCCAGATTTCCCCCTCACATCCAGCCAGTGCTTTGTCTAGTTTTTCTTCTCATGTAGTAACCCGGACTTCTATTCCCGAGGAGTTTAGCCGCTGGTTGCTGTGTCCTTGTCAGGACAAGGTTCCTACATTGGTCTGTTGATGATTAACAATAATCATGCCTCCTATTGTTTCTGGACATGAAACAATAGGAGGCATCTACTCAGTGAGCGCCTTGACTTTTCGACATAATTCTTCTCGCCCCCTAACTGTGAAGTAGCAAACTCTATGTCCTTATGAAACCCACAGCTAACTATTAATCCCTTGACAGAAACTTGCTTTTTTGCTTGCTGGTCCAGAGGCATTGCAAAATGATCAGACGTCAGTCTCAGCTTCAGGTTTAATGGAAACTTTACTGTTGACCAGGGGCATCGCAAGGAGCAAGGTTAAGGATTTGTGACCATGTCCTGACAAGGACACAGCAACCAGAGGCTAAACTCCTCGCGAATAGAAGTCCGGGTTAATATATCAGAAGAAAAACTACACAAAGCACTGGCCGGATGTGAGGGGAAATCTAGAATGTGTACTAGGAAGAGAGTGCATTGTATAGAATTCAAAAACAATACTAAACTATTAAAATTTTTGTTACTTTTTATTATCCACAATCACCAGCAATTCTAAACAATGTCAGTGGTAAAGGATATTCCTGTCAGGAATGAACCATTCACATGTCCCCCTCCACCTCCTACCCTTGCTATGCCGCTGCTACCACCTGGTTGGAGCATCTGCTCTCCAAGAACAAGAACCTCTAATTCAGGAAACCTGACTCCCATGTGTATTTTCCAAATGCGTATTCGTGGGATCAATGGTTAGAGGAGGCAGACGTAATACTATCTTTTAAATTTTATTATGGCGCAGTATGGTTTAATTGTTGAAATCATAGCAACATATAAAGACCATTGGCTCAGAGTATATATAAGACTTGCTCAATTATGCAAAGTGTCACCCCTTACGTGCACCTCTGAGAATAAGCTAAAATGTTCTTTCAGGCTGCCACCTTCCATATAAAGTCATTAAAAAAATGTTCTAATGTTTAAATGAAAAAAATGAATCCCAAAGACACAAGCCAACCACTGGATCTTCCTTGTTATAAAGTAGCCTCTTTATCCAAGATAGTCTTTTGTAACACTCCACGGCAATAAGTCAGAGACTTTAAGGGTTTCACACAGCACTGCTGTCATGTCAGATAAGAAGGCAAAGCTAAGTCCAAAATGTCTATCAATCCCTGTAAAGATGAATTACTGCTTTCTACAGGATAGAAGGCGGCTAACAAAATCAACTTGAAACCAAGAGCTGGTTGGTCTCCTAAGGAACAGAACCTTATCAAAGGCTCAGCAGTAGATTCTGCTCTTGACATATATGGTGGACCTACCATGTCTCTGCAGCGTGAAATTCCAATTAGTTACTTCCACAGCTGAAAAGTTCATGTCTGATGAGCACTGACAAGAGACACTAAGATCTCCACACTGTGTCCTAAATTCTAAGGGTCTTATCATCACACCTCCAAGACCTCGTCATTTTTTGGCAGCTAACAATCCAATGGGGCAATTTCCTGGTATTTGGGAGTCATTGTGTATATCTTTGGCCACTTCTTTCTCCTTATCAAGTTGGTGACTAGTTAATTCCTCTCATATTAGCTTCTGAGGCCACCACTATGTGGAGTTAAATCGGATTGGCAGTCTGCCTTCAGTTCACTTTAGTGTACAGAGAACCAGGCTCAGGTTTCTCGTCCTCTGGTTACAGGAAATTCCCCAGATGTCTACAGGTATTAGCTCGAACAGAGGCTAGATAACAGGGATAGGTGTCATGATGGTCTGGTCTTATTTCTGAAAAGGAACCTGCTTGCTCCTTATCCTGAATATGTGTAACAATTCCATTTTATAAGAGATTGATGCTGTTCATACTCAACTCAAATGATGGATCTTACAACCTGCAGCTCATGGTGCCCAACTCTGGACACAATCAAATCGTATGTGAAGGTCACACAGAGCGTCTGCTAGGGCCAAATAACTTATCAGGAGCTGATTTTCAAATGATGAATGAGTCTTTGCTGCAGCAGCAGGACTTTGAATCACACCCCGGGGTATATTCCTACCCCTGCAACTCTCCTATTTAGGCTGGCCAAAAGTGCACGCTCTGCCCTTATATTCCTTTTATACTTCTGGCATCTGCTGGGTCATCTGGACTAAATTGCAGTCATCTGAACATCAGTGTGAATGTGCTGCAGAACACTCTCTCGCTCGGTTCCCATTCAAAATTTTTAGCTTTATGATTCACCTAATAAATGGGCTGAAGTAGTATGATTAAGTGAGTTATATATATTACCTTCAAAATGTCAAGAGGCTCTGAGAGCTTCGTGTTCCTTTTAATGGACATGGAAGATGAAATAATTTCTTATTACCTTAGAGAGGATGTTCCAGCATACACTAGAAAAGAGGAAACAAACTTTCTCTGAAAAAGGCCAGATAGTATACTTTGGGCCATAAGGTTCATGTGGCAACTCTGCAACTTTATAGCAGAGAAGGAGAGTTACCATAACCTGGGACAAAAAAATAAAATGCATCTTATTTTTAAACTGTTTTTATTGAGGTATAATTAACATACAGTGTTTATTAGCATCAGGTGTACAATATAACGATTGACAATTCTATACATTACTCAGTGTTCATCACGGTAAGTGTCCTATTAATCTCCTTATTCTATTTCACTCACTCTCCATCCACCTCCCATCTGGCAACCACCAGTTAGTTCTTTATAGTTAAAAGTTGAGGGGATCCCTGGGTGGCTCAGCAGTTTGGCGCCTGCCTTTGGTCCAGGGCACGATCCTGGAGTCCCGGATCGAATCCTGTGTCGGGCTCCCTGCATGGAGCCTGCTTCTCCCTCCTCCTGTGTCTCCACCTCCCTCTCTCTCTCTCTCTCTCTCTCTCTGTCTATCATAAATAAATAAATAAATCTTTAAAAAAATAAAAAACTAAATAAATTTTAAAAGTTGATTTTGTTTGTTTTTCTATATATCTCAGGTAGAAAACTCTTTTTGATTCTCTTTTCTCATGGGAATTATAAAGAGAACATTTGCTAGATTCATAGCAAATTTCAGAGTCTGAGTTAATCTCTTTTTTTATTTGTTTAAAAAATAAAACTATGTGGAGTGCCTGGATGGCTCAATCAGTTAAGCATCCGGCTCTTGATTTCAACTCAGGTCATGATTTCAGGGTCATGAGATCGAGCCCCACATCAGACTCTGTGCTGGGCGTGGTGGAGCCTGCTTAAGATTCTCTCTCTCCAGGGATCCCTGGGTGGCGCAGCGGTTTGGCGCCTGCCTTTGGCCCAGGGCATGATCCTGGAGACCCGGGATCGAATCCCACGTCAGGCTCCCGGTGCATGGAGCCTGCTTCTTCCTCTGCCTGTGTCTCTGCCTGTCTCTCTCACTGTGTGCCTATCATAAATAAATTAAAAAATTAAAAAAAAAAAAAAAAAGATTCTCTCTCTCCACCTCTACCTCTGCCCATCCCTGACCCCACCCACACTCGCTCACCCACATTCTCTCTCTAAAAAAAGATAAATAAATAAAAAGGTGCTCACTTTGGACAGCAGCTACCATCAGACTATCACTGGTCAAATTTAGTTCCATATTATCGGCATATGATTCTTTTGGTTTCCACAGACATCAAAACTATAAATTAAATGATATGATGATGCCTACCACCCTTATATCCTTTATTTCTCTGAATGTGGTACTGATCCTTGCCATTCCAACTGGAATAAAGAATTTTGATTTACCATTTTTGTCCCAGTCTAAAGTGAAGGAAAGGAGACAGTTTCAGGAATTTCCAGTTATCTTTTATTATTATTATTATTATTATTATTATTATGGGTTTTACTTCATGAGTCAGAGAACTCATGTGAAGGTTCTGTTGCTAAGTATAACTATTCCTATTATAAAATCAGATCTGGGGAAAAAAAGGATAAGATTCTTCAGTAGACCCATTGGACCTATGATAAGATGGGTTTTAGGCCTTTATTCTGTTGCCTGGGTTTTTTTGGGAAAGAGTATTGTGTTATTTTAGTTCCCCTGATATTAATGTCAACTCATATCCACTCATATGCATCCAACAGTATATGAAAGTTCTAACTGTTCTTTTTCTTATGGATGGAAACTCTCACAAATGGGCTCAGGTCCCTTGAAAGAAGAGTCAAAGCAGTGATTGTATGCACTTGCTGTGACCTCTTGATACTTCCTCAGTGGTACCAGGCCTCCAGTTAAAGCAAGGGGCTCAAGGTGAGAAATAAAGTCTGGAAAACTTTTAAATGACAGTGATTATTCATCAGCCTACCTCCCCTTCACGGTCATTTACTCTTGGTCTTTTCTGGTTATTTACATCAAACAGCAATGTAGTTGACTGCCCAGCTATTTTGCCTCTGATAAGCAACTACATGATCTCCTGTCTCTGAGACAGGAGTCCACATGGATTATCATTATGGTTTTTCTGTTTATTATTTTATTATATTCATCTTGCTTCTAATGGTTATATGCAGACACCTGGCTTCTGTTACTCCTGAATCCTAACGTCCCCACCAACATCGCAGACAAATTCAAAGCCTGTATCCTGCAATCAGTACTTGCTCACAGAGGACAGTCACCACTAAGTTTCTCAGAGAATGTTAATGCCTTCCTCACTAGTCCATTTCTCATCTTTCTTGTGAAGGAGTGTGCTTTCTGGTGGATCTTGGGAATCATTCCAGGTCACCAGGTTTTCGAATCTTAGATCGCAAATTCATTCCAACATGCCCACGTCTCAAAGCCATTTGACCTGATAATCACTACTCCGCTGAGTTACAGCAGCTTCAACTCCTTTACTGTAAACATCATTTCCAAGTTTCAAATAGTCGTTCCAGATGCATATTAGGACTCCAGGAATCCTTGCCAATATGTTCAGTTTTGAGTCATGAGAGAATCCTCCCTTACTGATAAACACCCTCTTACATTCTTATATTTTTTCCTTTATGAGTCCAGCCTCGTTAAGAACCATCCTAGACCTTACTTTGCAGTTCCTGCCAGTATATTAACCACATTCTTTAGTTCTTTGGTGAATAGCTTTTCTTCTCACAGAGGGACACTGTGATATGGGCAGGTGATACTGAGCCTTCACTCTTGCTCATAATGTAGAAATGACAAAGGGAGACAGTGGAAAATTTTGAAAAGAATAAGCAAAATCATGCATCTTTTTCAGATGAGAGATTTGCATAGTTCCCAGGCAATGAAACACTATTCCTCTAGCAGGGGGAAAGGAGCCATTTCTGCCAATCCAGAACATTCTGAAGATTTGTGAATTCTAGGTTCTCATGCACTTCCTCTGATACCAATCCCAGGTCTCTTGGTTCTTCTCTTTTCTACAGGATTTTAGATTGGGAGCCAGAGATTTAAATTTACCTTCCTTCATAATTCCACTACTTTTACTTTCAAATCCTGAGTCTGTTTTCTATCATAGCGTGTCATCTGCCTGTAGATGAGCGTCTCTTTAAATTGAGCAACAGTAGCCTTTCAGCTTTCACACTGTGCCCTGGATTGATAGTCTGCTGATGTCCGAGCTGTTATTTTCTTCATTCAGAGTTTCTATGGCCATTAACAACTGGCAAACAACCTTTCAATCCTTGTAATTACCACTCCTCCCTTAACTCTCAAGTTCCTCGTGTACTACAGAAACTGCATCCCCTTCCACCTGTGTATCTCATGCTCAAGTGAAAATCTTCATAATTGGTGATGTTTACGTATGTTACACATAATCATCACCCCAGTTACAATAAACAATTTCTTGTTATCATGGGACCAGGGAGTAATTTTGTTCTAGATTTCCATTGTAAGAGTATTTCCTAAAGTCACATATGCTATTAATTATATTAGGTAAGCCCTTCATTCCAATAAAGGGGAAAAAGGGATTTGAGGCACAGATTTGAGAACACAGAATATATGAATGGGTGCAACTGAAGTTCATTCCTACTTGTAATCTGTGAGGGAAATGAAGATCAGATCTTCAAACTGTACTATCCAGGGGTAAGGAAGCTGGGATGCATCTTTCTTCTAGGCAGAATAATGTTCCCCACCACAAGATGTCCATGTCCTAATCCGCAAATCTATGAATACCTCGGGTTACATGGCAAAGACAATTAAGAATGCAGATGGAATTGAAGTTGCTAATAAACTGGTCTTAAAATAAGATTACCCTCCGTTATACACCCAATATAATCACCAGAGACTTAAAATCAGTAGAGGGCAGGAGAAATGAGGTCAGAGTGATCTGATGCCAGAAGGGCATGACCAACTTTTGTTACCCTTAGAGCAAAGAGTAGAGCAAAGGATGCGGACAGCCTCCATAAGCTAGAATGGCAAGGAAATCCTATACCCCTGAGACTCCAGAAAGGAACACAATATTGCTAATACATTGCTTTTTAGCCCAGTGAGTCTTTCAGATTTTGACCTAGAGAACTGTAAGATAATATATTTGTATTGGTTAAGCCACTAAGTTTGAAGTAACTTGTTACAGCAGCAATAGGACGTAATAATAATTCTCAACATTTATGTCATGCCTGTGTAATGACTAGAGCATTCCTACAGCCAATGGGAGCTCTCAGGCAGAGTTTCAGACGTTCCCTATAAAAACCTAACATACATAGGAGTGACAGGAGTGTCTAGTATAAGAATGTCTGCAGTTACTTTTATAAGGTGAAATTATTTTGTAGTTATAGCCAGAAATGTTGAAGAGAAAAAATATTAAATGGAAAATAAAAGGCAAATTCATTCTTATTTGCAGATGCTATGCTTGTTTGCCTGAAAAACTAAAGAACAAAAACTGATATTGTTCCCCCTTTGGCTAATTATGAGGTGATTAAATGAAATGCTACGGCAGAAAAATAAAGAAAATGAGTAACAAATAACAGCCTGTTAGAAGATAAAATGGATGTACGCTCCTGTATTTGTTTTCTATTGAAGCATAACAAATTAACACAAATTTAGTGGCTTATCAAGCACCTATTTATTAGCACATAGTTCTGCTTGTCAGTCTGGCACAGCACAACTGGATGCTCTGATCAGACTGAAATCAAGATGTCAGCTTGGTACGTTCTTATTTGAAGCTCAGAATACTTGTCCAAGCTCATACTTGTAATTAGTAGAGTTCTGTTCCTTCTGCGTATCTTATTGAAATCCCTGTTTTCTTGCTGGCTGTAGGCCAGAGACCACTCTAGGCTGACCCACAGGTCATTACTTGATGACCCTGTTCATCTTCAAGCCAGTAACATAGTGTCCAATCTTTCTGGTGCTGCAAATACCTGACTTTATCTTCTATGAGCAGCTAGAGAAAGTTGTTTCTAAATGGCTCGTCTGATAAATCAGGTCCACCCAAGGATAATCTCCCTCTTGCCATGTAATGTAATATAATCATGGTATTGATAACTCATCATATTCACAGGTTCAATGCAAATATAGGAGGGATTACACAAGGTAGAGGGTAATTGTGGATCACCTTAGAATTCTACTTACTATATTGTTTTTTAAGAACAGAATAATATCTAAGAGTACACATATCACACATGGGATAGAGGTATATGTGATAGAGGTATAAAGAAACTTTAAAATGGAACTTTGAGGAACAGAAAGAATATTTAAATAAAAAGAGAAGAGTCTACCATATTGTTGGAAAAAATAGATACCTACAATAAATAAAATTAAATTTTTAATTATAAATCAAATTAGTATATACATTGATATCTCAATAAAAACATCTATAATTTTTTTCTATGAAGAGAATAGATTAGTTGATTTCAAAGTTTATAAATAATACAAACTAGAAAATAAGAGAAATTATGACAACAACTAGTAATCGTAGATGATGTAGGAATTGCACTTACTAGATAATAAATATCATGTAATATTATGCAAATAATCAACAGATCATAGTGCTATCATAACATGAAAAGGAACTAAGAAAGAAATGGATAAGAAAATGTAGACCTATATCAAAGTGGGATTTCATAGCCATGGGATACAAGTAGAAAATTTAATTTTATTTTTTTAAGATTTATTTATTTATTCATAAGAAAGAGAGAGAGGCAGAGACATAGGCAGAAAGAGAAACAGGTTCCTCATAGGGACCCTGATGTGGGACTTGATCCCGGGACCCAGGTTCACACCCTGAGCCAAAGGCACATGCTCAAATGTTCAACCGCTGAGTCACCCAAGAGTCCCTAAGTAAACAATTTTTAAAATAATGCTAATAACTCACTAGTCATCTGGGAAAATAAGTTGATCTATCTATACATCATACCTTGATTCAAAACTATTATCGGATATATCAAAGATATAAATGTTGAAAAAGGAAACAAAGGATAATCTCATTTAAGTTTCTTTTAGTAATTTGGAATGGAAAAGACTTTCAAATAAATGCTGTAAACTGCAACACACACAAAGATAAAACCAATGAAAATTTAAACTTAACCTCAAATGAATCAAAATGTAAAAATCGTTATGAAAAAAAAATAAAAATAAAATAAAAATAAAAATCGTTATGGAGAAAAACTTCTTACACAAGGTAAAGAAACAAACAAAACACTTGTGAAAATGTGCAACTTACCAAAAAGGGCTGATTTCCACAACTAATTTTTAAAAATATAAGAAAAACTAGTAGAGATTAACAATCTAATAAAAAATTTGGCAAAGGATATAAAGTTAGTTTACAAACCAAGAAATTCAATGACTTCCATATAGGAAAATTTAATGTTATTCAAAATAAAAAAAATTTGATTAGTGTTTTAATCTCTCAGATTATCAAAGTTTCAAAAGGTTGATGACAAACTGTGTTGGAGAGGAAAATTAGTATTATCATACATTGCTGGTAGAACAAATTAGTATAATCACTAGGGAAGACAAATTGGTATGTGTGTGTGTATATATATAAATGGCAGGTGTGTGTAAAAATGACAGTAGCTAATACACATACATACACACATACCTATGAGCACTTGCAATTGCACAAAACAATGTATATATGAGGTTATTTATTGCAGAATTATATACAGTAGCAAAAGATTAGATCAGCTAACCAGACTTTAATAGAGAATTAGTTACATAAATCACAAAGTCATTAAACGAATGAGACAACCCTTTTTCATAGTATGGAAAAATGTCCAAGGTACATTTTTTTGGTGAAAAAACTTGGTAAAAAAAGAATGTGCAACATGTTTCTATGTGTCATAAAGAAAATATAAACATATTTGCTTGTAGATGCACAGAAAATTTTTGAATGCATACACAATGTCTTAACAATTTTTGCCCCTGCAGTGGACAACTGAGTGGTGAAGAAACAGAAAAGTATTTACTTTGTATTCTGACTGCATTTTACCCTTTAAATTTTTATCCCTGTGTATACAGTGCATTATAAGTATTAAACTTTTGAACATAAATTAACAGAAAATACAAAAAAAATCTGAAGACAAAAGGGAATGTACTGATTTACATAAGTTAACAGTAATCTGTTCAATGTTTCTAGTGGATTGCCAAAAGTAACATTAGAACCCACGGTGCCTTTGTCCTACATTAAGAGAGAGTTAAAAAAATAAATAAATAATAAAATAATTAAAATAAAATAAAATAAAATAAAATAGAGAGAGAGAGTTATTTTCAGGTGCAATATGGTGCTAATAAATTAACGGTAATACGTCAAAAAGATACACATCTAAAATCTAAATATTTTTTAAAGATTTTGTTTATTTATCTGTGTGAGAGAGAGGGGAGGGAGAGCACCAGCAGAGGGGACAGGGAGAAGCAGGTTCCCTGCTGAGCCGGGAGTCCCCGGTGAGGGGCTATATCCCAGGATCCTGGGATCATAACTTGAGCTGAAGGCAGACGCTTAACCAACGGAGCCACCCAAGTGCCCCTGAATTTGTTTTTAAGAGGAAAGTATATAACTCTGTCACAAAAGTCTCAGCAAGCATCATAATTTCTCATAGGCTTTGCTTGGGAAGCATGTCTCTTCCTGAATCTGTTTTTAGCTAAAAGTATGTGATAGTTGCCTGGTTAGGACCGAATACTGCCCTCCAGGATAAGGCAAGATAGGAAATATCATCCAAATCACGAGTGGTTTCTGAAAGGCAATTTTGGGAACTACTTAACTAAAATCAGTTCAGAAATTAACAAATTATTGTGAATATATTTGTATACAACATAAAATATTTGCAAAATAATAGTATTTATGAAGAAATTATATATTCAGTAAACAGCTACCAAATAATTTAACCCGACCAGCAGAGAGCCTGATTTTGCCTTATATGGCTGCTCCTTGGGGTAATGTTTTTGTTGAACAAAATGGGAATCTCATTAACATTTTTTTTGAGGGTAGTTAGAAGACAAACTTTGATGTTTATTATAATCCTGCTGTTAAAGGCATTGCTAATTACAATGATGTTCTTCTTACAGGTAACTTCAAGAAAATAAATTAATTTTCACCTTAAGATGAATAACTGGTTTCTTTATATTTTGTTGTCATTGTGCATTATTAACCTGCTGTTTCTCTTTGCATTTTAATTTCCAAAATTTAGAACCAAACTTAAAGTCCTTTTTTTTGTTTATATTGGATTTATATTATACACCTGTGTTGTCCTAATTGATGCCTTATTTTAGACTTCTACTTCTCTTTTTATGATTACCTTATGTTACCTATATTTTCCATATACTTTATGATCAACTTTACAGGGAAATCCAGGATGTATAGAACACAGTAAAGTACAGGCTGTTTGAAATTGAAAATATTTTGTTGAATTAGGGATAAGTTTTACAGTATATTTTAATACTTACACTGTCCAAAGGTCCCATGAATCTTCCATCATAATTCAGAAGGCTGGATTATTACTCACTGTGTCTGTGACTAACCCAATATAATGGAACTCCACTATCGTCAAAATGATGTTTTCTCAGGAATCTAAGTTTTCTAAAAGCCCAACAGTATGTTCCTTCCATGAGAATTTTACAAAACACGAAGTCTAAGAATAATGAAAAAGCTAGGACCTTCAAATTTATTTCCAAACTAACATTATTTGCTCCCCACAGATTTGTTATTATGTGAGATACATAAAGTATACTTTCAAACAGGTAATAAGTGCGTAGAGATGTACATGCATGCACATACACAATAAAAATTCCAATTTGAATGTTTTAGTATGCATCGTAAAATCAGATTTGTAAGTAACTGAATTTAAAGTTTTCTATACAATTTCTACCTTATTTCCACAAATACTGGTAGTAAGCTGACATATAAATGCACAAATTCACATTTAATTAGCTGTCAAACCACCTATGGCTGCATTTATCCAATTTGCAAGTGTAAAGGGAAAGTAAAGCATATGAGAAAGAGGTTGCACACCACACTGGTAGAATACATGCTGTGCCTGCTTTTGCCATTTAGTATTCAGGTTCTTAACAATAAAACTAAAATATACGATGCTTATTACTGGGTTGTTCTGAAATGTAAATAATTTGCTATACTGTAATTGCTAGGGACTGGGAAGAGAATAATGTTCAAGATGGAGCAATAATAGATGCATTGTTGCTTTTATTTTAAAAGCAGTTGCTTATGTATAGAATATATATATATATATATGTATAGAACAATAAAGCAAAAAGACATAAAGTTTTAGAACTTGTTGAACTTTTAGAACTTTTTGAATGAAACCTCAGAGATCATATAATGATTTTCCAAATGATTATTACATCCTTTTCTAGAGCTTTCAGTCATACTGTGCTGTAAAATTATGTATTTTAATGCAATAAGCCAAAAACCACAAACTTAGAATGTCTTTCTTTTTTTTCTCTCTCTCAAACACAAAGTGTTTGTTTATAAAATCTTTGAAGCCAGTTGACTAGCGGGCCATTTGCCTTCTCCTTCAGGCAGAAAAAAAGCAGTTGCAGCTCCTTGACCTCCCCAGCAAAGTGACACAGCTGCTGTCTGCACATCAGATTAGCAATTTATAGACTATAATCACATTGCCAAGTGGTTTTATTAACTTTACTTTCTCTACGGATATTAATACCCTTAAATATTTCAACATTATGTAAAATATGACCTCTAATTTCTGCTTTACCTACACAATAACTCTATGAAATGGTCTCCCTATGTTTAGAGCAACTATTATATCTAATTTCTTCTAATTGTGTTTCTATCATGTGCAGAATTGCCCCCGTAACCATAATGATTGGAGTTAAATTGTGTTTTAGTATGAAACTAGAAGTCAATTACAAGAAAAAACTGGTAAAAACACAAACATGAAGGTCAAACAACATGCTACTCAAAAACCAATGGGTCAATGAAGAAATTGAAAAGGAAATAAAAAAAAAATACCTTGAGACAAATGAAAATGGCAACACAACATTTCAAAATTTATAGAATACAGCAAAAACAGTTCTAACAGGGAAGTTTATAGCAATCCAGGCTTACCTTAAGAAATGAGAAATAAGAAATGGAAAACCTGACCAGACCTATTAAGAGTCATAAAATTGAATCAGCAGTCAAATAACTCCCAAAAAAACAAATGTCCAGTACCAGATAACTTCATAGGCCAACATTCTACCAAACATTTAACGAAGAGTTACTATCTATTCTTCTCAAACTATTCCAAAAAATTGAGGAAAACGGAATTATTCCAAATTCATTCTATGAGGCTGGCATTACTGATACCAAAATCAGACAATGACACTGCAAACAAAAAAAATTACAGACTAATATCCTTGATGAATATAGATGTAATAATCTTCAATAAAATATCAGGAAACCAAATTCAACAATACATTGAAAGGATCCTACATTATGATGAAGTGGGATTTATGACAAGGAACAAGGACTGCTTAACATACATGAATCGATATTATAGACCACACAAACAAAATAAAGAATAAAAATCATATAATCATCTCACAATAGATGAAGACAAAGCATTTGACAAAGTAAAGTATCCATTCATGATAAAAAGTAAACAACTCAACAAAGTGGGTATGGAGGGATATCTCAACAAAAAAAGGCCATATATGACAAACCAACAGCTAATATCATACTCGGTGGTGAAAAGCATTTCTCTTAAGATCAGAAAACAAGACAAGAATTCCCACTCTCACCACTTTTAATCCTAGCCACAATAATCAGACAAGAAAGAGAAATAAAAGGCATCCAAACTGGTAAGAAAAAGTAAAAGTGTCACCATTTGTAGCTGACATGATACTATATACAGAATACCTTAAAGATGCCACCAAACAACTATTAAAACTAATATAAATACAGCAAAGTTGCAGGATACAAAGTTAATATACAAAAATTTGTTACATTTTTGTATAATAATAATGAACTACCGGAAAGAGAAATTTATCAAAAGCCCATTTAAAATTGCATTAAAAAAAACCCTAGAAATAAACTTAACCAAGGAGGTGAAAGACCTCTACTCGAAAAATTATAAGGCATTGTGATAAAAGAAATTGAAGACAACAGGGGTGCCTGGGTGTCTCAGTCAGTTGAGCATCCAACTCTTGGTCTCAGCTCAAGTCATGATATCATCATGGGGTGTGGGACTGAGCCCCATGCCTGGCTCCATGTAGGGCTCCACACTCACTGGGGAGTCTGCTTGAAGATTCTCTCCCTCTGCTCCTTCCCCAACTCATGTGCATGCCCCACCCCAGTAAATAAATAAATAAATATTTAAAAAAAATTGAAGACAACAAAAATAAATAGAAAGATATACTGTTTGTGGTTTAGAAAAATTAATATTAAAATGCCTATGCTACCCAAGGCAATCTACAGATTCGGTGCAAAATATCAAAATACCAATAGTATTTTTCACAGAATTAGGACAAAAAAACTCCTAAAATTTATATGGAACCAGAGAAGACTTAGAATAGCCAATGAGATCTGAGAAAGAAGGACAAAACTGGAGGTATCACAATCCCAGATCTCAAACTATGCTAGAAAGCTTTAATAATTGAAACTCATACAACTCAACACCAAAAACAAATGTAAATAAGTAAATAAACAAACAACTTGATTTTAAAATGGGCATTTTTCCAAAGACATAAAGATGGCCAACAAGACACATGAAAAGATGCTCATACCTAGTCTAGCCATCAGGAAAGGCAAATCAAAAATACAATGAAATATCACCTCACACCTGTCAAAATGAGAAGAAATAAGAAATATTGGCAAGGATGTGGAGAAAGAAGAACCTTCATGCATTTTTGGTGGGAGTATAAATTGGCACAGCCATTATGAAATGTGGCATGGAGGTTCTTCAAAAAATTTTGAGTAAAAACTCCATATGATCTATCAATTCTAATTCTAGGTATTTATACAAAGAAAATAAAAACTCCCTTAATTTATCCAAAGAAAATATGTGCACCCTTATGTTTATTGCAGCACTATTACATTAGCCAAGATAGAGAACCACCCTAAAGTGTCCATGAAGAGGTAAATAGATAAAGAAGATGTGGTGTGTACACACACACACACACGCACACACACAGGAATATTGCTCAGCTATAAAAATGAATGAAATCTTGCCATTTGCAACAACATAGATGGGCTTAGAGGATATCATGCAATGAAGTAAGTCAGAGATAAATACTGTATGATTTCATTTATATGTTGAATCAAAAAACAAAAAATGGGCACACAAAACAAAACAGAAGCAGACTCAGAAATACAGGGAATAATTTTAAAATTGGTGGTTGCCAGAGGATAGGGGTTTAGGGGGTAGGAGAAAGAGGTAAATGGGATTCAGAAGTATAATTTCCAGTTATAACAAAAATAAATTATAAGAATATAAAGTATAGCACACGGAAAAATAGTCAATAATATTGTAATAATTATGTATGGTGAAATGATAACTAGACACTGGTGATCATTTTGTAATATACATAAATGTTGAATCAGTACATTGTATACCTAAAACTAATATAATATGTCAACTATACTTCAATTGAAAAAAAAGTAGTTATATATGATGTCAACATATACTTAAAACTATGTGGCCAATATGTATCTTTATAAAACTGAATGGAGTTTTGCTAAACAGGCCTAATATAAGTATACTTATTATATATTAAATGCAAAATAGCTGAAAAGGAAATAATTAGATAGAAAACAGTTTATATTTGTGTCCAACCTACAGATTGTATCAGAAGAAGAGGCTAATAAAAAATAACCAAAAGTTATTGTTTTAAAGAACAAGAGTATATCATATAAACAATCATGGAAAGTAAAGAATATGAAGGATTTTATGTAAATCATGCTTTACATTTAAAATTGATAAGCTGGGGAAAACTCCCCTCTGTTTATCTAGCTGACTTGATGTGTGGTTGCTTTTATGCACCATTCCAGAACAGTTTCATCACATATAAGAGATCTTATTATGCTCCAGATACTACAGCAAATTGGTACATAATAAAGGAAAGGCCTAGGTCCAAAATAATGAAAGATATATGGTAAGTGGGTAAAATACTCTTGATTCCTTTTTGTAGTGAGTGCTATAGAACTCATTTCACAATGTCTCATGAACATATTTAAGATTGCTTAAATTACTGTCTTTTATTTACATGTTTTATGAAAATCCCACATAAAACTATAAATAGCAGCAATTTTGTGGTACCTGAAGATAAGATTTCTTTTCATTTTACAGAGAAAATACTGAACACAGAAAATGCATGAACTTTAGTTTACATTCTGCAAGTCTTCATCCAAAAAATTAAGGTAATATAAACATTGCTTAGATTGTTTATAAAACATTTTATTTAAGCAGATTAATCAGTCTATGCTTACATTATTATATTTGAAAATACACATTAGATTATATGTTGTCAATTACACTTAATTTAATAATTATAAAAGATTAATAAACAGTTTCCATAAATTTTTGGTACAAGTATATTGCCAACACCCTATTTATTGCTTACCAATTGCCTTCCCCTTCTGCATGTTTGACACACTTGACATATTAAGCAGTGCTGTATGCAAATTAAAATAATTGTTCCCAAATTATTTACCACCATAATCTCAATGAATTCTTCTCATATAAGACATTAGGTTTTTAAGAGTATCTTTGATTAAACAATAGCATGTGTCAAGCAGTAATTTACTCACTTTTCTATTAATCAAAACATATATCATTAGAAACTCTAATCACTAGAGACATGTTGTCACAACAGGGAGTTAATATAGTTGCATCTAAAAGTACATAAACATATAAAATGTGAAGTCTTTATAATAGAATTGAGATTTATAATATGCCTATAGAAGCAGCAAAAGTTGTTTGAGATTATCTATTACTCCTTTAAGTGAGTTATAGGAACCTGAGATCCAGGCTGGCGACCAATGAGATCAGAGTCATCTGCTTGTACAGACATTTAAATTCTGTTATTTAATATTTAAATTTAAATTTAAATTCTGTTATTAATTCCCTGTTGCTCTTAGGTAATTCCCCAATCTATTCCCCTAATTACAGTATGAACATAAAAATGGAACATATGTTTTTAATAATTAAAAAGAAAAACTGGAAAGTATGTCTAGGGTAAAAAAGAAATATTCTAGATTTCAAGATTCTTTTTTTTCCCCAATGTTATCACTCTTGTTTATATTCTCAAGGGCCATCACACTTTCACTTATTTTCTTTCTTCATTGTTCTTCACAGCATCTCTTTTTTTCCTTTTTATTTAATAGAACTTTATTGAGCTACAATATTACATACCATAACATTTACTCATGTAAGTATACCATTCAAAAATTACTGGTAAATTTAGAAATTATGGAAATTTTAATTAGTAAATTATAGAAATTGGTAAATTTGCAGTCATGCAATCATTATAACAATTCAATTTGAAAATATTTTGATCACCTCAAAGATATCCTTTCTGCTCATTTGCAGACAATCTTGCTTTTCATCCACATCTCCTGAAAACTGCTAATCTACTTTCTGCTTTTAAGGCAGACATTTCATATAACTGAAATCATTCAATATGTGATCTTTTGAGTCTGTTTTCTTTCTATTACTATATAGTATTTTCAAATTCATCCATGCTTTGTTATATGTCAGTAGTGTATTCCTTTTTATGCCTGAAGGTGTTTCATTGTAGCACATTCTACTAGTTTTTTAGGGCTGTAGTAACAAAGTCCACAGATTTGGTGGCTTAAAACAAGAGACATTTATTTTCTCCCAGTTCTGGACAGTAGAAGCCTAAAATCACAGTGGCAGAGCCATGGGCTCTCTTAAAGCTTCTAGAAGATCCTCCCTTGCCTCTTTCAGCTTCTGATGGTTGCCAACAATCACTTATACTCAGTAGTTTGCAAAGCATCCATCCAGTCTCTACCTCCCTTGTCACATGTGCAACATTCTCAGGTCTGGGAAACTTGAGACATAGATTTATAACTATAATGAATTAGAAGAAGGCAGCAGAGACAGCTCTGACTCAAGCAAAGTGAATGTTTCATACTCTAAAAAGATCCACAGCCCAGTTCATTTTCAAATGATCTCCCATGAAAAGCTAGCTGCTAATTTAGATAGGCTGGAGAAGTACAAGGAGGTTCTTATATTATTTGTCTATTTCCTATTAATGGGCTGGAAAATTAATAATAATAATAAAACCTTGACTGTGGGTACGTCCAGTCTGGGACCACAGGACAGGGCAGGTATCAGGATACCCTTTGTTTTAACACCTTATGTCGATGCTCTTACTATGCAAAATAATCAGTATTATATCAGATGGTGGACTTTTGTGTTGAAGTTCTAAGATTTTCATTTCAGCACCCTGATTTCTTATCTACATATATTATCGTCATCCTGAAAAGTATTGCTGGGAGACAAATGCAAATAAAGAACTTAAGCTTATACATTAAAAATCACAAACTCACCGTGGTTTAGGTTTCTCTCATATTGATAAATTATTTATTTTATTCTCAAGGTCAGTATGTTAAATAGTTTGATTAAAGTTACAATTCGCATGGTAAGAGATGATTCCTCCCCTTTTATGAAGGGAAAAGAGATAAGCAGCAAAATATTTTAAAAAGTTCAAAAGATACAGTAGTGCCCAGTAACAGCCTCTTTTCTTGTTTTTGTTTTAAGATTTTATTTATTTGAGAGAGATAATGAGTTAGGGGAGGAGCATGCCAAGTGTGGCGCCCCACTTGGGGCTCCATCCTTGGACCCTGAGATCATGACCTGTATCTGAGCTGAAACCAAGAGTCCGATGCTTCACTACCTGAGCCACTCAGGTGCCCCAACAGCTTCTTTTCTAAGTTGTCACAGCTTCCCTAGAGCCATAAAGGTAGGTAACTTTGATGAGTCCGATAGAAAAAGTTAAGTAATGTTTTACTTTAAAATACCAATTTCAAGTTAACTAGTGTTAAACAAAACAAGAATTTATGTCTGGAGGGGCTTCTTTATTCCAATACCAACAACATATAGATCTTTTTTTTTTTTTTTTTTTCCCCCAGGTGTGTCACTCTGACCTACATCATGACCTGTATCTGACCTCTGAGCTCCAGTAACCTCAGCCTTACTGCTGCCTCCTTTCTCCGACTGGACAGTATCCCAAGACCCCAGTGGTTTTTCACTTGGCACTTGTATTTGACTCAGCTTCATTTCTACTCTCAAATTATGAATTGGTTTCATATTATAAAATAAATCCCTTTTTTATTCTGTGTACATGAACACCCTTTAAATTACACCACAGAATTCTCCTCCCACTCACATATATTCCTTAAGCCAATACGCTACCTGTTAACTGCTAGCGCAAGTAATGCCAAAATTACTCTTGGAATGAAGCATAGGCAGTTTCTTACAGATCAAAGTCAATTAATGCTCAATCATGGACATACAAAAGGGCTAATACATGATCTTTATCTCCTAGAAAATCATGTATAAAAGAACTCCACAAATCAAAATGATCAATTTTTTTCATTGGTTGTAAAAATGAATAGAATAGTAATGGTGCTTTCCATTAGGCAGAAAATCTACTGAACGAAGCCAATGACATTTGGTTCTGCTTTAACACATTCTGTAAAATTATACTATAGAGCTGTCAAACACAAAGTCCAACCAAAATGTCATGTTTGTACAAAAGCAACAATCTGAAGGACAAAGTGAATCCTGTCTTACCCTAGAACCTCCAAGGCTGAGTTTCATATTATTTAACTGGGGTCTTTTATGGGTGAATTAGCTTTCACAGTACTTTTAACCTTTTTTTCACATAAGGCAGAAATAAATGCTAATACCATACCTTCGATAACTCAATAGAAAAAATAAAGTTGGCATTTTTTATAATTTTCTGTAATGATAATTAAAATTGAAATCAAAAGTTTATTCTCTTATTTTTTTTCTTTTTTTTTTAATTTATTTTTTATTGGTGTTCAATTTACTAACATACAGAATAACCCCCAGTGCCCGTCACCCATTCACTCCCACCCCCCGCCCTCCTCCCCTTCTACCACCCCTATTTCATTTCCCAGAGTTAGCAGTCTTTACGTTCTGTCTCCCTTTCTGATATTTCCCACACATTTCTTCTCCCTTCCCTTATATTCCCTTTCACTATTATTTATATTCCCCAAATGAATGAGAACATATAATATTTGTCCTTCTCCGACTGACTTACTTCACTCAGCATAATACCCTCCAGTTCCATCCACGTTGAAGCAAATGGTGGGTATTTGTCATTTCTAATGGCTGAGGAATATTCCATTGTATACATAAACCACAGCTTCTTTATCCAACATCTTTCGTTGGACACCGAGGCTCCTTCCACAGTTTGGCTATCGTGGCCATTGCTGCTATAAACATCGGGGTGCAGGTGTCCCAGCGTTTCATTGCATTTGTATCTTTGGGGTAAATCCCCAACAGTGCAATTGCTGGGTCGTAGGGCAGGTCTATTTTTAACTGTTTGAGGAACCTCCACACAGTTTTCCAGAGTGGCTGCACCAGTTCACATTCCCACCAACAGTGTAAGAGGGTTCCCTTTTCTCCGCATCCTCTCCAACATTTGTTGTTTCCTGCCTTGTTAATTTTCCCCATTCTCACTGGTGTGAGGTGGTATCTCATTGTGGTTTTGATTTGTATTTCCCTGATGGCAAGTGATGCAGAGCATTTTCTCATTTGCATGTTGGCCATGTCTATATCTTCCTCTGTGAGATTTCTGTTCATGTCTTTTGCCCATTTCATGATTGGATTGTTTGTTTCTTTGGTGTTGAGTTTAATAAGTTCTTTATAGATCTTGGAAACTAGCCCTTTATCTGATAGGTCATTTGCAAATATCTTCTCCCATTCTGTAGGCTGTCTTTGAGTTTTGTTGACTGTATCCTTTGCTGTACAAAAGATTCTTATCTTGATTAAGTCCCAATAGTTCATTTTTGCTTTTGTTTCTTTTGCCTTCGTGGATGTATCTTGCAAGAAGTTACTATGGCCAAGTTCAAAAAGGGTGTTGCCTGTGTTCTTCTCTAGGATTTTGATGGAATCTTGTCTCACATTTAGATCTTTCATCCATTTTGAGTTTATCTTTGTGTATGGTGAAAGAGAGTGGTCTAGTTTCATTCTTCTGCATGTGGATGTCCAATTTTCCCAGCACCATTTATTGAAGAGACTGTCCAATGGATAGTCTTTCCTCCTTTATCGAATATTAGTTGCCCATAAAGTTCAGGGTCCACTTCTGGATTCTCTATTCTGTTCCATTGATCTATGTGTCTGTTTTTGTGCCAGTACCACACTGTCTTGATGACCACAGCTTTGTAGTACAACCTGAAATCTGGCATTGTGATGCCCCCAGATATGGTTTTCTTTTTTAAAATTCCCCTGGCTATTCGCGGTCTTTTCTGATTCCACACAAATCTTAAAATAATTTGTTCTAACTCTCTGAAGAAAGTCCATGGTATTTTGATAGGGATTGCATTAAACGTGTAAATTGCCCTGGGTAACATTGACATTTTCACAATATTAATTCTGCCAATCCATGAGCATGGAATATTTTTCCATGTCTTTGTGTCTTCCTCAATTTCTTTCAGAAGTGTTCTATAGTTTTGAGGGTGTAGATCCTTTACATCTTTGGTGAGGTTTATTCCTAGGTATCTTATGCTTTTGGGTGCAATTGTAAATGGGATTGACTCCTTAATTTCTCTTTCTTCAGTCTCATTGTTAGTGTATAGAAATGCCACTGACTTCTGGGCATTGATTTTGTATCCTGCCATGCTACTGAATTGCTGTATAAGTTCTAGCAATCTTGGGGTGGAGACTTTTGGGTTTTCTACGTAGAGTATCATGTCATCAGCGAAGAGGGAGAGTTTGACTTCTTCTTTGCCAATTTGAATGCCTTTAATGTCTTTTTGTTGTCTGATTGCTGAGGCTAGGACTTCCAGTACTATGTTGAACAGCAGTGGTGAGAGTGGACATCCCTGTCTTGTTCCTGATCTTAGGGGAAAGGCTCCCAGTGCTTCCCCATTGAGAATGATATTTGCTGTGGGCTTTTCGTAGATGGCTTTTAAGATGTCGAGGAATGTTCCCTCTATCCCTACACTCTGAAGAGTTTTGATCAGGAATGGATGCTGTATTTTGTCAAATGCTTTCTCTGCATCCAATGAGAGGATCATATGGTTCTTGGTTTTTCTCTTGCTGATATGATGAATCACATTGATTGTTTTACGGGTGTTGAACCAGCCTTGTGTCCCGGGGATAAATCCTACTTGGTCATGGTGAATAATTTTCTTAATGTATTGTTGGATCCTATTGGCCAGTATCTTGTTGAGAATTTTTGCATCCATGTTCATCAGGGATATTGGTCTGTAATTCTCCTTTTTGGTGGGGTCTTTGTCTGGTTTTGGAATTAAGGTGATGCTGGCCTCATAGAACGAATTTGGAAGTACTCCATCTCTTTCTATCTTTCCAAACAGCTTTAGGAGAATAGGTATGGTTTCTTCTTTAAACGTTTGATAAAATTCCCCTGGGAAGCCATCTGGCCCTGGACTCTTGTGTCTTGGGAGGTTTTTGATGACTGCTTCAATTTCCTCCCTGGTTATTGGCCTGTTCAGGTTTTCTATTTCTTCCTGTTCCAGTTTTGGTAATTTGTGGCTTTCCAGGGATGCATCCATTTCTTCTAGATTGCCTAATTTATTGGCGTATAGCTGTTCATAATATGTTTTTAAAATCGTTTGTATTTCCTTGGTGTTGGTAGTGATCTCTCCTTTCTCATTCATGATTTTATTAATTTGAGTCTTCTCTCTCTTCTTTTTAATAAGGCTGGCTAATGGTTTATCTATCTTATTAATTCTTTCAAAGAACCAACTCCTGGTTCTGTTGATCTGTTCCACAGTTCTTCTGGTCTCGATTTCGTTGGGTTCTGCTCGAATCTTTATTAACTCCCTTCTTCTCTTGGGTGTAGGATCTATTTGCTGTTTTTTCTCTAGCTCCTTTATGTGTAAGGTTAGCTTTTGTATTTGAGTTCTTTCCAGTTTTTGAATGGATGCTTGTATTGCGATGTATTTCCCCCTTAGGACTGCTTTTGCTGCATCCCAAAGATTTTGAACGGTTGTATCTTCATTCTCATTAGTTTCCATGAATCTTTTTAATTCTTCCTTAATTTCCTGGTTGACCCTTTCATCTTTTAGCAGGATGGTCCTTAACCTCCACGTGTTTGAGGTCCTTCCAAACTTCTTGTTGTGATTTAGTTCTAATTTCAAGGCATTATGGTCTGAGAATATGCAGGGGACGATCCCAATCTTTTGGTATCGGTTCAGACCCGATTTGTGACCCAATATGTGGTCTATTCTGGAGAAAGTTCCATGTGCGCTTGAGAAGAATGTGTATTCAGTTGAGTTTGGATGTAAAGTTCTGTAGATATCTGTGAAATCCATCTGGTCCAGTGTATCATTTAAAGCCCTCGTTTCTTTGGAGATGTTGTGCTTAGAAGACCTATCGAGTATAGAAAGAGCTAGATTGAAGTCACCAAGTATAAGTGTATTATTATCTAAGTATTTCTTCACTTTGGTTAATAATTGATTGATATATTTGGCAGCTCCCACATTCGGGGCATATATATTGAGGATTGTTAAGTCCTCTTGTTGAATAGATCCTTTAAGTATGATATAGTGTCCCTCTTCATCTCTCACTACAGTCTTTGGGGTAAATTTTAGTTTATCTGATATAAGGATGGCTACCCCTGCTTTCTTTTGAGGACCATTCGAATGGTAAATGGTTCTCCAACCTTTTATTTTCAGGCTGTAGGTGTCCTTCTGTCTAAAATGAGTCTCTTGTAGACAGCAAATAGATGGGTCCTGCTTTTTTATCCAGTCTGAAACCCTGCGCCTTTTGATGGGGTCATTAAGCCCGTTCACATTCAGAGTTACTATTGAGAGATAGGAGTTTAGTGTCATCATGATATCTATTCAGTCCTTGTTTTTGTGGACTGTTCCACTGAACTTCTTCTTAAAGGGGAATTTTAAGAGTCCCCCTTAAAATTTCTTGCAGAGCTGGTTTGGAGGTCACATATTCTTTTAGTTGCTGCCTGTCTTGGAAGCTCTTTATCTCTCCTTCCATTTTGAATGAGAGCCTTGCTGGATAAAGTATTCTTGGTTGCATGTTCTTCTCATTTAGGACCCTGAATATATCCTGCCAGCCCTTTCTGGCCTGCCAGGTCTCTGTGGAGAGGTCTGCTGTTACCCTAATACTCCTCCCCATAAAAGTCAGGGATTTCTTGTCTCTTGCTGCTTTAAGGATCTTCTCTTTATCTTTGGAATTTGCAAGCTTCACTATTAAATGTCAAGGTGTTGAGCGGTTTTTATTGATTTTAGGGGGGGATCTCTCTATTTCCTGGATCTGAATGCCTGTTTCCCTTCCCAGATTAGGAAAGTTTTCAGCTAGAATTTGTTCAAATACATATTCTGGCCCTCTGTCCCTTTCGGCGCCCTCGGGAACCCCAATTAAACGTAGGTTTTTCTTCCTCAGGCTGTCGTTTATTTCCCTTAATCTATCTTCATGTTCTTTTAATTGTTTGTCTCTTTTTTCCTCAGTTTCCCTCTTTGCTATCAACTTGTCTTCTAGGTCACTCACTCGTTCTTCCACCTCGTTAACCCTCGTCGTTAGGACTTCTAGTTTGGATTGCATCTCATTCAATTGATTTTTAATTTCTGCCTGATTAGCTCTAAATTCTGCAGTCATGAAGTCTCTTGAGTCCTTTATACTTTTTTCTAGAGCCACCAGTAGCTGTATAATAGTGCTTCTGAATTGGCTTTCTGACATTGAATTGTAATCCAGATTTTGTAACTCTGTGGGAGAGAGGACTGTTTCTGATTCTTTCTTTTGAGGTGAGGTTTTCCTTCTAGTCATTTTGCTCAGTGCAGAGTGGCCAAAAGCAAGTTGTATTGGGAAAAAGAGAAAAAGAGAGGAGAGAAAGAAGGAAAGAAAAGAGAAAGAGAAAAAAAGGGAAGAAAAAAAACGAAAAAAAAAGAAGAAAAAGAGAAAGAAAAAGAAAGGAGGAAAAAAAGGGGGTGGGGGAAGGAAACAAATCAAAAAGCAAAAAAAAAAAAAAAAAAAAAAAAAAAAAAGAACCCCGGGGGAGTATCTTCTGATTCTGTGAACTTTAAGTTCCTTGGCTTCCCTTAGAACTTGTCAGTCAGTCTAGCTGGTCTTCTGGGGGAGGGGCCTGTTGTGCTGATTTTCAGGTGTTAGCAGTTGGGGGAGCTGCTGTGCCCCTGCCTGGTGCAGGGCTCAGTGGGGGTTGTTTACCCCGTGAGGCCGCAGGAGGAACAGCCCCAGTGGCGGGGCAGCTCTGGAAACCTGGATTCAGCTCCGGCAGGAACTCCGTCTGCAGGGCCTGGAGGCTCCGGGGCGGGGCCGCTGCTCTGCTCAGCTGGGGCAGGAGCGTCCTCGCTGTCCTGGGCCCTCCCGGCCTCTGCCTGTCCCGGGGGAGGCGGGATCCTGGGCTGTGTCCCGGCGCCCTGTGCTCCGGGGCCTGCGCTGGTGGATTCGCGCTCCCGCCCCGCAGCCCCCTCCGCGGAGCCACCCCCGAGCCCCCCGAGCTGCTCCCGCCCCACAGCCCCCTCCGCGGAGCTGCCGCCCGAGCCCCTCCGAGCTGCTCCCGCCCCGCAGCCCCCTCCGCGGAGCCGCCCCCGAGCCCCCCCCCCCCCCCCCCCCCCGAGCTGCTCCGGGTCCCGCCGTGCGCGCTGCAGCCCTTAGGGAGCTCGGCGCATCTCCCGGGGCGCAGGTGTCTGTTAGTGTCCCCGGGAGCCCGAGGGCATCCCCGCCCTCCTGGGTCCTGCTCCACCTCCCCGCGAGCCCCTCTCCGCCCGGGAAGGTCGGTGCAGCTCCTGCTCCTCCGGGACGGGGCTCTCCTGTCCTGGGGACACTCGCCCCGGCCTCAGCCCGGCTCCTCGCGGGCCCCTCCCCCTTGGAGGCCTTTGTTTCTTTACTTCTTTTTCCCCGTCTTCCTACCTTGATAGATGCGCGAACTCTTCTCACTGTTGCATTCCAGCTGGTCTCTCTTTAATTCTCAGGCCGAATTCATAGATTTTCAGGATAATTTGAAGGTTTTCTAGGTAATTTGGTGGTGACAGGTGATTTGGAGACCCTACTCTTCCGCCGTCTTGCTCTTCCCTCAAAAGTTTATTCTCTTAAATAAGGAAGTAAACAATCCAGAAAAATTAACTTTTAGAAGTTCGCTTGAAGGAAGAAAGTTGTGTAATTTTTTTATGCCACAGAAGTTGATTCTGTCCCCTTACCCTACAGCCACCTCCATCATCAGGGAAGCTTGTTGGTCAGCTTTGCTTAACTCTGAATTTTCATTCATTGACCAGGAGTAAGACTGAGACATAAGCCATCTAGCATTTGTTATTTTCCACCAGTTCATTACTCCTTGTTTGTATAGCGCCTGCCTGAATGAAACTCTGTTCCATAAGTTGGTTTAAATAACCTGCAACTTGTTCAGTGGTTCTATCCCAATATCCTCATTTGCTATTACTTGCAAACCTGGATTCATAAAACAACAGAAATCAAATATCCTTAAGGGCAGAGAACTCTGTGTGTGTGTGTGTGTGTGTGTATTTCATTCCCTGCTTTTTATCCCTAGCATATAGAAAAGTGCTTGACACATGGACACCTGTCTATAAATATTTGTTTAATAAATGTATTCTTTTTCCAGATTCAATTACTGTCTACACTTTAAATACGTACCTGCCAAACATGATTATCCAAGATGTACCCCATAATATTCAATTCTTGCCTTCTGTTACACTTGTCTTATTCTACCTACTAGCCCGACATCATCTGTTCCAGACATAGTAGAAGAAAATTATTTTCTAAAGGGTAGTTTATTAGTTTAAATTAGTTTAATTAGTTAAAGCTCAATATTAGCTTAAAACGAATGAAAGAAACTAAAATTCCAACACTCTGGCCCTAAAACTTATAAATACAGAAAATTAAATAAATTACACAAGAGCAAATATTGGCTAAAACTTAAGGGATGTACTCCTGGCAATAGTATGTATGTGTCTCCCTATTAATTAGCATTTTATCAGAGCACTTATATTGAGCCAGTAATTTGAAAATAAAAATAGTTCAATTTAATAATGTAAAAATGAAATAAATGTAAAGTCTTTTTATCTAGAAACAAAATTATGACTTATCTGTAGATTTTAACTATCCATCCTTTCTTTATCACCTCTGATCATGTGTTTCCTAAGAGAAGAGAAGGTGTTTTTCTGGGGAGAATAGCTAAAAACAGTCCTCTGATAATTAACTCTATATATTTAAGATAATGAATACTAAATAACTTAAAAGTTTTTATAGATAAACTCTGGTTTAGCTTAAGTAACATCTGCTTAGCTGAACTTAATAAAGCCTTCATTTTATGTATCCAGAGAATTTTTAAAATTCCTCTCGATACTTATGATTTTACCTCTAACATAATTACATCATATCTGAGAAAATACACAAAACATAACAAACTAACAAAATGCTTACCAGAGAAATTCAAACTGATTTCTTCAAACTTAAAAACTTCAAGAATGTATTCTCAGGGGTCAAGTTGTGTTCTACTTCCTTGTATTTGCTCAATGTCTCCTGATTCTGCATGTTTTGAAATTGCCTTTACTTATCTCACGTTTACTATTTCTCTCTTTACCTATATTGGTCATCTTTTAAAAAACTCCGTGTAGGGGTGCACGAGTGCCTCTGTTGGTTAAATGTTGGCCCTCAGCTTAGCTCATGATCTCGAGGTCCTGGAATTGAGCCCGGCATATTGGGCTCCTTGCTCAGACGGGAGTCTGCTTCTCCCTCTCTGTCTGCTCCTCCCACCCCCCTGCTCTCTCTATATATCAAATAAATAAAATCTTTAAAAAAATAAAAATAAAAAACTCAATGTACTAAGAAAAACAGGTATGTGTCAACAATTATTTATATTAATATTTGAGACTGGCCCATTTCCATACTAACACATTTAGTTTTCATCAGAACCATGTATGGTCTCTTAGGAAAAAATCATTGAAGATTAGAGTATGAAACTGATTTTTTCCAGATCATTCACTTTGTGAGTAAAACTGGACTTGAAACCACCTAGTCTTTGAATTTTTTTTTTTTTATTTCTCTGCATATCTTCAGTGTTCAGTCCAGAGCCCAGTAAACAAGATTAAATACATTGTTGGGCAAATGTTTAAAGGGATGTAGAGCTGAATAAATATTTCTGAAATGATAATATTCTCACTAAAACATGCTGTATATGTTTGTACTGCATATCTTTGTAAAGATTCGTTACATGTGTTAGTGGCCAATTTAGTTAGTAGTATAGTGGAACAGGATGAGTATGTCAATAGAAACTCTTAAAAACAATTTCAGCTCCAAAAACTTTGCCATTTTTACCACTATTAAACCCCTTATTATACTGACTATATCTAATGCTGACATTCTCTAGGTTGTTCTTTAGTATGCTCGGGGAAAAATGTTCTTTGTAATGAAATATATGCTTATCATAATTCTATTTTGTTTGCTATCACATAAACTAGTTGTACATATAATTGTATCATATAGTTTAAATAAATAGTGCTAAAGCCTATGGAAGAAGTAAAAAAAACAAAATAATATTACAATTTCTTGAAATCCTATAAGTTCTGTAAATGTTACTGGCTTTGTCTTTATAAAGGAAAGTTACTAAAACTATAACTAAATTAAAAGAAGGACAAAAATTTTAAAATCCGAGAGAAAAATAACAGAAATCTAGAATGATTCTTAATTCAGATTGCTTTCTCTTTGTCTTTAGAATTATGCTCAGCCTAATGAACCCAAGTGAATATTGTAAATGACGTCCTTTGGATGTACTTTGGAAATGGTGAAGCAAGCATATTAGGCATTATTAAGACCATAGCAAAGGGAAAATTGGCTCTTCATAAAAGATTATTGAATGGGTGTGCTTTGTGTGTTTTTAAATTTAAAAACAATGTTTATAACTTCGTTAATCATCTCTTGGTAGAGCCAATGTTTTCCCTTAACCAGTCAAATATTGATCTCAATGAACATTAAGTGATAATGTCTAATAGCATACATAAATTGTAATACAAGAGACTAGATTTAAGATAAAAAAAAAAGAGGGGGAGCAGCCTTGGTGGCTCAGTGGTTTAGCGCCTGCCTTCAGCCCAGGGCGTGATCCTGGAGTCCTGGGATCCAGTCCCACATCGGGCTCCCTGCGTGGAGCCTGCTTCTCCCTCTGCCCGTGTCTCTGCCTCTCTCTGTGTGTCTCTCATTAATAAATAAATTAAAATCTTTTTTTTTTAAAGAGAGTAAGGGAAATAGGAAGCTCATTTAGGAACCTGATAAAGAACTAGTGTTGTACTTGAAAATTTTAACCGAATCGAGTATATAATATAAAGGCATGAGATTACATTAGATGATCTCTTTAGGACAGTTAGGATTCTGTAACTAGAGGAAAGCAAACAACTGTTCTACTTTAGTATATAAAATAATGCGTAACAGAATGTGTCTTTTTTCTCCACTGAAAGTAATATAAAAAACTAGAAATATAAGGCTGCTTATAAGAATGAAATCAGCTATAACTAAGAAAAGCTAGAAAGCATTTGTGCATAAATTTGAAAATCAGATGCTGTGCTGTCAGATGTCCATCTGTTCTGTTTATGGCAATACAATAAATAAAGAATTAAGACCAGCTGTTAATCAATTAAGATAAAGTTCCCATGTAAGATGAAATTAGACTGTGTTTTGTTTATTCAAATTGGCAATACTACTCTACTGTCTTTACCTGCTGTTCAAAGTAATGAAATAAGGATATCCTTACCATCAGATTCTTATTTTACATGATCCTGTTACTACTTATTCCTATAGCTGCTATTCTTACCTTCCTTAGTCTTCTCTTTATCCAAGGAGCCAATCATTTACTAATTAATAATAATCCAATCCCTTGTTAATAGTTAACGAATCTTTAATTTTTTAAATCACTTAGTGATTTGCTTCCTGAATGCATTCTGCTTGTCACAAAAAATGGACTTTTTATTAAAAATTAAATAAATATAGAAACCTACTCTCAAATTTTAGCATGCCATATTTTATGTCACAAGAAGTTGCTGATCTGTTATTCCTCAGAAGTTCGTTCAAATACTAGAACAGAATGAACTACAAAAAACAGTTCTCTACATTGGATCCAGTTACATTATGGACATCTTCCTAAGTTAGGTTTACTTATAAATAATATAATATTTACTATACAATTGTCATTTTATGAACTTTATTAAGATATAAATTATATAGGGCATCCAATCACAATTAAATATGTGGGGAGTTTTAAAACTTGTACACTACTATAAAACCACCGCCAGACTCAAGATACAAACCATTTCCATTACCCTTAAAAGATCCCTTGTGCCTCATCACTGTCTACTCTTTCCTCCATCCTCAGTCATAAGGAACTACTAATTGTCTTTTGTTCACTGTAAATTCGATAGAATATTGGCCACTATGCAGCATAGTGACTTTATTTAAGTTTTTATTTAGATTCTAATCAGTTAACATAGAGTATCATATTGGTCTCAGGAGAAGAATTTAGTGTTTTATCAGGCACATATAACACCAGTAGGCAGGCATAGGGATTTTGACATTCATCTCTGCTGTTGCTTGTTTCAGAGACTGGCTACTTTTGATTGCTATTATTCCATTGTATGGATATACCATAGTCATTTTATCCATTCATCAGTTGATGCACACAGGATTTTTTCAGATTTGGCTATTATGGATAAATGTCCTATCGACATTCATTTACAAGTCTTTGTATGGACATATCTTATTGTTTCTTGTGTAAGTAACTACAGGTAAAATTGCTGGCTTGTTTGGTAGGTATTTTCTTGGCATTTTAAGAAATTACTAAACCATTTTCTAAACTGGTGTAGTATTATATTTTTGTCAAGAATATATGAGTTCCAGTTGCTGCTCCACATCTTCATCAAATCTTTGTACTGCCAGTCTTTTTAAATTCTCACCAGAGAAAAAATTATAAATTAACAAAAGCTTCAATAAAGTTCTGACAGACAATGACATTTGACACCATTACTTAGGAAGTTTAAATTATAACTACATAAAGAAACCACTACCAAAATATTCACCAATGAATCTATTTACCATCTTTTTGAAAACTGACCAAATATAAGCGAGTCTGTTCTGACACTATTTTGTTCCATTGATCTATAGGTCTATCCTTTTCCTAATTCCATAGCCGTGATCAGAGTCAGCAAATTATGACCTCCAGGTAAATTGGGCATGCTGCCAATTTTTGGACATAAAGTTCTACTGGGACATAACAAGCTCATTTGTTTATGTATTGCCCGTGTAGCTTCCAGAATATAATGAAAGAGTTCAGTAATTGTGAAGAGATAATACACATGGCTTGTAAATGCTAAGGTATTTCCTATATATTCTTTCAGGAAAACCTATGAATCCAAAGTCTTGATTATTCTAACTTTGTATCTTGAAGTCAGGTAGTGTTTTCCCTCCAACTTTGTTATTCTATTTTAAATTTACTTTGTAAGTTGTTTATACTTCCATATCAACCTTGAAACTGATATATAAAATACACACACACACACACACACACATACACACTCCACATCTTCTTTATCCAGTCATCTATTGGTGGACACTTGGACTGCTTGTAATTTAGTTATTGTAAATAATACTGTAATAAACATAGGGATGCATATATCTTTTCAAATTAGTGCTTTTGTATTACTTAACCACACACACACAAAAAAAGAAATCTTGCCATTTGTAACAACATGGATGGATCTAGAGGGTATAATGTTAAGTGAAACAAGTCAGTTAGAGAAAGAAAAACTCCATATAATTTCACTCATATGTGGAATTTGATAACCAAGGCAAATGAACAAAAACAAAAAAAAAAAAAAAGAGAGACAAACCACAAACCACAAATAGACTCTTAACGATAGAGAACAGGACTGATGGTTACCAGAGGGTAGGTGGGTAGGGAGGGGAAGGAGTGACATAGATGAAAGGGATTCAGAGTACACTTATGATGAGCACTGAGTAATGAATGGAATTGTTGAATCACTAATGGTGCATCTGAAACTAGCACAACACTGTACTATACTGGAATTAAATATTTTTGAAATATTGATCTGTTACCTTTTTTAAAAGTGTGCTTTTATTTTTATTGGTATAGTTTCATATGTACATCTGTTTCATATTTATATTTGTTTATATTTATATTTAAATAGATATTTCCCATTTATTATTTTCATTATTCATTCCTAAAGATTAGAATCTACCTCTAGAATAATTAATTCACCCTTAGGTGTATTTAACATTTCTCTTTTGTAGTATGGAGCAACAGTTTCTCTTAGACTTATTCTGTTAAAATTTATTTCATCTTTGTTTTTTTTCTGTTAGCATTACAAATGCTTTTTCACTCTTTTGGCCTAATCTTTTCTGCATAGAGGTCAGAGATCATTAGAATCATTGTTCCTACACACACAAACTCACACACAAGGAACCGTTGTTCCTCCACATTTAATGTGTAATGCTAATTGATTCCAAGAAATTTTCTTAATGTTGGTTTTTAGTAGTTTAACTCTGATGAACTTGTGATGTGTATGTGTGTCTGTGTCTGCGGGTGTCATTCATCTTTTGCTAAGTTTTTTAGATTTTAGATTTTGCTAAGTTTCTTGAATCTATAAATCTATATTTTTATGAATTTAGAGATATTCATAATTATTCATACAAACATTTTATCTGCTCTATTCTCTCATATATTTTTTTTCTTTTGGAACTTCAATTACCCATATATAAGTATATGAATGAACAAAACAATCAAAGCCTAAGGGAAAAATACCTCACATGTGCCAGGGGCTCTGACCATCTTATTCATTAATTGTTCTCTCTCTTTTTCAGATTTGATATTATCACTATTAATCTATCTTCAAATTTACTGAAACTTTCCTCTGACATCTCCTTTCTGCTATTAAGCTTTGCATCTAAATATTTTGAGACTACATTTTTTTCCATTGTAAATTTTCCATTTAAAAGAACATTTTCTATTTCTTTGATGAAATGTTCTAAATTTAGTTTACTTACCTCAGGAACAAATATTGAGCCATTTTAAAGTTTTTTTCTAGTAATATCAACATCTGAGTCATTTTCGGTATATGCTGCTTTTCAAGTTTCTTTGAGAAAATGATTCCATGTACCTGGCTTTTTTTTTATTTTTTTTTATGAATATATTTTTACCTGGCTTTTTATAGGTCAAGTAATTTGGGATTGTTTTCTGAACATCATGAACATTGTATTGTGGGTATCTGTAATTATTTTATTTTGTTCTGAAGAGACTTAATGTTTCTGTCTAGCAAAATATAAGTTGAACCAAAAATCTGCTGCACCTTTGGTATAGAGGAGCTCAGATCTCAAATCAGACTACATTCATTTTTCTTCACAAACATATATAATCGTAGCAAACTCATACACAAAATTTACAGTTTTTTCCTTCCCACGGTTTCCTGGTCACTCTTTGCCAACCCTGACTCCCAAACTCCTTTGTGTTGGGGGGGTGGTGCTTCCATGGAAAAATACAGCTGTACTTTCTATTGGTATTTTAGCTACCCAAGCCCTAGAACAGGAAATATAGTCATGTAGCCAATTCCTTTAAGACTGAACTCCTTTAGATATTCTCCCTGTATTTATTTACTCAGTAGAATCCTCAGGTGGTTTTATTTTATAGTTAGCGCAGAGTTTATAATTGTTCTTTTATTGTCCAAAATGATTGTGACATTTTTAAATATCAGAATAAATACATGATCATTTTTGACAGCAATAGTTAAAGTTTAAAAAAATAGTGATTTTTTTAAATGCCAAAAAGGAGTATTTACTTCTAAATTAGTAGCTTTGTTTAATATTAGTAACCTGAGAAATGTTCACAATGAGAAAATATTAGATATACAATGTCCATCTTGGTATATTTCTATTAAAATCATATGCAAACTAATGTAAGTCGGAATTTTGAATGTTTAATATTCATTCAAAATTTCCAGGTTTTTAAGTCTAAATTATATTTTTCTTGTGTTATCAAAAGTAATTATTAATAGTCTTTATGATTTAACACAGTTGACCCTTGAATAACACAGGTTTGAATTATGTGAGTCTGCTTTTATGTAGCTTTTTGTCTATATTGTACAGTATTGTAAAATGTATTTTAGTTTCCTTATCATTTTCTGAATGAGATTTTCTTTTGTCTAGCTTCTTTTACTGTAAGGATATAGTACATAACATGTATAACATACAGAATATGTGCTAACTGACTACTTAGGTTATCAGTGAGGCTGCCAGGCAACAGTAAGTTATTAGTAGTTAAGTACTTAGGGAGTTGAAAGTTATACAGGGATTTCAACTGCACAGCAGGTTGGTGCCCTTAATCCCCACATTGTTCAAGGGTCAACTGTACATAATTCACATTACATTATATAAATAAATTTTACAGAAAGTATTCGGTTATAAATTAAATGTGCATCTACCTTTATTTGCAGATTTCCAACTTGGTATTAAAATATTGGTATTTAATACTTTGAAAATGTATTAAAATATATTATCCCTTCAAGACTTTATTCTGAAAGAACATAATGATAGGAAACTGCCTCATTTATTGTATGTTACATTCTTTTTAAAGAAAGACCTTTAAGATTTGTTCCTGATACTGCTTCTAAATAGTACACTCATTTCCGTAGTCTTTCATATTTTATTGTAGCTCTCAAATTATAACCTTTGCCAAATACCAAGCTCAGTTCAGCATCTCTCAGTGGTTATTACTAAACTCTCTTCCTAATTCTTTAAACTGTCACCTAATACTATCTTGCTTCCTTGCACCTGTTGGTAATTCCCAAACATTCAAACGTCAGGCAATTGGGTTTGCTGGCCATGAGGGCTTTCATCTTACTGTTGGTAGTGTTTTACCCATTACTAGGTATGCCTCTTTTTATGAGCAGGATAATGATATTCATGGGAACCTGCCTGCTAGAGAACGAGGCTGAACACTGCAGCAAATCTGCATCACAATGCACTGCCCTCTTTTTACTACTGTGAGATAGGAATAGAACTTTAAGGACATTTCTTATGACCTTCACTGTGTAGTTCATGTAGAAAATTGGTTTGGGATCTGATTATTTAGTTGGATATCTCACAAGAATATTAATCAAGTAATAACATGAACAATTTGTAACTTGCTTTTTTATTCCTTCTGAACTCCTTAGGTTTTTTTTTTTTTCCTTCTTTTTTAAACAAAATATTTCCATTTGGAAGATTATATGGAAGAAACAGATCAGGTGCAGAATGATAGCTTTTACAGGACTTATGGTTCTATGCTGACATAAAAAGGATTAAGCAGTGATTTCAGAAAGAGAAAACCACTTGATTATATTCTGCTCTGGTACAATCACAGGTGAGTAACCTAATGAGGATAATTCTATAGGTTGTCTGGGGATCCGCACACCCAATTTCAGAACCAGTCATTAATGTTTTGGATATCATGGTATGTGAGTGGCTGTGAACAGGTATCAAATCAATAAAAGTTCAAGATTATTGTTTAGGCAAAATATTTCTCAGCCAACATGTATTTGTTGATTCCAGGCAGTCAACTGGCCAGAAATTCAATGATGGAAAAAACAGGTATGACTATAGGTCATATAAAACTTAGAGCCACCTGTAGTAAACAGAGAGTATTTACATAATGACAAAGTGTAAATTATAACCTATGGTAAGTGCTATGAAAGAGAAGCCCAGGGAACTATCTGGCCACATAACCGGGGGATAAGGTTTAGTCCTAGGCTTAATGAAGGCTCTTTTGAGAAAGCAACGGAGCTGTAAACTAAAGGCCAAGTAGGAATTAACCAAGAGAAAAGGGCAAAAGTAGCCATGTAGGTGGAGAATACAGCAGGTTTACAAGGACTTGAAGCGCCATTGATCACAGCATTTTTGAAAAATTGCTAAGAGGTAGTTAGAGTTAAAAAGATCACATGGGAAATAAATTCATATTGGCTAAATGGCACAGAATTTTGAAACCACATTAAAGTTTGAATTTTTATTCTCTGAGCTATGAGAAAGCTTTGGAGTAAGAAGAAGAGCTCTGACGCACAGATTTGCATTTCTGATGCAATCTATGTTGTATGAGTGCAGTTACCATATCGGATGAGACAAGTAGAAATGAGAAAACTAATTTGGAGACTATTATCTTTAGGAAGAGAGATCTGCTTTGATGAAACACTGAGCTAGTGTGGTGGTCCCACAAGTGGTAAGGAGTTGACTACTTGAGAGATATTTGGTAAATTAAATAGAGTGGACTCGGTAACAGACTACTTGTTCTATAAGAGACCATCATCAAATTATAAGGCTTCTCACTGAGATGAGAAACACTTTCTCAATGTCTCCTATTCATGGGAAAGTTTTTTCTATGGGGAATGTGAGGTACCATTGAGATTTTCTACAGATAAGTTGGAAAAGTCCCTTGGCTATATAGGTATGGGACTCAAAAGAGAAACCTGGAACGGAGAGATAAATTTTTCATTCACATTTGGGTGGTAAATGAAGTAATGAACATGAATGTCATCTGCTTCAATATCCTGTCTCAAATTAAAATATAAGGCAGACTTGAAAAGGAATTTAAAGAAAGAAACCAGCAAAGAAAAATGAGGCCCATAATATAAAATAAATACCTGGTTTTTTTTTTCATGTAATTATATGTAGGACCCTGAGGAGCCGATACTAGTAATAAAACTCAATAATCTTCCTCTCAAAACACAGTAGTCTAGTGTAAATGTAAATTTTTCATCAGGTAATTTCTACTATTTAAAAAAAAATTATTTTCTCCCAAAATGTTGACTACATTTCAAAACTTCTGAGTTTACACAAACTTAATTCTGAAATCTTTTTCAAAGGATAAGTATATACAACAGCAAAAACGCTGAATCTTCTTAGAGCTATGGAAGTTCAATAAATTGCTTACGAATAACCTCTTAGGAGATTTAGGTACAAATTGGGCTGTTTAACCAAATTTTGCATGCAACCACAAATTTCCAAAGGAAATATTGCTATGATATTGTCCAAAGAAGCCCAAGAAACAGCTCAGAGTGTAAGAAGCAGTGTCTTTCTGTGAGGGCTAGTGTTCACAAGCAGAGAAGTGGAGACCTATTTAAACATGTTGCATGACCACTGACTTTGGTATTTTACCCATCATCACCATACTTACAGGAATTTACAGATCTGTTTATGTGCTGTCAGAAGTACCTATGTTTCTAGGCCACTCTTTGAATGCAACTGTATTCAAACAAACTAGATATGTCACAAAATGTAAGACAAAAATAGCAATATCTAATTATAGATATGGGCCTCTGACAGACCACAGACCTGATTAAACCGATTATCACTTTACTAGAACATCAGAAAATCAATTTGAGCCTAAAATTGTTCGAACTTTGATGGAAAGAAAGTGCACAGAAATATACGATTCAATCTTAACAGCTTTACATATCTCTTATTCGAATGCAGTTTCCTGCTTTGTCGCAAGATACATACACTTCCCTGGAATTTGGATTTAATGTATTAATTAATAATGAGAAGCAAAAAAATATTGAGATCCTACCTTCATTGTTATTACCAACGTCAACAGTAATGGGATGTCATTAACTGACCAATTTTAAGTTATAAGAACAAACTGGAAATTAAACTGCAGAATATAAACCACACAAAGAAGCTACGCTTTATAAAAGTAAAAACAACTGCCAGGTTTTTAGTTTTTTTTTTTTTTTTTATTTGGGGGGGGGGAGGGTATATGCATAACACTGTACGAAGAGCAAACAAAAAGTGAATTCCTGAAAATACAGTAGACAAGATTTTAATCGGGTTAGCTTCTTCCTCACCGAGGAGTAAAATATGCAGCTCAGAGAGTCTTTTTTATCTCACATCACAAAATAAAACCACCTAGAAAGTAAGAGACCAAATCTCCCTGCAGGCATGCAGAAATAAATAAATAAATAAATAAATAAATAAATAAATAAATAAACAAAAAAATAAATGGATAGACAGATAAAATGCAATGTTACTAGCACCTCCAGAGTAATTTTAGGAATATTTGAATTGAGGAGCTGAATCTCTGTTATGACTTGACACATTCAAGGATGTTAAACTGAAGTACGAGTACTTACAGATTAAATGCTTATGCTGATAATTGGTAAAAATAGTTTCCCCATTTTGTTCAAATTTTCCATCATCCTTTTACTTCATATTCTTTTTCTGCTTGGAAATTGGTAATGTCCATTATAAAATGAGAATAAATTTTATTATAAATGAATTAATTGATGATTGGGCATTCAATTCTCCTGGTATTACTGTACTTATCAAAATGCCCTCAGTATTCCCACTGCATGTAAATTAAAAAGCATCAAATCTAATCCATATTATTAAAATTCAATATAAACTGGCATGTTATCTACGTCAAAGTTTTTAAACAGATCTGTGATATGCCACATAAAATCACGTAAGAAGTACAATTTGATTATTTCTCTAAATTGTATTTAATTAACTGCAGAAGAACACAAGAACTTGTAGGCTACAAATATATAGATTTTTAAACTATGTTTAAATATTAAGATATATTTGCTATAAATATCCTACTTTACTACAAGAAAGGAACAACTTTCATGCCAATCAAATATTTCACATTTCTCAAATTATTAAATGTTTGTTAGGAAAAGGCATGATCGGGATGCCTGGGTGGCTCAGCAGTTGAGTGTCTGTCTTTGGCTCAGGGCGTGACCCGGGGTCTGGGATCCAGTCCCAAGTCAGGCTCCCTGCGTGGAGCCTGCTTCTCCCTCTGCCTGTGTCTCTGCCTCTCTCTCTCTCTCTCTGTCTCTCATGAATAAATAAATAAAATCTTAAAAAAAAAAGACATGATTATCCTCTATGCTAATTTACAGAAAACCAGATACAAAGTCATTTCCTTTATTAATCTAAAACTGCTTTATAATTTTGGTATTTTTCCAAATACACATAGACCTGTAATGTCAATAATGTGCTCCTGACAACCAGACACACAGCACAGAACACCAACCATGGCTATTTGCCCATTATAATCAAGAGGAGAAGATTATAATATATGCCAAGCCCAAACCTTCAAACAATTTGCTAAAACTTGAGTGGAACATAGTAAGTACCTATATATAACATCTATCATGCTAGGATGTAAAACATTCTGTAAATTATAAGCATTTTCTGTTCATTAACCATTTGGTATGATTGGTTACAATTGCTTTTTATGCCGTAACACTAATGGTTTTCTTCTGACAATGTCAGACAAAAACCAAGCGAATTATACAAGCTAGATAATTACAAGAAATACTAAGTGCTATAAGAAATCAGAATTAGCCAATGAATGAAGAAAAGATTAAGACACAGCTGAAGGGCTATGAAAAAAGTTACCACTTATAAGGAGTAGATTTTAGGCATTTAATCAGAATCACCCTCTAGGATTTATGGTACGACTTTACACATACTATCTTATTTATGACACAAAATACTTGGGGAAAGAGCATTACTTTACAGATAAGGAAACTGAGGTACAGACAGATTATGAAAACTCTCCATGTAGAGATCCCTCTTAAAATGACAGATTTGTTGTAAATAAGATGTTAAAATAGCTGACATAATCATAGAACATGTTTAAAGATTCTAGAGGAAGGAAAAAAAATTAAAATTAATCATAATAATAATGTCCACAGTGGAAACTTTGACATTAGTAGTTCAAGTAAAATGGAAGCAAAAATTACTAATACTGAAAAAAAAAATCAATGGACACTTTCCTAGTATTTTTGATGGGCTGTCCCAAGTATTCTCAATTTTGTGATTATGGAGGAGTTGGTTTTAAGAGGGAGCTGGTGAACCAAATACCTAAATATCAATTAATCTTGGAAAATTTGAAAAAGAAAAACACAGAGAATGTGGAAGAGTAAAACCTATAGAAAAATTACTATGAGCAGAGGTTCTGAAAACAGATTTCTTAGATTCAAATCTTGACTTCACCACTAACTCTCTTGACATTATTTACTCACTCTAAACCTCAGATTCTTCATGAAATGAAAACAGTAATAATAATTTTTATCTATATTAAGTGAATCAGTATGTGCAAAGTACTTAGACTTTTACCCAGATTACTATTATGTACACTATTATTACTATTAGTATTACTATTAATACTAACACTACTAATACTATCACTATGTTGACACGGCCATATGGGTTCCAAGGAGGGAGCTTTGACAGGAGGTAAGATTAGTAGCTGAGAAGTTGGTTAGAAGAACAGATGGATATACTTAAAAAAAAAAAAGATTTTAACTATTTATTTAGAGAACTAAGAGAGGGGTATAGAGAGAGAGAGAGAGAGAATCTCAAGCAGACCCTGTGCCAAGCAGAGTCCAACACAGGGCTGGATCTCATGACCTTGAGATCATGACCTGAGCTAAAATCAAGAATAGGGACACTTAACTGAAGGAGCCACCCAGGCGCTTCAAGAACAGAGAAATGAAAATTCTCCTCCTGGCTCCATGTTGGGATACAAAAGAATGAATAAAAATTCCTACTGGAGTTAGCTTAAAAGGGAAGTGGATTCCTTAAGAAAGACTCGGGTATCAACTATGGGTCATACATTTTTAAAAACTATTGAAAACATTTAGCAAATATTTTCTTGAATAGTAGGAGAATTTATAAATAAGTAAAATTCCCAGGAACCAAAAATAAAGAGTGTGCTAAAAGTTATAGAGCTAAGTCCCTGTTGATACTTTAGCTGACTCTCGGGGATTTTGCAGACAGTTTAATGGCCATGTAGGTATGGAAGACAATGCTTTGGGGCCACCTGAGGCAAAGTGTGATCCCCAGCAGCTACAGGATAAATTAAAGGGGGATTAGAAAATAAACCTGAAAAAAAAAAGAAAAAAAGAAAAGAAAGAAAGAAATCTGCTTATAGGAAAAGGGAAGTGAAATTAAAGCAGGTCTATCTTGACCTGACATCTTGATGAGGGGGGAGATTAAAAGTTCTCAAAGAACTCAAAATCACAAGCAACTCAGAGTTCCAAATTACCATCTACGTGTAACTCAAATAAGAATCTAAGATATTAGCAACAAATTGTACTATCATACGAGTTAATTCCTGAATCACCTGCTAGTAGGAAGCAAACATGCTGAGTGTGGAGCTCAACCCAGGTCTTGATCTCAAGACCCTGAGATCATGACCCAAGCTCAAACCAAGATGTAGATGCTTAACTGATTGAGCCATCCAGGTGCCCTCAGGATATACTCTTCAAACTGGATCTCTCATAGGATTTCCACAGATGAAAGCAACAAAATACAGTCACGATTCTAAGTCACAAAGTGCACAGTAAGACAAACCCCAGTGAAAAAGAATCACGGGAAACAACAAATAGCTGAATTAGAATTTTGTCAAACTCTAGAAAATAAAAATATTGGCTATACATGAAAAATGCAAATTATACATTTGAAAATACTAGAGGAAACTGAAAACATGAAAAAAGAATATACCATTATATGATAGATTTTATAGGAAAATACAATTTCTCGGTATGAAACATAATCAAATTCAAAAAAAAAATAAGGGATTCAGCATGTTTAGATGAAAACTGATGCAATACTTAATACATTAGGAAATAGATCTATGCATCTCTTTACAACAGATTGCAGAAAATAGGAGTAGGAAAAAATATGACAACTTAAAAGTAATATGAAAGGGAAGAAATTTTTAAAAATTCAGAAGAAGGACAAACAAAACAAACCAAAACAAAAATAATGAGTAGGGGAGGAAATATTCAAGAGAAAAACAACATATATCACCAGATTCGGGAAGCTTCACAAGTTCCAAGCATAATAAAGAAGCAAATCACTGCTAAACACATTGAAATGAAACTGGTAAACACCCATAAGAAAAAAAAAATTAAAATTAAAGGAGGGAAAGCACATCGATAATTGCAATTATAGAGAGAAAACTTTTAAAAACTATATCTACAGTTGAGTAACACTCTTGGACAAATAAAACTTAAAAAATTTGTCACCAATATTTTTACCGAAGTAAGTTCTAAAGAATGCTCTCCTGGGACAGAAAAAATGAACATAGATAAAATAAAATAATAAGAATGACTAAGTCAGAAAAAAACCTGAAATGTGGAATTAGATACTGGAAATAAAATAGCATTAAATAGTAACACACAGTGATCTCACTTAACTGATTCTAAGACTCATACGTTACTCAGATGGAGGAAAAAAGTCAGTGATTAACTTTCAACTATATGTTTTTTAAGAAATTGTATATATACATATTAATAGTAGCAACTAAGGGAGAGAAGGAGAGAAAAAGAAGTAGAAGAAAAGAATGAAAGGAGGTAGGAAGGGAAAGAGAAAGAGAGAAAGAAAAAGAAATAAAAGGCATATCTTCCAATAAATAAATAAACCAGGTAAACGAAATAGCAGGAATCACACTATATAAAATGGTGTAAAGTCATGTTTTAAAAATGATCACAAGTAGATAAATAGAAAGGATTAGCAATAAGTGTTTTACTAGGTACTCACCCAAGACAAAGAAGATATAGTAGGACAAAAAAGTAAAACAACCAAAGAAGAGAACAAATAGCTACATTAGGCAAAAACAGACATGAGGGTAAAGTGAACATTATTAGAGATAGAAAGTTTACATGATAATTGTATTATTAACTATTATTGGTATTCCAAAATAGATAAAGTGAACAATAGAATGGATACCAAAAAAAAAAAAAAAAACAGAAACAAAATACAAAAAAAATCCCTTTCATGATGGAAGATATTAATACACTTTTCCCTGTAAGTGATCCAATAAATAAACCAAATGCATATAATTAAAAGTCTTTAAAAATTAAGCAAACACGTTCTCCCAAAAGTCAAATATATAAAACTGCACTCTCAAATTTGAGAATGCACAGTTACATGTAACATTAACAAATAACGACCATGTAATAAGACACAAAACATATTAAGTACTTGATGATTTTCAGACTAAAATTGTTTAGAATTAAACAGTTAAAATAGAATTTGCCAAAAGATGACAAATAGTCAATACAAAAGCAAGCAGTTTCCATACTGGAAAATGTAGGATTGGGGAGGAATAATAACAAGGAGGCAATAAAAAATCAGAAATCCAGTAAGGGAGGTACCCAGTGTCTGCTTTTAGGACGTAAACAAGATTATGGAGTGAGAGACCGAGCTGGAACAGGCCTCGTGTTAAACATCCCAGTTCAGCACAAGGTATTTGGTATCAGAAGTGACTTCTGGATCTGGACAATTTCTAGGATTATCTATTGGAAAGTGGTTTACTTGTGTAAGGTAGTTAGTGATGGGTGACATTGTCAGGAGTGTGGGAACTCATCTGAAATGTGCATTTCATGGTGTGAATCCTCAATGTGTGAATGAGTGAGCTCAGGGGGAAAACAGGAAGCTATATTTTGGGGTGCATAGATTGTGAGTATCATGGTCTCAGCAGTGTCTGTCTTACAGCTGAAATGAAGAGTCATTAAGTCCATTTTTCTATTCACTATCAAAGGATGAGAAGTTCTGGGTTTTCAGAAGAGTTAGGATTTCTTTTTGTCCTGAGTGTATGACTGTACACTAAAAATATAAGCTTCATATATCCCCAAAGTGCATAAATAAAGTCACAATTTCATGCTTCCTTTGGCCATCATTTATTTGTTTTTAGTCTTATGTCTCTCCTTGTTATGTTTTAAGACTATACTTGTACCATATCTGATTTTGATGTACCATGCAACAGGAAAGCATGGGATATACTATTAAAGCTCCCTACTACTCTGAGAAGCACAAACTAACACTGAAAGGATTTTTTTGGAGCAAACCAGATTCATCACAAGACTTTACATTTGTTAGAAATGAGGCAGATATGTAATAAACGGTATTTCAAATAAAACAGACCTCTTTTATTGCAGAGAATAGCATATATTATAATGCAACTCCCTACATTATTCTGGCATATAGCATTCCCTAAAAAACAATAAAACAAAAATATCAGTCCTGGGCACATATAACACATATAATTTTAAAATTATGGTGGAATATCTAAACCTAAATATGTAGCACAGCAGCTGTACATGTTCAAATACAATATCCACAAATACCTAAGGCTCAAACTTACAGTCTAGTCCTTGAAAAGCCCGCAATTTTATATTTTAGAATGAGAACTGGCTTAGATACACTGTCTCCAATAGATAGCAATGATAGATTTGAAATGAGATATTTTAACCTCCCTATATTAAATTATAAAATAGTGTATTTTGTAAGTTGAAGTTATTTCTATTAATTAGCTTGAGAATTTAAAGATTTATTGTCATTGCCCAGTGGATAATTATTTCCATGAATTTGGGATTCTTAGAAGATAGTGGGGCTTTTACTGAACAACTTCAAATCTGTGTTTTACAAGTTGATTTTCAAGTATAAAATACCATAAAGACTTTAAAACTTGATAAAGCTGTTGATCATTTATATTAACATTTTTGCAAATAACTGCTTCCTTAAAAAGAATAGTTTTAAAGATTGGTATGTGATTTGTGTTTGGGGGGTAAGTGTCCAAAGTAAGGAAATATCTTGCCATTAATAAAAAATATTTTAAATTTAAAATTAATAAAACATCCAAAAATGTTTAAAGTTGAATAAATAGCAAAAGGTGACTTTTTTGCTTTTAAAAAAGTATTCATTTTTTGAAGAAGCAGCACAGCCTTTGTAGGATAAGAAATCAGGACCTCCCATACTCCGACAATTTTTTAAAAAAGATTTATCCATCCATTTGAGAGAGAGAGAGAGAGCACACACAGGAGCAGAGGGAAGGGATGAGGGAAAGGGACAGAATCTCAAACCGACTCCCTGTGGAGCCTGAGATCAGGACCTGACCTAAATCAAGAGTCAGCTGCTTAACAGACTGGGCCACTCAGCGACCCTACTCTGACAATTTATATAGCAATGTCCTCATCTGCAAAATGTGGAGAATATTAATGCCTACTTCATGGAGTTCTTATGTGGATTAAGAGTTAATGCTTGAGGTGCATGGGTGGCTCAATCTGTTGTTGCCAGCTGTCGATTTCTGCACAAGTCATGATCCAGGTCCGGATATCGAGGCCGCCCCTGGCCCCACACTGGACGTGGAGTCTGCTTAAGATTCTCTCTCTTCTTCTCCTTCTGCCCCTCCCCAACCCCTTTTGCATGTACACACACATGCATGCTCTCTCTCTTTCTGGTTAAACAACAACAACAAAGACTTAATGCTGAAAAAGCTCTAAATTGTCTCTAGCAAATAGTAAATATTTAAATTAATGCCAGATGTAATAATGCGCAGGGTGTTCTGTTTGTCATGTTTTTAAAATAGTCTCTTTCTATATAAAAAAAAAAACTATAAAAGCTCTCTTGTGATGCTTGAACATTCTGTATTATGTTTGTGGTGGCGATCCCATGAATCTTGAGGAATAAAATTGCATAGAACTACACAAACACACAGACACAGAGACACACAGACACACACACACACACACACACACACACACACACACAAACACCCCGCAACCGTGTGCAGGTATAAACCAGTGAAACCTGATTAAGGTCCATAGGTTGAACTGATGGTGTAAAATATTACCATGGGGGGTAGGGAACAGCTGAAGGGTCGATGTGAACTACTCCATACTACTGCAGCAATCTGCTATGATTTGATAATTTGCAAAATAAAAAGTTAGAAACATTCAAGCTCTAGAAAAGTTTCCTGAAAGTGCCATTTTATGACCAATCCCACAAACTCATCCCCAGTTGTCCACACCATCAGAGCTGGCACCTTTAAGGAGTAAGCAGGGAAGACTACAGAAATTGAAGAGCTGAGTGAAAAATGAAAATGCAGGGTCTCTTGTTCAAAACTGCTAATTATCTCAAGATGGCAACAGCAAAGCACTGGACCAGGTGTGGAGCCCTTCCAAAGGCGGAGCCCTGTGCAACAGCCTATATATTATATATAGGTCACAGGACCAAGAAGCTGCCTCTGGGAACTAGAGACACTGATTTTCAAGTCAATTTTGTTAAATCAGTAAATCAAAAAGTAAGTTTATTCCTGGATGTAATGAAAATACATGGATTTGCCTGAAACTTCTTGAGCTTCTAACTAAAACTACACAGCAAGGGGCACCTGGGTGGCTCTGTCGGTTGAGCACCTGACTCCTGGTTTCAGCCCAGGTCATGATGTCAGGGTGCTGGGACTGAGCTCTGAGTCAGGCTCCTCACTTAGTCGGGAGTCTGCTTGAGATTCTCTCTCTCCTTTGCCCTCTTTCCCCTCTCCCCCCTCACTCTTTCTCTTTCTAAAATAAATGCATCTTTAAAATAAGACTGAAAGCAAATATTTATCCAGGAGATAAAGACATAAAGTGCAGATCACCTCCACTGTGCTCTAAAACTTACAGGATGTTTTTATAAATATTAACCAAAGCAGCTCAGCCAGAAGCACTAACTACTGCAGTTGGGTCCACTGGACCCCTAAGAACTTCTATCTATCATCTATCTATCATCTATCTATCTATCTATCTATCTATCTATCTATCTATCTATCTAAAGATTTTATTTATCTGAGAGAGAGGGAGATGGGGAGAGAAAGCATGAGTGGGGGGCGGTGCAAAGGAAAAGAGAAGTAGGCTCCCCATGGAGCAGGAAGCCTCATGTGGGGCTCAGTCCCAGGACCCAGGGATCAGGACCCGAGCTGAAGGCAGATGCGAAATTGACTGAGCCACTCAGGTGTCCCCCCACCTTTTAAAGATCATATTTATTTATTTGAGAGAGAGAGAGAGAAAGGTAGAGATGCCAAAAACTATATCGAAAGACAAAGGGTATGGTAGTTGTAGTCCTTTCAAAAAATTTGAAAACCCTATACAGGAACAGATTTAGATAACAAATATTTGATAATATCTTTAAAAAGTAATAATACACCAATAAAGCCTCCTGTGCTGGTAGTTTTCTTTGGGCATTCTCCTCACCTTGTTTATTTTTCCATCTTGAAACTGACCTCAGATGGCTCTGATTTTACGCTCATTCCTGTTGTAATCCAGACGTGCTCTTCAACAGCTTGTTCAGTTATCCGACCTACCAGACCTACCACTCAACACCGGGTGCTTAAAATGAAAATATTTAAAATACTTTACTAGATAGGTAAACCTACTTTGGATTATCCCCAATTCTGAGACATGCATGCAAACCCAAGAATATAAGTGAACTTATTTTCAAGTATCATTACTAGCAAAAGTAGTAACTCCCACTCAATTTTTTTTTTCCTAGCAGCAGTGAATTTCAAATCCACCCCAGAAGTACCCCTTTTAAAGATATAAACTTCACACCACTATACAGGACTAAATGAAATGTCAGAAGACACACAAATGAATATACAATCACTGAACTAATTTACAAGGTTCAATTCACTGTGAAATTTACTATAAGGGCTAAATCACTTTGAACACCATCTAAGAGACATTTAGTTCCAGAAGCATCAAGAGCTTGAGTTTATGCAATCCAAAGACAACTTATTAACAGGCTGAAGTACATAAAATTTCACTTCTGTAAGTGTTCATTTACTAAATACATAAGGCATATGTAGGAGATATCAGTCAAAATTTTAAAATTATTCATCTCTGTCTAATTTCCTTAAAATGGGCCAAAATCATAAATAATGTTTATTAAATTAGATAAATGACTTGCTTATTTCATAATGTTTAACATTTCCTTTCAAAATGACCTCCCATAACCCCTCGTCTAATCACATTAAACGTTTATAGAAAAATTTTGTCAATGACCATACACTGTAGAAAAATGGCAGAAAATCTATTTATATTTTTGTAAATGTGTGTGTTTGCGGGCATGTGCATGAACTAATTGGGTTTTTCAGAAAGCAGGCATTTATAGCAACATCGTTTAGGAGGAAACAAGTGGCCCTGGATCTGGTTCATTTTAAATGTACAGGCAATAAATTAAGTAAAAAATACCTAGACATGCTGCAAGTATATACTGTATACATTTTTGCTTGTTAATGAATATATAAATTTATTTTCATCACTTTTGCCTGATATAGCTTTCCTTTTAAATATACCATGATTAATTTAACCAGTATCCTACTGAAAAATACTTTAAGTTCCAATTTTTCACTGATATAAGCTTCCCCAATACATCTTTATAACCACGCCTTTACACATTTGCCCATTATTAGCTGAAGATAAACTGCTGGAAGTGGATTACTGGAACAAAGGCCATGAACTTTGAAGACATTTGATGATAAATGAGAGAAAAGAAAGTTTATGGTTTGGTGCTGCAATCTTCAACAGTGTTCTGCAGCATTTATAATAGAATTTTGCAGGTAAAAATCATATCTCACATTTTTATTTGATTTGCTTTTGTCTGTTAGAAGTGTGGTCAAACACATGACATGTGTTTACTTGCCTTTAAATGCTCTCTTTTCTAATTAATCTATTTCATATCATTTCTCCTTGATCACACATAAACTTTTCATGTTTATTTGTAAAATCTCACGTGTTAAATATACTGAACTCAACATTCACCTGTGATACTCGCAGTGATGCACTTGCTTTCTTTAGTTTTTCTTGTCTTTGACTTCCTCTCTTGCATTTTGTGGATAGTAGCTTTTCCTGTCCGATCTACCACTTTTATTCTTTATGTATTTTTAATTTTGGTGTTTGCTCAGGAAGTAATTCTATAGCATAGTAATAATAACAAAAATACAACAAGAACTTTGCTAATAATTGTGCTATTTTATTTTGCATTTTATAAATACTCTATTTGGGGGATTTATTGATTGATTGATTGTAGGCAGGCTCCATGCTGTGGAGCTCAACATGGGGCTTGAACTCTCAATCCTGAGATCAAGACCTGAGAGGATCAAGAGTTGGATGCTTAACCAACTGAGTCACCCAGATGCCCCTAAATACTCTTGTTTTAACTTTGATTCACATTGAACTCATTTCGATAAAGTTGAGAAAAAAGGGTCTAACTTTGGTTTAGATCCAAGTATCTAAAAATTGCCACAGTTTCATTTTTGAATATGTGATTATTTTACTATTAATGTCAGACTTGTGGTTTGTAGATTCTCATCTCTGTTTCTTTGATCTCAGCTTTTATTCAGGGGCCAACATCACACTGGCTTAATATTATTAGGGCAAGTTCCTTCTCATTTCTCCACTCATACACAATAGGCTGCGCAAGTCATCTTGGCAGAGAGAGATTCTTCTTGCTTAGCATATCTTCTGAGAGATGGAAATATCAGATTTTAAGATATTCTTTTTATCAGAGCAATTCTAAAATTCCAATCATGTGGGACTCAATCTTATAATAACACAAACTTTTCCTAAATTAATTTCTGATTTAAACACATGTCTGATCAATATAAATGGACTATTTAGATTAAATTGAATTCTAATATTCATATAGGGAAGCCTGGGTAGCTCAGCGGTTGAGCGCCTGCCTTTGGCCCAGGGCCTGATCCTGGAGTATCAGGATAGAGTCCCACATCAGGCTCCCTGCATGGAGCCTACTTTTCCCTCTGCCTATGTCTCTGCTACACTCTCTCTCTCTGTGTCTCTCATGAATGAATAAATAAAAATATTTAAAAAAATATTATTCATATAAAAACATGCTAATATAAATACTGTATCTTTTACAAAAAAACGTGTTTAGTGCAGGGATAAAAAAAGTTAATTGTAGAAAAACATTTAGAAAGATGCTGTGGACTCTAACCACGGATGACAATAAATCATCTCAAGAACTCAGACTCAGCCTCTAATTATAAAAACCTCAGTAGTAAAGTGCACCTGTGTGCCTCAGTTGGTTAAACCTCTGACTTTTGATTTAGGCTCAGGTCATGATCTCAGGGTTGTGAGATAGGGCCCAGAGTCCAGCTCTGCTCAGCCCAGGAGTCTGCTTGATATTCTCTTTCTGCCCCTCCCCCTGGCTCGCTCGCTCTTCTCTCTCTCTCTCTCTCATTCTCTCTAACAAATAAACAAATAAAATCTTGGAAAAAAAAAAACCCGTCAGTTAAAGTTATCCAAAAATATGGAATTAGTTTGTATAATTTTTACCTGGCTTCAGATAGATCACTTGGAAACAAGATTACATTAATTGAGGAACTTATTCCCCCTAAAGATAAATTAAAATTTTCAGAGCAAAAATTACCATTTAAGATAAATTATCAGATGAGGAGTCAGAGGTCTAGAGAATTTAAGTGACTTTCTCCAGGGCACAAAACTATTTAAGTACTCCACAGGGAGCAGGAACCAATTCCCTAAATCCAGGTGCAATTTCTATTGCTCTTTCCAGGTCCTTTCTACTTGATTTTTTATATTACTTTTTTTTTTTCCACTGGTTTTATTACAGTCATGCTGAGAGCAAGTTTTTTTTTTTTTTTTTTTTTTTTTTCCCTCACCAAGATAATTCAGATATAGTGGGGAAAGAGGGTAGAATCATGTGTGATTAAATGCCTTGGGTACTATGATAGTGCTATTATAATTGCTTGCTAGATATTAAAACATTTTCCAGTGAAAAATAGAACCTTGGGGAACTAGAAGGCCAATCATAAAGAAGGCTGATGAATTCTCTTGAGGAATATATTAAGAAGACATCCCACTGTGCTCATATATCAATACCTTGAATTCCCTTAAAGTACATTTCCAGTACAGTAATTGATCAGTTTCCATCAATTATAATTTCAACAACAGAAAAATAAGTAAATTAAGTGTAGCATATATGTTTTCAATAATGCTGTGCAGTTTCTAAGATTATGTTTTGAAAAAATATTTAATGGTACAGGGAAATATTTTTGATAAAAACCTTAAATGGTATAATATTATATAGTATGATTTATTCTTCAAAGCATGTGTGGGTATATATATATATGCACATATTTATGTATACAAGCAGAAACATACAGGAGATTGGTAATCTTGGAAATTTCTAAGTATTTCCTTGTTGAGTCCCTTTTGTTTTTTTGTTTTCTCGGTTTCATAATTGCATGTATCTTCTAATCAAGAAAAATAATGAAAAATATTTCCTCAGATGTGTTATAGCAGGGCTGGAATAATACTCTGACAGTGCTTTTATATTTGAATAATACTTTAAAGTTAGAAGTTTTCATATATGCCATATATTCCAGAATTGAAAAAAGATTAATCTTTTTACAAATGGCACTGTCATTGCTCTAGGTAAATCAGCTAAGTCTTAGGCAATGAATTGAAAACAATAAAAAAATAAATTTAGTCTAAATAGGAGAAATGAGATCTGAATTAAGAGAGATGGTTTAGCAGTGCATAGTTCAAACACTAGGAAAATAAAAATCCTCCTCTCATTGTATAAAAATTTTGCATAATCGGTTTATTTTTAACTGTCCGTAAATGATGGAATTCAGGTTTTTTTAAAGCAGATTCAGTGAATGCAATAATCTGGGTAATCCTTAATAATCATCATCATAATCACTAGACCTTAAACCAATTAAAATATTAATAAGTAAATAGAAAATAAATCAGAAAACCCAGTGCTAACACAGACTTCAGGGGAGTTGGATTCTTATCAACGTATATTAACATAGTCCAGAAAGTAATTCTCTTAAGGAAAATAATTGCTTCCTTGTTGCATCAATCTCATGTGATTTGGGGGATAATTAAATGAGGCGATGCATATAAATTGCTTATCAAAGTACCTAGCACATAAGTATTCAGCTCAATACATTAGGCTATCTCTAGAATTATCATCAGTATTATTATCCCTGTGCATGGGTAGTCACTATACTATTTTTGCTCAAGCCACAATAATCTTGGTTGTTGTTTCATATGAAACTTGGTTGAGGAATGAATCATGCAAGATAGACTGTATCAATATACACATTATTTATCTCAGCAGATTTCGGTTCTGAAGTATCATTTTCCATGTGTTTCAGCTTTCTTCTTCTTTTTTTCTGTGTGTTTATTTTCTATTCAATCATGCATTTGAACTCAAGAGAAATCTAAGACAGAAAAGAGACAACTTGTGTTCCTCTCCACCATGAGCTGAATATTCCCTAAAGAAAGCAAACTAAAACAATCTCAGGAATTTGCAAATCTTTTAAGGATTTGAACTAAAAGAAATAATGTTTATTTTATTTAATGCCCATTTTAATTGCCTACCAGAAAACTATCTTATCTAGTTTCCAAGTTCCCAAATATCAATATGACACCTCCCAATCTGAGTGAACTCTTGTCCGTATGTCATATCATTATATCCAGATGTACCCTTGATAGTCCTGCCATAATATTCAATTTGTCCAGAATATATATATATATATATATATATATATATATATATATATATATATTTAAATCTACCTTCTGCCTTATAGTTTTTTTTTTAATATGTCCACAAATTATTTAACTCACTTTCTATCAATAGGTAGAGCTTAACTTTAACTCTTTTTATCAATAGGTGGAGCTTAACTCCCATCCCCGTAGTGTGGACAGTAACTCAGTGATTGGCTTCTAATGAATAAAATATGGAGGAAATAACATTGTGTTATTGCATCCTAGGATGCAAAATATACGAATTGCAAAAAAAAAAAAAAAAAAAAAAAGGTTAATTAGATTTTATCACAATTAAAATTCATGGAAATGCACACTTAAAAAAGTGAATTTTACTGTATGTAATTATTCCATATATCTTAGTCTATTTGGGCTGCTCTGACATAAACATCATAAACTAGGTAGCTTATAAACAACAAACACTTACTTCTCACAAACCTGGAGGCTAGAAAGTCCAAGTTCATGGTTCGAGCAGATTCAGTAACTGGCAAGGACCTACTTCCTGGTTCTGGTACCTTTTCGTTGTGTCCTCACATGGCAGGAGGATCAAGGGGGCTCTCTAGCGCTTCTTTTATAGAGGAACTAATCCCATTTATGAGGGTCTACTCTCATGACCTAATCACCTTCCAGTGGATCCACCTTCTACTCCTATCACCTTGGGGGTTAGGGTTTCTATATATAAATTTTAACAGGAGGCGGGACATATTTAGACCATAGACCCATGATAAACCTAACCTAACAAAAACCATATAAATTCCAGGTTAAGGATCTTTTCAATGCTGTTACTGATCTCTAGTCTTATTACATCCTGATGAAAAAGTGTCGTTTATAATAATTTCATTATATTAAACTTATTTTCCTTCTGTTTTTAATATTGGATACATGTAATAAATGTTCCATTTGCTCTTGACATAAAATGTTATTATCAGGGTGTAATATTTGATATTTCTCCATATTATATACTCGATATTGATTAGATCTTCTATATGCGTATTTATTTGTCCACTTAGGATTTTTTAACTCAAACTAGAAAAAACTGTGAAATTCCCTAATGTTTTTCTTCTGTTTCTCTCTGAATATCTTTTAGAAAAAGGTAGGTAGTAACTGTGTTACTTTGTACATACATATTATTATGTATGGGTTACACCTTTATTGGTTTTCCTCTTTATTGTAAATTGCATCACTTTGTATCATAAAGAAGCTTCTTTGTCTACTTTAAGGTATTGAGGGCTGGGACATCTGCAGTGGCTCAGTGGTTGAGCAACTGCCTTTGGCTTAGGTCATGATCCCGGGGTCCTGGGCTCTAGTCCCACATCGGGCTCCCCGCAAGGAGCCTGTTTCTCCCTCTGCTTGTGTCTCTGCCTCTCTGTCTCTCTCATGAATAAATAACATATTGAGGCCTGGATCCTACCTTGTTTGAGAAGACTGAAAATCTCTTCAGTATTTCCACTTGTCTTCTATCTTTTTGCCTCTCTCTCTCCCAATCTCTCTCTCAACCTCATCTATTTCTCTTTTTTTATCTCTATCTCTCTCTTCTTCCTCTCCGTCATTTCTGAATCATATTTTTAAAACAGGTGTCTCCCATGTTTTATAGCACAGTTGCATCTTGTTCTGGAAACAAATCTTTCACTAATCTGTTACTTTCACTAGCTTTGCCTTTTAGTGGGCTTTTAAATCAATTTATAGTTATTGATATGTCTGATATGACCATGCTCAACACTGCCATATTATCTTATTTTATACTTGCTATGTCTATGACTTCATAATTAATTTTAGAGGAGTGGAAAAAGAGTCAGGGGGAGAGGATGGAGGATATATTTGCTTCTTTCTCTAGGGGGGTATATTTTTTCATTATTTTTTTTTAAACAATGATAATTTTTATTATTGCTCTAGGAGTTACTGTTATTATATCCTTAATTCTTTAATATATCCTTAATTCTTTTTTCCCCTTTAGTTAAGCTACTACTAGTTGGTTTCCACTTTAAAATATTCGAGTTAACTCTCACCCATTATTTCCGTTTTTGTTCTTCTTAACTAAGATTCTACTAGTTGAGTTGACTTTCACCTATTCAACAATCAATAATTTTTTCTACTTTCCTATTTTTTCTTTTCCTTCTATTTCCACTTTTTGGCATATGTGACCTTTATACCTTGTTTTTATCACAAATTCATTTTTGTCTTAGATTTTAATTAATATGCTCATTGATTTTCACTGACAGTTCTTTAGCTAATATTTACATAATCACTTCTAAATTAGATGAAATCCATCCTTTAGTACACTGTTCAAGGAAGTCGCATGCTTACATTGAAAGAGTTTTTACAAGTATTAATCTCTATTTTTTATAGCCTTATAGCCTAGCTATGAAATTATTGACTCATACTTCCTATTTGAATTTAATGAACCATATTCCACTGTTATCTTAATTTTTTCCATTATCTCCTAGATATTTGATCCCAACACGTGTTTGGTTTTATTTTCCCTTAGTAAGTAACTTGCTTCTTTTTGCATGGAGGCCCCATAAATATTTTTCTTCATTTATTTAACATCCAAAACTTTACTAGAATCTTACAGAGCTGATTGTTCAATGTCAGTTTCTCTGCATATACATTAGGTTTGTTCAATTAGTAGTCTCAGGACTTTTCAGAAATTTTCTTGAATCATAGTTTAAAACATTAATTTCTTTCATGTTCTGTTTTTGTTTGGGATTCCAGTTGTGTATGTCAGGATTTGCTTATCTTCTATATCTTCTGATCCTTTTACTCTCTATTTTATTTTTGTTTCTTGATGCTTTCATTTCTTAATGTCTCTTGCATACATTAACCTTTATTTTCCTTTGGGCATCCTAATTTAATCACCATTTATAAAATGGAATTGTATTTCACTTGTCGTTCTTTACTGAGTTTTGGCAATAATTTGTATTCAAAGTTTTCTGGTTTTGTCCATTTTATATGCACTTTTGACTTAGGAGTTATTTGATTTCTACAAAGGCTGTTCAACATTATTTAATTTATATTGAATACACTAAATTACAGTGTATAGTATATTTTTCTTTGCTTTTTCCTTGATTTATCATGAGCATTTTAATCAGACATACATTTGATTCTCATAATAGTTTTGGGGGATTCCTACTAGTCGCAATCATTATACAAACCTTTGAATTTTTCTAAAATGACCGTAGCAGATATGTCTCCACTGGGAGGAGGCTTAAAGATTCTGCATTCCTTTCTAGGATCTTCATTTGAAAAGATCCTCTTTTAAAATAAAAAAATAAAAAACCAGGATGCCTGTGTGGCTCAGTGGTTGAGCATCTGCCTTTGGCTGAGGGTGTGATCCCAGGGTCCCAGGATCGAGTTCCATGTTGGGCTTCCCTGCATGGAGCCTGCCTCTCTCTCCATCTCCCATGAATAAATAAATAAAATCTTTAAAAAATAAAAATAAATAAATAAATAATAACTTCTTTTGTTGGTGTATAGTGAAATAAGATTTCATTGAAAGTATCATTTTTTAATAAAGAGGGTATATTTCTGATTCTGTTAACCTCCTCCTGTTTCTGCAGGATTCATAATTTTCTCTACTTAGCAAATTGTTTCTTACAGTAATGCTTTTCCGAGACTATCACTTCTGGTCATGGGCAATTTCAAACCTGTTTCAATGTAGCACCTAGAAAACAGTATGCTGATGTGCCAGCCCTCATTTCCCTTTTAGGTACTACTGCCCTCACAATGGAACTGCCTTTGCTGGTGAATTAATTTTGTTCTGTCTCAGCTAGACCCCTGACACCCTTGATTTTTTTTTTTTTTTTTGATCGTCACTGCCTGACTCTACACACTAATGTGAACTCCAGACAAGCTCTTCTTATCTTGAAGGTTAACATCCCTACTTACATGTAACATTTACATCATTCTTTTTGTCTTGCTTATATTTCAGGTGTGAGTTACTGAAGTTTAAATCTCCTCTCCCTTTGTTTGTGTGATTTTTAGAAAATGTGTGGACACATTTGGATTTAGTATGCCTTATTTTTTAAAATTTATTTTGATTTTCCTTACATTTTATAATTACTTTAATTCATTTATTTTATTTTCAGGCTTTTATATGAAATATTAGTATTAATAACATTTTCCCTAAACACATTTTTTTCTGAACAATTTGGGTGGAATATGATTGGGTTTTTCCCCCACTATTTTCATATTACTATTAATTTTCATACGTAAGGGGCAGATTTTAAAATATTTGACTAGCCTTTCTATTTTTCCTCAGTTGAAGAAGTGGCTTGACTTACCTAGTTAGCTAGCAATGGAAATAGGAACTCTAAACTAAAAGTTTTATCAATTCTTTATTGTTGTAAAAATATTAATAACCACCAAAACAGTCTTATAAGTGTAGTATGCTTAATTTGCCATTTTAGACATTCTATTTGTTCAAATATTTCAGAAAGGTCTGATTTCAGTAAACAATTCTGTGAAAGCCACACACTACCAAATCTCAACCAAATTGAAAGGGAAAATTTCAACATCTATTACTATGAAATATAAACTGAATTCTTAATTTAAAAACTCCAAAAAAATAAATAGATAGGCCTAGATAATTTCACTGGAAAATTATTCCAAATACATGTAAAAGAATTAGCAAAAATTACACAAAATTTTCCAGTGTGAAAGAAAAAAAATTCTTGACAATTCATTATAAGGGATCAGATACTACAACCAGACAAAGGCATCACAAGAAAAGAAACCTGGAGAACAATATCTCTTTTGAATACAGATATAAAAATCATCAACAAAACTCTGGCAAACCAAATCCAGCAACATATACAATGACCAAGTGAGATTTATCCCAAACATGGAAAACTGGTCCAGTATTCTAAAATCAAACAATGGAATAAACCATATAAACAATTTGAAAAAGAAACCATAGGACCCTGTCAATTGACACAGTAAAGCATTTGGCAAAATCCAATACCCATTCATGATTTTAAAAAGATAATTAAGTTAGGAATAGAAATGAATGACAGCAAACTGATAAATTACATCTACAAAAAACCCTAAAGCCAGTATCATTTTTAATGGTGAAAGACTGATTCGTGCCCTCCTAAATTTAGGAACAGGCAAAGACCACTGCTCTCTCCATTCTTATTCAACATAGTTCTGGAAGGGTTAGCCACTGAAAGGAGGCAATTAAAGTATGTAAAAAAAAAAATTCAGATTGGAAAGGAGTAAATAAAACTGTGTATGCAGATGATATGAATACTTATGTAGAGCAAAACAAAACAAAAAAATCTATCAGAGTAAAAGGAAAACAGAGACTGGAAAAAAAGTAAGCAGTTTTCAACAAGTTTCAGGATACAAGATCAATATAAAATCAGTCACATTTCTTTATATTAAGAATGACTATGCAGAACCTGAAATGCAAAATGCAATTAATAAATGCACCAAGGAATGGAATGCTTAGTTGTGTACTTAAAAAGAGGGATGCCTGAGAGGCTCAGCGGTTGGGCCCCTGCCTAGCGCTCAGGTCATGATCCCGGGATCCGGAATCGAGTCCTGCATCGGGCTCCCTGCATGGAGCCTGCTTCTCCCTCTGCCTGTGTCTCTGCCTCTCTCAGTCTGTGTCTCTCATGAATAAATAAATAGAATCTTCTTAAAAAACCCAGATATACAGGATCTACATACTATGATTACAATACTAATTGTATACTAGTAATTTTAAAAAGCTGATGAAGGTATTCAAAGATCTAAATAAATGGAGAGGCATACAGTATTCAAAAATGTCAAACTGATCTGTAGGGTTAATAACAAGTCCTACCAATATCCTAACATGGATTGTTATGAAGATAGATGAACTTATCCTAGGGACGCCTGGGTGGCTCAGTGGTTGAGCATCTGCCTTCAGCTCAGATTATGATCCCAGGGCTCTGGGGATCAAGCCCCACATTGGGCTCCCTGCGAGGAGCCTGCTTCTCCGCTTCTCTCTCTGTATCTCTCATGAAAAAATAAACAAAATCTTTAAGAAAAGGAACATCCTAGATTAGCTATATAATCATAATCTTAATCTTAACAACAACAACAAAAAGTAAAAGAAATCATTGTGCTTGATCAAAACCTGATATTAAGACTTACTACCTAGTTGCAGTAATAAAGACTATATGGTATTGTTAAAGGGATAGAAATATAGATTCATGGAATATAATAGAGTTACCAGAATTACACCATAACAGATATACTCAATTGATGTTTGACAAAAATGCAGAATTGTAAAAGCTGTTCAATAGAGAAAAAATAGCCTTTTCAAAAAATGTTGGAGCAACTGAATATGCAAAGTGAAAAATGAACGAATATTTCAATCTAAATCTCACAACTTGTATAAAAGTTCTGAGATCCCAAAAGAGATCTTGGACTTAAATGGAGGATGTAAAAATATAAAACTTAAAAAAAAACACACACACACAAAAGAAAATGTCTGAGATCAGCCCTATGCAAAGCATTCTCATACTTTATACCAGATGCATGATCCACAAAAGGAAAAGTTGATTAATTGAATCTGATAAAAATTAAAATGTTTCATTAAAGTTTATGTGAAAAGGATGAAAAGACAGCTTCAGATTGAGAAAATGTGGGCAAACCACACACTCAACAAAGTACTAAAAACTATATTAAAAACTCTGAAAACTCAACAGTTAAGGAAAAAAACCCAACAAGAAAGTGGGTAAAAAACATGTAGGGATATTTCACTGAAACGAATATACAAAGGGCAAAGAAGCCCATGAAAAGATTTTTCAACATCAGTAGCAATCAGGTAAATGCATACTAAAACCACAATAAGATAATCACGATGTACCAATCAGAATGGTTAAAAAAAAATAAAATAAAAAAAAACTGAAAAACCCCAAAGGCCAGAAGGATGTGGAAAAAAAAGATCACTCATATGTTTACTATCAGAATGTAAAATGGTACAGCCAGTGTGGGAAACACTTATTATTATTAATATTAAAAATCTTAAGAAATAAGCAACTGTGGGACGCCTGGGTGGCTCAGTGGTTGAGCGTCTACCTTTGGCCCAGGGCGTGACCCCGGGGTCCCAGGATCAAGTCCCACATCAGGCTCCACACAGGGAGCCTGCTTCTCCCTCTCCTGTGTCTCTGCCTCTCTCTCTGTGTCTCATGAAAAAATAAGTAAGCAAAGAAAAAGAAAGAAAGAAAAAAGCAAATGTTTCCATTAAACAATTTTCTTGTCTAGAAGTATTTAGAAAAACTTCTTTAAAGAAAGGACTTATTCTGGATTGAAAGGTAAGGAAAAAGATTCTAGTTTTTCATCCAAGTTAAGTTCTACTATCACACCAGTTTTTCCATGAGCTTTTGGACACTATCCAACCCTCCAGTTGCTTCTGTAAGTTACCTAATAGCTATTATAAATTCTTCCTGGGCTTAATACAGGAACCATTATGGGATGGCCTGATCTAAATTGCATTTGAGAGCATAAAGAAAGAAAATGACGGACTCAAAATGCACATTGTCCGAAAAAGACTGCTTTTAACATCTCTTATTTCCCAAAAAAAAAAAAATTTTTCTACAGTTTCAAGGACTGAAAGTTTGTGTCACACTAAAATTTCGTATGTTGCAGCCCTAATTGCCAGTGTGTTGGTATTTGGAGGTGAAGCATTTGGGAGGTAATTAGGGTCAGATTAGGTTATGAGAGTAGGGCCCTCATGATGCAATTAAATGCCCTTATACAAAGAGGGACAGATAAAAGAGTTCTTTCTCTCTCTTACCACTACAAGCACCACGGAAAGGGAGAATGTAAAGAGAAGACGGTCATCTGCAGACTAGAGACAGAGCCCCCATGAGACACCACATTACCAGGCACCTTGATCTTGGACTTCTTAACCTTTCGAACTGTGAAAAATGAATATTTGCTGTTTAAGCTAACCAGTCTATGGTATTTTGTCATAACAGAAGCCTGAATGGACTAAGCCAATATTGCCAATACACCCAAATTTCATGCAGCCTACTCCTACAGTTTGCCAAATTTAAAAGCTCTGTCCTAAGAGTAATGAAGTAAATTTCTTGATTACTAAATTAGGGAACAATTGAATATTGTTATGCTCATATTAGCTTATCAAAAATGTCCCTTTTGGAGTGGTACTACTTTCATAAAGTAGGAGTTCATTTGGCTTCTCAAGGCAAGGCTCTTAATATGGGAGAAATCGGTTGGATGTCTGGCTAATGATGGGAGCCAGTGGTTGGCAAACTATTTATGTGGCACCTCTCAAAATGCCCCAAACACCAAAAGAATCACTAGTACTTTCTAATATATGGAGATTATATTGGACCATAATTATGGCTAATGTAAAAACAGAATTAATATTGTGAAAATGTCAATGCTATCCAGGGCAATTTACACATTCAATGCAATCCCTATCAAAATACCATGGACTTTCTTCAGAGAGTTGGAACAAATTATCTTAAGATTTTTGTGGAATCAGAAAAGGCCCCGAATAGTCAGGGGAATATTAAAAAAAAAAAAATAAAATAAAAAAAAAAAAAAAAAAAAAAAAAACATAGCTGGGGGCATCACAATGCTGGATTTCAAGTTGTATTACAAAGCTGTGGTCATCAAGGCAGTGTGGTTCTGGCACAAAAACAGACACATAGATCAATGGAACAGCATAGAGAATCGAGAAGTGGACCCTCAACTATATGGTCAACTAATATTCGACAAAGCAGGAAACACTATCTACTGGAAAAAAGACAGTCTCTTCAATAAATGGTGCTGGGAAAATTGGACATCCACATGCAGAAGAATGAAACTAGACCATTCTCTTACACCAGACACAAAGATAAACTCAAAATGGATGAAAGATCTAAATGTGAGACAAGATTCCATCAAAATCCTAGAGAAGAACACAGGCAACACCCTTTTTGAACTCGGCCACAGTAACTTCTTGCAAGATACATGTATGAAGGCAAGAGAAACAAAAGCAAAAATGAACTATTGGGACTTCATCAAGATAAGAAGCTTTTGCACAGCAAAGGATACGGTCAACAGAACTAAAAGACAACCTACAGAATGGGAGAAGATATTTGCAAATGACCTATCAGATAAAGGACTAGTACCCAAGATCTATAAAGAACTTATCAAACTCAACAGCAAAGAAACAAAAAATCCAATCATGAAATGGGCAAAAGACATGAACAGAAATCTCACAGAGGAAGACACAGACATGGCCAACAAGCACATGAGAGAATAATCCTCATCACTTGCCATCAGGGAAATACAAATCAAAATCATAATAAGATACCACCTCACACCAGTGAGAATGATGAAAATTAACAAGACAGGGAACAGCAAATGTTGGAGAGGATGTGGTGAAAGGGGAACCCTCTTGCACTGTTGGTGGGAATGTGAACTGGTGCAGCCACTCTGGAAAACTGTGTGGAGGTTCCTCAAAGAGTTAAAAATAGAACTGCCCTATGACCCAGCAATTGCACTGTTGGGGATTTACCCCAAAGATACAGATGCAGTGAAATGCCGGGACACCTACACCCCGATGCTTCTAGCAGCAATGTCCACTATGGCCAACCTGTGGAAGGAGCCTCGGTGTCCATCGAAAGATGAATGGATAGAGAAGATGTGGTCTATATACAATGGAATATTCCTCAGCCATTAGAAACGACAAATACCCACCATTTGCTTCAACGTGGATGGAACTGGAGGGTATTATGCTGAATGAAATAAGTCAATCGGAGAAGGACTAACATTATATGGTCTCATTCATTTGGGGAATATAAAAAAATAGTGAAGGAAATAAAGGGGACAGTAGAAAAAATGAGTGGGAAATATCAGAAAGGGAGACAGAACATGAGAGACTCCTTACTCTGGGAAACGAACAAGGGGTGGTGGAAAGGGAGGTGGGTGGAGGTTGGGGGTGACTGGGTGAGGGGCACTGAGGGGGGTACTTGATGGGGATGAGCACTGGGTGTTATGCTATATGTTGGCAAATTGAACTCCAATAAAAAAAAATAAAAAAAATTAAAAAAAAAATAATGTAATGAATTAAAAAATTTACATTTTTTTTATTTTAAATTCTTAAATGGTCTAGTATTCACTCATCTGGCTGAGTAGCACTTGGACTTTATGTTGAATATGATAAAATTGAGTTTAGATATTAAAATTTAATTTGCATTACATAATGGAAATAATCAAAGGAGCTAAAAATGTTGGAAGAATTACATCATGTGAATCCCATTCAATCACAGCTTGCCATGTCTCCCAAGAATCCTCTAAGACCACCTCTTTGAAAACTGCATTAGTGAGGTGAATAGTAACATAACAAAACTCACTTGTGGTAGTTGGTATGTGCAGTCTGAGAATGTTGGTGGAAGATTATGCCACCAAACAGGGTTTCCAAATCACCGAAGATAGTAAGATTCTCATATGGCAGAGGCATTATTTATCAGAGACAATGAAGAACAGAAAAATAGCAACGAAAGTGATCTATTCATAGGAAACTTTTAAGAGGGTGTTGATGGCATTTGTAGGGCAGTTACTGCTGGATTTATAAACCAAGAAAACTGTAAGTCTGGGGGATTACAAGCTTGACTAAGGTCATTAAAGTAGAGAGCTAGAATCCCTTCTCTTTCCCCCAGTGTGTACCCCCAATACGGTCTGCTCTCTGAGGGAAGTGCAGTCTACATACTCTTGAGGAAGGACCCCGCGACCAAGTATCATGTGTACATCATGGTATGTTAATAAAGGATTTGGGGCTTGAGTCTGCCTCTTAGTATAGTGGAACCCCAAATTAACTCACACGATGGTGAACCTTCAACTTGTGAGCATGTAGTTGGGATAGATATTTGGAGCAAATGTAGAGTTCATTTTATTGGTCCATGATCCTTGGCATAAATAATTCTATTTTGTTTTATTTTAAAGAGCCGAGAAGATGTGCTCAGAAATTACCTTCTCTATCAAACAGAGTAAGAAAAAGCAATGCCATATCCTGAGGTCATCGTAGTGTTAGAACCACATCAAAGATTTATAATTTTCAGAGGTGATTATGCCTTTAATATCAATGTATAACCTGTCTGAAATACTCTGAAAAAGACATATGGGTCTCAAAAGTAAAAGTGTATCACTATAAACTTAAGGGGGGTTTCAAGTTGCAACTCTTTTCAGATGTGGACTCTTCATTAGAGCAGAGAGCATACTTCCCAACACCTGATAAACAGCTAAACAGCTATCTATGGGAAATTACTAAGCAGCAGCAGCAACAACAACAACAACAAAAAAAACCCTTTGCTTTCTCCTGGAAAGAACAGTGATGCACTTTCCTAACATGCCTCAGGCTTAAGTCAATATCAATATCTTCAGGGATATGTGTGACAGAAGCCAGTCTAAACAGATACTTATTCTCATCAATCAACAAGACTTTGTAGTGTGTCATTACATAGAGTATACACTAAAGTACAACTGGAGATAAAGAGTAACAGTACTTGATCATTAGAAGTGGGAGAGACAAGGATTATCTTCACATAGGTCTTAAAGGAAAAATAAATTGCATACATTACCAGGGTGTCTATTCTTACCTCACAACTATATTTCCCTCATTTCCCTTCTAGGGTCTTATGAAGGAGTTGCCTATGATCTGTTGACTGACGAATAAAAATGATAATAGTTCCATAGTTCCAAGTGGCTCTGCACAATATGTTGGCAGCAGCCAGAAAGGACTGCTAGAGCATCTCAGTCCCTTTCAGTGATGACTTGAAGGGAAGTGGAGAAGACAAATTATTTCAGGGATTAAATGCATTTCATGGTCTACTTTGTTTGAAAATTTGAGTACCTAACTTCAGATATTAAGCTCTACTCCTATTGGGAATTTTGATACATATATTGATGTGGCCATCTCATCTTCAAAACATGTAGATAAAAACAATCCTAAATATATTTAATTTATGTATTGAGCTTACACTATAAAGTGCCATATTGGAGACAATGCATGATGAAGATTTGGCTTTACTTATTTTCTAGTCCAAGAGCTATTTGACTCTTGCTATTTACTGAAAAACTCACTTATGTTTAATTTTAGCAATTTTATCTAGGATATGTGTGAATAAAATGCCATTTAAAATTCTTGCCTTTGTCTACGTAATTAAAGGGACAGAAAAATATCAAACATTATTTATATTCTCAACTTTTTAAATATTTGATGTTACTTACATTATAAAAGACAGGTATAACAAAATAAAGCCCAGAAATGAGAGTTGACAAAGGCATCATTTTACCTAATAAGAATACTGTAGGTTTAAAAGATTACTTGAGAATAATTGTTTTTAAAAGATGATCCAATAGAGGAAAAGAAATACATTAACTCATCGCCCAGGTACAATATCATTCACTCTTGTTCAATATTGAAAACAATTTTTAGAATTTTATACCAAAGGACATCCTTTCAATTCTCAATGTGAAAAAGAGAATTATTTATTCTTATTAAACTCTGGTTGTTAAGACAGAATTATTCATAGTACATTATTATAAAGGCACCTCGGGGGCATCTCTGACATACACGCAACAGGATAAACTTATTTTGTTTGCTTCTGGCTTTTCTGTTATGTTCCCATAGAAGCAAATAAAAAGCTTTCAAATGACTTGTTTTTCAGAATTCATTCAGCCTATTTTGATAAATCACATGTAAGAGTCCAGATACTGTTAAACTCATGAAGGAAAATCCTTTCTTAGGTTTATATAGGGCCCAGAAGGGAGGCAATCTATTTGTGCCCAAAGTGAACAACTGTTTTATTCCTTTCACATAACTCTACTCTTCCACTCAAGATATACAATAAGCTACAAGACTAAATGCAGGCTTTAATCACTGGTGTGCAAACCAATAGTTTCATACTCAGGTCCTATGTTAGGTCAAGGCATAACCTCAACTGAAGCAAAGAATATAGGAAATCTCTTAGAAAAGCCAGTAGAGAATAGTTTTTAAGTGAGCAAGCTCTGGAGACACCATTCCTGGTGCCCATCTCTCCCCACTACCAACTAGCCTCATTAGTTAAGGCAAGTCCCTTTTCCTCCTCTGTAAAGTAGGAGAAATAATAGCTCCAAACTCAAAGAAGTGTGAGGGTTGTATGAGAGAATATATAGTAACAACTTGAGACAGAGTTGAATAAGTATTAGAATCTGTTTGGTTTTCCATTACATTTTATAGAATAGGATAAAGAGAAGAAACCACATTATCTTCTTAAAATTAGTATATTTGTCAGCATGCTACCTCAGAATCCTGATGCAGATAAAGTAAATGATGAGATTTTCTGCAAAAACTAACAAAGTCCTTTTACTGTTTAAGAGCATGCTTAGTTAAAATTATGCTGAATTATTCATGATAATTTGAATGTGGAATCTTTGTTAAAATCTGAATACATCATAGTTTTACAGTAATAAGTAAAGTGGTGTTATTTATTAATCAAACTTTGCAAAATGACAGTTTGGGCCTGACTGGGAAAATGAACCAGAATTTAAAAAAATTAAATAACAGGTTTAACAGACATTTTATGGTCCTCAAGATTGTGCCACAATTACCAAAATGTCATTTATGTGGATGACAATAATTTCACATAGGCCTGCATTTAGTGTCTGAATATATTTCTTACTGAGATCTTTATTGTTTTGTAGATCTTTGATTATACATATATAGAGAGGCATATTTTATATATTTGTCTCATCAAGATTTCTATACTAAGTTTGCTTGTTTATGTGGGTAGAGAAATGGCAGTGTAGTTTCAGTAGGAGAAAAGGGGAAAAAAGAACTCAGGTTCACCGATAATCATTGATAAACAGTATCCCAAAATGGATAACCTTAAGGATATTCCTATCTTCTCAACCATCATCTGTGTAAAGCATCTCTGCTTTAGCAGAGCTCAGAAAGTCAACTCTTTGCTTTGGAAGTGTTAGCATTCTATAATTTTATGAAAAATGATCAAAGTAGGTTGTGTGTTACTGTTGAGATCACATAGAGGTCGTACTAGGAGACAAAGTGTGCTTGAGTCAGAGTCTGATGTATTTAGCAAGTGGAGAAATAACTGGAGAATGGGTATGAGAACTAATCGGGCTCACTCAGAATTGTTACTGGGCTAGTTCCATCAGTCTGCTATAAATTCCCACTAGGATTTATGAGATTAGCTTTTATTAATCCCTTGATATAAAAATTATCTTAGAACCATAATCTCATTACTCTTTCCTACTTTGCCTATTTCATTGGCTAAGAGCAACACTTTGATATGTGAAACATACTATGCAGTGGACATTATCTTGTTTTTGCCTTTAAGGAGGAAAAAACTCCACTATTTTGCCACTAAGAATGATACTTCTGAGAGGTCTCTAGTAGGTATTGTTTATCATGAGAAGGATGTTTCTGTATATACTAAAAGTGCTACACTGCTAGGTATTTTTACAAACATTTTTTTTCACTTTGTTGCAGCAGTTAGTACCATCATTTCTAAGGTCCAGATGAAGAAAATAAGACTCAAAGATTCAACGGGCATCAAGGTCATGAAACTACTCATGAGGGTCAGAATTAAACATAGGGGCATGAAGTCCTGTAACTTTTATTATACTGTAAAACACTTCTCTACTCCACTTTTGTTTCTAGTCTACCACTTCTATAACACATCCCACAACTCACAGCCGTATTGATCTTTCGAAAACAGCGCTTTCGTCATTTCATTCTTATTTTCAGTAATTCCCGGTGACTCTTGTTACCTTTCATACTATAACATTTTATCATTATATCACCAAACTCACTTTCTATTATCTGCTGGCCACCAGGATCTCGTCCCTTTTATTTTCTATTGGACATTATCAACCCATTAGATCTACATAGTACACATGGACAAAGTCTTATTGAGCATGCATTTATAATGACATTTACGGGATCCCTGTGTGGCGCAGTGGTTTAGCGCTTGCCTTTGGCCCAGGGCCCGATCCTGGAGACTCGGGATCGAATCCCATGTCAGGCTCCCGGTGCATGGAGCCTGCTTCTCCCTCTGCCTATGTCTCTGCCTCTCTCTCTCTCTCTGTGACTATCATAAATAAATAAAAATTAAAGAAAAAAAAGAAAATTAATTTAAAAAAAAAATATAATGACATTTACTATAATTTTCTTCTGTTCTTTACAATTAAAAGTTTAAACGTCTGATTTTCCAGGTGTCTTTGCAACTACAGGTCGCTCTGGGATGTAATTTTGGCCAGTGAGAGGTAGTCAAAAGTTTCTGAGTAGGACTTCTGGGAAAGTAGTTTAATAGAAAGAGGTTCAATCGGTATCTCTTTTTTGTGTTTGGTCTCCAGGTCCTACCTTTCTTCCCAACTAGAATGTATATGTCAAAGTTGGAGGTGAAACAGACATATTGCAGCCATGTTGTACACAGCTACATGTTCCAGATAGAAAGAATTTGATTGATAATATCATGAGCTGTTATAATAACATACTTCCACCTAATTCTAAACTCACTGTACATTAGGGAAAAAAAAGAATATTTAAGAGTGTAAACCACTATTATAGAATTTTCTGATATGAACAATTCCTGTCTTGTTTTCCCTTTTCTTCCTAATAACTACTTCTATCCCTCTCTTCCACAGGCAACAAACTAATGTGCTCCATACATGTTCTTAATTGGCAAATGTCATTATAAAACATGTTTCTTTGTTTCATGACTATGTTATTTTCATTTACTCAAGTGGCAATAAGCTTTAAAACCTATTTACTAATATATATATATATATATATATATATATATATATTTACTATTTTTCCTATTCATCACCAGATTTTTGAGATGTATCCATGTGCTCTATGTACTATAGTCTCTCCCCTCTTACTACTTCTACTTTACTATTTATTACTCATATACCTAGAGACAGACACCTTGTGACAGCAAACAGTTTCCATTAACACCTTTTAGGTCTTCTCAAGACCTCTGAGAATTTTCTTTTTTTTCCTTTGGGAACACAGCATTCAGGATTAGGATCACTAAATCTTAATGTTTATGCAAGCTTGATTTCCCTAGATACTGTCAAGGACTCCCTTTCTTCATAGCCTTGTCACCTGTAGATTGTATCCACATCTAAATATTTTCACGTTGTTTTAATTTGTTTTTTTCCCCCCTGACTACTTAAGTTTGCACAGCCACTGGGCTACAACTCTTGTAAACTAACTGTTCATTTCTATGTCAGTTTTACTGTTGAAATATTTTTTTTCTTTTTATTACCCTATAACTAGAGCTCTTTCCTATTTATGTCATTAATATTTTGTTTTAGTTTTATATATGTAGAGGATATTCAGAAATATCTTTAACTGGTTGTTTAAATATCTGTAACTTTGGTCATAGAGAATGTCAGTGAAGATAATTTAAATATTTGTGAGTGTATTATCAAATCTGTTCTTGTCTGCTGTGCTTTTTACATCTAAGAGTTTTCACCCCTTGGTAACATTAAAAGCTCTTCTCAGTCTTTTTTTCTATTATCTTTATACTTTTTTTCCTTGTACTTGAGAATATTAATACACTTTAAGTGCAACATAATTTGGAATAAAACAATGATATAGCTGCCCTCCTCTCCATAGAGTTTTCTCAACGCTACCTACTAAATAACTCATCCTTGCCCCATCCATAATAAAACGTTTCCCACATAAACACATATGTTTCTCATACACACATATATGTTTCTGTGTCTTCCATTTTGTTCTCCTAGTCAAATTCCTTGGTTTTGTACTTAGTACTATGGTTTCTCAGTATACTTCAGTATTTGTCAGTAGGAGTACCTTATCATCAATGTTCACCTGCAACTGAATACTCTCATATCCATTTTAGAATAAGATGGTCAAATGTCTCAGAATACTCAGCTGCTCAGCCTAAAATCTTATTTTGTTTGTTAATGATAGTAATGATAATGTCTGTTATTCTGGAAGAATTTGACATGTTAGATATATAAAAAAGTAGCTATTCATCCCTGTACATGGTATATTTTTCTATTTATTTAAATCTATTGTTACAACCTTATGTATTTTACTATTTCATTATAGTTGTAATTTACTCTATAAAAGTGTTAGTTCTTTATGTTGGCTGCTAAGCATTTAATACTTTGGTTGTTATTATGAGTAATATTTGTTTAAATAATGCTTATTATTTGATTCTGCTGCCACAAAGTAGTGCTATTGATGGCCATAAATTAATCCTTTATCCAGCCACCTTGATGAATTTTTTCATATGTTGATTCACTTTTTATATCACATTTTTTTAAAAATTCTCTTTTCCAATCCTAATGTTTCTTTTTTATAAAAAAAAAGATTATTTATTTATTTATTCATTCATTCATTCACTCACTCATGAGGGATACAGAGAGAAAGGCAGAGACATAGGCAGAAGGAGAAACAAGCTCTCTATAGGGAGCCTCACGTGGGATTCGATCCCAGAACCCCAGGAACACACCTTGAGCCAAAGGCAGATGCCCAACCACTGAGCCACCCAGGTGTCCTCATGTTTCTTATGCATTTTCCTTATAGTTTCACACTTCTCTTCTAGTAATGTTAAACATTAGAAGTGAGAATATCACTGATAATGTACGAACTTAAATACATTAACAAAAATGTCACTCTGTTAAGCATATTTGCTACTTCTGTCAGCAATATACCTTTAACAATAATTAGATAAGATACAATATATTCCTAATATTCATAAATTAAATGGCCTTTTTTTCTTTTATCATACATAACTGGTTAATAAAATCAGCTGAAAAGTTTTTCTACTTTCTCTCTTTTCCTATAATTACTTAAACTCCTTTTACAAGATATTGATTATCTGTTCATTACGAATCTGATAGATTTCACCTCTAATGTCAAGGATGATGAATGATATAGCCCTCCAAATATTAAACAATAATAAAATATTAAATTGTGCTTTTAATTTCCCTTAGAAGCTGATATGTAAATGAGACAATAGGTAAAACAACATAAATAAAATTTCAATTTAAATTTCAAAAATTTAACAAATATTTATACTTAGAATTATATACACCTAAGCAGAAAATGCTCACTTATATTAAGCCAAAGGAAAGTTTTAAAATATTTACCATAAAATAATCTACAAAAAAGCCTTATTTTCTCTAAAGAATCAAAAGCATACAAAATATGCTCTTTATTCACAGTGTAGTAAAATAGAAATTAATAATTTTTAAAATATGGTAGAAGTATAAAATTTTTGCATACTAAATAAAATACTCTTACTAACTCTTTCTAGAAGGAATTATCTAAAAAATTAAATGTTTTCAATGAAAACATTAGAAACTAAAATTTGTGGGACACTGAAAAAGGCACATAGAGAGGAATGTGTAGTGTAGACACAATGATGAAAAGGCAAATTAGAGAAAAATAATGAGCTACAACCTTTCAAGAAGTAGAAAAAATAAAGAGAAAAAATAAATAAAATTTTTAAAAAGTATAAAAAGCAAGAACATAGGGGAAAAATATATAAGTAAGCCTGACAGAACCAACAGCAAGTTTCTAGAAATGATAGATGAGATGGGCAAACTACCAGTGATGCTGACCAAGAAATAAAAATAGGGGGAAATATATAAATGAAAGTGTAAATATATACTACTGTAACAAAGGTTTAAAGCAATAATTACAGAATAATATGCATGTCTACAGGTTAACTAGTTCCATAACAAAAACAAAATGGAAGAGTATTTAAAAATATATATAACATGCTAGAATTGGGCAAAGAAGAATTAAGAAGGATGAATAAACAGATGTACACTGAAGAATCTGAAAATCCCCCTCCCTTTATTTCCTTTAAACAAAAGTGACACGTGTGTCTCATGGAAGGCAGAGTAATGGCCCCCTGAACATGTCCAAGACATAATCCCAAGGATCCTATAAATATGTTACTTTACATCTCAAAAGAGTATTACTAATCAACTGACCTTCTGCTAAAAAGCCATCCTGGATTATCCAAGTGGAATCAGTGAAATTGAATGGACCTGTAAAAGTGAAAGAAAAGGCAGAAACAACTGTCAGAGACACCAACAGTGAAGACGGGACAGAAGAGTTTCTAAATATGATGAGGACTTGGCCCACCACTGGCAGCTTTGAAGCTGGAGAAAGGTCTAGAGCCGAGGGATGTGGGCAAGCCCTGGAGCTGTCAGCCACCCAGGAAGCAAGGACCACTCAGGAAACTGCTACATGTCAACCACCCAAGTGAGTAGGGGAATGCATTCATCCCGAGAGTCTCCATAGAGAAAAACAGCCCTGCAGAAACCTTGAAGGGCACTTCAGTACCAGACCTCTAAACTACAGCATTCTAAGATAAATAAATCTGTGTTGTTTCATTGATAATATTTTAAAGCAGCAATAACAAACTAATATATGCTGTGAACTTATTTCAGCCTTATTTCCTGCCTCTCCCCAAAGATCCTATGTTCCAACCATGTTAAATTACTTGCAGTTTCACAGGTGATTCACACATCACAAATTTTAAACTTAGACACTTTTAGAAAAATAGTTTTCTCTAAGAATTCTCTTACTGAGGAGCCCTACTTAACTATCAAAAAAAAAAACAAAAAACAAAAACAAAAAGAACTCTTCTATGTAAAAATCTCTCTGACTCTCTTCTTTGCAATTCTACTGCCTTTCTTCTCTACTCTTTGGTACAAATAGCAAGACTGAGTTTGATAGGGCAAGGGCTGTGTCTTATTTAACTTTAAATTTCTGGCTTAGAAACAAACAAATAGGAAGAAGTAACAAATACTTCTTTTATGAATGAATGGCACATTGGCAGGAAGTCTCCTGACTTCATAAATCTAGGGAGTCAATCAGCATACAAAGCAGGAAATAAATTTCAGGCATAGAGATGAAGAGAAACATAGAAAGGCGGCTTTGGAAACATTTTATAACTATCTGACGCACACACGCAAAAAAAAAAGTAAGGAAGGATAATGCTTGGATGTGCATTTTCCCCCTGGAAATTGTCTTTCTGATGATCCATGCTTCAGTCAATTCACTTTGACTAATAGCCTACTACATCAATAGTGACATATCACTAAACTCTGGTGCACATTTTGGGCCAGAGGAAACATCTTTAAAATTATTTCCAGGATTGCCTGACTGCCTACATGTCCTCATCTTTTAAATATTTTATTTTTGGTGTCTGCACAAATGTTATCTATCTCTAAAGGAAAATTCTCAAGGCTAAGCACCAGGTCTATATTTGATTTACCTCTCAATACTTTTTTTTTTTTTTTAAATTGAATGTAGCAGAGTATTCTATACCTTGTATACATTCAAATGATCTAAATCTATTTTTTTTTAATTTAGAAAATGAAATAAACATGATCTTACTCCACTAGATTTTTCCTTATTAACCAAATGAGTTAATCTGCCTCTCTGCACCGTGCACCTATGTACATGGACCAACAATCATTGTTCAATACTCAGAGCACTCCAGATGGCTTTCCAATTGTAAAACCTGCAACCAGAAGTCTAGTTGAGCTTATCTCTTAATTACACTTGATTCTGGGCTGCTGAGATATTCAAATGACTGAACCGCACAAGTACACCTCGATACATATCATATGTTCTATTTTTAATAATTTTATATCATTTGTTGAAAATAGTATCTTAGTTGAAATAGGAAACCATTAATATTAAATTGAAAATTCTCTTACTTACTTTCTTCAATTAATTTTCCCTGATCACTCACAAAGATTTTTTAAATGACTATTTACATGAGTTTAATAAATCACTAAAGAATGAATCGACAATAGAAAATCTATGTTTAATGGCAAATGTCTAAAAATGAATTGAAAACAAAGTACTATTGATTTCAAATGAAACTGCCCATCTTAAGCAATTTATCACATTATAAAAAAACGTTATTTAGAATTTCCAAAATAATACGTAATACAAACTCAGAATTTGGTACAATACTGCTCTATCTTTGACTTTTTCCAAAGCATTTCAAAACCTAGAACCTGAAAGAGACACTCATTTTCATAAAGCACAAATATTTACTTTCATCTTCATGAAAATATTATGAAAAATCAATATTATAAAAACCATGTAACATTTTTACGCCACTGCTGTTATACTCATATTTTGGAATTGAGAAAACTGAGGCTTAAAGAAGTTGATTATTTTAAAATAACCTGGTTTGTTTCAGAGTAAGAATATAAATCCCTTATCTATTTATTCCAAAGCCACATAACACAGCTACAATTCTGTGCTTCCCTTTTCTCAAGTTGATTAAAAAAAAGAAATACTGGGATTTTTATTTAGCACATACATGTATTGGAGTATAGCCAATCTTTTGTATCTAAAATATTCTTCATTCTTCCCAACTTTGTACATGATTATTCTGCAAAGAAAGCACTGAATATAGGACCTGCTATAATCAGCACTCATTGTTAGCTTCTCATATTACTAGTATTATTGTCATTCTTGTTACCATCTCTATTGTAGAGATTTAAAAATATCGAATTCAAGAGCCAAGTAATTTCACTCAAGGTGATAGAAACAGTAAGTGGCTGAGTTAGAGTTTGAAATCAAATGTTTCTAGTCCTATTTAGCAGAATTTACTGAGCCATATCTGCCAACTATCAAATGTGCAAGTCCAAAAGATTAGCATCCTGAAACATTCTGGTTTCTCAGATCTTCAGCATCCTGTAATGATATATACGTAGTCGCCCTGATGATCCTTGCCCCTTAATGAAATCTGCTTAACGTGATTTAAAACAAATTCCTCCCTTACCTAACTATACTGTACAATTAATCTACTAAACCCAATAGCTTTGTTCCTAAGCATCTTATTTACTTCTGTGTATTTGACATGTCTCCAGAAATACAGGAGATAAAAATTATATTAATTTCCATTTGTGCAAAACACCATGTGGCTTTCAAAATATGTTGATATTTCCATATAAATTATCATTGAACAATTATAGCAACCATCTGGAAAACCCTGCCAGATAAGATAAAAAACATTTTACTGCATTTATCAACCAAATAAGTTTAGAGAAGATGGGCAATACAGAAAATTACACAGCTTAAGTGGCACAGTAGCAACTGAATTGAGTTGTCGACGTGTGATCCCTCCGTTTTTCATCTCCCCACATTCTCCATATTGTTGCACTAATCCCGCTTCACACCTAGGCTTTAACTTGAAGCTTCCAGATTTAAAATATGCACCAAAGTTGCTCATAAATGGATGACAGAACTCTAATGGCTATAGACACGGTCCTCTTCTTAATTTTTTTCTATTAATATGGCAACACATTAAATATGGGAGAAAAAGTAATAAATATTAATATCTCTTTTTGTTGTTAGTCATGTCATACTCCTTACAGGACACAAATTTGGTTACACTTGTTTCAGTTTTGATGAGAAAAATTTCATCTATGAAGTAATACTGGCAACGGTGGACAGTGCTGGTATAGTTTTCCTTCAATGCATTTCCTTTTCCACCTGTAATGTTAAATATGGAACAGTACTTCGTTCATTTCATAGAAGTATTAGAAGTGAAACTGCTAAGGAAGATGACATCTAATTGTCATTTCTAACTTGTAGTCCGTTAGACTTCTTGCCTCACCACCATTTAAACTATTATTCTTCTCTTCAGAATTATTGACATTTTCAGCCAAGTATTTAAGTAGATTGAAAGTTTTATCTTCAAACAAAAAGCATATGATTTAAACTTAGCGTAATGTCTTTTGACTTTTATATTGAAACTCATATTAAACCACATTTCTATGGAGCAGGAGAGAAATACTGTGTGTGTCAACTGGCTACTGTTTTATTTAATTTCCATTCATTTAAAATGTCAAAGGAAAGGAAGCAGTTAATCTAAAGCACAAAGTTAAGTTCAAGAACTTAATGAGGTGTGATGTGATATTATTTAGAAAAAAGTTTTATTATATAAATCTATAAAAGTTTCTACCATGATTTAAAAACCTTTATTCTAAAACTTAGAATGTTTTAATTTCCTTAATGCTAGAGAGGTAAATTTAAAGAAGACTCAAAATCTTTTTCTATTAAAAAAAAAAGCATTTTATATCTTACTTAATAGATTTCTCTTCTCAGCCTCTAAAATTTACTATCCAAGAATGTATGTGAGCCCATGTAGATTGATTACACGTTTTTTACCATTCGTAGTACCTGTTCCTCTATTCTATGCTATGGCTTCCCGGGTCTGAGCGCATATTTGATTCCTGAATTTCTTACTTTCTATGATTCAGGACCGAGAGTTAAAATGTCTATATTCTGATTCAATTGTACCACGTTTTATTTTGTTGTGGTGGTGATTTATTTCTTACATAATTTTTTAAAGAAATATTTGATCCATTCATAGAAGAAGACAGTATAGCAGAGCCCCATGTGCCTATGTCCAGGTTTGCTGAATGTTAACGTTTGTCATATATAGTCAGAACTTCCTTTTTTGAGAACTAAAATATTACAGACACAGCTGAAGTCCTGTGAAATGCTCTACATCACATTTATTCTCACCAATTGTCATCCCCAATAACAAATTCAACCAAGAAGTTAGTGTGTTTTCGTCATATCCATGCATTTTAAAATTATATTACGTATGTATGGGCTTGCCAACAGAGTATGCCAATTATAGTTTGTTTTTAAAGTTGACATGCATTACACCTGTGATATTATGCTGCAATCGGCTCTGTTTTTAAAAGCATTGTTTCAGTTTTATCCATTTCACCTACACATGTAGCATGAGTCCATTTTCTGCCACTTTTCTAAATATTTAATCATGCAAATATATATGCCCAGATATAGTTAGTTATTCCCATATTATAGTTGCTTCCAGTTTTTCAGGTACAAACAATTCCGCAATAAACATTAGGATAATCTTCCATATGAAAGTATGCAAGGGTTTTACAAGTGTAGTTGCTGGGGTAGAAAATGTGCTTTTTACCAGATTTTTTTTAAATGTTCTCAAAGGTGGTTACACCAATTTATACTACCACCAAGAGTGCGTATTTCTTGAGCTACTTTCTCACCAACGCTTGATGTTGGCAGATTTTACATATCCCCCAATCTGCTGCATGCTAAATTACATCTTACTGTTGTTTAAGCTTCACTTAGATGACTATTCATAAGCTTACCATCATTTCTTATGTTCTTTAGTCACTTTTATGAATTGTTAATAACTTTTACCTATTTTCTAATTTTTCTTTTTATTGATTTACTGGGGATTTTAAAAAATACATTCTGGTCATTCATCCACTGTTAGTTATATATGTCACAAGTATATTTTCCTAGTCTGTGATTTTTACTTTTTCCTTGGAGATGATGCATTAGTTTGGACAGCTTTTACTTTTAATCTAGCCAATGTCATTAAGCTATTCCTTACTGGTTTATCCATTTGCCAAGCTAGGTGAAAAACTGACTTCTTCCTTTTATTCTAAAGTATGAAAACTGTGTTTTGTGTTTTATATCCAAGTATTAAACACACTTGAATGGCTTTCATTGTGTAGGTAGAGAAATGATCCAATTCTGTAAATATTTCTTACATAATAATAATAAGCAATTTTCCAAGAATTTTCTCTTCTTTCTCTGTGTGGAGCAATTAGAATGATCTCTCTAAATTATAGATTCATAAGTAGTTTTGGATTTCTTTTTCCAGTCATTCAACTCCCAACAAAAACCACTGTTATTTCCATTGCCATAGATTAATTTCTACATTCTTGAAAATCATAAAAAAATAATTATATACTACATACTATATACATATATATGTAAAGTGTGTATACACACACACATTATATATATATATATATATATATATATATATATATATATATATATATAAAGTTTGGAGATACAGTCATGTGGTCAAATGCCTTAGTAGGCAAGGTCGATTGTCTGGCATACCTCTCTTAACTATCTAATCCTATTTGTGTCCCTTAGTCACACAACTCACTTGTTACTTCAGGACATACCTGGTGCCATTTTTCATAGATCTACTTCTATTTCAGCTGAAGTGGTAGCCCTGATGCTCTCTGAATCTCCTTTGGTAATTTCCCCTCTGCTTGAAGAACAGCACAGGTTCACAGCTGAACTAGCTCTATCATCAGATACTGTGAAGTCCAAGAAATCCAGCAAACTTTCTTCAGTTTGTCCCACCTTTGTCTCTTTCATTTCCAAATGGCAGTGCTTCTGCTTGTATGATCCCATAAGCTTTTTATTGAGTGACATTGTAGACACACCCATGGTGTTTTCTTTATTATACAATTTCTCATTTTTTGCAATACAGATAGCTTTAAAATGTTCCCAGTCATCAAGTTCTGTTTTTGTTTTTTTAGTAATTCTTTCTTCATCTCTGTCCTTTCACATTTTACTGTAAGTAAAAGGAAGAACCAAAGCACTCTTTTAACACTTTCTTTAGAAGTCTCCTCAGTTAAAAATTCAATTTCAATGTTGCAAGTCCTAACTTCCGCAAAACACTGGAACACAGTTCAAGCAAGTTCTTTGCCACTTCATTACAAGTAACAGCTTTCCTTCAGTTTCCAATAACATGTTCCTCATTTCCATTTGGGATGTCATTAGAATTATCCTTAAGCCCCGTATATCTAACATGTACCTCAAAACTTTCCAGCCTGACCCATTACCCAGCTTTAAAGCCATTTCCACATTCTTGAGTATTTGTTACAGTAGCACCCCACTGCCCTACCAATATCTGCCTTAGCTTGGACTATCATAACAAAATACCATAGACTGGGTAGCTCAAAAAGTACAAATTTGTTTTCTCACAATTCTGGAGACTGAAAATTCAAGATCAAGGTGCTAGTATGGTCTGTTTCAGATGAATACTTTCTTATTGGGTTATAAATGGCAAGTTGTGAACTCACATGGCAGAGACGGCAAGTTATCTGGTGTCTCTTCTTACAAGGGCACTAATCCCACCATGGGGAATCCACCCTTGTGACCTCATCAAGCTCTTTATCTCTCAAAGGCCCCATTTGTAAATACTATTACATAGGGGTTAAGGCTGAGACATGCGAATTTTGGGAGTTTGCAGTTCAGTCCACAGCACTGAATACTGGTTAATGGGAAAGTTAGACATTTTTGAGACTGTTGTACACTGTCTCTAACTTACTCAGATTTTTGGACATCAAAACACTACTATGAACCATTAATCACAGTAGAGGAGAGGCAGATGATGTGCAGGTAATCAATCTAAGTTTTGTCTAAAATCTGCCTCACAGTAAGTTTAATGCATCTCTGATCCTATCCTGTGATTATCCCAATTCTGAAATGCTTAATAGGAATAGACAAATTGTCAAAATTCTTATATTAGTTCCTTGATGCACGTCATGAGGATAATCTTGTAGCAAAACTCAGTGGAAGCCACAGCACTTCCTCAATCTGCCAAAATAGTAAATCAAAGCAGACCTGCATTTCTGCAAAAATTATAGATATTAGTGCCATCACCACTGTCTCAAAAGAAGCAAAAGTAGTGATTCCTATCAATTTCATATTTAATGTGCTTATTTGAACTCTACAGAAATGTATTTTATATAATGATAGTGAATTATTATAAACTTGAATAGGTAATGACTTCAACTGCACCTGCTCCTCCAGATACAACTCCAATGCTTGAAAAAGTGATTATATCCTTTGGCACATGTATGCAGCTACTAAATGTAAAAACATTTTTTCTCAATTTCTGTGAATATCACCAGAAACCATTTCTTTTAAGTTTGTATGGTCAGCAATACCCCTTCACTGTTGTGCTTCAGGGCTATGTCAACAGACCAGGCCTATAGCATAATCTACTCATAAGAAATCGTATCTTAGTTCTATTCCACAGGATTATGCATACATATATACGTATATATATATGTATGTATATATATAAATGTTGAATCACTTCATTATGTACATAAATGTTGACTCACTACTGCATATATTGTATACATACAATACTATATGCCAATTACACTTCAGTAAATAGAAAAATAATAAAATAGGTTTTTCTCACTCAAAAGCCTCTATTATTAACCACTGTACCAAAACTACCTCTGAAAATATAAGCTAAGATTATTACAACACTCATAATTTATTATTTATTTATTTATTTTATTTTTTTATTGTAACTGTTTTTTAACACTCATAATTTAGATTTCAGATTTTTGCTTCAGACTATTTTGATACTCATGTTAAGTTGCAATAACAAATTGAGTATTAATTAAACTATATTGCTCAGCAGCAGTCATTTTTTGCAATGTCCTCCGTTCTTACAGTGTATATTTTGATCCATCTCTTAACCAGTTTGTGTATGTGTTGCATGCTTATATATAACTTGTTATCCTGTTTTAAAAAAATTTAAAACATATAAGATGAAATTTTGGAGTCACTAATTATCTGAAAATGCACTTATATGTTAAAACTGTTTTCCTATTTTCTTTCATACAAAATTGTTTCAGATTTCATTTCTCTTAAAGTTTTTAATAATTTTGATCACTTGTATTAAGACCTCTATTTTTTAAAAGATTTTATTTATATGAGAGAGAGATGAAAGAAACACCACAAGCAGGAGGTGCAGAGGGAGAGGAAGAGAGAGAATCTCAAGCCCACTACACACCAAGCACAGAGCCCAATGGAGAGCTCAATCCCAGGACCCTGAGATCGGGACCTAATCTAAAACCAAGAGTCAGATGCTGAACTGATTGAACCACCCAGTATTCCTCAAAGATCTATAATTTTGTTATTGTATATTTGTTTGTTTAGTGGGGTTTTTTTTGAGGACTTGGTAATTATAGAATGTTTTGTTATTATTAAAATTATAAAACTCTTCTTAAAGGACAGTGCCAGGTATGTCTACTTTTCCTTTTTTTTTTTTTTTTTTGCTATAAGGTGGCAACATTCTTTTTCTAAAATAGTATTTCTCACTGTTTTTAGCACTATCGATATAAATTCTCCTTTTACAATTTTATTGTTCAGGCAATTCTTCTTTTGTAATTATTATCCTTTTACCTCATCATATCATTTTGAGAATTCATTTTTCTCATGACTTCCTGCTTTTTTTAAATTAAAAAATATTTTTATTTTTTTCTTGGTTTCTATTGTACATCATTTCCAGAGTGATGTTTTTCAACTAACACAAAACCATTGTGTCTTCAGAATGACATGCTGATCCTACTTCTGCAGTATTTTTCCATAAATCACATGCTTGGAAACATACAAGTGTTTCAATGGAAAGTTGAAACCTGAATCAGTGTTTCAACAGAAAGGATATGCAGAAAATCACACATCCTTAGTCTCATTTCCTATCTGCTTGAGTGATGCTTTAATTCACTTCTCAAATCTGTAGTTTGATATATATATAATTCCCATTAACTAGTCATCATTTGTCAAACTCCATCTAATTTTACTGAGATGGGACTTTTGCATCTTCATAATATCTGGATTTCTTTTAGAGAGAAAAGCTAAATTTGTGTGTGTGTGTGTGTGTAGAACAAAATAACCTAGAATTTTATGGCTACTGATGCATTTTCCGTTTATAGATTGCTTACAGCATTGTACTTAGGTGGAGGGAAGGTGGAGAATCAAATGCAAAGCATTGTGCCCTTGACAGTCTCCTTATTCTTGTTCATTGCATGATTGCTTCATAGAGTTTGATCTTCACAACATTTTTAATATAGGACAGAAGTCATTATTTTATTTGTCTCAGAAGCAACACGCATGAATTAAGGCATTTTGTATGTTTTCTGGGAGAAACACACAAGGTTTGAGAGCCTAGAGAAAGAGGATGTGTATTGGGTGGAATAGGGGAGAGGACAGGAAATATCTTTATGTTCTTTCAGGTGTACAGTGTTTCACACATCTTATTGAACTAGAATCTATCTTTTAATCATATGATTAAATCATCTCATAGAGATTTATGAGCACTGAAATTACTCTTGGATCCTGACAACAGAATGCATAACAAATCTAATTGCCAAGTCTCAAGTTATCTCATTCAACCTTTCAGCAGCATTTGTCACAGGGGATTGACAACTTATTTTTGAAACCAGTCTTTTTTTTTTTTTTTTTTTTAAGTAAGTTCCTAGAATACCTCTTTCTCAGTTCTTATACTCATTTCTTGTTCCTTCTCAGTCTATTTTTCTGGATCACCTTCATCTTCTTGACTTTTTAATTTTGGAATTCACCAGGGTTAATCTTCATACATTTCTCTTCTCTCTGTATCTTAACTCTTAATGTGATCTAATCCTGTCTCATGGCTATAATATTATCCATACCATATATTAAATGTATGTATATGGTATATATGTGTGTGGAGATTTATATATATAATATATGTAAATGTATATATATATGTACATATATATGTAAATACACATACACACACACACACATATATATATATATATATCTCCAGTCCTACTTTATACTCTATACTCTTGATTTATATAATTTTTTAAAGTTTTATACAACTCTACCTTGTCATCTAATAGTCATTAGTAAAATGTTCAAAACCTATTTTCATTTTGTCACTAACATTCCATCTGGATAAATGACAAGGACATATTTGAAATCAGATTAAGAATCTTTGGGCCATCTTTTCCACTTTTCAGTAATTTACAACCCTTTCACTATACAACCAAATACTGATACTTCTACCTTTGGGATATATATCTAGATTCTACTGTTTCTCATTATCTTTAACACAACTACTCTGTACCAAGTTGTCTCTCACATTAGTTAATGTAGTGACTTCTTAATTCATCTCTTTTAAACCCATGGAATTAAGTCTCCATCCAACAACCTGACTGGTTGTTTTGTTTAGTGTAAGCCACAATATATCACTTCTCTGATAAAACTCACCAATTATTTTCCATCTTAGTATATTATTATTTACATACGTGGCTTATAATAGTTTACTGGTGTCAACATTTCATCACTTCAAGTCAAGTGAGAAAACTCCATTTCCATTTAGGTTCTTTTACTTTCTCCAATTTTTAATATTGTCTCAAGGATTACATGGAATCTCAATTTTATTTCAATAATCAAATATGATTTACAACCCATATATTTACATATTAATACATAAGCTCATAAGGAATATTTTATAGAAATACTCATATAGAAACTAAAGGGAGAGACTATTGTATGGACCCATTTTTCCCATATTTCTGGTCTTTCTGTTGTTCATTCTTCCTTCCTAATGTGCCAAAACTTCTTTTATTCCTTGTTTCATTTCCTTTCTGCTTGAAGAACTTCCTTTAACCAGTTTCTAAAGATAAGTCTGCTATTCACAAGTTCTTTAACTTACTTCGCTTGAATGTTTTTTTTTTTTTTCACTCCTGCAAGATAATTTTACCAAATACAGAATCCATAGTTGATGATTATTTTAGTTCAGCATGTAAAAAAATATGACACTTTCTTCTGGCCTCCATGGCTTTATTTGAGAAATCTGATTTCATTTGAATTGGTTTTCCCCTACAAATAATGTATTATTTCTCCCTGATTGCTTTTAAATTTTTAATTGTGTCATTAGTTTTCAAAAACATAATTATGATATGTTCTGGTATGGTTTTCTTCGGGTTTATCTCGTTGTATAAATAGTGAAGATGTCAGCTGCTAGGGAACTACTAATTTATAACATGGTACAATCAGTTTGATAGGAATAAGATAATAAAAATGGTAATGGAGATATCAAAGAGAAAGCCTGAGGCAGTTTGATATAAAAATTTAATAAATTCCACACGAATAAAGCAATTTACTCAAGAGGCACTTTGAAATTACTGACCAAAAAAAAAAAAAAAATTGAAAAAGAAAGATTAAACAAAATAAATAGACAGCATTGGCTGGCCTTTGTCACTGGTTCCTAGGAAGGAGCATCTACATTTTTTATTTTCCAAGTGATAGAAGTCTCTTTGTTATTCATGTGTGCTCACATACTTTATATTAATGTGGTGACTCATGGTGGAGGCCTAGACAGTTTATGCTAATAAGATAACTCAGGATGGGTTAAAACAGTAAAAATAGTCATATGATTAGAAGCTTGGGGTTTTGAGCCACTTAATATCAGTTCAACCTTTAGGGAATAAAAGGAGATATAGGTTAAGTTCAATCACACAGCCAAAGATTTAAACAATCATGTCTACTTAATGAAACCCCAATAAAATCTCTAGACACTAAAGCTCAAGTGACCTTTGCTGGTAAACAAGATCCTATGTGTATTGCTACACATTAATATGCAAGGAAGGTGACAGGTTCTTGAGGACATGGACACTTCATGTTTGGGACCCTCCCCAGACCTCACTCCAGGCATCTAATGGTTGGTTCTCATTTGCATCTTTTTTGCTACTATGAAAATGAATTCATAAGTGTCTTCTTTAACTCATTCTAATGAATTATTGAACCTGAGGTGATAACAGGAATTCTCAAATTTGTATCCAGCTGATTAGAAGTGTGGGTGCCTGGGAATCCCCAAGCTTGCAGCTGTTGTCCTGAAGTGAGAGCAGTCTTGTGGAGGAATGTGTCCGTCATTTGTAAGTTTGGCCTAACTCCACGTAGTGACCTAAGTTATTATGAGCTAGTTATCAATGCTACTTTTGTCAATGCTATTAGGATAAATCCTGAGGTTAGATTTTTTCCATATTCTTTTTTTTTTTTTTCTCATTAAACTTTTGTTTTAATGGGTCTCAAAATTCTGTGACAGATTTTTGGTCAAGTTGTTTCCATTAAAAAGTACTGATTTTAAAAACTAATAACTTAAAACTGCCACACACGCACAAAAAAAAAAAAAAAAAAAAAACAAATGGTCCACAAAACATTCTCCTTTCCTTCTGAAGGTTTTACGATGCATTGTTATCATTAACCAGTCTTTTACTATTAAACTTAAATGGCCAATTGACACAAACAGTTCTGAGACCGTTCTTCCACCACTGATTAAGACTGGGGTGGCAGGTATTAGGGATAATATTCATTTAGCCTTCTGAGCTTTCTGGGCAGACTTGGTGACTTTGCCAGCTCCAGCTGCCTTCTTGTCCACTGCTTTGATGACACCCACAGCAACCGTCTGTCTCATGTCACGAACAGCAAAACGGCCCAGAGGAGGATAGTCAGAGAAGCTCTCAACACACATAGGTTTGCCAGCAACCATATCAACAATGGCAGCATCCCCAGATTTCAAGAACTTGGGACCATCTTCCAGCTTCTTTCCAGAACAATCTAGTTTTTCCTTCAGCTCAGCAAACTTGCAAGCAATGTGAGCTGTGTGACAATCCAGCACAGGTGCGTATCCAGCACTGATTTGGCCTGGATGGTTCAGGATAATCTTACCTGAGCCGTGAAGCCAGCTGCTTCCATTGGTGGGTCATTTTTGCTGTCACCAGCCGCCTTGCCACGACAAACGTCTTTGACAGATACGTTCTTGACATTGAAGCCCACATTGTCCCCAGGAAGAGCCTCACTCAAAGCTTCATGGTGCATTTCAACAGACTTTACTTCAGTTGTAACATTGACTGGAGCAAAGGTGACCACCATACCAGGCTTAAGAACACCAGTCTCCACTCGACCCACTGGGACAGTACCAATACCACCAATTTTGTAGACGTCTTGGAGAGGCAGACGCAAGGGCTTATCAGTTGGACGAGTTGGTGGCAGAATGCAATCCAGGGCTTCAAGCAGTGTGGTTCCGCTGGCATTCCCATCTTTACGGGTGACTTTCCATCCCTTGAACCAAGGCATGTTAGCACTTGGCTCCAGCATGTTGTCACCATTCCAACCAGAAATTGGCACAAATGCTACTGTGTCGGGGTTGTAGCCAATTTTCTTAATGTAGGTGCTGACTTCTTTAACGATTTCCTCGTATCTCTTCTGGCTATAGGGTGGTTCAGTGGAATCCATTTTGTTAACACCAACAATTAGTTGTTTTACACCCAGTGTGTAAGCCAGAAGGGCATGCTCACGGGTCTGCCCATTCTTGGAGATACCTGCTTCAAATTCACCAACACCAGCAGCAACAATCAGGACAGCACAGTCAGCCTGAGATGTGCCTGTAATCATGTTTTTGATAAAGTCTCTGTGTCCTGGGGCATCAATGATGGTCACGTAATACTTGCTGGTCTCGAATTTCCACAGGGAGATATCAATGGTGATACCACGTTCACGTTCAGCTTTCAGTTTATCCAAGACCCAGGCATACTTGAAGGAGCCTTTTCCCATCTCAGCAGCCTCCTTCTCAAATTTTTCGATAGTTCTTTTGTCGATCCCACCACATTTGTAGATCAGATGGCCAGTAGTGGTAGACTTGCCCGAATCTACGTGTCCAATGACGACGATGTTGATGTGAGTCTTCTCCTTTCCCATTTTGGTTTAGGTTTAGCGGTGGTTTTCACGACACCTGTGTTCTGGCGGCAAACCCGTTGCGAAAAAGCAATTTTTTCCATATTCTTATCTGCAGATCAAAAAAGATCTTTTAATAATTAATATCTTTAGTTTATTTTGCATTGTATCATGGTACTTTTTATTTTTAAAGGGATTTTACATGCTTTAAAGAATGTTGATTATGGGGTTCTGGGCGTCTGCACCATCTATGCCTGTAGCCTGGCCCCGCCTCCCAGATTTGGCTTTCTATGCTGAAGTCATCATGAACTTTTTCCAATTCCTGATGAAAAAGAAGAAACGTATTCCTTTGTTGCTGTTCATGGCCAGAGCAGAGAGTGGAGCTTTGTCTTTTGCTGTATATTCCCTTCAAAAATCTGATGTGATCCTTGATGGGAAAAGAAATCCAGAACCTTGAGAAACGGTGGACCCTAGTGTACCTAGCAAGCTTATAACAATCAACCAAGAATGGAAGCCCATTGAAGAGTTGCAGAAGATCTGAAGAGCCACTAAATGACCATCCCTTACCTCTTTCTTCCAAAGAGTAATCTATGAATCTAGTGGAAACATCGCTGCACAAACTCGATTATGGATACCAGTGTGCGGAAATGCTTCTGCTACATTTTTAGGGCTTGACTACATTTTCGGACTCTGGATAGGAATTATGAAGGTAGTATAGCAATGACCACATAGTTCAAAAATAACTTTGTGTTTGTTTTCTTGCTGTAAATTTAATTTTGCATATTGAAATTTTTTTTTTTTATGATAGTCACACAGAGAGAGAGAGAGAGAGAGAGAGAGAGAGGCAGAGACATAGGCAGAGGGAGAAGCAGGCTCCATGCACCGGGAGCCCGACATGGGATTCGATCCCGGGTCTCCAGGATCGCGCCCTGGGCCAAAGGCAGGCGCTAAACCGCTGCGCCACCCAGGGATCCCGCATATTGAAATTTTTATGTTTATGATGCTCAAATGTTTTCCTTAAAGTGTATAGAGATTTGTAAACTGAATTGTCTATAATAAAATACTATTTGTGCAAAAAAAATAAAAATGCTGATTATGAGTGCAATAATCAAAGAATAAATTGTATTTGTTACAATCATTACACTATATTTCATAATTCATATAACATGCTATTTTACTATTTTCAATTAAGCTAAGGTTTTCAATGGTGGTAAATGAACAAGAGGCAAAAAGCAGTCTTCACTTAGTTTTCAGGATCTGTTTATATGAAATAACTTGCACTACAAGATATACAAATGTTGGGTTTTATTTAATTAATTAACTTATTTATTTATCTATATATTTTGGTGTGGTACATTTCATATTATATTACCTCATATACAGTTTTTTCTTCTCTTAATCAATATTGTCTGGTTTGGAATAGAACCTTTCAGGTCAGTACCCTTATCAGAAGAATTTGGAAGAAAAAAAAAAAAAAGAAGAAGAATTTGGAAGTAAAAGAACATTCTAAAATATTATTTCTGCAAATTGGTGGCAGTTGTGGTAGGGGGTGGTGGCGTGCCCCGATGGATCCAAAGTATAATGTAAAGATGTGTTACCTGTGTTATCTGTTGTGAATAAAGCTTTTGCATTAAGAGCATGATCGCAGGGAGCATGCCAAGGTCTGTATCACAGAGGAGTTCCTAGTGGATTCTCGCTTGCCTACATAGAAAAGAGGAAGATGATAAAGGAAAACAAAAAAACAGAGGAAAGAATGTCTGCCTAAAACCATATAAGATGCAGTACTAAGTACTCCTTGTGACTGTCTAAGTGAATATATCATGAAAAAGGAAGATGCGTTCTCCTGCACTTTGCCAAAGGAGGGTGGCTCGGGAGCCTCCAGGCTGCGGGGTGCCCAGGCCCAGAGGCACCTGCCCAAGTCTGCATTTCCTACCGTAGCACAGCAGTGCCTAATAACACAGCAGAGAGGTTACAGGAGCAAGAACGCACAGGATGGCCTCAGTTCGGCCAGTAGAACCCGGCAGGGTCGGCTGAAGAACGGTGAAAACACCAGGCAGCCTGCAGAATAGCACTGGCAGGATAAATGCACTTGTAAAAGACCAAGAGGACACCTCCTGGGGGCTTTCAAAAACCCTTAAGCACAAATAATACGGGAATATCTGAGGGGAAATATAAAGGATCTTAAGGACTCTCCCATGATAAGGTACAAGTAAATGCTCCTGAAGTTCATGTTAATATTGCAAATGTAAATAACAGACAGTTGGGATCTGGAGAAATTAAGATTTTATGCAAGTAACACATTTTAAGAGTTGTATTTTTGCTACTTCATAATAAACTTGTAATTGCAAAGGAATGGATGGTTTACTAAACAAAATATATTAAAGTAGTTCAATAATTTTCTGAGTAGCTGTTATTGCTGACTCATAAATGCTCAAATAAATTTTAAAAAGTGTAACAGGAAATATTTTAAAAATCACATTATGGAAATGAGGCAAAAAATATCCATTACTTTAAAATCTTAGCATTGTCCAGGAAAGAAAATGATGAATAATTTATGTGGAGCAAATCCAACAATTTTCTATGATGTATATATAGCATTGTTTTATAAAAGTATCTTCTCCTTCAAAGAGAATATATTTTATTTCCTTTGTCATGAAACACAAATGTTTTTGAGACACAATAATGAAAAATATTGGCGAAGGACTTGTCTTTGATATATGCACTCCGCAGGTTCGTGAATGAGTTATATACCAAGAGTTCTTGTTTATCCAATTCATTCAAATGCATCCTCTCACAAAGCAATGTTGTAAAAGTACCATGTCCTCACAGTGCAAAATAACTCTTCTGCCCAATTTTCACAACCCCTGAAGGTAGTCAACAACTAATTGGTGGTAATAAAATAGTGACAAGATTAGTGGAAGAAAACATTAAAAGGACCACCATACTCCTTTCTTTCATTAATTTCACGGACCACCATATTGGTTACCTCCTATGCTCCATCATATTCCTTTATTCCCCAGCTTTAACATCATTATTCCAGCTTCTTACACCCTCTCGGTCCCAGGCGCACTTAAGCCTTGTTTCAGTTTCCAAGAACCTGTGGCTTGGTACTCTGGAAACCTACCCACTTACTTACTTATAAGTGTGGGAAAAGGGACAAAAAGAAATTCTTCAGACTTGCTTTCAGAGGGAGCATAAAGTATGGAGATGGGAGTATGAATTTCTGCCATTCCGAGGCAGAACTTGGTAAGTGATTTGTTTATTCAACAAAAGTGTATTAAGGGCTTCTTTGTGGGAAATACTGGGGATTTTTTTTTTCTCTTTTTTTCAGGATAGGGTGATTTGGAGCCTGGGCAAATCCATTGCAAGCACCATCTATAGACTTAACAATGCCCACAAAAAAGGGAAACCACTAAAAAAAGGTGGGGGGACTACTTGTGTAAGTCCTCAGGCTCCAGTCAGATCCTCTTGGAGAGAAAGAGGTCAGGGCCATGCCTCAACAATTGGGTACAGGCAGAGATGGAAAATCAGTGGTGAATTCAGCCCCTAGCCACATGAAACTTACAGTGTAATGAGGCAAATGCATCAACAATTATCCCAAAATAAATAAAAGCATAAGAGCTATTTAAAGTAAATGTATGATACTCTGGGATTACATGGAGCCCACAGAGAAGGCGGCTTGTATGTGTGACAACTAAACTGTGACCTAGAGAATGAACAGGAATTAATTACAGGTGGAAGTGTGGAGGAAAGTGTTAAAAATGGAGGGAAGGCCAAAAGCAAAGTCCTGTGGAGAGCACCAAGGACTAGAAGGATTAAGAACTAAGCACTGTGCAAAGCCCTTGGAATGATTTGAATGCGAATAAGTGCCGGAGCAGGGAACAAGAACTAACATACTTGCGTTTATATTTCAAAAATAGCATCTGGCTTCCAATGGGTGGATGCAAATAAGAGTTGGGACAGGAAGACTGGTTGTTTAGAAGCCTATTGGAAAGAAATGATGGTAGCTTGGATTAGTATGATAGTGTGTGAGATGAAAGTGATTGAATTCTAGAAGTTTTTGATTTATGACTCAGTCCTGTGATGGATCAAATACAAGTAATGAGAAGGAAAGTTGTAAAACAAAATCATTATTAGATTTAAAACCTCCAGAGCTGACTCACAATTTGCACAGAAACACTGATACACATGGAAAAGAGCAGAGAGAGAGCCTTTTTGAAATAAGGCTCACATTGACTTGGTTCTTATCAAACAATACCAGTTGCCCAAAAGTAAAGCAGAAATTTTTTGTGAGAATCAGAGTGCCAGCCATTTGGTTACACACCATAGGGTACAGAATACACAGCCAAAGTCTAAGACAATGGAAGGACATAGCTGAAGTATCAGGAAAGTCCACGTACCAAAGAGCAAGATGGGATAAAAAATGTAGAAAGAATAAAATAGTGAAATTATAGGGGAAATTATAGGGGAAAGGAGAGAAGATGAGTGGGAAATATCAGAGAGGGTGACAAACCATGAGAGACTCCTAACTCTGGGAAACGAACAAGGGGCAGTGGAAGGGGAGGTGAGTGGGGGGATGGGGTGATGGTGATGGGCACTGAGGGGGGCACCTGACAGGGTGAGCACTGGGTGTTATACTATATGTTGGCAAATCGAACTACAATAAAAAATATACACCAATAAATAAATAAATAAATAAATGAACTGAATTTAATTTTTTTAAAAAAGAAAGAAAAACTGAAAAAAAATGTAGAAAGAGACTGTTGAAGCAACCCATTATCGAACATGGGTAGTGTCCCCAATTGTGACTCAGATATAATTAACCTAAGGATATGTAGCGTTCACATTGTGTCCTGGGGAAAAATCTTTAATCTTTAGAGTTACTCAACTCTGCTGTGCTTCTTAGTTTTCAAAAGAGAAGCCTAAATTTGCCTGAGATGTTTTAGAAAACAAATTTAATTATCCTTGGAAATGTTTGTAATTAAACACAGAAGTGGTTAAGTAATGATAATATTAATCAAATAATTAGAATTAAGACTATGGTTATGAAGCTTCTAAGAATGCTCCAGTGATAAGAGTAAGTCCCCTAGCAGGAAGATACAGAAGTTTGAGGTGGGAAGCAAACAGAGTGTACAAGAACCCACCGACGCTTCAGCTGAATACAGAATAAAATGAGATGATATAGGCCAAGGCACTAGTATCATCTACTACAGCCTAAGCCTTGCAGAACTCAGATCTACTCCTGTTGTACATGAAATTCAGTCTGCCATTTTTTGAGAAGGCCAAAAAGACCAGCTGATAGTGGCAACTTTAGGATCTATGAAAATCCTGCCATGTCAACTGGCTGAATCATTTCATTCTTGGCATCAGAACATCTAATTCAACACAACCGAGAGCTGTGACTGGAAGTATAAGTTTCTCCAAACTGCATAGAAATATTGGTGAGAGGAACCTATTCTACTTTCCTTCTTTGGTTTCTAGTTTTATATTCTAGGGTTTAGGGACATAACACCTGATAATGGTTATTCGTTCAATGTGTATGCCACACCTAGAAATACACCCCAACCCACTACTGGGTGACATTGCAGAGTTGATGCCTTATGTATATGTTTGGTAGGCCACTCCAATATTCTCTCTAGCCTGTAACTTCAGGATGATAGGGTATAAAATACGACAAATAGATCCATACCATGGGCTTAGCACTGGCCCCTGCTGATGATGAGTGAGATATTCAGTAGCCAAGTTAATATGGGACACAAAGGTCTTCTCCTCTTGAGCCCACTACCATATCCATCTATAAGCTTATTCTCCAAAATTTCCTGTATGTGATTTTTCTACTCTTGCACCTTCCAAGATTACAATTATCCTCCATGACATTGATCACTGTCCAGAAATTTATAGATGCCCTTGCTTTAGTAAGTTTTTTCTCTACTCAAAGTCGAGGGGTGAGCCTGGGTATGACTCAAGACTAGATGATGGAAGGTTTTTGACTCACTGCTGTCTTAGGGCCACCTTTAGTTTGGACTGTAATGGAGCAGAGGTCCATTTTATGGCCAAACATATCTAGCTGGCCCATTCTTGATCCAGGCCCAAGATTATTCTTCTACATTGGCAACTCATAAGGAATCATTAGTCCTCTATTCCCTATTATACCACAGGAGTGAGCTTAAGGAGCCACGTCAGCACAACAGCGATGACATAGACACACATAATTATTTCTATCACTTACATGTATACTCTACATTTGGTGAGATTCCATTGCAAATACACCGTCCTCATAATAAAATAGATCGCTTCGGCACTGCCTACAACACTTGGGATTTGTCATGTCTGATACAACACATGCACGAGGGCCAGCTCTGACCCTGTAGCCACTTACTGTGCTGTGTTCAAGTATTCAATCTCCTCTGGGACATAGTAGCATGCTAGTTTCCTGCTACATAAATCAGAACCTCTCTCCAGAAATGTAGACGTCGCCACTGCTATCTCCCTATTATTATTTTCAGAAATTCCATAAATCATCCTCATTTACCTCTAGCACCTTTGGGTGTATCAGATAAAATGACTGAGCTGAAAAGAAGGTTGGACCTGTTGCAGAGGACTATCTTGCTAGGGGTCCACTAAAAACTGACAGCCTCTGAATTATCCAGAAAATAGGTTGAAGCAGTATTCCAAAAAGGTCCATATTCTATTCCAAAATCCAAAAAGGACCACAAAGTACTGTTCTTATTATCAGAAATAGGAGAGGTAAAATGTAATAATTTGTCTTCTTATTGGAGGGATGCCCTGGCAATTGTCTCCAGACAACTGGAGCCCTTAAAAATTTACTGATGTGACAGGTCCCTGAAACACTGCAGGAATTTACTTTCTATTCTTTGTTAACATGAAATCTTACCAGGGAAGTGAAAGTACTTGCTTATTCCTACCATCAGGTCCCCTTAATGTGATTCATCAACAGAGTTAACTGATCTAAAGGGTATCAAAGTGACCAAATTTCTGTTAGATCTATTTTTAAATGTATAGGAAAGTTATAGCTCAGGGGCAAAACACTGAGTGTACTGGTTTGGATCTCCTTTCCTTATGGGGATTAAGAACAACAGGCCACCAAATCATTAGCTATATACCAATTTCCAGAGGTGATTAAAGCTATCATATCCACCACAGCAGCCACTTTGGGACTAACACTCCATTGTTTAGACAGTTCACTCTCTTCCATCAACATCCATCTGTTTTGTTTCTAGTGGCCGTATTGGTAAGTTAAATAAAATGCGATAGGACTAGTAATAATGCATCCTTTAAGATACCATTTTCTGCCATCCCACATGGGAATGGCACTGAATCTGATTTAGTGTCTTCTCTAGTTAGAGGGAGACATTTCAGAGACCTTCATCTGGCTTTTCTTACAAATAATGGCTCTCATTCCCTGGGCCAGGAAACCACTGTGACAGTTCTTCAAGCTACTAATTATATTCATCAAAATAGTACATTTATGGACTAGGGAAATAACAAGTCTAGTCTACAGGATCATAAGACTTCCAGAAGATGGACTTGTAATGGTTGTGCCATTTATCATCTGACCTTTTTATATCTCCACATTAAGTAGAGACAGGCCATGGTGGTGTTTTATGTCAGCTAACCCCCTCAGCTTTCTGAAGATCTTGGTTTCCTTCTTTCTCGAGTATAATAACTATAATACAAATTTTAGGTCCTTTTGGGGAAGAGCAGTACAGATATTTACTTTAAACATTTCTCATGTCATGGAAGGGCTCTTCCTCAAGGGAACCTGGCTTCCTTTTAATCAGTCTAGTTAGATCTGGAAACTGAGAGAGTACAAGTTTCTATTATAGCATCTAGCATCGTATTTTTCTCATTAACTCTTGATCTTTTCTTTGGTTTTATAAGATAAGTAATATTTTCATAAGCTTCTGATTTACTATGTCCTAGGAACACCATTGTCTGTTAGTCATCATCTCAGATCTCTGTAGGTAAGTAAACCCATTTTGCTTCTGAGGGTCTAGGGTCACCACTTACTCTGCTCTTTCAAAATAATATCTTCTTCACTGACGCTATCAATCCTAGATCTAGAATAGCAACTCAGATCATTATTCCCGACCTCAGAGAAAAGTTGTATAAGTGGCCTATACGTACACTAATAGTTATCAAATTACAGAGTAATTTTTCACATGACAATTCCTTCCCCTGCCTCCTTCCTCAACACATACACATCTTTAGAAGACAGTTAAGTAACCAATGTAAATGCCAGCTAGATGTAACATAGAAAGTCCCCTGCGAATCATCTTTTGCTTTTAATAACAAGTTACGCTATAGCTATAAATTTCAATGGAAAGGTAGTACTCAATTGTAGTTTCTTTAATAATAATAAAAGAATATGGTATAATAGCTAGAAATTCCTTAATCTAGATCACAATATTTTTTCACTCTTCCTTGGAGGGGATGACAAATATATCATCTTTAAGAAATAGAAGATATTGAGAGTTTAAAAAAATTCACTGAGAAAATAGTTATTACTTCACCACTTACCTCTACCTTCAATTCTTAGATAACTTTAAAAAAACTTGAGATATCAGATGTATCTAACATTTAATGCTGTCTCCATCCTTTTAGAAAATTTTTAGTGAAATATTTGTGTGTGGATTTAATTATCTCCTTTTCCCTTTCTGGAGAGAAGGGTGGGTGGGGGGCAGGCAGAAGGTGGGTATGTACAGAGAATAGCTCAGGATAATTTGAACTAAGTTATAGAACCTATCCATATATTGGATTAAAATAATAAACACTAGGGAGCACTAGACCCAGTGGTTTCAAACTATTGACTATATGGTTTTAGAGAAAAAGATTGACTAGGAATTCTAATACAATGAGGTACATAACAACATAGATGTGGAAAGCATTCCAGAAAGACAGGACCACAAAACAGATGAATATTATGGCAAAATGAAGCTATATATGTAGATAAACACACACAGTGTATATATATGTGTATACATATTGTGTATATATATATGTGTGTGTGTGTATGTATGTGTGTGTGTGTAAATGGTACAAGCTTTGACAGAAGCTCCCCTCTCAAATAACATTTTTGAAAATTTGAAAATTCATTTTGAAAAACCCCTATCAGGTACTATTTACTCAGAATAACCAACACCAACAAAAATTCTCATGTTACTATTAGGAAAGAGAATGTGAGATGGTAAGATGGCAGGAAAAGGAGGAAGAAAAGGAGGAGGAAGAAAGAAAGGACAGAGATAGGGGTCAGAGAAAGAGGAAGAAGGGGGTGGAAAGAGGGAGAACAGGAGAGATATCATTTAAGTAACAAGTGAAAAGATCAGATCATTTTATGAGACGAAAAAGCAAACAACGACAGCAAAAATAACCAGACCGAAAGTGGTGGTTTTCAGAAGTGATGTGTTATGTCAAAACAAACATAGTTTGGTTTGCAAAAAATGAAAATACAAAACAAGGATTTCATTAATTCAAACTGGTTTTCAGTATAGTATATAGCTGCAGGCAATTTGGAAGAGGAGTCTAGTAAAGTTCAAATTTCACTGAAGCAAAATGACTGAGGCAGACATGGACATAAAGATTCACTGTAAACAGTAGATAAATAATTTGCATTTAGTACCAAAACTAAGTGAGGGTTTTAAGACAGAGGAACTATTATATAGAGAATATATGCTCTGAGGATATAGATATATGACTACTTTAAAATGCAGTGAAATGAGGAGTAGTTATGAAAAAATACATAATTTCTTTTGTGAATCATAATGGTTGTAGTGGTATTGGTATTATTAAATGACAATAGTGTACATGAAATGTAGAATTAAGCCAATGAATACTTATGTGATATTCTTTTATCCTTTCTGTCCTTGAAAGCTAGACTATTCAGTGTGAATTAAGAGAGATAGGTGCACCTGGGGCAGAAAACAGAAGATAAGTGCAGCACATCTTGTGAAACACCTTGTTAGACATAGCAAGGAAACTATCAAAGACTAGTGTTGTATCAAAAGGTATCTAAAGTCACTGTGAAGAGGCAATGTTGAAGGTATGGAACAGATAACATCTCTATTTCAGTTCTTCTGCTTGAACTTAAGCAATCTAGTAAAATGGAAAATTACAGTAGAGCAGCCAACCTATAGTATGCATCATAGTTGTTCAAGAAAGACATAAAATACAAACATGAATGGTCACATGCTACAGAAGTGTCTTTCATGTTTTATAATACATACAAGTTAAACAACAGGTTTCTTTTTTTTAAGATTTTATTTTTATTCAGAGAGAGAGAGAGAGAGAGAGTATGTGAGTGGGGAGAGGGCCAGAGGGAGGGGAACAGAGAGAAATCTCAAGCAGACTCCATGCTAAGCATGGAGCCTGATGCAGGGCTTGATCCTACAACTCTGAGATCATGACCTGAGCAGAAATCAAGAGTCAGATGCTTAACTGACTGAGCCTCCCAGGAGCCCCAACATAACAGATTTCTAATCAATATTCTCCTATTCTTGTATGACCCAGATTGACATAAAAAAATATAATCATCAATATAACAGAGACACCAAAGCATCAAGAACAGGAGCTATAATTATCAAGTAGTGGCATAAAAGGGTAGATTGACTCATAATCCATTTTATACATGTTTAAGAACTACACTGAGTGGGGTGCCTGGGTGTCTCAGTTGGTTAAGTGTCTGACTCTTGATTTTGGCTCAGGTCATGATATCAGGGTCATGAGATCGAGCCCAGAATCAGGCTCCATGCTCAATGTGGAACCTGCTTGGGAGTCTCTCTCCCTCCGCCCCTCCCCCTGCTCACATTCTCCCTCTCTTTCAAAATAAATAAATAAAATCTTAAAAAAAAAATAAAAAAGAACCATATGGAGCTATGGCCCATATCAACTAAGAAAATTTTGAGAAAATAATTCATTAAAATCCACTAATACATCACATAATAGAATCATGTGGATACCTTTTATGCTCTAGACACTATGATAAGCACTTGAAATATATTACCTCTAATCCAACAATCATTTAATACAAATAGTACCTCCCTTAATCTCCATACGAGGGATTCAAGAATAAGAAAGGCTAAATGATCTACCCAAAGCCAAATGGTAACAGTAGAAAAACCAGATATCAATTCATTTGACAAGCTCAGAGGTTGGTCTCTTTTCTCCACTGTAAAATATGATAAAATATTTCCACTTAAATACAACATTCTTTAATTATTAAGACCTAATTAAGATAATTCAATCTATGTACTGAAATTTTATTAATATAACTTCCTGATATTACTGCATTCTGAGTATTAAAATAACAATATTTTGTCAATACTATGTTAAATGGATTTTAATGCGGTTAGTATTACCATATAGCTATTAATTCCATTTTGATTCAGTTAGAAATCTAAATTATATGCTTTATGAACCCTTCTTTCTGATTACAGAATATATGTTTCTAAAATCAGATTTGGTTAGTTCACATACTTGCTAGGGCAATTAGAAATGTAAATTCGAGGATACACAGACAGGAAGAACACACCCAAATCTGCACTGTAATGAGTAATCTGAGGACATAATTGCCAGAGCTGATGAGATGCTAAATATTCAAACTGACATGGCCAATTCTACATTTCTGAACACCAGTGCTGCCACTGATGCCTAGGAAACTACTTTCTGGTGAGAGTCTCCTAGGTCACACGTATTTACACACTGGATTCCCACTCTCTTGGGTGAATGCATTTCCTTGGAAAAGCTTGGGTCACATGTGTATATTTGCTGCAAAGCATGGTGAGAAAGTGAGTTTCTGTCATTTTCAACTTCTCTAGTAGTTGGCATACTTTGGCTTCTGGTTTAACTCACACGATGGGGAATGCCCAAAACGTCAAGAAAGGCTTAGATGCTGTATGACCAAAAGCATGACAAATAACCGCCACAACCCTGTTTTCTACATTTTAGGTAATAATCATCTTCCTAGTGCTTGTATAGTTTTTCTTTTTTTTTTTTTTTTTTTTAATTTTTTTTTGTATAGTTTTTCTTTAATCAGTTATTGTGGTCAACTATAATGAAATAATTTGTTAAGTTAGTTCCTATTCTTTTCAGGTATTTGTGAAAGACTTTTTTTTTTTTTTCATTTAAAGATTTTATTAATTCATTTTAGAGAGAGAGAGAGCAAGAAGAGCAGAGGAGAGGGACAAGCAGACTCCTGGCTAAGCACTGAGCCCCACATGTGGCTTGATCTCATGGCCCTGAGATCTTGGTCTGAGCCAAAATCAAGAATTGAAAGCTTAATCAACTGAGCCACCCAGGTGCCCGAGAAAGACATATTTTTTAAGTAAGTAAAGGAAATATATATACTCCTTTGTTTTAATTAATAAAATATTTTCTCTCATTTCATTTCTATGCTATCGGATCAGAGTATTTAACTGTAATCTGACAAATACACTAGGCATAGCAAAGAGCAGAAGGCTATCTATCCTCTAAAATTCCAGGAGCTTAATCATCTATATGCTGAGGGATGCCCTTGTCTTTTCCCATCTCACAAAGCAATTTCAAGCAAAAGGACCACTGTGCTAATTAGATTATATTGTATTTATAAGGAGTGGCAAGTGATGAGGTATAGCTGCTTTAGATATAATGTATATACTATTCAACTTAATTTAAAAATATAAAACTACCTCATATTTATGAAGTACCTTTGATCTAAAGAGATCAAAATGTTTTAAGGCTTTCATCTCATGAACTTTTATAACACTCTTTAAGTTAGGCAGGTAGTAATTAGGACTTTATTCATTTTACAGTTGAAGAATATGAAAAAGAAAAGGTAAGTATAAAATCTTGTCCTACCACAATAAATATCAATCGATTCAGGAGTGGGGAAGAAAGAAAGTCAAGATCTTCTCACTGTCACCGAATTTTCTCTAATCGGAATTATTTTGGAAAATGAGTTTTCTCACATTAACTACTAAAATAAAATCTCAAGACATACGTTGAACTCAGATAAGCTAATTTTTCATAGAGTGATGCTGATGCATAGCTCATACACAATCATTCTTGGCTGGGTGTACAGTTTAATGACCAGGTAAACATTAAGAGGATAACAATTTCTTAGTATTTGGGAAGACATAAATCATGAGAAATGTAATTGCTGAGATTTCAAATCACCTTCTTCTTTCCAAATACAAGACTGGCATTCCAATTTAACAATGGTTGATGCTAAGGTACTGAATTCAGATGCCTAAAGGAATGGGAACTTAATCAAGTTAATCACCTAACACAGAAGCCACAATGTGTAATATGTAATATAAAAAAGCATTATGAAAACCTAGTTGTTGTGTTTGTTTGTTTGTTTAATGTTAGGCAAGTAAATAGAGATGCAAAACATTTTCAGGAGTTCAAAGGATATCACTTTTTATCTCCAGGTTTGAATCTATTGTCATCCAAACAGTGAGCTGTCACCAAATGGTTTTAATGATTATTGAATATAATTCTGTTTTCATTTCTTTCTTGGTGGTACAGAAAAAGTACTAATTCTTTCTTTGTATTAAAAAGCAAGAATATTTATATTTTCCCTTATACATTAAATAAATTCTAAAATTCCCTAAAAAATTCAACACATGGATATTGGAATATGTGTAGTGTAATCATTTTCTCATGTTTAGAATTGTGATGTATAATTTTAAATTACTAAATAGCTTGGTTTTCAGTGCTTAAATATATCAAAATATATCTCCATTCTTGAATACAAATACATTTATTTATTGTCATTATTAGGATAAAAATTCTTCTCATAGAGCATTTTTGACAGAAATGTACTTCGATACAACACTTAAAAAAATGACTACAGGCTATTTCAGATCCAAGTTAAAAAAATTAATTCTAGTACTATTCAACCTTTTCATAGACGCATTTTGCATTTAATAGAAGCATATTACATTTTATCTAATACTAGCTCCTTTTATATGAAGGTTCAGGTGCCATTAAATAAGAAGAAAGTCAACAGGCAGACAGAAGGAGGGGGACACATGGACAAATCATAAAATGGATAATTAACCCTTGAATTAAACCAAAGTTGACAACTGTGAATAAATGATACTACCTTGTTATAGTCAGAAACACTAAACACTTCAACAGTTCAATAAATAATTTAGGTTCTTTTTTTGCATAATATTTCAGGAATAACTATTCAAGCACACTGCAGGCAGTGTTTGATGTAAGTAAAATATTCATATCTATTCCATTGTGACAATAATTGTGTACATTTTAATATTGTGTTTAGGAAAGAAGCAATTCAACTTCTACACTTAAAAGACTTTAATTCTGCTACCAGACACAGCATGTATTTCAGATTTTCCCACTTTGAGGCAAGTTTTTTTATTTAATTAAATTGTAATATTGGCATTCTGCCCACTAGAAAGTCAGAGGAAAGTTCTGAAAGAAATGTAATTTACTTTGATCAAAACTGTTCAAAGATAGAACATGAAAAAGAAAAAAAGAATGAATGAAAATGTACCATGGTATTGGTACATTTTAAATACTAACAGTATGAAATCATACAATTGCAATCATTGTATATTCTATTATGTATTTTTGGATGCACAATGCAGTGTTTTACAAAGAATTTTCAAGTTGGGAAACTATTCTTATTTATTTCTTTACATCAATTCAATTGAGAAAGTTAATGTACAGCAACTTCTGACCTCCTTACATTTCTTTCCATGTGACTTAGCTGTAGCACATTAGCAACAGGAAATAAAATTGGGTTTCAAAATTGAATATGATGGAATGAAATTCAGTGGAGTCACTCTAAAGTATAGATTATAGAAAATTAACAGACATGGTAGAAAAAGTAATTTAAGAACACTCATATTCTGTTCTCCCTCAATTCTCTTCTGTTCAGAGTATTAGAGGTGGGGTCTATAGGAAGTTGTCAAAAATTATTCAGACAAGTCAAATGCCAAATATTTACTTCTAAGTTAAAATAAATGACATAATATTTTATGTATATTTTAAAAGTGACACACATTGCAGAATATCTTTTTATCATCTCCTCCCAAACTACCCCACATAGCTAAGCAAGATATAAAAACCAAGACACTGGCAAATCCTCATCAATTGAAAGATATGAGGAACACTCTAATGTGAAGAAAAATCTAGAAGCAAGTGTCTGTACAATACTGTGTTATTAAGAAAGGTAACATATGCTCACAGATTGCCCTGATTCTCATGTGTAACTCAGAGCATGCAAGAGAATAGCTGATACACGATGAGAGGATATAATAATAAACCTCATTTTATTTCATTTCATTTTATTGTCTTCTTTCACTTTTCTCAGCTTCTTTTGCATATTTAAACTAGTCCTGGGCAGTTTAGAACAAAGGACACTATTGTCAGTTTGTCAGTGATGCGTAAATAGAATACAGAGTATACGAGATATGCTTATAAAAAAAAAAAAGAACAGAAAAGAAAACAGAACTAATCTTTCATCTTCTACTATCAATGAATAATATAGGTCAAGAATAGTATTATTAGGACGTGAGATGCCAGGTTCCTGATTCTAGCGGCAGGTTCAAAATCTTAATAGTCTTGGGGAAAACCTGAGGAAGGAAAACTCTTCTAATTTCCTATTTGCAACTCCAGCTAGAAACTGCTGTCCAAGGTCCACATACCAACATGGGGCATCAGCAACCACACAGAAATGGCAGAGTGATATGTGTTAGGCAAGGCCTCCATGGTTCTGGTGGTGCTGATGCAGGAGAACAGAGAACACATATGATTTTATTTGCTTTGACTTCAGCAGCGTTTGGATGCCCAGGGCAGGCAAGTGATGGCACCTCATAGTTAACTAGGCCCAGAGAATACAGCACAACAAAATGGACACTAATCACTTAAGACTTGTCCACCAGATGCCTTACATCCAATTATCCTATGGAATAGGAATAAAAAAGAAAACTTGTGTAAGATTGAGCATTTACACTAAGTTGCTCTGAAATAGGACTAATCGTAGAGTGGAAAAGGAGTTCCTTGTCAAGTTTAACCTCTGTTCTGCTGGGTCCTTGCTCTACCTTCCTCTACTGCTCCCCAGAGTAAGTAGCACTGTAAAGCAGTGTATCATAGTGAATAAATAATGGGCTCTGGAATTTTCAACTGAACATGTAAGACTAACCATATGCAGGTATCTCTTCCTTTCTAAGACCTCCATAAAAAGACAATCTAGGATTTAGAAGATTTAAAACTACATATTCAAATAAAATGGGAGAAGTACTTCAGTGGAAAGGAGGTGATAACTACATTTTTGGAAGATAGAAAGGAGAAAGGGTAGTTAAAAAAAAAGAGAGGCAGAGCAGAAAAGAAATAACCATAATTTGTTTGTTTTAAGAAAATACCAAAGGAGACCCAAGAGTTGCAAATACCAGGAATTACAGGAGTTTGGCCTACAGTATGCCACCCCAGACATGAGACTAGTGATCTATTCTCTACAGAAATTGAACAGCCTATGCCCCTCTTTCAGGCATATCAACTATGGCAGATGGAAAAAGTGAGTAATGGAGTGGAAAACAGGAGGTTATTTAAATTTGGCACACTTAGTAATGGGAACCCCAGGCTTCCCCTTTCCAACTCACAGAACATTTCTAGCCAGGTATTAGCCCCTAGGAGAGGAGAGACAATTACTCTCCAACAAAACAAAGAATTGCCAAGAAAGTTCTCCAAATACTGGTAATTAAGGATCCTTTAAAAGACAGTCAGCTCTGTAACTGAGCAACTTCTGTCAAAATCCATTTATTCACCAGGCCCATCACTGCAACTTCCATTGAGCTTTTTTATTCTTAAATGGGAATCTAAGGATCACCGAACATGCTATGGAAATCAATCTGAGATCAGAAAATAACTATTAGAAATGGAAAATATGATAGCTAGGGGTACGTGGATGGCTCAGTCAGTTAAGCATCCAACCTCTGATTTTGGCTCAGGTCATAATCTTAAGAGTCCTGAGATCCAGGATTAAAACCTTTTTTTTTTTAAAGTTATTGTGTTTTTCTTTTGAGATTTTATTTCTTTATTCGTGAGAGACACACAGAGAAAGGCAGAGACATAGACAGAGGGAGAAGCAGACTCCTCACAGGGAGCCTGATGTGGGACCTGGTCCCTGAACCAGGATCACACCCTGAGCCAAAAGCAGATGCTTAACCACTGAGCCACCCAGGCATCCCTAGAAACCAAATCTTAAAAAAAAAAAAAAAAAAAGAAAGAAAGAAAGAAAAGAAAAAAAGAAAAGAAAAAAGAAAAGAAAAGAAAAGAAAAGAAAAGAAAAGAAAAGAAAAGAAAAGAAAAGAAAAGAAAAGAAAAGAAAAAAGTGATTATCAAGGAAAGAGCAAAAGAAGGTATCTCAGCCAACTTTATTCAAGAAAAGAAGCTATCTTTGGCATTCCAAGTAGTAAATATTTCAATACAGAAAATTAGAGATGTGCGCAGTGGTACAGAAAAATGTGGCTAAGAGATGAGATACCCAGAAGCTCTCCATGCACCTACTGCGAGTCTCCGAACTCTCATGAGCGCCGACCACTTTTGCTATCCACTGTTACCCTGGAAGTTCAGAGGCTGCAGATTTGCAAGATCTGGCATCTGAAAGTCTCAACTCACTGCTCACGAGTCTCAGCTGCCAAAGTGGGTGATCCTCAGAAGCCTTGCCTGGTAGTTACTATAAATCAAGAATCTAAAAAAAAAAAAAAAAAAAAAAATCAAGAATCTTATAGAAGGCGGATCACTGCTATTGCTTTTAGTGTTTGCAATCCTGAATCAAGTGTTTACCATTTGCCCCATGTGCGTGCAACTCCCCCTGGACTACCTCTCATTGAATTGACAGATTCTAACAGCTGTCTGGGGAAAGGATTTTGATCATTCTCTTCCTCTATCATGCACTTGAGAGAGTAGAAAGTGGTTGTGATGCTATTGCTTTGGCCATAGAGAACCCAATACAGAATTATGCAGAATTAAAGAGCATCTTCCTCCAAATCCAAGTGGCCAAACACTTCCCCAGCACCACAATCCATACTGACGTGAGATATCAGATCTTGAGAATAAAAAGAAGCTGCAAGAAGTTTCTAAAGAGAAGGAATAAAGAAATATCAAAACCAAAGAAAATTCAAAAGAAAGAATCAGAATTATATTAGAATTCTTAAAACCAGCAATAGATGATGGAGGACAAGAGAATAAAGGCTTTAAAATTCTAGGAGGAAATGAATTTTAACTTATAATGTTATGTTCAACTGACATGTCAATCATCAACGTAAAAGTTAAATAAAAACATGTTCAATAAGCAAGTACTCAGAAAACTTGTAAGCTTTTCAGGCCCTGGTAATTCTTTGGAGACTACTCCTTAAAAAAGAAAGAAAGAAGAAAAAAAAAAAAAGAAGAAGAGAGAGAGAAAAGAAACATGACATCCACGATGCAATAAATATATTACAAGAGAGTCTGAGGATAACAGCTATGTAACAGTGCTTAAGACTAAACAGTCCAAATTGGAACAGGATAGAAAGATGAAGTTCTCTGGGAGGGATACTTCTGGGGAATAAGGAGCTGTGAAATAATAATAAATCAGGGAAAATTAAGTTCAGGCACATAGACCACAAAACAAGTGAAATATTAAAAAGTTTAACATGTTTTAAAGAAAGGAAAGATAATGGGTATATTATTTGATCTATAATTAACAGTATTTATATTTAACATTTGTTATAATTACCTAGAGGTTAATTCTCGGGGGAAGAGAAATGGCAAGGTGAATTAAGGGAACTGAATCCTCATGTAACATAATGTATTAATATGTAATACACTACATATACATGTAATCCAGCAGCATGTACATATAGATCAAGTCAAAATTTATAAATCAAAAACCAGCATTAAGAAAATAATATTTTTTACAAGGAAGTAAAACTAAACCAAAAAAAAAAAAAAAACTGCTAAGAAAAATTGTTGCCTTAATAGAAATGTGAGAGAATGAACTATAAATACGCCATGATTAGCATGGAAAGAGAGAGGGAAGAGAAAACTTTCATAAAATGTGTTTATAGTCTCTTTCTCTGAAAAAAAAAAAAACTGCTATATATTCTAATTTGAGGAATTTGTCTTTATTATGTAACCATTCCAACTGAGTTTCCCGAGGATGTCAGCTACACAGCAAGGCAGAAATATAACACATCAAGTAACTCTGATTAGCAATTAAGAAAACAGAATCATTTACTCAGTAAAAAGTAAATATGTTCAAATTAAATATGTATATTTTATACTATAGAGTTACTGCATTTTATCAGTGTATAAATACAAAAAGTTGTACAAATTCAGAAAGATGCCTAATTTTTTTTTTTGTTTTTTTTTTTTGTTTTTTGTTTAAGATGCCATGAAAAGCAACCAATTACATAATGGACTACTGAGCATCCACATAAAATAATAATAACAATAATAATAACTATAGTCAATGAAATCATTTAATACTGAAAACAACTATGGGGTGCCTGGGTGACTCAATCAGTTGAGTGTCCATCTCTTGATTTCAGCTCAGGTCATGGTCTCAGAGTCATGAGTTTGAGCCCCAAGTTGGGCTCCATGCTGGGCATAGATGGAGCCTGCTTGGGATTCTCTCTTTTCCTTTCCCTCTGCGGCTTCCTCTACCCCCATTAGCTCTCTCTCTCTCTCTCTCTCAAAAATAAAATACTGAAAACAACTTCAAAAGGTAGACACTACCATTATTCTCACTTTACAGATGAGGAGACTATGGCACAGTTTTTCAGAGACTTGCCCATGGCCTCACAGACACCATGTGGTGGAGCCATAATTCAATCCCCAGTGATAGGGATGAGGAAGGGACAAGCCAATACACTGAATACTAGGTCTAGAACTCAATCAGCATAAACCTGAACATCTTTTTTTCTGAAACCTGTCTCTTCTGTATTATTTATCTGCATAATCCTGTAAGGCAAGGCTCCTGAAAATTTCAGACTCCTTGCTCTCTTTGCTTCATGCTCCTCCCCACATGGACAATCCTCAACTTGCCCTCATCCCCATTGCCTTTGGATCATCCCTTAGTTATACTTTGGAGCTGCTTTATACTCCCTCTTGAATTTCTTCATTTCTAACCTACCCTTTCTGTTGACAGGAATTAGCTTCTTCACACAGCTCCTTTCATTCATTGCTTTCTTGACATATATTAACTTTTAACATTTTCATGATACAATCTTATCAATCTGTTCTTACCTAATTCTTACATAACTCTATATCGGGATCATCGAAAAGCTAAATGTTCTCTCACAACTCTATATTTAAGTGTCTTGAGGTTTTTGCTTAGAAAGTCATTTTTCTGTTTCTTGTGCTATGGAAATCCTGCTCATCTTTCAAACCTAGGTAAAACATTGATTTTTTTTTCTTTAAAGCTTTCCTTAAACTCTTACTAAATTAATCTTCTTTTAATTTTCTTTGCATGTGTTATATTTCCACATAATGGTTATATAATTTTATTATTTATTTATTAACTTTATTATATAACTTTATTAATTCGCTTTTCTCTTTTAGATCATTATCATATTTGGTTTTCTGTGCAGCTATGCAAATGTGCTCATCGAAATCTTGTGCCAGGGCAGCCCAGGTGGCTCAGCAGTTTAGCACCGCCTTCACCCAGGGTGTGATTCTGGAGACCCGAGATCGAGTCCCACGTCCAGCTCCCTGCATGGAGCCTGCTTCTCCCTCTGCCTGTGTCTGTTCTTCTCTCTCTGTGTGTGTCTCTCATGAATAAATAAATAAAATCTTAAAAAAAAAAAAAAAGAAATCTTGTGCTACAAGAGCATGGTTGAGTAGCAGCTACTATTAGGTGTCCTCTAGATCTACCTGTGAGTTCTCGTCAACAAAGCCAAACTCCACTCAGGCTTCTCATAGCCAATGATGACTAAACACTGAGGTGCACCCTTCTGAGATGTAGGACTCATTAAAGAAACCACTGTGGGCTGGCCAAAGTCTAACTCTTCCTCCTTGGTCCTTTATCCTTCCCTCTCAACCTGACAGATATCAGATCCACCATTTCCTCCTTATCTGGCTCCCTTTTCTCTTTTCTTTAGCAGGTCAAATCCTCTACTGAATCCATCTGCTTCTTGAAGGATCCAAGTAATACTCTGCCTTCTTGAGAAGAAGGTCTGTTTCTTATTTAAATTTGAATTCCCTAGAGCCTAATATGATAGTTTGCATAATGAGCACTTGACAAATATTGTCAGTCATGGTGTCCTATAGAAATTCACTACAGAATCACTATTATTAGAATTTAGATGTGTTTAAGTGGATGGATATGGAACAAAGTATTTTGACCTTCTCTTAAAAGTGTTTGTCTTGTGAGTGGGTGAAAAGATAGTCAGTATAGAGCATAAGTCATCCAGACATTTCCAGAACCACATGAATATTTTGGAAAGAGGAGAAAAATCAGAGTGGTATGTCATCTGCTTTGCTTTTGTAGAGGGTAAATATGAAGGGGGTGGGGGGAGCAGAGCTTGTGGATGTAATTTCTACCTTCCTTTCCAAAAAAAAGAAAAGAAGGGAAGAAGGGAGGGAAAAGAGAGGAAAGGAAGACAGTTAAGAAGGATAGTTAAGTATTATGAGAAAGGAAAAGCTAATCTGAAACTAAAAAAGAAAAAAAAATCAGCTTGGGACAGCTAACACGAAAAATCAGTCCTGCCATTAAAGAGACTGGTAACAGGCTTGGAGAAAGCGGCAGAGTTAGTGGCAAACTATATTTCCCCCAAGGCCATGCAGCAGTTCTAACATTATCATAATAGCTCTCTTCTTTGAGGCCCTACTGCTTCCTTACCAATGACATCCCCAGCTCTGATTCACCCATCCGGACGATGAACACAGACCAGTTACCCTCTTACTAAGCTGCCCTCGCTAGTGGCAACAATCAATCTAGAACTGACTGCTTGTCGCCTCTAGCACCACCTCAGAAAGACCAACCAATCCAATGTCAATCACCACTTCCTGTGGCCTCCTCTGAGTCATTCAATGCAGCTCTCTTTTTCAGAGAAAAGCCTTCCAATTCCATCTTGGAGTGCATTCCACAGTTACTTCGGAGTTTCCTTCTTTGTTGCAGAAAACAAATAAACCTCACTTTTTTGCACAACTGGTTTAGTTTTTAGTTGTCTTTAACTCTTTGACATAAATGATTAAATAATGTACTTAATATACCGTCTTCCCCTTGCTTTATAAGTACTTCATATTTATTTATAAATAAGCTTTTTATAAAATTAAGTATTTTTATAAAATTAATAAACTCAATTTATAACTGTGATTAGCCAAGCCTTTTAAATGTGTGTAAATACAGTTATATAATTTTAAGATTACTATTTAAAATCACATTGTGGAGCACCTGGGTGGATCGCTTAAGCATCTGACTCTTGGTTTCAGCTCAGATTGTGATCTTAAGGTCGTGAGATAGAGCCCCACATGGGGCGTCTTCTCAACAGAGAAGCTTCAGATTCTCTCTCCTACCTTTCTTGCTTGTGCTCTCCCTCCTTCTCTCTAAATAAATGAATAAATCTTTAAAAAATAAAACAAAATAAAATCAAATTATAAACAAATTTCTCAAGTAAGCATTTTATTTTTATTTTTTTAAAGGTTTTATTTATTTATTCATGAGAAATAGAGAGACAGAGAGAGGAACAAATCTTTTAAAAAATAAAACAAAATAAAATCATATTATAAACAAATTTCTCAGTTAAGCATTTTATTTTCATTTTTTTTAAAGGTTTTATTTATTTATTCATGAGAAATAGAGAGACAGAGAGAGAGGCAGAGGGAGAAGCAGGCTCCATGCAGGGAGCCCGATGTGGGACTCAATCCCGGGTCTCCAGGATCAGGCCCTGGGCCAAAGGCAGGCACCAAACCACTGAGCCACCCAGGGATCCCCTCAGTTAAGCATTTTAAAGTAGATGTTATTATTAATCTATTTTTAAGTAAATTATTTTAAGTTTTGCAAATACATTAAATATGAATACTTTTTCTATAACAAAATTATTACTACTACTGATTTGCTTATTCACTTTGATATTTAAGTTTCATCTTTCCATTCTAAAATATTGACATAGCAAAGGAACAACTTGTTAGACTAATTTTAAGTGAATATCCAGGTTATATGTTTGTTGTTATTAATCAAAACAATTTTCCTTCACTTTTATTGATGTATGTCATACATAAAGACAATTTAACAAAAGCCTGAATGCACAGTTTAATGAATTCTCACAAAATCTATGTGACCAAATAACCAGCACGCAGAATAAGAAATACTATCATCAGCAATGTGGAAGGTTCTTTATACACATTCTAGTCAATATCCCACAAAGGAAACCATTATCTGACATCTATCACCATAGATTATCTTCTCTGGTTTTGAACTTAAAAATCAATGGAAACACTCAGTATAAAAATACCTTTTCAGCTACCTTAGGTTTCATATTGACCAGAGTATTTGCCTAAGATTCAGAATTAGAGATTCTTGACTCCAACACCGACTGGACCCACTAAACCCTGTTTACAGATGTGATAACAGAAACTCCTTCACTTTAAAGCCTTGGTTAATTTTGCTTTCAAAGTTCACAAGCCTAACTTTTAAGCTATATCCAGTTACCAAACGCTTTTATGAGAAGTAATGAAATCCTAAAGGTTAGATGATAAATGAATTTCTGTGTGGCATTAGCTATATTTGCATATTTTTTTCCTTTTAATATATCTAACTATCAGGATGCCTGGGTAGCTCAGTCTGTTAAGTGTCTGCCTTAAGCTCAGGTCATGATCTCAGGGTCCTGGGAGTGAGCCTCACATCGGGCTCCCTGCTCAGAGGGGAGTCTGCTTCTCCCTCTCCCTCTTCTCCTCCCTTCTCCTGTTTTCTCTCTCTCTAATAAATAAAATCTTTAAAAATGTATATATCTAAATATATTCCTTTTTAAGATTTTTTTAAAAATTTATTTGAGAGAGAGCATGAGCATGGGGAGTAGAAGGAGAGAGAATCTCAAGCAGACTCGGCACTGAACCTAGAGCCTGAAGTGGGGCTAGATCTCACAACCCTGAGATCAAGACCTGAGGTGAAACCAAGAACTGGTAGCTCAACTGCCTGCACCCCACCCAGGCGCTCCTGTCTTAACGTCTTCTAACTGGATTCTCTGTAGTTCTCAAAGTTTTTTGATTACATGGCAACACTTACAGGATCCATTAGTAAGTTTCTTGGGCAAGCTTTCCACTCTAAAACTCAATTTCTTTCTCGGTAAAAAAGTTAAATAATATTACACATTTATAGGTTGTTGTTTAAGATTGAAAGAGTGAAGGTATGTGAGAATTCATATAGTGCCTAGCTCAAAATAAATGCTCAATAAATAAGTTTGTTGTTAAGAATGACACCTTCTCTTCACTCATTAAAATACTAAGACTTTATTATGGAATTGAAAGATAATTGTGCATTCCCAAACGTAATCTTAATTATCATAACATTTTTTTCTAACAGTTTTAATTAAACCTGCCTGAGTAATTATATATAATTTGCATATGTCCAGATATTTTGCTGAAATGGGGCCTATACAAAGTTGTAATTTATTCAATTGGGAAGGGAAAATTACAACAGAAAATAGAGATAATTTTTGTATGCATTGCTTGACTTAAGTAGCACTGTGTAAACACTGTGCTTTTGTTAAAGTTCTTTATCCAAAGCTACAGTATAATATTACTGTAGTTTTGAATATATCTCTTTAAGTCATAAGGGAGATTACATGCAAAGAAATGGGCAAAACATTTACAAATAACGAACAGAAGTGAAAACATAGTTACACCTATTAATGGAAGTATCTGTAACCTTCTTGTCAGAAAAACGGATTTGCATCAGTCATGAGCCAAAAGTATCCAAAAATGACTAAAAGTTGATTAAAATGTTTAAACATAAACTAAATACAAAGCCTACAATGTGAACAAAGATTGGTTAACTCATGATTTACATAATTTATTTTATTCTAAATATTTGTTATTTTAATCTCATTAGACTTTAATCAGAGAATACCTTACAAAATGTTTCATCAAAATCATACTCTCTCAAAAAAAATCATAATCTCAAATGATGCCTGGCAAATGAAATATAAGGAAACCCTAATTTATATAAGCTTCTAAAAATTCCATAAAATCTATGCAAATAGATTTCAGAGTGGGGCACCAATCAAGATCAGAAAAATCAGGTTTATATACCCTTTTTAAGGTAGTCGTCTCCCTGAATCATCCAGGGCTTACAGACTCAATGAATTCCCCTAAACTATAGGAGAAGCCTGGACAAGAAGCACTAAAGGGCAATTTGGCAGGAGTTTTGGTTAATGTGAATAGGATACCCTTGCTTGTTCTATCAATACATGTCTTAGGGAAGAGAGAGACTTTTGATTCTGAAGGATTTATGGTGGTCTGAATGTATCCTTTCAACATTTTATGCCTACCTAATTAATTAGAAAGACAATCATCATGCATAAATAACAGAGGAAAATCAAATAATTATATATTACATATATATATATGCCTATATGATTTGCAAACATATTTTAATTAGTTTTTGATTAATTTGAATACAAACTTAAGGATTGCTAACATTTTGAAAATATAAAAACTTTGACCAATAATAACAAACAGTAACAGAGTTAAAACAGGAAAATTTGAACTAGGAAAATACCTAGATTCGAGACCTATCTCTGCACTAATTTGCCATATGAATGTGCACAAGTTACAGCTTCACTGTACTTGAGATTTTTCTTCCATTAAAATGGAGTCAAAATGAACTCATACATTATTTGACAAAAACTTATTGAATGTTAGTCACTATCTAAGAGATAAGAAATAAAAGACCAATGGGTAAAAGAAACAATTGATTGTCACATGATGCTTTTTAGAGTTGAGGTGTATGTCACTTATCAAAGAAGATGGAATAAGACTGACTGGCCCAGTTAGAAATCCTAAAACTGGCCAAAAAGAATGTTCACCTCACTCAATGTAAAAAGGGAAGGGAAGGAGAAGATGAGGGGAGAAGAGGAGAGAGGAAGAGAGGGGAGAGGAGGGGAGGGTAAGGGAGGGAATGGGGGGTGAGGAAAAAGAGGGAAGGGGGAGGGAGGAAAGAAGGAAGGAATTACCTGCTGACATTTAAAATTCAGAAGATTTCATACAAAAATTAGAAATTCTAGACTTTTCTTGATAAATCAAAACTTCTAACTGAATTGAACTCCTATTTTTGCATGGCCACATTCTGCAGCAGATAACTGATGGATGTTCATTTAAGAAGGGAGTAAAGAAAATCCAAACAGATGAAACAGATAGGACATAAAATAGCATGGTTCATTCAGGGCAATCACGTGTATCAGGGTCATTGGATAAAAGCATGGGGAGGGATGACACTGGAGAAGTGGGCACATAACAAGGTTATGATTAGCCTTATAACTGATACTAGAGAAGTTAAAATTTTATTCTTCAGGAAATGAGGAACTAATAACAATTTAAAGGATTATTTCCAGTATTTTACATCCTATGACAAATAAGCAAAGGTGGCTGTAGTTGTGTTCTTCAAAATAAATGAAAATAAAAGTTAATTAAAATTATTTATACTTATTTTCGACATTTCTATGGCAGGAGTTACTAGTTAAATTTTAGATTCTGATTCATTAGCTTTAACAATAAAATTCTAAAATGCACTTAGCATTTAAAAAGTTTCTTTTATAATTCTAAAAAGCTGGATAATTTAGAATAGACATGTTAGTTTTTAAAATCTGATATAAGTCCTCTTTTGAATATTATTTCCCTATTTAGAAGAACATGGGCAAGATAAACACATCCCTGTGTACCAATATGACAGTTATTCTCCATCAAGGATCACTTCTGTCTTCATGGTTCTCTAACCTATCTCTAAATCATGTGCTTACTAGTTCTGTATCTTATAGAAATACTCAAAATATTTCTGAGATGTCCTCAGTGAAGGGCATTAAATTCCTCATTAACTAATGAAAGTTCTTCAAGAAGTCTCAAAATAGGTGGTATGAGCCTAGGGTTCTCCAGGAAAAAAAAAGAATATATATATCCGAGAGAGAGAGACAGACTGATTTATTATAAGAAATTGCTTATAGAGGCAAAAAAGTCCCAAGATCTGCAGTTGGCAAGCAAAAAACAAGAAAAGCCCATGGTATAATTTCAATCAGAGTCCAAAGGCCTGAGAATCAGGAAAGCTGATGGTGTCATTTCAAGTATGAGTCAGAGTCTGAAAGCAGGAGAACCCAAAGTCCCAGCTTGAAAACATCTGCAAAAAGTGAATTCTTTACCCTGCCTTTCTTCTATTCAGATCTTCAATGAATTAGAGGAGGCCCATCTACATCGGGGATGGCAATCTGCTTTATTCAGTCTATCAATTCAAAGAAAACAAAAACATCTTAACAGACACATCCAGAGTGATGTTCAACCACATATCTCACATCACGTGGCCGAGTCAAGTTGACATATAAAATAAGTCATCACAAATCCACCTCTTGTCAACTTGGTACTTTACACATCTCCTTAAACCATACTGAATTTCCAAATGAAGATGATAATAACAAGGTCCTAATTCTGCCTAACATGATACAATTACCCAGTTTATAACTGAAAACACAATTAACCCATTCCCCAGAAGAGGAGGTAAAGTCTTTAAGTGAAGTCTGCTTTTCTCCTTGATATCTAGAACTTAAGTTCATGATGTCAAATTAACAATACTAATGTACGAGGATATAAAGGATACATATTATGTTACATAATAAGGGGAAAAAGAGAAGGAAAAAAACCGGAAATTTGCTTAATACACACACATAAAATATTCATAACAAAAAAAGGAGGAAATATTCATGACAATTACACTCCTCCTTTCTACAACTGGTCGTCTGAGTATAACTGAACTACCTTAATCCACTGCTTATTTTCTGTGTTCCCTTTACCTTCAGCACACCTCTCAGTTGACTGTGAGTCTTTACATGGTAGAATGACCTAAAACTTCCTTTCTGAAGGCACTGGGGCATTAGCAATCCTGCCTAGATTGGGATGTAGTTTTTCATTAACATTTATCACAGGGCATAGTAATAAGGGATGCCCTATAGGGTCTGCTAAATTCCATATACACTCTTTCTTACTTTCACTGTGGAGTAGCAGTCCAATTTCCCCTTGATAGTATTGATCACTGCAGCCAGCACAGTAACTCTCTTTTTTGCCTGTCGGTTCAGAGACTGGGAGCCCAAAGGAAATGGGTAAGAATCAACTCCTAGTTTAGTGGATCATTGTTGTACTTCCTGGTGGAACATTCCTCTCTTTGAAATGAAGACCTCTAGGCAAGTAGGAAACAAAGTTTTGGAAACAGGAAGCAACACTTTTTCTAGTGGGTCACTAGGGGTAACGATGAGTGCTACTCCCATGCCTGCTCTTTGATTCTTGAGCCCATGACTCACTCCCAGTTGTGGTAGAACAGCACTGCAATTTGGATGCTGATTCAGGTCATATATACCATCTGGGGAACCCTGGTCCAGCCCTACAAAATACTGTCAGCAGCTAACACTACCAGAGTCTTCAAAAAAGCCATACCACCCATCTATCAAACTAGCTGCCCTAGGGTAGTAAGGAACATGAGAAGACCAGTGAAATTTCATAAGCATGAGCCCACTGCCACACTTCTTTTACTGTGAAGTGAATTCCTTGATCAGAAACAATGCTATGTGGAATACCATGGTGGCAGGTGAGGCGCTCAATAAATCTACAAATTGTAGTTTTGGCGGAAGTATTGCATGCAGAAAGACAACTCCATATCCAGAGTAAGTATGTGTTCCCGTGAGAAGAAAATGTTGCCCCTTCCATGAGGAAAGCAATCCAATGTAATCAACTTGCCACCTGGTAGCTAGTTCATCATGCCTGGGAATGGTGCCACTCAGGGACTAGTGCTGGGCTCTGTAGCTGTTAAGTCGAATCTCAGCAGTGATAAGCCATGAGTGGAAACCCATAGTGCTGGCCCCATGCATAGTCTCTATCCTTGCCATCATGACCGCATGACTGCTTTGTTCATGAGTCTTCTGGGTGATGACAGGGGTGGCTGGGAAAAGAGGCTGACTGACACCTAGAAATGGATCATCTTTCCACTTGATTATTAAAGCCTCCTTTGCTGAGGTTACTGTTTGATGAGCAGTCATGTAGGACACAAACATCTTCACGTTTTTTCTCCAGAGAGAGCTAGCTACATAGTCCTCTTCCCCAAACTTCTTGTCCCCAATTTCCCTTGGGGACATGTTCCTTCCAAAGCCTTGACTATTCAGCCAAACCATTGGCCAAAGCACATGCATCAGTATATAATACACATCTAGATACTTCTTCCATGCAAAGTGAATAATCAGGTATAGTGCTCAAAGTTCTTCCAACTAGGAGGGTTTTCCTTCGCTACTGTCCAGGAATGACCGAGAAAGGAGCAGTAGTCCTGTAGTTGTTCACTGTCATATGGTGCCTACATATCATGCAGAATCATCTGTAAACCAAGCCCAAGTCTTCTTTTCCCTTCCTCTGTCAATTGATTATAGGAGACTCCTCATCAAGTTATAGAAGGCTAGGAGAGCCGTCAGTGCCTGCCCAGGCTACATATATATAAATACACAAACACACACACATACATATATCCACATATATGTACCACTTCCATTTGGTGATAGAGTATGCTATGCATGCCCAACTTGATGGCTCAGTGAGTCAGATTACACTCAGCTCATGACAGGTAGCTCAGGTTGCAAGGTAACTTGGTGATCCATGTTTAGTATTCAGTCTCTATTAAGATCCAGTAGCAGAACAAGAGTTGTTTTTCAAAAGAGGAAGTAGTTATCTGCAAAGGATGCCAGGACGTTGCTCCAAAATCCAAAGGGATAAAACTGTGATTCATTTATAAGGGCCTGCCAAGGCTACAGATAGTATCCCCATCTACCTACAAGCACCATTAGATCTTCTGGATCATATGGCCCAAAGAGTAGGGAAGTCTATACAGCAGCCTGGACCCATTGCAGAGCCTTCTCTTGTTCTAGGTCCCACTTAAAATCAGCAGCTTTTCTGGCGACTTGATAAACAGGCTATCATAACACACATAAATGAGGAAATACGTTACCTCGAAAATTCAAAAAGGCCATTAGAGATTATGCCTATTTTTCTTGGTCATAAGAGTGACCAGATGCAACAATCCATCTCACCTTAGAAGAAGTATCTGGGTATTTACCCAAATGATACAAAAATACAGATCAAAGGGACACATGCACCCTGAAGTTTATAGCAGCATTATCAATAATAGTCAAACTGTCAAGACAACCTAAAACCCAAATGGCAATCAATTAATGAATGGATAAAGAATAAAGAATATATATATGTATATATATATATATCCTCTGCCTCTCTCATGAGTAAATAAATAAATCTTAAATAAAAAAGAAACTAATACTGTACTATATATTAAGCTACCTAAATTCAAATTAAAAATAAATAAGATTTTTTTTTTCTTTTAAAGAAAAGGTATCTCAACCTGCCCTACAAAACTGGACTCTTAGAAATTTCTTTTTTTTTTAATATTTTATTTATTTATTCATGAGAGACACAGAGAGAGGTAGAGACATAGCAGAGGGAGAAATACGGACTCCTAGAAATTTCACTGAGATAGATAGGACTCTGACTTTTTGCCAGATTTACTTCTTACCCTCTGACACAGATATGTCTTACCAAAAAGTCTAGATTAGTTGCTTCTTCTTGCTTACTAGGTCTATCAGAATAATGTCAGCAGCCTTGAGTATCAGTGTGAAATCCTGTGGAAGGGAGTAGAGAGGAATATGAATCTGTGTGTGTGTGTGTGTGTGTGTATTTCTATATATATAAACAAACCCAGGAGAATCCATGGTATACTTCCAGTCCAAGTCTGAAGGCCTGAGAAGCAAACCAATGTGAGTTCCAGTTTGAGTCTGAGTCCAAGAACAAGACAGACCCATGTCTTTGTTCAAAGACATGTTCAAAGACTCTTTGAACAAAGTAAGTAAATTCTCCCTTATTTCACACTTTTTATTCTATTCAGATCTTGAATGGATTGGAGGAAGGCCCACCCACATTGGGGAAGGCAATCTTTACTCAGTCTATGGATTCATGTATTTTTTTTTTCAACCCAAAACATCCTCATAGGCACCTCCAGAGTAATGTTTAACTAAATATCTGGGCACTCTGGCCCAATCAAGTTGATGCATGAAATTAAGCATAAAAGAAGGTTCTTATTCCTCTAAAAATCCTATGACTCAAATTTCTCTTTTGCATACATAATATACAACCTAAAACACAGGTGACACATCATAACAAGCAGTTTAATCTAAACAAAAGCCAATATCCTTTCTAAAAAAGTAATATTTGTTAGTATTTTTAGACCTAAGAGATTAAATAGATTTAAATGTAGCATTAAAAAAATAAAAATTAAAAATTAAAAAATAAATAAATAAATGTAGCATTAAAAAAATTGCTAGTATAGAGGATCCCTGGGTGGCGCAGCGGTTTGGCGCCTGCCTTTGGCCCAGGGCGCGATCCTGGAGACCCGGGATCGAATCCCACATCGGGCTCCCGGTGCATGGAGCCTGCTTCTCCCTCTGCCTTGTGTCTCTGCCTCTCTCTCTCTCTCTCTGTGACTATCATAAATAAATAAACAAAATAAAAATAAAAAAAATTAAAAATTGCTAGTATAAAATTCTCTGGCCTAGTTGCAAAATTATAGCATCTCCTGTAAGGTACCAAAAAATTTCTTTCTCAAGGGTAGTGTGGATGTCTTATTATAATTCCGCCTGTTTCCTAAATGATTAGTGCTGTAATAGACCAAATGAAATCTTCCTGTACTTCTTTTTTGTTTCAGCATTTTAGCAACTGATGATGTGCACTCAGTATAATGAAGCTTGCTATTGCTGATCCTAATTTCTCAGGTAATTTAAAATGTAATAGAAACATAAATTTCAGTAACAAAGATTAGTTATCTCTTTAAGGAAATACATAATAAATCCTTCTTTAATAAAATCTTTAACAAATTATTTCCTTTTAAACAAACATAGATCTTTTATTTCAAAAATCCTTCAGCCATATTGCTGATTAATAAAAATTTACTAACAATGGCTTTCCTTTGGTAAATCTTTACGTTATTACCTAAGCCACCCTTCCTATTATGCTTCAAAATAAGAGCCTTCAGGCAGTAATCTAACAATTTATGTCAAAGTGCAGTGAAACATGATGATAAATTTTAATTTAAAGAAGGAAGCATGTACTGTATCATAAAGGATTTATTTGTTCTCTAATTTTTAAAATATCTTTTGGAATTTTACTTTCCCCAAATAGTGTTCAGATATATATTCATTTTTATTTGTGCTTTCTTTGACAACTGAAGTTAGAACCCCCTTCTAATTAGGCATAAATCAGACTTCATTGGCTCAAGTCCACAGACTACAAACCAAAATCATGACTTGGTCATGATTCTCAGCCAAAGGTGTTGGTGTCATGTAGATTTATATTGAGGTCTTCAAGAGAACTACTAAATTTTCCAGAACATATAATGTCCCAATAGTGCCAGAGTCAGGGAAGATTAGAAATATGGCATCAGGGTTTTTACAGATGGTGTGCCCTTTACAGAAAGGTGCATCTATGATAGGCTCAAAGCTTTTTAAGCCTCAAATCATATCCAGGGCTTCAGTTATCGTGAGGACTGCAGAATCTATCATGTAAATTTAAGTGCAATACTTGAATGGAAAGTACAATTGGCTTCTCTAACTTTTAAAGGGGAGATGCTTTTCTCTTTATTACAATATAAGTCTGTTTTAAAAGTAACTCTCAGTTACTAATGGGCTCTATAAAAATCCTGTTGGGTTTAAGAGTTTACAGTAGTTTTATTCAAATTTCTCTCCTACTCACCATCCTGTTCATTCTCCGCGTTATTTCCCAAAACCACTCTTCAGACAGGGCAACTGCAATTAGAAGTGACACAATGAAAATAGATTATTTTCCTTTTCTTCTGACACTGGCAGTTCTCAGACAAGTAAAGATTGGTAGAAAGTAAGACTTTTATATCACTTTTTTTTTTCTGTCTTCAGTTAAATTCAAGGTAAAAGAGGTCACTGATGATACAAAAAGATGCAGTATACTTAATTTCTAACAAAAGCTACAATCCCTGCATGTGTTAGTCATTGAAGAATAGAGTTTCTAGATTTACGAACCATTTTTATTTGAAGAAAGAGGAGGAGGGGGGTGCCTAAGATGGTTATAAAGCTGGATAAACATGATGAAAGGATAATATTACTTTGAGGGAACAATTGAATAAAAATTATATGATGATGAATATAATAAGGCTTTTTTCAATAAGCAATAGAATCATTAAAAATCACTCAGCAATCTATGAGGAAATGAAAAAGATTGGGATGTAAATTATACTCTCAAAAACATAGTAAAGAGTTAATTGATTCTTTTTCAAGAATATTTTATGATACACTAGATTTTCTCAATTTTATTCTAAGGTCTAAAATATAGATCAGAGTGTTTAGCAGCCCATGGTGATGCTGTTTTTTCCTCTCTTTTGATGTTTTTGATGTCTTTTCATGTGGTACCATAAGAGGGTGAAGGCAAAGGATAATATGAATTTAAAATTGTTTTAAACATTATTGATCTCTGAGTGAATTGCTTTATATCAAATTATAAGTCTTATTTCCAAAAATCTTTTTTTTCTTCTCAGTAAAATATTAGCCTGATTTTCTCCTTTCCTGGAACTTATTTTGAATTTAATTTGAATGCAAATCAGTGGTTTGGTTTTAATGCAAATTTAAGTACTGGGGCTCCACTGCATTTCTTCCTTTTCTTCATTTGTCTCCTCTTCCTCAATTTGAATCCTTTTGTACTGGACTTCTAATTCCACATGGCTGACATCTAATCCTGATCCTTTCATTTTCTACCCTTCCAAATATTTTCAAGATATCTGCACAAGGGATGTCCCACATCACTCAAAATCATAGTAAGCTAAATCAGACTTCTCATGCAGAAAGTAGAACCTAAGTTAGCACACTAGGGCTGCCTGCCAAATCCATTTTACCACCTATTTTTGCATGGCTGTGAGCTAACCATGTTTCCTTACATTTTTAAATTGTTGAGAAAAAAAGTGAAAGAGAAGTGTGTCGTGGCACTTTTAAGAAAATCATATAAAATCCAAATGTTAATGTTCAAAAATAAAAATCTTATTTGAAAATACATATATTGGGTGTATTTATTTTTTAAAGATTTTATTTATTTATTTTGGAGAGAGAGAGCACATGTACACCGGAACTGGGGCAGGGGAGGCCCAAAGGGAAGGAAGCCTATATATTTGGTATCTGATCTTTTACATATGTTTGGTAACCCCTGATGTAGACTACAAGGTACAAAAGGGCAAGGATTTCTCTTTCTTATTCATTACTGCATCCCTAGTAGGATGGACACAGGACAACATAGTACCCTGGACAGAGGATGCTGTACTTGTCTGCTTTCAATACTACGAACATACAAAATCTGTTTCTTTTTAAAACTTCAGTTCTTGTGCAAGTCTTGTTAGTTCTATTCTCTCTTATAGTTTTCCTTTCAATTTGCAATTTCCATCACCCTTGCTTTAAGCGAGGCCTTTATTACATCACACCTACAAAAGAATCACTACATGCCACAGCATTGACTTGCCATGCCGTCAAACCACTCTTCATACTGCTACTCGCTGATATTATTTTGCCAACTACTATGCAATTCTCTGCATTCAAAAAGCATAAGACAGAAAAGAGGAAGCAGCAGATACAGGAGACTAAAAGGGGATAGAGATAGAGGTGTGCTACTCTCGGAGCCTCTACTGTGTGCTGGCCATTTCCTCTGTTCCTCACAAAGATGCTACATGACAAATACTCTGAACCATATTTTTTTAAGTGTAAAAAAATACTGATCAGAAAAATTGCCATTCACCAAATACTGGATATCAGGTAAACACATGTGTTCACAATTCATAACTAGCTAATCCTTGCTCATTACAAAGTCCTTTATCTTTAGTTTCTAAACATACAGAAACTAATAGGAATACATCCCTCATATATGTGAAATATGCCAATTACTGGAGGAATCACTGAGAGAAAGGTGCAGGGCAGTGACTGACAGGTGCCACAGTCAGCAGCAAATATCCAGAGGAACACTGCACATGATCTCTAGGAGGAGGGACTGGAATGTGCTTTGCTCAACCTGAAGACATTCAAATCAAAGGTTATAGCCACTGCCAGCAAAGGGCATCATTGTATATTCAAGGACAAGTGAGAGAAAGGAAAACATGATTACACAGCCCCAGAAAAGCCTTAGAGAAGGCAGAGGCTGTGACAAATGTACAAAACACTATACACAATTGCCAACAAACAAGAATGCCAAAAAAAAAAAAAAAAAAAAGGGAAACCATAAGCGGATACATAATAATTAGCTTCCTGATTTTTTTCGTATGTTCCAACTTCTATTATATGTTCAAGTTCCAACAAACATGATTAGTGGCTATTAAATTATAATCTATTTGCTCATTTGGCCAAATTCCTTAAAAATCCCTGTATACCTTTCAAAATCTATAAAATGCTGGTGTGTAATTAACTGTTCTATAAGATAGCCCTTCGTTCTTCATTCAATGGGGTTTTGAAATACTGATGGTAAAAACTGTTTTTGTATAGAAAAGAAAGCGATTGTTATGAATATGGTAACCTTAGAATTCTGTGTGTGCGAAAATAGCAATTAGATTATTATACATCTGTGTGTATATATGTACTTAATATATGATTCATTTTATCAGCTATACAGAATAATACTACATAATCTGTACACTTAACTATTCTATCAAACTCCTTCACACTCAGTTTTTCTCCTCAAATAAATGATCGAATACTATGAGCGGTATTATAAGTTAACTCGGTCTAGATTGCAATTTGGTAGATTGTAGTTTTATAACCATAAATTTAATAAATGTATGCCATAAAATTATTTTATTTCTGTAACATGAGCAACATTGTTTTTCTTACATATTCTTACTTGAGCCTCAAATCAAAGTAATAATAGATGGGGCTATAAATATATTTCCTCAATACCCCAAAGGGTAAATATTTGGCTAAAATATAAGATGCTTCATCCAATCTTTTGCAGTTAGGGGAGGATCATTTGTCTGAGTTCATGTCTAGTTTGATTCTGGTGAAGCTGGAAAAGTGATAGGGTATGTCTTTCTGGGATAGCTTTTGAGATAAATCCTACAATTGATATAACTATTCCTCAAATGCTTTTTTAAAGATTGTATTTATTTATTTGAGAGAGAGCATTACGATAGAGAAGGCATGAGCAGGAGGAGAGGCAGATGGAGAGGGAGAAGCAGACTCCCTGCTGAGCAGGGAACCCAATGCAGGCCTTAATCCCAGGACCCCAGGATCATGACCTGAGCTGAAGGCAGATTTTTTTCTGACTGAGCCATGCAGGGGCCCCTATATAACTATTCCTAGAATTAGAAGCAAGAAAGCATTTTTAAAGTCAATTCCATCTGTGTATTAAGTGACTTGTCTAGAAAAGGTATAAAATTGTTTTTAACTCACAAATTATAAAATATTAGCATATGATATTCTATATAATGTTTCAATTAATGAGTAAAAATAATGTTTTATAAATACTTTATGATCTCACTTATATGGTGAATCTAAAAAAGCTGAACTACTAGAACTAGACAACAGAATGGGGGGCACCTGGGTGGCTCAGTGGTTGAGTGTCTGCTTTTGGCTCAGGGCATGACCCTGGGATCCTGAGATTGATTCCTGTATCCTGCTTCTCACTCTTGCTATGTCTCTGCCTCTGTGTGTGTGTCTCTCATGAATAAATAAATAAAATCTTAAAAAAAAAAAAAAACAGAATGGTAGTTACCAGGGGCTGAGGGAAATGGGAAGATATTAATCAAAGGGTACAAACTTTCAATTATAAGAGGAGTAAGTTCTAGAGATCTAATGTCTAACATGGTAATTGTACTTAATAATACTATACTATGTTCTTAAAATTTGCTAAAGGAGTAGATCCTAGGTGTTCTCATCATACACACAGAGGTAACTATGTGGCAATGGATGTATTAATTTCACCATGTATACACATATTGAATCATCATATTGTATACCTTTAAAAAAATCACATGTGCAATCTAAATATATACAATTTTTATTTGTCAATTGTACCTCACTAAAGCTGGAAAAAAATAACAAGTTTATGTGCTCCTCAAAATAATTTTTTTTAAGATTTTATTTATTTATTCATGAGAGATACAGAGAGAGAGAGAGAGAGAGGCAGAGACACAGGCAGAGGGAGAAGCAGGCCCTGAGAGCTGTCAGGCTCCTCTAGAGGAACTAGCATAGCTGTGGGATGAAAGTCTTTTACGGTTCTGCATTGCCAGTGTGTGCTGTGCCCAGGGGCTGGAGCCTATCAGTCTGCAGATTCCTTATGCGACAGCTCTACCTTTGTTTTTGTGAGTGAGCCCCTTTGTCTTTGTAACACTGATCCACCTACAGCCTTAGAAGGCTCAAGTGAGAACTTCACAACCATCAGTTTAACCTTGGCTTCAAGTGTTCCTTTATCTTTGCTTAAACCTGCTAGTATACTGGGTAAATAAACAAAATTTGAATAGCGAGTATGCAAATGTTGGGGAAATGTCAAGTGAATCCAACAAGTTACCTGAGTCAAGAGGTGGGCAACTAATTAGCTTTTTCCTTCTAGGTAAGTATAATCTAAAAAAGCACAATATGAGGCCAGGATAGACTTTCAAGCGCATAGTATATTAAATGAAAGGACAAATGAATGGATACTATTAGCTTTATGCCTTAGAGCATAAACAGCAAATAATTTCTATCTTTCAAGACCGAGACGCCTTCTTTCTTTATTTCAAGTATAAGGTAATGGTGTTCAGCCCGGGGCCATCCTATTGAAAAACACGTAGGGTGATTTTGGCAAATTGCATATCGTGGAGTAAGTGAGGTTGGAAAGGATTAGAATTTGTGAAGAAGCCAATTGTTTGTAGAATGAAAAATTCACTAGTTATTCCGACACCCACCTTCTGCTCACACACAGCCTCCCAGGGCTAGCGTAAAATAGCCTGGAATCTAAAAATAAATAACAAACAACTTTTCTGTTGGCTGATTTTGTTGTGTGCCTTGATGCCCCTTTATAGCATCATTTTAATATCTAAAACACTGATTTTTATTTTTTTGATTATAAATCTGCCTCTTAGACTAGACTCCAAGTGCCCAGCACACACACATATGCACACACACACTCCATTAATAAACAGTCCTGGTAAAACATTTTATGAAATCCTTTGTTTGAAACCACTCACTTCCAAGGGGTGAAAAGATTGATTAACATTATGTATGGCCAAATGTGAAAACACTTATCTCAAGTTACAAGTTAGGAGGTTAGATGAAAGTTTATGTATGTAAGGAGAAAAGATAGTTTAAAGAAAACTTTCCTTCCTAAGCACTCATTTATGGTCAGTTGGATGAGACCAAGAGATAATATCCCTTAGAACCTGTAGGAAAGAAAAGTAGGTTCTCAATTACGAGGACGGTGTTAAATATTCTAATTATTGGTAGTTCTGTAAGATATTCATGAGATTACAAGAAACACGACCATGTAATGTGGTTACTACAAAGATCTCTGCCTTAAGAACAAGTGAAATATATTAGATCATATTGCTAAGCAATTCTTCTTGCTGACAAGGGCAATATTTCAGCAACAGCACTATATATAGAATAGCAACATAATGGGAGGATAGAGCAGATGCTAAAATTTAGTCAGACATAAATCTTTTTCGTTTTATCTCCTTTACAATACAGGAAAGACGAGAAGAAAAACAAATTGCTCAGAGAGCAAACATAAGTGATGGGTGTCTCAAGGAAATTTAATATCCCAATATTGAGATCATATACATGTTACAGGATTGACATCTGGAAAAATAAATGGTGTTTAATATGATGACAATAATTAAATGTCTGGCATTTTTCCCCCAAATATCAACATATAAAAAGCAAAGGAATGAAATGATACTTACTAATTTTGATAACCTCTTCAGATGTGCAATTATTCAAGTTCCTATTACATATTCACTCAGTAATTTATAGAATCAAAAGTATTTCCATTCATTATATCATTTTAAAGTTATTTACTTAAAACTTAATCCCAAATTAAATCTTTCACGAATCTTAATACCATATCTCTGAGATCATTCTAATTCTTAGCCTTTTAACCTGTTTGTATATGTTCACATTGGGTCACAAGATCCAGGGTCCCAAGATAAAAACTTCACTTTCTGCATGAACCTTTATTCCAATACTCTGCTCCATGCTGATTTTTCTCTTCCCTAAACTCTGACTAAATCATTAATCATACAACCGAACACAAGTTATTTTCAATTTTATTTGGATGTAGGTTTCAGTTTCCGATAATTTTTAACACGTCATTCTGTTGTAGAAAGGCAGTCATTTCAAATATCTTTTTCATTACGTAATATTCTCCCAATATCTAGAACAATGGAGGATGCATGACAAGATTATTTTGCTTTTAGAAATAAGTTTATTCCAGTTGTAAAACTCACACCTGCTTAATTTGAAACTAAAATCTCAAAAGAGAAGTTTACAAAAAAGAAGCAAAAATCACCTTGAATACACCACCAAAATCAATGTTAATAATTCAATGTTAAATACCCTTCTAATCTAACTGTTCTCTCCATTGCTCTCTCTTGACCTATGTATCTCTGTTTATATTTTTCATAAACAGGAAGAAATAATTATACAATAATGCGTCTTGAATGAATTGGTTGTAGTTACTTAATTGGTCCAGTGTAGCAAATTTATATTTTTATTTATGCATATATATGCATACATATATACATACATATATGTAATATTACATATATATGATATCCTATCACTTTTCTATGCCACCAGTCAATGTGATTAAAAAATAATTTATCTAGCTGGCATCTGGTGGTGGAAATGAGTTGGGGAATGGCAAGTTATTATTTATACAAAGTATCAGTTTTACAAGACGAAAAGAGTTCTGGAGTCATTCAGAACTGGTGATAGTTTTACAATATAAATACATGTAATGCCACTGAACTGTACATTTAAGAATGGTTAAGATGGGGGGACACCTGGGTGGCTCAGCAGTTGAGCGTCTGCCTTTGGCCCAGGGCATGATCCTGGGATCAGGGATCGAGTCCCACATCAGGCTTCTCCCTCTCCCTCTGCCTGTCTCTCTCTCTCTCTCTCTCTCTCTCTGTCTCACATGTATAAATAAATAAAAATCTAAAAAAAATAATAATAATGGTAAAGATGGTACATTTTATGTTATGTCTATTTTTTCACAACTAAAACCAGACAAAGCAGAGAATGAATTTAGACATTTCAATTCAGGAGTATCCAATATTCTGGCTTCTTTCACCTACTATAGTACCTGGCTCTACCTAAAAAGAGATTGTACCAGGCTTCAAATGAATCCGAGTTATGTATGAATATCTCAGTATCTCCAATATGCTAAGAATTTTATATCACTGTTTCTTCCAAAGAGGGAAAATAATTAATTATGGATGTTACTAAAAAATGTCTATAATTATTGGAAAAAGCAAATGAAATTGGTTTGAACTAAAATTCTAATTTCTTTCCTTCACTGAAAACAAAACAACAAAAATAACCCCTTTTACTTGTAAAGGTAAATATAGATGTCACTTTGGTCTTGGCATTAAAACAGGGTGAAACAAGACAATAAAAATTTTAATAGGGCTTTTTTTGGTAGCAACATAAAAACAACAATAATAACAACAACTTGATATTGGCCTAAGCATTCAGGGAAAATCATTTCTTCATGGAACTACAAGTTCAAGTTCAGTTTAATCAGGGCACTGGCTCATTTCTCCAGGTTTTTTTTTTTTTTTTTTTTTTTTCCATGTGCTAATTTCTTCATTTGGTTGTATTTCCTGGTCTTGTACTAAAAGGCAGTAGTAGTTCTAGACTTCATAAACACCAACCATATTACCCAGAAGGAGACTGTATGTGTGCCAGAGTTTCCAGTCAGTATTCTGAACTTCATTCTAAAATGATCATCACTGCCATGTAAATGCCATGAGCTGATTGACTTAGTCCTGCATTAACTGAAGCAAGCACTGTGGCAGTATAAATAAACTTACCATGGCTATTTTGGACCAATTTAGGCCTAGTCTTATAGCTAGGTATAAAGTCACTGGCTGTTAAACAATGGAAAAGTGGTGGCATCTTCTTAGTAAGCAACCATAATGGATATGATCCAAGTCACAGTGTTTGTGGAATAGTGTAGATTCTGAGATCAGAGAAACTACATAAAGAATGACTCCAAAAAATGGAAATAGGATCACAGTGAAAAGATGTAGCCAAAAATAGGATACTACATCAGAATCAATTTAATAAGGAGTAACATGAGGACCAGCCAAAAGGGCATAAATCTAAGACAGCCCAAAATTTCACTGAAGACCCACTCTTTGACATAAAAGGTCACAAGATCATTATGCTTTGGAGCAACTGGCTTCATTCTTCATTCATTCGTGAAGCAAATATTTTTTTGAATATACAATGTATCCAGTCTTAGTGATTGCACAGTGAAAACAAACTAACAAAAAACTCTCTGTGTTTGGCATATATAGTCAAGTGGAAATAAGGCACAAACTAAGTCAGAGAGATAAGAAGTGCCTGTCAGGAAGCATGTTTTGTCATATTTTATATGGTTGAGTACTGCCTTACTAAGAAAAAGATATTTGAGCAAAAAGACATGAAGAAAGTACCCAAGGCAGAAAGAACATCAGGTACAAAAAGCACAATAGTAGGAGCTTGCTGAACGTGTTCAAGAATCAACAAAGTCACACTATGGTTGGGAGGAGACTGGGTAAGAAAGACACTAGCAGGACAAAATGTCAAAGAGGCAGGGAGGCCAGAACTCTTAGTACCATTGGAAAGGCTTTCTTGGGGGTGAAATGAGGAACATCTGAAAAGTTCTAAACAAAAAAGCAATGTGATGTAATTTATATTTTAAAGAATCACTTTTGGGGATCCCTGGGTGGCTCAGCGCTTTAACACCTGCCTTTGGCCTAGGGAGTGGTCTTGGAGATCCGGGATCGAGTCCTGCGTCAGGCTCCCTACATGGAGCCTGCTCTTCTCACTGCCTGTGTCTCTCATGAATAAATAAAAAATCTTTAAAAAATAAAAAAAATTATCACTTTTATAGATGGGTTGGAAATATAAGGCAAAGGAGGAAGCAAGGAAATCAGGTAGGAAAACTAGGTAACTAATCCAGGTGAAAGAGGAAGACAGTTTGGAGAAGGGTGGTAACCACAAAAGCAATGAAGAAAATGTTGGATTGTGTACATTGATGATCAAACCGACAGAATTTGCTCCTAGGCTTGGACATGGGATATGACAGAAAAAGAAGAATCAAGGATAACTCCATGTGTGGCCTGATCAACTAAAAGATCAAATTCCATTTGGAATATGTTAAGTTTGTGATGACTCTGAGACACCTGTATGGAGATGTTAAATAGCCAGTTGGTAACCAAATTTGTGTTCACACAGGTAATCATATAGGTTGAGATTCTGAAGACACAGACATGTGGTTGGCATATAGTTCTTAGATTAAATGATAGTACCAGGGGCCTGACTGCAGAAAAAAAAAAAAAAAGTAATTCAAGTCCTGTGCCTTGGGACTCTCCAACATGTACATCTCAGATAGATGGGAAGCAATAAGCAGAAGGGAAGTAGAAAGGGGTAGAACTGAAACAACGGGGGTGGGGGGTGGGGGTGGGGGTGGGATATGTTTCAATAGAGGAAGATCATCCATTTCTAATACTACTGATGGTCAATTTCTTACTCAATGGGTATAGCCATGAAAAGATCATTGAAGACCTGGATAAGGGGTGTTTCAGTGGAGTGGTTGTGGCATAAGCCTGATTGGGATAGGTTTCAAGAGAGAATTCTGAGGGAAGTTGGAAATAGCAAACATCCATAATACCTACGTGGATTTTTGCATTAAAAAATCAGTGAAAGTGGATGCGAAACAAATATAGTGTTTGTTTTCAATATATATAACAGGGTGCTTATACATATAACAGGGTGCTTATACACTGATAATTGTATCAGTGTAGGGGCCTGAAGGGAGGGAGGGAAGGAGAGTGCAAACAGTGGCTGAAGCAATGTCCTTATACACTTAAATGACAAGAGGAAATGTAGAGAGAAGGAATGAGAATGCACTTTGCTGCGAGCTGGTTGGATTTATTCATCAGTATGCTTTTAATTTAGGGAACATGCAGTCATTCATATTAACTATTAGAATAAAAGATGACTTCCTTTATAAAAAAGCTTACAAATCATAATTTAATATATTCAATACAAATAGATTTCACAATTTAATTTATTCAGTAAAAATGAATATTTTTGAGGGGATAAATTTAAATGTATACGTGACGGTCTCATTTGATGAGAGAATAAAGAATAAAAACATAACAAGATGAAAGAATAAACATAACAAGATTAATTAATAAAAACAAATGCAACAAGATTCACACATAGCTAAACAGAGTATTATATATTAAACCAAAAAAGGAAAATGAAATTATTTTATTCATATGAGAGAATCCTTCTGAATAAAGGGAAGGATTTTGTATATCAGGTTAAAAAAATTATGGAAACACCCCTGAACTCAAGCTATTTCCCATTTGGCCCTTCAATCTACTTGAAAGAAAACATAACCATTACCTTTGCCATATGTTCTCAAAACCAGGGAATAGCAAAATGGAACACTAAAGAGCCCTTCAATTACCCGTGGCCACTGTCGTCGATGGTCACTTATTTAGCTTGCAGCTACTATCCATGCCTACAAAGTAGAATAAAATACATAACAAAATGTAGTCTGTTTATAATACAAACCCAGTAGACAGAAACTGGAGTGGACCAAGGTTTAGTGTACTACATAGTAGTCAATAGCACAAGTCTAAACTTAAACAGACCCTGACTCTGAATCCAGATTCTACCCTTTGGGAGTTTTGTGGTCTTATATCACTATCTTCCAGAAATTTGTGTTCTTTAGCTATAACGGGGGGATAAAATTACCTCATGGTGTGTCGGCAAAAATGAAAAAAGATGAAATGATGGACTAAGTCCAAAGCCTAGCATATACTAAGCAGTACATCAGTGCTAGCCATGTGATAGACAAGGCTCAGCTTCTGGTAAGCTGTAACTCTGAGTACTTCACAATACATCCATTATGACCCTCCATACGTATTAGAAAATTTGGAGCACAGGGTTTAAGCTTTGTTCCAACTCTGCAAATACAAGGCCCTACTAATGTTAACAAGTACAAGATAAATAAATATATCTGCTAAATTTTCCTATGGCCGTATCCTCCTGTTAGACATGAAGTCCCACAAGTCCATGGTACTATTTTGGTCACTATAAAAATTTATCTTAAAGGTGTTATTTAACTATTCAAGATATAAAATTATTTACTAGACAACATTGCATTGCAATCAAAGAGTCTAAATGAATGTATAAACTCATGCAAATCATAAATTTATAAACAATGAATATATAAATTAACTTATAATGACAAGTTCACAAAGAGAAAAAATACAAAAGAGCTTCTGTCCCAGAAATGGATTCTGCATATGAAGATGACCTACATTCTTCAGACATTAGGAAAAACTTTATAAACTTTAATAAATAACAACTTAGGTTTAAACATAATTCTAGCAGATGTCCCATATTTCATAGTTCTCTGGTTAGTTGCTGAATCATACAAGATACGTCCCTTATATTAAAAAAAAAAAACTAATATAGAAAAATTTCACTTATTCTAAATTGTTACTATTACAAACCTCTCAGAATGTTTATCAAATTAAATACAAGGGGAGAAACAAAGGAGCCAATATTGAGTTCCTACTCTGTAATTCCCAAAAGAAAAAAAGAAAAATCTTGAGTTATTGCAAAGTACTAAGCAGGGGCACCTGGGTGGCTCACTTGGTTAAGTGTCTGCCTTCAGGATCCCAGGGTCCTAGGATCAAGCCCCGCATCTGGCTCCCTGCTCAGTGTGGAGTCTGTTTTTCCCTCTCATTGTGCCCTGCCCCCTGCTCATGCTCTCTCTCTAAAATAAATGAAATCTTAAAAAAAAAAAAAAAAAAAAAAAAAGCATTAAGCAGTGTTCTGGTAAATCATATGCTTAATTTTAATTCTATTCCAGAAGACTGAAGTTTTATTGCTGACTTTCTAAATAATCTAGAGCAGCATAATTATTTGGGATGGGCTCAGCGAAGGTAACAAAAACACCCCAAAGTACATAATTTCTCAAACCCGATGGACTCTACTCTTCACATAACTGTCTGAGAAGGACGCCTTGGACAGCCAGCAGCATTTCTCTTTGTGGTGATTCAAGATACCAACTCCTTCCATCTTGGGTCTCTGCCATTCTCCACAGCCTCACAGTTGTCTGCACCCAGACAACCGGAGGGGAAAAAGGGAGTCAAAGCGAACATGCTTGTTAAAACCATGACCTGTGGGAAATACGCATCGCTTCTGCAGACATTCCACTGGCCAAAATTGGGTCAGAGAGCCATACTTAAGGGAGAAGAGTTCAGGAAATGAAATCTGCTGTGTGGTGAAGGAAACAGAAAAGGATGAAAAGGTTGCTGGTGAATAGAGAACAATTTCTGCCACAGGCAAGTCAACTAACTAATCCTGTGCCTCTGGGCACCTTCATTTACAAATGGGTAACAATTATTTACATCCACTTACCAATTTAGAGAGTGTGAGTATGTATACCTATGAAGCACTTTGTGTTCCATGGCTAAGCACTGTGTATCAGTTGTGAATATATTGCTGTTATTTATACTCCTGCCATGCTGTTGTTAATTTGAAACGTTACACTGGGTTAAGTAACAGTAAAGGATGTAGAACTTTCTAGGAAAGAACATTATCAAGAATGCTATGTCAAGGGATGCCTGGGTGGCTCAATGATTGTCTGTTTGCCTCTGGCTCAATACATGATCCCAGGGTCCTGGGACTGAGTTCCATATCAGGTTCCCTTAGGGAGCTCCCTGGGTGGAGCCTGCTTCTCCCTCTGCCTGTCTCTCTCTCTCTCTCTCTCTGTGTGTCTCTCATGAATAAATAAATAAAATCTTAAAAAAAAAAAAAAGAATGAAAAATTTGGGCCACAGAGAGGCGAACCCATTCCTACTGAACACACATGTGACCTGTCTGAGTTCATCTCCAGGCATGTATGGCTCCTAAGTTTCTGATCCTTTTGCTGCACCAGTTTTTCTCAATAGTGACATAATGATGAGTGATGACAATATCTAACACTGCTGTGAGTAGTTAATATTTGATGGTGGGTGATTAGGGATTAATTTGACAATTTAATGAATGCTCTGTACAAGAAAATGCACAAAAGTTCATAATTTTGCATAAAATACTATGAAAAATGTAAAGCCTCCAAATGCATGATAAGTGAGGAATACCAGTTTTAAAGACTACTTTACAAGTCCACGGTTTCTTTTACTCTTTTCAAGAACCCTGTGAGGACAGACTATGGTATTGCATTCATCCTACCAGTGAGGAAATGGAGGCAAAAGTTAAGTATTGGCTGAACTTCATTATACCAAGAGTGGTAGAACCAGGACATGTGCACAAATATCAAGATCATGCATCCTTTGCTCTTTCATGAATACCAGTTTATCTGGCATTCCTGAAGGTATTTTTAATAGTTATCTTTCATTTAAAATCACTTTTATAAAAATGTTTTATTTAAAATTGACTTGAAATTATCTGGATCCTTTTATATGAGATTTCCTGGAAATGTCTCAGGAATTTTAAAAAAAGATTGTCCCAAGGCCTCTTAGTTCCTTTGTTACCCACATCTGCCTTGATGGTAAAATGCTTTCTAAATGAGCCAACTGTCTGCAGCTCACTAAATGGGGCAGTAGCCATTCCGGTGCAGACAGAGCAATGCACACTCTGTCTCCATCCTACAAGAGCAAAACTGCATGGGCTATGAAGTGGTAAATGTTGCAGTAAAACGAAAAAGAAAGTGATGACAAGAAAAGGAATGACAAAATTTTTCAGCAAAACATTACTTTCAGAAGAACAGTTTCAGGGGTATAAGAGTATTTTATCAACTAAACTGAATATATTTCATTTAAATGAAATATGTAGTTTCTAATGTGAAATAGCTACTGTGCCAATCATACGCAAATACATGTCATTTGGATGAATAGTGGGAAAATTTGAATGTGCATAAACACAAGATGAGAGAAGCAATAATCAAGAAATATTTGTGAAGCAAATAAAATTGATATTTTGTCTTAAGTAATATAACTTTAATTTGATTCAATGAAAAGACAACTACAATTAAATCTTAGTATTGTGTTTGACAGAGATGTTATTTAAATAAGGGAGAAAAAATGAACTTACATGAAAAGCTCAAAGTATTAATATTTCAAAATACCAATGTGCTATTGAAACTATCTGGAAAAGTTTTAATAGAATTCAGAATGTCAGTTCTTATTGACATATCTCAAATTGTCCAATTATCTCCATCACTTCTGCCAACGCAGAGGTCCAAGTTACTATCATCTTTGGCCTGGGCTATAACAGCCTTCTAATTAGTCTCCTGGCATCCAGCTTTGCTCTCCATCAATCTGTAGTGCAAAGTTATCTTTTCAAAATGCAAGCATAACCATGTCGGTTCTTCCTAAAATCCTGTACTGGCTTCCAATTGCTCTTGGGGAAAGAGACCACAATGCTGAACATGGCATATCAGGCTCTGCAGGCTATCTCTATCTCCCCAGTATCAACTAGAAAACACTCTAGAAAGAAGCACTTCTAGCCCCAGCCCAGTTCAAATGTCTAAAATGTCAAGTTTCCTCCCATTCCAGGTTTTTTGGGGAATCTGTGCCCTTCACTAGGTACACTGTTCCAAGACCTCCTCCAGCCACTTGTGTATAATTAAGAATTCTCAATTCTTCAGATCTTACTAGGAACAATTTTCTCGGGGATGCTTCTGTTACTCCCCCAAGGGTATTCCTTTTCATCTTGCTGCTGTTATATGCTCTTGTAGATGCATATTCCTCTCCACTGAATATGTAGGTATCTCAGTTTTTAACTATATGTTCATTTGTATTTGATTAATATCTGTCTCCTGTCCCCATACTAAACTAAAAGGCCCCTAAGGTCCTAAACTCTGTCTTCATCTTTAATCGCAGTCTGGACACCATCATCAGAATTCAGTAGATATTTCTTCCTTTAAAAAAAAAAATCTATTTATTTATTATTTATTTATTTATTTATTTATTTATTTATTTATTTATTTATTCATTTATTCATTTATTTATTTATTTGAGAGAGTGGGAAGAGTGGTAGAAGGGGAGGGAGAGGGAGAGAATCTTAAGCAGGCTCCACACTGAGTGAGGAGCCCAACAAGAAGGGATCCATCCCACGACCTTGAGATCATGACCTGAGCTGAAACCAACAGCCCAATGCTTAACCAACTGAGCCACCTAGCTGTCTTATAATTTAGTAGATATTTCTTTGACGACTGAGAGAAAGCTTTAACAAAAAAATAATATAAAATATAAAATAATAAATTTGATTTTTGTTTTCAGTTTATAAATGTTCTCTTATATTCAAGTCATGTGTTTTATATTCAGGTAAATAAGATATTTATATTTGCTACTCTAGTGTTGTTATATTCCAAGAAATAAACAGGTGACTGAGCTCCCTGGGTGCAGACAATGGAACCACTGGGACTGTCCCTATGGCAGGCCAAGTAAATGAAGGATTCAGCCTTGAATTTGTATCTTCTCAGGATTCAACCTGAGTAGGACACCCCAGGCCATTAGATCCAATGCCCAGTCCCCTTAAAGAAACTGCCAATATTAAACTAAATCCAACAGACCATTTATCCTTGTTTTCAATAGACAACACTCAAAATCTAGACTCCTTTGAATTCCATTCTTAATCTTTCTATTATTCCCAAGTGGTTTTGCATGTTCTTGAGCACAGTTTATCACCCTTTGTTTTCCCCCAACTCTGCCCTGCACAGCTATTTCTCACTACCAGCTGCCAAGCTCATTATGTCAGGGATTTCCGCCTCTATTTCTATTCATTAACTGAAGACTGGCTCTGTTTTAAAAAAAATGCCTTTTTTTTTTTTTCCAGGCCTCTCAAATATATTTCAGGCCTTCCCTCTGAAGCTTATTCAAGCAGTGTCTATAATGACTATGCACATGGGTTCTCCTTCAGTTGACTGGGGCATAAATCCAAATACTCATACTTCACAATTTGTTGACTTTGAAAATCTAAATGAAGTAATCTATGTGCAGTTAGTAACACAGTTCCTAAAACATCATATTAGCATGCAAACCAATACTATCATTCCAAGGGTTCCTGGGTGGCTCAGTCAGCTAAGCATCTGCCTTTAGCTCAGGTCATGATCCCGGGATCCTGGGATCGAGTGCCACATCGGGCTCCATGCCCATCAGGAAGTCTGCGTCTCCCTCTTCATCAGCCTCTTCCCTGGCTTGTGTGCTCTCTCTGTCTTTCTCTCTCTCTCAAATAAATAAACAAAATCTTTTTTTAAAAATGCTATCATTCCAGACCATTACTACCTCACTGTTATTATTAATTAAAAGTAAAATAATAAGACCTAAGGCTAATATAATTTGGGTGCTATATCTTGCTCTTTGCTCTCAGCTATAGATGTTGCAGTCATTATTTCATTCATTGAACCACTGATCTCTGTCTCGATTTCCCTTCTACCTTTAATACTGCTATCTTCTTGAGTGACATCAGTATCACACTGGTAGATACATACAATAATTGAGCTTGTCACTTCCTTGATGTATTCATCTCTAGCGATCTCTTCTTCCACAAACTATACTTGATTAGTGTTTTCATGCAAGAATTCATGTCTGGCATTTCTCAGAGAATTGATATTTTACCAGATCCTCCAGTTAATAAATTAGAAAAAAGAGAAAATGTACTATGATTTTCTTGAAAGAATTAAAACTTAATGATCAACCTACAGGTATTTTTCTTTGAAGATATCTATTGATGTTAAGTCAAAAACAAAATAGGGAAGGAAATATTGACACTTGGAGTCAAAACATCATTTCTAGGAATCAGGATAAGAGCAGGTAAGAGGGGGATCCCTGGGTGGCACAAAGGTTTGGCACCTGCCTTTGGCCCAGGGCGCGATCCTGGGGACCTGGGATCGAATCCCATATCGGGCTCCCGGTGCATGGAGCCTGCTTCTCCCTCTGCCTATGACTCTGCCTCTCTCTCTCACTGTGTGCCTATCATAAATAAAAAATAAAAATAAAAAAAAAGAGCAGGTAAGAGAATGACTTGGTTATGATCAAATTATTCAGACTAGTTTGCAGATGTTGCCATGTTATAAGTGTATTTCATGACAGTGCTAATGCTAACAGTGAGTCACTTTTCCAAATAAAATACATATTTAATGTCCTTCTCACATCTGCTTATGATGCAGAAAGATAAAAAAAAGTAGGATACCCATCTTAACAATAAAAAAATTCAAAGAACCTACAAAGTCATTGCTTTTCTTGAATTCATCTGAGGTCTGAGTTAGGAGGGTCCCTAAAATTCTACCATAAAAGTTCTTGATATACTGATTAATGATTTCTTATACTACTCAAGTCAAGGATATACTTTTGAATTTCTTTTAAATCCTTTCTTGAAACATTTTCCTCTTCGTTTAATTAAAATAAGCTCTCTCTTTAGTACTTTTATCTCTTCTGGTACTAAATATTGTATTTCTCTAGGCTTACTTGGGGATCTTTTTTCATTATATAGTCTTCTCAAGTGGGGAGGAACTTGCCACAACCAGCACATGGCTCTTGGCAGATCAAGAGCCCTCAAGTAGTCATCCCTACCACAGATTTTACTCATCTGTAGACTTAGTTCTGCAGATGAGTAAAGGGACACATTCTGACCAAGGAGCTTGGTGGGATACCTAGCTCAAACAAGAAGTTTTGCCAGCTCTAGAACTGGGTTTACCCATGCCCCGGCAAGGAGTCAAATCACAGCCCCATCCACGTGGGAAAGTCTTCTAGTTCCATCTGACTGGGAACAGCAAACAGGTGACAACTCCTAGAAGCAGTGCAATCCAGTGGCACTTGAGCTGAGAGGCAGGTGGGCAGAGCTGATCACCTCCAAAGCAAAGCTAGTACTGGGCATGAACTATTCTTGTGCTATTCACAGGCAGGGGGATTAATTCATAGCCAAAGCTAAGGACAATTTCAGGCCCTTTTAAACTAGAAAGCCTGTTTACAAAATTGGAATGGCCCCTCCCACTCTTGCCCAAAGCAAGAAGACAAATGGCAGCCCCACCCACTATGGAGAGTGGGTGGGGCTTCCAGCACCGTGTTTCCAGAAGGGCTGACAACACCTCCTATAAGATATGAAGCCCTGACAGCACTTCAGCTGAGAGGCAGGCAGGCAGAGCTGAGAGTTTGCAGATCAAAGCTGGTGGCCTTGTTTGGTCAGGAAACTTGGGGTATGGGTCAGCTTGAATTAAGAGAACAAAGAACTTTATCAGCTTTAGAGTTAATTCTCTCTGCCTTAGATCAGGGAATCTAATTTGTAGTCCTGCTCATCACTGAATACAGTATTCAGTCTGTCTGACCAGGGAACCTAAACAGAGTACAAGGGAAGCTGCATAAACTATTCACAACCCTAAGTACACTGCCACTTAAACAGAGAGCACAGGCCATGGCTTCCCCTTCTACAAAGGGAAACTGGTGGCCTCATCACACCAGGGAATTCAGTTCACACTATGGCCTAATTTGGCTCCACAAACAGTGAGCTGTACAGGCCCTGGGTCTCTTCCTGCTGCTGCACCAGAGCAGGGAAGCTTATTCATAGTCCCAACTACTACTGTATATAGTGCCTACTTGTGACCAAGTAGTAAACCTGACTAAGAAAACAGGCTAATGTGGAGCACAACCTACTGCCTCACTTGGATAAGGAACCCAGCCAGAAATCCTATCTAACTGTTCTCATCAGACAGACAGTCCTCCACTCCTTTCCTCGGAGCCTGAATAGTTGTCTTGCCCCAAAATACATCGTAGTAGTAGGTAGGCCTCACCTGCCCAAGGACACTGTTAGCAGACACACCTAGAAATCCAAACTGAGGTGACTGGTGAAGAATTAACCATCTCTGCGCCAAAGCAAACCTGCAATATCTGAAGAAGGGCCCAATTACTCAAATGAGCAGAATCCAATGTAAGAAATCAAGGATCATGGAAAAGGTAAATATGACACTACCAAAGAAAACTAAAAAGTCTCAATAACTGCCCCTAAAGAAACAGATCTATGAACTTAGAGACAAATAATTCAGAATTTTCTGAAGTACAGTGAACTAAGTAAAAAAAGGAGGAAGAAGAAGAAAAGCAACTATATGAAAATAGGAAAGCAATGTAAGAACAAAATAAGAAGTTCAAAAGGAAAGGAAGGAAGAAGGAAGGAAGGAAACAGAAATCCTGGAGTTGAAAAATACAACGGAACTGAATATTTCAACAGAGTTTCAAAAGTAAACTCAGCCACGCAAAAGAAAGAATTGGCAATCTGGAGAAAGGAACATTGGAAATTACCCAGAGTAGCAAAAAGAAAACATAATGAAAAAGAGTGAAAAAAGCCTATGGAATTATGAAACAGAATGAAAAAAACAAACAAAAAAACCCAAAATCTTCATTATGGAAATTCCAAAAGGAGAAGAGACAGAGAATGTGTAGAAAGTATATTTAAAGCAATAATGGCTAAAAACTTCCTAAACCTAAGAAATGAAACAAGCACATAGATTCATGAAACCTAAAAAGCTCCCAGATAGGTCAAACATGAGACTATATTAATACATATTATAATTAAATTATCCAAAGTCAAAGACAAAGACAGCATTTAAAGAGCAGCAAGAGAACAGATGTTACATACTATGGAACCCCATAAGACCTATGAGTGAATTCCTGAGCAGAAATTTTTCATGCCCGTTCCCATCAGAGAGTGGGATGACATATTCAAAAACATCAAAAGAAAATAGCTGATAACCAAGAATTCTACAACTGGTAAAGCTGTCTTTCAAAAACAAAAGAGGGATAAGGACCTCCCTGAACAGCAACAGCTGAGGAAGTTCATTATTACCAGAACTTCCTTACAAAAAATGTTAAAAGGAGCTCTTTGAGTAGAAGTAAAAGAATATTGATTAACATCATAAAAACATAAAAATGTAGCATATGTTGGTGGGAATGCAAACTGGTGCAAGCACTCTGGAAAACAGTATGGAAGCTTTTCAAAAAGTTAAAAAATAGAACTCCACAATCTAGCAATACCACTACTAAGTATTTACCCAAAGAGTATAAAAACAGTAATTCAAAAGGATGCATGCATCTGTATAGTTTTTGCAGCATTATTTACAATAGCCAAGATACAGAAGATGCCCAAGTCTCCATCAGTTGATGAATGGATAAAGTTGTGGTATACACACACATACACACACACACAATGGGATATTATTTAGCTATAAAAATTAATTAAATCTTGCCATTTGCACGACATAGATGGAACTAGAGAGTATAATGCCTAGCAAAATAAGTCAGAAACATAGGATTTCACTCATATGTGGAACTTAAGAAACAAAACCAATGAGCAAAGGCAAAGAGACAAATAGAAATCAAGAAACAGATTCTTAAATATAGACAACAAACTGATGGTTACCAGAGGGGAGGTGGGTGGGAGGATGGGTGAAATAGGTGATGCAGATAAAGGAGTACACTAGGACTAATGAGCACCAGGCGGTTAAAATAAAAAGTTAACTAAAAGAAGTATATAGTCTTAGTTACATTCCTCAATATGGTAATAGTGGTTCATACTTCATTTACAACTCCAATTTAAAACTTTTAAAAATGCAGAAAAAGAACCATAACTATAATAAACTAGTATTATTACACAATATAAACATATGTAAATTATAAAGCAACAATAAAAAATGTGAGGGGGAGGAGAAGAAACAGTGTGAGTTTATAAATCCTACTGAAGTTGTCATCAGTTTCAAATGGGGTGTTATAAGTTTGAGATATTTTATATACGCCTTATGGTAACCTCAAGGGAAAACTCTGTAGTAATTACCCAAAAGAATATGATAAAGAAGTCAAAGTATACTGATACCAGAAGACATTAAAACACACACAAAAAAAGACAGCAAGATAAGAAACAAGGAACAATTTATTTAAAAAACAAACAGAAAACAATTAACAAAATGGCAAGCATAACTACTTACCTAACAATAGTTACTTTAAATGTAAATGGATTAAATTCTCCACTTAAAAGACTTACAATAACTTAATAGGTTAAAAAACAAGATCCAACAACATGCTTCCTACAAGATATTCTCTTTAGCCATAAAGACAAACATAGACTGAAATTGAAGGGCTAGAAAAAGACATTTCAAGCAAATGGTAACCAATAAAGCAGAGGTAGCTATATTTATGTCAGACAAAAAAGACTTTTAAAATGGTAAAACGAGACAAAAAAGGTCATTAGATAAAAAAGGTCATTATATAATTATAAAGAGGTTGAAATATCAAGAAGATATAATGATTGTAAATATTTATGCAATCTTGGACCACCTAAATATATAAAGCAAGAAATAAACACAGCTAAAAAATAAAAAGGAGAAATAAACAGTAATTGAATAATAGTTGGGAGAATTTAAAATCCCACTCTCAACAATGGATATATCATACAGACAGGGAATTGATAATGAAACCATGGAATTGAACAACACTGTAGACCAAATGTACATATGCAAAATATTCTATCAAACAACAGCAAAATAAAGGGATAAAGTACATAGGTTCTCAAGAGTACTCAAAATAAAGATTCTCAACTACATAGGAAATATTTTCTAAAACAGACCATACATTAGGCCATGAAACAAAGTCTGTACAAATTCAAGAGACTGAAATTATACCAAATATCTTCTGTGACCACAATGCCCTAAAACAAGAAATCAATAATAAGAGGAAATATGGAAAATTGACAAACATAGAAGTTAGACAATAGTCTCCTGAACAGCAAATGGATCAAAAAAGAAAGTAAAGAGGAAATTTAAAAGTTTCTTGAAGCAAACAAAAATGGAAACAAAAGATACCTGAACTTGGAGGGTGCAGTGAAAGCAATTCTAAGAGGGAAGTTCACAGCAATAAACACCTACATTAAGGAATACGAAAGATCTCAAATAAACAACCTAAATTTATTCATTCAAGAACGAGAAAAAGAATAAAGACCAAAGTTGGCAAAAGAAAGAAAATAATAAAATTAGAGCAGAAATAAATTAAATATACAACAGAAAAACAATAGAAAAGAATAACCAAACAAAGAGTTAGTTGTTTGAAGACAAAATTGACAGCTCTTGGTTACACTAATCAAAGATAAAAAAGAGAAAAGACCTAAATGAGCAAAATTATAAGTTAAAAAGTTAATATAACTGATACCATGGAAACCTGAAGAATCCTAAGAGAATATAACAAATAATTAAATACCAAAAAATTGGACCACGTAAAAGAAATGAAAAAAAAATTCTTAGAAACACACAACTTAGTAAGACTGTATCTGGAAAAAACAAACAAACAAACAGAAAATCTGAATAAACCAATTACTAGTAAGAAGATTGCATCAGTAATCTAAAATCACCCAACAAAGAAAAGCTGAGGACCAGATGGCTTTCCTGGTGAATTCTTCCAAATATCTAAAGAAGAATCAACACCAATCCTTCTTAAACACTTGCAAAAAATTGAATAGGAAAGAACAGTCCCAAACTCATTTTAGTAGGACAGTACGATTCTGATATCAAAGTCAGAGAAGAAAACTACTAGAAAAGAAAATGACAGACCTATATCACTGATGAATATAAATGCAAAAATTCTCAATTAAATAACAGAAAACTGAATTACGCAGCACATTAAAAGGATCACTCACGATAATCAAGTGAGATTATCCCTGGGATGCTAGAATATTTCAACATACACAAACCAATGTGACACATCACATTAATTGAATGAAAGAAATAAATCATATAATCATCTCAATAGATACAAAAAAAAGAATTTTGACAAAATTCAACATGCATTCACAAAAAAACTCTTAAAAATTAGATATAGAGAGAAAAGTTATCAAAATAATAATGACAATATATGACAAGCCCACAGCTAACATCATACTCAATTCTGAAAGATTGAAAGTTTTGCTTTAAGGTCATGAAAATAACACAAGGGTGCTCAATCTCATCACTTCTATTCAACATAGTAGTAAAAGTCCTAGCTAGAGCAATCAGAGAAGACAAATAAATAAAAGGTATCAGAATTAGAAAGCAAAAAGTAAAATTGTCTACACTTGGGAATGACAACATTTTATAATAGAAAATCCTAAAGAGTTAACTAAAACACAGTTACATCTAATCAATGAACTCAGTACAGTTGCAGGATACAAAATTAACAAAAATCAATGTCATTTCCGTACACTAACAACAAATTTTCTGAAAAGGAAACAACAAAATAGATCTAATTTATTGTAGAATCAAAAGCAATAACATACTTATGAATAAATTAAGCTAAGGAAGTAAAAATCTCTACCCTGAAAACTATAAGACACTGATGAAGAAATAAAAAAAGACACAAATAAATGGAAATGTATTCTACGTTCAATGCTTGGAAGAACTAATATTGTTAAAATGTCGATACTACCTTCAGCCATCTATAGATTCCTTGGAATCCCTATCAAGATTCTGATGGCACTTTTTACAGAAGTAGAAAAAGCACTCCTAAAATTGACATGGAACCACAAAAGACCCCCAAAAGCCATTGAATTCCTGAGAAAGAAGAACAAATCAGGAGACATCACACTTCCTGATTTCAAGCTGGTCATCAAAGGAAGTAATTGATAGGAATACAAAAATAGTAAAGGATTTTAGCACCCCACTTATATCAATGGATATATCATCTAAACAGAAAATCAACAAGGAAACAATGGCTGTGACGCCATGGACTAGATGGATCTAATAGATATATTCAGAGCATTCCATCCTAAAACAGCAGAATATACATCTTTCCAAGTACACATGGAGCATTCTCCAGAATAGATCATATTTTAGGTCACAAAACAAATATCAACAAATTCAGAAAGACTAAAGTCATACCATGCATTTTTTCTGATCACAACTCAATGAAACTAGCAATCAAATACAAGAAAAAACCTGGAAAGAACACAATTACATGGAGGTTAAACAACACACTATGAAACAATGAATGGGACAAACAGGAAATGAAAGGAAAAATAAAAAACTACGTGAAGAGAAATGAAATAAAAATACAATGGTCCCAAATCTTTGGAATGCAACCAAAGCTATTCTAAGAGTGTACTATATAGCAATAAAGGCTTACCTCAAGAAGAAAGAAAAATATCAAATAAATAACCTAATCTAATACCTAAGGAAACCAGAGAAAGAAGAACAAACAAAACCGGAATCCAACTAAAGAAAGGAAATAATAAAGATTACAGCAGAAATAAACAAAACAGAAGATAAGGAAAAGAAAAGAAAGAAAAATCGATGAAATCAGGAGCTGGTTCTTTGAAAAGATTGACAAAATTTATAAACCTTTAGCCAATCATTAAAAGAGAGGGTGAGGGAGAGAGAGTGATAGAGGACTCAAGAAAAATCATAATTGAAAGAAAACAAGTAACAACTGGCACCACAGAAATATAAAAGATTATAAGAGAATATTATAAAAAGTAATATGCCAACAAACTGGACAACCCAGAAGAAATGGATGAATTCCTAGAAACATTATATATATATATCAACTATGAAAACTTAATCAGGAAGAAACAGAAAATTTGACTAGACAAATTACCAGCAATAAAATTGAATTGGTGATCAAAAAGTTCCCAACAAACAAAGCCCAGGACCCGAAGACTTCAAAAGTGAAGTCTACCAAATTCTTAAAGAATAGTTAATACCTATTTTTAAACTCTTTCAAAAACTAGAAGAGGAACACTTCAAAATTCATTCCATGAGGCCAGCATCACCTTGATACCAAAAACATATAAAAACAACAAAACTAATGGCTCATAAATCTAATGAACACAGAAGCAAAAATACCCAACAAAATATTAACAAACTGTATCCAACAATACGTTTTAAAATTCATTCACCACAATCAATGGGATTTATTCCTGGGATACAAGGGTGGTTCATTATTTGAAAATCAATCAACATGAAACATCATATCAACAAGAGAAAGGATAAAAAAACGTATGATCATTTCAATAGATGCAGAAAAAGCATTTGGCAAAGTAGAACAATGAAAGCCCTCAACAAATAGGTTTAGAGGAAACATACTACCACATAATAAAGGCCATATATGAAAACCTCACAGCTAACATACTCAAAGATGAAAAACTGAAAACTTTCCCTTAAGATCAGGAACAAGACCAGGATGTCCACACTCACAGTCTTATTCAACATAGTACTGGAAGGTGTCCAAACAGGATAACAAAAGGTATCCAAAATGGTAAGAAGTAAAACTTACTGTTTATAGATTATATGATACTATATATAGAAAACCCCAAAGACTCAACAAAAAAAACTATTAGAACTGATAAAGTAAGGTCACAGGATACAACATTAATATATAGAAATCCATTGCATTTCTATATATTATTTCCATTGCATTCACTAATGATGAAGTACCAGAAAAAGAAATTAAGAAAGCAATCTCATTTACAATTGCACCAAAAATAAAATACCTAGGAATAAACTTATTAGCCAAGGAGGTGAAAGACCTGTACTCTAAAAACAATAAAACACTGGTGAAAGAAATTAAAGATGATATAAACAAATGGAAAGACATTCTGTGCTAATATATTAGAAGAACAAATATTCTTAAAAAGTCCATATTAACCACAGCAATCTACAGATGTAATATAATCCCTATCAAAATACCAACACAGAACTAGAAAAATGATCCCAGAATTCATACAGGATCATAAATAACTCCAGATAGCCAAAGCAACCTTGAAAACGAAGAACAAAACTGTAGGTATCACAATCCCAGATATCAATATAATAGAATAGAAAGCCCAGGAAAAAATCCATGATTAAATGGTCAATTAATCTTCTACAAAAGAGTCAAGAATATGCAGAGTAAAAGAGTCTCTTCAACAAATGGGGTTGGGAAAACTGGACAGCTACATGCAAAAGAATGAAACCGGAACACTCTCTCACACCATACACAAAAATAAACTCAAAATGGGTTAAAGACCTAAATGTGAGTCCTGAAACCATAAAAAATCCTTGAAGAGAGCACAGGAAGTAATGCCTCTGACATTGGCTCTAGCAACATTTTTCTAGATGTGTTTCCTGAGGCAAGAAACAAAAGTAAAAATAATCTATTAGGATTATATTGAAGTAAAAAGCTTCTGCACAACAAACAAAACCATCAACAAAACTAACAGACAACCTACTGATTGGAGAAGGTATTTGCAACTGCTGTGTCAAATAAAGAGTTAGTATCCAAATATATAAAGAACGTACACAAGTCAATACCAAAAACAAAAACAAAAACAAAAACAAAAAACAACAACAACAAATAATCCAATTTAAAAATGGGCAGATGACATAAACAGACATTTTTCCAAAGAAGACATACAATAGCCAAAAGACATATGAAAAGATGCTCAACATCACTAATAATCAGGGAAATGCAAATCAAACGACACCAAGTATCACCTGTGAGGTATCACTTCACACCTGTCAGAATGGCTAAAATAAAAAACTCAAGAGACAACCAGTGTTGGCAAGGACGTGGAGAAAAAGGAACCTTTGTGCACTTTTGGTAAGAATGCAAACTGGTACAGTCCCTGTTGTTGTTCAAATATCTAAAAATAGTATTTATCATATGATACAGTAACTCCACTCCTGGGTATTTCCTCAAGGAAAACAAAAACACTATTTGAAAAGATATATGTGCCTCTGTTTACTGCACCATTAACTACAATAGCCAAATAATGGAAATAGCACATGTGTCTATTGATAGATGAGTGAATAAAGAAGATAAGGTATTGGGACGCCTGGGTGGCTCAGCGGTTGAGCATCTGCCCTTCTGCTTAGGGCATGATCACGGAGTGCCGGGATCAAGACCCACTTCAGGCTCCCTGCATGGAGCCTGCCTCTCACTCTGCCTATGTCTCTGCCTCTCTCTCTGTATGTGTCTCTCATGAATAAATAAATTTTTAAAATCTCTAAAAAAAAAAAAAAAAAGAAGATAAGGTATATAAATACAATGGAGTAATACTCCGCCATAAAAAGATTTCAGTCTTGTCATTTTCAACAACATGGATGGATTTAGAGGGTATAATGCTTAGTGAAATCAGTCAAAGAAAGACAAATACCATATGATTTCACTCATATGTGTCACTTCAGAATCAAGATAAATGAAAAATGGGAAAAAATAGATTAAAAAAAAAACCCACAGAATTTTAACTATAGAGAACAAACTGGTGGTTACCAGAGGGGAGGGTCAGTGCCGGAATGGATGAAATAGATGAAGTGGATTAAAAGTACACTCATTGTGATGAGCACTGAGTAATGTATAAAGTTGTTGAATCACTATATTGTACACCTGAAACTAATGTAACACTGTATGTTAATTATACAGGAATTATTTTTTTTTTAATTAAAACAATTTTTAAAGCTAGTCATCTAACTGTATGGCATAAAAGCAGACAAACATCTGCAGAACAGACCAGAGAGCCCAAAATAAACCCAAGCATATATGGTCAAATAATATTTGACAAGGGAGCCCAGAATTCTCAATGAAGAAAAGATAATCTTTTCAATAAATGGTGAGGGATAATTGGATATTCACAACTCTAAGAATGAAACTGGGTCTGTTTCTTACACCACCCACAAAAATTAACTCAAAATGAATTAAAGACTTAAATGTAAGACCTGAACCATGAAACAAACCCCTAGAAGAAAAATTAAGAATAAACTACTTAACATGTTTCCTGGTAATGGTTTTCTTTTGGATATGGCACCTGAAGCACAAACAACAAATAAAAACAAGCCAGTGGGACTATATCAAACTAACAAGCTTCTGCACAGCAAAGAAACAATCAACAAAGTGAAAAGAAAACCTGTAGAATGGGGAAAAAAAATTTGCAAAGCATATATCTGATAAGGGGGTATATCCAAAACATATAAAGAACTCATATAACTCTATACCAAAAAAACAAATAACCCAATTGAAAAATGGGCAAAGGACCTGAATAGGCATTTCTCCAAAGAAGATGTACGAAAGGCCAAAATATAAATTAAAAGACGCTCAACATCACTAGCCATTAGGATACTGCAAATTAAAACCACAATAAAATATCACCTTATGCCTGTGTGAATGTCGATCATCAAAACACAAGAGATGACAAATACTGGTGTGGATGTGGAGAAAATGGAACAAGTGTTCCATTTGTGCATTGTTATTAGGATTGTATGGAGGACTCTGAAAAAATTAAAAATAGAACTACCATATAATCTAGCAACGTGACTTCTGGGAGTATATCTAAAGGAGGCAAAAACATTAACTTGAAAAGACATCTGCCCCCCGAAGTTCTAAGTAGTATTACTATATATAATAGCCAAGACATAAAAGCAACCTAAATGTCCACTGATGGATGGATGGATGGATAAAGTTGTCAAACACACACACGCACACACACACGCACACTCACACATCCACACACACACGATGGAGAATAAATTGTAAGAAAAACAAAATTCTACCATTTGTAAGACCCATGGATGAGCCTTGAAAGCATTATACTAAGTTAAATAAATCATACAGAAAGAAAAATACAAAATATTTATCAAAGTATGACAATATTTTCAGTAAATTTCTTATGTAACAATATCCTATTTCCTTCTTTGATGTAAGTTGATTTATAATTCTTACCCAATAAATCAATCTCAAATGTACAGTTCAATGATTTTGCCTCCTCTTGAATTTATACAAATGGAATCATACAATATGTATTTGACTTCTTGTCTGAACCTAATAGCTATTGTGCAATACTGCATATATACACATATATGTGTGTATATATATATTTGTGAATATACTACATAATAGTTATTTATCCACCTGAGAAAAGACATTCTTTAGCTTCAGATCTTTTGGTTATTAGGAATAACACTTCTGATTTTATTCTCATAGAAGTCTCCTTTAGGCGGCATGCTTTCACTTCTCATTTCATTCCTGAGTCAAAGCATACATTATCTTAAAAAAAAAAAAAAAAACCTGCTAAAATATTTTCCAAAGTAATTTTATAATTTCATAGTCTCATGAACATTATGTGAGAGAGTTCGAATTGCTCCATATTTTGACAATCCTTGCATCCTTACTATTGTTTCTTTCTTGTAAATTTTAACCATTATTGCGGTTATGTAGTAATAATACATATCATCTTTCGTGAAATCTCTGTTGAAATTTTTTGATATTTTAAAATTTGTTTTTTTTGTTATTGAATTTAATGTGGCCTTTATACATTTTGATATGTTTTTTATTGCCTATTGGAATATCTAGTTGTCGCAAGCAATATGTTGAAAGATTTTTTTCTCTCATTTTATTAAGTTGGTATATTGGTTAAAATAAATTGAGTATATACATATAAGTATGTATGCATGTAATTCTGGACACTGTTCTGTTATGTTGAAGTATTTTTCAGCTGTAGGCCAATGCAACTATTTTGATTCATGTAACTTATAATTTTTGAAATATGACAGTGAATATTCTCTAACATTGGGGTTGCCATTAAACCCATAGATCAATTTTATTTATTTATTTATTTATTTATTTATTTATTTATTTATTTATTTATTTTCCATAGATCAATTTTAAAAGGATTGATAGCAATACTGAATTTTCTGCCATATGAACATACTTTATATCATTATGTCCCCTCTTATACAATTGGTGGGTCAGGAAATTATGAAAGTCCCTGTGGGAAAAATAACTAGACAACATTTAATAAGGGAAAAATATACACACTCCATAAGCTAGAAGATAGGTTCCTTGGAATATACCTATAATATATATGTACAGTGTTCCCCAAATGTTATGTCTCATTAGACATAATACCTACAAAGGAGAACAGCTTAACTGATATTAACAATAGAATGTACATTTAACTTGTAGAATATTACATAATAATAAAAATTAATGAATTATGGTTCCATCCAAGAGCACCATTTAGTCTCCCAAATATGCCATTGAGTGAAAGAGGTCAGTTATAAAGAGATACATACTTAAAAGTGTGAAATTGTGTAAGTTCAAAAACAGAAAAGTGACCTTTGGTTTTCCTTTTTTTTTAAATTAATATTTTATTTATTCATTCGAGAGAGGGTGAGAAGAGTGAGCATGAACGGAGGGAGAGGCAGTGGAGAGGGAGAGGCAGACTCCCCGTGGAGAAGAGGGCCCGATGCGAGACTGGCTCCCAGGACCCTGAGATCATGACCTGAGCTGAAGGCAGACGCTTAATAGACCAAACCACCCAGGTGCCCAACCTTTGGTTTTCAAAGTAAAAATAATGTTACCTGTAGCAAGAATCCAGGAAACACAGAAGTTTCTGGTGTTGATAATATTTTATGTTTTCAGTTAAGTATGGTTTAAAAATGGGTTAACTATGTGATAACCCATTGATATCTCCAGTTATAATCTGTGTTTTTTTTTTTTTTTATAATCTGTGTTACTATTTGTGGTCTAGAGTAATATAAATATCTGTTTTTAAAAAAATTTTAAATTCTGTCCATTGCATATGGATATCTGTGCAATCCTCCCAGAGAAGTGCATTCCTGGCTTCCAGTCACATGTGGCTCTACTCTTGTATACCTCCCTAACCCCAAATCTGTGCTTTTGCAGGGCTTTGTTTAAAAGTTTTGAAACTCAGAAAAGTATTTTATATGAATTTTTGATGATTGGGTGTTTCTTCCTTTGTGGAAATAAGACTGGATTGTGTCTATATAAACAATTCTTAGAAGACGATATAGGCTGTACAGATAATAATCCATGTAAGGAAGGGGTTATTTGAGGTTTTAGATTTTTGCTGTTTTCTATCTCTCCTTTATGTTTGTTTTCAAAAATTCATGTATATCTCATACATTTATTTTTTTTCTCTTCCTATGCATAGAGTTTTCTCAGTCTCAAATTTATTTCCCTCTGTTTCCACTTTCCCCTCCTTCAGGATTATATTTTTTGAAATTACTATACAATTCTTTTTGTCTTTCATATACATAGATCCCATAGCTTCCTAAATCTATCATTCTTAATACTGAAATAAAGATTTCTAATTTACTTCCTCTACTTCTCTCATTCTTAAAATTCACTTTATTTTTACCGGGTCCTGATATATCTGCTAATTAATCCTCCATTATGCAGAATCTTATTTCTAGCAATCCTAATTTCCTCATGCTTACTTAGTAAACTCTGGTACATAGAAAAGAAGACTAAAACTCCCAAATAAGCATGAATATCTCCTGCCACACACACTCTTGCATCAAGCTGTGCTGGTAATATGGCTGTTTTCACTTCGTTTCTATGGAATATCTGAATACTCCGTCCTGAGTTACTAGAACCTGTAAGCCTACCAATTACCATTTTCCTCCTTATGAATTCCAAAATAATAAATTTTCACACTCCAAAATATGATATCATCCTAGGCATCTTAAGTTATTTTTCTAGCTTTAATAATATATATACTTGCTTTTTGTTTTACTTGTCACTGAATTCTACTTCTTGATGAAAGTTATGGTGTTTATTTCCATGCCTTAATAGAAATTCTTCATTATTTACTCAAATATTAGTTATCATATACACACATACACATACACACAATGGAAATTATGTTCTTATTTTTCTTTATAATTGCCTCTCATGTTCAGATTGCTATATTTTTATATACACAGTTTAATCACTGTTTCATACTGTATGTTAAATATCACCTACCATTTTGAACTTGTATGACTACACAGGCAATAACTCACCTCTGACACATATTTGCTATATGGCTCACTCAATTCTTATTTTCACTTATGACTGATAGTTTTTGTTGTTCTCTGCAAGTTTATGACTTTAATAAATGCATCTCTAGTTACTTTTCTTTCATTTATGTCTGATGTCTTTTTACTTCTCATTTCACATCCCTCATCCCTTAAATTCTCACTGTTATTATATTCCTCCCCTTTTCAGTCACTTTCTCCTTTCTCTGAATTTTAGAACAGAATTAAAACAGCTTCTAGCTGATTTCTTGCCTTTGCTTTTTTAAAACTGAGTAGTTCTGAGGCACCTGGGTGGCTCAGTCGGTTGGTTAAGCATTTGCCTCCAGATCAGGTTATGATCCCGGGGTCCTGGGATTGAGCACTGAGTTTGGCTCCCTGTTCAGCAGGGAGCTTGCTTCTTCCTCTGTCCCTCTACCTGCTAGCGTTATGATTTTTTTTTCTCTCTCTCTCTCAAATAAATCTTTAAAAATAAATAAATAAAACCCAGTAGTTCAGCAATGAATTTGTTCTATTTTTATTCTTTGTTATTTTTCTCCTCCCTTTGATTTCTCTCCTACTGAGTTGGTTTCTATTATCATCTATACACAACTGTTCTTATATATGTTCTCTTTTCTTTAAACACGTATCTTGATATGTTATTTCCATATTATCAGTGTTATCTAAACATATTATTTGCATTATTATTTCAGAGTCAGTGAGAGCAGAATTCAAAGCCTGCCTCTTATGCAAACTAAAACTGCTCAACTTTAATAATAATTTGCCCTTTATTTGTGTTTTCTTAAAAAGTGAGATAATATCACTTTCAAAAACTGATGACAGGATATGAGGATTAAGTATCTTAATATATTTTAAATGCTTAGCCCAGTATCTAGCATTATTCAGAACTTTAAAAACATTAGTTCTCATTGTTGGTAATATTTTAACTCAATCATTTTATTTTTATTATTATTTTTTAAATTTTATTTATTTATTTATTCATGAGGGACACACACACACAGAGAGGCAGAGACACAGGCAGAGGGAGAAGCAGGCTCCCTGCAGGAAACCTGATGTGCGACTTGATCCCAGGACCCCGGGATCACACCCTGAGCCAAAGGCAAACACTGAACTGCTGAGCCACCCTGGAGTCCCTATGTATTTATCTTTTAGAGAGAGTGGATGCATGTGAGCAAGGGGAAGGGTAGAGGGGATGGGAGAGAGACAAGCAGGACTCTGCTAAGCACACAGCCCCACTTGGGACTCAGTCTCACAACGCTGATATCATGGTCTGAACAGAAACCGAGAGTGAACTACACAGGTGCCCCAAAGAACTCTTCTCTCTTTCTTTCTTCTGGGCGGGGGGAGGGAGGGAGGGAGGGCGGGAGGGAGGGAGGGAGGAGGAGGGAGGGGAGGGAGGGAGGGAGGGAGGGAGGGAGGGGAGGGGAGGAGGAAGGAAGGGAGGTCAGGAGGGAGGGGAGGAGTTCTTGAGGAAGGGAGTGAGGGAGGGAGATTTCCGTCCTTCATTTACTTTCCTTTGCTCGTTCCCTCTTTCCTTCTTTATTTTCTTTCTTTCTTCTGTGATTTCTTTATTTCGTTCTTTCTTTCTTCTTCTTTTCTTTCTTTCTCGTCTGGTCGTTTCTCTTTCTTTCTTTCTTTCTCTTCTTTCTTTCTTTCTTTCTTTCTTTCTTTCTTTCTTTCTTTCTTTCTTTCTTTCTTTCTCTTTCTTTCTTTCCTTCTCTCTTTCTTTTTCAGAGAGAGAGCAAGAGAGAGAGAACCCAAATGGGGGTGGGGGTGGCAGAGGAAGAAGGAGAAGCAGACTCTCTCCATGGAGCAGGGAGGCCCATGTGGGGCTCAATCTCAGGACCCCCTTGATCATGACCTGAGCTGAAGGCTGATACTTAATCACCTGAGACACCCAGGCACCCCAAAACTTAACATTCTTGAAAGGAAGAATGGGTATAAAATTATCCACATAACTTTACTTTTTAAATGTATTTTATAATTGTTTAATTATTATTAAATAATACATATATGTAATAAGTAACATAATAAGGCAAAATACTTATTTTCACAAGAAATACTAGAAAATTGTAATAAAGGAATACAAAGAAGCAAACTCTGGAAAAGCAAAGAACACATAAACTAAAAAGTAACAGATTTCGGAAACTGGCATTAGTTCAAACCTACTTTCACCAGTGCTTATGAATATCATGCAAACTGCTCATAATATCATTTTTGCAGTAGTAAATCTGGCAATTATTTGAATTTTCAGAAGTAGTAAAGTACATAACATAAACACAGCATAATATATTTGTATTACAGATACCACAGAACCACTCTAAGAATGAAATAGATCTTACATACTGGGAAAAAAAAAAAAGGAAACCAAGAAAAGAAGATACTACTTTTGAAAATAAAAGAAATTAGGCAGATAAATATAGATATACAGCTAAGTAGTGTATATTAATAATACACATAATAATTAATAATACACATAATACACATATATCTCAGGGCATTTATAGAAAAATACTGAAAAGACTACACCTTCAAACTATCAACATCTGCCATCTGGATACAATGGGAAGTAGTTCTGGGAGTGAGATATCATTTTAATTTACATACTACTTATGATTTTATGAGTACTACAACTTCTATAAGACTATATTTTGAGCTCTTCCTCATACTATTTCATATCCTCTTTTCATGCTATTAAATATCATTATGAAGTTTATAGCTCTTTTCTCTTGTATAAAATTTCTAGACATGAGAGACTCCATTTTGAAGCTCCATTTTCCTTCCTAACTAATGAACTCTTGAACTGGGCCAGACGCAGCAATTTTTTCATAAGCAGTTGCTCATAAAAATCAACAGAAAAACTGGCATTTGGACCATAAAACTGTTGGTATGAACTTTATGAAGAGAGAATAACTAATGCATACCAAGAATGCATTCTAAGAATAGTTTTGTTTGATAGCATCAATTAACTGTTGTGGGCTTTTATTCTCTTCTTCATCAAAATCACATACCCTTGTCCCTCCTCATAAGAATCCCTTGCCTTCCCCACAAAAGTGGGGAAGTATTCTGGTCGTTATCCAAATATGTGCTCCCCAGACTGCAATCCTTTAATCCCAAATACATACTGTTTTGCCTCTCATTGTGGCTCTTAACTTTTCAGGCTAACACTGTGTCATGGCATTTTCACCTTTTTTCCTCACTCTTCAAACATCCTTCATCCCCTTATCATGTTTAGATACACAATTTGTGCTGATAATTCCTTCATATTTCACTATGAAAATAGAAACTAGGAGATACGACATTTCAATCCTCTTAAGACTAAAACTATTACTACCGTCTGCTGTTTTCTTTCTTCTTCACTATTTATCTTTTCCATGATCAGTCCCTCCAGGTGAGCTGAATTCTCTCACATTATCAAGAATTTGTATCTCCATTATCCATTATTGATCCTTTATCAAATATCTTAACCTCTCAAAGACAACTTATTCTAGCACAGAAATATGCAAAATTATTCCACTCCTTTAAAAATTACAAAGAGGGGCGCCTGTGTGGCTCAGTGGTTGAGCATCTGGTTCTTGATTTCACCTCAAGTCATGATCTCAGGGTCATGAGATGGAGGCTTGCTTGTCCGACTCCATGCTCAGTGGAGTCTACTCCCCTCCCTCTCCCTCCGCCCCTCCCACTTCCCATGTGTGCTCTCTCTCTCTCTCTAAAATAAATAGGTAAATCTTGAAAAAAAAATTGGAAAGAGAGGTCTCCTCTAAAGACCAAGAATATTTCACTAGAACATTTCTTGATTTTTTTTTTCTTTAGAATCAGCTTTCGTGGATAGTTCCTGCACTTTTTCAACATGACATGAATCTTCATGGAAAAATTTTAGCTATCTCTAAAAATTAGCTGGGAAAGAATATAGCTTTCTCTCTAGCTTCTTCATTCTCTCTCACAAACTCTTTCCCTTTTCACTCTCTAATGGCTTCACATAAATGCTATGCCACTCTTTCTCCTGTATATATTTGAAAGAATTGGATTTTTCTAGACCAACTATTCAAAGAGTTTTCTGTTGAGGTGAAGATGAGCAGGATGAGCTTCAAGCCAAGCTCCATTTTTTCCACGCCAGGGTCTGTCCCTCTGTTGTCACAATGACATAGTCTTTCATCTGGTATATCTGAAAGGCCATATCACTGATACCTCTAAGAAGTTGCCAGATTTACAAAGTGTTCTATTGCCAGCTATGAGTGAGCATCTTCAGTTCCTTCAAAAGGCTGTGCCAAGTGGCAAAGCCCCTGCCTCCATTAGATGGTGTATTTTTTTGCTGGTGTTTTTCCTCCTCTGGGGTCCCCTAAGCACTTTTCTACTTGCTCTCTCCAGGTTCTACAGTTTTCATACATTATTTGATCTTAGCCCTCCCTAATGATAGCAATTTCCATTCAGAGTGGTTTCTTCTTAGAGAAAACAGTTTCAAAGATCTGACATCTTTAGACTCCTGTGTATGGTCATGCTTTTTTGCTTTGTTACTGCAAAGTTCTTGTGGGACTTGATGAATACTCTGATTACCTGAATAGCTTTGGGGAATACTTACATGTAAATTGTAATCTAAGTTCTCCTCAAACTTCTAGTTTTCTTAAGAAAAAATATATGCTCTCTTTATTGTGTTGGATTGTTTCCAGGAAAAGAAAAGTGACTCAACTCATTGTCCACTGTGTTTCCACTGGTAATGAAATAATATATATTTGAACACAATTCTGCATGAGGACAGGCCAGCTCTAATAAATCTTTGCAGAAAACTGCTTTTCCACTTAGAGAATGAGCCAAGACTGTCAAGTTTCTACGTAAGTTTTTGCTTTTGTGTTTGTTTGTTTGTTTAATGATGGATTGTTTCTATTCTCTCTTTATACTCAGTGTCCTAGTTTTTTCTGGATTTTAGTTCCAACCCTTCTCTTTCAATAGATCAAGGTAATGAACCCTGTCTCTATTATTCATTAAAATCAAAATTACCCAGATACAGTCTAGCCTCTAGGACAACTATAATTTTCACAGTAGCAAATCACTCTGTGTTTCAAGTCTGTCCTTTATTTTTGACCCCTAATGACAAATGATGTCTCTACCTTTCTTCAAGTTTATTCTTTTTTTCTAGTTGAGGTATAACCAACATGTAACACGGTATTAGTTTCAGATGCACAACACAATGATACAATATTTGTATATATTGTGAAATGATCACTATGGATATTCATTTTTAATGCTGATTTTTTTAGCTTTTCCAAGCATTTTTGCAGCCATTAGTTTTAATATGTAATTTTCATTATTACCCAATGACAGTCTCCAAATCCGTTCTAGCTGTTTCAGTCTGGATTCAATCTCAATCACCAGAAAAGTAACACTGTATTTTTCAGAATCATTTAATGACCTCCATTTATCAAGTCAAATACATAAATTTAAAATCTCTCCCATCTTCTTAATTGTAACTCTTCTATTATAGCTTTTGTGGGAAACAAACAAATTAACAAAAAGCCTTACGATTTTCCTAATACATTATTGGTCAATCTCAGTTTTACCTGGAAGATCTCCTATCCAGAATTTTTAGGGCTAAGAAGTAAACTTTTTAATTTTTTCTCTGAATATTGTCTCTGAAGCTAATTATTTCATTCTCTTGGATTTAAATATATTCATTTTAAATGCCATACATATATATATATGTACAAACACATATATTTTAAAGACTTTAATGGGACACCTGCATGGCTAGTGGTTGAGCATCTGCCTTCGGCTCAGGGTGTGATCCTGGGGTCCTGGGATCAAGTCCTGCACCAGGCTTCCTGCAGAGAGCCCGCTTCTCCCTCTGCCTATGTCTCTGTGTCTCTCATGGATAAATAGATTTTATAAAAAAGACTTTAACTTATTTATTTGAGCATGAGCAGAGGGAAAGGGAAAAGCAAACTCTCTGTTGAGCAGGGAGCCCAATGTGGATCTCAATCCAGGCAGCCTAAGGCAAATGTTTAACCTACTGAGCCACCCAGGCAACCCTAATTCGCTGTTTTCTAAGATTGCTGGAAATAATATGTATTGTATATTAGGAAAACGGCATTTTAATAATAAATTTTTTAAAGATTTATTTATTTTAGAGAAAAGGGGTGGCAGAGGGAGAAGCGAGATGTGGGGCTCAATCTCAGGACCCTGAGATCATGACCTGAGGAGAAACCAAAAATTGGGCGCTCAACTGACTGATTTATTTTAATAATAGATTTAATAATAAATTTTTAAAGTCAATAAATGCCATTTTTATATTCTACATGTAACCTTTGCACTTTAGTATAAAAACCTATAAAATATTTTATTACTTACATTAAGTCTTCAGAGTGTATTTTTCTTATTGCAACAAAGAAATAATCCAATATGAAGTCTTCTTATCTTAGGTATCAGAAAACGTATGAGCACTTCTATTGCTTCATTGTTTTATCTGTTCAACTTAGGTCTTAACTGAAAGTATCTATACTTCTCCCTTTAGTCATTCCATTTCATTTATACAGAAGAGTAAACTTACTCTTCCATCTCTAACAAATCTTCAAATAGGAAAGGAAACTTTGAACTAAGTAGGTAAAAACATACTAACTCATGTCTGTCTGTGCCCCTGTTATACTGCCTATTAAAGATCTCAAGATATCTAAAACAAATGTATACGAATATATGTAAATATATTTGAAATATAAATTAATTTTATAAAGGTAACACTGATCTTGGGGGCGCCTGGGTGGCTCAGTGGGTTAAGTATCTGCCTTTAGCTCAGGTCCCATGATCTCAGGATCCTAGGATCCAGTCCCACATCAGGCTCTCTGCTCAGCAGGGTGTCTGCTTTTCCCTCTCCCTCTCCCTCTGTGCTTTTTCTCTCTCAAATAATTAAATATTAAGAAAGAGAAAAAGGTTAACACCGATCTACAAGTTGTTTAAGGGTTATGTGTGAGTACAATGAAATAAAACCCAGTAATTTACTTAAGTGTAAGTGAATTACAGTTAATTTAAGTGGCTTGGTTAGCTCAGCTGACTGCTGTAATGTATCTCTCTGACACTTCCCCAAATTCAGCAGTTATCTAAGTATTTAAACAGAAGGAACCCAAAAGTGTCACAATCTCATGGTCTAGATTTTACCTACACATTACATTGCCAGGACCCCAGAATCACAATCAGTTCTCACATGAGAAAGTCTATAAATGTACTTTCAGGGGTTCTTCCCTAAGCTCCAAAGCAGAAAATGTAAAAGGAAATTCTTAAAAAGCAAATTTCTTTCAGCAACAATAACAAAAGGCCGAGGACACAGACAGAATTAGACTAATTACTAGAGTAAGATGTCACTATCATTTATGCCCTTTTTGCATCCATCATGTACAACTTTCTATTTAAATTTAGGCCGGTGTATTGAACATGAATCACAGTCAGCAAACTCAGGTAGACAAGATATACAGTGTTATTTTTTATAACTCAACTTGATTTCTGACTAGGAGTCTACATTCTTCAAGGCTGACAAGAGAAAATAAAAAGTCAACTTTTACTAGATTTACGCCTCCTCGCTTCTGGGATTTTGCCACCCTTATGGTGTCCTTTGCAATTTCAACTCCTAATAGGAATAGGTGGCTAATCTTCATTTTTATTTTTATGCATTTATCTTTTCTGGTTCAATTGTTCTCTAATGCTTTTGCCCCATAGTCAGACACAGAATCTTCATCATGTAATTTTGCACAAGGTCCAATATGCATGGGCACAACACAGTGATTTGCCACAAGGGTCTTGCTGCCCAAATGGCAATTTGAATCACTATCAAGAAGAAAAGAAAAATAGTAACAAAAAAATACCTAACCACACATATTAGTATCTTGCTCACAATGACAGTATACACAGTCTAACCAAAATGCTTGAAAATATTTAAAATTAGGTGGATACCAAAATGAAATCTCTAGCATAATTTGCCAACTCCACTGCATTTTTGTGGACACTCTTATTCAGCTGCCCATTTTAACCAAAAGGGACTCTAATCAATGATTTCCACAATTTTCTTCACTTTTACATATTGAACTGATTTCTTAAAATATTTCAATAAAAATTACATATGTGTATATTTAAAAAGCCAAGTAAGTACCAAAGTTGTGTATATGGTGAAAAGCAACAGAAGCTCTTGTTTTTTCTTCTCACACTGACCCCAAATCCTACTTTCCTGATGTAATCTTTCTTAGTCCCTTTGCTTTGTCTGGTAATTGTGCCCAAACACTAACATGTTGATGCAGCTCTTTGATGGATCTAGTACTCCACACCACTCTTTTCTCCTCCCCTTCCTTCCTTTCAATATATTTATAGCATTTCTATTATTTATCTCTGTGGATAGAGCTTGTGCTTTTGGGTGTAGAGCCTGCCTGCCACGTGTTTACAAGCTCAGGAAGAGGAGGGACTTGGAGTTATCAAATGATACCCTCAACTAAGCAACTGAATTTCTGTTCCATTTCTCATTTCGCCTTTTAATGCATCCAGTGTAAGTCCTGAGCTTCACTACGGTTCAATAAAGATTAGTTCTTTTTACATGAGGACTTTTCCTCATATGCTGAGGCTAATGGCTTCTTCTTCCCTGCTCCATCCAGCCTATTTTTCCAGAATCTTTACCCATTCTTCCAGAATCTTCCAGAATCTTCATCCTTGTCTTCTTTTTCCAGAAATCTTTATTCTCCTGACACATTCTCATTCTGTCCTTTTGCCCATTATTATGGGCATTAAACAAAACAAGAAATAAAAATAACTAACACAAACAAAAATAAACCATAAACAACTTTTATAATCATAATTTTAGTGAGTTATCTAAAAAAAGATAATAAAAAGATTTTTGATGTGTCTTTTGAACAGCCGTAACTCTTTTTATCTGTCTTTAGTCAACTTCATTATACTTTCTATGCCCTCCCCCTTCATACTTGAAAAATGTTGCCATTTTAGGTGGTTAAAAGATAAGAATCCTTATTATTTTATAATTATGTTATATTTAATTCATTATATTTAATAATAAATTAATATAAAACATATTATATTATACATAATAAATATAACATAATAAATATATATTTTATTTTAAGTAAAATACTTAATTTTCATATATGTTTTATAATTTTATCTCTATGTGCTTCATAATGACTTAACATAAACGTATATGGTGCAATATCAATTGAAGCTACCACCCAGAAACAAATACAAAAAGAAAAAAATTTCACAATTGAAAGCAATTTTCATTTTGGAAAAATAAAAATAAAACAAATCTTTAAAAATCATGTATACAGTTACAACATCTAGTCTAGGTTGTAATTCAAGTGGTATTAGGCTTCGTATCCTTCTAGTATACAACCTAAAGGCTTGCTAATTATTGCCATCTTTTCCAGAGAAGTGTGTGTCTGGACTGCACATTTTTCTGTTTTTAAGTAGGGATATCTCCTATTCACACTTATGGTTTCTCTTGGAAAACAAGAGGCTCTGAAGATTCTGCATCTGGTTTTTCCCTTCAATATTGATCAGAATAAGTTGGAGTTCAATAGTTATGGCCTGGATAAGGTTGCCAGAGTTCCCACCTCTATCTTTCAACTCAACTTTCAAATGGCTGCACTTACATGTTACAGTTGGTCCCTAGAGCCATTTTAAATCATTACACTCTGAAATATATGTATATAAACACACACATATACACATGTACGTTTATACATATGTGTGTGTACATATGCCACACATGTATCAAAAGAAAAAGATATTAATTTGGTAGTGCTGAATACGTCCAAATGTTTTTATTGGCAATATATCGGTAGCCTAATCTTTTATACATTTTTTTCAATTAAGGATTAAGCTGCTGTTAGGTGGTAAGAGCCCCGTAAGTAGGTCAGTCATGTCTGAAATCCCAACCTCGTCTATAAAGCTGGAAACACTGCTGTTCTTCTGCTGAACAATACAGATGTGCTCACCTGCATATTATCCCTCACAATACAGCTATATTAACATATAGAGAGTACAAACATGCCCTACCAATTCATTACCCTCAGCTAACCTAGCTCAGGGAGAGTTAAAAATGCAGGTTACCACAAAAGACATTCTGCACTCCCTCACAAACTAATTGGAAATGTCCTACTGAAGTGACTGTAATAAGTAGTTACCGTGAAGATTTTTCTAAAAATCATCAACAATTAAATTCAATTTTTTAAGTTACAAAAACAAAACATCTACTATGTATTTAGAACTTAGGCCCATATGTCCACTACCTAATTTCATTAGATAATTTTTTTTATCTTTTGTGTTTATTTTTCTCAAAATTCTAGAAAAGTCACTTACAAGGTGTGTACCAAATCAATGTAGCATGTGGTAGCACTTTTAAGTTAATTATGTAGAATGGAACAGAATATAATCAATCACCAACACATCACATGATTTCTTAGCAAGAACTGTGTATATTGCAATAAATGGGTCATAACACAAAATGTATTTCTTACTGCACATCATAAAAATTTTAGTTCGTAAAGTTAAAAAAGGGCAGTAAAAATGCAAGATTTTATTTTAGAAATCTATGGGTATAAAAGGTAAATACTTTAAAAACATAAAGTGCTTTTTGCTGTCAGAGGTTTTCTTTTCCCCTCTGACAGCAAAAATGACATTAGGTCTTCTAAATCAGGACACATACCACTTTTCTTTTCTTTTTTTTTTTTTCTTCTTTCTTTAGAGTATGTCACTCCAAAATTAATTTGTTGATTCTAAGTATGACTAAATGTGCCTACATAATGCTCTAACCTTCTGTTAAAAAAAGATTTATTTTTAAATACCTTAAGTTAACTGACTTCCTAAAAATCTAATTAAAGCACCTGCCCTATTTTAGAATTATCAGAAATTATAATAAGTAGAAATACATACAAGAATTTCTCTTTTTTGAATTTCTAGTTCATCTTTTTGTAGACTTAGAATCTAATGGGATCTTGCCCCTGCACTTATCTCTCTCCCATTTCAATCCTCACTATCAGATCTACTTCAAGAAATGTAAACAAATTGATAGCAACTAATATAAATCTAAGCACTGGGTGGACACTCCGTAAATATTTGTTGATCAGTATAACTTTGTCTTGACCAGACTGCTCAGATAATTGCTTTCAATCTCCTGTGGCAATTTAGTTATATTGTGTGGAATCTGGCATGTCAATTAGAAACAACCTACCCAAATCTGCATACAGGCAAATGATGTTTTCATCAAATTAATTTAGATCCTTTTATAACAGACCATAACAATATTTTGACATTGAAAATGAACCCAGTACTAAGGATAAAAATACTGAAATATATCATAACAAATTCAAACTATGCTATAACCCTTATTATGTTATATCTACATCTGGAGAATTTTAGGTTTCAGGATATTAAATCTAAATATATTCATGATTCCATCTGTCAAAAGTCTATAAAGCCTAAAAATGCCACCAAGTTTGTTATTAAAAGTAGACTTCCAAAGCCCATCAATATTAACAAGGAGATAAATGAGCAAGCAATGTAAAGTCATATATAATTCAATTTTCCCTCAGTCAATTTTGTTCTTTCTTTAAACATATACACCACATATTTCTTAACTTTAAACTCTCTCTGTACCTTCTGGACTTTATATAACAAATAATATCTGCACATTGCGGTTTCTTTTTTTTTTTAATTTTTTTTAATTTTTATTTATTTATGATAGTCACAGAGAGAGAGAGAGAGGCAGAGACATAGGCAGAGGGAGAAACAGGCTCCATGCACCGGGAGCCTGATGTGGGATTCGATCCTGGGTCTCCAGGATCGTGCCCTGGGCCAAAGGCAGGCGCCAAACCGCTGCGCCACCCAGGGATCCCCACATTGTGGTTTCTTTTCTCTCCCAGAGACATGCATTTACAATCTTTTTTTTCTTTTGAAAAATCCAACGAGGGTACTCATATAAATAAATGTAGCTGTACTTTCAAAAATTAAAATAACATGATAGAAATGTAATAAAATGTACATGAAGCATAAAGTATCTAGACTTAATTTTACTAGCTCTCTTATTATTGTCAAACTTCCAAATACAGGATAATTTTATAATCCTTGTTTAATGGATAAACTTCTGTAGATGCCATTAATTAAAATCTTTTTTTTTTTTTTTTTTTTAAGAATCTTCCAGGTGTCCCAACTACCTTACTCAGAAAATTATAAGTAATTTCATGACTTTATTTTCCATCTCAATTGGTATTTTGCTGATAAATGACTGGAGGGAAAATCACTTCTGTGAAATATTTTTCCCAACAGAACAGACCTTCTCTAGAGGCCAAATTAATTCTGTTATCAAAGCAGCCCAGCCGCTGAACAGGAGTATCTGTACACTGAAACCTCAGAGATTCTGGGAGAGCCATCTCCGAAGTCTGGTCACACGGAATCATTCCTCAATCTGTCCTGAACACAAGGGAGTGCAGACCAGATCTGCAGTATCCACTGGAGTGCACTCAGAGCCACAGAGAACGCTCTGCTTTTGAATGAACTTGCATGACTGCAGTACTGCACACACTACAGCCACCAAAATACCTGTCAGCGTATGAACTACCTCGCCATTTAGGACTAAGTATCAATGTTGTGCATTGGTTGAGTGTATTTTCCTCCCATCTTCATATATATTTCATTCTGTTTTCCCTGTGTGAAAAACCGGACAATGTTTATCTGAAAATGGGGAAAATATTTTCTTCATCTAAGGTTACCTCAATTTGAAAGTGCTTACATTTAAATGCACTTATTTCACTTTGTTTCTTCATTTTTTAGGAGCAAAATTACTAAATCTCTACAGAATTATAATCATTTTTAGTTCTATTTAGAAGAGTTAAAAACAAATTGAATTAGATATATTCTAATCTAATTTTATTTCATTAGATATCATTGTACAAACCTCATTAAACTATTTTGATCTCTTTGTGTATGTGTATGTTCCAAATTTCTTGTTACTTTTCTTTTCAAAATCTTTTTTGTTTACTGTGCATTTTTTTTTTTTTTAATTCTTTTTTAACTTTTTTTTTTTTTTTTTTAATTTTTATTTATTTATGATAGTCACACAGAGATAGAGAGAGAGAGGCAGAGACATAGGCAGAGGGAGAAGCAGGCTCCATGCACCGGGAGCCCGATGTGGGATTCGATCCCGGGTCTCCAGGATCGCGCCCTGGGCCAAAGGCAGGCGCCAAACCGCTGCGCCACCCAGGGATCCCTTACTGTGCATTTTTATATTAGATGTTGACAATTTGTTGTGCTTTCTTCTGATTTGCTTTTCAGTTTTTCTTTAACATGAGGGTAACATCTAAGAATGGAAATTTTTTTTTAGTTTTTATTTAAATTCCAGTTAGTTAACATATGTTGAGGAATGACATAATTCTATTTCTTTCATAATGTACTAAAATAGGTATGGATCACATCCTTATAGTCTCTCAGAAATAATGGTAAATTAAAATAAAGTAAAATGATACAGTCACAATGGTTCTTGCTGGAGCATGTCTTCACTCATCAACTATTTACTGTTCAGAGTGCAAACTGTTGCAGCCACTGTGGAAAACAGTATGGAGTTTCCTCAAAAAGTTAAAAATGGAACTACCCTTGCAATCCAATAACTGCACTACTACCTATTTACCCCCCCCCAAAAAAAATACAAAAAGACTAATTCAAAGGGATTCATGAACTTTTGCATTTATTTATTTATTTATTTACTTATTTATTTATTTATTTGGAGGGATACAGAGAACAAGTGAGAAGAGGGCCAGAAGGAGAGGAAGAGAGAATCTCAAGCAGGCTCCACACCCAGCAGGGAGGCTGATGTGGGGCTGAACCTAAACATCTTGAGATAATGATGTGAGCCTAAATTAAGAGTCTGATGCCTAACTGACTGAGCTACTCAGGCACCCCTGAAGCTTATATCTATTGCAGTATTATTACAATATCCAAATTATGGAAGCAGCCCAAGTGTCCATCCATAGATGAATGGATAATGGAGAGAGAGAGAGACAAACCAACAAACTTAACTGCAGAGAACAAACTGATGGTTACCAGAGGGCAAGTGGGTGGGGGGTGGGGAAATCAGGGAATGAGGATTACAGAGGACCCTATGATAAGCACTCAGTAATGTATAGAGTTATTGAATCACTATACTGTACACTTAAAACTAATATAATGCTGTATGTTAACTATACTGAAATTAAAATTAAAAACTTAATAAAAAATACTTACTACAGGCCTATTGTATACAGAACAGCTGAAAGTGGTAGGTTCTTTTAAAGTTTACTTCAAGGGATCCCTGGGTGGCGCAGCGGTTTAGCGCCTGCCTTTGGCCCAGGGCGGGATCCTGGAGACCCAGGATCGAATCCCACGTCGGGCTCCCGGTGCATAGATCCTGCTTCTCCCTCTGCCTGTGTCTCTGCCTCTCTCTCTCTCTCTCTCTCTCTCTGGCTATCATAAATAAATAAAAATTAAAAATATATATATAAAAAATAAAGTTTACTTCAAAAACACACAAACACACTTCATTTGTACAATGAAATGACTTAAGCCAATTTTGATGCCTTAAATCAACAGTGATTGCCACTTACTGGATTTATGTTTCTGGATCTCTGTCTCTTCTCTAAAATGAAAGAGATGACTTCAGCACAGATTCCAAAATTCCTGTGTTTTGAACTAATTATTGCTTTCTATTTCTATTACCAATATTGTCAACCTATAGTCTCTTTAATCTTGAGCTATATAAAAATGATCAAACCCATCAAAACAATTATTAAATAAAAAATACGAATAAATAGTTAAAGTACATATGTTTTTATCTTATATAGTTCTTATAGTAAAGTATTTTTACTGTGATTGACAGTAAAATGCTGTCACCAAACGTTGTCAATTCTTCTTTAAACATGTCTCTCAAATTCAGTCTATCCTCTCCATCCACCTGTCACTACCCAGGTCTGGGTCCTCATCATTTCTCCCTTGGACGATTACAATAATAGCCCCATAACTCTCTTAACTGACACCCTATTTCTCCTTCACTCTAGTTCATTCTCCATATAGCTGTCAGAGTTATCTTTCTAAAAGTAAAATGGTTCATGCCACCCAGCTGCTGAAGAACTTTATTAAATATAATATAAAATCCAAATTCCATATTTTGGCACATTCTGTCCTCAACCTATTTGCCCATTTTCATTTTATGCCAACACCTTTCAGACCTAACCTCCAACTTTATTGCTCCTACCACAGCTAATCATCTTTGAATGCTCTGCACATTTTAGCCCTTGGTGAAACTCATTGCCTCATGGGTACTTGGCATATGGTAGATATTCAATAGCTATTTCTTACTGAATGAATAAATTTACATGTTATGGCTTTTATTAGCGTAAACACTTTTCATATATTTTTCAATTCAAGTAATTTTTTAAGTTTAAATATATCACATCTGCATTTTTCCTCAACTTCCCCAGAGAAAGTTGTTCCATTTTTTGTGTTTACATTGCATTTAAGTAATTTGTCTTAAATAGCACTAAAATAGTCTTACTTATTTGGTTTTTTTTTAATTGAAAATTTCTATGGCAAGTATGGTATCTAAGCACTTTATATATATAATCTTTTATCTATCTATCCTCAGAACTTAGTGTCCTCCCAGAAGCATAGTAAAAACTCAATAAATTTTGTTCAATATATAAAATACCTAAAATGCTACAAAAAAATAGAAAATGCATCTTTATTAAGTTATAACTGACCAAGTAGTTTACCATGATCTATGAGAAAATACAATGAATGATTATTTCAAAATCTGGCATTGAAATATTTAAGCATATCATTCCATAAGGATTAATCTATTATAAAGGACAAAATAGGATCAGTAACTATATGAGAAAATAAATCCATGTAATCATTTGTAAAGGGCATGTATTAAAACTGTACAAAACTGACGATTCTGATAACCGTAATGGCAAATAGTTCCTGAATTTAAATTTTAAGACTATTTGAAGAAATTGAAAATATACTGGTGAAAACTTCATTATATTTAACTAAGTTTAGGTTGTACAGAATCATGACAGTGAAATATTATTCTAATTAATAATACAATATTATAAAGTAAAATACATATCTATTTCTGGAAGATAAGTGGAAGTATATAAAAATTATTTGAGCTCAGGGATTTTGATACCTTGTCTTTTAATAAAGAGTTTGGTGGGGATTCCTGGGTGGCTCAGCGGTTTGGTGCCTGCCTTTGGCCCAGGGTGCAATCCTGGAGTCCCGGGATTGAGTCCCGCATCAGACTCCCAGAATGGAGGTTGCTTAACAAAGTCTCAATTTTAATACTACGACCAGTAAAAAAACATATTTGTGATGGTAGTTCAGTATGTCACAAGTTCCTTTAAAATCTATTTAAATTATCCTCTAATCAGAAAAAAGTATGTATCTTTTTTAAGGCGTGGGTTTATACATAATGGAAAAAAAAAGGATTTTACCCAGAGCTTTGTTTATATGTTAGTATTAATAGTTGCTTAGCTTATGCTACTTGTAATTATAAGATTGTAGGGACTCCTGGGTAGCTCAGCGGTTAAGCATCTGCCTTCGGCTCAGGTCATGATCCTGGAGTCCTGGGATCGAGTCCCACATTGTGTTCCCTGCATGGAGCCTGCTTCTCCCTCTGCCTATGTCTCTGTCTCTCTCATGAATAAATAAAGTCTTATAAAAATAAAAAATAAATAAAATAAAATTGTACAAGTGTCAGAAATAATCTTGTCAAAGTGATTTTTATACAGGTATGTTTCAATATAATAGAGAGTTTATTTTTTAAAAAATCAACAAATATTAATCTTTCATATTTTGATATTATTTAGAAGTTAATTTTATGTCAAAGATAAATATTTACTGGAATTTAAACCAAATATTTATACACAGACAACTGGAGAAGTCTAAAACTAGTAGCACTCTTTTCTGATTTTTGGATGTTTAGTTGTTGTTGTCATTGTTTTTGCATGTATTCTAACCAAATTCAATAAATATTAATCAACACCAAAAAGCAAAATTACGGTTAATCATATTTTGCTCAATAAATGAAATGAACCTTTGGTAATGGCTATATTATGTGTTATGAGGGTGACCTTCAAGTTGCTTCAACTATACCAAAGTATAGAACGTGGGTAGAATTGCAATAAGGAATTATCAAACCAAATTTTAATAAGGATTCAAATGAAGAAGAGATTGTATCTAATTGAGGAGAGGGGGGAAGATTCAGATTTAAGAGCAAAATAAAGTCCTAAATAAACAAGATTTCTTACAATAGACAAGGAAAAGAAGTTCACGCTAAGTATACGTAGTAAGATTAATAAAAAACATGCAACACAAATGCCTTTTTTTTAAGTGTCTGAATGATGTGATTTATCTGTGATGAACGAGATGAATGTGAAAATATCAGTAGACTGGAAAATATCATATTAGACTGGATATGTGAAAATAATGCATCTAATTATCTACAGACACAGATACACCAAAAAGAACAGACCGTCTTTCATTGCTCACACAATAGTGAATTAGAGGCCCACTAGTATTGGTTTAGTTTGGCAACAAAGTCTTTACAGCTGGAATTTCTTTCAGTGTCTGGATTTCTACCAGTATGCATTCTCTATATAATTCGTGCTTAGCAAAAATTAGGTTGGATGGAATCATAACATTTTTTTCTCCTCATCTCTTACCCTATTCATTTCCTTTTAAAAACCAGTATTAGAGGTATTGGTAGTGATACTGTTCGTTCTACTTTTAGGAGAGAGGAAAGAACTATTTAGTAAAGAAGTTGAAGGGAGTAACGGTAATAAAGTGGGAAGGATGGTCAAATCATCTTAGTATCTTCCCCATGTTTGCCTTGATACCACTGAATAAAAGAAAAAATGTGATAAAGCAAGTTACAGACAATAATAATAAGCATCACTATTTTATCATATGTCATCATCACCTCCCCTCCTTATTTTAAAAGGATAAGGAAGAAATCTCTAATAGACACAACTATTGACTTAAGGAATGGATGGCTTTGAGAACTAGTGAGTTTTGTATCTGTGGAAATGTATAAACAGAGGCCCAATAACCACTTGGTAAGGACAATAAGAAAGGAATTCAAACTGGCCTTGTGTGTGAACTGGCCAGTTAGAGACAGACCCATGCTCTGAAGGGTCCTATGATTAGTTTAATGGTCTTCAGTCACTGTCTTAAAATTCTTAATTTTGGGGGCAAGAAGATCTACACTTTCATTTAGTTCCATAACTGTACAGCCAGTACTGAATATCAGACCAATAATTTGAATAGCAGACTCTTAATTTAGACTCTTCTGATACTGAAATCCTTTGATTCTATGTGCTTACATTGGAAACCAGAGAGTGAAAAACAATGTTTGAAAAATAATATTGAGTGAGATTTCATGGGGGATATGGAGGTTAGTAGCAAAAAACTTGGGAAAAGATTAAATCAACCTGTGCTACCAATCAATTATGATTAACTAAACAAAGGTCTATGACTTGGACAAAAAAGGATAGTCCTAAATTCTTACATTAGAATTAAATAAAAAATGGGACAGTTGTGGAGGAAAATGGGCAGACTATCTAATTATTGCTATGACATCTGTGCAAATTGAAACAGCCAAATAGGCAATTAATGATTCTAATAGTAATGGTAATGCAAGACATGATAGCATGGGCAAAGCAAGCAATTACTTGTACCAATGCTGGAGGCTAAATAGGCTATTAGCTAGATACATGGCCCACTTGAACCTGTTAATTGTAATAGATATGGTATTTTTTATCTTACTAAAATTGGGTTATTTTTCATTCCATTGCTACAATAAATCATTCAAAAGTCTCATTCACGTATAATAAGTTGCCTTCAAAACTCAGTAAAATGAGTTACAATTTTCACATATTTCCTCATATAACTTCAGAGCAGAATCTAAAGACACTTCTGAAAAGGGAAAAAACTGACACTAATGCTGTAGGCCCCCCATCCGTGGAGGATACATTCCAAGGTCCCAGATGCCCGAAACTGCAGCGTACTGAACCCTGTATATACACCCTGTTTTCTTCCTAGACATACACATCTATGAATGAGTGTAATCTACAAATTAGGCACAGTAAGAGATTAACAACAAAGCTACTAATGAAATAAAACAATTATAACAATGTAATTAAAAGTCACGTGAATGAGATCTCTCTCTCAAAATATCTTACTGTACTGCATTCACTCATCTTCTTGTGATGACGTAAGATGATAAAATGCCTACCTGATGAGATGACATGAGGTGTATGATGAAGGTACTGTGAGGTAGTATTAGGCTATTATTGACTTTCTGACCATTGTCAGAAAATCATCTATTTCTGAACTAGGGTTCATTGAGGGTAAGTGAAACTGCAGAAAGCTTGAAATCGTAGGTGATAGGAATTTCCTATATCGTCTTGATCCTCCTCTTTTATGTCTCAAATACTCTCCACTGTGAGTCTGAGTAGTTTATTTCCCTCGACCCTCCTAAAATCCCCATTTGTAACACAGAGAGATCTGGAAAGCCCCGATGGCTCAATGCAATTTTCTCATAGAAAACTCCTGCTAATAACACTTTCTCTTGAGTCCCTAGGTGAGATGCAAAGTTCCTTTGTCATCAGAGGTTGATAAAAGTGAATCAAAAACAAAGGGAGTAAAGCCATTTAAGAACTACCTAAATACCTCAATTTTTAAATTTCAAATATAAACTTTTAGTTTAAATAAAGTTACAGGTCACCTTTCTAACTCAAATAAAAAGCAATTTAATACTTACATGTCTACTAGATGTTACTGATTTTATTAAAAATATAAAGTTTGGAAAAGCTGGCTTTAAGGAAAGTGTTAGTAATAAAATCCATTTTTTTCAATGACTGTGAAATTGACAATACTTTCTGTCAGGGTTTCTCAGAAAAAGAGAATCAACTGATTATATACATATATAAAATATATGTATCTTATATATACTATATCATATATAGCAAATGTAGTATATAATAATAATTATTCATATTTCATTTTTAATATTTCTTGCTAGTAATCCCCACATCCCCATTAAGGTTTCATTCAACATTATTATTCAAAGATTGTGTGTATATAACTATTGAGAGAGAAAGAGAAGGGATTTTAAGAAACTGGGCATATGATTATGGAGGCTTGAGAAATCCAAAATTTTAAGGAGAGGCCAGCAGGCTAGAGATTCACAAAACAGTTGGCAGAGCCCAAAGACACCCTATTAAAAGAATTCCTTCTTACTCTGCAGAGATCAGTCTTTGTTTTATTAAGGCTTAACTGACAGGATGAGGATATGGAGGGCAGCTCTACTCAAAATCCATCAATGTAAATGATAATCCCATCCAAAAAAATTCCTGCACAGAAACATCCAGAATAATTTTTGACCAAATATTTGGGCACCATGACTCAGACAACTTGATACATAAAATTAACCATTCTACCTCATTCAAGATTTTAAGACTATTAGCATTTCTTAATGAAATAAAAATATTAAAAATATTTCATAAATATAAATAGCATATATACACATATACAAATATAAATGAAAACATATAATATAGCAGTAGCTACATTTCTCTATCATATATGGTCTTAAAAGCTGTATGAAGGAAAAACAGCAATTCCTTAAGTCAAAAAATTTATATAAAAAAATGTCTCAAAGCTTTTTTAATCCCTTGTTTTTTAAAAAAAGATTTTATTTATTTATTCATGAGCCACAGAGAGAGAGAGAGAGGGAGAGAGCTGCAGAGACACAGGCAGAGGGAGAAGCAGGCTCCATGCAGGGAGCCCAACACGGGACTGTATCCCAGGTCTCCAGGATCACGCTCTGGGCTGAAGGCAGCACTAAACCACTGACCTGGGCTGCCCAATCCTTTTTCTTTTATTTTCTCTGAAGAAAAATCTAAAATTGTTCATATCCTGCTACCTTGAACTTGAACATACTGTCATATCTAATGGCAATAAATAGTTGTCATGCTGGATAGCCTGAGGAAAACACCAATGATTATGACTGAATTATGAGGGTCCACTGGCTTATAGATTAAGGCCTGAGCCTTAACTGTCAAAGAATGAATGCATGCAGAGTATCTCAAAAAAATTTAAATCTTAAAAGGACATAGAAATATTGTCCCCCAAAATCTCCACTTTACTGGTAAAGATACAGAAAAGGATGAGTTCAATTTTGCTTCAAATACTAATTCATTTGATATATGTATGTTTAATCTGAATACATTCTTCATATGGAAGAATTACCTAATCATAACTAAAAGATAAAAATTCACAGAATAGTATTATGGGAATGAAGTAAAGATGACTTGAATAATATTTTTAAAAGCCTGTGCTAAGAGCCCTTAAAAATACTGAAGACTATAATTTGAAAGCTCTGGGTCTCTGGCAGCAGAGTTAGGTCTGCACAGAGAGATTACAAAAAAAGGTTTCTTATTAGGAAAGAATCTTTAAACAAATTGTACAATAATAGCTTTCCTGACTCTAAGGAAATATTTCTAGATGCATCTCTATTTAAATTTCATGCAGCATAAACCATGTCCATTCGTCCCCCTCTTTCATCTGAGAAGATGTGTTCCAGGTCAGAATGTTAACTCACATAAGTGAATTAGTTCTAGATTTATGCTGAGGTTTGGATTTGCTCAGAGCATATCATATGAAAGGCAAAACCTGAAGCATTGAGAATTACACAAGAAAATGCTTAAATGTTCAGAGTCTAAGATGCATGTTATTGGGATGTGCTGTCCGAACTCTATTTTACTCTTTAACGAGCTGTGCGCTGGCAGTTTACTTCATCTCTCTGGAATAATGTCCACTTTCTTATAAAATTAAGGCTTTGATATAAATCATCTTTAACTTATACAGTTCTTTATTCTACAAAACTAAGAAGAAAATATTGTGAAACCAAGAACTTCTAAACGCATCTTGATTCCAGAGGAGAAGGATATTAAGAAATTAGTCACTGGTGCTTACCCTGGACTTTAATCCCAATAGATTTGTGTCAAAATAAAGATTTATAAATACATGCGCTCCAGTGTGATTTTCCCAAAAGTACTGTAACGTTATTTCATTTGTGAGACAGGATGATGAAACAATTCATTATTCTTTATAGTTCTTTGAATTAAAACTAAATTATCAAAATAGTCTACTTATAGATTAGATATTTGATATGAAACTGTGAAGTACAATTAAAGAGATAAATTCAACCTAAAATAAAAGAGACAAATTCCATTATGTGATATACTTCTCAAATTTCTCCTTAGACATCAAATCCAGTATTTCTGTTTACAGAAGATAAATCCTAAAGTTCCTCAGTCGAAGTCAAATACGTAAATCAAAAGTGTATGGTTTATTTTGAAGGGTCTTTGCTTAGATCTGAACAACCATCCTGTGGCTCCTTTTATGAGGACAGAATTGTCTATTTTTTATTCGCCTTTTTAAACTGCAGGATTTTAACTCTAAAGGGCTTCCTCTTTGAAAATGACATATATCATGTACTAAGTATATGTGTCCATATATGTGTCATTCTGCAATAGATTCCACTTCTATTATTGCTGTATATGAGGTGGGGCCTCAAGAGTGAGAAATGAAGCAGAGAACAGGAGGCAGTTTATTGTGAAATTGATGCTTACTGGTTCAGTGATCCAGACTGTATTATGAGTGAGAATCTCTGAATTACCGGTCCATAATGTATTTATTGCCACACCTTCATGCCACTTACACTCAAATCAAAGGGTGAAGATGGTGATAAGACTCTAAATTAGAAAGCAATAACAAATTAGAAGACAAAGAAAAGAATTGTCAAATTGGGATTTAGAATTATTGAAGAACTATGTGTATATAACATTAGAGAAAAAAAGCACAAACCAAAGAAATTCTGGCTACTGTTACATGAATTATGATTTTAGCTATTTTTTCTAATTTATGAGCAATGAATATACAATAGCATTTTTACATATTATTTACAAGCCAAAGGAAATACTTTCATCCATTAATTTATTCATTTTAGGTATAATTTACATAAAATGAATTCACAGATTTTGAACAGCAATGCCTGATAAATTTTGACAAATGAATATACCTGTGTAATCAACACTCAAATTAATAGAAACAATATTATCAGAATCCCAAGTTCTCTTAGATCATTTTCTTGTTAATAATCCCCCTCACTCAAGAAACGACTGTTCTAATTTCTACCATTGTAGATTACTTTGCCTATTCCAGAGCTTCTTGTAAGGACAAATCTAGACATTGTGGAAAATGCATTATAAAAATGATTTCTGGGGGCAGCTTGGTGGTTCAGTCAGTTGAGCATCTGGCTCTTGGTAACAGCTCTGGTCTTGAACTCAGGATCGTGAGTTCAAGCCTGACATTAGGCTCTATGCTTTAAAAAATAAAGGTTTCTGTTATATGTTTCCTATGAGTGTTGAGTTTTATTCTAGCAAATAATTATAGTATTGATGGATAACCTTGAGCTTGTGGACTTTGTTTTAATGAGCTTCTTTCATTTGTGTCATTAACCCAGGGTGAACTCCCTAGTCTTTGACTCTCCAGGCATGGCCCTTCTGCTGTTTGAAGACAAAGCCCAACTACTATACCAATCCTCTAACTTTGTGTGGGATCCAAATTCTAAATACTGCCTCCTCTGTGTAGAGCCGAAATAGCAACTCTTTCAGTATTCTGTTCCCCCTGAACTTCTTAAAATCTCATCCTCATATGCAATTAGTTTACTGTTCAATTAGGATTTGAGGTGAGTTTCTACACAGCTTTTGGATTACTGTCCTGATTCTCCATCCTCTATAGATGGTCTCAATTTCCATTTATACTGTCAGCCCCAAAACTCCTCTGGCCCTTCTCCGGTGTACTTTTCTGCTTAAGTTCTGTTCATCACTTGTGGATTGGGATGAACACTGGCGGGGAGCAGAGTGGGAAAGAGAGTGTTGTATATCTGCCTAATTCCACTTTACTTTGTTAAAAGGTAAATTTACTCCAGTTTCTGAACGTCTTTGTTTACAATGCCTTCAAATAGTTATTTTTAAAATATTTTGTCCAGGGATGCCTGGGTGGATCAGTGGTTGAGTGTCTGCCTTTGGCCCAGGGCATGATCCTGGAGTCCCAGGATTGAGTCCCACGTCGGGTTCCCAGCATGGAGCCTGCTTCTCCCTCTGCCTGTGTCTCTGCCTCTCTCTGTGTCTCTCAGGAATAAGTAAAAAAAAAAAAAATCTTTAAAAAATATATTTTGTCCATAGTTTATATTTATTTCTATAAAAGCTACTCTGTTCTATCATATCTGAAATTCTTGTCCTGTCACAATTCAAATTATTGAATAGAAGTACTGTGGTAGCATTTGTTATAACAAAGTCTGTATCACATGCATTATTTGATTAAAGAATAATATATAAACAATTATTTAAGATTTTATTTACTTATTTGAGAGAGAGTGGGAGAGGAGAGAACACAACTGGAGAGAGGCAGAGGAAGGAGAAGCAGCAGACTCCCTCCTAAGGAGGGAGCCTGATGCTGGATTCAATCATGGGGGATCATGACCTGAGCCTAAGGCAGATGCTAAACCAACTGAGCCACCCAGGCACCCTAAACAATAACTTTAAAATCCAAAATGTTTCCAAAGGAAAAACAAATTTGTGAAAGACAATACAGGAAGCAAATAATTTAGGCTGTATTTCATAGAGTATCTCTTCGGGACATTTGTGCAATAAAGATCTGTTAGCTAATAGAGATGAAGCATGGTTTCCAAGGTAGAGGAAGGTGCCTCTGCCACAGATACGAGCTTATTTCATGTAGGAAACTGAAAGCAGGCCCGTGTGACTTGATCCTAGTGAGCAGAAGAGAAATGACAGAAGCTAGACAGGGACATACAACTTAGGATTTTGTACAAATGCTTATAAAAATATACTTGTATATCAAATACAGCAGGAGGTTACTGACACTTTTTAATCAAAGCACTGACCACAGTATGGAGTCATACATTCTGGCTAAACTGTGGAAGATGACTGGATTGCATCAAGTGCAACAGATAAATAAAAGATTGTGAAACCTGTTAGCACAGTTGACCCTTGAACAATACAGGTTTGAGCTGTGTGGGTCCACTTATACATGGATGACTTTTTTTCAACAAATACACTATAGTACTATAATTGTATTTTCTCCTCACTATGATTTTTAACGATTTTCTCTTCTCTAGCTTATTTCATTACAAAAATACACTACATAATATATATAACATATAAAATATGTGTTAACCTATTGTTCATTGTTAAGGCTTCCAGTCAACAGTAGGCTATGACTAGTTAAATTTTGAGGAAGTCAAAAGTTATACACAGATTTTCAACTACCCAGCCGGGCCAGTGCCACTAAATGTTGCATTGTTCAAAATTTGACTATCATAGAAGAGATTAGCATATTCAAGATGTGTGTTTTGGGGGAAAAAAAAGGTAGAAAATTTGGAAACATAGCCTTTAATTTTTAAAATGTGATTTCATTATGAAAACCAGTAGTTCTAACAGATTTGGGGAAATTTTTCCAGCAATTATTACATTTTTCTGCCCTTCACAAACAGATTTTAACTTATTAAATAACAAAGGACATATGACACATTCATTCTGAACAATTTACAGTCATAAAAATAATCTAAGGTCATCTAGTTCAATTCCCACTCTAAATTGTAATCTTCGTATATATTTTTCTAATTCTCATTCAATTAAAAAAAAAACACAACTAGTCTATTACTTTTCAGGAATCTACTTAAATCTGGAAAATTATAGCAGCCTGAAAATTCTAGCTTCTAATGAAATGAAATATTTCTCTTAACTCTTACAGCTATTTAATGAACTTTCTCAAATCTTAAATCTTGGACATATGGTTGAACAATGTTCAGCATTCTTTTCTTTTGTTTACTTGACCACCTACAATGATATTTCAGATTTCTGAACATTCTGTCATTTCCATCCCCACTTAATTCTTTTTTTTCCCACTTCTTTCTTCACTTTGATACCAATGCTGATAAAAGTTAATACAAATCAGTAACTATCTGACACACCCACTTCTTGCATATTTACATTTTAGATTATTTACAAGTCACCACTAAACAATTTGATGGGTAATAGTAAAATTATTAGATGACTTTTTTTTCTTGTTAGTGGTCTGTTAAACCGCAACATTTTTGTGTGTTCACTGTCATTTTCTTTTCTTATTTCAATCTTAACCCAAATGTTTTCCACTTGCCTTTCTTCCTTAAGTTCATGTATTTTTATATACGTGTACACATTTTGGACATATTGCATCATGTCAATACATGTTTATCAGATATGATTTTTATGCATAGCCCTATCATTGCTAATTACAATGTGTCCTTCCATGGTGTGTTCTATTCTTTAGCCACGTTCTGCAAGTATTCCTCCTTTGGGATATAAATCTCTACTGTTGCATATTAGGATCATTTCTTATTTTTTTTGTTAACTATAATTTTTTTTTTAAAAAGGTAGGTCCTTATAACTTCAAGAATATTGTTTCTGCTATTAATTGATTCAGAACCATTTCCTTTCCTGACCTAGTTAAAAGCCTTTTATAAATAATTTAGGGCGGGGGGTGGGGATGAATGGGTGACGGGCACTGAAGGGGGCACTTGACGGGATGAGCACTAGGTGTTATTCTGTATGTTGGTAAATTGAACACCAATAAAAATTAATTTATTAAAAAAATAAATAATTTAAATGTTTCCCCATAAACATGTAGGTGTACGTGCATGTAACATGTAACACATCTCTGTTTATAAATTTTTAAACCAACCTGTGGTGTCTTTCTTCCATAATTCTGTCCACTTTGGTCATAATAACCATGAATAACTCACTAGGGCATTCTAAATAACACCTTGTAGGGTCCTTTCATCCTAACCTTTATGTGACAATTTGAGACTTTTCTTTGAAGCTCTAAGAAATGAGAACTATGTAGGTATCAGTGTACATGTGTACTAAAACACATATATTTAGTGTACATATATACTAAAATATAAATGATACAAAGAATCATGATATAAACTTTAAGATTCTTCTCACCAAAAATTTCTGTCCCTGTTCAAATATGACTTAGATTTTTATTTTACTTTCACTATCGGCATATGGCTGATCTTCAACTTCATCTCCAATGCCATGACACTGCCACACTCTTATCTCCAGTTGCCTAGAATTTCCATGAAAGGGGTCTTGCTTCTCTGTGTGACTATACCCCCAATACCAATCCAGTGGCAAATATGCAGTTTTTAAAAATAAATATTTTCAATGATATTGGTAAACTAGTAAGTAAAGTACAGTATTATTTATATGGCCTCTTATTCTATCCTTTTATCAAGAACTTTATTTACTTCTATTTGTGCAAAAGAACCTAGACAGCATTGGTGTATTCACAAGATTTATTTTACACATCAAGTTTTTTTTTATGATTATTAATGAGCCAATTGCTAGCTGCTCAATGACCTCTCTCTTGTAATTCTTTCATAGCACTTTTCACCTTCCAACTTTGTAATAGTTTACATAGGCTCATGAAGTTTCAAGTATAGTTACTTTAAAAAAGCAGACAGATATGTTAGTTACTATGCTAGGGCCACATTTGGTTTTGTATTCCTCTTTGATGTTCAGCATGACTATGCGACTTACTTTAGACAATAAAACGTGTGCAATCAGTGAAGGCTCTGATTTCTTGGTATGAGCCTGAACAGCCAATGCACTTGTCAATGTGGTCCCCCCAACCCCAGTGACAGTGAATACTGAAAACTGTACTGAGATGGAATCCCCAATGCTTAACTTTAAATATATTTTGTTTCCTTTAAAAATATTTATTTCCTTTATATTAAAAAAATGTTCCCCCCTATCTGAAGAAACTATGGACAAAGGGTTAGCATAGTACAATATGAAGTATATACATTTAAAAAAAGCATTTATCAGAATGAGAATTTGAAAGTAGCATTTGGGATTTTTAAGTGTTTGATTTTTTTTTAGCCCCAGAAAATAGAGTATTAGCCAATAAAATTGTATTAACAATTATGCTTTGGGGTCATTACAATTCTGTAGGAGTGTTACAGACAGTGCTTTCCAAAAATCCATTCTCCCTTTTTACTTATAAGAACCTTGATATTTACGAGCTGAAACAAATCCAATTAAAATACCTGATTTTCCAAGGTCCTAGAAAGCTAGGTACTTAACATTTTAAGATCTTATTAATTTACTAAAACTCTTCCACTCCAACTATTAACATTCATTTGTAAGTTCCTTAAGTGTTTCTTCACTGATCATATTTTCCCCGTGTAACATGTAGCAGTAACAAATGGTCCTGGTGAAGGAAATATGAGCAAAAGTTTCTGAGTAGGACTTTTGGGGAAGCTATTTAAAAGAGGACAGGTTTAGCTGACTTCACTCTTTAGCTCCTATGCTCTGCTCTTGATCACTTGCCCTCTTGCTGGCTACCTGCCTGGAGGACAGACGCGGTGACCAGTAGGGGAGCAGCCAACTCACAACTGTGAGGGGAAATGATCTTATGCTAAAAATGGCAGAGAAGGATGGATGCAATAGTTCAATCCTGAACTATTTCCCCTTGTATTCAGCATTACACTAGGAAAATAAAGCCCTTGTGTCACAAATTGATTAAGTTGTTGCCTGTTACAATGTAGCCCAAACCAATGACCAACCTACTAGCTATTCTTTGCATAGTTTGGGAGAAAATAATCAAAGTTTTAAGGCTATTAAGTTAGTCATAAAACTTAAAAGTAAATTGTTTGAGATTAAAAATAAACAAAATCCTGTGCTTTTCATCCTTCTCTCTCCTCACATCCCTTTTCATTTCTCACCTCTCAAAGCAAGAAAAGTAATCACAGTAGGTAGTTCCCCATTTCATACGAAATACAAACTATAGCTAACAAATATGGATGAATTTAAATGTATCAATATGATAAAAGTATTTAGATAGAACATACAATGATGATCTCTATACACTAGAATGAAAACAGGATGGTGAGAGTGAATCTTCAGTTTGGTTACTGCATAATCTTAGGCAAGTTGTTTGAAGTTTATAAACTTTTGTGTTCTTATCTGTAAAATGGTAATAATATTTATTTTACACAATTATTAGAATGATTAATGACTATAGTCACCTAATAAATGCTCAGAAACTGGTATATATGTTAATTTTTTTTCTTATACATATTCAGGTATAAGCATTCTTAAGGAGAAGTTGCCAGAGAGCCCAGCTTTGTCCTGGGCACGAAGGTTCATTTGATTATTTTATTTTATTTTATTTTATTTTGTTTTGTTTAATATTTTATTTATTTATTAATGAGACAGAGAGAGAGAGAGAGAGAGCAGAGAGAGACACAGGCAGAAGGAGAAGCAGGCTTCTCACAGGGAGCCTGATGCAGGGCTCGATCCCGAAACCCTGAGATGGCAACCTGAGCAAAGACAGACTTTCAACCGCTGAGCCACCCAAGCATCCCTGTATTTGATTATTAAATGATTAACTCCTCTCAGTAAGCTGATAATTCTTCAAAGAGGAAGATTATTATTTTTTCAACAGAAGATATTAAAATCTATTTTTATTGCGTGCTACTACGAAAGAGTGATTAACAAAAACATGGAATATGTTTTACCTAACTCTAGAGCAATGCAGAGAAAAGAAATTATCAAGGAGAAAGAGAGGCTGTGAAGAAGACATCACTTACTTGAAGCAAATAATTTGCACATTGCATATGGTCCGTTGCTGTTCAACATCCATGCTTGACACCTCCTAGAGTCTAAAAGTTCTGGAAAATGAACATTTCTCAGGAGTTCTTTTAGACTGGGTTCCTAATATGTATTAGGAACTGCCATTTGCATGCATTCACATGATGTATAAAAAATGCAAATAAAACAGAAGTCCTCTTTCATTTGATTTTGGATATCTTCTGTTTGCTAGATTGTAAAGATATGGGAGTTTTCTACAGGATCATTGAACTGTCCAATTTCTAGCTTCATAGGTTTTCAGAAGCAATCGTATTGACAGCTGCAGTAATCCCATCTTTCATATTGATAGATCACAAATTCAGTAAATTTTTTAACTTGGAATTTTCCATGATTGCCTTCTAATACCTTCTTAATTATCTCTCAAGTAGAAGCTCCTTCACTGGTCAGTTTTAAAGGATTCTGAGAGTCCTTCTAGGGAGATCCAGACTAAAACTCTCCCTGACAAATCAATGAATTTGTAAACACTAACTTTGAGTTAAAAATTTTTGTTTAACAGTGGTTTGGTTTCTTCAACTGAACCCTGTTGGAGATAACCTGTAAACCAGAAAGCACTTCCAAATTCAATTATTATTATTATTATTTTTTTAGGTAAGCACTCTTTTTCTTCTCCTTCTTGCACTCCTGGTTTATTTTTATCACTATCTAGCCACTATCTTATTAACACCACAGTTTTTAAAACATTATGAAAGTTTTTTTTTTTAATTTTTTATTTATTTATGATAGTCACAGAGAGAGAGAGAGAGAGGCAGAGACACAGGCAGAGGGAGAAGCAGGCTCCATGCACCAGGAGCCCGACGTGGGATTCGATCCCGGGTCTCCAGGATCGCGCCCTGGGCCAAAGGCAGGCGCCAAACCGCTGCGCCACCCAGGGATCCCTGAAAGTTGTTTTTATATAGAATTGATTCCTTAAGAGATTTATACCTCTGTTCCTACACTCCTTACCCCAATGTGTTCATTTTTATTTGTAACAACTGCTTTTTCTCTAATAAATTTATTTTGACTCTAAAGAGATGTTGGCATACATTCCCTAGCAAATCAAAGTTCTCATGGATTGACCAAAGGTAAATTAGAAATCTAGAAAGACTTTTATTCTAGATAAAGCCTTCTGTGATGAGAAGATACTATTTTCTTAGGGAATAATAAATACTGTTTTCTCTGGCATTCTATTTCCAAAAGTTTTAATAATATCGCAATCAAGAAAGCAGTTTTTTTAAAAAACACATTTATGCATATATGTGCATTTCACTTTTGTTTGGTCATGACAGGTGTCAACAGGAAGGAAGGATGAAGGACACCTGGGTGGCTCAGCGGTTGAGCATCTGCCTTCCGCTCAGGGCGTGATCCTGGAGTTCAGGGATTGAGTCCCACATCGGGCTCCCTGCATGGAGCCTGCTTCTCCCTCTGCCTGTGTCTCTGCCTCTCTCTCTGTGTCTCTCATGAATAAATAGATTAAAAAAAATCTTTTTTAAAAAGGGAGGAAGGATGACAGGAGTTAAAAGGAAATCTGTTGAGTAGAAAGATAGAAAAAGAGCATTTGCAATTACAGAAATAGAAATATTGAACTTTACATAAGAATAATAAAATTGAGTGTATATATTAATAAACAGCCCCCAAGAGGCATCTTTCCATTCTCACTGGGATTGGCACCACCCTGGTGCAGTCCTCCCCCTAATTATACCAGGGTGGGTCTATGTGACCAATAGATCGAATGGAAGTGAGAATATGCCATCCTGAAGTCAGATTATAGAGACTCTCTTTGGGGCCCTCCTGCTTGCTTGTGTTCTCATTCCCTCTTTCTTCACTGACTCTGGGAAGGCCAGCATTCATGTCACACGAGCAGCATTATAGATGGAGAGGCCCATATAGCAAGCTACTGAAGCTTCTTGCAATCAGCCCTCTGAATGAGTTTAGACTAATTTGCTGGCCCCTTTGGGTCACTAAAGCCCTGACTAACAACCTGAAAATAACTTACGAAAGACATTGAACCAGAACCTCCCAGCTATGCCATACTTGCATTCCTGCCCCTCAGAAACAATGTGAAATAATGAATATTTGCTCTTAAGTTTCGAGTAATTTGATATACTGGAAGAGTATCAATATACTGTATAAATATGTATATTGATATATGAATATGTACATGTATGTAAATATACATACAAACATATGCATATATATATAAATATATATATATACTTACATTTAACTCCGGTGAATGTTGCTGATTAAAGGTAAATATAACAATTTCTGGTCAACATTGAGTTCAATGCAGTATTAGAATAGAGGGCCAAAAGCCTTAAAGCAACTTAAAATATAAAGTCATACTGCCATCTATAGGTGATTTTAAAAACTTACAGGCTTACTTAGTACTGTTTTATTCTTTTCAGGATAAGCTATATTTGGAATGTACACAAATATCTTCCAATATCTTAAATATGAGTTCTATATTATATGAAAATTTTATTCATATTAGTTAGATAAGGAAAAAATACATTCATTATAATGTCAAATGACTGTCTTTTTAGCAAGAAAAAGTTTTTTCTTTTTACTTCAAAGTCTCCTTACTGCATTCTATTTGATTTTGTTTTTAATTTTATGACAACCGCTTTATAAATTATTAATAAAAGCAAACTTACTTTCAACATAATTTTATTGTAAAGTGCATTACATTTTCTCCTAAATATTATAGATGTTTGAGAAGCTGGAAATGGGTAAGAGTAATAAGGAGACTGATTTATTAACCAAATTGTATTATTCCAAACAGCTGTTAATTAATGGAATATTTTTCTATTGAGTAAATTAAATACATAACTTATGACCTGTGATATTTATAAATTACTAACAGAGAATGCTTAAACATAAAAAATGTAAAGTCCACACTAACATTTGAAACAACAGCAGATATTTTTTTTTCTACAAAACTTTCTAACAATAATGAAATGTAAAAACATCTCATGGCTCCCCCTTTATATTCCCTGCTTCAACTGTCTTAAATAATAAAAGGCAGTTACCAATTCATACTCAACATTTCATGCAGAACTCTTCTCTTATAGAACTACTCTGCTGACACCTAATAAATGTTTATATTCAATAATATCAAATTACTGTCAGTTGCTGGGATTTTTCCATGCTTCATCTCTTATATTTCTTTTACTCTATACATTGCTTATCACGTTTTAAGTAGTTACTAAGTGTTAAATAATGATGATATGTGTGTCTCAGAAAGAACAAAGCAAGATATAATTACACAATAGAAAAGTAACGGATGGATGGATGGATAGATATCTCACCTGCAAAAATTAGAATAAAGACACTAAAAGCAGTATTAAGTCCAACTCAGGCAGATCAAATTTGTTCTTTTGTTATACTGGCTTCTCCTATCTACAAATCTTTCTGTCCCAGTGGGCTAGTCATTATAGATAATTGGTTAGTGTGTTATTTCCATGCTGAGCAGAATAGTTATGTTACTAAAAGCATTTTTTTATAGGCAGTATATTGACACTTGCATAATTTAAGAAAAAAAATGAATCTCATAAAACACCTGGTATTCATTAGTACTTTTTATCCATGTATTTCCTGCTCAATATTTTGATCACTTACCCCCTTCTGTGCAGCTGACAGAAAAAAGCTCTCTCATAAGTGAGAATTTATTTTTATAAGCCAAGCATACAGTGAAACACAACACATTTATTTTCCTACTGTTCCTCTTTAATGCTGAAGATGAGATAGAGCTAGTGAAGTATGTAAGAAAGTGTTGATTGAGAAGAAATTTATGAGAACCCAACTGGCATTATCTCGTTGTGGACTTACATTTTCTGTTATCTTATGGGAATCGTGGCTGAATCTGTCAAAAAGAAATTAGCAAAGACTCGGGGATAATTTCCTAATGTACAATTAATGAGCAATTTTCTTTGATGGCTCTTTTACAAGTGTTGGATAATACAGGAAATTATCCACAAAAAACTCCATTCTCCTGTTTATAATTAATTTTGAATTTGTTAGCAAATATTTTCTTGCAACTATACTGACCTTATAAACTTGTATTTGACCATGAAGAAAAATGTTAACAAGGGTTTGTTTTGCATTCATAGAGTCTAATGACACAAATATAGTCATTTTTACATCATAGATTTCTTAAAATTTCTTGTTATAATGAGGTGAAGATAATTCAATATAATACATATTTTGTTATCTTATAGAAGTGCAAATTTATATAAACAGAAGTCAATAGTAATCATATCTGTATATTGCATCGGTCACTATATTTAGTGACTCAAATTCACCAACTACCTTGGTACTTGTAATGTATATTGGTAAATGTTTACAACTAATCTTTTAGTTTATTTTAATTGTTGTTTTGTATTCTTTCAATTAATATATATTTGGAATGAAAACAACAAAGGAAACTGATGTTTACCATGAAAGCCACAGCTCCAATTTAATTTGTATTCATTACTAATATATCAGACATCATGCCAGAGACAAAGATCTATACACTGAATTCATTAATACATTCCACACATAGACCAATAATTACTTAGTACTTGGTGGGCCTGCTGAACTTAATGTATTCCTTCAAAAAATGGAAATACATATTCTATAGAAATGAACTACATTACAAAAATGGAATTAAGAGAAACTTTGGGGCTATTCATACACAGAGGCATGGAAGACTTCTGGTGATCATAAAATGTCAAGAAAACAAAATAAAAAGCTATATGAGATGGAAGAAAAAAGAGGACTATGGCAAAATATTCACATTTAGAAACTAGTAAGAAAATATTCCCAAGACATATATTTTTAAAAGATTTTATTAATTGAGAGAGAGAGAGAACAAGCAGGGAGAGGGAGAGAGGGAGAGAGAGAAGCAGACTTCCCACTGAGCAGGGAGACTGATGTGAGAGCTTGATCCCAGGACCCTGGGATCATGGCCTGAGCCAAAGAAAGATGCTTAACACCAACTGAGCCACCCAAGCACCTATTCCAACACATACTGAAATATCCTATCTCTTTCTGAATCGTATAAGGTAAAGATTTGTTTGGTGAGTGAAAAGACTTAAAGAACATCATTGGAATTAGTTTTTGGACTGAGTTCTTCGGGGATGGAAGAGTTTCTCAGCAACCACCTATCCATTCAATTTTCAACTCTTGAATTAACTAATTAATTCAATAATTATGAGTTAGCACTTTCTATATACTAGACACTGTTCTAGGTCTCGAGTACTCTACAGAAAACAAAAAAACATCTGCCCTCACGGAGTTTGAATTTTGGTCTGGTATCACTTCATGCTGCAAGAGTGGCACTGGTCAGGTATGATCAAAGGCTTATCTTAAAAAGGTAATGAAGATTCCCCCATCAGGGTGGGCTTAGGTGCAATATCATTACAACTGTCCACTCCTGACTGGTACTTGAGGAATAGCCTCCAAACTCACTTAAATTAGTTGCAATACTTTTATTTTTGGGATTTCTGATAACACAGCACCTTAGTGGTCTATCAATTTAGTTTGGGGATTCTTTTTGTCATGTCATCTTCATGCAGACTGTTCCAAAACCGGCAAGTCTGACACTTTTCCTTAATTAAGACCTCTGGTTATTGCTATTTGTCCTCATTGTTGTCCTGGTAATGGCCTTGATCTCAGAACAGATGAACAACAGTATTCAGTAAAGAAGCAGAAGAATGATATTCTTCCATAATCTTGGGAAGTTGCTCTGATAGCCCATGTAACATAAAAACCTCATCTTTGAAGTAGAAGAACCTTCACATTGAGAAAATAGAGAGAGAGAGAGAGAGAGATCCTATGTAAAAATTTTTTTAGAGATCCAGGGATATAGATTCCTAGTTATACAAACAGCTACCCATGTCTCTATTTTCCTGATCTAATGAGATCACAGATACCCCTACAAGTCTAAAGGTACAACTTCCAAAATCATCTGGATGAATGGCTCTTGGCCCTATTTCATGGCCCTAGGTTTATAAATACTGACAATACTGAACTTTAACACAGCTCTTTGATCCCCCAAAACAGTGACAGTTAAGAAGTATATTCAACATTTTGTGTTTCAATCCCCCTCTACCAGAACAATTTTGTGTTTGGGAAATGGCTTACTGCAAAACTCAACCAATATTACCATATGACTTAGATAAGACTCACTGTCCACTCTTTCTCATTGCTTCCATAAGACTCACAATGATTCCCTTGTTTGCCTGTGACAGGACAAACACAGATCTTTTTCTTTCTGCCTAAACCTGCTGACAAGGTCAGACACAGATCATCTAACTCCCTGTTCCTTGTTTGATGAATGATTAACTTAGATTAGAACTATTTGCCCCCTGAAACTTACTGGATACAGAAATAAACATTTCCCATAAAGCTGACTAGGGTTTCCTCTTTTTTAAAAAGTAATCCTCACTCTAAACCTGTGCCTTCTCTACTCCTTCCCACAAAGCCTAAGGTATATCCACTTTCCTGAGACACTATGGTATCTATACCTGGAGCGCTATTCTTATAGTAATGGTGTGACTGAAATAAATCACTTTACTTATTTTTGTCTTTGACAACATACTTGGACCAGACTCTATTAGCCTGTATAAGCTGTCACTTAGTTAAGGTAATTGTTTTGTGCACCAATAACTGTATTTTTTTCTCCTGTGCAATTCTAAGAATGATGAAGTACACCTGATCTAATGAGGTGATCTGTAGTTTTTTTTTTTTTTTTAAGATTTTATTTATTCATTCATGAGAGACTCAAGAGACACAGGCAGAGGGAGAAGCAGACTCCACGCAGGGAGCCCAATGCAGGACTCGTTCCCCGGTCCCCAGGATCACACCCTGAGCCGAAGGCAGGTGATAAACCACGAGCCCCCCAGGGATCCCTGATCTGCAGTTACATCTAGATAATATTATATGCTTATGGCAAGCCCTAATCACTAAGGAAGGGCAAATATACTTCTGTATTTGAACATTATCACCCACACTTGTGCTCCCTACTCACCTCTCTCTATTGGGTATCCTAACGGTGCTAATTTCCTTCTAAATCTCTCAAATAAACTTTCTTAAAGAACTCTTGATTGTGCCTGAACGTTACTTCAACCTACACCGAACACTGTCATTTGTCAATGTAGTTGAATCCCATTCTTGGGCAGTATCTAGTGAGAAAACTGACAATCAAAAACTGTCTCTTCATTTCTGCAAATTGTATAAATTGCTTATCTAATCTTCAGCAACCTAGACTAAACGCAAAAAAAAAAAATAAATAAAAAAAAAAAAAAAAAAAAGGATTCAAGCAAAAGAGATACAAAATTGCATCATTTTTTTCCTAATAGCATGGAAGCTGGTGACCCGGAACCAGAATTTCTCTTCCTTAGGTTGTATTATGACCAAGGCAACCAGAAGTGAGCAACAAACTCTAACATGTTTACATTCAGTCATCATCAAGATTCCACAAAGCACCCTACCCTTCTTTGTATTCATCTCTTCTAGGTTCTGAGAAATCACAGGACGGGCCTTAGGTGCCCCACACCTACAAACTAACGGTTTCCTGTCCCACACACTACCTCCACAGCCATGTCTACATTTTGTTCAAGGACCTGCCTCTTTTAACTACACTTCCTCAAGCAGTGGTTATGAAAGTATAATGATAAAATACAAGTACATTCTATATAGGAATAGTGCCTGGCACATAGTACCTTCAAAGCTAATGTTAGTTCCATACATACATACCCATACTCTTCCTTCTCCTCCTACATGCGCGCACACACACACACACACACACAATCTTGGTCCCTGACCTCAGTCTTGAAAGCAAAATAATATCTTTGCTTGTTATTAGCTTCACTTTATCTATCCTCTTAAATGTTCCATGTAGCATCTGTTTTCCTCCACTTTAATGTTCTCAAAACAAGGTCATTTAATATTAACAAATTATATCCATAGGGCAAAGGGAAAGACATTTGCTTTGAGTTACTAGCTCATGTTTATCCAAGTCACATTCAGAAGCAGTCTCTTCTAAAAGTCATTGACATTTCTAGATAAATGAGATAACACATCTCAATGAATACAGGGAAAGTCAATTCACCAGAGGCTAGAGTAAAGGATTATGGGGAATTCATTTTACTTGCCTGTTGCCCTTCATTAACAAAAATGAGGAACTGAGATCATTACAGAGCTGGATGAGAATTAAAGAGGAATATAACAGTGTTACGAATAAACCAAGTCTTGAAGAATAATAATAGGATAAATAATGTAATACTCAATAGGCCTATTTCTGCTAATCCCCATTAAAGCACAAATCTTAGCACTGAGAATTCTAGCAAGATATTTGGCAGGAGAACTACTGATTGATATTTTAGTTAATATGCCTTTTGAATTCAAACTTATACTAGCCTTATATTTTTAAAAACACACTGGGAAAGCACAGCAAAATATATACTCCTTCTCAGGGAGTAAATAAAGAGAAAGGGCTTATCAGAATACTATACTATCACTCTACCTTAAATAATATAATCCCATAATGTCAACACATAGGGATATGGGACTAGTGAATGAAGTATGCTTTGTTTCTGCAAATTACAAAAAAAAAAAAAAAAAAAAAAAAACTAACTTGCCTTGTGTCACTTGGTTGAGAACTCTCCTAGTAAATTGCAAATCCCTCACTCTGCAATATTGTCCCCAAGTCTACACAAAAAGGATAAAAGAATTGAAAGCTTCAGCATTATTCTGAATCATAAAGCCTGTGAATTCCTCCTAGCATCTCAGGTCACAATAAAAGAATTTGACTGACATGCTTTAGAGAGCTCTATAAATTAAATTAATGGACATATTTTAGCATACTTTTAGTGCATAATTAATGACAAGACTTTGTAAGATTGTTATTGAGTAAATAATAGTCATATTCTGCACATGTTGTAGATTTTCTGCCCTTTCTGTTTATGACATAAAATGATGTTACTATTCAAATTCCTCAGTATTAATAAATGTGTCTACAGAGTTTGGAAGTTAAGGTAATCCTAAAAAAGAAAAAAAATAAGCAGCACATAATTGATGAAATTAAATATTTTGGTCAGTTACCCTAAGAATGCTTATAAATGTGTTGAGTAGTCTAAAAAAACTTTATTTAGAATGAATGAAAAAAGTATGAAAAATTAAATGAAGTTAGAATAAATAGAATCGTTTTGAAAGAGAAGAGCCATTTGATAAACAAAAAAAAAAGTTACAAAAAAGAACATGTTATCTTTACATGGTATACAAAAAACCTGATGTGCACGCACTTAATATTTCCTTTTTTTAATAAAGATTTTATTTATTTATTCATGAGAGACGCAGAAAGAGAGGCAGAGACACAGGCAGAGGGAGGAGAAGCAGGCCCCATGCAGGGAGCCTGATGTGGGACTCCGGGATCACGTCCTGAGCCAAAGGCAGATGCTCCACCACTGAGCCACAGGTGTTCCCACACTTACCATTTTCTATCACTGTCCAGGGTACAGAAAGAAAAATGGGTAGTTCAGATTTTAGAAGTATTGAAAAATGCACAAGAGAAAGTTTGAAAACTCGACTGAATTATCTTTTCATCTGCTACATTCTTTTAGTTGATTCCTATCCTCTAGAATCTAGGATGCTAGAATGGATGGTCCCTAACTCAATTTGTTCAAAGGCTATTTTCTTTTTTAATTTTTATTTTTAAAATATTTTATTTAAATTCAATTTGCTAACATATAGTAAAACACCCAGTGCTCCTTCCATCAAGTGCTCTCCTTAGTGTCCGTCACTCAATCACCCCATCCCCCACCCTCCTCCTCCTTCTGCAACCCTTTGTTTCCTAGAATTAGGAATCTGTCACGGTTTGTCTTCCTCTCTGATTTTTCCCCACTCAGTTTCCCTCCTTTCCCTCATAGTCCCTTTCATTATTTCTTATATTCCACATATGAGTGAAACCATATGATGATTGATTGTTTTTCTCCGATTGACTTAATTTCACTCAGCATAATACCCTCCAGTTCCAAAATAAGGAAGTTTACCTTGGCTTTGTAAGAGTTTTCCTCACTCTTCTAACTTCCTATTTTGGTCCAAATCTTTAGGCTAAAGTCTAACTGGTTCCTTTTTATTTTTATTTCTTTATTCTTATAAACTTTTACTATTTTATCTCAACATGGGAAAAAAATTCAGACCAAGAGAAAATTGAAAGAATAGTAAAATACCTGCAATTCCTTCATTTAGGTAACAACTGTCATTAACATTTGCCACATTTGTTTACCTTTTACTTTCCATGTACCAGAGTGAGTGCTGCTGAACTAGGTGAACATAAAATGGAGACATCTTGAACTTTCATCCCTGTGTTGACTTTGTAGTGTGTCAATTCAGCTAGATTTAACTACAGTTCCCAGAATTCCCTTCCCTGTTTGCTTCTGAATAGGGTGGATCACAAGAAGTTTCTTGTTGGGAGACCTGAATTTTGTAATTCAGGGTGACCTGTGAGATATAGAAGTCTGAACACTGGGCATAAATATGATATGAAATGCCCCATGCACCTGCTAGTTGTGTGCTGCCTAATACCTATGCTTTAGAAATAATTAAATAAACATTTCCCAAGAAATGTTTTTGGTGAGTCTTTTCTTAATTCCACAATTAGACCTAACTGTATAAGTGGTATCATATAACACAAATGGGGGCTGTGTGATGGGGGACTGAGGAGATGCAAAATGATGCTATTATAAATCATATTTTCTTCACTTTATTAGTCTGAATACTTCTGTGAAGAGAAACTTACACATGGCAACTATTTGGTTACCCAGTCTTAGTTTTTAGGAAAGACAGGATAAGACTGATTCCCTCTTTTTTTTTTTTTTCTTTTTTTTTCTTTTTTTAAGACTGAATTCCTTTATAGTCCAGTAGGGGAACAATTAGTGTTTTGCTTAAGTATAATAATATAAATTCATTAAAATATTTGATGTATTTAGGACCACTGCAACTGCTATCCTTATTCATATATAAATTGTCCCAGCTACCTTCAGTGGAGGGTTTCATGTTGATTTCTGAACCCTTTGAACCATAATCTTTTTTTCTTGTTTTATTGAGTTATAATTAACAAAAACTGTATATATTTATGGTTCATAACTTGGTCTTTTTTATATAATCACCAGAAACTAATAAACATCCATCACTTCAGTTACCTTTCTTTGTATGTGATGAGATCACTTAATATCTACCCTCTTAGCAAATTTCAGATATACAATACAGTATGTTAACTATAGTCTCATTGCTGTAAGCTATATCTCTAGAATTTATCCATATTGCATAACTGAAACTTCCTATCCCCTAATCAATATCTCCCTATTTCCACTCCCCCCAGCTTCTGCCAACCACCAATCTACTCTCTAATCCTCTGAGTTTGACTATTATAGATTCCAAATATAAGCGAGATCATGAGTATTTGTCTTTCTGTGACTGGCTTATTTCACTTAGCATAACATTCTCCAGGTGCATCCAAGTTGTTGATTTACTTCTTTTTTAAGGTTGAATAATATTTCTCTGTGTGTGTGATATTCTGTTTATCCATTCACCTGTCAGTGGACATTTAGGTTGTTTCCATATCTTGCCATTGTGAATAGTGCTTCCATGGGCATGGAGGTGCAGATAACTCTTTGAGATAGTGATTTTATTTACTTTGGATACCCAAAAGTGGGATTGCTGGATCATATAATAATTTCATTTTTTATCTTCTGAGGAATATCCATACTATTTTCCATAATGACTTTCCATAAAGACAGTTTATATTCATACTAATGATGCTCAAGGAGTAAGTATAAACAGTGTAAATCATATCTGGAAGTCCCAGATTTAGCAAAAGAGTTGTTTGCTGAAACTGAATTGGCCTTTTCATATGACATGGCTAGTCATACACGTTAAGATAAAATATGCCATATGTTCAGTCCTACAATTAAATTCAAGACTCAAGCAGTTTTACTATAGTTCTCTGTGATAATCTGAATCTCATTTATCCCATACCTAAACCTGATTCAAAGAGCAATTAGGGGTGAGAGACATAGAATATCTTGGTTATTAATTTGCTTTATTTTGTATTATACATACAATAGTCTGAGAATGAAATTATTAACATTATAATGCAACAATATGATTATCATGGACTTCTCCACACATCTTTTCTTTCTTATTAGAGTATGTTAGAAATATGAAATTAAGTAATGTTTAAAATTACCGATCATTTTTTTCTATGTGACTGCATCAACACATTTCTGCTTCATTTTTTTTATTTTATGAATTGTTTATAAATTTGTTTTTTCTCTATATTTCTGTGAAATACTTACATGGCTCCATAGTTAAATTTACAAAGCAAAGTATGTTCTAAAAATTCTACTTCTATCCCTGGATCCTCTACTGTATCTTCTTCTATTCTTACTACATTAGGTAGCCACTTGTGTCTATTTTATGATTTATGCAGCCAGTGTTTTTTTTTTTATTTTTTAAGATATAAACCCATGCACAAAAAAATATATGTCTCTCTTTGTGTGTGTGCATAAATTTTTAACTTAAAATATGTACCTGGAATTCCGTATCTGGTAAGAACAAAGAAGTTCATGCAAGACACTCTCCACACATAGAAAGTATATAGGTTAATGAATTTTTTTAAGAAATGCAAGAAAAATGGAACAAATGAAGGTATAATGTAAAGAGGAAATGATATTTGGTAAACATAAACGACATGAGGGATTTTCTGTATGTTTTCCCTGTAGTCTAAGAATGGGTGCAGTTGGCACTTTGAACTATGGAGAGAACCGGATTATTTCTGGCTTGAAGAACAGAGGACAGATTTAGGGGTAACCTCAGCAACTGGACAATGAGAAAGGAATTCTATAACGGAGTGAGCTAGGACAGATTCGCCAAATTCTGCTCATAAATTCAATCAAAATTTCCCTTTGACCTAAGGATCACACTTAACAGCCTAGATACTAATTTTTTTAAATGGCATTTGGGTGTCTTCCTCAAAATGTCAACAATATTCACAATGTTCAAGATACAAAACTGACATTGTTTGACTAAGATACATAACACACAACATACTTGTTAATCAAGAAAGAATACATCAGCGTTAATGCAGATAGCACAGATTAAAGCAGCTATTATAGCGGTCTTTAATGAAGTAAAGAAAATTTGCTAGTAATACAATGAAAATGCAGGAAACCCTAGCAGAGAAGCACAAACTATAGAAGGACCAATGGAAATTCTACTATTAGATTAAAATATATGTTAAGAATAATGGGATTATTTGACAGCATAATTGTGACAGAAGAAAATTAATAAACTTAGAGAGATACATTAGTAGATATTATACAATATGGAGAACAGTGGAAAATGCTTTAAAAGAAATTAACAGAACTTAGGGACCTGTGGGACAAGCTTAGAAGTTCTAATGCATGAGTATTAGAAGAAAAAGATGTATAAGATGGTCAGAAAAAAATATTTAAACAAATAATGGCTGATCATTTTCCAAATTTATTGAAGGGTATAAATGTACCGATTGAAGAAGCTAAATGAACACCAACATGGATAAATATGAGGAAAATCAGGCATATTAGTACCAAACTGTTAAAAACCAAGGTATAAAGGAGATCTTGTAAGAAACTACAGAAGTAGCATACTTCACATATAGACAGAAGTATTCAAATGATCACTAAATTTTTATCAGGAACTATGAAATCCAAAAGACGGAGGAAAAACTTCTTTAAACTGTGGGAGAAAAAGATAAACCAACAAAAAGTCAACCCAGAATTCTAAAGTGAATAAAAAGAATCCTTCAAAAATTAAGGAAAAATAAAGACATTTTCAAATCATGAAATCTAAGATAATCTAGTACCAGAAATGCTAAAAGAAGTTATACCCCTAGCTAGATTGTTATGCTTCCATCTCATGCAGTTTTTATGAAAAAGTCTTTGTTTAAAATATTTTATTTTTATCTATTCATGAGAGAGACAGAGAAAGGCAGAGACATAGACAGAGGGAAAAGCAGGCTCCCTGTGGGGAGCCTGATGCAGGACTCAATCCCAGGACCCCAGGATCATGACCTGAACCCAAGGCAGACTTGGGTTCTGAGCCCCCCAGGTGGCCCAGAAAATATCTTTATCTCTCATTATTGCATGATTTTTTTTTCCCTCCAGGTAACAAATTCTTCCACTAGTGAAATTCTTAGCAATTTCTCAGCAATATCACTGCTACAGCATGCAAGGGGTTTTGTATACCACATCTAACACCAGTGGTGAGGTTCTCAGTACCATACAGCCAATGAGTGATGACTTACTAAACCTCTCCTTAGAGTTTGCTTCCATGATCCACTCTTGGTAACAAAATACAGTTGGATTTCCTAGAAGCAGTACATTTATTCTGTGAGTGCTCTCGCTAGACTAAGGCCAGAGGAACAAAGCTAGGCAAAAAGGGGATCTCAGCTGGAGACTTTCTTCCATCTGATCATACTGCAAGACTCTGAAACACAAAATACACCTTGGCATTCGTCTCACCTTGATGATTAATACCCCAAGCCAGTTATTCATTGACTGAAGGGATGTGGGAGTGTGGGTGAGGTGGAGAATAGCTGCCAGGGAAGATTTACTCCTGGTTTGCTATGACAAAGTCTCCAGAGAAAGGTTTAACTATGTATGAGGAATCTGGTTCCTATATAAAAACCCGTGAGTTTTCAGGCCTGACTATAGACCATTACAAAGGCTTTGCGTGATAGGCCTCATGGTAGAAATCTGCCCCCCAAACACCAAACCAGGTGACAGCCAGGACATTACACTCTGATGAGAGTTGCAGTGAAGGACCCATGTTCTTATGCACACCTGCATTCATGGTACAGGTCTCATCATTCCCACATCCCTTATCTGAGGCTCTTTGTCAAGGTTTTTAGGGCCTCTTTAGGAGAGAAGAGAAGAGGAAAACCTTGAAGACACGTTTCCTCATTCTGACTTGATATCTAATACATTCCATTCCTAGATCTTCCCCTTCACATTCCCATTAGGCCCAGGACCCATAAAAAGTGCAGGGGCAAAAAAAAAAAAAAAAAATAGAGAGAGTCTGTGCTTTCTCCAGTTTAGACCCTCACTTCTACCATCACAGCAAGTAATTAAAGGCTTGACTATTACTTCCATTTGCTTCTTTTTGTTTTATTTTTTTTAATTACATTCAACTGCCAAATATAGTATAATATCCAGTGTTCATCCCATCAAGTGCCCTCCTCTATCCGTCACGCAGTTACCCATCCCCCTACCCGCCTCCCTTTCTGCAGCCCTTTGTTTCCCAGAGTTAAGTCTCTCATGTTTTGTCTCCCTCTCTAATTTTTCCCACTCAGTTTCCCTCCTTTTCCTTACAATCCATTTGCTTTGTTATCAGTTAGCCTCTATCGACAGCTGGCAGCTCAACTGAGCGGATAGGCCCCTCAGCAGCTAAAGGAAAGGGGTGAGAGGGACTCCTAGAGTATCCATCCATTTTGGTTATGCTTATTTACTCTAGTTTACACTTTATTTTTGAGGATGGTTTCTTCTCTAACTCCTGAGTTTTAGCACCTCCGATTTTACTTGTTATAATAATTCCAATTTATATTGTTCTCTTATATATTCAGATATTTTCATAATTCCATTTTGTTCACTTAAAAATATGAGATTCCAGCTTATCAGTTTTGGAGAGTGAATTTGTGAAGCATTTTCCTTTCTTTTGAGGGTGTTTTCCTCCTTCTTTGATCAGTTTCTTACAATAATCTTACTTACACTTCAAGAGTAATTCTTTTTTATTCCACACTTTTACATGAAATAAGTCTATCTTATTTTATTTTTATTTTTTTAATTTACTTGAGAGAGAAAGCATGAGCAGGAGGGAGAGGCAGGAGAGGGAGAAGCAGATTCCTCAGTGAGCATGGAGTTTGATGCGGGGCTCGATCCCAGGACCCTGGGATCATGACCGGAGCTGAAGGCAGACTCTTAACCAACTGAGCCACTCAGGCATCCCGAGTTTATCTTCTTTTAAAAGGCAGGGCTTCAGGAATAACATTTTGAGCTTCATAGGGATAAATATTCCTCTTTTATTATTTACAGGCATGAAAAACAAAACAATATAGCTACTATTGTCTGAAACCTCCTGGCTCTGTCTCCTTGTTCACAACTTCTACATGAATCTTCTCTTTTCTGAACTCCTATTATCCTTGTACTGCTCTGTGTGAATTCTATTTTCCACTGTTTCTATTCGGTAGCACCTCTACCTGGGAGAGCAGTGGTGCTGATTTGTTGTAAGAGGTCATGTGATGAAGGCTTCTCAAGACTCTTCACGGTATAGTCAAAATCTCATACTTACCTGTGAATTTACATGTGAAAAGTCTTCCAGGCTTCCAAAGCTGCTACTAATAAATAAATTGCCTTGCCACAAATGCCAGCGAGTGCTTGCTGTTTTTTAGCTTTGTTTTTAGATTCCCTGTTCCTCACACTTTAGGCTCTTTCCAATTGGATTCTCATATTATGAAGATCTTGTAGCTCTCAGTGGTTTGCCCTCACTTTATCTTTATTGTAGATGTCCATGGAGTTTTAGTTTCACTACCCTAATAAAACTCTGTCAGCTTTTATGGCGAGTTTGGGGAGATTTAAAAACACTGTATTTTCAAAAAAAAAAAAAAAAAACAAAAAAACACTGCATTTCCCCCCGAACTTCCCTTTTCTTCTTTAAGCTGAAATTTAAAAAATTGAGGGAGTTATGAGGCAATGTTGATAATTTAAGTATCCTATATTAAAAGTCAAAATTTACCACTGGTGCTATTCTGGAACTAAATGTATACATACAGTAAATGCCTATTCTCCTAAACAAGACACACATGTGGGTCTGAGGCATCTATACCTTGTTGAGTTTTACTATATTTTGTGAGGAAAATGCAGGTATTCTCCAGCTCTAAACACAATTCTCATCCCTGTCCACGTACCTGATGTTTGAGAACCAATAAATTACATATTATTTGCCAAGTGTGCCCCATTTCTACTACCCCCAGGCCTCAGTTTATACTGCTTCCTCTGTCTGAAGCATCCTGTCCTAATCCTCCCCTTTCTAACGTTTCCAAATAAAAACACTCAGTTAAATTTAAATTTTATACAAATAAATATATTTTATACAAATAAATATATTTTAAATGATTTTGATTTTTTAATTATTTATTTATTTACTCATGAGAAACAGAGAAAGAGGAAGACACACAGGCAGAGGAAGAAGCAGGCTCCATGCAGGGAGCCCAACGTGGGACTTGAATCCCAGGTCTCCAGGATCACAGCCTGGGCCTAAGGCAGGCACTAAACTTCTGAGCCACCCGGCTGCCCCACCAATAAATATATTTTATTATAAGAATGTCCCATATAGTATTTTGGATAAATGTATTCTAAAATATTATTTTATTCATCCAAATTCTATTGTTATATAATTGTTATCTACATATGATAACCTTTCCCTTTTCTCTACCGCTAAAAATGGCTTTACTATTTTTTGAAAGATTTTATTATTCATGAAAGACACAAAGAGAGAGGCAGAGACACGGGCAGAGGGAGAAGCAGGCTCCCTGTGGGGAACCTGATGTGGGGACTTGATCCCAGGACCCTGGGATCATGACCTGAGCCAAAAGATGCTCAAGCACTGAGCCACCCAGGAGTCCCTAAAAATGACTTTAAAGATTCAGTTAATAAGTCACCCATTTTGAAAGAAAAAAAAAACGTTCTTTGAGTTTCAAGGTTAAGTTACATTATTCATGTATAACTTAAACTCTGAGTATATATATACACAGGGGGTACTCACTGAATCAATCTGAGTATGCTGATATAGGAGTAATTTTAAAAACAACAAGATTTTGAATATATAGCCATAAATTTAATAAAAGGATAATGCAATGAAGTCACATATAATGTTTTATAAACATGGACTTTAATTTTAAACAGAGTTTTTAAAACAACCATATTTTACACTTTTATTAAGTTAGAAGCACATTTTTGTCCCAGAGCTGAACATAGTCAAATCTAAAGGCAATTTTCCTCAGTGAGAAAACGATCATTTTTCAGCAACTGACATGTTTTAATATATGTATTCCTGACATCTTCAATGTTGTGTTTTCACAAAGTACAGATTCTCATTCATAAGCAGAAAATGGCCATGAATTCTATAATGCATGATCTAAAAGCTAATGCAGTGAGAGCGGAGCAGCACCACAAATAATACGGGCAATGAATTCCTATTCTAAAATATTTATTTTAGAATCATTACTGATATTTAAGTTTGTTTTCATTTTATCTGAATAATATTTTTCTATCATGACAGAAAAATTTGAATGTTCAACTATTTCTTAAAAAGCAAGACCTAGAGGGCAGCCCGGGTTGCTCAGCGGATTAGTGCCCACCTTCAGCCCAGGGCCTGATCCTTGAGACCTGGGATTGAGTCCTACATCGGGCTCCTTGCATGGAGCCTGCTTCTCCCTCTGCCTGTGCCTCTGCTTCTCTCTCTCTGTCTCTCAGAGTAAATAAATAAAATCTTAAAAAAAAAAAAGCAAAATCTAGACAATTTTTCCTGAAGCCTGATTTTTCCATAAGCAGATTTTCCTTTATGAACGTTATACTGTCAATGCATTTATATACAGATGAAGAAAAATGTAATCATTTACTTTTTGTGGTAAAAAAAATTGAGAAAAATCAAACTCCTTTAAATGTGGAGAAGAAAAATAATGGTTGCTGTCAAGCCACTTCTTAATTCTGCTATCCAAATATTTTTTTCTGAGTAGAGTTATGAAAAGTTGTTAAATTATATCATCTGTGGAATAAAGCATCTTGATTGTAACCAAGAGGCAATGATAAGATTAGGGAAGAAACAACAGCAAAATAAATTCTACTAAAATGTTTTTCAGCAAAACAAATTCTACTAAAATATTTTTAGTTCTATTTTACCTAATTTTGAATTGAGTTTTTTTTTTTTTTTTTTTTAACTTCTTTGTTTCGGAGGGGGAAGATTGCTCTAACACTGAAAAGGAATCCTACAATGAAGTATATAACTACACATTCTGCCATGGGAAAAACTATACTGTCAAAGACTCATAAAAGCATCACCAAGGGGACTATACTCATCAGGTATAGTCTCTCTCAGAAAAGCTGTTAGATTTATGTAGGAATTTGGAAGTGTCGAGGTCGTAGATTGGTAGACTTTCAAAGGCTTCAATATGATGACATTAGCTGTCAAAATATGGTTACTCTGATAAAATTGTCATTTGGTTGGCACTCAGTGGTGTGTTTATGGAAGTAAGTCCATTTCTACTTGTCTGACTGGATAAAGTAAAAAAGATGTTACTGCTTGGCTTGCTTGTAAAAAACTGTCATCAATCAATTGAGTGGGTTAAAATCCAATTTGGATGACTACTTGACAAATAGGTATGGAATAATGAGTCTTTTCTTAAGACTGTGGTAATACTTTATTCTCAGTTTGTCATTTCAGTTTCTACACAGCCAAAGCTGCAGGAAGGACCACCAAGGATTGCCCACATCATCCCTATTAACTGTTGAAATGAGGTTTCATTTGTCAATAAACATTTTTTGTTTATTGATTTCATCCTGGTTTTGTCTTTGAATCACTTTGTGACTGACCTGTTTAAAAAAAAAAAAAAAACCTATCCAGAAGTATTTACAACTTTATATGACAAACATTAAAGAAAACGCATAGGGACACCTGGATGGCTCAGCGGTTGAGTGTCTGTCTTTGGCTCAGGGCATATCTCGGATTCCCGGGATCGAGTCCCGCATCAGGCTTCTTGCATGGAGCCTGCTTCTCCTCCCTCTGCCTGTGTTTCTGCCTCTCTTTCTGAGTCTCTCATGAATAAATAAATAAAATCTTTTTCAAAAAGAAAGAACAAGCATAATTAGAGTTATAAGAAGAGATTAAAAGAGATTCTAGAACAATGAACCAAGACAGAGGAAAAAATTCCCAAAACTGGGCTTTCATTTCTCTAAACTTATATATAGATTATTTCACATTTCCAGTTCACACGAACTGTTAGTGGTACCAACTCTTCTTGGGTGACAGAAAGGAAATCCAAGACTAATCTATTGTTCAAAACTACTTAAGTAACTTAAGTTGGTTGTCCTAGAACTCGGGCTGTATTATTTATTCACTACATCAGTCCAACTGATGGACAAGTTCTAAATGACTACTTTGAATCCTACAACTCTTACTAATGGAATTAGTATCTTCAGATGTTTGTTCCACTCAATATTAGTCATATCCTTAGACAGGTGATGTTCATTCAGTCCCCTTAATGAGACATCATCTACTTCAGATACTGGAAAGTCATTCACTGGAATAACCTATTAGCCACACAAAGTAATTAACCATGGTTCTGGATTGTCAGTGAAAAGCCTGATTTCTGTACAAGGGAAAGCAATCACAGCAGGTGTAAAGGAGACATGACCACCGTTTAGTACAGTTACAAGTATTTTATTTCTGAGTATTGGCATAACAATCATTCGTGTCTCTTTTTCATTCATCTACCACAAATATCATTGCTAGTAATGTTACTGTAACTTTCTGTCAATTTATAGGAACATATTAGGATTTAAAAATTCTAATGCTAATACTTAATGGCAGATTATTTAAAGTTGGTAAGTTTTACATTACTGAGTAAAATTTTGAAAACCCATTCTCTAAAGGAAAAATAAGAGTTACCTGCTTGGATTCAAACAGGATATAGAGCCACACAATGATTTAAACAGGGGAATATTAACATAATTAATTATGAATTTATAGAATAGGGGAGTAACTATAAGGATGACAGAAACACCTTTAAAGTACCCTGGGGCTGAAGCAGAGCAAACGAGGAAGAACTAATGTAAAAGAACAGATTTTCACCAGGCTGAAGTTCAGACCTTGTTGGAGAAAATGCAGTTACAGTCCAGTAGACGGCTTATAATCTTTCTGGGTTTCTGGGGCTAGAGCTGGTTCACAGTCACCACGCTAGAAGGAAACTCAGAGCACTGCAGTAAGAGACCTGGAGTACAAGCTGTCTGTGTTGGAAGTGGTCGCTGTAATTGGCAAGTAATTGTAACTGGCAAGTTGGGTCACTATAACCATGAAGTGATGTATGATCAGCAAGAGACTGTCCCCGGAACACCACTAGATGTCCTACCCATGCACCGTCAATGGACTCTAGTAGGACCAAGAAAACCCAACAAAGGAATCCAAACAAGGGAATTAAAACCAGCACCTACTGACAAAGCATAACATTAGGCTCACTGTAGAGAGGAAATCTTTGGGAGTCAAATCCATTATCACAGAGCAAATACTGAAGGGAAAATTCGGAATTGAGAGACAATAAATTAATACCTAGTGGGAGTGGAAGAGATAAAATGTATTAATGTAAACTAGAATTAAATAGGGTTTAAGTTAATATAAAGCTAATTATATTAGAAACCATTTTATTATGAAATACATGCAACAATTGGTTAATCATAAAAAGCTAAAGAAACAAGTTTTAAAAATTATATTGATTATAGGCATGGATAATTCAGACAGATTATTACAATTAAAAAGGAAGTACAGCAAGTTTCCTAGACTTAAGATCAATATACACAAATCTATGGTGCTTCTGTGCATCAGCAAAAAAGAGCATCTGGAATTTTTATAAAAATAGAATTTTTAAAAGCATCTGGAATTGTGATATCTAAACATTCCTCTGACAAAGCTGTGATACAGCAGAAAATAAATCACAAAATTTTAATGAATGTTATGCAAGTAATGTAATTAAATGGAAACCTATATCATAATTAGGAATCAAAAACTCAGTATCACTGAAATATAAATACTATCTCTAAAATAATTTAAATTCATTTCCAATTAACAGTGCCAAGTTTTTCATAGATCTAGATTATAAAATATATATGGAAAAAAGCCTAACTGTCTAGAATAGCCAGGACAACTGTAAAGAAGAACAAGATAGGAAGCTGCTGAATCAAGTATCAAGACCTGAAAATTATAATTTACACACTGTGGGGACTCACAAGGAGTTATTTGGACAAGAATAAGAAAACAGCAATGGAACACAGCCAATAGCCCCGATCAGATCCCACACATATACCTGCAACTTGATATATGACATGTGTAATATTATTCATCAATGGGAAAAGAAATGTTATTTCTGCTTGAATGGATGACCCACATGGGAGGAGAGGATGAAATTGAATTCAATCTTTGCTAGTAAAGAAAAAAAAATACATCTGGATAAAGACCTACATGTGAAAACCCAAACTATAAAAATCTTGAAAGAAAATATTGAAGAATACTTTCATCATAAGGTAGAAACATTTTCCTTAAACAGTACACAAAACACAAGCAAACAAAAATATTTGATCCATTTTATTGCATGTAAACTAGAAATTATCTCATCAAAAAAATTTAATAATCAAAAGGCAAGTCACAAATAATTGCAATTACTAAAACTGTCACCAGATTAGAATACAAGTTATAAAGAGCACATACAGCTTGGTAAAAATGGCAAACAAATAATAGGAAAATAAATAAAAGACACATATAAAGGCAAGTTTCAGAATAAAATGTCTTAATAGCCAAAATATGAAAACATGCTCAACCTCACCAGGGATCAGGGAAATACCAATGAGTTTAACCTCATATTAGCATGAAATCAATGAAATTAGAACATCTAGCAATACAGTGTTTGGTGAAGATGCTCCCACCCCCAAAGAAAGACAGACACCGATGAGTATAATCACAATGGAAAGCAATTTCTTCAATATCTTGTGAGGATGGATGTACATTTTTTCTATGATTTAGCATCTCTATTCTATATTCATGCCTCCAAGAAATGTTCACTTCGGTATATGAGAGACCTATGTAAAAAGTGTTCACAGCATAATACTCCGAACAAAATAAAATTGGAAATGACCCAAATATTTGTCACTAGGAGAATGGATTAAGAATATTGAGTATTTTGGGGATCCCTGGGTGGCTCAGTGGTTTAGCGCCTGCCTTTGGCCCAGGGCGCAATCCTGGAGACCCGGGATCGAGTCCCACGTCCGGCTCCTTGCATGGAGTCTGCTTCTCCCTCCTCCTGTGTCTCTGCCTCTCTCTCCCTCTCCCTCTCTCTCTCTCTTTCTCTCTCTCCTCTCTCTATGAATAAATAAATAAATAATCTTAAAAAAAGGAAAACATTAAAAAGAGAATATTGAGTATTTTAATTTAATGCAATTAATAAGTTAATTTGCAAAGAAAAACAAAAGCAAAAAAGATACATGTATAAGATGGACAGACAAGACTTTAAGGTACCTGTTTATAAATTCTGAGAAAATGAGGGGAAAAAAAAGTCACTCAAGCTTTCTTAGGGAAAGAGAAGGAAGCTCTAAGGTCAAAGATTATCCAATCAAAATTGAACTGAATTTCTTTAAGTAACACTAGAATCTGGTAAAATAATAGAGCAATGTTCTAAAATGTGAGAAAAAAATTATTTCTGAACTAAAATTGTAGCACATGATCAAATTCAAATATAATTTAAATCATGTAATCAAGATTACATTCAATGCACTTTCTCAGAAGGAAAATAGAAGATGTGCTCCCCCATAATGAGAGGGAATGAAGAAAAGAGAATGACATGGGCATAAAATGTGTAGCTCCTCATCCTTTATATTTGAATGTTAATAGATTATACCTAAAATTTTAAAAGCTTAAAAGTCATATTATGGTCATATTACTTCAAAACACCAGAAACTAGTTTAATGTAACTGAATTCTCTAAGCTTACATTATAAACTAGAATAACTAGTCACACATATCCATCAGTATTTGGCATAATTTCTTTAGAGTGAAACTTTACTACAACTTTAAATTTTTAAATGCCTTATCTTTCATCTTATCAATTTATATTTCCATAAAGAAACATACTTTTAATCATAGTACTTCTGCATAAATCACCTTTTTAATTTCTTATCCCTCCTGAGCTCTCTGTTTTCAACCTTTCATCCTCTCTGTGTTCTCTGATCCACAGTGCATCTATTCATACTAAGACTGATTTTTCTTTGCACCTTTGGGTAAGTTCCAATATTTTACACATGCTATGTTCTCCTCTCTATTACATAATAATTCAATTTTCGCTACAGGTCTTAAAGATTTCCTTATTCAAAAGAAGATAAACGAACCAATTTTTCTGACTTTTTGCTCTTCTTAGTAAAAAGAAAATCATTTTGTTCTTTCAGTCGCTTGATAATTTAACTAAAGAATTCTAATTTCCAAATAATTTCCGTCTAAGGAAGGAAAACATATACTATATATAAAACTATAAAACGTAGTTTTATCGTCTTCCACCATATTATGCTAATGATGAAAAGTTTGAAAGTTCTTTAGTAAGAGTCATTTTCTTCTCTGAATAATGTTTGTTTTTCCTGCCCCACTTTAGAGGCTCTCCAAAGCTTTTATTAGTGACTTGACACCTCACAAGGGTATCTGTAGTTGAGATATGGAGGAGGGGAGAGATTGTTAATCTGGTTTGTGGCTGGTTGACCCCTTCAATGATAAATGACAATTTATATTTTCCTAAACTCAAACTTGATATGATTTTTTTGTTTTGTTTTGTTTTTAATTATTTTTCCCACTCTGTTTTCTCTGTTGTCATTTTGGGGGACTTTCATTAGGAAATCCTTAAACTTTCTGGATTAATCTTTTTTTTTTTAATGTTTTGTAGATTTCCTTCCATGTCTTTATACATCCTTTCTACTGATGATCTCATAATCTGTGCTTTTTTAAAAATTGCCACAATTTCTTCCTTGTTCTCTAACTACTCCTTTCTTAATATTTTTGGGGGCTGAGTTATTTACATCTCTGATACTGTATATAATTGAATTTCTTATTCTGGTGTCTTCATTTATTCATTAAGCAAATATTTACTTAGTCACCATAATTTATCAGACACTCTTCTAGGCCCTCAGGATAATAAAATTGGACACGGTCCCTCTTTTCATAAAAGTTACAATCTAAATCCCTGAATGATATCTGTTACTTCCAGGTCCAATTTCTCAACTTGTTCATCTTTGTTCTACCTTTCTCATGCTATTTTCAACTAAATGTTCAACTAAACATTGGATTTGTGTTCATATTTGAGAGATAAACTAATTTTCTAGGTGTCAAATCAATTTCCCCTAGTATGTCTCCTAAAAGAGGGAATACAGAATAAGATCTCCACAAATGTGGGCAGTGAATGAATGTCATTTGGTGAGCCTAAATATAAGGTGTACAGACAGGAAATTTGAAGTTAGGCTACGCACATTCTGTAATGCCAAACATGGTGAGTTTCGTCTTGGTCGCCAAGACCCCAAGTCCTAAAATTTCCTTTCAAATAAGTGGTTTCAGTTTTTAGATGGACCATATGAATATGACTGCATATTACACTGCATTTTTAGAGCAGATGAGAAGCTACAAATTAGTTTTTCTATGAATGACTCCTTAACTAACCATCCTCTTTCTGGCCCCACTATTCACTTGTATCTTTATTCCACAGCTCTACGATTGGAGTATTTTCTGGGTGGTCAGGGAATGCTCACCAGATACTCTAACCCTCTTCCAGCATATTCAGCATTGTTCCTTCCTTCTGAACCACTGTCCATTACCAAAATTTATTTATAGTGCCCTTACGCTGGTGTGTAACTGTCTTGATTATCTCACTGTAATAAGTTTTATAACCTATTTTTTACTAGCAGTGTGACGAGATTTTGAAAGAGGAGAGAAAATAAATAAAATAAATGGACGTGTTTATTTCTCATGTTGACAAATAAGAAATAACATAGTCCTCTCTGTATATAGAGATATTGACAACATATATATCAATATTTATATATCTAGTTAGATACCTATTACATGTAAATACATAGATATATAAGTACTATATATGAGCATTATATATAATAGGAATATACAGACAGAGATAGTATCTTTACCATATATACATTTATACATTATAGGGGGCTACATTTTTATGCATATGTATATATACGTATATATATATATTGTGTGTGCATATTTTAACAAAAAAAGTTATCTGTAAAAAAAAAAGTTATCTGTGAGTCATTATTATTTTATCATTAAAATTTATTTTTTAGAATTGTGACTTAATATTTAATTTTTCAAATTCCCCTTGATTAACCTAAAAAATAAGAGAATTCTACTCTCACTATTTCTTTATACAACCACACGGTGGCAGCAAAAGATAAGAGCACATGCATAGAGATCCTGAGCTATAAAGGAAAAAACAGAATCTTCTAAACACTGTGCTATAAAACAAGTACACAATTACAAAACAGTCATATAGTGTAAAATGAATTTATGCCATACAGATTTTATAAAACTATTGAAGTTCAAATTTTCTGTTACTTTTAATTCTAATTAAAATTATGCAGCCATCAGTGATTACCATGCTGACTGTAACTCACCTTCTTAGCCAAACATTTGGACTTATATTTTAAAAGTGCTTCCCATATTCTTAGCCATACATCCCACAATATTCAACTCTTCTCTACATACAAGTTTATTTTCTTCCACTTATTATTATTATAGTCATGAATAGCAGTAGTGCGAGGCAAAGGCCAGACCATATACAATAATATACCTGTGACCCACAGCCTGCAGCAATCTGCCCAGGAACCCAACCACTTAATGATAAGAAACACCCAAGGAAGTCAGGCTGCCCTAAGTCAGATTTGTAGGAAGTCAGGCTGCCATCTCTAGCTGTTCTATACGAATAGATTTTTCTGTGACTCGTCCCACACAGCCGACCACCTGGACCTGCATACTCACAGGCAGGCTAAAGAATATTGTTGTGAGACTCGTGCTATGTGAATAACTTCGGGAGCCTGACTGTTTGAAACATATTATCTGACCTCCAGGTCAACTAAACTGGCCGTTTAGTTCTGAATGGCAAGAGCTATAAATCTTGTTGCCCATTCCCTCCTGCTCCAGGATGGGCTGCCCCCAGCCCCCCAAATGGAATCAGGAGGGAAGGCAGACACACATACCCCAGGCTCCTTGAAAATTAAAAACATGGTAACATAGAAATGCAGTTCGCTCCAAACTGCAAGTCAGCTAACAAATGTTTAATTTCAAACCCTATTATTTCCCCTATAAAAATGGCCCTTATGGGGATGGTCAGTAGGAAGTCTCACCTGAGGGGAGGATGCTCTGCCCAGGGCTCAATCAGGACTCCAGCCTGGCTGTCTCCATGGGGCTTCCCCATCTAATGAGATAGGATGTTGTCAGTACTCTATGGGGTACAACTTTGCCTTATTCTCATTTAGTGCCAACTATTACCTTCATCTATGTGTTGATTCCTTTCCTATTGTGTTTCTATTAGGTTTCTATAGTAATAAAGTTTTCTTTCCTTTTCAAAACCAAAACACAGCTGTTGTGAATCTTTTGTGCAGAACACTAGTGACAATCCAGGAAGCTAAACAGTCAGTTCTGAAACAACAGGCCTGAATAGCCAGGACATGATTAATAATTGACAGCTTCCCTAATTTTTGTTCCCATTCCCAATTTAGGACCAAGCAGAGAAAGTCAGTTGTGTAGCTCTAACCAATCACACAAGATGCTCTCCTTCTTGTGACCCTGCCTCTACTTTCACTCCAACAGCCTCCAATTAGAATCACCTAAGCCTTTCCTCTTCTCCACTATGAAGTTACCCCATTTATCTGCCTGCCTTTGAGTCTCTGCCAAGATGCAAGTGCTGGGGACCAACTCCCTTGTTACAGTGAGCTCAGAGCAAATAGCCTTCGCTTTCTCATTTGGTTAATCTTCATTTATTTCCACAGAAGAATTTAAAATCATCCAGACCATAAGGGCAAGGGAAGCACGGATATGGAATTTGAGCATTCTAGTCCCTACAGAAAGAAAGCAAGAGAACACAGAACTCGGTAGAAATTGATACCTGTTGTAAGTCGACTATTATATTTCCTCTTCTTTTCTCAATATCTGTACATACTTTTCCACTAATTATTGTAACTTAAAATTCTCTCACCATAAACAGCACATGCAACAATCCTTTTCTCTGAAGGGAACATTCTCATTTTCTGCCTAAAAACTGGAGACCCCAATCCATCAACCTTTGTATCAATCTCCATTTGATATCCATTCCACATGGAAACTATTGATAACCACCAGCAACATACCTAGCAAAAATAATATGAAAAAGATCAAGGGAAAAATAAGGGATAATAGCTAATACATACATATACATATACATATATGTAACTGGTCATGAAGCCCTGGTTAGTAATTATAACTTCCTTTTCCAGGACCCATTATATGCTCTTTGTCCTTAGCCTGGTTCCCTGATGGCTGAGGTTCTTTAACCAGGAGGCAGGTGATGAGAATCTAAACTTACAATCCTGAAGATATTAGTGGTCTGCCTAAATATCATAATTTTCCATTAAATCTGACCACTGGATACAGAAGTACTAGACAGCACTCCAGATAATCATCTGGGCTTCAGACATATTTTATTTTACTGTATTATAGTACTAAGACCTCCTGATAATCAGGATCAGTTATCTCAGCCAATATTGTTGTTCCTTATATGCTTGAGAATACTGGCAAGGGTCTCAATGCACATTTTTGAGACATCACTGTTGTATACCCTTGTGTGTGTGTGTATAATATAATATTATATATTATTATTGTACGTATATATATATATATTTTTCCCCCTTTGGAATCAAAACCTCTGAACCAGCAGTCTCCTCAGTAATGTGGCTGATAAGCCATTATTTTGTGAGTGAGTTATCAAGAGTAATAGTGAGAAAAGACATTTCTAATCCCAATTCTTGTGCTCCAGACCCACCACTGATGCCGGCTATAAATAAACATTGACTGCCAAAGAAAATATCTAATACATGCTGGTCAGCTAAAACACTCTGCTATGCTTGAAGCTGGGCACTAAATACAGGGAATAAATAGAAATTTCCTTGCCCTCTAGGGTATATGCATTAGATACGTTAATCATAATTTCCAAGAGCTCACGTTTCTTCTCAGCCTGGAAAAACACCTTAAATTCAAAACAACTAAAAATCAATTACTATAAATTCTACATATGTTCATCAATTAATAGAATTATTAACTAATTTTGCAATGCATGTATTCAATTATTCAATTTTTACTGCAATGTATATATTCCATTTTTTTTAAAGATTTTATTTATTTATTCATGACAGACGGAAAGAGACGCAGGCAGAGGGAGAAGCAGGCTCCATGCAGGGAGCCCGTGTGGGACTCGATCCCGGGTCTCCAGGATCACACCCCGGGCTGAAGGCGGCGCTAAACCACTGGGCCACTGGGGCTGCCCTATATTCCATTTTTAAAAAGAATATTAAGGCACAATGAAATTGGGAATCCAGTAACATTTAAGATAAAATTGAAAATTAGAAGATATATAAAAGTAAAAAAATAAATAAAAGGAAAAATGAGAATATTTAAACCTATATTTCAAAATATGTAATGTCTTGTATGAATTAACATTGTAATGCTGCATTTTGAATTATTCCACGTTCGGAGACATAAGTAATGAGCTAGATCAATAGCATGTATTTAGAAGTGCCAGGATACTCAAATAAACATTAATCTTTTTTTTCTATTTTCTAGATTATAGGAAGTTTTCCAAGTAAGTTTATTTTTAATACTAAAATAGTGAAACTATTTTCAACATGTCATGAAAAAATACTCTTAAAAACAATACTATATTTTACCAATTATTATAGAGTCACATAAACACATCTAGGATGAACTCTGAGTCTTATTCCATATCACTCAGTTGTAGAGACCCGATCACTGGACATTGAATTAGCAGGGACAGTCAGTCAAAATCTCTGGGAATTTTCCATTGGGCTGAGTAATTCACTGACAAAAGTGCCTTCACTGAATTGTAAAAACCACTTTCACTGCACTTTTGTTCTTCACAACCTACTTTTAGGTAGTGACCTAGAGTGACCTGGTTTTGCTTTTGAAAACCATGTAATTTACTTGAAAAAAAAAACTAATAAAAAATGAGTCTCTAAGACCTAGAGCAAGGTTTTCAGCAGGTTTTAAGCATGTTAAGATAAAGACAATGGTGATGATAAAGTCATTACTTTCAGTTTAATGCAACACCATACCTGACAGTTGTGGCAATAATCATGTACTTTATTATTTTTTTTAAAGATTTTTATTTATTCAGGGCAGCCCGGGTGGCTCAGCGGTCTAGTGCTGCCTTCAGCCCAGGGCGTGATCCTGGAGACCCCAGATCAAGTCCCATGTCGGGCTCCCTGCACGGAGCCTGCTTCTCCCTCTACCTGTGTCTGTTCCCCTCTCTCTCTCTCTCTCCCTCTCTGTCTCTCATGAATGAATATTTTAAAGATTTTATTTATTCATTCATGAGAAGCACAGAGAGAAAGGTAAAGACATAGGCAGAGGGAGAAGCAGGCTCCTTGCAGGGAGCCCTATGCGGGACTTGATCCCAGAACCCCTGTATCACACCCTGAGCCAAAGGCAGACAGACACTCAACTGCTGAGCCACCCAGGTGTCCCTATATAATCATGTACTTAAATCACAAAACAAATTCTATATCATATAAAATAACATCGATTACTAAATTAACAGCATTTTATGAATATAATATTATTTAATTACTTTCTAAAGAAATAAGAACTACATCACTATGCTTTTCGTTTTGGGGATTCAAACTGCATACAATATACAAATCATACAGAAAAATTAAATTTTGTATAAAAAAAGTACCATAATGATAATAAAGAAAATGGGAATAACAATATATACTTTTAAAATAATTTTTTAAAGATTTTATTCATTTATTCATGAGAGACAGAGAGGCAGAGACACAGGCAGAGGGAGAAGCAGGCTCCATGCAGGGAGCCCGATGCGGGACTGGATCTCAGGTCTCCAGGATCTCTCCCTGGACCGAAGGTGACGCTAAACCGCTAAGCCACCCAGGCTGCCCCATCAATATATACTCTTATGGACATAGCCCAGAAAAAAACAAAAACAAAACAAAAAAAACTGTCTTATAAAAATGTTAAAGAGTACAGTAATCTAAATAGGCACTTTCCAAGTTGTATAATTATTACTTTCAAGATCCTGTTTATATATCAATCCTTGGGAAATTAAAATTTTTTATTCATGGGAACATTACTATAATTATCAATTTCACTGGATAGTCCATGAAACCTCTTAAACTATTAATAAATGAACAAAGTAAAGTTTATAGTGCACATTTCCATGAGAACTGTTACTGTTTGAGAAAATGCTATTATTGAAAGATCTGAAGCTTGATGAGCAGTATTATAACCACTTCTACGACTATGCTGAGATTAAACTTATCCAGAAACACTAACATCAGGCAAATGATCTAGAATCTAAACACAGGATAAAGCAATTGGTTCAGGAAGAAAATGATGTAATAGCCAAATTCTAAATCGGAAGCCAGTAGATATCCCAGCACTTGGGCAGGGCTTGGCTATGAATTAGCTAAGCAACCAGTCCTGAGGTGTTAGCTACAGAGACCAGTGTTCAGGGACAAAGCTCCAAACTAACCCAAAAGGACAAAGCTAAACCATTAAGTGCCAAACAAAAAACCCTGACTTGTAAGTTTAAATCCTGACTAAGCTGAATATAAATTCTGAATATAAATTCTCAGGCTGAAGTCCTCTATGAATTTCCACACAGTGTGTAAATCTAATATACCATTTTGGTCACACTCAATTTTTGATGATTAAGAGTAAAGTTGCTCTAAACATCCATGTGCAATTGGGGGGAGGGGCGAATGTAAGTTTTCAAATCACTTGGTAAGTATTATGTTGGGTCACTGGGTAAGGCTTTTAGTTTTATAAGCAGCGAGAAATTGATTTCCACAGTAGCTCTTGGCTTTCCATTCCCACCAGCAATTAATGAGAGTTTCTTATTCTGCGTTTTAGTCAACATTTGGAAATGTCAGCTTTTTAAATTTGAGCATTTTTAGTTTTTTGGATCTCAGCCATTCTAATAGGTATATAGGCATCTTGTTTCAATTTTCAGCATTCTGATAAAATGACATAAATTCATATAACAGCAAAGAAGCCAGAGTATATAAAGACACAGTAGAATAGGAAGTTGTTTATGGTCTATATGAATAAATTAAACACAAATTCAAATGATAAATTCATATCATTTGTCATATCAAATATGACAAATTCATAGTTTTAATGTCATTTTCCCCATAAACGTAGGAGAAAATCTAAATTATGTTTTATATTGACAATGGAATTAAACAACAGTATCTCTGCTTGCTTGGATATGTGAGTTTACAACTATATTATTTAAACACTTAAAAATAAGCCACCAATCAGGAAAGGTATTTACTATCAGATGAGGGAGCCAGTCAGACCCAGTGGAGGATAGTGCTGGCTGCAGGGGAGATTCATCTGGAGAGATTCAACCCAAACAGGAAAGTGCATGCAGTAGTAGACATTTTTCAAGCCTTTGACTTCAAGAATGTCAGTCCTTAGGTTTTTCAGACATGAAGGACCTATTTTTAAAATTTTTATTAAGATTCTATTTTTAAGCAATCTCTACATCCAACATAGGGCTCAAACTCACAGCCCTGAGATCAAGACCTGCATGTTCCACTGACTAATCCAGCCAGGTGCCCCATGAAGAACATATTTTTAAAAATACATGTTTGATGGTATGATCTTCTTTACCCTCTATCTCACTGAATGGCATTTAGATTACACTAGCCTTGCAACCAGGTACTCTGAACATGTTCTATAATCCTCCCGTCCATCCTCTTCGCCTACCTCAAGTCATCCATTTCTTACCAGAATAAATGAAATCATTGTTTGGTTGTTATTATCAACCAAATCATATCATATATCATAGTTCAACATATATGAAATCTACAAAAATGGATTTTAAAAGATCTCTAAAAGAATATATGCATATGTATTTGGAGTCATATACATATGCAGAGGAAAGGAACTGGCCTTGACTAATAAAATTATGAAAAAATATTCACCTTTACAATACTCAAAGAAATATAAAAAAAGAAAATGCCAAAAAAATGAATCAATAAGCAAAATTTAACTTGCAGGGTCAGGAGTTATTATAAAGGGCATTCTAATCACTGGCTTTTTTTTTAAGAATTCAATTTAGAAATCAGTATCAAATAGTGTGAGATACAATTTTAATGAAAGTAATAACATACAAATGTCATACAAGGAATTATGATAAATTTGTTAATAGCTGAGATGGAATCTCATCAAATTATAAACAATGAGTATTTATAGATGGTGGATGAGTGACTATTTTTATTTCCTGAATTTTCCAGATTTTATAAAATAAGTATTATTTTAATGATTATAAGAGTGATTAATAAAATACATAAAGATATTACTCATTATATTATAGGTAATATAATATTACAAATGGGGATCAAAATCCCTGGACAGAGAATGGTCTATTATAGTCTGAATATTCCGTTGATCATGTATCATAATAGTGATTTAAAAATGAGAAATACTCAAAGTATAATTCTAAGAAATAAAAAGATACCCTACTATGTAATACTATGATCATATTCATGTCTGTTTCTAGTGAAGAGAGACAGAGATGGAAACGGACAGAGAGAGATAGTGAGAGAGTGTTTAATGACGATAGAGACCCAGTTTATCTTCTATATTCTATAGGCTCAATGCCTAAGCCTACATCAATGTCTGGCACAAAGTAGATTCCCAACGACTATAAATAGTTATTGGGGGCAGCCCGGGTGGCTCAGCGGTTTCGCGTCGCCTTCAGCCCAGGGCCTGATCCTAGAGACCTGGGATCAAGTCCCATGTCCGGCTCCCTGCATGGAGCCTGCTTCTCCCTCTGCCTGTGTCTCTGCCTCTCTCTGTGTGTGTCTCTCATGAATAAATAAATAAAATCTTAAAAAAAATATATTGGTAATGTATGTATGCAAGATTAATTCATCAAGACTCAAAAAAATATACTAAAATGCCATATACACTAAGGTTGATTTTGGGTAGTAGAATTATAAGTGGTAGGTGATCTTTAAAAACTCTTTTTTTTTAATTTTATTTATTTATATATTTATTTGTTTGAGAAAGAGAATGAAAGGTGGGGAGGGGCAGAGGGAAACAGAGAGTGAGAAAAACGGATTTTCTGTTGCGCAGGAAGCATGATGCCAGCTAGATCCCAGGACCCAGAGATCATGACCTGAGCCAAAAGCAGATGCTTGACCAACTGAGCCACCTGATGCCCCCCATAAATGTTTTCATGTACATTTTTACATTGTCTAATGTTTCTATAATTAGTATATAATATATAATATTTTTCTTATCCTACTCCGAAGTACCTCAAAGAAAATATCACATGCACATCTATGTGGTCTTAAGTATGTAAGGAAAAGTGAAATAAACATTTTTATTCTATTAAAAATATTTTATTTTTTTGGAAATAACAGTGAAATAAATGGCTGCTCTGATTAAAATCAAATCAAAAATATCTCTGGTTCTGTAGCAATTTCTTATACAATATAACTATGAAAATCTCTGCTGATGGTTAATTACTGTCAGAATTGAAATTAGTATTCCAACTACCAACTCTTTAAAGAGGCCTTAGTGCAATAGAAAAGAAGCAGCAGATGTTCAGATGACTGCAATTTTGTCCTCAGCAAAGGTTATAATCAGGTTCATAATATAAGCCTCGATGAAGCAGCAGCGAGCTATAGAAGAAAAGTACACTGGGCAAAAACTCATAAAAAATGAGTTCAAAATTAGTCTCCATCACTTAGTAATTATGAGTTTGATTCATCCTTAACTTCTATAAGCCTCAATTGCTTCAACTATATAATAGAGATCATAATAACTGGCTTACTTGCTCATTTCAAGTATAGTGTAGCATATTTGTCAGATTTCAAAGAACTCTTGTGCCTGTTTCTTGTTGTTCTTGACTTTTTGGCTTTTCATTTTTGTTTTCATTTGCAGGGAATCAGTATCTTATTTTCCTTCCCCTATCAATCAAATCACATGCCTTCAGAACTATTTTGTTTCAATGGAAAAAAAGTAACTATGTTGGAACAAGTGACCAACTATCATGGACATTAACTACTACTATAAAATTATTTTGAGAAGTGTGTTTATAGATTGTTTTACTTAAAATACAGTTTTTTTAACATATACCATACCACCAAATGAAATGTAATCTTCATGTTGATTATTTAATTTTACTTTAAAGCTGGTGTGGCTAAAGATAGTGCAAGATTATAGATCTTAACATTTTCATGTGGCCAGAGTAGGAGGCTCCTATAAACTGTAGATTCTGAAGCTTCTGAGTCAGCCATCCCTTCAGCCAAAATTTTCTCTGGATGTTAGGCAACATACCCATATTTCTTATAGAGACTTCCAAAGTATTTTTTAGGTCTCATCTGTCATATGCTCTCCTCCCTCCTTATCCTCCATCATCCCATCACCCCAATAACACCTGAACTTTCTTGAGCCTATCTGCACCTTTTGTCATCTCTCCTTCTCTTGGTCCTCTAGACCTGTATCTTTGTAATTAACAAACCCCTTAATATCCTCATCTTCTCTGAAGGATTACCACCCCCTCCTTCCTCTAATTGAAGCCAGACTATTCACCGAGGGTGCTACTTTGCTGTTACCTCAATTACCGTTTGTTCTCTCTCTTGCTGGGAACGTTAGGAAATATCTAAGTGTAACCCTTGTCGCTTCAAGCCTGATATTTCTCCACCTTCTTCTAAAGATCTGTTCTAATTTTTAAAAAGAAATTCCACTTCCTTTGCTCATAACCTTCCCAGCTCTTAGGCCGATGTGGCTTCTCTGTTATACACAAATTCTTCCAAAATATTTTCCATATATACTCTTGTCTTTCCCTGCTCTCTACTCTCCATTCAATACATTCCAATATGACTAATGCCAATACCACCCCATTAAAACACTACTTTATAAGGTTACAAAAGGCTTAAAATATCTTCACATCTAGTTGACATTTTAAGTTCTACCTACTTGATTATTCAGAAGCTTTCGACACCAATAGCTTCACTCCACTTCTTGAATTTTTCCATGCCCCTACAGTTTCCTACTACATCTTTTATCTCCTATTTCTCCTTGATAGCTAGCTTCTCTGTATTGACTATTATATTTTGAATTTATTCATGACTCAAGGCAAAGATTTCTTTTTCATCTTTTATACACTCTTCCCTTAGGATTGAATTTCTGCCCATGATTCTAACTAACAAGACCCTCTATCTGATACGTCATTTGCAAATATCTTCTCCCATTCTGTAGGTTGTCTTTTAGTTTTGTTGACTGTATCCTTTGCTGTGCAAAAGCTTCTTATCTTGATGAAGTCCCAATAGTTCATTTTTGCTTTTGTTTCTTTTGTCTTCGTGGATGTATCTTGCAAGAAGTTACTGTGACCGAGTTCAAAAAGGGTGTTGCCTGTGTTCTTCTCTAAGGATTTTGATGGAATCTTGTCTCACATTTAGATCTTTCATCCATTTTGAGTTTATCTTTGTGTCTGGTGCAAGAGAGTGGTCTAGTTTCCTTCTTCTGCATGTGGATGTCCAATTTTCCCAGCACCATTTATTGAAGAGACTGTCTTTCTTCCAATGGATAGTCTTTCCTCCTTCATCGAATATTAGTTGACCATAAAGTTCAGGGTCTACTTCTGGGTTCTCTATTCTGTTCCATTGATCTATGTGTCTGTTTTTGTGCCAGAACCACACTGTCTTGATGACCACAGCTTTGTAGTACAACCTGAAATCTGGGATTGTGATGCCCCAGATATGGTTTTATTTTTTAAAATTCCCCTGGCTATTCGGGGTCTTTTCTGATTCCACACAAATCTTAAAATAATTTGTTCTAACTCTCTGAAGAAAGTCCATGGTATTTTGATAGGGATTGCATTAAAAGTGTAAATTGCCCTGGGTAACATTGACATTTTCACAATATTAATTCTGCCTGCACCCTGCACATCGGGGTGCAGGTGTCCCGGCGTTTCACTGCATCTGTATCTTTGGGATAAATCCCCAACAGTGCAATTGCTGGGTCGTAGGGCAGGTCTATTTTTAACTCTTTGAGGAACCTCCACACAGTTTTCCAGAGTGGCTGCACCAGTTCACATTCCCACCAACAGTGCAAGAGGGTTCCCCTTTCTCCACATCCTCTCCAACATTTGTGGTCTCCTGCCTTGTTAATTTTCCCCATTCTCACTGGTGTGAGGTGGGATCTCATTGTGGTTTTGATTTGTATTTCTCTGATGGCAAGTGATGTAGAGCATTTTCTCATGTGCATGTTGGCCATGTCTGTGTCTTCCTCTGTGAGATTTCTGTTCATGTCTTTTGCCCATTTCATGATTGGATTGTTTGTTTCTTTGGTGTTGACACCTGCACCCGGATGTTTCTAGCAGCAATGTCCACAATAGCCAAACTGTGGAAGGAGCCTCGGTGTCCATCGAAAGATGAATGGATAAAGAAGATGTGGTTTATGTATAAAATGGAATATTCCTCAGCCATTAGTAACTACAAATACCCACCATTTGCTTCAACGTGGGTAGAACTGGAGGGTATTATGCTGAGTGAAATTAGTTAATCAGAGGACAAACATTATATGGTCTCATTCATTTGGGGAATATAAAAAATAGTGAAAGGGAATAAAGGGGAAAGGAGAAAAAAAGAGTGGGAAATATCCATGAGGGAGACAGACCATGAGAGACTCCTAACTTTGGGACACGAACTGGGGGTGGGGGGTGGAAGGGGAGGTGGGCAGGGGGCGGGGGTGACTGGGTGACAGGCACTGAGGGGGGCACTTGATGGGATGAGCACTGGGTGTTTTTCTATATGTTGGCAAACTGAACACCAATAAAAAATAAATTTATATATAAAAAAAGAAATTGGGATCATGAAGGCTTTGGTCAAAAGAAGATCTATGAGAGCTCTCAACAGAAAGAGCAGCAACTGCAAAGTTAGTGTGGAGGGCACCAGATGAGAAGGACAAGCAGACTATATGTGATAGGGTTTTCAAAAATACACAGAGATTTGATTGTATACATGTGATGAAAAGACACTGGAGAACTTTAAGCAAGAGAAAGACAAAAACTGACTTAATCTGCAATGTGCAACAGATGGATGAGTTCCAGAGGCAATGCAGTAAGGTCAGTTTTTATGATTATGAGGAATCCAGGAAAATGGTGATGGTAGTATGAGCAAAAGAAGCAGCAGAGAACATCATGAGAAACAACCATATTATAACACATATAACATGTAATATAGAATACTCAGGTTCACAGATGTTTTGTTGAAGTAGATATTGCCCGTGAATTGTCAGGAGAAAAGAATAGGAATGGCTTCTACAGTTTTGGCTTTATCAAATAAAGACATTTTGGTGCTACTTAATAAGATGGGATAATTTTTGAGGAGTGAAACTGGGGAGTATCCATAGTCATTTTTTTCTGTCTTACATTGAGAGGGATATAATACACTGAAATAGATATATCATGCAGGCAATTAGACATATAGGTCTGGCACTCAGGGAAGATGTCTGGCTTGAAATAATATTAGATATTAATACTAGATAATAAACAATATGGTAGCAATATTTCAATCCAATAGCAAAAAAAAAAAAGTGGTAATGTAGAAGGCCTGAGATGGAAAGTAAATAAAACCCTGAGTCTCTCTAATTTTAAAGTTCTTTTTTTTTTTTTTTTTTAGATTTATTTATTAGAGTCACAGAGAGAGAGAGAGAGAGGGGCAGAGACACAGGCAGAGGGAGAAGCAGGCTCCATGCAGGGAGCCTGATGTGGGAGTCGATCCTGGGTCTCCAGGATCAAGCCCTGGGCCGAAGGCGGCTCTAAACCACCAAGCCACCGGGGCTGCCCTAATTTTAAAGTTCTTATAGAGCAGCAAAAGAGACAAGAATAAGAGGTTAGTGATATACAAGTAAAATCAAATACATTAGAAGTCATGAAAGCACAGAGAAGAAATTATATTCAAGAAGGTTGTGGTAAACTATATATAATGCTTCATTCTCATTAGTTCATGAGACTAAGACAAATATTTTGCGATTATCTTTGACGTAATACACATCAGTGTTAGCTCTGATTGGAATTCCTGGTGGGGATAAAAGCCAAATTGCAATTTTTTGAAGAAAAATCCAGAGGTAAGGAAAGACAGCAGTGGGCAACTTTTTCTAGGAATTTTAGTTTCATGGAAAGAAGAGAAATATTGGGGGGAAATGAAGGAAAATGTGAGCTCAAAGGTGATTGTTTTAAAAATATTTATATTAAAGCATGTCTGTATATTAATTAGAATGATCCAACAGAAATGGAAAAAATCTGATGCTGAAGACAAAATTCAAGATCAGAGTCTTAGAAAAGCTGACAGTGAGTAGGATCTAATTCACAAGTAAACTGGCCATGGGGAAAAGATCCTCTATTGTTGTTGTGTCAATCTTGGACAAAGAATACTTTGTACAGATGGAGGCAGGTTGGTGTAGTTGGTGGCAGAAAAATGAGATTTTTTTTTAAACTGATTTTAGTTACTTTTTAGTGAAATATGAAAAAGCCAACCATTTAACTTGAGGAATATGGAGATTTTTAGGAAACCTGACAAGTGTTATGTCCCCGCCCCCCAAATTCCTATGCTGAAATCCTAATACCAATGTGATGGTTTTAGGAAGTGGGTTCTTTTGGGGAGGTGATTAGGTCATGACAGTGGAGCCCTCATGAATGGGATTAGTTCTTTTATTTAATAAATGAGATCATATACATAGAGTCCTCTAGCTCCGTCTACCATATGAGGATACAACAAGAAATTTACAACTAATAAGAGGGCCCTCACGCAACTATGCCGGCATTCTGATCTTGGACTTCCAGCCTCCAGAACTGTGAAAAATAAATTTCTGATGTTTAAAAGCTACTTAGTCTGTGATGTTTTATTATAGTAACCCAAACAGACCAAGACAGGTGGTAAAATGGTCATTTTGAGGTATAGGAAAATGAATTCATGAGGCAAGCAAAGCAAAGTTAAATATCCATTCTTTTTATTTATGGTCATAAATTTTAAGTGAGTCCGGTGAGTTTTGTGGTATGTTTCTGTCAATGCTCAGCTGCTTTAGCTCAATTATAATGTCGATCAACAGTTGAGTTTAGCAAAGTTCAGTTCTGCCAGGTGTGAATGACAGAGGGAGAAAGAACAGGGGAGTTAGGGGAATTTGCCATGGGATTGTACAGTGCCAGGCCATAGAATGTGGGTTGGATTAGGGATATGAAATTATAAAGGGGATGGTAGATGATTAAAAATAGTGAAAAAACAGTAATAAGCTCACTAAGGTAGAGGTCTTAATGATGCCAAAGATTCTCGGAGTGGGGTCACACGTGTAAGAAAAGTAAAAGAATAGGAAGTGATGATAAACTGTGAGAGTTGAGATTGAGGTATAAGGTCATGTCACGGTCTAGAATATGAACACATGAGTATCCACACAGGTGTAGTAGCTTTTCTCTTGTGGCGGTAGTATGTGGAGCAGGAGAGAGGCAGTGCTGTCTCATCACAGCAAGAACTTCAAGATTGGCCTTGATTGCTCTTACTCTTTCCCCCTAAGATTAATTCTAATTAATCAGAGCATGAAGAATGAAGTGTTTAACAAGCAAGCCTGAACATGCCCACATCCTCAGCTTTGAACTCAATGCATCTCATTGTTCTCAGATAAAGAGCCCGGTTCTAAACAGGGCCTACAAACTTCTGGCACCATCCAGTCTTCATCTACCCTGCCAGCCTCACCTCAACCAAATGCCCCTTCCTGCCTTTGCTCCAGACTGTCTGGCTTTCTTTCTGTACCATGAATATAAGCTGCGTTCCCTGTATACTCACTTTAAGAATCAGCTCCATTGCCTCCTTCCAGGTGTCACCTCAGTAAGCATTTCCTTGCAAAAGACTTCCTGACCTTCTGAGCTATCACAATCTCAACCTCTCCATCTCTAGAATCCAGCAATGCAAATTAAATAATAAACCTCATGTTCCACATTTTAAAAAATTAAAAAAAAATTTGAATGTCATAATGTCTCATTTTAGTGAGGATATGGGAAAATATAAGTTTTTACATCTTGTTGATTAAAGCATATATGAGCCCCAATTTGAGTTTGATACCTCAATAAGTGAAAAAAAAAGCAAATAAAACACAAGCATAACATGAAGCAAATTTTGTGATAACATTAATACTAATAAAAGTATAATTCTGGCATATATTACTTGAATAAATGTATACACATAAATATACACATATATGTATACACACAAACATATATATACATACACATAAATACATATATATATCAATAAGAACCACTATTTTAATGGCATGCTTTAGTGGTAGCATAATGCATACTCAGAAAATACACTTTAAATATTATGCTATATTAATGCAATTCTGTTCATTGTTAGACTGATTTCAAAATTCACCAAAATGCTTAGAGTAAATATTTCTGTAGATGAGTCTGGAGTAAGAAACTTCAAATTAGTTTCTGGAAAATGAATTATTTGCGTTGAGTAGAATTAGATCACAGACACTCACTAAAAGCCTAGACCTATTTTCTGGAAATTTCCGTTGACTGTAACTAATGCAGCCACTTACTCTAATGCTATGTTTAGTTGTTCTCTGCCACCATTCAGTTGTTTTTATCTGGCATATCATGCGTGCTTACCCTCTCAGAGCTGGACTATTCCAGGAAATTGCCTGTGAGACTTCTGAACATCTACTGTTCTGGGGGCAATCTGGCTTTTGTCTGTATTAGGTGATTTTGGCAAGAGATTTTTTGTCTTAAAGAAAAACTTAATGACATTTCAAATAAAATATCAAACAGGTATTTTTTTCCTTAAGTAAAACAGTGATGGATCACATTAAGCCCTGATTATAGGCACTGACATAAAGAAATATACAAAATTAGAACACTACAGTGAATGCACATTTTCTGTCTTAAGATTCACTCAGAAAAAGAATTTATGAAAACATAATACTTTTTAAATGGGAAAAACCTACAATAAAGGTGGGGGTAGGGGGAATAACAGACTTGACTTTTCTCATTGTGTTCTAGTTTGGATCCTAAGCACAAGTATTTCTTTTTCTAAACTTGGATATGCAGACTAAAGAGGAGAAATCATAATGTACAACAGAAAGAACTTGGGCTTTATCATTAATCACCCTAGGATCAGATATTTACCAACTGCATATTCTCAGGTAGATCACTTCCTGTCTCTAAGTCTTAGTTCCCCATAAATGTAAATGGAGATAAATAAAACACTTGTTCTACATGCTTCCCAGGGTAAAATGGGTAATAGATGGTACACTCCTATGACTAGGGTACAATGTATTCATGAACACTGGACTTCCTTAAAATTGCCATGCAAGTGATTATTATGTTATCATTGCGTTAGTTATCATTAGTTAGTTAGAATTGAATGATATCCTCCAATTCTCCATGAATACTGATGCCACAAAAATTTATGAACAATATTAAGCTTGTATCATTGCCCTGTGAAAGAGGAAATAGAGAGAATATAGGACACATTTCACTACTTGATATTTCATTAGAATTGTCCCTGATGGCAATTCTGATTATAAAGGGCTATTTTTTCCACTGTGCCATGAGCTAGGGAAAAGAAGCATGCACACTGTAGACTCCACCTTTGAGGAGTATTCCATCTGGCTAGGACAAAACAGAAAAAGATTAAAAGTGAATTTGCCAAAGTGAGGACATGCAAGATCTTTTTTTTTTTTTTTTTTTTTTTAAGATCTTTAATATTAGTCTTTGGTGGGAAGTATTATGCTTTTAATTTGCATAAAGGACCCTGTTTTCATTAGAACTCTCCATGTTAAAATATGGGGAAATCTGGTAAGTAACTGTAGAAATACAATGATTCTAGACAAAGTCTGGAGAAGCATTTCAAAAATACTTGGATGCTGAGAATTTATATTGAAGCTCATCAAAACAGAGTCAACTAGTCATCAATCTTTACCTGTAGATTTAAGCCATAAAATAGCCATGTCTATTTGACATATCCAGTGAAGGAATTTTGAAGTATTATCTATCTCTGAATTTGAAACTTAGCAAATTTAGGGATTAGCTCATAGACTAAAATTCTTTTGATTGATCAGAAACATCTAAATTTATTAGTCTGAGATTCCTATCTTTACTTATTAGAACAACAGAAATAATAAGCAGAGCAAAGACAGTTAAAGACAATGGAGAAGAGAAATAATGAGCAGTGTATACCTGTCATGTAAGAAAAGGCCAAGTTCAAATCATCCTCTGGATTTTTGTAGCACTCTTCTTCTCTCCTGCCCCATTATAAGTGGGAAGTATACTTGTAGGAGCTCAGTGGGTTATAAATGAGCTCCATATTGATCCAGTAAAATGTGTATTAGTCCCAAAGAATATAATTGCTGTGTACATAATAGTTATAATAGCGTAGGAAGGAAAATTTTCAAAAAATTCTTTCATTTCATACTAACATGATGCAGATAACTATGGCAGCACTTCCCGACAGCCTAAATTAAATGGTAGATTCTGAAAAATATCCAAATTGACTTCAGAAAGGAAATGGATTAATCAATGTCTACATAAATGTAATTTTAAATGCTTCATACAATAATGGGATGTCTGTCTAAATTATAATACATTTTAATTTCGTGTTCAACCTTGGCAATGATTTATTTATTTTCAAATATACTTATTGATGATGATGCTTAGGTAACAATCAAAAGCTTTCTCCTGCTTTCCTAGTCACTAGAGTGGATGCCATGATGCTATGCTTATATGACAGAAAACTTAGTATATTACAAATTAAAGCAATGTCCAAACTCACAACAGTGTTGAGATAAGAATTCTAAGTAAGCTAAATAGCCAGCTACCAATATAGTGCCCAATTCTCTATGTCCACAAAGAAATACACTTTGGAACTGGGATTTCCAAGACTTTCAGAAACACATATACATTATATCAGTGTATATATTATATACTTTGGCTCCAAATTGGTATAGTTTTCTCACTCAGTTGAGTTGGACTCTTGAGTAAGCTCAGAGATTATATTTGAATTAGACATGAACAAATTCCTCCAGGTTTTCTCATTTCTGATCTCCTTTCTTGTTCCTAGTTGTCCTTCCAAGGTAGAGGCACATTCTTAGGCTGCATTAATAAACTCGAAAGAACTCAACCAAAGAAAAGATAACTTTCCTAAGCATATTTAAGTTTCATCTTTTCATATTCCAACCACTACTGGTGGCTCCACCCTATCAAATGATGGGTCTGTTCTAATATGTCCTTGTAAATTATATCAGTGTTCTTTTGGGGGGACAAGAGGAAGTGGCAAGGAGCAACCTTGAAGTTTTCTCGACAGTTATATTTCACTAAAAATATCGATGAGATCAATATTGCACCCTGTGGACTAATATTTTTAAGTGATGTTTTATTTTAATTCTTTATTTATATTAATAACACCTTTCAGTCAGAGACCAGATATATACAAAAGTATATGGAGAAATGTGCCAATAAGCTTTTCCAAAGCGTAGCAAAATTATTTGTTTAATGCAAGAAGGAATGAATGGATAAACTGTCTTAATGCTGGGTCCAATTAAGTTCTTCAGAATCTCTCAGGCCTAAACTAGATGGCTAATCAAGAGCGAAGGGAAAAGAAATTCTGAAATGTTTCCTTCCTTATTTCACAGACATTTGTCAAAACTTCCTCATAGTAATTAAAGAAACAAACCTAAACAAGTGTTCTTGATGATGCAACTACTTTCAGAGCTTAGTAAAAATGGCCTTGCATAGAACAACTAGTCTATTTGAGTGAAGTTGATTCATTTCCTTTCAATGGAGTTCACTTAACTTGCTTTAATCAATCCTATAATTTAGGGACAGTTGAAAGCAGCTATCAAAAACATTGTGATTTCTTTCAAGTTTTCTCATAATTTCAAAGTCTACATTCAAATCTTCTCAGCAATACTCTATAAATAAAACATAAAAAAACTTAAATATGCATATTTCACATTACTTAGCCTATGCTACTATCATAGCACTAGGCTATGTTTAAAGGCCCGTCAGACTATATAATGATTTCACAAACTTTTATTATTTTATCTGATATGTGACTTACATAGGCTTTATATTCATGAGATTTAAATACAAACATCATTCCCTAAAACTTTTTAACTTATTACACAGTTTTAAAGAAATTCTCAAGAGAACATAGAACGTTGATTTTCTATGGAAACTGGTTGGTGTTTTAGCACCAAAAGATAGATCATTCATCCTATTCTATAAAATGTGTTGTCTCTACCACATACTTGGGTAAAAAATGTCTATCTGATCTATACTACACATTCTCTTGTATCAAACACAATTTCTTAGAACCTATGTGTTTTAGTGATACATCTATTGCCTATTCATGTGCAAGAAGTTCTTCGATTTTCTGAGAATAAAATACCAAAAATTTGAGACATTTTGCAAATTTGTACTCAAAGTATAATTACAAGCCTTCTATTTTTGTCAATGTTGTGACATTTCTGGTGGCTATTTTTGCCATGCACAGCATACATAATAATGATTTGTTTGTTTTTTCCCCCTCCGGTTAGGTTTCCCAGTTACCTGGATAGGCCGTCTCAACTACAAAAGTCAAATAAGTGTATTAATGGAGTTTGCACTTACATATTCATGTTATTCCAAGAATTAGGCCTTTTGAGGATGACAGCCTAACACTATTTAGTTAGTTCAATATGACTTTAACTCACGTGTATGTGATCTAGAGGAAGAACACTTGCCCAAGATTCAAACTGAATAGTAAAAGATGTTACAAGAAAATGGTTGAATTCAGTCTAAGTGGTTGTTTTTGGCACCAGCAAAATAATCATCACCCCATAACTTTTCTAAACTCTAAAATTAAGAGACTCAAATGGGTCGAAGTACAGAGACTAGCCAAGAAAGTATCTGTAATATTTGACCATAAAGCCCTTGTAATTTAAGGGTCAAGTGCCATAAAATATAGGCTCTGTCATAAGTTTACTTCTTCAAAAAAGACACAGAGCTAATTTTAACCTTCTTTGAGGCAATTAGCAAATCTCCCTTGACATTAATCCCTGCACTCTGACTCATGGTTGAAAGTCCCAATGTATAAGTATGTTTGTGGGTTTATCTGAACCACCCAGGTATTTTCTTAATTGAAGTACAGGCGACACACAATGTTATATTAGTTTCAGATGTACAACATAGTAATTCAGCAACTCTATATGTTTTGCTATACTCACAAGTGTAGCTACCATCTGTTACCACACAACACTGTTATACTACTACTGACTATATGACCAGCGTCATTTTTAAATACAAAATGGGGAAAGTGGTTCCTGAAAAAAACAAAATTAATGATCTCTTGAGGTCAACCAGGGCCCAACTAATCCCCATAGTGACTTAGAAAAAAATAGTAAAAAGTGTGCTCTAAAAATAGACAGAGGACACTGGGCCCAGAGCAGGGCTAATGGGACAAGATTGTCCCTTTCTGGTCATTATAACATGAAAAATTCAGATTTTCATTTTAGGCGATTTGACCTATTAAAGGCCAACTCAGAATAAATCTCTCAACTGTTTGGGAAAAGGAAAACTTTTTTTCCTTTGGGTTTTATTGAGATGTAACTGATACACAGCACTATGTAAGTTTTAGGGATACAGTGTTAACAACTTACTTATATTGTGAAATGATTATCACAGTAAGTTTAGTTAATATCCATCATCTCATATAGATACAAGAAAGAAAGAAAAAAAGTTTTTTTCCTTGTGATAAGAACTTTTATATTTACTCTTCAAATGTACCATTAAAGCCATCGTGTTGGGTGATCCCTGGGTGGCTCAGCTGTTTAGCACCTGCCTTTAGCCCAGGGCATGATCCTGGAGTCCCAGGATTGAGTCCCACGTCAGGCTCCCGGCATGGAGCCTGCTTCTCCCTCCTGTGTCTCTGCCTCTCTCTCTCTCTCTCTCTCTCTCTCTTTATGTCTATCATAAATAAATAAATAAATCTTTAAAAAAAGCCATTGTGTTGTACCCCAGTACTTATCTTAATGTTAATTAAATGTTAATTAAAGCCACTGTATTATACCCCACTACTTATCTTAAAACTAGAGGTTTGTACCTTTTGACAGATGGGGTACATTTTAATTTCTGCAGAGACTGAAACAGATGTTTGCCCTAAGATAGAGGACAATGTACATGGATGTGTGGGGAAAAAGCTACACCAGGTGATGGTATACGGGATGGAAATGGGAATAATGAGGACAATTAAGAAAGACCCAGATAAGCTTCTAAATTTGCTCCTTTCAAGAAAGTGCTAAAATCTTACCAAGATGGATTATCATTAAGGACAAAATAAAACAAAAACAAAAATGAAATCCAAGCTGGAATTTCTATGTGAAGTATGGTTGACAAAAAATAAATGGAGAAGTAAGCGCGTTTTCATTATAGGTCTCAGCAATGGACCCCAGAAAGGAAAGGGTGAAGCACTCTGTGTGGTGAACAGAACAGACAGAAACAGATGCACACTGATCTGTTTGGTAGCCCCAGCATGCAGATCTGTAAGGAGAAGAAGGTATGGGTACCATCACCATTCACCTGAAACCCAAAAGGCCACATAGAGATGCAATAGAAAATGGAACACACTTAAGGCTTTCATTCAAGTTCCAATACAGCTCTTGGGGCAAGAACGCAAAAAAATACACTTTTTACAAATCTTCATTGCTTTTCTAGTCCTGTGATGTTGTGAAATCAAAGTCTAATGAGTAATATTTACACTCCAATTTCAGCGGGTGGTTATTTGTAATACAGAATACAGCTTTATTACAAGTTAAGCAGTATAAAATGCATAGATTATCTCTAATTGCCCATGATCACACATTGTGTGTGTGTGTGCATATCCATATATACACATACACAGAGAGAGACAGACACTAATGGTATTCACTTCTGCTCAAGGCTGGTATACATCACTATTAGAATTCATGGACACTCTTCATAAAGAGGCATGTTTAAAAAACATGCACACATGTTTGATAAAATTATTTAAGCTTCATCTCTCTTTTTTCATAATTTTAGCATTTTTGTACATCCTCAAGGACTTATTTAATCATGCTCAAGGTCTTTAATTGCCAGACTTACTGTTATTTGCTATGCATTCTACTGGAAATCCCTGAATGGTATTCTTAAGGATGAATAGTCAGAGATAATATTTTAGGCCTGCTTACTTTTTCCTTTTTTTTTTTTTTTTTACTTTTTTTCTTTTTGCTATAAAAAAATTCTACCTGGGTACTAGACCTACTCATAACTACCAACAACTTCTTTGAGACAGAATTCCTTTAAAGGCACTTCAGATTAAAAAAAAAAAAAAAAGACACTTCAGATAATCACCTCCACTCTAATAGATAAAAATTGAAACCCTCAATTTCTACATTGTCAGCTTGGATGTCTTTGAATTACCTCAATTTTTTTAAGGATTTAAGCTGGGAAAAAAGGTTTTATCGCTCTCAAGTTGAATTCCAGTAATTAGTTATGTTTTAGTAAATGTGACATGTTCCAAGACATGCACAAAATCAGCTGGTTTCAGGCCTGTTACACGTGTGATAATGTGGGTGAGTGGAGAGTCGCTGGTGGATATTAAAAGCAGTCAAGACCTTGTCTCCAGATAGCAGGATGACTACCCATATACCACAGAGAACCAGAAAAGGGCAGAAACCAGAGGCAATGCCATAAAGGTCTTTTACATTCTAAGAACTCAGAACTCTTCTGTCTTTTGGTCAGTTTTAATTGGAATAATAGCTTTTATACTTGATCTGTTCCTTGACAGAAGTAATGTGAAATCTTCTTTTTTCTCCATTCTTGCCCTCAAATGCCTGCAATGAGAATTATAACAAAATCTCCTTCATTGCTGGTAATGGGTAGGGAGGGGGTGGTTACCCACAAAAGTGTCAGGATCCACTTGGCATCCCTGAAATGTACTCCTTCGGAGAATTCTTCATCAAGTGTGGATCTCTTGAAAAACCACAGCAAAACCTCCAAAACATGCTTCCTGAATGTGAATTTACTTCTTAGCAAAGGAAAACTCATCTCTCAGGTTGAGGCATGCTTACATGTCCAGGAAGGTTGCAGTGTTGTTACCTATTTAGCCTTCTTTCAGAGGTCTCCACTGAGGTAGCGTTCAATCTGCCCAACACACTGCAGCTCCTCATGCAGCTGTCACTGAAACGCTGGGTCCGAGCTGGACTGTCCCTGCTTCTCCAAGTGGGCAATGAGACAAGATCAGCAGCTGCAAGCCTATGACATCATGGATCTGGCACTGCTGCTGCTGCAAGTACTGGAGGGAAAAGTCTGACCTGGTTTTAAACACACTTTGTGTAAATACGCTTACGAAGTTGGTTTGCTAAAAAAATTAAAAAATAATAATAAAAAAAGAAGTTGGTCTGCCTACATCTGTATGATGACCTTTTCCTGATTGATGTCCAGCGGATTTCTTCCTAAATTCTAGCCTCATGATTCCTGCCCCTTGTGCAAACTGTGAATTGATTTTGGCTGGTCTCCTGGTTATAGTATATTTTTATCTATGTGAACTGTGCAGGTTTTTGTGTGTTTCTTTCACTCAACAGTCACTTCTGACACATTCTAAGCCCTTGACGATCACCCCTAGGATTAACTAGGACATTTCAAACACTTCCATTACCTGCTTACCAAACACAATTATATTGTCCTAGGCCACTGTGCTTGATCTTCAAGTCAAGCAGACTCTTGCCACTACCACCAAATTTAACTTTACAATAGTCTTCAGGCTGCCACAACTGGTAAGATTAACTGGAGTGCATTTATCCGAATTAAAATCTCCTTCTCAAATAATTTCATAAATATCATTCTCCATTTTAATCAGAAGAAAAGAAAGTATTTTACTAAGAGAATGCTGCTTCCTTTATTTTGTACCTATTATTCCCTGTTAAGATTCTATAATCCAGCTGCAGTCTCAAATATGTTTATGCCTGATATTTATTACTGAAATTCCTACTAAAGGGAATAAAATGTTACATGTTTATAGTTCTGTTCATTATTCATCTTTCCACACTAACATATATATATATATACACACATATATATGATGTATTTTATAATGTTATAATTATAATTTACAATGATAGATTTTTAAGAAATAAGACTATAAAAATATAGTAGAGCAAACTATATTCTGCTTTAGTGAAAAGATTTAATATTTTCTATCTTTCCCTTGGTTCTCCATATTTCTCATGCATGCTCCTACTACACCATTTGCTGTCTTTCTATCCATAATTTAATTCAAAAGTATGCCTGGGTCACTCTTTTACTTATTTCAGATCTTTATATGAATATCACTCTTTGATGAGGCTTATTCTGAACTACTCTATTTAAAACCACAACTTTATTTCTCAAAATCTCCTTTTTTGCCCCTATTTTAATTTTCTCCATGACAATTATGTTTTATTTATTTATTAATCTGTCATTTATAATGGAGACCATCTAAAGAAATTTAGTCATATAAATTCAAATATATTTATATATATTCAAATACATTCAAAATAAATTCAAATTGAATAGCCAAAGCAATCCTAAAAAAGAAAAGCAAAACTGAAGGCATCATAATTCCAGACTTTAAGCTCTATTACAAAGCTATATTCATCAAGACTGTATGGTATTGAGACAAAAACAGTCACATTCATCAGTGGAACAGAAAAGAAAACCCAAAAATGGACCTACAACTCTATAGTCAATAATCTTCGACAAAGCAGGAAAGAATATCCAATGGAAAAAAACAGTATCTTCCACAAATAGTGTTGGAAAAACTGGAAAGCTACACACTGAAGAATGAAACTGGAGCATTTCCTTACAAGAAACACAAAAATGAGTTCAGGGACACCTGGGTGGCTCAGCAGTTGAGCGCCTGCCTTTCACTCAAGGCCTGATCCTGGAGACCTGGGATTGAGTCTTACATTGGGCTCCCTGCATGGAGCCTGCTTCTTCCTCTGCCTACATCTTTGCCTCTCTCTCTGCGTGTCTCTCATAAAAAAAATAAAATCTTAAAAAAAAGTAAAAAATAAATTCAAGATGGATAAAAGATCTAAATGTGAGACAGAAAACCATCCAAATCCTAGAGAAGAACACAGGCAGTAACCTCTTTGACCTTGGCTGTAGCAACTTCTTATTAGACACATTTCTGGAGGCAGGGAAAACAAAAGCAAAATGAACTATTGGGACTTCATCCAGATAGAAAGCTTCTGCATAGGGAAGGAAACAACAAAACTAAAAGGCAGCCTTCAGAATGGAAGAAGATATTTGCAAATGACATATCTAATAAAGGCTTAGTATCCAAAATCTATAAAGAACTCTTTACTCTAACTTGCACCCAAAATCAAATAATCCAGTTAATAAATGGGCAGAAGACATGAATAGACATTTTCCCAAAGACCTACACATAGCCATCAAACACATGAAAAAATGCTCAACATCATTCATTGTCAGGGAATACAAATCAAAACCACAATGAGATACCACCTCACACTTCTCAGAATGGCTAAAATTAACAACTCAAGAAACAACAAATGGCATGCGGAGAAAGGGGAACCCTCTTACACTGTTGGTAGGAATGCAAACTGGTGCAGTCACCGTGGAAAACTGTGGAGGTTCCTCGGAAACTTAAAAATAGAGCTACCCTATAACCCAGCAATTGCACTACTAGGGATTTCCCCAAAGGATACAAAAATATAGATTTGAAGGAGTACATGCACTCTGATCTTTCTACAGCAGTATCAACAATAGCCCAAATGTCCATTGACTGATGCATGGATAAAGAAGAGGTAGTGTGTGTGTGTGTGTGTGTGTGTGTGTGTGTGTGTGTATGACTCAGCCATCAAAAAGAATGAAATTTTAGCAGTGCAAATGGAGCTAGAAGAATATATTATCCTAAGTGAAAAAAGTCAGAGAAAAACAAATACCCTATGGTTTCACTCATATATGGAATTTAGGAAACAAAACAGATGAGCAAATGGGAAGGGAAAAAAGAAAGACAGAGGGAAGCAACCCATGAGAGACTCTTAACTGTAGAGAACAAACTGAGGGTTGATGGGGGAGGGGAGACATGGGCTAAATGGGTGATGGGTATGAAGGAGGGCACTTGTGATGAGCACTGGTGTTGCATATAAGTGATGAATCACCAAATTCTACTCCAGAAACCAATTGTATTGTATGTTAACTAACTAGAATTTAATAAAATTTTGAAATAACAACAAAAACACAAAAAAAAATCAAATTCAAATATATTCAAAATATAAATCATTTTCCAAGGGTGCCTCGGTAGCTCAGTTGGTTAAGCAACTGCCTTCGGCTCAGGTCCTGATTGCAGGGTCCAGGGATGGAGACCTAGGTCAGGCTCCCGGCTCAGCAGGGGGTCTGCTTGTTCCTTTCCCTCTGCCCCTCCCCTGATTGTGCACACACATGCATTTTCTAATAAATAAATAAAATATTTAAAAAAATCAAATCATTTTACTTCGCAGCAGAATACCTAGACATTCTCCTACCCTTTTACAAAACAACCTGTGAAGAATATTTCCAACTCTCCTTATGAATAGAGATGCTCATGTGATCAAGTCCTTAAACCAATGGAATTCAACAGCCAGATGGAATTCTCATAAAATTTCTTTAAAACCGGGAAGGATCAATTTGCCCTTTTATTTTTCATTGTATCTTGTCTATAATAAATATTCAATGCTGAAAATAGAACAACTGACTTATAGCCATTAAGTGATAAGCAGGAGGACAAAGCCACATGCTAAGCATGGTTAAACAGAAAGATAGATTAGGTCTAAATCACTGGGGACACTTGGCATGAGACGCCCTCTTTTCACTTGTTATGTAAGAATAATAGTCCCTCATCTGATCAGGCCACTATTATTTGAGTTATTACAGGCCACCTCACATAAACTCCATCTAACACAAACCTAAAAAAAAAAAAAAAAAAAAATCTCACAGAGCTCTACCTTCTTTCTGAATTCCAAATTAAGTTCTCCCTGAGAATTACTCTCTAGAACTGTAAACTGGGCTACAGCCATTTAAGCAACGAGTTTACATATGACATAAACACTGCAATACCACGGATTTCATTTTCTGATCAGTGTTTTTACTACAGAGTTGTAGGAAAGTTCTATGACATACTGGAAAGAGCAAGACATGGGGGTCAGAATTTGAAAATTTTACCTGAGATTTGCTAATGAACAGTCTGGGTCTGCAAGATAATCATATAATCAGTTTCTGGATCTCAGTTTCTTCCTTTGTAAAATTGTGAGATTGTGTTTAAAATCCTCTGTGGTCTCCTCTAGTTCTAACACTGTATTTGTTTCTGGGCTGTCTGACACCTTGTGCTGCATATGATCAATATAAGAGTTTGCATTAAGAATAGAGCAGTAGAAGTCAAATTAGCCTCGATTATCTCCCTTTAATTTAAATGATTATGGCTATTCCTTCACCCCCACAAAACAGTGTGAAAGCTTTACGTCAGTTATTTAGTACATTTTATTCATAAGTTAGGAAGCAATTTTAACACTTGCTAATGACACCTGCTATCTTCAATCAGTGATTTTCTAAACTACTGCTGGCAGATTAGATTGTATTTGCTACATCTATTTCTAGCACATGGTCAGACTGACCTGGTGTAACATCTTTGTTGGTGAGAGTGAAAAGCCGATGGGACAGTATTTGTCAGATTGAAGAACCACCGAGAAAATTTAATTTAAAAAATTACATAAAGCTTAAGTCACTTCTGGAAGCTGCTTTTCAGTATAGCACTGGAGAAATATGCCATTGCCTTATTTAGTGGCAACTACACTGCCAGAAAATGAACTCCAAAGGGCATCTATTTCCATCTCTTTTGTACTTTGCTCCATCCCAAGGGCCTAGGACGTTGCAAGGCACAGAGTAGACATTCATGGAATAGCTGTTCAATTGAATTCAATAAAAATGGTTCAATTCTTATTGCTTCTTTGGAAGAACATTGCTGCATTTAAGGCAGATAATTTCCAAATTTATAAACCAGCAACCTACTTTTATTAAGAGCAGAAAATCAATCTTCCCGTAAAACATAAAATACATGTTTGGAGAATATATTAAATACATTTTCCTGAGTTTTGCTCAAGTTAGAGTCACTGGGGGTGAAGCTCAATGCCATAACAAATTTCAAAATGCATAAAATGCATAAATTGTTTCTTTTCAGTCGCTAAATATACACACATGTTAGCATTAAGGACTGAGCTCAAATTTCTGGGCATGAATGGGAGAGTATGAGGAAGAGCTAGATCCGGCTTACAAGTGTCCATGAGAGAAAGGATGATCTTGCTACCAGGGTGCTGATAATTCATCTGGAGGGAAGCAAACATGATGAAGATACACTATTAAGATGTGCTACAATCAAGCCACTTCCATGAGTGGACAGGGCAGATAGAAGTAAGAGTACTGACTGGGAGGATTTCTTTCAAATGAAGCACTGGTTATAAGGAACACCGTTAGAGTAAAACCAGTGGTGTGCTAAATTGCAATTTGGTAAAATAAACATCAAAGGGAGCTATTATAGGATGCATTTTACCATCATTGCAGGGGACATCACCTAGGATTGAAATACAGTTTAATGTATTATTAATTCTAGAGGACTAGATGTAAGTTATTCACTCTAGAGGGGAAGTACATTAAATCTGCTAACCATGGGTACTTAAAAATCTTTGTCTCTAGGAATTCTAACAGATGTTTTATGATAAAGTGCCCCAAACCTTTTTTTAAAATGTCATGTTTGACACTTAAAAATAGTAACATGCTCACAAATGTATTTAATATGCATGACCTGAGTTTTATACTTTAAACCTCCTGTTAAGGAAAAAGGATGGAGAAACTTTGGGGAGGGGGTGATTGTGGGGGCAATGGAACTGGACAGCAGCAGAAATACAGGTATCCAAACTCTTTTAGGGGAATTTTCCCCCTTGCTAGTCCTATTACCTTAATATTCGTACTCCCTTACTTACTCTGCTCCTACCTATCCCTCTAACTTCCTCTCCCACCTTTCTCTCCCTTCAATGATGCTTGACTTTCTTGAGGCTCTGGAACACACCAAGCACACTTTCACCTTATGGTGTTTCCATTCTTTGCTGTCTGGCCAGAATAGTATTCAGCCATTTATCTTCATGGCCTACTCCCTCCTACCCTCATGTAATTCAGGTCTATCCTCAAATATCACTATATTAGTGACAAACGTCACTATATTAGTGACAACTTCATCTACTGCCATATGACAAGTAGCATGATTTCTCACTTTAGATATTCTCTTTTGACTTTACTAATCTTCAAAGTATATATCAATACTGCACATTATGTACTAATTTATTTCTGATTGTTCTTGCCTCTAGAATATAAACTCCATGAGAGTTACATTCTGTTTTCCCCATTGTTTTCCCACAACACCTCAAGTGGCACCTGGCATGTGGTGGTAGCTCATGAAATGCTACTTGGATAAATACATGACTGTCCACTTTAAAGTCAGCCTACTCAAAACATACTGCATTTCTGAGATAAAGCCACTTCTTCAGCTTTGATAGCCACGCTGCCACCTAGGTCTCCATGATCTTTCCAATGAAAATATTTCCATTTTATGCAGTTCTCTAGTATTTAAATGCCTCTGATCATCTCTCTAAGTTTTGGCATTCAAGTTCAATTTAATGAAGAGCTTAGATTAAAGGATAGTCCTGCAAGCCATCCTAAAGCTTACCTAAGTAAATAGAGGTTTTAGGCTGCAGTAAAAAGAATTACTGTGATTTCTTTCTTTTCTAAATTTGTATCAATCCTATTTTCAAAACCATCTCTCACTGTCAGTCTCTGTGGATAGATAACCCCCTTCCCTGCAGACCCTAACTACCTACTGCCAACTTTCTTCTCAAGTATTACATCACCCGCTGTGCTGTCCAAGTATCTTCCAGAGCCTTTCACAGGAAGGGTAGGTGCTTGGGGACAAGGAAAAGGAGGAAAGTTTTATGGCTCTGTTCTGAATAAATTCTGGCAATCTATCACACTCTCCCTGCAGGTCTATCCAAGCTTGTGACATATTTTTCCCCTTGATAGGTAGGACATCCCATTAACAATTGATATTGATCTTCAAGTTTTACCCATGTATGTATCAAAGGATGAAGACATTTTTTAACTACGTTAACATGAATGTGATTCCTGATTTCTCTACTCACCAGCTGAGAGGATTTTTTAAAAAACATTTAACTTCCCTACCATGATTTGCTTGATCTGCTAATTAAGCTCCAGTCATAATATTTAATAGGAATATTATGATAATTATATGAAATAATGTATGTAAAGTGCCTGGAACATAGTTAATGCACAATGAATGTTGCCTAACTAGTAACATATTAGTTTGAGTAGTAAGATTACTAAGTGTTATGAAAATGCAGAGAAAAAAAGATGAAGCTCAAAAGCAAGAGTGACAGTAAGTGAAAGAAGAAAGGTGATGAAAAACTAAAAGGAAGAAGACAAATTCACATATACATATTAGAGCCATCAGCAAGGGAGTGGGATCAGGAACTCACAAGGTTATTTGTATGTGAAAGCATATAAAAATTTTTATATTCTCTGACTCAAGAATCCAAGCATTTTGTGTGATGATAGCTGCTGTTTGAGATTAGACCATATGAGGACACTGTTCTTAGACACATATTTAAATCTACAGAATCAGTTTTGGATCCATTGGGCAAATGATCAAGAACCAATCATATTATGGATTAGTATGAATTATTTTTATAATTATTATTCTAAAAACTATATTCTTATTAAAATAGAGACGATGATGTCATGATAACCATGATACTGGAATAACTATTACTTCCTTGAAGTGTATGTAATGTTTTCAAAGGAAGAAAGTGTTGTCCTCTCAAAGGCTCGATAAGATATTTATGAAAAGAAATTAGGAAAAAAATTAAATAATATGTTAACAGAGATAGTGCTTTTAAAAAAGCAAACCACAAAAAAATTGCAATAATTTATTAATCCTCTCAAACTTTTTATTAATCTTACTGAAAACTGTTCACTGACCCTTGGCTGCTTTTCCATCTCTTTTATTTCTATTTCTCCTTATTACAAAATAAGTGTTATTTACACTAACTTCTTTTCATTCTTCTAATTGACCATTCTCACTTTCATCAGTATATAGGAAAGTCCTTGGATCTTAACCTAAACACATTCTTCAAGAAGCCTTCCTTAATATCTCTAGCTTGGACCATCTGCCTCCCTAAATCTCATAGAACCAACATTCAGGAGTTCTTCAACCAACCACCTGTAATATTGTAACTACTTACTTATTACTTAGTAGAGTCTTTCCACCCAAAAAGAAACAATTTTTTTTTTTTTTTTTTTTTTGGCAAAGGATCACAACTGTGCTGTTCACATTTAGATCACCAGTATCTGGCTCAGTAAATATTTTAGTAAATTAACTTGGATGAAAAGAAAATAAAAAATGAGACTTATGCTTATAGGATAAGAAATTCTAATACATGCACACATACATTTGTCTACAAATTTGGAAAAGTGTTTTTGATGATGTGATAAAAAACGATTTGTCACTTCAGTCTGCGTTTTCATCAAGTTCAAGGAAGTTTCCCTTATGAGGTCTGTGGGTAAAATCATTGGCATTTCTAGTATAATTATATCATCATAAAAACAAAATATTTGTGTGACCATGTACAATCTTTCTGCAAATATCCCTTGAGTTCATAGGGAAAGGCACAGTGCTCACCTACCGAACAACAGTAATGTAATTTGAAATATAGCAACTGAACATGCCAACAGAATTAATTTATAAGTTTTAAGGGAATGCACCACATGATAGGGTATTTATCAGAGCGATGTAAGATTAAGTAGCCTTATCTTGTCCAAAAATATTTATTGAGTATATATTCTTTACAGTCACTCTGATGCAGTTGTACAGAACTTCTAAAATTTAAACAGAAAATAAATACATGTACACACACCGATATACACAGCCATTTATGCTTCCAAGAGGAATGAGATAAGTTTCTTAGGACATAGATATATTGCCTTATGAGTTCAGAGAATAGGATGATCAGTTCCTGCTAGAAATATCAGAATAGATGCATGTTCCAGAACCATGTGTCATATACCTCAGTCTTAATGGTAGTGAGTGATAACAGGACAGTACACAAGTGGTCTATCAAAAGTGCAACTACAGTAGGGATTGTGATATGTAGAAAAACAGAGAAGGTAGCATATTTACTTGGGAAATTTGAACAGTGTCTTGAGTTCATGCAGAAATATGACAAATAAGTCATAAAGTTTGATCTGAAACAGCAACGGTTCTGGAATAATGGGTAAAGTTTTTGGATGCGGTGAGATCATTTCATTAAAGAAGAAATGTGATTAGAGAGTTCTTAATGAGAGTTTTTCTTTGGAGAATTTTTGTTTCAAGGCAGAAAAAGAATGAGCAATTAACTACAAGTTATTTGAACTAATACTTCTGGTACATATCTATGGCTTGCTGTAGTGACATGCTCAATTAACCTGTCAAAAACTAGAAGAAAGCTTGTTAAAATGCAATTAAATTTCATTCTTTTTTATATCTATTCATTTAATCAAGACCAAGAACAAAAAAATTGTCTATGAGTGGAATATGGGTTAAAATCTCAAAGACAACATCAGATTCAAACACATCATTATGTTAACCACATTAGGGATGTATCATGTACCATACAAATGGAAAAACAGGATTTATTCTTATCTTCTTTTCTGGCTCATCTGTTACTTCCCTTTCTGATAGTGAGAAACCTGGCTCCCATCTACTATCAATTCATTTTTTTGGTCAATTCCTACATACATGTAAAGCAGTTTCTGAATTAACCCATACCACAATGAGAAACAAATTTCCCAACTTGAGCCCAGTGTTTACATACAAATCCTTCTGTATTTAGCTTTATAATTTCCAGGCAAAAATCATTTTCCAAAGTTCTAGTTTTTCCCAACTATGAATAAGACTGATATTAACTCCTGTCTATAGACTTTGTATGAACATAAGTTTCCAAAGGAAATGAGGCATTTAAAAAATAGTGAATGCTTAATCAAGAGGAATGAGAGATCTAGGAACATGCCAAATTATTAGTTTGAATTATGTTTGGTTGCAAGAAAAAGAACACCTCAAACAGTGCTTTTAATAATATAGAATTTTATTTTTTTCCCATGAGAATTCTGGAAATGTCAGTTCAAGTACTGGTTATGCTCTATGGAAACTCTTCTTTCTTGTTGGTCAGTTATTCAGTTCACTTTTGTCAAGTGACCCAATAAACCAAAGCAGCTGTGTCAGCTCCAGCCCTTGAGTCATAATTCTAGCCAGCAGAACATGGAAAGGAAATAAAAATGTGACTGTTTAAGAAAATTCCTAGAATTTGCACATACCACTCCCATGTACTTTTCATTGGTCAAAATTTAGTCATGTGTACACACCTACCATCAAGGGATGCCTCAGAATATAATCTCTGTTCTTGTCATCCACATGATTCTACCTAAAATTTGAGGAATATAATACTGAAATAGGGAAGAATGACAACTGAGGAACATTTCTCAGCTAGTTTTGTCCATATGACAAGTTCTAACTAATAAAATGTATGAAGAAATAATGAATGGGACATCTGGAAAAAAATATGTATATATTTTTTCTCTTTTCTGGTGGCTAGAATGTAAATGTGATGGCTAAAGCTTGTATAAATAGATCTGTCCATAAGGAAAATTTAGGAATAGAAGCTACTATGATGACTTCTATGAGAAACAAAGAACTATGAGACAGTAGAAGTCAGTCCATAATTGTCTCCTTCCAGACTTGTTCATGAGAGAGAAATTAACTCCTGTCTCTTATGCTATTGTTATTTTGTGTTTTCTGTCAAAGGAAAATCTAATTCCAAAAAATATGGAGAGAAAAAAAATCACCTGGCTCTTTCACAGTAACTTCATCCAAATTCCTACCATGATAGGGAAACTGGTGTTGAAAGTTAGCAAGGATCAAATTAGGACTAACTGGTACATTTACAATCAATTAAATATCATCTCATAGATCATTTACTGAATTTCTAATCACTATGACACTGTGCTAGGCATCAAGGATACAGTATAAGGTAACCTAAAATGGTCCCTGCGTTCCTAAAATTTTCTATCTAGTTAAGGGTAAATATTTTAATAAGGTAATTTTACAAAAAAGAAGAAAGGTAAATGTATAATTTGAGAAAATTCTATGAGAAAAAAGAAGAGAAAGAACTTTCAGGCAGTCAGAGTTGCTATATGTGGAACTGACGACTTTCATCACTTCTTATTGTTGGTTTTCAGGCACAGACTAAATGACAGCTTGGAATGTGGTGAATAAAATGTGTGTGCAGAAAACAGACTCCCTGGAATTGAAAGTCACACTCAAACCACGCAGAGATTCTATGATTTGAAATAACAGAAAATACTCTATAAATCTTGAGGTTAAGGGATAAAATTGAAATGCTCTGTTTTACATGTTATCTTATGTATCTCATTAAATGCTTTTGTACACTGGTTGATTAGTACCCTTGACAGATTTTACGGTATTAAAAGGAGTATATTTAATTCCAGATTTATACTTCAGCCTCCTCAGGAGTCAGGATGCTTTTTATCTTGTTCCATGAGATTTGACGCAGGTGTTGCATATATTAACCCCTTAATGAACATGCATTGCTGAGTTAACTCATCTGGTCTCAAGCTGGTTCTCAATTAAACCTCTAGGAAGCCACTAATTCCAAAAAGACATTAGTTACAGATTCATAATGTAAATGATTTGGGAAATTAAAAAAAAAGCAGTATAAAAATCTGAGAATGTAATTGCCTTATTAATCCTGTAAGGTTTCTTATTCTGTTGAAACTAGAACAATTCTTCACCCACCAAGAGGTGACGTAAATGTTTCTTTTTAAAGCATTCTGCTGCAACATCAGGATGAAGACATATACTGATGTGCTCTTATTAATTCTGAAGTTGGTGTGTTTATTTTCTTTCGGCAATCTTATTATTCCACATTCTAAAGCTACTTGAAATTTCGATCCGCAAAGGCAGCTTAAAAGTGATCTCTAGATTTAGTTTTAGAAACGATTTTCTTTTTTACATACTTTCCTTGCAACATTTCATTTTATCCAAGTATTATTGGCTTTTCTCTCCACTACTACCTCTGAATAATGTAACAATGTGACTTAGCAGACTTATAAAAGAAGTTCCAATGTTTAAATATAAACTAAGTGCCAAAATTATATTAAGGGCTTGAGGGCATCTAACTACAGAATTTTCTAAAAGCAGAACATATTATCTAAATTAAAACTATACCAAATTCTCAAGGAAATCATCCAAGTATTATTTTCATCTATATCCCCTAACAGAGGGATGTGCTTATCAACACTACAGAAGCGATACTTATAGACAGAAATTCAAGATGAGGGTAATTCCACGAAGGGGACAGGTGACTGATCTCACAGTGTTTTCCAAAGATCGCTAGCTATTTGAGATACTAGAACCTACATAAATACACACACATGGTCACATAAATGCTTGTGAACATGACATCGGGAGGTGCTGGGTGATAGTATAATATATCATTGCAAAATAAACATCAGTTTTCTTTGTTTTTTGCAAAACATTCATGTGACTTATTTTGAATAAATCATCCAAAATGCAGGTGTTACTTCATTTTAAGAATTTACCTAGACTTTATGAATTTTAGTTATTTCATTGATTAAAATAAATTAATAATAACAATGCCTACCTGATATTGTTTATATAATATTTAAGTTAGGAAATATATGCAATAACCAAGAATAATTTTTGATAAATTATACATAAAAATGATCATTACTATTATGTACTTTATTTTCATGTTCATGACTCTCTGGATTAATATATTTAAACATATTTATATATGTTATGAAAAGGTAGAAATATACATGTACCCACATGCACACAAACTGCTTATGTAATTTCAGGAATTATTTATAAAGCAGACTGGAAACAACCTGTTCTTGGAAGCACACCTTTTACCATGGTTCTCAGAAGTTTTATGCTCAAGTTTGATGAAAGATATAAAAACTCTCACCAATATTTCTGGTCTCTGATCCTATACAGAAAAGTATACATTTGAATCAGATATATGTGCTCAGAAGGGGGGATTAAGTGGTGATGATATGATTATGTGATATGATTCTAGTAAGTTGTCCAAGTATACTAAAAGGTTATAGAGGGGGATCCCTGGGTGGCTCAGTGGTTTGATGCCTGCCTTCGGCCCAGGGCGTGATCCTGGGGTCCCGGGATCGAGTTCCGCATCAGGCTCCAAAACATGGAGCCTGCTTCTCTCTCTGCCTGTGTCTCTGCCTCTCTCTCTCTCTGTCTTTCATAAACAAACAAATAAATAGATAAATAAATAAATCTATCTCTAAAAAAATAAATAAAAGGTTATAGAATTATAGAGCCACAATTTGATAAAACCATTCTAAATTGATCATCACAGCCTTTTTATAAACACAAAACTTATGACTTGCCTTTCTGTAAAATACAATTAGATTTACACTGAATCACTAAGTAATACGTTTTAAGGAAAAACAGCTATTTAAGCAAGTTTTTGAGTAAAAATCAGGTTCATATAGAGGTGATCTTGGCCAAAAAAATGATTCAATGTATAAAAGTGTAAAGCACAGGATTTTGAAAATGACTTTTCATGTTTAATTTCAAGAAAAAGAATGAGCAGGTTCTGGTCAATAGAGAGAAAAGTCTAAAGGGAAGAAGAGCAGCCATTTAGAGATATTGTGAAGGAAAAACATAATGGCTTTGAGCCATTTGGGGAAAAAATGAACTTAGCCCTTAAAAAACCAAAAAGGACTCAGGAAATTGAGAGCTTAAAAGGAATTTTTTCATGAAATGACTATAACTGCTCATAATAACATTATTCTGATAAGTGAATCAACTACAGATTCCCACAAATGGTTCTTAACAAGAATCAGCTTATGTTAATTCTATATTCACTGCTTCACTGAATTTTGCACTAAAAGTAGCAGGAATATGTTACTTAGGAAAAGTTGACTTAGGACATTAAGCTAATCAATACACAAGATTAATTTATAAGGAATTTAAACTCTAGCTAAGAAATAAAATACCTAGCTCTGAAAAAAATAATTATAAATAAAATTTCACCCTTTGCCAAATGCTTATTGATTACTTCAAGACTTCAAGACCCAAATCAAATGTACCTTCTCTGTGAAGAGTGGAATTATTTATTCCTTTCCTAATTTTTAACAAACTTTAAAATATTAGAGTCAGTCATTCAATATTTATCAATAGCTATGTGGCATATATGTTGGAGATATAAACACACAACAGCAAAAACCCTGCCTTTAAGAAATCCAAATTTTTAAAAATATTTTATTTATTTATTCATGAGAGAGACAGAGGCAGAGACAGAGGCAGAGGGAGAAGCAGGTTCCCTGTGGGGAGCCTGATGCGAGACTCTATCCCAGGAACCCATGATCACAACCTGAGCCAAAGGCAGATGCTCAACCACTGAGCCACCCAGGTGTCCGTAAGAAACCCAAATTCTAAGGGTGAGAAGAAAACAGTATTTTTCTGCATGAGGTATACAACATTTGTAAGTTATTTTCTCTCTCTCTCTAAAAAAAAAAAAAAAAAAAAGTGGACAAAGGCCTAATTCTACACTGTGCCTTTTGGGATGATGGTGATAAGATGTGGGAAGTAAGGTTGCAAAAAGATTTTCAGAGAGGAGATGGTATCTGAATCAAGCCCGGAAGAAAGAAAAGGAGTAGCTCGGGGGGCAAAGTGAAAATGACCTATGTGCATTGATCACACCATGTTAAAAATATTTATTGCATCTGCTCCATAGACCCTTAACCTGAGTGTAAGGATAGGCATCATAATATTTCTTTATTCTGCTAGCACTTAAAAAATTGCCTATTGTTTTTAATTAAAAAAATTCCTGGTTATTACATGTCACTCAACAAATATGACCAAGTAATGTAAACACAAAGAAAAGATGAAATACTCTGATGCAAGAGCTGATTTGGAATACAGGAACATCAAGGAACAAAGATGGGAATACCTTTAACAAAAATTTCTTGAAAATAGGATTCAGGCAAGAAAGCAACCATTGCAACATAGTTTTTGAAACTGTCTAAATTGTCCACTAAAATAAAATAACCAGGGCACACACACAGGAGAACATAACCAAAAATTCACAAAAGATGTATACAATAACAATAATAATAATATTAGGTTATAATAACAATATTAGGTAGAAAAATATTCTCATCTACCCCAAAATATGAGTGGAATAAGATAAACTATAAAACCTACCTAAAATAAGTGTTTGTACTTGAGGAAGCAGCAGGGAGCAATGGAATATCTGAGACCTAAAATTTCCAGGACAACAATTAGTTCACTCAAAACCTCAGTGAGCTGATTTGAAAACTGTAAGGGGCTAACATGCTCCAACAGCGTGCGAGTGCAAAGGGCTACGAGGAGGTTTGAAGGTGATAAAGTTTGTACCTCATGCATGCTCAAAGCCAACTAGCCACGGCCCACTTCCAGGAAGAAGCTCCATGCTGAAGAAAAACTGTTAAAAGATTCCAAATATAACACCATAGGGATGACAGAGACAAAAGAAAAAGAAAATCCAGATAAAATAAAGCAGAGAACAGAGCCAAGAAGTCTCAAAAATATGTTTACAACTTTACAGATAAGGAAAGTGTAGACTTATGAAATTGGAAAAATATGTTACGTCTCCCATCTAAATGTTGAGGAAAAATAATTTTGCATGCAAATGAACAGAAAGCAATAGTCAAATCCCAGACACGACAAAAGTCTAAAGTAGAGAGAACACGAGAATACACATAAATTACACATTAAGAAATAAAAGAAATACTGAATATACAAAAAAAGAAATGCATATGATTATAAAAATGAAAACATCAAAGACAAGCAAAGTATATCCAACTCTCATACAGTAGGAATACCAGGGGGTGAAAAAAAGGCAAGTAATCACATTAGAACCAAAACTTTAGAAAAGTTTATGAAAATAAAATTAAAGAAGATTTGAAACTCCATATTGAAAAAGTATTAACGTAAACTTGAAAAAACTACCTATAAAATATAACACTAAGAAATATCCTAGTAAATTATGGATGTTAAAGGAAAAGAAAAAAGAGTTTGCACTTTCATGAAAACAGGTGAACAGAGAAGTGAATTGTAAATGTCAACTTTTTAATAGAAGAATGAAGTAAAATTATGAACACTTTCATAATAAAAAGTATTATTTTTATTTCTTATTTCTACCTTATCTGCTTTCCAAGTATAAACACTGCAGGTCAACTGTGTTCAACATGCAAATTTTTAGGAAATATATTTCCCGGATTTCTTCCAGACAATGAGCACCTGGAATTAAAATGATTGTAGAACTACTGATAGGAAGTGGCTAATGTTAAATACATATTCATATGTAGAACAGAATAAATTAGGAACAAAAAGAAATTAAGCAATGGCTTTATTTAAATATTTAGTAAAAATATTTAAATTTTTTCAGCAATCAATGAGTGCTGTGTTGCCATTCTGAGAACGTTTTATGTATAATGTAGAAAAAAGTAAAAAGACATTACATAGTATTTTTATTATATCACCCACTGAGTCCTTGGGAATGATAATTCTTTGTGAGAGAAAAAGGAATAAGCAGTATGAGTTGAGGAGTTATGTAAATACTATGTGGTCTAGAATTTAAATTGGGAGTAGCAATTTGAACTCATGATGTATTTTATCTTAGAAAGTAATGTATTTTATATTAAAAAAGCCTTTCCTATATCTGTCCACATAAAAGGAGTAGAAACTATGGCATATCCAGGGTCAGTAACTGTCTCTATCAGAAAGATTGAAATGCCATTTTCTACTACAATAGAACAAGCCCCTTGGAAAAATGACTGATTTCAAGTCTGGAACAGAAAATGGACCAAAGAAGCTTAGAAAACCATAAAGTTTTCTAATGGATAGATCTATGAATAATGTAGCTTTTTTTTTTTTTTTTTTTTTTTTGCTTTTTCACTCTTTACCCAGTTAGTCATTTTATTTCTTCTTTTTCTTTCTTTCTTCCTCTTCCTTCTTCTTCTTGAATACAGTCCTCCACAATCAAGATCTAGAAAACATCCATAATCCCCCCCCAAAGAAAAACTTCTTCAAATTATCCCCTTTATAGTCATCGACCCTGTCTGTAACTGTTGGCAACCAATGACCTACCCTTCATTATTCTGTTTTGTCAAGAATGTCATGTAAATTAATTTATATCATATGCAACTTGTTAAGATGGGCTTCTTTCATTCATGTACTGTCTCTGAAATCTTCCAAGTGTTTGCAAGTATCAATAGTGGGTTTTTTCTTTTTAAGATTTTATTTATTTATTCATAGAGATGCAGAGAGAGAGAGAAAGGCCGAGACACAGGCAGAGGGAGAAGCAGGCTCCATGCAGGGAGCCCGACGTGGGACTCGATCCCGGGTCCCCAGGATCACGACCTGGGCCAAAGGCAGGCGCTCAAGTGCTGAGCCACCCAGGTGCCCCTGGCAGGCAGAATTTTAAGATGGGCTCAAGATTTACACACACTTGTATAATCCCTGTCTTTTGAGTATGAGTAGGACTCGTGAATGAGATGGGCTACGAGTCCCATGTTACTTTACACGGCAGAAGGGATTTTGCCAAAGTAATTAAAATCCATAATCAGTAGATTTTGAGCTAAAAAGGGAGACTACCCTGAGTAGGCCTGACCAAATCAGGTGAGATCTTAATTATGGTCTGAGAGATGGGGAGAGGGAGGGAGAGAAAGAGAAAGAGAGAGACAAACGAACAGAAAGACACTGATGTTCAGGCTTGAAAGCTAAGGAAGCAAATTGCCTTGTCTGACATGATCACAAGTCAGAGACTGGCAGGTGACCTGGAGGACTTGAAGACCCTGATCCTACTACCTCTAGAAAGGACTCTGATCCTCTGATGACATAGCATTCCTAGGTGACACCTTGATTTCACCCTTGTGAGACTCTGAACAATGAGCCCAGAAAGCAGTAAGCGGACTTCTTAAAGGAACTGCCAGATAATATAATGGCTGTTGTTTGGAGCCACTGAGGTTTCTGATGATTTTGTTACAGAGCAATAGAAAATGATTATACTCCTATTTTCTGGAGATTATGAAAATTCATGCTATTCTTTAAATATTTTGCTAAAGTTGACAATAAAATGTTCTGGCCCTGGAGATTTGTTTTTTGAAAACTTTAATTACAAACTCAATTTCTTTAATAAAGGGCTATTCAGGTGGCTTTTTCAGATTGTTTTTTTCAGTGTAATTAGTTCATTTCATCTAGATATTTAAATTTGAGTTTCCTTTTTTTAATCATTTTTTAAAAGATTTTATTTATTTATTCATGAGAGACACAGAGAGAGAAGCAGAGACACAAGCAGAGGGAGAGGCAGGCTCCATGCAGGCAGTCCCGACGTGGGACTCGATCCTGGGACCCCAGAATCATGACCCGAGTCAAAGGCAGATGCTCAACCACTGAGCCACCCAGGCATCCCCTTTTTGTTATTTTTTAAATGTCTGTGACGGCTATGGTGCATACACTCTTTTATTCCTGATACTGGCAATTTGCATCTTATAGATAGAATATACTCAGGTTATATTTAAATTCATGTGACAATCTTTATGTTTTTGTATTTAATTGCCTGCATTTAATGTTATTATTTATATATTTGAATTTTGATGACTATTTGTTTCCATTTTCCCCTCTATTTGTTGCGTTTTTCCATTCTCTGTCTTCTTTGAGCTACTTGGTCCATTTTTAGTATTCAACTTTAATTTATCTGCTATATCTACTTAATTTATCTGCTATAATTTTGGACTATATCTTTGTGAATGTGTGTGCATACATTTTTAAGTGGTTGCTTTATAGACTACATACTTATAGAATACACACTTAACCACCTTAGTTATACTGCAGAAATTTTATCACCACATATGTCCCTTTAGTCTCTTCTCTGTGTGCTAGAGTTGTCTATGAGATCATTTAACTATGAAATATGCATTTACTGAAACTGTCATTTGACAATGTTACACATTTTAGCTATCTACTCTCAAACATGTCTTAAGAAACTCAAAAATAGAATAATAGAACAGGCTATTATACTCACCCAGATATTTGTTATTTCTGTTGCTCATGATTCATTACTGACCTTCCAAAAGTTATCTTCTGGTACAATTTCCTTTCCATTTGAAGATTTTTCTATAGCAATTATTTTTGAGCAGGTCTGACGGCTATAAATTCTCTCAGGTTGCATTCATTTGAGAGTGCCTTTATTTTGCTTTCATTCTTAAAGGGTATATTCCCTGGATATAAGATCCTTGGTCAATAGCAATTTTCTTATAACGATTTAAAAAAATTAAAAAAAAAAGTTTGCCACTTATGGTCTCCACGGTCTCTAGAGAAATCTTCAGTTATTCAAATCATTGCACCTCAATAACCAATGTTTTGTTTTTTTCTGGATACTTTAAATATTTTTTGTTGTTGTTTTGAACAATGTATCTGAGCACATATTACTGTGGGTATATCCTGTTTAGGATTTGTTCAGCTTTTGAATCTGTCAGTTTATATCTTTTGACAAACTTGGAAAGTTTTCTTATGTCTTCAAATATTTTTATATCAACTACTGTGGCTTTTAGTTCTAAAATTTCCACTTGATTCTTCCTTATTTTATCTATTTTTTAGTGATACTTTCCATTTTGATATTTGATTTAAAATGTTCCAATCATTTAAACAAAATCTACAGTAAAGCCTTTTCACATAATTCAAATGTTTATGCCATCTCCTTTTGGTGTCTTTTGATATAATTTTCCATGTGTATTGAAATTTTCACAGTTCTTTGTATACTGAGTAATTTTAGTTTATACTCTGGATATTTTGAAGATTGCTTGTTAGACTTGAAGTCCTGTTTATATCCCAAAGAGAATACGGTTATTTTTGCTTTAGTGATCATTAATCAAAGTAAATTCAGAATATTTTGCAATATTATTTAGATTTGTTTCATATTTCTGCCACCCAGGACTGTTCAGTCCTCAACTGGGTCGAACTCTCCCCATTAGATCAATCCTCAAAGTCTTGGTTAGGAGTGAGCCCAGGAATTTTTAAGCAACTTAACAGGACCATTTTCTCATGTTCTTCCTCCTCCTCATCTCTCACTCTCTCCCATACACTCTGGTTCCATGGGTTCCCCTTTAGTATCCTCTGGGCAAATGCTTCCTACTTCTAAAGAATGAGGGTGAAAAAACACCCAGAACAATGGATCTGGGCCCATTCTTCTGGATCCCCAAGAAGAGATAAGAATACTCCCTGATCTTAGACTTTTGAGTCTTAAAGGCTCCATTTACTTTGTTGCCACCACTTAGCTAGAGCATAAAACAATAGAGCACAGAGACAATAATGAGGATTTCCCATTCTTAAGATTTAGAAGTTACCTCTTCACCCAGTGAGCCAGAATTAGGTTCTTTCCCTGTACCACAGTTCTCACACCTGGCTTTTGATTATATAAAAGTTCAGTTCAAGTTTGGGGATGCTAGAGGAGAAGAAACAGTAACTCACTGTGAGTTTGGGGATACTTCAAACTCTGGTCTTTTACCAATCTGGCTACTAATATTTACATTCCCAAGTTTCCAAATAGCTACCTGTGGGTTGTGCCTATGTTTTGTATTTGAGTTCAGTGGGCGATAAAGAGGTGTATGTATGAATCTATCTAATCCACAACTGGAACAGCAGACTTATATTTTTAATGCTTTAACAATAATTTAAAAAGGAGGACAAAATTCATCTTTCAAATTTAAATAAAAGACAATGTAATATACTACAAAGCTTATAATAAAAAAATTCACAAGTCATATCTCTAGACACTCAAAACTTATTACTTTGGTCAGATTACTTCATGTACCTCATTCTCAAGGTTCTCATTTGGAGAATGGACAGAGAACATAGACAAGAAGTATCCAATTCATACATTTGGATTACATAAAATCTACATTTTCAAACACTATATATTGCTGATCCTAAACAATTACATGAATTCTAATTAATGTTTCTCATATTTTTCTGCATAGCATTGATTATTTGACTATTTTATGATTATTGCTCTTGTTATGTCACAGGGATGGGGAGAAATATTAAAATTAAAGTCTTCTACAAGTGTTAATTATTTAAAGTTGGAAATTATATATGAAAAGAGTCACACATTTAGTGAAAGACAATAATAGTGATAAAAAAATTTGGAGATGACATTCACATAAAATATACTCATTATCCAAATGTAAAGTGATATGAATAGGTCCATACAGATCTCGATATTGATACTGGTTACTTCATAAAGATAACCAAACATTTAAACAAGTATCTTTCTCAATGAAGTTATGAACACATAATTATCCTAAATTCTCCTGAAACTCCTCCCATGCTCGACCTGATACCAAGTCCCTCTTCATAGTAGTAAAGTACTGTTTATTAAAAGACATTACAAGTTAGCTGAAAATTTTTATTACTTCATTTCCGTAGATCCAGCATTCCTATTGCTCATACTGGAGTTTTTCCCCACAGAGAAAACATACAAGAAAATGTAATTACTCTGATCTTTACTGTGATACTCAAGAGAATAAAATCCAAAAATAAATAAATATTTCAGAAAAAAGTACGTAATTTTAAAGATAAGTACAGAAATTGATATGGATCAATATTTGATATTAAAAAACACTCATTAAATGATCATTCATGCCTTTATAATAATTAGAGATAAGCAAAATATATTTAATGATCTTGTATTTTATTCTTATTCATTCAAAATAGGATCCATTTATATTATGTAAATCTAATGTGCCACTTTTTAATATTCAATTTTCAAAACAATTTTCAGGAATGTATTATTTATGAGCATGGGTGTTTGTCATTGCTCCTTTATAAGGTTGTCATTTGATCTAAATTAGACAATGTATTCAAATCTCAAAGTACAGGGCTGGCACGTCCTATGTCTCAGTAAATCTTATTTCAATTCTCCCCTGGTCCTGGTAAGCTAACAATCACATCATCAAAAGGGTAATTATAATACTTTTAAGATTACCTACTTATTGAAATAGAACTGCTCTCAAGCTTTCATTGTAATTAAGATACTTCAAGATAACAGATAATTTATATTTTTATTTTTACTTCTAATACCTAAAGAAATCTGACTATAGTCACTTATTAAAAAAAAAAGCTTAAAGCTTTTAGCATTGTCTTCAGATAATAAAAAAGGAATTTTAAAAACTTAAAAAATTATATAATTATAATGTGAGAACTATTTTTTCCTTTCAAAAGCTATCCTAAAAGTACTCACGTACTCACACACATTTACACAATAATAGTACCAAAGCTTTTGTAAGAAAGCATGAATCCTGCCTGAAAAATCAGTCTTCACTAATTTTTTCCTGTTCTTCCTGCTTTAACCCTAATATTATTCTAACATATTATATTGAGATATTTTGAAAGGAATAAGGAAATTTAGAGGCTTTCAGTATTGTTATAAAATAGTAAATATATTTTTACTCCTTTTACTTTAGAGCCGTTAAAATAATATTGATGATAGTGTTTGACATATATGTTTATATATAGATATGTGTATATATATCTATTCACAGAGACTATGATATATATAATAGAATAATAAATGAATAGAACAAGTTACAGAGTAAATTTCATATTAAAAACAATGAGAAATTCTACATGTAAAGGTATCAATCATAATATGTTAACATGAATACAGAAATAATTGTTTCAAAATGCGTAACTACCTGAGGGAGTTTAGTAATTCAGGGAAAAGACTACGAGATTATTAATCTTTTCTGTATAAAATCTGCATTGTTTGAATAGTAAAAGCAAGCATATATTACTTTGTTTAATGAACAACTTATTACCAAGAGAAGTCATAAATAAACAGCTGATAATCGTATTTTTAAAAGCAGTCCCTCTTGCACTACTAGGTATTTACCCAAAGGATACAAAAATACTATCAATGAGATACATGCACCCTGACGTTTATAGCAGCATTATCCACAATAGCCAAACTATAGAAAGAGCCAAATGTTCATCGACTGATGAACAGATAAAAGAAGAGGTGGTGTATGTATACGTATATGTACATATACATACAATGAAATATTACTCAGCCATCAAAAAGAATGAAATCTTGCCATTTGCAATAACATGGTGGAGCTTGAGAGTATTTTGCTAAATAAAAAAAGTCAGTCAGAGAAAGACAAATACCACATAATGTCACTCATATGTGGATTGTAAGAAACAAAACAAATGAACATGGGGAGAAAAAAAGAGAGGCAAACCAAGAAACAGTCTTAACTACAGAAAACAAACTGATGGTTATCAGAGGGGAGCTACATATGGAGATGGGTTTAACAAGTGATGAGGATTAGGGAGTGATAAGCCCTGGGTATTATATGTAAGTGATGAATCACTAAATCCTACACTGGAACCTAATATTGCACTGTATGTTAACTAATGAGTTTAAATAAAAATCTGAGAAAAAATAAAATAAAAGCCACCCCCCTGGAGGCAAACCATAAGAAACTCATAACTACAGAGCACAAAGGGAGGGGTGCTGGAGGAGAGGTGAGTGGGAAATGGGCTAAATGTGTGATGGGGATTAAGGAGGCCTTGTGATGAACACTGGGTATTATATGTAAGTGATGAATCACTAAATTCTACTCCTGAAATCAATATTACACTATATATTAACTAGCCAGAACTTAAATAAAAACTTAAAACAAAACCAAAGGGAGGAAGGAAGGGAGAGAGAGGGAGGAAGTGAGGGAGGGAGAGAAGAAGGGCGACAGATAAATAAAAGCCACCTCTCTGGAACATTAAACATATTTAAATATATCTCTTCATAATGATTGCATTTAACTAGTTAAAAAAAAAAAACTTACATACTCCAAAGTTCTACTGATAATATTTCAGCATACTGTAGACCTTTAGTTGAAAACAAACATCTGTAAGTCTCAGAGAAAGCAGTCGATTGATGACTTTCATAAACCTATTTAAAATAGTAAAAAATACTCAGCTGTTATTAGTAAAAAGGTCTGTAGTGATATGATGCTAGTTTTAGATTTTAAGTAATATGAAAAGCTTTCTTATGTGTGGGAAAAGTAAATTTGTGCACTATGTTTGGAAACTATATTATTTGGGATGTTTTTGCAAAGCAATAAATAATCAGAACAGTAAAAATTGTCAAAAAAAGATGAAATATATGGAATTAATTGATAGAAGTCAATTTGGGTTGAGATGTCATTGGTTCAACCATGTAGTCAACTGTTTAAAATGTGAGGCATCTGGGTGGAACAGTCAGTTAAGCGTCTGACCCTTGGTTTCAGCTCAGGTCATGATTTCAGAGTCCTGAGATTGAGCCCTATGTTGGCCTCCAAACTAGCATGGAGTCTACTTAAAAGACACTCTCTCCCTCTCCTTTTTCCCCTCCCCCCCCCATGCTCTGTTTCTCTCTCATAAATAGATAAATCTTTAAAATAAAATAATAATGACCAATGGATTACTTGTTAAAAAATACAGAATAAAAAGATAATTTTTTTTTTTTATTAATCATAGCTATAAGAAAGGAAGAAGTCAATTTTGGTCTTCCATGAAACTAAAAGTTCCTTGAGAGTTGAGATCTTTATTCAGATTTTTGCGAAAGTTCTCAATGTTATTATAAGTGATGAATGAATAAATGAATTAATGATTGGAACATGACAGACTGATATAATGGCAGTTCCTCTATACTGACTGTAATTAATATTGGGCATTTAGATCTCTAAAAGCCAGAATGTGATTGTAGGTAGTGATTGTAGGTATTTCTAACTGCTTCCGCCTACCAAACACATAGAATAGACACACACACACACCCCCAGTAAACAAGATCTTAAGACACCCAGCAAGATATACGAGGATAAAGACATTTCTAGGTCTAATTTTCTACTTTATTTTAATGAACGACAACATGAAGTTTTGACTAATACTGTAAATATTAGTAGTTGCAGGATTTTTTAAGTTGGTAACATTACATGTTTTTTTTTTTTCACCATTTTTCAACCCATTAATTAAGAACTATAGATCTCTACATATAGACATCAAGCAAGGAATTGAAAATATCCATCAGGGTTTTGTTTTGTTTTTTTTAAATTCATTGAAGTATAATTAACATACAATGTCCTATTCGTTTCAGATGTATGCCATAGTACACCAAACTAGTTCTACACACAGACATAATATGCATTAGTTTTTTGGCCAGTGATAATTAATGTAGAGATACCTAGCATCAGACGTGTTTCTCTGTAAACATACATTTCAAATTATTCAAAATTCGAGCAATTTGACGCTACCCATCTCTATGTCATCTGAAAATACTGTGTCTGAATTACTTCAAATAGTTAAATCAATCTCTTAAACTAAAAACATTTTTGTATATAAAACTATTGGTGTGGTGCATCTGACATCTGGACCAATTGTCAGCTATAGATAATTATGTCCCTTAATGTTCCATGCATCTATTTTCAATCCAATTCAGACCTTGTAATTAAATACTCTTTAAATAGGATACAGCTTTTTTGGATAATGCAAAATCCTGATTCAATTCAAAAGAGAGATGAGATATCACAGAACCTTTGTCTGTAAAAAGTCACTACATATTAAGTTTCCAACCTTGTTGCTAGAGCAATGTAAGGTATTCTGTACATGTCTACTAAGATAGCAGTTTAATAAGACTTGAAAATCTCTACTGAATGTATATCTCTGAATGCATAAAACTTCCTACTTTATTGAAATGTATAAATATCTCTGAATAAGAGATATATTTATAAAATAAATGAGAAATGTATAAATATCTCTGAATGTATAAAACTTCCTACTTAAAATGCAATTAAGTATAGCTAAAATATTCGTCACTGTTTTTTGGTTGATAATAAAACTTTCTGCGTTGATTATGGATAGAAAGCAGTAAAACTATTGAAATTAGAGGCTGGGCCATTGGTAAGGTTTCTTCATTGTCTAAATACTCCAGGCTCTCATCCATTTCATTCCTGGACACACAATAAATGGCAACTTGTAAAAGACCACCAAATCCATTCATAAATGCTTGAAAATTTAAATTTTGAACATCTACCAATATAGGGTTCAGGTTTTTGCATCACAGATTTCATTAAGAATTGCATATAATATGCATTCTATTTTATCATTCCAGGAAGTTCTTTCTTAAACTAGCTCTCCTCCACAAGAATCTCCATAGTAGAAATATGTAATTTAATATAATCTTAACTGTATTCCTTCCATATGCTACTGGAAACATTATCCCAATCTTCCCACCAACCTTTCCCAATCTATGCACTGCTGATACAACAGTCAACCAAACTATCTTTCTAGCCCCCAAAAAGTGGCAAGTTACTAAAGGCAGTAGGAGGCTCTCTCCTGTGCCTTAGAATCTTGGACAGATGGCACAAAGAAAATGGAAAAAAATCATTTATTCCTTGCTACTATGTAGATCAGCTGTCAGCAAACTGTGGCAAAAGAATTAGTCTCCTATTTTTATAAACAGTTTTATGGGAATACAGCCATATTCATTTGTTTTCATATTGCCTATGGCTGATTTCACAGGACAATGGCACAGGTGAGGAGTTGCAACAGTAATCAAATGGCCCACAAACCTAAAATATTTTAACTATCTGGCTCTGTAAGAAAAAGTTCGCTGACCCTTGATCTAGATCATTGGAGCTGCTATAATTTCTACCTTTTATGAACCAGTTTGTTCAGTTCCTATTTTTGGCTTTTGAAATACCTACATACTTTTTTTTTTTTTTCAATCAGTTTGGTCAGACTAATTATGTTTTGCTTCAGTCAAAGAATATGACATCAAGAAATGGGTTCCAGGAGTTGGGGCAAGCAAAATATCCTCTAGGAAATGTGGAGTATTTGGAAATGCTTACTCACACTACGATGGGAAAACAGCAATGAGGCTGCTGTTTAAAGACTAAAATGAGACAATAACTCCTTCACCATATACAGTTGCAAAACAATGACTCTACCAGCTGTGGCACCTGGATCTTTGAGATAACTAAGGGAAATCCTTACCCACTATTGCCAAATAATGTGACTATCATAAGGCATGTGGAAACTGTGAAATAGGATGATTACTTGTCAGCACTGGACTAAATAAAGTAAGAAAATTCGTTTTCTGAATTATGATGAAGTTGGTTTCTCCTGTTTACAACCAAAGACATTTAACTAATCCACCCTAACTCAGGGCAGATTAATATGAAATCCTCCCTAAATCAAGGCTGACATCATTGATCTTGCTTCAAAGATCTAAAATGACCACTGTTTGTTTCTAATATGTGAAATACAAAATATTACTGGGAGTCTCTTGAAAGAGCTACAAGAAAAGTTACATTTCTTATGTTTCAAACTACAGCAACTATAAGGATACTTCTCTAGCACAGATTAATAAACATGTTAGATAATTATCTGACATTATAAAGTATACAGCTAGCCAAAGAGACACTGCACTTACCCATTTTAATGAAAACAATAAAAATGGTGCTTTCCCTTTCATCATAAAAATATTAAAATGAAAATGTGTTTTCTGTTATCACTGCTGTGTTTATTTTCTCTTATCCATCTCCAGAGTTGTCTAATGCACTGCCTTTCCTTGCTTTGGTAGCTTTTATGTTACACAGTAAAAAGCAGCAGTTGCCAAGTAAGCATAAGACAACTTTCTCGTTTGTGACGGCCTAGATTAATTGAGGTGGACTCGTTAAATTACCTGAGCAGAAGGAGGATAAAGAAATGTGCTTAGAGTTTATGCAGCATCCTATGCTGAATGCTGTGATCTTGGAAGCTTCAGGAGAAAAGATCATTCATGTGTTTGACAAAGAAATCAAACGGCTGTCAGACTTTACAGGATCATACTGGTTTACAAATTGAACATGTCTATAGCATCCGATATAAACTGAAGATGACAGAGCCCTTTCTTAAATACATTGGATTACTTCAATCATTTAAAACCATTTCAAAAAATGAGGATGCTTGTGCAAGGAGGCTTGGTAATGAGGAGATTGAATATCTTACCAACATGGAATGATAAAGAATCAGAAACTTAGGAGGTTTTAAGAACAAAAGAGCAGAATTCCTTGCATCCTAGTGTCAGAGTAACATGCTATATAATCTATATAGGTTCTATAATACTATATAATCTTATCCTTATTTATCATTTCTGTTTGTAGATGAAAAACTTAACAGTGAATCATGTTCCCTGACAGTTATAAGAGTAGATAGAGGGACCAAAGTTTCTTTTTCTTTTCAAGAAACTTAAGAAACTTTGATATAGCTAATACTTAAAGTCTGAAGTAGCTATAAAATTTTAGAATGGTCATTAGGTTTCTGGACATTGGTACTATTTTTTTTATAATAAAGAACATAAAAAGAATATTGGTAATGGAATGGAGTAGCTGCCTTCCAATGTAATCCAATCATGTTTAAGTTACAAAAGCATTCATTTTCATATGCAGTATATACATCAGTATGTCTATTCAGGCAACAGAAACCTATATTAATTTAAACAAGGGTGCTCAGTATAAAGAATAATTAAGCTCTGATAGGAGGGCAACTACAAAGGAGTAAAAACTCAAGAGTACCCTAGGAAAACAACAAGGATAAACATGGAAGTTTTTTTTTTTTTTTAAGGAAGTTTCCTTAAATCTCATGACACTTAAGCTGAAACCAGAAAAATGAATACAAATTAGTAAGCAAGCAAAGGAAGTGAATATGGGTTGGGTGGTGGTATGATCTGAGGATGCAGAAAAATTCCTGGGACTACAAAAAGAACTTCTGTCCTCCAAAACGGTAAGGGAAGTAAACTGTAGGGTTGTTTTAAGCCACTAAATTTGTGATAATTTGTTATAGCAGCAATAGGAAACTAATACACCAACATTCTTTAATACTCTCATCCTAACTTTCTCTTAAATCCACTAAGCTCATATTTGCCCCAATTACTCCACCCCAAATTCTTTTGTCAAAGACACCAAGGATTTTGTTCTAGTAAATCTAATGACCAGCTCACAATCTTCACTGTACTTAATCAATCATAGCGGAAACCATATTTAGTTACCGTAAATAAATAAACCATATTTAGTTATCATTACTAATGGAGAAACAGTAAATTTTACAGAGTATTTCACAGAGAGTTTTAGCAAGAAACAATCTTTAAATAAGAGCGTTAAAGAAAATAATAAATGAAAAACACAACTTCTATCTACATAGGATACACATAATAATCCACAGCCAAAATATTATGGAATAATTTTTGGATGTAATTTCACTATACAAAAGAAAGTTTCACTTCTGTGTATAAGGCACAATCCATTAAAAAAGTAATTAAATATAGAATTTATGATGCTGCAAAAGATACCTAAGGAATAAATCAAAATATGATATAAAATTCATTTTATAAAAAGTAAAAATTTTTCTTATAGGACATTTAAAAAGACATCAATAGGGCAGCCCATGTGGCTCAGTGGTTTAGGGCTGCCTTCAGCCCAGGGCGTGATCCTGGAGACCCGGGATGGAGTACCATGTCGGGCTCCCTGCATGGAGCCTGCTTCTCCCTCTGCATGTGTCTCTGCCTCTCTCTCTCTCCTTGTGTCTCTCATGAATAAATAAATAAAATGTTTAAAAAATATTTCATAAAAAGATATACATAAAGTTGTATCATACCCACAAACTGAATAGAAAGATTTGATATCATGCCAACAAGAAAAAATTGAGCAGAAACATCATACCAAAGAGTTAAAAATGCTCATCTTGGTGCAGAAATAGGCAAAAGTATTGTCATCAAATAGAAAACTAATATATATACAATCTCATAAAACTTCATATCTCAGAGGGGCCACTACAGATCAGTGGGAAAACTGCCTCTTCAAAATTCAGTCCCAAAAAATTGGGATTGAAGCGGGGGGCCTGGGTGGCTCAGGTAGCTAAGCATCTGACTCTTGATTTCAACTTAGGTCTTGATCTCAGGGTTATGAGTTCAAGCCCCTTATTGGGCTCCACTTTTAAATGAATGAATGAATGAATGGGAATGGAAAGGTCACACCTGAAAAACTAATCAGTATGTTTTTAAATATATGTTATGAATGTTTAAGAAATGCAAGTGATGTGAAAAATCGGGGGAGCATGAGCAAAAATGAGCAAGTAAAGGATGCAGACTGGATTGACGAAGAGACCACACTACAGGCTTTCAAAACATATCAGTGACCCATTGTCTTCAGTTGGGTGGCAAATAGGAATTTGTTTGAAAGATTCATTTAATTTAATTTATATATACATACACACACATATACATACACACACAAATGCATATATAAAGGTGTTATATGGGTTTTATTTGTACAGTGGTTTCCATTATAATAAATATAGAACAGTCAAGAAAATTTAAAAGATACAACTAAATGAAAAGTAAGGGATTTTAGATGGTAAATCCAGAGACAAATGTGTAGTAGAAATAAGGACCTCAAAGAAGTAAAAGATTGAATAGGAATTTACTTAGACCAAGATTATGGATTTTAATTCTGTGATATATAGAAATTTAATTTTAAAGTTTAAAAACACAACACAAAGTAGGTAAATTTACGTTCCTTAGACATAAAATATTGGTACACACAGAACATAACTCCCAAGTTCCAAAGGGCAGAGATCCTAATCTGTTCTCTTCACTGTGAAATCCCAATGGCCTAGAATAGTACCTAGTATATACTAGGTGCACAATTGATATCTGTGGAACAAATGCATTGAATGAATTAATGAATAGTACAAAATATGCACAAGAACACATGGTTTTGAAGGGTCTGTCTTACTGATGGGTTATATCTGGTGGTTGTACATGTGACTGTGAATTTTTCTCTCTGCTTACATTATTCCTTCTATTTGGTGTGTGGATGTGTACTTTTTTCATCATCTTTGAACCTGTTATTTCTTCTGATGCTGTTAGAGTTTTCACTCTGAGACAGGTAAAGAGAGGATAGGGAATGGTTCACAGAAGAAACAAAAGGCTAAGCACTGGGGAATCTATTCTAGACTTAAAGGAATTAAAGCAATCTTAAGGGTTCTTCTGGATCATCCAATTTGTCTCAATCAAAATATCAATAAAGAAAATAATGACAAACATAGTCTACTTGCAACCTGATTAGTTGCCTAATCTCTGTATTTATAGCAACAAATGTTTACTTCCATTAGCGATTTAGACATTATTTTGTATCAATCATATAATTATCTAAGATAGTCAGACAAGTAAAATATTTCTTTAATCAGGTGAAAACATCCTGATTTTAAGTACTAAAACATTCTAAAATTCCTTTTTACTTTTATTTCCAGAAGGAATAGCTTTATGATAAGAAAGGATGCTGCTTCCAAATTCTTATTTTTGTTTGTCTTAGAAGACAAAAATCCATCCTTAGATAATTTAGCATGGAAAACATTTTGTATAAAAGGAAAAGCAAGGAATTATTTTTAAAAGGAAATATGATATTTTCAAATGAAAAATCAAGATAGATTTTTAACGTTATGCCATATTATTGAGACATCAGAAAATTAAGGGAAACAAAAATTATATCAACTTTTTGACAAATTAACTGGTTCTTTTTCATCATAGGAAGAATGTTCTCTTATGAATAGATACAAAAGCAGAGCCTTCTGATACACAAAATGTGGCCATTATCAATATGTCTTACAAACTTTGTTTTTTAAGTCAGAAGTCACAAATTCTGTTAATTTACTGACAGTTCATTATTCAAATGTTAGTAGTTCTTAGAACTACTAACTTAAATCTGCTCTTAGAAACACTCAAAGGAGATACAGATAATAATAATTTTTTTGAACAAAATAAAAACAATCTAAATAATTAAGAAATTGTTCCCTAATTAACTTGAAAACTATGCTTTAGCACCCTTCAATAAATTGTCAGGTAAAATATTATGCCGTTACTGAAATAATCAGAAAGACCCACCAATGTCCCTTTAGTATATTTTTCCAGAATGTAAGGAGTGAATAGCTTTAACCTTGAAGAGCTTTAAATAATGCTAAAAGCTTTGAGTGTACTAGGGTGTTTACAAATTTAAAACAATGAATGAGAAGACATGAGAACCTTTGGCAAAGATGCTAGCTTCAGTCTCAGACTTTTTAATTTAAGTTTAATCAAGTCATTATTTAGATAAAATTAAAAAACAAATATTTTTTCATTTAAAATTGAGGAAAGGAGAGGTGTTTGGGTGGCTCAGTCAGTTATTAATCTTACTCTTGATTTCAGCACAAGTCATGATCTCAGGGTCCTGAGATAAAGCCCTGAGTGGGGCTGTCCAGTCAGTGTGGAGTCTGCTTGAGTTTCTCTCTCTCCCTCTCTTTGTCCCTCCCCTACCCAAGCATATGCATGCTCTCTCTCTAAGTAAATAAATAAAATCTTTAAAAAATAAAGTAAAATAAAATAGAGGAAAGGAAACCATTAGTACTGTAAGAGTTCCTATTCAGATTTACCCTAAAAGTGTAACACATTTTAAGATATATTATTTTTAGGGCACCTGGGTGGCTTAGTGGTTGAGAGTCAGCCTTTGGTTGGGGTCCGTGATCCCAGGGTCCTGGGATCAAGTCCCACTACGGCTCCCCGAGGGGAACCTACTTCTCCCTCTGCCTATGTCTCTGCCTCATGAATAAATGAATTTTAAAAGTAAAATATGTGTGTGTATGTGTATACACATAATTTTTATCATGAATTTCCTTTTTATTTTTCAAGAAAAGGAGTGCAAGGTCTTTTCAAACCCTTAGACTGGAGAGAAAAAAGCCACATAAAAATATTATTTCTAAAATATATGTTTCATCTTTATCATATGCTTGGTATTATGGCATATAAAAAGGTCTATAATATAAAGCTACTGTGTGTAAATTGTTTATATTTAATTTTGATTACTATTATACATAGGAAAAAGCATTTGGCTGGATAGTACTTCAAGATATCTACCTGAATATATATATATGTATATATATGTATACACATATATATATTGCATTATATGTATGTGTGTATATGTGTTATATACATATTATATATATAAGATTTACATATATAGAGAGAGAATATATAGTATATTTTGACAGTGTTTAAAATTTTTGATGACTTTCTCCTCTTTAAAGCATTTACATCTATAACACTACATATTCTTGATAAAAGTAATATTTCTTTGGGTTTCCTTTATATTATTTTAAACATGAGAATTCTTCAGATTTTTTAAGCTAGGTTTTGTTTTTTTACTTCTAACATAGGCAATGCTGTCCATAAATTCCAAACACATTTCATTGTTTTATCAGTTTTCACTTAATCTCCTTCTGAGGGTTGATAGAATTCTCTTATTGTTGCAAACTAAAATCAAAGATAGATTATGAATTACAATGTTTTCTTCTAGAAAATTAAAACACAGGATAATTTAGCTGTCTGCAAAAGCCTTAGGGTTAGGAATGGAAGGATTTGGACTTAGTATATGAAGATATCATTCACAACAATCCAGTTTTTTTTTTTTTATTATAGATAACAACTAAGAGTTTTCACAGATGTTAGCTAATATCCAGAAGGAGGTAAAGAGAAGGACAAAGCTAGAAGAGAAATGTTTTCAAACCCATGGTGTCTAGTCTAGTACTATTTCTTAAGTCATATATTCTTTTGTTATCATTCACTTAGATATCAACTTATGCCATAGAGAAATGAAGTTGCCTCTAGAAAAAATAATATGTGAAAATAAGATAAGATGAAGTCAGTAGAAAGGTTAGAATATAAGAATGGAACCTGTAAATGAATGCTTATTTAATTAATATGGGCAGAAAATATCTAAGTTTTAAAGGCAAAGCAAACATACAAATGTAATCATAAAATACTAGGACCTAAGTTGTGCAGTGTCAAAAATCTGAACAAGTTGCATGAGATAAAAAGTGTCCAAAGACAAAAATCTAAAAAGTGTCATTTTTTCCTATAACTAAGAGGTAAAAAATAGGTCATTTATGTTCACTGTAGTCTGTACATTTCACTTTAAAAACTGATGTCGGGGGGGGAGGAGCAAGATGGCGGAAGAGTAGGGTCTCCAAATCACCTGTCTCCACCAAACTACCTAGAAAACCTTCAAATTATCCTGAAAATCTATGAATTCGGCCTGAGATTTAAAGAGAGACCAGCTGGAATGCTACAGTGAGAAGAGGTCGCGCATCTATCAAGGTAGGAAGACGGGGAAAAAGAAATAAAGGAACAAAGGCCTCCAAGGGGGAGGGGCCCCGCGAGGAGCCGGGCTGAGGCCGGGGCGAGTGTCCCCAGGACAGGAGAGCCCCGTCCCGGAGACGCAGGAGCTGCACCGACCTTCCCGGGGGAAAGGGGCTCGCGGGGAGTTGGAGCAGGACCCAGGAGGGCGGGGATGCCCTCGGGCTCCCGGGGACAGTAACAGCAACTGCGCCCCGGGAGAGTGCGCCGAGCTCCCTAAGGGCTGCAGCGCGCACCGCGGGACCCGGCGGGACCCGGAGCAGCTCGGGGGGGCTCAGGCAGAGGAAGAGGCTCCGTGCGGAGGGGGCTGCGCGGTTCCAGGAGCAGCTCGGAGGGGCTCGGGCAGAGGAAGAGGCTCCGTGCGGAGGGGGCTGCGCGGTTCCAGGAGCAGCTCGGAGGGGCTCGGGCGGCGGCTCCGCGGAGGGGGCTGCGCGGCCCCGGGAGCGCGAATCCACCAGCGCAGGCTCCGGAGCACAGGGCGCCGGGACACAGCCCAGGATCCCGCCTCCCCCGGGACAGGCAGAGGCCGGGAGGGCCCAGGACAGCGAGGACGCTCCTGCCCCAGCTGAGCACATCAGCGGCCCCGCCCCGGAGCCTCCAGGCCCTGCAGACGGAGTTCCTGCCGGAGCTGAATCCAGGTTTCCAGAGCTGCCCCGCCACTGGGGCTGTTCCTCCTGCGGCCTCACGGGGTAAACAACCCCCACTGAGCCCTGCACCAGGCAGGGGCACAGCAGCTCCCCCAACTGCTAACACCTGAAAATCAGCACAACAGGCCCCTCCCCCAGAACACCAGCTAGACGGACAACTTCCAGGAGAAGCCAAGGGACTTAAAGAACACAGAATCAGAAGATACTCCCCGGTGGTTCTTTTTTTTGTTTGTTTGTTTTTGTTTTTGTTTTTGTTTTTGTTTTGTTTTGCTTTTTGATTTGTTTCCTTCCCCCACCCCCTTTTTTTCTCCTTTCTTTTTCTTTCTCTTTTTCTTCCCTTTTTTTTTTTTTTTTTCTTTTTTCGTTTTTTTTTTTTCTTTTTCTTCCCTTTTTTTTCCTCTTTCTCTTTTCTTTCCGTCTTTCTCTCCTCTCTTTTTCTCTTTTTCCCAATACAACTTGCTTTTGGCCACTCTGCACTGAGCAAAATGACTAGAAGGAAAACCTCACCTCAAAAGAAAGAATCAGAAACAGTCCTCTCTCCCACAGAGTTACAAAATCTGGATTACAATTCAATGTCAGAAAGCCAATTCAGAAGCACTATTATACAGCTACTGGTGGCTCTAGAAAAAAGTATAAAGGACTCAAGAGACTTCATGACTGCAGAATTTAGAGCTAATCAGGCAGAAATTAAAAATCAATTGAATGAGATGCAATCCAAACTAGAAGTCCTAACGACGAGGGTTAACGAGGTGGAAGAACGAGTGAGTGACCTAGAAGACAAGTTGATAGCAAAGAGGGAAACTGAGGAAAAAAGAGACAAACAATTAAAAGACCATGAAGATAGATTAAGGGAAATAAACGACAGCCTGAGGAAGAAAAACCTACGTTTAATTGGGGTTCCCGAGGGCGCCGAAAGGGACAGAGGGCCAGAATATGTATTTGAACAAATTCTAGCTGAAAACTTTCCTAATCTGGGAAGGGAAACAGGCATTCAGATCCAGGAAATAGAGAGATCCCCCCCTAAAATCAATAAAAACCGTTCAACACCTCGACATTTAATTGTGAAGCTTGCAAATTCCAAAGATAAAGAGAAGATCCTTAAAGCAGCAAGAGACAAGAAATCCCTGACTTTTATGGGGAGGAGTATTAGGGTAACAGCAGACCTCTCCACAGAGACCTGGCAGGCCAGAAAGGGCTGGCAGGATATATTCAGGGTCCTAAATGAGAAGAACATGCAACCAAGAATACTTTATCCAGCAAGGCTCTCATTCAAAATGGAAGGAGAGATAAAGAGCTTCCAAGACAGGCAGCAACTAAAAGAATATGTGACCTCCAAGCCAGCTCTGCAAGAAATTTTAAGGGGGCCTCTTAAAATTCCCCTTTAAGAAGAAGTTCAGTGGAACAGTCCACAAAAACAAAGACTGAATAGATATCATGATGACACTAAACTCATATCTCTCAATAGTAACTCTGAATGTGAACGGGCTTAATGACCCCATCAAAAGGCGCAGGGTTTCAGACTGGATAAAAAAGCAGGACCCATCTATTTGCTGTCTACAAGAGACTCATTTTAGACAGAAGGACACCTACAGCCTGAAAATAAAAGGTTGGAGAACCATTTACCATTCGAATGGTCCTCAAAAGAAAGCAGGGGTAGCCATCCTTATATCAGATAAACTAAAATTTACCCCAAAGACTGTAGTGAGAGATGAAGAGGGACACTATATCATACTTAAAGGATCTATTCAACAAGAGGACTTAACAATCCTCAATATATATGCTCCGAATGTGGGAGCTGCCAAATATATAAATCAATTATTAACCAAAGTGAAGAAATACTTAGATAATAATACACTTATACTTGGTGACTTCAATCTAGCTCTTTCTATACTCGATAGGTCTTCTAAGCAAAACATCTCCAAAGAAACGAGAGCTTTAAATGATACACTGGACCAGATGGATTTCACAGATATCTACAGAACTTTACATCCAAACTCAACTGAATACACATTCTTCTCAAGCGCACATGGAACTTTCTCCAGAATAGACCACATATTGGGTCACAAATCGGGTCTGAACCGATACCAAAAGATTGGGATTGTCCCCTGCATATTCTCGGACCATAATGCCTTGAAATTAGAACTAAATCACAACAAGAAGTTTGGAAGGACCTCAAACACATGGAGGTTAAGGACCATCCTGCTAAAAGATAAAAGGGTCAACCAGGAAATTAAGGAAGAATTAAAAAGATTCATGGAAACTAATGAGAATGAAGATACAACCGTTCAAAATCTTTGGGATGCAGCAAAAGCAGTCCTAAGGGGGAAATACATCGCAATACAAGCATCCATTCAAAAACTGGAAAGAACTCAAATACAAAAGCTAACCTTACACATAAAGGAGCTAGAGAAAAAACAGCAAATAGATCCTACACCCAAGAGAAGAAGGGAGTTAATAAAGATTCGAGCAGAACTCAACGAAATCGAAACCAGAAGAACTGTGGAACAGATCAACAGAACCAGGAGTTGGTTCTTTGAAAGAATTAATAAGATAGATAAACCATTAGCCAGCCTTATTAAAAAGAAGAGAGAGAAGACTCAAATTAATAAAATCATGAATGAGAAAGGAGAGATCACTACCAACACCAAGGAAATACAAACGATTTTAAAAACATATTATGAACAGCTATACGCCAATAAATTAGGCAATCTAGAAGAAATGGACGCATTCCTGGAAAGCCACAAACTACCAAAACTGGAACAGGAAGAAATAGAAAACCTGAACAGGCCAATAACCAGGGAGGAAATTGAAGCAGTCATCAAAAACCTCCCAAAACACAAGAGTCCAGGGCCAGATGGCTTCCCAGGAGAATTTTATCAAACGTTTAAAGAAGAAATCATACCTATTCTCCTAAAGCTGTTTGGAAAGATAGAAAGAGATGGAGTACTTCCAAATTCGTTCTATGAAGCCAGCATCACCTTAATTCCAAAGCCAGACAAAGACCCCGCCAAAAAGGAGAATTACAGACCAATATCCCTGATGAACATGGATGCAAAAATTCTCAACAAGATACTGGCCAATAGGATCCAACAGTACATTAAGAAAATTATTCACCATGACCAAGTAGGATTTATCCCTGGGACACAAGGCTGGTTCAACACCCGTAAAACAATCAATGTGATTCATCATATCAGCAAGAGAAAAACCAAGAACCATATGATCCTCTCATTGGATGCAGAGAAAGCATTTGACAAAATACAGCATCCATTCCTGATCAAAACTCTTCAGAGTGTAGGGATAGAGGGAACACTCCTCGACATCTTAAAAGCCATCTATGAAAAGCCCACAGCAAATATCATTCTCAATGGGGAAGCACTAGGAGCCTTTCCCCTAAGATCAGGAACAAGACAGGGATGTCCACTCTCACCACTGCTATTCAACATAGTTCTGGAAGTCCTAGCCTCAGCAATCAGACAACAAAAAGACATTAAAGGCATTCAAATTGGCAAAGAAGAAGTCAAACTCTCCCTCTTCGCCGATGACATGATACTCTACATAGAAAACCCAAAAGTCTCCACCCCAAGATTGCTAGAACTCATACAGCAATTCGGTAGCGTGGCAGGATACAAAATCAATGCCCAGAAGTCAGTGGCATTTCTATACACTAACAATGAGACTGAAGAAAGAGAAATTAAGGAGTCAATCCCATTTACAATTGCACCCAAAAGCATAAGATACCTAGGAATAAACCTCACCAAAGATGTAAAGGATCTATACCCTCAAAACTATAGAACACTTCTGAAAGAAATTGAGGAAGACACAAAGAGATGGAAAAATATTCCATGCTCATGGATTGGCAGAATTAATATTGTAAAAATGTCAATGTTACCCAGGGCAATATACACGTTTAATGCAATCCCTATCAAAATACCATGGACTTTCTTCAGAGAGTTAGAACACATTATTTTAAGATTTGTGTGGAATCAGAAAAGACCCCGAATAGCCAGGGGAATTTTAAAAAAGAAAACCATATCTGGGGGCATCACAATGCCAGATTTCAGGTTGTACTACAAAGCTGTGGTCATCAAGACAGTGTGGTACTGGCACAAAAACAGACACATAGATCAGTGGAACAGAATAGAGAATCCAGAAGTGGACCCTGAACTTTATGGGCAACTAATATTCGATAAAGGAGGAAAGACTATCCATTGGAAGAAAGACAGTCTCTTCAATAAATGGTGCTGGGAAAATTGGACATCCACATGCAGAAGAATGAAACTAGACCACTCTCTTTCACCATACACAAAGATAAACTCAAAATGGATGAAAGATCTAAATGTGAGACAAGATTCCATCAAAATCCTAGAGAAGAACACAGGCAACACCCTTTTTGAACTCGGCCATAGTAACTTCTTGCAAGATACATCCACGAAGGCAAAAGAAACAAAAGCAAAAATGAACTATTGGGACTTCATCAAGATAAGAAGCTTTTGCACAGCAAAGGATACAGTCAACAAAACTCAAAGACAACCTACAGAATGGGAGAAGATATTTGCAAATGACATATCAGATAAAGGGCTAGTTTCCAAGATCTATAAAGAACTTATTAAACTCAACACCAAAGAAACAAACAATCCAATCATGAAATGGGCAAAAGACATGAACAGAAATCTCACAGAGGAAGACATAGACATGGCCAACATGCATATGAGAAAATGCTCTGCATCACTTGCCATCAGGGAAATACAAATCAAAACTACAATGAGATACCACCTCACACCAGTGAGAATGGGGAAAATTAACAAGGCAGGAAACCACAAATGTTGGAGAGGATGCGGAGAAAAGGGAACCCTCTTACACTGTTGGTGGGAATGTGAACTGGTGCAGCCACTCTGGAAAACTGTGTGGAGGTTCCTCAAAGAGTTAAAAATAGACCTGCCCTACGACCCAGCAATTGCACTGTTGGGGATTTACCCCAAAGATACAAATGCAATGAAACGCCGGGACACCTGCACCCCGATGTTTCTAGCAGCAATGGCCACGATAGCCAAACTGTGGAAGGAGCCTCGGTGTCCAACGAAAGATGAATGGATAAAGAAGATGTGGTTTATGTATACAATGGAATATTACTCAGCTATTAGAAATGACAAATACCCACCATTTGCTTCAACGTGGATGGAACTGGAGGGTATTATGCTGAGTGAAGTAAGTCAGTCGGAGAAGGACAAACATTATATGTTCTCATTCATTTGGGGAATATAAATAATAGTGAAAGGGAAAATAAGGGAAGGGAGAAGAAATGTGTGGGAAATATCAGAAAGGGAGACAGAACGTAAAGACTGCTAACTCTGGGAAACGAACTAGGGGTGGTAGAAGGGGAGGAGGGCGGGGGGTGGGAGTGAATGGGTGACGGGCACTGGGTGTTATTCTGTATGTTAGTAAATTGAACACCAATAAAATATAAAAAAAAAAAAAAAAAAAAAAAAAATAAAAACTGATGTCACAGCAGTAATAAGAGACAGTAAAAATATATTACTACTAGTGGGGGGAAACAATAGAAGCACACAATGAAAGAAAAACAAAAGAAAAAAAATCATGCTTATGTAGGCTGTCTGTGAATGTGCACTCACTGTTGTGAGTCCTGCGAGAAGTATTATACCATATATGTACATAAACATGAGGACAAATTAAAAACACAATTTTTACCTATTCTGATTCAAAGAATTATGTTCTCTTAAAGCAAACACTATGATTGGACAATCACACTGCACATTAATTAGAGATTTTCAAGGAACCTTACAAAAATGAGAGAATGACTCTTGAAAAGCACAATTTGTCCTATATTAACACAAGCACACCCCTTATCTGATGTTTAATTGTCCTATTAACAGATTCTCAGAAATGTTTTAGTATTTCAAATTTTGGAAATACTGGTATTCATTTTTTGTACAGACCTTTGACTGTTGTTGACTCCTGAAGTAATTACAATAGATTATAGATAAAGATAATTTCATCAGGCAAAATTTACTTGTGTCATCCTTTCAGAATAACATTACGATTATGAAAAATATTGTTTCACCTAATGCAAAGCCATTTAGAAATAATTTCCTCCTCAAATAAAGATGTTTTTCTTACAAAATTTAATGAACATCATTTTGGCCAAAGCGACAGTAGAAGCTGATTACATGTTAGCTACAGTAGACAGAGTGTCCTGCTTTATAACTGCTATGCTCTACTGGAAATCCTAGAGTAAGATGATGGACAGCTGTTCCCTTGGTTTGTCTATAAAACTGAGATGTTTGTTTCATAGAGTAATCCATGTGATCAGAGATTGTTTTTAACATACAGCTAATAGATTTGTTGAAATAAGGGAAATAGAAAAAAATCACGATACAAAATGGTTAACTCTCTCATTGCTCTTGTCCCAGCATTTGTACAGACTTACTTGGTAATAACTCTGTATACAGGGTACATTTATGCTTGTGTTTGTAGAAACATTCATATGTAACATGCATATGTATGTAAATATGTAAATATATAAAAAATATATTTATATCTGTGTTCATCAGAGATATTGGCCTATAGTTCTCTTTTTTTGTAGTGCCTTTATCAGATACCATTGGTATTAAGGTAACGGTATATGTATATACTTAATATAAAAGTATACCGTATATACTTTTATATTTATATAAATGTATAAATATATTTTGTGATTTAAGAAGCTCAGAAAGACATGAAGAGGCTGTAGGGGTAAATGACAGAACAGGGAATAGAAAATACATCAGTATATGGACATTTTACCAACCCTCTACAACATTCATAAGGTCTATTTCTGTAAAATGCAAAAATATACCGCACATTTTAATCAACAATTATATCATCAATCTAGACATTTAACTTTAATTACAATTATGTAAAACAGTATTCAATAGAATTTTTTAAATGTGTATGGTAGCAAGCAATCTTCCACATGCAGAAGTCTTCTGTCTCTCTCTATCTATAACCCTACCCTACCTTTTTATATTAACATGTATCATATCGTGTTACTTTAATATTTTTATATAATTACAACTTATTTTAATCTGTCATCTGACAAATTAAGTGCTTCTCTTACTAACCACGTGTTTTAAAATGTAAGGTCTTCTTTTCTCCATTCTCATAGGTCTAGCAGCTGAAAATTGTATATATAAGCCTTCAGATCAAGAGAGTCCTGGCTAAAGATGTTATCGTGCCATATAGATGGCATTTAACTGGATTGGATAACATCATCAAGGAAGGAAAAGATGAATCAATGAGATGCATGGCAAGCATCAAAAAATATAAAGAGAGAGAGAGAGGACTCAAATAAGCAAAATCAGAAATGAAAGAGGAGCAACGACCACATAAATACAAAGGATAAGAGAGAATATAGTGAAAAATTATAATGCCGACAAATTAGACAGCCTAGGAGAAATGGATAAATTCCTAGAAACATACAACCTCTAAAAACAGAATAAGAAAAAAACCCAGAAAATCTTAATAGACAAATTATCAGCTAAGAAGTTGAACCAGAAATAAAAAACTCCCAACAAATAAGTCTAGGACCAGAAGGCTTCACAGGTGAATTCTACCAAATAATTAAAGAAGAATTAATTCTTGGCCTCTCAAATTATTCCAAAAGATAGAAAAGAGAGAAGGAAACCTTCCAAAATCATTCAATGAGGTCACTGTTACCTTGATACCAATGGTATCTGATAAAGACACTACAAAAAAGAGAACTATAGGCCAATATCTCTGATGAACTCAGATATAAATATCCTCAACAAAATATTAGCAAACCAAACCCAACAATACATTTAGAGTATCACTCACCATGATCAAGTGGGATTTATTACTGAGATCCAGGTGATTCAACATTTGCAAATCAATCAACATGTTACACCACATCAACAAGAGAAGGATAAAACCCATATGACCCCTTCAAGAGATATAAAAAAAAGCATTTGCAAAGTATAAGATCTATTCATGACAAAAAAAAAAAACTGTCAACAAAGTAGGTTTAGAAGGAACATACCTAAACATAATAAAGGTCATATGTGAAAAGCCCACAGCTAATATACTCAACAGTGAAAAAGTCAAAGGTCTTCCCCTGAGATCAGGAATAACACGAAGATGACTACTCTCACCATTTCATTCAACATAGTACTAGAAGTCTTAGCCACAGTAATGACACAAGAGGAAATACAAGGCATCAAGAAAGGTAAGAAAAAAATAAACCTTTCACTATTTTCAGGTGACCTGATCATCTATATAGAAAACCCAAGACTCTACCTAAAAGCTGCTAGAACTGATAAATGAATTCAGTAAAGTTGCAGGATACAAAATTAATATACGGAAACCAATTGCATTTCTACACACTAATAGTGAAGTTGAGGAAAGAGAAATTAAGTAAACAATCCCATTTACAATTGCACCAAAAAGAATAAAATACCTAGGAATAAACTTAACTAAGGAATCAAAGACCTGTACTAATGAAAACTATAAAACATTATGAAAGAAACTGAAGACAACACATACAAATGGAAAGACATTCCACGTTCATAGGTTGGAAGAACAAATATTCTTAAAACGTCCACACTAACCAGAGCCATCTACGTATTTAAGGCAATCCCTATCAAAATACCAACAATGTTTTTCACAGGACTATAATAAAGAATCCTAAAATTTGTATGGAATCACATAAGATTCTGAATAGTCAAAGCAATCTTGAAAAGGAAAAACAACACTGGAGGTATCACAATCCCAGATATCAAGATATACTACAAAGCTGTAGTAATCAAGACTCCACAGTACTGGCAGAAAAACAGACATACAAATCAACAGAATAGAGAGCCCAAAAATAAAACCACAATTACATGGTCAATTAACATTCAACAAATCAGAAAAGAATATCCAGTAGGAAAAAGACTCTCTCTTCAATAAATGATGTTGAGAAAACTTGACAGCTACATGCAAAAAAGCGAAATAACCACTTTCTTACACCTACACAAAAATAAACTCAGAGTAGATTAAAGATCTAAATCTGAGAAGAGGATCCTAGGAAAGAGTGAAGGTAGTAATTTCTCTAATACATGGATCTTAGCAACATTTTCTTACATCTCTTGAGGCAAGGGAAACAAAAGAAAAAATAAACTAGTGGGACTACATTAAAATGAAAAACTACTGCACAGTGAAGGAAATAACAAAAATAAAAGATAGCCTAATGAATGGGAGAAGATATTTCTAAATGACATATCCAACAAAGAGTATCCAAAAAATATAAAGAACTTATATAACTCAACACACAAAAAACAAATAATCCAATTATAAAATGGGCAGAAGACATGAACAAACATTTCTCCAAAAAGGATATACAGACAGCCAACACACACATGAAAAGATGCTCAAAATCATGCAATTTCAGGGAAATGAAAATCAAAACTACAATGAGATATCATTTCATACCTGTCAGAACAGCTAAAACCAAAAACTCAAAAAATAATAAGTGTTGCCAAATGTGTGAGGAAAAATAAACCCATTTGCACTGTTGGTGGGAATACAAACTGGTGCAACCATTGGGGAAAACAGAATGGAAGTTCCTCAAAAAATTAAAAATAGAATTGCCATATGATTCAGTAATTTCACTGTTGGGTATTTAACCAAAGAATATGTAAGCACTAATTCAAAAAGATCTACACACCTCTATGTTTACTGCAGCAATATTTATAATAGCTGAATTATGGAAGCAGCCCAAGTGTCCATTGATAGATGAATGGATAAAGAAGAGATGGTATATATCCACAATGGAGTATTACTCAGCTCTAAAAAAGAATGATATATTACTCAGCCCTAAAAAAGAATGATATATTGCTATTTGCAAAAACATGGATGGATTTACGGGATATAATACTAAGTAAAATACATCAGTCAGAGAGGGATAAATACCATATGATTTCACTCATATGTAGAGCGAAATGTTTTTAATAAACAAAACAAAGGAAAAAAGAGACAAATCAAAAAACAGACTCTTCACTATAGAGAATAAACTGATGGTTAGCAGAAGGGAGGTGAGTTGAGGAATGGGTAAAATAGGTGAAGAGGTAAGAGTACATTTATCATGATCAGCACAGAGTAATGTACAGAATTAATGGATCACTATATTGTACATCTGAAATTAATATAACATTGTAGGTTATACAGGAATTAAAATTTTAAAATAATTTAAAATAAGCAATTATGGAAAAAAAACATCTAGTTCAAGTGAAAATAAACAACCACATGAAAAGGAACAAATTAAAAATACTGGAAATACAATTATCATAACAGTTTGGTATTAGTGAAAGAAGAGACAAATAGATCAACTTAACAGAGTCCAGAAACAGATACACACAAATACACTCAACTGACGTTAGACAAAGGAGCAAAATCAATACAATAAAATGTTCTGGACCCCTGGGTATCCACATGCAAAAATACATAAATAAATAAATCTAGACATAGACTGTAAATGCTTCAGGATGTTTAACTCAAAATGCAGCCTAGAACCAACTGTGAAATATAAAACTATAAAACTGCTAGAAAATAACAAAGGAGAAAATTTAGATGACTTTGATTTGCCATAGACTTTTTGGATATAACACCAAAAATGGAAAAGAAACAACTGATAAGCTGGACTTTGTTAAAATTAAAAACAAAAAGGAAGAATTTAAAGAATTGATAAAATTTAAAACTTCTGCTCTACAAAAGATAATGGCGATTGTCTTCCATAGACTGGAAGAAAGTATTTGCAAAAGACACAGGTACTAAAGGACTGTTATCCAAAACATACAAGGAACACTTAAAATTTAACAATCAGAAAACATGTAATTCAATTAAAGAATGGCCCCAATATTTTAAGTCACCTCACCAAAGATATGCAAATGGCAAACATGAATATGTAAAGATGTTCCATATCATATGTCATTAGGAAATTTCTAATTCAAACAACAATAAGATACCACTACACAACAACTAAAATGACCAAAATTCAAAACACTGACAACAGCAAATCATGACAATGTGGAGTAAAAGCAACTCTCATTCACTGCTGGTAGAAATGTAGAATGGTGTAGCCACTTTGGAAAACAGTTTGGCCGTTTCTTAAAAAACTCAACATTCTCTACCATACAATACTGCAATCATGCTTTTTAGGTATTAATCCAAATGAGTTGAAAATTGTGTTGACACAAAAGCCTGCACGCAGATATTTATAGCAGCTTTATTCATAATTGCCAAAAATGGAAGTAACAAAGATTCAGTAAGTGAACAGATGATGATTCATCCATGCCACAGAATATTATTCAGCTGGAAAGACCGAGTTATCAACCCATTAAAACAGAGGAAACTTAAATGTATATTACTAAGTGAAAGAAGCGAATCTGAAAGGACTACATATTGTATAATTCCAACTACATGACATTATGGAAAAGGAAAACTATCAAGATAGTAAAAAGATTATTGGTTGCCAGGACATAGTGGGGACATAGTGGGGATGAATAAGTGCAGCACAGAGGAGTTTTAGGGTAATCAAAGTACTCTGTATGATGCTGTAATGGTGGACACGTACCACCATGCATTTGCCCAGATCCATAGAATGCACAACACCATAAGTGAACCCTAATGTAAACTATGGCCTCCACATGATAATGATACATTAATGTAGGTTCAATGATGGTAACAAACGTACCACTGAGGGATGCTGATAATAGAGTAAGCCATGCATACCTGTAGGAAGGAGATATATCTTCTTTTCAATTTTGATTTGATCCTAAAGCTGCTTTAAAAAAGTAAAGACCATCTAAAAAATATTGGGAGTAAAAATACTGGAAGTTACACGATAGAATAGATTTTAAATCAGTGAAGAGAAAATCAATGATTTGAAAGAATATATGAAAAATACTTTCAAGAGACATAGGAACTAGATCAAGTGGCTCCTATATATACCTAAAAGGAATTCCAGAACAGAAAAATACTGGAGTTGAAATAATACTCTATGAATTAAAATTTGATAGTTTATTGGAATCAGAAATGTAGAAGGCAAGATTACTCAGATTGACAGTGAACTCTGAGTCCTAAACAATCAAATCCAACCCATGCACATATTCTAATAAAAACATATAAATTAAACATGATGGAAGGGTTAAAAGAACTCCATAAAGAACAAAAAAATAACAAAGACTAGCATGACAAATAAAATAAATACATAAAAATACACAATAAAGAAGTAGAAATAAGTCCACATTTTTAATCTAATACTAATTCATCAATGGTATAATAAACAAAACTCTTAACACCAACAGCATACAAATATGTATATGTATCTATCTATGTATTATTATAATATTTAATGCACAGTTAGGTCATTTCCAGTTTTTATTCTTGCAAACACATTGCTGTTAATTTTCATCTTTCAATTTTATATATACACATATACATATTTGCACATCTTTCTCTATTACTTCATCTTACTCCTCAACAATTATATTTTATTTTATAATTATAATTGCCTTGCTTTTCTTATTATATATATTTACATATGTATATCTAAATACTACTCAATATATTAATTGGAACTCATATTGCTGCATAAAGTAACATTTAATTTCACTGTTGTATAATATTACCCTAAAGCATAGTTTTACATTCCATTAATAGTTATCTTGTATGCACGGTCAGTTCATCACAGAATGCACAGTTGGGTCATTTCCAGTTTTTATTCTTGCAAACACATTGCTGTTAATTTTCATCTTTCAATTTTGATACCCACAGGCAACTGTTACCCTTGGGTATTACACCAAGGCATAAATTGCGGAAGCATAGGGAATACGTATAAACTTTACAAGAAAATGACATATTGTCTTCCAAAGTCATTGCACCATAGTACACTCCTGTTCATATTAATATGAGAACTTGATCCATGTTATCTAGAAAATCTTTCCTCATGTCTTATCACCAAAAGGCAGCAAGCACAGAGAGTTCTTACAAGTGAATTTCACCTTACCTTCAAGACCAAATATTCATTTTCTAATAAAAGCCATTTACTGGTCAATGAGAAAAAGATAGTTAACATTATGAATATTGTAAAATTAAACAGGAGCAATCAAAGTTTAAAAAGTTAGACACGTTTTCACGCTTGTGAAAACAAAGGAAAACTACTAAAATCATCATCCTAGTCCAGAAGTATACTGAAAAGAATTCAACAGGATCTATTAGGGTTTAGTATCTAAAATATAAGGATACTTCTCTTTAGAAATATTTATCAATATAATTAATCCCACTATTAAAGAGTAAATAAAAATATGAAATATATGGTAATTTAAATGTGAAAAATGCATCCAGAAAACTTTAATATGTCTTCTTAAGCATATATATTATAAAAATATCAAATATAAACAGTGACAGGGGATCCCTGGGTGGCTCAGCGGTTTGGTGCCTTCCTTCGGCCCAGGGTGTAGTCCTGGAGCCACGGAATCGAGTCCCGCATCTCGAAACTCCCTGCATGGAGCCTGCTTCTCCCTCTGCCTGTGTCTCTGCCTCTCTCTCTCTCTCTCTCTCTGTGTCTCTCATGAATAAATAAAACCTTTAAAATTTTTTTTAAAAGTGACAAATTTGTGTCCATATATTTCAGTAATAACCATTAACATATCTTTAAAAATAATAGCCTCCACAGCTAACCAAAAAAAGGATGTCTAAGAATAAATCATACAAAATCTTAAAAAATTTGATGGAGTAATTTATAAAATATCATTGATGTACATGAAAACATCAATTGAGAACTAAAACTCACAATTTCTATCTATTCTTTGACTTTATTCATTTTTTTATATTCTCAATATAATTTTTAAATATAACTTATTTTCCCAACAAGTGAAGGAAGCTATCAAGTGCTGGATATGGAAGCTCTCATTTACTGAAGTGCTAGTACCATGTCTATTTAAAAATTATAATATATTTTCCCTAGTGTTAAAAATTGTGAATGATCGTTCCAAAGTGATAGATTTATTTATTTATTTTTTTTTTTAATTTTTATTTATTTATGATAGTCACAGAGAGAGAGAGAGAGAGACAGAGACACAGGCAGAGGGAGAAGCAGGCTCCATGCACCGGGAGCCTGATGTGGGATTCGATCCCGGGTCTCCAGGATCGCGCCCTGGGCCAAAGGCAGGCGCCGAACCGCTGCGCCACCCAGGGATCCCGTGATAGATTTATATTATTCAAAATTCTAAATAAATCTCTGAGACAATCTTATCAATGTCCTTAAAATTAAAGAAATAGTATTACTGGAAATATCATGTTATGAAGAAAAAAGTTTTTATTCCATTCCTTGAATCAGAAAGTTGTATGTATAACTTTTGCTTCAACTGTCAATGACTTTCTACAAAATCATTATTAAAATAAAACTACAGTCTCTGGTGGCTTTGAAGGCTGTCATCCAATATGTCTCCTTATTTTCTGAGTGAAGAAATAAAATGGTTAGTGAATTTCCCAGTCCCTAATCTTGGCATAATAGGGACCTGCACTAGAACGGCCAATTCAAATGTTTTGTTTATTTTCTAGGACACACCTGTAAGTGTTTACTGCATCCCAGGCCCTGCCTTCATTACTTTATTGATAGTAGCCCATATAGGGGCACCTGGGTGGTTTAGTTAGTTAAGCATCTGACTCTTGATTTCAGCTTAGGTCATGATCTCAGGGCTATGGGATCGAGCCCTGTGTCAGGCTCCATGCTGGATGTGGAGCCTGCTTAAGATTCTCTCTCTCCCTCTCCCCTTCCTTCTCTCTCTTCTCTCTCTTTTCTCTCTCTCTCTCTCTTTCTCTCTCTGTCTCAGGGAAATACACACACACACACACACGCACAAATATAAACCCAGTGCCATTTTTAATATACCACAATACCAAGAATTGAATACATGGATAAAAATTCTTAAGTACATATCAACATTAGCTTATTCAGTTGACTTTCTGAGATAAAATGCATTTTGTTAATTTCTCTGCTTCAACTATCTGTGCTGATATTCAGTTACTTGAATCATTTTAGGTCTGTTTATGATAAATTTTCCTCCTTGAAATTAATGCAATCAATGACCATCATAATAATGAGAATCAATATCTTATCATTGTGTTTTGATCTCATATTACTTTAAAACTTATACTCATTTTTTTAGTTTTTTTAATTTCTCTGATGATTTAAGCAAACTCAAAACCAGTGATATGCCAGCTTAGAAACTGCCTTTAGAAGGAAAGGATGACAAATTCACAGTAGAATGTGAGCAACTCTGTAAGTTTTTACTATTCATTCTGAAAAAACAATGATGGTGCTATTTATTAACCTGGAAAAAAAAAAAAAAAACAGAGTAGGAAAGGAACAACTCCCAAGCATGTGTCTAAATCTACAGTCTTATGACGAAGCCCCTACCTCCCCAGTGTTCCCAATAATTATCTCCCAGAAAGAGAATTTTTGAAATATTATGTAATTTCAAAAAAATACATTTTATAAGTATTTTCTAATAATTTTATAAAATGCTACATAAACAAAGCATCTACAGAATAATCATAATCACTGTAATAAACTAGTTGGCTTGAATAATCACAAGGAATAGTGCACTTTAATAGAAAAACAATTACAAAAGAATAGTTTTGTGCCAATCCCATGGTTTTTCCTTAAAACTGATCCACCCTATTTTAACTAGGAGGATCATTCAGTTTTAGTAGACTTTGGAATAAAAAATATCAGTATCTTGAAGTGTTAACAAGAATTCTATCAACAACTAACAGTTCAATTATTCGATTAATATTCTCTTATTCTATTGATAACTGACAGTTACTAAAACTTGGATTTTTCATAAAAATGAATTTAATATTATGAGTATAATCACAAACACTGGTGTCAGACGGCCTGGGTTTGAATCCTATGTCCGTCATTCACACACTGTATAAATTAAGGTATGTCACTTACTTAACCTTTCCATTCTTCAGTTTCCTTTAAATTAATAGTACCCATCTTGTAGAGATACTACTAGTGTGCAATGAGTTAACATACACAAAGTATGTTATTTGCTATCCGGACAGTGGCTGGCACCTAGTGACCTTGCTGCATTTGCTGTTATCCATCACTAAGCTACATTCTTTAGAGGAAATAGTACTTCTTTTCTAACTTAACCTGTCATTAGCCAAACAGGATTATACATGTGCCAGTAACAATCCTCTATTTTTCTCTTGTTAGAAGAACAAGCCAAGACACTGAGACAGAAATCAAATCTGGAAAAGAGCTGGGTTTTTACCTATTTCACTAGGTAAATAGGTGGCAGAGAATTCACTCAGAAAAATCTCTGTAGGTCTGGCCTATTGTCATTCAAAGAGACCCATGTGTTTCTTTCCTTTTTCAATAGAAAAATCAGTAGAGCTAGAAAAGTACTGATATCTAAGTGTACTTTTCTTTAAAATGTTTTTAAAAAGTGAAGCACATTGATATGTGTTCTTATCTTCAAGAGAAAAGACTTTGGGGCTAACCAGTTATTCACCATTCAGAGCAAATGCACAGCTCTCCGGAGGGACGCTCCTCCTTCGCACCACACTTTCCCTTTTTAACTGGGTAACACTGATCTTGTCCTGATTTTTTCCCCTTCACCCAGATTTTCAAATTCACAGTTTTTAACTCTTTATTGTCCGCTGCCCATTTTTATTAAGACAATGTTAGTGTTTGGAGTGGGGGCTTTATTATTTCGGAAATGCTTTGTCAAACGTCATGACATTCTCAGGCAGACCTCCCTAAAAAAGTGTCACCCTACTACACTGCTGAATAGATAGGGGGAAATCACTCATTTTTAAGACCAGATCTTGTTAGTGTTCCCCCCCCCCCCCATTGGTTCCTTTAAGGAAAATATTAACTGTTGAGGAAAGTACCTGAAAATATTATGTAAAAAGTGTGAAGGAGAACAGAACTGTAAAACTGCCCAGCAGCTCTAGCCCTGACCATAAGAAAGTTATTTGCTATCTCTGGTCCTGGGTTTCTTCAGCTGCAGAATGTGCCTGATTTGGGGGCACCTGAGTGGCTCAGTTGGTTAAGCGTCTGCCTTGGGCTCAGGTCAGGATTCCCAAGGTCCTGGAAAGAAGTCCCACTTCAGGCCCTCTGCTCAGTGGGGAGGCTGTTTCTCCCTCTCCCTCTGTCACTCCACCTACTTGTGCTCTAATAAGTAAATAAAATCTTAAAACAAACAAACAAAATGTGTTTGATTAAGTGACTTTTTTCAGGATCATAAACAAAGCTGATGTAAACTGTAACACAGCAGATACTTGTTTTTTTTTTTTTTTTTCTTTTTCCAGCATGAGTGAATTTAACTTTCTTAGAAAGAAAGGCTGTGAAAATGTAGGTACTGTGCAAAAGTAAGTTATTAACTAATGGTCTATGGCCTTTGCCTTTTCATTCCTACTGCTATTACTAAGGTTCAGGCATCATTCTTTTCTGCCTGGACCATTACAATAGCCTTCAAATACCAATGTTCACAGCGGTCTCCCAATACCATGTTTCTCCCATCTCTAACTATATCCCCAAGGACTGCTATTAAGGAATATTATTCTTGAAACATAATTCCAAATACTACATTTTTCAATGATTCCTCTTGGCTTAAAGGACATTAATAATGCCTTTTGTCTATATTCTAGGTCCTTCAAACCTGACCACAACTCATCTTTTCATCTTCATTTATAGCTACTTTTTATCCTGCGTTTAAGCCTCACTCTCACATCTCTGCTTCTGCTCATCCATTTTCTATGCTTAAAGTGCCCTTACCAAAAAAAAATAAATAAATAAAAATAAAAAAATAAAGTGCCCTTACCTCACATTCTTCCAGGACTGCCTAAAACACTAGTCTACTGTAAGCTTTTCCCAAAGAATAGTCTCTAATACAGTAGAAATTCACTTCACCCCATACACCCATAACTCTCACGACCAGCAGGAACTTTCTATTTTGCATTGAAGCTGGTTTTTATACATGTAGAAGCCTTCCATCTAGTTTCCCACAAATTTCCCACCCAAACCTAAGACAGAGCAAAAATATTTTACCTTCATGTCTGTTGCATCCAGGATATTGTCTGACACATGTGTTATAAAGATGATTCAAACCCTCTGCCTTAAAGAGGGTGGGCTTTGCTCTCAAACCTTTTGCCTAAATGTAAAATGCAAATCCATTTGCTTTAAATTAAGCTTTATGTAACACATCCATGGTGATATATTTAGATTTCATTCACTACTTTTAATCATATGAATAAGCTGCACCTATGTGGTTCAGTCAGTTAAGTGTCTAACTCCTGATTTCAGCTCAGGTCATGATCTCAGGGTCATGAGATCAACCCCCATGTTGGGCTCCATACTCAGCGGGGTCTGCTTGAAATTCTCTACCTCTTCCACTGCCCCTCTCCCCGCTTGCACTCTCTCTCTAAGATAAATAAACAAAATCTTAAAAAAAAAAAAAAAAGAATAGTGTCACAGGCAGTATTATTGAAAAGGTGACAAGGTATTTCACACTTCCTGACAAAGGGGTGTACATTTCTTTTTTTTTTTTTAAGATTTTATTTATTTATTCATGAGAGGCACATAAAGAGAGAGAGAGGCAGAGACACAGGCAGAGGGAGAAGCAGGCTCCATGCAGGGACCCTGACGTGGGACTTGATCCCAGGACTCCAGGACCACACCCTGGTCCGAAGGCAGGCACCAAATCGCTGAGCCACCAAGGATGTATATTTCTGAGCATACATGGTACGTGTTAGAAAAACAAGGAGAGAGGAAAATTTTTAAAGTAGCTGAATTGTTCATAAATCTTCAAACAACCAACATACAAATACATATCCAATAGCATATGTTAATTTTTGGCATCTCTCTATAGCACTGATGGTCCAAGAGCTATGATAATCTTCTACACTGAGAAAATAAATGATTTAACCATAAATAACAAAATTTATTTTTTGTGATCATGGCTCTTCACAAAAGTTGCTAACCAAATTAATAATTTGATGAAACATGTAGGATGAACATATAGCTGATTATGTTATGTAAATCTGATACAATATTTATTAAACTGGCCAAAAGTAGGTTACATAAAAAAAATAATATATTCATTTAGAATGTATGCCAGTAAGACAAGTGTTAATACCATATCCTAGAATCCTCATATTCATTCACATTTTTAAAAAATGAGTAACACTCTTAAAATGTAATGTGATTCTGGCGATTGTATTAGCATGAGCCCCAACATAGACTTAATAAAGACCTACAGTGGGGCGCATTGGTGGCTCAAGTGGTTAATGTCTGTCTTTGGCTCAGGTCGTGACCCCAGGGTCCTGGGACGGAGTTCCACTTTAGGGTCTCTGCTCAGTAAGAAGTCTGCTTCTCCCTCTGTACTTTCCCCCTCCCTCTCTCAAATAAATAAGTAAAATGTTTTTTAAAAAATAAAGAATAAATAAAAAAATAAAGGACTGTAGTATGCAGGAAATAGAGCAAAAACCCATCTGACAGAGGCTTTACACTTCATACTATGTTTCTACTCCTTTTTTTTCCATAACCTCTACAAATTGATTTATCTGGGGGCTAGCGGACATGACCTAAAATTATTCGTGACAAAATTGCTCATTGCTCTTTGTTTCAGAAGAAACTGAAATTAGCATGATCATTTAGTCATTAAACCATACTTGCTTAAGAATAATCAGTGAAAAATAAAGGCTGCTAGAGTGCTCTGCTGTTAATCCTTTTTTTTTTTTTTTTTTTTTTTTTTTTTTCTGCTGTTAATCCTAACATGGCACTGGGACACCTTCATTCCCAGCCACAGACCTGATATTATATGCTTCAAGAAAATCAAATCAGAATGTCAGCACATAAGACAGTAATATATGTTGGGGGCCCGGGTGGTGCAGTTGTTTAAGTGTCCAACTCTTTGTTTCAGCTAAGATCATGATCTCAGGGTCGTAGGATCGAGTCCTGCATCAGGCTCCAAACTCAGCATGGAGTCTACTTAGGGTTCTCTCTCCCTCTCTCTCTGCCCCACATCCCCATGCATTTGCACATGCTCGCTCTCAAATAAATAAACGAATGATTTATAGGGACGCCTGGGTGGCTCAGCTGTTGAGCGTCTGCCTTCAGCTCAGGGCATGATCCCAGAGTCCAGAATTGAGTCCCGCATCGGGCTCCTTGCAGGGAGCCTGCTTCTCCCTCTGCCTATGTTTCTACCTCTCTCTGTCTCTCATGAATAAATAAAATCTTTTTAAAAAATGATTTATAAATAAAGTAACACATATATATTAAGACAAATAAATACATATAGAATTTTATGTCGGCTGGTTATAATGAGATGAAATAATATATTTATATTCCTACTGCTAGTTCAGGCATCATTCTTTTCTGCAATGAAGTATGTACCTATCTATGTATATATGGACAGACACTCCGTTTAAAATGTGGTTAACTCTCACCTAACATAAAAGGACCAGAAACAGTTCTGAGAAGGGTAATTTTAACCATTAACCCAGACAGATGCTAATTATTCTTCTAATGAAAGTGACTGCATATAAATAACCTTTGGATGAAATTCCTTCTAAGTGAAGTTTTCCTCTGTAAGTTATTTTTATACCAAGTGAAGCCCACAGTTGAGCCTTCCTAAAAATTCATTTTTCAGTTATACTCATGATCTCAGATAGCATGGCAAATCTGCTGATCTTATCAGCCTCTTTCCAAGGCCAAGAGGCTTGGAACAAATTCTCAGACAATTTGTTTCAAGTTAATGGAAAGAGGCTGAGGTTACAGGCCAAGGGCCTGGGAAGAGGACTGCAGTTGAGAGTCAGAGAAATCAGCAAATATTTTGGTATTGTTGTACGACTGGAGATAAGACATTTATGAGAGATGGGAGTAACCATCTCGTTTTTCTGATAAAAACAAGAGTCACAGAACAAAGCTATAAATACTGATGATTTGTCTCTCAGGATATTGTCAAAATTATGAACTATGTACGTAAGAAGTAAAGAAGGTAAGCCAAAACATTCTAAAAAAGAAGAATAGCATTTTCCATAGTCTCACTGTACTAAAACCACAGATTATAAAATTCAGAGCCCACTAGAGGGGACCAAGCTTGTTGACTATCTCAGGCTCTCATCAGGAATTACTGGAGGGCCATGCCAAGAAGTGAGTGTAAAACAGATATAGATATATGACTACTGTAACCCTAGCCCATATCAAACTTGGCAAATTTATAATTAGATTAAGTTCATCAATCACCTACTCTATCTTCCCAGCAGAGTAAGGGGTAACCCCTCTTTGATTGAAGATGGTATAATTTAGAACTTCTGTTTTTCAAACAATAACAGATATTCAATAAAATTAGTAGGCTTGTCAAAATAACCAAAATACAAAAGACCAAATAACCAACATACAAAAGAAAATGCAGAGTAGAAGTAAATCCATCCATAATCTAAATACTGTAATTAGCAGATAAGAATTTTATAATATTTATGCTTATTATTTTGACAGTATAGGAGATGGAAAAAAACAAATAGATTGAGAATAATGGGGATCCCTGGGTGGCGCAGCGGTTTGGCGCCTGCCTTTGGCCCAGGGCGTGTTCCCAGAGACCCGGGATCGAATCCCACATCGGGCTCCCGGTGCATGGAGCCTGCTTCTCCCTCTGCCTGTGTCTCTGCCTCCCTCTCTCTCTCTCTCTGTAACTATCATAAATAAATAAAAATTTAAAAAAAAAGAGAATAATGCCAGAAAACTGAAATCAGTGAAGCTGGAAGTAATGCACAATACTTTGAGTAGTTTCCTGCAAATTTTAAATTTTTATACATGAGCTCAAGCTATATTGTTGAATCTATAATACAGGTGTATGACAGTTTTAAAGTTGTATCCCTCTTAAATTCAAAGACTAATTGGGGAAATCTGAAATATATGTTAAGCACTACTGGATTATGTCTTTACTAGGGAAATATGATTGAGTAAATGTTTGAAATAAAATAAAGCCAAGATCCTCATGGGTGACAATCTTTCTGTTAGCCTGATGATTTGTTGTGAAAAATGTAGTTAGGGTAAACTCTTGACTTCTCTCTTCATTTCCTATTAACTGCTTAAAAGGAAAGTATTAATTTTATGTCTGGTAAGTGAGGTAGGAAGAATTCTAAGATCACCTCAAAGATTTCCAACCCCTAGTGGTGGCACAACACATGCTATCATCTCCTCCCCTTGTTCGTCAGAAGAACCTCACGAACATGATAGGATTCACTTTCATAATGATGTTACATTAGATAGCAAAGGTGAAAGCATTTTGCAAATATAAGTAAAGTTTTTAATCAGCTTGACTTTAGGTCAACCAAAAGGAGGATTATTCTGGGTATGCCATGGCCTTATCAGATGAGTTTCTAAAATACTATTTAGGCTTTTGTTGAAATCAGAGCGATTATCCATCAGGTTTTAAATAAGTAAACTGCCATGTGTTCTAGAGCAGCAAGAAACTAAACTCTCCCAACAGGCAAATGAGCTTGGAAAAGGACCCTGAGCCTCACTACTGGCTAACATGTACACTGTGGAACGTGATACTTGGAGCGTAGGTCTCATATTAGCCATGCCGGAACTTCTGACCTACATGGCAGGTAATACTTAAGTATTGTTTTAAGCTGCTAAATCTATGGTGATTTTTATGCAGCAACAGAAAGCTAATACAGTAACCTGAAAAAAGTTAGTTAGAAAGCACTGCTCAATCTTTTATTCTCTGGGACTGCCTGACCACAAGATACATGGGATCATTCCTGCATGGAAATCCTGATTTTTCTAGTTGTGCTCCTAACTAGGTTGATTACTAAGCTCAAATCAGGAATGTGTAGTAGCAAGTTCTCTTCCCATATATATAAATCAGTCCTTCACTCAGCAATATTAATAATAAAGGTAAACTCTGAATCTTAATTTAAATCCTAGATCTCTCTCATACGGTTCTGAATTTATTTGGAGAAAAGAAATACACATTCTTTATTGGATGTTTACAAACCCCAAAATTTACAGTATTTTCACTTCTACAATAATAACATATTATTAATTCTGTACATCGTTACTGATAACCAAGACAACTGAAAGAGAAATGATGCAACCAGCATCACGGGGAAAATGGCATTTCTTTCTCTATGATCTCTAACGACTTCAATGTTACCACCAAAAGAATCACCCCTGAATTTTCATTATTTTCTTCCTGATGCTAAATGGGTTGAAAATACAACTTTTCTTTTTAAATGCACAATTATAAAGATGGTCACAGTAGAAGAAAATCTTCACAAACATAGTGTCCTTGAATGATGTCAGAGTTGTTATTTGGAATGAATTTGCATAACTGGCAGCTTTGAGCTTCCTAAATCTCCTTGGCAGAAATAATGTCCCAATTGTTTTTTTCCATAACCAAGATGACAATGTTCTTAAATAAAATTGTCACTAAATTTCCTTTTGAATTCTGACTGCATCATTGAATAAATGTTGTCTGCTGAAACTGGCTGTGAAGATAAGTATTTCATGACCGTTAATATATTTCATATGCAAATATTTTGGCCTCTTTTGATATTGGAAGCGCAGAAGAAAAATTTTGTTATCTATTTAATTTAGAATGTACTATCAAATCAGATGCATAAGTCCCTGAAATTAAATAGCTACTTTATTGTATCATGTTATTAAAGTAGCACATTTTGTTCTGAAGACAATTCAGTGATAATATGCTGACTTCAGTGTGCATGAAATACTACCAGAAAGAAATGTCCTATTAAATATGAATTATTCAAATAAAATCTTCAGTTTTTACAAAACTCATATACATACATACACACACACACACACCATACTTGAACTTGAGCTAGCACCAAATTCACATTTGTGAATTTGTGAAACTTGAGCTGTTTCTAAGTTTTCATCTAAATTTCTCTAAAATCATCATATATTTCATCATGAATATGCCTAGATTCCTTGAAACATTGCAAAAAATGTGCTGCTTCCCATTGACATAAGATATTTAGATTATTTTAAATGACATCTGCTTTTCTGCGTATATACTTTTGCTTACTATCATCATAATTTATCACCTCAACCTAAAATTATATAAATAATTTCCTTGTTAAAGAGATTCATAGGATTTTTCCACATACTATGAGTTTTAGGATTAAAACATTTTATTTTATTTATTTTTTTAAAGATTTTATTTATTTATTCATGAGAGACAGAGAGAGAGAGAGAGAGGCAGACAGACAGACAGAGGGAGAAGCAGGCTCCACGCAGGGAGCCTGACACGGGACTCGATCCTGGGTCCCCAGGATTACAACCCGGGCCGAAAGCGGCGCCAAACCTCTGAGCCACCTGGGATGCCCAGGATTAAAACATTTTAAATTAAAAGTATGCTGGATAAGAAATGTAAATTATTTCTCATTCTCTAAAGGCAGTTATATACTTGCCAGTTCAGAAATATAATACTTCCGTGTTTTCTTGATATCAATTGCCCTTCCTTCCTAGAGAGGCAAGGTGTTTTAATAACATTTGTACAAGTAATGAACAATCTTTTGTGAAAATTCTCACTCATCATTAAATCTTTACTTTTGTTATTGTCCCATTCATGGTGGATCTACTTGAGTCCACCCCCGACTTTGCTCTAGTGCTAAGTGCTAGCCTCCTTCCTTATTAAGTACCCCGATTGCTGGGTTTTTTTGAAGTTAGACAATATATTCCCTCTTGTAAGATACAATTCCTTTTTATATTTCTGGAACTAAAAGTATGATTCTAAAAACATCAAAACAGAGGAAAATACTGAAATTCTTAGAAACATTCAGTCTCTGAAAGAAATAATTAGTAGGAAGACAAAAAGCCAGGGATCCAGATATAGAGAAAGACTCACATTTAAGTAACAGAATGTGGAAGCAGGGAAAGTGAAAGAATGACGCTGCAGAGGCCAAGAGCAGGTCACCCAAAATATACGATAATGATATATTATTTTGAATTGAAGCCACCTGGGAAGCAGCCAGTGCAAGGGCCCTCTTCTGTCCTCTGAAAGCAGGTAATAAAACCTCCCATATGAAAGGCACACTCCCTGTACTGAGAAATAAAAAGACACTCCTATTCCCAGAGACAGGGACTTTAAAACCCAGAAAGCTGTAGACTTTTTACTAATCTATTATCTTAGCCCAATATCCATTTAGAATCCCTCACTAAGTAAAGCTCCCAAACATCTGTTTTCTTTATCCTGCCAATTTCTCACAAATTTATTGTCTTTTTGTCTAAAAAAATATAAAAACCACCTGCCTTGGTCCTTTCTTTAGGTCTCAGTGTCATTACTAGGCCTCTATGTGCATGTAATAAAACTTTCTCTCTCCTGTTAATCTGTCTCATGTAAATTTAATTCTTAGTCCAGCTGAAAGAACTTGAGAGTAAAGGAAAATGTTTCCTTCCCCACAAAGTGTTAGTGCAAAAGCATGTAAGAACAACTGTGCGTCCTGTGACAAAAGCTAAAGGGGAGGAGGAATAATAAAGCTTTGTGAATGCTAAGAAATGCAGCAAAGAAGGCATGAAAGTGACAGTGATCAAAACAGCCTCATTGGATTTGGAAAGAAAAAAGCATCTTCTGCAACATGTGGACAAGAAAGATGAGTTGTATGGAGTCTGAGTGAATATTTAATCTATTATCTCAAATTTGGTCTCTACCTACTCTTCTCAGTTAAGTTCCCTTATGTAAAGTAAACATGTTTTAATACTTCTGCTTCTCGTGTCAACAACTAAAAGAAAACGTTTTGTGATCCCCTAATAAATCACATACTTATTTCTGTCTCACTCTATTCACAGAAAATAACAACAAACATTAAATGGAAGTTGAAAGATTCAAAAGAGGGACTTTTTGCTATAGTTTTAAGTCCTGCCAATCCAGTGCTTGCTTTATCAGGGTACAGATCCCTGCATCAGTCAAGGTTCTCCAGATATACAGAACCAACAATATATGCATTATGTGGGTGTGTATAAGGAGTTTTATTTTAAGGAAGTGGTTAATGCATATGTGGGAGCTGGGGCATTCTAAATCTGTAGGAGAGGCTAGCAGAATGGAGACTCGGAGGAGTTGATGCTACAGTCTAGATTCCAAAATGTGTAGGGCTTGGCACACCAGAAATGCAGGGAGTACTTTCATGACAGTTTTGAGGCATAATTCCTTCTCCAGGGAACCACAGTCTTCGCTCTCAAGGCTTTCAACAACTGGGTGAGGTGTATATTCTAAAGGATGATCCCCCTTATTTAACGTCAACTGATTACAGATGTCAATCACATCCAAAAATACATTCACAGTAACATCCAAATTAGTGTTTGACCCAACAACTGGCAATATACCTTAACCAAGTTTACATAAAATTAACCATCACCAAAAAATTTAGATAATTAAAATAAATTATTTTTTAAAACCATTAAAGAAATTAAAAACAGAAGAAAGGAAATAAGAAAGGAAAGAACGGGATCTTAAAAAGAAGATGAAATGCAAAATAACAGACTATAATCTTTTAGATTTGTGAAATAAAAAATAAGAATCATAAAAATATATTAGTTAATAAACAGCATTTTCAATCTTAGATCTCTGCGTAAGATTGTTTTTCTGAAGCACTTCATGTTCCTCTGAAGATGACAATTGGCTCGGTGTGCTGGCTTCCTCTTCTCAACTAGTGTCTTGGAGACACTGCAGAAAGCAGAAATAAGTTCAAGGATATCACATTAACATAAAAGCTATGAGAAAACTCTGTAAAATGGTTTTCGGGTAACAGATTGAAAGAGAAACATTAGTTTAAAGTGAAGTAAGTCTGGATAGGACATAAGAATAAGTTTTTTTTTTTTTTTTTTTAATGTGTCATTTTGGGGAAACCCGGGTGGCTCAGCAGTTTTGTGCCTGCCTTCAGCCCAGGGCGTGATCCTGGAGTCCCAGGATCGAGTCCCACGTCGGGCTCCCTGCATGGAGCCTACTTCTCCCTCTGCCTGTGTCTCTGCCTCTCTCTCTCTCTCTCTGTGTCTCTCGTGAATAAATAGATAAAATCATTTTTTTTAAAAAGTGTCATTTTCTTTCCTGCCTACTGCCCTGGACAGAGGAAGGCAGAAAAGCAATAGTCAACCCAGCAGTGCCAGGATCCCCAGGTTAATAGAGAGGCAGTGTCCAAGACTAACCTGGATTAACTTTCTTAGTCCCTCCCTTTACTGTCCTCTCCTATGTTTGTACCGGGAAAGTGAGGTGATCTTAACTAAGGATAACTGCAAAGGTAAAGAGTGTAATCTCGTAGGCTCTATTCTAGGATACTGTCCATCCCTACCTCCAAATCATCACACAAGACACAAGCTAGCAGCTGGCTTTAGCTGTTCCTCTACAGTACACACCATCAGTCGCTAAGACTACCACTCCAGAAAATATAAACTCACGGGACAGTAAGATAAATATTTGACGACTGCAGCAGAAAGAGATGCTCGATCACATGAGGCAGAATTAACATAGGCAATAAATATTAACTGAAGCATATTCAGTATCTACAAAGAGTTAAGAAGGCACTGGACTAGTAAGAAGGCATATGATGTCATAAAAAATGTATCAGTCATGAAAAGCAATAGTTAGTGTAGAGAACTCAAAAGATGGGCTGAGTTCTGGAATCAAAACAAGAGACGGATGAGTTACTGACCTGCAAGGAGAGGCAGTTACTTTCTCAGAAGGTGTTAGGAAAAGCAGAAGAGACGTTATAAGTACAAAAGTCAGGGAATTTGGAAGTATAACTACCAATACGTGTATCACAGATCGACTAGAAATAGAGTAAGAGGGCAATTTTTTTTTTTTTAGAAAAAAATTATGAAGGAATTTCTCAGAATGAAAAAATAATGTAAAATCGATGGGATCATAAAGTGCCATCACAATTCCACTCTAAATATGTAGTTACGAAATTTCAAATCATCAAAGAAAAACAGAAAAGTGCCAGGAGAAAAAGTCAATTAGCTAACTAGCAAGAAAAAAGAATTCATTTGATATTATGAATACTAGGTGCACAAAAAGAGAATGGAGTCACATTTACAGGTGTTGAAAAATGAAACCTCAAAATTAAAATTTTCTATCGCGTTTCAGGAAGGAGAAAGACAAGGCTTTCGAAAGGTCACCACAGGAACACCGTAGCTCTGCGGGTTCAGCGTCTGCCTTGGGCTCAGGGCGTGATCCTGGGGCCAGAGATCAAGTTCTGCATCCAGGCCCACATCCAGTCCCTCCTTAATAGAGGATACTGCCTCGCTATTAACCTGGGGATCCTGGCATGGGGCTCCCTGTGAGGGTGCTGCTTCTCCCTCTGCCTGTGGCTCTGCCTCCCTCTGTCTCTCTTATGAACAAATAAATAAAATTCAAAAAAAAAAGAAAGAAAAGAAAAGAGAAAAGAAAAGAAAAAAGAAAGAAAAGAAAAGAAAAGAAAAGAAAAGAGAAAAGAAAAAAAGAGAAAAGAAAAAAAGAAAAGAAAAGAAAAAAAAAGAAAAGAAAAGAAAAGAAAGAAAAGAAAAGAAAGAAAGAAAAGAAAGAAAAGAAAAGAAAAGAAAAAAGAAAAGAAAAGAAAAGAAAGAAAAGAAAAGAAAAGAAAGAAAAGAAAAGAAAAGAGAAAACTCACCACACAGAGACCTAAATGTGAACTCCTAAATGAAAGAAATAACATCAAGGGGGATAATATATGGCAGTGGAAGTTATGTTTAACAAATATATTTTAAAACAGTTGTTTAAATAAGCATTAACAAGAAGAGCGATGGAAACGAAAGAAGAGAGGAAGAGGGGGGAAAAAAGAAATAGACTTTTATTAGTAGTCTAGAATGAAATCTTTGAAAATTGTAACATGGTGAAGGGCAAGATGTAGGGTGGGGGAGACCACAAAAGAGTGCGTAGTGAGTTAGTTTTCTTCACTTAAGAATATTTTAGTTGGGGACACCTGGGTGGCTCAGCAGTGAGCGTCTGTCTGCCTTCTGCTCAGGGCTTGATCCCAGGGTCCTGGGATTGAGTCCTGCATGAGGCTCCTCTCCCCATAGGGAGCCTGCCTTTCCCTCTGCCTGTGTCTCTGCCTCTCTCTCATGAATAAATAAAATCTTTTAAAAAATATGAATACTTACAGTCCTATAATATTGATAGGAAAATAAATATATGTTAGAGTAAACACTAGAATGGATTTCAAGGATGAGCTCTAGGAGAATAAAAATAGTATATATATATATATATATAAATGTGTATATATATATATATATATGTATACATTTTGAAGCAGAAATAAACTTTTGAACTAAACAGGAAAGGATAAAAAATGTTTAAAACAGAGTTGTCATGAAACAAAGTTAGATTGTAAATAAGCCAATATAAATCAGTAATCACAGTAAATTTAAATGACTTAAAGATAAATATTACATCAAAATTTAAAAATTTTGTTCAGAAATAATCTACAAAAAAAAAGAAATAATCGACAATCAAGAATAACCCTTCATGCATAAAGTTAAGAAGATACAAATTGAAAAACAATATGTTAAGTTCCAAAAACTACAAGGAATTAATATTAAAAAAATGCAAGAGACTTTTATAAACAAAAAGAAAAAACACATTCCCAATAGAAAAAAATGTGCAAGATTATGTATAATTGGTTAAAGAAGGGGAATTCCAAGTGATGAGCATTACTGATCAGCATATTTCTTTAACTATCAGGTTGACAAAAGCCAGAAAACTTGATAATGCCAAATGCTAGTGAGTAATCAAATAAATAAGTTTTTTCTGCATAGTTTGTACAAATCTTTACTCCTATCAGTTCGTTTCCTATTGTTATTTATGACTAATTTTAAGAGCTTTTATTTTTCATGTTATGTAGTTTTGTTTTTTGATTTTTTATTATTGCAGCACAGTTGATATACAATGTTACATTAATTTTAGGTGTACAACATAATGATTTGAAAATTCTACACATTATACAATGCTCACCATGACTGCAGTTACCATTTGTCACAACACAACCTTATCACTATAATATGGACTATATTCCCTGTACTGCTCTTGTCATCCTCATGACTTATTTATTTTATAACTGGAAGTTTGGACCTCTTTATTTTTTGTGTGAAGAAAATCAGACTTTTGTGCATATTTGTCATAGCTACTTCCCTATACTTTGTCCCTTTTTGCTTTACTTTGTGATAAGAGCTACACATAAGGATTTTTTACCTTATGTAGCTAATTTTTAAAATAAGATTTTATTTATTTATTCATGAGAGACACAGAAAGAGACGCAGAGACATAGGCAGAGGGAGGCATCGAGGCTGGGAGCCGGATGTAGGACTCCATCCCGGGCCTCCAGGATCACGCCCTGAGCCCTGAGCCAAAGGCTGACGCTTAACCCCTGAGCCACCCAGGTGTCCCTCACGTAGCTAATTTGACAATCTTCTGTGTTTGGGGTTTTTAGAAATTTCTTATGCAGAAAAAGCCTTCATTTTTATGATCTTTTCAAATATTTTATTTTTTTCTATTTTAACAAGAACATATAGTTATTTTTATTAGGTTCAGTGTCAGCTTTGTTATTTGATATTAGTTTTTCTGGCTACCTAACAGGTTTGTTTTTATAAGAACTTATATACAAACTTATAAACTTATATATATATAACACATATATATAAACTTATTTATATATATAAAACATATATATAAACATATATAAAATTTTATATAAACTTATATAAACTTATGATTATCTTTTCTCATTTAAATTTTGATATTGGAATCAATTTCAGATTTATGCATTCTTTAGAGAATTTCCTGACTCTTTGGTCTAAGAGTTTTCTGTTCTACAACGATTCTTTCCAATTAAATATGATTTGAATTTATTATATCTAATATGATAACATTTTCTTACCCAAATTTATTGACAAGTATCTCCCTCACAATATTAAATAACAGCGGTAGCAGTGGAGAATTTGGTCTTATTTATTATTTTGATGAGAATGTTACTGGTGTTTTTAAGCTAATGTTAGCTTTAATTGAGGAAAAAGTTATACATTCTTATTTAGAGTTGTTTTTAATCTAAGAACAGATTTTGACTCACATTTTTCTGAAGGCATAAACATCAAGTTATTATATGTAATTCTTTTTAAAGCATGGCTATTTAAGACTTGCTAATATTTTCTCTAAAGTTTTCACTAGCATTATTAAATCATGTTGCTCTATCATTTCTATTTTCGTGTATGCTATCTTGGTTAGATTTTGGTATCAATGTTCTAAAGTCAACATGAAAAGAATTCAGAAGCTTATCTGCATTTTCTAGGCTGTGGCACAATTTAAATAGTATTAGCGGGCAGCCGGGTGGCATGGGGGGTGGCTCAGCGGTTTAGCGCCTCCTTCAGCCCAGGGTGTGACCCCAGGGTCCTGGGATCGAGTCCCGCATCAGGCTCCCTGCATGGAGCCTGCTTCTCCCTCTGCCTGGGTCTCTGCCTCTCTCTCTCTGTGTCTCTCATGAATAAATAAATAAAATCTAAATAAATAAGTAGTATTACCTTTATATGTTTCTTAAGCTTTACAAATTTCCCTGAAAAGCTAGTTGGAACTAACATTTTCGTGGAGGCAGATACAGCTCTTTAAAACTGTCTTATCTCTTTAGTAACTAGTATCCTCAAATTTCTCTTTTCTGGTCTCAAACCTGACAATTTATGTCTTTAGAAAACTAACCCGTTTTGGCTGAAAACTTCAAGTATTTTCTGCCCAAAACTGCATGCAACCCTTTTCCATCTCTAGAATATTTTAAAACACTTCCCTCTTCTTAGAAACCTGAGGTTAGATGTTTCTTTTTCAATTTTCCTCAAAACAAAATTTTCACTCCTCTTTTAGTCTACCCTTGATATTTTAAAATAATATCTGAAGGGGAAAAAAAAGGGATAAATAATTCTTCATTACACCATACCAAATCAGAAATAAAACCAGCAAACCACTTTTCATTTTAATAGCATAAAGAATATCCTGCAGGTTTGTAGAACCTACAAAGTCAAGGTATATTTTTTCTTTGCACTACAGTCATTTAATAGAAAAAGTAGTTATGTACTTTCAATAAAATAGTTTTAAAGAGGGATCCCTGGGTGGCTCAGCGGTTTGACGCCTGCCTTTGGCCCAGGGCATGATCCTGGAGTCCTGGGATGGAGTCCCACGTCGGGCTCCCAGCATGGAGCCTGCTTCTCCCTCCTCCTGTGTCTCTGCCTCTCTCTCTCTATGTCTATCATAAATAATAAATAAATACATCTTAAAAAAAAAAGAAAAAAATAGTTTTAAAGAGCAAGAAATAGCTAAGAAAACATTAGAAACTTATAAAGTTATGAATTTTATTTTAATATTAGTAACATATCTAAGGCATTTAAATTAAATTTGACATCAACATTACATAAGTAATCCTTTTTACATTTTTAAAAAATTAATTAAATAGTGAATTTGAAGCATTTCTCTGAAAACAGCAGAGAAAAAAAATATTACAGACAAATAAAGAGAAGCAAAGGAATTTCTGGTCAGAAACTATTATTAAGCAGGAAGAAAACATCAATATCTTTAAGGTACCTTGGGGAAAAAGTCATCTTAGAATTAGCCCAGAAAAAATGTCTTTCAAAAATTTCAGGAAAATAAAGACTTTTGTAGAAGAAAAGTTAAAGAGAGTTCATTACCAGCATACTTGTACTAGGAAAAACATTGAAGAAATTACCCTGGCAGAAAAAATATGATACCAGATGAAAATGTGCATCCACAAATAGGATTAAAGAGCAGAAGTTATAAAAATTTGGGTAAATGTATTTTTTCATTTTAAATTCTTTAAATGATAATTGACTAACCAAGAACAGCAGAAGTATAGTCTGAGGTTTATAACATAATTCAGAAATAAAAAGTATAAAAACAATAGTACAAAGGACTTGAGGGAAATAATGAAAGTCTGCTGTAAATTTTTTATATTATATAAGAAGTGGTATAATATTACCTGAAAATAGACTATAATAAAAGGTAAATTTGCAATATGTGAACTTTAAGCAACCTTTAAAATAAAACAATAAGCCAATCAAATCAGCCAATAATGGAGAAAAAATATATAATCATAAGAAATACACAATCCAAAAAAAAAATACAAACCAAAACAGGAAAAATAGAAGTATTCCATACAATTGATAGATGTTATTTCTCTTCAAATTTATACATGAGGTGCTGTATATGATAAAGAAAATAGATAACTGAAACCTGAAAATTATTATCCTTAGAAACTCTGGTAGTAAGTTTCTATAAGAGAGAAGAGCACAGAGTTTATAAGGACAACCTTCAGGGTCAGGAAAACTGGGTTCAAGTCCAAATTCTGCCTCTTATAAGTTATGTGGCCTTTATCAAAGTCTTAACTTCTTTAACCTTGTTTTTCTTATATTAGGGACCCTTTAATCTCCATCCAGAAATTTAAAGAATTTTTAATGTAGTTTAGCTGCAACTCCACATAAGTTTTATTATATAAACACTATTATTAATACAGAGTAGATAGTGTCAGAAGCTGTCAATCCTCAATACTTGTTCTTTAATAATAGAGTGGCCCCTTTGCAACAAGCTGGCTTGTCGTGCCCGTCTCCAAATTACTACATTTAGGTAAGAGCATTTTGGAAAAAGTTTGGTTAACACTCCCATATTGCAGTGTCTTTTGTCTGAAGTCTTTGTAATGCCTAGCCAAATATTAGGGTAAATATGTGGTAGGAAATTGCTCATAACTGTGCAAATACATTACCACATTATTATAGATTTGAAAGGAAATGTTTACTGGAAGCTCAGACCGGACCTTTCAAAGCTGGGTTAAAAAAAATTCCAGGTCTTCAAAAGGTCTTCCAGGTCTTCTTTGCTTTTTTGATCTCAGAAAGCAAACACAGAAGCTCTTCTTTAATTTTTATTTTCCCCAAGGACTGAATTAAAGCTAGCAATATATTTTAGAGATTTACTAATAAACTAGCTCCAAATCTACTGATTTATAGTGGAGAGGAAAGCTATAGTTTCCAAGCGACCGGAATACAAAAATACTTTTCTTTCAGATAGCACTCTCTCCATTCTCCAAATTTCCAACAGGATAATTTATGAACAGAAAAGTGAAGGATGGTCTTTGATTTTATATAAGCCATTAGAACAAATATATTTAACTTAACACATCTTAACTGATACTTAGACTACCGCAAAATGATGAAATGTTCCTGTCCCCTGTGATAGGCTGAATAATGGCCCACAAAGATATCCACATCCTAATTCCTGGAATCTGTGAATGTTGCCTTATATGGATTATCTGAGTGGGCCTAGACATAGTCAGAACTGTATTTAAAAGAAGGTGGCAGAAAAATAAAATAAAATAAAAATAAAATAAAATAAAAATAAAAATAAGAATAAAAATAAAATAAAAGAAGGCGGCAGGAGGGATTTGACACAGAAGGAGGCAATGTGACCACCTCAGCCGACAGAGGTTTAGAGAGGCTACACTGATGACTCTGACAGGGACGGACAGGAGCTGAAGAATGCAAGGGAGGCAGCTCTAGAAACAAAAGGACAAAGAAACCAATTCTCCTTAGACCTTATGGAGGGAATATGGCCCCACCTGATATCTTCATTTCAGCCCAGGGAAACTGATTTCAGACTTCTGACCTCCAGAATTGTAGGATAATAAATGTGTGCTTAAGATAATAAAGTAATGTGTAAGATAGTAAATGAATTTTACCACAAATCTCAAGGTAATTGGCTACAGCAGCCACAGGAAAATCATACACTCCCCTCCTACCCCAAAATAAATTACAAGTAAAATTCTCATGCCTGCAAGAATGTGTATGCTTCCCCCTAGGACAAGGCTGCAAAAGTAGTCACACAAATTTTAACTTGGGGGTTTTCTTTTCTAAAGTTCATGTTTGGGGATCCCTGGGTGGTGCAGCGGTTTGGCGCCTGCCTTTGGCCCAGGGCGCGATCCTGGAGACCCGGGATCGAATCCCACATCGGGCTCCCGGTGCATGGAGCCTGCTTCTCCCTCTGCCTGTGTCTCTGCCTCTCTCTCTCTCTCTCTCTCTCTCTCTCTGTGACTATCATAAATAAATAAAAAATTAAAAGGAAAAATAAATAAATAAAGTTCATGTTTGTTGCACATATTATTAACCAGATTTGCTTTAAAACCTTTCAATAAAATTATCATTTACAGAGAACGTATTTTCCATGTGCTTAGCAGTTTACGACTCTAATTTACAAAATATCTCTTTAAGATACTAGTTTGCCAGTTGACTGAGTCTGTCCAACTTGTGTTTCAATCTACTAATTTCATTTCTTACTTTTAGGAAATCACTTCCTTTCATTCAATGTAGACCAAAATTTGAGAGACATGACAAATTTATGGTACTCCTAAGCAATAAAATAGTTCCATTTGTATTTTTATATTTTCTAAATATTTCATAGTAATGAAAAATATGTTATGGTATCTTTGACAACCATGTGAGATATGCACGAAAAGCAATAATATAACTGAAAACATAGCTCATTGATGCAGAAGAAGCTTAAGCCATTTAGTCATTATGCTCATCAATGTGTTTTATCTGTGTCAAGAATCAGATCTCTGGCAACTAGTTACTTTGCTAGACATGGCCCAATGTATCAAGACCTGAATTTTATACCTAACAATGACATAAAGATTTAGAGTAGCTAGATTGGTTCGTACTACCAACCAGATCAAAGATGCCACAGATGTTGGCACTAATAGTTCTGGAACTAAAGAATCAATTTTTAATTTTTTTTTAATTTTTGAAAATCCCATTTTATTTATTTTAAAGAGAGAGGCAGAGACATAGGTAGAGGTAGAAGCAGGCTCCATGCAGGGAGCCCGACACGGGGACTCGATCCCAGGAGTCCAGGATGACGCCCTGGGCCGAAGGCAGACGCTCAACCTCTCTGAGCCACCCAGACATCCCCAATTTGTTTTATATTAACAAGAGTTACTATTTTTTAATGCCAAATATCAAGTATGTATGATATAACAAAAATATATTTGTTATTTTAAAAACTATAAAAATAAAACATTGCAAAGGATTAATAAATTTCTTTCAGGAACTTAAAATTAGGTATGCCTCATTCAAAATAATATGCTATTCTTATTACATTATAGAAAAAATCAAATTTGACAGTATTAATTAAATCAATGTATTTCAATTCCCAGCTCCTCTCTTTTTTCTTTCTTTCTTTTTTCTTTTTTTTTTTTTTTCTACTCAATAATTCTCTGGTAGATAAGAATGAAGTAAAGTGGATTCCACTATCCCATAAGGCCATGAGAATTGAGGATTAGTCAATTAAAGTGCAATTTCGATTTGGACACCATCCAACTAAGACTTGGGTGTTTGCTCTGCAGCCACCAGAGGCAAGTGCATCTCTGAATAATACTCATCATAAAATTCTAAGAAAGCTTTTTATCAGAAATGCCTCCTGAAATTTAAAGATATATTTTCTTATTTTTAAAGCTGCTTGAGAGAAAATGCATTATTAATTCACTCTCTCCCATTTCCTTGGAAGTGTCACAGTTAAATGGAAAACTTATTTATCCAAGATTCTACCAGAAAGTGCCTTTTTCGGTAAAGTAAGTGTTTCATAAGCATGAACATCTAATTCAAGTGTCTGTGCAGGGTGACCCATGGTTCCAAGCATCACAAATGTCTTCTATCTTAATTTTCAACACCTCTCTGATCCAAGGATGGGATTTTCACAGGCAGACTTACAAGGCAGACTTTTAAAAATGAAACTCCTATAAAATTGTATCCATAGACATCAGCCACTTGAGGAGACTTTATCCCCAAGTGAATATTTCCTTTAAGTCTGGTAATAGCTTCACCATTCAATTGAGTGACAAGTAAAAAATTTCAGAGAAAAACATTCCCTTTGTTTTTCAGTTATATTACATGGCTTTCATTTCTATCTTTCAATCCTGGGGGCTTTTCAGTTCCAGATACCTGTTAAAGAATTTCTTTGCCTGGTCTTCGTCCAGTCAATCTGGCATCCAATGGTCTCCAGCCATTAGTGCTCTGGAGAGGCCACACTTTATCCCAAATACTCTTCCTTACTATGTATGAGTGTGCCTGACAGCGGCTGTGTTCCTGAGTGAGGCTGGTTAATGGCTTCTACTAAGACAGTGGGGAACAAGGCAACCACTACAAATACTAAAGAATAAGTGACTATTATTCAGAGAGCTCAGCCATCAAGGGGCTGTCATTTTGTTGTCATTGTTGTTTGTCTTCTGTTTTAGTGATCTGGGGGACGCCTGGGTGGCTCAGTGGTTGAGCATCTGCCTTTGGCTCAGGTCGTGATCCAGGTCCTGGGATTGAATCCTGCATCAGGCTCCCCAAAGGGAGCCCGCTTCTCCCTCTGCCTATCTCTCTGCCTCTGTGTATCTCATGAATAAATAAATAAAATCTTTTATAAGTAAATAAATAGTGATCTGGGATTCCAAGGATGTTTCCGTCTTATTAATTTCTACTGTAATTTCAGACTACTGGCTGGGGCTACCACTTATAATAGTTGTTCTTCACTGTCCCTTGCATTTTCTTTAAGTAGTGTAATCCCAAAACCTCAGCAAAGCTGGGAACTTGTTTAAATCAGAATAAAGTTATTTTATAAGCCACACTCAAATAAGGTAAGATGTGCCCAGCAGCATAGGACACAGCAAACTCGAGTTCACACAACAAAATAAATATGCTACGGAGTCAGGATGTGTCTGCCATATGATGAATCTTCTGAACACAGCAAAGGCCTTTTTGCATGACTACAGGCAATGTTCAAGGGGGTGCACACCACAAGGGGTCCCTGCTCTCCCAAGGGAGTAGCTTTGGGTTGATTTCACAGGGTTTTTAAGCTGTAGTTGGTCTCCGGGCAGGCTGAGTGACAGAGATTTGAAACAGGTCTCAGATGAAATGTCCCAGGACTTTCACAGGAAGCACATCAGGGACTCACTATATATGTTCTAGCTACAGGCAATGGTGGTGCCACCAGCAGAAGGCCACCAGCAGAAAACCACCACCACGGCCCATCTCCACGATATCCTGGGAAAGCTGAGCATTCCAAACAAGACTCCACACTACTCTGGGCTCCCTTTTGTTAGTTTCTTCCATGTGGTGAGCCGATGATTTCCGGATAACTTTTTCTGGAACAATCCTTAGGCTGTGTGGCATGCCTGTGAGGATGAGCATGAGGCTAGGAATTGTCTGAGGGGTCTCAGCTGTTTTCCATTATGGCCACTGCAGGTCAGAGCCTTGAGCAGTAGGAGACGCTAGAGACCCTAAAGATCTTGGTCAGAGGAGGTTGCTCAAAGGAAAGAGTGCACAAAACATCTAGTTTTCCTCTAAGTTAACCTTTCTGAGGTTCTGTTCATCATTCCCCATGTCCCACTTAAACGGACTGAAAATGCCCAAGTATCCTGTGTAAATAAAAGATCTGAATCCACTGCCGAGATTATTTCTTCCTGCCCCTGCCTCATGAAAATCATTTCTGCCAGTACACAGTGAGCGTGGGGTCTGTGCTGGACATGACCTGGGGTTCCTAACTCATTTTCAAGCTCTCCAAGTCAGTCAGACCAGTCTTGTGGATGACAAAATGAAGCCTTGAGGTGGTGTGACTTAACTTGGTCACACCTGGAGGACTGGCTGGTCCCAGCACCCTCTCCCTCAATCCTGGCCAAAGTGTGCTGCTTTGTCAAATGCTGATGGAAGCAGGTAAGCCCTGACTGCAGATGACCGGCCTTGGTGAACAAGACACAGAGGCCATCAAAGGTGAGCTCTACATGGTAGGAGAAGGAAAGGGCTATGGAGAACAGGAAGACCATCTCCTTCTTGTCCTGAGAAAGAAAACAAGATTCATCTGCCCCAAGGGAAGGATGGTTCCTGGGTGTCAAGTACAGGCAGACCGACAGGAAGTGGGCAAATGGGGTGCTTCAAAATCTGGCAGGCGGCTGGCTAGTAAGGACCAAGAAGTGAACAAGGAGAAAATTCATGAATATGTCTGTTTACACTTGAGTTACAGACTTTTTAAGAAGGTTCTTATCCAGATTATAATCATTAGTAAACAAACCTGCAACTTATTTATATAAACAAAGGCCATCGGCTAAGGAGGGAGCCCTAATGACCAATGTACAAGCTTGCTTTTGGCCATGGTATCAATGTTAACCAGCATCTGGGCTTTAGCTATCCATATATTTATGGCCACTGCAGGTCCTCATATATGGTTGAGTTCTGTTTCCTGAATTATCTTCAGTTTTTATTCTTAGGGTGATGTTTTTGAGCTGAAAGGCCCAGCTGAGTGAAGGGCTTTGCTTGAGGACTAGTATTACCCTGACAGAGAAGCCAAGAGAAAAACTAGTTAGAAGCCTCTCAGCAATTGCCGAATTCTGAAACCAACCGAACTTACTGAGGCAGGAAGGGACAAAAGCATGACAGGAAGAGGCTGGCTGGGATCTCAGAAGGGTCTCAAGGCACCTTGACTCTCACAATGGCCCTGTGGCCTCATTTTCCTGGGAAGACCTAAGAGCCTCACAAGGTCTGGTCACGGCATCCTAGCTCATCATCCCCCTAGTGCCTCAAGGAGAGGCTGATGGTATACTGAGTATTTAAATATTTGGAAGAATGTCCCTTTGGTTATGAAGACAGATGCGTTTCTAATCTAATCAATGGAAATGTGGTTTCAGCTCTTCAAGGCCATGGGAGCTAAGAGTGATAGTGCATAGTACCGAGTACATAGTACTCCACAATAATGCAGCTTTGACAAGCAGTCAGAGGGCCTATTGCCAAGGGTTACACAGATGATCAGCTTTAGAGCAGTTACTTTTTTTTTTTTTTTTTGGTAACTTATGTGACAGGTGGGCAAGAGCAGTGTTTCTTGTCAATAAAGTGAAACTATTAAAATCCAGGGGCTTAAGGCTACAGAAAATCATTTGTACTGTAGATCACTGACCACTTCATACTTTTTAAAAATCCCACTTAGAAATAAAAAGGAAAGCATTAAAATAGTGAACTGCAGGTTAAGTATATAATAAAATAAAAAATAAGTTTTGAGGTGAACTATCAAGAAATAAAATGTTGACAAAGTCAAGTGGTGGTGTTACCACAAATGAAACTGACTGTGGTTTTGCATTTTAAACAACTGTCCTGATGATACTAATATTAACTTACACATAACTTCAGAAAGTGAGTCAGTAATGAAAATGTTTAGCTATGCATATTAATTAACCATCTGGATATATGGTGAAAGTAGATCTTTTTTTATTCACTAACAGCAGCATAATAATTACAAAATCTGGACTGGTCTAATTACTCATTACTCTTGATAAAATTGCAAAGATATTCATAGTATGATCATAAAATTGCATTAAGAGTATTAGAAGTTACAGATGAAGCAATATTAGACCCTTGATTATAAAAAAATCATGAAAACAATTTTTAATGTATATGCATGCCGAGCCTATCACTGTTATTTAGATTTTTTAGAATAACAACTCATTTTATGTCAGAATAAAATTAGCTTGTTTACCTGCATGGTTACATTTAATCTTTACTATCCTCACATTGTAAAGTCTTTTTAAGCTATTTTCCCAAATATTTGACAGAGCTGAATCTGAATGTGTTTCAAAATCCCATTTCACTGCCTTTTAACAAATGTTTTACATTAATCTCCAACTTTATTTCTAGTCTTTACTCTTCTGTATGTTTAAATAATGATGGACTTAGGTGTTTATTAAAATTATAAAAGTTGCCATTACTTCTAAAATGGAAAATATGGAAAAGTTAAAATTAATTAAATGCAACTAACATGTACCAAGTTTACAAAAAGTAAAGAAGGAAAGGAAAAGAAAGGAAAAGGAAAAGGAAAAAAAAGGAAAAAGAAAAGGAAAAGGAAAAGAAAAAGAAAAAGAAAAAAGCCCTTGCTCCCCCCTAGGAGTCTTCATCTAGTCTGCCAGAAATGTGTGTATGTAAATTTGGTGGGGGTTGTGAGAATGCTGGGATGGAAATAGACACTACAGACAAAGTGCAAATAATATCATTTGCATTTACATCAGACACTACAAAGTGCAAATAATATTTATATTCACATCATGAATTAAGTGCTATTTATTCACAAGAGGAAAAAAAAACCAGAAAGGGTTAAACAGTATTTTTATAGTAGGCAATGTGATTGTCATCTGTTATCTCCAACCATTCTATTCTACTTTCAGCTAAGGGCTCCATAAACAAACACACCCTCTAATCTCTCATAGGAGGCACATGATTAGCACTGAACAATAATACATCCCATTCCCCGGCCACAGTAATTTGCTTAGTGATGCATAGGTGATCTAATTAAAAGTTGAGGCAGTAAGTTGTCATGCTTGAAGAAATGTCGAGAAAAAAAAAATCTGCTTTTGTTAGACTCGTTATGGAAGATTATACTGCCCCTACTTTTCCCAACATGACACCTAAAAATGAAATTAACTTAGAGGCTATCACAGCAATAAGGACCTGCAAAACAAAACAACTCATAGAATAAAATTTCTAGATGACAATTAACCCAATTTTAGAATCAGAAAATACAAACTAAAAGAAATCCAGTCAACTGTTAAGTTCATTAAAATATATTACTGAAACAGAGGAGGTAGAGCAAATGAACATCTTCATATATACTCAGGAATGTAAATAATAATTCAGGGAAATGAATGGTGTCTCAAAATGCAAATATATTACAGCCATTAAAAACTTGCATGTGATTAAAACTATAAAGATTATATTACATATATTTACAGTAACTAAGAATAATTATAAAGAAAACATTGCGAACACAATAAAATTTGTTAATATGTTAGCACAACAGTAAACAGTAATCAATGGACTCTGGTGAAGAATATCATGACAGATATTCCCCAGTGGCCTTCCTTATCTTATCTAAGTCTTTTATGTGAAAGGAAATCTGGACACACTTCAACATGAAATTTCCTTAGGCACCAAATCCAGTGAACTACATAATAGATAAATTTATTGTGGCAGTTCATTTCTCCACCAATATAAATTTCAAAGGGAAAGAGCATGGTAATCATACTATTTATTACTTCCATGAATACAAAACATTGGCGTTTAAGCAGAAATGTATCTGAAATAGGAAATTAGGAACTTGAGGCATAGGCTTTACAGTGGGCCTGTTGGACTTTACCGTAGGCCTCTTGAGATAACTCCCAGTATAGCAATACTGGCCTCTGGGGAGACATCAAATGTAACTTCTACAATTCCACCAAAGAAATGCTACCTCTACTACAATCAGAAAGGCACAAAGGTTAAGAAGTCATGAACTTAATTTCAAACGGATTAGCAACTGGCAAGTAAGTGTGTGGTACACACAACACAATGGATGAATTTCAAAAACATTATGAAAAATTAAAGAAGCCAGGAACAAAAGACTATATAATATTTGATAATATTTATATGAAATTCTTGTAAAACAAAACCTATATTGTGAAAAGCTAATCATCAGTTGCACAGACAGAGGACAGGACTGACTCTAAAAAGGTACTGAGAACTCTATAGGGTAAAGAAATTTGTCTACCTCACAATTGTGGTGGTGGTTACATGATATATATTTGTCAATCTTATTGCATACTGAAAATTGGCAAATTGTATTATATTTCAAGTATACCTCCTTAGCAAAATGAATTTAAAAATACATTAAAAGCATCATACACTATAATTAAGTGGGATTTATTTCACGGATACAAGGATGGTTCATCATACACACTAATTAATCAATCTAATACACCATATTAACAAAATGGAAAATAAAAATCATATAATCATCTCAATACAGAAAAAGCATTGACAAAATTCAACACCATTTACAATAAAAAGCACTCAATAAAGTGCATATAGACGGAATACACCTCAACATAATAACGGCCATATATGTTAAGCCACAGCTAACATTACAGTAAATGCTTAAAAGCTGATAAATTTCCTCTAAGATCAGGAAAAAGCAATGATGCCCACCCACTCTTACCCTTATATTCAACATAGTACTGGGAACCCTAGACAAAGCAACTGGTGAAGAAAAAAAGTAAAAGGAATTTAAATTGGTAAGGAAAAAAGTAAAACTGTCACTATTTGCACGTGGCATAATATATAGAAAACCCAAAAAACTCTACCCTAAAACTGTTAGAACTAATAAATAAATCCAGTAAAATTACAAGATACAGAATCAGTATACAGAAATCTGTTGTGTTTTTACAAACTAATAAAGAAATTTCAAAAAGAGAAATTAAGAGAACATTTCCATTTATAATTGCATCAAAAAGAATAAAATACATAGAAATAAATTTAAGCAAGGAAATAAAAGGCCTGTATGCAAAAAACAGACATTGATGAAAGAAACTGAAGACAAAACAAGAAATGGAGAGACATTCCAAGCTTATGGACTGAAAGAAGTAACACTGTCAAAATGCCCATGCTACCCAAAGCAATCTACAGATTCAATGTAAACCCTAACAAATTTATGATAGAATTATATTCTAAAATGTGTACGGAATCACAAAAGTCACCAAGTAGCCAAAACAAAAAAGATAAAAAAAATATTTTTATCAGAGCAGAATAAAGTATCATTTTAGAAGGACATAAAAACAAAAAAATAAAAAAGAAATTTCTACCAATTACTACTTTAAATTAAAAAAAAAAACCTCTGATATAATGAAAGACTTTATATAAAGTTAAAACGACAAAAAAGTAAAGTTAAAACAATAAAATTCTATTGCATTTATAAAAATATTAAGGGATATACCATGTGTTGGCAAGAATGTGGGGAAATAAAAGAAGCACTATGTCACTGATGGTGAGAGAATCCATGGGAAAAAAAATTATAATGGGTCACATACCATAACAACAGCCAAAGAAATAAAACACATTGCTTTAAACATAGATACATATAGTAAATACATACACACATTTCTGGGATGGATAAAGAGAAATTTGTGTTTTCAGATGGGGAGCAATATTAAAAAAAAAAAAAATTTAAAGGAAGGAGAAAAATAAATAAATAAAAAAGGAAGGGATAATGAGCCAAGCCTCTTTATGCTACATTTTGTTGCCTTTATAGTCTTAAAATAATTATGGTAAAGTATAAATATTTTAAAAATAAGGATGGAAATTGCATTGGTGCTTTTTACATGTTAATTTTTTGCATAAAATATTTAATGATTAAATGTTATTTTCCAAATATATAATTCTTGTAAAAATACGGCAAGAAAATAAAGGGAAAAAATAGTTCTCTGTTTTTCTAGATAGCACAAATACATATTTTGAAATTTGTGTAAGAAAACCAGAGCTGGTTCATCAAGGATTACTTTCCTTAATAGAAAGTAAAATTACACTATTTATAACTAATATCTGTAATGTAAAATCTTTCAAGATAGAGGCATGGTCATTATTTTTCTCTGTTAAGAATCCAAGAAATTTTTAAGATACAAAGAGAATAAAATTAATTTTAATACATTTAAAACACTAAATGAAGAGTAGGTAAATTAAGAGAAATTTGTGAAAACTTTCTTAAGAGCCAGTGGACACTCACAAGCTCTAAGTAAATTAAAGACATTAATAAACTACTACCATTGGTTAGGAAATGTAATGATCTCACCAAAGAAACCTTTGCAGTTAGCAATAAAGTCAAAGACAAGAAAATAATACTAAGAAAAATTAGAAAAAGTCTTTAAAATTTACTTGAATTAGAGGCATCTGGCTGGGTCAGTCGGTGGAGCATGTGACAATCTCAGGATTGTAGATTTGAGCCCCATCTTGAGTGAGGAAATTACTTATAATTAATTTTTTTTTTGAGGGAGAGAGAGCATGAGATTACACACATGAACATACGGGATGGGGGAAGAGCCAAAAGAGAAGAATGAGAGAGAGAATTGTAAGCAGACAAGCACACTCACTGGGTGTGGAGTCCAACAAGGGGCTTGATTTCACAAACCTGAGATCATAACCTGAGCTGAAATCAAGAGTCAGGTGCTTAACCAACTGAGCCACCCAGGCATCCCCAAATTTAAATCTTTTTAAAAAAAATTTACTTTGTGATCCAGGGTCCTAGAATCGAGTCCCACATCGGGCTCCCTGAATGGAGCCTGCCTCTCTCTCTGCCTATGTCTCTGCCTCTTTCTCTGTCTCTCTCATGAATAAATAAGGAAAAAAATTTCTATAGGAGAGGGACTGGAAATAACAAATCAACATATAAAAATGTACCTTATTAATTATCATAAATATACAGAAAACCCCACAATGTATACCAGTTCAAAATCACTTTTTTTGGAAAAATTAAATTTTAATTAATTTTAATGAAATAAACTTAATAAAACTACATTTTTATTTATTTATTAGAAAAGTATTGGTGACAGTGTGAAAAAGGAGGTCTCATGCTGCTTGAGAGGGTATAAATTGGTAGAAATAATTTGGAGAAGAGATTGTTCTGAAGCAGCAAAGTGAAGACGCACATACACTCTGAATCAAGAATTCCAAGCCACCTCTCCTACACCAGAGCAGGGTGGGCAAACTGTGTCCCTGCAGTCAAATGCATCTGCCTCTTTGTGTAAATAAAATTTTATTAGGACATAAGGTATAGGGCTTGAGCAATTGGAAAAACTAACTACTATTTTTCTGGCATATAATTGAGCTGGAAAGAAAGATTAGAGATGGGAAATGAGTTTTAGTCACTTTAAAGCTGCAGGGCCTATTAGACATCCATATAGATAAGTCAAACTGGCAGGTGAATTCAGGAAGGAGGGCTAGAATGAAGACATACACTAGGATATTATCAGTATCTAAAGCCTCTAATGATGAATTAGATCATACAGGGTGGATAAAGGAGAGAAATGGACCATGAACTGGTTACTAGATAGTTTAAAAGTCAGGTATAGGAAAAGGAAACACCAAAGAAAAATAATCATTTTAATAAAAGCAGGAGAAAACCAGACTGTTGGTCCTGAAAGTCAAGTGAGTAAAATGAAGGGAGTTCCCTATGGTATTGGTAAGTACGGAATGATGAAAAAGGTAATGGCAATTTAGGCAACAGTCGTTTCAATGGAGTTGTTAGCAACTTTTTGTGTGTGTGGAGTTTTCTGAAAGGTGAAACAAAAAAAAACGGGGAAGCTGAAGAGAAAGGTAGGGGTATCTCTAATTGACATCTATCACATAATAATTTAATGTTAAGGAGAATGACTTAGTAGAAAATTGTTGAATGATAAGCCTGGATAGAAGAGAGAGTGTAATTTCATTAGAATGTGGAGAAGTCTGGGGGTACCTGGGTGGCTCAGTGGTTGAGCGTCTGCCTTTGGCTCAGGTCGTGATCGTGGGGTCCTGGGATCCAGTACTGCATCAGACTCCCCGCGGGGAGTCTGCTTCTCCCTCTGCCTCTGTCTCTGCCTCCCTCCCTCCCTCTCTCTCTCTCTCTCTCTCTCTCTGTCTCTCATGAATAAATAAAATCTTAAAAAAATATACGAAGTCTGGCTTATACAAACAAAAGGAAAAGGAAATAGGTGCTCAAATTCAGTGCTGAGAGCTTGTAGATCTCTCTACGGATTCATTTCTTCCAGTGTTATTGAGTGGAACGTATAAGTGACCTTTAACATATGAAATATACATAATGATTTGACATATGTATATGTATATACTGTTAAATGACTGTCACAAGTTGAGTTTAACATCCAACACTTCACGGAAATTTTTTCTTTTGATGAGAATGTTTAAGATACATTATCTTAGCAACTTGCAAACATACGCTACAGTATTATTAACTAACTACCATGTTATACATTACATCTCCAAAACTTATTTAGCTTATAACTAGAAGTTTGTACCTTTTGACTATATTCACCTAATTCCCTCAACCCCAACCTCTGGCAAAAAAACAATCTGTTCTGTATGTATATGAGAGAGGGAGTATGTGTGCGTGTATGTGTGTGTGTGTTTAGTTTATCTTGATTATTTCATTTTTATGAGTGAAACAGGCAGGAAGATCAACAGCTAAATCAGAATCAAGTTACTGTATGCCTGAAAGAAGAGAAAGAATATAATCATGTCGGATAGTATTATGGTTACAAAATTGTGGTAAGACAGTTTGGCAGACAGGCTGGGTAAAATATGGATGAACAGATGACTGAAATTCCTCCACGTGAATATGACAAAGAGAGCATAAGTCAGGAGTACTGTGAGTTCATGCAAGGGTTCATGAACCAGAGTGATAATACCTATGGCCAACAACATCTCATCTCAATAATGATAGAAACTGAGGACATGAGGAAGTGGAGATACAATAACAAGTGGTAGAATCAATGAAGTGGAGGACAGAACTGAATTCATAACTCTTGGGAGTTTGGCTAATAGAAGTTACGAGTTAGAGAAAGGAGATAGGTACATGGAGAGTAACGTGAAGACCACATTATGGAGGACATAATTACAGTTATTGGTAATGACCGTATTTACACATATAACCATAGGTATGAGTGGGAAGATACCACTGAAGGAGAGGGACTGAATAACCAATATATCGAATCACTTTGCGGATATTAAAGGCTTCAAGAACTATGACAGCAAAGATCTAAGGTCAAATCTTCAAATACTGGGATATTTTCAAGAGAATGATTGAAGGGATCCCTGGGTGGCTCAGTGGTTGAGTGTCTGCCTTTGGCCCAGGGCGTGATCCTGGAGACACGGGATCGAGTCCCACATCGGGTTCCTTGCCTGGAGCCTGCATCTCCCTCTGCCTGTGTCTCTGCCTCTTTCTCTGTCTCTCATGAATAAATAAATAAAATCTTAAAAAAAAAAGAGTATGATTGGAAAAAGACTGGAATTATCAAAGTGAAGCCAGACTTCCAGGTCTAATGGTGTGTAGGATGGCAGAGTCGTGTGACTGCTGCTTCAAAGGCAACAGTGCCCTCCAAAGCAGAACAGTTCTAAAAAGAAAGTAAAGTAGTACTTTCAGAGAAGATGGGAGTGATAAAGGGAATGTGCTGATGAAGACCTTAGTTCCAGGTGCACAATGGAGGCAGTACTGAGAGGTCTAAAATGGTGCTGAGCTGGAGGCTGCGTAAAGCTACAAGCACGGCATCCTGATGAAAAGAGAGCCTGAGGGTCTCGGGCTTGTTGTGGCAACCCATGTGAACAGAGGTAAAAAGCACAGTGGGAATCTCTTCAACAGATTATGGTGATAATGCTTCCCCTGGGAGTTGTTTAAAACTGATACTGAAATCATGGAAAAATTAAATTGTTATGGAGAAAGAAAATACAGCAGTGTTGAGAGAAAATTTAATTGCACTGAAATTACAAATTATGCCCAAAAGTTCATGAATAACTAATGCCATTAATTAATCCTGAATTCAGAAATAATGTATCTAAGTTTTATTTAAAAATTACAGCCACCTAAAGGTTCCCAACTAAGAATTAAAATCTACTACATCCAATTTTATTTAAAGATCCAGATTAGAAGGCCAATAACCTTAATAAATCTTTAATATGCAATTCTTACACTCATTTAAAACTAGATTATATTAAGTCTAAGTAACATACTATTAAGCAATTCATTAATAAATTCAATTGAATTATTCATTAACTGATGTACTATTTTGAGCTGTGGTGATTTTTATTTATTTTTTATAATCAAGGGCTTTTAAATGTTTGGGCTCATCTTATTCAGTTACAATAATGCCCTGATATTTAATGAATGTTTGAGATTCTAAGTCTAGACTAAGAAGAGAGCTCATAATGCAAATTGAGTCACCTCATACAAAAGACAATTTAGCGATAATAACGGTAAAAAATGCTAATATCTCAAAGAATGTGGGATCCTCTCTGAAACTTAATACAAATGGGATGCAACCTAATTGTCAGCATATGGCAGAGATATGATTCTAACAAAAAGAAGCTGCTTCTTTCTTCATGTCACCATTATACTGAGAGCTGACAATGAGCCCTTTGCCTGCTCACTTATCACTAGTTCACTTTCGAGTGATTTCTAAACACAGTGTGAAAATGCTACCCTAATAGTTTCCAAAATTCTGAGGAATCCTCTACTTTGTCATTTTGTTTCAAAGTATTTTGTGGAAGAAATATTTACAATTCCAGAGGGAATAATATCTCAGGGAATATTGTCAGAAGTCAAAAGGGGTTTCCAAAGAGTATATATATACACGCTTAATATGATGATGTAGGCAGGGTGCCTGGGTGGCTCAGTTGGTTAAGGGGCTGCCTTTGGTTCAGATCAAGATCTCAGGGTCAAGGGATCAAGCCTTGCATTGGGCTCTCTGCTCAACAGGGAGCCTGCTTCTCTCTCTTCCTCTGGGTGTCCTCACGGCTGGTGTGTTCATTCTCTCTCCCTCTGTTGTGCTTTCTCAAATAAACAAAATTAAAAAAAAAAAATATGATGATGAAGGTAGCCTCACTTACTAAGGGCATTTTTGAAGAGGAAAAATCAAGCTCTCATCGCCCCCCTTTCCCTTTCAGTATCCCTCTGTAAAACCTGCCAACACTTCCAAACTGGATGTCACTTTGGCCCATGATCTCATGTCTCTAATCAGTGGCATTCCAATACGCCTTCGAATATTTGCTGATCAACACTTAAGTGAGTGACCTTTAATAGCAGCTTCATTATTTAACTTTCCCAAGGGTTATGTGTATTTTCAGAGGAGAATCCAAAACAAAACAAAACAAAATACCTAATCACTATCACCATCATCCCAATAATAATACCAATCTCCAAATAACCAAAATATACAGGTATTAACCATTAAATATAGAATTTTCAAAATTGTGACGAGGACTTCCTAGTATGTCATCTATAGTACTATGTAAGGTATGTCTTGACTTGCTGAATCTTTGTCTTTTCATTCTGTTGAATTTGTCTAAAACATACACTGTTACATACATATCACTTAAGTGATAACAGCTTTTTTTTTTCCTTTTTAATCCTAGGAAATTGAATCTTGTAAATAGAGCTATTTAAGCAGGGTAATTTAGTTCAGGGAATTTTCTCACTTAAAGCTCTCACTAGATGACACTGTTTTACCACCTAGAAATGCCTCCAATTGAATATATAACAGGATGTTAGTGTTTTTCCTGTCTTTCTAGTAAAGGAACTGCATTTTTAAGGATTTCATCATTTTAGGTTTTAGATTATACAAACTTTAAATGAAAATTGTTAGTCTTTTACAACTTGGGAGAATCTTTTTGGGCTGTTGAAGTCCAATATACTTGCCACTCACAAAATATGAAGTTTCATGCTTGCTCTCATTTTCTTAAAATAAATGTATTCTAAGCAATATCAGGTAATGACAGTTGACACATGGCCACTTATTATGCACCAGGTACTGTCCTAAGTGCTTTACATATATTAAATAATGTAGCCTTCACAAGAAAATTTTTAAAAAAGCAATCCAACATCATGCATCTATTAAGTGACAAAGCAGTCTGAGGAGCCAATGTGCTGGACCAGTAGCATGTGCTACAAATAGACCAGAATATCTGATACCGAATTGATTTTCTCCCGATACAGGAATTAGAGTTCAATAATCCACTTATTTCCTTTTTTGGTTTTAGCATAAGAAACAAATTGAAAATCAAGTTCCACATTAATGGCATGTATATGTTAAGGAAAGAATCAGACTGCCCAGATTCAAACCCCATCTCTGTCACTTACTGGTGTGTGATCTTGGCTAAATTGTTTAACCTCCTAAAGCCTTAAAATTAGGATTTTCACAGTACCTAATCAAGTAGTTACTGAGATATTGTGCTATCAAGTCATGTAGCACAACTCATGAGATACGACTGCTACCTGAAATACAGTTCAAGCAGAAAGAAATTCGTTCTTGGTACTCTCCTAGATCAACTCCAAAGGCTATATTATTTACAGAGTACAGAAAAAGCTACCTTGATGATAAAGGTATGTTAATTAAAAACCACTTAAATGTTTGTGGACATCTATCTGCAATGATAATTGTAGCTTCAGAGGAAGTGATTTGTAGCATGCTTTTATACCTTAAGTGGACAGATTTATTGAGATTTCTCATAAGAAATATGAAACATTTCATCAGCATCTAACCACCAAATAGGTTCCCAATCGTCCTCCAAGACAGAATAAGGACAAGGTATCAAGTCTGCTATGTTCTAGGGATGTTCGCTTTTTTTTTTTTTAACTCAATCCCTTACTCATCTCTCCCAACAATCTTCTCTCAACGTGCTTGCTAATATTTCTGCTTCATATTGAGCTCACTCTCTAAAAACTTATCAACTTTTCTGTAAATACTCTAATATCCTGGCCTTCATTAGACTCTAAAACAACCACTTTTTCTGTACCACTTCAAAGCTGAAACTATTTTTTCTCTTGTCTTATGAACCTCAGAACCAGGTTATAGGACTAACATCTTCCTGTTCAGACCATTTTCCCCTTCCATTCATATTTAAAAGTAAAATCTGCTGCTTTAAAACTCAGATCATTCTCTTCCTTAACTGGTTATAGAAAAAAGTGTACTTCCTATTTACCAAATGTATAAAGATGCACATACTTGGCTTTCAGCATTCAATTCCATAATATTTATTCCCATCCCAGATTATTTCAAAATCTATCCAACATCATGGCTTTCCTTTACTTTGGCCTAAGCTCTATTGTCCTTTGCCCTCTATCCTACCTCAATGTTTTCCTCTCCCTATCACATCCTAGGACTGACCAGAGATTGTCCCAACAATTAAATCGCTAAATCATAAATCCTAATACTCACAAATCTTTTATAACTTACCTTTTCAACATTTCCATTGTTATATAGAATTACCTTCTGTGATCTTTCAATCCACTAATTCCTCTATTTTTCTCCTTTCAACATTTTCCTGTATTCTCTTCACTTCTTATATAAATTAGATTTTTGTGGTTAATCATTATAATGAGTACGTATTCTCTTCTATTCCTCATCTATTACTACAGAGAAAGTGTCTTTTCTCTTATATAAAACAAAAATTTCCTCTCTGCTCCTAAGGACTTCTCTCTTCATCAGCTATATATCCTCTATCTATAGATGATATGAATTATTCATACATATATGAATTTGTTATCTCCTATGATAAGAATTAGAAGATTTACCAGAAAGCCAGCCTTAAAAAACTAAGTTCTAGAAAGAAAAGAATATAGTAAGCAAAATCATCAAGATATAATTAAAAATAAAAACTCCAAGACTGATGGAATGCCTGGGTGGCTCAGTCAATTAAGCATCTGACCTTTGATTTTGGCTTAGGTCATGATCTCTCTGTGCTGAGGGGGAGTCTGCTTGAGATTCTCTCTCTCTCTCTCTCTCTCTCTCTCTACCGGTGCCCGTTCACCTGCTCATGCACACACACTCTCTCTAAAACAAATAAGTAGATAAAATCTTTTTTTAAAGAGGGGGAAGCACCTGGATGGCTCAGTTGGTTGAGCGTTTGACTCTTGGCTCCAGCTCAGGTCATAATCTCAGGTGGTAGGATCAAGCCCCACATCAAGCTCCATGCTCACTGGAGAGTCTGCTTGAGATTCTCTACCTCTCCCCCTACCCTTCTCCAACTCATGTGCTGTTCCCCGCCCTCTGTAACAAATAAATAAATCTGAAAAAAAAAAAGCTCCAAGACTGAAAGCTATGAGTTTCCAAACTGAAATGTCCTGTTAATTACCCAACACAGAGGATAAAATTGCACATACACTGATATGTATCACTGTGAAATTTCAGAACTCTGAACAAAGAGAAGATCTTATGAATTCATGAAGAGAGAACTCATAAAGAGTAATTTATAAAGAGAGAATTTATAAAAAGATTAGGGGGAAAAAGTCAAGAGTCATAATTATTGTCAATTTCTTTACAGAAAAACTTGAAGCTTGAGAGTCTTAAAACTTGTAAAGAAAAGAATGTCTCCAAAATAGAATTCTAAACTGAGCAAAACCACTAATTACACAAAGTGACAGAATAAATAAATTTACAGACAGGCCAAAATTAAAAAACAAATGAACAAAAGAAACTATCCATATAACTTATAATAGAACATAACTGGAAAATATATATATTAAACCAAGGAAGTAAATGAAAGAATGGGTGTACATGGCACCTAAAAAAGAGGTTCCAACACGAGAGAAGCAGAAGTGCTTCTTAAGATAATAGTGAAGAAGGATTCCAATTTTCACTGCTAGAGACCAGGTTTGGAAGGAACGGGGATGGGTGGACAATAAATATAGACCAGAACAGGATAAATAGTTGTGATACAGAGCCTGGGAGTACCTTTTGCCACTTAAGGCTCCAACTTTCCATCATCACTTTTATGAATGAAATCCACATCATGAGGATGTACAGTTGAGTCTGAATGGCGAAGAAATAAATATAGTTACACTGAAGGCTAAGCCTCTTTTTGAAACAGTGTCTTGTCCAGATTCTTCTGGTCAGAAAGCTTTCAAAGGAGAGAAAGACATAAATCTGTCCAAATGAGAGATCTTTGCATTCATGTAGAACATAGGAAAGATACGCCACAGGCTGATGTTAATTGCCTTTGAAGAGTGGAATTGGAATAAAGTATTATGAGGGGGACTTTTTTCAAATGCTTACTCTCCAATTCCTTTAGAGTTTAGTAATTTATGATTGTATTACCTATCAAAACTGAAGAAAATAAAATATATCATCTTAAATCGAACCTCTTGAATATTGTTAAGAGGCTGTTGTTTGTTCTGAGCATTTTAGTGAAAGAATCTATCTTCTCCATCACTATCTCAATCCCCGAGATTCTGCTTCTGCTCCTTTGCCTGTGACGCATCAATGTTAGCCTTCCCTTGACCATCAGCAAACTTATCCACAATGTAACACCACAATGATTTTAGACTTTTGCACTTTACCTAAGAATGTAAATTATCAACATCCACGTAGCTTCCCATATGATCTGTAATAAGTTCAGAGTTCCTGTTTAAACTGAGAAAAATTGTTTTTATCAAAATATGTTGAGGAAAAACCAGTCAGAAACATGAAGTGCAAAAGAGGCTCTCCAATTTTGTCTTGATCTCAACTTAACTTTACGTCCTGAAAGTACTGTTTTCGTTCCTTCTCACTAATTAACGGAATTTTGTTTTTCTTTCTGAAATGCCCCTCAGCTTCTTATGCATATTCCCCTTGTTCCTTGAGGCTCCTTTTCTAATTTTTAGCTTATATATATTTTGACATCTGAAACTTTCAATTTTGCCAGTCTTTGGCTGGGCTATTTGAATCCTAGTATTTCTGATTCCCCCTCTTTCTTAGTTGAAAATAAATCACACTGAATATCTGATTTCTTGTTCATACTACTTTATTTTTTATAATAATTTATTTTTTATTGGTGTTCAATTTACCAACATACAGAATAACACCCAGTGCTCATCCCGTCAAGTGCCCCCCTCAGTGCTGAAAACACTATTATAGCGCCTTTCAATCTATTATAGCACCTTTTGTCAACTTATTATATGTTCTTTCTTCCTCAGTATAAAATGTTAAATGTCTTAACTATAATTAAAACAGACTAAATTGGGCAGCCCCGGTGGCACAGCGGTTTAGCGCCTCCTGCAGCCCAGGACGTGATCCTGGAGACCCGGGATCCAGTCCCATGTAGGCTCCCTGCATGGAGCCTGCTTCTCCCTCTGCCTGTGTCTCTGCCTCTCTCTCTCTCTGTGTGTCTCTATGAATAAATAAAATCTTAAAAAAAAAAAGACTAAATTGAGTCTTCATACCGTACTTGGATATTAGACATAGACGTTTATGAGACTGGATGTTGTCTAGGTCACCATATCCTAGTATAGTGATATGACATAATATGATACTTTGTAAAGAAGTAAGACATTGCTGGTACTAAAAAAATAAAAATCTAAAAGTAAAAAAAGACTTGTAGCTTGGGCTGAAACAAATTAGGGCATTAAGACCATATTAATAATTTGTGGGGAAGAAAGAACACTGAATTTGCCATGCATTATTTCACAAGAAGAAAAATTTGAACATTACAGAGTATTCCAGTAATTTCTCTTTGCGAAATTAAGATGAAAAGTCATAAAATCATAAGAGTATGTATGCTACCCAGTACTTTGTGTCCACACTGTACTTCATCCTCAAATGTCATGGTACTACTATCCTACTGTCCTTTTAACATTTTCTACCATGATAATAATTAATGTATACTTGCAGAAAAATGTTTACTTAATTAACATCATATAGCAAACTGCATTAATAAACACTACATACAAGTTATAACAGTAAATTAGTATTCACTTGAAAAAAAGGAATTACCGTAATAGAAATTAGAAATAAATTACCTATTAGAAATTAGGAAAAAAACTGGTTATAAGGATCTGTAGGAATATTTTTAGTGATTTTGTTTCCATTCTTTCTATTTGCTTGTTTTATTGGAAAACTATATAAGCTAATGAAACCAACAGAATACTCATAACCATCAATCAACATATAATAAATATAAGATTTATTCCACAAAGTCATAATTAATATGAGATGTGATGACATTAAATATGGATATACTTGGTGGATGAGTAGTGAAACTGAAATTTGTAAGGCAGCATCATTAAAGAAAGCTGGTTTATATGTATGTTTCAGGATTATTTAAGGTTCGAGGCAATAAGATCTTAAAACATGAGTCAATACTGAATTGAAGCTAGTTCTAGAAGGCAAAGGGAAGGGGTAAAAGGCTTAAAAGTGACCCAGCAAGGAAGGGATAAACTCCCTACAAGGCCTGGTAGAGGAAAAATGGCACATGGATCTGGTGCCCTCATTTTTCAAAAAGCAAAAATGATGGATTAGTTCTTACAAGTATTAGTTTGCTAACGTGTATCATAGGTTCATGATATTTAAGATAATGTCACCAACTAAAACCATATGTATAAAAAAATTTAGGTAATACCCACATCAATTCAGTTACTATGATTTCAATGGTTTCTCATTAAAAGATACAATTCCCTCATTATAGTAGTTGTATTCATTTTCCTTCTTTTATGCTTCTCTCCACTAAGATATTAAACTAGATAACGAGAAGATGTATTTTACTGTTGTTATGAAAATTAACTTTTTATTTCCCACACGTAGCATTTAATTATGAAACCACCATTAACCCAGCTTTGAAGATGCGAAATGAAGATGCGAAATCTTCCTACAAAGATTATTTGTAGGAAGAGATTTGCCAAGGATCACTCATTAGGAGCAAGAGGAAAATACCTGACTTCAGAGATTATGTTCTCAATCACCACACTACACTGCCATTGTGTGAGTTTCATTCATACTAAACCTCACATTTATACTAACGCCTTTTGGACACCATGAAAAACAAAGGATAAGAAATTATTCATTTATAAACATTTGACCTGGCATAGGCTAGGTTCTATAGACACAAAGACGAACAAGACTTGATCTTTCTCTAAAGAAGTACAGAGGAAGAAGTATAGAAGAATGTAACATTCATTCCTGGGACAATACATCTTGTAGATTCCAACTACAGGGAGCATGATGATCAAGACTCCCGGCTGCTATGCTCTAAAATCCATGCTATGCTCTCCACCTCTTCACAATCCATGTAATCAACAAGCAAGTGTATTCAAAATACTAACACAGGCTCCTGCCAATTTTGGCTTAAAGATTCCTCAAAGACTTTGGGAACTTTTCCAAGGCTCTTTGGAATGCTTCTACCCAACTTTCTCTCCCTCTCTCTTCCACTTGAGGTCAGTTTTGCATCTCAGTCTGATTGTTTTCCCAGATTTGATTAGCTCCCTCTCTAGTTTCTGGTTTCTCATAAGGACATTTCACCTAATATAATCTTTATGTGTTTAACTGCATCTTGGTATCTGTTCCTCAAGGAATCTGACTAACCTAGAATTCAACTGAAGAAAGATAGGTAGAGGTAGGCTTTTAGAAAGAGAGTGTGCCTATATTTATGAATTATAACTAAATATAAACTAGTTTCATAAAAGTATTTTTAGGCTAGGTAGAGCTAATATGAATACCAGAACTGGCCTTTGTTTAGGCTTTTCCTCCAACTCCTTATAACCTACAATTCCAAAATAAAATGTTAATCTTGAATTGAGGTTTTGGTTTCTAAGACCTAACTATTAAAAGCTCAAATGTTATAAGTTTTTTTTTCTTTTAAATACTGCAATTTTATTGTTTAGTTTATTTAATTCTATTGGTGGTGGTGGTGGTGGTGGTAGTTTTTGAGAGAAAGAGAATACCTGGAACCTAGAACCAAGGTGTGAAGAGAGACACTGCCTGCTGGGTAGGTGAAGAGTCAGAGCCAGATAACAGGTTAAGGATAGAGAAATACCACAAAGACTAGTGATTTCCTCCCCCAAAATGGGTACTATTATAACAATTCTTAGATATTGATATTAACCTGTTTGTCAATATTTCAAATATTCTAAACACATTTACACATTTTAATGAGTTATGTATGTGCTTGGTTCTCAGACCTCTAGAGATTAACCAGCCTTTGTATACCTACTTTTCAGTTTAAAACTTAATACATACTGGGTAACAGTTATTTAACATTCATTCATTCATGCATGCATTTAACAAATACAGCGTAGTCATTCATGCATTTAACAAATAGAGAATAATTTTCTTGTAAGAGTCAGGGACTATAGTAGAATTGGAGGTTTCAGCAGTGGATAAAACAAATCCCAGAACTACTGACACTCACATCCAATGAGAGGAAATAGTTAAATGAATAAACAAACAGGAAATATGCTGCAAATGCTATGAAGAAAAATAAAGTAAGGTAAGGTCTCAAGAGTAGTGGGAGTGGGGAGAGGTACTAATTAAATAGGGTAGTGAGGGAAGGCAGAATGAAAAGGATGACATTTGAGAAGAGACCCAAATAAAACCAAAGGAAGGAGCCATTTATTGAAGGAAGAGTGCTCCAAGTTGAGGGAATAGCAAATGTAAGGACATTGTGACAGAAATGGGCTTGGAATGCTTGACTAACAACAGTAAGGGAGCCAATGTGGCTGGATCAGAATAGAAGTGTGATGAGAAGAGGAAATGAGATTGTACCTATGGCCAGATGCACAACCAGATGGGGTCTGGTATGCAATCATATGGAAAATAAAGAATGCTATTATAAAATGTATTCTGGCAATTATTTGCCAGAAATATAAGTTAATGTTAGTAAGCTGATTACCTCCTTAATAAAATGTACTTCTTTCCCAAATGACCGTTTTTAAATGAAACTTTCCACAAGCTTCATCTGAGGCCTGTCACTTTGTTGATAAACAGGTCTAATCTTTACAACCTGGCACATTCAGATGGACTGACATAGTACCTAACAATCTGGCATAATTTGGTCAACCGCAGTGCTCTCCAATAAAATGTTACCCTTGAGACAGTCTGATATTTGAACAGTTCCAAATTATTTTTTATTTAGCTATATCTAGCAAATAATTTAATGTATTCAATGAGACTAAGCTGGTTATCAAAACAAATGGTTTCAATTTTCAGGAAAAATGTTATTTAGAAAAAAAATGTGTTTTGGATAGCATTTTAACGTGAAGGTTACCAGTATCTCATCCAGTACTTTAGATAACTGTTGAAATATTGATACACAAATAAGAAAACCTATAAAAATAATTTTTAAATTCCCTCTGAATAAAATGTATTTAATGAATTCATATTTTCTAGAGTATATCCAGTAGTAATATAAAAAAGTATCTATAATATACTCCAAACAGTTCCATGACCTAAATCCTTTATCAAAAATATTTAATAGTTCTATAACAGCACAATTGTACAAAATAGTCCCAAAGAAAGCACACTTCAGACAGTATTAATTATTTGCCACGATGGAAAATATTTATCTGATTAAAGATCATACATGCCTTTGTCTCTATCTAGCATGAATAAAACTATTCTTCAAGTTATTCTCTAAGTGGTCTCAAAATGGTTAACAAGCTCAACATTGCTATTTTTATTTTATGTAGCAATTTCTTACAAAAATATCAAGTTGTTTAGAGTAATATCCCATGTCAGACAACTTATCACTGTAAGAAAGGGTTAAGGCAGCTTGACTGGAATTTAGGCAGTAAGCAACCAGGAAAAAGTTAGTTAAGAATCCAGTTGTTTGATTTTGCTAGTTTCATAAAACTGTTGGTCAAGAAAAGATTCTAAAGCAACCAAAGTGTTTATCTGAAGTCTTAGGAATTGCAATATTCTAGAGACACAAAATCTCTTTTACAACTGTAGTGTATCACATGGATTGATTTGCAGACACTGCTCCACCCCTGAAGCCCAGGAATAAATTCCACTTGGTCATGATGAATAATCCTTTTAATGTACTGTTGGATCCTACAGGCTAGTATCTTGGTGAGAATTTTTGCATCCATGTTCATCAGGAATATTGGTCTGTAATTCTCCTTTTTGGTGGGGTCTTTGTCTGGTATTGGGATCAAAGTAATGCTGACCCCATAATAGAAAGAATTTGGAAGTTTTTCTTCCAGTTCTATTTTTTGAAACATCTTCAGAAGAATAGGTATTAATTCTTCTTTAAATGTTTGGTAGAGTTCCCCTGGGAAGACATCTGACCCTGGACTCCTGTCTGTAGGGAGATTTCTGATTACTGTTTCAATTTCCTCGCTGGTTATGGGTCTATTCAGGTTTTGTAGTTCTTCCTGTTTCATTATTAGTAGTTTATATATTTCCAGGAATGCATCCGTTTCTCCCAGATTGCATAATTGGTTGGCATATAGTTGCTCATAACATATTCTTGTATTTCTCCAGTGTTGGTTGTGATCTCTCCTCTTTCATTCATGATTTTATTTATTTGGGGCCTTTCTTTTTATTTTCTCTTTTTGGTAAGTCTGGCCAGGAGTTTATTGATCTTAATATTTCAAAGAACCAGCTACTTTCATTATGCTCTACTGTTATTTTGGTTTTTATTTCATTGATTTCTGCTCTAATATTTATTAATTCTCTTCTCTTGCTGGGTTTAGCTATTCTTTCTCCAGCTCCTTTAGCTGTAAGGTTAGCCTGTGTATTTGAGACTGTTCTTATTCTTGAGAAAGGCTTTTATTGCTATATACTTCTCTCTTAGGACCACCCTTGCTGCATCCCAAAGGTTTGTTAACAGTTGTGTTTTCATTTTCATTTGAATTTTTAAATTCTTCTTTAATTTCCTGATTCACTCATTCATTCTTTAGTAGGATGCTCTTTAAGCTTCCATGTATTTGAGTTCTTTCTAAATTTCCTCTTGTGATTGAGCAAGTTTCCAAGCATCGTGATCTGAAAATATGCAGCGAATGATCTCAATCTTTTTGTACCAGTTGACACCTGATTTGTAACCCAGTATGTGATCAATTCTGTAGGATGTCCATGTGCACTTGAGAAGAATGTGTATTCTGTTGCTTTAGGATGAAATGCTCTGAGTGTATCCATGAAATCCATCTGGTCCAGTGTGTAATTCAAAGCCCTTGTTTCCTGCTGATCTTTTGCCCACTGCAGCAAGTGGGGAGTTAAAGTCCCCTACTATAACTCAACACCCAAAGAAAAAATAATCCAATCAAGAAATGGGCAGAAGATATGAACAGACATTTCTCCAAAGAAGATATATAAATGGCCAACAGACACATGAAAAAATGCTCAACATCACTCGGCATCGGGGAAATACAAATCAAAACCATAATGAGATACCTTCTCACCCTGGTCAGAATGGCTAAAATTAACCAGTTAGGAAACATCAGACATTGATTGGCAAGGATGCAGAGAAAGGGGAACCCTTTTACATTGTTGGTAGGAATGCAAACTGGTGCAGCCACCTGGAAAACAGTATGGAGGTTCCTCAGAAAGTTAAAAATAGAGTTACCCTATGACCCAGCAGTTATACTAGTAGGTGTTTATCTAAAGGATACAAAAATACAGATTGGAAAGAGCACATGCACCCGGATTTATACAGCAGTGTAACAATAGCCCAAATGTCCATCGACTGATGAATGAATAAAGAAGATGTGGCGCGCGCACACACACACACACACACACACACACAATGGAATACTACTCAGGCATCAAAAAGAATGAAATCTTGCCATCTGCAATGACACGGATGGAACTAGAGGGTATTACGCTAAGCGAAATAAGTCAGAGAAAGACAATTATCATAGGATCTCACTCATATGTGGAATTTAAGAATCAAAACAGAGGATCATAGAGGAAGAGAGGAAAAATAAAACAAGACAAAATCGAAGAGAAAGACAAACCATAAGAGACTCTTAATCACAGGAAACAAACTGAGGGTTGTTGGAGGGGAGAGGAATGAGGGTATGGAGTAACTGGATGATGGGACTTTGAGGAGGGCACATGATGTAATGAGCACTGGGTATTATATAAGACTGATGAATTGCTGACCTCTACCTCTGAAATTAATAATACATTACATGTTAATTAAAAAATAAATTTTAAAAAAGATTACTTTTAGCTTGGGAAATTAAAAAAAATGGCTTCAAAGAAAAAATAACAGTTAATCTAGGCATTGGAGGGCAGACAGAATTTGGGCTGACAGAAATAAGGAAGAGTAAGGGAGACATGTCAGGCAGGGAGAAGGGCACAAATAAGGACCCAGTACGGTGCCTGTCACAGGGAACACTGATGAAAGACAAATAAAAGTAGCTAACTGCAACAAGGTGCCAGTAGGTTCAATGGTTTTGAAAAACAAAAAGAAGCTGATACAACTAAAGTAGATGATGGAGAAAGAATGATATTAGGTATAATAAAGTGGGAAATATATGCTCTTTTTCTGTTACTGTGTGTTAGGGTCCCTAAAGTCTGGCAGAAGGACGCCTGGATGGCTCAGCAGCTGAGCATCTGCCTTCGGCTCAGGGCGTGATCCCGGGGTCTGGGATCAAGTCACGCATCGGGCTCCTTGCAGGGAGCATGCTTCTCCCTCTGGCTCTCTGTGTCTCTCGTGAAAAAATAAATGAAATCCTTTTTAAAAAAGGACGAGGGGATGCCTGGGTGGTTCAGTGGTTGAGCGTCAGCCTGCGACTCAGGGTGTGATCCCAGGGTCCAGGGATCGAGTCCCATTTCAGGCTCCCTGTGAGGAGCCTGCTTCTCCCCTGCCTATGTTTCTGCTTCTCTCTGTGTCTTTCATGAATAAATAAATAAAATTTAAAAAAAGGTCTGATAGAGTTTGGATGGTTCAGATTAAAGTATTTTAGGAAATTTAATGTGGTGAAAGGTCCAAGATGGAACTGATTCTGGAAAAAAAAAAATATTGCTGCAAATAAACTGGTTAGGAGAAAGAAGATGGAAGTCTAGACTGGGAATGGAATTAAAGGAGGAAAACATAGAAAGACCTTTCAAAAAGGCAATCAACAGATCTCAGGAATGTTTAAGATACAGAAGATGACAGTAGAATCCAAGTCAATTCTAAAATGCTGAATTAACAGATGAATTATTAAATCCAATAATAAAAAAAAAACTACTCTGGAAGGGATATGTTCACAGTATTTTTGATGTCAGAATAAAGTTTATTTCAAAATCCCCAACCCCCACCAAAAAAAAAAACCCTATGATTTATAGAGGGATCCATCAGTAAAGCCAAAAAACTATCTACTTTTCATAAAAACAGTACTTTAATGAAATATCAACTCAGAATTCCTCATAGCTAGAAATCATAAAATGTAGGTTTTCTGTTCCTATTACCTAATAAGGACTAAAGAACACTGATTTAAAATAATAGCCCAAGAAGTTCTGCTTTGGTCCAAAATAGATTAACAGGGGTCAGATTTACTCTCCTACCCAAGCTCGAAAGATATCGGACATCAGGCAAGAGAAGGAAGTAATCCTTGAGAATGAGAAAACAACAAGGTAATCCCTCTGATGGCCACAGTTTTCTGTCTGAAGAAAGGTGCAACCTGCAATACAAGAAATAAAAACCAAGGCAGGGGGGATCCCTGGGTGGCGCAGCGGTTTAGCGCCTGCCTTTGGCCCAGGGCGTGATCCTGGAGACCCGGGATCGAATCCCACGTCAGGCTCCCGGTGCATGGAGCCTGCTTCTCCCTCTGCCTGTGTCTCTGCCTCTCTCTCTTTCTCTCTCTGTGACTATCATAAATAAATAAAAATTAAAAAATAAATAAATAAATAAAAACCAAGGCAGAATCAGATGATCTCCCTGTGTTAAGGAGACTGATCTGGAGGTCCAAGGAAGTCAAGTAAGCTAGAGTTGCAGGTATGGCATTGGAGAAGAGAGAGCTGCATATGAAGACAACCTCAGAGATATGCAGAAAGTCCCTCCTGAGGGACTCAGATGAGGATATATCATCATGTATGTGTGAGAAAACTCCCCTAAAGTCTGAGAAAAGAGCCACATCACAAAATTAAGGAAAAGAGTGCTGAGGTTCACATAGGTTGAAGGTTCACATAGGTTGAGGCTTTTCCAACCTATGGTAAAGGAAAGCCTCATAAATTGAGGGATATCAGTTAGACTACTAGATGGATATTGCCTCAGCAGTGCAGATTAATCTTAGACAAAGTGCTGCCCAGGCTCTACTTAACAGAACATAAAAATGAAACAAAGGACCAAACTTTTTCCAAATAACTTAACCACCTCCCAGAATAAAGCTCAGGAATATTTTTAGAATTACAAAAATATCTAGCACCGAAAAAGGTAGATTTCACAGCATTTGGAATCCAATAAAAAATTATCAAGTCTGCAAAGAAGCAAAAAAATACCACCCATAATGAAAAAAAATTAGGTGACCAAAATTTCATCCATAAATGACAGAGATAATTAGGAGACAAAAAACCACAATGTTATTAGTCTTCAAGAAGTTAAGCATACTAAAGATAGACACGGGAGACGATTAAACATCCAAATAGAATTTCTAAATATGAAAAACTACCATATATGAGATAAAAAGTACAAAAGATAGAATAAGTAGACTAGAGTCTGCAGAAAAAAAGTTAACGAGCTTTAAAAAAAGCTATTGAAACTATCGAAAATTAAATACAAAGAGAAAAAAACACACAAAATAATAAGCAATGCATCTGTGTTTAGCCAAGTGTATGTTAATTCAAAGCCTAGAGGGAAGCAAGCAAAGGCCAATTGTATCAATAAATAATGACCAAAATTTGTTCAAAGTTTATGAAACTATAAACCCACAGATCCAAGATGTTCAGCTTTCCCCAAAAATAGCAATTTGAAACAAATTACACTAAGACACGGTTTAGCCAAATTGCTTAAAAGCACCCAGGTGGGGAAAAATATGTATAAAAGAAAAAAGCTGAAGATGAGAGAAAATCCTAGTGGAGCAATATCTTATAAAGTGGTGAACAGAAAAAGTAAATAAAACTGTCAAACTGTCAACTTAGAATTTGCTGCCCAGAGAAAATCTTTCAAAAATGAAGGTTAAAGGCTTTTTCAGACATGTAAAAGCTGAAAGGATTCATCAACAGCAGGCCTGCACTACAAGAAATGTTAAGAGTAATCCTCCAGCCAGAAGAAAATGATACCAAATGGAAATAAAGATCTACACAAAGGAATGAAAACATAAGAAACAATGATATGGGTAACTATAAAATATATTTTCTTATTAAATCTGTTTAAAATAATATCATTATGGCTTGTGACTTTTTTGATAAGACACAGCAAATAAAACTTTTCTAGAAGTGGAAACCTGCCTGTCTTGAAACAAGTCAAGAAAGAGTAGCTATCTCTCAAAATTTCTCTGACGATCCCCTCCTTCATCAAACCACCTTAAAATTAGTACCAAAGTAGATGGGACGGTATAAATTAAAATGTCATTTCTAGAACCTAAAAAACTCAAGGTGTAAAAATAGTAGAACGTGTTCTCCAGCATTTAGTACCTTTTCTTCCACTATGGAAATTAAAATTTTGCATTGCTCAAGAGTTCTCTTTTAACTACAGTTTATGCCTATCTTTTCCATTCTGGAGTCCTTGAGACATTCTGAAAAAATACCATCTCTATGTTTATCTTGTCCCAATATCATGATTCTTACATTTTTAAAAAGCTGATCTTCATTTGTAATGATCCCATAATAGGGTCTCAGGCTGAAAACACTCACATCTACTATGATGAAGCACAATCAAATACCAAAATATAGTTTTATTCAAAACTCAATGAAAAATAGGTTGAATTTAATTAATGTGCATGATTTTCTACATTAAGACACAGGCAAGACTATGCATAACAAGATGTATACTCTAAGTTGCCATTTCTCTGCCTCATTCCTAGGGGTTGCAGCCAGTCCCAATTCCAACTGTCTCTATGCACTAAGATAATAGTTACGTACAAAAGCAATCCATTGTATGAAAGAAAAAAAATTACTTTAATGAACTATTAGTACAAATATCATTGTTGGATATAAATCATTATTTTGCTAGACCCTGGCCTAAAGAACCATCTCTTGACATTTCATTTATGTTTTATCATCCAACGGAAAAACAAAGACTCTACAAAACGTAATTGAATCATGTTAAAGGCTGTTATCTAGTGCAGCAGTTCTCAAACTTTCATGCGCATACAAATCACCAGAGGATCTTATTAAAATGCAGATTTGGATTCAGTCATCTGAGGTTCTGCATTTCCAACTAGCTCCCAAGTGCTAGGGCTATAGCTAGTCTTCAATCCACACTAAGAGCGGCATGAGTCTGGAAGTGAAGCCCATGAATTTGTTGTTGAGATCTTGAGAGCAGTTTAGGGGTCACAGGAAACCAGAACTACAACTACCCAATTCTTTCTTGTATGAAATGTCTCACTACAAAGAAACACACACAAACATCTTAACTGCTTCAGTGTCTTAAACCTAAACAGCTATACGGTAATGGGCTTAAGAACAGGGAGATTACTCATACTTTTGTAAAAAAATACCTTTTTAAAAGAGTTTTAAGTTTATGGCAAAATCGAGAGGAAGGTAGAGAAATTTCAATATACCACCTGCCCCCACACATGCACAGCTTCCGCATTATCAATATTTCCTACCGGAGTGGTATATTTGTTACTTACAACTTATAAACCTACATCAATATTATAATCACCCAAAAGCTATATAGTTTACGTTAAAGTTCACTCTTAGTGTTACACATTCTATTGAATAAATGTATAATGACCCAGATCCATCACTGAGTACTGTGCAGAATATATCACTGCTCTAAAAATCCTCTGGGTGACATCTATTCATCCCCCTCTCTCACCCAAACGCTGGCAACCACTTATCTTTTTAAAATCTCCATAACTTTGCCCTCTCCAGAATGTCATACAGTAGAAATCTTATAATATTGTAGCCCTTTCAGATTAGCTTCTTCCACTTAGTAGCATACACTTTATATGACTTTTACTTCCTTGACATCTTGAAAACTGCTGATTACATGATAAAATCAACTGTAACTGATTTACTATAGATTAGAAACATATAAAAAGGCAGATTTCAGAGATGTTATATGAATTGGCAGGAATTATTTCCCAGCAATCAACTGTGTTTGTTAAATTTTAATAGTTAGTACAGTCTCTAACTGGCAGATCTATATTCTTGGCAAAAATAAATAGCCCTGAACTTTATGGGTTTAATGTTTGCCAGATATCCCTTCAAATTTTAAGTATCAAAAAGTAATATGAAATAAATATATGATCCCCAAATATAGAGAACCGATACACCATATGTGGAATTTTCTAAGATATCTTCTCTTGTGCTAGGGTTAAAGAAGCTCTCATTTTTTAATTCATTGCTTGCTGTTGGCATTGTAAATACATAGCTTAGACACCCCATTCCTAGGGCAACTGTAAAGGACAGCAGTCAAAAGAGTCCGAACAGGAACATCTCCAGTCTGACCATCTTACATAAAACACATAACATATCTAGAAAACAATGAATTAACACATGTATTAAAATATACTAGATTTGTTTTAATGGTAGGTATGGTAGGTGACAAACATAGAGACAACTGCCTTTGAAAGAAGGCTTTATTATTTACAATCCTATATGCCACACAAGTCAGTGTCATATAGGGGAAGTACCAGAGACTGTCAAGAGGCAGGAGTAAAGGAGACCGTACAGCCCAGAGCCTTTGTTGTGGTTTCTGCAGGATAAAATAGGTTAGGTGGTGTAGGCAAGTTTGAACAAGTTTAGAACTAGATATACCTTGAATGCTTTTGGCAGGATACAGCCAAGTAGTGGTCTCAAACCGTCCAGTATTTGGCCCTGGAGTGACTTACAGCATGGGAAATACTGGCTTGGTTTACCAGTTACCTAAAGAAAGTGGTTGGGTATTTAAGCTGTGAATTGGTTGGTTTGCATATATAAGTAGTGGTAGCAGGCAAATTGCTTACTATCTGTAGGAATTAGCTAACCATGGGAGCCAAAGCCTCTCCCAGGATGGCCAGCAAGAACCCCAAGAAATCAAAGCATCATAAATGACAGAAAATAAAAATATGATTAATTCAATGCATTAACCACAAAACAACCCCCACAAATCTTGCCTAATCTCAGCCGGCTTTCCTTGAATATCACTAAAACTGATTATGACCTCAAAATTATCTTTAGCCACAGATGATTTTGCAGCTATTAATGCCAAAACAAACCTTCCCTGAATTAGGCCTTATTATTTTATATCCTAGGCAAATAATAATTTTCACTGAGAAAATCAGAATCACTATTAAGTTTCCATGCCCTTTACCTCATATCTCTAAGGAAAAATAGTAAATCACACTCTTCAGCTCATGTGACTCCTAGAATAAACTTAATTTAGAAAGACTGAAAGGAGAAAGAAAAAAAAATCAAAAATTTTTTTCAATCCTAAGGTGAGAATGATTTCATATAAAACAAGCCTTTTTGAGCATATATATATATATATATATATATATTTATAATTATCCTCCTATTCCTTGTAGTACTTCGTATATAACTTACTATAATCAAGAGTAAAAGAATATGATCAATTAATTAGGAGAAAATATTTATTTTAATTTACAATAAAACACTAGGGGGAAAAAGGCTGAATGAATATTATCAGAATGAAACAATTTTAATTACATGAGATGAAATGGATATTTTATGACAATATCTTATGCTTTTAGAGATGTTTATGCTTATCATTATAAATGATGATATGCTTAGATCATCTGGAAATATTATTTTATTAGTTTCACAAACCGTGCCTCTCAATGTAATGTGATTTTAGTATAGTGGGAGGAGGTATGTTAGTAATTTTATTTGTTCAACATCATTACTATACTTATCTTGCCATAGGGAGAAAACAATATAAGGGAGTGTATTTATACCATTAATTTTTATGACCTTCAAAAATTACCTCCAGGGATGCCTGGGTGGCTCAGCGGTTAAGTGCCTACCTTTGGCCCAGGGAGTGATCCTGCAGTCCCGGGATCGAGTCCCACATCGGGCTCCCTGCATGGAGCCTGCTTCACTCTCTGTTTGTGTTTCTGACTCTCTGTATCTATCATGTATAAATAAAGCTTAAAAAAATAAAAATTAAAATGAAATAAAAAATAAAAATTACCTCCAGAGATACTATCAGTAGATCGTATTATTTTATTCTTTGTGACAACTAAGGATGAAAATTTTCTGGACAAAATGAGAATAAAATAGACCATAACATAAAGTGGCCATGTTAATAAAATATTAAAGCCACCCAAACACTAATTATAGCTATTACTAGCAGAATTAGGTCTTAAAGGATGAATGTATAGTCTACACATTTAAAAATCTATGTAGGGGTGTTTGGGTGACTCAGTTGGTCATCTGAGTCAGTTGGCATCTGACTCTTGATTTCTGCTCAGGTCATGATCTCAGAGTGCTGGGATCCAGCCCTGTGTCAGGCTCCCCGCTCAGGGGGGGAATCTGCTTGTATCCTTCTCCCTCTGCCCCTTCCCCTGCTTGCTCCCTCTGTCTCTTTCTTTCAAATAAATAAATCTTTTAAAAATATGTATCTATGAAATTGTGGTGTCTGGCTGGCTCAGTCAGTAAAGTACGTGATTCTCTCTCTTGGGGTCGTTAGTTCCAGCCTAACATTGGGTACAGAGATTACTTATAAATAAAATCTTAAAAAAAAAAAAAGACTCTTTAATAGCACGACTGGTACATTTATTCAATAATAAATGCAGCAATTAAATTGCATGTATGCAATTAAATCTTTTTAAAACTTAATTAGCAGCAAATCGTACCAAATCATTTTCTACATCATTTGAAGTATATTTTTCATAATTCCTCAGGAGTAGGGAAGACTAACCTCTAAGGATGAAGAAATTCAATTCTGTCTCCTCACAGATAGTCTTTAAAAATTAGACTACTTTCATCCATACTATTGTAAGAATCCTGTAAGAAATAGTTTTGTAGTTTCCAAGCGGATTTTAAGGTCATTATTAAAACTGCTGTGTTTCTGGTGCACATGTATCACACACTGGGACGCATGCTGTTCTTGCTGGAGGGTATGTATGCATATGTAGGGGTGTCTGGAAAAGGCAATATTTTACAGAAATTCTCAGCAAACTGAAACATGTAATTATTTAATAAAAGTACAGTGAGAAAAGCACATTAATTTCCCTGATGATTAACAATTAAAATATTGATATATTTTTCACAGCATTATCTTAAATTAATTCAATTCTCTGTGACATGCTTTCATCTAACCTTCACGTTGCTCTTCCTCACCCTGACACTGACCTGATGCTTGGGTGTCACTAATACTGCTCTTCCAGGGATGAGACACTATTCTGTTTTCTTCTCTTCACCAGTATACTCCTCATACTGAGACCTCAAGTGATGGCCTGAATTATAAAACATGCAGTAGACTTACAGGTCTGACAGTCCTTACCCTCACAGTTTCTTCCCCAGTGGAGAAATTAAGGCAAGTTTATCCACAGGCTGGATTAGTGTTACCTAAAAGGAACTTTCAATATTGAAAAGAAAGTTTATAATTTATGCAGCTTACTGAATAGAGCATTTATTGGTTCAAAATCACTATACGTATTTACCCATGTGGGCTGAAATGAATTCATCTATTTATATCTACTTTCTTAGATGTGAGTGTTAACAAACTGTGAGGTGATGAATGGAAGACTTGGTTCACTGGCAGACTGCTGATCTTATTTTAGAATTTCTCCTTAGAGATAGAAATGAAAAAATACCCATTATTAGGTGATCTCGGGCCTCAAAATTCATAGCATCATTCTCCATTGTTTCCTCAAGCTATTATAAGTTCACTGTCCTTTCCTTTCACATGCCTTAAAACTGCTTTACATAATAAATGAAACCATATTGTAAATGGGATTAATGATTTCCCAAGATCTGTCATGGTTGGCACATTGTGTATGCTGCGAATATTCTACTAGTGACTTATTCCCCACATAAATATGTCAATAGTTACCCATCGTTAAAAGAAACTGGTTAGACAGTTTTTGTTTTCACAATTACAGGGTCACAACGGGAAAATGTGACTGTCTAAAACTGGACATCATATATTGTTAACACTTCCAACATCTTTTTAAAGGAACTTTGCTAAAGATAAAGTAGTAGAAAGCAAAAAAGTTATATGGTGTCCAGGACATTTATGTAGTTGAAAAGCTATTTTTTTCCATTTCGATATTAGAAGCAAAGACCAAAAAAAAAAAAAAAAAAAACCAATATACATAATGTGACTCAGAACCAAATTATTATATAACCTAGATAAAAGCATTCAGGTATGATTTGGTGGCTGGTTCTAGGCTACTTTACCTAGTGCCACACAAAACCACACAAGTAGGCACATATACCCTGATCAGGATAAAGGCCAGGGCATTCCTCAAATCCAGATTACTAGAGGGAATGAGAGAGAGAACTGGCCAGAACTTTGCTAGAACAGATTTCCCATTGAGAATAAATATGGAGAGGGTTCTTTCACTACGGAAGATTCAGGCATGTATCCATTTTTGAAATTTCAAGAATTTAAGACAGTATTATGGTTATCTGGTCCATTACAGGGGAATTTTAGAAACCTGTGAACTTTATTTTGGGATACTAAAATTAAAATCCCTCCTAATGGGTAGTTGTGCTCTTAAGGTTCTTCTAGATATACATCATTCTATGTGAGGTTCACAGATCACTGCCTATCTGCAAATTGGTCCTAATCCACGATGAGTTAAGTACAAAAATGAAGGTAAGCATTTAAAACAGGTGTCTACACACTAAAGCCCATAGGTAAGCTGCTGGTTTGAGTAAATAAAATTCTACTGGAACGCAGCCATACTTATTCTTTTACATATTGTCTGTGGCTACTTTGGAACAACAATGGCAGGTAGTTGTGACAGAGACCATATGGTCCAAAAGTTTAAAATATTTACTATCCAGCCCTTTATAGAGTTTTTCAAATCATCATCCTATTCCATGTTTAGAAACATTAAGAGCAAGTTGACATGGTCATGACATCAAAGCATACCATCATTTGTCTAGGTTTTTGTTTTGTTTTGTATTTTACAAACGTATGGTCCACAACGGCTTGGCAAAGGAAAGGGGAAAGAGGCTCCTATTACAGTTTAACAAGTGCTATTCTGGATCAGATGTATTTCATAACAAAGTAAATCTCTTCATGAAAATGGCTTTACTTGAACCCACTGTGCTGATGTCAATGGACTGGCATTTAATGAGATTCAAGGGATCAGTCAAGATTGTTCTCTGGCTGCACTTGCACTTTTTCAATGCTTCTTCTGTCTTGATAAGTTTATCATTTGCTATTGTAAAAGCAGATATTTTTCACACGAAAATAATGCTGCTGTACAGTGAATTTTCTTAGTTATATATTGGATTTGAGTAATACTCTAGACCTTACAAGGTGTCATTATGATACAAATTTTACAGAAGCTCCATATAAATGTTACTTATGATTTTTAAAACTCTCAAACCTGAATGAGATCAGCATAGATCAAATGGAAATTCCTTTAGCCTAATACGAACTTAGTTTGTTGCTTCTCATTATTAATAGTATATCTACAAACCTGTTTACTTATAAAACAAAACCCGGATAAATATTTATAAAATAACATAAAACATTCTGCTTTGTCACCTGATTGGCCAAGTGCAGGAATTTTAGTTATCTTGATAATCTGGTAACAGAAACATGGCTTGGCAAATTAACAATACTTAAGGCTGCCCAGGGAACAAAGACTTTCTAAATTGTACTTTCGAGTTTGATAATGAGACTCAGCTCACCCACCATGGGTTATTGGAGACTTGGAATTGATTTGGGGAATGGGCCAGACTCCTGAGTTAGCTCTCAAATTCCTCTGAAGAGAATACATGAAAATTCTAATCACTGACTAGATAATCAGTGGTCCGTCCTAAGGATGATGAGTATTCCAGGTCCTTGCTGAGAATAAATCACTGTTAATGTACTTGCAGATAATCAAGAATATTCATTTAGAGGTAATTATGATTTTGGAAAATGTGACCTAATGACATTCTCCCACACATTCCCAACTTACCTTATTTATTGGGTCCATTTCCTTTCCAGTGAGACACTATTAAACAATTAAATTAGAAGAAAATTCTATTTAGCAAGGATTATCCATTTTAAGTATCATTTTAAACAAGTTAGAAAAGCTAAGGCCGAAATTCTGCTCTGTGAAATAAATAAATTTAAATAAAATCATAGCTCTACAAAGATGATAATAACCGGGATGCCTGAGCGGCTCACTGGTTGAGCGTCTGCCTTCAGCTCAGGTCGTGATCCTGGAGTTCTGGGATCGAGACCTGCATCAGGCTCTTGCTCAGAGAGCCTGCCTCTCCCTCTGCCTGTGTCTCTGCCTCTCTGTCTCCCTCATGAATAAACAAAATCTTTAAATTAAAAAAAATGATAATAATCAACCGACAATTTTATCACCATGAAGTAGTAGATAATGGATCTTCCTACCAAACTTGAAAAAAAGAAATCTCCAAGAAATGAGGCAAATATTTCTGCCAATAGTACTGGAGATGGAAAACAAAAGGATATATCAGTTACGATTTTGGAAAGTCTGTCTTAAAAAATATTTTTGGAAAATCTGTCTTAAGAAGTAGGGCTATATGTCAAACAACTTTAAGGTAAGTCACTTACATTTAGAAATGAAGCAATCTTAATGTACTATTTGCATTTTCCATAAGATTTTTACAATTTATCTTCTGACCAGAATTAAGGCACATGATCAAATAACTAGAAATAAAAACAACTAAAATGTTGGTGAATTTCTGTGAATGGGCTTGTGATTTCAGGAATACATTTTTGTAAAACAAACATTGATAATTTAACTTTCAAAAACCTATGAGGGTGGCAAAAAATATAATTTAGTTTTAAGGATGTTACCGATTTATAGACTTATGAGGTGACAGTCTTTTATGGAAAGCAAACTTTTAAAAAACATTTTAGAGACAATAAATAATACTTTTCTCTAACAGCACAAACATTTCCATACCAAAGATTTCACTGAAATCTAAGAAAGCAGTGGAAATTTTTCTACAGACAAAATGAATATACATATATCCATGTACACATAGTTTTGTATTCAATTTTAGAGCATGCCTGGATCACATACAAACCATAATTGACATCCTATAGTTTGAAGTACTATAGTAAGGACAACCTTTCTTTAAATGGTGACAATTTGCTCTTAAAAATGCCTTGCAAGTGGAAAATGAGAGACTGTGATGAACACGAATACCTGAATAAGGCAAGAAAAGTTGTTGCCCCACAGAGTATTTCAAATTTATTATATTAGCCTGCAGTATGCAGCTTGCTGCATAATACTACATTTCATCTACATTTTATAAATCACCAAACTATTCTTTCTGATAGGCATGTTTATTCAGCACAATTCTTGTGATTATTTGTTCATTTATTAAGAACCTACTATTAGGTACTATTCTAGCAATAGAGGGGGCTTTTAAAATAAGGAGAAGTAGGACTCATCCTCAGTGGGCAGAGCATCACTGTCTGTGGGAATTAACAGGTGTGAAGACCCCAGGTATAAACAAATTATATGCCTATAGAACAGAAAGAAAGTCAGAGCTGTATGGCTGATGATGTAGTCATTAATGTGTGACAGATACAAGTTAAAGTAAGTGAATGAGGCAGGCCCAGTTTAAGTAGGACCTTGTCATTCAAGAATAGGAAAGTGAATTAAAATAACATATAATGGGAAAAAAAAAAACCCACCACCACCACCAAAGATTTCAGAGGAATGGGTGTTATCTCATTTATGCTTTAAAATAGAACACCTAATCTTGTCCCTTGGAACATCTATGAATAATGAGTTGCAAATGTCAAGAGAAGCAGATGAGAAATAAGAGCCAAAATTCCTAATCCAGGTGAACAAAACTGCTGACCTGGGTAAAGTACAGTAGCAGGGAGTATGGAGAGAACTGGACAGATAAAGGATATAATTTGGAGATGGAACCATGGTTACCAACCATCCTGATTTGCACAGGATTGAGGAGTTTGCTGGGATGTAGGAAGTTCAATATTAAAACTAGGAAAACCCTGGACAAAGCAGCAGAAAGGTCTTGTTAATGCATTATATGAGGAGATTAATGGTAGAGAGAAATAAAAAAATGGATCCAGACACCATGTTTTTAGTTTATGCAACTGATGCCATTTCCTAAAGTAGTGAGGACTGAAAAAACAGGTATGGAGTTTAAGGGGGATCAGATTTCAATAGTAACTAAATTCAGATTCCTATCAGGCAAATAAAGAACGAAGTATATGAAGCATTTAGACACATGACTATGGAACACAGTAACGATATCTGGGCTGCGGATGTAAATCATTGCCCTGTGGATAATAAAACTACAGGATTTGGTTTATTCTAAGAATCATATTACCAAAATATCAATGCAAAAATTACTTAAAGACTAAAATAATATAAAATGGAGATTGTGAATACAGGTGGTCTGTTAGGAGTTTTACTCTGAAGAAAACGAAAAATAACAAAAAGAAGAAAGACTAGAATACATGGGGACAAGTGAGGGTTTCTTTTTTTGGGGGGGGTTCTTATTTGTAAGAAGAATTATATTAAGGGCGTGCTACAATAATGGAGTCCACTAAGAATAAACAGAGAGGGCGGTTACCTGTAGCATCAAAATATTTGAGCATAAAAGTAGATTTCTGAGAACAGAGGAAAAGTTATGGATGAGTTTGGGCAGTGGCAGAGGGAATTAATCATGGAATGGAACAGAATTGCCTGAAAGTACTGAGTCTACATCTGACGTTTGTAAACATCAAACATCAAAAAATGTTTGACATTTTTTGACACCCACCCATCATCATGGTTTTATATTTTCTTACAGTAACAGCTTTTTGAAATTTATGCATGGGAATATGTGGATGAGTTGGCATGGAGGACAAATTCACTGAAGATGATGGCCTAGACTTGTCAGTGAGGAACACAAAGAACTATCCTATGCTACCTTTATACTCACTGATATGAGGAACATGGGAAGAAAACAATCTCTACCAAAAATGGTACAATGCTTGGGAAAATCTTGTTTTCAAATAAAACTAAGATAATGAGATCCAGAAGGCAAGAATGTAAAGTACTATGAAGGGCAGGAATTTATTCAATTAGAAATTATGCAGAGCCATAGGAGGATGAATAAATGATGAGCATGTACTCCAGAGGTTTCGATTTATGTGGTAACTATAATAAGGATTATGACACGGTTATTTAAAAAGAACCAGGTAAATAATTCTAGTTACAGCCTCAATCTTAAGACTGGTTCAATACTCAGTGGGACCTGCTTTAGGACTGCCCTGGATGATGCTAGGTCTAAGAACAACTAGAGCACTCCCAGCTCCATACCTTGGCCATGACTTGAATGGTACCAATGTCCAAACCACAGAGATATTTTAGACAGCATTTCAAATTTGCTTTCTAAACTCCAGATTTAGTTAAGAGGGTACTTTAATTTTTTTAGGATCTCTGCATTTATTTATTCTATACTATTTTTATTAATTTCCAGTTTGGAAGGGGAAGTTTTTTTTTTTTAAGATCTTATTTATTTATTTATTTATTTATTTATTTGAGACACAGAGAGAGAGAGAGAGAGAGAGAGAGCACAAGCAGGGAGGAGGGTCAGAGGGAAAAGCAGACTCTGCTGAGTAGGGAGCCTGATGAGGGGCTCAATCCCAGGACCTGAGCCGAAGACAGACGCCTAAGTGGATGCCAGTTAAGAGCCACCCAGGTGCCCCAAGTAATTTCCAGTTTATTACATTCTAATTGATGATCAATTTCTTTTCTTTACTATTTTGTAGTACTATTTGGAACTGGTTGATATTTTTTTGAGAATCTTTGCTGGCATTTACGAATAAGATATGTTCATTGTGTCCTGGGTATTAATTTGAACATAATTCATACAATAGCATTGCTAAGGTTATTTAGCTTTTAAGTATACGGTTTTGTCCTTTTGATTCTTCATGCACTAAGAGCAAATTAAAGCTCTTAGCAATAATATGTTTCTGTCTCTATCTCCATGTGTCCTCTAGAGGCTAAAATTTATAAATGTTGACACTGTATTATTTACCGCATAGATATTTCTAACCTAGATGTTCATGGTGAACTGATGCATGTTTGCATCCTAACAGATGATACATACACATCTTTATAACTATCTCTGTCTAATCGTCTGTATTCTATCCTGCTAAACATGAGTTCACACTGATGTCAGCGACTCTAAACCATTATCACATGGACCTTTTTAGCCTTCCCTCTTTGCTATCTATAAACTCCTACCCAACAGTAAGGATCCTGGATCCCACCACCCATCACCCATTTTTTTAATTGTTCCATTCCTATATACGTTTATAGCGCTGTCAGAATTGTTAACTCTTGCCTCTGTGAGAAAAACTTCATGAACTACAGTGTGTATATGCAGTGCCTTTTGACTTTATTCTTAGAAACTCAACTCATTTCTAAAGTTATTTAGGTTAGCAAACTATTCCCCCAAACCCTTCCGTTGGTACAGCTCCTGCCGTACTGGGTGTTGTATTAGCAGAAGTGATCCCCTTTAAGATGGCCCAGTCATCTGGCAGCATGGGCATGATGCCTTCTCTGTCAGAGCAGAGTGCGCACAAACCATGGGGGCATAGCTGCTCTGACCTAGATTTCTAAGGATGTCTCCACAGACCACAGGGACAGGCAGAAAACTGCTAGGGCAGCAAGGCCCCATTGAAGGCGATGGCCACTGGAGCCACACGCCACCATCCCAGGCTGGGAGTGCTAAAAGAGCAAGATTCCAGACTCATGAGACCCGCAGTATCAACTGTGCCTATGTAAACTACGCCCAGCAAAACGCTGGAGATGGGGCTTCCCAAAGCTGTGAACGCAGGGCCATTTGGAGACTTGGCGGTCCTACTCCCAAGTGCATCTGGAAGGAAAGACCATTGCCCTAGTAGGTCTGGAACATGGGGCAGTGAACCAAACAGGATTGTTCTCAAGTCTTAGGATTTAAGGTATTTGCCCCATTGAGTTTTATTTTTTTATAATAAATTTATGTTTTATTGGTGTTCAATTTACCAACATACAGAATAACACCCAGTGCTCATCCCGTCAAGTGCCCCCCTAAGTGCCCGTCACCCATTTACCCCTACCCCCCGCCCTCCTCCCCTTCCACCACCCCTAGTTCGTTTCCCAGAGTTAGGAGTCTTCATGTTCTGTCTCCCTCCCTGATATTTCCCACACATTTCTTCTCCCTTCCCTTATATTCCCTTTCACTATTATTTATATTCCCCAAATGAATGAGACCAAATTATGTTTGTCCTTCTCCGATTGACTTACTTCACTCAGCATAATACCCTCCAGTTCCATCCACGTTGAAGCAAATGGTGGGTATTTGTCGTTTCTAACGGCTGAGGAATATTCCATTGTATACATAAACCACATCTTCTTTATCCATCATCTTTCGATGGACACCGAGGCTCCTTCCACAGTTTGGCTATCGTGGCCATTGCTGCTAGAAACATCGGGGTGCAGGTGTCCTGGCGTTTCACTGCATCTGTATCTTTGGGGTAAGTCCCCAGCAGTGCAATTGCTGGGTCGTAGGGCAGGTCTATTTTTCACTCTTTGAGGAACCTCCACACAGTTTTCCAGAGTGGCCGTACCAGTTCACATTCCCACCAACAGTGCAGGAGGATTCCCCTCTCTCCACATCCTCTCCAACATTTGTGGTTTCCTGCCTTGTTAATTTTCCCCATTCTCACTGGGGTGAGGTGGGATCTCATTGTGGTTTTGACTTGTATTTCCCTGATGGCAAGTGATGCAGAGCATTTTCTCATGTGCTTGTTGGCCATGTCTGTGTCTTCCTCTGTGAGATTTCTGTTCATGTCTTTTGCCCATTTCATGATTGGATTGTTTGTTTCTTTGGTGTTGTTTACTAAGTGCTTTATAGATCTTGGAAACTAGCCCTTTATCTGATATGTCATTTGCAAATATCTTCTCCCATTCTGTAGGTTGCCTTTTAGTTTTGTTGACTGTATCCTTTGCTGTGCAAAAGCTCCTTATCTTGATGAAGTCCCAATAGTTCATTTTTGCTTTTGTTTCTTTTGTCTTCGTGGATGTATCTTGCAAGAAGTTACTATGGCCGAGTTTAAAAAGGGTGTTGCCTGTGTTCTTCTCTAGGATTATGATGGAATCTTGTCTCACATTTAGATCTTTCATCCATTTTGAGTTTATCTTTATCTGTGGTGAAAGAGAGTGGTCTAGTTTCATTCTTCTGCATGTGGATGTCCAATTTTCCCAGCACCGTTTATTGAAGAGACTGTCTTTCTTTCAATGGATAGTGTTTCCTGCTTTGTCGAATATTAGTTGACCATAAAGTTGAGGGTCCACTTCTGGGTTCTCTATTCTGTTCCATTGATCTATGTGTCTGTTTTTGTGCCAGTACCACACTGTCTTGATGACCACAACTTTGTAGTACAACCTGAAATCTGGTTCAACACCCATAAAACAATCAATGTGATTCATCATATCAGCAAGAGAAAAACCAAGAACCACATGATTCTCTCAATAGATGCAGAGAAAGCATTTGACAAAATACAGCATCCATTCCTGATCAAAGCTCTTCAGAGTGGAGGGATAGAGGGAACATTCCTCAACATCTTAAAAGCCATCTACAAAAAGCCCACAGCAAATATCATTCTCAATGGGGAAGCACTGGGAGCCTTTCCCCTAAGATCAGGAACAAGACAGGGATGTCCACTCTCACCACTGCTATTCAACATAGTACTGGAAATCCTAGCCTCAGCAATCAGACAACAAAAAGACATTAAAGGCATTCAAATTGGCAAAGAAGTTAAACTCTCCCTCTTCGCTGATGACATGATACTCTACATAGAAAACCCAAAAGCCTCCACCCCAAGATTGCTAGAACTCATACAGCAATTTGGTAGCATGGCAGGATACAAAATCAATGCCCAGAAATCAGTGGCATTTCTATACACTAACAATGAGACTGAAGAAAGAGAAATTAAGGAGTCAATCCCATTTACAATTGCACCCAAAAGCATAAGATACCTAGGAATAAACCTAACCAAAGAGGTAAAGGATCTATACCCTAAAAACTATAGAACACTTCTGAAAGAAATTGAGGAAGACACAAAGAGATGGAAAAATATTCCATGCTCATGGATTGGCAGAATTAATATTGTGAAAATGTCAATGTTACCCAGGGCAATGTACACGTTTAATGCAATCCCTATCAAAATACCATGGACTTTCTTCAGAGAGTTAGAACAAATTATTTTAAGATTTGTGTGCAATCAGAAAAGACCCCGAATAGCCAGGGGAATTTTAAAAAACAAAACCATATCTGGGGCATCACAATCCCCATTGAGTTTTAGATTTACCTTGGACTTATTACCGCCCCCCCCCCCTTTTTTTTTTGCCTTTCCTATCTCTTCCTTTTGGAATTGGAATATTTATCCAACCTTGCCTCAAATTGTACTTTGTTTTTTTTTGTTTGTTTGTTTTTTGGTTTTTACGATTTTATTTATTTATGAGAGACACACGGGGGGGGGGGGGCAGAGACACAGGCAGAGGGAGAAGCAGGCTCCGTGCAGGGAGCCTAACGTGGGACTCGATCCCAGGTCTCCAGGATCAGAGCCTGGGCTAAAGGCAGCGCTAAGCCACTGAGCCACCCAGGCTGCCCTCAAATTGTATTTTGGAAGCATATGACTTGTTGATTTCAAAAGTTCACAACTGGAGAGGAATTTCTCTCAGAATGAATTTTACCTGAGTCTCACTACAGTATCTGACATAGAAGATATTTATTTCTTTTCTTTATCCATTCATATGTTTTTTTTCTTTTTATTGAAGTTCAATTTGCCAACATTTACTCTAATACCTAGTGTTCATCCCATCCAGTGCCCTCCACAGTGCCCATCACCCAGTTACCCTAAACCCACGCTCCCCTCCCCTCCCATAACCCTTTGTTCGTTTCCCAGAGTTAGCAGTCTCTCATGGTTTGTCTCCCTAATTTTTCCCACTCAGTTCCCCTCCTTTCCCTCATAGTCCCTTTCACTATTTCTTATATTCCACGTATGAGTCAAACCATATGATGATTGTCCTTCTCCAATTGACTTACTTCATTCACATCATACCCTCCAGTTCCATTCACATCGAAGCAAATGGTGAGTATTTGTCATTTCTAAAGGCTGAGGAATATTCCATTGTATACATAAACCACATCTTCTTTATCCATCATCTTTCGATGGACACCGAGGCTCCTTCCACAGTTTGGCTATTGTGGACATTGCTGCTAGAAACACCAGGGTGCAGGTGTCTCGATCTTTCACTGCATCAGTATCTTTGGGGTAAATCCAATTTCTCTTTTCTTTTTAATAAGGCTAGCGAGGGGTTTATCTATCTTGTGAATTCTTTCAAAGAATCAACTCCTAGTTTTGTAGATCTGTTCTACAGTTCTTCTGGTCTCTATTTCATTGAATTCTGCTCGACTCTTTATTATCTCTCTTCTTTTGCTTGGTGGAGGTTTACTTGCTGTTCTTTCTCCAATTCCTTTAGGTGTGAGGGTGGCTTGTGTATTTGAGTTTTTTCCTTTTTTTTTTTTTTTTTTTTTTTTTTTTTTTTTTTTTTTTTTTTTTTTTTTTTTTTAGGAAGGCTTGTATTGCAATGTATTTTCCTCTTAGGACTGCTTTTCTTGTATCCCAAAAATTTTGAACAGTTGTATCTTCATTTTTATTAGTTTCCATGAATCTTTTTAATTGTCTCTAATTTCCTGGTTGACCCATTCACCTTTTAGTAGGATACTCTTTAACCTCCATGTGTTTGAGTTTCTTCCAAATTTCTTCTTGAATTCTAGTTTCAAAGCACTGTGGTCTGAAAATATGCAGGGGACAATCCCAGTCTTTTAGTATCAATTGAGACCTGATTTGTGACCCAGATTGTTGGTATCTTACAACAAATTATAATAAATTATTGCCAATACTCCCCTCTTGTACCTTGGAACATCATTGTCATTCACTTCACATATCCATATACTATAATCATTCAACTCATTGTTAGTATTATTACTGTAAAAGACCTTTGAGATTAAGATGAAAAAATATTTTACCCATTTATTCTTCCTCTGATGTTCTTCCTTTGTACAGATTCCAAGTTTCTGATCTATACCATTTTCCAACTGTCTGAAGAACACATAATATTTCTTCTAAGGGAGGCCTGCTGGTGATGAATTCCCTCAATTTTTGTTTATCTAAAAAGTATTTTCTTCATTTATAAAGGATAATTTTGTTGGATATAGAATTCAGATTTATGTGTCAATTTTTTTTTTTAAGATTTCGTTCAACTATTCATGAGAGACACAGAGAGAGAGGCAGAGACACAGGCAGAGGGAGAAGCAGACTCCCCACGGGGAGCCTGATATGGGACTTGAACCCAGGACCCTGGGGGACCACAACCTGAGCTGAAGGCAGAAACTCAACTACCCAGGTGCTCTGGTGTTTTCAACATATTAAATAGTTCACTCTACTCTCTTTTGTTTTCATGTATTCTCATTATTATGTTTGCTATAATTCTATTCTGATCTAGGTAAGATGTTTTAATCCTGGAGTCTTTCAAGATTTTTCCTTTCTCCTTGATTTTCTACAGTTTGAATATCACATGCTTAGGTGAAGGGCTTATATACACACATACACAAACACAAATATACATCATCTCTTTACGTGATCTGTGGCTTTATGTCCATCATTAATTTTATTAAGTTCTCAGATATTATTCCTCCAATTATGTCTTCTCTATCATCTTCTTTGATGTACCAATATCACCTATATTATATCTCTTAAAGTTGTCCCATTGTACTTAAGTATCCTCTTCTGTTTTGATCTATTTTTTTTTTCTTTTCAAGTGGGGAAATTTAATTAACTCCAAGCTTCCTGATTCTTTCCTCACCGTAACCAGTCTATTTATGAACTTATCAAAGGCATTCCTCATTTATATTCCAGTGTTAATGTTATAGCATTTCTTGTCAACTCAGAATTTCCATCTCTCTGCTATATTACCCATCTATTTTTTTATGTTATCTAGTTTCTCCATTGGAGCCCTTAATATTAATCATAGTTATTTTAAATTTCCCATCTATTCATTCTAATATCTGTTCCATATTTGAGTCTGGCTCTGAGGCTTGTTTTATATCTTAACACTACAGTGTTATTTTTTATGCTTTTGATAATCCTTGCAAATTTTTATCGAAAGCTGAACATGTTCTATCAGATAACAGAAAACTGAGGTTAATAAGTCACTAGAGTGAGGATTGATATTAGCCTGGTTAGGAGTTGCTCTTTAATGTTTGCTACAGGTACCTGTTATAGTACCAGAGACTAATGTCCTTGTTTTTTTTTCTCCTCTACTGATTTTGGTTTCCTCAAGTATACCTACTCAGAGAAAATATATATTTTAAAGTGTTTTCAGTCATAATCCACTATTATTATACTGGAATCCTGTTGGTGTGACAGTAAGATGTGGGTAGTGGGAATATTATATTCCTCTCTAAAACAGCCTTAACTATTGGCCCTGGGCCTCTGGTCTATGAAATACTCACTTTAGGTAAGACAGGATGGATAGAGGGCCTGCAATGACAGGAATATCCTTTTCCCAAGGCTCTGCAACCAGAAATTGATAAAAACTTCTGAATTGTACACCTCCATTGTGTAGAAAGCTTTGGATGTATTTCAGAATTACCTTGCCAGGATAGGATGGGTACAACAATTTCCAAGCTTTTTACATGTCAGAGCCAAAACTGGAAGTCTAATCCTCCATTTTTAACCTGACCTTTGAAGCCAAAATGCTTGGATTCAAGTCCTGACTCCTATTGTCAGAATTACGATTTCCTTTCTTATCATCAATCTTGTTTGTGAACCCATTCAATCTTTTCTTTCTTCTAATCAGGTTGTTTAAGGATTTATCTTTCACAGAATCTAAAATACTTACCAAACATTCTAAGTAGATGCATCTGATTTTCCCAGATTATCATTGTTATGCCAGATGATAGAATTTATAGAAAGCTGGCATATATTCTTAAGTAGGCATCTTTTCAGCTATGTGTTTATCCAGATATCAATGATCTAATGACCTATAGATGAGAGCTGAATTTCACATGGAATACATTGGATTTAACAGTGATTGTAAAGAAATAATCATTTTTAAAAAGGTGTATTTATATTAGTCAGGGTTCTCTGGAGAATCAGAACCAATAGGAGTGTGTGTGTGTGTGTGTGAAAGAGAGAGAGAGAGATTGAGGAGAGAGAATGAATGAATTGGGGCTCACATGATTTGGAAGCTGAGAAGTCCAAAATCTGAGCAGGCAGGCTGAAGACCCAGGAGAGCCAATGCTCCATTTTGAGTCTGAAGACTGCTGTAGGACCAGAAAGAGTTAATTTTGAAAACGAAGTCTAAAGACAGTCTGCCAGAGAATTCTCCCTTGCTTAAGAGAAACTCGCCTTTCTGTTCTACTCAGGCCTTGAACTGATCAGATAAGGCCTACTCACTTTGAAAAAGGCAGTTTGCTTTTCTCAAAATTCAGAAATTTCCATGTTAATCTCATCCAAACACCTTCACAAAAACATTCAGAATAATGTTTGCCCAAACATCTGGATACTTTATGGCCTAGCCAAGTTGACATATAAAGTTAATCATCATAGTATTTAAGCAGGTACCTTGACATGGGTGTACTATATTTTCTAGAACAATTTTTATAAATGAATATTAGTATTTTCTATTTTATAGATAAATAAGATTCATACAGAATAAATGACAATTTCATAGCCACATAGTACATATTAATGAACAAGAATTCAAATTCAGGTCTGACTTCAAAGTCCATGTGTATTCCGTGTCCCGTGAGTATCTGAATGTCATTTGCCTCTTGACATTTTTAATATTACATTTAATTCTATTATCCATAGCCATACCATAGTATAACTGTGTAAGTGCTAGATTTCTATAAATAAGAATTTGTGTAGTCTTTCTCTAAGGTTCCTTGGACAGACCTTCTAAACCACTGGAATTTTCTGTTACAAGAGTATATTTGTTATTTATGGTGACCCCTTCTTAGTTTATGCTAATGAAATGACTCATGTTATGCCCCTTAGACAGTTTCAGGATGGGTACTGGCCATGCCAGAAAGACCACTATGAGATTAGAATGTTGAGACTTTGAGGTAGGTGACATCAGCCTGACCTCCAGGGAAGAGAGGGAAAGCTGGAAACTAATTTGATCACACAGCTAATGATTCAATCAATTATGACTATGTAATAAAACTCCAATAAAATCTCTTGATACTGAGGCTCAGGTGAAGTTCCAAGTTGGTGAATTTATCAATGTGCCAGAAGGAGGGATGTGTCCTAATTCCACAGAGAACACAGAGGCTTTAAATTCAGGATCCTCACTGACCTTGCCTTAATCCATTTCTTTTGGCAGGTCCTCACTTAAATCTTTTGTAATAAAACTACAATCGTAAGTAGAGTGCGCCTCCTTGAGTTCTGTGAGTAAAACTAGTGAGTTATCAAATCTGAGAAAGTGGCAGAAACATCAAATTTGGAGCTAGCTGGTTAAAAGTGTAGGTAACCTGGGAACCCCATAGCTTGCAATTAGTGCCTAAGGTGAGGCCAATCTGTGCACTTAATTTGTAAAATCTATAGTAATTCTAGGTGGTCAGTGTCACAATTGCATCGCAGTATTATAGGCTAGTCTACATGAATAAACTTGCTGCATCTAGAAGTGTTACTACTCTAGAAAAGGGAGAGAAAATATGGAGTGATTCTACCTTTTTCATCTGTGATGGTCATTGTTTCACATCAAGGAAGTCAAATTTATGCCTAGATAAGGTCTTGAAATCTTAGAATCCTCCTCCAAGCATAAATGACATCACTCCTTGGTTCAAATTAGAAGTTGTTCAGACAAATTAATTAGACTAGCTCTTCTATACCAGCCAGGCAAGACAAGTCACCCTAAGAATGGGCCACACTAGTAAGTCATGTGTTCAACCTTATCTTAGGTAAAGCACAACAAGAAACAGTATATATATATATATATATATATATATATATATATATATATATATATAGAAAGTCACTGATCAAAAATACTTTTTCTCAAACTAATTTTCCCAGTGGTAGAATTAGGATCTAAAGATCTATGGAGTAGGAGGGACAAAGGAGCCAGATTAGGGTCTAAGTTCTATTTTGTGTTGTAACATCAATAATAATGCAAATAATATTTTGTCATTAACAAAATGTGGATTTCTATAAAATTGTTGAGCACCAAATAATAAAATACACACAGGTACAGCTTAAACAAATAACTAGTTGTCTAAGTCCTAATAATATATCAAAGGCAATATGAAGAGAATATCTGTCAAACAGAAAGATTATCAATCTGTAGAGTGGTATTAGGGAAGGAGACACAAGTCCTCCTCATTCTACAAAATGCATTATATTTCTGGATGCTCATATATAAAAGGCTCATAATCCTGGAAGTGGGGGTTACTACTGGTATTTGAAATAACAATACACAGATACACATTCAGCTCATTTACAGCTATGAATGATGGCAAACATCTCCAGATGAAGGCTCACTATTGCTGAGTCATCAATAATACAAATATTGTTTTTGCAGTAACAATTCACAATGAAAGGATATCTTTTATTAAATAAGACTACTTCTTAAGCTCATGTCTCTCAAACTCCTTCTGCTTCCTAAAAAGGGATCGTTACTCAACTCTGAAATACTGGTCTATAATATAAGAGAAATGCAAAATCAAGAGCCACACAAACGAAGTGAAAGGAGAAACTATCTTCTTTGTGGACATATTATGCTTCATTTTTGCTAGGCACTTTCACTTATGCTATCACCTTTATCCGTCAAAACGACCTTAATATAGGTATCACGATCTTCATTTAAACTGAACAATCACAGTCTCAAATGATAGGTAATTTGGCAAAAAAAAAAAAAAAAAAAATCAAGATTTTATTTATTCATGAGAGACACAGAAAGAGAGGCAGAGACATAGGCAGGGGGAGAAGCAGGCACATCAGCATTCCAATATAGCCCAACTGAGACTTATTTTAACCAATACTCTATTCAAAACAATATAGTTAGGAAGATAAATAAGGTAGTTTTCCTTCTTTCAGTCTCTTACATTTTCCCAAAGATGTTCTCTTCATGCAGATATATTTTTTCAACTCATTATATTCATTCTACTAATTATACGAAAGCTTTTGTCACTAACTAGCTATGCTTTTCGCATTTTTAAATACTTAATAACACTTGATGAATGTCTAACAGATCATGAGTCATTCTCCAGGGAGCAATATATTATTTCATGTCGTTGTTCAGTCTTTTGTGTCAGAGAACAAAAAGAAATAAAAGAATTTGGAAGGAAAATAAATTCGCAAAATAAGGGCCTTTTTTTAGAACTAACTTTACTTTTGCTATGTGACATGTCTCTAAGACATTTGCCTGAAAAGACAATACCTTTAGGACAAAGGGTCAAAAATACGTTTTAAATTAAAAAATGAATAATGAATTCTACATGGTCTCTTTTTAAGATGCTTATTAAAGTATGTACTGAGCCTTCATTTCATAAAGTTTAAGTTTTTAAAGTATTCTAGAAGAGGAAAAATGCTTGGCATGGGTTTGGACGACGATTTCCGTGACTGAAGAGCCTCAGCAGTTGAACGGTTTTCTCAGATGTTTCCGAAAATCAAAACCACGATTCTCCGCGGCCGCCCAGCCGGCGGGGGACGAGGCCCCCAAGTCACCTGTCCCGCCAACTCACCTGGGTGACTTGCACCCCATCCCGAAAACCTACGAACTTGGCCTGCGGCAGAGAAGGGGTCCAGGCTACCGAGGGCGGGGTCTGCGCTGCCGACCTGGGCCCAGGCGGACAGTAATAAAACGCGGGAGAAAGAAGCTGGGAGGGGCCGCGGGGAGCCCGGCCAGGCCGTGGGGAGCCCCGATGCTCCCCGGCGGGAGGGCGCTCGGCAGGGCTGGGGAGACGGGGCGCCTCCAGGCCCGGTCACCGGCAGGGAGCGGACACCGGCCGAGCTCCGAAAAGGGCTGGGGAGCGCCTGGGGGGAGCGGGGGCAGCGGGGGGGCTGCCTTGGGGCTCCTGGGAGCGCGATCTCAGCAGCGCAGGCCCCGGATCCAGGGGCGCCAGGGGACACCGCCCAGGTCCTGCGCTCCCCCCGGGACGGGCGGAGGCAGGGAGGGCCCAGGACGGCGGGGACGCTCCTGCTGCGGGGGGAGGGGGGGACCCAGGACGGCGGGGACGCTCCTGCTGCGGGGGGAGGGGGGGACCCAGGACGGCGGGGATGCTCCTGCTGCAGCGGGGGGGGCCTGGACGGCGAGGACGCTCCTGCTGCGGGGGGGGGGCAGGACGGCGGGGAGGCTCCTGCTGCGAGGGGGGGGGCCCAGGACGGCGGGGATGCTCCTGCTGCGGGGGGGGAGGGGGGGACCCAGGACGGCGGGGATGCTCCTGCTGCGGGGGGAGGGGGGGACCCAGGACGGCGGGGATGCTCCTGCTGCAGCGGGGGGGGCCTGGACGGCGAGGACGCTCCTGCTGCGGGGGGGGGCAGGACGGCGGGGAGGCTCCTGCTGCGGGGGGGGAGGGGGGGACCCAGGACGGCGGGGATGCTCCTGCTGCAGCGGGGGGGGCCTGGACGGCGAGGACGCTCCTGCTGCGGGGGGGGGGGCAGGACGGCGGGGAGGCTCCTGCTGCGAGGGGGGGGGCCCAGGACGGCGGGGATGCTCCTGCTGCGAGGGGGGAGGGGGGGACCCAGGACGGCGGGGATGCTCCTGCTGCGGGGGGAGGGGGGGACCCAGGACGGCGGGGATGCTCCTGCTGCAGCGGGGGGGGTACAGGTTGTCGAGGACACTCCTGCCGCCGGGTGCCCCGAGCTGTGCACTACAGCACCTCCGCCCTGCCTCCCCTCCCCTCCACCACCCCCACCCCACCCCACCCCACCCCGCCTCGAGCACGTAGGCCAGTGTGGACTGGGAGCTGCAGGTCGTTACTGGGGGGGGGGCTCAGTCCAGAGCTGGAGAGCTGGCCGAGGCCACTGCTGTTCGTCCTGGTGTCACCATGTGCCTGGGAGGGGCAGCTCCCCCCGGTGCACCCACCTGAGAGCACGGCAGCCCGTCCCTGAGAAGACCAGCTGGAAGGGGAAGAGCAAGCGCTGGACCCAGCAGCGCTGAGAGCTCCAGGGAAGTCCAGGGATTGATAGTATATAGAACCAGAGGGTACCCTTCCTATTTTTTTCTTCTTTTTTCCAGTACAACTCATTTTTATATCAGACTAAATTTCAATTTTTTTTTCATTTTTCCCACCTTAACTACAATATTTTACCACCTCTCCATTTTTAAGTTTCTTCCTTTTTGACTTTCATATTTCGACAATTACAGGTCCTAGATATATTTTCCACTTCTAGATTCCCTTCAACATACTCAATTTTGGGAGATATACAAGATATGTTGTTTTTGTTTTGTGTTGTTTTCTCTGCCTCATTTTGTTCCACAATGGCGCAAGTTAATACCTTCTAAAACACGACCAGCAGGCACCCAGAAGCAAGTGGTAGGTATACCATGCTGGTTCATTCTGTGAGATTCCTCATTCCCCTTCTGTCCCCCCCTCTTTTAATAACTTAATATACTCAGAACCAAGAGGATCACCCTCTAGGACCCCTCAGGTAGACTACAGTCTCCCTCCACTACAACTTCCTCACCACCACCGTCTCCCAGCCTGCCCATCCTTGTTTTTTTTTTTTTCTCTTTTTCCTTTTTTTCTCTTTACTTTTGCCTTTTTTCTCTTTTTTTTCCTCTTTTCTTTTTTCTTCTCTTCTTTAGAATTCCTTGCCTTTTATTTTTCACTACTTTGCTTTAAAATTTGTTTTCCACTTTAGTGGTCCTTTTGTTTTATTTCGTTCTAATCTTTGTTTTTAATTTCTGGTCTCTGAACTCGTCAGAATCATCTAGGGTGAAATTTACTTAAGTCATGGTTGATATTCTTGATGCAGCCCATTCATACAGCCACTCTGCACTAAGCAAAATGACTAGAAGGAAGAATTCACAACAAAGAAAGAAACAGAAACAGTACTCTGCCACAGAGTTACAGAATTTGGATTACAATTTGACGTCAGGAAAGCCATTCAGAAGCACAGTTATAAAGTTACTGGTGGCTCTGGAAAAAAAAAAGCATAAAGGATTCAAGAGACTTTATGACTGCAGAATTTAGATCTAATCAGGCTGAAATTAAAAATCAATGATATGAGATGCAATCCAAACTGGAGGTCCCAACGACAAGGGTTAATGAGGTGGAAGAAAGAGTGAGTGACATAGAAGACAAGTTGACAGCAAGGGAGGAAGCTGAGGAAAAAAGAGAAAAATAAAAGACCACGAGGAAAGGTTAAGGGAAATAAATGACAGCCTCAGAAGGAAAAAAATGTATGTATAATTGGGGTACCAGAGGGTGCCGAGAGGGCCAGAGGGCCAGAAAGCATATTTGAACAAATCATTGCTGAGAACTTCCCTAATTGGGGAGGAAAACAGGCATTCAGATCCAAGAGATAGAGGTCACCCCCCAAAAAATAAATAAAAAACGTTCAACACCTCAACATTTAATAGTAAAACTTGCAAATTCCAAAGATAAAGAGAAAATCCTTAAAGTAGTAAGGATTCAGGGATTCAGGGACTGAATAAGTATTATGATAACACTAAACTCATATCTTTCAATAGTAACTCTGAACATGAATAGGCTAAATGATCCCATCAAAAGACGCAGGGTTTCAGACTGGATAAAAAAGCAAGTTCCATCTATTTGCTGTCTACAAGAGACTCATTTGTGACCTAAGAACACCTCCAGCCTGAAAATGAAAGGTTGGAGAACCATTTACCATTTACCATTCAAATGGTCCTCAAGAGAAAGCTGGGGCAGCAATCCTCATATCATATAAATTTTATCCCAACGACTATAGTAAGAGAGGAAGAGGGACACTATATCATACTTAAAGGGTATATCCAACAAGAAGACCTAACAATCCTGAATATTTATGCCCCTAATGTGGAAGCTGCCAAGCATATCAATCAATTAATAACCAAAGATATATTAGATAATAATACACTAATAATAGGAGACATCGACACAGCACTTTCTGCAAATGACAGATATTTTAAGCACAACATCACCAAAGAAACAAGAGCTTTAAATGATACATTGGACCAGATGTATACAGAACTTTGCATCTGAACGCAACTGAATACACATTCTTCTCAAGTGCACACAGAACTTTCTCCAGAATAGAAAGTTTTTTCACAGAATAGAAGGTTTTTTCACTTTCTCCACGTATTGGGTCACAAATCAGGTCTCAACCAATATCAAAAGATTGGGACTGTCCGTGCATATTTTCAGACCACAATGCTCTGAAATTAGAACTCAATCACAAGAAGAAATTTGGAAGAAGCTCAAACACGTGGTTGTTAAAGAACATTCTGCTAAAAGACGAATGGATCAACCAGGAAATTAGAGAATTAAAAAGATTCATGGAAACTAATAAAAGTGAAGATACGACTGTTCAAAATCTTTGGGATACAGCAAAAGCATTCCTAAGAGGGAAATACATCTCAAAACAAGCATTCCTCAAAAAATTGGAAAAAAAAAACACAAATACGCAAGCTAACCTCGCACTTCTAGAGGAACTGGAGAAAGAACAGCAAGTCAAACTTACACCAAGCAGAAGAGAGCTAATAAAGAGTCGAGAAGAACTCAATGAAATAGAGACCAGAAAAACTGTAGAACAGATCAACAAAACCAAGAGTTGGTTCTTTGAAAGAATTCATAAAATAGATAAACCATTAGCCAGCCTTATTCAAAAGAGAAAAGACTCAAATTGGTAAAATCATAAGTGAAAGAGGAGAGATCACAACCAATACCAAGGAAATACAAACGACTTTAAAAACTTATTTGTGATCAGCTATATGCCAATAAATTATGCAATCTAGAAGAAATGGATGCATTTCTGGCAAACCACGAACTACCAAAACTGGAACAGGAAGAAATAGAAAACCTGAACAGGCCAATAACCAGGGAGGAAATTGAAGCAGTCATCAAAAACCTCCCAATACACAAAAGTCCAGGGCCAGATGGCTTCCCAGGGGAATTCTATCAAACATTTATTTTTTTTTAAGATTTTATTTATTTATTCATGAGAGACACAGAGAGAAAGGCAGACATAGACGGAGGGAGAAGCAGGCTCCCTGCAGGGAGCCCGATGTGGGACTCAATTCCAGGACTCCAGGATCACGCCCTGAGCCGAAGGCAGATGCTCAACCGCTGAGCCATCCAGGCGTCCCCTATCAAACATTTAAAGAAGAAACAGTACCTATTCTACTAAAACTGTTCTGAAAGATAGAAAGGATAGAATACTTCCAAACTTGTTTTATGAGGCCAGCATCACCTTAATTCCAAAACCAAAGACCTCACCAAAAAGGAGAATTATAGACCAATATCCCTGATAAACACGGATGCAAAAATCCTCTACAAGATACTAGCCAATAGGATCCAACAATACATTAAGAAGATTGTTCACCATGACCAACTGGGATTTATCCCCGGAATGCAAGGGCGGTTCAACACTCGCAAAACAATCAACATGATAGATCACATCAACAGGAGAAAAAACAAGAACCATATGATCCTCTCAATAGATGCAGAGAAAGCATTTGACAAAATACAACATCCATTCCTGATCAAAACTCTTCAGAGTGTAGGGATAGAGGGAACATTCCTCGGCATCTTAAAAGCCATCTACGAAAAGCCCACAGCAAATCTCATTCTCAATGGGGAAACACTGGGAGCCTTTCCCCTAAGATCAGCAACACGACAGGGATGTCCTCTCTCGCTACTGCTATTCAACACAGTACTGGAAGTCCTAGCCTCAGCAATCAGGCAACAAAAAGGAATAAAATGCTTTCAAATTGGCAAAGAAGAAGTCAAACTCTCCTTCTTCACAGATGACATGATACTGTACATAGAAAACCCAAAAGACTCCACATCAAGATTGCCAGAACTCAAACAACAATTCAGCAATGTGGCAGGATACAAAATCAATGCCTAGAAATCAGTGGCATTTCTAGACACTAATAATTAGACTGAAGAAAAATAAATTAAGTAATCAATCCCATCTATAATTGCACCCAAAAGCATAAGATACCTAGGAATAAACCTAACCAAAGAGATAAAGGATCTATACCCTAAAAACTATAGAATACTTCTGAAAGAAATTGAGGAAGACATAAAGAGATGGAAAAATATTCTATGCTCATGGATTGGAAAAATTAATATTGTGAAAATGTCTATGATCCCCAGGGCAATTTACACGTTTAATTCAATCCCTATCGAAATACCATGGACTATCTTCAGAGAGTTGGAACAGATAATCTTAGAATTTGTGTGTGGGTCAGAAAAGACCCTGAAGCCAGGGGGGTATTGAAAAAGAAAACCAGAGCTGGGAGCATCACAGTGCAGGATTTCAAGTTGTACTACAAAGCTGTGGTCATCAAGACAGTGTGGTACTGACACAAAGACACAGAGATCAATGGAATAGAATAGAGAACCCAGAAATAGGCCCTCAACTCTATGGTCAACTAATATTCGACAAAGCAGGAAACACTATCCACTAGAAAAAGGACAGCTCTTCAATAAATGGTGCTGGGAAAATTGGACAGCCACATGAAGAATGAAAGTAGACCTTTCTCTTACACCAGACACAAAGATAAACTCAAAATGGATGAAAGTGAGGCAAGAATCCATCAAAATCCTAGAGGTGAACACAGGCAACACCCTTTTTGAACTTGGCCACAGTAACTTCTTGCAAGATACATCCACGAAGGCAAGAAAAACAAAAGCAAAGATGAACTATTGGGACTTCATCAAGATAAAAAGCTTCTGCACAGCAAAAGAAACAGTCAACAAAACTAAAAGACAACCTATAGAATAGGAGAAGATATTTGCAAATGACAATCAGATAAAGGGCTAGTATCCAAGATCCATAAAGAATTTATCACACTAAACACCCAAGAAACAAACAATCCAATCATGAAATGGGCAGAAGACATGAACAGAAATTTCACCAAAGAAGATATACTCATGGCCAACAAGCACATGAGAAAATGCTCCGCACCCCTTGCCATCAGGGAAATACAAATCAAAACCACAATGAGATCCCACCTCACACCAGTGAGAATGGGGAAAATCAACAAGGCAGGAAACCACAGATGTTGTAGAGGATGCGGAGAAAGGGGAATCCTCTTGCACTGTTGGTGGGAATGTGAACTGGTGCAGCCACTCTGGAAAACTGTGTGGAGGTTCCTCAAAGAGTTAAAAATAGACCTGCCCCACGACCTAGCAATTGCACTGCTGGGGATTTACCCCAAAGATATAGATGCAGTGAAACACTGAGACACCTGCACCCCAATGTTTATAGCAGCAATGTCCACGATAGTGAAACTGTGGAAGGAGCCTCAGTGTCCATCAGAAGATGATGTGGTCTATATATACAATGGAATATTCCTCAGCCATTAGAAAGAATGAATACCCACCATTTGCTTTAATGTGAATGAACTGAAGGGTATTATGCTGAGTGAAGTTAAGTCAATCAGAGAAGGACAACATGATATGGTCTCATTCATTTGGGGAATATAAAAAAAGGGATTATAGGGGAAAGGAGAGAAAATGAGTGGGAAATATCAGAGAGGGGACAGAACATGAGAGACTCCTAACTCTGGGAAACGAGCAAGGGGGAGTGGAAGGGGGGTGAGCGGGGGGATGGGGTGACTGGTGACATGTGCCCTGAGGGGGGCACTTGATGGGATGAGCACTGGGTGTTATGCTATATGTTGTTGGCAAATCGAACTCCAATAAAATAATATACAGAAATAAACAAAATAAAATAAATTTAAAAAATACAATTCTTTTCCCTTTTCTAATTTCTTTTAATTTCTCTAAAATAAAGAAGAATAAAAGAAAGGAAGAGAAAGGAAGAGGGTGGATATCACAAACTTTCATGATAAGGGCCCATAAGCTAGTATTCAATGATGTGGCAACAGGTAACTATTATCCAAGAGAGTCATAAACAGTTCAGTGTAATGTAAAACAGTAAAAACAAACAAGCAGATTAAAAGTTGCAAGATGTAAGCCCAGCATTGGTTTAGTATTCCTCAATAACTATCTAAAAAGTACTTATCCTGTTTTGCGTATGATTTCTTAAATGTACTTTTAAAATTTTTGTGATATAGAGGGGCCAGTACATGTATTACTATTTAAGAAGAAATATAAAAGGATAAAGAAAGAATAAAAATAGGAAAAAATTAGAGAAAGGGGGAGAAAAAAGAATAAAGAGACAGAATAAATGAAGGCAAAGTGAATAATTTACCTAGTTGCAGTAGGTAATTTGGATGAGTTAGATAATTAGATTAACTCTCCATCCTCTTCTCACTCTTCTAACTCTATTTCAAAACAAAATATCTTGTCATTTTACCTTCTCTGCCTTCCCCGTTCCTACAATATACACTATAGCTATAGCTGTCAAGAGATACAATATTAATATTTTTTGTATCATGACTTCACTGCCTTGGTTTTTTGGCAGATACTAAATCAAGTCACTTTAACCCCAAACAACAAACTTCACAGCATGCAAAGTCTGGAAAATCAAATATTAAATTATCCAAATTGGTTGTTACCAATAGATATAGTTTGATACACTGACAAAATTTTCAAACAGCAGACACACCCACATTAGATTTTGAAAGGAAAGAGTAAACCCCTTGAAGTGGAGACATCCATTTCAGGTGACAATATAGAAATGGACATGTTTTTTTTCCCTAAGTCAGATGAAGCAGGAAGCCCAGTATCTGAATATTAGTGTTTTATGTCAAGAGGTAAATGTAGGTCATGCATCATACTGGGGCAGATGGCAGCAGAAGCAATTTTGTTTCAGAGCCAAAAGTTGTCTATGGATTCCTCGTGTCCAGAGTAAAAGAGACATGGAGTTCAAGAACTCAGGTATTAAAGAATAAAAATCTGGTGCCCTGTTTTGTAGAAGTAAAAATATTAATCCAGACATAATTTGCAGTATATAAGGTAGGAAAACAACATGATAATCAGGTAGAATGATGGGGAAAATAGTGAGAAAAAAAACTGTATTATTGACATTTCTGACTCTTTGCTGTTTCTGCCTTTCTACCATTTCTGCAAAATTCTATGACAGAAAAGATAGAGGCAGATCCAGGGTCTTTTAGCTAGCCTAAACAAATAACTTACTATTATGAGAAGTCAAGCAATCTGTGCAATTCCTGCCAAGTGGTGTCTGATTATAGCTACAAATAAATCATTGATGAATTTCTTCTTTTATCGTCATTTTTCAATTTATTTACTGTGTTTTTACATTTCTAGACTATAAGAAGCCATATCTGAGCTGGATAGACACAACAGTTTAGCACAAAGAAATCTTTAACAATGGGCTGGATAAAGTAACTGAATAGAATTATGAGGTTGGATGGCACCATAGGCCACTCCATACTTAGATTCTCCTCATGAAAAAAAAAAAGAATTATGAGGTTGATATAAGAACAGATATCAGAGCTTCCCTTTGGGAATAGGAAATATGTTGTATGTAAGAAAATATTGCAGCTGCCTTTTTCTGCCATACTAAGCATTTTCTTCTGGTTGCTCAACAATGGGATCCTGATCTCTAGCAGGATATATGGCCACTGTGAATAAATGTTTCCCAGATTGCCTTGCAGCTACTTTGGCCAAGGATATAGAAGGAAAAGAATAATATCCAACATGCTGGGCATATCCTTAGAGTCAGCCACTGCCCATCTTTGCCCCTTCTCTCTTCATGATAACTGCATTAAAATATCATGACTAGGTAACATCAGCAAAAATAACATAGTATAAGAACCTCTGAAAATCAGTCCATAAAAACAGTGGGAAAAAATGCAAAAATTGTCAGGACAAAGTTCTTTCAGAACTCAGGAAACTAACTGAAAGTTCCCAGCAACCTGGAAAGCATTTATGCAGCAACAATGATAGAATATCAGTAAGAAAGTGACCTTCGTGACATTTTAAGTTACTACAGATGCATCCCCTGCTTCTTAACTCAGTGGTGGTATAGAAAGTCACATCACAGATTCCCAGTACTGAAGAGGGAATGGGCTTAATTTACAAAGACATTTTACATGTCTCATGGCTTGTTGGCAGAGCTGTTCAAAAGGCTTGTTTTTTATGAAATCTGATCAGAGCTTGCTCAGTGATAAAAGCTACTCCTAACATGGCATTTGATGAAAATATTTACTGGCAATTGTTTTAATAGCATGACTGCTTGAGGCAATGGGTAATAGTTGGGAGAAGCAGTAGTCTAAGCAAAAAGTTAATAGTAAAAGTTGAGGAATAAGATGTTCACAAAAACTTTGAAAAACTCCCAATATATTCCTGGGAATCTACAAAGCCATGTAGATGAAGAGATGTACATATGTCCAGGAAAGATCTGAGAAGCCTCTAATATTTAACCTATAGTTGATCTTGAGGCTCTATGTAGGCAGCAAGTGAAGAGTAAGCAAAGTTTAAAGCCACCTAGATGAATGTTAAAGATGTGCCCCCAAAATATACAGAATCCCTTGGAAAGGTTAGAAGATTTATTGATTCCAGGCATTTAAAGAAATATTTATTCTATCATTTGTTGATCACTGAGCTAACTGAGTAGAGGATTCAAAGGTCACATTTGACAAAGAATATGGACTATACAGAATTCATTCAGAAAAGTCATATAACTACACAAATTATAATAAACAGAAAAAAAAAAACCCCTGGGAGATAGTAGAATTTGATTTCTAGAGTTACCTCATCCTATCATTTAAAATGCGCAGTTTTCAACAATGACAGCAATTATGAGGCATCCAAAGAAACAAGAAAGTATAGCCCATGCATAGGGAAAAAATATCAATAGAAAATTTTCCTGAGAAAAAGGATACTAGACTTATTGGACAAAGACTTTGAATCAATTATTTTAAATATTTTCTAAAGCTGAGAAGAAAATATGTTCAAAGAAGTAAATATGAGGACAATGTCCAATCATATAGAAAATAGAAATAGAAAAATAATAAAAATAAACAAAATAAAAATGCTAATACTGAAAGTACAATAGCTGGCATTTAAAATAAATTGCTATAGGGACTTAAAGACAGATTAGAGTAGGAAGAAGAATCAGTGAACTAAAAGATAGTTCAGCTGAGACTATCAAGCATGAAGAAAAGAAAGCAACAGAGAAAGAAGAGAAATGTATAAAATTTTAGAGGCCTGTGGGATACCATAAAACACACAAACTTATGCCTAATGAGAATCTCAGAAAAAGACAATAAATATAAAGGGGTAGAAAGAATATCTGAAGAAATAATAGTAAAAAAATCCCTAACTTGATGAAAACCTTTAATCTACACATTCGGGAAGCTCAAGGAACTACAAACTGGCTAAACAAAGATGCAACCTAGACACACAGTAGTCAAAGTACTGAAGGCCACAAACAGAGAATCTTGAAAGCAAGCAACGGAAAAGTGACTCATCTTGAACAGGGATCTTCAGTAAGATTCACAAATAATTTATCATCAAAACTATAAGGACCTAAGGCAGTGGGATGACATAATCAAAGTTCCAAAAATTTTTTACAAAGTAAATATATTTATATATGTGTGTTGTAGAGAGCAAAATGGAGTCTCTCATGTCAACCAGGGACCTGCGTCAAACAATGACGTTAAGCAGTTAAAGGTACTGCAGCTATGAGATACTGCCCCGACCTGTGTCAACTGACACTCCTGAACTGATAACAAGCAGGACCAGAGGAGATCCGCAGGGGCCCAAGACCAATTAAATCTCTTTATGAACAGGAAGATTTGAGCAGCAAACTGTCAGACTCTTTAGGCATGACTTCTCTATGTCTGACCACTTAAAAAAAGGCAACTGCCACCAAAAGCTCTGCACAATTATCTCCAAACAGAACTAAGATCCTTCACTGCTTAAACATTATAAGCACTAAGTGCCAAGAGCTGACCTGGACCAGGCCAAGGCCTTATCTCAACTGTGCACCCAAAGACTGACTTCGCGTTTGGTTCCTTAACCTCCTGTACTTTTCTGTTATCTCGTTGGTCATGTGGTTTGTATTATGTCCTCCTTTGTGTGTTGTATAAGAAGCCAAGTTTAAGCACACGGTGAGATGTCAGTGAGTTTAGAATCCTGAACCTGCTTTATAATTGTGATTAACATTGTTTTATGACTGAATGCAGCTGCCACTGTGAAGGGACACAACTTGTATTTCACCTTCATACCATGCTCCTAACATGTATGTATGTATTTGTGCATATATATGTGTGTGTGTGTGTGTATCAACTAAGAATGTTATACTCAACAAGACTATCCTTCAAGAATGAAAGAAATTAACATAGTCTCTGATAAACTAAAAGTGAGATATTCTCTTGGTAGTAGAGTTACCCGACAAAAATATTAAAATGATTTCTTCAAGCTGAAATGAAAAGACACTAAATAGCAACTCAAAGTCAGGTGAAGAAATACAAAGCACCAATAAAGGCAACTGCGTGAGTAAGCATATAAAAGAATAAATGTATTTTCCATTTGCAGCTTTTTCCTAATTTAAAAGAAATCTGTGTAACACAGTAATTATAAATTATGTTTACAGGGGAAAATGTATAGACATAGTTTGTGATGATAACAGCATACAGGGAGTTAGAGGGGATGAAGCAGGTTTCGTACACTATTAAAATTAAGTTGGTACTAATCCAAAGATGTCATGGCTGCAATGACATGAGAGGAAAAGGCAGAGATAAAGGAGCAATATAACGGAGCAAATTGTGTCAAAAAAATATATATATCAGTATATATCAACCTCTATTTCTTACCCTGGATTTCTTGACATAAAAAACCTTTTAAATCCACTTTTATTTTCAGTTTTCGGTTTCTCATGGTAAAAGTTAACATTAAAGGTCCTCATCAATTTTCCCAAATATAAGAGGTCAGTTATCTGGTTAGTACTCCAGGTACTATTTTGACAAAAGATGTCCAAAGCATATCATCAGATCCAACTTCTAAGCCAAGTCACGGTGTTCCCCATAGCAGGCCCACCCCTTCTTTCGTTCTTTCACTGGAGGCCAAACTTCTCCATTCTTCATATTCCTCAAGGTTGAATCTAAAGCAGAGATTTATTTTCCCTAATTTTATCCCATTTTGAAGTCCCTCACAAAAACAGTGACAGATTTGTGCTTTCTTGTTTAGGAAAACACTGTTTAGAAAAATGGACCTGAGAATGAAAATATATTGATGCGCAGTTCAAAATGAGTGGTACAAAGTCACTATTCTAGGTTTCCACTCCAGTATTTGGGAGGTTTATGATGAGGGAACAGAAGGCCAGCTGAAGACAAAGCATGACCTGCCACTTGGCAACAACTCACCCCCCAAACACCTGGGTGGGATTATGTGACATTCCTCCAGGAAGTCCCCAACTGTCTTAACGTTAATGCCTTGCTAGAGGAAGAAACAACCTTAACTTGACAATGGCAAGGCCTCCAGTATCCTGTGAGTCCCCTTTAGCATATGAAAATCCTTTTGAAACCTCCCTTTTCCTTACCTCCCCCAACTCCAGCCACCCCTCACAATCCCTGAGCAGCAGCTCTTCCTGCCAAGTGGGTCCTATCCTTGTGCTTTAATAAAACCACCATTCTGCACCAAAGATGTTTCAAGAATTCTTTCTTGGTCATCAGCTCCGGGCTTCATCCCACCAAACCTCACCTACATTCCAAAACTTCATCAGTTTATACACATGATTAATGTAAGAAAGACATTAGGGTTCAAAGCCAACTGCCAAGATCGAATTCTTGAAACATCTCTGGTGCAAAAAAAAGGTGATTTTATTAAAGCATATGGGCAGGACCCATGGGCAGAAAGAGCTGCAATGGGGTTAAGAGGGGTGGTGATTATATAACTTTAAGTGGGGAAGATGTTCGGGATAATGTAAATCTCTAAGGAATTTTGGAAACAAGGTTTCCAGGACCTTGAGGGGGCTAGCCATTGTTAGGAAAAGGCCATTTATTACCTCTAATAAAACCTGAGTCATGAGACCCTTCAGATGCATGCTGGTGGGCAATACGCTTGGAAGATGATTGCCAACAGGCATCTTCTTGGGAATTTAGAGATAAAAGAAATATCTAAATGAATTTTTGTATGTTAAAGTAGGCTTACAGAATCCTGAGTGTCAGGCTATGATTGCCTTTTGCCCTTGGCAAAGTGTTAACATCCAGGCAGTTGAGTCCCTAGAGGAATGTTACTCTGCCTTGCATCAAGGACTTGTCAATGGGTTATAGGTACTAAGGAAATTTAAAAATCTTTCTTCTGACTTTCCCACATCAATGATGACATCATTTTTTTCTCATTCCTATGCACTTGAAAGTAGAATCAGTCATTAAAGATTAATAAATTCCTTAAAAAGAACAGAAATAGTTCTGTCCACAGACATTACTAGTACTTCTTTCCTACAATAGAAAAGTACAATTATCTGACTTTTTTTCAAGATTTTTTCTTTTGTCAAGATACTTAATTGATCAATATTATCTCTGTCAAGATCACTTTGAAAAAAAAGACTTATGTTGCAAAGAGAGAGAAATGTGCTAATGCCACAAAATGTATTTTCTTCCAGGAAGAAGAGTTTGTATGACACCCCAGAGCATTTAGTTAAAAAAAAAAAAAAAAAAAAAAACAAACTCTTCAACAATTCCAACTCATTTAGGTTAATCTTTTGGAATAGGTAGGTATTTACAATTCTTTAAGTTAGGTTTCATACATATTAAGAATTTTAGAATAAAGAAAAAGTATGATCTTATGATGAGTTGATAGTTTCTCCTCTTGAGAAGCTAGTTGAATATACTTCAACTTGTTTCAAGTTCTTAGAAATGTAGGATTGTTGGGTTTATGGCTTCTTTACTGGCTTAATTCAAAAGCAAGTAACGGTACTTTGCCTAATTTAAACCAAATGAAATTAATATTATAAAATAATACATAATTTAGCAGGCAAAGAAAGATCAAACTATCTAAAAACCATGAAAAAGTCTGAAACTGTACCCAATCTTAATACACCCACATGACAATATCTGAAAATTCCCATACTTAATGAACTTTGACATTTTGACTCTAGAAGAAAAAGGATTGAACAACTTACTTATCAGAATAGCTACGGAAGAAAAAGAAACCTGTAATTCCCATCTGCAAAATATCAAAATATTTCAATGTAAGAATCGTCAAGTGATTTACTTAAATCAATTTGAACAATTGTGATGCTTTCCCAATTTATTTATTTTTAAAACGGTGATCAAGCCTCTCTTTATGCCATTTATAGTACTTCTTGACAGTTAAAAAGAAATTTAAATTTATAAATGTCATAGAACTCTTGCACAAAGGTACTTGGCATTTCTTTAAAATCATAACTTTGGGCAGCCCGGGTGGCTCAGCGGTTTAGCACCGGCTTTCAGCCTGGGGAGTGATCCTGGAGTCCCAGGATCAAGTCCCAGGATCAAGTCCCATGTCAGGCTCCCAGCATGGAGCCTGCTTCTCCCTCTCCCTGTGTCTCTGACTCTCTCTCTTCTCTCTCTCTCAAGAATAAATAAAATCTTTAAAAAAATAAATAAAAAATAAAATAAAATCATAACATAAACATTGCAAAAATTGTATATATATATAAATAAAGTATATAAGTTCTTTTTAAATCTAACATCATTCAGTATGTCCTCTCAAAATGAAAGATGAAAAACAAAAACAATTATTTAAAGACTAGCTTTAAAAAAACGACTTTGCCTCTTGAGTGTAACAGGAATTGTATATATTTAGCTCTATTGCCACCTAATACAAATATCATCAGAGACATTATCTGTAATACATTTAAAGCCAATCACATTAATGTAGATTATTTGAGAATAAAGATTATTTACTCTGTTTCCAAAATTTTCATTGCAAGGCAGAAATTTAGACTATTAATTTCACACACACAAACACACACACACTGAATTATCCTACAGAGCTTTAAAATAACACTAGTGACCAGTTCTGAACCTAATACTACATATTTACAAATGATATTTAACATTCTTTAAATTTGCAAATGAGGTATGATTGCCTCCTTTTTATAATGAGGATGTTAACACTCAAAACATAGGGTATACTAATTCTATCATTCAGCTTTTAATTAACAGATCCCAGTTTCAAACAGGTCTGTCTGATTCCAAAGTCTGTATGCTAGACACACCATAACGCCGCCACCCATTATATATGATGCAATGCACTAGAGACTAACAAATTTGCACTTCACTTTGACCAATACAACTGCACACTAGCTCAACGAAATTTATTATATACCTGGGATAGATAGATAAACAAAATACTACATATTTATATATATATATATATATATATATATACACATATATATGCATATAGAGAGTGTGTATATATAGTATATATATAAATATATATTCATAAAAGATGTTTATACACATCAGTTTGTTTATCTATGTGATCCTTATTTACAATCAATAACACATACCAAATGTGTACAGATATATTTAAGTGACCATGGCATTCTTTTCTGGAAAATCTTGAATCAGCTTCAAAATTCTCAGCAAAGTTCTTTGCAAAGTATCATAAATCAGAGATTTCTTCCAGTGTTTATTACCAAGTCATTCATGATTTATTCACATTGTTTATACACATCTACCTGAAAATGCCTGACCCTCAACCCTCATCTCTAATCACTCTTTCCTCCAGCACTTATATATCAGCTAGGACGGCCTTATCTCTAACCTTGGAACTCAAAAATACATCAACTTGGTTCCATCTCTGGGCTTTTACAGTTGTTCTCTTTACTCAGATACTCCTTCTTCCAATCTTGGTTATTTCCTTCAGTTACAGTTCAAATATCAACTCCTCAGAGAAGTCTTCTCTAACAAAATTGGGTATTGGAACCCTTCCCTCTATCTTGGTAATGTTCTAGCACATTAACCTGTTATTTTGTAGGTCTCATTGCAATATGAATCTATTTTATTAATTCATTACTTTCCTATCACATTTACACAAAAATATAAGCTTACTGAGGATAAACCCTTGACTTCTCTTATTTATTTCCATATTCTGAATATCTGGAATAATTCTTAGAACACTTGAAACAAATATTTGATAAATTAACAAAAGTAATAGAAAATATATACTTATTTATATAGGTTGAAAAATATATTCTCAGCATTTGCTCTCCTATTTAATTTAATGAGCTAGTAAATAGATGACAATACGAATAAGCTGCTTTCAGTTCAGTATCTTGGAAAACACATGAAGTATGTTTTAATTTTTGAAAATCCTTGAGATGAGGAACTTCTAAAACTAGTGCAGTTTTCTTCACCACAGTTAAATGAACAATTTGATCAGTTTTATGACTTTTAAGTAGATGGCCTCTATCTTTACTCTCACAATTGTAAAAATAACTGGATAAAGTTCTTTATTCCTGAAAGCTATAAAACTCTCACAAAACATTTTTTTTCAACCTAACTGTACATATATACTTCAAATCCCCTTGTTTCAGAGTAGTTCATTTCTATAGTATTTCCCATCATACTGTGACATCCTTAATTCTTTATACATACCTCAACTCTAAAATCCTTCCTTTTTGTTTTTAAATGTAACCCACTTTTATAAACCATATTTAGAATTCCCACATCCAAAGATTTTCTTATATAAACTTGTATTTAGTATATTTCTGTTTTGCTTTCTAAGTTCCTACTGACTCATGCCTTTATTCTCAATCTAGACCCATATCTTTCCAAACCAAAATTTTTATTTTTATTTTTTTTTTATTTATTTTTTATTTTTTTTAATTTTTTTTTTTATTTTTTTTTGGGGGGTATTGAAAGAGTTTTTTATTGAAGTATAATTAGCACATAGTGTGACATTACTTTCAAATGTACAATATAATGATTCAATAATTTTATACATTATTCAGTGTTCATCAAGATAAGTGTACTCTTGGTCTCCTTTATTTCACCCATCCCTCCACCACTTCCCTTCTGGCAACCACCAGTTAATAGATTTTTTTGAGTAGGTACGGAAAAATTGAGCAGAAAGTAAAGAGTTCCCAAACACCCTCACTCCCTCCCAAGTTCCCCTATTTTTAACATTTTGCATTGATATGGTAAATTTATTGTAATTAATAATTCAATAGTGGTACATTATTTATTTTTTATTTTTTTTATTTTTTATTGGTGTTCAATTTACTAACATACAGAATAACACCCAGTGCCCGTCACCCATTCACTCCCACCCCCCGCCCTCCTCCCCTTCTACCACCCCTAGTTCGTTTCCCAGAGTTAGCAGTCTTTACGTTCTGTCTCCCTTTCTGATATTTCCCACACGTTTCTTCTCCCTTCCCTTATATTCCCTTTCACTATTATTTATATTCCCCAAATGAATGAGAACATATAATGTTTGTCCTTGTCCGACTGACTTACTTCACTCAGCATAATACCCTCCAGTTCCATCCACGTTGAAGCAAATGGTGGGTATTTGTCATTTCTAATAGCTGAGTAATATTCCATTGTATACATAAACCACATCTTCTTTATCCATTCATCTTTCGATGGACACCGAGGCTCCTTCCACAGTTTGGCTATCGTGGCCATTGCTGCTATAAACATCGGGGTGCAGGTGTCCCGGCGTTTCATTGCATTTGTATCTTTGGGGTAAATCCCCAACAGTGCAATTGCTGGGTCGTAGGGCAGGTCTATTTTTAACTCTTTGAGGAACCTCCACACAGTTTTCCAGAGTGGCTGCACCAGTTCACATTCCCACCAACAGTGTATGAGGGTTCCCTTTTCTCCGCATCCTCTCCAACATTTGTTGTTTCCTGCCTTGTTAATTTTCCCCATTCTCACTGGTGTGAGGTGGGATCTCATTGTAGTTTTGATTTGTATTTCCCTGATGGCAAGTGATGCAGAGCATTTTCTCATATGCATGTTGGCCATGTCTATGTCTTCCTCTGTGAGATTTCTGTTCATGTCTTTTGCCCATTTCATGATTGGATTGTTTGTTTCTTTGGTGTTGAGTTTAATAAGTTCTTTATAGATCTTGGAAACTAGCCCTTTATCTGATATGTCATTTGCAAATATCTTCTCCCATTCTGTAGGTTGTCTTTGAGTTTTGTTGACTGTATCCTTTGCTGTGCAAAAGCTTCTTATCTTGATGAAGTCCCAATAGTTCATTTTTGCTTTTGTTTCTTTTGCCTTTGTGGATGTATCTTGCAAGAAGTTACTATGGCCGAGTTCAAAAAGGGTGTTGCCTGTGTTCTTCTCTAGGATTTTGATGGAATCTTGTCTCACATTGAGATCTTTCATCCATTTTGAGTTTATCTTTGTGTATGGTGAAAGAGAGTGGTCTAGTTTCATTCTTCTGCATGTGGATGTCCAATTTTCCCAGCACCATTTATTGAAGAGACTGTCCAATGGATAGTCTTTCCTCCTTTATCGAATATTAGTTGCCCATAAAGTTCAGGGTCCACTTCTGGATTCTCTATTCTGTTCCACTGATCTATGTGTCTGTTTTTGTGCCAGTACCACACTGTCTTGATGACCACAGCTTTGTAGTACAACCTGAAATCTGGCATTGTGATGCCCCCAGCTATAGTTTTCTTTTTTAAAATTCCCCTGGCTATTCGGGGTCTCTTCTGATTCCACACAAATCTTAAAATAATTTGTTCTAACTCTCTGAAGAAAGTCCATGGTATTTTGATAGGGATTGCATTAAACGTGTATATTGCCCCGGGTAACATTGACATTTTCACAATATTAATTCTGCCAATCCATGAGCATGGAATATTTTTCCATCTCTTTGTGTCTTCCTCAATTTCTTTCAGAAGTGTTCTATAGTTTTGAGGGTATAGATCCTTTACCTCTTTGGTTAGGTTTATTCCTAGGTATCTTATGCTTTTGGGTGCAATTGTAAATGGGATTGACTCCTTAATTTCTCTTTCTTCAGTCTCATTGTTAGTGTATAGAAATGCCACTGACTTCTGGGCATTGATTTTGTATCCTGCCACGCTACCGAATTGCTGTATGAGTTCTAGCAATCTTGGGGTGGAGACTTTTGGGTTTTCTATGTAGAGTATCATGTCATCGGCGAAGAGGGAGAGTTTGACTTCTTCTTTGCCAATTTGAATGCCTTTAATGTCTTTTGTTGTCTGATTGCTGAGGCTAGGACTTCCAGTACTATGTTGAATAGCAGTGGTGAGAGTGGACATCCCTGTCTTGTTCCTGATCTTAGGGGAAAGGCTCCCAGTGCTTCCCCATTGAGAATGATATTTGCTGTGGGCTTTTCGTAGATGGCTTTTAAGATGTCGAGGAATGTTCCCTCTATCCCTACACTCTGAAGAGTTTTGATCAGGAATGGATGCTGTATTTTGTCAAATGCTTTCTCTGCATCCAATGAGAGGATCATATGGTTCTTGGTTTTTCTCTTGCTGATATGATGAATCACATTGATTGTTTTACGGGTGTTGAACCAGCCTTGTGTCCCAGGGATAAATCCTACTTGGTCATGGTGAATAATTTTCTTAATGTATTGTTGGATCCTATTGGCCAGTATCTTGTTGAGAATTTTTGCATCCATGTTCATCAGGGATATTGGTCTGTAATTCTCCTTTTTGGTGGGGGTCTTTGTCTGGCTTTGGAATTAAGGTGATGCTGGCTTCATAGAACGAATTTGGAAGTACTCCATCTCTTTCTATCTTTCCAAACAGCTTTAGGAGAATAGGTATGATTTCTTCTTTAAACGTTTGATAAAATTCCCCTGGGAAGCCATCTGGCCCTGGACTCTTGTGTCTTCGGAGGTTTTTGATGACTGCTTCAATTTCCTCCCTGGTTATTGGCCTGTTCAGGTTTTCTCTTTCTTCCTGTTCCAGTTTTGGTAGTTTGTGGCTTTCTAGGAATGCGTCCATTTCTTCTAGATTGCCTAATTTATTGGCGTATAGCTGTTCATAATATGTTTTTAAAATCGTTTGTATTTCCTTGGTGTTGGTAGTGATCTCTCCTTTCTCATTCATGATTTTATTAATTTGAGTCTTCTCTCTCTTCTTTTTAATAAGGCTGGCTAATGGTTTATCTATCTTATTAATTCTTTCAAAGAACCAACTCCTGGTTCTGTTGATCTGTTCCACAGTTCTTCTGGTCTCGATTTCGTTGAGTTCTGCTCGAATCTTTATTAACTCCCTTCTTCTCTTGGGTGTAGGATCTATTTGCTGTTTTTTCTCTAGCTCCTTTATGTGTAAGGTTAGCTTTTGTATTTGAGTTCTTTCCAGTTTTTGAATGGATGCTTGTATTGCGATGTATTTCCCCCTTAGGACTGCTTTTGCTGCATCCCAAAGATTTTGAACGGTTGTATCTTCATTCTCATTAGTTTCCATGAATCTTTTTAATTCTTCCTTAATTTCCTGGTTGACCCTTTTATCTTTTAGCAGGATGGTCCTTAACCTCCATGTGTTTGAGGTCCTTCCAAACTTCTTGTTGTGATTTAGTTCTAATTTCAAGGCGTTATGGTCCGAGAATATGCAGGGGACAATCCCAATCTTTTGGTATCGGTTCAGACCCGATTTGTGACCCAATATGTGGTTTATTCTGGAGAAAGTTCCATGTGCGCTTGAGAAGAATGTGTATTCAGTTGAGTTTGGATGTAAAGTTCTGTAGATATCTGTGAAATCCATCTGGTCCAGTGTATCATTTAAAGCTCTCGTTTCTTTGGAGATGTTGTGCTTAGAAGACCTATCGAGTATAGAAAGAGCTAGATTGAAGTCACCAAGTATAAGTGTATTATTATCTAAGTATTTCTTCACTTTGGTTAATAATTGATTGATATATTTGGCAGCTCCCACATTCGGGGCATATATATTGAGGATTGTTAAGTCCTCTTGTTGAATAGATCCTTTAAGTATGATATAGTGTCCCTCTTCATCTCTCACTACAGTCTTTGGGGTAAATTTTAGTTTATCTGATATAAGGATGGCTACCCCTGCTTTCTTTTGAGGACCATTCGAATGGTAAACGGTTCTCCAACCTTTTATTTTCAGGCTGTAGGTGTCCTTCTGTCTAAAATGAGTCTCTTGTAGACAGCAAATAGATGGGTCCTGCTTTTTTATCCAGTCTGAAACCCTGCGCCTTTTGATGGGGTCATTAAGCCCGTTCACATTCAGAGTTACTATTGAGAGATATGAGTTTAGTGTCATCATGATATCTATTCAGTCTTTGTTTTTGTGGACTGTTCCACTGAACTTCTTCTTAAAGGGGAATTTTAAGAGTCCCCCTTAAAATTTCTTGCAGAGCTGGTTTGGAGGTCACATATTCTTTTAGTTGCTGCCTGTCTTGGAAGCTCTTTATCTCTCCTTCCATTTTGAATGAGAGCCTTGCTGGATAAAGTATTCTTGGTTGCATGTTCTTCTCATTTAGGACCCTGAATATATCCTGCCAGCCCTTTCTGGCCTGCCAGGTCTCTGTGGAGAGGTCTGCTGTTACCCTAATACTCCTCCCCATAAAAGTCAGGGATTTCTTGTCTCTTGCTGCTTTAAGGATCTTCTCCTTATCTCTGGAATTTGCAAGCTTCACAATTAAATGTCAAGGTGTTGAGCGGTTTTTATTGATTTTAGGGGGGGATCTCTCTATTTCCTGGATCTGAATGCCTGTTTCCCTTCCCAGATTAGGAAAGTTTTCAGCTAGAATTTGTTCAAATACATATTCTGGCCCTCTGTCCCTTTCGGCACCCTCGGGAACCCCAATTAAACGTAGGTTTTTCTTCCTCAGGCTGTCGTTTATTTCCCTTAATCTATCTTCATGGTCTTTTAATTGTTTGTCTCTTTTTTCCTCAGTTTCCCTCTTTGCTATCAACTTGTCTTCTAGGTCACTCACTCGTTCTTCCACCTCGTTAACCCTCGTCGTTAGGACTTCTAGTTTGGATTGCATCTCATTCAATTGATTTTTAATTTCTGCCTGATTAGCTCTAAATTCTGCAGTCATGAAGTCTCTTGAGTCCTTTATACTTTTTTCTAGAGCCACCAGTAGCTGTATAATAGTGCTTCTGAATTGGCTTTCTGACATTGAATTGTAATCCAGATTTTGTAACTCTGTGGGAGAGAGGACTGTTTCTGATTCTTTCTTTTGAGGTGATGTTTTCCTTCTAGTCATTTTGCTCAGTGCAGAGTGGCCAAAAGCAAGTTGTATTGGGAAAAAGAGAAAAAGAGAGGAGAGAAAGAAGGAAAGAAAAGAGAGAGAAAAAAAAGGGAAGAAAAAGAAAAAAAAACGAAAAAAAAAAAGAAGAAGAAAAAGAGAAAGAAAAAGAAAGGAGAAAAAAAGGGGGTGGGGGAAGGAAACAAATCAAAAAGCAAAACAAAACAAAAACAAAAACAAAAACAAACAAACAAAAAAAAGAACCACAGGGGAGTATCTTCTGATTCTGTGTTCTTTAAGTCCCTTGGCTTCTCCTGGAAGTTGTCCGTCTAGCTGGTGTTCTGGGGGAGGGGCCTGTTGTGCTGATTTTCAGGTGTTAGCAGTTGGGGGAGCTGCTCTACCCCTGCCTGGTGCAGGGCTCAGTGGGGGTTGTTTACCCCGTGAGGCCGCAGGAGGAACAGCCCCAGTGGCGGGGCAGCTCTGGAAACCTGGATTCAGCTCCGGCAGGAACTCCGTCTGCAGGGCCTGGAGGCTCCGGGGCGGGGCCGCTGATGTGCTCAGCTGGGGCAGGAGCGTCCTTGCTGTCCTGGGCCCTCCCGGCCTCTGCCTGTCCCGGGGGAGGCCGGATCCTGGGCTGTGTCCCGGCGCCCTGTGCTCCGGAGCCTGCGCTGGTGGATTCGCGCTCCCGGGCCGCGCAACCCCCTCCGCGGAGCTGCCGCCCAAGCCCCTCCGAGCTGCTCCTGGAACCGCGCAGGCCCCTCTGCACGGAGCCTCTTCCTCTGCCCGAGCCCCCCGAGCTGCTCCCGCCCCGCAGCCCCCTCCGCGGAGCCGCCGCCCGAGCCCGCCCGAGCCCCCCCGAGCCCCCCCGAGCTGCTCCTGGAACCGCGCAGCCCCCTCCGCGGAGCCTCTTCCTCTGCCCGAGCCCCCCTAGCTGCTCCGGGTCCCGCCGCGCGCGCTGCAGCCCTTAGGGAGCTCGGCGCACTCTCCCGGGGCGCAGGTGTCTGTTAGTGTCCCCGGGAGCCCGAGGGCATCCCCGCCCTCCTGGGTCCTGCTCCACCTCCCCGCGAGCCCCTTTCCCCCGGGAAGGTCGGTGCAGCTCCTGCTCCTCCGGGACGGGGCTCTCCTGTCCTGGGGACACTCGCCCCGGCCTCAGCCCGGCTCCTCGCGGGCCCCTCCCCCTTGGAGGCCTTTGTGTCTTTATTTCTTTTTCCCCGTCTTCCTACCTTGATAGAAGCGCGAACTCTTCTCACTGTAGCATTCCAGCTGGTCTCTCTTTAAATCTCGGGCCGAATTCATAGATTTTCAGGATAATTTGAAGGTTTTCTAGGTAGTTTGGTGGAGACCGGTGATTTGGGGACCCTACTCTTCCGCCATCTTGCTCCTCCCCCCCCCAAAATATTTAGTATTACTGCCATTTGCTTCTCTTTCTATATAGTAATTAATTATTTATTTATTCCTAGAATAAAGTGTAGTTGATAAAACACTGGCTTCTGGACATGAAGAAGCAAATGTAACCAAATTTACTCTCCTGCCATAAAATTTTGGAAACAGGGCAAAATATATGAAACAACTGTTTTCTGACACTGGACAACAGGAAGGGCAGTACTGAGCTCCTTCAGGGAAAATAAATAAGATGAACATTATAATTACTTTGGTTTTCTTGCTGGTGGCAGTCTGAACTATGAAGCACAGATGGGATTTCCAAGTACAACACAGGGGTTCACACTGAGTCGAGGAGACAGAAATTAGAGTTTATGAAGATTCAAGAAGGTGAAATTTTTATGGCAGAAGTATGAAGAAAAAGGAACCTAAAGGAAATCTGAAAAGGAAGCCCATGAGTATTTTGCTGGATACTTAGCTGTGTTACACATACCATAAAAATCCATGAGGCTGAGAAAGAATATAGGGGAAGCTGTAAAATGAGTAATTCTTAGAACCCAAGCGGGCTTGAATCTTTCAAGTTCTAAAGAGCTGGATGAAGAGTCTTCATTAAACACCTGCAACAGCCAGTCATAAAAAGGTCATCCCTTATTAGTAGGACTAAATTATATCTAGAATAAATATTAATCTATACCAAACCTAAAATGCTTCTTTTACAAGGCTTCAAAAATTGTATTGATTATAAGAAATAATGTTATTGCCTCTAAAACAACATTATTTAAGAAAACACAAAAGTCAACCCTCAAAATCATAAGAATTACAATATCAACAACTAAACAGGAGTGCCTGCAAAGATGGTAACACAGGAGACTCTCAAACTCCCCTTCTCCCACAGATGCACCAAATGTACAGTTACATATGAAGCCATTCCCACTGAAAGAAATCCAGCATATCCTGGATTTTCCTCTGGGAGATCCTAAATGCAGTCACAGTTATCCTTATGAGAAAAGAATTAACTCCAATTATTCTCAGTCACTCCCAACAAATGGAAGCGGGAAAGAATGACTTCCTAATTTATTCCTTAAGGTCAATATTATCTTGGCTCCAAATCCAGACAAAGATATCACACAAAACTAGAGACCAATATCTCTATGAATATATGTGCACAAATCCTCAAAATTACTAGCAAATTGAACAAAGCAGCACATAAGGATTATATACCATTATCAAGTTGGATTTATCCCAGGAATGCAACATTATTTATCCCAGGAATTCAACATATAGTAATCAATATGATACACCATCACTAACAGACTAGAGCAAGCAAGACATATGATCATCTTAGTAGATGTAGGAAAAGCATTTGACAAAAACCTACCACCTTTCATGATAAAAATACATAACAAACTAAAAAGAGAAAGAGAACTTCCTCAACCTGATAAAGAGCATGTATAGGAAACAAGCGGCTAACTTCTGACTGGTAAAGAATGAATGATCTTCCCCTAAAACAGGACAAGAATATCTATTCTGTGACTTCTAATCAGAACTATCTGGAGCATCCAGGTGGCTCAGCTGGTTAAGCATCTGGCTTCAGCTCAGGTCATGATTGAGGGTGCTGGGATCAAGCCCCACATGGGGCTCCCTGCTCAGCTTCTCCCACTGCCTGCTGCTCTCCCTGCTTGTGTTCTCTATCTCTATCTCTCTCTAACTCTCTCATAAATAAATAAAATCTTTTTAAAAAAGTAAGTATGCATTTGCAGGGGCCAAGGCCTGGCAGCCCCAAAATGTGCCACTTTGTCATGCTGATTAGCTGAAATAAAGGTTACCTGAGAGGCATCCTACTCAAGAAGGGCTCTCAGACTCTCTGTCCCCCTGAAAGCAAGAATCCTCCCATGTGAAAGGTATGTTCCTTATGCCAGGAAGTAAAAAGATACACTTATCACCAGGCATGGGAAATTCAGAGTAGGGAAGGCTGTATAAACAATTATTTTATTTTTTACTAGTTAACTACCTACCACAGCCCAAATTCTGTTTAGAATTCCTTACTGACTGAAGCTCCAAAATTAAATTTTCTTTGTCCTGTCAATTCCTCACAGATTTACTGTCACTGTCTAAAAAGTATAAAAATTGCCTGCCTTGGTCATTTCTATAGGTTTCAACTTCATAATTGGGCCTCCATGCACATATAATAAAACTTTGGATTTTTATCTCCTGTTAATGTCTCATGTATATTTACTTCTTAGTCCAGCTGGAAAACCTTGAGGATGGAGAATTTTTCCTTCCCTTCACATTAGAAAGGAAGAAATAAAACTATCTCTATTCACAGAATAACATAATGTTAGATACAGAAAATCATATTCATAAAGAACTATTAGAGCTAATAATGGGTTCAGCAAAGTTGCATGATGCAAAATCAATACACAAATATCAATTATAATTCTATGCATTAGCAAAAAACAAGCTGAAAATTAATAAAATTTCATTTACAATAATACCAAAACAAAGGATTTTCAAAAATGACATAGAGCCATTAAAAAAAAAAAAAAAAAAAAAAGCTGGGAACAGCCATTTTAGAGGAACCGTCTCGAATGTCCTGTTTTCTAAATTTTGAACTGAGGCAAATTACCAATATTCCAAGAAGACAGTTGGCAAAAACAAAAAAATCCTATACGAAAAGGCTAATAAAAGTAAACGTTGCCTACTGATCACTGTACCTGACCAATGGATGAAGTACAATTCTAGCCGTGCTTGCCATTCCCAATGAACTCTTCTTAAAGAATTCATCTTTTTCTTCCATAAAAAATGTCCACCCCCTGTAATTAGGACACTACTTGGGTTTCTACCGAAACCTGTGTTTCCTGAATTGCAATTTTTTATGCCAAATAAATGTTTTTACTACTTGAACTAGTTTCTTGTTTTTAGGTTGACAGGAACTAGGAATAAATTTCAGCAAAGAAATGAAAACTACAAAAGGAACATTCTTCAGCAAAGATGATATGGCAGTTATAAATCTTCACATTGTTAGCTTAGGCAAAGCCCTCTTAGATATGACACAAAACTCACAAGTAACCGAAGAACAAATTGGGCTTCTCAAAATTGAAAACTTTATATGTCAAAGGACACTATAAGGAAACTAAAATACAATGCCTAGAATGAAGAAAATATTCTCAAATTACATCTGATAAAGGATTGTATCTAGGATACAATAAAGGATCCTGATAACAAGAACAAAAAGAGAGACAAAAATCCAATTAAAAAGTGGATAGATGACATTTAACCAAAGAAGATAAAAAAAAAAAAAATCATAGTAAGCACATGAAAAGGAAACCCAGCATCATTTATCAGGAAGGAAACACAAATCAAAAACCATAGTGAGATACCACTTCTCACTACCTAAAAAGATACCTACTAAAATGGCTATAACAAAAATGACAGATAATATCAAGCTCTGGCAAGGATGTAGAGACTCCACAGCCCTTATCCATCCATTGGACGAGTTTATCATGATGCAGTCATGCTGAAGAACAATTTGGCAGTTCCCAAATGTTAAAATACAGGTATCAAAAAACCAAGAAACTCTAGGGTGCCTGGGTGGCTTAGTCAGTTAAGCGTCTGACTTGATCTCAGCTTAGGTCTTGATCTCAGGGTTGTGAGTTCAAGCCCCACTAGGCATAGAGCCAATTTAAAAAAAAAAAAAAAAAGGAGAAAAACCAATTCCTAGACATACCCAGAAGGAATGCAAATACACTTTCACACAAAGACTGTGAACAAGTATTTCTAACCATATTTCATAATAGTCAAAAAGTGGACAAAGGCAAATGCCCACCAACTGCTGTATATATATATATATAACATAGATCAGCCTTAAGAAACATTATGCTAAAGGAAAAAAAAAACCTAGTCACAAAGGACACATATTGTATCCTACAAATATGGAGGGTCCCAAAATAAGCAAATCTGTAGAGACAAATTATTTTAATGGTGGCGTAGGCCTAGGGCAATAAGAGTTCTGTGAGACAGGAAAATGGGGAGGAACTACTAATGCAGATAGGGTTTCTTTATGGGGTGATGGAAACATAAAATTTATTGTGGTAATAACCTGCACAACTCTAAATATAATGAAGATCAATTAATCATGCCCTTGATTGTGAAACAAATCTCAGCAGAGTTTTTAAAAATCAATCTAACTTATTAGCACATTAAGAAAAATAAAAGAAGAAAAATAAAATGCTCACATCTAGGGATTCAGGAAAGATTAGATAAAATTCAATTAGCACTCATTAAAAAAATTCTTAGCGAACTAAAAATGGAAATGATTATTAATAGCCAACAGTAAACATCACCCCTAATTGTGAAATATAAAATTTCCTCTTGATAAGGATAAGGATCTTCTCTTGAGAATGAGATAAGGATCTTCTCTTAGTCAATTAGATACAACATTTTACTGGAGTTTTTAATATTCAATGAGATCAGAAATGGAAATAGCATAAGACTAACAAAGAAATGATAAAGTTGTCATTGTCTGCATATGACACTGTATTGTTAGAAAATCCAAAGGAATCTGTGGGAAAGCTATTAGAATCCCTAAGTAAAATTAAGCAAAATCTCTGGATACAAAGTTACCATGCAAGGTAAATATGTAAAAAAAATTCCTATGTTCCAGCAACAAACAAATACAACATGATATTCATAAAACTACCATTTCAGTGGCATCAAAAACATCAAATACACAGGAATAAAATTAATGAAAATATCCAAGGCTTCTACACTGAAAACTGCAAACCACTGTTGAGAAAATTTAAATAATCTAAATATGTAGAGGAACGAAATGTAGTGTTCATGAAATAAAAGGATTCGATATTATAGATAACTCCTCTCAAACTTTTCTATGATTTAAATACAAAATATATAAAGAACTTATATAAATCAATAGGAAAAAAGCTGAAAACTCATTGAAAACATGAACAATAGACCTGCTGGGATCTTTATAATAATGTATATCCAAATGGACATTGAACAATGAAAAATTGTTCACTTTCATTAGATTTCAGAGGAAAAAACCCATAAAACTACAGTGAAATTCCATACATTAAGCCTCCCCCCCAAAAAAAGACGAAACTTAAAATAATCATGTAATATACCAAAGAGCTACGAAGAATTGGAGCTATTTAAACTCTCATATACCATTAGTAAGAATACAACTACTTTGCAATTTGTTTGGCAATATCTAATAAAGTGTATAACACATATAATTTATTGCCCAGTAATTCCATATCTAGATGTACAGCCAAAAAAAAATACATATACAATTCAATAGACACATAGTGATACACTAGAATTTTTATAGAACTACACATACAATAGTGTCAAAATTTAAACTTCCCAAATGTCCAACAACTGAGAATGGATATATAAATGGATATATATTCATATATTGAAATTTGATACAAGAAAAAATTTTAAGCTGCAAATCTCTACATCCATATGGATGAACCTCATAACCGAAATGTTGAAATAATAAATGCCAGGCACAAAAGAGACCATACTGCATGTGTATAAAGTTCAAAAATACCTGAAACTACTCTTTTGATTTTAGAAGTTGCAATAGTGGTGACTCTTTGGGAAGGAAAGAAACTGAAAAGAGGTACTTCTACAGAGATGAGAACTTTATTGTTCTAGTTTACCATGACTAAGAGGCATTTTAAAAACTGTTACACAATTTAAGTGTTTACCTCTTCCTGCAAGTTATTTCTTAATAAGTATCTTACAGAACAAGCATGACAATGTGAGTGAATATATATTTCATTTTAAGAAATAAAAATACCGTGGTGTGCCTGGAATATAGGAAAAATACTCTGAAGAGAGGGCATTAACAGAACACAGAGCATAATCCAAACTAGAAGAATCTTACAATTTAAAAAGGGATGAGTTTATAGCAAGTTCACTTCTCTGTAACTTTAGAAAATCCAATTCGTAATGTAATTTAAAAATTAAGATAATGGAATCCTCTATATTTTAGAACCTCTTTTCCTTTTCATGATTTCTCAAAGACGTTCAACAGTGAATGAGCAATACTTGTAAATCATTCCAGTACTGTGCAATATAAATTGAACAAGCCTCAAAGGTAAATTAATTTTTAAAAGCAACTGTGCTCTTCTCTAATGGCTCTTTACCTTTCAGAAGGTAGTCTGCTCTTTGAATGCTTTGTAATATGTTTCCAGGTTTGAAGATAAATTCTCTTGTTTTTAGAAAATGAAAACAAAATAGAAGTGGACCTTTTTATCTTCAGCCTTATTTCAAATCAGTGGATCAACATGTTCCTGGTTGTCCATTTTAATATTAAATATGACATGAAAGACTTTTTTTAAATGAGGAAAGTTTTGTTTTGTTTTAGCTTAAGCTTCAGTTCATGTTTTCATTTAAGGATGTTACTGTGACAGGATCCTTAGGTTTATACTGCTCTTTCATTCTCTCATTATTTACTGTTCTTTTAATGCCTTTAATATAGCATGATAGCTTCTTAAATTAAAAAAAAAACTTATTTTTCAGTTAAAAAAGCAATGCCAGTTAATAATTTTAGTATAATAGTTAGAATATAATAAAAAAAGTTTCTGAAATTACAAAAAGCACATCAATAAATGCTTCTGATAAAAGAAACAGTCTCTCTATCGGGCATAAAAGTAAAGCAACAGAATTTGGTGACTGAAATCAGATGATTTACCATACAAAAAGTTCTCATGCACTAGGTCAGGACATCTGTGAAAATTTATTTTGCTAAATGTATACAAAGAAAATATTGTCTTTAAATCCCTATACTTAGCATTATTCCTGATATAGAAATTACAGAACAAATGCTCTGAGGATCACTGGTTACTCAGATGTTACCCTTCTTGTGCCAAGTACTTAACCCTATTCAGTTATCTCGCCTCTTTGTTGAACTTTAGAAGGATTAGTAACCTTTGACCACTGCATCAATAACATAGCAAAGCACATCAAATGCAATATTTGTCGTCCAACTAAACTCATCATCCCATGGTGTCAAAATTATGTTAGTAATTCACACTCGTTTCACTAAAATAGCTTCAAATGATATATACAGAGAAACTTATATTCTGAATTTGTTCCTTTAAAGTCAAAGTATCTATTCCTTTAAATAAATACATTGTTGATTGTGCTTTAACTTCTTAATAAATGAGTATATTTATCTTAACCAGTCTTTTACATCTGTCAACATATCAAGTATACTGTCATTATTTCTCATTTTTTTATATTTCTCCCTCACATTTTTTCTACATGAGAACACAGTGCCCATCCGTTTACTCTGACACAGATTTCTGTTCTTTACACAACAGTATTCCTCATATCTGCGCTTTCCTATCAATTCATTTCTTTTTTTTTTTTAAGATTTTATTTATTTGAGATAGAAAGTAGGAGCATGGTAGGGGGACAGAAGGAGGAGAAGCAGGCTCCTCACTAAGTAGGGAGCGGGATACGGGGCTCATCCCAGGACCCCAAGATCATGACCAGAGCCAAAGGCAGACTCTTAACCGAATCAGCCAGGCACCCTCCTATCAATTCATTTCTTATTTCCAGAAATAAATGCCATTCTTAGTCCATAAGTGGTAACCCAGATACCAACAGTAGAGTGTATTTATTTTTATTATTTCTTTTTTTAGTTTACTTTCAGCAAGAGGTTTGAATGATCTAGCTGCAGAGTTTCACAGGGTTCTTGTTTTTGCAAACATATATGTGAAAACCAGAAGTGAGCTAAGTCTAGGATTGTGAATTAAACCAATACAACTGGCCTTTACTGACTACCTACTTTGTGTTTTGCCCACATTGCTATCTCATTATCCAATAACTATTACAAGAAGTTTAATATTTTATAGTCATTCTTTCCTCCTGCATTCTTATTTCACAAATTAACACTGTCTCCTGTATTTAAAATTGTAGGGTAAGATATGAACTGAAGCCAACAGGTACATAGTTCTGTAGTGCAATAAAGTATCTCCTCTTATTCTAAAAAGTAAATATAACCTTCAAACAACCTAATTTAAAGACACTATTGCTAATAAAAGGGTCTTTAAAACTTATATGACTTTTCTAATGGTACTGCCATATATTTTTCCTAGAAATAGCAATGACGTAGGTGGATTCCAAGAAATCAATATACATATATTTATTTTAATTAGCACAGCAAGTTCATAATGTGAATGAATAGAATACACAAAGTGAATCAATGTAAATTTAGGGGCAAATAGTCATTGAGAAGCTTCTTGATCTTGATTTTCCAAATTCTATATATGATTATAATATATAGAATATACAGTGAATATATATGTAAACCAGCTTTAGTCTTCTAAAAACATGGATATTCATGTATATATTATTCATTCATATGCATACACATACATTTATGCATATATATACACACACTAAAATTACAAATTTCATAAGAAAGATGATTGGAGAAATTTCCCAACATATTAAGACACGTATATATTTAATTTTACCCTACAAAACAGTAAGTCAATTATACTAAGAAATAAAAATTTAGAAATTTAAAAGCACTGCCATCAAAGATAAAAATCAATAATGTCCTCTATTTCTCTTGGTTTCATGTTTTTTATTTATTTCAGTGGGCCAACTTATTTTCCAATATTAAAAACACCTATTTAATAGGTCAGCAAAATATTCCTTTGGCTCTGATTAATTTACAGCCATTTCTTTGAAGAAGACCGTTTCATTAACAGAGCTATGCAAACATTTCTCGTATCTTCACAATATATTTCATTTGGGGGAAAAAAAACACAACATTATCTTTCCACTTAAATTCTCTCTTGCCCAATACATTTAATTCCCCTTAAAGTCATTAAAGAGTTTCATGCATGGAAGAATTAGACTTACTTCAGATTGTATCCTAAAGAATGATTTTATCAGAATGAATGGTTCTCACATTACCTATAAAGAGATATTTAGCTCTGGAAAAGCAATATTAGTCTTTGGTGATATTTTCACCCTCCTTGAAGCATCTTTTTTGTGATAATTTAGTTTATTTCAGAAACCAAAGATATTGCTCTATTCAAGACCTATGTACACCCAAACTACAATTTCTTACAAAACTGAAACTTACATATTTTTAGTTCAAGTATATCCGGTGCTTTAAAAACTGTTGACAGGTGTTTTCACACAATAGGAGATTTACATGTTAGCTGAAACATTCATGTAGACACTTCTGTAGCATATAAGGTATCATGAAATCCGATTTAAATGAAACATTCTCATTCAAATCCAATAGTCTGAAATATGTACTTACATATATTTGCATATATATATTAATTTCATATTACTGTAATAACTCCCTATCAACTGTACAAATTGAAAACTGTTTAGTGTAAGTGAAATCTCTATCAGGAATCAGAATGATCACTTGCTCTAACGGCAATTAGCTGGTTTTCTTTTCTCCTGTAGTTAAAGCAACTTTAGACTTTCTTAAAATAAAATGTTTAAAGTAGGTCACCATTGTCTGCTACGTCTTGTTGCTAAGATTATAATTCATATTGGAATATTGTTTACAGGCCATTTAAATAGGCTATTTCCTGGACATTTGTTTGAATATAATAATCTTTACAAAACTTATGATTTAAAGCCACTGTTTATCCATAGCCATGATGGTAATGTTATATCTTTCTCTGTCTTGGGGGAGCAAACTCTGCCATGGCTTTAAGACTGTCCTCTCTTTGGAGGAGATCGCAAGGATAAGGATCCTTCTATGTCCTTATGTACCTTTTGAAGTAAATAAAAGTACATTTGTTTCCTGATATAAAATAAGGGTTTATTTGTTCAATCAATAAAATAGATAAATAAAATAAAATAAAATAAAATAAAATAAAAGATAAATAAGATGGTAAAGTATAAACTAATATTTAATAGTGTTAATGGCTTCATTTATCTGGCATTTTTCTTTAACTTACTTGATTATAAGAATTTGGGGCTCTCATTCAAAATGCATATTCCCAAACCCCTACATCCTTCAGAGTCTGGAAAATGGTCTAGAAATGTGTGTTTTTAATAAGTAACCCTAATAATCATCAGGGGCTTTAGATAAATGCTGCACTAAGGAACAAATAAACATCAATACTTTACTTCAAAAACGCCCCAAACTAAACTGATACAACTCAGATAAATTTAGCCATTGCACATGAAATCTTTGGAGTACAATATAAAGATAAAGCATTTACAAGCCAAGAATCTTGGGCAGAAGTCCTGAGGTTAAAGGAGAGGTACTAAAATTGTTTACTTCCTACTTTCTTCTCAAAGCAGATCTCAATTTAATGGCATGATAGAATCAATTGAGAGCTTTTAAAATCCTGATGCTCAGACTATAACACAGACCAATTAAATCAGAATTTTGGGAGGTGAAACGTAGGTACCAGAAATCTTGAGAGCTCCCATGTGATTCTAACATGCAGTCAATGTTGACATCTCCTCTCTTATAGATTAGATGGTGAGAGCTGCATTCAGTGTGATGTAGCTCCGATTCTAGGTCTGACTCTCAAACAGATTGAGAAAAGCTACGAAACTTCACTTTGACTTGTGGATCACTACACAAACCTCTAAACCGCACAGTCAGAAGCAAATGATTTTGAGTAAGCACATTTCTTCTACGTCTTTCCAAAATCTATTATTAAAGTATTTCTTCTATATATAATTTTGGGTTTTCTCTGTAAATAAATACATTATCTGTGAATAATGAGTATAGTTTCTTCCTTTCAAATACTTATTCTTTTGATTTATTTTTCTCTATTCCTGACATAGCTATGACCTTCCAGATCAATATTGCCTGGAAACAGTGATATTAGGTATGTTCACCTAGTTTCTGATTTTAAAGAGATCACTTATGATGTTTTCATATTAAGATTAATATTTTGCTATAGGTTTTTGGTAGATTCTCTTTATCAAAGAAATACCCTTTTATTCCTAATTTGCCAAGAAATGGTAATCATTTACTGAGAGCTTATATTTACATATTCTTGATATCCATTGCATCACTGGTTTTCATTTCCTTAAATTTTTTTTGGATTTACTCTATTTTCCACATCATTTGGGTTTATTCTCTTATTATTTTCTTAACTAATTTAATTGGAATTTTAGTTCATTAAATTTTGGTCTTTTTTTTTTTATAAACATACATGGCTATGTTTCCTTTTTTTTTTTTCATGTTTCCTTAATATAATAAAACCCCACGTGTTTTTACATTAATATTTTTCTTTTCATTTAGATAAAGTTATTTGACCCATAAATTATTTAAGTAGGCTTGGGGCAGCTGGGTGGCTCAACTGGTTAAGCATCCAACTCTTGATTTTAGCTTAGGTCAAGATCTCAGGGTCCTTAGATCCAGCACCACTTGTCGGGCTCCTTGTTCAAGCAGGGAGTCTGCTTGGGATTCTCTTTCTCCCTCTCCTTCTCCCCAGTCATGTGAGCTCTTTCTCTTTCAAAATAAATAAATAAATAAATCTTTAAAAATAAAAAATAAAATAACAGCGGGCTTAAAAATTTAGATATATTTTTAGTTTTCCTTTGAGTCTTAATTTTCATTAAAGAAAATTTCAAACATATATTAAGGAAAGAAATAATGGATACATATTCATTACTGAGCTTAAACAACTAATAATTTATGGTCCACATTTCATTCTACATATACCCAACCAGCCCCTCCACACATATAGATTAATTTAAAGCACAAGCATATCACACCTTCTAATCTGTAAAGGTTTCAGTACATATCTCTAAAAGATAAAAATAGTTTTCTTTAAACATAAACTAACACATTACCACAACTAACATAAAAGTTAACAATAATCACTGACATTATAAAATATTTGGTCACTATTCAACTTTCCGTGATTTTATATTTTTACAGTTGATTTGTTCAATTCATAATCAAAACAAGGCCACATTTTGCATATGATTAACAGGTTTATTAATTTTACTCTGTAGATTCTACCTCTTTAAAAAAAAAACTTGGGGGGAAAACACTTTGTTGAAGAAACTAGGTAATTTGTTTTATAGAATTTCCCATATTTTATATTTTGCAAATGGCAAAAAAAAACCCAAGAGACCTGTTTTCTATGTTCCATATATTCTGTATACTTTTACAAAGATAAAATTCAGGTTCAATTTTTGCAAAGAATTCTGGTGTTGTCAGCCTCTTTACTTCAATATGAATCTTTCTGGTAGTCTTCAACATAAAGGTATTGGTAGCCACTGAAGATTATTGCCTAGGTTTACTATTTTGTCAAATGTTACGAACAGCTGAGTTTCTAATTTTTTATTAGTCTTTCTGCATTTACTTTATAAACAGCTAAAAAATAGGATTTTATGTTTAAGAAATAAGGAAGACATGAATATTGAAGTATTCAGCTAATACTCTACAAAAAATATGTTATGTACCTATAAACCTAATACAAAATAACTTTATTTCACTTTAATTTTTTTAAGTCTTTTAAGTAATTGTTACTTAACTATTTTAATAACTCTATGGAACAGAAAGACAATCCTCTTCCTCTACTTTTTGTTTGAGATACACATTAAGAATCTCAGGCTAAGAGATTCTATGAGAAGCCTAAGATAATAATATTTTTAAAAGCAGAATTATATAATCTTTCTCTAGGGATAGATGTAAAGAGCACTAAATTAGATTTCATAAAAGCTGAGATTTTTCTGATTTCTCTTTGTAATAATTTTATGACCTTATGCCTCTATGTGCCTCAATGCTTGCAGCTAAAAATAAGCGCTATAATTCTTGGAGTTATGAAATGCAAATGAGAAAAATGCAAGAAAAATGCTGTGAGAACTAGGGGGTCCTGAAAAACAATATGCAGTAGGATGGTAGGATACACCCATCTGCTGTATGTTATTAAAATAATTAATGTCTGTGAAATATTACACACATATGGCCTAGAATGTTATTGGCAATTGATAAATGTTTATTTAAAATAAAAAATATGAATAATTGTGATAGGTATGACCCTGTTTTTATTAATCACTTTTCTGTCTGCATTTTCTTATGTTTGTACTGCTTAGCCTCAGGCTTCCACTTGCCCTTGGACTGTACATAGGGTACCATTAAAGTAATTAAACAAGGAGGCCTTTGGGCTTGAGGTGGCTCTAATACCCTGGCAACGTAGATAAGCAAATTGAAACCCAAGCCAGGGTCAAGTCTCATAAATGTCTCAAGGTTAAGAAATCAAAACTCAAGAACAAGCAATCACAACAGCCAACTAGCTTTCCAAATAGGACAATCACGTAAGCTATAGCCAATCAAATAATTCCCTTGCTTTGCTTCAGTGTCTGCTTTACAAAAGCCTTTCCTTTATATTCTGCTGGTGGAGAGCTCCTAACCATTTTCAACTTGGCACCACCAGATTCAAATCAATGTTCAGTCAAATAAACTCTTTAAAATTTCAATGTACCTCAGTTTATCCTTCATAGTGTGGAAATTCAGTTTGTTAAGATACCTGGAAAGCAAAGAAAAACACAGTTCAGTTTCTGGACAAAAAATAATAATATATTGAAGTGCCAGGATTTCTCTAGAAGAAAGAACTCTAAATTTCTTCATCTCCCATTTTATTGACAACCAGTCTAGGCCGCTAGTTCATAGTCATTCTCATAGAATGGTTATGCTATCACTTCCTCTGAAAACTGTCAGTCAGTGAAGCCTATTATGCTAAGATGAAAGGGATCTTATGCCGACACAGTAGAACACTTAAAACCTGGACAGTCCATCCAAGAGAGGATACGGGGAAATGTGTCCAGATGTCTATCCAGATCTTTTCAGACCAACATCCAAAGTGACAAACTATGCTAGCTAACTCTTGAGCAAAGATTCACAGAGTATGGTCCCTGCATTAACAGCATTTTATTATTTGCAATTTATAAGAATAAAGAACAGAATAAATAGCCCACATTTCTAATCAAGAAGGACATGAATATCAGCTGTAATCTATTTGAGGAGTATGTCAAAAGCGGTTACTTCCCCAGAGAAAAGTAACCTGAGCCTGAAAACTAGAAGATAGGTTGCCTATACCAGGTCTGAGAACTAAAATCAGATTTCAGGGATTCAACAAAGCTAACAAAATCACACTGAGGTCTTGTAGTGGGGTGAATAGTGTCCTCTAAAAATGTATGTCCACTCTGAATTTTAGAATGTGACCTTATTTGGAAACTGGATATTTGCACATATAATTATTTAAGAAAAATAGTAGAGCCACTAGGGTGGGCCCTAGACACAATGACTGGTGTATTTATAAGAAGCTATCTGAAGAGACAGAGAGACACATAGAAGAGAAACCCATGTGAACATATTAGGGTATTAGAGCATATTAGAGTGATGCATCTATAAAAGCAAGGAATCCCAAGGATTACCAGAAGCTAGGAAAGTGGGGCATGGGATAGTTTCTACCTCAGAGCCCTAAAAACACTCAAACCTGCCAGCACCTTGAGTTCTGACTTCTAGCCTCCAGATCTGTGAGAGAATAAACAAATTCTTGTTGTTTTAAGCTACCAGGCTTGTGGTAATTTGTTTTTGCTGCCCTAAGAAATTAATAACAGATCTAGTCAAAGGAAGATTGTCAGATGACCAAGTAGGAGAAAAGACAACAATTCACCACAAGCACGGATCTCAGCAAGCAGGATATTCAGAGAAGACAAATTCTGTATCAGAGTCAGCAATTCAAGGAGCTGCCCAGACCAGCTTTTCCTACACAAAACTGGGATACCATAGCCATATAATCCTGTCTATTCCCCAGCACTGCGAGATCTCAAGGGGTATAAGCTATATCCCTCCTTTTTAAATCCATGCTCCATCTTAGAAAGAAGAAGAGAGGAGACTAAAGATTAGCCATTAACTAAGGTAGATGAAGCATTTAAACAACAGTGAACACTTCAAATTACTGAATCCATCTAAGATTACAGATTTTCTAAAAATATTACAGTGAAAACAATAAACTCTTTCTGTTACTCCTTCATCTGCCTCCCTTCTCCCTCAATCCTAGAGGCCGTATAAAAGACTTCTGTGGCTAAGAAAGAATTTGATTCTCTAGGAATTATCTCAGCTGTTTGTCAATGCTGCAATGGCATCATTTGTTCAGGGAAGGAAGTGAAGAGTAGCCTCAGGTTTTACTGGGATCACGGAGATAATTAGTAAAACACCATGAAAATGGCCCTGAAGACTGTATATTTTACTAGGACTTCATGTTCATAATTCCCATTCTTAATTTATGTATCCAATTATTATGTCTTTCTTTCAAATACTTGATTGAACACTAAGTACCAGCTATTTTGTTCAGTGCTGTAGCAAAGCAAAAATAGGAAAGAAAGATAATCTTTTCCAGTATTTAACTGTGAAAATTTGCAACTAGGAAAAAGTTAAAAGAATTTTTCAGTGACCATCAACATACTCACTGTTATCTAATTTCCATTTTTAAACATTTTACCATGATTACTTTATAACATACTGAGCCACCCCTCTATTCATCCATCCATCAATCTTATTTTTTGATAGGTTCAAAGTAAATATCAGGCAACAGTAAACTTTCTACAAATTCTTCATCTTGCATATCATCTACTAGAATTTAGCACTTGTTTGCAAGCCTATTTAGAGTTTAAACTTCTATAGAATGAAATCCAGAAACTTTGGGTGAACATTCACTGAGTTTCAACAAGCGTACAGATACATAACCATCCAAAACTCTCAAGATAGAAGTCCCAAGCCCCAGGACCCCAAAGTTCCTCCTTTTTCCATCCATTCTGTATCCACAGATCTCAAAAACAAGCATTGCTTTTCTCTCACCTTAGAAAAATGCTGCCCAAAAAACAATGCTGCTAATTGTAGAACTTCATATAAATAGAGTCATAATGTACATTTGTGTAAGATGCTTTCGCTCTTTATAATTTGTTCCTTTTTATTGCTGAGTAGAATTCCATTGTATAAATTTATCCCAATTTTTAAATGTATTTTCCTATTAAGGAACACCTGGACTGTTTCCAGTTTAAAGCTAATATAAATAAAGCTGCTATAAATATTCTGTAAAAATCTTTGGGGTATGCGTGTGTGCACATGACATTTGATCTTATTATTAGGTGTCTTTCAATTTTTCCTTTTTTTTTTTCTTATTATTTCTCAAAAATAAAAGAGAAGTAAAAGAGAGATAGATAAGCCATGATGATGACTACTGGTGTCATAGTTATAAGGGTGTGCTCACTCCCAAAAACAAGGCTTTCAGCTTTGTGGCCTTACTGGAATTCCTTTAGAAACTTTCTGTGTAGTCATAATTAATAATCTTAGAATATTCAGTTACCTATAAGTTAGTACTTTAGAAGACTCTAATAAGCCTGTGTTTTTTCTAAATGTATTTATTCATGAGAGATACAGAGAGAGAGAGAGAAGCAGAGACACAAGGCAAAGGGAGAAAGAAGCAGACTCCATGCAAGGAGCCCGACGTGGGACTCAATCCCAGGACCCCAGGATCACGCCCTGGGCTGAAGGCGGCGCTGAACCGCTGAGCCACCCAGGGATCCCCAAGCCTGTGTTATTAAGACAGATAATGAATACATCAACATTTCTCATTAGAAGTCACGTCCAACAAAAAACTAAATATCAAATATTATGTATAAGCCATGTTATCATATCACAGAAGCACTGAACTACCAGAGGAAAAAAAAAGGAGTAACATCCCTTACCCAGTCTGGAGGTTATGAAAACACTGTGCCATTCTTGTACAAAGTAATACCAGTTATTTTTAAAAGTATTATGCACAGTATGTCTGAGTCATGTTTGCCTTTTCCTTGAGGTCCTGTGCTCCTCCAGTGACTTCCCTTTCTAAAGATCAGTGTGTTAAACATAAAGCATGAAACTGGGATCATACGGACTTATGTCAATATAGACAATTTATTTTCCAGCTTTATTGCCTTCTTCATGCCTTATATGAATGTTTTATTCTAGAAGATGTTTTAGTGCTTGTACTTCCAGAATTCAACTCGAGGAGGTTTAACACCTATTCATACCCAATTTTACATAACGTGGCCATTAAGAACCTGAGTGCATAAATCTGTCAAAACTAAACATACACACAGAACAGACACAGATTATTGAGGCTGATATGAAATAGACAATAGGAAAGGGAAAAGATTAGTTCCATACCAGGAAAATATTTTTCATTTTTACTTATTTCCAAACAGAATTAATCTGATATGCGTTCGTTGTAGCAAGAGTCTATGTAAAAATTAAGAACTAGTATAATAAGAAACTGATATTTTAGAAATTTTCCCAAAGATAATGTGTCTTCTGTTTTTCCATCAAAATAAATGCTGCCCTGGTATTTTAGGCATTAGTTTCTGATAAAATAACGTAAGTTGCAGCACTACCACCAGCCTCCTGCCTATTCTAATTTTTAACTGCTATTATGTTTTCAGCTCCACACAGACCCTTCACTCACCTGAAGACCTATTAGGGAGGTCTCTCAATTTTCTTTTCCACCAGCACTCTGAAGTAAGGCTATTTTAGGAGAGTCTTTTGCAAATATAAGTAAGAGTCGTTTATAATACCTTCGAAAACAGTCCCTGGCCAGTGTATACTACTTGTGTAACTCTCCCTGGCAGAGGTTAACGTTAATAAATACAGTAGTTTCACAAAAAGGAAAGAGATGTATATATGTACATATTTATCATCAATAAAACATGAAGCAAGGCAAGCTCTACTAAAAGCTGAATTTTGTTTTCCCAAGATGACTTAAGACTGTGTACTTTATCATCTTTCCAGTCTTGTAGCACTTTCCTGTGGCTAACAGAGACTACTAGTTGCTGAGTTTCATGACCTCAGTGTGAGATACTATAATGCAAAAAAACAAGACATAAAAATCATTTAAAAATTACCAGCTTAAAAGACCACCTTACTTTGATGAGTTTTACTTTACTTTTACCACTTTACTTTGATCACATTTTATATTTCATCCTCTTGGCCCCAAAAGCTCTTAAAGCAGCTTATTGTGTTTCAGAAGGAATTTTTTTCCCATCTAAAAAAAACATCTTTTTTTTATGAAAAGACCAGAATAGTGTATCTCAAACCCAGAAAAAAAAAGAAAATTATTTTTTCTTCTAAAAGGCAATGTTGATCTAAAAATTTTGCCCAGGTTCCACAGCCCTTAATGAAGTAACCTACTAGGGTTTCTGTTCATACACACAAACAAGCAAGCCTGTACGGACTAATTCCAAGGAACAATGTATTTGGCACGTAGGCTGAGTCCCTAAAAAAACACTGTCACAGAGGGGGGGTCTGGGGATTTGCTAGGTTCTCCAGGTTTCTCTTCTCCATTCTATCTAAAACTCAACAGCCTTGTACCATATCCGCATCAAAACCAAAAAGATGCAAGCTGTGTTAGGTAGTGATCAAAAATAGTATCAGCAAAAAAAAAAAAAAAAAAAAAAAGACAAAGAAAAGAAAGAAAAAGAATAGTATTAATTAAAATATCATGTAGGATTTAGAAGCCTAGGCAGCGGCCAGGGAATACTTCGCCCGCCTACGCAGAGGTCCAGAGAACATAGAATAGAGAATAAGCCAAAATTTACTGAGCAGAGCGAGACCGCGACCCAGGGGGTGAGGGGTGGCCCTGTTTCCCCAAAGCTAGGTTTTCTCCCCAAAATCAGTTATGTATCCTTCATTTAACTGTAAATGCCTTTAATTTTTTGGGTTCATTTCATATCAAGAAATAATTTGCTTATTCTATCTCTTAACATTTCAGTTTTATGCATTTAAAATCAATTTACTGTCAATGGTCAAAATTGACTTATCAATAGTTGCTTATTGGCTTGGCATAGTGACATGTTGATTTATATTATAGCCATTCTCTCATTCCTTTTTATCTCAGTATGGTTACACAAATATTTTATTTATCACCTCTTATTTTGAATATCATTTTATTTTATTTCATTTTATTTTATTTTAGAAAGAGTGCATTAGTGAGGGGAAGAACAGAAGGGGAGAGAGAAGGAGGGGGGATGAATTTTGAGTAGATTCCGTTCTGAACGCAGAGCCCCATGCGGGGCTTGACTTCATGATCCTGATGACCTGAGCTGAAACCAAGAGTTGGATGCCTAACCCACTGAGCCACCTGAGGGCCCCTAAATAATATACATTAAATAAAATGACTATCACTATTTTAAAAGTCAAGCACTATAATAATCTTTTGTTGATGGTGCCTAGTCGCATAAAAATCATCCTTCCTTCCATTCAACCCTCTATTAGGGTCATTATGATCCCAGAAAAAAAAAAAAAAAAAAAAAAAGGTTTCCCTAAAATGCCTTGCAAGAGGGGTGGCTAATGCAGTATGAATAGAAATAGTTTGGTGAGGTTTCCAGAAAACCTCTTTTTTTTTTTTTTTAAGATTTTATTTATTTATTCATTCATGAGAGACAGAAAGAGAGAGAGAGAGACGGAGACACAGCAGAGGCAGAAGCAGGCTCCATGCAGGGAGCCCGATGTGGGACTCGATCTCAGGTCTCCAGGATCACGCCCTGGGCCAAAGGCAGGTGCCAAACCGCTGAGCCCCCGGGCTGCCCCAGAAAACCTCTTTAAGGGAGCTAATTCAGCTAATAGGAAACATTTTGCTCTCCCTTTCCTCCTCCTGAATTTGGACATGTTGGGAACAGCTTGTGTGATGAGGGCCCTGCACTAAGGAGTCCTTTCAGGGGACGGAGAAAACATGCTAAGCAGGGATGGTACCACCAAAGGAGAAAGAGCTTGGGATCTTGGTGGCCTGTGGAACTGACATACTATCCCTTGACTACCTATTTCTGGACTTCTGTTTAAAAAGAGAAAAATAAATCTTTATGTTAGTTAAAACAATGCAATTCAAGTTTTCAGTCATATTTGACTTATATGTTGTTATATAGTATATATAAAATAGAAATAGGGGAGTGAAAGGAATACTGGGAGAAATTTTGAGAGTGAACCTACCAAAGGTACTAAACTCTTCACTGTGATTTGATTACTCTTCTTTTTGTAGCAACATATTCTAACTTTTTAATACCAAATTCCTATAGCAATAGTATTAAGTGAGAAAAATCAAGAAACAGAAGCAATAGGATATACAGAACATCATTCTATTGCAGCGCACAGAGATTCGGCAAGCAGGGCTGGAACTCAGACTCTGGGCATAAAACCCCTTCCCTGGCTATTGGGCTTTCAAAGTGCACCACTAAAGGAACACTGGCTCTTCCCCTGGTGAAACTGAGTACAGGGCACAAAACAATATGAGATGGAGGGTGGGGGAAAGGTGCGATTCAGCCCTGTTACACCGTCTCAGGTTTCACGTTTGGTGTGAAGAACAGCCTCACCACCAGAGCCTCCAGAAGCCATTGTCTGAGTTGTCCTCTGCTGTTCAGTGGCGTGGGAAGGCAGTGAGAACACCTGTGCTTCTGTCTGGGAAGCCCCAGACTCCATCCCAGTAGCATGAATGTTGGGTCCAAATATCACTATTGACTAGGACTGATTTTCTGAAACATTGGGCTGTGACTAGTTTCTCTGGAGGTTTTCAGAGAGTTAGTTAAGCCTTTCCAGGGAGGACAGCCAAAAGGCAATCCATCTGAAAAAAGTTAGCCTTTCTCTCTCACTACTCCTCAGTCAGGCTAGAGGAAGCTGCTGCTGCCCCTTTCATCTCATCCCACCCTCCATGCGCACTGTTCTTTCAAAGAAACAGTAAGTCGCCTCCAGACTGGCAAACACGTGGTCATCTTTAATCCCTGTGCCTTTTAAAAAATCAATAGAAACTTTTTAAAAAGAATTAAGAGTCGGAATACATGCCTCTGGTATTTTATTTCCTCCCTTAAGTAGAGATACCAAGGTTTATATTGTTATTATGCTTGGAAACATCCAGATCCTAAATTTAAAAAAAATCAAGTTCTCTGTTTTTAAAATAATTTTGCATTTATTTATTTTCCTTTCACTGAATTGTACAATTTTATTCCAAAATTTTTAGTTTATGTGTGGATTTTTCATTCTGAGAAATTTTCAACTTTCTATTTTATAACTTATCTGGCCCTGTTTATAACTCTTTATTGTACCTCTTTTAGGCTACAGTTTGTCTTCCAAATAGTTACTATGAGTGGCATACTCTGTTAGTCCTTAATGTCAGAAATTACTTAATTTCATCGTCAATCTTAATAACTTTTGTTTTATTCTGGGAATAGAATATTAGGTTGACACTAATGGAGCCTTAGAAGGTTAAAAATGTTACTCCGTGGTCTTCTGGCATTTCTTGCTACTTATGAAAATTTTTCTGTCAGTCTTATTGCTTTTTCTCTATAGAAAATCTTCTCTCGCTGGAAGCTTTTAATTTTTCACTTTCTCATTGATGCTACAAATTCACCATAATCTATTTAGATGTGTATTTATTTTATTTATCCTGGTCTATGTGTAATCTAATAATGTTACACAATTCTAAAGCAAATTCGGTCACGTGTTTTTTTAAGTATTTTTATGTCAATCTGAATTAACAGATACATAGAATTTTAGATACATAGATCAATAGACAGATATATGCATATATAACATATACATATGCATTATATATTTGTCTAATAGAGACAAATCCGTTTCTATTATTTGTGTCACTATTATCTATTTTTTTAAGATTTATTCATTTATTTGAGAGAGAACAGGGGGAGGAGTAGAGGAAGAGGGGAGAAGCCTCAAGCCAACTCCCCACCACACTCAGAGCTCAAAGCAGGGCTCCATCCCAGAACCCCAAGATCATAACCTGAGCCAAGGTCAAGAGTCAGATGCTCAACCTACTAAGCCACACAGGTGCCCATCTATCGTCTATTTATATCTATAACAAGCAGAACCTCCATTCAATTTGTCTATCTTCCTTCTTCCAGGAAATCAATTCATTAGATCTGTCACCTGTCCTCCAGAGCTATCAGTGTCTCCCCAATTTTTTCTTTGTCTCTTTTTTCCTCTTCTCTGAAATTAGATTTTTTTTTTTTTTTAGATTTTATTTTTGAACGTTGACTATGCGGCCCTGATTTTGTTTCCCATTAAGATGATGCTACTCTTAATGTAAATTCTACATTTGAATGTTCTGGTTTTTATTAAGTTCTTTCTGTGACCTCCACTCTTCAGCTGACTTGTGTTTTTGTTATTGTTGCTATTAGGTGTGTGTGTGTGTGTGTGTATCATGTTTTGGAAGTATTAAGAATGCAAAGTAATTGTTTAACATTTTTGTTCATGCCTTGGGAAATTCTTAAAATAATCTCATTTTAATTTATTTTTACATGCTATATTTACATGCTTCCCTTATTGCAAAATGTTTCATAAGTAATTTTTTATCCTGTTTGGCAATTATGAATTAGGATAACTGATCTGGTCTTCGATTTTTGCCTAAATAATGTGAGAGAGGTTTAGATGGGTCTCCTCCGTGTTTATTTGGACAGTATTTTGTTTAAGCCCCTAGAATATAATTATAATGGCCAGAAAATATAATTTTTTTAGAAAAGGGGGAGGGGGAGAGAAAATAATCCTAAGCAGACTCCATACCCAGCACAGAGCCCAATGTGGGGCTCAATCTCCCAACCTTGAGATCATGACCTGAGCCAAAAGTAAGAGTCAGACATTTAACCAACTGAGACACCCAAGCACCCCCAGAAAATATAATTTTACATTTAGCCACAGTTGCCTGATGGAGGTGATAAAAGCTAGAACTGTGTTCATTTCTGTTGTGAGTCTCTGCACAATAATCTGACACCACAGTACTGCCATGTATGGTATACCACTTGGGCAAGTTTCAAAAGCACCCTTTCTCTTCACACCAGGGTTCCATTCTGATTTCCAAGTGGCTCCCCTGATTAAGAAATAACTGGCTACATTAGTGCAAAGACATATAAGCTAAATATTTTGTTTTGTCTTTAATTTAGTGAGTCGGAATGTATTTTTTCCATGAAACCAGTATGGAAGTGCCTCCAGGAATATTGGTCTCCACCATTTCTATGGCTAAATCTTTTGACACACTTCTGCATGGAAGTTCCACAAATGTCTTATACTAATATTTTTTTCTACATCTTTGTAACTTAGGCCTCAGATTATTATCACTTATGGTACATAAGGGGCTTCCAACATCCAATTAGATTCTGGATCCAAAATCATTTAGGTTCTACCCACAGTTCCAGCATGTATTCCTTCTAGTTGGGTGGGGTATATATCATTTGCCAGATTCCTTCTTAACTCTCAAAATACCCTACCATTTTCTCTGGAAGGCAGTTGTATGTTGAATCCTGATGCCTCATTTCAATTTGCTCTGAATTTTATATATACTGCACAAATTACTTACAATTTCTGCTAAATGATTGGCATTACACTTTAATATTAAACTGATTTCTTTTTCTCAAGGTTAAGTAGCACTTCAAGACTTCCCCATTTTGTCATGATGAATGAATTGAAGTTGCATTAAAATCTGGAATTATCCTCTATCATTTTGCTAAAATGGATGACTATGTCCCAAGGTTTTTCTCCCCACATTACACTGAGGTTACTAGAGGAAGTGCACGATTGTTTGTTTATTCAACTTCACCCTAACTCAGTACCTATCAATTACTTGAGAACTGAAACTCATTTTCTGTCATGTAATCTATATTACTGTGTGCCCTAAACTACTGTGTAATGTTTTCATTTTTACCCAGGACTATACTCAAGCAAGAAGTTTTTTCACAGCAGGTTATTTACTAACCAAAACATGCATTGGTCATTAATGCTATATATTTACTTATCCTTTTTCAAACATAAAATAAAAGTATATTTGTGTCTTGTAATAAAATAGATTTCATTTCTTTTATTTAATCTTTAGTAAGTATTCCTTTTTATAGAAAGTATAATTCCTATGCTCTTGTTATATACATGCTGAACTCTTTAAGCAAGCTCCATAATTAATGGATTAGCTCCTAATTCTCTCTCTCTCTCTCACACACACACACACACACACACACGACACACATTGTTAATCTCATTTGCCTTAATCACTAAAGTGCCAAGAAAAACTAGAGACCTGATGCCAATGTAACTTTTACTGTTGCCACCTCCAGACTTCTAGATCTAGAAACCCATCTCTGTAGTGGAGTTTTTGCTAAATGTAAGTGTACTCAGTTAAGCCTCATGGTAAAGATCTGTTGATTCCATAGGGCAAAGATGTTTCCATGAGGTGAATTTCCTTCTTCTGTGTTATGTGTAACCATGTGAGTCCTATAATGGGGAAAACTGCCTGACCCCAAGTGTTATAGCTCTCTGGTGGTATCAACCCACATACAGTCTGTCATTTTACTCCAAACCCCTTCCATAGCATTGAGTTGGTGGGTTGTGATGAATTCTGAGGTCAGTATTTTCCTCTAGTCTTGCTGAGAGGAAAATATGCTGGATCAGATTCATTTCATCATAATGATAAGTTCCTTCACAAATATATCTTTATCTGTTCCTATAAAAAAAACTTATATAAGCTGTCTTGTGAATGCAAGGACTGTATCAATTTTGTTAGCTCAAAAAATTAACATAGTTCTAGGAATGCCATTAATCTATTGACGTATTTGCTTTCTCAACCCTCCTCCCCAATACCTTAACAGGAGGGATCATGTCTTTCACACCAACCACTGCATTCCCTGCTCTCAGTGCAGTGCCTGGAACATAGGAATTATTCAAGAATACAGCCTGTAAAAATAGTTGTCTAACTGACGGGTGCGTAGTGAGGCTTCAGCTTGTCAGCTCTCCTACCCTCTACTCCATTATTAATGCAAACAGATATATGAAAAACAGAATGATGAGTGAGGAGAAATAATTATACCTTTAAGTAGTATCAAAGTGAGGCCTCAGGTCCAGTAAATTACTGCAAAATTTGTCCCTTTTGGTCATTTCAGCCAGTTTCAGAAAGGCAGCAAGGGGGAGGTTTTTTTTTTTTTTTTTTTTTTTTTTTTTTTTTTTTTTTTTTTTTTTTTTTTTTTTTTTTTTAAGGGGGAGTTTTTAAGCCTATTACTATACCTCTATCTTCTCAGGTAACTCCCATTTTCCCCCTGAATCTACTTTTGTTTACTTGGTTTCTATGATACTAGATATTCTAGGTTTTCTTTTCACCATTTCAGACCTTTTTCTACTCAAGATTGTATCATGTTTTTTCCATGGCACCAACCTCCATCTTCCTTTCTTCTCCCTGGACATAATTTCTCTGGGTAACCCACCCACTGTATACATAATTGGACATCCCTGAAGCACCTCAAACAGCTCAAACCAAATTCATTACATTTTTCAAATATTTTTCCTTTTCTGTATTTCAGTATACAAAACTTTGAACTTTTCAGATTCCTAAGCAAGAAGGCTTTCTATTCACCATCAATCTATTCTTTAGACAAGGATAAAACGCCCATTTATTTAATAACTACTATATTCCAAGGCCTGTGCTAGGCTCTGAAAACACAAAGTGAAATAAAATGTGATGCCTGAATTTATTTAAATAAAAAAAAGGAATAAACAGTTAAAATGCCATTGTTGGATTCTGTGGTATATCTGGGAATACAAGAATGTAGGACCATGGATAGCCCAGTTGGCTCAGTGGTTTAGCGCCGCCTTCAGCCCAGGGCCTGATCCTGGAGTCCCGGGATCAAGTCCCATGTCAGGCTCCCTGCATGGAGCCTGCTTCTCCCTCTGCCTGTGTCTCTGCCTCTCGCTCTCTCTCTCTGTCTCTGTCTCTCATGAATAAATAAATAAAATCTTTTAAAAAATGTAGGACCATATAGGTACCAACTAAATCTGACTAGATGTTAAGAAAAGACTTTTAAATGAGAAGAAGTTTTGAAGGAAAAGTAGAAATTAGCTGCATGAGAAAAGGGGAGTGCTATATTTAGTCAAAGGAAAAATACTGTGTTAAAGTATATAAATATGATGTATGATACATTAGAGGAATGGAAAGGAGTAGGCAATGGAAGGCATATTGATAATGAGCACAAGAAGTGTGGACAGGCCTGATCAACAAAGACTTTATAGCTTCAAGGAGAGTGTGTATGGCTCTGTGTGTGTGTATGTGTGTGTGCATGTATGTTTTAGAGAACTAGTAGCTTAGGGGTGTCAGTGAAGCATCTGCCTTGGGCTCAGGTCACCATCTCAGGGCCCTGGGATAGGCCCAAATCTGGCTCTCTGCTCTTCCCACTTCCCATCCTCTCTCTCACATACTCTCTGTCTCAAATAAATTAATAAAATCTTAAAAGAATTAGTAGCTTATTGGTTAAAAAAAAGAGTTTTCTGAAATAATAGCAGTCAAAATAAGAAATCAGTGGTTTTAAGAATGAATCAGTGGTAAGAACATGGAGGAATTGGAACTACATGAACTTCTCCAGCAGCTTAATTTTCAGTGGAGGAAATATATGGGACAAAACATAAAGGGACATTCATAGTGAAAGTTGTACAATAGCTTATGTATAGTTAAATAGATTTAATAATATTTGTTTGCTGAAGAGAAAAATGGTGGTGGTGACAGACCGGCAGAAGACACCGGAAAGAATAATTTATAAGTCAAGTACCCAGAGGAAGTAGGAGGGACTATATTTTTGAACATTTGTGTTCCCATCCAGGTAGAAAAGAGGGAAATTATGTTAGGTTTTCCTTACTCACTGGTCAAATAACACTAAACATGTTCTTCTCAGACTTCTTCAGGTAGCAATGTCCATTCTCACTCCTTCATTGGACAATTTAAAGATACCAACTCCACTCTCTGGATTGCATGATGAATTATCATGGAAATCAGTCACTCAAAACTTCCCATCACATCCCACACTCACCATCAATTTGGTAAAATGATCCCTGAGTTGTTAGCTTACTTATAAAAGTTAAGAAGCATTAAGTTAGATTTGGTTTCAAAGCAATTACCTAAAAGGAAATAGAGTTATCTTTCCATGCCAGATGGCTAAATGTCTTTGGACTATCTACAGCCTTGTGCTTTCACTGGAGTGTTAAAAACACCCTGAACTGTAAAGTAATTCTTTCTGGAACTATAACTTTTCAGGAGTCAAAAGAGGACAATGAATATCTTATAACAGATAAAAAGCCCTTTATGAAAATGATCAGAAAATTTGAAATAAGTAGTAACTGTTAAAATTTGCATTTAGTTTTACATTTCACTCTTTGTCTAAACACTTGATCCCAAATGATTGATAATACTAGCTGACAAGATTATTAGACATCAGACACAATAAATGTATTATGAAGACTGATGGCTTACTGCGATTAATGGCGACATTTATTATTTGATATTACTTATCTCAGATAATTTATAAGTTCTAATCGAGCTCATCAAATTCATCTCTCTTTAAAAAATATTTATTATTTCAGAGAGAGAGACTGAGTGTGGGGTGGGAGGGGCAGAGGGAGAAGAGAAAATCCTTAAGCAGATTCCCTGCTGAACATGGAGCCAGGCCTGGGGCTGGATCCCAGGACCCTGAGATCATGACTGAGCTGAAACCAAGAGTCAGGTGTTCAACAGACTGTGCCACCCTGACACCCCTCATCTGTTTTCTACTGAAACTTAGACCTCATTGTTGATTCATATGTAGAAGGTCCAGAGAACATAGATGGTAAAGTTAATGTAATTATTTCAGTTACAAATTGTTTAACATATATTTTTTAAACAGTTATTCAAATGATCTGTGCTTAATTTAGAGAAATACAGCAAAAGAGCCTCTTTCTAGTCTGTCATTCTAAATAATATAAAATTCCTCAATCACCATTTATAAATACTATGAGTTAGATGATTTTTAAGTAAGGTACTGAAGGTGTCAAAATCAAGACAATTAATTGCTGTTCTAATCAGTCAAAGGCACTTGGTGGTAGGTATTTAGGAGACCAAACAAGTAATTTTATTTCATTTTCATAATTAGAAGCACATGCAATTTAAATTTTGTCTTAATTCTATTTTGTAATAAATATTTCATAGTGCAAACAGTTACCAACTTATGATGATGTGACATTTTTTTTAACTTCATGATGGTGTGAAAATGATACAAATTCAGTAGAAACTATACTTGAATTTTGAACTTGGATCTTTTCCCAGGCTAGCACCATGTGGTACAATAGGCTCTCCTGATGCTGGGCAGGGGCAGCAAGCTTCAGATCCAAGTCACCCACACAATCACAAGGGTAAACAACCCACATGCTTACAACCGTTCTGTACCCATTTAATCATTCTTTTTTTCATTTTCAGCACAGTATTTAATCAATTACATGATAGTATCAACACTTTATTATCTAGTAGGCTTTGTATGAGAAGATTTTGCCTAATCATAGGCTAATGTTAGTGTCCTAGGCACATTTAAGTCAGGCTAGGCTAAGCTATACTGTTCTAGAGATTAGGTGTAGTAAATGCATTTTCAACTTAATATTTTCAACTTGCAGTGAGGATATTGGGACATAACCCAGCTAAGTGTAGAAAGATGCATTTCAGAGAATTCTTAACAATTTTGAATCACTCATGGTTTTCTTCCAGTTATAACTGAAAGAGGAAAAACTTGAATTCTATACAGTCACATGTTTAAAAAACACAATCCTAGAAGAATTGAAAGAAAATAGAGCTAAAGAGATGGTGATACATGAAAATTATATACAATCTGTTATAGAGTCCATGTGACCATGTTTATATTTAAAATATTTTTGCAAAAAAAAAATAAATAAAAAAAATAAAAAATAAAAATAAAAATAAAATATTTTTGCTAAATTCTTCAGATGCAGTCTAAAACACACATTGTTTAAAGTCAGTCTTGAGTAATTTAAAGTGGAATCAATGACTATAGGAATTTTTCATAATTTAATTTTTATTACTTTTGCTTTTATATGTTTATAAACACCATTCAACATCCAGAAGGTATATAAAAAAAGAATTTTATAAAGGTACAGATTTTGTGCTGTTGATGCATATTTATATATATAATCATAAAAAAACACATTTTCTCAATATAAAATATGTATTAATATAATCCAAATGCATGAAGCTTTCATTTATTGCTACTTTAAAAATTTGCTTTTAGAAAGTACTCTTCATGATTACTTTCCCTTGCATGTACAGACCTCTTAAAATCACTAGATCACGGCAATAAATAGGGATTTCACAAGAGTAAATCCACAGGAAGTGCCATATTTTTGTGGAACAAAAAAATTTTTTTTGATAATGCTTTAATCTGAAAATTCCTTGTCAAGAAAAAAACATGTCTTTGGCTATTATCAAGCATTTGACCAGCGCACTTCATTAAACTTTCAATCTCATTCATTTTCCATGCAAGGAAGATAGCAGAGACTGCTATTAATTCTCTGCTGTGACTTCTCCCAGAAAATAGCTTCCAATTCCCTACAGATTCAGTCTAGTTTTAGAAAAAAGTACATTATGTGAGTCTCTATTGTTAGAATTTGCTGGTATATTAGTCACTGTATAAACATTAAAAAAAAGTTCTTTAGAAAGCTACATCAACTTTTACATGACCATGCTACTCAATAAATACCATTTGGTGACAAATTCAGCACTTTACATTTCTATTAAAGTTCAAAACATTATTTGGATGTGAATTACACACAAAAATCATTTGACCAAACATGTAAGTTGATTGCTTATATTTATCGTCTTTCCTCTTCTTTTTGTTTCTGGAGTATTCATAATGGAGTCAATATTTGGAGATTTTTAAAAGTAACAGAAGGATCAAATATACTATGGATGGATATAGAGGAGCTTTAAAAAAAAAGACATAATATTAGATAAGTATACAAAAAATCTGAGGAAAATCCTGATTGATATTCAGATAATTTCAAATAACTTATGCAAGACAATAATCAACTTTGTGTGTTTTGTTTTTTATATTGAATATGGCATTGCTTATTTATATATGTTTCTTTCCTACCTCAATGAGTTATTCTTGAATTCTGGCTCCAGAATTCCTTTGCAGCCTCATTTCTTGCTTCTTTCCTTTAAATACAGTTACTAAGAGCCACCCTGGGTTCTTGATTTGGACACAATGTAGGCAACTCTTCATTCCTGTCCATTTAGTCTCTTTCCCTAGAAAGAGACCATTGCCTTTACCAGGTCGATAGGATACTTATTTTATTCTAAAAATACTGAAATAATGCTTAATGATTCTTCCCTTACCTTTGGCTGTACCTGAAAAAAAATTAATTCCTTGCCTTCTAAAATCTAATTGCTTTCCATAACCGTAGTGTATATAACCCACTATCTTGCATTTATGTTCTATATACTTGTCTTTCTTACCCTAATATAATAGTAATTGTGTTTTATTTAATTTGTATCTATACTGCCCCATTTATTGTCTGGCATAAATGTTGCTGAATTGAAATAAAGTGTTAGAAGGAAATATCTAGGTCTTTAATGGTGGGTAGGAAATAATCTTTAAATTACCCAGAGATAGGGAGTGACATATCATCTCTCTTAAAGCATGTATTTCTGCTTGAGTGTTCCCTGCTCCTTTCACCTTCACAAGGCTTTGGGGAAGGGAAAGGAAACCAGATGACAGAGGCCCCTGCTCCTCTAATCTTTCATTTAGTTTCAGATCATTTTAATAATTTTCTTTCTGGGATGCATGATCTCTCATAAATCTTCATCATCTGACAGTTTGACAGAATTCCTCCCCACTTAGTCAATCAGATAACTTGTGTAAGTTATAAAAATGATTCGGCGAGGAACAGTGTTATAGGGCCACAGCTGACTTGCAGCAAAATTACCCATTGCTCAGTCTGCAGTCAACCTGCCATTCTACCCAACAACCAACTACAGTCCTCTTGTTTGCTTTGAAAATGTCATGTTAGGGACTCCAGGGTGGCTCAGTGGTGGAGCATCTGCCTTTGCCTCAGGGCATGACCCTGCTTCTCCTCCTTCTGCCTATGTCTCTGCCTCTGTGTGTGTGAGTCTCTTGTGAATAAATAAATAAAATCTTAAACAACAACAACAAAAAAGAAAATGTCATTTTAGTCTTCATCAAATTACATCCTAAATTTATGTGGCGAGTGCTTTTTTTTTTTTTTTTAATATGGACTATGCTCACCTTTTATAAACTTCTGTGAAGACTTTGGAAGTGATCCTGAAAAGTTACTTTTGTTCATTCTTCTTTGACTTTTATTTTTAAAGTGTGGATTGTTTCATTTATCATTAAGATAATCTCTTGTTTTATGATTGTAAACAATTGTCAGTATTTCCTAATCCCATTAAATTTTAGGAACAGCGATCATGCTTCAGTTATGATCTTCATTATCATTCACCATATGCATATAGAGTCATTAATCAATGCTAGAACAAAAAAAACAGGATATAACAAGTGACTGTGATTCACCAACTGCAGTGGTATGATTAATTTATATATTATTTCTACATTCTAACACAGTCAGAAGAGCACACGAACATTTCTCATATTTATTCATGCCAGTTCTTTCACCCTAGATCTTTGACTGATTTTGTTTCAGCCAAGCTTAATGGGAACAAATTGTCAATGGCGATGATAATGATGATAATAAGGAAACAAAGAAGGAAAAGGACAGTGAAGAACTAACATCACATAACACTTTGCCTTTGCAAAGTAATTTCATATACAATTTTCACTTAATCTTACAACCACTTGAGAGATAGGTGTCAGACTCACTTGCCAATGAAGGCAGTTGTTTTGAAAACTTTGACAACCTTCAGGAGCACAAAGTGCTAGATATGGAGCTTGAATCAAAGAGGGTTTAATTGTTACTTGTGAGGGCTTTTTTCTCTGAACTCCATGGCTCTTATTACTTCTTCAGAGTTAAACAATAAATGACTAGATTGTGGCTTCTTGAATGTACTCACTAACAGTCCTCATGGCACTTTCCTACCAAGTATTTCAGCATGCATCTCCTAAGAATAAGGTGTTCTCTTATATAACATTTCATACAAAACAAAATTGTATGCACACTTTGGGAAATATAACACTGATATAATACTAATACCTAGCATCCACACAGTCCATATTAAAATTTCTCTAATTGCTCAAGTAATTTTCTTAATAGTTTGACTTTCTAAGATCTAGGATCAACAAGAAGCACACATTGCCTAAAGTTATTACATCTCTTTATTCTCCATTAATTCAATATAGTGCTTCAGGCATGTTTGACTTTCCTCATGTTGCCATTTTTAAGAGTGCTATCCATTAGCTCTATTATATAATCCTTAGTTTAAGATTTCCTTATTTTCTCTGTATTAAATATAATTTTTAATTAGCAACAAGAGAGTAAAGATGGATCTCAGATTCTCCCTCTTCCACCCAAGAAAATGAAAAGAAGTGTGTGTATAGGAGCTGTCAACAGTGACAGAAATATAGTCTCAGACAATAACCTTCCCAAATTGCAGCTAAGGGTATGATTTTAGTAAGCAAGATATGCCCCTTACAGCTATTCTGAAAACAAAAACAAAAATGGAAAAGTCACAATAATCTGTGAGTTTTTAAGAATATCCTCAATTTGAAGAGGAAAAAGCCTGTGGATTATCTAATCAGTCTGTATAAAAGATAATTCTAAAACAGCTGAATTTGCCTATTTTTGGAGACGTTTGAAGATAACCAGCAAAAGAAATAAAACAAAATCAGCTAGATTTTTGGTGGAAAAGATAATGTAAGGCATTATCGATTTTTATCTTCAGCCTTCTATATAAGTTTTTATTTTTCTAAATATTTTGTTTGTTTACTTATTTGAGAAAGAGAGAGAGAGAATGAGCATAAGCGAAAAAGGGCAGAGGGAGAGAGAGAAGCAGACTGCCCACTGAGCAGTGAGCTAGATGCCAATCTGTGGGGTTCTATGCCAGGATCTGAGCTGAGCTGAAGGCAGACCCTTAACTGACTGAGCCACCCAGATGCCCCCCTTTTTTTTTCTTTTTTTAATTAGATACATGTAGCTTGTCTTGCTTTTAGAGAAAATTGAAAAAAATCAGAAATTTTCTCTCTACTGGAGACTTTTGAAAGACACAAAGTGATTATAATTCATAACTCATAGCAATATTTATAAATTATTCACTCTTATTCTCTACAATCCCATTGTCTCTTTCATTGGGACCTCCACATACAATTTTTCTGAAAACTTGGGGTCCAAAATATTTTCTCTAATCATATCTCTTTTTTTCTTTTTTATCTTTTATCTGTATTGTGAACTGATTGGAATTTTTCTTATTGCTGAATGACTTAAATATTTAACTTTCTTTTCTTGCGTGTCCAAATCTTTTCTACTAATATTGAACCCGGAACTTCTACTAAGTGAAGATGTGGAGGTGGCAATCATATTAATTTGGAAATGTGATAACGGACAGTAAGGAGAAGATGAATCTATGACCTCTCGAGACACCTGGGTGACTCAGCAGTTGAGAGCCTGCCTTTGGCCCAGGGTGTGATCCCGGGGTCCGAGATGGAGTCCCACATCAGGCTCCTTGCATGGAGCCTGCTTCTTCCTCTGTCTCTGCCCCTGCCCCCCGTCATGAATAAAATAAATAAAGTCTTTTTAAAAAATCTACTACCTTTCTCCCATTTTTAGGCTACCACGACCCTGCAAGTTACCGCTGGGAACTGCCTTTGCTCATCTGTATCCAAAAGACACAGAACTAATCTTGCTGAAATAGGTAATTTGGGAGATGACAGTCTCTAAACATGTTATTAAACGTGTTATGTTCATAATTTCCCTGCTTAACACTAGCACTAACTATAACTAACTGAATAGAAGAAGTTCAGAGTGCTCCAAGAACCCAGCTTGTGGACCTAACCTAGAAAGGCGGAGGGGACAGCAAAGGGTATCTGTAGGTAATTCTCTTTAAGCTAGAACTTAAAGGATGTGCAAGAGTTAGTTGGAAATAAAGACAAGAAAATTTGCCCAGGAAAAGAAATCAGACCAGTAAATTTGGCTGGGTTGTGGTGAGGAAAGAAGAACTTGGTAGGAATAAGGAGTGTGGTATGAGAGGGCACTGGAGACATGGGGAGCCTTCAGATCCTAAAGAGACTTGTAACTAGATTAAGGAATTTAATCTCTATTCTGAAGCCAATGGAAACCTTTGCATCTGCTTTAAGGTAAAATCAGTGAACTATGTAGTTTTGATCTGTTGACCTTGGCTGCTACCTCCATGGAACATATTTACAGCATGGTCAAGGCAGCATCATAAAAATTTCATGTTAATTTACCCTAATTACTTAGCATGAAATTACAGGTAAGCAAATAATTTTTTCCTCTGGCTGCACGCATTGTAATGAAAAAGAAAATTATAGCATACTGAGTTATTATTTTTGGAAAAACCTCCTATCTTGCCAGTTTTCTCCCGAAGTATACCAATATGGTTGTTTGAAATATATGTTCTTAGATGAATGCTGAAAATAAATACCCCAAACTGCAGAGAAACTAAGATCAAGCCAAGTCCATTTCTGACACAAACTCTTCTCTCTCCTAACAAATCTTTCCTCGCAATCATGGCTACTCCATATGTATATTTTTTGGATACTTTTTCTTATTTTGCAATTTTAGATAATGATATCTTGCTATGGCCATTGAAGAATACTACACTTTCTGGGGAAAGGATTGCTTTCACCTTCCCCAAAACCTCCTTAAGTATGAAACCAGAATGTAGACAGTGGATATTAACGCACATAGGGATGAGAAGAAACTCTTGGCTCTCTCTGATGTTCATATTTTGGTCTTGCTTTCCAAGAGCCTAAGTGTTCTTGTAGGTTCACTTAGGTTAGAGAATATATTTGGTGTCCTGGAGTTCTCCAGAAAAAAATGTTCTGAAGAATAGACTGGAATATTAATTCTTTATTAGAGAATTAAAAGACCAAGGCAGTGAAGATGAGGGGAAAAGGAAATGAAGCCAGAAAAAGTACAAAGAGAAGTGATGTGTTACTACATTGATTACTGCTTTACCAAGCTGCTGTATCACTATAGCATAAGTGACTCAGCACTAGTGTGCATTCAGTCCAGGGGCTTTGTTGGAAAAGCTTTGAAAAAATCTATACCTGAAAGGAGAAAAAGAAAGAAGACTTAACACTTTTTTACTCCCATGTCTCACATTCCTTTTGGACAAGATGCACTCCATAAATTCCAATCACTTCATGTTGCTAACCATTCCAGAAGTCAGATTCCACAACTTCCGATTTGACAATTTATATAAACCTGGCACTGGAAATATGCAATTTCTACAAGATTCTACCACGGACTGGTGTCTCAAAGAGAAATAACAAGGAAGATAGTGGAATGAATCTGAACGGATGTATGAGGTTTCTGTCCAGCAGAGATGTGCTCTTCCACTCAGAGGGGCTCTAAGTAGGAAAACATACAGTTATGATTTGCACAAAAAATATGTAAGTCACACTTTATGTGGCAAAATCGTATCTTCGAATATAATTTTTTGTGCATTTTTTTTCCTAGTTTTCTTCTTACAGATGCCCTCATGGATATTTTTCTGCCCTGGCATCTTTGACAGCAAAAAACAGAAGATTCAGAGAGAAACGCTGAAGGAAAATTTCATCGAAAAGCCAGGAAAAGAATCTTGCATGTATGCAAACCTTTTTTTCTTTTTCTTTCTTTTCTTTTTTTCACAAATGACCAAATCAGGAACTGTGCAATCTAACAAGTTATCTGCCATACTTTCATAGATGTTGGCAGAAATGCAAAACCATGGACAGCCTAGCAGGTGGTATCAACTTCACGTTCCTATCAGTGCTCCTTCCCCTTGCACCCCTAGGTCCCATGGAAGTGAGACAGAGCAGCCTAAGTAGATGCTGCACACACAATGGGTTTCTGTTACAGCTAAGGAAACCAAACTTATAAGCGGTTCTAGCACATCTGACCAAACTTTGCCCCACAGGAGGCATTATCTTTATTATCTTAGGAAATAAAGCTACCTTCTAAGCAGAAGGGAGACACTATCTTCCAAAGCCATTTATTGCATAACTGAAAGCAATAGTCCAGAACAAAGTAAACAAAGCCGCTAATGCCTCTTGCTCAAAAGATGCAGAGAAATAAGAAAGAGCCCTGGAGAGCAGTCTCCCAACAAAGGGCAGGAAACTTAATTTTGGAAGAAAAGACCATTTGACCACAAATTGAAGACATCTTCTCCAGGCCAATTTTTTTTTCTTTTTTAATTACAATGTGCATATTTAATATCTACCTGTGTGATACCTATGTTTAGCCCTCAAGTATATTGAAAATTAGTGAAAGAAAGCAAAGGGGGTTATTGTCTCGCTTCCAAACATCACGAAATAATATTGATACAGGAAAGCTTGGTTCTTGTCTCATGGAGTCAAAGAAGGAATCTCACGGACACAGGAGAGTGAGTAAAGCAATAGAAGTTTATTAAGCAAAGATACAGAGAAAGCTCTCAGAAGTGAAAGGGGTCCTGACAGGGTTGCCACTGAGGGCTTGTAGGGTTGGTCTTATATTGAGAGCCTAATCAGGGAACCTAAATCCTTTAAACATTATCTATTAACATCGCCGTTGAGTAAGGACTAGTGATAACATCTTTAATGGCTTACTTCTTCTTTGGGGTCTGGTTATTCTTTGTTGGTCACAAGTAGCTGTTATAACAAGACACCCTCCCCACCCACACCTTATGGTAGGGTAGGGTGTTCTGGCTTGTTCGTTTTATCTCTAGGTTCCCTACACCTCAGCATTTGGGGGATTTTTATGAGCCTGCTTCCGTGGCACCCTACCTAGCCCTGTTTGTCCCTAACTCAATATTACTATTCAAACCAGATGAAAACCATGGGTAAGTTTCTATTTTCAAGTAACTAGTAAGTGTTACAGATTTTAAAAATAAGCCAACTGCTAAATAGTTAAGAAAAAAAATAGCTTGTATAGGAAAGCTGTCAAATCCTGAGCACTGTCTTTGTAAAAATGTGAACTTCCTGAAATCAATTAAGTAAATAAATGGCAACTTTATCAAGAAATATAAAAAAGACAATCTGACTCAAAGTGGCTTGGGCAACAGTGGTAATTTATAGGCTCACATATCTGAAAAATCAGAAGAAAACTTCAGGTGAGGCTTGATCTAGCACCTTCGTCTTTTCTATTTCTCCTGTCTTGCTTCTGTGGTGTCAGTCTCATCCTAAACCTGAATCCTCTTATGGTTCCAAGACAAGTGACAGTAGCTCTAGGCTAAAGGCTTCTTGTTAATGTCCAGAGGAAAGAGGGAGCATCTTTGTCACAGAAGTTCCAGCAAACATCTAGAGATACACTCTGATCCGGCCACACTGGTCACATATCCAGTCATGAGTCACAAGGATTGGCCCACCTAATTGGATAAGCCTAAGTCATATTTTCCAGCTCTGGCCTAAGAGTGATGTCAGCTCTATCTGAACAAAATGAATTCCCAAATGGGAACTGAGGACTGTTAAGAAAGGGAAAGTCAGAGCCTACAAATGGTACCTTCCTTTAGGGAGCTTAAAATTTAATTAGAGGAGGAGACTACAAATACAATCAAAAGAAATTAGGAATTGGGACATTTTACCAGAACAAAAGACCTCTACAGGACTGGCTACATAATGTTTTTTAAAGTGGGCTCCACTTATCAATCACTCAGCTTGTCAATTCTGACAAGCACACAGTGTGGGGCTTGAGCTCATGACCCTGAGATCAAGACCTGAGCTAAGATCAAGAATGGGATGCCCAACTGACTGAGCCACCAGGTGCCCTAGGAGTAGCTATATAATTTGCACAGGCTCATACGAAATGAAAACACTAGGCCTCTTTTCAAAAATTATTTAGAATTCCAAATCAGCGACAGTATTAAATCAGGTATGGGGCCCTTTCAAGGCCCAGGTCACCTCCACATAAAGCCAGTCCCATTCATCTATACTGAGACCTGAAGGAAGAGAAGGAATTAGCCAGGTGGCAAATTCTAGGTAGAGGTGACAGCTTATGAAAAGGCTTGGTGGCAGGAGATCAGGTTCCCTGGAAAAGCTGAAGGAAGTTCAGTGTGGCTGGAATTCACAGTGCCAGCTGAGACAGGAAAGATGGGGGCTCGGGATGGTTCAGGCAGGATCCTGATCAGGGTGGATCTGGGAAATAGAAGACTATTTCTTGCATCACCATCCCTTGCTTATGTTAAGACTATTTCTTGCATCACCAGCCCTTGCTTATGTTAACGATCACCCAGCAGAATTAACAAATACAAAGGTTTTTTTATACAGTCCTGGCATAGAATTTCCCTTCCCTGCTAATGCATACTGAATTTAACTGGAGAATAATTGGATACAATCATAAATTATGAAAAGCATTTACAGACTGAAAGTCATTATAAAGTAATCCTCTCCAGATTTGTTTTCCTACTTTCTCCAAGATTTCCCTCATTATTTAGCTGCGCTTGGTACAGAATGGAAGGTTTCTTAAAAATCAGCAGGTGAAAAGTCCCAGAAAGAATATGCAATAACATTGCAAATAAATATGCTGTGTTGGTCATATCATTTCTAGCACATTTATTTTCTAAAAATTTTACAATATGTATTTCTGAAATGAAATATCGTTTACTGGGTGGGCAGCTCTTAGAATGTGCCAATATTGTGGGATTTATAGGGAAAAATATCATTAAAATAATTTGAGTATAAAGGGTGTAAGCTATATTTAAAATTTGACACTTACAACTGATACAATATTTCATTGCTCCTTTCCTAGAAGTAAAGGCCTTAGAAAAGCAATTATTATGTAAATACAGCAAAAGCTAACTGTATAACTAGACATCAGATTTCCAGTACTTTTGTCCACAGAGATGATCAGGTCTGGAGAGTATTAGCTCCTTCACTAAAACAACTGAGCGATTTGTGTAATGATAATTATTCATAATAACCATCCTGGCATATCTTTCTTCTTTGCATTCTTATGAAAATATTGCTAGAATGAATATATTATATGGTCAAATTGAATATACAGGTATTAAACCAAGGACCATAAGTCTGGCTTATAATCAGAACTTTTTCCAAAATATTTTAAAATACAGAATCTTAAGATCTAGTCCACTCATGCTGAATCAGAACTCTAGAATCAGGCCCAGAAAATTAGAATATACAAGAAATTCCTAAAGATCCCTGTTGCTCAGCAGAATTGGAAGTCTCTCTGTAATTAATCTAAAGCACTTAAAAGGAATTTTGTTAGATATTTAATCCAATTCATATTTGTATTTTAACTATAAGAAATAGACATTTATTGCTTTATTTTTGTTCACTAAAAAGACATCCACTGTTTCTCTTGTTAAGTATACGACAAATGTTATATTATTAAATAAGGAGGTCTTGAAATGCAGTCATTTTATTAATTTTAAGCACATCATATCTTATTTGATAGGCAGAATTAAGGAGATTCCAGTTTATATACATTGATCACTAATGGATTACACAGGTAAATCAAACCTAATAAATATATGGGTAGGACTTCAGTGTCTTCAGAATATTTGCTCATATCCAGCCTTTAGGTCTTACATACATGAGCTAAAAAAAAAAAAAGTTTACTAACTTTCAACAGGAACATATTATCATAGAAATTTGAACTTAAAAATGTGGCATATCACTAAACTAGTTAACAGAACATCTTGTATTTAATGAGATTAGCACCAAATGAAAATAATAACTTTTTATAGTTTACTAGACACACTACCATAGATAGATATATCATGAGAAATAAAATAGTCAATGGAAAATGTATGTGAAATTTGATGAGGGAAATAAAAGTATCTCATTATAGATGCTATTTCTATAGATGCTCACCTAGTATGTCTCTAAGGCAACAAGACTGCATCTTACCACGGACTACACTTAATAGTCTCATCTTCTACAGTCTCATCATTTGTATTTAGATGTCAGCCCAGCTCACAAACAATAGTCATAAAATTCTTTGCATTGATCACTTAAAAAAAAAACTCCCACTTAATTATGCTGAATACTTGCTGACAGGGATGGCCAATTCAATTACACATCTTCTTAAAGGCCTTTCCTGTTTCTCTCACTCTTGCCTCCTTCATTTCAGTTCCCTTTGGTCCCTTCCCATATAAATCTTTGTCTCAGGCTCTCCTTTTCAGGGAATCCAGGTTTTAAAGTTATATTATCAAAGTCTCGGATAAAATCTTGGAAAGTATTTACAGAGACACAAGCACTTTGCACGGAGCATGTCAGAGCACTCATGTTAAAGAAGCATCATGACTGATTCCTTTTTATCATTTGAATGAATTTTTGCAGCATCTCAGTCAGTAGTAACACAATCAGAGTAATACAAAAAAATACATGGATGTTTTAAATTATATTGTTAATGAGACACACTTTGAGTAATTGAGATATTATTCTAGCCACATGTGCTATCAAGAAGTAATTCAGACAATGTTGGAATATGTACGCCACTCAATTAGAAGCAGAACCAGCATTCTGAGTGGAAAAAAAATCAAGCCAATACCCACCCGCTGTTCTGGCTAATATTGGTTAGATAGTTTGAGAGCAGTTTATTGTATAATGCTCTAATGTTATTAAATTTATATTTAATTCCTTTTTTGTAATGTCCTTAATTTTTCCAAGGTCAAATAGGAATAGTCCATTACCAGATTACATGATTAAGCATATTCATATACTAGAAATGTTAGTGCAAAATTGCTTTTTGTTTATTTCCCCCTTGACACCTATCAGTCCCTCTTAAATGATGTTAGGGAAGCCATTCTTTTTTTTTTTTTTTAATTAAAGATTATTTATTTATTTATTTATTTGAGATAGAGCAAGAGAAAGAGAGCGAGCACAAGCAGGGAGGAGGGGCAAAGGAAGAGGGAGAAGCACGCTCTCCACTGAGCAGGAAACCTGATGCTGGGCTCCATTCCAGGACCCTGGGATCATGACCTGAGCTGAAGGCAGATGCTTAACTGACTGAGCCACTTGGGTGCCCCAGGAAACCATTCTCTAGGACCATTCTCTCTGTCTCTCCTCTGTTTCCCTGGGTTCTATATCCCACTGTCTTACAACACTAAGACTATCTGTTCGTCCTACTGTCAGCCACTGGTGAGGGTTTCAACCCAAAGATTGCATAAATTTTCTCCTGGATGAGGATTAGTGCTGTGAGAATGTTAGGTATTTTGAAGATTCTGTACATAGAAGAAATAGAGAAAAAAATCTTGCTTCATTCAGTTCTGAACAGGCAGATGTGGAGACAAAGAGAAATTGCTTACTCTTATTATCTGCCTTATAATACAATTTCTTTTACCATTCAGGCTTGCAGTGATTGTTGTCCTGGGGTATACGTGAATCACTACCCATCCTTGGAAAAGAAAAAGGGAAAATAGAATCTCATCCTAATATAATTTCCCCCAAATAGAATCTTTGGATGATTGTAAAAAGTATTAATCTCCTTAAAGAATAGAGATGTGGGCACTTGGGTGGCTCAGAGGTTGAACATCTGCCTTTGGCTCAGATCGTGATCCTGGGGTCCTGGGATCAAGTCCCACATCGGGCTCCCTGTGAGAAGCCTGCTTATCCCTCTGCCTGTGTCTTTGGCTCTGTGTGTGTGTGTCTCATGAATGAATAAATAAATAGAATCTTAAAAAAAAAAAAAGAAAAGAAAAGAAAAGAAATGCTCTGAGGGCTAGCTGGTGGCTCAGTCGGTTAAGGGTCTGCCTTCAGTTCAGGTCACGATCCCTGGGTCCTGGGATTGAGCCCTGAGTTGGGCTCTCCACTCAGCAGGGAGTCTGCACTTGCTTCTTCATTTTATTATCCAAAATTTACCTTCATCCTCCATGATGATTCTTCCTTAATTCTTGTTATACAGATGAGCAACATCCTTGCTTGTCGCTTGAGGGATGCCCTGTACCATTAACCACCCCCTTATATCTCTATAATTCTTTGTAGGTCAAATATCCTTGGCTGTCTTTTTGACCTCGCCTCTCATTGCAGTAATTGCTTACATAGTTTAATAGTGTTACCATGCCTCTTTGCAGGGGGGGATACTATCCACTTCTTTGCTATTTATAAGCCCAGACATTCAATGGAATCTTCTTTTGTCAGCTCTGACTTAGATAAAAGAACTACCAACTGAACTTAGTAATGGTGGTGGCCTTCTCAGTGCTAACTCATTATTGCTTTGGAAAGTGATGTATCCTCCAGGATGTATAAGGAAATGTAGCCTTTTGGAATTTTCCCATCTTACATAATATATACATTCCTAATACATTCATGCCAACATCTTCTCCCCTGTTTGCCTTTAATCTCAATTCTATAGTGTCACACCAAAACTGATATTATCATTTTACCTAATACCATGATTTTTCCATGCTCCTGTAAGCTTCTTGGCAGTGTGTTTGCATAGTTTTCCAGGGTCCTTAATGGAATATTATTAAATCCTACATCTGAAGAGGGTCCTCATAACAATAAGCTATCTTTACTGAGAATCAAGTTAAACCTCTCCTCATCCAGTGCCCTCAGAAGACAGTCCTGTACTTACTCTCACAGCTCAGGCTAGTACATGTTGTGCACGTCCCGCAAAGTACGATAGTCCCTTTTCTCCTTCGTGGATGTAGCACATCCCCAGCTGGATTATGATGTGACCTAACCCAAGTGTTAGCCATGTGTGTGCAGATCCTGATGGCATGCATGTTACTTTGCAGGTGAGAGACATCTGTATCATCTTCAAGCAATGACAGAGCTCCAGCCCTTAGTGTAGAGCAGCAGGCTACTTCAGCAGACTCACAGAGTTCAGAAAAAAAAACTAGATTCAAGAATTTTAACTAATCAACATGTGTATTGACATCCCTTTTTTTCACAAACAGGGCACTGACCTTCACATGACAGATCTACCTTGTTGGCAATTTAACCTTCTTTGGAGTTTTATTCTTCTGCTGTAGGAGGAGAATGCCCTTATACAGGCTACCAAGGAGGCCTTTAACTTTTACACTAACCTTTTTATTGACCATCATTCTCTGCTTTTATTTACCTTTTTATGAAGGCATCAACTAAGCAGAGTAATAACTACCCAATTCCATTATTTCCCCCATATTTCTAAATCTCCAGTACAAAGGGTCTATCCTATCCATAGTCCGGTTGTCCTACAATGGAAAGCTTATTCAGAACACTTCCTTAGCCATAATGCTGAAGAAAGCACACCATCCTCCTCCTTACCTAGCTCCTCTTACTTATCCTTCATCTCTCCCCATAAATGCTAATGACCCAAGGAAGTGTGTTAGGTGTCATTCAATTCCTCTTCCATGGGATTGTATATACCCCAGTACCCGGCATGTTACACATAGTTGCCTATCTACTCGTCTTTATCCCACACTCTGACATAAACACCTTGAGATTAGGCCCCTTACCCATCATTAGCTATAACTCTAGCTCGTAGCACAGGGCCAGAGACCGAATACTTAATAATTAAAGGTTGTTTGAAGAATAAATAAATACAGCTGGATACTATGGCCTTCTATTACCTAGTAGTTCCTTGATTCAGTATGTTAAACTAATCAGCTGACAAGAAAAGAGGAGTGAGTTAACTATCAATAATATTATTCATTAGATTTAGTGATAAATCTCTTTATGCAACTATAGTGTGTCTAGAGAGCATCCTCCAACGCTACTTTTTAAAGCTAGCTATGTATATCATATAAACATTACCTGTCATACTTAATTGGTTTGCAGATTTTAAATTCGGGATCTGACAGCATTGTCACCATCGTTTAAACATACACCGCTCCTTGCACGACCTAAAACGGCACCATGATGAAGTGGCTGTCTTAGTCATCTTCTCTGACTGTCCAATGAGTCACATCATATTTCCCGTCAAAATCTTTTGTCTTATTTTTACTAAGTGCTTAAACAGCTGACATTATTTATGGAAACATGCTGAAAGTGAGTTGAAAGTGTAAACCCACTCCGTTTTATAAGATCCAAGTGTTTAAGATGAAATCTCCACAGTACTAGTCAATAGAAAGAATTATTTTATCTTCTTATGTAATATAGTTGTGCATTCTCTCTCTATATATATGTGTGTGTGTGTGTATATACATACATACACAAATACCTACATGTGTGTTATACACACACACAGAGACCATAATCACATATTTAAAATAATATTTTCTTCTTTTTAACACCCTACCCTGAAAGCTCTATAAGCTGCTCTATTGTATACCCTTTTATAAGCACTGAATCTATCTTTAATTGGTAGAGAGAATATCTGTCTGGTGTTGTTCTTTGCAACTATCAGTTGTAAATCTTGGTACTCACCCTTCTTTCATTGATGTTGCATCAATTCACCCTATAATATAATTTGCTTTCTTTTGTTTTCTAAATATGTCCTGTGGAGAATTCAGAGTTCATTGTATTTGACGTATAATCATAATCTTTTTTAGGACTTCATAATTTACACATTCAGCTAACCACTCAGAACTGCATATGGATTATGGGGAGTCTCAGTGGTGCAGTCAGTTGGGCATCCCATTCTTGGTTTCCGCTAGGGTCGTAATCTCCAGGGTTCTAGGATTGGGCTCCTCACTCAGCACAGAGTCTGCTTGGGAAATTCTCTCCCTCCCCCTCTGCTCTGCCCCCCTGAAATAATTAAATAAATATCTTTAAAAAGAGAATTGCATATGAATTACGGTTGACATTTTTTGGTAATGAAACTGCTCAAGAAATAGGAACTGTGTGTAATATTGAAAGCAGATCTAAATTTACTAGATATACACACAGCAAACCCTAATTTGCCCTGTAGACCATTGATTTATTCCATCAATAAAAGCCACATCATCAGGCTTTACTATTATCAGAAAGGGCATGCTAATCTAGATGCTTCGATTTTCTATTCTGTCAGTTAAAACTTTTCTGACCAATATTTAAGGAAATCCTTAATTAGGACTGAAAATATATGTTTTAGTATTTATTTCTCCATGAAATCTAACTACACAGTCTAGCCCAGTTTAGTTTAATTTAGTTTGCTTGCTCTTCAACATGTAACTAATCGATGTCAATAACCCCCCAAATGCAGTTCCCTCCAAACTATACAAAAGTAGAGCATTCTTATGAAAACTTTCATAAGCCAAAATGGTGTAAAGCAAAGAAGCAATTACCATTAATTTACACACGGAAAAAAAAATGTGTGCATTCCCAGATCCAATAAATAACCTCTCTAGGCTTTTCTGATACCTCAGGATACATCTTGCTAATGGATACACAAAATAGAGATAAATCACAAATGCTCACAGACACAGTTCAACGTTCTGACAGCTTAGTGATGCACTGCTGAGTGTTGTTCCCTGGGAAGGAGCTTTATGGTGCCACTTCCACTACTTTGGGTACATGCTGCCTCTATGAGGGACTTGCTGCAAAACAAACACTGAAGGCCATTTTTGCTTTTTGCCTTTTCTTGTCAAAGTGAAAATCCCCTTGTATTTCTTTTAGTTAGTGAAAACAGGTAGTAATGTAGTTCTTTCATAAAAATGAAGTGGCATAATGTGAACCTTCAAAAAGTAGAGCATACCCGTAATCTGTTTTCAGGCTCTTCTATGTGAAATTTGACTCTGATGTCACACGGTCATCTGTGCTTATCTAAAAGAGCTCTGAGGATGAAAATTGGCTGTGTTATTAAATTGTTCCCAAAGTTCAGGAATAATATTTTTGACGAAGCATCTCAGTCTCTCGTTTATAAAAGCATTAATTAATTAATGATTTAAATAAATAATACATTTATAAAGTGGATATATCATATATATCATTAACAAAATGTAGTGATGTCAGATATTTTGTGTTTATTTTTACTATTTCTGACATAGCCATGGTGCCACCTCTGGAGACTTCTTAGGATGTCAGCAGTCAAAATGATTAATGGAACTCTCAAGTTAAAGGCAAAGACTGACTTATGTCAGGCAGAGAAAATAAATTTTTTTAGAGAATACATTAAGATAAAATTATCAGCGAAGTTACACACACTTAGTGATATGTGAATTAACAAAGGCCTATTCTTACGGATGTTCAACCATTTATTACTAAACTTTACTAAACATAGTGTTATTTATCATAAATAAATTTTATGATTTACAGTCTATTTTAAACTGATTCCCATATTTAGGTGGGTAAAACAAAGTTGAGGAACTCTTTTATTGCAAAGCATACATTCTGGTTTCTTGTAGTGAATTCCCAGTATAATGTGTGGAAACCACATAGAACAAAGTCTTTCTATGTGCAAAGCATCCAGGATCAAGCTCCCTGTTATGTGAGAATTCTTATGTACTAAAACTAGTGACTAAAGAGCTTTGGGCTTCCTTTTTAGCCCCTATTTTTGAGCTTGTTTATACATATCAGGGCTTTAGTTTCCTTGGAACATCTTATCTAAAGTCCTTGTCAAACTAGAGGAAATGAAACCTTCAAAAGTAGAAAGAGCTTATCTCCTCCCTGTTAACCAACTGGTGGGCTATCCAGGTACATTTAATCCATGACCCTTTAATGTGCATCCTGGCAGCATACATAGCCAAGGATATTTGGCATGCTTTTATCCACCCAAAGTTACCATCATCTGGCGCAAGACACTCTAAGGCATATGTAAAATGTATTCATGATTGTTATTTGACCAGCACTGACAACAGCATACAAAACTTCTTATGTGGTCCAGTCAACAAATTTTCATACAGGCGAAGCCATTATTTGGAAGATATTTGGAAGATCCCCAAAACAGTTTATATTGTGAATTTCTTTCCACAGTTTACCTGCCTATTATACTATCTGCATTTCATCCAATACTAAGTAAATAAAGGCAAACCAAATAATAGTTTAACTTTTTCTTTCTTTCTTTTTTTAAAAGATTTTATTTATTTATTTGAGAGAGAAAAGGAACACGAGCAGAGGGAGGGGGAGAGAGAAGGAGAAGCTGGCTTCTTGCTGATGAAGGGAGCCCATTTGACTGTTTCTTTCTTTTAAAGATTTTATTTATTTATTTGAGAGAAAGCACAAGCAGGGTAGAGGTAGAGGGAGAAGCAGATTCCTCTGAGCAGGGAGCCCGACATGGGGCTCAACCCTGGGACCATGGGACCATGACTTGAACCAAAGTCAGACACTTAACTGATTGAGCCATCCAGGTGGCCTAACTCTTTCTTTAGATTTAGCATATACATAAGACTTAGTCACAAGATAGTTTAAATGTACGTTTTTTATTTATATCAAAGTAAGTAAATCAATACTTCATATTCTAGGAATTTTAATACAGATTCTTTAAACATGCCAGCAGTATATCCATATCTATAAGCTTTATAATCACTAACGTCAATTGCCTTAGGGTATATTTATCTTAAAACTTTATTCTTAGAAACAGCACAGTACCTGTCGAAATTATGTTAGGAAATCGAAGCTCTGTGAACTTGACAGTTAATAAATAGCATGTTATATTTTAATATCCCTGAAGATTGCATTTAAAAGTCTAATAATTCTATAAAGCAATTTGAGTTAAATATTCCTTACAAAAATTAAGCATTTGCATTTCAAAAGGAGCTTGTATACCCTAGGGCTATGATGACCCATCTGAAATAAAACTTGACTGGATGGTACAGTATTAATGTTTACTTGATGTTTTCAGAGAAAAGCAAACAAATCCTATCTCTACAGTGTCATAAAGGCACTTACATATAGCTTTTTTCAACTTGATTTCTATTCTGACAGTAGAGGGGTAAAAAATACTTTGAAGCCTTATATGATGATAACTTTAGGGACAAGGGCTAACATTCTTATAACTTTGGCTCAGAAAAAACTTAAAAGATTAAAGAGATTTATTGACTAGAAATTTTTTAGTACATGTCAAATTGGATTTTAAATCATCATATCAAAATGCATTGCTAGATTCCAGTTCCAGAACAACCATCAAAATGAAAACACAGTGTCATTCAGCTAACATTTCTATCAAATCTAGACACACAGGATTTTATAATTTACATAAATATGGATGTAAACTTTCATGCATTTAAATAACTTTAACATTTCAAATAGATTTCACTTCCAGTTTTTTAAAATCAAGTGTGATGAACTAAGAATTTATATTCAAATTAAATATCTCCTGCCATTGAAAGTGATGGAAAAAGTAGTTGCACATGAAATAAAAAATATCCTTTTAGAAGCTAAATGCCGCACACAAAAGTGTGACTAATAATTCATGATCTTTAATTTTAGCAAAAATTCAGTGCCCAGGCCTATCTACAAATCCTTAGTGTGTTCTCCAACTCTCCCAGTAGTTCTTGAAAAATATTCACCAATACAGCTAGGTATGATCTCCATCCCTCAGCATATAACCACTTTTCTGATTTCTGCAAGATAACAGAGTCCATCAGATATGATGTCCCACATCTTTCTCTTAAAATCATTCTAATTGGACTTCATCACTTTTTCTTTCCCTCTGATTTTTTCCCCCTTAGAGACCAATCACTCTGCATGTACCCTTGATTTCATTATCCTCTGCCTATGCAGTGAACTACATAAATTACTTTTCTTCCCAGTATATTATCCCACCGTCTTCCTCTGGATTTGTTTCTCGAACTCTGAATATGGGTAAGCTCACATTTTAATATGGGTATTAAAAACTAAACTTGTCTTGGGACACCTGGGTGACTCAGTCGGTTCAGCATCTGACTCTTCTTTTCAGCTCAGGTCATAATCTCAGAGTCGTGAGATGCACCTTCATGTGGGGCTCCAGGCTCCACAAAGAGTCTGCTTAAGAATTCCTCTCTCCCTTCTCCCCTCCCCTAAATAAATAAATAAATAAATAAATAAATAAATAAATAAAATAGATAGATCTTTAAAAAGTGAACTGGTCGGGATCCCTGGGTGGCACAGCGATTTAGCGCCTACCTTTGGCCCAGGGCGTGATCCTGGAGACCCGGAATCGAATCCCACGTCGGGCTCCCGGTGCATGGAGCCTGCTTCTCCCTCTGCCTGTGTCTCTGCCTCTCTCTCTCTCTCACTGTGTGCCTATCATAAATAAAAAATAAAAATTAAAAAAAAAAGTGAACTTGTCTTATACCCACATCTCCCTACATTTAGTCCTATATCTCTACCCATCCATTTACAGCCATCTTTTTTTGTGCAATAGTTTATTTAGTTTATCATCTATGTTCACACTTCCTTGCCTCCACCCTTCTATACCACTAAGTTTTGGGCTTAGCTCACCTAAACTTCCTTTGCCAGAGTTGTTAATGAGGACTAACTTCCAAAAGCAAAAATCATTCGGTCATTTTTTATGTTATTTTCCTGCGTTTAACAACCCTCTGTCTTATCCTTGAAATTCCACTTTCCTTTAGCATTGGTGATTACGCTTTCATCTGGTTTTCCAGATACCCTTTCAATAACACTTTCTTAACTTCCTCTTTCTCTAACTCTTAACAGTAGTGTGTAATTGTATATGTCCCCTACAAGTGATCGTATTCACACCTATCACTTTAACTCAGGTTAATAACTAAAGTTCAGTCCACCACTTAACTAATTATAAAGGTGATTGCTGTGCTAAATATGCTAAACATTGAGAGTATTAACATACTAAAATTACACTAATTAATGTATAGAATGCTTGATCATTCTGTCACTCCAATCTTTTAGGTGACCAGTAAAAACTGAATCTAACTGTGTGTGTGTGTGTGCATAAAAGTGACATAAATTAAGTGCAATCTGGTGTTGAACAAACTTGGGTTGAAATGATAGGTCTGCTATATGATAGCTGAGTAGCTCAAACAAGTTATTTAACCTTCATCCAGTTTAAATTATCTTTTTTATAAAATGGGTCTAAGTAATAAAATCTACTCTACTGTGTTGTCATAGAGATTAAAGAGGGTAAGTCCCTGATACTTAATAAATTTTCAAAAAAAAATTGAAAAGACAGACTGCTAACATTTTCATCCACAATTTTATCAAGCAAATTTAGCACTTGGCATAATCACAGTAGATATGCCCTGAAATTAACAGAGTTGAATTTACATGGCACATTAAAAATGAAAGAGAAGAGGATCAGAGGAAGCCTATGTTTTACCAAGAGGCTCCAGGGGGAGAGGCAACTTTATCAAACAAAAAACAAATTTAGACCTAAAGGAGAGGCTTTATTTGAAAAGACTGCTGGAATAGAGAAGAGAAGAGTAACAATTGCAAATAGGGAAAATGCCCCAACCATCAGACCTATAAATGCTTCAATGATTAGGCAGGAAAAGGATCTTCTTTGATAGGGAAGAGCAGACAAAGACAGGTAAGGCCAGGTGTAGGGGAGTGAGATGGGCAGGTGGGGTGATGGGACAGCTCAGCAGGAAATATCTGTCTTTGTGTTCAGTCAGTTCTCAAGAAGGATCTTTGAGAGTGAAGAAGCTTGTTTCACGTGCCAATGACTTGCGTCAAAATCAAGTCTTACACTTCTCCAATGGAGCCACCCTGGCGCCCCTAGCATAATATTATTAGGAGGATTTCCTTCCTAATCTCCGATGTTTTCCGGAAGTATAGGGCTTGGGTAAAGTCCAACATTGTCACTCTTTTTCTGGACTTTGGAGCTTTGGTAGAACGCATGTGATCCCACGGTTAGTGACTGACCCAAGTGGGGTGGAGATCTGGTTTTCCATGGTCACTGGACAAGTGGAGGTAGAAATAAGGCATGAATTTTCCAGAACTTAACATAGTCATTATTTTAAAAGTTTTCACCTTCTAAATGTTAGCTCTTTTGAGGGGGAGGGAACTCTTAATTATCTGCCTTGTGGTTCTACTGCTGCAGTTGTTACCTTCTTTTGTATCCTATTTTTGTGCCCTGCTAATTACTAGAATTGGCACCAGCACAATGTAAATTGGGAAAGAAAACTATCTGTAGGCATGTTCCACTTTGATATTAGGAATAGACTTTATGAGAATAGACTTCTCCTTGAGGAAAGTGTATTTTTATGAAGATCCTTGTAAAGGAATAATGAAGTTGATTTAAGAGATTTATGCATAGTTTATAAAAAATGTGTTTGGCTCTAAGGCCTTCTTACTATTAATGTTAGGTTTCTGCCCTGTTAAGATTTATGTTACCATTTTTTCTATTTTTCAAAAATTGGTTTAATAGTTGTACCCCTCCTCCCCAAAGGAAACTCTTATGTAATTAATACATATTAGAAATAATGACTATGTTTTGGTGAGTTCATTGGTAATTTCATCAGTATTCTTATAGAAATGTGATCACTTATACTCCAGAAACAAAAATCAAACATGAAATATTTCACTTACGTATATAATAGCTGTGTTCTTTTTCATGGAGATCTCCTTCTTTAAATCCTCAACCCTACTGTTTTAGTCTATACTATTCCTCTCTTGCCTGCCACACATCTGTCATCCTGGGAATCCTCTCCATACTTCCTTTGTGTTGAATACATTATTACCTGATTATTCATTTTTGAATTTACTTTCTGAATTTACTCCTTTATTTTAACAGAACACATTTTCTAATGGCTTCTTCTTCAGTCTCTCTGTTGAGGACTATTTTATTCATCTATTAGCAGAGGGAAAGAAAAAGGATACACACATGATCAGTACTTATTTTTAACTCTTTTCTCTCATAAATATTTTTAAAAGGAATATGGAAACCAGGCTCACTGATAAAATTGATGTTGTGCCTTAAGATGTTTGCTTTCATCATCATCTCCTTAAAAATACAGAAAATCCTATAAATTCAAAACTAACTGCATTTATTAAGCATAATATTTTCGACCTAAGAATAACATTTGTATAATCTTATTGATATAAGAACAAAAATTATTTCAGGTGCCAGTATTATATACATGACAAACAGTGTATAACAATAGGAAGAGAATTTGGGGGTTTCTACAAAGAGAGTAAATGACATAAAACATTGCTCAACTCCAAAGGATTAGACACTTTAATTCCAACTGCTACAAGCATGATTGCTAGTTACACAGTAAGGCCAGAACTATGTAGCAATATAAGCTTTAGAAACCTAAAACTGTTTTTTTTTTTTTTTGAATCCCAGCTTTAATCTTTTCATGCTGAACTTTCTTACCTTGATAAATAGCAGCATCTTTTTCTTTTCTTTTCTTCTGTGTTTAGTTGATACACCACATCAATGCGAAATAATTCCTTTTTTTTTTTTTTTTTTTTTTTAATGCGAAATAATTCCTAATGACTAAGTAGAGATCAGAAAAAGGAGCCTTCAGATGATTGTTAAAATGGCTTTTAAACCAGTTCTCAGTTGACTTTATTGAATAACCAAGAATAAATAAAATAACAATAACAATCCTATTCATAAGCTGTTCATACTGTCATGAATAAAAGTAGCTAAAAAATGGGGGCCCTGTCTGTTCTGCTCACTTGCAAGGTTTCAGAATTTATCTGAATACCTAGCACATAAAAATAAGTCAATAAGTATTTGTGGCTGAATGAATACCCTTTTTATTAGCTTTCAAAATCATTTCTGTCATCTGATGATTCTACATTATATAAGCTAATTTTCTGTCAAATCCCATTTATTGTTTTGTTGTTGTTGTTGTTATTTCAGAATCAATTTTACCTCATTGACCTTAGAATTGTGGCTTTGTCCAAAACTGGACATTACTTTCCAACATCTATAAATATTGTTGCTCCTATTTATACTATTTTTACTAAGAATTTTACAACTGCTGGTGTTCTATTGTTATTACATGTCACTATGATGTTAACAAAGGATGCTACTGCTACTGGTAATTGTGAAGATGATATACCAGTGTCACGTTCTTCTTAAATCAGATCAACTTTGCATCCCTCTTAGGTACTTTTATAGAGGGTTCACTGCACTTTCAATAAAAGTAAAGCTACTCACCATCTACTTTTATTCTTTCATGTAGACATATGCAAATCATCTCAATTTCTTCATTGTTTCCTATTCAAAAGCCTTCTGTCTCTGCCAGTTTCATGCTCTTTTCTTCAGTTCCCCAGTCGTACAAAAAGCACACTTTTTTTTTTTTTTTTTGACATCTTTGGGTGGAGGGAGGGCTATCGGCTTTGCTTTTATTCAGTTAGGGTCCCAACAAGAAAGAGATAGTACACTAAAATTGGGATCTTTTGGACAGTGTATACTTACAAAGAGACTAATTACCAAACCACAAGCAGGTATAAAGGGAGCACAAAAAGTAGAGAAGGAAACAGAGGCTGACTGTAGCAGAGCTGTCACCATCCTACACCCATTGAGAGCAAGGGGAAGAGAAGGAAATGGAGTTGGGTGGAGCCAGACCACCAGGCTAAGGTAAACTCTCAGGAAAGGAAGCAGAGAAATAAACCTCCTCACCTCATCTCCCTCCCTCCTCCTAATCCCAGCCAGTGCTTTCTTTTTGTTTAATTCAGACAAAAGCCAGGCTGCACAGGAGCTTGTTGATACTATCAACAGCAGCCTGGCCTCTAGAGGAGAGCACTGGTGGAGAACAGTGGGGAGTGGATGTGGAAGGAAAGCTATCTGGCCAAGTCCATAACCTCTGTTTCACAGCATCCATTCTCATCTTCAATCCTGCTTGGTCATAAAACCTGAAGAACAAAACAGCTTGTACTACAGACCGAAATTGTTTCAGATTTCTTTCTTTGACATCCACTCAAACTTGTGGTCTTAAGGTCACTTCATAAAAAGATTGGAATAGTATGTCCAAATGTAATATATATTGCTCCTGAAATGGAACTTTCCCCAACCACTGCGCCACTTTCCTTCGCAATGGGACATTAAAGTGCATTTTCTCATCTCTCACTTTAGAAGAGATAATCTGACAAGCACCAGGTTACAGACCCCACAAACTTCACTGACAGATGAGGTTTCTGAGTTTTCCCAGAGTTTATTTTCAACCTTACAGTACATATGTCTTACCAAGGCATTAAAAGATGCTTGCTACTTCCCAATCACTAGATCCTACTAGCATAAAGCCATCAACGTAGTAGAACTGTGTGATGATTTTTGGACTATTAAGTTGGTCAAGGCCCTTTAAACTAGATCATAAAAGAGACCCAAAGAATGGGCAAAAGGGCAAGGCAGGAATATTAAATATGAATGTTGTCAGTGTTGTATATATGTAGGTTATTTGTGAATTTGCTGACTCATGATAGAGAAGAACAGATTTGACAAGTAAATAGCTAAATATCAACTAGGGATTGTGTTGAATTGTGCCACTAAAAATAGCATATCTATAACGGTGGCTATAAGTTGCATCATCACTTGGTTTAGTCATGACAACCTAATGAAGTTCTCCATGATGCATCTGGGGTTTTGTTTTTGTTTTTGCTGGCCAAGTAGATATATTAAGTATATGTTAGGAATCACCATCCCCGTGTCCATGATTTTTGATAGTGTTTCTGTAGTTATTTTAAAAATGTGTTATCGTTTTGCTACATCCTCCCTGGTAGTGGAGGTCTGGAGGCTTTAACTTGTACTGCAATAGCCTTTACTTTTTTTAATCAGATAATTTTAACATTCTACCAGTTACTAAAAATATCCACTTCAGCTATACATTCTGATATCATAGAAAAATAGTATGATTGAGGGACGCCCAGGTGGCTCAGCGGTTAAGCGTTTGCCTTCGGCTCAGGGAGTGATCCTGGGGTTTGGGATCAAGTCCCACATCAGGCTCCCTGCATGGAGCCTGCTTCTCCCTCTGCCTGTGTCTCCGTCTTTCTCTCTGTGTGTCTCTCATGAATGAATAAATAAAATCTTTAAAAAAAATAGTATGACTGATCTAAGTTCTAACCCCCACATATTATATTCATTCCAATATTCCTAATTCTCTGACTTTTCAGTTTCCTTCCCAAATAGTATGTAGCATGCTCATGGCGTTTAGTGTAGCCCATTGTTGAGTTGAGTCTACCTTCTGGTATATTTTTTATTATCACTCCCAGGTATTCATGTCAATGCTTTAAATTCTGACTCCTAAGTTGGTTCACTGTGGTCAATAAGTTTGAATTATCTGAGACTGCCATTACTTGTCCCTTAGTCTGGTATCATACAGCCTTCCGGCACGCATGCTTCTTCGGATCCTGCAGATAAAGGTTATTTCCTCCTGGACCCTGTCTTATACCCCTTGGTACTTTAGACCATGCCAGAATCAAACTCAAGTATAGCCTGTAGCAAATAAAGGGAAGTGGGTCCTATGAGAATTAGTATCAGCTTAGGAAGCCAGTGACCCAGGAAAGGTTTAATGCAGGGATGGAAGAAGACCCTGCAGATAGGGGAATATCTTGACACCTAAGCATGAACCATTTAAAGGAAAATTGGATATAGATGCTTCTCAGCTTCAACATTGTTTACCCAAAGGTCTCCAGCCCATGTCTTAAGGCCCCACCCTTTTCTCATCAGTGTTATAACATTAGTGTAAGAAACCTGTTGGGATGGAATGTATATCTCATGCTGCTACTTTGAGACCCTTGCAATTCTGAGCTTGATTCTCAGCTGTCTCTACCCTGTGACTATTAGAAATATAAGAATTCAGAATTGCTTTGGAGACCTTTGACTTTCCATGTGTGTTCTTATCTTATTGGAAACAGTCATAGTTTCCAATTTGTCTTTCTTTTTTCTATGTATGTTCTTTAGGGTGTTAAGAAGTGACGATGTGATTCCAAAAGTACTATAAGTTTTTTTTGTTACTTTAAGTATTACAGAGCCCCCCAAGCCTCTTCCTGGTTTAGTGATTTATCAGAAGGATGACAAGACTCTCATCTAGTTATATTAATGTTATGATTTCTTACAACAAAAGGACACAAAGCAAAATCAGCAAAAGGGAAAACCCATTGGGTGAAATGGAGAGGACACTAGACACCAAACAGCTCCCAAGAGTCCTTCACCAGTGGTGTCATACAGGACCTGCTTCATTTCTCCAGCAACCGGCTGTGACAAAACGTCTACCAGGGGAGTGCATTAGAGGCTCAGTTCCAAAGGGTTTTATTGAGGGCTAGTCTCTCGTTATTTAGCACATGCCAAAATTCTGGGCTCCCAAAGGAAAGCCAGTGTTCAATGTAAAACACATTATTTAGTATATCAAAACATCAAGTTGTCCACCTTGAATATATACAATTTTTGTCAATTATACTTCAACAGAGCTGTGGTGGGAAAAACAAACAAACAAACAAAAAAAACATTGCACAAAAAGTTTAGGCACAGTGAACTACTCTTAGCAGTTCTAGAAATAGAACACTCCCCACCTCCAAGTTCCCAAATGCCGCCCAAGAGCCAATCTTGCAAGTAGGCCTTATTAAGGAAAGCAATCTCTGGCCTGTTATGTTAGCTGTTCTCTGCACTTCTTAGTAGCTAATCGCCCTGGCCACTTGTTCTCCAAGACCTTGTTCTTTGCATGTACTTTATTCCATATCCCTTTGGTGATAACTTGAATATTTTTTTTTTCAAATACTGTGAATTACTTTTGTCTCATTTTTACCTGCAAAGGGAATTATTATGTGCTCCTTAAATACATGATGAACCAAGTTCCAGAATCCCATTTTAAAGACCTTTAACTTGGGGCCACTTTTTTAAATTTATTTTTTTACTTTTTAAAAATAATTTATTTATTTATTCATGAGAGACAGAGAGGCAGAGACACAGGCAGAGAGAGAAGCAGGCTCCATGCAGGGAACCCAATGCGGGACTCAATCCCGGGACCCCAGGATCACACCCTGGGCCAAAGGCAAGCGCCAAACCACTGAACCACCCAGGCTGCCCCCTTTTGGAACACTTTTAGGAGCAACTGCTGTTCAATCAGGAACCCAACAGAAAACAAATGGAATAATAAAAATTGAAATCTGTCAAAGAGGAAGTATTTACAAAGAATATAATTACAAAGACTAGAGTGGAAAGACAACAATAACAACAACAAAAAAGAAAGACAACAAAAAGATTGTGCAGAAACACAGCACTATTCGCATCATAGGCGCTAGGGAACAACAGGAGAGTTGTCTGACCCCAGAACAAGAGAGGGTGATGTTGGACAGAAGCTCTAGAAGGAGCATTCTTCTGAAGGAAGCAACTAGCCAAGGACAACCAGAAAAATAAACAGCCTGAGCTCACGCTTCCCACTCCTTTGGGTCTGGTGCATTAGCCCAAGCCAGAAACCAGACAACCTGGGATCTCACTGATGTAATGAATATAAGTCAATCTATCAGGGCACAAGACAACTTGGGAAAGTTTAGAGAGTTTGGACCTGGAAGGCAAACAGAAGATATTTGGCACAATTTATAATTCATTTCCCATTTGCTGAGGTTCTGCATCTTTTAATTCAAACATTTTCTGGCATCTCACTTCCTCAAAGGATAATTCTAAAAAAAAATTATAACTAATGAATTTTCTTTCTACTCCCTACTTAAATATTCGAGTCTTATTAGTATCACTCATCAGTTTTCCCAAAATATACCATTAAAATGTCCTTCTCTGATTTTTAAAAATTTTATGGTGTTTTTCTCATGTTACTTTTCTCATTTTTTTTAGTTGTTTAGTGTCATAATGACCTTACTAACTATTCACATTGTATTGTATAAAACACATTGTTTTAAGAAAACCTTTTAGTTAGAAAATGTTCTATGTATTTTGCTAAATTAATACAATATATAGCCCAGCAGTCTATGTGTGTAAATACAGCATTAATGTTTTTTCTTTCCTTGCTAAAATCTAGCCCAGTAAAATATTTAGTAGAAAAAAAGAAACACAGTTTATAAGTCAATAGACAGGAATTCTAATCAAATCTGCTGCTTGCCAGAAACACATCTTGATCAAGGAAATGTCTCTCAATTTTAGCATCCTCACTTGCAACGTGAAGAGGTTGGCTGTGAAGACCTCAAGGACCTCTTCCAGGTTTAAGAATTTGTTTACTGATTTCAGTCCAAATTGTATTAGCCACTTTCCCTATCTCTGCCCCCTGTTGAGTATACAGAGTACCTTTCAAGAATATATAAAACATCTATGACAGTTATTCTACAGATTTGAAGTGTTCTTCTGAGAGTAACATGTCCACAATCAACTCTAAGATACAGTGTTCTTGTTTAAGTGTTAGAATTATAAAAAAAAAAAAAAAAAAAAAAAAAACATGTCCCAGTACTGGCATTTCCTCATGATTCCATTATAATGATTTAGTAGGTTATATCTTAATGGTAAAAATATTGTCTTGTTGAAACCGTGCCCCATAGCATTAGAAAGTTGAGACTAAGTTGAAATTTAAAACTTGTTTTTCAGAGCTCTGTTTCTTGCTAATCAGCTATGTTTTCTTTTCAGACCCCACTAATAAATCCACTAGCTGTCTCCACAGAGGCCTCCTACTGATACAGATGGTCACTTACACAGTTCCAGCCTATCAACAAGGTCTTCATTCCTTACCCAACATAACGATCCCAAGACCCCATCCACCTAATACTGACGCTCAGGGAATGTGCGTCTTTGACCTAGACACATGTTGTAAGCTGTTTTGAATATCACATGACCATCTCAAAGAAACATCCAAACCTTAATTCATTGTCTCTACCCACACCTGCTCAATAGATTTATTCTCTATTCTTTCTTCTAACAATATAGGCAACTCTCATTTACCTAAAAGCTCAGGTTAAAATCCTAAGGGTTGGGCAGCCCGGGGGCGCAGCGGTTTAGCACCACCTGTGGCCCCGGGTATGATCTTGGAGACCAGGGATCGAGTCCCACTTTGGGCTCCCTGAGTGGAGCCTACTCCTCTCTCTACCTGTGTCTGCCTCTCTCTCTCTCTCTATGAATAAATAAACAAAAATCTTTTTAAAAATCCTAAGAGTTATTCCCATCTTCTCTCTGTCCTTCCCTTTCTACTTCCCAATAAGTCAGGATGACCTGACAATTTAATGTTCTGTATATTTACTGAGAGCATCCCATTCTTATCAGAGTAAAGCCAAAATCCTTAATATAGCCCAAAAGGCCCATCTCTCAAGCTTTGCCTAGAGCTACATACTTTCTCATCTCTGTCCTCCAGCCCTACTCTTTTGAACTGTAAGTTATTTTTTTAAAAATAAAAGATTTTATTTATTTATCTGACAAAGGGAGAGGGAGAACAAGCAGGGAGAGTGGTAGAGAGAGAGGGAGAAGTAGATTCAGAGGATATGCATAACCCCTCCTTGTCCTACCGGTGACCTCCTCGTGTCAGGGGCCAGGTTTTGCCTCATTTTAGTATTCAGTCTCCACCCTAAAGTGAACATAGGATGAATGTAACATACATGTTTGCTCAATAAACATGCTCCATCTGTTCTCATGAAGAGCCATGAGTTTCCATAGAAGGGGCCTGGTAAAAACTAAAGTCTCAATAAATATTAAATTATCATCATCACTATCATCATCATCTCCTAGAGAGAGACTATTGAGGGAAAAGAGGTTCAGGACAGAGTTATAAGAAGCTTCAACATTTAATAACCAATTAGAGAACAAAAAAAAATGAAGATTGAAAAAAGAATCCAGAAAGCATGAAAAGATGTCCACCAGACTTAATAGCATGAAGGCAATTTTTTTTAACCTCAAGACCACTTAAACAAAAATCCAATGGTTGTGGTGAGTAATTAATGAGAGATAACCAATAGAGAGTATGAAGAGTACATAAAACTTTTCCAAGAGGTCACCTGTGAAAGGCAAGTAGCTGGAATGAATGTGGAATAGGCAAAAAGCTTAAATATAGACAGGAATATTCTAGTAACAATAAAGATATTGAAGATAAGGAAAATGCAGGAAACAACAAATGTTGGAGAGGATGTGAAGGGGGAACCCTCTTGCACTATTGGTGGGAATGCAAAGTGGTATAGCCACTATGGAAAACAGTGTAGAGGTTACTCAAGAATTTAAAAATAGAGCTACCCTACAACCCAACAATTTCACTACTGGGTATTTACCCCAAATATGCATATGTAGTGTAAGGTGCAGGGCACTTGCATCTCAATGTCCATAGCAGCAATGTCCACAATAGCCAACCTGTGGAAGGAGCCTCGATGTCCATCGACAGATGATGGATAAAGAAGATGTGGTCTGTGTATACAGTGGAATATTCTTCAGCCATTAGAAACGACAAATACCCACCATTTGCTTCGACGTGGATGGAACTGGAGGGTATTATGCTGAGTGAGGTAAGTTAATCAGAGAAGGACAAACATCATATGGTTTCACTCATATGTGGAATATAAGAAATAGTGAAAGGGATTATAAGGGAAAGGAGGGAAAATGAGTGGGAAAAATAGAGAGGGAGACAGACCATGGGAAACAAAGGGTTGTGGAAGGGGAGGTGGGGATAGGGATGGGGTAACTGGGTGACAGCCAGTGAGGAGGAGACTTGATGGGATGAGTGTTGGTTGTTATACTCTATGTTGGCAAATCCAACTTTGTGATAGAACAATGGAGAAAAGAATAAGACTATATTTGGTTGTGAAAAAATGAGGTAATTTCTCTCTAAAATTGTTTTCTCACTGAAAATAGGCAGGGAAATTTCTGAGATTTGAATTAAAATATTGGGGAAAATTGTAGTATAGAGAGTTGGAGTGGGGATCCCTGGGTGGCGCAGCGGTTTGGCACCTGCCTTTGGCCCAGGGCGCGATCCTGGAGACCCGGGATCGAATCCCACGTCAGGCTCCCGGTGCATGGAGCCTGCTTCTCCCTCTGCCTGTGTCTCTGCCTCTCTCTCTCTCTCTCACTGTGTGCCTATCATAAATAAATAAAAAATTAAAAAAAAAAAAAGAGAGTTGGAGTGAATATCAATTACAGATATTAGTTGACTATGAAACAATATTAAGTGGAATCCTGAGATTAATGACCACCAATATATGGGAGCAATAGTGTGCTCTAATGTATAAAATTCTCCAGTCTTGCTTAGCTCTTTGGGTGTATACATAGATAGGGTGGAAAATTTTATTCATCCACCTTGAGAATTTTCTTAGATCTTAAAACATCTTAGGAAATTTAGGTATAGGCATTAATTTATGTAATCTAATTTGTATTAGAGAGGAAATGATGCAAAGAAGGTTCTGATAGGTAAGGAGAAATAAGAAGGGTTGATAAGTTGGCGTTCTCCATGAGCTCAGATGATGGAGATAATAGATTTAATAAGTGAATAATTGAGAAATATAATATGTTGAATTAAGACAGTGGAAATTCGAGGCTATTGCTCTGAGAAGACTACTTATTATATTTGAGTGATACTTACTATATTTGGATAGTACAGTCAGGGTCCAGAGCCCTGTTAGCAGAGCAGGATTGCTTCATCAATCCAGATCATGTCAATTTCAGGCCTTGATCACCCACTTTTTTGGTGTTTTGTGCGGTTCACAAACTGCACAGCCTTATACAACAGTCATTCTTAGGGTATGGCGAGTGGAATTTATTTTTTTTTCTTTAATTTTTTTTTTTTTTTTGCGAGTGGAGTTTAATGGGAAGATTATTGTAGTTGAGAAGAGCTGAGAAACTAATGTGATGAATTGGTCATCTATGAATCTTATAGTCCAAAATGATGTCAGGACTTGAAAGTAAGAGAGAGACTTTAATGCAGATACCAAAGCATCAGTGAATAAAGATGAGTGACCAGGTGCTTATCTCTAAGGCAGAGACAAAGAGGAGTAGAAGTGACTTTTTCAGCTAATATGAGATGTGTTTTACAGAGACAAACACCAACCTGTCCTCCCTACACAGATGTAGTTATTTGAATTTTATTTAGTCAATGTTTACATAACACTGTATCTCACAAACTGTTCTAAGCTCTTTTGAAATATTAACATACTTACTCCTCAGAATAACCTTATAAAGATTACTGAGGTATTCATTTAACAGATGAGGACATGTAAACCCAGAGAGTTAAATAAATTGTCTAAAATCACATAACAAAAATAGTGGAACTGAGATTCAACCCAATTGGTGAGAAAGAGAAAGTGGTGATGGGGGAGGGTGAGAAAGAGAGTAGCCAATTCTTAATTAGACTGTAAGGATTGTGGAAGTAAATCCACTTGTATTTACAGCTAACATAAATATTGAATGATGTGAGATATGGTAAAGGAGGTGGGCACAGATAAAGATTATAGGTGAAAAATCAGAAATGGAAGGTTGGATTTAGAGGAGAAATCTCATACTGGGAGTAAGTGAAAAGGAAGAAAAGTAACAGAAGTGTCACCTAGAAAAATGGAAGGTAACGCACTGTAAATTGTGTTTGAACAATCTTTTGATAGAAGAAGAGTGCTTAAAATCAGTTTCTGCCATGACCAGAAATAATGTTAGAGTTACTGTGTTTGGTTGGGGCTTTTTTCCCCCTGCAAGTCACAAGAAGCCGATACAAACGATTCCTATTCCCCAATAAGAATGACATCTGTGGTCCAGCACAGCAAATGTGAAGTGGTTTTGGGACATTAGTTGGACATTAGCTAACCATGTCATTAACTATCCTTTTATCTCACGGCTCTGTTTACCATACTTCATTGTGGTATGTCTTTGTTAGTATTTTTATTCAATTCTAGTATAAGTGGGTCATAAAATTCCATTATTTTCATCACATTAAAAATGATTAAACCAGATTGTTTCCTATCTTTCGAATTTCTGTATAGTTGATAGAAAGGACTGACAAGCGGTTGTTGAATGAAGTTCTTAAGAACTTTAATAAGAGCTAAGCCTCTAGCTGTCTTGATGATTAATTAAGTACAAGAGATTAGTGGCACCACTGCAGGGACACTGTGCCAAGCCAATACTTAGTGACAATATTAATTTTTCATGAAGGAGGATCCAGACTTCCCACTGCTAATCTCACATCCAAATTTTTTTTAATAAAGCAATGAAAGTCACTGAGTGAAAAAGAAACACCAAGAGAGAATAAATTATAAAAGAACTAAAGTAAAACGTAGAACACACAATAAAGAAATTTAGCAGTTATCTAGACAGAAAAATAAATGGCAGTCATTACAACATCCTCTCTTTTCCACAACCAAGGCAGACATCAAAGAGTAATCCTAGTGTTCTTTTCTGCTGAACACAAATCTAGTCCTAAAAACCTAAAAAATAGTGTTTTGGATCGTTTTGGAAAATTAATGTACACAGCTGGTATTTTTATGACTAATTTGCGGTCCTCAGTGATATATTATCTCTTCGTATAAGAGAAAAGAAAACAGAAAATGTAAAGAGACTAAGAGACTAGTACAAGTCCAAATTACTCAGGGAGAAAGCCAAATTACTCAGGGAGAATTTAGACTCACCAATGCTCAGTCAGGAAAGTTCTTGGGGTTATCTTTGAAGACTGTCTTGGAATTTCTTTGTTCTTTCTTTTCTATTTTAATTTTTTTCACTATCACTGCCGAGTGTTGTTTATCCTCACTAATGCACCTAGAGCAATCTTTGGTTTTCAAGTCAAGTCTGTGATATGTGTATACATTTGATCTTTAATTTGTGCAGTTCTATGGAACACTTACGGTAGTCAGTTGTATATGAATTTTAAAAAATTATCAAACTTCAATGTTTCTTATTAAGTCTAGATGAATGAAAAAAAAGACAAGTCCCATTTGATTTCATGCAATAGCTGATCTATTTATTTTATGAAGGAAGACAGGTGTGTGTGTGTGTGTGTGTGTGTGTGTGTGTGTGTGTGTCATACCTAAGTTTTCCTAGTGAAAGATACAAAGTCTTCCCTAGAGACAGTCATTCATCTTTCCTGCTGGTTCACTGTTGACCTAGATGGATCTATAGGGACTTTGAGCCAGGGCGACTGCTGCCCTCATGTAACAGATGAGCTGGGGTGTTCAGTAGTAAGAGTCTTATCTAGTACTCTCCTTGAAATGCTGCCTCTAATGATTAAAGGTAGTCCTTTTGCTTTAAGAGGCTTTAAATACAGCTACATTTGTTTCACCTTTACTGAGGCATAATTGACAAATAAAATTTTAATATCCTTTAAAGTGTACAACAAGATGACCTGATCTGTGTATACATCGAGAAGGATTCCTACCATCTGAGTTAATTAACACATTTTTGACTAATGTAAATAATACTGTATTGTATAATTGAAATTTATAGAGTATAAATTGAGAGTTTATAACTTAAGTGTTCTCATGCATACACAAAAGCAAGTAAATACAGGTAAAGCAATATTTTAAACTTCATACACTAAGAGTTACAGGGTTAAGAGTTAAAGGCATGTTTGGTTTTATTTTGTTTTGTTTTTCCTGATGGGGTGGGGTGAATGTATATTTCCTGGTAAGAAGCAAAAAGAGAATTTAAATGGAAATTTAAAAATATGTATTTTGGCATTTTGCTTCACTGTTTTGCGAGGCCCAGACCCTTCCTTCACCAATGTCTTTATATTTATTTCTATGAGCACATTAATGGTACTAAAATTCTTTTGGAATCAGGATTGAGGATCTCCCAGTTGAAAGGACATTCATTTCATTTCAGAAATGAATATTGTGATATTGGGACTGTAGAAATTACAATGATTTAGTATGATTTTATCCTAGAACAATGTGGCATTTAAACCATAGTTTTCTTTTTTGGGTGTCAGCCTTGCAGAGAGCCTTAGTTTTTCCCCACCTTTCTCATTATTACTCTGAGACTGAACTTAAGTGGACTGTAAGAACAGGATTCTGTTTCTGTCAATTTTTCTTTGGCAACTCTCCATTTCTGGCACATAATTTGTTCCAGATAAAGCAAAATATTCTCCTGTATCTTAGGAATTACCTAGAGGTAATAAATTATTCAAAATCTGTAACTAGATCTTCTCAGATTTTCTTTTAAGTTAACTTTCTTAAATTTCTGTTTTCATTGTAGTATTCCATTATGTGTATTATGCTTGCAAGGCATCTCAAACCCTGTGGGAATTTGAGGGTAAAGGAGATAAATGCTGCTTTCTTTCCAAAATGTTCTTAACAGCCTTAGGCTATCTCTGAATCATGAATACTTAAAAATAATTGGAATGCAAATGAATACCTAATTGACAGATAGAAAAATACTTTTAATTACCTATATTCCTTTTAAGTTTTGAAATCTAAAAATAAATTTTTGAATGTATAATGAGTTTAATAAATAGGCTAATATAAAGACGAGTAAGATGTCAGCTTGAATAGTGTTGATAGAAGGCGTTCATCAGTATGATCTTATGGTCAGCATTCTCCTTATAAACAGCTCACATGTCTAATATGCTTTCATTTTCAAATCCTAGTGAGAGTTCTGGTCTTTTCTCTCAACATGTAAGTAAGAACTTAATTTTGTACCTAGGATTTCGAGTAGGGAGGATATGTTCATAGAATGCCACAGAGTAGAAGACCTTTGAAAGCTTGCCATTAAAATTCATTTCCCTTCTCTAATTGTGAGGATAATTAAATTTGGCTTATTTAAGTTTCAATTTTCTCCAAAATTCTGTCTCCCACCACAAATATTCCATCAATTTATTCAATAACCTTTTTGGTCCTTATTCAACAAGCATTTCCTAGAGCTGCTACATCTCTTCAGTTTTGAGCAAAGTGATGTTGATTTGCAGATAAACCAGCCACTGCATCAAGTGCTATATATCAGAGTCCAGTGTAGGAAAACCTAGGAGGTAGAATGTAGAAAGTAGAATGTTTATATCAGAATTTTCATAATAACCAGAAGCTATAAGTAATCTCAAAAGTGGCCACTGCAGAATGGACAAACATAGTGTGGCATATTTACATAATAGAAAACCATGCAATGATGCAAATGAAGGAATCATAGTCACATGCAGCAGCATGGATGAACTTTAGAAACATAATGTTAAATAAATAAAGCAAAAGAAAAAAATACATACTATTATTCCACTTTATGTATATTTCAATAAAAAGATGGAACCATAAAACTATAGATTTTACGTAGGTTAACCTAAATGGCAGAAGGACAGAGAACAGTGAGGAAATTACTAAAAATGAATGTTAGGGTATATCTGATAAATACATCTGATATATTGAAAACATTCCATCCTAAAACAACAGAATACACATTCTTTCCAAGTACACATGGAACATTCTCCAGAATAGATCACCTATTAGCACAGAAAATGAACCTCAACTAATTCAAGATCAAAATTATACCACGTATATTTTAATCACAACACTATGAAACTAGAAGTCAGCCACAAGAAAATATCTGGAAAGACCACAAATATACAGAAGTTAAATAACATGCTACTAAACAATGAATGTGTTAACCAGGAAATCAAAGAAGAAATTAAAAAGTACATGGAAACAAATGAAAATGAAAACATAGTGGTCCAAAACCTTTGGGATGCAGCAAAAGCAGCCCTAAGAGGGAAGTATATAGCAATATAGGCCTACCCCAAGAAGTGAGAAAAATCTCAAACAACCCAACCTAAGGAACTATAAAAAGAATAACAAACCTAAAACTGGCAGAAGGAAGGAAATAATAAATATTAAAGCAGAAATAAATGATCCAGAAACAAAAACAATAGAACAAATCAATGAAACCAGGAGGTAGCTCTTTGAAAAAATCAATAATATTGATAAACTTCTAGACAGACTTATCAAAAAGGAAAAGAGAAAAGACTTAAATAAAGTCATAAATGAGAGAGGAGAAATAGCAACTGACACCACAGAAATACAAATAACTGTAAGAGAATATTATAAAAAAACTATGTGTTAACAAATTGGACAACCTAGAAGAAATGAGCAAGTTCATAGAAATATATAAATTGCCAAAACTGAAGCAGAAGGAAGTAGAAAACTTGAACAGACTTGATAACCAGCAATGAAATTGAGTGAGTAATAAAAAAAAAAAAAAAAAAAAAAACTCCTAAGACACAAAATTCCAGGACCTGATGGCTTCACAGGTAAATTCTACCGAAATTTTAAAGAAGATTTAATACCTACTCTTCAAAAATATTCCAAAATATAGAACTGGAAGGAAAACTTTCAAATTCATTCTATGAGGCCAGCATTACCTTGATACCAAAATCAGGTAAAGACATCACTAGGGATACCTGGGTGATTCAGTGGCTGAGTGTCTGCCTTCGGTCCAGGGTGTGATCCTGGAGTCCCAGGAGTGAGTCTCACATCGGGCTCCCCACAGGGAGCCTGCTTCTCCCTCTGCCTGTGTCTCTGCCTCTCTCTCTCAATCTCTCTCTAGGTCTCTCATGAATAAATTAATAAAATCTTTTAAAAAGACACCACTAAAAAAGAACTATAAGCCAATATCCTTGGTGAACATAGATGCAAATATTCTCAAAATACTAGCAAACCAAATTCAATAATATATTAAAAGAATCATTCACCATGAACAGGTGGGATTTATTCCAGAGGTGCAACTCTGGCTCAACATTCACAAATCAATCAATGTGATACATCACATCAGTAAGTAAAAGGATAAGAACCAAATGATCATTTCAATCATGGCACAGATCAAAGACATAGAAAAAGCACTTGACAAAGTACAACGACCATCCATGATAAAAACCCTCAACAAACTACATTTATAGGGAACATACCTCAATATAATAAAGGCCTTTTTTGAGAAAGCCACAGGTAACACCCTCAATGGGGGAAAAACAGAGAGTTTTTCTCCTAAGTTCAGGAAAAGACAGGGATGTCCACTCTCACCACTTTTATTCAACATAGTACTGGAAGTCCTAGTGATAGTAATCAGACGAGAAAAAGAAATAAAAGGAATCTAAGTCAGTAAGAGGTAAAACACTATTTGCAGATGACTTGATAATCGATATAGAAAACTCCAAAGACTCCACCAAAAAACTGCCAGAACTGATAAATTCAGTAGAGTCACAGGATACAAAATCGAAGTATAGAAATCTGCTGCATTTCTCTGCACTAATAATGAAGCAGTAGAAAAAGAAATTAAGAAAACAATCCCATTTACAGTTGTACCTAAAATAAAACAATGCCTAGGAATAAACCTAACCAAGGAGGTGAAAGACCTATACTCTGAAAACTATAAATCACTGATGAAAGAAACTTAAGATGACACAAAGAAATGGAAAAACAGGGGAACCCTGGGTGGCGCAGTGGTTTGGCGCCTGCCTTTGGCCCAGGGCGCGATCCTGGAGACCTGGGATCAAGTCCCACGTCGGGCTCCTGGTGCATGGACCCTGCTTCTCCCTCTGCCTGTGTCTCTGCCTCTCTCTCTCTCTCTGTGTGACTATCATAAATAAATAAAAAAATAAGAGAAAAAAAATTAAAAAAAAAAGAAATGGAAAGACATTCCATTGGAAGAACAAATATTGTTAAAATGCCTATACTACCCAAAGCAATCTATACATTTAATGCAATTTCTATCAAAATGTATGGCAATTTTCACAGAATTCGAAAAAAATAATCCTAAAATTTGTGTGGATCCACAAAAGACCCTGAATAGCCAAAGTAATCTTGAAAAAGAGAAGCATAGCATCACAGTATTGGACTTGAAGTTATATTACAATGCTGTAGTGATCAAAACAGTATGGAACTGTCAGGAAAACAGACACATAGGTCAATAGAACAGAAAGGAAAACCCATAAATAAACCTACAACTATATGGTCAATTGATCTTCAACAAAGCAGGCAAGAATATTCAACACAAAAACAGTCTCTTCAACAAATGCTATTGGGAAAACTGGACAGCAATATGCAAAAGAATGAAATTGGACCACTGTCTTAAAGCATACCTAAAAAATACATTCAAAATAGATTAAAGACCTAAATGTGAGACTTAAAACCATCAAACCCATATAGAAGAACACTGGAAGTAACCTCTTTGACATAGGCCATAGCAACTGCTTTTTAGATATGTCTCCTAGGCAAGGAAAACAAAAGCAAATATAAATTATTGGAACTAAATCAAAATTGAAAGCTTCTGCACAGCAAAGGAAACAATCAACAAAACCAAAAGGCAGCCTATAGGTATGGGAGAAGATATTTGCAAATGACATATCTGTTAAAAGCTTAGCATCAAAAATCCATAAAGAAATAAAATCATAAAAAAACAAATAATCCAAATGAAAAATAGAAGACATGAACAGACCTTTCTCCAAAGAAGGCATACAGATGGCCAAAAGATGTAGGAAAAGATGCTCATCATCACTCATCATCAGGGAAATGCAAATCAAAACTACAATGAGCTATCACTTCACACCTGTCAGAATGGTTAAAAGCAACAACACAAGAAACAACAGGTGTTCACACGGATGTGAGAAAGGAGAACCCTTTTTCACGGTTGGTGGGAATGCAAACTGGTGCAGGCACTCTGGAAACAGGTATGGAGGCTCCTCAAAGACTTTAAAATAGAAATACCTTACAATCCAACAATTGCACTACTGGGTACTTACCCAAAGAATACAAGAACACAAATTCAAAAGGATACATGAGCTCCTATGTTTATAGCAGCATTATTTACAATAGGCAAGATACAGAAGCTGCCCAAGTGTTCATTGATTGATGAATAGATAAAGAAGTGGTGCGTATATATACATTTGTGTTTGTGCGTGCATGTATATACACAATGGAATACTATTCGGCCATAATAAGGAATGAAACCTTGTCATTTGCATGACATGGATGGAGCTAGAGAGTATAATGCTAAGCAAAATAAGCCAGTCAGAGAAAGAGAAATGCCATATGACTTCGCTCATATGTAGAAATTAAAAAACAAAAAAAAAAAGCAAGGGGAAAAAAGAGAGAGAGATTCTCAATTACAGAGAACAATCTGATAGTTACCAGAGGGGAGGTGGATGTGGAGATGGCTGAAATAGGTGATGGAGATTAAGGAGTGCACTTGTCATGATGAATAGGGCGATGTATGGAACAGTTGAATAATTATAATGTATGCCTAAAACATGTAGAACACCGTATGTTAACTAACTGAAATAATAAAAATAAACAAATAGGGACGCCTGGGTGGCTCAGTGGTTGAGCGTCTGCCTTCGGCTCAGGGCATGATCCCGGAGTCCTGGGATCAAGTCCCACATCGGGCTCCCTGCATGGAGCCTGCTTCTCCCTATGCTTATGTCTCTGCCTCTGTCTCTCTGTGTCTTTCATGAATAAATAAATAAAATCTTAAAAACAAACAAATACATGTTAGGGTAGTGGTAACTTTGAGGAAAAAGGAGATTATAATTTAAAACAGTTCTATAGAAAGACATGGTGCCCTTCCTAGTGTTATACACAGATGTTTGTTCTATACTACTTGATTATTAGACTGTGCACATGGTTTTATTTTATGTGAGTGTTATTCCTCAAAATAAAGATATTTTTAAAACAAAAAGTGTGATGTATCCTGAAAAGTGACATATTTGTTTTTTGTTGTTGTTTTATAGTCCGTGACAGTGGAAACTGCTTTGCTCAACTCTGCGTACTTAACCCCTAGCACTTAGCATGAGCTTGGTGTTATTGTTGAATAAATGAACGGGTAGAAATATTGGCAAGAAAAAATTGTGTGCACCCCAAAACTTTTAGTACACATTGTTTATTATGGGTAAAATTTGTAGAAGATTAAAAAAAAACCTAAAAATCAAAATCACTGGAGCACATGTGTGGCTCAGTCAGTTAAGCCTCTGACTCTTGATTTTAGCTCAGGTCATCATCTCAGAGTCCTGGGATCGAGCCCCAAATTCTATGGCCAGTGGAGAGTCTTCTTGAGGATTCTCTCTCTCTCTCTCTCTCTCTCTCTCTCTCTGCCCCTCCCCCACTATACAATAAATAAATCTTAAAAAAAAATCAGTCATATTCTAATCTACTTACTAATTAAATTGAAGTGACTGAATTAAAAAAAAGTGGCAATCCATGTAGAAAGACAGTCCTCCACGGGCCTCTCAGATTTTTGCCTGTCTTCCAATCAGGGGCACTGACTACCTTTTGCTCCAGACTATCTTCTAAATCACATTTTGTTTTTGTTTTTGTTTTTTGTCTCCTTTCAGAGCAAAGGGAACATTTGCTTACTGCCCATTACAAAAGATGTGGCGTTCCAAAATTCAGGATACCTCTTCTGTAATGCAACCTGCTAGGTGTGCCAGTGGCACCCGGTCCTCTTCCTATTACCCTGTGGGCATTGGAATTTGAATACCTGATGCAACTGCTGATATTCTGGCTATTGTCTTTGCCATAAAGAATGAACAGGGTTTCCTATTTTTGTTTTTTCTAAAACAGGAGTCTTGTGTCTTCTACAGCATCTACAGATCTGTGGTGAACTAACTTTTAGCTCTCCTATAGAGTAAAACATCAGACCCTTCTTAGCTCTTGACACACTGATGTTTTCTTAGGAAAGTCCTAGAACCCCAGAAAGCTGTATGGAACAAATCTACATCCGTAGCTTATTTTTAAAATGCATACTTAACACAAAATCACTACAAGTTCTGGCAGTTTATTTTAATAGATAATATTATATAGCATTTCTAAGGAAGTGCTATAAGTTGTCACATTCAAGCTGAGCTTTACTTTACCCAAAACAAGTGTTTAAAGGAAATGCTAAAAATAAAAAGGAACAATGAAGGCATTTCTTCATAATTTTCCTGTTTATGTAAGTACAATGAGTGTTAGATTTTCCCTCACATATTGGATATATTTAACTAGCTATTGAAAAAGGATTTCAGAATTTGATTCCTTAAATGAAATCCTGAAAAAAAAAAATTCCTCTGTGCACAGTATGCTAAAACTGCATTTATAGCTAATGCTTCGCAAAATACGTCAAAGCTAAATGTGTTCTACAGGACATTACACAGCAGGTATTTTGGACATGAAAATGTCAGAACAACAGGAAACCAAAATGCAAGGCTTTTTCTTTACTTTCTGAAAAGAAAAATGACTGGCAAATGAATACAAATACTATTTAGAACTACTCAAAACCATCAAAATAACTTTTCATGGAAATTAGCGCCATTAAATACTCAGTAGCTAATTAACTCTAGCTATTGCCAATGGGATTTTCCCTTAATTTTGTTTGAGCTCTACTAGTCTCACGCCTTAATACTTTAATATTAGAAAAGTGATGGAAAATAATGAGAATGCTCCCTATGTGCCAAGCTTTAAGTGATTTGTGTGTCTTACACCACTTAATCTCTAAGTCTACTTAATACCATTAGGTACTATGAGGTAGGTAGTAACAGATAATCACCTCCTTAAATCACATATTTTCAAAACGCACTTTTCTGTAACTCCCATTGTTCTTTGTCACTGTTGGGTAGAAGGTTGTGCTAATAATTCCAGGCTCTTGGGACTGTCTTCATTTGGCTCAAGTAGGTTTGCTATGCTCCATGGCCAGTCACTGCTCTCAAATGCATACAAATTTTGTCGGAAGTTAGCAGGAAAGAGAATGACTGCAGGGCTGTTATTGGGAAAGCTATCCAGTCATGCTGTAAAACTTTGAGATGGTAACGTCAGATGTATTCCTGAATCACAGCCCTATTTTTTTTTAACATTCCATAACATAGAGTCCTTTCAAATAAAGTACTTACAGATGTATTATAAAGTATTAAATTATATTACCACTTTAATTCTCTGTTTATGGCTTTATCATCACCACAAATGTTATATATTAAAACAAATGAAGTGATAAACACTATGTAAGGTGTTTAACGCTTCCAGACGTTATCTCACTTAATACTTAACGATCAGCCTTTGAGATAGCCATTAATGTCTCCCTTTTATAGACTAAAACAAAAACTTAGATCATTTGTTGTCCCCAAGGCCATATGTCTGTCTAGTGGATATTAAAGCAAGTTGAAATTTAGATTTTTCAACCCCAAGAACTGCTTCCTCTTTAGCATGTGTCATTGGGGAACCAACGTGATTAAAATTATATTGGTTTATTTATCAGATATTGATAGGATATGTACTGCCTGCCAGACTGTGATCTAGGAACTGGCATTTCAGTAGGAAGCAATCCAATGTGTCTGCCTTCCAGGTATTTACATGTGGGGACAAATACACATAAATAAAAGGACAATTTTAGCTAGCATTTAGTGCTATGCTTTAGTTATAAATTGCCGCATAAAGAACCACTACCATTTCAAAGGATTTTAAAGCAACATATTTTAGGTCATGGCTCTCTGGATCAACTGGAAAGATCTGATCTTCCCTGGACTCACTGACAGGGTCGGCCCCCTCATTCACACATCTGGGTCTTGCTGCTGGCTACTGGCTGGACTGTCTCTCCGTGCAGCTCTACTCAGTAGTCCAGGGTAGCCATTACTATGTCATGGATGGAGCAGGGCAGGAAAAGCACGAGTTCGTGCCTCTGGTTAGTAGCTCCTGAGGTGTTGCATTCAGTCTTCCTACCAAAAGATCATGGAAATGCTAAAAATAATCTTTAAAACATTCATACCACAAGTATGGATTGAAAGGCAAACAGTACTAGAATCTTGGAGGAATACAAGAATGATGAAAATCATTCATTTCTGACCAAAATCATAAGCAATATCCCACCATGCTATATATATTTGTGAAAGCATTCTCCTAAAAATCAATTTAAAAAGATCTTTCTCTTTGCTCTTCCCACCCTCCCACAGTTTGCTTCATTTTTATAAACACAAGGTTTAGTATCCTTCCAATGAAGAGTGCTGATTTTTAAAGAAACCAGAATGTTTCTCCTGCAACATTATTACCTTTTTTTTTTTTTTTAATCTTTCTAAGTCCTATTAAAAGTTACAATCCCAAAAAGCTACGGGATAAGAATCAAGGCAGGAAATGAACCCAGGGCACACAGCAGCATCCTGAGAAGTGAGGTCACCACACAAAAGCGTTATGGATGGGGTTTAAGTCAGGGAGTGAGAAATGAGGATTGTAGGTCTACAGGCACTAGAGCCACTCACAAGGCCTGCGGGCTAAGGGCAGCCAGAAAAAAATGCCAGCGAAGATTGTGTAGATGCCCTTATGAGGCACATTCTTTTCAATACCTGTCTTTTGTCAGATATCCAGATTGCAGGCACATATCTTGCCATAAATCTTTATGACTCGATGGAAAGACACTGAGTTTCCGGCAAAGAAGAGAAATGCTGCATATTTAATATTAAACGCTAGAAGAAAAATTCTGCAGAAAAGTCATCTTGGGAAGTTGATTTATGCTTAAAACCAACCTGTATTGGTGAAATAATAAAAAATTAATTTCATCTCTGAATAGGACCTGATTCATATGGAGTTTCAGAGAGCTCACATATATTGTTTCTTTCTTTGATAAATGAAAAAACCTGCTAAAGTCACTCTAATCAGATCCTCCCTCCAACGCATGCCACTAAATAAAACAGGATAGGGGTTTTCTTCTAATTTTAGTTAGAAATTGCAATTGGATCTTACAGTTCCCTAGGCAACTAAGGAACTAACTTTTGCATAATTTTGAATAAACAGTCATTTTGACAAAAAGGGTGAAGGATTATAGAGACCATTGTCCTTGAATTAGTAAATGTACATGCAAACTTGAAAATGTTAATTGGAAGTATTATATACTTGTCATTTTAGGGATTCAGTTACTCTTTGAATCCAGTTTTGTTGCAGGTAAATTTTTATTAGTAAACTGATTATTATTTAGAATTTTTTTAGAATTAAGTAGATAATTCTTATTATTTTCTGCATTTAAGGTGTACACGATTACAGAATATAAGAGAATGGGGCAGGCATGAGATTTTTCATCTCTGCAAGTGATTTAGAAGCCTTGAAACCTCTTTGTAAGGGATTTACTTAGAAATGCTTAAGAATTACCATCATATTATTTGCTGTGTTTTCTACATTTGTAGAAAAATATAGAAAAAGATATTGAGATTGTAGCCAAAGGTAGCAGATAATTATCTTTAATGTTATTGGATAACACTAATGTTTTGGGTTAATACTAAAGTGAATATGAAATTGAATTTAGGATGCGATTCAGAAAGCTATGGGGATGAGCAAAAGTAGGATTTCAATAGACTTTCCTAATAAAAAACTTATCTTGCTTCAAGTTCAATATAAGCGACTCAATGATATGAAATAGAATTTATTTGCTTGAGGCCTGGTTTGTGTTACTGAAAGCTCCAAGATCTTTTTTTTTTTTTTTTTTTTTTTTTTTTTGCACCTAGGTGTGTATGGAGCAAACTTTGGGACAAGCACCTGTACTCTCAACTGGGCCTTTCCTTCCTTCAGTATGTCAGAATTTCAGCCTTTTTCAATGTGTCGGCAATCTTGAAGCCAGATACAGGTGCAAGATTGGGTCCAGAATACTGGGTGCTGTTTTTGGTTTCATTTGTTTGTGGCTTGAGAATTAGACTAATGGTTAGCAAATAAAAGTGTGTGGGTATCCTAAATATAACCCCATAACTTCCTTTAGCATTGCTACCAGTCATTTCTATGAATTATTCTGGGTTCTGGTAATGGAAACTCAGAAGCCAGCACAAATTCTCCCACTTTTCTCCTTGTCATGGCACCAAGCCATAGCTTTTGCTGACAATTAGAGCTCTTCCTCATTGAGCATAGTTGTCTTCTTCTTGTGTTGACCATTACTATTGTCCTTGTATTTCAGGGGTGGAGACACTGCTTTGGGACACTTGGGAGTGAAGCAGTCCCTTATTGGTTGGTGAAATCTAGTCTTGTGATATAAGATTGTTTGGGCTCTACGGATGCAACTGAAGTAATGTTTTCTTTTTCTTTTTTTTTTCTTTTCTTTTCTTTCTTTCTTTTTTCTTTTTTTTCTTTTTTTTTTTTTTTAACAAGAGTAATGTTAAATGGCTTTGGGATATCTCCCAAACTATATGTCATCTGATCTTAACATTCCCTGTTGTATACCAACAACCCTGGTCAAATGGAAATGTACCAAGATCATACTAGTTTCCTTCTATTCCCTCATCCTCAAAGTCTAGAGTGAGTCTTATCTACAGCTCCACCTTGCTAAGGAGATCTGAAAAAAAATGTAGTAGAATAATACAATGACATCATACATTAGTAAACATTATCGGAAGCTGTACACATCAACATGGATGAATTTCAAGAATATAACATTAAGCCAAAGAAGACAGACTCAAAAGTTTACATAGTATGATTTCCTTTACATGAATTTCCCCAACTAGACAACATATTGAACAAAAGAAGTACATAGATAGTATTCCAGTGAATATACACTTATGCGAACTGAACAATGTATTATTTAAAATGAATACCTAGATATAAAAACATGAGAATTGATTAGCACACGATTCAGGGTTGTGGCCTCTCTTCACAGATGGGAGGAGATGTGTGCAGAAAGGAGCATTCAAGGGCCACCTATGCTACAAGTCATGTGCTTACTCTTTTTTTTTTTTTTAAGATTTCATTTATTTGTTCATGATAGACAGAGAGAGAGAGAGAGAGAGAGAGAGAGAGGCAGAGACACAGGCAGAGGGAGAAGCAGGCTCCATGCCCGGAGCCTGACGCGGGACTCCAGGATTGTACCCTGGGCCAAAGGCTGGCGCTAAACCGCTGAGCCACCCAGGGATCCCCCATGTGCTTATTCTTTATCCTAGTATTGGAGAAGTCATTTTTCATAATTGACCTTTCAACTATATACATGTATTCATACGTTATTTTATTTGTACCATATTCACAATTTTAGAAATGGGTAAAAATTATAGAAAGTAAATCTTAAATATAATACAAAGGATGAGAAATAAAATGAATACAGAATATTGTTTTTAAAAAAGTAAAAAAAGGAGAGAGAAAGAAAGAAAGAAGAAAGAAAGAAAGAAAGAAAGAAAAAGAAAGAAAGAAAGAAAGAAAGAAAGAGAAAGAAAGAAAGAAAAAGAAAGAAAGAAAAAGAAGAAGAAAGAAAGGGAGATGACAGAGGGGGGATTTCAAAAGAAGTTACATTTATAAAACAGGTTTTAGCCTATGAGGGAAAGAGCTCAAGTAGAATGTTTGCACCAACTGAAAGTCATTCTTTGTTGTTGTTTTAATCTTTATTGTCATTATTATTATTTGCTTTGTATATGCTATGGATTGTGCTATAGATTGCTTTGGGCCTTTGAGGAAAACCATTGGTTTTTCTCTTTTCCAACTAGCTGTATCTTAGGTTTGCTTAATGTTGTCAGTGGGGAATGTTGGTTTATAAGACCAGTCTGGAGCCAACTCCAAGATGCTCATTCCAAAGGTCAAAAAGAACCAGTACATAATAGGTAAACTTCCTGGGTGTTTTTTTTTTTTTCTTTTTTTTTTTTTTGATATGGTAGATAGACTTTTTATGTTGTGTGTTTGGTCTTGTTATGTTCTGATTTTTAATTCTTGTTTATTTGAAAAAATAAATATTGAGTAATCTAAGTGTGCTAGTAGCATGTGTACCATAATGTAATTTAGGGTGGCTTTATGTAAAAGGCATCTAGCTACATGGAAGAGAGAAAAGAGATTTGTGACACACAACAAAGTGTACTGGTTTATTACAACTGGAAAAAAAAAAGTACCCTGAGGTTGGTTGCCTAAAGGTGATATAAAGGGTTTAACAGACTAGATGTGGTATTTCAACAGGACTACATTGGGAAAATAGTCAAAAACATCAGAAGCTTGAGATTTTAGCCCTTAACCTTCAGAACTGAGAGACTAAGACCAGAAAGGATACTGTGTTTTTTTATTATTATTATTATTATTATTTTTAACTTTTTTCATTCATGAGAGATACAGAGAGAGAGGCAGAGACACAGGCAGAGGAAGAAGCAGGCTCCTCGCAGGGAGCCTGATACAGGACTGGACCCCAGGACCTCAGGGTCTCAGCCTGAGCCAAAGGCTCAACCACTGAACCACCCAGGGGTTCCCAGATTGATCTTTTAAATAAGTAATTCCTATAGCATTACTCACCATCATGCCGCCATCTTGCTGTAAATCACTATGCTTGTCTCAGTAAAGAATCAAAAAGTGTCAACACTGAGATCATTTAATTTACTTTGTTCCTCTCACAAAGTGTGACTGAGAGTCTCAAAGTAGATCAGAAGCTTCCTGAACCACACTCAATGTATTAATTGCAAAACTAATAACTATGCCTGCTCCAAGGACAATCTCTTCCCACAACATACAATTTTTCCTTTTGGTCAGAATAAAAGAAAGGAAATCTTTGAGAAGAAAGAGATTAATAGAGGGAAATGCCTGGTTGAAGTATAGCAATAGAAGTACTTATAGTGAATATCTTTTATTCTGGTTTCCAGAATCTATCTGAAGAGCATGAATTTACATTATGTGTTTGTTTTTCATCGCAAATTAATTCATATGTTTTATACAACTTATGGTCATGATTAATAAATTAATAAATTCATCTGTTCACTCACCCCTCAAATATTATTGTATATGTTTTTTGGCCCAGATATTTTTCCAGATTTTAAGAAAAAAGCAGTTAACAAAACACAAATATATAAGTTCAGGTAAATAGGTAAAACTACAAACATTCATTAGTTTGAAATTTTTATCTGAAAGCCATCATATTTGTAAAAATTAAAGTGATTTATACCTCTACAATGGACCAACAGACAATGAGCAAAAGAATTCAATAAAGTCTGTAGTATGTTAGATCATATTTAGTGCTGGGAAGTCAAATTGAATAGGGAAGAGCTAGGAATAATTTTAGGATAGGAAGGGGGGTTTAATTTTAGGTAGAGTATCCAGGAGAATCTTCAGTGACAAGGTGTCATTTTACTAAAAACCTGAAAGAGTGACGCCTGGGTGGCTCAGCGGTTGCACATCTGCCTTTGGCTCAGGGTATGATGCCGGAATCCAGGATCAAGTCCCACACCAGGGTCCCTGCGAGAAGCCTGCTTGTCCCTCTGCCTGTGTCTCTGCCATTCTCTCCTGAACAAATAAATAAATCTTAAAAAAAAAAAAAAAAAAAAACCTGAAAGAAATGAAGGTATGAACTCTGTGAGCTCTGTGGGTATCTGAGTAAAAGCATTCCTAGCAGAGTATAGCCAGAACAAAGGTCCTGAGGTAGGAGCTTGTCTGCACACATGAGGACAAATAGACGAGTGCAGCCAGGGAAGACAGAACAAGGGGGAGATGATGCTAGAGAGGTAAAAACAAATGTCATGTCAAATGTCATAGGTTAGTTTAAGGACTTTAGATTTCTTGCTGAGTGAGACAGACACCTCCGCAGGGTTTTGAGGGAGCCAAGTGGCATGATCTGATTTTCACTTTAACAGGTGCGAACTGGCTGCTAAGTGGATGAGACTGAGGCTGCACCAGAGGAGATATGGGGAGGCCAGCTTGAAGTCTACTGCAATAATCCAAGCATAGAAGGTATACGGGCATTTCTGAATCATCTCCACACACAGATCCCATCTAATACTGTGGACTATGCACCCAAACTCCCTCACTTGCTCTCTCCTATGTAACTGCTCAGATCATTAGGTACTCCCCATTCCCTCCGGAAAACCTATCTGAAAGAGTGTGGCTGACAGGCTCTCCACAGTTCTCCTAGGTTCATCTACCGGTCAAATGGTATTAAGTATTTGTTTATTAATTTATTAAGTAATATGAATAAATATTACATAAATAAGTTAAATGTGTGTACAAAAAGTGAGTTATTGTTTCTATGAAACCAAATGAGATTCTTTGGAAAAAATGATAGAAAGTAATTTGGTTTTAAAATACTATTGAATTATGTGAGGGAGGGTCCCTGGGTGGCTCAGTCAGTTAAGCATTTGCCTTCGGCTCAGGTCATGATCTCAAGGGTCCTGAGATCAAGCCCTGCACTGGGCCCCCTGCTCAGCAGGGGAGTCTAATTCTCACTTTCCCTCTGCCTCCTCCCTCCTGATCATACTCTACCTTTCTCTCTCAAATAAATAAATAAAATCTTTTTTTTTCAAGTATTACATGAGGAAGATGATTTTATTTATTTTCCAAATTTTTATTTAAATTCTGGTTAGTTAACATATAGTATAATATTGATTGCAGGAGTAGAATTCAGTGATTTATCATTTACACACAACACCCAGTGCTTGTCACAATGAGTGCCCCCCTTAATCCCCATCATCCATTTAGCTCATCCCCCCACCCACCTCCCCTCCAGCAACCCTCAGTTTTTTCTCTGTAGTTAAGAGTCTCTTGTGGTTTGCCTCCCTCTCTGTGAGGAAGATGATTTTAAAAGGCTGGTGGAGGGGGAAAAAAAAATCTAGAAAGATGCTTTATTTAGATTGCCTCAGAGGTCTTTTTTAGTATCTACTTTAAAGTAAACCAAACTAGGAACACCTGGGTGGCTCACCTTAAGCGTCTGCCTGTGGCTCAGACCTTGATCTCAGGGTCCTGGGATCCAGCCCCACATCAAGCTTCCTCCTCAGCGGGGAGTCAGCTTCTTCCTCTCCTGCCCAACCCATCCTCCCTTCAAGTTCCCTCCCTCTCTTCCTCTTTCAAATAAATAAATAAAATCTTAGAAAAAAAAAATAAAGTATACCAAACTAGTTGCACTCGAGGTGTGGGTAGTGCAGGAAAGATTAGACAATATCCAATCTACAGATTCATATTCAAATAAAAGACCTCAGCCCAAAATCAAAATATTGGTCTACTGGTATTTGTTTAAATTAAAATAAAATATCTAAATCTTCTACATCTTTAAATGATTCTCTGCTTTAAATATATGTTTTCAATTACTCAGTTATAGTCTCTACCCCGGTTTGCATCAAATGATAAATGAGTTTCTACTTATGTTTAATGTCAGGTAATTAAGTAACACTATAAAAACTGTTTGGAATTTTTATCTGAAAACAATTGTAACTGATAAGTTAGTGATTTATTTATCTGCAAAACATGGAACAATTGAAGCAACCTCTTGGCATAGACTCAGGCTCTACTTAGTATGCCTCAGCTTACTGGAAATTGAAGTTTAAATTGGAATTTCTAGGATTCAGTTTTTCCCTATAGAAATGTGTAATTAACACAAAAAGTGTGTAAAGCTAAACCTACCAAAAAACAAAACAAAAACAAAACAAAACAAAACAAAAAACAATTTGCTCCTTACACATTTCCACAGGTGTCTTATGTCAAAATTGTGAATATTCAAATTCAGTTTTTAAAAAGGATATGACAGCTGAGAATTTTTAGAATATGGAAACTGGTACTCCAATGGCTAGTATTGAAAGGTTTTGCATTTTATGTGTGTGCTGTATTTTATCACAATACTAAAGAAATATTATGGTCTCCCACAGATAGTATTCCTAATTGAGGGTAATTATGGAAATTGTACAAAAGTGACCCAAATGCACTATAATATTGTACTCCTGGCATGATCACCCCCTCTCACTTCTCTAGTGAACAGATAAATGGCTTTGGTTGAATCATGTCCACACTTTAACTTTCATGCTTTCCTAACTCTTACATGTTCAAGGTGTTGGTAATCAGGCTACCCCAGGACCCTTGCCGGATTCATTGCCCTTCTCAGGACATATTTTTATATCTAGCAGAGTTATACAAAGTAAAATAAATAAGGAGCTGACACAGTATAGGGATGCGTCATCTTACTGTGCTTCACAAATATTGTGTTTATTACAAATTGAAGGTTTTTGTCCACTCCAAATCGAGCAAGTGTATGGGCACCATTTTCCCAACAGCATTTGCTTACTTTGTGTCTCAGTGTTTGCTAATTCTCACAAGATTTCAAACTTTTTCATGGGTTATGGTGATTTGTGATAAATGATCTTTGATATGACTCTTGTCATGGTTTTGGTGTGCCACGAACCATGCCCCCATAACATGGCAAACTTAATTGACAAATGTGTGTTCTGACTGCCCCGCGGAGCAGCTGTGCCCCCATCTCTCTCCCTGCCCTTCAGCCTCCCTATTCCCTGACACAGCAGTATTGAAATTAGACAGGTTAAGAATTCAACAAGGGCCTCTGAGTGTTCAAGTTAGAGGAAGGGTCTCACATCTCTCACTTTAAATCAAAACCTAGAAATGTTAAGCTCAGTGAAAAATGAGTGTTGAAAGCTGAGATGGGCCAAAAGTAGATCTTTTCCAACCAGTTAGAAAGTTGTGGATGCAAAGAAAAAGTTCTTGAAGGAAATTAAAAGTACTACTCCTTTAAACACATGAAATATTAAGAAAGTAAAATATCAGGACACCTAGGTGGTTCAATGGTTGAGCATCTGCCTTTGGCTCAGGGCATGATTCTGAAGTCCCCGGGATCAAGTCTCATATCGGGCTCCCTGCATGGAGCCTGCTTCTCCTTCTGCCTGTGTCTCTGCCTCTCTCTGTGTCTCTCACGAATAAATAAATAAAATCTTAAAAAAAAAAGTGAAATGATCTCATTGTTAATATGGAGAAAGTTTTAGTGGTGTGGACAGAAGAACAAACTAGTCACATATTCCCTCAAGCCAAAGCCTAATCCAGAGCAAGGCTCTAACTCTCTTCAAGTCTATGAGGGCTGAGAGAGGCGAAGCAGCTGCATAAAAGAAGTTTAAAGCTGGCAGAGGCTGGTGTATAGGATTTAAAGAAAGGAGCCATCTCCATAACAGAAGGGTGCAAGGTGAAGCAGCAGGTGCTGATGTAGAAGCTGCAGCAAGTTATCCAGAAGATCCATCTAGAATGATTAATGAAGGTGGCTACACTAAACTACAGATTTTCAAGGTAGACAAAACAATCTTCTATTGGAGGAAGATGCCACCTGGGATTTTCATAGCTACAGAGAAGTCGGTGCCTGGCTTTAAAGCTTCAAAGGACAGCCTGACTTTCTTGTTAGGGGTTAACATAGTTGGTGACTTGAAGTTGAAGCCGATGCTTAGTGACCAGCCTAGGGCTTTTAAGACTTATGCTAAATCTACTCAGTTTATACTCTATAAATGGAACAGCAAAGTCTAGGTTACCCTGGCAATGTAATCACATCTGTTTACAACAGGGTTTATTGATTATTTTAAGGCCACTTAGAGACCTATGGCTCAGAAGACAAGATTCCTTTCAAAATATGACTGTTCACTGACAATGCACCTGGTCACTCAAGAGCTCTGATGGAGATGGAGATATACATTGAGATTAATGTTTTTTTCATGCCTACTAACACAAGATACATTGGTGTAGCCCATGGATCAAGGAGTGATTTTGATTTTCAAATCTTACTTAAGAAACACTTTTCGTAAGGCTATTGCTGTCATACATAGTGATTCTTCTAATGGACCTGGGTGAAGTTAATCAAAAGCCTTCTGGAAAGGATTCATCATTCTAGATGCCACTAAAAACATTCATAATTCAGGGGTACCTGAGTCACTCAATTGGTTAAACATCCAACCCTTTGAGCCTGACATTAGGCTCTATGCTAGGTGCGGAGCTTGCCTAAAATCAAAACAAAACAGAAACAACAAAAAATTCATACATTCATGATTCATAGGAAGAGGAAAAAATATCAATATTAACAGGAGTTTGGAAGAAGTTGATTCTAGCCCTCATCAATGACTTTCAGGGGATCAAGACTCTAATGGAGGAAGTGGTGCAGTGCAGATAGGGTGAGAATAATAAAAGAAATAGAAATAGTTCTTTATTAGCCTGAAGATGTGACTGAATTGCTACCGTCTCATGATGAAACTTGAGTGGATGAAGAATTGCTTTTAATGGCTGAGCAAAGAAAATAGTTTCTTGAGATGGAATTTACTCCTGGTGAAGATACTGTGAAGATTGCTGAGGTGACAGCAAAGGATTTAGAACGTTACATAAACTTTGAGAGGACTGATTCCAGTTTTGAAAGAGGTTCTGCTGTGGGTGAAACGCAATCAAGCAGCATCATATTCTACAGAGAAATTGTTGGTGAAATGAATAGTCAGTTGACGTAGCATGCTTCATTGCTGTCTTATGTTAAGCAATTGCCCTATAAATACAGAAATCCTCTTTGATGGTTGCCAGAGAGGAGTGGGTTAGAGGGTGAGCAAAATAGGTGAAGGGGAGTGGGAGATACAGTCTTCTAGTAATGGAATGAATAAGTCACAGGGATAAAAAGCAGAGCATAAGGAATACAATGATATTGTGGTAGTGATGTAACGGGACAGGTGCTTGGTAGGCACACCGTGGCGAACATAGCATAATATGTAAACTCATCAAATCGCCAAATTGTATACCTGAAACTTATATAACTATACTAAACCATACTCAAATTAAAAAAAAAAAAAAATTGCCACGGCCACCCCAACCTTCAGCAACCACCATCCTGATTAGTCAGCAGCCATCAACATCAAGGCCCTCCACCAGCAAAAAGATTATGACTTGCAGAGGGAGAGGGAGAGAGAGAATATCAAGCAGGCTCCACGCTGAACCAAGGCTTGACACCATGTCCCCGAGACCATGACCCAAGGCGAAATCAAGAGTTGGATGTCCAACTGACTGAGTCACCCAGGCTGTCTAGCAATAGAGTATTTTTCAATTAAAGTATGTACATCTTTTAGACACCATGCTACTGCATAATTAACAAACTACAGTATAGTGTAAGCATAACTTTTGCATGCACTAGGAAAGCAAAAAATTCACTCAACTTCCTTTATTTTGATACTGACCTCACTAAGGTTGTCTTGAACTGAACCCATAATATCCCTGAGGTATGCCTGTGCATAGAAAATAAGAAAAATTTGATCAATTAATTAATAGCTACATGTGTAAAATTTTTATAACTTTAATTATATTGACAGACATTGAGAGGTTTTGATAATATGTCCACAGGCAAAGCAGTGTAATGTAGAAATTAGAGCATGTGAGTGTGTCCAACATAGGCTTCTACTCTTCTTCTATTTTTTAAAAAATTACTCTCTATACCCAGCATGGGGCTTGAATTTACAACCCAGAGATCAAGAGTCACATGCTACACTGAGCCAGGCAGGTACTTCAGGCTTGTACTCATGAGCCAGAATTTATTAGCTGAGCATTTTAAAGGCAGTCATTTAACCTCTAATGTTTTGTATGTTTTCTCTATGGGCCAAATGATATAAAATAAAAGAAAAAAAATCAAAACAGGGTCTAGACAAAATAAGCAGGAAGCAAATAATAGTTATCATTATTATCAGTTTCAGTATTTTGGGGACATGCTTTCATTGACCCTGACAATGTAAGAGAAACATTAAATAAGAAAGAAATGCAGGATTTCACCTAAAAGATATAATTGAATATATTCCTAAATTGGCACACAGTTTTATAACCAAACAATATTTTCAAAGACGAGATAAGATCTTTATTAAAAGTGTCTTCATGAGGTGCCTAGGTGGCTCAGTCAGTTAAGCATCTGCCCTTGGGATCCTGGGTGTCTCAGCAGTTTAGCACCTGCCTTCAGCCCAGGGTGTGACCCCAGGGTCCTGGGATCGAGTCCCGCGTCGGGCTCCCTGCATGGAGCCTGCTTCTCCCTCAGCCTGTGTCTCTGCCTCTCTCTCTCTCTCTCTCTCTGTGTGTCTCTCTTGAATAAATAAATAAAATCTTAAAAAAAAAAAAAGCATCTGCCCTTGACTAAGGTTATGATCCCTGAGTCCTGGGGTCCTGGAGTCCTGGGATCAAGCCCCACATTGGGCTCCCTGCTCAGCAGGAGTCTGCTTCTCCCTCTGCCTCCCATCTCACTTGTGCTCTCTTTCTCTCTCTCTCTCAAATAAATAAATAAAATCTTTTTTTAAAAGTGTCTTCATTTATTATGTATAACCTCTTGAATCCTCCAATGCCTATTAAAATCAAACAAAATCTAAAATATGTATTTTATCATCCATTCCAATATTTATCATCTTTCAGCATTGCCTTGTTTCTACCATTTACAATCTTTAGAGTAATTCCCCCAGCTCTGTGTGTACCCCATGCAGAAGGCCAACTCCCTTTTTGAAAATATTTGGAGGGGAAAAAGAAACTTCTGTCCATTGGCTCTGTTTAAAATAAAATCATGCATGTACATACTCTTAATAAACACATTCTTACATAATCACGTTTCTACACAATAAAAGAATCTTTTTTTTGTTGTTGTTGTTTTGTTTTTTTTTTTTACCCATAAGTCAGACCCTTTCAGCACTCACAATTTTAGGTAAATAATGTACTATATGGTACTTCAATACTTGTGCACTTTCAATATTCATTGTTAGTCTCTTTCTTATCTACTTGTATTTTTCTATTTAAGAGAGAGTCATAGGGGTGCCTGGGTGGCTGGCTCAGTTAGTCAAGCGATTGACTTCAGGTCAGGTCATGACCTCAGGGTCCTGGGATCAAGCCCTACATCAAGCTCTGAGTTGTAGGGCTCCAAGCTCAGCAGCGAGTCTGCATCTCTCTCTCCCTTTCCTTTTACCCCTCCCCCTGCTCGTGGTCTCTGTGTCTCATTCTCTCAAATAAATAAGTAAAATCTTAAAAAAAATTAAGAGTCATAATTTCCACACATAACCCTCTTACACTTCGGAGGCACTGCAAACTGAATCTCCCCTTCTGAAATAAATCGTGGTACTGACATCAACCTTCCTCCTTTCGAAATTTTCCATCATATGTTTCTCCCACGACGGCCTGTAAGTATGACAGCCCTACACACTAGCAACTCCTATACCTCAATGTCTTTCCTGTACACTCCACATCATCTTTTTTCCACATCACCTTATACCTAAAATAAGACAGCTGGTTTACCCCATGCCTAAAAATATATATATTAACCCATTTTTTCCATAAACAAAGACCTGCAACTGCCAAACACTGAGACATGTTCAACTGAGTAACCACCTAGGAGAATTTGCCCAGTTGTTATCAACAATCACAATTTAAAGTATCTGCATTTGTAAACTTTTAAAGAATCATATTCAATCTTTACCTATCTTTCAGCATCGCCTTGTGTCTTCCATTTGCCATCTTTAAATAATAATTCCCTCAGCCCTTTATATTCCCTTTCTTGAACATCTAATACATATGCCATGTTTCCATTAATCAATAGTTACATGGGACTGTTATTGCTCCTTATTTTCAAGGTATTTGGAGGCCATTTAAATTAAACCTAAACAAAAACAGACTCTATATATGTTACATTGCCTCAGCCCATCCCAAACAAATATTCTAAATTTGATGGCAATCATCTCAGATTTAGCTGCTCTGGGGGATGAATACTTTTTTAAAGGTTTTATTTATTTATTCATGAGCCACAGAGAGAGAGAGAGAGAGAGAGCGAGCTGCAGAGACACAGGCAGAGGGAGAAGCAGGCTCCATGCAGGGAGCCCAACATGGGACTCGATCCCTGGTCTCCAGGATCACGCCCTGGGCTGAAGGCAGATGCTAAACGGCTGAGCCACCCGGGCTGCCCTGGGAGATGAATATTTATGCCCTCTTTTACCTGCTAATCTAGTTTAAATAATTGTCATCTCCACATACCACCTTGCTATCTTTATATTATATGATGTTAACCAGACTTCCACAAAGTGTGTTTCATGTGCATCGTATAGTCTGTATTTCAGTCAGCCCACCCATCCCATACACGCCCTCCAAATTGGGCAGATAGTCATATGCTGCTTTAAAGTGATGCAATGTTAGAAAGCAGTGCTGCATTTTTTGTTTTTATGTGAATTATTGGCCATTGAATAAATCAAATATAATTGAATAAAAATACAGTTGCTTTCACTTTGAATATTTATTTTCAGTGACAAAATGTATTTTATTGTGAGCACAAATATACTACTAGCTCTTTTACTGCTCTATCATTTTTCTCTATGTGCTTTTCTAGTAACTCCCCTAGGTTTTTCCCTCAGCTGGTCTTGTCTTAACCTTATTATCTTTTTATCTTGTCTCTAATTTTAATGTATACTTATTTTTGTGGACTTTTATGCTGACTTTTAGAAAAATCTAAATGTTCTGCTTTTTCTGTATACCCTTTCTATTCTTTACAAACTAAATTTCAAACTGACCTAAAATTTTATAGTAATGAAATCTGATATAAACATTATGAAATATGTTACACACACAGACACGTATTTGACTAACCAAAGAATTACAACTTTATCTAGCCCCAAAATATATCATAGTATTTAGTTGAATCAAGAAAACATAACATTTTGGAAACAGAAACAGGCATCTGCAAGATACCAAAGCAAGAGTTATTATAATCAATTTGTGTGGACTCTAACATTATTGAAGTAATGCTGATGTTTTAAAAGAAGAGATGCAGAGTTTCTAATGATTTAAAATGAGGAGCTAACACTAGAGTGTAGAACTAAAGTGGCAAAACTCCCATAAATATGTATGTTGCATAGAAGCCCTTATAATTCAATTTGGAAATATATGGTGGTGATGTTGTGAAATGAATTGTCAAAAAGCAATACAGGGTTCTAGGAAAAAATCCATTTAGCTCACATAATATATGACTTCCACTATTACTTGGTCTTTCCACCAAGTCAGAAGGCAAAGTAAAACAATAGCTTGCTGTTCAAATCCATCAATCTGTATGTGTGCCCTTTCTTAAAATATTAAATATCATAAAGAATTTATGAATATTAATATTTCAATATAACAAGGACTTTGGTTAGCCTACTTAAAACAATTTCCAAATGTTTTGAAGTGACTTTGCATATCACTTGCTATATTAATTCAAACTCTTATTATTAAAATAAGAATCACTGGGCACCTGGGTGGCTCAGTAGTTGAGTGTCTGCCTTTGGCTCAGGGCATGATCCTGGGGTCCCAGGATCGAGTCCCACGTCGGTCGGGCTCCCTGCATGGAGCCTGCTTCTCCCTCTGCCTGTGTCTCTGCCTCTCTTTCTGTGTCTCTCATGAATAAATAAATAAAATCTTTAAAAAATAATAAAATAAAATAAGAAACAGCAAGAAGTTCTTCTTGTCAATGTTTTTAAGAGTTAAGCAATGTTATGGATATAACTACAGTCTTCTTGTTAATTCAAAGTATTTCCCTCTGAATATTTCCCTAATATCAGAATATTTTTTTACACTGAACAAATTCTATCCATGAGCCTTATCCCTGATAATTCTTTAAATGTAAATCATCAAGATGATTTATTCTTGAAGTGAAGAGATGAGCATATTAAATTTATTAGGTCACCTTTATCTTCAAAGACATATGATTTCCTGGTTGTATGCTTAAATAGCACAAAAAAATGCAAATCATCACAGAAAGATACTAACTGAAAATCATAAATAATCATAGAGATACAATGTTTTATTTGTGTGACTCTCCTATTTAAGACTTTACTTTCAATGAATAAAAATCTCATGCAGATTAGTGGCAGAAAGAAATGGGAAATTATACCGTACAGCAGATGCTTGCAGTGCCCCCTCCTTAACCCCTCGGTCCATCAGATCTTAGCCACAGCTGTCATGGTCTGTGGCACGCACATTGCCTCCGGGTCACAAGGAGTCTTTTTTTTTTTACTGCCTAAGGGCTTTCTCCAAGATTAGGTCAGGACAACCACCTAGAAAATACAGCCATAACCAGAAGTGCAGGGGATTGCGCCCCTGAGGACAGCCCTCACCCTAAGGAAAAAATGACTTGGTGGATAATTGCCCTCGCTTCCTGCTCTTTGGTGAAAAAACTATGATGTACTGTATGGTTCCTCAGAAGGTCCCTAGAGGAAGTCAACGCCATTTGCTCACAATGGTACCCAGCTCACAGTGCACCCTTATCAGCCTTTACTCTTCCTGGTCTCACTCTTCTTTTCTTGACTTTCACTTCCTGAAATCACTTTCAAAGAAACCATTTGCGCCTAAGGCTATGTTTCAGGCTCTGCTTCCAATAGAATCCAAAAATACAGGCCACCGAACTCTCAGGCAAAAATTTCAGCAGGTTCTTACTGAGTTTGAAAGTGCATCAAGAATGTGTAATTTCTCAAAAATGTTTTCTTATATCTGCTTCTCTCGATGGTCTCTCTCATTTCTCTCTCCCTCTCTTTTTCCAAAGTTGAGCAGTTTAATTCTTTTTTTGGTTTATCTTCTGTAAATCCACACAACCAAAGTCTCGCTTTCCATCCTGGGCAGGTTAGAAACATGTTTTCTTAAACAAAGACAATTTTGTCCATGAGAAGAGTTTTTGTGCCACTGTTGAGGTGATTTTTAAAAATATGTTCATATAATAGTAGAATTCGTAAAGTAGAACTTGTTTTTATCCTTTAGGTACATCTTTCTCCCCATCCTTTCCCATGATAGTTCTAGGAGATAAATACCATATTTTGTCATTTCTTCACCCATGGTTTGAGTGTAGGTTTGGTGATAGGAGCTAATATTTACCATGTATTAAACAAAAGGAGACAGATGTAGTTATGCAGAATTGACCAAGAGTTTTCAACTAAAATGACATATCTAATTAACTGGAAGTTTTGGCCTAAATTGTTGTGTAGAACAGAATTCTTGGAACTCCAGATTAGTGGAAATATGTGTCAAGATCCGTTAGTGGTAACTACCAGTGTTGCAGAGTGAAAATACCTATAAGGTAGGAATTTCGCTCTTCCTGACTAAAATGGACTGGAAAGAGTATCGGCTTTGAAGCTGAAAAATATGATTCTAACTCTGCTACTTACTGTGTGATTAGGGTAAATTACTTAACTTCTGTGAATCTCGATATCTTCATTTGTAAAACCAAAGAACAATAAAATCTACTTTAGAAAAAAAAAAAAAGATTGAATCCCATAATATATTTCAAAGTGCATAGAACTCTAGTAGAGTTCTTAGAAGTGAACCTAGTTAAAGTTCACTGAGCCCAATCACTTTACTTCTGCATTAAGGGTGGCTAATCCAGGGAAAGGCTTTGATAGTGCCAATAATTGCCAAATTTGTAAAACTTCAAAAGTTCAGAAAAAAAAAAAAAGAGAAGTAAAACTAATAAATTAGTAAACTAGTAAAAGGTTATTGTGCACACACCAAAAAGATAGCTTGCAGGCCAGGAGCACTCAAACTAAAACATGGAACGAGGCTTCGAGGCACCTAGTTTGGAGGCAGCGGCTGCATATTCTTCAGAGTGATTGGTTACAATATTAGAATTTCTTTAAATGAAAAAGAATTGGTTAGTGTTTACCTTATATCAATTTTGTAGAACAGTTTAAGTTTCGCTTATGATTTTCAGAGGCATAAGCAAGAAGTGACCCAGGTCAAGTAAATATCAGCTGTCTCACAGGATGAACTAGACTATTGTCTGCTTAGGGACTTTTCAAATCTAGTTTCCATTGGTGTTCGATTTTAACACAACTATATGGTTAAGCATATATTTGGTGCCTGCTGTGGACAAAGAATTGCACTAAACATAAAAGAAACATAGAAAAATAAATGAGAAAAAAAAAGAAAAATAAATGAGTTATTTAGTAAACAATCTATTTTCTTTTTTTTTTTTAGGGTTTTATTTATTTATTCATAAGAGACACACACAGAGAGAGAAAGAGACAGAGACACAGGCAGAGAGAGAAGCAGGCTCCATGCAGGGAGCCCAACGTGGGACTCGATCCCGGATCTCCAGGATCATGCCCTGGGCCGAAGGCAGGCGCTAAACCACTGAGCCACCTGGGCTGACCAATAATCTATTTTCTAAGGTAAATTCTCTGCTACACTCAAAGGTTTGCATTTCTATTCAAATATTTTCTTTAGATAACTTGTATTTTGAGGAAGTTTCTTGAATTATTTCTTATTATACAATTACATCTTTTCTCATGTTTAAATATAGGCTCAATGATACAGAAATTGCTTTTATTTCAATTTTCTTTTTTTTAATTTCAACTTTCAACTTCAGAAATACTTTTCAAGTAACAGGAGATATATTTAGTTGCTTTTTAGGACAACATAATGTTTGTCACGTTGGAACTTAGTAAATTGATTTTCTTCTTTGCCGTTACATAAACTTAGTTTTCCTATGCTTGTATTCTTTAGAAAAAGATCACCAGTAGTCTTTCGTCTTCCTTCCCCTAAATGCTGCATTTTGTTTCTGATAGCATTCTTTCTATACAAATCAGTAGGATGTTAATAAATTTTTACCTTGGATGGTTTCACATATTTAGACTTTTGATCCATGAATTTTAAGATAAGATTATTTTAAATTGCTTATTAACTATCAACCATAGCCTCATCTTCCAAAGAGATGACATAGAGACGCTTCCAGGCATTTAAAAGCCAACCAGCCTAATATGGGACTTTAAAAGTTAGCTCTATTAACCTATAGAGTTGGTGGTTTATGTGTCATCTTCCACCTGACTTCCAGCCCTAGCACTTGCAATCTAAAACCACTGCGTCTTCATGAATCCTCATACTTCTAGTGTAGAACACAAAACTCCCTGATTTTCGAGGCCTTGATGGCTTCCAAACCATGGTTAGAAGCCTAGACATCCTGCTCCCTCCAGGCTGAGCCGCTTCCCTTCCTAGAAGAGAGGTGCCCCTGAGCTCACTCATCCTAGCTCCCTGCTGCCACCTTCTGGTCCTGAGTCTTAGATCTGACTCCCTCTCTCCCCACCCCCTTCCATCCAACATGGGTTTAAGCCCTTTAAATCTGTTGTTTGTTAAACTTGGATAAAGAAAAATAATAATAATTATTTGATTTTGAAATTAAAGTTTGAATGTACAACAGGTCCATGTGCCCTTAATTATCTTGACATTTCATTATATCTAAGGATTATTTTTAAGCTCCCCCATACTGGCATAATGTAGTCATAAAAATACAGCTTTTTTCTTTGTCTCATCTTGACAGGCAACTACTGTGATGTAAATACTGCTGACTTCATCTTGTAATTGTTGTATTATTGTTCTAGTTTAAATTTAAATTCTGTAGCAAAGACTTATAATCAGTCGAATAGCATCAACACGTCAGTGGGAGGTTATAACAAGGCATGTTGATGTGGACAAGCATTTCATGAACTAAGGGTAACAACATTGGTATAATGTGCCTCAAATTGGCTCACAGGCTCAGAGCCAAGGACAGATGTGATGTGGGTGGACAGCTAGTGAAGCTAGTCTAGGCTCCATCCCAAGCTTCCCACTCACTCTATGGACACAACAGAATGTTACTGATAGAACCGTGGCTGTTATTACATCGAAAGTGTGGAAAAAACATGGAAAGATAAGACAAAAAAGCATCAATAATGTCAGAAGGATTCTTAAGATTTTCATTCAATAGTTAAACAGTGAATCTGAGCCAGAGTATTTCTTCTTTGTAGGAAAAATACGTATCTTTTGTAAAATGATGAAAATCCAAAAATACTGTATTTATAAATTGTTAGCTTCTTCAACAGAATTGCAGATCCAAGTGTGCCCTGTCTGAAACCAAGGCAGAGCCTAACTTCTATTTTTTAAGAGGCTGGGGGGAGGGGCAAAGGGCAAGGGAGAGAGACGATCTTAAGCAGGATCCATGCCCAGAGTGGAGCCTGACATGGGGCTCGATCTCATGACCCTGACATCATAATCTGAGCTAAAATCAAGAGTTGGACGCCTAACCAACTGAGCCCCCCAAGTGCTCCTAGAGCCTCTACCGTTGGAAGATGAAGGCCTGTAGAGACTCATTTCATTCTCTCACAGGACATCAAGTTTTGGCACAATCCTAAGTACACAGGTCAGGGTAAAAGCCTCTACTAGTTGTAGGGCCAATGAGGCCTTTCAGAGTCAAAACAAAACAAAACAAAACAAAACAAAAAAAACAGGTTAAAGCAGAGTTTGTAAACTCAAGTGTCTTGAGGGACTAGGCTGGTAAGCTAGATTAGAGAAGACATTCCCTACAGTATACTGTAGCTATAAGAAAAATGCTTACGTGTGTGAAAAACGCTAACTGACATTAAGCCTCAGCGTTTAAGGGACAAAATAGAGTGATAGCTTCTGAGACCAAGTGAAAAAAATCACCAGATTCACTCGAGTTAGCAAACCTAAGTTTTGCCATTTAAACATGTAAGCCAAGTATACAAGGTTTTTTTGTTTGTTTGTTTGTTTGTTTGTTTGTTTGTTTTTAAGCCAATAATTAGATTATTTGGGTGAATTTTCCTAAGTTTTTTTTTGTTTTGTTTTGTTTTTTAAAGTAGGCTCCACACCCAGCCTGGAACTCAACATGGGGCTCAAACCCACAACCCTGAGATCAAGACCTGAGCTGAGATCAAGTGTCAGAAGCTTAACTAATGGAAGCATCCAGGCACCCCAAATTCTCCTGATTTTTAAGAGTTGAAAACTCATGTGATTTTTAAAAATCAGTGTGAGGACCTAGGGGATGCCCAGTCCCAGTGAGCCACCTGACAATTGGTAGCACTTGGAATAAAGGCTGTGTGTTCATAAGCATCATCTTCTCAGGGCTCCGTTGGTTTAGTTCATGCTGTGCTTACTCTTGGATTCCTTCACCTTCTGTGTGCCTCCCTCGGAAGGCCTGCTGTGATAAAGCAGGACTTGGCTCAGCCCCAGTTTAGAATGGAGCACTGGCTTTAGAGGCACTGGGCAGGGTTAAAGTGAAGGAGACACCCTCGGACTCTAACACAGCTGTCACTGTACTGGGATTGGGGCCCAAAGTCTTACAGTTACAGACATCATAATTTTCCCCCAGAATGCCTGCTGGGCCTTTCTTCCTCTCTTAGCTGAGGCAGAAATAGTCAGCTGGTGATCAATCAATCATTCCTTCCCAACTGCTAGTTTGTTTGCTTCTTTAGTCTTTTCTTTCAGTTTCCATCTATAAAATATAATATTTAAATGCTATAAGACCCACAGCAAATTATTATAGAAAATTACTTCTCACATCCTGTGTTGATAATAATGTCTACATATGCCAGATTTGTGATAGGGATTATGGTTTGTGACACACACTCACGTTCAAGCACCATCCCACTGCTGGTCTCTCACATCTATGCCTGACTACAGACCATGGAAATTGTTGGGATGCAGCTCTCTCACATTTCTGCCTGTCTTGTTAGTGAGGCGGTAACTGTCCTTTGTCGTGAATGGCCTTTTCATGGATGTCTGTCTGGGGAATGGCCAGAGATAGAGTACCACCCTCTGGAGCAAAGGCCGGGCATGCTTCTGCCCCTAATAAGAGATCTGTGTGCACCACAATGCAGACGTCCGCTGGACCCCTTCACATTACCCCATGAGACTTGAGGTCCAAGGAGACAGGCACAAATATGCTGATCCTCATGCTGCTGGCTGGATCACGAGTCATACAGTCCTTTGTACCTGACCAGAAGTCTTGTGTCTTCTGTCAGCATCCAGAAAGCTCTTGCCTTCTCCCTTCTGAGCTTTCACATGAGGTCAAATCTCAGATTCTTCCAGTTCTTGGCGGTGCCATGCGTCTAACAGAATGCTGGCCACTTCCATGCAACTTGCTGTAGACAGATGCTTCCCATCCCCTGCCTGTTCCTGCCGCCCTGTAAGTTCAGCTCTCAGACTGGATTCATCTTCTCGGGTTACTCGATTTTGCTGTTGGTCCAGTTTGCTCTTTCCTTCCCTCTGACCTAGAATTCTGCTATTGTTCTGCGAGCTAAACTTTGATGTCCTCTGTCCATTTGCCGTACAAGGGGACTTCAATCAACTTTGTGCTATTTTTGCTAACTCTGCATGGCAGTGACAGATGGCAGAGACTGTGGGTCACTACAGATGCTGAGAAAGCACTTATTTTTTCGTTCTTTCACAAAACTGCAGAATTATTTAGTGCTCCCAAATATATACTTGTGATGGCTTTCATTTATTTTTAATCCAGATATCAATTATGTTCCTTTTTTTTTTAAAGATTTTATTTATTTATTCACGAGAGACACACACACAGAAAGAGGCAGAGACACAGGCAGAGGGAGGAGAAGCAGGCTCCCTGCAGGGAGCCCAACGTGGGACTCAATCCCAGGACCCCGGGATCATACCCTGAGCTGAAGTAGACGCCCAACCACTGAGCCACCCAGGTGTCCCTCAATTATGTTCTCTTGCTTCTAATGGTTCAGATGAGATTGCCTCAACAAACTCTCTTTTCTTTTATTCTTTTTTTTTTTTTTTGCATAAAATCCAAACAATGGTGCTCCAAAATTTTCTATAAATCCCTAGAGACCTTGTGCCCTCAAGTCCTTTTCTGGCTCTGACTTCTTGACTCTGCTGATATGTTATTTCCTGCTCTGAGTCTTGTAGTTGTTGCTCTTGTTGTTGTTTTTAATCTCTGCCCTGGCATTAACTCAAGCATGAAATGGTGCCCCTTATCTTGATTTTCACTGAAGGGAAAAATACCATAAAAGACCAATGGACATGTATGAGATTTATTAAAGATTTGAAGATCATGTTTTCACTGCAGCAAAGATAGAGCAGTTAGTCGATTTTTCATTCTTCCTGTTGTAGAGTGGATATTTAACACATGCCAGTGAATGTGATGCCTATTCTCGATGTGCGTCACCCATAGGGTGCCTTTCTCCTGTGTACTCTGGGCCCCACGACACCAGGACTACATCATTCAGGTTCTTCTGTCTGCTAGCTCCCTGTTACCTTCAGCTGAAAAGGAGGCACATGACAGAAATTAGAGCATAGTAGGAGGGTATAGGGCAGGCTGGTTATTCCCCTGCTTCTTCCTCTCTACCTTACCTTGGTCTAGCAGAAGCTACGTTACTCTACCAAAGCTCACAGGCCTTGTCAAGCAGCATTCTCACAGTCTCTGGCCCTTTTAGGCTTCTTGCTGCTGCTATGCTCTGGATGCTTCACCATCCCTTACTGATTCCCTGGCCCAAAGTTCTGGAAATAGTCCCTTCATTAACTTACCTTCAGCTAACTTTGTGAGCATATCATCTCTTTCTTTCTGGTAACCTGCCTCATATATCCCAGCACTATAAGTGCTTTGGATTATTTCTAATCCAAATTTTCTAGTAAAGAAACTGGAGCTCAGTGAGAGTAAGTAACTTGTCTAAGAACACTCAACCCCTAAAGGGAAGATCCAGAATATGACTGTGAATGTAGTGTTTCCAAAGTCTGCACTGTTTTGATCCTGTCAGGCTGCTTCTCAAACAGTGTTTTATAATTCAGTTGATTGCTTTCCCTAATGGATGCACCGTAAGAGCAAGCATGCTTTAAAATACTTTTCTAAACATTGTCCTATTGCTTCTGCAAGCTTCTGGATGTTTAAGAGTTGAAAAACAATAAGAGCCCTATATGAAGTTCTTGCAATCATGAATGATCTACACGGTTTATACCAACAACAACAACAACAAAAAGACAGAAAAAGTTAAAAAAATTGTTCAGGTGTCATTCAATTATTGCTTTATACTTCCCCATGAAACATTTATTTCCCAGTCCAAAGGAAGCAGAATCTAAAGGCAGGGTTCTTTAACGTTTTCTCAGTTAATTAACCAGGATTAAAAACAAAACCCTGTTATTTGTAATTATCTCTATCTGTCCACCACGTTATCAAGAAAAATTTAGAGACAAGTCTTAAAATTTAAAGTAAGAAAAACAAGCACGAGAGTGTCAATAAAAGATATTCTTGAGGATGATTTTAAACTTGCTTTCTTAGAACCTGCCACAGAAATCTTGGATAATAAAAAAAAAAAAAAAAGAAAAAAATGAAAAAAAGAGAAAGAGAAAGAAAGAAAGAAAGAAAGAAAGAAAGAAAGAAAGAAAGAAAGAAAGAAAGAAGGAAGGAAGGAAGGAAGGAAGGAAGGAAGGAAGGAAGGAAAGAAAGAAAGAAAGAAAGAAAGAAAGAAAGAAAGAAAGAAAGAAAGAAAGAAAGAAAGAGCCCTTCAAGGTTGATTTCAGTGGGGTGAAATGAAACTTGGTCTCATTAGTTGTTCAGGAACACAGACTAGATCACCATTCTCTGCACAACTATTGAATGGATAAATGTCTTTTCTGCCAGGCTGACAGGTACCACAGACGCCTAATGGAAATGTGTAAAACTAAAATCGGTTCCAGTTTTCTCAATTATATCCAGTGTATCCCTCCGTATATTAATGCTCCTGCTTTTCTCTAATTCCCATGTCTACTTACTTAAAATGATTTTTTTAAAGAAATGTAGTTAATAATTTGGCCATTTTTATAAGACATTTTGTGTCCCTTTTTGCCCCTTTGTATATATTGCATCAAGTTACTGTTTCCTAATATACTTAGTGGCAAAAACAACTCCCTCTCTTTGGGTGGGGGTGCCAATGATCGGCAGATGTGTATTCCAACACATAACGCGGGCCTGTGAAACACTTACCTCCCTACAATGATTCTAAGAGCAGCCCTGGGTCAATTGGTTCTTTATGGATTTGAGTGACTTTTAGATATTTATTTTCAATAAATACATTTTAGGACATTTTGGGGAAAACAGAAATTTAAGGCTAAATAATTGGATTTTGTCTAAGTTTTCTGACGAGAGGTCTGTAAACCAAAAGGTTCGACGGTAACAAGAATGAAAACATTTTCAGTAATAAATGGCCAAAAGGCATAGTAAATACAGGGAACACAAAAAGGTCACTTCGAGTGCCATTAAAGAACTATAAAGTATCTGTGCCAGGAGCAAGAGGACCTCAAACAAAGAAATAGCCGAGCTCTTTACGCACAATCCCTGGGACGAGAGTGAGTCATACTCAGGGCCACACCGAAGCCCCACTTACCCTGCCCCGCACACACTAGCCTGACTTCAAGCGACTCATCTTCAGCAAGACTGAGACACTCTCAGGTCAACGTGACAGGAAGCAAAAAGCACTCATTTTCCAAAAGAACAAGTCAGCTCCCTCTTTTCTAGCTTTTGATGTTCCTCACAGGACTAAAGGTTGGGCTGTTCCTCCCAAACAAGTACCTGCATACTGTACCTCTGAATCACGCCTCTGGCTGCAGTCCTCACCGCTGCTTTCTGCTTACAGCATGATATGGCCCTTCCCCTTCCTTTCATCCTGTGACTAGATGGACAACCCTGTGCCTTGGCATAGAAATGGATGCAAGAGGGGCTACCAACGAGCAGGTGCTTATGGAGGTCTTTGTATGGTGTGTGTGTGTGTGTGTGCGCGTGTGCGTGTAGATAGATAGATACATAGGAAAACCTTTAGAAAATTTGAGAAACATAAATACATTTTAACAGGTTTTCAGAACTACAGTATGCTTTAGCTTTGGTTTTTATACAAGCTTTTGTTTTTGCTTTTGTTTTTCCCCCAATTAAGATGTAGAGGCCCCTATCACACCAATCCTTCATTTTTATTTTGTTATCAGTGTCAAATTCATTTTCTGCCTCCTGACTCTCACTTCATCCCTTCCTAGTTTAGGAGATTCATCCTGCAGTTCTATTTTTTTCCTCAGGAAATTAAGTTCTTTCATATATTTCAAAGTATAAAAATAATCACTGCTATAAAATTGGGAAATCAAATAAGAGAACAGAACACAGCACATAAACAACTTTCCTCCTAAAATGACATTATTGAATAAATGATGAAGTATAATTTGTTAAGTAATTTCTTTAGAGCTCACTGTCACCATGAAAAAAGGCTTAGCACATATTTTACTTGAGAAAACTGTCAAGAATATTTCTCAGGATTCAGAAATAATGTTTAATAAAAGTCTGTAGAGGTATTTTACAGAGAAATGATATTCAAAAATCATCTGTTGTATTTTATTGGAAGTATAGAAGAAATAATAAACCCAAATACACATGTGATTGAAGTTACAGTTTTTCATATAAAAGTAAAAGCACACTTAGACATTTTAATCTAACGTAATTAATGATTTGAGTTCCATCCTGGAACAAGAATATTCTCAGGTTTGCTGACACTCTTCCACTTTATTTATTTATTATTTTTAAAAGATTTCATTTATTTATTCATGAGAGACACAGAGAGAGAGGCAGAGACACACAGGCAGAGGGAGGAGCAGGCTCCATGCAGGGAGCCCGATGTGGGAACTCAATTCGATCCCAGGACCCTGAGATCAGGACCTGAGCCAAAGGCAGACACTCAACTGCTGAGCCACCCAGGTGCCCCACACTCTTCCACTTTAAAAGTTGAAAATATTTCTTAGAATTTCAGAAAGAGATCCTTGAAATCTTAGTCTATTGCTTTCTTAGGTTCTAAAATTTTTGCTCAATTAAAATATTACCCAGAACCATAAACAAATGAAAATATATCTGTTCTATTTGAAGTGGGTATTGAAGACCTGTGATACTGTCACATACACTCTAGATCACCTTTCCACAAAACCACCAGTATAGGACAGGCTCTCTGAAGTTTCATAAAATAAAGACAAGCAAAATCCTCCAGATTTAAAAGCTCTTTTTGAAATCCATGGATCCATACCAGCTTCCTGATCTAATCTCTATACTAATTCCATAGACTACAAATCTTAAGCCATAGCTAATTAATATCAAGGTCAGGACGACAAGCTCGTTTTCTAAAACTTCCCACTCAGCCTTTTCTATTTTTATTTAGCTAACTTTATTTTCCAATTTAAATTTCAATTCCCTACTAATAAATACTGTATGGATGCTCATTTGTTCAAAAATATAGTTCCCAATATTGTCCACAAATAAGCATCCCTTCATAATTTTGTTGCACTATAACAAGAACAAACTTGACATAGCAAAAAGTGCATTGAGGAGTTCAAAGACAAATCCAGTAGCGCAATGAATCACAATCTTGGTACCTACTTTTCATCCTCATCCTTTCCTGAACTCTCTGACCCTTGATAATAAGTTTTCTGGAATATTTCTCAACCCCAGGGGGCAGCTCCAGGATTCCTAAATAAGACAGGTTGGCAACCCATTGGGAAGCTGTGGTGGGAATGGCTTAGAAAACATTGTATTAATTTAGATTTTAGTTTGTATTATGGAAGACTTGGAGGGAAGATTGATCAAGGCTATAGGGGTGCCAATCCTTAGTGACTACCATCTAATCCTCTAACCTCCTTCGGCCATACAATCCCCAATTGTTGGTCTTCATAGAAATATCTTATACTTTTTAGAAACAACACTATACTCCCAAATCTACATTGTTTATCTTAACCCTTGACTAATTGGCTCTAATATGTCTTTCTTCGAAACCTTAGTACTGTGTCATCAGGTACCCCTCACCTATAAAAGCAAGATCATTATTTTCATTTGTTGACAAACTGACTTTATTCACCTGTTCAGCTTTCCTGAAACTTCTTTTCACTAACAACGCTTCCTTTCAAAACTCTCCAAAAGAAAATACCCATCCTATATCTTTCAATAACAAAGAAAATAATCCAGAACACATTTTTCACATGATAATAAAGTGATCATACATATATTTTAAAATGCATGTATACTTTAAATGATTATTTTAAAGCAAACAACCACCCCCAACTCAAGACAAAGAACATTGCCAGACATAAAATATTGCCAAAATGCCTCCATATATCCCTCCTGATTCACAGCCTCACACTGAGAGGTAGCCTCACACTGAGGAAACTCATTAATGCTCTTGAACCAATTTGAACTGCATTCATGGCTTCAGCATTTTTGAACCATATAATTTAAGCTGCAAATCCGAGAGAGAGCTGTCTTGTGGTTATAGTTCAGTACTTTTTCCTTTTTACCTTGAAGTCACATACAGGTGGACTCAGTGCTCACCTTATCACCCTTTCACTCTTTCAAAGGAGCCCTTTGATGCTTTTTTTCTTCTAATGTATTATCCACATTTTTGGAAGTTTCTTTTTATGGTAGAGTTGATCTAAACAACTTAGCCAACTGTATTCCAAAAAGAGCAAATCATCATGTACCTCTCAATTACTCTTCCCTGATGACGTCTACTCCAGATACTGACACTCTTGTCAAAATTTTTGGTTAGGGTCTTCACGGAAGGATGGAGTCATCTATAATTCTAGCGAGAATAGAAAATATTGACAGTCGCTGTAAAGAATTTGATACTGACCGAGTGAAAAGATTGCTGGTCTGTGTAAAGAAAATTGAATATGGCATTTCAATTTGTTTTGAAACCTAACAGTAAGGCTTTCTTTCCTCCAGCAATGTTGGCAACTCAGAAATGGAAGAATGAAGTTCAAAGGCATATTTTACTCAGGGCAGATTGACAAGTCTGTTGTGCTAGAAGAACAAAGTATTAAGAAATTAGAATATCATTAATGTGCAGGTCTATGTTAGTAAGGTAGGAAAGTAAAAGTAAAAAGGAACTGACAGTCTGTGAATAGGAGGGATTCAAAAGCCAAATATCAAAGAGAAAATTTAATAATGACATGTGTATGAGAAATACTGAAGGAAAAAGGAGAGTTTTTTTCTTAAAAGCTCAGAATCTAGATCCTTTTTTAACAAGGTACAAAAGGTGAGTTGTGCCTGGTGTGACTGAATGAAGAAGTAGGTGAAGATCACAGGAGTAAGAAGACTGAAGTTCCATGAAGGCAATTGGATGGTTTTTTGAACACTAACTTTTTTCCTAAGAAAATAATAATCAAAAATTAATATTTTTAATAAATCCTCAGGTGTCTTCTCATCATGGTTAATTTTATTTTCTTCTTTGGGAAGAAGATGCGAGAGAAAGAATGGAAGGAAGCGAAGGCCCAGGAATCAACAGAGGACTGGCACAAGCCGTTTAGTTGCTAGACCATTGTAAGGATCTTGGCTTTCGCTCTGAATGTGATGGGAAACTACTAGCGAGGGAGCATAGGAGTGACGTGATCTGATTCATATCTTTAAAGGGAGGGTTTTGGTAAGGGTGTAACAAGGAAAACCAATGAGAGTCTAATACAGCAATTCAGGAATGAGGCGAGGATGCTTGTATCACAATGACAGCAGTGAAGTTGGCCAAAAAAGAGTCAGAATATATTTTAATAATAAGCAACATAATTTGCTGACAGATTTTAGGCAAACTGTGATAGAAAACAAGAAAGAGGAATGAAGCATGATTCCCGTATATTCTCTGAGACTAGCATAAAATAGCATTATTATTTTTAAATATTTATTTATTTGAGAGAGAAAGAGAGAGAGAGAGAGCATGAGCCAGGGAGAGAGGCTGAAGGAGAGGAAGAGATCATTTCAATCAGACTCCCACTGACCACAGAGCCCACACAGGGCTCCTTCTCAGAACCCTGAGATCATGACTTGAACTGAAATCAAGAGTCAGACATTTAACCTACCGAGGCACGAGGCGCCCCTAGCATAATAATATTATTAGCCTACAATCACTACTTATAAGTGAAGAAAACTGAAACCTAATAGATTAAAGAGACTTGACCAAGTAAGTACAATTAGTTTGTGGTACAAGTAGAGTCCCACAACTGCGTTTCCTTCCTCAATACTCATGCTGCTTCTCAATATGATGTCTATGCTGTTTAGCCTGAAATCATAAGCATTTTGCCCAATACAATTGTATGAAATCAGAATTTCTGGAATTCAGCTGAGTAACAGCTGCCTTGTAGAGTTTACTGTTTTTGTATGAGAGATTGCAGCATTATCAATGGCTTCACAGATCCGATAAGATGCAATTTTACAACTTACAGTGCATTTGCTCAGATGCTAAGGCAGAGCAATGACTGTTATGATAACATGCGAATAAAACTAATCCTTTCTCTTGAATGAAAAGACCAATTCTGAATGCAAACGCATTCATTTTTCTCTTCACTATTTATAAGCTCCATGACCATGTGAAACAAATGAAAAATGCTGTGGAAAATCTGAGACAAACAACTCTATTAATGCAGCTGTGTGAATCCTCATACTAATGGCTCCCTACCCAGCTCCTTCTCCCTGAGTGGGTAAAAATTCTCATTTAACACAAGAAAGCAATTTGTCCTAAGAGTCCTTGAATTAAACCTTCAGAATAAGGGAAGTTCAGGAGCTATTTGATGAGTCTTAGAAGCAATGCAAGCCACACTATCAGGCATACATCAGTTGATGTGGCAGTACATTCCCGAGGGCTCTCTCCTGTGGTGACCTCTGATTGCAGGAGGCATTCAGAGTTGGATGATGATGACACACTAGAGTCATAAGCATCCTAGAAGGAGATGGGGGCAAGCTATTTGGCAGCAAGCTGCTTCCACCTGGTCTACTTAATGATCAATTGGCTGTACCCACTTCAGGGTTTCCATACTTGAGTTTAGTAGGAAGAATGGTACATTGAAGTGAGTTCCAGGAAAACAGTGAGGTCCAAACTAAAAGAGATCATTTGGACTTAAGTTTTGAAGCTAATCATTAGTGTTTTCCTAACCTGGATTTTTCCTAACCAGAAAAATCATTTAGATCATAAAGTCCAAATATATCTGTACTTATAAGACAACCTTGTGTAGCCTACTCCACTCTACTTAGATTCTGGCCATGGAAAATATCAAGAAGAAGAAGAAACAACTTTTTGGTGGTGAAAATGAGACAATAGCAGAGAAGTATGAGATTGGACTTCATGCAGGGTTTATGAAGATCTATCACAATTTATGACTGTGCTTTATCCTCATCTATTTTGAAGATAATTTAGATGGCTGCAAAGTGAACAAGGATCACCAAGAATAGATAAAATGAATATAAAACTTAAACCTGTTTACAGAACACTAGTGATGACAATTAGATTGTCAGAAGAAATACAGGATACTCAGTTCAATTTGAATCTCGGACAGACAATAAATCATTTTTAGTAAAGTGTAAAGATTGTAACGTTTAATTTGTTTATTATTATATTTTAGTATTATTTAGTATTGCATAGCATTTAGTATTATTTATGATCACATATTTTTATACTTAAGTATGTCCTAAGTATTTTGTGGAGCATACTCAAACTAAAAAAATGATTTGATGATGTTTATATGAAATTCAAATTTAGCTGAGCACACTGTCTTTTTATTTGCAAAATTTGGCAAACCTGGATGGAAAGAGGGTGTTCAGAATAAACCAACAAGTGTTTAGGCGAATACGTTTTCAAAGAAGTTGGGAAGCTTGATTCTAGTCTCAATACTGCCTCTAATCAGGTGTGTGATGCTAAGCATACCATTTAATCACTCTGAATCTCAGAAGATAACTGATAGCTAAGATAAAGCTATCAGGTAGGTCCTTTGAAGTCCTATTGCTTTCAGTTTTATGATATATATGTATATATCATATAAGTCATAAATATATATGTATATATTTATTTATGTTAAATAATTAAATTGAATTAAATATAAATTATTTAATATAAATAAATATTATATATACAAATTCAAAAGCTGAAATGTCCTGTTATGACATATGAAAGCCTCTTGTCTGGATTATCAAACTAAATACCACCAGTGAGCACTAACTGAGCACTTACAGGAACTGAACAGAGCACTGCATTTATAGGTTATTAACCACTTAACTCCTATAAGATCTAATAGCATAACATCAGTGGAATTTTACATTTTACAGATGAAAAAACTCTGCTTTAAAATTTAAATAACTTAGGTTGAGAGCACAAGGGTACTAAGTGGCACATCCAGGATTTAAACCAAGATCTTTACAACATGGAAGCTCAGACTCTGCAGCACTATGCCAAATTATTTCTAGTAATACTTAAATTGGATCAATTAATTATTAAATCTTATTTGTCTTAAGTGCATTGTACAGTCAACAACATTGGATGTATTTATTTGCGTGAAAAAGAAAACCAAAGACAAAGTAGTGATTTTTTTTTATCATGTGTATAAACAGAATATATAGATCAGCTGCCATTTTTGCCAGCTTGCCTCAGGAAGTTACAGCAGCCTTTCTTGCGTTGGTAGTTGCATTTCTTCAGAATCCTCACTTTGAAAAATAAAAATTAGCAGCCAGTTGGTAGAGCCAAGACTAGTTTCAGTCATCAGGCAAAGCATCTGTTGAAAGACCATAGATTCACAATTTGAATCAACAAAAATACAGTATATGCTGTGGTGCCCACCAATTTCCAGTGTGGCTGGGAGATGGGAACTTTGAAGTGTATATTAGGAGATATAATCAATTTAGTTTGATAATAAACCCATTAATGGTGACATAAGTCACATAATGCCAAGTCATTGTAAATTGAAAGCAATTTTCCCATTCAATCTTCTAAGCATCATAAACAATTATGGTTTGGTTAATTGCTACATTTATGACAGGCAAAGTAAGAAAATACTCCAAAAATAGCATGCTATCTTAGATTATAATATAAATTACTTTATGATGTCATTAAAATGTCAGCACAACTTGCTGAGTCTATGATATTAAATTCAAAAAATGTTAGACCTTATAAGCATGTTATGGCTCTTGCTGAGATGAGAAGAATATTAGCAGACGTGTAGCAAATGTGAAAAAAAATCACATTTGAGGCGAATTTGATTGCATTCTGCTTTAAGTGAACGAAGATACAGGGAATGAGGGCGTGAGTTGCCAGCAAGAGGGAGACCAAGGAGAAAAATGCGCTACTGGTTGAAGGAGGAAACAAGATTTGCATTCATCCTCTGCCACTATGTGGTGTCAGGAGCCAAGGCAAAGAATTGACAAACTGGATCGTGCCATCCATCTTGGCATCTGATTAAGGAAGTTTCACTCCCTAGGAAGGATTTCTAATGTGGCAAGAATATAGAGAAACAAAAGGGGGTACAAATAAACAAAAACTTGCTCCTCAGAAATATGGCTGCCGGGAACCCACATTCTTTGTTGCTTACCTACCACCTGCTCTAACACATTTCTAGTTCATTTTAAGAGCTTCACTGTGTTTTCAAGCAACTTCCTAGCTTATGCTTCTTTGTGACCAGGAAAATGATAAGTCAATCCATTGCATTGAAGCAGAAGGAAGGTGTCAACGAACTGTTTACATGAATAGAATGTCCAAACACAAAATCAGTGAGCTTCGCTACTTCGTGGCATACTCTGTCATCAAAAGTATTTATTAATCCACTTTCAAGTTTAATAATACAGGTTATTCAGCTTTGTTTAGTTGTTTAGGGCTGCTCTAACAAATTGCCACAGATTTAGTGGCTTAAAACAACAGACATTTATTCTCCCACAATTCTGGAGGCTGTAAATCTGAAGTTGAGGTTCCTTCTAAAGATTGGAGGGGACATTCTGTTCTTACCTCTTCCAGCTTCTGGCAATGACAGGCATTCTTTAGCTTGTGGCCACATCATTTCTCACTTCTGCCTCTGTGATCACATTGCTTCTCTTTTTCTCTCTTTCTTCCAAATGTTTCTTATAAGGTTTTGTCATTGGATTTAGGGCCTACCCAGATAATCCAAGATGCTTTTCTCATATCAAAATCCTTAACTTTTTTTTTAAAGATTTTATTTATTTATTTTGAGAGGAAGAGAAGGTGCAGTCAGGAGGAGTTTGAGGGAGAAGGAGAGAGAGAATCTCAAGCAGACTCCATGGTGAGTGCAGAATCCTACAGCGGGCTCTGATCCCATGACCATGAGATCATGACTTGAATCGAAGTCAAACAACTGAACCACCTAGGCGCCCCTCACAACCCTGAACGTAATTACACCTGCAAAGATCAGCTCATCGGTATTCCCTTGGTGTAACTCTCATGGTGTCAGCTCAAACTCATGAGATTGTTTATAATAAATGTTTTGCTTCTGCAGGAAAGTTGGTCAGTGTACCTAGTCCCCATTTCCCAACATCAAACATTTGCACACTAATTTATAAATTATTATGACGATTACTAAGACAGCAATGACAACGATGTATTTGTAGATATATTTAACCTAACAAGCTACAAGAAACAAGCATGTAGAATAATAAAATGCTGGTTTTAAGTCCCTATTTCTGCAAGAGTGTATGTAGATGATTGACTGTAACAATGAGCAAATTTTTCATTATATAAATAATTATAACCATTTTGAATATGTAAAAATAGATGAGCAAATTTACATTTGGGAAGACATAAATCATGAAGAAACATTTAGGTTGCAAATTAGAAACTGTCAACCAAGCCATGCTTTAATTTGTCCTAAAACCAGTCCGGATTTGTTTTAATTTTCATTACCCACTAAAACTCTAAATTATGATTACTCAGTCTATGGAGTAGGCAGTCTTTTTCTCAGTCAGCATTGCTTTTACTAGTTAGTCAACTTATGCAAATCTATTTTAAATTGAAGGGAAAACACAAATCAAATTGAAAGGGAGCAAATAAAGGACAACTTGTTTCTTGCAAATGATTGAGGTATTAAAAACCTTCTCTAAGCATTTTATCATTCATTTAAAAGTTTGGACAAATGTGGAAATGAACATGCTCCTCATTGTATTGTATTATTTCACTTTAATTCAGTAATTCCAAACTGATGTTTCCAATTTTTCCTCCAAAAGCATCTCAAGGGAGACAATCCCTCTTGACTTCTCAATGAAAGGGGAGTAGATCACTTTGATCAAATATAAACAGAGATTGCTTCAAAGACAATTCTGGGATATTCTGAAAAATCTTTAGCTCTGTTTCTTCATCTCAAAAAGTAGATGAGACAAAATGACACCAAAGATGCCTTAAAATCTAAGATTCTATAATATAATTTTTAAAAACCACATACAAGCCTTAGAGGAATGAAGATTATTATTAATAAAAATAGATATTTGCTATTCTTAAGTGAGTTACTTATAATAAGTTATTTTTTAAAAATCGTTTCAGTATGATCTATTTGGCATTTGTCAATAATAATGACTGAAAATCACTGAACTATTGATATTTCCAAGACAAAGAATGTAGCACTATACATGCACTGTCTAATTTAATCCTTATAAAATTATTACCAGGTCAAAGTGTAATACTCATATGTGTATAAAAACTTTATATACATCAGCTTGTGTGTGTGTGCGCATGCAGAAAGAGCAGGGAGGAGGGAAACAGGGAAAAAGAGAGAGGGAGAAAGATTGAGACAGAAAAATTGGAAAATACAAATTATCTGAACCACTTATGTTTAATTATATAAATTCTTTACTTCTGGGAAAAACGCACAAAACATGATCAGCTATAAATATCAATGACTACTGTCATGTGCCAGACCTGGAAAGTGAGAATGTTTTCCTAAGGTTACCCAACTATTAAGTTGTGGGGCAGAAAATCAAATGTCAATTTGTCCGGCAGAGAAATCCAGTCACTTTATGACTATGCTATGTAGCTTTTTACTCCATTTCAGGATCGTAGTTAACATATATATCTGTGACTGTGTATAATTTCTTTAAACAAACCATGAAAAATCTAACTAAAAAATAAAGTCAAAATTGACATTAATATAACTATAAAGTTTAATTTGGTTTAAGCCAATACTACAGATATAGGTTGAATCAATAATAAACCTAATCCCTATTTTATGTAAAAAAATGAGTCCAACAGCTAGTGTTCAAGCTGATATAGCAACCCAATCTACTCCCAGGAATATCAGATACCTCCTATAAGTGAGCTGGTCTACTTCATGGGCTTTGTGATATTACTTGTGCTATATAATCACTGGATCTAAAGACATGATTTTATTCTGATAAGAGCTCTGCCTCATGGCTGGGAAATAAACAAATCCCCATAGCGCATCCCTCTGCTCTTGCTTCAAGAATGCTCTTTACACAGCCTGATAAATCATCTTAGTACTAATGACATTTGGTGGTTTAATTCAGATTTTATAGTTCTTTTTAAGCAGGAAGGAATTGGTATCATTTGTCCTGGAATATGGATGCCGGAAATTTTAGGGTCAAAAATGCTTTTTCCAGAGACATAAATGGCAAATTAGCATTTAACAAATCATCTATCCTGAACCAAGTTCTAAAGAGAAAAAATGCATCTCAAGCCAGAAAATGAATTGAAAAGTATCATTGTGCAGAGAAAATATATTATTAGACTAAAATGAGGTAGAATTAGGTGGAAACAAATGTAATACATTTCAAATTTTGGAAACATTACATTTTGGAAGTATATTTTTCCAATAAAGATATTAAAAATTAACTTCAATAACATCTCAATTTTATAGTCACTGTCACTCTCCTCAATGTTTATCATCCTATTACCCCATGCCATTTGTTTATAAGTGAAATCAATGTAAAATGAACATCAAGGTACATCAAGGGGGAGGAGGAGGATTTCTGCAAAAGATAGCATGAGGGGTATGAAGTAGAAGAAATGTTCCCATTTTGCCTTAGAGCAGTGTTTCTCAACCTTGGCACTACTGACATTTTGGTCTGGATAATTCTTTGTTATGGTGGCCTGGGCCTGTCCTGGTCATTGTAAGGTGTTTAGTATCATTCCAGCTTCTGCCCATCGGATACCAGTAGCAGTCCCCTACTTCTAGTTGTGACAACCGAGAATGTCTCCAGTCATTGCCAAATGTCCCCTGATTGTGAACATTGCCTTGGAAGTAAGGAAACTGGCTAATGTTAATGGAAACAAGCAGCATATTTAGGTCTGTTACTGATTACAGGCTAACGAAACTGAACTGGAAAATTCAATGTCTTACAAAGGTCCTTTGACTCCTGTCCCTTTTCTACTTTTATCCCTATCCCACGTCCTCCATATCTGATAGAGCCATTGAAGCTTATTCCTGAAAACTAATCTCTTTTTACCATATTTATTTAAAATACCAGTTTTTGTGTGTACATATATCTTAAGCCTCTTTCCAAACTTTGGCTACTGTATGTCTTTTTATTGTTTTCTCTGAATTTTTCCCTTGACAACATGTCTAATAAATGCTTTCATGGAACTTTCCACGTAAGAGATTTAAAAAATAGTGATAAGTGTTAGGAAGAATTATTATTTTTCTCAAAGATTTTGTTTATTTATTCATGAGAGACACACACAGAGAGGCAGAAACATAGGCAGAGGGAGAAACAGGCTCCTCACAGAGAGCCTGATGTGGGTCTCAATCCCCAGGGGCCTGGAACCATGCCCTGAGCCAAAGGCAAACACTCTACTGCTGAGCCACCCGGGTGTCCCAAGAGGAATTAGTTACAATAAAACCACATATTGGGCATGGAAATTCTGAAAGAAATTAAAACAAGCAGACCGGAGAGTTCTTTAGAGTCATAAGGAAAGCAGATAAAAATTAAGAAATACTGGTAATTTTAATATTTAGAAGAGTAACTATTTTAATGTATACTACAATTCTAATTATTTTGAAGACATATGACTTTACATCCTTGGTCAATATAATAGGAAAGAAATAAAAATTTCTGAGAAATTTAATTAGGTAGATTTTTCCCCCCAGTGTCAATATGAAAATACCTTGACTACTTTCCAAGTCAATAAAATTACACTAAAGGAATAATTTATAAAATCTTCATTTTTGATAAAATTAAGAGTGCTGATTTAAAGATATCCAACACACGACTTATGGTTAATTTAGTCCTAGTTTTTGAGAGAACTTCTTTACTGACTATAAGTAGTATCATAATTAAATTGTAAAATATTATAAAAAATATGTGCTATGGTATTTTCATCAATTCTAGAATTCACAGATTAACTCTTACTTATATTTGAGAAAGATGAAATTTATAATGATCTTGTCTTCCCTAGAAACTCAGAGAGAATATGGCATAAACTTTTTTTTTTTCAGTACGTTGTAGAAGAAAATAACAAAACTGGACTGGGCAAAGACCTCCAAAGAGCTGAACCATTTTTCAAACATACCTCCCTCTTACTGTGAATGAAATTCAGCACTTACCTAACCTTTGAAGTTTCCCCTAGGCACCTGAGAATTAGATCCAGGATTACTCACAGTTAGAACCATCCTCAGACAGGGGAGACACTAGTAGTTCTCAACAAGGTACTATTTTAATTTTCTGTCTCAGTAGGGTATGTCAGTAGAGTTTTTGTAAATGCAATTTTATTAAGGTGAGCAATGATATAAAAAGACCCATTTAGCTAAAAGGTCTTTAAAACATGAAAATAGATATTCATTATTTATTTTATGTATACTTTTACTTTAAAATATGCTTTTGCCCCTCTTTGATTTGTGTTTCTCAGCAGAGTACCTTATCTATCACTTCACAGTGAAATTGAAGCTATAAGGCTCAATCATTTATCCCTCCCATTCATCTTTTAACATACAAATAATTCATCATTACCACAATTTTTCCTTTTCAGGAAGGGTATAATTTGTCTGTCTAATAGATTCATATTTTAACAAAGGTTCCATACATTTCTGCCTCATTCACACAGTGAGCACTAATATAAACTATGTATTTTGGTTAATAGTAATGAATCAATATTGGCTCATCAATGATAACCTATCATACGAATATAATATGTTAATAAAAGAGAGAAATAGGGGTGAGGGGGAGTATATGTGAACTCTGTACTTTATACTCAATTTTTCTGTAAACATAAAATTTCCTTAGGAATGCATCTACCTTTTTAAAACAAATTCTTATGAAGAAAAAAAAGATGGGGAAAGTTATCCCGAAGATTCTGAAGAAAAGCATATTGCTGAGAAAAGTTTAATAAAAGAGACAGAGGACATTTTTGGAAAATAAGAGCAAGATATAAAATCCAAGGAAGGCGATCAGGGACATGAGGATTATACAAAAAGAGATGTGAGTAAGGTGTATAAAGGACAAATTGAAATTGTAATGACTGGCAATACTGTGTAGAGCAACTGAAACTCACATACATTGATGTGAGAATGCAAAATGGCAAAGCCATTTTTAAAATCTTGCCAGTTTTTAATAATGTGAAACATACTTACCATATGACAGTGTAATTCCATTCCTAGATATTTATCTGAGTGCAATGAAATAGAAAGCTTCAGTCAGATTTAACAACCCCAAACTAGAAACAACTCAGAAGTGCATCAACAAATGCATAGAAAAACAAGATGTGTTAGGCAAATATTTCTTAGGATACAAAAAGCACTTAGAAAATTGTTAAATTGGAAAACAACTAAATTTTTAAATATATACTCTTCAAAAAATGCAGCTAAGAAACTTAGAAGGCAATACACATAGTGAGGCAAGATATATAAAATATATATGTTACTTTTACTCAGAATATATGTTGAAGTTTTACAACTCCATAAGACAAATAACTCACAACAAAATGAGCAAAATGTTTAGTCATTTCACCAAAGAATGCCAAATACACAGCTGAAAAGATACTAAGTATCATTAGGCATTAGATGAAGGCAAATTAAAATCTCAGGGAGGTATCACTACATACCTAGTAGAATGGGTAAAATTGTAATGACTGGCAATACTGTGTAGAGCAACTGAAACACATACATTGATGTGAGAATGCGAAATGGCAAAGCCATTTTTAAAATCTTGCCAGTTTTTAATAATGTGAAACATATACTTACCATATGACAGTGTAATTCCATTCCTAGATATTTATCTGAGCGCAATGAAATAGAAAGCTTCAGTCAGATTTAACACCAAACTAGAAACAACACAAAAGTGCATCAACAAATGCATAGAAAAACAAGATGTGTTATATCCACACAATGGAATACTATTCAAGATTTTAAAAAACCCCACAACTGACACAACATAAATAAAGTCATTGACCTTATGCTAAATGAAAGTACGTGTATATTAAAAAGTACACAATCTACAATTATATTTATTTAAAATTCTAGAAAAGGCAAAACTAAGGTGGCAGAAAACAGGTCACTGATGGTTGGAGATAGAGGCAAAGAAATGACTACAAATCAGCCTTTCTGTTTGATCAAATTATTCTACACCTTGATTGTACTATTAGCTACCCAACTGCATACATCTGACAAAATCGTTAAATTGTATATTTATAATTGGTGAATTTTATGCACATAAATTATTAAAGACAATAAAAAGCAAGTAGCTATCAAATTGCCCACTTAAAATTGATTATTTTTATTGTATATAAATTATACCTTAATATATCAGATTAAAAATGATGGGGATCAGAATAAGTATCAACTTAAGTATAATTTGTGGTGAAAAAGACAAACCATAATCAAGCAGAAAAATTAAACAAATATATAATAGGAGATTATATCTCCGCTAGAGACATTTAGCCTTTGAGGGTCACAAATCCCTTTGTACCCTTTATCGGTTACTGCCTCTCAGTTTCAAATCCAGTCTTCGATGCCTGGCCTGTAATATTGGGCCTAGATACTGTAAATATTTTCATTTACCAGATAGCAAAATATGAAGGTTTGTCAATAGAGACTACCGGAGAAGAAAGGAGTTTCTCGTCCTGCATGGGGTGCTCCTCTAATAAATTTCCTGAAGCAGCACGTGGGGCTTTTCGAGTGCTTAGATCCTGGAGCATGTGTGGCTTCTGTAGTGTCCAGCACTAGCATGGCCCAGTGACCATGGCCGGTCATTAATGGATTCCCTGGCACCTACCTGAGTGTCACTGGCTCAGCACCTCCCATGAATGCTTCCTATCACCTTGGGGAACTATCCCCTTGGACAATTTTGTAGTAAAGCGCTACCGGTTTGGTATCACTTATGAATGGCTTCACCTACTACCCCACTGGCCTCACAGTGGAGTGTCAATAGCCTACACATCATCTTCTAATAGACAGACTCCCCCAGAACTCCCTTGTATAACTTTGTAGTCTCTGTGAATTTCATCATCTTGTGAGTGTCAGCTGTGTGCCATCCAGCGAAGTCTAGATTTCATCTCTGGGCTAGAAATGAAGGGCAGGAGGGACTCTGAGATTCACTTCTTCCTTGGGACTCTATCTCGGTCCTAGAATTAGTTGGTTGGTTGGTTATTACTATTTTTTTAGAATTTTATTTATTCCTTACCAATCCTTCAGTGCTCTAATATCTTATTAGTATTAGTAATTATTTATATTAAACTTTCCCTATTCAAATCACTGAGTGGTTTTGACCTTGACTGACCTTTAAGTGATATACCCTGTGACAGCCTGGGGAAGCCTACAGAACTCATTTCATAGTGATGTTTAAAATGCATTAAAATATGTGAAATATAAAAATTATATTAAATACAAAATTAATATGAAATATATACATTTTTAAAGGATTTATTTATTTATTTTAGAGAGAGAAAGCACGCAAGCAGAGGGAAGGGCAGAGGGAGAGGGAGAGAGAGGATCTCAAGCAGACTCCGTGCTGACGTCAGACCTGAAGCAGGGCTCCATCTCACGATCCCGAGACCATGACCTGAACTTAAACCAAGAGTTCGAAGTTTAATCAGCTGAGCCACCCAGGTGCCCCTAACATATTTTTTAAATGTGGTATAGTAATATATGAGCTTCTTGGTCCTACATTAAAGACATAGCATAATTTCAAAGTAGTGAAGAATATAAATAGCATTTCAAGAATACTTTGACTCTAATGTGATGAGAAAACAGCTTTCGTTTTTATTGTGATGAGTTGGAAAGACCCATTCCTCCTGTTCCTCCTTTACTCTCATGCTACTACACTCACAATATATCTGACACCAGGTATGTGGAGCTTTTTCCCATACCAAGCAATTCTCTGTGGCACTTGCTGGGTACCCTACAACTCCATTCAGTCCTGACGCTAACTGGATTTAGTGCAGGCGTGACAGGTTAAGGCTCAATCCACTCTTAACTGCCTCTCACTTCAGTTGCTAATTCAAGCAGTAGGTCCTCAGATTGTCCACCACGTCTACCTAACTTGGCGACAAATTGAAGGTTCCCATGCCTGCCCTCTTGGATTTATTTGCTGGAATAGCTGACAGAACTCAATAGAACACTTAGATTTATCAGTTTATTGTATGATAAAAGATATAGATGTGTTGTCAGATAAAGAGATACACAGGGCAAGGTCTGGAAGGAACTTGAATTTAGGAGGTTCTGTCCCCATGGAATTCAGGTGTGCCACCCTCCCAGTATGGGAATATGTTCATTAGCCTGGAGCTCTCTGAACCCCCATACTATTGGGTTTTTATGGAGGCTTCATCACACAGGTGTGGTAAGTCATTAACTCTGTTTCCAGCCCCTCTCTTCTCCCTGGAGAAAGGAGGTGGGGCTGAAAGTTTCAAGTTTCTAATCATAGCTTGGTGTTTCTGGTGACCACCCCCTTTCAGAAGGCATCTAGGAGCCCACTAAGAATTGCCTCATGGAAACAAAACACACTCCTATCACCCAGGAAATTCAAGGGATTTATGGGCTCTGTGTCAGGAACCAAGGTCAAAAACCCAATATTAGAACAAGAATCTCTTGGAGTTCTTATCACTTAGAACATTACAAGGGTTTTAGAAACTTTGTGTTAGGATACGAGAAAATATTCTAGCATGGCTTAGTTTATCTCAAAATGAGAGGAGATAACAAATGGGCCTAAAGCACTATTTCAAGATCAAATAGCTAAAAAATTTCCAAAACTGATTAGAAAATGCAGGCTACATATTCAAGTAGTGCTATGAACCCCTATAGAACCAATAAAAACAAAACAAACAAAACACTTCAGATACTCACACATACTCACACTCACACATGCACACATTCACTCATACTCCCTTACTAACATTGTACATGCTGTCTTAATTACATCATTTATTGAATCCCAAAGACAGGGAAAAATCTTAAAATAGTAGTTCAGGGAAAAGAAACATAGACAAATTACTTCCAGAGAAGCAGAAGAAATCCAGAAAATAATGGGATATCTTCAATATATTGAAGATAGTAATCTGTCAAATTAGTATTCTATATGCAGTAAAAATATTCTTCATAGAAGAATAATCTTCATAGATGATGATATATAAACATTTTGAGACAAAGTAAAAAGAATACCAGAATAGCCAGAAATAAGAATATATATACACACACGCACACACACACACATACATACATACATATAAATATATATGTCATTTTGCTTGTCTTTGAACTTTACATAAATGGAGTCAAACAAAATGTGTGGCTGGCTTTTCCCACTCTGCATGACCATTGCCATCAGTAGATGGTAATGTGTGTAGCTGCCATTTGTTTCTTCTCATTACCATTTACTTTACTGTAACAATGTACTACAATTACCTATTCCATTATTCTATTATTTACTCTATTTTTAATGAGATCTTGAATTTTTCCCTCCAGTTTTAGGCCCTTGGGAGCATTCTTTTTACTGTCTTCTGTGTTGATATGAATATATTGCCATGGAGTAGGTAACTAGAAATGAAATCACTGGATTTCACAAAGTGAGCTGGAAAATGATGCTTTCTCTCCACTCATCTAATCTAATGTCTGAAAGTAAAATTTTGGGTAAAATTGATACTAATTCCTCTAAGTATTTTATAGTGTTTTATAGAATTTATGGATGCAGCCATCAGGTTCTGGAACTTTCATCATGGCAACATTTTAAATTATGGATTAAACTTATATAATACTTTTCTCATATTGACACATGTAGATAATGTGTTGAGTTAGATTATGGATGCAATGATCATAGCACCTACTAATGATAGTTATTACTACTGTCTTCTGTGTTAGGCAGAGGGGACAACTAGCTGATATTATCTTTGTTTAGAATGAAAATTTTTTTTTTCCAAAGTCATAGTATCATTACTTAATCTTTTACATGTTAGAATTACATATTTTTAGTAAAATAATACAGCTTAACATTCTGCTTTATTTACTTCTTTTCACCTCCCTTGTGAGCAAGGCAAACAAACACTTTCATAAGACAGACAGCCAATTTTGTGCTCTTAAGGGAGTAATTTCTTAAACGCAGGAAGGTACAGCGTGAACAGAAACTGGAATTTGTAAGAGTCAACATTTTCACATTAAATAAATGCTCTTGTAATTTCTAAAAATTTCATGACCTATTTAAAATAGAGAGACATGTCTTGGTGGATGATAAAAATCAGTAAGAAAGAACTGGAAGAAGCATATGCAGTAAGAGTAAGGTATGTATGGGGTTAAGTGCTTAGAGTTGAGAACAGAGATAAGGAAATTTGCATAAACACACAAGCAGACACACACATTTTTGAAAAAGGAGAGAAGTAAAAAAAAAAAGAAAAGAAAAAGGAGAGAAGTATAAATGGTGTGAACACAGAAATCGACAGCAAGAGACACCATTCCCATGTGGCTTGAGAAATCCAAGCTGATCTTTAATAAAAGAAGGAAAATTGGTTGATAGTGACATATGAAAGGCAAGTAGCAGAAGGAGCAACTTGACAGGAGCTTAGTGATACATCCTTGAGGCCTTTGACAGGAATGAGTGTATATGCAATACACAAAATTTAGAAGTGCCAATGTACTCCTCCTGATTGCTAAATGAAGCATCCAGCATCATATTAGAATCTTACGGTTTCTCCTAAGTGATTGAAACCTCGTAATTATTTAATCATCATTTTATTCATAGGAGTTAATTTATCCTCACCATTCTGACTTCAAAACATGCAAAATAAGGAACATTCCCTAATGAAAGTAAAAAGTTTTATTTTTAGAAAACTGCATATCAGGGGTGCTTGGGTGGCTCAGTGGTTAAGGGTAGGCCTTCCACCCAGGGCGTGATCCTGGAGACCTGGAATCAAGTCCCGCATCTGCTCCCTGCATGGAGCCTGCTTCTCCCTCTGCCTGTGTCTCTGCCTCTCTCTCTCCCTGTGTTTCTCATGCATAAATAAATAAAATCTTAAAAATAAATAAATAAATAAATAAATAAATAAATAAATAAATAAAATCTAGAAAGAAGAAAGAAAGAGAAAGAAAGAAAGAAAGAAAGAAAGAAAGAAAGAAAGAAAGAAAGAAAGAAAGAAAGAAAAGAAAGAGAAAGAAGAAAGAAAGAAAGAAAGAAAGAAAGAAAGAAAGAAAGAAAGAAAGAAAGAAAGAAAGAAAGAAAGAAAGAAAGAAAGGAAACTGCATATTGGAGCGCGCCTGGGTGGCTCAGTCGGCTAAGCTTCTGCCTTTGGCTGAAGTCATGATCTCAAGGTCCTGGGATCGAACCCTGCATTGGACTCCCTGCTTGTTGGAGAGCCTGCTTCTCCCTCTCCCTCTGCTCCTCCCCTCCATGCTTGTTCTCTTTCTCTCTCTCAAATAAATAAACAATAATCTTTAAAGAAAAGAAAACTGCATATATATACACTCCAGCAGATGGAAGGAATACAACACACTCTATAAAATTATTAATTTGATTTCTTTCTGAAAGACGGCTTTCCTTCTCTTCTCCAAAAATACAGACTCAAATTAAATCGAAGAAGATTCAACTCCCGATAGTTCAGACTTGAATCTCTTATCCGTTCAGTAGACCAATTACTACTTTTGATTTCTGTTCTCTTCTTAGTCAAAAATAAAAGATCCCTACTCATTTAATAAAAATGCAAGAGCACATAAACAACATTACACATTTTAATTAGAATTTGTGGTAATAGCCCCAACTTGACTTATTCTCAAATTCTTCAATGTCTTGTTAGAAAAAAATTATTGTGTCTTTACTAATGGTTTCCCTTCTGTACCATGAAATGTGGCTTCATCTCATCTCAATTCCATCTTTTATTCCCATCATACCTGTGGCGACCACTCCGCACAAGCTTCCATTTACTTCAAACAAATACAACTTGACAGGTCCGGACTTGGGCCTGTTTCAGCAGCTGCTGCCTCCTGCCCTCAGGATTTCTCTAGCCGTGTGGGCTTCCTCTCTGTTCCCTCATATATGGGGGAGTTACAGTCCTGGAGTACCCTTACTGAGGGAGGACAGGGGATTATGGATAAAAATTTCCTATTTTTTTGTTCCTACAGGAAGACAATCCACACCTACATTTCACAAGTCTCCTTAGAAGGAAGATTATGCAGAATCAAACACTAGTCATTTTTAGGGTAAACAACTTGATTGTGCAATTTTATATGATTTTTTTTCTCTCTCCCTGTTTACTTCTCTATTTCTCAAATCCATACTCTGGGAGTACATTTCTAAATAAACTACTAGAACACAGCCTTTGATTCACTCTGTTTTTGAGGAACTCAGACATGTCAATACTCAGTAGAACAAAATAGCTCACTTTAGGTGGCCATCCTCCACGACAGCTTGCCAACTATCTGATCAATTACGTTACCAGTTCCTTGAACCACTTTACTAAATGTTCTCGTTTGTCCACCTTTCAATCTTAGTTGCCAGCTCTGTCAATGTTGCTTACATTTGTTTTCTGTATTCTTACCTCAGTTCCATTTAAGAAAAAAATAAAATAAAATAAACTTAGTCCCTTTCTCTTCTATTTAAGATTTCCCAGTGAAGACACTGCTTCCCTTTTCTGGTATCAGGTCTGCATCTAATCAGGTGGATGAACCAACCAACTGACCCAACTGGCTTCTCATACACCACCCAAGAGCAATGGGCAGCCACCCCTTCCAATTCAAACTGTATCATACTTACCAGGCTGTTCTGCTCCCCAAATAACAGCCCATGCTAGCAGCAAACCATAACCCAAACCCACTTTTGTTCAAAAGGATAGCAAGAACGAGATCAGATTATTCAGTTTTCTTTTTTTCCCTCTTCTACTCACAATTTTGAGGTATTGCATAAAAATTTGGTTGATATAACTACATTTAATTTGACTATTTGAGACCCTGGATCCTCTACCCCCAAGTCACATCTACTACTTAAAAACTCAGAATACAATATTTTATCAGGCAAAAATGAAATATCTAATACATATGTAGCAATTGTGACTTGCAAAACTCTTTTGCATCTGTAATTTTATTTGATTTTCCCAACATTATAACCATAAGAGAGATGGTACAGACAATAAGATCTCCATTTCACAAACGAAGACATTGAAATTCAAAGAACAGAATTGCATGTGGCCACAGTCATCAGACTGGTAAATATTGAGGCCAGGATATGAACTCATCTTGACTTCCCGATCAAATGTTCCTTCCACATTTGGAACAGATGAGTGTTCAACCAGTGTCATCCAATGTCATAGAGGGGTACACAGTCAAAACTCACTTCCTCCTCTAAGAAAACATGCCAAGACAAATTAATTCCTCAGACACCTAGTAGACTCCCTACTAAAGGAAAGGGAGCATGAGACAGAAATATGTTTAATTTTATGAACAAGGCTGTCATCTTTGTTGATGGTAAAAGGCAGTATTTTAGAATAATCAGAAGCCTATATTCTCTCCAAGAGCTTTGTTTATTGGAGAGTTTCTATGCTATCCTGGAAGTACAACAGATGCCTGGTGTGTCTGTAATGAAGTTTGCATACATTAGCATGCTTTGCAATTAGAATTGCCTGCAGGTCCACACAGATGACTTCTGTTCCTGCTCTTTTTCTTGATAGGTTTCGCTTTCATGGTGAAATCTTTAATAGTGCACCCCTATCTGAAGAAGGGTTATCACACTCTGTGTTTGGCAAGACAGGACAAAATGAATTATCAGCATAGTAGTTATGGAGAGCCCCAACCCCTTTGCCTAGGATGATGGGAAAAGAATTCAGAGACTGCCAAACAATCTCATTTGCCTGGAATGTTTGTACATAAATTAATTAGTTTCTATGCCATTATAAAATAATGTGCCTTTGAAGATGAATGAAAACAAATTGTTTTTTTAATCAAGAATTTAGCTTGGATAATAATTCTTCAGTTAGAGGAATATTCCAAAATGAAGTTTCCAAAGTCATCATGAAAAAAATCCAAGGCATATTCTTCTTTTGGTTTCTAAAACCTATATGTACTTTTAAAAAAAAGATTTTTATTTGTTTATTCATGAGAGACACAGATAGAGGCAGAGACATAGGCAGAGGGAGCCTGATGCAGGACGGGATCCCAAGACCCAATCCTAGGACCCCGGGATCACGACCTGAGCCAAAGGCAGACGCTTAACCGCTGAGCCACCCAGGCGTCCCTAAAATCTATAGGTAGTTTTAATCCTTTTTGGTTTCTGGTCAGTTTGATTTTATAGGTTGCAAATTAAAAGTCCTCTTTATACACTTCAGTTCTCCATATCTCAACAGCTTAAGACCTATTATTTATACTTCAAAATGCCTCAAACCTTTTCTATTCTTACCACCCTCACAGACTGCATTCTAATTTACTCCCAGCAGCTGGCTAGAATAACGCCATGGAGAAAATAAACATCTAAGAAGGCCCGAACTAATCTCAGAGGTTATATTAGGGGAAAATGTAGTAAGAAAAACTGCCAATGGAAAGAATAAAATCTTAGAGAATATATGGTTTTTGGGGATTAGAGATTTTAAATGACATTAAATATAACTGCAAAACACAGGAAAGTGAAATTCTAGAAGACATTGGCTTCTAAAACAAGTCATATTTATCAATGTTATCACCCTACTTTCATAGATATTGTTCATGAATAAATAATCTACAATTTTTCAAGTCAGCTGCTTCTAAATGATATGGGATATGCTAGGATCTTGGATCTTGTGGGCATGCACATATTAGTGCATCTCCTTTTGCCAATAAGTCCTTTAATTCGAGGTAACATTAATGAGATCTCATGTCAGTAAATCAAGTGTTCTTAAGTTCTTGGATGCCCATAGAAGGGAGACCTTAACCTCCCAGCAACAGTGCTTCTGATGCATCAGTGAGATTCTGGTTAGTTTCATGAATTGTTTCAACACAATCAAAAGTCACATTGGGTTTTTCCATAAAATTTCCACACATGTGAAATCAGACAAAAACTAATATCGAGGTCAGCCTAGAAGGGAAAGAATTTGCAATAGGGTAACTGCCCTAAGGGGAAGGGTCAGTCCTAGTTTTCAAAAAAAAAAAAAAAAAAAGATTGATTATTATCCACAAAAAAGAGAGCTTCAGGTCCTATCTTTTTCATACCCCTCATCACCAGGCAGGAGAGAATATCATCCTCTAGAAATTTATCCTTGTCTCTGCTTAATTTAATTAGCTCACCTTGTTATTCAAAAGATGTGAGAGTTTGTTAAAGAAAATGTTATTCATGTTTGGCACTTAAAATGTATAAAACCATGTCAGAAGTTTCCTGGAATATCCTAAGCTGAAGAAATACTACCATTTGGTATTTGGATCCTGAAAATGAACCCTGGGCTGTAAGAGCAGGACCCAGAACATTTAAATATGTTTTTCTGGATCCTCACACTGCCCAGCACAAATATATACACAAAAATTGACATATTCTTATTAAAGCAGAAAATGTTTAACGAGATCAAAAATCTTGCTTAGAGATATTGTGGAGCTATCACAGGTCCTGATAAGATTGATTTTGCTTGTTTTTATAACTGCTGCTAAAGAACGACTTGCTTCTGGTTATAGACAATTCATTTCCTCCTCAGATCTATAGCATTTGTGCTGTGGGGTTTAATTATATAGATATGCTCAGACTTCCCATTGACAGACACACCTAGGAAATATAATATGCTGTATATAAAGCTTTAGTTTGCATTTAATAAACTAAAACAAAACAAAAAGCTGGGGGCAGGAGGATTCAATTACTGCATGAAAAAAAGTCAGTGGGGCTTTCTTAATGGTATGATCAAATAGACTATATAAAGCTTTTCCAGAAAAATAGCTTATAATCAACTTCTGCTCAAGAAAAAAGAGATATTTCTACCTAATGAGCAGAGAAGTTAAAACAAAAAGCACAAATTACATTAATATCTTAACAAAACAGTAAAAATGCCAAACAGATGAACAACATAGGTATTAATTTTTCATTTGTTTTGATCATGCTTCTTGTAAAATAGATGGGTGGACCCTTTAACCTATTTTGTCAGGAATATGGACAATAGCTTACTATTCATTTACTGAATCCCTACAACAACTCCAACTTTGAAAATACAGAAATGAGTAAGCTAGAACTCACTGTCAAAGGAGATCCATACTAGCAATTAGCACGTTATGCAATATAATTGGTCCCTTTCTTTTTATTACCCATATAGTTACTTTTTACAACACTAATATACTATTAGTATCACATGTATGTGTCTCCATATCACATTCTGTTTTGAAGGGAAGAACTGTGTATGTGCAGACCATATTTAATGCCTAGTACAGTAACTGATATATAGCAATAATGTGCATCAAATCAATTAAATTCTAAAACTTGTGGTTCTGAACACTTTCACAAAGAATGACATAAATAACATGAATTGTCTTGGAAAAAGATGGAACTGCATGTTCAAATCTGGTAGAATGAGAGTTTGAGTCTATATAGGAAACCAGGTAATTTAGCATAACTAGATGAAGGTGTAATTTGGAAGAAATAGGCTGTTAGGCCAAATGATTGGTTAGGTTCAGAAAACAAATGGCTTGATATGCTCTGCTACAGAGTCAGGACTTCTCGTAGACAGTCATCGAACACTCTGTGTGTGAAAATAATATTTATATAAGTAAAGCAAATTTTTTATCTGTTTAGTATTACATTTTGGAAAAATGATCAATATGCTTTCACCAAATATAGAAAAGTATTGTTTGAAGGGTCTATGAAAATGTAGAATATATGCCATACTTTAAGTTATGAGAGGAAAAGCACGTTGGAGGGCTTCTCAGAAAGAATAGTTTAAAACTGAATTAGGACATGAGCCTTATCGTACTCCAGATTCGGGAGATATGGCATATATATCAAGATGTGATGGAAAGGGAGGGAGAATTTCCTTCAGATGTGAGACTGAAATGGAAAATCAGAAAGACATAGCAGGTAGAGTAGACCTTGATCTTCCAACAGCTGGTCCTTGAAGCTAGCTAGGTTCAAGATGTTAAAATGAGATTACAAAATGCCGTAACAGTAAATGGACGATGCGTTAACAGTAAGACAACTTGATTTGGGTATAAATACAAACATTCTGTGGGAAGTTAGAGCTACTTGCATACACTGCTTTAGATCAAACTGATCCAATTCTGTAGAAATCCCATGCAGGTGAGGAACACCCCAGCTATATTATCTTTTGTAAGACATGAGCACTAAACACTTTCAGGAGATAAATTTTTCCAGAAAAATAGCTTATAATCAACATATGCTCAAGAAAAAAGAGATATTGCTTATATACTTCTCCTCTTTCATCACATGCCTTGGAAGAGCAGAAAAAGAAATGTCCATTTTCCTTTTATTTTGCTTTGTTTTATTGTGAACTATTTCAGCAACAAAAGAATGAGAATAATAGGATGAACACTTGTGTATCTATCACCCAGATTAAGAAATGAAATATTACGAATATGTTTGGCACCTCTTATTCACTCCTCTTTGATAGTATTCTCTACTGTGAGCATGATGGTAAGCAAAATACTGAGTTTGGTGTTTATTTTTCAACCACGTCTTCATATTTTTTACTGCATGCATATGTTTAGATAAAGAATATACTGTATTGTATATCTTAACACCGTAAATATGCAATCAGTTGAATGAAGGCATTCGCGTACAAGCACAAAGTAATTTTATTCTTTCCCTCTGCTGTCTTTATACTTACTCTTTCGATCATTCTTCCCCATCTCTAAGGGAAATCTTGGAAGATTCCATATTCTCTTCAGGAAATTTATGGTATTAAAAACTGAGCTCAATTTCAGATATTAAAAAGTTCCATCAAAGCTAATGTCAACTGTTCAATCTCTAATTCAATTTAAAGTGCTCTCTCTCCCTAGTCTGACCTGACTGAGGCTCTGAAACTTGCGAAGAGGAAAAGACTCTTGGATTGGTTGGATTCTTTAATCATTTCCATCTCACTGTTCTATTCCACTCCTACATCCATGTTACCATTGGCTACTTTGGGGTTGAAGCTGGGGGAGGAAGGTGGATAGGAAGGAATGTGGAGGAAACAGAGGAGAGAAAAAAATTCTTCCTTGACTGATGAAATTGTTGAAGGCTGGCACTGAGGCCACGAGCATCTCTTATGTTCAAATATTGACTCTGCTTCTTGCTTAGACAATGCTTTCACGGAGGCTTTCCCTGCTGAACAATACCCTCCCCATTGCCTGTTCACTTTCAAGTTTCTCAAGTCAATGGCTTGAATTCGTCCCTTCTCACCTGTTCCACACACAGAAACTGTCCACTATGTCATCTGACTCTTGAAGGTCTTCTTCAAGATAACCTCTTCTAGATACATAAAAATTAATCTGGTAATTTTCCTTCTCTGTGGAAGTCAGTTTGTGTAAACTATACTTGACTTATATCAATGTCATCTAGGTTTTCAAATTTATTGGTAGAGTGCTGAATAAACTGGTCTCTTTTGATTTCCTTTGCTTCTGTAATTTTTGTCCCAAAGAAAAATGATCTAGAAAAGTAAAGACTGAGAGTTATCCTATAAAGTAATCATATCTTAAAAATAAAGAAGCATGTCGATATTCATGAACAATCTTCACATCATTTATTGGGAAAAATTTAGACTGGCTTCAGATATCTCTTAGCAATATTCAACACAAATATTGCAGTTATGCAACCCGATGAAGGGTCCTCCAAGGAAGTGTGAACAAAGCATATGAATAAAGAGACCAGTACTTGTAAATCTTATAATATCCACTTAGTGTTCCCATGAACCTCTCTGGGAAACTATTAAAGAATGAGTTTCAATCAGCCAAGAGATAAAATAGGAAGTTTAAGGGCAAAAATGGCAATCAGTTTTTAATGTATTTAATTGTAGAACTAGGGGGTTTTTTTTTTTTTAATGTGAGGATTAGAGTGACAAAAGAGAATGTAAATACGATATTGCTTGAAAGTATAGAGAGTATATATTTAACAAAAATTGATAGATGGAGGAAATCAGTTGATTGCCTCATCTGTAGTATTTGAAATTTGATGGATATGATATAATACTCTCTAATAAGGCATTAAAAGTATAAACATAATTACAAAAAGATAAAAAGGCCATAAGAAAATATTGTGGTAATCCCCCCTTATCCATGAGAGATATGTACCAAGACCCCCAATGGATGCCTGAAGTACCCAATCTTATACATATTATGTTTTTTTCTTATGTGTACATACCTAAGATCAAGTTAAATTTATAAATTAGGCACAGCATGAGATTAACAACAATAAATAATAATAAAATAAAACAATTAAAATAATATACGATAACAAAAGTTATGTGAATACGGTCTCTCAAAATATCTTACTGTACTGTACCTACCCTTCTTCTTGTGATGATGTGCAATAATAAAATGCCTCCGTGATGAGAGGAAGTGAGGTGAAGGACATAGGCACTGTGATGGAGCATGAGACTACCATCGCCCTTCTGACCATAGGCCAGGAGGAGGAGGATCCTTTTGTTTCCCGACTGCAGTTGACCCTGGGTTAACTGAAACCAGGGAAAGCAAAACCATGGAGAAGTGGGGATTACTCTATTTACTGAGTAAAATCAGAGGCTTGAATAAATGAAAGCAGGGTGACAGATGCTAATTTGAATCACTTTTCATATTACAGGTAGATGGTACCCAAAGAAAGTAGATAGCAATCCAAAGATATTCTATTTAAATAGTATAGGTACAAACACCAGGAGACTATGCAATTTACAATGCAGTTGTAAAATTAGATCCACATACAAATAATAAGACTTTAAAAAGAGTTATCGCAGACAAGTTACTAATACAAAGAAATGATATTGTTCATCTTACAGAGGTGTTCTGAGGATGAAATGACGAGAGCAGGAAAAGAGACAGAACGTGAACAGCTCCTTCCCACACATGTGGTCCTACTCTGGACCAGGCTCTCTCGAACTTACTGGAGATGAGATAGAGAGTACAAGGTCAGTTGCCCTCTCTTTTTGGAACACATAAAAAGATGAATATAAAAAAGATGTTTGAGGGACACCTGGGTGGCTCAGCAGTTGAGCGCCTGCCTTCGGCCCAGGGAGTGATCTTGGAGACCCGGTATCGAGTCCCACATTGGGCTCCCAGCATGGAGCCTGCTTCTCTCTCTGCCTGTGTCTCTGCCTCTCTCTCTCTCTGTGTGTCTCTCATGAATAAATAAATAAAATCTTTAAAAAAATAAAAATGATGTTCGATGAATTCCCAGTAAACATTAGTTCCCTTATTTCTTACTGTACCTATTATTCATATGAGCCCATGAAGCCCAGAAACGAAGTAGGAAGATTATTTAACAATGAGATGGACTGATGTATTGTATAAGATATTTTCCAAAAATATACAAATGTTGTAAAGAGAAGACATCTCTCAGGAATCAGTTTTGAAAACTTATGGTTCAAATAGCTTTAAGTACTAGTTCCGTTTTTATTTTAAACAAAATTTTAACTCCATTTTTGTCGTGTTTTTCATGGCCAAGCAGGTTATTCTAAGGACTTCTGTCTGCTGAGAACATGAGCTATAACATGAAGAGGCCAGTCACTTGGGGGACTGAGCTAAAGATACTCTCTGATTCTGACATTAGGTGTCACTGCAATCAAGAGAAAGCAGAGCACACAAATGAGCAGTGATAGGGAACTTGAACATGAAGAGAGAAAAGATGCATGTTTCAATTGTAGTATGAAGTACCTGGAGAAGGGCCTGTGTGATACCAAGAGAAAAATAAAGGATTATAATCATAGATAACATAACAAAATAATATTGCAGAGCTAGGATCAAAATTCCTGCCATTAGTATAAATGTAAATGAATTGAATTAATCTACTAAAAATATTATTATTAAATCAAACAAAAAGCCCACGTACTGCTGTGAGATACCCCTGAGACAAAGTTATCCATACAAAGTTTTTTAAAGGAGAAGCAACAATAACATAGGTACATACCAATGAAAAGTAAGCAGAGGTCAAAATTATGGTATCAGATGACGTGCATTTGTTTAAAAATGTTAGAAACCAGAAGGTCAGCTGACAATATCGACAGAAACAATTCCTATGAGGATATAACAGCAGAAGTTCATGAAACTGTAATCAATAAGTAAGAAGACATACACTAGACATAGGAGAGTTAGTTCAAATTTTTCAGTCCTTCAAATATGAAGTGAATAAAATTTATGTAATTATATAAAAAACCTAAATAATGTAATTAATAAAGTAGATATGAGATATAGATGCATATATATATACACATACATGTATATGTGTGTACTACATACATATACTCGTATATAGGAAATTTGTCCTAAAACTATCTTTTTTCTTTAAGTTTCTGCTAGCTATTAACCAAGCACTTGAGGAGATATACAAATTAATATCAGCACACTATACCTCATATTCATTATTTGGAAAACTCATGAACAACTTTAACTTCCTTTTTAGGTGCAATAATATGGAGAATCATTGCACAGGTGATTTTTTTTTATGTCTCACATATTGCCCTTCATGATCTCATGATCTTGCACTCCCCTCAGTACATAAGGAAGCGATCATTAACTTTTGCTACATCTTCCATATTGAAGGAATCAAATTCTCAAGGTACATTAGTGATATGATTCTTATGACTGATGTGTATGCAAAAATTGATTTGCTCTTTTTCTCCAATAGGCAGTTCAGGCAAGGAGTCTTTAGATGCAACAAATGTTTCTGTGCCTAATCAAAATCTAGTTAGTGAAGGTTAATTATATAAATCAAAAGTTCAAAACAGCTTACGTGCATAGGTAGGTTAAAAAAAAAAAGGGTTGTGCCTGTTGCACTTGGTCTCAAAACAACACTAATACACAGAATTGCTTTTTCAGCCAGGGGGGCTCTTGTTAATGATAAAATAACAGGAAAAATTTTCTGAGTCATAACTGGTCCATTTTTGTGATCTGTATTATATATAAAAATGATCTGAGTAATAACATGTATTTAAAACTTTTGTAAAGATAGATTCTAGGGGCGCCTGGGCAGCTCAGTTGGTTAAGCATCTGCCTTCTGCTCAGGGTCCTGGGATTGAGCCCGGGCTCCCTATTCAGCGGGGAGTCTGTGTCTCCCTCTCCCTTAACCCCTCTCCCTGCCCGTTGTCTCTCTCTCTCGCTTGCTCACTCACTCTCTCTCTCTCTGTCAAATAAATAAAATCTTTTTTTTTAAAAGATAATTTTAAAAAATTTATAGCAGAGACTGGGGTTCAAGACAGCAGCCTAGGAAAACCCTGAATTGACCTCCTTAAACACAACAAATTTACATGAGAAGATCTAAAAACTGGATGAACAGGAAATGATAATCAGAAAAAAGGCGATCTTTGCAAATAATATATCTGATAATGGGTTAATGCCCAAAAATATTTAAAGAACTCACAAAACTAACAATAAAAAACAAAAAACTTGTCCTTGCTTCGGCAGCACATATACTAAAATTGGAACGATACAGAGAAGATTAGCATGGCCCCTGCGCAAGGATGACACGCAAATTCGTGAAGCGTTCCATATTTTAAGCTTGCAAATTCCAAAGATAAGGAGAAGATCCTTAAAGCAGCAAGAGACAAGAAATCCCTGACTTTTATGGGGAGGAGTATTAGGGTAACATCAAACCTATCCACAGAGACCTGGCAGGCCAGAAAGGGCTGGCAGGATATATTCAGGGTCCTAAATGAGAAGAACATGCAACCAAGAATACTTTATCCAGCAAGGCTCTCATTCAAAATGGAAGGAGAGATAAAGAGCTTCCAAGACAGGCAGCAACTAAAAGAATATGTGACCTCCAAACCAGCTCTGCAAGAAATTTTAAGGGGGCCTCTTAAAATTCCCCTTTAAGAAGAAGTTCAGTGGAACAGTCCACAAAAACAAAGACTGAATAGATATCATGATGACACTAAACTCATATCTCTCAATAGTAACTCTGAATGTGAACGGGCTTAATGACCCCATCAAAAGGCGCAGGGTTTCAGACTGGATAAAAAAGCAGGACCCATCTATTTGCTGTCTACAAGAGACTCATTTTAGACAGAAGGACACCTACAGCCTGAAAATAAAAGGTTGGAGAACCGTTTACCATTCGAATGGTCCTCAAAAGAAAGCAGGGGTAGCCATCCTTATATCAGATAAACTAAAATTTACCCCAAAGACTGTAGTGAGAGATGAAGAGGGACACTATATCATACTTAAAGGATCTATTCAACAAGAGGACTTAACAATCCTCAATATATATGCTCCGAATGTGGGAGCTGCCAAATATATCAATCAATTATTAACCAAAGTGAAGAAATACTTAGATAATAATACACTTATACTTGGTGACTTCAATCTAGCTCTTTCTATACTCGATAGGTCTTCTAAGCACAACATCTCCAAAGAAACGAGAGCTTTAAATGATACACTGGACCAGATGGATTTCACAGATATCTACAGAACTTTACATCCAAACTCAACTGAATACACATTCTTCTCAAGCGCACATGGAACTTTCTCCAGAATAGACCACATATTGGGACACAAATCGGGTCTGAACCGATACCAAAAGATTGGGATTGTCCCCTGCATATTCTCGGACCATAATGCCTTGAAATTAGAACTAAATCACAACAAGAAGTTTGGAAGGACCTGAAGCACGTGGAGGTTAAGGACCATCCTGCTAAAAGATAAAAGGGTCAACCAGGAAATTAAGGAAGAATTAAAAAGATTCATGGAAACTAATGAGAATGAAGATACAGCCGTTCAAAATCTTTGGGATGCAGCAAAAGCAGTCCTAAGGGGGAAATACATCGCAATACAAGCATCCATTCAAAAACTGGAAAGAACTCAAATACAAAAGCTAACCTTACACATAAAGGAGCTAGAGAAAAAACAGCAAATAGATCCTACACCCAAGAGAAGAAGGGAGTTAATAAAGATTCGAGCAGAACTCAACGAAATCGAGACCAGAAGAACTGTGGAACAGATCAACAGAACCAGGAGTTGGTTCTTTGAAAGAATTAATAAGATAGATAAACCATTAGCCAGCCTTATTAAAAAGAGGAGAGAGAAGACTCAAATTAATAAAATCATGAATGAGAAAGGAGAGATCACTACCAACACCAAGGAAATACAAACGATTTTAAAAACATATTATGAACAGCTATACGCCAATAAATTAGGCAATCTAGGAGAAATGGACGCATTCCTGGAAAGCCACAAACTACCAAAACTGGAACAGGAAGAAATAGAAAACCTGAACAGGCCAATAACCAGGGAGGAAATTGAAGCAGTCATCAAAAACCTCCCAAGACACAAGAGTCCAGGGCCAGATGGCTTCCCAGGGGAATTTTATCAAACGTTTAAAGAAGAAATCATACCTATTCTCCTAAAGCTGTTTGGAAAGATAGAAAGAGATGGAGTACTTCCAAATTCGTTCTATGAAGCCAGCATCACCTTAATTCCAAAGCCAGACAAAGACCCCACCAAAAAGGAGAATTACAGACCAATATCCCTGATGAACATGGATGCAAAAATTCTCAACAAGATACTGGCCAATAGGATCCAACAGTACATTAAGAAAATTATTCACCATGACCAAGTAGGATTTATCCCTGGGACACAAGGCTGGTTCAACACCCGTAAAACAATCAATGTGATTCATCATATCAGCAAGAGAAAAACCAAGAAGCATATGATCCTCTCATTGGATGCAGAGAAAGCATTTGACAAAATACAGCATCCATTCCTGATCAAAACTCTTCAGAGTGTAGGGATAGAGGGAACATTCCTCGACATCTTAAAAGCCATCTATGAAAAGCCCACAGCAAATATCATTCTCAATGGGGAAGCACTAGGAGCCTTTCCCCTAAGATCAGGAACAAGACAGGGATGTCCACTCTCACCACTGCTGTTCAACATAGTACTGGAAGTCCTAGCCTCAGCAATCAGACAACAAAAAGACATTAAAGGCATTCAAATTGGCAAAGAAGAAGTCAAACTCTCCCTCTTCGCCGATGACATGATACTCTACATAGAAAACCCAAAAGTCTCCACCCCAAGATTGCTAGAACTCATACAGCAATTCGGTAGCGTGGCAGGATACAAAATCAATGCCCAGAAGTCAGTGGCATTTCTATACACTAACAATGAGACTGAAGAAAGAGAAATTAAGGAGTCAATCCCATTTACAATTGCACCCAAAAGCATAAGATACCTAGGAATAAACCTAACCAAAGATGTAAAGGATCTATACCCTCAAAACTATAGAACACTTCTGAAAGAAATTGAGGAAGACACAAAGAGATGGAAAAATATTCCATGCTCATGGATTGGCAGAATTAATATTGTGAAAATGTCAATGTTACCCGGGGCAATATACACGTTTAATGCAATCCCTATCAAAATACCATGGACTTTCTTCAGAGAGTTAGAACAAATTATTTTAAGATTTGTGTGGAATCAGAAAAGACCCCGAATAGCCAGGGGAATTTTAAAAAAGAAAACCATATCTGGGGGCATCACAATGCCAGATTTCAGGTTGTACTACAAAGCTGTGGTCATCAAGACAGTGTGGTACTGGCACAAAAACAGACACATAGATCAGTGGAACAGAATAGAGAATCCAGAAGTGGACCCTGAACTTTATGGGCAACTAATATTCGATAAAGGAGGAAAGACTATCCATTGGAAGAAAGACAGTCTCTTCAATAAATGGTGCTGGGAAAATTGGACATCCACATGCAGAAGAATGAAACTAGACCACTCTCTTTCACCATACACAAAGATAAACTCAAAATGGATGAAAGATCTAAATGTGAGACAAGATTCCATCAAAATCCTAGAGAAGAACACAGGCAACACCCTTTTTGAACTCGGCCATAGTAACTTCTTGCAAGATACATCCACGAAGGCAAAAGAAACAAAAGCAAAAATGAACTATTGGGACTTCATCAAGATAAGAAGCTTTTGCACAGCAAAGGATACAGTCAACAAAACTCAAAGACAACCTACAGAATGGGAGAAGATATTTGCAAATGACATATCAGATAAAGGGCTAGTTTCCAAGATCTATAAAGAACTTCTTAAACTCAACACCAAAGAAACAAACAATCCAATCATGAAATGGGCAAAAGACATGAACAGAAATCTCACAGAGGAAGACATAGACATGGCCAACATGCATATGAGAAAATGTTCTGCATCACTTGCCATCAGGGAAATACAAATCAAAACTACAATGAGATCCCACCTCACACCAGTGAGAATGGGGAAAATTAACAAGGCAGGAAACAACAAATGTTGGAGAGGATGCGGAGAAAAGGGAACCCTCTTACACTGTTGGTGGGAATGTGAACTGGTGCAGCCACTCTGGAAAACTGTGTGGAGGTTCCTCAAACAGTTAAAAATATACCTGCCCTACGACCCAGCAATTGCACTGTTGGGGATTTACCCCAAAGATACAAATGCAATGAAACGCCGGGACACCTGCACCCCGATGTTTATAGCAGCAATGGCCACGATAGCCAAACTGTGGAAGGAGCCTCAGTGTCCAACGAAAGATGAGTGGATAAAGAAGATGTGGTTTATGTGTACAATGGAATATTCCTCAGCTATTAGAAATGACAAATACCCACCATTTGCTTCAACGTGGATGGAACTGGAGGGTATTATGCTGAGTGAAGTAAGTCAGTCGGAGAAGGACAAACATTATATGTTCTCATTCATTTGGGGAATATAAATAATACTGAAAGGGAATATAAGGGAAGGGAGAAGAAATGTGTGGGAAATATCAGAAAGGGAGACAGAACATAAAGACTGCTAACTCTGGGAAACGAACTAGGGGTGGTAGAAGGGGAGGAGGGCGGGGGGTGGGAGTGAATGGGTGACGGGCACTGGGTGTTATTCTGTATGTTAGTAAATTGAACACCAATAAAAAATAAATTAAAAAAAAAACTTGATTAAAAAATGGACAGACATTTTTTTTCTTTTTTCTTTTTTTTTTTTTTTTTGACATTTTTTTTCAAAGAGGACATACAGACGGCCAACAGGCACATGGAAAGACACTCAAGCTCACTAGTTATTGGGGAAATGCAAATCAAAACCACGATGAGTTATCACTTCACACTTGTTGAAATGGTCATTTTCAAAAAGACAAGAAATAACAAGTGTTGTAGAAAATGTAAAGAAAAGGGAACCTTTGTACATTGTTGGTGGGAGTGCAAATTGATGCAGTCACTACCGAAAACAGTATGGAGATTCCTCAAAAAATTAAGAAAGGATCTACCATATGATCCAGCTATTCCACTTCTGAGTATTTATCCAAATGATCCAAAGACACTAATTTGAAAAAAATATATATGTACTCGTATGTTCATCACAGCATTATTTACAATAGCCCAGCTATGAAAACAATCTAAGTGTCCATCAATAGACGAATGGATAAAGAAGATGAGTTATGTGTGTATATATACACAATGGGATACTACTCAGCCATAAAGAAGAGTGAAATCTTCTTTCATGTTTGGTGGCTCATTAATTTCCTTCAAAATTCTAGAAGGATAAAAAAGAAACATGTTTGCTTCTAAGGAAGGAAATTGAGAAACCAGAATAAGATATGAACTTATATTTTACTTCACATATTTTTGTACATTTTAATTTTACATTTATCACTTTTAGTAAAATAACTGATAACATAAATAAAGTGCTTAGCAAGCATTCGGTGCCAAAAGAAAGTCTATAGTAAAGTCAAGTAAGAGTACACAGGCAAACCTCACAATGCAGGCCATCATTTGAAAACTTCCAAGCAGAAACTCTGCCAAGACAAGCAAGTGATTCGGATGAAGAGGAAACGTATGGAAATAATATGCTCTTACTGGGAAGAATTCCGAAATAAAGGGTCACAGACAGCAAATGGAAAGACAGGAGCAGATGCAAAGCTGATGACGGAAAGAAACAGCAGAGAATGAAACAGGGCATGGAAAGGAAACATTAGAAACAATTTTTACTTATATTCAAAATAAGAGCAACAATTATCAAGGGATAAGGCAGTTCTGTTTCACCTGCGGTATATTGACTTAACCAAAAGCACAATTACTCAAATTTCATTTTCTACCATTCTTCTTTGTGAGTAGACTCCTTACCAGGCTTACAAATGGCACACCAACAGTGCAAGCAGGGAAGGAAGTTTCAGATATGTTGATCTTAGAAGTGATCATGTGACTACTCTCAATGGGATATTTTATGTACAGTAGTATGTGCAGTACCCAGCGCAAGACAGACCTTGAATAAATGAAGATTGGTGAGGGAAAGTCGTTAAAAAAAATGTTTCAACAAAAGAAAAATCAAATTCTCCAGTAATTATATTGGCTTATAAGTAGACTAGGCTGTATTCACTAGGGATTTCCTCCGAAGTAAAAATGATTAAGAAGAAGCTGAGTAACTTCTTGGTGATGAGTCTCCAAAAGGGAATCACGCGTCTGGCTCTGAGACTCTGCGATTCTCTCAGTCCATGTAACAGAAAACTGATTCTAGATATTCTGAGGTTAAGTCAACAGCTTTGAGCCTGCAAATATTTTAGATGAATCAAGGTTTCTTTTTTCTTCCTTGAGTAATTAAGTTTATGAAGATAACATAGAGGCCAATAAAGACATTCCGCATGGTATATTTATTTTTTTATGTATTTGCTCATTTGTTTATCTAACAAATCATAAAGTTAAATTATCTAGGAAATTAACAAATGTTAAATTATCTCTACTATATGAAGTGCGTAATACCAGACATTGAGAGACTAAGATTAAACTTGTGTAGTAAAAAGAAGACACATAAACAAGCAATATGCAATTTTATAAGATGCAAAGGAAAGTACACATCAGGCTGGAAGGCAATTTATTGTTGGGGGAAATAGAGTCGAAGCTGGGTTTTGAGGGTTTACAGTGTACCTTCAAATAGAGTCAGGAGAGAAGCATTTAAGAGAGAAGAGCAAAGCAAAGGCAGGAGAATAATACTCAACTTTACCAAGCACGGGATAAAATTTGGAAATAAGGATGAAATGTAATTTCTATTCAAAGAAGAGATTCATTTTAATTCTGGGCAAAAAAAGTTTGACTCTATTCCACAGGCAATGGGGTTTTTATTCAAGAGAGTACCTTAATCAAAAGATACTTTTTGAAGATTAGCTAATGGGGATTTACCAATTGGAGATAATTATTTTGTACACATAATTCCATTTTGTCTCAACAATCCTATGAGTTTAATATTATCCCCTTTTTACAGAAGAGAGAATTAGTGTTCAGAAATGTCAGATAATTTCCCTAACACACTGTCAAAATTTAGCTGAGCCAGGATGTGAATTCACCTCTCACCCAAAGTTCAGTTTCTTAAACACTGCAGCATTCTATCGAAAGTAGCGACAATGAGAATGAAAAGGAAGGTAGATATAAACCAAGCAATTCTGAGGGCAATATCCAGAAAACACCTATAAATAGTAAAGTAGAGGGGTGACCGTTGCTATATTACTTGATTAAAACCTTTCAAAGACAGAACCGATTTTCTATTTTTTTAAAATGTGCTTTTTTGGTTTTTTTGTTTGTTGTTTTTTAAAGACTTTATTTATTTTACAGAGAGAGCTCAGCAAGGGTAGCTGCAAAGGGAGAGGGAGAAGCAGGCTCCCCACTGAGCAGGGAGCCAGACATGAGGCCCTATCTCAGGACCCTGGGGATCATAACCTGAGCTTAAGGCAGAAGCCAAAGTGACTGAGCCACCCAGACGTCCCCGAACCAAATTTTAAATAGACAATTATAAATTATTGTGAAATAGCATGTATATAACTTTGACTTTTGCTTTCCTGTGACCACATAAAACTTTCTCTAGAGAGATTGGGTTCAGCTTAATTGGTGTACACTTCTTATGTATTTTCGCATAAATCAAGAATCCACCTCCAATCAAATTCAGTTCTTAAAGTTCTGTCCTTATTCAGTACTTCAATTAGTCCTCTGAATAGTCAATCTGTCATCAACCCTGAACTTTAGAGGATCAGACTAAATAGGAATAATACAACCTTGGTGCTTTCATCAAAAATTTCTCCAGGGACAGGGTTTATTAGCCAGGGGCTCATAACCCAAGGACCAGTGGGCCCCAGATTTGTAGTCATCCATCAGTAGAGTTTAGGGGTAAAAAAGATTAAGTAGGAATCTGCAAGCCTTTTTTTCTCTCCTAGGGCACAAGAGATTAAGAGGACATAGGAGTAAAATACATATAGGGAAGGAATCTGTAACAAATATTCATCATTAAGCCCTTATCCCCAACTTCCATCCCTCTCTAAGCCAGATAACGCTGCATCTTACTTAAGAACATATGATAAAAGGAAGAAGCCATCATGTCAAAGCTCTTGCAACATTCTACCTCCATCTGTTCAAATTTTCTATATAGACTCACTCACTCACTCACTCACTCACTCACTCACTCACTCATACACGGATTATTGGCAGTGTAGTCTCTTCCTACAAGCTCATCAATAAATCTGAAATCAGTAGGATTTTTTTTTTGGAAAGATTTTATTTATTTATTCATAAGAGACACACAGAGAGAGAGAGAGAGAGAGAGAGAGAGGCAGAGACCCAGGCAGAGGAAGAAGCAGGCTCCATGCAGAGAGCCCGACGTGGGACTCGATCCCGGGACTCCAGGATCATGCCCTGGGCCAAAAGCAGATGCTCAGCCACTGAGCCACCCAGGCGTCCCTCCTTGGTCCTAATACACTATGTGAGTTACTGAGAATTACTAAAAGTGAGTAGTAATAGTTAGCATTTATAGGTGTTGTGCATTTGAATGTTAATTCATTCTTCCTCACAACACCACCGTGAGATAGGTACTGTCTCTGCTAGCGTATAGGTGCATGGGAGACTAGGTCTTTGCATCTGTCACACAGATGTAAACAGTGGAGCCAGGATTCAACCCATAGAGTCTAATCACAGAGCCTTGGTGTTGCCTCTCGAAGGCCCTGAAGCCTTTGCAGAAAAACATTTGAAATGCATTTTATAAAATTTAGTAAATTAAAGTGTAAATATTAAAGAGTTTAACAAACATTTTCTGACAGTAGAAGCCAGTGTTACTTTTCCATACCAGAGAAAGTAGCTTGGTATTACCAATGGATTGGCATGGGTCAATTAAAACTAGTCCTGCCATTTCCTGATTAGACGTGGAAGAAGAGATGTATGGATACTGGAGGGCAAATTGTGGCGGTTTGGTTAGGAGTCCAACAAGCATATCTATCTATTCTTTCTGGCACAGAGCAAGAAAGAATACATTTTCCACAATTCCTCAAAATCAAGTTTGGGCAAGTAAGAATCTCTCAACAATAGAATATGTCAATAGAATATGACAATAGAATGTGTCACATCCGTGGTTAAGATCCTTGAGGAAGAATTGTGCCTTCTCCACTGTCTTTAACCCATTCCTCCAACTTGATGTAGCAAGCACAGAAACCTTGAAAGTACAGCTTGAACATAGCAAGGCATAAAGCCAGAGGCACCTGAGCCATGAATCACTACTTGGAAGAGAGCGGCCTGCAATTTAGCAGCATTTGTTATAGACCTTATATAAGCAAGAAATAAACATTTATTGTGTTTAAGCTGATATATATACTTCGTTTGTTGGTAACGTTACCTTAGTTACACACCTCATTTATAAGATTCTTTATTATAGACCTGTTAAACATAAACCATAAAAAAAACAATAATGAAGAACAAGGGCTTAAATTTCTTCATTTGTAAAAAGAGAGACAGAGGTAGAGAAATTACAGTAGCTTATACCACAAAAACTTTTGTGAAAAGTAAGTAAGTCAAGACTATAAATTTCTTGGAATGGTGCCTGCTGTATGTACAGCAATAAAAACAAAGTTTTAGTTACATTGTATTTATTATAAGGTTACTTATAATGATAAGAAGTTTTTTAAAACTTCAATTTAAATAAGCAATTTATTCATCTCATAATCTCCTTCTCTAATCCAATTACATAAACTTTAGCTTATTTACATTAGTTACATTTCTAAAGAAAAACAAAACAGAAGCAGACAATCCCTTGGCTTTTGATTAAAAATTAGTGGATTGAATGCTCACAGTAGCTTTTACTTCCTCCCACCATCCAAAAATCATTAAAAATGGATTTTTTAAAAAAAAGAAACCATAAACTCACAAACATACACATTAAATAAAAAAGGGGACAGCAACAATAACATTTTGGTGGCAGGAAAACAAAGTAGACTCCTGATGCGAGAGTGCTATCTTGCAAGCCCCCTCTGTGGAAGAGCCAAAATTAACCTACTGGTACCATGACACCCTCAAGGGATTCACCACCAGCTACCTCTGGAATGAGACAACGAAAAACAGGTTAAGGACTTTAGGAACATTTTCATTCTTAAATATTTTTCCAACTCTGTGTGTCTGAAAAACTTCTTCCACCTCCTACTGAGGCAGAAGGCTGAAGCGTTACCTTCTAGCAAGATTCAAACAGAGTGTCCCAGCACCACAAGCTACCAGCCATAGTTGAGCATAAAAATACAGAGGGGTTACCAAGGGAACGAAGCGTGCTCCAGGCTTATTATCACACTAGATAACCAGAAGACCTCTGACCACCAGGCTTGTTCCAGCTCTCACAGAAAATCAGAGATAAGAATCTGACCAGACCAGGATAACAGCATCGAAAGATAATGACATTGAAGGATAGTCAATGAACTATGCAGCCTGATTACCTTTTGATAAAGACTCATTATACATACAGTGCTTCCAATCAGCTTTTAACTGTCCCACTCTTATATATAAGCAAAAAAAAATGAAATATTACCAGATATTTGAAGAAAGCCTATTGCATCCTGTGTAGAGAACAAAATGAAAATAAGCAATTGGAAAAACAAGAATTAAGAAGGAAGAGAAAAATTTCAAATATATATACGAATATATATCACTTTTAAGGAGATAAGGAAAGTTATTTAACCTCACTAAACAAGAACAAGATAGATGTGATTTAAAACAAAAAACCAGGCATTTAGAGAATAAGACAATAGTGCTAGGTATTAAAAATTTGATTGCCGAAACCAAAAAAATTTAAAATTTGACAAAATCCTTGGAAAATAAAGTTGAGGAAATCCCTCAGAAATGTATTAAAAAGACAACGACAAGAAAATTATGAGAGTGCTTTTTTAAAATTGAAGGTGGTACCAAATATACATCACAACAGTGTCAAAATAAGATAACATCAAAAATGGAGAAGAAATCGATAATGAAATAATGCAAGAAACATTTTCAGAATTACTTCAATTTCCAGATAGGAAAGATCCACTAATTGTCCTGCAAATGGATGAAATGAGAACCAAACCAATAGATATCACTGCGAATTTTCAGAACACTAGGGCAAAGAGATCTTGAATATCTTCAAAAAGGAAAAATTAGGTTTTAGAACAAAATTAAAATTATTAATAGCACTAGATTTGTTAATAGCAGCAACAAAAGCTAGCGGGCAATAGAAAGATATCTTCAAAATCTAAGGAAAAATTATTTCCAAATTAGAACTCTATACTAAGCCAAATTATTAATTTAAAGTAAAAGAAGATCAAAGACATTTTCACACATGAAAAATCTCAGCAACAACAAAAACACTTATCATTCAGTGTGTCTCAGAAAGCTCAAGAGGAAATGTTCCATCAAAGTAGGGAATAAAATAAGAAAGTTCTCACCTAAGATCAAGAAAACAAAGGAACCAAGATAAGAAAAAACCACAGAGATTCCCTAACATTGTGCTGAAGGGAAGCCTAAGACTATGCCTTTACAGAGTAATATAATTGGAAATAATAAAGCAATTAAACTAAACTAAGTTAAATTCTGTGTAAAGGATAAGGTGGCTAGAACAAATTTATATTCCAAACATTAAAGAAAGGTAAGTAAACATGGATTTAATATTTGTGAGGATTTTTTTCTGATTTATTTTAAATGTCAAAACTAGTCTCAATGAGGTCCTACTCACATTCTCTTTAATCTTCATTAAATCTTAAGTATAAAAAAATCAACATTAGAATTCTTATTTCCAAATCAAAATAATAATTGTTAAATAACAAAAATTCAACCAAGTGAACTTTAAAGGTCTAATTGGCTTTATTAATCAACTCACAAATCAAGCAGCATTCCATCTAGCAAGTAGAGGATAGCTCCAAAAGGCTCCAGAAAGAGAAAGATTTTTAAAGGCAGGGCAAGGAAGTCATAAGAAAGGGGAAAAAAAATATATTATTTTGGGTGAGGTCACCTTTCTTTGGGGATCAAAGGATCTTATTTGGTGGTTTACTTTGTCTTCCTTGAAGGGATAGAGAGGCCTTTGTGACAGACTATTTCATTGGTGCTGACCAGAAAATTCTTGACAGATCAATTAAGACTACATTTCTGGGGGAGGGTGAAAGTACAATTAGGCATTGAGCCCCACTTTGGTGGCATGGCCATGGCATCAGTGACTCCATTTTGGGCCTGTGATTTTTCTTTTTTTTAACATATTATATCATCCAGCCTTTCTTACTATTAAATTTATGCTGATATCAACTTCATTTTTTAAATAACCATCCCATTTCATTAACAAGCAATTGGAGCTATACCTGCTTTCCTTGAACTGCAAACACCCAGTTCTTCTTCTGTGATCCAGAGTGCGATCTCTCCTTTATATGATGGATGACTTTTCAAAAAATGGCTGACCTCAAATACATGGCTCCCTATCTTATTTTCTTAGTAGTTACCTAGGGATTACAATCAGCATCTTATTGTAAAATCATTTATTTCAGATTAATACTAACTTAATTTCAATATTATACAAAAACTTTTCTCCAATATACCTACCTCTAGATTTTGTGCTATTGTATCTTCATACATTACAAGCCACCAACATAATTTTATAATTATTGCCTTATGAATTATCTTTTAAATCACAGAGAAGAAAGGAAATACAAACAAAAACATACTGATACTGTCTTTTGTATTTATCTGTGTAGTTATCTTTACCAGTACTCTTCATTTCTTCATGTGAATTCAGGTCATCATTTAGTGACTCTTTATTTCAGCCCAAAGGACTCCCTTTGGTATTTCTTGTAGGGCAGATCTTCTAACAATGAGTTTTCTCCATTTTTGTTTATCTGGGAATGTCTTAATTTCTCCCTCATTTTGAAGGAGAGTTGCCGAATAGAGAATTCTTGGTTAGTAGATTTTTTCTTTTCACTACTTTAAAGTTGCCATTTATCTGCCTTATGGTCTCCATGAGAAGTCACTGTGGGGAGCCAGTTACGGAACTCGATCCCAGGACCCCTGGATCATGACCTGACCCAAAGGTAGATGCTCAACCACTGAGCCACCCAGGTGCCCTGTTGTAATTTTCTTTAATTCTTTAGTCATGGTGTCCTTTAGTTTCTTGAACATATTTAAAATAGCTGCTTTTAAGACCTTGTCTATTAAAGACAATGCCTGGGCCTCCTCAGTGACATTTTCTGTAGGCTGCCTTTTTTCCTATGTATGTAACATACTTTTTTTTTAATCTCATAATTTTTGGTTAAAAACTGGTCATTGTAGGTATCATATTGTAACAATCTGATACCAGATTCCTTTCTCACCCCCCAAGGTTTGTTTGTGCTATTGCTATTGTTTTTCTTGTTTCTAATTTTTTAAAGGATCTTTCCTGACTAATTCTGTAGATTTTCTTTTCCTTGCAGTATGTGGCCACTGAGTTCTCAACTACCATTTGTTAAATTCTTATTCTTATTTTTAAGCTGTCATCCTAGGGTTCAGCCCAAGATCAGTATAATTTAGTAGTCAAGCAATGATTAGTTAGAATTCTTTACATGCTTGCCTGTATGCCTACCACTCTTTGCCAAGGGGATTTGTGTGATAGGCCTTCCTTCAAATTTACGCAGCTTATAACTTCATTTCACATTTACATGGGGCCTTACATTCAGACAGAGGTGAGTGACTGGGACCTTTTCTTTTTCAAGGTCTTTCCTGGGCATATACAGAGTCCTGTAAGAGTGCAACTTTCTTGATCCCAGGAATCTGTTAAAGCTTTTCAAAGTCCCCAATGGTCATTTAGTTCTCTAGAACTTGCCTTTAAAGTTTTAACCAAGCTCTTGTTTTCCCAACTGAAATAACAGCCTTAGGCAGCTTTGATGTTGGCAGTAGATTGCTATTACTTTCAGACTGCTAGGCCCCAGGGATAGAACTTTTTGCACTATGCTGAGTTCTGAGTCAAATCAAATAGGCACAACACCCCAGGAATGGATATTTTCCAAGAAGCTGTTGGTGCAGACAAAATATTGACTGTGCCTTAGGGATGGGGTTTTTAAAATAACTCTAAAAGAAATCAGTCCCTACCTTTGGATGCAAGACTGCTGGCTTTTCATAAGCCCCCACACCACTGAACTAGGGATGGAGAAGTAATGGGAATAACTCAAAGTCAAAGCACTATAAGTCCTGCTATCTTCTGAAGGTTCAGTAATTTCTCACGGATAGAAGATTTTTAGTCTGTTCTATGGCTTGTATAATTTTCAGGGTTATGAAATGGTTGATTTTAGTTGTTTGGCCATTTTTCCATTTTTAAAAATTGTTTCTATGGAGAGCAGGTCCACCAAGTTCCTCCGTGTACAATTCTAGAAGTCTTCTCTTTCTTATGCACCTATCTCACCTCCAAGTGCCTGTAAAATTTAGTATTATAAGAAAAAAAGTTAGAATATATTTTGCTTACAACTGTATCATCAATAACTAGCAATCTTTTCATATAGAAAGTGTTCAAAGAAAGAGATTTAAATGGGAAAGTAGGTAAAGGTATAGATTAGGGGAGAGAGAGAACAGGTATGTGTGTATATGTATGGGACCTCCAATGCATTAATAATTTTTCTAAGAATATACAATAAATTAAGGATTGAATATATCTGGAAAATGGAAAGCTAATGGAGAAAAATACATTAGCTTTTACTTTTTTGTCCTTTTTTACTGCTTGGATTTTTATATCAAAATGCATTATACCTATATTTAATAAAGGTAAATTGATAAGTGAATAGAATTAAATCATCCTCAAAAAAAGATTTCTAGGACTTTTTCTTCCGTGATTGTCCTCTGTACAAATTATTCTTTGTCAATGGTCCTTCAAAAATATGGCTTTTACAATTCAATAAAAAATAAAGTATGAAAAAAATGAAATGAGCCTACCACACCAAATATAGTTAAGACTAATTAAGTTACCTAAGATTAAATAGTTCTATCAATGTTCTTTATGATAGCATTTGCTTCATGGCAGTTGTTTCTCCTGTGGAGTCAAAGTGACGGAATCAAAAAGTTATTCCTTTAAAGGAAAATCAAGAGCACTTAGTAAAAACACTTCATTTTACAATTACACAACATGGAGATCCCACATTTAAAATATTTTCTTAAAAACATATGGCAAAATAATTGACCACCTCAGGTTATTTTACTTATGAGGTCCCTTGGGACTTTTATTAACTAAACATCTGTAAAGGGACCCAAGAGATCTCTCTATAGAAAGAGTTATATGTTATGGTGCCAGTGAAATGCATAGAGTATAGAAAAGATGGAGATGGCTTTCCCTAGATCTTCTCATTCTAGGTCGATGAAAGATGCTAAGACCCCATGCGTGTTTCTCCAGAACAGCAGTACTCAAAAGTGCAGTCCTAGGCGTTCCCAAGAGCTTTTTGGGGGGTATTTAAAGTCAAAACAATGTTTGTAATCATTTTAACTTATTATTTGCCATTTTTACTTTCATATCTTTTGCAGAAGTACAGTGGAATTTTACAGACTAGATGTCATATGATGTCACAACAGCTTAAACACAGAAGCAGATGTGAGAATCCAGCTGTCTTTTCTTAAGCCAGATATTAAAGTGATTTGCAAATGTGAAATAATACCACTTCTCAATAAATTTTGGTTTGAAAGTTAAAATTTTTAATGAAACTTTTAACTATTAAATTGTAATAGGCTTGTTGATATTTTAAGTAAATAAATATTTTATCTTGTTTTCAGTTTAAATTTATGATGTGGGTAATACAGATAGATATAACCATCATAAACAAAAGTTCACTAGGGTTCTCAAAAATTTTTGAATGTAAAATAGTCCTGAAACCAAAACATTTGACAATTGCAGCATTAAATCAGTCAGTCAAAAGACAGTATCAGTGGAAAAATATTAGAACTTCTAAGTAGAATTTATTTACTGGAATATTTTATCAAATACAAAATTTAAGAGAGAAAGAAATTATACTGATTGAGGTACAATCTTAATATGGTAAAATAGTACAAAATCAAGTAATCCATGGAAAAAGAACTAGGTTATCTTAGTAAAAAAAAAAGAAAGTAAAAACCAAGGATACTCTAACATACCTTACTTTTTATTTATCTTTATTTTTTATTGTTTAAAGATTTTATTTATTTATTCATGAGAGACAGAGAGAGAGAGAGAGAGGCAGAGACACAGGCAGAGGGAGAAACAGGCTCCATGCAGGGAACCTGACGTGGGACTTGATCCCAGGACCCTGGGGTCACACCCTGGGCTGAAAGCAGACAGTCAACGGGTGAGCCACCCAGTTGTCTCAATACCTTACTTTTTAAACTTGCTTGTAAGTCTAAAAATATTATAAGTACTTTAGCTGAAGGGGAAGAATCAACAATATTAAGAAGGAAAATTTCAAAATTAATTTTGACAAAACTTAGGTATTTTTTTTAGGGAAATTTAAAATGTTCATTTGAAGATTATCCAGCATAGAAAAATTTTGAAAGATCATAGAAAATAAAATTACACCCATCCATAAATTGGCAAATATAATAATACCTGCGAGGTATCTTAGTGGCTAAGGAAATTTAAATCTATGTAATCACTTATTTTCCAAAAGCATGAATTCATCAATTAAAAAAGAAATATATGTGTTTTTGTATGTAAGAATGAGCGTGTGTGTGTCCACATGTGTGTAATTTTTACGCAGACCTAGGAGGTGGTGGTGAAGGGAAAGGAAATATAAAGCCTTCAATCTATTTGAAAATGTCATCTAACTACATTCTTAGCAACTGGGTTAAAAACAAAAGGTCAGCTGAGCAAAGATACAGAATTTGTATTGAGTCTTAAAATCAACCATGTTCAGGGGGTCCTGAGAGTTTTGTAGGGTTAGGAGGTTTAGTTACTTTGTCAGTCACTTGTTTGGAAGTAATTATTACCTTAGCAGAGAAGTAAAGATACCCAAATATTTACCTGAATAATGTCTATCAATTGAAGTAGTTTTCATCCAAATAAAAAAACAAAACAAAAACAAAAACAATTCATGAATGCAGGGCTGCCACACTGAGAATTTTTAAAAATGTTTTGGATGTATTGAACAATGTTAAAGGTCAGGTCAAGATGTGTTTCATGTTAAAATATGTGATTCTTAAATTTTAATGTATATAAGAAGTGGACCATATGGACCTCGCTATGAACATAGTTTCATAGGAGTTCCATCTTTAATAGAGTCAATTTTATGTATATTAAAGTGGAAACTCAGGAAGTCACATTTTAGCAGGCATCTAAGGTAATCCTGATAAACGTGTATTAACTAACCACTTTGAGGAAATGTTCCAGCAAAATCTCAGTTAAGCCCTCTGTAGTTTTAAACCTTTTCATTTAAATGTCGATAATTTTGGCTTATAAATAAAATTAATATAGTAAAACCATTTAAATTTAAATCTAATCATATTAAGGGATCTGAGAAAAGGTACATAATATGCAGTTAAAAATCATCTCAGCACATCAATCATGATCGTTACCCACCTTGAAAATGTGCATAATGTACATGAATGGACAGTTAAAATAATTTCAGCACATTAATTATGGCAAAGTTATCCACCTTTGAAAAATAATTATATTAATGTATCTAGTATAAAGATTTCTCAAATTTAGTTAATATCTCCTTGTCTCTAAAATCACTTGAAATTGCACTATGTTCTTTAGTAACTTTGTTAGTTCTACTTTATATAGTTTGCTTTCCCATAGTACTTATGAATATAAATGTTTAACGTTTTAATGTCTCTGAAGAAGATAAAAGAAAATATTCCAGGTAAATACAGAAGAACAATTCAAAGTCTATATGACCCGAAGTCCTGATAAAAGAATAGTATTGGAAAAGGAGAATTAATATAAACTTGTGATTCCTTGGATATAAGAAAAGAGATGAAGCAAATATGACTCTAAAGTTTGACCCAAAAACTCCTAGCTTAAACTGTAAGGCTGCATTTCAAATTTTAAAGCCATGCATCTATTGCATTTATTTGGTTTTCTTTTAAAAACATATATGACATTAAGATTTACAATTACAGATTTCTTGTTAAAACAGTAAATACCTATTTCAGTAGCTTCCTCACTGTTCATTAGACACATCTTTGTTTCATTTCCATATTTTTTAGACCCATTGTTATTTCACCTCACTATCTATTTAAATTCATTTTTAACATTACTTAAAATTATTTGGATTTATTGTAGTCAAAAATCTGTGTACCCTTAATGATTGGGTGACTATAATTTTTAAATGGCAGCATCCCATATGACTTGATAGATACTAATACTTTGTGTTGCGTTTGTTTCTATGACAGAGCTATCTGTTATTGCTTCTAAGAGAAGCTACTCAGCACACAATCCCCGCTGCAGGAGCAGATGAGAGGCAGACATATTCTCACATAGGACTCCCCATACCCAGTCCCTTCATCCATGGCTAATTGTAATCTACAGCTTGGCTCTAAAATACGAACTGACCCAGGTTTCCTCCCTTGGAATGTCAGCTAAGCGATTCCAGACAATCAATTTGGTTAAGAGAGAAAGCTGGAGCTAGAAGGGCAAGTCCCAAATACAGTTAAAAAGATCTATTAGTTTGAGAGAGAAAGAGAGAGAGAGAGAAAGTCAGGAGAGGAGCAGAGGGATAGAATCTCAAGCAGAGGGATCCCTGGGTGGCGCAGTGGTTTGGCGCCTGCCTTTGGCCCAGGGCGCGATCCTGGAGACCCGGGATCAAATCCCACATCGGGCTCCTGGTGCATGGAGCCTGCTTCTCCCTCTGCCTATGTCTCTGCCTCTCTCTCTCTCTGTGTGACTATCATAAATAAATAAATAAAAATTTAAAAAAAAAGAATCTCAAGCAGACCCCCTGCTGAATGTGGAGCCTGGCTTGGGGTTCCATCCCATGACCCTGAGATCATGACCTGAGCTAAAATCAAGAATTGGATTAACCAACTAACCAACTAAGCCACCCAGGCGCCCCTCAAATATACTTATAAGAGCAAATTATATAAATAAGTTGAGGAAGCCAATCAGCAGGAGGGAAAAATGGAGCCCATGACAGCCTTCAAAGAGAATGGGAAAGAAAACAAGAGCATTTACCAAGGCTGATGCTTTCTAATTCTAGAAAATTGGTGAAGTTCTACAAACTTCTTTTAGAAGTTCATTCCTCAGAGATACTGTGGATTTCAGGCCAGACCACCACAATAAAGTAAATACCACCATGAAGCAAGTCAGAATGAATTTTTTTTTTTGGTTTCCCAGTGAATGCAAAGGTGATGTTTCCACTACCCTACAGTCTATTAAGTGTGTAATGGCATTAATGTATGTCTAAAAAAATGCACATACCTTCACTTAAAGGCACTTTATTGCTCAAAGCGCTAACAGTCATCTGGGCTTTCAGCAAATTGTAATCTTTTTGCTGGTGGAGGGTCCTTTCTCCATGCTGATGTCCTGCCGACCGATCAGGGCGGTGGTTGCTAAAGGTCAGGGTGGCTGTGGAAATTGCTTAAAATAAGACAGCAATGAAGTTTGCTACACTGATTGACAGTTCATTTCATGAACAGTTTCTCCGTAGCGTTGTGATGCATTTTACTCATGTAGAACTTCTTTCAAGATTAGAGTCAGTCCTCTTGAAACCCTGCTCATGCCTTATCAACTAAGTTTGTGTCATATTCTAAATCCTTTGTCATTATTTCGACAACCTTCACAGCATCTGCACCTGGAGTAGATTCATCTCAAGTAACCACTTTGTTTGAACCACATCCGTTCAAGTTTGATCATGAGTTTTCAGAAATTCAGTCACATGTTGGGGCTCCCCTTCTAACTCTGGCTCTCTTGCTATTTCCACTACAGCTCCAGTTACTTCTTTCACTCAAGTCTTGAACTTTTTATTTGTAAAAAATACACTATAAACGCAATAAAGTGAAGCGCAATAAAATGAGATATGAGGTATGCTTGTAGACTGCACGTCTGTTCTGTTTCTTTTTTTTTTTTTTTTGTTCTGTTTCTTATAATCCAAATAGTCTACCTAAAGCTTTCTATGAGTCTCTTCCAATTATCCACTTCTGGGGACTTAAATGTGACAAGATCTTATTCTCAGAGGCATGCAAGAGGATGAGGGGACACACTGCTGTTTCTGGTCGCAACTGGTAGAAGGATAGTAGATGATAACTAAGCCTGTGTCTCTAAATTAAGTGTATTTAAGTTATAAATATTATCTATAACCCCTTATTTACAACATAAAATTAGTTCAGAATTTCTATGTGGTTTTCTGGAAGAAATATAAAGCTCTTCTATGTTCTGCACATACTGTACACCTTGAAGCAGTTTAGCTTATTATTTTAGCAAAAACCCAAAGGAGTAAATTAAAAAAAAAAAAAAAAAAGCAGATATTTTCCAGACACAGCAGCAGTATTTTTGGCTTTTAGAATAAAATCAGGAAATACCATTAATCCTATCATACCCTGAGAAAACAAGCAACATCTCCTCGATGTCCCTTTACAGCATAAATTGCCCTAGGAAATTGTGGGCCTCCCTCAGGGAGTTCTGAAAACATCTCTGAGAGAGCACTTGCATGATATTAAAAAGCAAAACAATTTTGACTTGACTAAATCAGCAATCTGGGACTATCTCAAGGAAGGAAAAACTGCCATCGGAGGAGAGATTTTTAGGAGCTAATTCTCAGTCTACTAATTGTAGGATATATTTTCATGATAGGAAATCTTTTGGTTAGAACACAGGAGAAGAAAATTAAAGTAAAATGTCAGTGGAACATAAACATTTTGCTCTGATAATGCTTAAATATTAAAAACAAAGATACATAAAATCAGTGTTTCAAATTCTACTTGAAAGTATGTGAGGTACATAGCTAAAAAAATAAACTGTAACATAAGTATCCAATAAATATCCAAAACACACAAACTGTAAGCACATCTCCCAGTGACTGCCCTTAATCACAACATTTTTGAAGTCTCATTTTTTATCTCCTTTGAGCATTTTGCAAGCCATATAAAGAAATCTAACTTGTGTTTAGCCGTACCTTATTTTTTTTTTACCCTAAATGATATTGCTTAGCTTGAAAGATTTATCATTCCTTGGCTAATATTAGTCTTTTTGGAAAAACATAAAATAATACTGACTTTTTATATTTTCCAAAAAAAATCAGTTCTATTCTAAAAAAGAAAAATGATGATTAAGGCTTTTTAAAAAGTGGTACAAATTTGGAAGGTATTAATTGCAAAGACAGTTCTAAAATGTTTTGTGCATTAACAGTTTCCCTGGGTGATTATAGGTGATACTATACTTCTATCACCTAGAGTAGAGGTGATAGAGGAGAACTCACACAGAAGATTAATCCCAGTGTACTTAATTATTAAGCCACAGAGGACTAAAAGAAGAAGAGAAAAAATTCATTTATTTCATGTTAACATTTATTTTTGTTTCTGTTACTCTTTTTTATTGACATAGCCCAATGCCTGTTCTTCTCTCCAACACACGCACGCATGCACACACAGAACCCTACTCTGTGGTAAACACAATTATAAGCAGGTCTTGTTTCCCATCTGAACCCTCTGATTAAATTTGAATATGCTTTACTTGCTAAATACGTTGTGTAAGTCTAAGATTTCTTCATTTGCCGAATGTCTATTATACACTTATTTATAGAACTTTTTTCCTCATCTGTAGGAATACGAACCTGGATTCTACCCTAAAGACTCTATGGTCAAGAAAGAAAAAGTGAAATATGTTCAAAAATGTCTATGATAGAAAACGCAAAAATTTAGCTGTTCCAGGAGAGGTACCAAAAAAGAGAAGGCGATTAAAATTACCTTATTATTTCAAGTGGGATCATCAGCCTATAGTGAGAAGCAATTAAAACATCCTTTTGGATGAATTCACTGACATTTACTGTGGTGGTTAATTTTATGCATCACCTTGACTGGGCCATGGAATACACAGATATCTAGTTAAACATTTTGGCTGCATCCGTGCAGGTGTTTCAAGGAGAGATTGGCATTTGAATTGGTAGACTGAGCAAAGCAGGGTATCCACCCCAACGTGAATGGCTATCATCCAATCTGTTCAGAGTCTGAATAGAATGAAAAAGAGGAGAAAGGGAGAACTCTTTTTCTACCTGGCAGTGTGAGCTTAGACATCAGCATCTGCTCTTGCACTGGGACTTACACCACCAGCATTCCTAGCCTTTGGACTTGGATTGGGATTTACACCATCAGTTCTCCTAGTCCCAGTTTAATAAATTTAAATTAGAACTATAAGATAAGCTTTCCTGGGTCTCCAGTTTGTAGACAACAGAGTAAGGACCTTTCAATCTCCATATTGACAAGCCTGTAATATACATATTACGTACTTTTGTTCTCTATATAAAGAACCCTGACATCGATTTTGGTAAGGAAAGTGGTTGTAGAGAACAGAATTTTAGGGATGAGTTTTCTGAATTAGTTCTGTGGCTCTGGAATTGGCCTTCTAATCTGATTATATTTGAAGATGATATTGCCTCTATTCCTACTAATAAAGAGAGCACTGGTATCTGACATGACCTGGTAATAGAGATATGCAAACTATCCCTGTTGGATATTCCTAATGAACCACTTATAAAAAGCAAGAAGCTGGGACGCCTGGGTGGCTCGGTGGTTGGGCATCTGCCTTCAGTGCAGGGCATGATCTTGGAGTCCAGGGATTGAGTCCCACATATGTTCAAAAATGTCTATGATAGAAAATGCAAAAATTTAGCTGTTACAGGAGAGGTACCAAAAAAGAGAAGGCGATTAAAATTACCTTATTATTTCAAGTGGGATCATCAGCCTATAGTGAGAAGCAATTAAAACATCCTTTTGGATGAAAGCTCTTATAAAGAGTTCCCTGCATGGAGTCTGCTTCTCCCTCTGCCTGGGTCTCTGCCCCTCTCTCTGTGTGTCTCTCATGAATAAATAAATAAAATCTTAAGAAAAAAAAAGCAAGAAGCTGGGAGAATATACATATGACACTTCCAAATAATTTTGGAAAATAAACAAATATAATAAGGTCGATAGCACTGAACAAAATAGTGAAAGAAAAGGATGAGCTCAGGAATTTGAATTATTAGCCCAAGTGCTACATAAATGACATAAAAGCTCTGTGTACTCTGGAGGACACACAGTAGCTGCAGGGCTGACTGACACCCCTGAAAATCAAAGCCCGAGTCTCATCTTACAACTGGCTGAATTACAAAGCCAAATAAACTCCCAGGCTCACAGGGCGTCCACTGTTAAAATGAGGGTATTGACTGGGAAAAAAAAAAAATGAGATCCTATAAACTCGGATGGGAATTGTGGGAAAATCTTAATGAACTGGAGTCTTAGAGCACCAAAATATGATAAGTCTTTTCTTGGTCAGTGGAAGAGGTCTTTACACACCCACTGGTAGCCTCTCCACCCCCATATGAGGATATTAACCCTGCATTCCCTAAGGAAGTGGTAATGGTCTCCCCTGAGCCATTTGCCAGTGAAGACAATGCTGATTCCCCTCAGGACCCATCTCCACCTCCTCTTTTTGCTCCTACACCTGTGATTAGTCTCAAGTCCCAGCAGGCCCTTAAAAGGTAAGGTACAAAGTGTGACTCATGAGTAGGTTTCAAAGAAACTACTTGAATTTAAAAAATTTATACAGACAGAAATCTGGGAAATATTTGTAGGAATGGATGCTAAGGGTGTAGGATAATGGTGGAAAGAACAGAAATTGGATCAGGCTAAATTTATTGATATAGGCTCACAAAACAGAGATTCTACATTTAATGTTACAACCTGAGGAGTAAAAAAAGAAAGGGTGTGTCTAACAGTTTGATTAGTTGGCTAAACCATGAACCAAAAGGTGGCCCACGGTAAGTGAATTGGAAATGGAGGACCTGCCTTTGTTTAATGTACAGGAAGGTATTCAAAGGTTTGGGGAGATGTGTTAGAGTGGATTTGTCATTGAAGACCTACTCACCCGTCCTGGGATGGTCCAGAACACATAACTTTCATTGTGAGACAAATTTGCCCAGGGAGCCCTGGCATCCTCACAGAGCTCTGTGATTGGCTTCTCTGTCAGCCAGATCTTATGGTGGGAACTACAGTCACTGATTTGGGAAACCTAAATACAATGGTAGTAATTGACTCCCAGTGTGACAGGGGCCAAGTGGTGACACTCAATTGCCAAAGGTAAGGCAGGCATGGTTACTCTACTGGGCAGAAGGGTCAAAGCAGCAATTAGAATAGTCTGATTTGAACAGACTATGGCATTGGCGAATTGGTCATTGTGATTCTAGAAATTAAATAGAAAGTATACAAAAGCCTTATTTGATCTTATTTCATAGGTCAAGTGAACAGTCTAACCTGAATGATAAATGTAGTCATGGCTCCTCAATCAATTCCCAGACTTCAGCTAGTTTACAGACCCAGAATCCCTTGAGTGAAGGGACGGCTGTTCCCCTGGGAGAACTCCAGTACACTACTAAATTTATACTGTTAATCTTTATCCCAGCCTTCTCCAAAGGGACCTACAATTTTTTTTACAAGGTTAATTGTACATTGAAGAAAAGGAAATAGTCAGACACTTTGAGAACTACTGAATACTAACACTAATTACAAGTGTCATTGTACTCCAAATGACACTGAGGCCCAATAGTTATAATAGGGGCTTATGAAGTCAGGTGATCAATGGAATTTTAACTCAGGTCCACCTTATAGTAGGCCTAGTAAGTCCTTGAACCCATCTGTGGTTATTTCCCTATTTCTGGAATGCATAATTGGAATAGAGTATATTCCATGCATTCCAATGCATATTGGAATGCATATTCTCCAATGCATATTCTCCCCACCTAGGTTCTCTGAACTGTGGAATGAGAGCTATTGTGCAAAAGACCAAGTGGAAGCCATTAGAATTGCCTCTACCTAAAAAAATAGTAAACTAAATGCAATACTAAATCCTTGGAGGGATTGCGAAAAATCAACACTTACCATTATGGACTTGAAGGATGCCAGGGAGGTGAATTCTACTGCATCCCCATTGAGCTCCCCTGTTTGTCCTCTGTAGAAGTCAGATAGATCTTGGAGAATGACAGTAGATTGTCACAAGCTTAACCAGGTGTTTGACTTCAGTTGCAGCTGCTGTAGCAGATGCATTTCAGGTTTCATTTCTCAAGCAAATGAACACAATCCTGGTACCTGATATGTAGCTATTGATCTGGCAAATGTTCCTCACCATTCTGAAGCAGGTAACTTGATAAAATGGTGGAGTGGCCCTTTGAAGTCTCAGGTACAGTGCTAGCTAGGTGGTGATACCTTATGGAGCTGGGCATAGATTCTCTCGAAGGTTATATAAGCTCTGAGTTAGCATCCAATATATGCTGCTGCATCTTCCACCAAGATTCATAGGTCCAGAAATCAAGAGGTAGAAATGGGAGTGACACCACTCACTTTTTACCACTAGTGATCCACCAGCAAAATTTTTGCTTCATGTTCTCACAATTCATGCCCTCCTGGTCTAGAGGTCTTAGTTCTAGAGGGAGAAGTGCTTCTACCAGGAGAGACAATAATGATTCCATTGGACTAGACATTAAAACTGCCATCTGGCCATTTAGACTCCCCCATGCCTCTGAATTACCAGGACAAAGAAGTGATTTGCTGTGCTGGCTGGGGCAACTGATTTTGACTATCAAGGGGAAATTTGAGTATGTCTCTACAATGGTTGTAAGAAAGACTATGTCTGGAATGCAGATGATCTCTTAGGTTGTCTCCTAGTACTATCATGCCCTGTGATTAAGGTTAATAGAATACTACAATTCAATCCAGGCAGGACTAATAGTGGCCCCGACTCTTCAGGAATGAAGGTTTGGGTAGCCCTCCTAGGTAAAGAATCACAACCATTGATAAGCTTGCTCAAGGTAAAGGGAATACAGAATGGGTAGTAGAAGAAGGTATTTATGAGCTATGACTACATGACCATTTATAGAAATGAGAACTGTAATTTTTTATGAGCTTTTCCTCCTTATTTTGTTACAAAGATATTTGTATGTATGCATAAATTATCTGTTTTATTTCCTTTCTTAGTCATTATCATGGAACATCAGCTGTCCTGACTTTATAGGTTTTATCAGTTTGCATCATAGCATTTAGGTTTCAGGATATCAAGAAGAAGCGTAAACATGACTCAAGGACTTTAGTTCCTCTTCTGGGGAAGATTAGTGCATTTTCAGTTGTATACATGCTAATTTTATCATGTTGAGTGAAATTATGACCTTGCTATTATCTTCACTCAGAGATTAAGTATGGTTTAAGAAGATGCATGTGGGTGATAGGTTGATGAGGGCTCCTCTATACATGTAGTTCTGTTTCTCTGAGAAACCCTGAATATCTTTGATAGAGATTAATATTTAAACAAAATTCAGTTTTAGAAAATCCCCTATTTTTAATTCTACGTGCATATTAGCAAAACAAATGATACCAGATATCTAGTACTAATGAGAGCATGGCACAGATGTACTACCTAAAAATATTGTTCTTTTATGGTAGTCTTCTGTTTTGTTTATTAAGTGATACTTCATTTATAAATGGTTTCAGCCTAATTAAGAAGTTGTCTAGAACATTGAGCATTTAGACAGATCATGTTTTCACCTCTACTTAAAGTTATTGTCTTAAATGTACCAATGAAAATAAGTAAGCTGTGTGCCTGACATCTACATTGTCTGACTTTATTTACCCACATTTTAAAAGTATGCTTCATTTGGCACATTTCAGCCTAGATGAAGGTTATTATTTGGTCTATTTAAAATTGGAAAAGCATGTGACAAATTTTCAAAAAAAATTCCAAAATGTATAAAGGGTATTTTGGGACAACACTGAGGAGCATAGGATTATATCTCAATGTAGAGAAAGAATGCAAATATAAGAAAAAATCATTTTGCCATATTATCGATCGTATTTTAACTGCAAACACAGAAACCCACCTGAACTAACTCATTTTCCTACAAAGGATTTACTGACATATGTAACCAACTTTTGTCAAGGGTAAGGGTGTTTGTGGGCCATAGGGTCAAAGGACTTGAAAATTGCCCCGGTCCACTCTCTCTGCTCTTCATGCATCCACTTTATTCAATCGATCTGATTTCTTCCACTGATTTAGAAGCAAGAAAACCAAAGATCCTATTAATGTCTCTAATCTTCGGTTCTAAAAAAGAATGGATATGCTTGATGGCTAATGTTAATTCTAAAAATCCTATCGGCACAAATAGAATAAATTGGCCATCTTTGGGCAAATAATAGTAGTCAGGGAGTGGAATATCATAAGGAGTCAACCTGGGTCAGGTACTGCCTTCTGGACCAATCCATAGCCACAGTAGCTTCTATCAGAATCACATGATCGAAAGCACAATGGTGATAGATTTATTAACTAAAGGGATGGAAAGTGAGCAGAAAATCATTAGTCGTCCACTATGCTATCCTCAGAAGTTAAAATAATTGGGTTGACACATGACAGAGCATACTATTAACTTCTAGACTGAACATCTTAAACTGTCAATTAGTTTTCCAACCTAAAATTTGTTTGGGACACATCTAACAACATAATATCTCGGGAGTGGGAATACAGTGAGTCATCCAGGGTACAGAGACCAGTTGCTGGTGTTCAGTGAAATCATTCCCATTTTCTTAAGACACCCAATTTGACAGTTCACAAAGCTCTACTGCACCTGCTGTTTATTCTCCTAATTGTGAGTGTGCAGCAGAAACCACCGCCTCCAAATACCACATCGGAATACCCCAAAGAACTGACTAACAAAATGAAAAGGTTTCATACAATGAAAAGAAATGAAGTGCTTATAAAGAAAACCAAAGTTGTGGCATCTAAAATGGCACAATCGTTTCTTCTGAATTACATCCTTGAAAATAAGTAACATGGCATTGCCTGCCGAGCTTGAAATTGCTGCCTCTGAAAGTATTACTTCCCATTGCTATCAATTTGCCTCAGGGGCAAGATGTTTAACTAGCTATCTGTCCCTGACTGAGTGCCAACGTCGTCTGCTGATGACCAACACTCCGTACAAATGGTCTGATTTTGGATCTGGCTGTGTTCTGTAGCCTAGGGACTGTGTCCTGCTCACAGGAAATGACCCCCTCACTAAACAAACAAATATCCAACATTGTGCTCTTGTAGCTAAGCTGACAATGTTTGTGCTGCTTCCAACCATTTCAGAATTTCTCACATGCTGTTGAATATTTAAAGCGGAATCACCAATGTCTAAAGGTTATAATCTGTAATCACAGGTGCAGTGGGTCTTATACAGCAGCTTTAGGTCTTAGTCACATTCATCGACATTAAAAACAAAACAAAACAAAACAAAAATGAAGCCCTCCTGTCTCATGTTTTATGCATGCTCTAACCATCCCTATACCATCTACTAGAGGCCATTGTCCCAGAGGATAGGGAATGTGAATTATTCATCTTTTTGTTCCTGAGTATAGATCTTCCTGCATAGTAAGTATTTGATAAGGGTTTATTGATTCAATGAATAAATCAATGTCACTTACAACTAGGAAGAAATAACCCCACAAGAGGTTCAGAGGACAGGCTTCCACAATATTGGAAACTATCCATCTTTAGGCTTAGATGTTAGTACATAAAAACGTAGTAATGAGAAATGCTACTTATTTTTCATTCTTTCATTGCCTTGACCATTGAACAGAGAAAACAAGCAGAGAGCTATTTCAGGAGTCCTGTAAGAGATAACAGTGGCTTGGGAGCATCTGAAGTGGTGAGAAGTGGGTGAATTCTGAATATATATATATATATATATATATATATATATATATATAGAAAGTACAAACAAGATGTGCTGAAAAGCTAGACATGTGATGTGAGAGAAAACAGAGGTCTACACACCCACACACACACACACACACGCAGGAGTAGACAGAGAAGACAGGAAAACAGAGAGAGAAAGGGCAGGAAATGAGATGGCCCATGGAAGCAGTCAGCACATCAATTCTCCTAACGTTTCAGGACCACAAGGACAGATAGAGACGAGAAGCATCTGAGGGCCAAGTACAACATTCAGAAAGGTGACTGAAGGAGCTTCCAGTGAGGTAGGAGGAAAACCAAGGAAAGAAGTCATTTCTTAGAAGGAAAGAATACATTTGTTAATTAGGGCTTGTTAGTCCGGTGAAACGAGGACTAAAAATTGGTCATTGCTTCTGTCAAATAAAGGTCACCGGTAACCTTGGCATTAGTGTTTCAGAAGGGAAATGGGGATGAAATTCTGATTGAAATGTCTGCTAAAGAAAATGGGAGGGGGAAAAAAAAGAAACCACGTTTTAAGTGATACTTATGATGAGCTTTATTATAAGAGATTGCCACACAAGGCCTAGAAAGGGGTGGAGATGTGAGAGGAAAACTGGAAGACTCCCTAAAAACCTGCATTTTGCTCCTTTTCCTGCTTCTATTCAGGCTACGACCTGCACCCCCACTTAACACATGCCTCAGAATGCAAATGGTGCTTGTGCTACTTGTATGGGACAGGCAGTTCATGATTTCTTTAGAAGAGAAAACATCTAAGGAAGGACCAGGTGATAAGCACCTTCCAGAACACCAGTGTTAGACATCTCGACCCTAAGGTCGCTTGGATGGAAGGAACAACACCTGGGTCTGTGTCTTTGTTCTAACTAGTTCTCCTGAAGGGACACATAGAGCACTCAGGAAAAACCCCAAACCGAGATGAGACCTCCTCCTTTTCTTTCTGAGTCTCCCAGTTGCTCTGTACCTGGACTCTTTCTATGCCTTCAATATACTCTGCTTTTGCCTCCTGCTGGCTCACATTTGTTTTCTATACTGCATGCAGCCAGGGACTTCTTGGCTGGTCCTGCAGGACCCCCTCTGGGGCCCAGCCTACAACATCAGATGTAGATGTTGGGGCTACAGGTGGGAGGGTTTACAGGATGTTTAAATAATAACAACAGTGAGAAGAGATGGACAAAAGATAAGGGATGGATGTAATTGCAGAAGCAGGTTTGCAGTGAGTGCTCACAACATTTTAGGGACAGTGTCGAGTGATTTTCTTGTATTATGTCACTTAAATATGAAAACAGCCCTACAGCAAATGATGTTATACAGTTTTACAGATGGGTAATGGTTTGATGACTTACCAAAAGTCACACAGCTGGTAAGAGGCAGAGCCAAAAGTTAAACCTAAGACTTTCAAATTCCATGAGTTTGACCTAATCATTAGCTATAAGTAATGAACTTCGTCAGGTGACTAAAGCGCAGCCATTAATTTTATCTGAACTCAGGGCCTTGAAATTCTTAATACAACCTTCGGTGTAGCCAAGGATTATCTTTGGTTCTAAGAGAAAAACTGAAAATAACATTTTTTAGAAATCTCAGCTACATAATTCTCTGCGATCAACAGAAAATATGTATATACACATATATAGTTACATCAACCTAGATACACTCTTTACATACATATTAATCTCCTGTTTAGGTTTTCAACAATAGTACATTGCTACAAAAAAGCCAAGAACAAACAAACAAAAAAACATTGTAGAGTTTGAAGCAGAGGTATAGATATTTATTTCCCAGGACTCCACATTATGTCAATTCCAAGGCCAAGAGAGGCTGAATCATTTTCTCTTGATAAGGAATTAGAACAAGTGAAAAGAGGAAAAATTCATGAAGACGTTTTTAAAAATACATTTTTCTTTTCTTTCTTTTCTCTTTTATTTTAAAATAGACAGCAAATACGTTTGAAAACACACCCTAACCCTAATAAGGAAGGTGACAAGGTAAAGAATTGAAACTTTGAAAAGCTATGAATTAGAAAAATTATTTTTGGCTCTTGTAGATGAAAGATCTTAAGGATTTTCCTTAAGGGATTTCCTTTAAAGGATTGCATCTTTCATTTCTGAAGGAGTATGTGAGTGAGTGCTGTCTCTGGAGCTGAACAAACCTAGGTTTAAATCCTCAGTGAGTGACTTTGGATATTTTGCCTCCCTAAGATATAATTTCCTCATTTAGAATAAGAAGAGTGTCTACCTCAAAGACCTGTGAAGAGTATATGAGGTCATTTTGGTGGAGCATCCTGCCTTGCCCATACTAGACACTACATCATGTTGATCACTTTTATTCCCTCTTATGTTCTTTTTTTTTTTAAAGATTTTATTTATTTATTCATGGCAGAGAGAGAGAGAGAGAGAGAGGTAGGCTCCATGCAGGGAACCCAACGTGGGACTCGATCCCGGGTCTCCAGGATCACACCCCAGGCTGAAGGTGGTGCTAAACCGCTGAGCCACCCGGGCTGCCCTCCCTCTTATGTTCGACTGTAGGTGTTTCCCTGAACGTTTTCATTGAAAACTGCTGCAATTTAATATGGATTTTGGCCTTCCTTAGTTTGTTTTTAAATTAAAGAGTTATAAACTAATATCTGAATAATGATTTAGAAAGATCAAAAGATTGAGAGAATTTGCGACAAACCCCCCCTAAATCCACATGTCCTTTCAGAGATGCATAGCAAACCAACACAACTTGTCTTTATGAGATTCACAGTTATTTTGACAATTTTATAGTGACACAAAAAACACATTGAAATAACTGCCCAATCTCAATGCATTGTCACCACAAAGATGCTTTCTCTATTTATATAAATTATTAAAATATATATTTGAAAAATATATTAAAAGTACCTTTTGTATATATTACTGTGTAAGTATATATCATATAAAATATAAAGTAGATAGGTATAAATAGATACAAAATACCTCCTTTATGCCAGGTATTATGCTTCAAGTAATTACATTGCAGTCAATTAAATTTTAAAAGTCTCGTCTATTCAAAAAAAATGTTCATATGAGGAACATTCTCTTTTTAACTTTTTTTTTAATCAATTAAAGATTGATTTAGGTTTATTTACTTATTAAGTAAACTCTACACCCACCGGGAATCTTGAACCTGGAGATCAAGAGTCACAAGTTCTTCTGACTGAGCCAGCCAGGTGCCCAAGGAGTATTATTAATACTACTTTCCCCTTATTTATACTTTATAATATATATTATTATAATTATATTATATATAATTATATACAATTATATATAATTGTAATATATTACAATTATATATTATATATACATATATAATATATATTTGAGGATATAAAGAATACCTTCCATGGCCAGATATAGAAATGAGCATTTTAAACTCCCTAAGAAGAAAATGTTCTACAAGGCCATCATTAGAAATGGAGTAGAGTGATTTTAATTTTGTGTTTCATTTAGTGAGGAAACTAAAAATTTCCCTTTCATGTCCTTATTAAAATTTCTCAGGATGTAGTAATCCATAGTGATGTGCTGTTGCCACACAGTCTAAATTGCCAGGATTTCAAAAATTTTACAGCACTGTAATCATAACTAAGTACATCTTATACCCAAATGACTAATAATATTTAAAATTTTTAGTAACTAAAAATAAAGCTAAACTGATGGATTTCTGTAAAAAAAAAGCAAAAGGCAAGAAAAAAGAACTTAAGGAATTACATTTTTATCCAATTTTCTTATTTGTTCCTGATTTAAAAAGTTTTTCTGCTCTGCCTCTATCACCTTGTTCTGTTGATCAAAAATTTGTTTGCCTTTAAAAAATTTTGTTTGACATTAACTCGCTGTATCTGTTGAAATTAATTTCTCACATCTTTCCATGAAAACTGTGTGTTCCCAGTAGAGCTTGTCACATAATCCAAAGATCTCCGATCCAGCTCAAGGAACTCAATTTTCACAACACTTCTCATTCTACTAATATAACATTTGGCTTGAAAATGTCTCATTACTCTAATAAGTCTGTGGTTAATGTGGTGAACAGCTGTGTTTGTTCATGTTTCTGGATCTGTATATGAATAAAAACTCAAGAATAAATAGAAAAAAAATACTTTTCCACTCTACAGTAATAATCCCACAGCAGATAATTAAATTTTAATTTCTTTCTGAAAAGTCTGCCATCTATTTTAACAAAATCAATATACTATTTGGCTTCATATAGCTATTTCATGACCTCAATATCAAAAAGAAAAAATATCCCTTTGCCATGTCAAAATTTTGTTTAAGGAATTGGAATTAGCCATGTAAATTTTCCAATGTTCTTCATTTCAATAGTCTTCAAGACAAAACGAATACATTTCAATGTTCTAGATTGTTTAGGGAGGTTTATTATCAATAATACATTTTATTTGTAACTTCATCTCATCCTTTCCATTTTATGTCTTATTTTAAATCTGAACATCTAACTCCTCTTCCAAAGGGATATTATAACCATGTTTAACCTTTGCTGTGTTACTGAGCAGAACAGTTATACTGGAATGCAAAGGATTTAAGTAATCCCCTTGCCTTATGCCCAATTTATAGCTGTATATGAAAAAGCAAAGAAGCAAAACACTTACTTCTCAGGCCTGCTTCCCACAGATGCATTTTGTAGTAGTGCATCAGTTGCTTGCTGGTCACTGTGCAACAGAAAGAGAGTATTGAGCTACAAACACTAAATACCCTGGTCCATCTAGTGTTTTATTAATTGATTCCTACTCCTTTCAGCAAGTAGTAACTGAAAACCTGAGGGGTCTAGCTTTCTTGAGACGTAAGAAGAATGTAAATGTCTGAAACATCACCAAAGTTTTTGAAAACTGGGCCAAAGAAGAACAGTAGCACCACGAAGTGATGAATGTAAAAGCGTTATGTACAGAGAGAGGTAAAGAAATAGAACAGGAGATGAAGCCCCCACTGGAGATTAGTGCAAGGTATAATGAAGGGACGGAGGTGGCGGGGGGAAGGGTGGTGGTGAAGGAAGGTGATCAAAAAGTACTAACTTCCAGTAATAAGAGAAATAAAGATGCAATGTCCAGCATGATGACTATAACTAACACTGTTCTGTGATATATGGGAAAGTTAAGAGTAAATCCTAAGAGTTCTCATCACAAAGAGAAATTTTTTCCTTTTTTCTTCTTTTTTTAAAAAAAAATTGTATCTACATGAGAAGATGGATGTTAGCTGAACCCATTGTGGTAATCATGTCACAAAATATGTAAATCAAACCATCACGCTGCATGCCTTAAACTCAGATATGATGTATGTCAATTATTTCTTAATAAAACTGGGAGGAAAAAGATGAATGTTAGCGAGGATGTGGAGAAAAAGGAATCCTTATACACTGTTGGTGGGAATATAGAATGGTAGAGCTACTATGAAAAACCATATGGAACCTCCTGAACAGATTAAAAGCAGGACTACCATAAAATCCAGCAATCCCATGTCAGGGCTTTATCCAACATAATTGAAATCAGAATCTTGAAGAGATATCTATATTCCATACTTGAAATCTTAATTTGTGTGGCAAAATTTCCCCCTATAAACTAGTAAATCATATCCACACATTTCTAAATGATAAACTAGAAATAATTGCTATCCAATTAATAGTGTGCTCTAGATTTTTTTCCCCAAATGATAAGATACAAAGAGTAAAGAGAAGTATTTACTGAATTGAGTCATCAAATTTTTGTGGAAACATGTATTTGCAGATTTTCCCACTTTATATACTCTATACTAAAAATGTATATACTATTACCATATACATAAATAATTTAGTAGTAGTAATTACTATCAAATGAACCAAAAATTTAAACTGAGCATCCCAACTTGTATCTTTGAAAGTAGAAAATACCTAGGCAATGCTGTATAATCTGAATAAACCACGAATGGCATTCGCTTGCTTACAGTTACAAAGCAAAATAGGTATTCATAAAAGTAGCCTTTCGGGTAATGATAAAATATTATCGTAGAAAATAATCTCAAGATCATCAAGTTCACTTTCCTTATTTAATAGGTACAGAGACAGGCCCAGAGAGGTTAAATTATTTACTGAGATTACAAAGCTAGTGTGTGCTACTAATCATACCCTGTATATATGTAATTGTTTAATTACCTGTACCCTCCATGTTGTATTCACAGGTGAGGTCTAAGAGCTCATAGAAATCAACTAACTCTCACACACAACGTTTTGAGAAGCGATAGAGGGTTCAACATCAAGCCTCTGGCTCCATACTTAGAACTTTTACAAATCTACTCCCACTGCCTCAGGAGCAGATCTGGGGTTCTCAGCTGGGTTGCTGAAATGCCAAGAGGGTTCATTCCTGGACTGGGCCAAAGCACAGGAAACCAGGGGTTGGTAGCCTGGGGAAGTCTGAAATGGACACTAGTGAGTAGACACCTGTGTTACACCTTAATTGTATCTGCCTACGAGGTGAGGAACAGCTCAATTTTTATGAGGGGTTGAAGTCAATAACCAGATGTTTATGACTTACATACCATGATTGAGGAGCTTTACTTATTATCCCATTTAATCCTCACAACACAGAGAGGTAGATGTTATCGTCCCCATTTTCAGGGCTAAGGAAGTGAGGAGACTCAGATGATTGGGCTATTTGCCTAAGTTTCTATAACTAGGAATTCCCAGAGCTGACCCACTCTACAGCCTGGCTCTCTCTTCTGTGTTCTCCCAAGTTCATGGAAGGCTGCACAAGGACTATGCCCTTTCCTTGGAAGATGGAGGATTTGAGAAAGTGTTTTCTATTGTTGTTGTTTTGTTTTTTGTTTGTTGTTTTGCATGAGGTTCATTTTCGGGATAAAGGCAGAGGTCAGAAGTCTAAGAAATGGTTCAGTTAGGTTATCGGAGGGGGACTCGGGCTCCATACAACAGAGGCCTTCGCTGTCAGAAAAAAATCTAAGAGCTTGTCTGCAACCATTGTCTTGATTGGTTGCTCCACATAGTCGTTAACGGGGTACTCTTATGACACAGCTGAGACTGTGCTTGCCTTCTGCGGGAACAAGGAGGGAGGGCTTTGGGGATATGAGATTCATATTAAAGCTGAACTGAGGGAAAGGAGAGGAAAACAATTGCCCTAAGTAGAGGAAAAGGATGAGAGACCTTTTGAGATGTAAAACAAAGAAAATAATAATAAAAAGCTTAAGAGATGGCTACTTAAAAAATATTTATTATTCTATAGCATGAAGGAAAAGCATATACATTTCCCTGAAAACTTCCCACAGCTGATATTTTTAAAATAAAGATTTTGGTACATAGAAATTATCATAAATTCAGTATGTGCCTCACTTCCCTTCATTGCTTGCTTCTTTCAAGGTGACTACAAAGTTTAAAGATTATATGTGTAAATGGAATTATAGCTACATTTTATGTTAGAATAATGTATGATGGTTTTTGAAACTAGATTGTAGCAGGATGTGAAATGGGTCTTCTCATTGTGTAATTTTAGTTAAGCCATAGAAATGGAAGACAATGGTGGGGGAAGGGGTTAAGGACATCCACATTCTGAAGAGAGATTCTGGACATGTCTACGCAGGTCTTACCAAGAGGCAGCCCAAATGGTTCCTATGCTAGCGATCCCCGAGTGAAATCTCCAACTCATATCAGAGAAGGTTAGAGATTCATTCTGGGGAATCTTTGAAGGAAATTCATTGGAGTAGAAACACTATGATATCGATTCCCCCCCTTTCTTATGAAGAGGAAAGTGCTTCACCTACCACTTCAAGTCACATAAGGTTTGGGCAGCAGCAAGAGTCACTTGTAGAGATAGGTGTTCTGCATAATGAGGGACTGGCTAACATCTCACTCTTCAGGTGAGACTTGATGAGCAGCAGAGACAAGGGGGTCTGCCCAGTGCTGCTATTGGTACTGCGTGAAGGTTCTTGGCAGAAAGAACATGGAATATTTCCCCAGAGATTGGAGGCACAGATGAGGAGAAAGCCCAATGTCAGCATCTCATTGGGTGGGTTCTGAAGATGGTTGCTGGCTGGGGTGTCCATGAGGGAGAAGGGGATGACCATAGACGGAGCAGAGGGGCCCATGTATTCATAGAGGGGTGGATCCAGGTATGTGAGTTTGCCTGAGTTAAGTGACCCTATACAGAATGTTAAGGACCAGATCCTGTTGAAAGAACACTGTCCAAGAACATGCCTGCTTGGAGAGGCATGAGAGAAGTGGACAGAGGTCAGAGTGAAAGCCCATCACCAGTGGCCACGACGAGGGAGGTGGGAGGTTCCCAGGGCAGGTTCTGAGTTGCTCCAAAGATCCCAGCAGTGCCATTCCTTACAGCACCAGGAAAGAGGGCCTCAACTATGGGATGCCATAGAAAGGGACATGCAACATTTCTCCTTCTTTCATCTCCCCTTTTCTGGCCCCAACCCAAGATGGATCATAAGAATCAGAGCAAAGTGGAGGCTCAGGTAGAGGAGGAGCAGAAGACTGAACACACCTCTTTCCCTCCCTGCTGCTGCCCTGCGACCTGTGCTAGAGAAGGAAGTGACGGAGAAGAATATTTAAGTCAAATATTTTGGGGGGACTGGGATTGTATTTTCAATGCTTTAAAACGAGGATGTTCTTAGTGGTAAAATGACCACATATCATCACACCTTACCAGGATAAATTATTGATCAATTTGCAAAAAAAAAAAAAAAAAAAAGGAGTATCTGACTGTATTAGTGGGCTGGGGCTTTCCTAACAAAATACCACAAATGAGGTGATTTAGACAACATAAGTTAATTTTTCTCATAGTTCTGGAGGCTGGATGACTGAGACCAAAGTGCTGGCAGGTTTAGTTTCTCTGGAGGCCTCTCACCTTAACCTGTGATGGCCACCCTCTCTGTCTTTACAAGGCCCCTTTCTCTGTGTGCACACATTATTGGTGTTTCTTCCTCTTCTAGGGACACCAATCTGCTGAATCAGGGCCCTTGCCTTATGAGCTTATTTAACTTTAATTGCCTCTTTAAATGCCCAGTGTCCAAACACAGTCATGTTGGGAATTAAAGCTTCAACATACACTTTTTGGAGAGACACGGTTCAGTCCCTAATGCTGACAGACTGAATTTAAGACAATGATGGAAGCAGAAGAGTAAAACCCATTTAAGAAACCACACTATGTTTTCTTTGGGAATAATTTCCTTAAGGGAATTCCCATATCTTATTCAACTACATCCCTAATACCTGGCCAAGGGTCTGACACCTCATGGGAACCTAGTAAATATTGTTGAAACAGAATAAATGAATCATTAATCAATTTTGGATTCTATGGAAACTACTTTTTTTTAAGATTTTATTTATTTATTCATGACAGACAGAGAGAGAGAGAGAAAGACAGACAGACAGACACACAGGCAGAGGGAGGAGCAGGCTCCATGCAGGGAGCCTGACGTGGGACTTGATCCCGGGACCCCAGGATCAGGCCCTGGGCTGAAGGCAGCGTTAAACCACTTGGGCCTCCGGGGCTGCCCTTGTGGAAACTACTTAATTTATATATAAAATATATAGATGTCTTTTCATGATTGCAGGGAGAGGAAAAACAACAAATATATGTAAATATTTAACTGCAGCCATTTGAGAAATGCTATTGTCATCACAAGATCAGTTTAAAAGAAAACAGAATCAAAAGCTAAACTGAAATAGCAATCTACTTATCTTCAATCTGTCTCTCATAAAAACTCTAGGAGGCATGCAACTGTAGTACATTCAATATTGCCACACAAAAATACAATAAATAGATTGTAAATAACCAGGAATTATGATTTCCCAGGACAGTAATCACACCCTGGCTACCTTTGAATAATTTTTTGAATTTACTGCTAATGAAGTATATTCCCTTGGGGAATCAAAATCCCTACCAGAGGCAAACTGTATTTATTGATTGACTGATTTTGAAAATAAGAATTTGAGGGATGCCTGGGTGGCTCAGTCAGTTAAGCATCTGCCTTCAGCTCAGGTCATGATCCCAGGTCAAGATCTCAGGACCAAGACCCACATCAGGCTCTCCGCTCGGCAGGGAGTCTGCTTCTCCCTCTCCTTCTCACTCTCCCTTTGTGCTCTCTTTCTCAAATAAATAAATACGAATCTTTTAAAAAGTGAAATAAAATAAGAACTTGAGCTCAAGTGGAAAAATAATGGGATTTTCCTATCATTTGACACGGTCAAATTTTTTTTTTCCATAGACAGTGCTTTGTTTTATTGTCTTCTAGTTAAGCCACAGATTAAATCTTAAATTCTCTCCTAAGAAAGGAGGATTCCAATTCTGATAGTTGGCTTTCACGAAGTGGCAATTTCAGGCTTTTGCATAAAAGATGACTATTTTGGAAAGGAAGTTTTACTGGAATATCGTTAGGAATGTAAAAAAATAGACATTAGAAGTGGAAACCCTATTATAAGGCCTCCGTGGTTGTGGTGGAGATGGAGAAAACAGCACGGGGCAGAGAGAGAAGTCAAACAAGAACAGATACAACACGGCCTCAGCTAGCCCCACAGGGTACTCTGAAGGATGTGTGACTTGTAATGAGGCGACATCTTACAGTAAGGAAAGGGCAAGGCCTTCATAATTCCTTCCTGATCAGTCATGGGAGTGGGCCACCCCGGGAAGATCATGCCCTTTCCTCAATTACACAGCTCTCCGAAGCTGAGACAAATTCATAAAGACTAACACACACATGTGTTGGAGCAACAAGTCTTTCTTTTGTGTGGGTTCTGGGCAGTGGTACATCTCCATGTACACAACAGTCTATCTCTTGAACTGATTGTCTTGGCTTCCTCAAAGACATTTGAGGGAGAAGTTAGTCCAGGACTATAGGGGGCCCCTCTCTCTCTCTCTCTTTTTTATCATCTCATTTATTTATTCATGAAAGACACACAGAGAGAGGCAGAGGCATAGGCAGAGGGAGAATGAGGACCCCAGGACCATAACCTGAGCCAAAGGCAGATGCTCAACCACTGAGCCACCCAGGCATCCCAGGGGCCTCTCTTTTTAAGGGAATCACAGAAGAGGGAGGTTAGTAGTATGAACTATAGCCCTCCTATTGCAGTTGGTCTTGAAACCCCTTCTAATACCCATAATCTTCTTCCTCAGCTGTCCATTGTGGATTCACCTCCTCCTCAGACCACCATTGAGGGTCTTGATGGTTTGTTTGGTGGTATGATGATCTGGACCATCCCCAAAGACCCTGAACCCTTGGTTATCATAACCTTTTCACATTGTGGTTGCTGCCCTTTTTAATTTATCATTACAATTGGACATGTGAGTAGCAGTAGACACCCAGGTGGATCACTTGCTGCCACTGTGTGACAGAAACCCTACTACCTCTTAGTGATTGTTGTCAGTTCTTCCTGTCAAGATTATGACTCCTCCTTTCCTGCAGTCTTTGGGTACAAAGAGCCTGAGTGCCCAAGTGTCAACCATAACTTATAGCTCCATAGGATTCTCATTGTTTTCCCTTGGCAAGACTTTGCACCCTTTGGGGATTAGGGCTTCCAGCCATGTAGAGCTTGTGGGGATGGGAGACATAAAAACCCCAGTGGGTCATGAAAGCTGATAATTAGTGGAGCTTCCCATGTCTCTACTCCTTGGTTCTCAGATGTAAGTCTTCTTCCTACATGATACTGTATAGAGTTGTTGATGCAATGTGTAGATGCATCTTGGAGGTTGAAGCCTGCTCTTCGTAGAATAGGGCTTCTAGGCTAGTTGATTGTACTTTCTAATGCTCTTTCAAGCACCTATGTGATACAACCATTGGGTCATATGATCACGGATCCACTCCCACGCTTCCTTTGCTAGGTCTTCTGATCTGACCAGTGCTATGTGGGATCCCGTACCAGAGGATTAGGCACTACATCCACTCCTGGATAGTTGTACTGGTAAGGTCCTGTGAACAGGACTGAAAAATCTCCCTCATGATATATATTCATTTCTATTAAAGCAAGTCTTTGTTCTTTCCAGGTTGAAAGGGACCAACCTGATTTATTCAACTCACCATCGAATGGCTGGTTGGTTTCCTTGATAACTAGTTCCACTTAGGGTGCAAGCATTGGTTTCTCTTGCTGTCAGTTGGGACATTCAGCTGCAGACTCTCACTTTGCCAATCTGGTCGATAATAGATACCAAATCTGTAAGGCTTTAGTTCTTCACAGATTAGTAATGATATGAACTGTCCTTGCAGATCCTGGGCACTAGATGGCTAGTGATTAAATGATGTGTTGGGCTACTCCTCAAATCCTTGTGGGGTTGGCTTATCTCTCATTCTTACATCCAGAATGTACATGCTCACCAGGGCTCCCTAGTTTGCCAGCCGCTTCTTGCTCATCAGCTTCATTATCTCAGAGTTGTCAAGGTAGCAAACCAGTGTGACATTCTGTGGGATGTCCAGGTGGTCCAGATATGTCAGTACTGTATCCTGACGAGGGAAATTAAGTTACCAGAATCCTGAAGAAAAACTGTAGATGCCTAATTTTGTACATTTCATGTGAATGCAAGTTGTCTCTGATTGGTTTTATGTGATCTGAGTACGAGATGACGTATTGACCAAATCACCGTAGCAGGAGCTGAGGCCAGATGACCCCCGTCAGCAGTCAGGCAGTTCCTCAGTGGGGTCTGTGGTAGGCATCCTTCAGGAGTCCCCTGGAGGCTCTTTCAGGGGCCATATTGGTGACTGAACTGAAGCCATGATGGGGAGCGCCACCCCCAGGTCCTCTAGCTCCTTTAAGTGCCTACGGTTGGCACACGTTGCTCGGGGGCACAGGTGCAGGGCTGTTTTGGTGGTTTGTGCTCAAGTCTCCTCACTAAGATGTCCCTTTATTATAATGGGTCAAATGCTCAGTGTCGGGGTGGCGCAATTCTACATTGAGGGACTTTAGAGATGACCCACCAAGTGGTCACGAGTCCGGGACAGCCCCTTCCATGAGAGTGCCTTGCTGGGGCACCGATGGCAGGATGCTCTGGTCTCTGGATATTTGTTCCAAACACAGAACCTATTTCCAATTGGTGCTATAGTTCTCTTCAAACACTGATGACGCTAAAGACATTCAGACACTTTGCTCACTATTTACTAAATCCAAACTCAAGAAAAGGTCTTAGATAATAACCAAGCTTAACCATCCTTACCCAATGGATCAGTACATCCTGATCGTGGGGGAACAGAACTAATAAGATCAGTTCAACCGGTAAGCTTCATTTCTCCTAGTCCGGTCATGTGGGGGGACAGAAGCGACAATAGCACACACCAAACAGAAGCTGTTCAGGGCAAGCAACCACACCCTAAGCCAACAGAGTAAGACAACAAAGGCAATGCTTTAAGAGCAGCACAGTCTCCAGCAATGCGTCAGCTTGGAAGTGATGGCATCACAAGCAGGGAGGCAGCTCTCAGAGACTCCACCTCCCTGAGGTGACTCAGACAGAGGCACAGCGCTGCCAACAGTGGAGGGTGACCCCCTCTGCCGATGGCCCAAGGCCTGCGAGGAAGGGACTGCACTACACACTAGCTTTCCAGAAAAAAAGTCAAATATCCATGAGATAGTCATGCGGTTGGCAGAGTAAACAATTCTAAGGTTGAAATGTCTACCCACGGCACTGTCATCTTTCACGGATGTTGTGTCGCTCCAGTCCTATGGGTCTGTTTGTGCCTTTGCAAAATGAGAGGGGTAACATGGGTGAGAGAAAGGCCCTAGCGTTCTCTGGCTCTAGTCTCTAAGGATGAAGGCAACAGTACAATGGACGTAAGAAACACTAAACTCAAGGATTCTAGGTGACTAGATGATCTGAGGGAGAAGGCCAAGGAGACCCATTTCAAGGGCAGAGGTCATTTGGTTTCAGTGAACAGAACACTGAAGGAGGTTCTAGCGAGGGGGTGCTGGCTATCAGGATACAGGAAAATCTCACGAAATCCATCATAAGAAGTGCAACTAAGTGTGTCGCTGGAATTGCAAAAGTCAGTGTGCAAATTTCTCTCTTTTCTCACTTGGTCATAATGTACTTTTTTCTGCCCATCTGTTCTATTTTAAAATTTGTAGGCTAGCTTTTTTTTTTTTTTTTGAAAGAACTCCTTTCTGATTTCCTCTAAATTTGATTGTCACATGGCTGTGGCTTGCCCCAGTGCCAAGTTTGGAGCCAGCTCCAAACAAGCTTATGTCCTAAATCACCAGGCACATTCAAGCTTTGTGTCTCCTAGTTCACATTTTTGAAACGGGAAAAATTTGGTTGGCTAAATACAAACTTTCCATTTCAAATGCACTGTCTAATCTCGAAACTTGGTCAAATTTGGCCCCTCTTGCCCTAAATGGACCCCACATCTGCAACCAAAGAAATGAGCTGTGTTGTAACATGCATGATTGACAGGTGACCTACATTTTTCGAACCTCTTCTCTCTATTTTGCCCTGAAATAATACCTAAAAAGTGGCCTGGAGAAAGTTTGCGAAGCATTGAATCTGACACAGACAAAGGAAAAATATACTCCCCATTTCATGCTGAGAACATTAGTGAATGTGGATTCAAAAAGCCCTCATCAGAAATTGTGCTGTGATACAATGTAAAGGCTAATAATGGAGGAGCTGGTGTTAGCGCCCGTCCTGGTACTTAGAGAATTAATGGAAGGAGACCGTCTATTTCTGTGAAAGAGTCTGCAAATTATGTGAGTCACAGATACCAGTACAGAGGCAACTTTCTAACCCAAGGGTATTGGAAAGGCTTTGGTAAAAACCATTTATCCAAAGGTAAAAAGGGATGACAATTGGACACTCTGAGATTCATTGTGGAGGGATCCATTTAGCTGATGTTGATGATACTAATGAGGCCATTCTTTTTCAATGTATTCTCTGTTTTATTGAGAAATAACTGGAGTACATCACTACGTAAATTTAACGTGTAGAGCATGATAGTTTGATTTACATATGTTATGAGATTATTACCATGTGATTAATGATTACTGGTCATGTTAGGTTCAACTAACAGCCATCTTCTATATAAATACAATAAAAAGAAAAGAAAAATAATAAAGAAAGAATTTTCTCCTCATAATGAGAATTCATAGGATTTACCTATGAATATGGAGATGTCGCTATGTTTTTGAGTTAGTAACACTTGTTATCTTTTCTTTTTTTTTGGTAATAGCCATCCTAATATCCTAAAAGGTGTGAACTAATATCTCATTGTGCTCTCTTTTTTTAAAGATTTTATTTATTTATTTGAGAGAGAGAGAGGGAAAGCTGAGGGAGGGGTAGAGGGACAGGGAGAAGTAGGCTCCCTGCTGAGCAGGAACCCTGACGCCTGACTGGATCCTGGGGGGACTCTGGGATCACGACCTGAGCTGATGGCAGACGCTTAACTGACTGCACTACACAGGCACCCCCTCATTGTGATTTTGATCTGCATGTTCATTGACCCATTATTCACAATAGCCAAGACATGGAAACAACCCAAATGTTCATCAGCAATGAATGGATAAAGAAAACGTAGCATGTACAATTATTATTTAGCCTCTAAAAAGAAGAAAATCCTGCCATTTGCAACAACGTAGATGAACGGAGAAGACATTATGCTAGGCGAAATAAGTTAGTCACGAAGGACAAATACTGCATGATTCCACTTATATGCATAGTCAAAATCATAGAAGCAAAAATGGAATGGTTTTGACTGTGACTGCAGGAGGGGGAAACAGGGACTTTTCAATGGTATATAGTTTCAGTTATGCAGGATGAATAAGTTCTAAAGAGCTGCCGTACAACAACACAGTGCCTGTAGCTAACAGTATGATATTGTGCACATTAAAATGTGTTACAAACATAGAGTTCATATTAAATGCTTTTACCACAAGCACACTTGTACACACACATACACACATGTAACATAGGGGAATTTTTGGAAGTGATAGTCATGTTTAGTGTCTTGACTGTGATGATGGATCATGAGTGTATGCGTATGCCCAAGCTCATCGAGATGTATACATTAAGTGTGTGCAATTTTTTGTGTATCAATTATTTTAATAAAACTTAAAGAAATTAAAAAGATATATGGACAGCAAGTTTAACCTCTTGACCAGTAAATAGCAAAGCACTGTTTTTCAGATTTTTTAAAAAGTAATTTAAAGATTTATTTATTTATTAGAGAGAGAGAGAGAGAGAGCAGGGGGAGGGGCAAAAGGAGAAGGAGAGAATCTCAAGCAGACTCTCCATTGAGTGGGGACCCTGACATGGGGCTTCATCCCATGATCCTGAGATCATGACCTAAGCCAAAATCAAGAGTCAGACACTTAACCAACTGAGCCACCTAGGCACCCCTAAAGTAGTTTATTTTGTGTGATAAAACTGCTACATTTTTCTTTAAGTAGTTACAAGACCTTCTAAGGACTAGAAGTGACTCCCCATTTTACTTGTCAGTATTTTTTATTTTAACTAGAAAGAATATGACTAATTAGGAAATTTGACATAAGATTTCTGTATAAGAAAGTACCTATATTAGCATGCTTGGCTGCCAGTCGGTGCATGGGCAACTCTTTTTTTTTTTTATGTGAAGCAGTGGCTTACTATTTTTTTTAATTTATTTTTTATTGGTGTTCAATTTACTAACATACAGAATAACCCCCAGTGCCCGTCACCCATTCACTCCCACCCCCCGCCCTCCTCCCCTTCTACCACCCCTAGTTCGTTTCCCAGAGTTAGCAGTCTTTACGTTCTGTCTCCCTTTCTGATATTTCCCACACATTTCTTCTCCCTTCCCTTATATTCCCTTTCACTATTATTTATATTCCCCAAATGAATGAGAACATATAATGTTTGTCCTTCTCCGAATGGCTTACTTCACTCAGCATAATACCCTCCAGTTCCATCCACGTTGAAGCAAATGGTGGGTATTTGTCATTTCTAATAGCTGAGTAATATTCCATTGTATACATAGACCACATCTTCTTTATCCATTCATCTTTCGTTGGACTCAAGGCTATGAAATTCAAGCCCCGTGTAGGGTGTGGAGATTACTGAAAAATAAAATGCTTTTTAAAAAATATCAAGATCAAGAAATTAATAGATAATTGTTCTCAGGGCTTATTTGTTTAAGATTACAAACAATAAAACATATTGAAAATGGAAAGTAAGATACAGACATTCAATCCAGATCAACCACAACCTTTTGTTTGATGTTCTATTATCTTTTTTAAAATTAAAAAAAAATCTTTTAAAGATTTTATTTATTTATTTGAGAGAAAACATATGAGAGAGAGCACAAGCAGAGGGTGGGGCAGAAGGAGAGAGAGCAGCAGATTCCACACTAAGCAGGGAGCCCGACATGGGGCTCAATCCCAGGACCCTGGGATCACAACCTGAGCCGAAGGATCTACTTAATGACTATGCCACCCAGGTGCCCCTGCTATTCTATTATCTTAATTGCAAATCATTACAGTGTTTCTTTTCTCCAGTAAATAATTAAAATTCATACTTCCACTTGGTCTACAAGAAGCAGACATATCTTCACTATCCAGCCTAAGAAATAAACACATATATGTAATATATGTATATATAAAACACCATAACCTCTGAAGTCTCCTGTAAGTTCCTGCCAAGTTCCATTTCCCTGTTTCTCTCCGGAAATAACTATCTTGGCTTTGTGTTTATAATTTTCTTGATTTTTCCATGTAGTTTTATCATCTTTTATTATCTACATGTGCAACTTCAAAATAATATATTGCATTGGTCTGTTCTTAAGTTTTATTTAAATAGACTCAACTGTGTGTATTTTACTTCTTTCACTCACTAGTCCATTAACAAAATTCAGATATTTTGATCCTGTAGATTTAGTTATTTCATTTTCCTTACTCCATACTCCATTATATGAACATAAAAAAATATTGATTTTGTGTTGTTGTACAATTGATGTATTGTAGGATTGATAGACTATTGGCATCTTCCATTTTTTGCTTTAGTGAATAATGCTGCCGTGAGCAAACTTGTGCATCAGGAATTTTGCTGAATCACAGGGAATGTGTCATCAATCTCAGCAGGTAATGTAAGTTTGCCAAAGAAACTTCATGCATTTGAACTCCCATGAGCAGCAGGTGAGGGGTATCATTGCTCCACATATTCAAAAATATTTTGCACCGTCAGACTCTCACTTTGCCCATCTGGTCAATAATAGATACCAAATCTGTAAGGCTTTAGTTCTTCACAGATTAGTAATGATATGAAGTCTCCTCACATGTTTATCAGCCACTTGTGCTTTCTCATCCCTGAACTACTTATTCATAACTATTACTAAGTTTAATAATGGGGTTGTTTTCTTTATCCCATTAATATCTAGGCTTTCTAAAATATATGTGGAACTCCGATCGTGTCAATTGTATATAAAGCAAATAGTATCCACTTTGAAGCATGTCATTTCACTTCTTTATGGTGTCTTTTGATATACAGAAACTCTTAGGTTTAATGAGCTCGTTTATGAATCTTAGCCTTTATGGTTTATACTGTGTGCACTTGGGGTAATGGGTTTTTCTTTGTTGTTCAGTGCATAAGAGTTACTGTCATTATTCTTTTCTGGTGCTCAAATGATCAAATTTGTCAAAAGGGGGTCCCTTCCAGATGGGTCTTGTGTCTTTTCTTTAATATTACCTTCTTTCTGGCACAAGATATCTCACTCTCACTGTGTGCTCTCCTGTCTCAGGCCAGAAATAAACCATTTCTCTAAGAGGTCCTGTTTCTTTTCATGAGAAATTTTGCATTAGAAACCAAGATCCAGGCAACTGGTATGCTAATTGCCCCTAAGGTATTCTTTTAGGCCCTTTTTGTGGAGAAAAAAAGAATTATCATGAAATACATGATTTAGCAAGGATAAGATTTCATTGGGATTTTGAATTCAAAATCAAAACCAGCAAGGGTTTTCTCTCTTATATTCCTTTAAATTAATATATTCTTTTCCCTACAGTGAAAAATTCTACTTCCTACAATACATTGGTTGATTTGCTGTATTTTATAATGCAGACTGAACAGTCTCAAAATTGTATTACTAGCATTTATATTAATAATAAATCCATAAGTATCCCATAAGTAATGTTTAAGGTATTTTTTGTACACCAAGAATGTGCAGTCAGAGCAGCTTCTTCCATATGTCACCCCAAACTATGCTTTTCTCCGCATGGTTATGCTATCAATGTGAGACACGTATGTTTCTTTGTATCACATTTTAGGAGTGCCTTTCATCCTTTTTGATATGATTTTATATTTTAATATTCATCAGCGAAAATTGCTTAATGCTTGTTTTGGAAAAGCATTATTTTTTCCACAACCATTTACATATTTGAGTATAACCCAAATTTTGTCTTTGCTTATGTGTAATATCATCACCAGGAAACCTCACTCAGTTGACCCAGGTTGAATAAGAATGAACAAAAGCATATGCGCACACCCAAAACATCCGTCAGCTCCCCTAGCTCACTGCCCGTGAGCCACACCTGGGCTTACAACTTCCCTCAGGAAACCCTTATGATGCTCACTTCCACCTGCAAACTTTAAGTCTGTTCATGTATGGTGCCATGTGTATTATAATATTCAGGTATTTCTTAACCATTTGACATGTGTATAACTATGCTGCCATTTTAATTTGGTTCCTACATTTTTTTGAATTGTATTTAGGCATAATACTCAAAAACTTATGATGGAGTTTTTGAATATTGTGCCTTGAACCCTATATATCCCACAAGCCCTCTGGATTTTATTATGCAATCTTGTATAATACAATGATATTTTGGAATGCATATATCTTATTACAGGAGAACTAAAGAGAATTCAGGCTCTATTTCTCATCCCCTCCACTCATTCCTATAAACTTTTAGGTAACATTTTTTTTAAGATTTTATTTATTTATTCATGAAAGACACGGGGGGTGGGGGGCAGAGACACAGGCAGAGGGAGAAGCAGGTTCCATGCAGGGAGCCCGACATGGGACTTGATCCCATGCACCCCTGGGGCTGCCCTGTAGGTAACATTTAAGAAAATATTTTATTTATTTATTCATGAGAGACACACAGAGAGAGGCAGAGACTTGGCATAGGTAGATGCGGGACTCAATCCCAGGCCCCTGGGATCACGACCAGAGTGGAAGGCAGATGCTCAATCACTAAGCCACCCAGGTGCCCCTGTAGGTAACAGTTTTCAGTTGGTCCTGTTAGATTCTGGTTTGTCCTTCCTATGCTTTCACTTTGAGAAATAAGCAATTATGGATTAGATAGATGATAAGTAGATGGACAGGGAGATATTCTTATGTTCCCCTCTTTCTTACCAAAATCGGTCATATAAATTTTATACTGTTCTCCTTGCATCTTTTTCACTTGACAATAGGACATGAAAATCACTACGTATAAGATCATAGCTTTTTTTCCCTTTTTTTTTTTCATAGCAGCACAGAGTTCCATTGTGAGATTGTACCATGGTCCACTGAACCAATCTCTTGTTGATGGGTATTTGTGAGATTAATAATTTTGTTTCTACAATTACTGCTGCGGTAAGGAACTTTGTTCATATGTTATCTTGTAATTTTTGGAAGTATATCTTCACAGTAGATGCAGAGAAGTGTGATTTTTGTAGTTAAAAAAAAAAAGAGAGGAGCTAAGATGACATAATAATAGGAGGATCCTACACTTACCTCCACCCTCGTACACAGTTAGATAAATATCAAATCACTCTGAATACTCAAGAAATCCATCTGAGGACTGACTGAAAAACTGCACAACTAGAGGAAGAGGAGAAGCCACACTGCAGAAGGTAGGAAGTGAAGAGATGTGGTTGGGGGCGGGGGGCGGATATGGATCGCCACAGAGGGAAGGGAGCCCTGGTCCTGGAGAGAGATGAGAGTGGAGGGCACAGGGAATCACACAAGGAAAACACTTCCCCAAAGCCACTGATTGGGAAAATGAGAAGGGATGATTTTCGTTAGTATTTGCAACCAGCATGGCTCAAAACTAGAGGTTTAGAGGCCCCTGGCATGGCTGGTAGGAAGCCCTGAAGGCTCTGCAGTCTCCCAAGGAGAAGGCAAGCAGGTAGCCTGGTGGGAGATGGCCCAATCTGTGGATCACCAGAGACACACTGAGAGCGATGGGTCCTCCTTGCAGTGCATCTGAGGGAGGTGGCATTGGCTGTCTGGGGGAAAAGGACACAGTGAGAGCCATCTCCCTCCAGTACTTCTCAGCATCATTGCAGACACCTGCCAGGTAGCTAACCTGGACACTAGCTATTTGCTGTGCCTTCCTCCAAACTCCATGCCCCTGCCACCGCCACCTTCCCCCCCCCCCCCCCCCCCGCCAAGGCAACCGCCCTTCTTTGTCAAATCGGCATCAATCACAGCACAAGGAGGCCCTGCCCCTGAAGACCAGTGTGGTCCCTGCCACACCAGGTCCCTAAAGTTTGGAGTCTTCAAACTCAGCCCGCATAGCTGGGTTAGAGCCTAACGTGCATTATGCTGCTCCGAGCCAGCAAGCAACCTGGGTGCAGTCAGGGTGGAAAGGGCATCTGAAAAACACTGCTGATGCACAGGAGAAATTGTTTGCTTTCCTGGGAGGGCTTCCCTGACAGCAGTGAGCTCGAACTCCCCTCTCCGGGAATGAGGTAGGGGGTTGGCACTATTTCGCTCCCCTGCCCCTGAACATAAACTAATTTCAGTAAACAGCATGGTGCAGACAGTGGGGGTCTAACCCACTTAGATCAAGGCCCACCCCCCTGTGCTCTGCTGGTGTTGCTTTTCTTTGGCAGGTGTGCCTGAGAACCAGCACAGCAGGCCCCTCCCCCAGAAGGCCACACAGACCCCTGCATGCACCACATCTCCTGACCATACAGTTCTGCAGGGCTATGGTTCCAGTGGAAATAACATCAGATCTCTTTTAACAAGCAGACCAGACCACATCTAGTTAAAACCCACCAGACTCTGGGAAATCTCCAAACACGGCCCACTGGAGACCAGGAGAAACTCTGCAGAGGGCTGACCTGAGGGACAGAGCAGCCATAAGACAGCAATAGAGTGCATGCAGCACACACCAGAGACATTTCCTGCAGTGCCAGGCCCGGGACATTATAAGACCCCTTCTTCATAATTACATCATTACAAAAATTACATCATTACTCTCAGGAGCAGGAAACATAACAGGCTTTTCTAACACAGAGAAGAAGGCAGAGACCTAGACAAAATGTCAGGATGGAGCAATTCATCCCAAAAGAAGAAAAAAGGAAAGGTCATGGCCAGGGGTCTAATTGAAACAGATAAAAGTAATATGCCTGATGCAGAATTTGAAGCTACAATCATAAGGATACTAGCTGGGCTTGCTTGAGCAAAGCATTGAAGACACCAGGGAGTCTCTTACGGAGATAAAAGACCTAAAAACCAGTCAGGCAGCAATGAAAAATGCAATAACCAAGATTGAAACCAACTGAATGTAATGACCACAAGGATGAGAGAAGGAGAGGAACAAATAAGTAATATAGAAGATAAAATTATGGGAAATGATGAAGCTGAAAAGAATAGGGAAAGAAAAATAATAGATCACAAATGTAGATTTAGGGAACTCAGTGACTTCGTAAAGCATAATAACATTCATATTATAGGAGTCCCAGACGATGACAAGACAGGAAAAGGGGCAGAAGGTTTATCTGAGAAAACTATGACTAAAACTTCCCTAATTGGGAGAAGGAAACAGACACCCAAATCCAAGAGGCACAGAGGACTCTCGTCAAAATCAACAAAAGCAGGTCAACACCAAGACATATTGTAGTTAAATTTGCAAAATGTAAAGATAAAGAAAAAAATCCTAAAAACAGCAAGACAAAAGAAGTCCCTAACTTACAAGGGAAGACAAATAAGGTTAGCAGCATATCTCTCCAAAGAAACGTGGCATGATATATTCAGCGTGCTGAATGGGAAAGATCCACAGCCGAGAATACTCTATCCAGCAGGGCTATCATTCAGAACAGAAGGAAAGACAAAGAGTTTTCCCAGGCAAACAAAAACTAAAAGAGTTAGGGACCACAAAATCAACCCTGCAAGAAATATTAAAAGGGACTCCTTGAGTGGGGGAAAAAAAAAGACCAAAACCAACAAAGACTAGAAAGGAACAGAGACAGTTTCCAAAAACAGTGACAAAATAAGTGATAAAATGGCACTAAATTAATATCTACCAACAATTACTCTCACAGTAAGTGGACTACCAAGTGCTCCAATCAAAAGACAGTGTCAGAATGGGGAAAACAAAACAAACAAACAAAAAAAAACCAATACCCATGTGTATGTTGCCTACAGGAGACTCATTTTTTACCTAAAGACACTTCCAGATTGAAAGTGAGGGGGTAGAGAAATATTTTTCATTTCAAAGGTCATCAAAAGAAAGCAGTAGTTACATCAGACAAACTAGATTTTAAATCAAAGACTGCAACAGGTGAAGAAGGTCCCCATAGCATCATAAAGGGGTCTACCCAACAAGAAGATCTAACAATTGTAAATATTTATGCCACAACTTGGGAGCACCCAAATATATAAAACAATACCAACCATAAAGGAATTCATTGATAATAATACAATGATACACCCCACTTACATCAATGGACAGTTCATCTAAACAGGGAATCACACAGAAACAATGGCTTTGAATGGCACATTAAACTACATGGACTTAACAGGTATATTCACTTCACGCTAAGCAGCAGAAGCACAGTCTTGAGTACACATGGGACATTCTCCAGGATAGATCACATACTGGGTCACAAGTCAGGCCTCAACAAGTACAAAAAGATTGAGATCATACCATGCATCTTTTCTGATCACAATGCTATGAAACTTGAAGTCAACTACAAGAAGAAATTCAGAAAGACCACAAATGCATGGAAGTCAAAGAACATCCTACTAAAGAATAATTGGGTCAACCAGGAAATTCAAGAAAAAAAATATATGAAAGGAAATGAAAATGAAGACACGACCATCCAAAACCTTTGGGGTGCAGCAAAAGCAATTCTAACAGGGAAGTCTTTAACAATACAGGCCTACCTCAAGGAGCAAGAAAAGTCTTATATACAGAATCTAACCTTATATCTAAAGGAGCTGGAAAAAGAACAACAAATGAAGCCTAAAGCCAGCAGAATAAGGGAAATAATAAAGATTAGAGCAGAAATCAATGATATAGGAACAACAACAACAACAACAAAAAAAAAATCAGTAAAACAGATCAATGAAACCAGGAGCTGGTTCTTTGAAAAATTAATAAAATTAATAAACCAGAGACGCCTGGGTGGCTCAGTGGTTGAGCATCTGCCTTTGGCTTGGGGCATGATCCTGGAGTCCTGGGATCAAGTCCCACATCAGGCTCCCTGTATGGAGCTTGCTTCTCCCTCCCTCTGCCTGTGTCTGCCTCTCTCTCTCTGTGTGTCTCGCATGAGTGAATGAAAAAAAAATTTTTTTAATTAAATTAATAAACCAGACTTATCAAGAAGAAAAGAGAAAGGATCCAAATAGATAAAACCACAAATGAGAGAGGAGAGATCACAACTAATACCACAGAAATACAAACAATTATAAAAGAATATTATGAAAAATTATATGCCAACAAATTGGGCAATCTGGAAGAAATGGATAAATCCCTAGAAACATATAACCTACCAAAACTAAAACAGGAAGAAATAGAAAGCTTGAACAGACCGATACCCAGCAAAGAAATTGAATTAGTAATAAAAATCTCCCAAAAACAAGAGTCCAGGACTAGATGCTACCCAGGGGAATTATACCAAACATTTAAAGAAGAATTAATACTATTCTTCTCAAACTGTTCCAAAAATAGAGATGGAAGGAACAATTCCAAACTTGCTCTACAAGGCCAGCATCACCTTGATTCCAAAACCAGACAAAGACCCCACTAAAAAAGAGAACTACAGGCCAATATCCCTGATGAACCTAGATTCAAAATCCTCAACAACATATTAGCAAATTGAATCTAACAGTACATTAAAAGAATCATTCGCCATGATCAAGTGGGATTTATTCCTGGATTTTAAAGGCGATTCGGTGTTCACAAATCAACCCATATGATACAGCACATTAATAAAAGAAAGGATGAGAACCATATGATTCTCTCAATAGACACAGAAAAGGCATTTGAAGAACAAATATTGTTAAAATGTCTCTTACTCAAAGCAATCTATACATTCAATATAATCCCCACCAAAATACCACCAGCATTTTTTTTGCAGAGCTAGAGCAAACTATTCTAAAATTTATATGGAGCCACAAAAGACACTGAACAAAGCCAAAACAATCTTGAAAAAGCAAAGCAAAGCTGGAGGCATCACAATTCCAGACTTCAGTCTTTATTACAAAGCTGTAGTGATAGTGAGCAAGACAGCGTGATCCTGGCACAAAACAGACCCATAGATCAATGGAACAGAATAGAAAACCCAGAAATGGACCAACTACCATATGGTCAATTAGTCTTTGGCAAAGCAGAAAAGAATATCCAAAGGAAAAAAGACAGCCTCTTCTACAAGTGGTGTTGGGAAAACTGGACAGCCGCATGCAGAAGAATGAAAATGGGTCACTTTATTATACCGCACACAAAAATAAATTCAAAATGAATGAAAGACCCAAATGTGAGACAGGAACCCATCAAAATCCTCGAGGCAGCAACCTCTTTGACCTCAGAGACAACAACTTCTGACTAGACACATCTCCAGAGGCAAGGAAAACAAGCAAAAACGAACTTTTGGGACTTCATAGAGATAAAAAGTTTCTGCACAGCAATGGAAGCAATCAACAAAATTAAAAGGCAACCTTTGGAATGCGAGAAGATATTTGTAAATGACACATCTGATAAAGAGTTAGTATCCAAAATCTATAAAGAACTCATCAAACTCAACATCCAAAAAACAAATAATCCAGTTAGGACATGGGCAGAAGACATGAATAGACAGTTTTCCAAAGAAGACCTGCAGATGGCTAACAGACATATGAGAAAATGCTCAACATTCCTCATCATCAAGGAAATACACATCAAAACTGTAATGGGATATATCACCTCATACCTGTCAGAATGGCTAAAATTAACAACACAGGAAAAAATGGATGTTGAAAAAGATGCAGAGAAACGGGAACCCTCTGGCACTGTTGGTGGAGATGCAAACTGGTGCAGCCTGGAAAACAGTATGGAGGTTCCTCAGAAAGTTAAAAATAGAGCTACCCTACACCCAGCAATTGCACTGCTGGGGATTTACCCCAAAGGGTACAGAAATACTGCTTCAAAAGTATGCCCCTGATGTTTATAGCAGCGTTATCAACAATGGCCAAATTATGGAGAGAGCCCAAAAGTCCACCTATTGATCACTGGATAAAGACGAGGTTGTATATATATACACAAGGGACTCAGCCATCAGAAAGCATGAAAAAAAGCATGAAAAGCATGAAATCCTGCCATTTGCAACAACGTGGAGGGAGCTAGAATGTATTACGCCAAGCAAAAAAAGTCCGTCAGAGGAAGACAAATAACTTATGATTTCACTCAAATGTGGAATTTAAGAAACAAAACAGATGAACATGGGGTAATAAAAAAGAGAGACACAAACCATAAGAGACTCTTAAACTACAGAGAACAAACTGAGGGTTGCTGGAGGGGAGGTGGGTGGGGGGATGAGCTAAATGGATGATGGGGATTAAGGAGAGCACGGGGTGTTCTACGTGACTCATGAATCACTAAATTCTACTTCTGTGACTAATATTACACTATATGTTAACTAACTGGAACTTAAATTAAAACCTGAAACTACAAAAAAAGTAAATAAATGTAGGCACAGTGTTGTTGGTCATTCATTTTGCATCAGCATCAACAAAATATGAGTGTGTCCATTTCATCACAGTCTTGTCCTCAAAGTGGGTAGAAAAGCCATTTTTGTTTGCCAATCTTAGATATGAAAAAAAAAAATCTGTGTAGTTTTATTTTGTACATTTTTTTTATTCTGAGTGGAGCTGAGGTTCCTTTCACATGTTTAAAGGCCACTTGTGTATCTTTCCCCATGCTCTGTTTGCTCATGGTTTTTGTCCTTCTGCTTTTTTCATTTTTATTCTAAGTTTTTCAATATCTGCAATTGTATGTTTTAGATATTTAATTTATTTTGGAATAGTGTGTTACACATTTTATCTGTATTTTAGTTGGTTTTGTGGGTAGTATTTTATCAGCTGAAAATACAGTTTTTACTATGAAACAATTTTAAATGAACAAATATCTATATTCATACTTTTATCATACCCTAAAATTTATATAAACAATTTTATTTATAACATATTTAGTTTATTCTAGTTGTAATTGAGAACTAATAAAAATTTAGCCACTTTTAGCCCTCCTTACTTATTTTTATCATTAAAAAACAGTTAAGGGCAGCCTGGGTGGCTCAGTGGTTTAAGCGCCTCCAGGGATGGAGTCCCACATCGGGCTCCCTGCATGAAGCCTGCTTCTCCCTCCGCCTGTGTCTCTCTGCCTCTCTCTCTCTCTCTCTCTCTCTCTCTGTGTCTATCATGAATAAATAAATAAAATCTATAAAAAAAGAAAAGTTAAAAGTAATATAAATTACATCCTATCTGGTGCTTATTTGTAAACATCAAATAGAATTAATTGTTTTATTTCTTAGTGAGCAATCTTCCATGGATTTCTTCAGATTCTCACAATTATATTAATTACATGTAGTGTAAAAATAATAGAGACATCTAAAACACATTTTGATTTACATCATTAAGTTTGTATTGTTTTTTCTTGATCTCATACCATTCTGATCTGGCTATTTGTTTAAGGTGGTAACAACCTATTCCTTGGGCTTCTAAACCTTTTAATTAAAATCTAAATGAAGAGCTTTCATCTCCAAACTGAGTTTATATCTCATCCTAAAGAATTGTCTAAAAACTATTATGCTTAGATAATATTACTTTTAAATGAATTGGATTTCACCAGTCAACTATAATTCTGAGTCTTGATATAACCATGCTAATTAACTTCCAGTCCTTTTCAAAAGCCAAAAGGATTCCAAGAGATTAGTTTGAATTTTTTCCATTTTAATTATTGCCATTTATGACTTAAGGAATAGCAAAATGTAAAAGAAAGATTTATTTTAAAAGGCAGCCAAAGTAAAGCACTCTTTCATTAAACTAAGCTTTGAAGCAAAATAAAGCTTCTATCTGGTAATTGCCAAAGAAACGGGAGACAAAAATAAATTTGGGGATCAGTAAGTTTTTTGAAACATTTTATTAATAAAGATTCTTATAAACAGAATGAAAAAATGTATGTAGCTTACAAGAGTATTGCTCATTTATATATCATCAGTAGATAAGATGAAAACTATTTGGAGACATAGACACATATTTAAAAATTTACATAAAACAGACTGAACAAAGACCAGTAGAGAGAACATCTTATCTTCATGAGAATAATGCGATAAATTTATGAATTAAATAAGCCACCCGAATAGGCTTTTTCCCCCAATTTTGAATCCTAATTTTTTGTGTATTCTTATTAGCATCTAAGTAAGAAGCTAGACTTAATAGGGGCTATCATGCCAACAGTTTGGTCGACCTAAATTTAAATCTATGGTCACAAATTATAAACTGGCAAGTCATATTTGCCCTGTAATCCTACTACATTTCCTTAGAGCTCAATTTTCATTCTCAAGAATGTGCATTTCACATAACATCCTCTCTTCCCATAGTACCAACATCTATTCATGTTTTCTGAAGCTCAAACGATCTTCACTTACTTAAGAAAATAAAAATTGCCACACAGAAATTTAATTCTGTCCATACACTAAATCTATAATCTTTCTGTATTCCTATTGATCTCTTGGACTGACAAATAATCAAATCTGACTTAGGTAAAGAGAGACTTTATTCAAAGGGTTATTGAAATAAAGGCAGAGAGGCCTATTGTAATAAAACAAACACTTCAGAACATGAAACCTGCAAGTGTCTAAGAGTTCAGGCAGAAAGGAATTTTCTTTTACAAAGTCTAGAGACAAAGTGAGAAAGAACTAAGTGTGAGCAAGTGGGTGGCATGATGGTCTTGGGAGAGATGATCAGAACATGTCTTTCCTTATGGTCAGCTGGTCCTCAGGAGGGGCCATTAAAGAGAAATTGTAAGCTAGTTCATGTTGAAGACTATCAAAGATCAGGGACCGGGAGGAAGTAGAGAGGCAAATTTGGTAAGAACTCTTTTTCAATTGATCAGAAGGGACAAACAATTCAGCTAATCCCTTGTGAGGCAAAGAATGGGGATTTGAAGTGTCTTTGGCCTTCCTGTAGGTAAACAAGTGGGACATCACTAGTAATTAAGGCATATTTGGGAGGATGGTTTCTTGCAGTAAACCATCTTTTGAAACAAAAGGATAAGGGAATTTTTAACCATCATTGCTTTTCAAGAGCACAGAACTCATAAAGTCTAACATTGTCAATATATTTCCATCTGCTAAAATAGAAATATCTCAGATTTATCAGCTTGTGCTCTCATTTCTGTTCCCTTCCTATCTACTAAACCTTTCTTTACTTTTCCTCACCTTCTGTCTCCCTTTCTACTAAATTATTTCCATAAATTCACAATTCATAATCATGACTATCCAATCTGAAAACAAATCAAGACAAACAAGCAAACAAATTCCTCATCTTTCTTTGTCTATGTCCAAATTTCTCCTCTCCCCCAACCAGACAGGCTGTGTTCCCTCACCTCATACTCATTTTCCAACAGACTACAATCTGGAGCTTGTCTTTTTTCTTATCTTGAAGTCAATAAGGACCTCCTTTTACCATTTTCAATAGATTTTTTTTTCTCAACTTTCTGTACCTCTGCAGCACTAAACACAGGTGACCCTTCCTTCTTGAAATATTACCTATCCCATCTTCCAATACATCACATGTATACAAGACCATTGAAAGCTCTTTAAAAATTCTTCACTATTGGGGTGCCTGGGTGGCTTAACCAGTTGTGTCTCTTGACTTTGACTCAGATAATGATCTCAAGGTCATGAGATCAAGCCATATGTTGGGCTCTCCACTCAGTGAGTCTGCTTGATATTCTCTCCCTTTTCCTTTGCCCCTCCCGCTGCTCACACTTTCTCTCTCTCTCAAATAAATAAATCTCTAAAAAATAAAATTCTTCACTATTGACTCTTCTACACAATTTACAAACTTAAAAAAAAATTTATTCATAAAGAGCGAGAAAGAGACACAGGCAGAGGGAGAAGCAGGGTCCCTGCAAGAAGCCTGATTTGGGACTCGATCCTAGGATCCTGGGATCATGACCTGAGCCGAAGGCAGACACTCAACCACTGAGCCACCCAGGCACCCCACAATTTACAAATATTAGAATGTTCAAAAATCATTCTAGTACCTCTTCTGGGCTAACTCTAATTGCTCCCTCAGCAACTCAATCAATTCCCAAGGTTTCAGAGGCTATCTACAGCCTACTGATTACAAAATTTGTATTTTCAACCAAGATGTCATCTGAGAGCTCTAGACTCATAAACACAATTTCCAAGTTGACAACTTTATTTGGATCTCAGATGTTAAGAGAACTTCCTAAACTATGTGACTCAGTTCGCTGCCATACCCCAGATGCTGCCACTGTTGCTAGGAGTTTTCAGATGCTCTGACAACAAATGTGGCCCATAACCTTGGAAGACTAAAAGATGGCTTTCAAAAGCATTCCAATGCTCAATTTACAGAAATATTACAGATGACAATCAATGGAAGACCATGAGAGGGGTCGCTGGTTCTACTACTAGAGAGTAGCATGTTGCACACCCTGCTTGATGCCTAGTTTAATTGACTGAGCTCCTACCATCCTGCACCCAGTCAAAATGAATTCTATGGCTCAATTTTCAAATGTATAAAAATATTTTTCCTCAGGAAGTAGAGCCAACTTGTTGAAATTAAGAGGAAATGGGGCTGCATTCAGCTGGCAAAGTATGCATGGCATTACAAGCAAAATAAAAAAAAAAAAAAAAAAGATGACTAGAAATAAAAAATGCCCAAGGTATAGAACTAGCAATTTATTTCTTTCTGAAAGTCTTAAATAAGTCCACACGATCTTTTCAAGAAAGAATATGTCCAATTCATACTCGTAGTTTACAAGTTTGAGTTGAACAAAGCCAAGAATTCACACATTTGGAGAATCTTCCATGGTTTTTCTATCCTTCGGTGTTGTTGATATTTACATCATTTGACCTATTTCTGGCTATTGGCTCATTCATTTACCTTGTTCTTTCCTTTTTCTTTTGGTTTACAAATCTAAATTGGTCTAGCCTTCTCATTCCTTCCTAGTGTTGTGTAAATTCCTCCCCTTCTAGGTTTTCTTTAAAGAGCTAACAACCTTTATTCCATTTTTAAGCAGTAAGGAATAGCTGCTGAAAATTGATAAAGTTAAATAACACAGCTCACTTTAAACTTAATATCTAATTAGAGCTATTTCAGAGACTGCCTATTAGCTTCCTTAAGGTTTGACAAAGACAATGCCTTGAAGGCCATCACTCTATTGATTAAGCAACTGGATCCTGTCATTATCTGTTCTTCTTCCTTTTTTGAAATTAGTCCCTAGAGAATATGACTGGGAAACACAGAACAGTAAGTACCAGTTATTGGTCTCGTTACAGGGGCCCAGAGAAAAATGTGAAAAGTATAAGTAAAAAGCTTAAGCGTGAATTGCATAAGAAATCCTGACCTAACTGGACTTAGACAGTGTTACTTTATAGTTATTGGTTGTTGTTTTTAATTTTTTTACAGTTTTGCACTGCTTAAAGACTAAAATTCATGCCCATTAAAATCGAGTACAGAAAGCTCCCTATTTTCTAGTCTTGTCCAGCACTATTTTCCTACACAAACCTTTAATTCTATAGGCTGTTGGAACCCTCCCTCCCTTTCTCTTTTTTAATTAGCACCTGATGTTCAGTGATGCTCAATATCCCTTGAAAAGTAGAACATGTTGTTAGTGATTCATTGCTCCAAATCATCCTCTTCCTTGTTGCCTCTGGAATACAAATTAGATATGCCCTTTTCTCTTGTATGCCAAACCACAACATCAGAATAATCATCCACTAATTGGATAATACCTAAGAAAACAGGAGTATTGCTTCTTCTTCAATTTCTGATTAGCCACAAATACAGACCATGCTCTCTGAACTCTATGAATTAATGTCTCCCACACATCATTCCCAAAGAGGCCTTTATTTTCCTTTTATAGTATTTGTACTTCGGAAGGCAAGTATCTGTGTCCCCAGCAGGAGCAAGGTACTTCACACACATGAGAGCTCCACAAACATTTGTGGGATAAATAAATGAAATAGTGAATGTTGATAATCACTGTTGCAAGTAACTAACAGAACAACTAGGATTCCCTGGAAGGATTCCAAGTATTTTACAGAGCCTAAGGAAAGGGATGAAACAAGGCTTTTGCATAGAACCAGAACTGGGACTGCTCAGGAAGACTTTATTATACTTAATTTCTTGTTTTTATTATTATTATACTTAAGTTCGACCTCTTTCTCCTGATATGCTTCATTTTTCTTTGCTCCCACTTCTCTCTCCCTCTCCTTCCTCTGTCTCTCCCTCTATTCCAGCTTCTTTTGTTTATGCAATCAATGTGACATGATCCCATATCTCTATGACTGCTTTTTGCAATTCATAGAAACTGATTTGCCCCTCTTAGGCCAAGTGTCTGTCCCCCAAAATAACCGTGTCCAAAGGCTCAGATGCACAAAATACAAATATAGTTGCAATCATGCAGATGGAGGAGAAAAAGAGGTAAGTTCTAGAAATGGTTGGTAGGCACACAATGAGGTAGGTACCTAATGGGAGTTTACTACACAGTGAATGATACAAAGGGATTTGTAGGTGAAATAACTGAATAATATTTATTTAGACCTTGTTATATGGATTCCTAGACAATTTCTTAGGATGTGCCAAGAAATTACAGACTTTTCATCTTTCAAGTACGCTTGAATATTCTAATAGTGTCAATCAAATATTGTCTTTGTTCCCTCTCAATCTCTCCAATCTGTCCTTGCAATTACAAGGAACCTAAAAGTCCATGATATCATTACTTTACCTGCTGCATCATTTTTATTGTCACATTTAAAGGCTCTTTCCAGCCCAATTACATAACTGAAGTTTTGTATCTTGTCTCCCTATGGTTCCAGACTTATAATGTAATGATTTGACAACAGTATTACTATTTCAATTATCCTGCCCCTGTCCCCGTGCTTCCACCCCTACAATCCCTGATGACGTATTCTTTTATTTTCTAACCTTGAGGATAAACCATGGGGGGAATTGGATTGATTCAAAGTTCCAACTGTTTTTTTCTTTTTTTTTTTTTTTTTTTTACCAGCTTTCTTAAATACTTGTCTTTACCATGCAGGTCATTTTTATTTTTCCCACTCATTAGAACCATTCATATTCAGGCCATTCTAGTCGTTTTATATTAACAGGAATGTCTTACCAGTTTTTAAATCCCCTTTTTCTCAACACTGTGTTTCTTCCTTTACCTTCTATGTTATACTTTCTTCTTCCAGCTTCAGCAGCTGCTCATTCTCTCGGGAAATTTTTGAAATATAGTAAACTTCTGTTTTCTGCTGTTTTTCTTGGAGTTTATAAATGAACTACTAATATATAAACCAAGCAATATTTTAATATGATCAATAATTCTCTAACCTACCATACTTAAATGTGACCTGGATTTTATGCAAATAAAAATTATGAAGCTAACAATTGCTAAACGTAACTAGATGCCTACTATGCACCCATTACTTTTCTATGCACTTTATGGATATCATTTTTATTTTTTCCAATGTCAACATCATACATATAGTGAGAAATCTTCCTAATTCAGGGTGAGGAAACTGTGGCTCAAGTAAATTTCCCAAGGTCATATGGTTGGTAAGTGAAGACAATTATCTTCAAATGTAGATCTGGGTCACTCCAGAGTCTATACAATTTCCATTATCAATGAATTATTATTGATTTACATATTCATATATATGCTCTATTCTCTAACTTCCTGAGTCACATATCATTCTGATTTTTTTAGCAAAAGTACATTCAGATGCAAAATTTTTGGTGTATTAATATCCAATTGCTGCTATAAAATATTACCACAAGCTTAGAATCTTAAAACAATTAACATTTATTATCCTACAATTCTAGAGGTCAGAAATCCAAAAATGGGTCTCACTGGTTAAAATGAAAATATCAGCAGGGCTGTGTTCCTCCTGTGTTCCAGTTTGTAGAGATCGCCCCCATTGCTTGGTTTGTGGCACTGCACCACTCTGACTATGCTTCCATCAGCACATCTCCTAAGACTCTGACCTTCCTGCCTCCCTCTTTCACTGATGGAACCCTCTGACTACACTGATCCCACCTGGATAACATAGGATAATCTCTTCATTTCAATATTCTTAATTTAATCATGTCTGCAAAGTCCCTTTTGTCATGTAAAATAACATATTCATAGGATCTAGGGATTAGAGCTTCTTTGGGCAGATGATTATCCGGCCTAACAAAACAGAATGAAAGCTTTCCTTAATTAACACAACAATATTATGATGTGACCTATTCTTTAACTGTGTGACTGCTAATGATGATGAATGTGTATTTATTGTTGCTTGATACTGAGAAAAAAAAGTAGAAAAAATGATGTTTAAGCAACATATTAGAGGTCTGTTTTTACAACAAAGCTTATTCTTTCTTTTCCTTGTTCACCTGTTTCCAATTTTTTTCTGATTATTTTTACTGAAAAATATTGTAGATTGAATGTGTCCTTTTATCTTGCCTTTCTTCTCTAAGTTTGAATAAAGATCAAAATATAAGTTTGATATCAAACTGTATTGGAGAGACACAGATAAGGTCTACTTACTAACTCTTCTCCACATTGGCCTTGTCTAAACATTCCTAGAAGACACAGCTGGACAATGTAAATCTCCAGTAGAAGCAGCACTTGCTCCAATAGACATAGCACATTGCAGAAACAGGAGTAGTGAAGAGCAAATGTGATTGTAGTCAGGCAGGTCCTACAGCGAAGTAATGAGTCTGGGCCATGCATGCAACTGTTCCACCAAGTTAGAAGAGAAAATAAGGAATAAATAAGAGGAGTTCACTTCTGAATTTTCCTAAAAGTATGAGAATGGCAATTTGGGGAACATTGGAAATACAGAGGGAAAAGAATATATTCCCCTGTGAATAGTATCTCCTTTATAATCTTCTATCCACATATGCTTCTACTTTGAAATTGTGAAAAAAATAAGAAATTGTGATAAAGAATGAAAAGGCAAAAAATTTTAAAAAGTAAATGGTCCATATCTTACTTCAATTTGAAAGCGTTTGTTGTATGGTAACTATGGGACACACTCTTCTAGGCTCTCCTAGGCACTGTAGGAAGTGCAAAAAGAATGTTAAAGGATAAGTTGCATATGGTGAGGAGAGACACTCAGGTGGCATTACAAGAGCCCTGAGTGTACCTAGGATATCCAGCATTGTATGTTGGAAGAGCCCATAGGAATGTGAGGCAAAATGAGGTGAAAAAATGACAAGGTGCACAAATGACCTTGCCTCAAGGATGCAGAGAATCTGATGCAGGGTACAGGGATATAAGAAGAAAGAAAATATTTAAATAAATAAATGAATGTTAATTGCATAAATAAATTATTCAAAGATTAGTACTTTAAACATATTTAAAATAGCTAATCTAAATTTTTTTTTTCTAGTCATTCCAAAGTCTCAGCCTCCTTGGGGACAGAGACTGATTTCTACTGATTGCTATGGATTGCTTTCTTCTGTATATAGGCCATACTTTCCTATTGCTTTGCAAGTCTTTTCATTTCTGTTAAAAACTTACAAATTTCAAATAACATAATGTAAACTCTGAAAGTCAGAGTCCATCTCCCCTCCCCACCCATTTGTTACTGGTGCTGTTACTTGCTTAGTGACTTTTAAGAGCTAATTTTATAAAACTTGTACCTTTTTTTTGTGTATGGCCACTGACCACTGGTTAGTCATCACCTAATTGGACAGAGATTTCTTCAAATTACTGAGACCAGTAAGTTTCCTAACCTTTGCCAGGGGACTCTGTGTTGGGACACACCTTGAATACTAAGCCAAGCAGCTGACAGTACCACCTCAGCCTTTACCCTCTGCTTGCATAGAGCCTCCAAGTCAGCAAAAGTTGCGTTTCTGGAGCCTTCTTGCCTCTTTCCTGAGCATGTGCATAGGCCTGGATATACACCCAACTGTACACATGCATGTGGCCTTCTAGACTCCCAGGAATATGTCAAAGATTTTCCTTTGCTATTGATATCTCCTTCCCCAACTTTTGCTTTTAAGCTTTTGGTGAACCTATTATTTGCCCTAACTGTTATCTATCTCCTCAGCGGGCTATAAAATTAAACCATTTGTCTCTTAACAATTTAACAGATATCCCTTTGGAAGAAGCTTTTCACATTGGTTGGACTCCATGTCAGAGCCAATAAAAACAATTCTGAAAGTGGGATTTTCCATAGAACTACCTGATAGATCAAATAATGACAACTCTCAGAGCATAAGATTGTGAAGGAGTTCCAAACCTGTTATGATTCTTCTGGTTACTGCCAGGTTTCTGGTTTTCACTGTGATTATGGGCTATTGGTTTTCAAAGCTACCATAGAGCTTGGGAGAAAAGGGTGGAGTATGGCAAGCTAAGATAACCACAAATCTCACTGTTTTAATTAATGGAGATTCGAACATTTTTGTTGAACAAACACTACTTGATCACTGCAAGCTTTTGGTTAACTTCCAGAATTTTGAGAAAGTTGTTTCTGACACTTTTGATCAGTTTCCTCATTGCTTTAATGGAAGAGGAAAATTTTTGGAAGTTCTTTCTCTGCCATTTTCACTGATCTACCAATATAAAAATTAAAAGACTGGGTTTGGGATACATATTTAAAGGGGATATTGTGTGTATTTTAAAGTCCATTAATTTATGAAAGAAGCCATTTACATCAAAATGAGAATGAAGAAACATGTAGCAGGGAAATGGCTGCATAGGAAAGACAACTTAGTAGGTAATTGTTTTGTCCATGTGAGAAATAATGGTAACTTGAAATAGAGTGTTGGTAGTAGATCTCAACAGGAGTAAACAAATTTAAAAGATATTTAGGATAAAAAATTATCAGGTCTCAGGGCACCAGGGTGGCTCAGTGGTTGAGCATGTATGTGCCTTTGGCATAGGTCATGATCCCAGGGTCCTGGGATCGAGTTCCATAGGCTTCTCCCTCTGCCCCTCTCTGTGTCTCTCATGAATAAATAAATAAAATAAATAAAATCTTAAAAAAGAAATGATCAGGCCTTGTGTTGAAAATTAGAATATTGTAGGCAAAATTATGGTCCCCATGATCTTCTACCCCTTGGTTCTACACCAGTGGTTATGTTACTTTATATGGCAAAAGCAAAAGCAATTTTGCAGATGTCATTAAGATTTTTAATCAGCTGACCTTAAAATAGGGAGAATAGCCAAGATTATCCAGGGCTACCAATGTAATCACATGGGCTCTTAAAAGAAGGGCAAGACAAAAAGGAAGATGTGGCAGAAAAGGAAGTCAGAGAGATTCAATGCTAAGAAGGGCTTACTGCGTGCCATTGCTGGTTTGAAGAAGGAGAAGACTATACAGAAGTTATGGAAGCTTAGAAGGGAACCCCAAGAACCAGGTGAGAACCAAAGAACTGTCTGACACCTTGTTTTTAGCTCAATGAGACCCTGAGGAGAGAATCCAGCCACACTGTGCCAGACTTCTTTCCTACAAAACCCTGAGGTGATAAAATAATGTTTGGTAGTGTGTTATGTTAGCAATAGAAAAATTAATACAGAGGGTGGAGGAGAGAGAGCAAGCAAGGCTGCAACCTTGTTTGTAGCATATAAGTGAATGGAAATCAGGCATAACTTTCTGAAATAGGAAGAGGTTGGGGAGTGAGCAAATGAAAGCAAAGTGAGAAACCAGAATCATGAGTTCAGTTGCAGGACAAGTTCAGCGGTCAGTACCACGGCAAGTTCAAGTACAAAAATGTTAATAGTCAATTGCTTATATAGATCTGGAGCTCAGAGAGCAAATCGGGGCTAAACTTATGAATTTATTTGCATGTAGCTATTAATCAACACCAAATACTTGGATAAAATTGCCTATAGAGAGTATAAAACGAGAAGAGACAATGATTATCTGAAGCTATGTTGCCTCCAATTTGTTGGGCATAAACTAAAACAAAATTCCCTTAATTAAACCCATGGTCTTGCTCTGTGCTCCCCAATCCACTTTAATATGGATATTTAAGTTGAAGTAAAGTTTGTCTTTCTCAAAGCTCTTCAGGGGGCAAGAGTAACCAACATATGCCAATATCCTAACATTTTCCTAGAATGTTTCCTGAAACCTCCAAATAGTTTAAACAGCAACTTCATTATCAAATATCAAGGATTGCCAATCTAGCAGACTGGCATGATGAAACTCCCCAAATCCCTGCCTCCCTTCAGTCAGACAACTCTGCATTTGGTGACTGAACATTTAAATATCACACTTCTAAGTATCTAATGTCTACATTTCCCAGAATCCCTTCATTTGAAAAAATAAAGGAAACTTCAACTAGCTTAAACAAACAAACACAATTTATTGAGCATATTCACTCATTTAATAAGCATATTCACTCATTTAATATTTAGTGCTTTTTATTAGTCCTATAACATATCAAACACTGCGCTAAGTGCCAATTATTCAGAGGTAAACAATCACACTCTGGTCCCCTGCACCCAAGGTTAAGAATCTAGTGGAGTATGAGGGCACTGGGTGAAATATGCAAAGGAGGAATTGTTGAATAACCAAGTTGGAGCCAAGGCAAAGATGGAGATGAGCTATAGAAACCACTGAGACAAGACAAGAAATCACTCCAAGAATAACGACTACTCTATTGTATTAGACCCTTTTCTGTTCATAATCTTAGATAATTCTCACAAGTGTAGAACTTGAATATATTAGCTCCATATTGCAAATGAGGAAATTGAGGCTCAATAAAGATGAACAGATTGTCTAAAGTAATGTAAGTGGTAAAATAGCTAATATTTGGACCTAAAGCTCAAACTTCAACATTCACGCTCTTTTCACTATATCATTTTACTTCAACCCTAAAATCCAGGACGATGAGGAAATGACATTTATATCCGATTTTCTGGTTTTTTAAATATTTTATTTATTTATTTATTTACTTGAGAGACAGATTGAGAGAGAATCATGAGCAGGGAGAGAGGCAGAGACAGAAAATCTCAAGCAGACTCCCCACTGAGTGGTGGGCCACCTATGCAGGGCTTGATCTCACAACCCATGAGATCATGATCTGAGCCAAAACCAAGAGTCCAGTGTTCAACTGACTGAGCCACCCAGGCACCCTTGACTAATTTTCTTTAAAAATATAAAACATGTGACAACTTTCTCATTCATTCATGCCAATGATCGAGTGATTCTGTGACTTCCATTCTCCTGTTTGAGGCTGTTTCTCTCCACAACTGACTCCATAGCTTTGAATACATTTTACACTTATGTAATTAATCCATTAGCATGAAAACAGTATATATAAATAGATGTGTTATATATAGATAAAATATATACATGGATATATTAAGACTGAAGTAATCAGTGTTGCTTCATTCATGCAAGTTAAGAGAAGCTAGCTGCATATTTATGTCTGAAAACAATAAGAAAATGAAAGAGATGTTAACAGATTTTTTTGAAAGTAACTTAAAATCCAAGTATTATATGTGAGCATATTATAATATTGATACAGTTTAAATGTATTAGACAGGAATATATTAAAATAAACCCAACCTGACAGATTTTGTATTGTTTTATTGTTTTTATACATCATTACATGGCATTTTTTAAAACAAAGCCATTTGAGATGGCTGAGCTGTAGGAAGTACAAACCACGGTCTGTGAATGCTGGTATCAAATACGTCCATAAAGGGAATAGTGTCCCCAAAGAATATTATTTCTGAGGAAAGCTCATATTAGAGACATAGCTCAGTAATACAATTTTTAAAAATTGAAAAAGGATCAACTGTATCAATGCAAGAAAAAAGTTAATGCCCACTTTGATCTATGTATTTCATTTTCTACTGACAGCAGTGCCAAGCACTAAAATCTCAGAATTTACCATGAATAATGCATAAGCAACACACGGGTTCATCTAGCCATATTAAAAATCCCTGGCTTCAGGCTGACATTCCATCCATTAGGTGGGAGAGAGAGGAACCTTCATTTTCTAGCTCAGTGGGCTAATTTAACTTCATCTTTGCCAAAGCGCATGCACCTACACTGGTATATATGCAAATACACTCACCTGCACACACATGACAACAACAAACCCAATTATTTCAACCTATAAAATTCAAATCCCAATTTGGGGCTATTAGCAATAATGTTTGGTGACTCACAAGATTTATGTAACTCGAAGAAGAGCAAAATCATTACTCAAAGTAAAGATGTCATTTTGAATTTTTTGCATTTATTTTTAAGTATATTCTCCTGACAATAATTTGCATTGTGTTTGCTTATCTATGCTTAACAAATAACTCTATATCAAAAGTGAGATCTGGACACCAGATCCTAAGAGATTTTGAATACCACAGGCGCTAAAGGGAAGGTGCTACCCAAGTGTCCCCAAGCCCTCCAACTTCCTGGGTTCCTTCTCTTTCTAGAGTAGTTTAATTCTCCTTTATCCCAAGTACTCTGGGTAGCGTATCACTGTCCCAGTTATTTCTGAAGTTCTTGGAAGCAGGTGCTGTAGTTCTCTTCGTCATCTTTATGTCCAGACTTAAGTTCCAGTTATTGTTGAATGATTTGATCCCTGATGGCCATCTCAACTCTTACAGCTTTTTTCCTTTCTTCCTGTCCCTTCACTCTGTAAGCGTATTTCATCTTTTCTTCCTTCTTTTGAACCTCCATTGGAATTCTTTTTGGTGTAACCAACTTTTGCTCAGGGCTTTGGCAGAATGAGGGACCACCAGCAGAGTACCTAAAAGAAATCAATTTTTAATTTATCACTAGATATCAGTGTCTTAATGGCATTGAACCATTACCACCATAGAAAACTTCCCACCAGTCACCCTTATTCTAAAGCTGTTTGCTTACTTTTTTAAATTTTTGTGTTTTTATCTTTTACAACTTTCATCCCATCACATCTTCTTCACATTGTCCAGCAACAACTCGAAACTCGAAATATGTTATTTTATTAAGCAATTAAGCAGAAGTTAGTTTTCCTGACTTCCTTGTTTTTCATACCAAAAAGATCATTAAAATGTTTCCCTAAACGAAAGATATCATCTGTGATCTCCAATTTAAGGCATATACACCAATAGAAAATTGAAACTGATGTTTTTCTTTTGTGTAACATGAAATCCATTGGCACTGATAGTCTCTGAAAGCATAAAGGAATTTTGAGAAATTGACTCTCATTTGCTGAGAATATCTGAATCACAGTTGGTTGGTTATTTACTATTTTTACACAAAATTAAATTAGAAGTATCAGCCCTCTTGAATTCAAACTGGAGTTTCACAGAAGTCCAAAAATATTACCAAAATATTTTAAAATATTTCAGAGTAGATTTAAAACAAAAACACAAAGAAGACATGGGGTTTGTTTAGAGAGAGGATTTCTGCTTGCTTTTCCCCTGGTTCCCTCAAATGATCACGCTTCATGTACACTTTCTCCATCTTGAGGCAGGTCTCAGAGATGCTGATAAGGTGGTGTGCAAAACCAGTAAGGGATCCATCTCTCCCCAAGTCAGTCAGGGTATCGTAGGGTCCCTCAAGCCTGAATTATCCAGTTCAGGTCCAGCAGCCCTTTCTCAGTGATTCTCAAGATCACCTCAATGTAGTAAACTTTAAAAAAAGTTTTTAAGAAACTGTCTATTTTCCTCAAACAGTGAGAAACCCATATCTTTATTTCCTCATTCCATAAGACATAAAGCTAGAGAAAATGGAGGACTTGAGAACAATGATTCTCTTTCTGCCTTTTCTATTCCTTCTAATTAAGGTCACACAGTAAGGACAACACTTTAATCTGTTGAAGCATTAGCATTCCAGACTCGGGCCAAAAAAATCTGTATCAGACTCTCCCTCCCAGCCTAGATTATATGAAGTTACACTCTAGGAGAGGGTCCTGCACATCCTTCTGCAGAGTGATTGATGCATTTCCCTTCACAAGTTGACGTGCAGGGACACCAAATACACAATTTCCCTTTACCATTTTTAACAAATGTCATTTGGGCCTTTGAAATATTTGTGATTGGATTTCCTCCTTAGTTTTTTGTCTAGTCTTATTTATTTGTGTATTTCTTTATTACTTTTCTGTCAATTTATTTTTCTTTTCATTTTTCTCTTACAGTAGCTGGTATGGAAAACAAAAGATGTGGGACTTAATTCATTGAAACTTTAAAATTTCAAAGGTTATTTTGGTACTATTATATTAGAAAAAATGAATTTTTAATTTAGGTTGCATCCTAGTCGAACCCTTCATTTTATAGAATAGAAAGTTGAAACCTAAAGAGATTAAGTAAGATTTGCTGAGAATATCTCAGGTTTTATTAAAACAGGGACCCTGGTCTCTTGCTTCTCAGATCAGGGCTTTCTACAATATACTCTGCTGCCCTCGATCCCTATGGTGCATTTAGCTTGTCACACTCAATAACAGCTAATATTCTGTGTTGTATTACGTACTATTGTTTTATGTTTATTATTATTGTCAAAACTATTGAATTATAACTGTTTTGAAAATAAAGGTAACGTCTGATTCTATAGTATTCTTGGAAGCCGGTATACTACAGTGCTAGGCACGTTTTTTTGGCACTCAACATTTGCTGGGTAATATCTATTTGTTTTTTTAATAAATATCTTTGCACATTTTCCTTCTTGTTGAATTGAGTAAACGATGTTAAAACTAAGATTAAATTAATTGCAGGAGTAAATAATAAGTCTCTCTATCTCCCCACTGATGGTAATGTGAGAGAATGTTACTAGATCAAATGAAACCTTTAGGCAGGAACTCTAATCCTCTTTGTACTGATGATGCCATATGGAGGGAACGCCATCACAGTAAGACTCCAGCCTCTGTTCTGGTACTCACTCTTTGCCTGAAATCTCACTCTTTCCCAAAGGGAGACAAGAGAACATTGTACTCAGGATAGTTCTGTTTTCACAACTCCATGAAATCCCATTTATTCTGTATTCTATTTGGGAGCCCTGAATCTGGCCCTTCTTTAAGGGGCCTAATTGTCTTCGGAGAGGTTAATTTGTTATTTGCTCTCAGTCATGTGGTAAACTCAGCAGGGCAGATAGTCCTATAGTCTGAGGGGATAAATTTAATGGTTTGGAGCAACAGCAGCAAAAACACTTGTCTGTAATCTGGGTCATACTCTCCACAAGCTTCTCAGTAATGAAGCTGGTATTTCTGACACCTATGTCATTTGGTTCCAAATTCGGTGTCAGAGAAAAGGGACTGCTATTTATTTAGTGAGCCCCCTCAAATATCAAGAATAGCTACTACCTCTTTTTATAAATTGTTTCAAAAGCCTCCAAAGAAGACAGCAAATATATCTTAGACTGTCTGAATGTCCTGGAAGGTAAATATGAGTGTCCACTGATTGTAGGAAGAGAAATGGGGTGTAACCATGTTCTAGTATAGCAGAAGGCAATAACTTTAATTTTTTAATTTCTGTGTTCCTGACTTTCAAAGACCATTGTACAAAACAACACAGTGATTCATTTTATCCAAGGTAATATTCCAACAGCACTGAAAGTTACAGTTTTTCACATATAAGCTTCTTACACAGAAAGTTATAAAAATATTTTGTCTGGGACATTACTGAACTAATATGATACAGTGTCTCAATCTTACCAACTTTGTCACTTGGTAAAATAATGTATTAAAAAGTCGGGGATTGGGGCGCCTGGGTGGCGCAATTGGTTAAGTGTCTAACTCTTGGCTTCATCTCCCAGTTTTTGATCTCATGGGAACTTGTGGGATTGAGAATATCTCAGATTTTATTAAAACAGGAATCCTGGTCTCTTGCTTCTCAGATCAGGGCTTTCTACAATATACTCTGCTGCCCTCAATCCCTATGGTGCATTTAGCTTGTCACACAGGCCCTGAGCCCTAGACTGGCTCTGAGCTCAGTGTGGCATCTGCTTCAGATTCTTTCTCCCTCAACCTCCTGCTCTCTCTCTCTCTCTCTCAAATAAATATAATCTTAGAAAAAAAGAGAAAGTCATGGATTAATTAACTTAGTAGACATAATTAGTCAGAAACACTCAATAATGAATTAATTGATTTATTTTTAGTAAGAATAGAATGGGTACCAGATACCTCTGAAGAGAAAAATAGAAAAATGAGCTATAATGTTAGACAAGTTAATCGAAATAACATTTCTAGGATATTAGGTAACTTCTAGTTGTCTTCTCAGTGAGGTCTTTCCTGACCACTTTCTCTAAACCTTTTTTTTTTTTTAATTGGTGGGGAGGGGCAGAGAGAGTCTCTTAAGCAGGCTTCACACCCATCACAGAGCCTAACATGGGGCTTGATCTCACAACCCTGAGATCACGACCTGAGCTGAAACCATGAGTTGGATGCTTAACCAACTGAGCTACCCCGACACCTCCACATTTTCTAAAATCTTAAATGGATACCCTGTCACTTTATAGCCCTTTTCTCTGCTTTTTTCTACTTGGTTCTTATCATTAATATACTATGCATTTTATTTTTTTCATTGCCCATCTCCCCTAAATATATACTTCATGAGAAACAGATCTTTTGTTCACTGCTGTATCTTCAGTTCCAACATCTGACACATAACAGGTTCTCAGTAAGTATTTGTTAAATGAATGAACAGAGAGGTGAAGGACAAACTTCTGAAGAATTCCACCAATTTTCTTTCCCTTACCGTGAAGAAAATTGCTTTTTTGTGCAGAGAGAAAAATTGTTTTTCCCTGCCTCAGCCCTGTCCCCACACAGTTTCTCTATTCTTCTCCATCATGATTCTCTACTTCTTTTCCAATAAAAACAATACAGAAACTGGTAGGTCATGATTTTTAGTACCTAAAAACAGATTTGTTTTACCTCTGTCACTTATGAGTTGTTTAATCTGAGCCTGTTATCTCACTTGTGAAGTGGGAATATAAATACAAATACATTAGCAAAAATGTAGAAAAGATTAAATGAGCATTGGAAAGTGCTTTGTAAACCTCAAGAATTTATATAAATATTTACGGTTACAGGCCAGCTGTCATTACTATGAGAGCTTTTTCTTCTCCTTGATGCCAGGTAATATTTATCCTCTAGTCCCATATTTTTTTTTTCATTATAAATAAAACTATTCTGTGAACTCTTTCTTCTGGAATCTACAGAACAGCAGTCCAGTGGCTTTTATACTGCTGGTCATAGAGGCAAAGGCCATGCCATTTTCCATCATTTGTGTGACTGCTGTCACTAACAGTCCTCCAATATCCAGACTTGAATCAATGAGCTAATAGAAAAGGTAATAACTCATTTAAGGGTTTAGCAGCCAGGGAACGAAATATTAGACAGGGCAAACAAAGTACATGCATGGTAAATAAGATCAGAAGTGGAATGGGTAATGTAATTAGAAGGGCACCAGAAAGATTCTGCAGACTCTGAAATTATAAAATGAGGGGGCAGTCCAAGATGGCAGCATAGGAAGGCCAGAAACCCGTAATCTCTTACAGACATACCAAATCTAACCTTACACATGTAATCATTCCTACTGAAAAAGAACAGAAAACTAGCCGATCAGCTTCCTCTACAACAGGGGATAAAAGGACTACATTAAGATGGATGGGTGAGGCAGAGACGGTTTCACCAAAAACCTCATCCCTGGTGACTGAATTACCTGTGAAGGGTACACATTTGCTGATTTTAAAGCTTCTGCCAGAGGTACAGGGACCAACTGAGACTTTCTTTGGGGACAGAGGCACTGATGAGTGTAATTTTCACAGTCCATCTACCTTACTAGCACAGGTGAGTGTATGCGGACACATCCTTGCTAATGCTTCAGATGTGCCCCATCCTCAGTGCTCCTCTCCTACATTGCTAAAGCCTTGCGCATGCCCTATTCCCAGTACTCTTTCTCCAGCATTGCTAAAGCCACAGACACCCAACCCCCAACTCTTTTCTGCATCACTAAAGCCACAAGCATGCCCTGCACCCTGTAATCTTCCCCTGCCTTGTTAAGGCCACTAGCATGTCCTGCTCCAAGTGTTCTTCCCCTGCTTCTTTTTTTTAATATTTTATTTATTTATTCATAAGAGACAGAGAGAGGGAGAGAGAGGCAGAGACACAGGCAGAGGGAGAAGCAGGCTCCACGCAGGGAGCCCGACGTGGGACTCCATCCCAGGTCCCCAGGATGGTGCCCTGGGCTGAAGGCGGCGCTAAACCGCCGAGCCACCGGAGCTGCCCTCTTCCCCTGCTTCTAAATTTGTGGACGTGACCCATCTTCAACATTCTCTCCAAGGCTTGCTAAAGCTGAAGGTGCTTGCAGTCCCCACAGAAAACGCTTCTTGATTCCCTGGCTCTGTGGTGAAGGAGGCTTGGGGTCCTGGTTGCCATAGGACTGCAAAAATAGAAAGACATAGACGGTTCAGGGCAGGTTACCACATTCATGTCACTGTACAGACAGCAGAATGAAGCTGACCCTCAGTCTACATGTGAAAAAACCCATTTCCATGTCCTAGAACTTCAACCTGAGGGACAGGATTCAGGTTTGCTATGCATCTAGAGGCTACAGAGGTGCCTTCAGGGAACATAGGCAGGGAGACACCATCTTTTCAACCTCCTTTGGCTTTGGGCATGCATACCACAGCTCAATGATACATCTCAGGAGCTTATCCATTTGTCTGAAGCCCCAATTCTTGCAAATGTTGGCCAGGGGACACCACTGGATCACCTTGGTTCAGAGGTCACCAGGGTCTATAACTATGATCCCATAGTACTTCAAATATTTATATATGTAAAAACTGTTACTTAAGTATCTGGCTTTAAGGCACTAAGCACTAAGATCACTTCCTTAGAAACACTGACAGGTCGTGGTATTCCCTCAACAATTGGGAATTGTCAAGAATAAATCAGTCTACTTAGACAATCACAAAAACAAGTAGGAGCTAGGGAAAGGTTGAAAAATAAGTTCAGGATGCCTGAGTGATGCAGTCAGTTAAGCATCTGCCTTCAGCTCAGGTCATGATCCAGGATCCTGGGATCAAACCCCACATTGGGCTCTCTGCTCAGTGAAGGTCCTGCTTCTCCCTCTCCTTCCACCTGCTGCTCTGCCTACTTGTGCTCTCTGTCTCTCTGTCAAGTAAATAAATAAAATCTTAAAAAAAAAAAAAAGAAAAAGAAAAAGAATTTTCATCACCTACACAAACCTACTCCTTCAAGACTGGTAGAGATAGCTGTTTCACATAATACTCAGAAATAAACAAAACACAGAGAGTCAAGCAAAATGAGGAAACAGAAGAATATGTTCCAAAAGGAAGAACAAAACAAAACCTCAGAATAAGACCTTATTGAAATGGAGAGAAATAATCTATCTGCCAAAGAGTTTAAATTAATGGTCATAAAAATACCCATCAAACTTGGGAGAATGATGGATAAATATACCGAGAACTCTATAAAGGACAAAGAAAATGTAAGAAAATGCCAAACAAAACTGAAGAATACAATAACTGAATTGAAAAATATGCTAGGAGGTTTCAACAGCAGACTAGGTGAAGCAGAAGAATAGATCAGTGACCTGGAAGACAGTGAAACTCATCAAAACAGAGTAACAAAAATAAAAAAAAAATTTAAAACATGAAGATAACTTAAGACACCTACAGGACAATGTTATCAAGACCAATAACATTCACATTATATGGCTATCATAAGGAGGAGAGACAAAGAGGCAGAACAATTATTTGAGGGAAAAATGGCTGAAAACTTCCCTAACCTATGGAAAGAAACATACATCCAGGTCCAGGAAGTCCATAGAATTCCAAATAAGATGAACCCAAAGAGATCCACACCAAGATACATTATAATTAAAATATCAAAAGTTAAAGGAAAAGACTCTTAAAAACAATAAGAGAATAACAACTTATTATGTATCCTCATAAGGGAACCCCCATAAGCATATCAACTGATCTTTCAGCAAAAACTTCACAGGCCATAAGGGAATGGCCTTGATATACTCAAATTGCTGAAAGGGGAAAAATTTTTTTTATTTTAAAGATTTTACTTATTCATGAGAGACACACAAAGAGAAGCAGAGACACAGGCAGAGGAAGAAGCAGGCTCCCTATGGGGAGCCTGATGCAGGACTTGATCCCAGGACCCTGGAATTATGCCCTGACCCGAAGGCCGATGCACAACCACTGAGCCACCCAGGCATCCCAAGGAAAAAAAAATTTTAAGAATACTCGACTCAGCAAGGCTCTTATTTAGATTTGAAAGAGAGATAAAGGTTCCAGGCAAGCAAAAACTAAAGAAGTTCATCGCCACTAAGTCAATCTTACAAAGAAATGTTAGAGGGACTTGTTTAATCAGAAAAGAAAAAGTACTAATTAATAATGAGAAAACATATGAAAGTAAAAATCTCACTGGCAAAGCAAATATATAAAGATAGTAGATTAATTTCTTATAAATCTAGTGTGAAGGTTAAAAGACAAAAGTAGGAAATTAATTATAACTAGAATAATTAGCTAGGGGATATGCAAAATAAAAATATGTAAAATACAACATCAGAAACATAAAATGTGGGGAGAAAAATTGTAAAAATTTAGAGGTTTTAGACTGTATTCAAATTTAAGTTGCTATCAACTTAAAATACATTGTTTTATCTATCTATCTATCTATCTATCTATCTATCTATCTAGGCTATTATGTATGAACCTCATGGTAACTACAAAGCAAGTACTTATAGTAGGTACATAAAAGATAATGAGAATGGAATATAAACATAACACTAAAGAAAGTCATCAAAGCACAAGGGAATGGAACAAGAAAAGAGAAAAGAAACAGGAATCGCAAAAACAGGCAGAAAACAATGAACAAGATGGCAATAAGTACCTACCTATCAATAACTACTTTAAATGCAAATGACCTAAATTTTCCAACCAAAAGATATCGAATGGCTGAATAGATAAAAACAAAGATTCACCTATATGTTGCCTACAGGAGACTCATTTCAGATATAAGGATGCAGACTGAAAGTGAGGGGATAGAAAAAGATACTGTCTACAAATGGAAATGAAAGTAAAGCTGATATAGCTATATTATTATCAGATAAAATAGGACTTTAAAACAAAAACTTTAATAGAAGACAAAGATTGGCATTACATAATGATAAAAGGGTCAATCCAATGAGATAATACAACATTTATAAACATTTATGCACCCAACATGGGAGCACCTAAATAATAAATATTCACACACAGAAAGGGTGAAGCTGACAGCAATACAATAACTGCAGAATTTTAATACCCCACTAACATCAATGGATAGACCATCCAGACATAAAATCAATAGGGAAACAACAATCTTCAATGTCACATTAGACCAGATGAACTTAATAGATACATATAGAATATTCCATCCAAAAGAAACAAAATACACATTTTTCTCGGGTGTATAGAACATTTTCCAGGAGAGATCACATGTTAGGCCTCAAAACAAGACAATACATTTAAAGAAGATTGAAATCATATCAAACATCTTTTCTGGCCATAATAATATGAAACTAGAAATCAGTTCCAAATCAAAATGGAAAAATCACAGATATTGGGAACTTAAACAACATGAGACTGAAAAGCCTTTGGGCTAACGAAGATATCAAAGGAGAAATAAAAAATATACCTTGAGACAAATGAAAATGGAAATACAATAATCCAAAATCTCTGGGATGCAGCCAAAGTAGTTCTAAGAGGGAGGTTTATACCAATACAGGCCTACTTCAAGAAATAAGAAAAATCTCAAATAAATAATCTAACTTTATACCAAGAAAATCTAAAAAAAGAAGGACAAATGACTCCCAAAGTTAATAGAAGGAAGGAAATAATTAAAACAGGAATGGAAATAGATAAATAGAGACTAAAAACAATAGAAAATATTAATGAAGCTAAAATCTGGTTCTTTGAAAGGAAAAACAAAATTGACAAACCTGAAGGCTCACTCAGAAAAAGAGAGAAGGCTCATATAAATAAAATCAGAAATGAAAGAGAAGTTACAACTGACAACACAAAAATACAAAGGATCATGAGGCTGCTATAAATAATTATACACCAAGAAACTGAACAACAAAGAAGAAATAGATACAGTTCTAGAAATACACAATATTCCAAGACTGAATCCATAAAAGAACTTCAAGAGGAACCAATAAAAACTAGCATCAGTATTCATATATTTACATATATTATTGGGTTTTAGACAGCTAGCTCTGTCATTAAAAGGCAGAGAACAAAAGTCCAGCGAAACAAGACTCATATTAAGTGAATTGCAATGCCAGGAAGATGAAATTCCCAGAATAATTTTTAAAAAGAATATATTAACCTAGAGCAAGTTTCAGCAAATTTTTTCCATAAACAATCAGATAGTAAACATATTAGACTTCGTAGACCATCTGGTCTCTTGCAGCTACTCATTTCTGACATTGGAGGGCAGAAGCAGCCATAGACCATAAGTAAGTGAAGGGATGTGCCTGTGTTCCGACAAAATTTTATTTACAAAAATAGGCAGTGGAACAAATTGGCCCGTAGACCATAGTTTACCAACTGCTGGCCTAGAGGTCTAAAATGGGTGGATTCCTGTCATTCATGTCCCAGAATGATGAAGTAGGATCTCAAATTGGGAAAATACTGAATATAAACTAATCCTAATGTTTCCTAATGTTGCCAAGGACTGGTTCTGGCATCACACTTTACATGAAATATTAAATTTTACTTAATTCTAGTTTTCTCCTCAATCACAAGACCCATCACTTTACAAAGGATGATTACAATCAATTGGTCCCTTTCCTCTTGACGGGGCACACTTGGTGGCAGCAATCTAGTAGAGTAGTGACTAAAAGTGAGAGTTCTGAAGTCAGATTCCCAGCATTTGAACCTGCTCCTTCTCCCATGTACCCCTCACATGTGTGACCTTGGGCTTGAAACTTAATCTCTGTGTCCTCGGGAATCTGGGGGTGGTGCTGGATCCTGAGTCACAGGGTTTTTATTAAGGATACATCAAGGATGGGTAAGGCTCTAAGAATAATGTCTGAAATACATTAATTGCTATATGAGGATTAGATATTGTTTTTATGCCTCTGAGCTGAGAAAGAGGAATGCTTTTCCCTTTACCTATTCCTGTGTTTCAAATATAAACCAATCAATCAATCAATCATCAGTTAGCTGATGACACATGCTTGCTATCTTGCTTCGGATATGGTTGAGTGTGGGGAGAAGACTTCCGAGCACAGTGACATGAATGGGGCTCTTTTCTCTCAGTCTCAGCTCTAACCTGCTTACTTCTGGGCTAGATGCCAGTGACTATGGGAAGCTGAGTGTGAGTGCAGGTTTAGATTTTGTGGGAAGGTTGATAGAGACTAGTGGGCAGAGCTTTTTCACTTTGGCCTAGGCTAGCTTATCAGATCAGGACCAGGAGCTCCTGGATGGAAACAGAATGCAGGAAGTGACAGATCCTGACAAAAGTTTCACCTGTAGAAATCCATGGATCCCTAGGAACATCAATATAACTGATATTTTTGATACCAAAAGAAAAGGAGCCAAATAAATCAACGGAGCCCTCCTTACCCCTTAGTGAAGGGGACAAGGATGGAAGCAGGCTTCCTTCAGATGCAAATCTTCTACATTGTCAGGTCAAGGGAAAGATATAATGTCATGATGTGTAACTGCTGTCACTCAGAGTTCTCCATCAGCCAGATTTGACCCCAGTGAGCCAACAGAAAAATATAATAGCCTATTTAAAGGGCCCAGGAGCCATAGGAGCATTAGCAAACAAAAGAAATAGAATCCATGACCAGGAATCTAGAGCTGCTGGAAAAATAATAACTCGAATGAAAATAGTAAGAGCTCTTATGGAGATTCAGCCCAAAAGAGACATTTTGGAATTATAAAAAAAAAAAAAAAAAGCACAATTTTCCAAACAATTTAGTAGATAATTTGAAGACTGAGGTCACTTTTAAGATCTGAATAAATAATTCAGAAGATTAAATTCAAGTCTTCCTTCAAAGCATTTTGCAAAAACGTAGACAGAAATCATGATGGAAAAGTTAAGTGATTAGAATGTGAGATCGAGAAAGCATAACATGTAAATAATAAAAGTTCCAGGAAAATAAAAAGAAATAGATGGAGGAGAAAAAAGTAACTAAATATTTTTCTTCCTTGAAATGAATAAAGAAAACAGATGGTGGTTTTCACCTAATTTTGGTCTGAACTGGTAGGAAAAGATGCACATTTCTGCATAGATGGTTAAATGGCTAAACACTACATTTTGAAGGAATTGCAAAGTTGTAGACCAAAATAAATAAATAAATAAATTACCTATAAATAAAAAAAATTCCTATTTTCTCATCTCTAACACTGGACACTAGAAAGTAGTAAAATAGCATCTACCAATTTGTCTTTTTTTTCCTTTTAAGCCCACATGCAACATGGGGCTCAAACTCATGACCCTGAGATCAAGAGTTGCACATTCTACTGACTGAGCCAGCCAGGTGCCCCATATCTACCAATATCTGAAAGATTAGGTTCAAGAGATATATATCTACCTGAGATGCATCTACTCATTAGGGCAAATGAAATATCTTTAGGACAAACAGCATTTCAGGTAATAATATTTATGAAATAAAGTATAAGTAGAGAAAGATATTTGGGGAATGTTAAAACAAGCATGAATAGATCCTTCTAAACCAGGAGAGGTGGGCAGTCTGGGTGTCTCAGTGGTTTAACACCACCTTTGGCTTAGGGCATGATCCTGGAGACCCGGGATTGAGTCCCATATCGGGCTCCTTGCATGGAGCCTGCTTCTTGCTCTGCCTGTGTCTCTGCCTCTGTGTGTGTCTCTCATAAATAAATAAATAAATCTTAAAAAAATAAAATAAAACTGGAGAGACCTTCTCTAAAGGGAATCCTAATACTCTAAAACCAAAAGACGGGATAAGTAAGGGATTAGTGATACATCTTCATGGATGAAAATTACATAATCTTATTGCCAAATAATAGTATTTAAAATGTGTTTGTGATCATGATAATAGGAAAAGGAATTATAAGCATTTACAGAATTGAACCATACAATTAAGCTTCCATATTAACAAGGAAAGAAAGTGAAAGTAATAGAAACTAGGTCACATGTGGGAAAAAAAGAAAAGGGAAAAAGAGAAAATATAAAATTAAAACTAAGCACAAGTAAGTTGGAGGAAAAACAAGTGTATCAACTACTGTGGTAAACATAATGAGACTGAACAAAAATATGCTGTCTAAAGGGATTATTAAAAATAACCCTCAGCAACATGCTATTTTCAAGAAACTCTAAAGCCAAAGTTTTACAGAGAGGTTGAAAATAAAGTGACAGGCCAAAAGAATCGGGCAAAGGAACACATACTGAAAGAAACCAGGGGGGCTAGGAACTTTATAAATATGTTGCTAAGGTAATCCTTAGACCAGAAAAGAAGTAAATGATAGTCCACAAACTATATAAAGAGGAATGAAAAAGAAAACACAATTATTGAGAGAAAAATCTATAGCTAGTAAAAATGTTCAACTGGTGATGTCTTTGATAATGAGGTCAAGACAGAAAAATAAGATATCTTGTTATCTTAACTAATAAATTAGAAGAAAATGAACTCAAATAAAAAAGGTAATTATGAATGTCTATAAACCTGAATTTATTTATTTTTTTAAAGATTTTATTTATTTATTCATGAGACACAGAGAGAGGCAGAGACACAGGCAGAGGGAGAAGCAGGCTCCTTTCAGGGAGCCCGATGTGGGACTCAATCCCAGGACCCCGGGGTCACACCCTGAGCCAGAGGCGGACGCTCAACCACTGAGCCACCCAGGTGTCCCTATCAAGCCGAATTTAATTAAATAGGAAAATATATAGGCAATAAATAAAATAGTAAAAGCTCATCAGTATAATAGGCTTATCATGAAAAAGTTGAGACAGAATAAAATAATACAAGTTTAGGAATGCAACTCTGTGCCAAAAATCTTTAAATCTAGAGGAAATGGTTGATTTCCTAATAAACTATAAATGATAAGAATTAATACAAACCATAACTGGGAAACTAGAGTTCATCTAATATCATAAGGTGTCTATTGAAATGGTCACAAGGACCAGGTGAGTTAATAGTCAAGTTTTACCTAAACTGTAAGGAATGGATGATTTCCAGAGAGCTCCCGGAGGTGATTTCAGCCTCTCGGCAGTCTGGGCCATCCCTCGTGTTTGTCTCCCCCCCACAACATATATTTGGCGCCCACCTGCAGGCAAAGTGCCTGTGGGAGGTCGGGGATGTAGTGCTGGGCCCAGAGGAGCCTGGCCCACCTGTGCACGGGTGGAGGCCCACAGCCCTCGTCCCCGCTGTGAGCCCCACGGTGGCTCTCGAACTGGCTCCAGCCCCCCAGCCCAGGGCCTGCAGCCCCCTGTGTGGGACAGCTACCTGCAGACGAGACAGAAATCTCTGGAAATGTGCAACCTACCAAGACTGAACCCTGGAAAAAATAGAAAATCTGAACAGACCCAAAACAAATAAGGACGTTGAATCAATAAACAAAAATCTCCCAAAGAAGAAAAGTTCAAGACCAAATAGTTTCACTGGCAAATTAGACCAGACATTTAAACAAGTATTAACACCAATCCTTCTCAAAGGTTAATTCTTTTTTTTTTTTTTTTGTAAATTGCATTTGAATGTAATTAAAGAGTCAAGTAAGAGTAAAGGTAAAGCATCCTCTGTCTTTGTAGTAAGTATATGAAAATATTCTTAGCTACAACAACAAAAAACGTCTCCTTCCTATTTCAGGAACATCCGTATCCATCCCCCTAACCTGTGCACAAACATGGGCCTCTGTACTACAGACAAAACCAATCACAAGGGGAAACTGATGCTCAGACACAAACTGGGGAATACAAGCACCATGCAAACTGCTTAGCCTCTATTCTAATCCAGGAAATTATTTTCCCACAGGAATGTTAGCATATTGTCCTCTGGCCTAATTTTTTTTCTGGCCTAATTTTTAAAGAGAAGGCAGAAATCTAGATTTTTTTTATGTACATAGGTCCAATTTAAGAAAGAGAATAAGCCAGTCAGATATCACTCTGGGTGGAATCATACCCATGGGCCAGCATCTCCACTTTTGATTTGGGCAGGAGACTATTGCAATGTACTTTGGAAACAGGAGGAAATTCCCCAAGGCTCACCCTAGCTGATAATTACCTTTTGGAAATCCCCGAGCGCGCTGACCTCGCATACCCATAAACTTAAGCAGCAGATTACGCTGTGGGAAATGGAGTTGCCACACAAGTGGCAGTGTAACTCCAGCATCTGCGGCTGTCTTCACGTGGCAATCCCCTCTGTGCCTCTTCGCCTACAGACACCAGTCATGTTGGATTACCCACCCCAATGGTCTCATCTACCTGTGGGAAGACTCTATGTCTATGTTCCAAATAAGGTCACCTTCAGAGGTACCAGGAGGTAGGACTTCAGTATATCTTTGTGGGGGAAACACAACCCATAAGACAGCCAATAAACTCACACCAATTTCAATCTGTTCTATTGGGTTTTTTTAAGATTTCATTTATTCACGAGAGCCAGGGGAGAGGGGGAAAAAGGAGGGGTGGGGGAGAGGAAATCAGGCTCCATGCAGGGAGCCCAATGCAGGACTCATCCCAGACACCAGGACCATGCCCCAGGCCAAATGCAGGCACCCAGGGATCCCCTGTTCTACTGGGTTTTGAAGAGACTAATTAACACTCCTTTCCATAAACCAACTGGCATGCAACCTTGGCTGATTATTAGAATCCAGCTGGGAGCTTTAAGCATCCTAATTCTCAAGCCTGCACCAGGAAACAATTACATCAGCATTCTGGAGGTGACCGAGGCCTCAGTTTATTTGAAAGTTCTTAGGTGATCCCAACGTGTGTAAAAGTTTGGAAACTGCTACAACAGGAGGCAACTAAGTGTAAAAAAAAAAATCTGCTTTGTTATTGAAGAATATATTTTCATCCCTGAAGTCAAAATAATTTTCTGTTTCCTTGCACATGAATCGAACTTCAGTCCTCAGGCATAGTCACAACAGTGAAGACGGTTGCAGGCTCCTCCCTCCAGGGGCAGAACTTGGCCCAGCTGGCTTCTAACATCTGGCTTGACCGAAGTCAGGTCCTGTGACGGAGTAAAAGATTAGGCCAGCATGCACAGAGTTCTCACAGTCCCCTCAACCGGATCGGATCCCTCTGGAGAGCAAGGAGAGGTAGAAAAGGCAATGGAACGTCACTAATACTTCCGAGTGTCAGATAGCCGTTCATTTTTCTTCTCTAAGAGAAGTAAACATAATTTCCAGTTATAATTACGAAAGTATGATTGATTGTTTTTATTCCCCACAAAAATCTTGCTGACCTAAAATTGAGTTTCTCCTCAATTTACTAATTTAACTTTTAATGGCTTCCCCTTTTCCCATCCAATGGGATCATCCTCCGACAATAGTTCTATGCAACATGGAACATGCTATTTATTTTCACAAAATTCTAATATGACTATCCATCCAAAGCAGATATATATTGATCGATTTCTTGATTCATTTATATATTCAGCACATATTTCTCAAGTGTCATTCTCTGAGCCAACAGACATCTTTCTAGTCCCTGTCTTGGACTTTAGATTCTATTACAAAAGACAGAATAACATGCAAACAAATAAATATTTTAGGTTGTGATAAGTGCCCCGGAGAAAAATAAAGCAAGGCAAGAAGACAGTGTGACAGGACCCGGGGGAACTTGTACTAAATAGAGGCTCTTGGCACTCTGCCTCCAGTCCCATCCCCTCTATGTCCTCTAGTTATACTAGGTCTGAAGAATAAAGAATGCATTTCCCAGATTCCCTCCTTTCAGCTAGCCCACTAAGTGTAGTTTAGTTGCTATAGGAGGGGTGTCCTTGCATAAGATATGGAAGATTCAGGGAGGTAGAGGCTATTTTCCTGCACTGGTGGCAGCCGATTGCAGACTTCAGCAGATGTGAACATATGCCCTGCTGGGCATCAGAGTCCACTACGTCATATCTGCTTGGGTGTGAGGTCGCCATGGCAGCAGCCACAGAAGTAGCAATGGCATCAGCCATTTCCTGAACTCTCACAGTGGCATGACCCGAAGCCAGGGGTCCAGTGGTGAGCTCTGATTTCCTTTCCTTTTCATGATTTTGTAAGCTCCTGATTTTCAAATTAAATTCCTTTCTGCCTGAAATACCTACAGTTATTTCTGCTTCCCGAACTGAATCAGAGCAGCTGCTTAAAACATAGTGACCAGGAAAGCCTCTCAGATGAATTGACCTTTGAGTGGAGGAATACCTAAATGAAGGCTGTATTTCTGCAAAGACCAGGGGAAGAGAGCTTTAGGCAGAGAAGATAAAAACTTCAAGGATGGGAGTTGAATTCAATGCATTTATAAAACAGGAAGAAGTCTAATATAGCTAGGGAAAAACTGGGTAAGAAGAGTGTTAGCACATAGAATGGAAAGACAGAGGCAAGGTCACCTCTGAACTTTTTTCTTAGAGCATGACAAGATGGTAAGATTTATTCTCAGGAGCTATTGGAATGTTGTAGAGGGGAGTGATGTAAGCTGGCTCCTGGGTGGAGTATAGACTATAATGGAGAAATTATAAAAGCAGGAAAGCCAGATTGAGGGCTGTTTCCATGATATAAGTAAGAGAGATTAATACGTGGACTATGATGGTGTGTTGTAAATGGGGAGAAGTGAGTGAGTGTTGGATACATTTTGAAGGTAGTGCCAACAGGACTTTTGATGTGTCATATGGAATATTCCATGGAATTGGAATTGGGTGAATAATTTTTTTTTTTTTACCCAAGTCAGAACACCTTGAAAATGAAGACTCTTAATATTTATGTTGGGGACACAAAAGTAAACTGGGACTGTCCCGAGATTATCGGCCCCCTAAGTATGAGGAAAAGAAAGATTTAAGATTGACACAGATGTTTTTAGATTAAACCACTGGATGGTTAAGGTTGGCATTTTGACAAGTGAAGGACTGGAAGGAGGCAGGTAGAGGTGGTTTAAATCAAGAGTGCTGCTTGGGCTGGCTTCATGAACATGCTCAGAAGGGTATCTCCAAAGGTACTTGGAAGGCTACTAAACCAGGACTAAGCAACAGGCAATTAGGGGAGAAATGCAGAGCTGGGCACAAGATGTAGAAAATGAAATAAACTCACTATTACAATTCCATGATATCATCTTATAACTAGCAACCAAAGTAATTTGACTACGAGTGTCAGAGAGTTGAACAAGAGATTCTCCTCTTGTCTAAATTCAGAATTGATCTTAGCTATTGGGAGTCAGCTAAGCCTGTAAGTGATACTCAGTTGTCTTTATTAGTGGGGTTAGGTAAGAGGCATCACTTGGGGAATGGACAGAGCTTAACACAGGCGTAAAAATGGATATTGATATTGAAGCATTCTCTACCAACAGACACACAAACATACGTGCACACACATATGTATGCACACATTTGTATACAAACATACACATGCTAGGAGGGAGAGGCAAAGACGATAGATTGAGACCACCAGATATATACCAGGTGCTACAGATAGATCACTGAAGATTTCCCACTTAATTTCATTTGGGGAAACGGAGGAATAAAGTTCAAAACTGATTTGAGGAAGTGAAAGCAATTGTTTTTTAGAAAATTGCCTAAATTTATCATAATATAGCATATTTCTATCTTTCCATCTTTTTATTTTTACCATTTCTTGTTTCCCTTCACTCTTATTCTTACTCTTTTTCAATTTTATATCTTTTCTTTTTGTAAAGATTACATGGCATTCAGTTGTTTAAGAGTAAATATCATCATTAGTATCTTTAAGGAATATGGAAACCATAATTTCTACTTAACCATTTATTAGTCATTTTATAGAAGCCTATTTTTAAGTGAAATGTCAGCATCTGGATATAAATAATAAACAGGAGAAAATTGATCATTTCTACTATTTTTAAATAAATCTTTGTTTCTGTAACCATGATTTCAAGATTTATTTAAAGGAAAAATATAAATCATCTGTTTAATTCTTTCCTGCATCATGTATGATAACAGAAAAAAATCTTCTTTAATCCTGTCAAAGCATTGCCTATCTAGATATTTTTGTCATCAATTCTACACTTTTATTACAATTGATACATATTAACTCTGTATTGACAACCACTGCCATGCTCAAAATGAGACACATCATGTTTTTAAAAAAATGTTTCTAAATCAATTTCAACGAGTTCTGATCTCTTTTACTACTAAATTGGTAAGAAATTTGTGTTCAATCTTTATTAAGATATGCTTTTTCCAATATCTTACAAAGGGAAGATCATTGGGATTCATCAGTCTACACTGGACAAACTCCATGGCCCTGGAGAGTGGGAAACTTATGCTTCTCTACTACCCTTGAGTATAAAAGAATGTGTGTGTGTGTGTGTGTGTGTGCGTGTGTGTGTTTGAACATGTGTGTTGAGATATCAGTCTTAACACCCGGGAGGCAGCCTTCTCTTTGTGTCTCTGCGCACTTAGTGTGTGCCCAATTCTGGACCCTGACTACTACAGGCCCCCGCCCTGCTACATGGCTCATAAATGAACCAACTCATTTTGATGTACAAGTCAGTTTGAACAATATTGGAACTCTTTGTAAAATGCTACTCATGTCCAACTTTTTCCTTTGTTCGAAGCACCTAAAATCAAAAGCAGCCAAATTTAAAATGAGTGTAACAGGTCCCTTGGGCTGGTCTCTGGTTTTCTAAGATCTGACTCACTCGGCACACCAACTCTGCCAAACAATGTGACTGCATCTCCTGCGAAGAAGATTCCACAGTCTCCTTGGTGCTACTTCATCCTTCTAAACATAAAGTGTCCCATTAATTCTGTTCAAATTATTCATAATATTACAGCCCCCTGGCCACTTATAAAGCTAAGATAAAAAGGAAGAAGAAAAAACCCAAGAGAAATGGTGTCTGAGAAGAACAATTTCTCAAGTAATGTAACCATAGTGCCTATGGATAAACCAGACTGTAGAAGCTACACACACCTTAAGTGACTATTGATTTTTTACAGTGTTAAAGCATCAGATACAAAATGACCTACAGTAGTAAGAGCTTTTATTTCTATAGAAAAGAGATTATTTGAGGGTTAAACTGAAAGCGTTCTAAGTTATAACCATCTCTGAAAATTCAATAATCTATGAGGGCTGTTTTCGAATATAATAATGTGCCACAAAAAGTCATAAAATGCCATAAAATGAAGTAGATGTCATAAAAATGAAAAAAAAAAGAGAGATGGGAACAATATGCAGAAATGTCTCTTCTATTGGGTAGAATTTCCTGTTTATAACTGTGACTCCTAACAGCCTCAGTATGATGACAAGAATGAAAACATGTCTTGTCCTTTAAATCTATGGCTACAGTTTTCTTCAGCTTTCCTAACTTCACCTAGGTGTGGGCAGATCAAAATAGCTGTCAAACTTTTTTTTAATGGTTTTATAGAATATAAACTCCACTGAGAAGATTTCATTCTATCTTTCTCACTGCTATATCCATGACCTACCACATGCTGGCAAATAGTAGACATTATAACTATTTGTTGACTAAGTAAATTAATTAATTGCTTAACTGAAAGGGACTGGGGGAAATTATGGATATAAGTTTCTGATTTTTTAGTGACCTTTGGAAGTTTTACCTTTCCTCTGACTATTTTGCTGCTAGCATAGTTTGTCCGCACCTCTCAGCGGGCCAAGTAGGGACTTCCATTCAGCTCCAATCATTTAGCCCCATTCTAGAGATATCTTTGCTTCCAGCTTAAAGGGATTCATTGCTCTCTCTGATGGCTGCTGAAACCTACAGCATAACCTTCTTGCAGCCCCGTGATGAAGCTTGATTTTTTAAATGAGCCCTAGAAACTGCCATTAGATGTAGCTTAGTATGCTATGCTAGCAGGAAAAAAAATACACACACACACACACACACACACACACACACACACACAATGGAATACTACTCAGCTATCAACAAAAATGAAATCTTGCCATTTGCAACAACATGGATGGAGGGTATTGTGCTAAGTGAAATAAGTCAATCAGAGAAAGACAATTAACATATGATCTCACTCATATGTAGAATGTACGAAACAAAACAGAGGATCACAGGGGAAGGGGGGAAATAAAACAAGATGAAATCAGAGTGGGAGACAAACCATAAGAGACTCTTAATTATAAGAAACAAACTGAGGGTTGCTGGGGGAGAGGCGGGTGGGGGAATGGGATAGCAGGTAACAGGACATTAAGGAGGGCACAGGATGTAATGAGCACTGGATATAATATAAGACTGATGAAAAAAATAAAAAATAAAATAAAAAATAAAAAAATAAAAATAAAATAAAATAAAAAGACTGATGAGTCACTGAACCCTACCTCTGAAACTAATAATACACTATATGTTAATTAATTGAATTTAAGTTAAAAATCTTCCGTGGATATACTCCAATGTTCTTGAATTAAGCTTGAAAACAAACTCAGTGTGGATGGGTGGTATATCTCTGAACAGTAAATCAGCAGTCTCAAATAAAATATAAATGTTGAAAAATAAAATAAAATCAGTCCATGACCAGGCTTCTTTAAAAAAACGTCCCTTCATAAGAGACCAGGCCATTTTTAGCTTTTCCACCAGACACCCATATAAGGAAATAAACTGTGTTCCCAAATTCCAATGCCAAAGAACACAGGTGGTGTAAAGTGGTACGCAGTCTTTGAGACATAATAGCCACTATCAGGAGAAAGGTAGAGGAGAGAAAGGATTTAAAAAAAAAAAAGAAAGAAAGAAAGAAAAGAAAAGAAAAGATTAGAATAAGGGAGAACTGAGAGAGGATCATGGGAGAGCAGGAAAGAATAAAGGAAATACAGAAAGAAAAGTATTCTCATTCACTTTGACCATAGTTATGAGACCATTAGATGCATCTTCTGTAATAAAACAGGTGTGCATGCGACATCGACTTCCTGCCTGGGGCTTTTCTATTTTGGAGAGTTGTTTAACTGAAGCTTGCTTTAAATGAGATAGAAACTATGGCTCTATCTCTATGAAAAAGAAAATAGGTACAGGGTCTCTTAAGCAGAATGGAAGTTTTTCAATTGTCCATCTGTTTGTTAGATTCCAGCAGAAAAACTAAGAATGCTTTTTGCAACCAAAAAGAAATATGAGATCTCATGTAAATAAAGGCAATTTTTTGATGGTTTAATTTTATTTTTGGACAAAAATCCAAGGTCTTGTGCTTCTATCAAAAGGATATAGAAAATAACTGTTTAATAAACACATTTTACTGACAAAAGAGTATACAGTTCTTTTTTTAACAGATGACACAAGTAGCAACTACAGAACAAAGTATTTATCTTGAACACTAATGCTTTTTCTATTTTTCAGCTTTAGAGATATAACTGATGAATCAAATTGTAAGATATTTAAAGTGAAAAAAAAAGATATTTAAAATGTACAACATGATCATTTGACATATGTATACACTGTGAAAACATTGCCCCCCCACCATAGGGTTAATTAACACATTCACTGCCTTACACATTTACCTTTTTTCTCACTTTTTTTGGTAAGAACATTTTAGTTCTACCCTCTTAGCAAATTTCAATCACACAGTTCAGTGTTATCGACGATAGTAACCAGGTTATACAGTAGATTCCCAGACCTTATGCATCTTATAACTGAAATTTGTACCCCTTTACTAACTTTTTTCTATTTCCCCTATCCCATATCTCTTGGAGACCACTTTTTTTTAGCCTTGTTTCTTTGAGTTTGACTTCTTTTTTTTTTTTTTTCTTTTTGATCCCACATGTAAGTGATACCATGCAGAATTTCTCTTTCCTAATCTGGCTTATTTCACTTAGCAGAATGCCTTCCAGAGTCATCCATGTTGTCATAATTGGCAGGATTTCCTTCTTTTTTAAAGCTCAATAGTAGTTCATCGTTTGAGTGTATGTATGCATGTGTACATGGATGACCTTTTCTTTATCCATAATGATGTTCTTTTTAAGAGAAAAATTTATTCCATCCAAGAACTCTCTTACTCTAGCTAAGATAAATATTATTAACTTTATTTCTATATGACTTCATGAATATCCTGGGAAGGTTTGCTTGCATTTGAAATTCTAATATGCAGAATTATTTGGCATGCAAATCACATCTTATATACCAATTATAATTTATGAGATTGAGCTACTGAGAACACACAAAGTTTTCCCAATACCAGTGTCTACTACAAAGTAGGTACTCAAATATTTGAATATTAATAAACACTTCTAATTGTAGCATTAATTGAACTATCTAAATTCATTATATGCTCATTATAGCTGAGGCAGTCCAGAATCATTATTTTAAGTCTCCAAGCTGTCATATAAAATAGGTTGTAATATTACTTGCATTACACACATATGAGAAATAATACACAGGATAAATAACACAAGAATACAACCCCCCCCCCCCCCCCCCCGCTATACACACACATTTTTTTTTTGGTCAAGGTCTCTCATTTTTTTGGTCTGAGAAACAACTATAGGACAGATCTCTGCAAGATGCAAAGTCAGGATTTCTACTAAACTGTCTAGTGAGGACGGCTACAAAATGAGACAATAATCCATTAGATGACATTAGACCACTATTAACTACTTGTAGCACTACTCAATGAAGAAATTACTACTGGAATTCTAATGAACCAAGAAGAGTTAAACTACAAATAGGTTAATTTACAACTAAATAATCACTTAGCTGCCAGATAGGAAAATTTGACTCTTACTTTTTGCTTTCAGTGTGACATGGGGTAAATAAGCTAGATTTGCAGGAGCCATCAAAACCTTCCTCACGTTCTCTTCTGTATTTTCTAATAATGGAGTTCTGACTAGGTCTTTGGGAGAATGAGAGCTCATTACACATTTTCACATATTTCTGAGGTTTGGAATGCACAGACATTCCCCCCGTTTACTTGAAAGTATTTTAGCTTTTACCTCCCCCATTTTTTCCCAGGTCCCTTTTTCCTGAAAATAATTGCTTATAGCAGCAGCCCTGAAGTGTCAAGTCTTTGTTTCATCCTTAATGTTTTGATCATTTGCCACTATTTATTTAGATGAAAGATGAATCACATTTTGGAAATGTCTGTGTAGTATGTGTGTGTGTGTGTGTGTGTGTGTGTGTGTGTGTGTGTGTCTGAGAGAGAGAGTGAGAGAGACAGAGACAGAGACAGAGAGAGAACTAGTTAAATATGAATTAATGTCCTAGATTTACCAGGGAAGAGAAAATACCCTGAAATTTCTAACCCTTCTTATAACAGACTTCAAGTTAATTTGATATGTCAAAAATACTACAGTATTCTAGCCAAGCTTTCCTGGAATAGTCTATGACCATTTTTTCTCTCAAGTTAAATAAGTAGGTAAATAGCCTGGCTTCTATTGGCACCTTCTAGCCTACCTGCAGGAGAACATATACCTGCATTTGAAAGTCCATGTGGATGACATTTGAATCAAAATACCTGTGGTTCGTCCTAGGAAAGAAAAATTTATGATTATTTTTTACCAACTTGGAAAAAAATGCTCCTGATATCTTTTCTGGGTTCACCAGAAACTCCCTAGAGCACAATCCCTGCTATTGATAGGGAGGCGATCCTTATACATTTTGATACCCCTTGAATGCAAACATCAGGGATTCCATCAGAGAGTAAATCACTGTCAATTCTCCTAAGTCACATGAGGAAGGAAGGACATTTAGAGTAGTAGGCAGTGTCATCTGAGGAAAGTTGAAGAGGAATAAATCCTGTTTCTTTCTTCAGAACTCTCAACATGTATTTTATTTTAGTCAGCAAACTGTCCTCCAATTTTTTGGAATTTCCTTTTTTTCCTCCTTCTCTTCTCTTTTTTGTAGACGGCAGGGTTAATGTCAGCATGTTAGCTTCTCAGAAGAAAATAATTCCTTCTTGGTTTTAAAAACACACACCACTAAACTTGAGATGACTGCCTAATAACAGACATACTAATAACATCAAGTCCTTTAGGTGCCCTCTGGAGACCCAGAACTAATTTGAGCATCTTTTCACCTCTGACGTAAGACTTGGCTACTTCAGTTTCCCAGAGTCTCCTAACTACCAGCGGCTGGGGAAAGAAGGGAAGCATGCTGCCCCTGCTCTGCTCTGCAAAGACACTTCTGAAGCTCTCACGGGCTCCTTGCAGCAGGCTGGAGGTGGACAGGAGCAGTATTTTCTGAGCGGCTAGACATAGGAAACGACAGGCTCGTTAGATTAATTATTTAGGCTTATGTTAGCAATTTTAGTTGTGGGGACTGTAACTACTGTCTCCTTTGAAAAAGTGAATTAGCAAGTGCAAGAGCCGAAATGTGGGCAATATTGATGGAAAGTACCAGCACATCTGATTTATTATATCTTGGCTTCCAGGGAAGTCTAACTTTGTTTTCATTCCACAGGAGAATCTCATCCTGAGGGTAACTTTAAAGCTAGAGCTAAGCAAGGAAAGGACATCAGAAGCAAGAATGGTGAAGGCATGTTACATTTGTTAGACTCCGAGGGAGCCTCGGGTTGAAAGTGGACTTAGGAAACCTCCATCCTTAATTCTAACTGTGACCAGTTTTAACAGAGATTAGACACCGTCGGCCAAGCTTTGCTGGAACAGTATGTGGTCAAGCGTGTGATTCTCACACCATCCCTCAGGCAGTTTGGTCTTTGCAAATGTTGTTCTATGAAAAAGAAGGAGAAAAATAATAATGTCTTTTTACACTCTGTTGTTTTGAAATACCTGTAAAAGGAATGAAAAGTTATTCCGTGTGCTTTCTTTGAAGCCAAGTGGCAATTGACAATTAATATAGGCCCTGTCTCTCCCTGACAGATCTTTCTGCATACAATTACAGCACCTGAGATTCCTGCATCTTGCCATTTACTTAAAGTAATTACTCATAATTTTTTTAAAAAAAAATCATAGTTTCATAATAAAAGTAACTTTGGAGACTTTCTACCCTAGAAGCCATTTTTATATCAATTTACAGCTGGTAAAACTAAACTAAAAAAGAGGCTAAACGCCTTGTCCTGGAAGGATACCAAATTAGTTACAATGTCAGAAATAGAATAGGAACCAAGTCCCATGATTCTCTATCCAGTATTCTAGCTCACAATGATATTCTGAATTATTAAAAATAGTTCTAGGGCAGAAGCACTCTTATTTGCAACTATACAGTTGAAAAAGAACAATCGCCCCTGTGCTAGTCTCTAGTTGAACAAGAACTCCATTCTCGTCCAAGTTAAACTATGATTAAAAAATAAAGATAAGCATCTTTCTAGAGAAGGGTATTATGAAGTTATTTAAACATTTGGTTCAGGAAGATACAATAAATTAAAAAAAAATCAAAACAGTTCTCCCACCCAAAGCAACTGTATAATATCTGCAATAATGCTATGCAGCTCCAGTGTGCTAAAACTTACAAAATGCATTATCTACACTATGAGGTCACTGACAATTTTAGATTAAATAATCCCCTTTAGGGGGGATTATTATTATTATCACTGTTGGACAATGATACACTTGTGACTTGAATCTCTTCTTTTAGTTTTGTCTAGTGTTCTTAAGTAATATACCCATTCACTGGCTTTGTGATTAGGATCAGAAGATCAATATAAGACTAACTTTATTTTTTAAAAACATTTATTTATTTTGAGAGCATGAGTATATAAGTGGGGAGGGGCAGAGGGAGAGAGAGAGAGAGAAGTAGACTTCCTGCTGACAGGGAACCTGAGGTGGGCCTCAACCCCCGGAGCCTAGGATCATGGCCTGAGCCAAAGGCGACTCTTAACCAACAAAGCTGCTCAGACGCCCTGTAAGATAAGTCTTACTCTAAATGATATATAAATCATTATCATTATGGCCATTTATATGTAGAGAAAATGCTTGAACTTTGCTAACATTTGTTTAATTTATAACAAAAAATGAAAAAGATCTCATTGATACAACAAGGTAAGACTTAGAAAAAAGTTACAGGAACAGTCATATTTCCAAAGGAAAATAAATTATGAGTGGAATTACTGCCCAGTGGGATGTGTAAAGACATTTATCTCAACCAACCTTTATTAAGCACTGCTTTATGTCAAGTCATAGCTTCACATAGTCCTCCATCTCCATCTGCTTTATCTTCAGAGACGCAACCCTCATCAGGGCTTAGGGCTGTTTCAGCTGCCCTGATGTGAGGATGCACCTGGGCATGGTAATATTAGCCCCGATTATCACTAGGGATACTGGTGCAAATGAAGCATCAAGTTGCAAAAGGAAAAATGACTACTAGGTCAAGAATCTAAGGTAAGGACTTTGTCGGGCTGGCAAGGCTTCAGCAGATTTGGGCAATGTCATAAAAGCCTTCTTACCAATGAGATAGAAATATGAAGTGGACTGGTTAATGGAAAGTTACTTAAAACAGATACTCTCAAAAAAGAGATCTACCTCTCCATTTTTTTAACTTAACATCTATATATTCATCTTTATCTACAATCTTTAGGTTGGCCAGCAAAAGACTTTTTTGGAGGGTAAACAACTGTGATCAGACATTCAAACTGTCTTTCTGGTACAAATAATAATAATAATGTATTATCAAAGATTTCTAGTTTGTGGTTCCCAAAAGTAAAACATGAACACTAAGGCCCTTATAGGCAAACTAAATGCAAAATCTCTCTGGATTTTCGATTTTTCATGATCTTCCTTAGAGTTGTCTGGCATACACCTAATTTGGATGCATTTATTAAGTTTTCCAAGATGTTACACTTAATGGTTACCATGGCTTTTTCCAATTTATATGTTACTCTATTATGTAATACCCAAATTACATAGCTCCAACAGCAATTTAACTGGCATAGCAGGTTTCATTGCTAACAGGGTTGGTTTGTGGTACAGCTGGTAGGAGAACTGCACAAGTATGCTCAGAGGTTGCATCCTGTCAGCAAACATTCAGTACGTATATGGGGATCAGTCAGTACGGCACAAAGGGAAAGGGAGACATTAGTCCAAATGAAGGGCTCAACGTATGTCCAGCGAAAGAGATCCACTAAGTAATTATTTCAATAGGGAAACGCCTTAGTCTATAGTCTTCTCTCCAGGGCAATTCAGAACTCTTTTCCTCTTTCCTGAGCTGAATGACTTGGAGTCAGCTAAATTAGCTCTGATTTCCCTGAAAGGGAAATGGTTCTCGTGATTTAGGCTGAGACCTTCAGCAGCCTACCAAAATAGCCTTCTAGGTGCCTCGGGAATATGCTTGGGAGTTTTTGCAGCTATCTCTTATGTTTGCCAAAAAAAACTGTTCATTCCATAATTATTATACAACTGAATCCAGAAGAGGTACACTGTTGTCGGCTATATTTAAGAAATTTAGTGCAGTTCGGAATACCATAATAATAATATAATTTAAAATATTTGTAGAGATATTGTTGATAATATCTTTCAGGAACATAAAAGCTATTCTTGTGTTTTCCAGTTCAGTAAATTAAATACCAACAATCTTTTCCGCTATGCATCCTGAAAGCTTTTCTACATGGCAAAAATTCCACGTTGTGGAAGCTTTTAAGTAGCAAATTGTTAAACAAAACGTTTAGTATTTTATTATCCAAGGAGTTCCCTAAGGAAACCAGCAATCATTCTAAAAGTTTCCTAATGAAAATACACTTCTTCTATCATATGGATCATAAAAGCTTGTGCATCTCTATTTCTGAAAAGGCAATTAATCACCTACATTACACATACAGTATCCCAGTTCTCCCTTAATGCTCTGAACGAGCTTATGTGTCATTGTTTTTAAACTCAATTGGTTAAAATAAGTACATATATCATTTTAACTCTGTCAATCAGATTTGTTGGCATTTTTAAATGCCTTCTTAAATATTTGCTTAGATGGGTGAAATCTAGATTTAGATTTAGAAACCAATTTAGAGCCATTTTTTAATTGAAGCAAAAGCCAAAAAAGTTGTATCTTCTCCTTTAGGCATTAAACGTTCCCCCCAAAATTATCAAGTTCAATTTCTACTAGATTATTTTAATAAATCATTGTTTTATACAATTAAAAACAAAGCAGTGATTTTTAAGGCAATGATAGTATTTTAGATTCACATAATATAGAAGCTTAACTGTATAAAATGCTGAATAAATGCAAGGATTGTTTTTTTTGTTGTTGTTTGATACCCCAACATGTGTATAAGTGCAGTAGAACAAAAGCATTTACTCAACAAGCATTAACTGAATAAACATTAAGTATAGAGACTACATTAAGTCCATGGAAATCTTATAATAAAGGATGACTCTTAGTAAGGTCTTCTAATTGCTTTATTCAAGATTATTTTCAACATTGTTTAACCTGAGCATTTTCTAATATTTGATATTGCTCATAATACCCTCCTTGAGTACTGCCATCCCTTCATTTTTTGTTTTTATTTGAAAAAACATTTATTTTACCTATTACTTGAGCAAGAGAGAGACAGAAAGAGAGCAGGTGGAGGGACAGAGGCAGAGAGAGAGAGAGAATACCAAGTAAGACTCTGCACTGAGTGCAAAGCCCAATGTGGGGCTCAATTCTAGGATCCTGAGATCGTGACCTGAGCCAAAATCAAGAGTTGGACACTTAACTGATTGAGCCACCCATGTGCCCCCCTTCACTTTTACTATATTACCTTTTCTTGGTTCTTTTCATAACCTGCTGAATAGTCATTCTCATTCTCCACTATATATCCCCTTCCTACACTTTAATTGCTACTACTCTTAGAGTTCCTTCCATCCTTAGACTTCATCTTTTCTGTGGCTTACTGGGTACTGGCTTAATGACTTCAATCACCACAATTCCAAGGTCTACATGTCCAGTTTATTCTTCTCCAGAATACTATTCCCAACTTCCTATTACATATTTCAAGTGTCTTATCCAAATTGGCCCATTTTTTTTCTGTGATAACACTGCATAATTCATGCGGCTTAACAAGCACAAACATTTACTTCTTGTTTATGGGATCTATGAGTCAGCTATGGTGGCTCTGATCCAGATTGTGTTGAGGCATGAACCATTAAGGGATGGCTGAAGAAATAAATCCTAGGTTACGATGTCCTCATGGTAGAGAGCAGGAGAGCAGGAACAGTCATGGGGAATAAAAATATGAAATATCTCTTAAGGCTTCTACTTGGAACTGGCAAACTGAAGCTCCTACTCCCATTACATTGGTCCATGAAAACCATATGGCCAAGTCCCAAGTTAATGGGGCAGGAAAGTATACCATGCCCCAATTAAGGCATGGCAAAGGATGGAAAAGGATAAAAAATTATAAACAGGGGTGCCTGGCTGCCTCAGTCAGTAGTGCATGTGACTCTTGATCTTGGGGTTATAAATTCAAGCCCCGTATTGACTGTAGAGATTTCTTAAAAACAAAATCTAAAAGAAAGAAAATTGTAAACAAACTAATCTTCCAGATAATTAGACCTGAAAGTAATAGAGTCAATCGATACTAATGGTCTTTTTCAAAATATCTTATCATCCTATGAATGCTATCTTACCATTACCACTTTTACTATTCTCATATTCCCAGTTTCCCAAGCTGAGAAGCTGGAATTCTCTATTCCTCCGTTTACTTTACCCGTAATCAATCATATCGCTTGCTACTTTTGTCTGCATTTCTATTGTAAAAGTCCATTTCTTTCTATCCCCACAACCACTTCACTATTTCAGGATCTTGTCATTCCTTACCAAACTATAGTGATAATCTCTGTTTCATTTGAAAGAAACCACTGTAACAGGTTAACCTCAAAATCTCAATAGCTTAACCCAACAAATTTATTTTTTACTCACAAAATATCCAAAATGGGGGGGGGGGGGGCGCCTGGGTAGCACTGTTGGTTAAGCATCCAACTCTTGATTTCAGCTCAGGTCATGATCTGAGGGTTGTGAATTGGAGCCCCACATGGGTCTGTGTGCTGGGCATGGAGCCTGCTTGGGATTCTCTCTTTCCCTCTCCTTCTGTCCCTCCCCTCCTCTAAAAAAAAAAAAAAAAAAAAAGTCCAAAATAGGTATTTTAATTTCATGAGAGTACTTCCTCCAATAGTAACTCAGACACTCTGACAACTTCTACCCTGAGGCACTACCATCTTCCTGTGTCACCTCCTAAGATAAAGAATATGTGGGATTACATGTTGATGGGTCTTGGGTGCCAGGCCTTGAAGTGACACACATCACTTCTATCCACTGTTTTTCAGCCAGAACTCACCATATGGCTTTATCAACTTTCAAGAAAGGCTAGAATATTCATTCAATCTGGTTCTGTGCTCAGAAATAAAAGAAAATGGGCTTTATGAACAGCTAACCGGTCTTTGCTACAATCTTCTGGCTGATTTCTCCCAACATGAATGGCCACCATTGTCAGAATAATCTTTCCAAAGCATAAATTTGATCATGTTATTCTTCTGCTTAAAATTTTTCCATAATCCTACAATGATTGGTGATAAAGGCCCAACTTCTTAGTGAGATATTCGAGGCGCTTCTTGCGAAGACCATCCAGTCCTCAGTCAGCTCATATTACTTCCAGTTCTGTAAAAATAACGTGCTGAACCCTCATCCCGCAATCCTGCTGTTGTCCACTCGATGAATACTTAATCATCTTTAAAGTTTAATTCAAGTAGAAGCTTCTCTATGAAGTCCTTCATTACTGCTTTAGCAGTCACTTAGAAATGGCCACTCTTCTTTTTATTTCATTTATCCTACACATTCTTTTGCCATGTCAACTACAACTGTTTATATAGGTTTTTCCTCTCTTTCCCTACCACTTCCCTATCAGTGTTTTTAAGAAAAAACACTAGGTGCAAGTACTCCTTGGTATGAATACTTAAGATGATTATTTGTAAATCCATCAACAATGAACAAAACCAGGCAGATACAATAATATTCTAGTGACAAAATTCATCTAACCTTCTCAATGGAACCAAGTGACAGGTATCTCCATAAAAACAACATGTAATCCATAATTTTATTGAGCTATTCATTAAAGTGTAGGCTACTTGACTCTCTAGATTCTTATTCCTTGTTCATGAAAGGATGGGAGTGGCTGTACCATAATTCTAGCCATTTCCACTTAGACTGAGCACTTTTTATTTCATCAGTGAAAGTAACTATAAACATTTACTGGCTAATTAACAGACGTGGTGCCCAAAGGTTATCAAACCACCTCTAGAATGTTTCTATTAGAGGACTTTAGAAAATTCAAAGGTTAATTAACTTCCTCAAAAGTCAAGACCAATATACGCAGGAGTTTTCTCCCAGAATGTGAACTAAAAGTTTAGTTACAAGAAACTGTCTCGGAAAATGTGTTCTGCTAAATAACCAAGTAGTGTTGAGGGTTACTATAAAGATTCAAAAAGGAGTCACAGGTTTTGCTATGCTAATTCACAATGTGAAAACATTCACCTCACTGCCACCTTCTTAAAAGCATCGATGAAGGCTCACATGCCTATATCAGAAAATATGGGACTATTTTTAGACGATTTTCAGTTCCTAATACTTCTCTCATGTTTTGGAAAATAGCAGTGGGTTTGCAAGTCATTTTTGCAAACTGGTTTAAGTGAGGAAATACAAGATTTGATTGAACCTCAAAATTCTTTCAATGAGGTTTCAATTCTGATTTATAATTTCTTTCTCATCAACAGGAAATAAACTAAGAGATAGAAAATTACTTCTGCTTCCAGTTAGAATGAATAAAGACAATCATCATGATATGGTTTCACTCATACAAGGAATATAAAAAAAATAGTGAAAGGGATTTTAGGGGAAAGGAGGGAAAATGAGTGGGAAAAATTAGAGAGGGTGACAAAACATGAAGGACTCCTAACTCTGGGAAATGAATAAGGGGTAGTAGAAGGGGAGGTGGGAGGGTGGGGTTACTGGGTGATGGGCACTGAGGGGGCACTTGGTGGGATGAGCACTGGGTGTTATACTATATGTTGGCAAATCGAACTTCAATAAATATATATATATATATTTATATATATATATAAATATATATATAAAAAATAAATCAAAAAAAGAATTAATAAAGACAAGAATAAGAGGAATCTGGACAAAATAAAAATCATACTTTTCTATTCATCTAGTGAAAAGTAGTGGACACAGGAAACAGAGAATGGAATTATAGAAAGGATGGAGCCTTTCAAAAATGAGCAGAGAGGCTCAGTGCATCTATATGTTGGGGCAGCTGGAATGCAGATGGAGGAACAGTGCAGCCACAGGTGGAGACTTTAAGGGAACAGAAAAGAAGATGATAGAGTAGTTTGGAGAAGCCCACTGAAATCTCAAAGACCCCTGAGTGCAAAACCAAATTGTTCGGCCTAACAATCATAAACTCCCACCATCCCCAATTTTGCTTCCTCCAACAGTGGAAGAAGGGCCTGCAGTGGACTCACGCATATTCTTACAATGACTGGATTTGAGAGCTTTGTCAGAGGTAAAAAATAATTAAGAACACAATATCAAAAAAAAAAAATTAAAAAATAAAAAAAAGAACACAATATTGACAGGACAGCCCTCCCATCACACAATATTGACAGGACAGCCCTCCTATCTTGAATCCTGCCAAGTTCAGGAGTGCAATACATCAGAAATCTGTGGGTTGGGCCGAACACTAAACATTGATGGACTCCATCGAGTCAAATGAAGAGTGGCCCTTTAGACTAAAGCTTGTCATGGGTGTATTGTTTGTAGAGAGTCATCAGATGAAGTAACATGGGGATATTCAGGACTTAGGGTCACTTATTGTGTGAAATTCTCAGAGGTACATTAGCCTTTAACAGAGAAGACAATACCATATCTTATAAAATAAGCTATAATGATTAAATTGAATCTACTACTGCAGGACCGAAAGGCAAATAGATTTATATTCAAGAAGAGGGGAGAGATCATTCTTTAGAAGCCCTTGAAATCCTATTACATAGGTTCTTACAGAAGGCTGAACCAGGAACAAAGTTGGGAAGACACAGGTGAATGGTTTTCAATTTGCTATCGAATGAGCTTTCTGATAACACCATCAAAAATAATGAGATTTATCATTTTCTATGTGGTTCTATATGCCAGTCACATTCTGTATTTTATCTCATTAAATCTTCAAAACAGCCCTTTGTGACTGGAGAAGAGAGGAAACTGGCACAAGGAAGTTAAACAAACTGCCTCACATCATATCTGAAACCCACACCTACACAATCTGATCCTGAAACCACAATTTTAGTAACCATGTCATCCTGTCAGCACCTGAAATAATTGGATATAATCAACAATGGACTCAGGTGCTTCATGGAGCTGTAGTTATTAAATTTCACTCAAATTAATGAATCATTCCTCTATACCTCCATGAACAAAAGGTATGTGCTTTTCAACTGACCAGAGTTATTGTCCTTAAAAAGCAAATGGATTTAAAGGCATTTGTTCTGTGACTATTTTTACTTTGCTCTGTCTTTAATTGAATATTTTTTCTTGTCTGCTACGATTGTTCATTTAAAAAAAGATATAATTTATGATAGTAAAATGAAGAAAAGACAACTTTTTGTCACCCCTGGAATGAAATAGACTAAGTGGACACGATATTAGGCGATCCCTTTTTAACCATGGAAATAGATTATAAATATATTTTAAGAGACAAAATGATAGGGACAGAGAATTGGTTATACCAATGCTATTTTTCTATAAAATAGGAACTGTTAATATATCTAGAGCTATATTTTAGCACCAATTTATTGCCTTTTTGGGGCACCTGGGAGGCTCAGTCGATTAAGCATCTGACTTCGGCTCGTCATGATCTCAAGGTCCTGAGATCGAGCCCCACATCCAGCTCCACAATCAATGGGAGTCTGCTCGTCCCGCTGCCCCTCCCTCTGCTCATACACATGCTCTCTCACTCTCTGTCTCTCAAATAAATAAAATCTTTAAAAAAAAAAATTTGTTGCCTTCCCAAGAAATTGGAATGAACTGGAAGTCAGAATACATCATATAGCATTCACTGCACTCTATCACATAATTAAGAATGGAAATCAGTATTGCTTTACTGGATCATCAGTAAGCATGAGATCAAGGGAAATCAAAATGAAAGCCAAACTAAAATTGTAGAAAGGAGCTCCCAGACGTTAGGAGCCTGTGGGAAAATATGCAGCTCACTAATCGATCATGGATCTTGTCCTTGAGGGTTATGAACAGCCCCAAGGAAATCTTGGAGAAACTAAAAAGCATTGCGATTCAAATGGAAAAAAGCCATAGGAAATGGAACACTAATGATTAATGCTGCTTTTACATCCAAAAAGCTAAGTGTATGAGTTTCCATATTATCTCTTGATTTTTTTTAAATGTAGTTTTTGCTTGGATAGTCTAAAATACAGTCTTTTAAAATCATCTGCATTTTGCTGAGCTATCATACGTAACTGACTTAGTCATTGTAAGTAGACACCCCAAGTGGACAAGAAATTTCAGAATTTTTATCCATCCTCCATAACACAAATGCACTGCATAATATGTTATTTAGATAGACATAGCACTCATTACCAGCTTTTCTTCTTCCCATGAAGTTATATAAGGAGAAAACCTGAGTGTATAAGCAGTGCTATGTAATTATAAAGGCAGCATTTGGTGCCCTAGCAGCACTTTCCAAATAAATGATAGAATTCCGTTCTGAGAGCAATTCTGCTGCAATGCTGTCACTGGTAGTTGACCGTGCTAAGTAATGCCAAGATTCGAGAACAACCTCATAATACACATCTCTGGGGTAACCACAGAATGTAACCTGCAGGGATCCAGAAGAGCCAATGAGCTCAATGGAAAAGCTTGGGTTAAATGAAGGATGTCCCAAATCGCTAGCCTTGAAACTGAAGGCGTACAAAGGTCTCAAGAGATTGTGTTTATGTGTGTAAAAAGCTAAAGAAAACATCCTTTCCTGACGGCATCTCCCCTTTTCTAGATTGAAAGGTATAATATATGCTCCATAAATTTAAGAAAATTATAGCTTGTAATCCTGATATTTATTTATGGGTAAATGGCATACACTACATATTATCCACAGTTGTATACACATTATAAATCTTATTTTATTTATTTATTTGAGAGAGAAATACAAACATGGGTAGGGGCAGTGGAATCACAAGATCCACGATTGATTCGTGAGCTGCATATTTTACTCTCTGCTGAGCAGAGAACCCGACATGGGACTCGATCCCAGCACCCTGAGATCTTAGGTTTGGAGATCACTACTTTAGACCAGTATGGGATGGTCTGGAAATGCCTATTAAAAATACACGACAGGGGCACCTGGGTGGCTCAGTCGCCAATTAAGCATCTGCCTTTGTTGAGGTCCTGATCCCATAATCCTGGGATCAAGCCTCCAGTCAAGGGTCCCTGCTCAGTGGGGAATCTGCATCTCCCTCTGCCCCTCACCCTGCTGTGCTCTCTCTCTCTCTCTTCTCTCTCAAATAAATAAATACAATCTTTAAATAAAAAGTACATGAGAAAATCATACTGAATAATCCAATTAACTTTTCTTTCCATATTTTAATCGATTTTTTTAAGTGGCTAAATATTCAAATTCACTGGTTTTATCCTTCTTCTGTGCCTGAAACAACCGCTTCATTCCTCCCATGTGTTTTTACCTTACCTCCATGTGATTCCACTAGGAGCCCAATTCATATAAAAGTTTTTAAACACTTTTACTACTTTGTCAGTTCTCTGTTGTTACATAACAGGTCACCCCAAACTTAGGATATAAAAGAGCAATTTATTATTCTTCATCACTGTGTAAGTTGCCTGAGCCCATCTGGAGGAATTTTCTGTGGTTTGTGGCCGTAACTAGACTAGAGTTGCAAAGTCCAAAATGGCCTTTCTCATATGTCTAACGCCTCAGCTGGTGATACTATTTAAAATTATAGTTTTATTTTATTATTTGTGTTATTTATGTATGCATTTCCCCAGAGAATGTTGCTTTTATTTCATTGTGGATATATCTCTTTATAAAAAGAATACAGCCATAGTAACCAAAAAATAAATAAAAAGAAAATAGGATTTTTGGAAAATAAACATTTATTTTGAATGCCCCAAAAGGAAAAATTGGTTAAAACACACAATCTTTATGTGCATTTATACAGAAGCCAGTGTGTCATGAGTGACAAGAGCTAAGATCCTTTCTTAATAGGCATAAGAGAAAAACAAATCAGTTTTTCCTGCTTACTCAAAAAGCATAAAAATCTCATGGGTTAGGGAAAAAGAGAAGGTTAGGAGGGAAAGAAAATTCTACACACTAGAGAAAAACTCTAAGAAGTGCTCTATGCCCTCCCTGCTCCCCACTAGAGAAGCTTAAGCTCAAGCAGAGGAGAGATAAAGAAGCTCCTATCTGATTCTTGGATTTTCTAAAGCAGAGCAGATCTATACTCAATTTTTGGTCTGGAACACTGGTAATGAGAAGCCCAACAGGAGCTCTCCACATTAGCATGGACTAGTGGAAAAGCGGGTGGAATCTTCCTGTGTTCCTGGAGTGTCCAGAATTTAGTGAGAAGTTAAATACAAGACTAACAAGGGGTGTCCCCAAGGAGGGGCTTCAGAAGTGGAAATCGACATGACTCGCACAGCCAGATGGCCTAGGGAGGAGAACGCCCTGGAAATTGACAGTGCAGGGTAGTTTTCTCTGAGCCACTGAGGGTATCGTCTGTTTCAGGGGAGGTCAGAGCCCACAACCACTCACCCAAGACCAATCACTTCATCCAATGCTAGCATACCACGTAAGCCCCCTGTTACCAGAACTCACGTGGTCTTCCAAAGAAAAGCCTGAAGGATACACCTTGAATTAAACAAGTTTAGGAGCACCTGGGTGGCTCAATGGTTTAGTGTCTGCTTTTGGCTCAGGTCGTGATCTCGGGCTCCTGGGATCGAGTCCCATATCGGGCTCCCTGCATGGAGCTTGCTTCTCCCTCTGCCTGTGTCTCTGCCTCTCTCTGTGTCTCTCATGAATAAATAAATAAAATCTTAAAAATAGATAAATAATAATAAACAAGCTTAAACCAGAAATGATACTATTTTCTGAAAACTGTCTTCAGATTGAGAACTCAAAAATAAAATTAAGTATAGAAAAATAGCACTGTATTTTTCATGTACCTTAGCTTGTGGCTTGTGTAGGTCAAACTCACCAATCTGCTTATTTACAAGATCAAAATTCAAAGCTGTGAGTCCTCTGAGACAACCTATTGCTTATTTGTTCAACTCTGAAAAGTGTTGACTTATAGGCCACGTTTAACTTTGAAGGCTTAAATTAAGAGGATAATCCCAAGAGTAAAATGGTAAAATAAATAATTTCAATTATTGATTCTATAACTTTAGGGCAAATACTGTCACATGCAGAAGTTGTGGAGAAAAAAAAAACAACTTACACACATGAGCCCTGCTCCCAAGATACTTTGATTTAGTGGCTTGCATTTTTACTACTTTAATATTTCAATCAAAGAGATTAAGAGATTAAGCAAGATTAAGATTAAGGAGAGGATGTGGAGGGAGGGGAACCCTGGTAACCATTGGTGGGAATACAAATCAGTGCAGCCATCACAGAAAACAGTATGGAGGTTACTCAAAATAAAAAATAGAACTATCAGATGATCCAGGATTCCCACGCCTGAACATACCTGCAGAGGAAATGTAATCCATATCTTGAAGAAATATCTGCACCCCCATGTTCACTGCAGCATTATTCACAATAGCTGAGGTATGGAAACAACCTAAGTGTCCATTGATGGGTGAATAAAGAAAATGTGATATATACAGTCAATAGAAAATTAGCCTTCAAAAAGAAGAAAATCTTGTCATTTGAGACAACAGGGGTAAAGCTGGAAGACATTATGTTGGGTGAAATAAGTCAGACACAGAAAGATAAATATTGGATGACCTCATTCATTTGTCAAACTGGTAGAAGGAGAAAGTAAAATGGTGGTTACCGGGGGCTGGAAGTGGAGGAATGGAGAGACGTTGGTTAAAGGTTACACAGTTTCAGTTGCGCGGATGAATGAATTCTAGAGATCTCATGTCCAGCGTGGTCACTACGGCTGATATTACCTGTCTTGTGTACTTGAAATCTGCTGAGAGTAAATCTTATTTGTTCTCACACACACAAAAAAAGGTAACCATGAAAGGTGATGGATATGCTAATTAGCTTAATGGTGGTAATCATTTCACAATGTATACATATGTCAAAACATGGTGTTGTATACCTTAAATATATGTATATATGTAATTTTTATTTGTCAATTACATCTACATAAAACAGGAAGAGCAGAAGGCCACCTTATCCCCCCCACAAGGCCAACAGAGCCCCCCCAAAATTATAATTCAATGTTTTTGGATATTCATATGACTGTGCAAGCATCAGCAATATCTAATTCCAGAATATATATTTTTAAAATTTTGTAAGTACATGATAGTAAACTCACATGTGAAATTTAAAAAAAAAAGATACCAACCTCAGGAGTGCCCACGCAGCAACAAACCTTCATCCACTCCCAGGATAATTCCAGATGCCAAAGGCAGCATATGAAAACCTCTTCAGGGGTCTTTTCTGGGAATTCCTCTCCACTTGCCTTCCTTGTATGCCCTTTCAAGCACTCTCTTCTTTAGTTCCCAAGCACTGTGGCCTCACATTTGGCTCCTTTTTAAAGTATTGCCTCGTTTAGATCGTGAATGTTTTCTGGAATGCTGGTCTTGGTTCCGACCTAGCGATCCACATGATGCTCTATATAATTGTTCCCAAGCTCCACATGCTGCAAAGTCCCCAACTGCTGACTACAGTTGCCCTCACTTTCTCGCCATTCCAGGGAGATCACACCAGGTACTTCTCTCTAACTCATCTGAAAATAATATAGACATATGAGGAGGGGGATATTTTTTCCTGATTGATGCCTTGGACCTACAGACTAAGTCCTTCCATGGTTAAATGCCCCCAAGCCATAGCCTAGCTTCCTTACACTCAGTCTCTAAGCTAATTTCCCATATTTGTTTAGTGAGCAAGATATTCAGGTCTTTTCTGGGGCATATAGAAGATGAAAGATAAAACTTTCTCAACAATGTGGCATATTTGTTGATTTTTTTAATTGTACATTTATTAAGCTACTCATTCACAAATATTTCTTGAATGCTTCCTAAGTGCCAAGCGTAGAGAATAAACACAAAAGCAGAGGAAGAAAGGTGGATCATGATTATGCAACATGCCAAGAACTCAGAGAACTAGAAGTCACATGAGGTGTTCATTTCCTTGTTGCTCCTGTGTCACCGAGATTACATGAAGACGTAGAAGAGATAGATGGTGGCGATTAGTCATGTCATATGCCTTGTTTCTGAAGGATTTTGTGATTGGGTCACTTACTAGTCATCCATCCACTTGCATGGAACAGACCTTAAAAGAAGATTTAATTCATTTAACTAGGAGCTTATAGGGAAAGTCAATTCTACAAATCATGAGACCCCAGTGATTGATTGGTCGCTAAGAGCTTTGCCACTTTCACTAGAAAGTGCTTAAGTTCCTACTTCTGGTAGTCTTGATATGAAAATATGACTCAGATAGAATTGATGCTGAAGAATAAACCAAAAAAAAGAAAAAAGAAAAATGTCTGACAGTTTGATGTGCGAGTTTGCACCCGATGAACCAGGAAAGAGAGATAAGTAGCTTGCATTATTTTCTGAAAAATCAATCACAAGATTTCACTGTTATCTAAAAGGAATAGAAAGAACAAACCCACTAACAGGAATTCCTCCTTCAATGTGAAATAGATCATAGAAGCAGTTCTCTTAAATGTTAGGAGTAAACATCTGATCATAGGAAAAAAAGGATAAAATTGACTTGGGTACAGGAACTGAGTATCGTATTCTAGTGAGCAAGGCTGATGTAACCATGCTCATTCCTAAAGTCACTCCTTTTCACGTCTAGAATGCTCTATCACTACGAAGAATGGGAGCTTAGTGAAAAATCTACAGAAGCATGAAATCAAGACAAAATAATAGTATTACAAATGTAGACCTTTGATTGCACAGAATTGTAATATATCACCGGAAGCTCTTTTTAAATCAAATCAGACATTACAAGCATTTAGGCCAATCACCTCATTTTGTAGGGAAAAAAATAAACTAACGCTCAGAAGGTAGTGTCTTGAATTACACATCTAAAAACTACATAATATAAACTTTGGAACCGGGTGTCAGCTCTCTATTTTTTGTGGTACGTCACATGTTCTATACTGGAGTATACTAACTAATCGCAGACTAAATAATATATATAAGCCGTATGCTTAAAGTATTTTCTTTAGCTAGTAATTATGATGTAAACCAAAATCATTAAAAGATGTCTTTATTTAGCTTAATTAACACTTATCCAAAATAAATATTAGTTATTTACAGTAATGAAAAAGTATTACAATAATAAATATTTCCCACAAATTCTTCTGCAGCATACTGGGTAAGTTACATTCTCTCAAACTGTTAGGAAATTCTAAAAACATTAACTTAAAATGTTTAAGATATCTTACAATGCAAATCATTAAAATTCCATAAATAAGGATATAAAAAAATATATATAAAAGAAGTAAGACTATTGTCAAATATGTCACTACTAATAAAACTTTATTTATATTATAGGAGATATTGGCTACCTATAAAATTATTCTTTGCCAATATTGTAAAAGTTATTAAAATTTAAACTGTAGAAGATAATATGGACTTGCATGTTTATTTAAATGGAATATGGGCAGAGAAGAGGGTCTAGAAATGCAGATAGTTGTTTTTAAGCATAACAATACAGTATTATTATATATAAAAGAAATAGAATAAAATAAAATCTTCAAAGATCTATAAGGACAAAACAACTACCTGAGGAATATGAAAAAAATAGTAAGTTATCCTACCTTCTCTTCTCCTATGGGTTCTAATTCATCCATTTGTAAACCACTTCCAGGTTTCCAAAACCTTTGATTTTAATATGTAATTCCTCTTCTTAAAAAACCTTTATTAATTCCCTACTTGCCACAGGGCAAAAATCCATATATCTTATTCTAACATGTAAAATCCTACACAATCTTAACTTCTACTACCAGCACCTTCCAGTGTTTTAGTGATTATAAACTCTGTTTTATTTCTACCTCCCACCCAATCTACTCCACCACGTTGGTTTCATGGGAATGCATCACAGTGAATCTCACCTCCCTGCTTTTTCTGTGATTATGCCACTCACCGACGTCCTCAGGAGCATCTTTGTCCTCTTGAGTCACTTCCCTAGGGTGTCTTTCTGTGAATATTCTGCTTCCTGGAAGCCCCTCCTGACCACATTATTTCACTATTTTAATGATGTTATCAATAGTTTTGCTCTTTTAGCCATCGCACTTAGCTACTGTGGTGGGTACCACAGCAGTTTGGGGCAAGAACTGTTGGTCTCCACTCAGGATCTCAAAGGATGCCTCGTCTGGCCCTGTGACTATAATAGCCTTTCCACAAATAGTGAATACGTTTCAGAAAGGAACATCTCTTCAGGTGACCAAAGGAATGAAGTAATCTTTCTGCTTGTCATTTAACAGTTGAAGTCCAGCATTATCCTCTGAGTTGTAAATTCTAAATTCTCATCACTCCGTCTGGAAGACTGTAACATAGCATGAAAACATTCAGTAGGCCAAGAACAAGAGATGATCTGAAACCTGTAAACTGGAACTAAATCTGCAATTAAGATGTTGAAGGAAAAATCTTCAGTGTCTTAAATCAGTTCTAAAGAAGACAGGTGGTGTGACAATGGAGATTATTTGTGCAAGAAACAGGGTAAGAGTACACAAACATACAAATCACCCTTTGGTGTTTTCAGATTTCTGCAAATTGCCTTAACAGGACAAGTAGTTAAACTGCTTTCTGATTTACAGATATCAAATGATTTTAAAAGTCTTGCATATAAACTTTAATTCATTTTTTTAAATTTATTTATTTGAGAGAGAGAGAGAGAGAGCCAGCGAGTGAGGAGAGGAACAGAGTTAAAGAATCTCAAGCAGCCCAATGCTTGGCTCAACCTCACAACCCTGAGATCATGACCTGAGCCAAAATCAAGAGCTGGATGCTTAACCAACTGAGCCATCCAGGCTCTCCATTAATTCAGTTTTTAAGATCAAAGCAATGTAAGCAGATATTATAACACACTAAACAGCGCAAAGAGAGCATCACCTTTCCCACCTCCCCCCCCACTGCCATCCTGCACTCACATGTAATAACCTATCCGTTTCTGTTTCAATTTTTCTAGTGATCATCTCCAACATTCTAAGCTTCTCCCGTTTCTTGATTCACAGACTTTCAACTTTATATCTTAGTATCCTGATATGATAAATGAGTTCTGTCCACTAGTAAGGATACCCCACCTCCATGCCCATTCTCCTCCGAATATGAGAATATTGCAATTCTCAGTTCTTAATTGATTACACTGAAAAATTTAAAAATCGATTCAACTTTATACTTCTTGTTCTATTGGCCATAGACACTTTTGTCTTGACTCCCTACTTTGTGAGATGAAGACTGGCTTCGGCTTATTTCTAAGTGCTTAAAATAAGAAATTCAAACTAATGGGTGGAAAGATGCCTTCAGATGAATTGAGAATAGAAAACTAAGCTGAAGACGTCTTAATGCCCTTTCATAATCTTACTTTTTAAATTCTAATTTCAAGAAAATGGGCTTTGAAAGTTTGTAATGAAGATAATATATTTACTTAGTATGCTAATATCTACCAAAAAATGTGATTTTTATAGCCGTGAGACTATGAGACAAAAACAGTAAGAACTCATTATTACTTTTAATGGGAAGAAACTATTTCTTTGCCTTTCTCTTTGTGTATTTCATCAATTACAGTGAGTTCACATTAACACATACTAAATATAATACTTTAAAGATATTTTATATTTTTTCAAATATAGATACTCTGGGATTCAGCAGAAGAAATATACATAAATAATAGAAATATTTAGGTCTATCAGTTTGTGGGGGATAGATTTGCTTTGTGACAGAGATTAAGAGGCCGGGTCAATGAGTGGTCAGTCCCATGATGAATATTATAAGAAAACGAAAATAGTGAGGATCTACATTTTTCATTTCATTGGTCACTAATAACAACTTGGTACAAAACCTAAATGAAAAGTTACTATCTAAGCAGTTTCCAAGCTTCTAAAAGTGGAAGATGTAAATCATCACCTGATTTCACAGTTTAATGTGTAAAAGTGAACTTTACCAGTTTTCTGGGAGACTGTGCTAAGGCTATCTTTGGAGGAACGTCACATGATAGCAGGGTGACTATTTAATACTTGGTCTATTTTAAAGCCTGAATGGGGTTGGGGGAAGATATCAAAATGGATGTTATGAAATGTTATGCCAATTACAATACAGAAAGGCAAACAGCGGTAGAGAAATAATACACAATCGTCACAGGTGGGTTTGCGAGAAGCGAACTTTGAGATGCAGAGCGTGTTCACAAAGTGTATGACCATGTACAATGCAATCTCAGGGCCAACTCTTGGGGTGGGAAGAAAGTAGTATTGCAGAGGGAGGAGTTCTGCCGAGGCCCGGTCCTAACTAGGGAAACCCTGGAGTTGGAAGCTGGGATAGCCTTCAGAGGCTTCCTCAGTTGAAACGAAGATGTTGAGTTTCTACAACCCACTCCCCAGCCCTCACCTCCACTCCAACCACAGGTTGGATGTTTGCTGCCCCGAGAAGGGGGTATTGTTGTGGCACACTGGCAGGAGAGGGCAGAGAATTGAGGATGCTAGTGGGTGTCATTCCTAGTAGCTGAGACAATGAGCTCTTCAGTTCTGAGATGGGACTCGGATGGGGCACCCGGGCGGTCCAATGCTGTTTACCATTCCACCATATCAGGCAGAGCCGCTGAAATTGGGGCTACCCCTGGTTTGCAGTAGGTTAGTGTCATCCTCAGGATCCCTCCAGTTTTTTCAGGACTGGAAAGGTGAATTAATTGAAGATATGATGGGGCTACCAACCCAGCATCTTTTGGGTCTTTAAGGCACTTATCTCTGCCTTTGCCATCGTAAATGTGATCGTTGTGATACTGTTCTCGATACACTAACTTGGCTGTGTGTGTGTAAGGGAGGGAAGGAGGTGGTAATTTTTAAAATTTCAATGTGATATCTTAACACAAAAGCAATTCTATTAACCAGCCAAGGAATCAATGGTAGGGACATTACACCAACTACAAGAAGTACCCATTCCAATTATACGTTTTGAGACTGACGAAATGACCAGTGGTTGGATCCATGGATCCAATGACAGCAGATCACAGTGAAGTGGCCCTCCTAGGACTTCATTATAGGAGAGAGCCTAAGACGATTCAAGTATATCATTGGCACTTGAATTGGTATCAGTGGCAATTCAGACCCTGGAACCAATAACACTGAACATTTTAAGGCATTCTCTTCGCTCCAGTATAAAGCTTTAAGAGCAAATAGAAATCATCCCTTTGGGAAAAATGAGAAGATGGCATGAAGACTGAGCTGGGTATAAGAATTAAGCAACGAGTCACGATTTCTTAAATGGGGACGCTTGCACTCAAAACTCATAATCACCCTTCATTGACCTTTTCTGGTTAAATAGATTAAGAAAGACCCTTGTTGGTTGACAGACAATCTACATAGTCCCTAGAGATACCATGTAGTATTTTTTTTTATTTTTTTAATAACAAATTTATTGTTTATTGGTGTTCAATTTGCCAACATACAGAATAACACCCAGTGTTCATCCCGTCAAGTGCCCCCCTCAGTGCCCGCCACCCAGTCACCCCCACCCCCTGCCCACCATGGAGTATTAATTGCCTTCAGAACTCTCTGTGGGTCGGGCCTCCCTGGCTACCACGGAGGCCTCACCATTCGTATGAGCATTGTACCTGCCTGGCTTCTATCTGCCTTTAATAAGTCAGGATCCTATCATTGTCTTTGCTACCGGTGAACCTGCTTCAGTGATAGCATCTCTTACCATCAGCCGGGGCTTACAGGTGGCGGCTACACCTGAATTCTCAGTGATGCCTTCTCATCATCCCATTCCTTTTGATATGATAAGCAAAGTGTCCCTAGAAGCCCCCAGAGAGTCTCCAACCATGTATAAGATAGCCACTTTGGCAGGTGCACCTATCTAAGCTTTTTGACCTTCTTTCTACTGTGTTTCATGGCCAGTCTCACATTTTTACTCTATTTAGCATAGACTAACACTTTCATTAAGCTTCTGAGATTCACTCCAGAAGCATGTTAGCATCATCTCTTACCCAGTTTTTTAAGTCCTATATCCCAGAAAAAAATGTTTCCATATTCATAAATTTCTTCTTTTTTTAAAAATTTAAAAATTTTTTTTTCATGACAGACACAGAGAGAGAGAGAGAGGCAGAGACACAGGCAGAGGGAGAAGCAGGCTCCATGCCGGGAGCCCAAAGTGGGACTCGATCCCAGGACTCCAGGGTCACACCCTGGGCCAATGGCAGGCGCTAAACTGCTGAGTCACCCAGGGATCCCCAAATTTCTTCTTTTTATAACTTTATATTCCACTGACCTTGATCCATGACTCTTGAGTCCAGTCACAATGTCCTCTCCCATTTCCTATAATACGTGATTATAGGTCCAGCATCTCCTCTACAGTCTCTTCCCCTCTGACCAAACCTAGCATTTTGCCAGTCAGGTGACACTGTGACTCAACCATAGTTATTGGCATGGTGGCCAGGAGAAGACATGGGGAAGATGTGGAAAATGGCACAAAATAACTTCGGGGCACTGCCATCTGTCTCATCTTTAAGGAACGTGGAGGAAGCCGTTGTCCTAAACGGAGAGGAAGGGGCTATGTCGTCAGGTTCAAAGTTTCTCAAGAAGCAGGGATTGGAGATCTGCATGTTTCATCACTCAGATATCCTCATCCCAGACCCCAGAATCCCACTCTTTCCAAACCAAAACCTTGCCTAATTTGGTAATTTAACCTTATGTATAGACATGTTATACTTTTATGAAGTCCTGTAACTAGTCTCCAGCTTTCTTTGTCCTCTGGAAAGCAGTCTCTTTCCTGAGAATCAATTGCCCCTGACAAATCTCCAATTTCATTTTCCTTATATTTGCTCTTTCGTCCGTACTTCGAATGTGTCTGGTACATTGCTCCCACTGACCCATTTCCTTCCCTGATACGTCGTCCCCACTTGGCCACCAATGGAAGTTGCAACAATTCCAACGCCACCAAGTGCCAAGAGCGATGAGAGGCCCACAGATCCTGCACCTCCTGCCGTGGCAGGGTCCTCACTGACAGCAGGGCAAGGAGTGTTGCAGCTTCCCAGTCTCATGGCAGGGCCTGCTTTCTCAGACCACTCCTGGCGCCCACCGTCGTGGGTTGAGTTTCCCAGCAAGCCGACTCTGATAGAGGGATCTGGAGATCCTGGGCAGGAAGTCTCCTAGGTACTAAGTCTTGGTACTAACAGCTGTGGCAAAGGGACAGGGAGCAGGGTTTGGCCGCAGAGGGAGGGGGACAGCAGCATGCTCACAACCAGGCCTCCACCACCTGTGTAGGAAGGGTGGCGCTGGGATGACTCCTCAGAAGAGAGCCTGCTGTGGGGAGTGGGTGCAGTATTTATGCCCCACACCAACTTGCTTCCAGAAGTTTGAGGGCACTGGGTCACAGTAGGGTAATTCCCAGAGAAAACTGGCAGCTGGAGGTGGCTGGCATTTGGCAGTAAGCCCTGGAAAGGCGGGGAAGGTCCTTCAACCTTGGAGGGGAACCTGGGCTGGACACCAGAGCATCTACTTTAGCCAGCACCAAAGTACTGAATGCAGGGAAAGTAATTACGGGACCAAGTCCTGCTGTTTCTTCTCACTGGAGATGATTTGGGGTAAAACATTAAATAATTAAATTTAATACCTGCATATTTCTCTTATATTTGCCATTGCTTTTCTCTCCTGCCATCTTTTCCACAGCTTCATCATTTTATTTTCCTTACTACGCACTAGTACCAGATGCACATTACTCAGACGCTGTCATATTTACATTATCCCCCTCCATCAAGAGGGTCTCACATTCTCCTAAATAAATAAGACCCAATCTTTAAACTTTGTCTAACTGAATCCCAACCAGCCTCTCTGCGCCATGCACAAAGCATCTACTCAAACCAGAATGGTCTATGTATTTCCCCCACACACACACCCTTACGCACCCAATCTGAACTGCCTCTTTCATGTGTTGCTCATACCATTCTACATGTCTGAAAAGCCCTTCTTCCTCTTATTGGTCTTTCAAGACGATCTAGATCAAAATTCACGTGGCAATATAAGGGCACGCAGTGAACTCTCTCTACTCTGGATTTTATCACTTGCTTCATAGAGCATCCCATTAGAAATTCTTTCCCTGTAACCTCTCATCAACTCTCATATTATAGTTATGCTTTGTAATTTACTTTTTCACAAAATTAAGTCTTTTCTCCTTGTCTACAGTGGAAATAATTTTAGGGCAAGAAATTCTTTGATAACCACCATATGCCTAGATGTCTCAATAAATCTTAAAAGAATGAATGTGGAAAGCACCTGCCACCAGGGAAACATCTGTGCCACTTTCTCATTAAGAAAGAAGCCCTCCCAATTTAGTGTCTCTTAAATTTAGGATTTGCCCTGCCCTAGAAACTATAGCCTTAACATGATGCCAAATTATATTTCATAACCACTAGGCCTATTTGTACCAACAGGGGGTGTTGGTGCATTTACTATGTGAAAAGGATAATCATTCTTACATCTTGGGACTCATGCAGGTCCTTCTTTGTGTGAAAAATAAAGTAAAAACTAACATGGTACATGTATAATAGCTATGAAAGCCTTTTGTAGCACATTCCCAGTTAGAGGAACCAGGTAAAACGCGCCAAGCAGTAAGTAATTATCCAATGAATAAAAGACGAACACCAAGCACTTAAGGCAGCATGCTAATGGATTTTATGATTATAGCTATTATTCATGTTGAGTACCAAAGTGCCTCAGGATTAAGTAATTCAGATGGAAGAATTTTTCCCGTTCTTGATTGCCAATAAAGTTGTGAATTTTAATATATTTTTTAAACTTTCTTTTCTAAATTTTTCAAGGATCGGAGCAACTGGGTTGATTAGAATCCATATTTTACCATTCAACAGCTTTCTCTTACTGCTCCTAAGATTTCCGATCACATCATCCTAAAGAGGAATGTCAGGGGACCCGAATCCAGAGCTGGGACTCTCAACTGGGGACAATTTTGCTTCCAGAGCACATTGGACCACGTCTAACAACATCTTACACGTGGGTTGGGGAGGTGCTACTGGTATCTACTGAGTAGAAGGTGAGATGCTGCTAAATACCCTACACGGGACACCCCCACAGCAAGGAACTATTCAATCTAATATCATAGAGCGGAGATAGAGAAACCCTGATCTAGATCAAAGTGGTTTTTTTCAGGTTATTTTAGCCACGTACCAAACAAAAGGAAGTGCATTTTTTCCTCTGGGAATAAGAGCTAGTACTGCAGCATCAGCTTAAAACCAGTTTATCATATACCCATGAAGGTAAAGGTAGATTGATGAAGTAATGATAACAGAGCTTCACTGAAAATTATGTCTACAAATGTCTTATTGTAAGCAAGGCAAACCACACCACAAAGCAACGTGAATTAAAACCACAGTGAACTTACCTTTCATTTCTTTTATTCTAAGGACTTCAATAGTCCCATAACGACTTTTTGTTATCACGGTTGAAACCACATCGCATATTTTAAAGTCCTTTACTTCCCCAGGACTGGCTATTGTGCCAGACATTGTTACCATCACCATTCGGCTCCTTTAAGTGTATTCCAGCCAAATGGTCTCTACAACCCGCTGCACTGTAATTCTTCCTCTCGCTGTAGCCTTTTCCTGTTTGCTTGCATCTTCCACTCACCAACGAATGCTCTTAGCCTGGCTTTACGCTTTCAGTGTGTTTCAAGTACACAAATGTAGACAGGAACATCTGCTCCATTCCATAACCAAAGTATCCTCTGATGAAGCGACTGGCATTACTTAGCTTCCTAACAGCCATTCACCAGGGTCCTTTCAATAAGCAGAGTTACATATTGTTCTCACAATAAGGAGTGATATTTCTTCCAATAGCTGAGCAGAAAAGATAAGTGGAGTCATCTGTTTCCATTACATGTTTCATTATTAGCAAATTTTCCTCAACATTGACAGCGGTAAGACTTTTAAAGAGGAAAACAAAAAAAGAAACACAACAGAAAATGTGTATAATGTGACTCACCATACATACAGTGCCCAGTATTATTAATACGAATTAATGAATTCATGACAGTAGGTAATAAAACATTTCATAAAAGGAGGAAATAATTTATTTTGTATATAAGAAAGCTTTGTGGAACAAAAATAAGTGAGTTCTTGCATTTCATCTCTGGCGAAAACAATAAGAAACCCAGTAAAACGAATATGTTAATTCGTACTCAAGTTCTCCATGCACTCTTATTTCATGCCAACTAGGGTGACATGGTGTCATGTACTGGATTCATTCATGAAGAATCTGTGCCTGGTATATATACTGTATGAAACTGAGAAGGAAAATGTGACTACGAAGAAGCTAAGAAGCAGTTTTATTTCAACATATCAAACAACAAAATAACCACATTTTTTTAAAGAGACAAAGAGCTAATTTCCCCCAAAATCAATATATACCAGCTTCTAGTTGTACAGCTTGATGAATCCCTGGATATTGATGACAACTAAAATGGAATAATGGGATATTTTAGTAGGCTAGCACCTGAACTTAGTCACAGGAATGTCCATGAATATTGGTATTATTTTTGTTGGTGGTGCTTGCTTCTATTATAAAGATTCAAGTTGAAAAAAAAAAAAAAAACCCTTCAGCAAAATCAAGGACCTTGAATTTCCCTATGAGAAGGCTTCCTAGAATCTAATTATGCTATAGGTTTCAGGAGATCATGTAAAATACCTTAGAATGTCATCTCTAATGGAAAAGGATTACTTTTAAATCAATAGACAAATGTATAATCCTTAATCCATGACAAACTAGAAAAATTACCTTGAGGATCTCACGTGGTATCTCTGGTTCCAATATCTTCTTACGTAAAATTCCATGCTATTTAACAAATATTTGTGGAGTTCCTCCTAAGCAGTATACATTAGAGAAAATTAGATACAATGTCTTCCCACTCTCAAATTATGAGAAAATCTATTTATTTTCTTAATATTGCAACATACAGTAGTTGATTAGAAAATCCTGAAAGTATCAAAAGGAAAAGTTGAGAGTCGAAACAAAGAGAGAGATGCCCTGATATCAGAGTGGGGACCACTTATGTAATTGATTATCAATTTAAACCTAGATATTCCTATTGGCTTATTATTGACCAGGTTCTAAATATACCACCATAAATGCTCTAAAATACCACACTTAGTGTACACGTCATTCAGTATATAATAGAACAACAAGGAAATGAAAGTGGAATGAATGTTGACTCTTTGTCTGATATGAACTAATCTTCATGGGGGGAGAGGAGAATAAGCAATCGTTGGCTTCTTTCCCTCACATTGATCCACTGCTCCTTTAACCAACGTTTATGACTCACTCCTTGGTCATTACATGGCTATGAATTGGTTGTCATCTAATTTGCCAAAGGGTGGCTTGGGACATTCAATGACTGAGAGAAAATCTAAACAATCTCTCAATGATACATTCTTCCAGATTCTATAAGTTTATCTAGACAAATCATCAGAAAGCAAGCATTAAATTATATTCTCTTCACTCTCTACAAGAATTCAATTTTTGAGTTAAAATAGCACATACTCTCAACACACGTGCATAATAGGTATTAATGTAAGAAAGTTCATTTAGAAGGTTTTTTCTCTATTTTCTGCAATCATCATGGACTAATCTTCTCCCACTAAGCCCTAAACCTTGGATTTTTGTTAACCTGAGATATTTAACTGTATTTTAGGGAATCCGTGAACTCCCCAAAATTTAATGCAAAAAAAAAAAGTGTTTTCTTCTGGGCTGGATTGGGGACAGATCAAGCGCTTTTATTATCTTCCTTTAAAAGTCTATAATCTTTTAAAAGCACAGTGAGCCACTCACTCACTGCTTTACTTGGAAATCCTAGATTTAGAAGAGGGATATTATATCCTAAGTACAATTCATCCCTAAATAATCTTCCTCATGATTCAGAGTCATAAATATCACCCTACATTTCTTTCCACAGTGAGGGTAATAGTAGTTTCCATGTCATGCAGATGGGTCTGTGGAGTGTAGAAGTAAGACAGGGTTGGTGGTCAAGATATCAAGATTTCTTGGATACTTGGTTTGGAGCCATAAGCATAAGGTTGGGAAAGACACAGCTGGAATTCTGATTTAATATGCCTTCTTTGGAAGAAGTCATACATAATTTTATCCCAACTGATGATGATGAGTCAAGCTTCCGATGCTATGCAGGCTGGCTGCCATTATCACATTTGCGTGCTTTTTCAGTCTCAGAAAGATAAGTCAAGGCAGCCTCTATTCCCCTTTGGATCTGCAAGACCTCATACCAGAAGTCCCCTCAATTTTTTGCCTCAGTATTTTAACTTACTCCCGTAATCTTTAACTAAGAAAGTTTTCTAATTCCATGAAATGTCCCTCATTACTAATAGGTGAACAATGCAGTAGGCTCCTCAGAGAAGTTCAGGATTTAGTAAGGTCAATAGTGGCTTCCAGACGAATAAAGTAGGGCTAGATTTTTTTTTTTTTAATTTTTTTTTAAATTTATTTATGATAGTCACACAGAGAGAGAGAGAGAGAGAGGCAGAGACACAGGCAGAGGGAGAAGCAGGCTCCATGCACCAGGAGCCCGACGTGGGATTCGATCCCGGGTCTCCAGGATCGTGCCCTGGGCCAAAGGCAGGCACCAAACCGTTGCGCCACCCAGGGATCCCAGGGCTAGATTTTTACTTCATTTTTTACTTTATATTTTGTTATCCTTTTGGTTATGAATTGGATTAATGTCCTATTTCTTTTTCCTGGAGTAAACAGAAAGCTAAACATGATTTTATTGTCATAAAGTAAGATTGTCATTCGCCCAGCTGTGCTATATAATCAATTATCACCATAAGAAATGGGTCAAGATAAACTATTCCAAATCTCAAATCATTATGTTCAGTAACAAACCTCCACCATTTTATTAGCTTAAAGCTAATAAAATTGAGCATTTCCTGTTCTAGGTCTTCTAAATATTCTTGGTACATGTCATAACTTGAATGAAATATCCCTGAAAAAAAGTTGGCGCATGGAAGAGATCACTAACAAGTCATGGCACCAGGTTTTATCTACAAGTTAGGTCCCATTTATATTTATGCCTAGTTCAAAAGTTATTCTTCTCAAATTACTAGAACAATTTTAAACTTTCCAGGTTTCCTTCCAAACACTTACAAGGATTTCCCAAGGGGCTTGCACAAGTTCATGAATCAGCTGATAACACCTACCAAGTAATGGAGGAACAAAGGCTCTCTCATCTCTATTTGAGACCCCACAACTTAGAGCCCCTCTGCTGGACTCCATTGCTTTTACCACCGTCACCCCATGTTCGGTAGTGAGGCACCACTGACACTGCAGCTGGTGCTGCCAGTCTGCTGAGGACAGGGAGGCAACTTCATGTAATACTCAACTGGGAAATCTTAGAGCCAAAATCTCTGGCCTAAAATGTCATCGCTCTTTGAATTTATGCACATGTGGCTATAATCATTATATATGCTTAGATTCACACATTTTTGTCTTAAGGTTGTACTGCATTCAATAAACTCATTGTATACTAGAATGTAGTTTGTTTTTGTTTTTAAGTACACTCTATGTCCAGCATGGAGTCCAACCTGGGGCTTGAACTCATGACCCTGAGATCAAGACCTGAGCTAAGATCAAGAGATCACTTAACCAACTGAGCCACCCCGGTGCCCCAAAATGTAGTTTAAATCACAGGATAATAAGGATCATGTAAATAAAGTATCCATGTTGTCATTTAGAAAAATACCCTTTTTACTTCTGGACACTTCCCCTCACTCTCTACAGCTGTTCCAATATTCCCTTCCTCAAACTCTCTTTAAAGATTCTTTATTCAACCTCTGAATTACACAGCTTGTTTTCTTTCTCTTCACCAAACTTGGTCTCTCTGTGTTTTCTCATGTAGATCAAAGCAGTATCTTTCCCAGCAAGAAGGACTTATTTCTCTATTAGAAGAAGAAAGAGAGGTGACTATCAACGGCAACTTTCAGATTCTCTTTGGCGCCTGCAGAAGAAGAAAAATTTAATTTTTGTACTATAACCACAGGCATTTTCCTGAATGTGAACCTCAGCATTAGTCTGAATGCTAGGAAGGTAAGAAACAACTTGGGCATTCGATCACGCAGGACATATGTGCTCCTCCTATAACACCTGCCTTTGCGGTAAGTACGTGTCAGATGTCCAGACTCAACTCTTTAATTCAATGAATTCCCCTTTAGAAGCCCACATGGTCCTTTCCTACAGCATACCGTTGATTGGGACTATTTCAGCTTAGAAGTTATATTGGTAAGTCTTTTAATTTTACGGCAGGAGGAATCCAGGGTCCAAACTCCTTTGTCACTCAGGTAAACATTTTATCTTCAAATTACTACATGTGGGGGAAAACTCAAAATATTTCTCTCAGGCACAGGAGAGACTGAAAAGAAAATGGATATATCAACTAAAGGATGACAATGCCACCCATCCACGATTCGGTCTACAAGTAGTTGCCCAGCCAAAGCACCTGGCTGTATCTGGAGTGAAAGTAGCTCTCTACCCACAAAGCCTGGCCTGCTAAAAATGAAGCATAATTCATTGTACTATATTATTCAAGGTGCTTTCTCTAATATCCCATTCTATAGGATGATTGGAAATAATTTCATTCCATTTGTAGTTTCCCTTCAGGACTTTATCTAAATTCTTAGGGATGTACAAAATACCAGGGAATCAGACATTCAGATTGCAATGTCCTCTGTGCAAGCAGCCATTTGTCAAGACCTTCCTCTTCATGTCTGATCCACAAAACCCCTTAAGTCCGAGGATTTCCATATGACCCCTGTCTTACTAAGGACCCCAGGACCAAATTCTGCTTCAGGACCATTCTAGTCTGAGAGAAACTGAGCAAGGTATTTGAATCAGCCTGCCACATATAACCTCCTCTCCAGTGCCTTGCTGCACCCCTAGGATTCTGACCACAGCTCTATCCCCTTTGCAAGCAAGTTTTCTAAAACTCCCAACATCTTGCCAGCTCCAAGGACCCTGGGGCCCTCTGATATCTATCCACTGTCTTCAGGACGGCATTTTTAAGTGGAGAGATAAAAGGAAAGGAGTAATCCTTTTTATTCCAGATGCTCTCAATATTCTGTATATCCTTTGCATGCTGAGAGCCCAATAAGGAACAAGACTCTCAGAAGTCTTAGATATATTTACTTTTCACAAAACTTATTTAAACAAAGAACTTACTATGAATAATATAAAACTCCATCAAAGAAAGAGTCGAATCTAGGGGAAATTGGTGCCATTTGCCTGCTCTCCTGATGGAAATCTTTGCATTGCTTTTCCCTCTGTGTCTGGCATTCACATAACATATAAGGAAAAATAAAAATGTTCTTTCTATCGAGCTTACAAGCGGGATGAGCCAGCTCTGCATAAGGCTGCCTTTTCCTATATTTCCTATAGATTTTTTTTTTTTAATATTGTGAAAATGTTTCAGGAAGCATTGAAATTTTCTATAGATTTTTTGGAAAAAGTTAGGCTAGAAGATAGTGAAGGATGAAGGCTGTCTCCTCCTTCCCTTTTGAAATTGCCCCCCAAGACAATAGGGAGACCATGAAATAGAAAAAGAAGCTCCATCTTTGATGGAATGAGGATACACCTATAGCCAAAACCTATACCAGTTGGGTTATGAGGACACTGACCATGCTGAGAGAACATGTTGAGAGGATTCCAGCAGCTAAAACGTCAGACAGAGCACAGGGTTCTCCAAATTTGAGGCACACCGGGGGGGCTACAGTCAGTAACCCATTAGTTGGAACTACAAGAATGGGATACATGGACTGCCTACAGATGCCATCCTAGATGGCTTCCTATATTCCTTCTGACATCATGATGTAGCAGAAGCAACAGCTAAATTTGGAAATGTACAGAAAACATCATCTCTGCAAATGTGCTGTGATGCACAAATGTGTGAATGATCAGTAACTCGGAAGCTTCTCATTTTCCTCAACTGAGCAGCTGGAGGGCTTCACAGTGAGCCAGGGAAGGTTTCTGTGAGCCCAGACAACAGCGCTGGCTCTCCACCAACCATCCTCTCAAAAATTACCGGTCTGGGAAGAAATCACCTGCTGGAACGTAATCTTTGCAATTATATAAGTTTTATAAAATATATGTGAAAAAAACAGAAGGAAAAATGGGTGAAAAAGAAACAGAGAAATGGTGCCCTTAAAAAATGAAAATATTGAACAGAAACATTTCTAATAACTCAAAAATAGTAACAAAAATATTGTACCTAAAAAGCAAGAGATCAATAAAGATACAGAATTTGATCAAGCATTGACCAAGGAAGTGAAAAATGACATGTGGAGTTTATGAAAGAAGGAGAAGGGAAGATAAAATAGACCATGACGGAAATGAGGTCCATAAAACTTAAATTAAAAAATGCTTTCTTGAAATAAGAAATGGACTTAAAATTATAGATCATAAAAAATTATGGATAAAAAGGGTGGGTCAGAAAATATAAGTACAGAATTTTCAGCTGTAATACATGTCCTGGAAAAGTTATGATTTCCAAGAAAAGATGAAGTTTTGAAAATCCAGGAAAAAAAGAGGCACCATTTCCCTTCCAAAAATCAGGGTGGCTTCTGCTTTCTTACAGTAGTAGTCATTTCTGGGAAAGAGTAGAACAATGCATACAACCTCCTCAAAAGAAAAATCATTACACAAGAAAAGTTTACCCGGCCAAGCTGTCTTATAGGTTTAAAGACCACAGCAAAATATTTTTAATATGGAGAACCCAGAAAATGCAATTCACATGATCTTTTTGAAAAACGTATTGGAAAATGAACTTAAAAGGAAAAATAAATGAATGGAGACTCTGGTTAAACAAACAAACAAAACCCTGCTGACCTTGAGTGTTGAGTCCACTTGAATAGAAGACACCGATTAAAACCCTTAGAGAAGCTACAGTTACAGAGAATTTGAACATGATCAACTGAGGCCTAGTAGAACTAGCAAGGTAGCTAATAAGATTTGGGAAGAAAAAGTACAGAGAACACATAACTTGAGACCAAAAGTTATAGCTGCTAAATCAAGTAATAGGGACACACTCAAAAGTATAAAGACTAAGTACAAAAAGAAGTAATATCAATGGTATAAGCCAGGTAAATAAAATAAAAACAAAAGTCAGACAGTGGAGGCAGCAGAGGTATGAAGATACCAAATTATGCTAATTTTATCATGGTTCATAGTAGTCAGTAAGTCATTACTGATGAAATAGGAACTAAAATCATTTATAAAGTAATAGGAATCAAAGTAACTACTTGAGGAACTAAACCCAGACTCAAAAAAAAAAAAAAAAAATCACAGAGGACCCAGAAGAATAAACATACGAAGCCAAATATTTTCTAATTGTGGAATGATAAACAAGAAATCAACAATAAGATCAGGGGAATGGGAAATAGGAAATGCTGGCAAGATTAGATATTGACCAGTGAAAATAACTTAATAAAAAATTGTGCCAGATATAAAAATAAGCAAATAAATCATTTTTAATGATAAAATTTAAAACTCTGGAGGGAGGAAGTCTGTAGTAGCTGGATACAGACTCCTTTAACTCCCGGGAACCAGATGCCCTTCCCTGTGTAGCTCCAGGCGAAGGTTGGCCAAAAGGTTGGTGGTGGAAGGGGGGGGCGGCAGCCACCGCCCTGGGAGCTGGGCCTCGGGCCTGGGGCTCGGCTCCCCCACTTGCTTTGGAGGACAGGGGCTGCCACCAGGCCTGCAGCCTTGCAGCCCCCACAGGAGGCTCTGGCCCAGCTTCTCCAGGTCCTGGGCCAGGTGCACGTGAGGGCCAGGGCCAAGCCCTCCAGCTCCTTCTGCGGCTCCCTCTGCTGTGACTGTGAGGGGCGGACGCGGTCCCTAGCTCGTGCCCTGAACCCCGCTGTCTCCTGGCTCCCCCTCTCTTCCTACCCAGGCTGTCTTCCTGATGGTTGGCCCTGCTGATTCACCGCAACTTCTGCCCCCCAGCCCACTCCGGGGCCCTGACCTGCACAGACCCCGTCGGGTCTCACCTACAGGAGGTCTGGTACCTTCCACAAGCGCCATCGGCCGTGTCACTCACAGCGGTTCTGCTTCCCCAAATCAATCTTCCTGGACATGGAAACATTGGTAACGGAAGGGAAACAGAGCCGTAAAGGTAGGTTCTCTGGAGGGTCCTGGGGTTTCTGGAATCCGCCTCTGGTCTGACCAAGGGTCATTAAAGGCCTTAATGATCCTTTTTCCAGGGATAAGGGAATTAAAACCAGACCATGGCCTGCAGTGGAAAACAGTTACTTAAATTAGCACCTTCAGAAACCTCTATGATTAGCATCTCAGGAGGGCAGGGCTTAGGATGAGCGAGATTTCCCATCACTGAGCATGTTAGAAAAAGTAAGGAATTCACTGAGGTTGGCTGGTTGGTTCAAAGGGCATCGGGAAAGGAAAGGGGGGATGTCATGGATCTTAAAACTTGAGTCTTTAAATTCCAAGCTGAAGGTCTAAGCGACCAGATGCTTTCTATGGTTATCCTCCACCAAACAAGCAAACAACAAACCCTCTTAGCTGCTGTTGCTGAAGCGCTGGGATTTCTGAAAGCGGAACCTGCACGTGGTCGAATCACAGCACAAATGGAATTTCCAAGCACACAAGGTCTCTGATGCTACCGCCAGGGCACTGATCAGGAAGGACTCGGACCCCACATATCAGAGCAGGTTCTTGGAAGATTTTGAAGCAAAGAACCCCTGAAACCTGAAATTCTGCTGTCTCCTCTGCCAAGAGGAGAAGTTTCCATTCCTGTCTGAGATCAGTTTTCTGTTGCCTGAGGACACTGTTGCAGCCTCCCCCGAGGCAGCTGCCTTACAAAGAATTACTAACCCTTGACCTGTTCTCACCATTTTTCATGGTACAACCAGACAAGTCTTGGAAGGCGCCGGAGGGTAAAGTACAAGTGTGGCCATAGAGGAGCTACAAAATGTATCAGGAATTACAGGATTTTGCCATTGTATGTCAACAGAAAACTGGGGAGCATGCAGGAGAATGGGCCCCAAGGATGCTGCTGCTGGGGAACAAATGCAATGCTGGTCCAAGCTCACATGATCGGCGTGGGCTCCCAAAGGGGAGATTCCAGGTTGAATGTGTCAACGAGTAAGTGGAAGTGGCCCTAACATTTTCCTGGGTCGATTGACAGAAACCTGGCCCCGGTGGCGGCCACACCGGATGAAGTTAAAATGCTAGAGCCTTCTTGGTACACTGCAGAGCAATAGTTTTCAAAGTATAATTCACAGAGGCCCATTCCATGTGAACCTCATATGATGAGTCATTACCTGATGCATCATTTACTTTTTTTTTCACTTTCCTGACATTTACATTGATGATAGAAATTGTGAGTCGAAATGTCGACTTCTTACATGAATCACAGCGATGGCACTGAACCGTGCTAACAGTCCTCGTGCTCCCTCCTCCAGTGAATTTTTCAATTCCGTTATTGCGTTCTTAAGCCCCGTGGCTTCTGTTTTGTACGTTGTTTAGTATCACCTCTTTGTTGAGAGTCTCACTTTGTTTATGGATCGTCCTGTTTATTGTGGTGAGCATTTTAATAAGACTTATATTTAATTCTCTGATAGATAAATCACACAACTCCATTTCGTCGGAATTGGTTTCCAGAAGTTTACCGGGTTCTCTTGTTTGAAACACCTTTGCCTGGTTCTTTATTTTTCTTGCATCTCTGTGTTGGTGTCTGTGCACCTGTTTCAGTCTTCAAGAATGAGCTCTGTAGAGGAGAAGACCCTCCTCAATCAACCCAGTCGGAGCTTTCTGGGGGCCTCCACCAACCCTTTCCCTCTGCAGGGAGAAGCAGGCAGCTGTGATTTTCTCTGCTCACTCGGTACTGAGACACAGTGGGAAGCTGTGGCATCCACCGATTCAAGAGGCTGCTTCCATTCTCCCCTTTGACAGCCTGATTGTGCTGGATTCATCAGAGCTTCAACCTTGGCAAGACAGATGCCAATTCCTTGGGCAGCCTTGGAGAAGTGAAGATACTAGATGCACAGACCAATACTCTCTCCCCAGAGGGAAGCTGAGTCTTGGTGGTTTTTCATCCACTCCCTCTGTATTGAGTTGGGGGAGGATCAATGGCCTCCACCGGCCCAAGGCACCACCTCTGTTCTCACCCAGGCAGCTAGACTGTGCCAGATTCATCAGAGCTCCAAGTTTGGCGAGACAAGATATGGCCAGTCCTCTGAGGTGAGGAGCTCCTCAGGAAAGTTGGGACCCTGGACATCAAACCAACTCCTCTCCTCTGCATGAAACTGGAAGCTAGGTGGTCTCTTCCTGTTCACATGGCACTAAGTTGGGTGCAAGGTCTCTGACAAGAGGATGTCTGGGACCTTCCTAGCAGCTTTGGAGAGCCCGTTCTTCTAGGCTGCAACAGCCCTTCAATTAGTTTCTGATTTCTCACAAGAGGAATCTGTCAATGAATTATTACTGAATCGGTGTATTTGTGGGGATAAGAAGTGTCCAGAGCCAATTTCCTTTCAGCTAAAGTCACCGAAATTGACCTATTATACATAATGTAAAGCAGTAAAACACTTGTCTTCAAATCAGGAATAAGACAAGGATACCTGTTGTTACAGGCTGACTTGTGTTCCTACAAAATTTACATGTTGAAGTCCTAACCACGAGTACCTCAGAAGGTGACTATATTTGGAGATAGGGTCTTTAAAGAGATAATTAAGTTTGAATGAGGTTATTGGATGCACCTTAATGTACTATAACTAGTGTCCTTTTAAGAGGAGGAGATTAGGACATGGACATACACAGAGGGGAAATCATGTGAAGATACTAGAAGAAGATGGACATCTACAAGCCAAGAAGAGAAGCCTGAGAAGAAATCAACCCTGCCAACTCCTTTTTCTCAGATATCTAGTCTTCAAAATTGGGAGAAAATGAATATTTACTGTTTAAGCCACCTCGTCTGCGGTGGCCCTAGCAGACTGACTAATATCGCCACATCTAGTCTACACGGCACTGACGGTCCTAAACAGGACAAGGATGATTGGTATACGATAGACAGATAGAGATCCATAGATAATAAAATATAAGGATAAGAAAGCAAGAAAACTGTCACTATTTGAAAGTTTTATTATTGTATGCATAAACATCCAAAGGAATCTAATACCACTAAATTATAAAAATTTATAAGAAAAATTAGAGAATTCCAGAATACAGTCAGCATATAAAATTTGATCTTTTTAACCCAAGCCACAAATAATTAGGAGAAAAACTTTTAATAAGCATTTATGGAATAAAAAAATAAGACAGAACAAATCTTTTAAAATAATATCTGAGACCAGTAATGAGAAAATAATTTAAAAAAATAATAAATAACACGATAGAAAATCAAATGTAAAAAAACTATATTGTGTTCAGAGCTAAGAAGACTTTTTAAAAATGATTTTATTTATTTATTCATGAGAGATGCAGAGAGAGAGAGGCAGAGACACAGGCGGAGGGAGAAGCAGGCTCCATGCAGGGAGCCCGATGGGGAACTCGATCCCAGGACCCCAGGGTCACGCCCTGGGCTGAAGGCAGACCCTCAACCACTGAGCTGCCCAGGTGCTAAGAAGACTTAATACTATAAATGTTTTTATTTTCCCAGATTAATATAGAGAACCGAAGCAATTGCAAAGGATTTCTGTGGAATTTCACAAACTGATTTAAAACTTCGATGAAAGGGGTCCTGGGTGGCTCAGTCGGTTAAGTGTCTGCCTTCTGCTCAGGTCCTGATCTCGGGGTCCTGGGACAGAGCCCTATGTCGGGCTCCCTGCCAAGCTCCTCCCCCTCCCACTGCTCCTCCCCACTGCTTGTGCTTTCTCTCTCTCAAATAAATGAATAATATCTTAAAAAAAAAAAAAAAAGATTAAATGAAAGTGCAGTGGCACCTGAGTGGCTCAGCTGCTTACATGTCCAACTCTTGATCTCAGTTCAGGTCTGGATCTTGGGGTCATGAGTTCAAGGTCCAGTGTGGAACCTACTTAAAAAACAAAACATACGAAAGCGCAAATGGCCAAACGTAGCTAAAACACTCAAGAAGATGAAAAGCAAGTGGAGTGGGAGGTAGTTACCTTTCCAGAAATCAATATTTCTTCTAAAACTACAGTAATTAAGAAAATGTGGTGTTGATGAAAGAGAATAGAGAGCCTACAAACAGACTCTCGCAGGTGTGGAAATTTAGTGTATGACTGAGAAGGAATTGCAGGTCAGCGAGGAAAAAGTAGACCATTGGGTAAATATTCTTGACCCTAGTTATCCCATGAAAGAAAAAGAAAAAAAGGAAGAAGTCTGACCGCTTTCTCAACCATGTACACAACAGGAAGAGACAATGGAAAAGCATAGGCCTGCGGTTTAAGAGTAGTGTTATGTCACCATGACCCCCCTACTAGTTACATTTCTGGAACTTCAAAAAAAAAATCCAAGTTTTCCTTCTTTTTTTTTTTTTTTTTGAAAATTTATTTTTTATTGGTGTTCAATTTGCCAACATATAGAATAACACCCAGTGCTCATCCCATCAAGTGCCCCCCTTCAGTGCCCATCACCCAGTCACTCCCACCCCCCCGCCCTCCTCCCCTTCCATCACCCCTAGTTCGTTTCCCAGAGTTAGGAGTCTCTCATGTTCTGTCTCCCTCATGGATATTTCCCACTCTTTTTTTCTCCTTTCCCCTTTATTCCCTTTTACTATTTTTTATATTCCCCAAATGAATGAGACCATATAATGTTTGTCCTTCTCCAATTGACTTACTTCCCTCAGCATAATACCCTCCAGTTCCATCCACATCGAAGCAAATGGTGGGTATTTGTCATTTCTAATGGCTGAGGGATATTCCATTGTATACATAGACCACAGCTTCTTTATCCATCATCTTTCGATGGACACCGAGGCTCCTTCCACAGTGTGGCTATTGTGTCCATTGCTGCTAGAAACATCGGGGTGCAGGTGTCCTGGCGTTTCATTGCATCTGTATCTTTGGGGTAAATCCCCAACAGTGCAATTGCTGGGTCTAGGGCAGATCTATTTCTAACTGTTTGAGGAACCTCCACACAGTTTTCCAGAGTGGCTGCACCAGGTCACATTCCCACCAACAGTGTAAGAGGGTTCCCCTTTCTCCGCATCCTCTCCAACATTTGTGGTTTCCTGCCTTGTTAATTTTCCCCATTCTCACTGGTGTGAGGTGGGATCTCATTGTGGTTTTGATTTGTATTTCTCCGATGGCCAGTGATGCAGAGCATTTTCTCATGTGCGTGTTGGCCATGTTAGGTCTTCCTCTGTGAGATTTCTGTTCATGTCTTTTGCCCATTTCATGATTGGATTGTTTGTTTCTTTGCTGTTGAGTTTAATAAGTTCTTTATAGATCTTGGAAACTAGCCCTTTATCTGATACGCCATTTGCAAATATCTTCCCCCATTCTGTAGGTTGTCTTTGAGTTTTGTTGACTGTATCCTTTACTGTGCAAAAGCTTCTTATCCTGATGAAGTCCCAATAGTTCATTTTTGCTTTTGTTTCTCTTGCCTTCGTGGATGTATCTTGCAAGAAGTTACTGTGGCCGAGTTCAAAAAGGGTGTTGCCTGTGTTCTCCTCTAGGATTTTGATGGAATCTTGTCTCACATTTAGATCTTTCATCCATTTGAGTTTATCTTTGTGTCTGGTGTAAGAGAATGGTCTAGTATTATTCTTCTGCACGTGGATGTCCAATTTTCCCAGCACCATTCATTGAAGAGACTGTCTTTTTTCCAGTGCATAGTCTTTCCTGCTTTGTCAAATATTAGTTGACCATAAAGTTCAGGGTCCACTTCTAGGTTCTCTATTCTGTTCCATTGATCTCTGTGTCTGTTTTTGTGCCAGTACCCAAGTTTTCTTTCTAAGGCTGTATGATCTTCACAACATGGGAGAAAATTCAAAGATGAAGCAAATACTCAGTTAGTATATTTACCTAAAGAAAAAAATGGAATTAAAAGAATTTGAATCTGGGGATCCCTGGGTGGCACAGCGGTTTAGGCGCCTGCCTTTGGCCCAGGGCGCGATCCTGGAGACCCGGGATCGAATCCCACGTCGGGCTCCCGGTGCTTGGAGCCTGCTTCTCCCTCTGCCTGTGTCTCTGCCTCTCTCTCTCTTTCTCTCTCTGTGTGACTATCATAAATAAATAAAAATTAAAAAATAATAATAAAAATAAAAGAATTTGAATCTAAAAACAAGAATTTGGGGAACTACCGGGAATTGATGCTTGAAATTTTTATTCATTGTAATGGGTAGAAGTCTAAGATGACCTCCAATGACCTTTTCCCTTATGGAGCCCCTCCCTTTTAAGTGTGGGTGGCATCTATGAATCAAGTGAGGTATCAGTCCTATGATTATGTTACCAGTTACATAATAAAGCAGCTCATCCTTGAAAAACACACCAAGGAAAGCACTCAGGTAAAATTGCTGCTCTCATTACTTGTTACCAGATCTCCACTCATCCCAATCCTAATTTTCATGGATTTCATTAATGTTCACTTGCAACTCAAAAGCCTGGTGCACAAGAGTGAGTGAGTGTGTGTGTGTGTGTGTGTGTGTGTAGCTTCCAGACCTTCAGAAAAGTCTGAGATTGTTAAGATCCTGTTTTTACCTTTGTCAGTTTTGTTTTTTTTTTTAACAGGTTGAAATCAAATTTAATAGCGTATGTGCGGGGAATGCACACAGACACCGTAGTCAGGCATAAGGGGGTACAAGTGTCATCCTGAATTGGGGTGCAGGGCGGGGTTGGGACTTCAAAGGGAAGGAGAGAAATTCACAGTAAGATGAAAACAAGTAAATGTTTGGAGGACAAATGCTTCCTCTGCCAGCTAGAGGAGTTGCTCAGATAAAATTTAAATTTGAACTTCTCTGAAGTTTCACACGTTAAAAGTTACACCAGCAGGACGTTTCTTCCCATTGATCTTGGTCCTGACAACAGGTCAGCTTAGGCAAGCTTCTTTCAGAGGCAGTGATGTCAGCAGGATGTGGTGGGTGAGGGTGAGTCTGCACAGTTCACCGGGGAAGGATCCCCCGCAGGCTTCAATCTCCCTTTCTTCCAGAAGAATGAAAAAGGAAACAGCACTTTTATGTTCAGAGGACAGAATTTCCTCTTACTTCGTCTTCACGAATTCTCAGAAATCGACTTTCCGCTTTATCCTGAAGGACTCAGTGGCTTGAAAATCCCAACCCTGTGCTTCTACCAGGTTATTCAATGAACACATGTTTATCCATCCACTTTTTAGGGAGAAATTAACTACATATGATCTGAAATTATGTAAGGTCTAAATATCTTTTAAGATCCTTTAAGCCTAGGGGGGCCCAGTGGTTGAGTGTCTGCCTTCAGCTCAGGGCGAGACCCCGGGTCCTGGGATCAAGTCCTGCATCGGGCTCCCTGCATGGGGCCTGCTTCTCCCTCTGCCTGGGTCTCTGCCTCTCTCTCTCTCTCTCTCTCTCTCTCTCTCTGTCTCATGAATAAATAAATAAAGTTTATAAATAAATAAGTAAATACATAAATGAAACCATTTAAAAATCTTAAACTTTAAAGTTTGAAAGTTCTCTCAGCAAGAATTCCCCAAAATTGGTTCTCAGAGATCGTCATGGAATAAATAGCTTGAGGAATGAGTGAATGAATGAACGCAGCTAGCTGGGGAGAGCCTGAGGGACGTCGCAAGACAACGTACACACACACGCACAAGCACAAAGACAACAGCTCACCAGTGCCTCTATGAAATCTCCTGGTGACACGAATATTTATGTCGCTCCTCTTCCAACCTCAATGCCTATGGCGTTAGCTGCGCAAACCCGGGGTCCCTTGGGGTCCTCAATCACCCCCTCCTGCGCAGCATGGGTGCTATATGGGCACCACCCATAGGTCTGACTTTCAAGACAAAACCACTTTTTCCTCCAGTTTCTAGAAGGGTTGACCTGTCAGGTCCCAGCTCCTCAGCAAAAGGCAACTGCCTTGCCCACAGCTACATCCCTTCCCAGGGCAGCCCTCGGATGGGCCTCTGGGTATGAGAAGGAGCTAGAAAGACCCAGGTCTCCTGTCCAAACTCAGGGTCACTTCAAGAAGTTCTCTGACCCTCAGAGCTCCATGTAGGATTGACTGATGATTCCAAGGTGATTTCCCCTGCTGGGTCCTGCTTTCTTCTCTTCCCATCTCTTAGGATCTTGAGGGCATCTCCTCTCTTGGCACAAGCCAGTCACTGTCTCACAGGTGGCTTCCGGTGGAACCTCACCTGTGCCCGCAGCCGTGCCTTAGTAGGGAGATCATAGAGAGTCCACCAGCCTGCTTGCCTGGGGTTCCCTGGATTTGCGAGCCCATCCAGTAGATGATGGAGAAGGAAATGAATGAGCTTAGTAAGGTAAGAAGCCAAAAAAGTATTATATAGAAATGCGTTTTGTTTTTATCCTAATCAGTTCTACGGCACTGTTATGCTCCATGGTTGTTGTTGTTTTAGAAAGACAGGTTAGGGGTTATTTTTACCATCCTTTCTGCATAATCTGGGCGAGGGCACAGGAGGGAGACGCTCTCGGTAGCTAATTTCCCAATGAGAGGGGCACAGATCTCTGAGTAAAATTTCTACCTGAAATCTTTTTTTCACTGTCCATTTCTATCGAGGCGTCTTAATAAAACTTTGCTCCTACTTTTTAGACCCTTTATGCCATAAAGAAGACACTGCTAGCAGGAGAGATAATAGGATCCATTTAGGAAGCGTTTTAATACTCCAAGCCTACTTTAAACATATTCGTTTGTCTTTGTGCTCCTGCAAATTGTAAGGCCAAAAAGTAGCCTGATATTTTGATTCTGAGAAGCAGGTGTATCACAAAAAAGAAAGATTTTTGCCCAGTCCTCATACATGCTAGACTCTCACGGCAGTTTTAGCACATAAGAAGGGCTTACTAGTACCTGCTAAATAAGTAACCAAATGACTAAGCATATTCATCATCATTAAGAGTAATATTCCTCATTTCTTGGGATCCCTGGGTGGCGCAGCAGTTTAGCGCCTGCCTTTGGCCCAGGGCGCGATCCTGGAGACCCGGGATCGAATCCCACGTCAGGCTCCTGGTGCATGGAGCCTGCTTCTCCCTCTGCCTGTGTCTCTGCCTCTCTCTCTCTTTCTCTCTCTGTGACTATCATAAATAATAATAAAAAAAATTTAAAAAAAAAAGAGTAATTTTCCTCATTTCTAACAAAATTAAGATTATTTTCCCCCTTAGTTTTCTCCCCATTTTCAACACAATTGATAACAGATGATAACTCCATATTCCATTCGAGAAGCACATCGCTCTGCCCTTTTTGTCAGAAGCAGAAATCAGCCTAGAGTGCGAGATCATGGCTATCATCTTCCAAATGAAATTTATTTATTTTTTTTTTCCAAATGAAATTTAAAGCAGTTTCTTGAGAACAATTAATTTACTTGGCACCAGTTTCTGTCGCCCACCCTCCATCCTTTCATCATGGTAGGGTTAGTAACCCAGATGAAGAGAGGGAAACGATGCTCTTACATTCTCCCATTGTCAAAAAAAAAAAAAAAAAAAAACATTTACTATGCTTCTTTTTTAATTTATAAATACATTTAAAATGGCTTTTTTTTTAATTTTTATTTATTTATGATAGTCACAGAGAGAGAGAGAGAGAGAGAGAGAGAGGCAGAGACACAGGCAGAGGGAGAAGCAGGCTCCATGCACCGGGAGCCCGACGTGGGATTCGGTCCCAGGTCTCCAGGATCGCGCCCTGGGCCAAAGGCAGGCGCTAAACCACTGCGCCACCCAGGGATCCCTAAAATGGCTTTTATTAGATATTGAGTATATACAAAATTGTGTTCATAAAATATGAATGAGATACAGAATAAAAATACAATGAGCGCATCAGGACCCAACATTGACTGTACTTCTATTGTGGATTAGATACTATACGGAAGATACACGAATAAAACAAGGCTCAAGAATTAGAAAAGAAAATATCTGGGGCCCTATAAATTTCATAATGACAAGGATGCAAGTCAGGTACGGTGCTATTGAGTCCAGAAGTGGGAGAGGTCAAGACCGACAGAGGAGGGAAAGACTTCCTGGAGGAGGTGGCCCTGTGATGGAGTCTTGAAGGCTGAGTCAGGATTCACTGGATTTGAGGTAACGAAGCTGTGCTAGACAGGGGTTATGGAAACAGGGGTAGTGGGAATTGGCCGGAAGAAGTGGACAACGAGATAGTTCGGTATATGAGATCAGTAGGACTAGGGTTGGAACCGAGAAAGAGTGGGCTGAGGAGAGTCACTGGAAGAAGATAATCATTAAAAGAGAGCAAAAGGAACCTTCTATTCATGGTTGGCTCCCTGCTAACCAGTCCCATCCTTAGGGAATTTCCAAAAGTCACCCCATTAACATAAACCCAGTTTTGGCAGAAAGGGGCCTGTGACGAATAACAAGATGCTCACCTCACCTTTATGGCTCTGAAGTGATCTCAGGAACTGAAGAGGCGAGAGCAAATATTCTAAGAAACGATGGTCCCATTGCTCTTACTACCCAGGAAATTCCAAGAGTTTGGGAGCTTCGGGCCAGGGGTTGAAGACCAAATATTTCTTTGTTATTATAAACCACAATGCCACACTCCCCATAAGCTGCCTGCAGGATTTCTCAGTCTTCCTCTGCTCCTCAACTGTCTTCCTCCCAGATCTTTCTGCCGCCCCCCTTGCCCCTTTCAGCTCTTCGCCATTCCCTTCAAACCTTAGCTATGTGATGAGGCTCCTGCTTACCGAGAAGATCCTGCGACACAAAATACAAATGATTAAACGTTAGTACAATTCTTTCCACTTTGGAAAGGGAATGGTGTCCCTATTGTCTCAGCCTCTGGAGGGGATCCTAATCGGCAGCCAAGAATGAGAAGTGTTATTTTAAAGGAACAACGTGTTTCAAAGGGAAGACATTCTGAAGGGAATCATCAAAACCTGCAAGGAAGAAGCTAAATGGAGGCACCGAGTCAAGCTGGAATTCTAACCCGGAAGAAAAGGTGAGAGCCAATTGTGGTGGAGTGGGGAAGGGGAAGGCTGATGGACTTTAGAGTTGTGTAGGACAATCAGGGCAACTTGCTCATCGGCGGAATGTGCTGGGTAGAGATAAAGTATTCAAGGGCGACGCCAAAGTTTCTGGCTTGGGCAACTAGATCTAGGGTGACAGGAAAAACTAGCATCCCTGCTACTGTTGATAAAGACAATCTTGTACTGTTAATGTTTGTGGTTCCTGCTCCTGGGATCCCAAGGAAGCTCTACTGTAACATTCATCGAGGTCAAAAGGACTCCACAAAACCTCAAAGCATGAGCTCTATTTCTGGCCTAGCGCACACCGTACGCTTCTTTGTTAACAAACAAAAACAAGAAAACCAAAAAACAAAAAGGAGCACTCCACACATAAATGAGAAAAACAAAAAACCCTGGTTCCCATAAGATCAAAGTCATACAGCCTCGATAAAGTCTGTAACTTTCTGGAATGTCCCTTGTCATGATGATTTGTAACTCTTTTCTTTACACGAAGAACATAGACAACCCAGCGCCAAATGTCCCTTCCCCGGAGCACCCTCTTCCGTATACAGCTTGTGTATCCTGGGCAGCTGTCCTAAGTTGGGCTCAAATAAAGCTTCTTTTCCTTTTTCTTTAATGTTTTTAAAAAGGTTTGTTCAATTTTGCATCAAAACTGTTGCCAAGTAGCTGGCACCCCAGTGGCCCAGCCCATGTCGCAAATCTAAAGCTAACTCAGCCTACACTTCTGCAAGACACCTGTCAAGGGACGCTAACGTGACCACTCATGACCCTCTAACTCAGCCCTGGCTAAAGGACTAGACACGGGGACCTGCTGTCCCTAGGAGGCAATCCCTGACCTCCTAGCCAGCCACTTCGTTTCTGTGTTGCCTCTTTTAATGCTCTAGAAAACCTGCTCTTGCACAAAATCCATCAGGAGAATGCTCCCCTGCTGGTGAGTTACTGCCTCCTCCCAACCCATGGATTATTTTCCTTTGAATAAAGGACACTGGACTCATTACTGAATTGTTCTAGTTTTATCATTTGACAATGGCAACCACAAAAATGACCAGACATTACCCTCTCTCAGCAAGCATGAGTGACTGCTGCTTGTCTACCAACCCCAGAACTCATCCTGCTCCGTTCCTCCTGCCTGGTAGATACGAAGGGTTAATACGTCCAATTATAGAAGCGTCCCTCATGAACACACCCCACCCAGAGCCAACCCTAATCTTCCATATACCTTCTCCGAAATCACCTACCACAAGCCCATCTTCGAGATCAATCCCCGTCTATCACACTACAGTGTCTCCTGATGGCTTTTGGCTGGTGACATTTACTGAGAAGAGAAAGACTGAAGAAGCCTAGGACAGTTTGAAGGTGAGAGGATGGTTTTGTGCATGTTGAGTGTGAGGTACAGATTTGGCGGAGGTATTAGATTTATCGATCTGGGACTCAGAAAAGGAGTTGGTGCTGAGAACTGGGTTTGACAGGCATCAACATAGAGACAGTAAGCGCAACAGGGGAGCAGGGCGGATAAGGTTACCTGGAGGAAATGGGCGCAGCGAGAGAAGAGGTCCAGTGCAAATCTTCAGAAGAGAGTGGGAGAGAAGGCAATACCAGAGAAGAATCGGGAAGGACCAGGGACTCAGGAGAAAAATACGTGGTGTAGGAGGGATGCCAGGGAAGACAAGTGAAGTGCTTCAAGGGAAGTAGTTAACCAAATCTCTATAATGTTCTTTCTTTTTTAAATTTTTTTTTTATCTATTTGAGAGAGAGAGAACACAAGCAGGGGTGGAGGGCAGAGGGAGTGGGAGAAGCTTGAGCAGACTCCCGCGGAGCACAGAGCTGGATGTGGGGCTTGATCCCAAAGCCCCGAGACCATGACCTGAGCCGAAATCAGGAGTCAGATGCTTAACCTACTGAGCCACCCGGGCGCCCCTGTATAATGTGACATCTTAGGCTGTTCTTGTTATTTGCATCAGACCTTGTTTACCTCTTGAAACTATTCTATCATAAAAGTGATGCATGCATCTTTAAAAAATACACACAAACGCACCTCATCCATTCCTCAAGTGTAACTACTATTAGCAGTGTCGCGTGTTTAGAAGTCTTTTCCCAGAAAAAAAAAAAAAAGTATTTTCCCAGGACTTTTAAGAAGATGCACACGTCTGCTTCGATTTTTACAGATAGGATTATATTGTAGATGGCGCTTTGTACCCTGTTTTATTTAAAAAATTAAGTTCTGCATGATAAATATGACCACAGAATTATTATTTTTTCATATCACAGTTTGATACCTTACTGTGCAACGTACCTACCATAAATTGTGCCATTTTACACCAGCTCTTTGGTCATTATGGTCGTCTGGGTGGGGGGGGGTGTTTCCAGTTCTACAAACGGGTTTGCAAGAAAGATCGTCATACATATTTAACTGCTTGTGCAAGAACATTTGAAGGATAAATTTCAGACTGGAATTTCTGGTCCAATGGGGTTGCGTATCCAACTTTTAATAGTTAATAATTCACTTAAAGGATTACATGAAGTAACAGACCACGACAATATGAGTCCTTATTTCCCAAAACCTCAGCAAATACCAGCTAGGTTCTTCCCTGCCTCCGAATGAATTTCTTCTCCTGCTCACCTCCGGCATAGCCCAGTACGTGCAGACCTGGCATGTCCCCCGCCTCTTTAGGCTTAGTTTTGGTTCCCAGAGGCTCAGGGCCTTGGCTGACCTTCCAGCCCGCCGAGCCCGTGCGCAGAAGTTAGGAATCAAAGAGCATGCTTTTGATAGCACTTGGTGGTAGTATGTCCAAAAATAGGAAAATGCCGCCACCTGTCAATCATTCCACTCCCACCCTACTTTCCCAGAGCTGCCCAAGGTATAGCTCTATAAAAGGAAATGTAGCTCAATGGAAAATAGAGAACCACTTTAGTAACCGTGGAGTCGCTGACCAATGACAACAAATGCAGATTTCTGGCAAGGGCTCTGTGGCTTGGGCCAAGCTCGACCTTTTCCCACACTTCCCCTGGGCCCCACTCCAATCTGTATGTGGAGGGGACCTGACCATTGCACAAGACCATGAGGTGACAGAGAGAAAGAAAGAAAAAAGAAAGAAGAAAGAAAGAAAGAAAGAAAGAAAGAAAGAAAGAAGGAAGGAAGGAAGGAAGGAAGGAAGGAAGGAAGGAAGGAAGGAAGGAAGGAAGAAGAAGGAAGAAAGAAAGAAAGAAAGAAAGAAAGAAAGAAAGAAAGAAAGAAAGAAAGAAAGAAAGAAAGAAGAGAAAAACAGAAAGAAACTTAGGAAGGGATGAGCCAAGTGTATCAGTGAATTCTCTAACCAATCACATAAAACAGAGAAAAGAGAGAGAGGACCACCATGTATTTTTGACTTAAAGCCATCTCACCCCTGGATCTACACTTCCGAGAGGCATCTCCCCCACTTCGGATGAGTGTGGAAGGCAGTGGGCCCAGCAGAGCAGAAATGCCTCCTCCGGCAGCAGCCACAGGCGCCCCAGGAGGACAGCACACCGCGCCCCCCAGGACACCCTCCCCGAGAGGGCCTCGGGCCTCTGGTCCAAGCCTCGACGAGGCCACCTGAACGCAGCTTGCCTTCGTTTTTGCAGAAGCAGGAGGAACACATACTGCACATATTTGGATGAAGCAACTTCATGAAGAATGAGGTTCACCCCCAAGGTGTAGAGCACTCACTGCGTGAACGCCTGTCAATGTTCCGCTGGTTCCAATTTTGAAAAGAACAAGGGGCAGAGGTTGCCAGAGATACAAAGGTACGAATATCGTGGATTCGCCTGGAGCCCAGCAAAATGGACCTAAAGTAATGACCTGACTCACAGGCAGGCGTCACTGCTCTCCCTCTCGGCACGTGTTTCCTGTGCTGGGCCCTCCCGCCTGCGGCCTGGAGAACTCCTACTCACCCGTCAAAACACAGGGCACAGGGTCCCCTCCCCGCTCTCCCTTTAGCACCTCGCTGCACCCACTGCTGCTCGGGCCCAAGCTCGCTGAATGAGGACCGTTTATTCTTTTCTCTGTCATCCCCACTAGACAGCGAGCTCCCGAACAATAGCACTTGTGATTTGGTCGTGTTTGTGTTTCCAGAACTGAAAGCAGTGCCTAGAACATGGGCACTCAACAAACATTTGTGGGACAAACAAATGAAAATGTCAGTCTTCAGGTTCCGCTTCTCGCCCACTAAGGAGAACCAGAAAGGATAAGGAAACCTTCTAAGGAGTGTCTTCTCCCATAAAGGGTCACTTGAGGGGGAAGGATTCCAATAACTAGAAAGTTCCGTAACAGAGAGAGCTCAAAACCGGTGAAAATTGATGCCTGAATTAAAAATGCTGAAATATTAGTGGCTTCTGGACCCTTGGGAAGGAGTTGGGAGGAAAGGAATGATTTTCCTCTTCTGGATTCATCTGAGCACTGGTTGCAGTGCCTCTTAGTGAGTTTCAACAACTCGCTAACACGGTACGTAAGTGTGCTAATGACACTTACCTCTTTTCTTTTAATCAAAGATGATTACATAAGAGGAAAATCAGCACTTCTGCCTAAGAGTTTTCCCATAGCTCATTCAATGTGCTTTTTTTTTTTTTTTTTTTGGCTTAACTACTCCCGGCCTCAATGCATGCTGATAAGTACCCTCACTTACCTTGTAATAGATCAACAACCTAAATGAAAAACATTTCTTTTCTTGTTTTACAGTAAAATAGAATGACTGGAATTCTAAATTCCACTTTACCCCGTACGCATCGAAAATGTTTTATTTCTTCTCGTAATTGCCTTTCTTTTTTTAGTCACACGTATAAAATGAATCCCACGAACATATTCTATATGACCCGAGAAGGCTTAAATGTGTTATTCCAAAGTGGGATAGGGCAGCAAGACCACAGCCACCCTAACAGCCTTGAGAGAAAAAATTTAAAAATTAATCTTGTTCTTCTCGCTCGCATCTCAACCACCAATTTTGAAGAACTTAGTTCGCGGACGTGTTTACAGACAACAGAAGGAACTGCTGTCATTAAAGTTCAGGAGGAGGAGAGAAAGTGGGAAGAAATGATGTGCAGAAAATCCTTTTACTGAGGATTGTGCAGAGAGACAGAGAGAAGAGGAGACGAGAGGAAAATGCTCTCGGGTGTGTCAAATTTTAGGTTGTCTAGACAGAGAGAGAGGGACGGAGATATGTTTATGAGAGAAGGCCACGGAGAGAGGCCTCTGGGGGAGGCAGCGTCACAGCTGCCCAGACAGACTTGGGCGCAGCCACATCAAAGTAAAGTCGCAGCACAAGGTCATCGAGTAGATGAAGGATGTTGTGGACTCCCCCGAAATTCAATGGTGAAGCCCCAAACCCCAAGGTGACAGTATTTGGGAATAGGATCTTAAGGAGATAATCAGATTAAATGAGGTCTTCAGGGTGGGGCCTTAGCCCAACAGGATGGGCGTCCTTGTGAGAGGAGGGAGAGATACCAGCGCTGGGCACACACGCGGGAGGGAGAAAGGCCGGACGAGGAGCCAGCAAGCAGGTAGTGGGCTGCAGGCCAGGAAGAGAGGGTGCACCGGAAGGCAGATTTGCCAGCCCTCTGCTCTGGGATTCCCAGCCTCCAGAGCAATGAGAAGACACAGGTTTTGGTTCTAGCCCCTCAGTGTGATACTTGGTTATGGCAGCTGCACAAATTACTACAGGGACCTGAAGCTCAGCTCTCTTAAGTCACCCAGTACCAGGCTTCAGGACATTTTGCTAAGGAAGACGTTATAATTTGGGGAACTCCTGGTACAATCAGGTGCACTAGCCATCAGCTGGCAACATGGGTCCTAGCCCCAGGGGAAGGGCAGAGCCTATCCATGTTACTGTGATGGTCGGTCTCGGTGCAAGAGAGAAAAGTCTTTTCCATCTTTCAGAAGCGAGTCTTTACTAAATCAAATCAGTTTAAACATGCAACAGTCAGGTGTATCTCATCTTAGAGAAAAAACCCTTTAAGTTAACTCAAAACCTAAATAAAAATAGTTGCTGTGGTCATGAGCCTTCAGTGTTCTTGTTATTTACCACTTGTCTTTCTAGTTCAGAGAGACACTCCTGACTCCTTTCACAGGCTTCAGTTCTGAGACATCAAGACGTGAACATTCCTAATGTTTGAGATTTCTTTCAGGGGAAACTCCTCCAAGCTTTATTTCCTGCCGCAGGCTGTGACTTCAAACTCTGTGTTTTCCTCTTTCATCTCTCAGAGGACAAACCATGAAAGGGAGGAAAAAAGCAGCCCTTCTTTCTGATTGGTTCTCCCTGTTTTTACTTTCCACCTGTGAGTCAGAAAGAAGGGCGAAGGAAAAGAGAGAAAAGAAGCTCCAGGGCTCTATGTCAACGCTGAAAGGTCAAAGCCTCTAAAACCGAATCCCTCACAATTTAAGATGACTCTTGGCATGTCAGTCACAAATCAGTCAATCAATCGATAGACCCACAGGCTCCCAAGGAGTTACGTTTTCCCCTTTTATCCAATATGCCAATTTATTTGAGTGTTTGCTGAGTATTCTATTATTAAAACAGTAGCAGCAGACTATGAAATTTTGAATTGTTAATGCATTGACTTGAAATTCTTCTTTGACTGGTTTCTTAGATATTTGTTCATAAATAGATTGTAAGCTTGTTGCAGAAAAGGAATATATTCTCTACTTGCTTGGCCAAACTACCCCGCGTACAACAGGACAGGGTATACACGGGGATTTTCAATAGCTAACAAGCGTGTAAATAAACACAAACACGTAATGAAGGCCGTATTGTCTACTGATGCCATAAGTGGTGCACTGCACTGAGCATTTCATAAAAATGGAGTTTTAATAAAATTGCATCTATTTACTTAATGCACAAAAAAGATGCTATTGTAGAAATGTTTTCAAAACATAACGTTACATTGTTTTCTGTTATATTTCATAGATATGATTTATTTTTACTCCTATATAGCAAAATATGGACACACAAAGATGCTAATTAAAAAAAAAATCTCAAAAAAATTAAATTAAAAAAAAAATCTCTTTGCCCAACCTGGGGCTCGAACTCATGACCCCGAGATCAAGAGTGGCATGTTCTACCAAGCCGGCCTGGTGCCCCAAGATGTCACTATTTTTATTCCTGATATTACTTGTCTTTATTAAAATGTCAAGAATGGGCATTTATACTTAAGAAGACACACGACCCTAGTCTTAACTAATTAATTTATTAATTGGAGTCAAAATGTATGATCACCAAGAAACAATTTACAACGTGATGGAAATAGTAAGCTTCACTTTCTGAATCATATCAGAGCAAATGGTTCCATGAGAATACTGGCAGAGTGGTCTTCCCAACCTCAGGGGTGATCACTTGGGTCTTGTGCAATTCCTGGTGGTTCAGTATAAATGACTAGGAGAGTTATGACTTACACATAAGATAAATCCAACTTAGTAGCCACAACTCAATAATCTGATCAGGGCCTTTTCATGTATTAGGACATTTTAAGTCTCAAAAAAGAAAGGAAGGAAGGAAAGAAAAGGAGATAGAAGGAAAGGAAGGAAAAGAAAGGGAAGGGAAGGGAAGGGAAGGGAAGGGAAGGGAAGGAAAAAGGAAAGGAGGAAAGCAAAAGAGAACAAGAAACCCAGCACTTGAAATTTTAATTATTAGGCTCAACTTAAATCATTCTTCATCCTTGATATTATCAAAAGTCCTATCCTCACAGTGTTACACCAAGACATCAGCAGACCCCCCCTCCTCTAAAACTGCTGGTCTGTGGAGTCCCCATTGTTGCTACCAGAACATGCTGTTCTATACCGGAGATTCCTAGGGGGCAGTTGGTGATGTAAGGCCTGAGGCCCGCACTGGGGCAGGGCCTGACGAGAACCCTGGCTCTGGAATTGCTGCCTATAGGAGCCTCAGTAAGCTAATCACGGTGCAGGGCAGTTTACTCCAGGGCACAATTCAGATAATAATAGCTCTTCCATAATGGTACCATCAGCGGCACTAAGGGAGATAACATCTATAAAATCAGAGTGCTTGGCATATAATTTTAGATGCTTAATAAATGTTACCTATAATTAGACCACAAAGTAAAAACCGGAGGAAAACACGGGGAATAATCACAAGATGAAACTTATACTTTTGAATCTGTTATCTATGATTCTTTTTTTTTTAATTATTTTTTTTATCTGTGATTTTTAAAAAAGTATGTTAGCTATTTAATATTTGACCAATTAATGTAAATATTCTTTCCCGTACTATATATAGACTAGAAGACTGTCTCTTATAGCCGCTGCAAAAATCCTGTCGGAAATGATCATTTCTTGAGACAGTAAACCTGCTGGATGGCATTTTCATCTTATTATAAGCGAAATTTCATCCCTACAAAATAAAATACCTAAAAATATACTTGCTTTTAGAGATAACAAGTGTTAGCGAGGGTGTAGAGAATAGGGAACATTTGTTCACTGTTTGTGGGCATATAAATTGGTGCAGCCACCATAAAAAAAACAGTATGGAGGTCTCTCAAAAAAAAATTAAAAATAGAATTACTGTATGACACAGCAATTTCCCTTCTGGATGTATATTCAGAGGAGTTGAAATCAGCATCTAGTAGAGATATCTGCACCCTCATGTTCGTTGCGGCATTATTCGCAACAGCCACGGTATGAGAATAGCCTAAGTGTCCATCAATGAATGAGTGGATTAAGAAGATGTGGTGTATTTACAGTGGACTCCTAATCAGCCATTAGAATGATGGAAATCCTGCCATTTGAGGTAATTCGGATAAATCTTGAGCGCATCAAGCTAAGTGAAATAAATCAGAGAAAGGTAAATACTATATAATACCACTTCTATATGAAATCTAAAAAAGCCAGATGCAAAGGAACAGTTACGTGGTGGTTCCCGAGGCCGGAGGGTGCAGGGAATGGGGAGATACTGGCCTAGGGCACGCACTTCCAGTTATAGGATTAACAAGCCCTGGGGTCTAATGTATAGCGTAGTGATTATATCTAATAATATCATATCACATATCTGAATGTTGCTAAGAGTAGATCTTATGTGTTCCCACAGCAAAAAAGAAATAGGAATGATATGACAGGATGGAGGTATTAGCTGCTGAGAAGATAGTAACCATTTTGCAACATACAAATGTCTCAAATCAACATGTTGTACACCTTAAGCTGGCACAACCTTGTATGTCAATTCTAGCTCAATAAAACTGGAAGAAAAAATAAAAACTCAAAATACACTTGCCTTAACGAAGCAAGTCTATTTTATCTTGTAAATGCAGTGTGCGTACATTTTGGGGTACGTGTCTGATTTATAATTTATCTTCAATCTTTCAGTAGGTGTGGAAAACACACATTATTTTTTCCGTGGTCAGTGACTGGCTGCTAGGGTTTGTCACTGAATCCAAGCTTTGATTCAGTTCCTGTTGAGGATTAAGTGTAAGTTAAGTAATAATCGAGAATAAGGAAAACTATAAGTTGCCAAATTACACTTTAAAATGTTTATGTGTTAACATTTTGTTCTAAATTGCATGTTTCATTTAAATATAATGCCAATACTAATACCCTCTAGTGTAACTTTAACCATTTATAGGATTTCAGGGGTTTTTTTAATTTAAAAAATGCCCAATCAATGCATTTTCATTAACTATACCTGTAGGAAGCCTGTCTATTTGGACTGTGAACTGGGGCCCTGCTATTGACAGTTATCCTAACAGAAGACATGGGATTAGCCTGCGATCCTAAATCTATGTAATGAGGAAAATTCAGAGTGATTTGTCAGTATTCCTGTAGTATTCAAACTAGGTATTTTATGTAAGGCACTAGCCCCAAGCAGGTAAATTTAAATTAATTGAAATTAATTAAAATTTAAGTGCAATTTTTCTGTCCCACTAGGCACATTTCAAGTGCTCAAGAGCCCCAAGTGGCTACCATATTGGAGGCGCCAATAGTCCTCATTTCCAGCCCAGCAGAAAGTTGCATTGGGCAGCACTAGTCTAAAGTTTCCATTTTCAGGACCCCCGGGTGGCTCAGTGGTTGAGCGTCTGCCTTCGGCCCAGGGTGTGATTCCAGGATTCAGGATCGAGTCCTGCATTGTGCTCCCTGCATGGAGCCCGCCTCTCCCTCTGCCTGTGTCTCTGCCTCTCTCTCTCTCTCTCTCTCTCTCTCTCTCTCTGGGGAATAAACAAAATCATTTTAAAAATGAAATAAAGTAATTCAAAATTCGAAATTAATTTTGAAAAATGACCTAAAGTAAATCTTATGTTTCCTGAGCAATTTAGAGAACAATATAGAAAATGCTATTTTATTTTATTTTTTAGTTATTTTGATTGAGGCACAATTGACAAACAATATTATATGAGTTTTGGGTACAGGACATAGAGATCTGACATTTGTATACACGGCAGGGTGGTTGCCGCAATGATTGCATCACCTTACAAAGTCAACAAAAGTGACTCCAGGCCCCTGCTATCCTTTACATCCTCGTCACTTATTTCATTTATAACTGCAAGTTCGTGCTTCTTCATCTCCCTCAGCCATTTCACTTCCCCTCCAACACCCTGTTCTCTGTCTCTGGGAGTCTGAGTTCTCTTTTGTTTGGTTTTTTTTTTTTTTTTTTTTAGATTCTGTATGTAAGTCAAATCCTAGAGTTTTTGTCTTTCTCTGTCTGACTTGTTTTACTTAGTGTGATGCCCTTGAGGTCCATCCACGTCGCTACAAATGGCAAAGTATCACTTTATTTTTACGGCTGACTGGTACTCCGGTGCGTGTGTGCGTGTGTGTGTGTGTGTGTGCGCGCGCGTACACACCACGTCCTCTTTATCTACTCCTCCATCGGTGGACACTTGGGTTGTTCCCATATCCTGCTACCATACTTCACACATCAGTGGATATGGGCAGACGCATATCTAGAAAAGGGTATTTGAAACACTCTGCAGAGATGAATATTTGGTTACAAATGTAATTCCAACATGCAGATCTATTCATCAGTAGTCAAGTAGGCAAGATTAGTAGTCAAAATTCATTTGGAGTTTTAGTACTGAGAGAGAAGGGGGTCCCTGGGTGGCTCAGCGGTTTAGCACCCACCTTCAGCCCCGGGGTGTGACCCTGGGGTCCCGGGATCGAGTCCCACATCGGGCTCCCTGCATGGAGCCTGCTTCTCCCTCTGCCTGTCTCTCTCTCTCTCTCTATCTCTCTCTCTCTATCTCTGTGTCTCTCATGAATAAATTTTTTAAAAAATTAAAAAAAAATAAGTGAGAAAAAATTCTCCATCCTCTTCTCAGAGTACACCCACCTTTACTGGGAATGTTGACCAATCCCACACCATTTGGGCCATTGTGCTAGTGGTAGGGACCACTGGGCCCCCGCAGCAGGACCCTCTGCTCCCACCCCTGATGGCCAAGCGCCCAGGCCCACAGGCTCCGGGGCCTGTTCTCACACTGCCTGCTGAGGTGCACAGCACTCTCCCTTTGCTGTCTTCTCTCCAGAATAAGGCTTTTTTCCTTTTTTTTTTTTTCCTTTCTCTTTCAAGTTTAGGTCATCTTGCAGGAATGAGATGACTTCAATTCAGACAAGAATGACTGACCTCACTTCAGTCCCCCAGATCTAGGAACATTTTATAAATAAGCTTTAACCTGGAAGTCCTGCTTTGGTTCAACTATTTAAAAAATTGGTTCCCATGGGGATTTTGGTTATTTACCATTTGTTCCATTAGCCAGAACTTGGGAGAGGATAAAAATTTTTAGAAAACTAATAATAGCAGGGCAGCCCGAGTGGTTCAGTGGTTTAGCGCCGCCTTCAGCCCAGGGCATGATCCTGGAGTCCCGGGATCGAGTCCCACATCAGACTCCCTGCAGGAAGCCTACTTCTCCCTCTGCCGGTGTCTCTGTCTCTCTCTGTGTCTATCATGAATAAATAAATAAAATAAAATAAAAAGAAAACTAAAAGCACCATGTGTAATAGTGTTTCTTAATCTTTTTTCCCCTCATTACTGCCCCCCCTTAGAAACTTCTTTAGATATTCTTTCCTAATCCCCCATCCAGACATTTTAACACCTCAATTATACTGTATAACTGCTGTCTGTAGACCTGTGCTTTGTACATAAAAAGAAAAGAATTTGGGGCACCCGGGTGGCTCAGCGGTTGAGCGTCTGCCTTTGGCTCAGGTCAGGATCCCAGGGTCCTGGGATCGAGTCCTGCATCAGGCTCCCTGCATGGAGCCTGCTTCTCCCTCTGCCTGTGCCTCTGCCTCTCTCTCTCTCTGTGTCTCTCATGAATAAACAAATAAGAAGAGTAAGAACTTATCACTTTCCAAGGATCAAGTTTTATCTCCTTAGCAACAATATTGCCCCTTTTGATAATGCCCAATAAACAGAAATTAAAATATCAGAAATAGATACTACCTGCAAGATCCCTGACTTATGTTGCAATGCACTATCATGAATATTTCAAAGCTTGTAGCTTGCTTGAGTATGGAGATTAGGAAAATATTTTTTTCCTCCTGCGTACATCGTAATTTGCATACATGAGTAGTTTAGTAAGGAAATAACCTCTTTGGGCTCTCTGAAAAATCACAGTATCTGAAGTCACTGGATCTCAAACTTTAAGATCTTATGTCATTGTACTCCAGCATTTTCAATGTCACTGCTTATAGGCCAGAAGAGGGACGGGGTAGCGTTCGGAGGGAAATGTGAAAGGGTAAGAGAAAGGACATGGAAGGAGGGAGGAGACGAGGAACATACCTCCATAATAGCATATAGCATTTCTTTTATTTTCCCACAACCAGTCATTCAAACCCATTAGCCAATAGCTTACTCATGTCTCTTGAAACCTCTGAGTATGAGAGATTAGCACTTAGAAAGCATCTTTTGCTCCCCACCCTCAACTATTTTTTTTAAGATGCATTTAGTTATTTCAGAGAGAGAGAAAGAGGGAGAGTGCAAATGGGGGAGGCACAGAGGTAGAGAATCTCAAGTCAACTCCCTGCTGAGTGTGGAGCCCATCGCAGGACCTGATCTCACAATCTCACCACCCTGAGCTGAAATCAAGAGTCTGATGCACCATCGACTGAGCCACCCAGGTGCCACCTCCAATCCTCAGCTATTAAAATCACTTCCTAAAAAAGAAAATAATATTCAAACGTTGAGCACTGAGTTCAATATGAAGTCTGTCATACTTTAAAGGAATCATTGCTGAAGATTTACACCAACCTTTATTTCATTTAATCAAAACTTTCCTCCTGTGTTATTTGATAAATCAATTTTTGACAGAAATTGACGATTCTTAAAATTAAGACAATAATTTCATTCTTTTCATTGATATAGTCCTTAATTGTGCTTCATGCAGTAATAAAAAGAAGAAATATGGGCATTTTAAAGTGTAATGAAATATTGTTCTCAAGTTGTATTCAATTAAATTAACAGGCAAAAAATGTGATTTTTTGTTGTTTTTGTTTTTTTAAGGATTTTATTTATTTATGCCTGAGAGACACAGAGAGAGAGAGAGGCAGAAACACTGGCAGAGGGAGAAGTTGGCTCCCTGTGGGGAGCCTGATGCGGGACCGGATCCCAGGACCCTGGGGTCACAATCTGAACCTAAGGCAGATGCTCAACCACTGAGCCACTCAGATGTCCCAAAAATGTATGTTCTTTGATTTATTTTCTCTTTCATTCATTCGCTCATTCGATATTCACCGTGGGCATCACACACCTGACACCATATGCCAGAAGAAAGCTGGTGCTGGGTGACCATTCTTGCCCATCTGTGGAGCTCCTCCCTTATCAGGTTAGATCCTCACTAGAAAAGGGCCTAATCATGTCTTTTCCCTTGAGTTATAGTTCCTTAACAAAATTATGCTCAGGAAGGTATAGCTCTTTCTTTTCTCTCCCCAAGTCTTTGCCATAAGTTGAAAATAATAATAATTCTCCATCTGAACTTACCATATCCAGGACATTTCTGTTTGGAGAAGAAATGAGCTTTGCAACAACAATTCCAGTCATATAGGGTTTAATGCTTCCCTTTCCTTCTTTTTATCCAACTAGAAACTTAATCTCACAAGGGCCGAGAGCATCTAACTACAGAAATTACTCCTTTCATATACAATTCAGGAATTCTTCTTCTGTTTCCCCCCACTACCTCCCACCTTTATTTTCCCTATCAATATAAAATGCATAATTTATACCATAAGTTACCTCAAAATGAAGTGCTTAAGATTATTTCATAGCTAAAAAGCTAATACCACTTGGCTAGATGATACTGCAACACCGGCCTACAATTATTATTCATTTTGGGAAGAGAGAAAAACAAGCTGTAAGTACTGACTCTGAACTTTTTAAAGCTCCTTTATCTTCTAGCGTCTAACACATTTCAGTTTGTCTAGGGAGAAAAAACAACCCTCTTATGATGAGGCTATTATTTGTTTAAAATAGTTTTCTATGAATGAGTGCATTAAGAAAGTAACATTTGGGGATGTATAGAAAGAACACAGATGGTACCAGGGGATGATGACAACATAACCGACTTCAACGAGACGGAAAAGCAGGTCCCAACTTGCTCTGTACATCCGCCCCTGGGAGGAGGTGTGTTCTTCAGTGGGGAGCTAAAAACCAACATCGGTCCACTCAGATAAAGGTTTGTCAAGACACCTTATGGTCCTGTACACGTTTCCAGGTGACTGCCATCCTCAGCGAGCCTGAGAGCGCCTCGTCGATAGGATCAGGTGAGGTGGGAATGGCCAGTGATACAGGTCTGATCTTCTGATCGGAGGTGAAATGAAAATATAATCTCTTAACCCAAACTGTGCTTTGAAAATGCAGAGATGGAGTCTTTGTCCTGTCATCATTTTGCCTTCCTTCCCTGCAAATGACAGGTGAGGTGGCCCCCTGCCTATCGAGTATGCAGATCTGCGGATCGTTAAATAAGAAAGAGGACAGCTTTTCATTATTTATTGAGCCAGAACGTACAGCACATGAAATCTGTGGGCTGCAGACAGGGTTTCCATGGAAACTATTCTATAGGAGAGAATGTCTGACCAGGCTGGAAGATTCGTTTGCAAATCCCACCACCATCTTGACTTCAAAAGTAATTTGCATGGTAAATGGACTCATCTTCTCACTGTTCTGCAAATCGAAGGTCAAGCAAAAGCGATTCATATGCGTTTCGGTGCATTTCTATAGATTTCAATGTGACTTTTAGTTTTGCTTTTGGTTTTTCTACCCAAAGGAGCTACGGAGCTGCCCGAGTTTGTTTCTCCTTTCTGCGATAACTAGAAATTGCGTAATTTTCACATCTTCTGAGTTAAACCCCAGAAATTACTTTCCAAAGGCTCCTTATGAAATTCCTTGTCTAAGTGGATCTTAGCGATGCAGTAGCCAGATGTGACTCTCGTTATCACGTGTGTGCCCTTTGTTGTTTTTCACAAAGTGACAAGTGTTGAATATATTGTAGATATAAAGCTGACAGATTGATCTGATGTTAAACAAATTGACATATCAGAATCAAGGGAGGAGGAATGAGGACCAGCAGAAAAGGAGGAAGCAGAGGGAACATTTCTTTGGTCATTGTCAACCCATTTAAAAGATTTAAATTCAAACTCCTAGGAAATTGAAAGTAGGTTAATTCTCTACTTTGACCACTACTATTCCCTCATTTCCGAGCACAAGGTAAAAGCAACGTGCGATCTTTATTGTTTTCCTATTTGTTTTGTTTTGAACGAGGTGTCTGAGGCTTGAGTAACTAGAAGGAAGGAGTCGTCATCAACTGAAATAGCAGACACTCCAAGTGCAGCGAGCTGGGGTGAAAGTTTAGAACTCCATTTCAGACATGTTTAGATATTAGTCATTTAAGTAAAGATGACAGGTAGTCAGTCTGTGGATGTGAGTCTGAGTAAAGTCTGGACATGCGATGAGTAGTACTCAGCAAACAGAAATGCACAGAGCCCTGTGGCACCTGTACATTTAAAGTCAGAGCAAGGGAACAAACCAGAAAAAAAGATGAGCCACCTCACTGCATAACTCCAGGAGAGACCATATGTATTTCTGTCTAGGTACCCAGCATCTCTTGGAATTGTGCAATGGAGGGCCCATCTGAGAAAGCATGATCACTGAGCAGAATTAACAGGAGAGTCTGAAATTCTAGAAGTGGAAAAAGCTTCAAAGAGTAGAAAATGATCAACCATGAAAAGAAATCAAGTGTGATGAAGGCAGAGATTAGACCATCATAGTTTGCTTTGTAGAGGTCCTCGATGCCTTTGACAGGAGCAGTTTCCACTGATCAACGGTGGGCAAAAACCTAATTAGAATACACTACAGAGAAAACAGAAGAATTGGAGACAGGAATTATAGATCATTTTAAGCAGATTGATTTTTTTTTTTTTTTTTTTTTTTTGCAAAAGAGCAGTGGAATAGGGCAATAGCTAGTGAAATGAACCAAAAAAGAATGATTTCTTTTAAATTCTAGGATGGAAACAATAATAGAAATAATCTATTGTTATTCCAGTAGATGTTATTATTATTATATATTCTTATATATTATATGTGATATTATGTTATTTCTAGTGAGGAAAGATTGGTGATGTAGGAGGGGGGTAGGGAAAACTGTTAGAGAGATGTCTTTAGTAATCAATACAGTGCGCAAATGACGTGAGAGCCTTTAAATACAAGCACTCTCTAAAGAAGACAGTCACAGAGGACTGGAACAGATGCCTGTTGGTTCGTGAACATGGTAATGGGAGTCTGAGATGGTCACGGCGATGCGTTGCTTCGTGAGGTGTCCCAGGTTGGGTTCTCTGGTGGCAAACCTGACATGAAGTCTGGAATACTGAATATATATTAGGGATCAAGACCTATGCAAGGGAGAGGGAAGAAACAAGATTGGGTGGAAGAAAAATTCGAAGAACAATGCACGCCGAACAAAGCCTTAACCTCCTCCAGAGAGAGCTCTGAACTTGTCCTCAGGGCCTGTATGCCACCCCCATTCCATTGGCCCCATGCAGACATTGGACCTGGGCTTCCTCTGGAGGTGTGCACTCTTGGGATCTTCTTAGGTGAGGTGGATCCTACAGCAGCTGCTTGCAGGGGCATCGGTGCTCATAGTTCTCCCAGCGGCTGTGCTAATGGCTCTCTCGTTGAAGGGGGGTGTGGAAAGAAGTCTCTATGTCCATTGCATTTTTGCAGAATGAAGAGGTAAGGAAATGGATCCTTGGGAGTGAGGAAGGACAGTGAAATTGGGGGTGGGGGAAACGGAGGGCTTGAAGATAGAGAAGAGGTAGGACACTGTCACCCAGGTGAGAGACCAGGGAAGGGACTAGGGAAATACAGCGCATTTCCAGGCAGCTTTAATGTCCATTTTACATTAGGACTTCAAGAATTTCAAGCTACATCAGACAGCACGGCAGTTAAGTCTTCTCTAATCACGTTCAAGTCTATATGTAGAAAAGAGTGAGAGAGGGAGGAGGAACTGAGAAGTCAAACAGTTAATGGGGGAGGGCAGATCGTTGAGGGACTCGCAGGCCATTTAAGGACCCAGTCTTCTTGGGAGATGAGAAGCCATTTCAGGGTTATTTTAATCCTTTTTATTTTGAAAAGTAATACATACATAGGAAATTGCATAGCATGTAAATGGACAGCTCATTAAATCATCACAAGGTGATCACCCACATAACCCTAACTAGGTCAGGAAACAGCATGACCGGTCCCGGGACAGGCCCACTTTTGCCCTCTCCCAATTATTATCCCCTTCCGCATTGTTAGTGGTACTTAGTCTTCTGAAATTTATGGTATTGCTTTCTTGCTTTTTCTTTTAATGGTTGTGCTATCAAACTTTGTGTCTCTAGAAACTAAAGATTAGGTTAGCTAGTTTTTACTTTTTTTTTTATTGTCTCATAAATGGAATCAAACAATATATACCTCTTATGTCTGATATTTTTGCCTCCTACTGTGTTTCTGAGATTCACTCATGCTGCTGCGTTTGTAAATTCAGCCAACCACAGGATCAGGCCTGGGTTTGGTTTTCGGAAATTTTAGGCCTGCGGCTATAGAAGATAGTTTTATGGAGTTTTGTTTTTATTTTAAGCAACATAGAAATTTTCTGAATATATACCCAGATTTGGAAACTATACTTTATTTATTTATTTTTTTTAAGATTTCATTTATTTATGGGGGTGGGGGGGAGAGCCTGAGCAGGGGTAGGGTTAGAGGAGAGGGAGAAGCCGACTCCTCCACTGAGCAGGGCACCTGATGCAGGGCTTGATCCTAGGACCCTGGGATCATGACCTGAGCCCAAGGCAGATGCCTGTGACTCCCTGTGAGATTAGAATTTAAAGTCCAGAGCTTAACTCTTCCTCTCTCCATACCCTCAGGGACACTTAGAAGCAATCAACTCAAGGCAAAGTCTTTATTCTTCATTCCCAGGACAGTGTTTTATGGCAGCAACTACTTGATCACTTAAAATGTTGTCTTCTCTAAACAACTAGCTAACTATTTAGTTCTGCAGGCCGAGGGCTACTCCTGTTTTATTGACTATGACAATGGGGTCAATGCTATCTTTAAATCTAGTCAGAAGAACACCACCAGATTCTTAACCGTAAAATCCTATTGCTTCTATTCAAATTCAATTCCATTCAAGGTTCAATCGGAAAATAGAATCATTAAAAGTATTATGAGCATCGGAAGTTTACTATAGAAATTAAAAGATACACAAATGTGGAGGACTCTGGAAAAGGGAAGAAAGGGAGAAGAGAGTTGAGAAATAATAGCAGGTCGCTAACAGGACAGTGGTGGGGGACAGGTAGGAGCATGCAGGAAAACTCCAGTTGTGTACGTCCAGCACAGAAGTGGAACCACAACGGGGGTATCTGGGGGTTTGTGGGGAGCTACCACTTCTGAGGAAACCGCAGGAAAGCACTTGGTGGTCAGCAGGGCCAGGAGCTGGACAGAGCTAGGAGCTGGGACCCACCTCTATGTCAACCATGTCTGAGCCCAGGGGTAACTCGAATCTACCTCTCCTTCACTTCCCCTCATCTAGTCTTGCAAAAATGTCCCCTTGATCACTTCTAATCCAGAACCTTGCAGGAGGGAGATCCTGGAAAATGTATTTCCTAGACTTAAATAGGAGTGATAGTACTAAGTTGGCAAGTTCGGAATAATCTGTTTATGTGATGAGCAATATTGATTGATTTTCACATATAAAACCAACTTCACATTCACGGGAAGGAACCCGGCTTGGTAGTGTTGTGTCCTTTTCTTTTTATTTGCTGAATTCATGTTGCCAATATACTTTGTGAGGAGTAGTAGTATTTTTATATCTATACTTATAAATGAGATTCACTTACAATTTTCCCTTTTTTGTAATGTCCTTGTGAGATTTTGGCATTGATTCTATGTCGGTCCCATAAAAGCAGAAATTCTCACATTGTTCCTTCTATTTTCTGGTAAAATCTGTGTAAGATTGCATATTTTTTTCCTATAATATTTAATAGGATTCACTAGTAAGGCTATCAGAGCCCAGAGTATTTTGTGTAGAAAGATTTTTTTCCATACTGATATTACTTAATAACCAAAGGATTATTCTTAATATTTTTTGTGTTCATTTTTAAAAGTTTATTTTTCTAGAAAAGTATCTATTTCATAGATACTTAAATATACCTAAGTATATTAGTATAAAGTTATTCACAATATCCTTTTGTTTATCTAATATTAGTATTATGGTTATTTTAACTACGTAAATATAATGTTCAAGGAGACTTCTTCATAATAACATAATATATTTCAAAAAGCAGAATCATGAGGACCAAGGGCTAGTGAAAGACTGTACATTTTACTAAATTACCTTTCATAAAGCTTAATACTATTGGTATATAGAACAATGCATAATTAATTGTAGCCTCAGCCACACTTAGAAACCGTGTTTCTTTTTATCTACTTTTTGCCAGTTTGATATACTATAAATAGGAATCTACTTAATTTTATTTGGATTTTTTTAAGTTTATTTAATGGCTGAGTATTTTCTTTCCAAATTTTTATTTTTGTATATATTTCTTTGTGAATTGACTGACCACATCCTATAAATTATACTTTGATTTAAAAGACTTGGGACGCCTGGGTGGCTCAGCGGTTGAGCGCCTGGAGTCCTGCATCAGGTTCCCTGCGAGGAGCCTGCTTCTCCCTCTGCCTGTGTCTCTGCCTCTTTCTCTCTGTCTCTCATGAATAAAAAAATAAATCTTTAAAAATAAGTAAGTAAATAAATAAATAAATAAAATCTACGAATAAGAAAAAATGTGTCAAACTCTCATCAATATAAGCACTGACCAAAGAATGTTACTAATAAGATATTTTCTTATTTAAAATATTGAAAGTTGTGTATTTTTTATGTGTATGATAAAATTTTGCAGTTAGCTATTTTATGTAACTTTTCTCTACCAACTTTATAGAGATTGATTTCTATGCATAATTTTTAAGGTAAACCAAAAAACTACATATAAACGTCTGTCAAATTATCATGTAAATTAAAATCATCATTATGATACCAAATTGCCTCTAATCACAAAATTGCTTCTATAGTAAACAAATAAAATGAAAGTGCAAGGGATGCACTGAATTCAACAGATCTTAGGAGTCTAAGTTGTTGCTAAAAATATTCAAAATAAATTCCTAAAACTGACATAATACAGCAACAGGTCTCATCAGTTTTTGATTGACATTTACAGTCAGATCTTAGTAAACTGAAAAACGTATACCAATTTTAAAAATAATCTATATTTCTACTAATTACATCAATTTTTAAAACAACTGATTTACAACTAATTTAAAAAGCAATTTACATTTCCAACTAATTACTTTAATAGGTACAGGAATGTTATGAAGTTTCAGCCCACCGTGTATACATGAATGAAATTCTTGGAAATATCGTACTTAATTATAAAAATGCTATAATATTCTTGTTATGGAATCTTGAGAGGAGTAAAATTATAAGTGGGTGAACAGAAAATTGTATCATTGAATCAATCCCGAGTTATTTTTGTTCAACTTTGTGTGCATAGGTGTGTGCATCTGTCTGACCTTATATCAAGGGTATATATATATATACTGATAATTTTCTAGCAGAATTTCTCAGCACTAATGTCCCCTTAAACATAAATTTAATAGTCTTATCTTCTTGGTTTTGTTGTAACCATTCTTTTTTCTGTTCCTCTAATTTTAACTTTTGAAAATCTTGCAGTTTATCATTACCTTATGAGGCAGCCTTGAATGGTGGTTACAAGCTCAGATCCCAGCATCAGACAGTGTGTTCAATATGGTTTCATTATTTCTACCTGTAAGAAACTGGATAAAGTCCTTGCTTTCTACAAGGCCTCCTTTTCCTTCTTTACAAAATTATAATAGTATTTCCTATCTCACAAAAAGATTAATAGATATAAACCATGCAAAATATATCCCTTTTCTCAAAGACTGACCATAGTCACTCCAACCGGAGCCTGAGAGTTGTTACAGAGGACTTCCCTTCTCAACCCCATTCCAAGTCCTATCGATTCACATTACTGATATTTCTATCATCCAAAATCACATCCCTATTTCAACCACTAGCAAGTCTTCATCATCACTCTCCCACACTGCTTTCATCAATAATTTCCCGATCTGCCTCCTTCCATTTTATCCCTGCAACTTGTTCTCCCAGTTAGTGGTATTTCCAAGTTATGGGGGAACAAAAAAAAAGTGTTACTAACCCAGGGTGAAACTATGGGGTGAGGGCTCTCCCTTACGGGTTAAGGCCCCCAAAGCTCTCAGTCATCTGGCCTTTAGTTCTTTCCCAGCTTCTGGGATTCGTTTCCTCCATTCCAGCCATTCCTCTGCATCCATCATACCTATCTGCCTGCCTGGATGCTAAACATGTTGACCTGTTTCACAGTTCCATAGTTTTTCTCAGGTTTATCCCTTATATTGTAAGAATCAGCTCCAGAATCATGTCCTCTGTAAATTGTTTCCTATTTTCTCCCTTTCCCCTTCCTACCCAAGGTGCAATTGACCTCTCTCACCTCTATGTTCCCACCATACTCTGTACAAACATATACTTGTGTGATAGCACCTGGCACCCTTCTTTGTGTATTTCCTACAATTGCACTCTAAGGGTTGTGACCCAGCATCAAATGGACGATCAATAGTAAGCACCAAACAAATGTCTATTAAATAAATGAGCAGTTGAAAGCTCAAAAGCTCTGTAACCCCAATTTCACTTGGGTGGTTAACCCAAAGAAATATTAACGGCAAATTATATGTACTTCCCTATCAGTTGTTACAAGAGAGTCACAGATTTCTTTCATATTTACAAATGAACCTAGTGCATGATCTCAAGTGGCTTTCTCATCCTGAAGCCATTTTACAAAGTAAACTTGGAAGGGAAAGCAAATCACTGCCAGAATACTAGCCTTCTCAATCTTTATTTTTAAATTCTCTGGAAACTTTATTATATATGCATACGCATATCATTCATTATTCTTTCCTATCTATAAGGTTAGCTCTCTGAAAGGTATCTTCCTGGATAGAGCAGCATGTGTATACAACCTTCTTGGATGACCAAAATAGAGATCAGCCCAAAAACCCTACAGTAAACTTATCATTTTTTAAAAAATTGTATTTATTTATTCATGAGACACACACACACACACAGAGACAGAGGCAGAGGGAGAAGCAGGCTCCAGGCAGGGAGCCTGACATGGGACCTAATCCCAGGTCTCCAGGATCACGCCCTGGGCTGCAGGCGGCGCTAAACCACTGAGCCACCGGGGCTGCCCAAACTTATCATTCTTAATAAAGAATTTGAGCCATATTTTGATATCATCTAAAGAATGAATTTTAAGCATTAGTATCTCGAGAAAAAAGATCATTAATTTTGCTTGTCAAAATGCTCCAATTTCCATATTAGTGTTGATAGGGTATTATAAGAACCAGTTCCGAAAACAAGTAAATCCATTTTCTACTGACCTTTCTGAGCCATTTTTGAGGCCCATCCGATGTGAAAATCTTTGCCAAAATAGATTTTCGATATCCTAAGAAATACTTTCAAGTTATTAAATGAAAAGAATCATCACTAATGCTGTGGCATTCAACTGGAATGAACACACATAAACCACTGTATTCTAGAAACACAAAGAAGAATCCCACAGGTTATGAATCAACAAGAAGCATCTGGCAACAAGGCTGCAATTCCTGTCTCTTGAATACCTTTTGCGTGTTCAGAGTACAGACGGATGTGATCACATCGCGCTGGTCCTCAAGGAAATTACCCTCCATATGGGAGATCAGTACAATCAGTTATAATAAAAGGTCATGCATATTATGACGATGTAAACACTCTATGAGAAATAAGCCTATATTTCATGTTGCGTTCACAAAAATGAAACTTTTTAGATGAACATTTTGAAAGGGATAATGCTGCTTGACCACAATGGGAACCGTCTCTAAATGCCCACTTAGGTCAGAGAGTTATATGTAAAAGTATCTCGATGTACTATTTTGACTAAAAATTTACGAAAACTAAAAAAGTCTATCAACTAGCATGACCGAACTTGCATTTCAATGAGCAATCTATACATTTTCCTTTTCTGTAACAAACATAATTTTTTTTTTTTTTTTTTTTACAAACATAAATGATACAACTATAAGAGATAGTTCATCTTCCACATCCTCTGTCCGGAGGAAATGGAGAGATGTCGAAATTGATTATGCCTGGATGGCCTCATCTTGGCTTAGTCTCCATTTCTCTCTCCAGAAATTTTTCTGGACCATTTTTTGTGTTCCATTTGGGTCCTTCCCTTTTCAGTCGTTCTTATGTATGGACATTTACAGTATTTGTAGAAGTGTCCTTAGACTTTGTCAATTTGGTCAAATTTCACCTCTGATCACAATATGGCTAGAACGAGCCCTGTAAAATGGAGACACTACTAAATTCGTCCAACTGAAGATACTACCCCCTTCTAGTAGTGTCAGAGTGGTTTCCTGTCTAGTCTAAATTATAAAGAAATCCCCCCATTGCGCAGAGACATAGAAGCTAGACATTTTCCAGACATCTAAGACTGTTAAATGTTTCCTCTATTTCTGGCTATGATCATTTCGAAGTTTTTCCTATACAGCCATTTGAAACCCAACATCACCTAAGAGAATTAAGTTGAGATCCACAGACATATTCTTGCAGGTATAAAAATTCTATAAGAAACTGAAAGGAGATTTGCATAGCATGAGATTTAGTTTCATAACTCAATGTTTCCTAAACTGTGGTCCTTGGATATGTTCTTGGGGATCCACAACACTCATTAATTAAATGACACGTGTGTGTCATCGAATCTGAGAAACATTTATGCTGCTCCAAAAGGAGAAAACCTTTTGAAAGACTCTCCATTCTCTTTCTCTTCAGATACTACTTTAAAAACAAGATGAAAGTCAAGGATCCTCTCTCCTAGAAAAACGTACATCTCACAGGTTTTTAGTGGATTCTAGAAGACCGGGGGACAAACTCCAGGTTAAGAACCATGAAGTCTATACTAAAGAACAGTATTTTCCTAATCTAATATAAAATATTTTAACAGTTCTTCTGGGCCCCATGACCTTCTCATAGATTGTCTTCTTAGCAAGACCAGAGCTATCTCTGAGAAATGTGCACCACCTTGATTTCTGCCAGTTGTCATCCATGACAAGTATTTCCCAAAATGTGTTCTGGAAAGTAAAGACATAGAGAAATGTTCTATGAAGAAAAATAAATATGAGAAATTATATATTTTATAGTCCATATATGACATTGAACCATTTGAAATGTCTACTATGTAGGGAATTTCATATGGTTCAAACTAACTGTATTTGAATGTGTTAATAAAGTTAAAGCCTCGTTTCTCTTCTGCCCTTAAATATCTTTCTACTCATAATCTTGCCAAACAATTCATTTGAGCGTATGTTGTTGCCAACAAATATACTAGCAATTATACTTGGTCAGAAACCAAACTAACACCAAAGAAAATTAATTATTTGCTTTGAATGAATCAGCTACTAACACAGCTTACATAAACGAGCCTGACAGTCTCAAATCCTGCTTAAGATGAAACACTGCATGACGCCTAGACAAACAGACATTTGCAAGAGTGATGAGATGGGGGAGAGAGCAAATGTTTTCCCAGCACTCCTGTATGTCATGGGAGCACACAATAAATAGTTTAAAAAGCTGCAATAGGGATCCCTGGGTGGCGCAGCGGTTTAGCGCCTGCCTTTGGCCCAGGGCGCGATCCTGGAGACCCAGGATCGAATCCCACGTCAGGCTCCCGGTGCATGAAGCCTGCTTCTCCCTCTGCCTATGTCTCTGCTTGTCTCTCTCACTGTGTGCCTATCATAAATAAATAAAATTAAAAAATAAATAAATAAATAAAAAGCTGCAATAACAGGTTCTGCAGTGTAGTAGCTACTGATACTGAGAACATTTGGGAAGTCCATCTTTATCATCCAAACACCACAGACCACCATCATCTATTTATCACATTTTAACAGGGATTCTATCCTAATAGATTCCATTCATTTGTATTTGCTGTATTTCATCACTATTTGGGTCATATCTCTTATTGGAAACAATGTTTAGCCCATATATCCTCAATATAAATAAAAAGCTTTTACCATGTAAGGTTAGTTTGTTCTGTTTGGGGATGGTGTAATGCAACTACCAAAAAAACCCAACGGAATATTTATTCCCATTTTATCAACCTTATAAGTAGAAACAAAAGGTATTAAAATATGCATAATAATCAGGCTTTTTGTGCTAGCCTTCAAATGTGTGTGTGTATACACACGTGTATATGTACATATATACATGTAAGTACATATATGTTTTTATTGAATGTGCAGAAGAATTTCTTCACTGGTTATTTTCATTATTTTAGTTTGATGTACAAATCCGTCCCTTGTTTCCAGGGCACTAAGTAACTGTACATGTCTAATACACCAAAAATAACAACTTAGGTACAAAGCCCACACAGTCAAAAATGAGATGCAGTTTCATTGCTGCAAGCAGCTCAAAACAAGTACTTTGGTCTGATAGAAGATATTAAGAAGATATTTCTCAAGTTTAATTTCAGGCACACTACAGTAATTGTTTCCTTGGTTTTCTGGAACATAATTGCCACATAAATCTAGGATCAGACTGGGTCTCAGAGTGAGAAGTAGAGAAAGGCTTTTGGAATTCTGGCAATTTATCTGCAGAGAAAGATACAAATGTGCAGGTTTTTTTTTTTTTACTCTAAATGCATTAAATTATAAATAGTATAAAAGGTATTAAATCATAAATAGTGTGGCTGCAACATTACCTGGCAATGAATTCTCATAATTTTTTTCCAGCTTGCATTCTATTAAAAATATCTTCTTTTTAGTTATACTGGTACCAAATTATCATTGGTTCCAAATATGCAACGCCAGAACAAAGATTTTATGAATATACAATGTGAACATACATTCTATAAAAATAATTTAAATTTGTAAATTTTTCTTAAAAGGATCTACTACTTAACAATAGACTGATTTATTTTCCCTAACACTTAATTATAGGAGTACATGACTATTTTCAAAAATTCTGAATACCCTGAACATGTGAAGGTAGCAGCCTAAGCAAAAAATTTTCTCAAGCCACTTCAGGTACCCTAGCGAAAGAGACGGGGAATGGGTGAGAACTATACAAATAAGGAATTATTGCTCTTCCAGTGGTTGACCTCCCTGACTTGTGTCACCCAGAGGGGAGGCAGGATTGCCTTTTTCTGCAACAACAAAAAATCTCAGTGATGGGACACCGTATAAGGTACTAGTAGAAAGCTCTGGAACTAGTTAAGATTTGAGATGTAAATTTTATACACTTGAAGGCAAACACTAACATTATTGTCCAAAAAGAACATATAAAAATGATGCATTATATAGGCGCGCCTGCATGGTTCAGCTGGTTAAACAACAGAGTCTTGGTATTGGCTCAGGTCATGGTCTGAGAGTCGCCAGATCCAGCCCTGCCTTGAGCTCCGCACTCAGTGGAGTCTGCTTGAGATTTTCTCTCCATCTCCATCTGCCCACCCCCACCATGCTTGCTTTGCTCTCTAAAATATTTTATTTAAAAAAATAAATAAATAAAATAAAATATTTTATTTTAATTTTTTTTTAAGATTTTATTTATTTACTCATTAGAGACACAGAGAGAGGCAGAGACCCAGGCAGAGGGAGAAGCAGGCTCCATGCAGGGAGCCCGACGTGGGACTCGATCCCGGGGTCTCCAGGATCAGGCCCTGGGCCAAAGGTGGCGCTGAACTGCTGAGCCACCTGGGCTGCCCTCTCTCTAAAATATTTTAGAAAAAAAAAAGATTTTCTCTCCCTTTGCCCCTCCCGCACCGCTTGTGCTCTTTCAAAAAAAAAAAAAAAAAAAAGTGCATTATGTCTGAGATTGTGTCTCCCTAAATCATGATTGTTATCTTAAGAAGTCTTGTCCTTCAAAAATACAAAGATTTTCAGCACCTGGGGATTTAAAATAGCACTTCTATTTATTAGTTTAAAATTATAGTAGACTAGAACTTAGGTTCTACTCATTCCTTATTCATCAAATGTTATGAATTTTTTAATGTACTTAGTGTTCACCAACTCTAAGCCAGCAACAAAATAATGTAGCACAAACAGTAGCCGAAGTGGAGGGCAGGGAAGAATACATCAGAATGTAGGTGGGAAGAGGGAAAAAGAAGGGAAAGCATTCTATATTCCTCATTGACCCAAAACAATGGAGACCTAGGCACACAGCCCCCCACCCCCGGCCATTGCTTATTCATCTCCCCTACTTCCAATTAGTATTGACAATCAGATCTAGTAATCATTTAGCTGCACAGAAGAGATGGATACATTTTAGTATTTAACTTTACAACTTAACTACATAGCTTTTGAGAGATGTTCTTCTGTAGTTCCTGAAACTACACGTTCTATTCCAGGTCTCCTCTAGACAGTCTCAACCCAGTTCTTTCAAAACCTATTTCTATTAAGTAGACAAGTCATCCAGTTATCACGAGCTTCACTATCTTTTATGGCGGGGGGTGGGGGGTGGCGAGGAAGGAGAGTTCTTCATCATTCATCTTAATAAATCATACATATTAGCTTAGGCAATCATTTTAATTTTGCAACCATTTGCAACAACGTGGTTAGATCTAGAGAGTGTGATGCTAAGTGAAATAATTTAGAGTGAGACAAGTGATCATATGATTCCATTCATATATGGAATTTAAGAAACAAAACAAAGGGAAAGAGAGACCAAGAAACAGACTCTTAACTGCAGAGAACAAACTGATCATTACCAGAGGGGAGATGGGTGGGGGAATATTAAAGACAGGGGATGGGGATTAAAGAGTACACTTATGAGGAGCACTGAGTCATGTAGAGAATTGTTGAATCACTGTATTGTACACCTGGAACGAATATAACACATGTTACCTATCCTGGAAGTGAAATTAAAAACTTAAGAAAATTTAAAAAATAAAGAACATTTGAAAAGTAGAAGACAAAAAAAATGTTTCCCAGGTCTCATCTTAGATCTACTGAATTGGAATCTGGGGATAAAGTCCAAGAATGTGCATTTTTAGAAAGCTTTCCAAACCTTAGGTGATCACTGTGGGTGATTTCTGGGCACCCTGAAGTTTCAAAATCCCTCAATCATGTATGAGGAGGAAGCAAATTGAATAGAAATGTTTAAGGCAGCAACTTAATTGAAGGCAGATACCAAATGGCATCATTCAGTCTTATGTTTTTTCCGATAATAAAAACCTACAGTCAGATAACAATACTTGAGGTACTGAGGTTCAGAGGCTTTTTAAGTGCCATGGTAATTATAATGGCTTATTGATATACTGTAATTGAATTTTTAACATCTTTCTGTTCTTACAGAAAAAAAATTTTTGGCGCTTCTAGATATAATCTCAATTTTAAGAATACTCTATCAACCAGAAAAAAAAGACTGCCATAATCTATGAAGGTTAACTCCTAAAGAGAAGCTACAAACTCATTTCAAGAAAGAATAAAGTACAAACATACGGTAAAGTCAATGTATACCCAAGCAAAAACTTCTCAGTTGGGCCCCAGGAATCTTGCAGTCTCCCCAGCCTACAGGGACGTGAAGGGCCTCTGGGTGCAACCAGAGTCCATGGGGCTGTGATGAATGATCTCCAGATTACCCCAATGATGTACTTACAAATATTATTTTCTAAAAATGTCAAGGAATAAAAGATGGGGAAGCAACAGTTTGGCATAAAGTGCTGATGTGAGAATCAAGAAAACTAGGTTCAACTCCTTGTCATCCCACTAAATAATCTTAATTATGTAACTTGGAACCCTTAGGTTCCTCATTATTTGTTAAATGAGGACTCATTTAAACTACGTCTAAGGCCTCTTGTTTCTAAAATTCCATTATTTTCTTTGCATTTACACTTCATGATGTCAAATAACATTTAGTGGTAATTAAAAGCTCTAAATTGAGTCAGTCATTCAATAAATACTTATTAAGCACCTAATCTGTGCCAGGCATGTGAGAATCTGGAAAATAGATATAGAAAACACAGTGTCCTAATATGGGGTTACATACACTTTATTGTGAATAAATAACATTTTATTATGAATAATTCCTATGTCCCTTTAATTAAATAGTAAAGTCTGCTGAACAATGACTAAGTTTTAGAACCTGCATAATGAAAAGCTTGCTTATGCATAATCACTGTTAACTTTAATTATAGCCAGAATTTCTACCAATATTGAAGACTTTTCTTCTCTGTACCCTTCATTTATTAAAAAAAAAAAGGAGGGGGGCACCTTGGTGGCACAGTCAGTTAGATGTCTGACTCTTGGTTTTAGCTTGGGTTGTGACCTGAGGGTCATGGGATCAAGCCCTGTGTCAGACTGTGCACTCAGTGCAGTGTGGGTGGGACTTCCTCTTCCTCCCCACCCCTCCCCTACCTCATTCACTCACTCTTATTTTCCCTAAAATAAATAAATATTTTTAAAAAATAGGATATTTGAATTTACTGGTAAATTTCACTAATAATCAAAACCACTTTTCAAGTTTACATTTGTAAAAATAGTTTATTTTAAAGACTCTCAACAGGACTTCTACCTCTTGTTTTCAGATATACCAAGAAGACATCAATGTGTTTAATATATTTGACTCATGATAAAAGTTGCTCCAGAGCTATTATTAGACCTATATACACTGTTTAATTGAGCAGGGATAGGGTAAACATGGATTGTTTTAATTAAATATTACATAGTTGGATTCTCTCTTCCACAAAAGTGGTATTTTCATAAGGATACAATTTCACAAAGGTTACAAATATACATCAACTTACAACTGAAGGATCATTTAGTATTTTACAATGTTAAAAATCTAGTTCCATAATTACTTTCTTTAAAAAAAAATCCCTTCCATATAAAAAGTCCAGATTTCTCCAGAAATTAGCATACTTTCACCTAGTAGTAGGATCCAAAATGAGAAGAACTGTTATCTCCAGAAGAGGGGGGTGGAGGCAGTGGTGGAGGGGGTGGGGGTATGGAGTATGGTAAGGGAATTAATGGATGAGGTGCCATGTTAGGTGCAGCCCAACCCAGGTTTACAGATGCAGGTGGTGGAGGTGGAGGAAGTGGTGGTAGAGGAGGAGGGAGTGAAAAATTGTGCACATCAAACACTGGAGGAGGAAAGGGATACTGTGGCATGATAGGATTATCTTGTCTCTGAGGTAGAAATCCTGAAGGCTCCTGAAACACCATATGCTCTGAGTTATAAAACCGTGGCGATGGAGGTGTGCCATGGCAAGGTCGAGGATATCTACCCCGGGAAAATCCTCGTGTGAATTCTCTGTTACGATATCCTTTTGAATGCTCTGTAACAGAAGTATGAACATTCCAATTCTGATGTACTTCTGAAAAATTTTCACCTTTGAGTGAGGAAAAAAGCATAAGAACAAAATTAAAATTAGTTTTAATACATCAAAAAACACTGCCTAAAATTTCAATGTCTTTTCTTTAACTTCCAATATTACCTTATGGTAGCCAAGAGAGCATAAGGCTTCAAATACCAATTTTAAATGACTATAAAAGGCCAGAGGATCAGGAAGGACCATAGATGTCTCATCAAAGACGACGAAAGACAGAAGTAGTGGCACAACATTTTCAAGTGCTGAAAGAAAACTCAATCTAGACTTCTAAACTAAATAAAAATATCCTCAGGAAAAAAGGGAAACTAAAGACATTCTACAATGAAGAAAAACTAGTAATTTATCTCCCACAGACCTACACTGATAGAACTACAAGTTCTCTAAAGAAACAAGAGAATAAATTTGAAACATAGCAAAAATTTGAGTAAATATAATCAAACGTCATTTGATTTTTCTAAATTACGTTTGATGGTTGAAGCAAATATTATAATAGGTAACAGTGATTCTAATTGTATATATGAACTATTTAAAGCAATTTATACTAGAAATTAGAGAAAGAAACATAAAGAGGTAAGGTTTCTAAGACATAAGGTTTCTACACTGCCCACAAACTGGCAAAACAATGACATCAGTAGATTTTGATAAGTAACGTACATATACTACCCAGAACAACCACTGAAAAAATTATACAAAGAGATACATTCAAAAACACTATAGACAAATCAAAATGGAATTCTAAAATATGTTACAGTACCCACGAGTAGGCAGAGAAATGAAAACCAGAGAGAACAAACAGAAAAAGATAGACTTAAGCCCTGACATATCAATAATTACATTAAATGTGAATGGTCTAAATATATCCATTAAAACAGGGAATGACTGGCAGAGTGGATTAAAAAACACACTACAACTGTATGTCGACAAAAAGCTCATTTCAAAGGATAAAGTCAGGTAGAAAGTAAAAGGATAGCAAAAGATACAACATGCAAACATTAAAAGAAAGGGATAGCTACATTAATATCCGGTAAAACATTAGGTTTCAGAACAGAGAAAATCATCAGAGAAAGACAGAGAAAAGAGAATTCAACAGTATACATAAAAAGAATTGTACCCTATGACCACTTCTGGTTTATTCCAGGGATGCAAAGGCTGGTTCAATATTCTAAAAACAGTGTAATCTCCCTCATTAACAGGCTGACAAAAAAAATCATGTCATCTTATCAGTACAGAAAAAAAAAATGGGTATGAAATATCAGAAAGGGAGACAGAACATAAAGACTCCTAACTCTGGGAAATGAACTAGGGGTGGTGGAAGGGGAGGAGGGCGGGGGGGTGGGGGTGAATGGGTGACGGGCACTGAGGAGGGCACTTGACAGGATGAGCACTGAGTGTTATTCTGTATGTTGGCAAATTGAACACCAATAAAAAATGAATTATTAAAAAAGAAAAGAAAAAATACTGTCAAAATTTAATGCTCAGCCATAATTTCTTAAAAGCCCCCCGAAATAGGAATAGACTGAAATTTCCTTAACAGGATAAAGAACAACTACAAAAACCCTATACCTAAATTATACCTAATGATGAAGAACAATGTTTCCCTCCTGTAATCAAGAACAAAGAACATTTATTCAACATAGTGCCAGGGGCTAGAGCTAGTAAAAGTAAAAAGGGAGACAAAAAAAAAAAAAAAAATACAATACAGTTTGAACAACAACAAAAAAGAATACCATCTCTACTTGCAATTGATGTTATTGGCTAAGTAGAAAAACTATTGAGTTCAGCAAGGTCACAAGATAGAAATTAAACATAATAAACATTAATTTTTATTTCTATATTCTGGCAACAAACACTTGGACACAGGAATTAAAAATGCAAAACCATTTACAACAATTTGAAAATGAAATACTTAAGTATATACTAACAACAAAAAGTACAGGATTCGTATTCTAAACATCATGTTGCTGGAAAAAAAAACCCAAAGATTTAAATTAGTAGAGATGTATACCATTATTATGCAATGGAAGATTCAAAAGAGTTAATATATCAATTCTTTCCAAACCAGTAAAGAGGTAACTGTTTTTCTCATTTAACACAATTCCCATTAAAATCCCAGCAATTAAAAAAAAACAAAATCTCAGCAAGACTTGCTGCCAATATAGAGATTATTACTATAAAATGCATATGGAAAAGCAAAGAAACTAGAGTAGCTAAAACAACTCAAAATTTTTAGGAAAAAAAAGAAGAAAAATTTTAGAATGTAGGTCTAGACAAGAAATTCTCAGACTCCACATAAGGAAAACAATAAATTGGGCTTCATCGAGTTTAAAAACTTTTTTTCTGCAAATGGCTCTCTTGAGGATAAAAATACAAGCTACAGGCTGTAACAAATTATGTACGAACTCTAATAACTCAAGAGCAAAAAGAGCAGAAATACAATTAGAAAATGGGCAAGAGGCATGAACAAATATACCACTGAAGAAAAATAAACAGATGGCAAATAAGGACATGGAAAGATGTTCAAAATCCTTAGTCGTTAGGAAAATGCAAGTTAAAATCACAATTAGAGGGACGCCTGGGTGGCTCAGTGCTTGAGTGTCTGCCTGTGGCTCAGGCAGGTCATGATCCCGGGACTGAGTCCTACATTGGGCTTCCTGCAGGAGCCTGCTTCTCCCTCTGCCCATGTCTTTGCCTCTGTATCTCTTATGAATAAATAAATAAAAAAACTTTAAAAAAATTACAATTAGATATCATTCATTACACACCTATTAGAATGACTAAAATAAAAAATAGTGGCAAAACCAAATGTTGGGGAGAATACAGAGAAACTGAGTCACTCATACACTAAGTGATGGGAATCTAACTACTGTATAATCCAGCAATTACTCGTAGACATTTATCCCAGAGAAATGAAAAGTTGTGTTCACACAAAAACCTGTACACAAATACATAAAAAACTTTATTCCTATAATCAAAAAATGTTAATGACCCAGATGTCCTTCAATGCATGACTGGTAAACAACTTACCATGGGAAACTACACTCCTAAATGAAAAGAAACAAACTTGAAACATAAAACAATCTGGATGAATTTCCGGGAAATTATGCTCAGCATCAAAAGCCAATCCCTAAAGGTAACAACATACTGTATGGCTCTATTTACGTAATCATTCTTGAGATGACAAAATATATTACAGAAATTGAGAACAGATTAGTAATTGCCAAGAGTTAAGGAGGTGGGAGGGAGGGAAGTGAGAGTGACTATAAAAAGGGAACATGAGGAATCTTTTTCTGTGGTGAAAATATTCTGGATCTTGATTGTCTGAATGTCAATATCCTGATTGTGTATTGTAATGTACAGTTTTACAAGATGTTACCATTTCTGGAAATTGGGTAATGGACCTGCAAGAAAATCTCAATTAGTTCTTACAACTGCATGTGACTCTACAAAAAGTTTAGTTTTAAAAAAGGAAAAATAGGAAAGTATAATAAAAGGAAATGCAGGTTATAAAATACTTTGATTTAGGTATTAAGTATACCGTATCATTGAATTCTAAACATGGAAGCAAAGAGGTTTCTTAAGAAAAAAGTTCCTATATGCACAAATGACTAACAAGGCTTATTAGTTTTACCCCAGAAGCCATTTTTATATCCTTATCTTGAAAAACAAACGTTGCTATTCCTCATATTCTCGTCCGCCACATCTTGCAGTGTGCAATGCCTCTAATGTTAGGTGGATGCCAGGAGGTAAAAAGAGATCCTAGATGTTTACTTCAATTTTATTAGTTATCGACTTATATAAATGTATATGAAGATAAAAAATTACTATATATTGTATTTACTCACTTGATTCATTAGATTCAGACTTGAATTTTTTCCGGCCTTGAATCTGAGATTTTTTCCTCTGCTTGGCTTCTTTTTCCTTTTCATCATCACTGAAATCTAAGGCCTTGCAGAAGAAAAATATATAAATTATGTCACATGGATTTACCAATTCATTGGTACATTCTTGGAAGTGAGAAGAATAAGCCTATTATTTAACATTGACCCTGAAAGAATATTACTTTTTTTGATACATAATATTTTTTAGTAATATCTGAGTTAACTACACATGGGACTCTGAATTAATACATGCCAGAGTATTCATGGCTTTTTTTTTCCCCTAAAAAGTATCAGGTAATTCTTTTTGTGCCCAGATAGGTAGTAACTTTAAAATGCCAATCTTTAACAACCTTCCCTAGCTAGAAGACTGACTTTAATTAAGCTTAAGGGTCAAGATTCATCATAGCATCAGCTATCAGTAAAGGAAAGGAATAGTTGCGAATAGGCAAATAACAAATTATTAGATCTAATATAAAATAGAAGAGTGTTTTATCTTTCACTCATTCAAAAACTTATACGTACCCATTATATGCCAGACACTTTATAGGTATTAATTCTTTTAATAATATAACGTCAAGTATATAGTAAGAGCTATAAATAATAAAGCAAAGTAAAGGAAGAAAAAAATCACCATGGATGCTATTTAGATTGGACTGCAGAGAAAGGCTTAGATATTATTTTCATCTTTATATCTTTAGAAGATAAACTTGAGATAAATCTTGAATGATGAATTAGCAGTAAAAATAAAGGAAAGGAAAATTTCAAGGAGCAAGAATATGTGCAAAGGCATGGTATAAAAGGGGCATGAAATTGGTTCTGAAAGGCAAAGCAAAAGCTTCTTATATAGCAAAGTCAGGGATGATGAATCGGAGAAGAAAGTCATCAGGCACGTTCTAAGAGCAGGATGGAAATATTAAAGGATTTTAATTGGCATTGGTTCATTTTAGAGACTGGTTTGGCAATATTTTGCTATCACCTCGTAAAGTCAGAAAAAAATTCACATATTTCTTGTAGACATATTAATTTAAATTTGCACTCAAACACATTTATTCAACTACAAATTACATATTCATGTACTAGAAATGAATACCAAAATGAAAAAGGCATATGCCTTATACATAATCAATGAGTAACGTCAGGCAATAATTATATACTACAAAATTTCACCATGATAAACTAAAATTTAAAATCTTGAGAGTTTTCCCTTACTACAGAAATAAGGGGCATTCAGTCAACTACAAAAAACAATACAAAAACAAAACACACCATGAAGCATGCCGGGATTTCATTTTGAAATTAACCTAATCACGTGGATTTTTACAAACAATTAACGTTACCATAATTTGCAACTGCAAAGCTTAGTACTAAAACAATAGGGATGTTTTCATTTCACAAGATACATGGTGTAAGACTTTGGTGAATTTTCTCAAATATTTTAAAAACATATCACTTCAGGAGTAAGATGACCTGAACATAATGAACAATGGTAAGTGAGCCTGATTCAGAGCCTTAACAGAAATCACAGCTGTACATAACATAAATTGAAAAGCATAATCCCACGGCAACGTGGATACTAAACTAGGACCACTCACTGGTTAAGTAACCCTCTAAGTTACCATCACATGATTCATGACATGCCCCAGCAAAATTAGAAATTAACATGAATCTTCAGAACTGCCTAAGAACACTTAAAATGAACAAAGTTAACTCTAGAAATCCAAGAAGGATTTAGAATACTAAGAAATATCATCAATCAATACTAAGAAACTGATTCATCAGGAATCAGAATTACTGAGTATGTTTAAAAACTCTCACTTATAGTAATTATATTTTTCTTTTAAATTGTATGAATTCATACTATTTTCAAAAGATATACTCATTGCTGCATTTTCTGTACTTTAATAACAAAAAAAAAAGAATATATGCTTAAACATCTCCATGTAAAGTTAAATAATCCTACAGATTATTCTGGACTATTCCACATCTCTAGAAAAACTGTGTATCAAGCTATTTGGGACATAAAACCAACACTGACATGGAATCAAGAAAGAAAATCAAGAATTCTCTTTTTAGGACTATCGTTATAAAAAAAAAGAAGTGGGTACATTCTAAGGATTTTGTACCTCCAAAAGAAAGGTAGCTTATTCTAAGCACCATTAAATGTATTCATGTCCCATATGGTTAATATCCTAAGTATAGAATAAAACTTTTAAAAATAATCACAATCCTGCCTTTACCAGTAGGGGAAAAAAAAAAAAAAACAGGAACAAGGAAAAACAAGAAAATGATAAACTGAAATATTACTGAAAATATTTTTTCCCCTAAAATGATCAATCAAAAACTCTTAGTGAGGGGTATAAAACAGTCACTGGGAAAGGGGGAGAATACAGGCTCCCACAGATGGCAGTATGACTGCCAGGTAGCATTAAGGACCTCCCTAAGGTCAAGATGAATTTAAAAAATTAAATCCTGGGGTGCCTGAGTGGATCAGTCAGTTTGGTGTTTGCCTTCAGCTCAGGTCATCATCTCAGGATCCTGGGATGGAGCCCCGTACCCAGCTCCCTGCTCAGTGGGGAGCCTGCTTCTCCCTTTCCCTCTGGCCCTCCCCTCTGGGCACATGCTCTTTCTCAAAAAAAATAAATAAATAATCTTAAAAATAAAAATTAAGGGACTACTGGGTGATTCAGCGGTTGAACGTCTGCCTTTGGCTCAGGGCATAGTCCTGTCCTGGGATCGAGTCCCACATTGGGCTCCCTGCATGGAGCCTGCTTCTCCCTCTGCCTGTGTCTCTGCCTCTTTCTCTGTGTCCCTCATGAATAAATAAATAACATCTTAAAAAAAAAAAATTAAGTCCTGCTTTATTTCCTAAAATACTGTGTAGAGACTTTTACTTACTTCCGGTGGTGGTTCTTGATCATTCTTCCATGATGCATCTGATCCCCTATCCCTAAAAGAGAAAACAGTGAGAAGAAAATAAGTACGGAACAGTCTGTGTTTATAACTTAATAGTACAGAAAATAATGAAGTAGAAGACGTGAGCTCAACCTTTAATTTTGTAATACACATGGAAGTAAGAGCAAAAAATAAAGGACCACGTATAATGTTCACCTTGTTTCAGAAGATGTGGGAAGCTCCTAAGAAAAACACAAGATCTGGACACATATAAGTATCAGCACCGGGGGAAATCAGAAGGAGAAGCCGAGGCGATGGTGTGCAGAGGAAAAGGGGCTCTGCAGTTCATAAGTATCTCCAGGTGCTACGACTTCGACTGTATAAAGCTCACTCCAACAAATGCTTATTCTACACGGATTATACGTCAGCCACTGTTCCAGGTGCTAAGGGTACAAGATGACCATGAGACATTCCCTTAAGATTTTGTAGATTTAAGGGTAGAGGTAACAACATGAAATTCTTCTTCCTCTACTTGCCTGCGGGATATCAACAATATTCCATGGGTAACCGGAGCTTAGTCCAACAGTAGTTCTCCGAGCAGAGTGGGCGGAATAACAGCTATCTCATTTGCTAATGAGAAAGAATTTTGAAGAGTCTGGAGGGCAGTAAAATCACATGCACTAACTACTTTTAGTGGGAAGTTTTATACTCTATGACCAACAAAAGTACATGTATTATCAAGTATGACTAGGATTTCTGAAGCTCATCTTGATCTCTTTAATCGTTTTGATTTTATAAGTTTGACAATACCTCTTATTCAATTAATTAAAATATTACAAAATATTAGACGTTGTCCTCTCTGCTTTAATACAGATCTCAAAAATGAGATTCTCGGGAACTAATTCATTAAAATCATTAATACACTAATCCACAATCCATAAAAATCAGTGTACAGATGTCAGTGGGCTGGCAAAATATGAAAATCATTAAGTCTGATCCAGAACTCTGACACCATATGAGGCATTACCAAAGATTTTTCTACCACTTAAAAAGAAAAAGCTTTTACTCACTAATTATCAGTTCACGCCTGTGCATGTAACATAGCCCCAGGACTCCCTTGTGCATAGACGTGCCACCCTCTGGCCTATGGTGTCCTTAGCAGGGGTGGGGTTTAAGGACGTAAAAAGAGGAAGTTCCCCATCAGTGCATTTACCAGAGAAAATCAAAACCTACTAAAGAAGAGATCAAGCCACATCTCAAAAAGCACTTTTAACAAGAGAGTAAGTGCATGGGAAGCTAGAGTTAACACAGGCTTACTGGGGTGGCTGAACTAGAGAGGAGGAAAACTTCTCTACCTCAAAGGCAAGGTCCTCCCCGAGTTCCCATGCAGATGTAAACTTGATCATCTTGTCGGGTGGGGAGTCTGCCAGGTGGACCTAATTTCCCAATTCTTCAGTTTATTGTTTCTGTCTAGGAAAAAATTCTTATTCTTGCAAATCAAGAAGACTTCTTTTGTTTAACATCTATTTAATAAATATCTTCAGAGAAGCTTTTTTAGGTTTATCTTTTTAAAGCTAAAATATTTTACTTGTTAAACGCCTAAAAAAGGGACATCCAGAGCAACATCAATGTCAAAAGCAGAAGGAAACGCTGTCTAAGGCATGATGATAAAACGTGACTTTTCTATATAAGCCACCTTTCTTTTCAGCAGCTGTTTGGAAAAATCAACCTTACCGACACAAAGAACGACTTAGGCAAAATGTTCCTCAGGAGTATGTGGATTCTTAAACATGGGTTTGATGAATTATGATAAATGACATTCAGAGACTGGATTTAATATGTGCTTTAGAGGCTTTACGCCATGCAACAGGGACTAGTACTGAGGCAGCACTAAGGCCACTCACGGACTCAAGTTCCCTTCTATGTTCTGCAAAAACCACATTCCTAACGCTTCAACTACACTTCAAGTTTCCCATCAAAGAGAGCTTAGACCTAAAAGGGACTTGTGTGCCAAACTGAGTACAAAGTCTTTTTGGATTTAAGATCCCCACCCCACCCCCAATCCTTTGCAGTGTTTCTTCCACTCCTAATTTTACAATATTTTTAGTGGCTCATACTCATTACATCTTTCCAAAACATTTAACTGTTTTTTCTTTCCTGAAAAAATTATTCTACTTGAACTAAATATTACTCATTTACTATAAATAAATTATATGATTATAATAACAAGTTCAACTGTTATATAAGCAGCTCTACAGCTAACACTTGGCAACACAAATAACACATGGAAAATGCACAATTAATGAGTTGCGTAAACATGGAGGAATGTTACTACCCACATGCCAAAGGCATCATTTAGCATCCACAAAAGGGAAAGCAGTAGTTTGTTGGTTAAATCAACCCTGTTTATCAACCTAATACACAATTTTTTAGGGACACATTTTTGCTGTCTCTTCTGTAAATCTACAATTGATAAGCAACCTGAGGGGATCCCTGGGTGGCTCAGTGGTTTAGCCCTTGCCTTCGCCCCAGGGAGTGATCCTGGAGTCCCAGGATTGAGTCCCGTATCAGGCTCCCCACATGGAGCCTGCTTCTCTCTCTGCCTCTCTCTGTGTGTCTCTCATGAATAAATAAATATTTAAAAAAAAAAGCCACCTGAAATTTACTCATTTTCTTTTTTTCTGGAGAATTATGAAGTCTTATTAAATAGGTAAGCCTATAATGTTCTAAGGAATAGTTTTATTTAAAATGGAAAAGAATTCTATTTAAGTGGTAATACTAATGCTGAAGTAGCATGTCTATTAAAAAAAAAGTATGTAATGGAAAAAAATATGAACTAGAATCAGAAACTTTATATGGCCCATATGTAGTCTTAGTAGTTGATTATTTCATTTTGGGTAAAAGATATAAATCATCTCTACGTGTAAAATCTAACAGATTGTTGCTTTCAGAGAGGTTATTAGGAAAATGAATGAACGCTTTGGAACACAGATATTTAACAAGAAACTACCTTCACTGAAATTTATTCCTAAAATATAAATATTAGATAAGCAGACAACAACTAGCATTATCAGTAATATACTTACTGTTTAAGTTTTTCTGTGAATATGTATTGGGTGAAGTCTTTCATTGATGGAGCAAAATACATAGTGTCCTTTATTTTAATACCTTTACTCTCAATGTGCTCTGAAGAATTAAACCGTAACACATAAAATGGATGTGCAACAGGTCCAAATATCTCAAATATCTATAAAATAGAAGAAACGTAAAGACCTCCTTAATATGTAAAATAATAACTCAAAAAATTAGTATTATTTCTTAAAACCAATAATTGTTACAAGGTAATTTTGACATGTCATAGCAATAAAACTGTATTTATATTTAAGTTACTTTTGCCTACTCACAAAGTCCTCATGTCTTGATTATACCAACTCATTCCAGATTTCCTTCCTTATGAATTTAAAACAAGTTAACAAGTTTGTTCCTTGCTAAATTCAAATCATCTTGGTGGTATACCAACTAGATACAAATAATGAATTTTTTTTTATTATTCCTCATTTAAGTTGTCAAGTATGAAGAAAAGAATTATAATGTGAGAAATAAAATGTTGTCACTTGGAATCTTATAACACAATTCAAAAGCAAGCTTCTGCTTTAATGGGTATTCAATCATTTCTGCTGTTTCCATACAGTGGTTAACATTTTGATAAAATTAAACTACAACTGTTTCTAATTCAAAACCTAGAAAAAGTAGATTTGAACTTGAAGTTGCTTATTTCTCCAAAACCAAAGAAGCTTATACAGCCTTTAACTTTTATGTAAAGGAACTGCTTTTAGTGTAAACGTATTTTATTTCTGAAAATGTTTTATGAATAATTAAAGGAAATCTCTTGTTTTCAAAATGTTCTCAAAATACCCAAATTTAAAAAAAAAATGTTTCTGATAATAGGTGTATGTCATAGAAACTAGACCATCACCAATGTCAGTGTCAACTTTTCTAGTCCTTTTTCTACTAATAATTTTTTTCTTTTGAGATCACACTGCAGTTTTGTATACTGTCCGCTTTTAAAACCGAAAGTTGCATTAAGTTTTTCCACATTATAAATATTATTTGCAGTGTAATTTCGGTAGCTATATTACACTCCTTTATAGATCTGGCATGATTTAACTAGTCTTAACAGGACACTTAGGGAGCTTACAATTTGTATAACATGATAAATGGTGCCATGAAGAACATCCTTCTAAATGTAAATTTCTGTACTTTAGGTTTTTCAAAAATTCATTTGTAAGGGGGCAGAATTATTGGAGCCAAGAGTATGATTATTAAAACTGGATATAAATTACTACATAACTTTCCAAATCGCGTGGACCACTTTAAACCAACTGCACTGAAAGTTTTAAACCAAAAGCACTGTTTTAGTACGTTCTCAGATCTTCATTTTTGAGAGTAAATATTCTCATTTTATTTTTTATACCATTTGACAGTTTACCAATTTTCAGGGAGGCAATAAAACAGCTCACCCATCAGGGTACCAATATTCTGAAGACATGAATACCCCCAAATAACTAGAGGTATTCAATACAATTAAAATGCCAACATATTCTGAAGTAACACTAATAGCATTAAAAATGTAACTTCTTTTTTAATTTTAAAGAAAATAGCAAATTTACTTTGAAAGGATTTAGATACAAAGAGTAGACCTCTTCCAACCAGAACAGCAAAGGACAGAGGGAAATACTGCAGCACAACTCTTACTGGCTCACATTACATACAGTAATAGACTGTCTTGTCATTTATTAAAAAGTGTTAAAAACCTTTCTTTTTTTTTGAACTCCTTTGATAAATATAGACAGATCTGATTCTTCAAGTTTGGACGAGGATAGGAAATATGTTTAGAAAAATTTCCCATAAAGGTATTATAATAGTCATTGTTTGCAACCTGATACATAAAGCTGTTTTTCCCTCGGATTGGTTTCATGGACAAAAGAATTCCATTTCCTGAGAAATGATTTCACTAAAGAAATGCCTGTACAGCTTCAGGTTTACACAGGGACTGGTTTGAACAAAAAAGCTAAGTGACATACAAAATGCTTGAATAAAATCAAAGTGTACTTATTAGTTAACTATTCTTAAGATCTCAAGTGTTTATGAGCCATACCTATGATAAAATCATTATAAGGTTTTAAGTAAAATAACACCAGGTAACAGGAAGCTACTTTAAAGAATGCATACGTAGCTTACATCAAAATGGTGAGGTATTTATGCTCCTACCTCCAAGAGCCATGGAATACTTGACCGAGTTGACATAAGCAATTTAGCTAATCCAGAGATATAGGAAAAAAAGGTTTAACAATATTCTAAACTACTATCAATTACGAAGTATAGATTTTAGACTGGCTAATACCTGAGAGTTAAATAAACTCTAAAGAGCAACCTCAAAGTAGGGCTCAGGCCAGCCCCTTTCATCTCCTAGTTTCCTCAAACCCTGCATCCCAGCTCACTCTTCAGGCCTGCCTCTGAGGATCCTGCAAGTTCCAAACTACCTGACAACAGATAAACGGAAAGGAAGGAGTGGCTGAGGACAGCAGTGTGAGAAACAAAACTTAGGATTATAATGTCTCTAAGATATTTACTTTAAGGTAGGCGAGAAGCTTTCCTTACACTTTAAATAAAAGTATATATTCCATAGAAATTATCATGAATACTTAATCCAACTTATGTTTTATACTTACCATACCACTACCATGTCATACAGATGTAGCATAAGGACTGTTAGGAAAAAAAACCTGACAAGAAGAGCAGTAAATTCATTCCCCCAAATTCTCATGCCACAGCATAGTCCAGGCTTAGATGTTCCGTAAGCTGCATGGCACAACTTGTAGTGGCTGGGGGCCTGCCACAGTCAGAGGGCTACACCTGCACAAAGCACTCCGAGAGAGAGAAGCTGCACACTCCCCTCGCCACACACACGTTACATATTTCTTGCTTAGCCTAAGAGGGATCAGGTAATCCTCATTTCTACAGGTAAAAGGAAACAGATCAAACAGGCCCAGGGATAATGCTGGAAAACTGCAAATGGAGAGCCGAGATCTGCATACTGCTGCTCTGAGAACAGCCTTCTAAGAATGCCACCTGCCAAAGGCCTTAGCTGGTTCCAGCTGGGCCAGCTTCTGGCTAAGGTACCAAAAGGGAAAAGGGGGAAATGAGCCCCCACAGCCATCCAGAATTCTCTCTTATCAATCGCTTTACACTAATCACTGTGTTACTACTACTTCATAAGTTGCTGAGGGAGGAAAAATAAACACTGTATCAAAATAATACAGAGACTTTCATAAATTCAGCACATACTACCAATCAAGATTGTAATATATTCTTTTAAAAAAATCAGTAAAAATTCCTTCCCAACTCTAACAAATAATGAAAAGTAAAGGCAAAACAAATAAGTAATTCATCTTGTACAGGGATAATAAATTGCACAGGTTGGTCAATTTTTAATCCCCTGATAAAGACCTAAATATTAAAAATAAAACTTCATTCATCATTTACCAAGAGTAACTAATCATTCCTAGGATTAAAGGGCAAAGGGTAGAACACAAATCCAAGGACACCTCCCTTAGATCAGTGGGGAAGGGGGAGGAAGGTGGAAGGAAAATGCATCAGGCAGACAGACTAGGTGGGAAACTCCATTTTATTCCCTTTTAAGATTTTATGATTTTTGAGTAAATGCGGAAAATTCCACTTGCTTAAGCATCAATGAATTAAGACATACAGAATATTTATCACTGTGTCTCTTTATGTTCAAGAGTAGAGGGAAAAGAAAAGGATGTGCAAAGGTTTGACATTGAAGATAAAACTAATTTAGTATACAGATAAGATCTAAAACAGATTCAATTTCATTTTCTGGTCACTGGTTCAACTAATAATCCCAACTCTACCCACCCCAGCCTATACCATTATTTTGGGGGAATCACATCAAGGCATTTAGATTTATAAGCAAACATTTTTTAAAGGCTTGTCACTTCTTGAATATACAAAGCTCTCTATGTAAAATGGAGAAATTGATTTAATTTTTTCTCTAGACTTATGTCACATAACTAAAGTTAGAGGCATAAATGTTACATTTTTATCTGACTAGTTTCAATGTCAAATGACAAAAGAGCTGAATATTAACATTAGCCACAATTATAGAACTAAAAATTCAAATGTATCTGATCAAGATATAAGAAATGTGAATTCAGAGGTTTTTAATTAGCAAAGTGTTGGGTACTTTGAAATTAAAATCGTCTAAGCTAGCTACTTAAAGAAAAAGGCAACTGTCATGAAAATCATAAATAAAAGGAATCATGGAAATAATCAGTTTCAACTCATCCAGAAAATCAAGAAAGAAGTTTCCATTCCCTCTTTTCCCTTCTCTTCTTCTACTACTTCCTGGAGGACAGTGAGAAATGCTTGGTCTTTGTACCACAGCAGAATACTGGTTTCTCCTAAAGAAGTACACATACCGATGGGCATGGAGAGCTACTCAAGGCAGTCACTGACTCGTTTACTATTCCTTTTCTCTCTCCACCTTCTCTGAGGTTAAGCCCCCAGTGAATCTCTAACCACTTAACACAGGCACCAGCAGAACCGATACTTGAAACAAAAGGACTGAGCCCTGGTATTTGAAAGGGAAAAAAGTACAGCATCATCCTTTAGGCATTAAAGTCTTTTTTTCCTCTCACCAACTTTCTCAAGAATTGCCAAGATGTATCAGCTCTGGGCTCCAACTAATTCTGTCACTGATTGCTTTGCAATCCTAAATCACTCATTTCTCTTTAATTAGCTTGTTGATCTAAAAAAAACAAAAAAAAAACAAAAAAAAAAAACAAAACCAAACATATGTAGGTAGTACAAGGTAGGCAGGACCCTGATAAAAACCTGATCTCTTTCTAATATGTGTGAATGGGACAGTAGGAAATAGCAGATAAAACGGAAAATATATAAATGACCCAATAATATAATTAAAAAGATATGTTTTTTTCTGATCAGGTGTAAATTAATTGTATCTCCTAGAACAAAAAGGAAGCCAACTGTTGGTAGATTATCTGGGAAAAACTAAACCCCAAAAGGGACTTCCCCAAAGATAACAGCTGGTTTCTTGTTTTCTTATTTTTATTTGTTTTCAACACAGTACACATTTACTTAGCATTTATAATTTACAAAGCACTGTACTTTCTAGAGTGGAGAATGCTGAGGTGAATAAACTACCCGTCTACCCAAAAAAAGGAACACTTGGTTAGTATTTATATTCTTGATCTTAGAGATTTTACATTCTCTGCTGACTCTCAGCATTGCCTATTTACTGGGTAAAATGTATAGTCTCCCATATTAAAGATGGACATGCAGAGTGTTCCATTTGAAAAATGTTATAAGGGATTTGACTTTATGGCAAGTGCTAAAGTACACAGACTCATAATTCCCTAGAATGTGCTTACAGAGACACTGTAGCTATTGCTGAAATCTTTTTCCCCTGTTTCTTCTTTCCACTCTTAATATTCTACCTGAGGAAGCCAAAGTTTAAAAAGTTTTAAGAGCCACCACTCAAAGGGACTCACAAACCAAAAGAGTTAAGAACTCTTACAGTAAGAACTCTTACTGTAGAAAGTTTCCTGCACTCAACTTTGGGTACCTGGAGGTATTCAATATGCAGACCCACCGCCTCACAGAGTACCTGACAAACAGGAAAAAATGGCATGAAGTATTGAAAAAAATCAAGAATAAAATAAAACTCAAAAAATAAAAATAAAAAAATAAAACTCAGAGCTCTATACTGCTCATCTACTAAAATTAACAAATTCTTTTTAAGACAGATAAAGTCAGAAAAACCAATCAACAAAGAAACAGAAATAATTGTAAGATTTGAATTTTTTTTACAAACCTTTCCTGCTGCCTGCCGATCACTTTTAAAAATTACAGTCTCCTCATTAACTGGAGGTAAGTTAGTCATAGATTCAATTATTACTGAAAAATGAAACAAAGGAGATTATTTCAAGATTTAATCACAAGATAATGTAAAATTTAAGTGAGAATTTAATTTAGCCTTTAACTTCAACAAAATGAAATTTAAGGTGAGCTAATATACCTCATAACTACTCTTAAAAGAACAGTCTATTATCAAGTGGCACACGGAAATAGATTCTACATATTTTAATTTAAAACAAAAAGCTACAATTCTAAGAAAAAAAAAACTAAAGTAAAAATTCTCACAGAAAATTGGTATCATCCACTAAGAAGTCAATAAAACAAGTTATGTACATTTTCCCAAGCAATTTTTACTCAAAGTATAATCACATTTAGTCACAAAACTCCTGTTTTAGGAAAAATTAGTCTTCTTTCTCACTCTAGAAATTCTTTCTACAAAGCACTGAGTACTCACTGATCAATGAAAAAGCTAAAGACTTCCCAAAAGCATCTTCCTCTGAACAGATGCAGAATAATGGAACTCACAGTAATTTTTATCATTCTCCTTCTCAAAAAGCAAAAGCATTATCCCACTAGTCTATCATAATCTCCAATTCCTGTAAGTGCCACAAATGTTAAACAACCAAGCTACCAGAGCAAAGAGAAAAAAAGCAAACAATAGGCTCTTAGAAAATTAGAGCAACATGTAAGCATACTTTGCCACATTATACAGATAATGGCATGTCCACTTGAGAAATGAAATACGTTCAGGTTATTAAAATTCATTTACAAAATTCCAACTGTATTCAATTATTTATAACAGTGCTTCTAAGTTCTAAACATATATGGAGTAAAAGAGCACAGATCAACAGTTTTTGCATTAGGTCTGTTTCTTGAATAGATGATGAGTAAGGACTGATGGTGACAGTGAGCACTCACAGCATTTTCAATCATTTCTCCACCTTAATCCCCTCCCCAAGAATCAAATTACATGAAAATAAAAGATCACCTAATCCAATACCCTCATTTCATAGAAAGATAAAACAAAAAAACAGGATTTAAGGGTTTAATATTATCACATGGCCAATTTCAGACGAAGGCATCCCCAGAACCTAGAGTAACCTGGATCCCTAGTTCCAATCCTCTTCCTTTAACAACATGACTTCTGACCGTGTTTCCTTCTAGGTGGCAGTTGCAGGTAGTTGGGTACAAATAAACCTAAAGTTTGTACCGTACGCTGATAAAAATCTCCAAGGCTATCAATAGCCAAAATATGTACCAGTATAAGATCCTTAATTTCCTGAAATCTCTCTACTTCTACCCAGGTGGATAAGATCTAAATAGCCTCTTGCATTTTCCAAAGTAAATAAAGGGAGAGAAAGAAAAACAAGCCAGCATTGTAGAATAACTGCAGAGTACAAAGCCAAATCCTGTCTTTTTCTCCTTAGGCTCTTATCTGAATTCACATATTTTTTGCTTCATGTACTAAAACTTATTATATTTTCTCTTTTGTAATTTGCTCCAAATCACGTTCAATATTTTCCGCTCTCAAAACAGGGTAGCATGTGCTGATTTTGAGTCAATCTTTATTCCCAACAGCTTGAGAATTTTGTTAGTCTATTAGGGCATGCTAGTGAAACCAGTATCTTTAAAAAGCATTATTCCTTGCACATCATATATTTCATATTTTTTTCTTGAGAAACATTACAACCTTTTTCTATATGCATCAAGTCTAATAAATGCTCAACTCACTATGTAATCAAGTTATTACTTATTTGACTTACTTATGCATATTATTAAATGCCATAAGATAACTCAAAAACCAGTAAATGTAATGACTCAAGAATTAGTTTTAATAATCATGATTTTTATTAAAAGAAAGTTTCACTTTAATCAAAATTTTGATTAATGAATTGCAGAAGTACAAAATTACGTAATTACAAACCTTTTAAAATATTGGAATGGACAATGTTAGAAAAAGGTCATAAGTCAATTTCTGGACTACCACTGACCCATTATACAACTGAGCATAAGGGCAAATGAGTTAGGCTTTTCTGGGTCCCTTAAGTCCTGTAAACTAAGGGGGCTGGTGGACAATCTAGGTCTTTTATCCAGTTCAAATATCCTTTGACTTTGTCAACTCTGAGTTCTACTTTCAGATGGATCTTGGTATGAGAGCTAATGGTAACTACATTAACTTCAAGGGCTTTAGTATACTTACCTCACATCCTGCGGCTAAAAGAAATCTATAATATCTAGTTCTTTTCTAACCAATAGCTTTATATTTCATGACATTAAATGACAGAACTTTCTAATTTACATGTTTCTAAAATAAAAATCAAGGACAGTAGGTAGAACAATGTCCCCCTTGCCCAAAACACCCAAAACTCTAAACCCTGAACGTATAAATATGTTATCTTACATTAAAAGGGGGGGGGGCATTTTGCAGATATGATTAAGAATAAGGACCTTGAGATGGGGAGATTATCCCAGATTACAACCCTCCTAAGGAGTCCTTAAAAGTAAATAATCTTTCCAGGCTTTGGTCAGGGAGAGATGTGATGAAGGGAGAAGGGTGGGAGAAGGTATATTACTGACTTTGAAGATGCAAGAAGGGGGCCATGAGCCAAGGAATACAGGCAGCCTCTAAAGCAGAAAAGGACAATGTTCTCATTCATTTGGGGAATATAAATAATAGTGAAAGGGAAAATAAGGGAAGGGGGAAGAAATGTGTGGGAAATATCAGAAAGGGAGACAGAACGTAAAGACTGCTAACTCTGGGAAACGAACTAGGGGTGGTAGAAGGGGAGGAGGGCGGGGGGTGGGAGTGAATGGGTGACGGGCACTGGGTGTTATTCTGTATGTTAGTACATTGAACACCAATTAAAAAAAAAAAAAAAAGAAAAAAAAAATAAAGCAGAAAAGGAGAAAATGAGTTCCTTTCTAGAGCCTTTAGAAAGGAACTCAGCCCTGATGGACCCCTTGATTTTAGCCCAGTGGGACCCACATCAGACTTCTGGCCTACAGAACTATAACACCATAAATTTGTGTTGTTTAAAGCCACTAAGTTTGAAGAAACTTAACAGCAATAAAAAACAAATACTCCAAATAAAAGAAAATTCTGGAGAAATGTCAGTAAAAGCAGACTTTATATTTTTTAAAGACAATGCATTTGTGAGTTACATATATAAAACGGAATTTATTCAAACTTAATTACTATAAAATGAAGTATTATTACATATGTCACAGAAAATGCACTTGTCATAAGCCTTTGATTTGATGAGTACAAACTTGGATATAAAGAATTTTATTTGTAAAATTATTTACATACCTAATTGCTCAATAATACTTGAAACCATCCCAAAAGGCTTTAATTCAATATCTTCAGGCAGAATAATAGTGAGTTCTTCAACAGAAGGTAGTTCCTATAATATAAAAAAGCATTAATTTTCCTCCAGCTTCAACGACTAAAAAAAATGGGACATCATTTCCATTTAAAGCACTATAAACATTCCTGAAGATGGGGTCTCTTAAGCACTTATTCCATCTCTGATGTTATCGTTTTTAGTGTCTGACAGTATTTCTTCCACCTCCAGTATCTCCCCACATGAGTGACGCAACAGCATCTATACCTTAATCCAGCTAGACTAAGAACATGGACAAAATACCTACATTTTTTCAATCATACTTGAGTGAGACAAAAAACAAAACAAAACAAGCTATTATTGTTAAGGAATCCAATGTTAAAAAAAAAAAAAAGGACATTTCACATAGTGATTCCCAGAGAAATAATTCTACTGACCACTACAATTTCTCCACAGAAGAAGAGTTCTCTCTCTTAGCTGTCTTAATTTGGTTACTTTGACAGAGATTAAGTAGTTGAAAACAGCAACAGCAATCTTTCCTGGGACTGTTTGAAAAAGAGTGTCTGGCCTCTTCAGGAAAAAAATCTAGAATTCTTGGGAAACAGAACACAGGCTCCCTCGAAAAGCTGTGAAATGTTGCCTAGTATCTTCTTTCTCTATGTAAAAAACTAAATATCTTTACATTTAAAAATTCTTTTCTGACCCAGCTACTATAGTAATCTCAGTTGCTATAGAAACTAGATGCTGAAGTAGAGATGAAGTTGAAGAGAAGTCTAAGAATAAAACTGACCTTAGGCTTTAAGCGAAATAAACAGAATTTTCTATTTTTGACCTTTGCCAAAAGACCACAACTAACTTTTAGAAGGCTTGAAAGTGTAAAGATCCTATTACTGGCATGTTCGGAGTTGGTTTGGAAGGAAAAGGTAACTTGAAGAAATGCTGAAAAATATGGGAAAACCCTAAACAGTACAGTGTATTACAGAGGACTATATCATGGGTAATCATTTTCCTCTTCAAGGATTCAACGTTTTTAACAAATCAAATAACCAGAGTTAAAGTATAATTCGCTTCTGGGAGATGCTATTTTCTGATTGAGAATTACTCATGAACAACCACACTGAAGGTCTCAACAAACTCCATTCAGAAGACTTAACTTCTACATGGTTAGTCTGAATGGTGCTGGAGGAAATGATTGTGTTTTATGCGTCAGAATTTTTTCTGAGTACTTTTAGGGAGAGGACAACCACCTGTCATTTTTGCATATTAAATATGGATAGTCTTTTCTTGGCAAGACCATGGTTTGAAATTGGTCCATGTGTGTATTAAAATAGAGAAGGGAGTACAGTTGTTAGAACTGGGAAAGAACATGTGACATGGAATAGCCTTGTTAAGAAGTTTTCAGCTAAAGAAATCCCACACCCAGTTGAAAACGAGAATGGAGAACTACGATGCTGGGAGATAGCAGACGTGGAGAGCAAATCACACTGACTTCTGCTTCTAGGGGTGGCACCCCTAATAAGTAGAGAATGGCATTTTCTAATGCCGAAGTATAGTGATGAAATCTGAAATCTGCCCCACTGACTAAGCAAATTACAGTTAAATCTAGAACAAAAACTTTCCCTACTTCTGGACTGCAATAAAGCCCACTAAAATAAAGTCAGGATCATGTAGGTAGAACAAAGGATAAGGAAATCTTCAAAGAGGAAGTGCTGTTAGATATTTTCGGAAAACCTCTGAACGGAGGAGGAGGGTAGGTATGTCATTAATGCTTAGAACACAAAATAATGTTATTTTCAAATAAATAAATGCTATTTGGCCACAGAATTAAAAGTTCTTGTTTTGTATTTTCTATTAAGAGGAATAAAGGCCATGCAATATATTATGATTTCATACAGATTATAACTCTGATACTGTTGATTTCTTCTAACTTTAAAATATAAAATACATGCTCCTGTTTTTTAAAAAAGGAAAAAATTAGTAGTACAGAGGGACTCAGAGTAAAAAGCAAAAATTCCCTATTTTACTACTTTCAACCTTCCAATTCCTCTCCATAGAGCTCTGTTAACAGTACCTTTCAAATACATTTACCATGCAGATATAAACTTTATTTCTAATTGTAAAATGTTTTACTTATATCCACATTATACTGCAAGCTATCTTTTCTATATTTTGTACATCTTTCTACACCAAAACATAAACATTTAATTTTTTTTTAGATTTTTTAAAAATGTATTTATTAGAGACGAGAGAGAGAGAGAGAGAGAGAGAGAGAGAGAGAGGCAGAGACACAGGCAGAGGGAGAAGCAGGCTCCCTGCAGGAGCCTGATGTGGGACTCCATGTGGGACTCCATGTGGGACTCAATCCCAGGTCTCCAGGATCGGGCCCTGGGCTGAAGGCGGCGCTAAACCGCTGAGTCACCGGGGCTGCCCAAACATCTGATTTTTTAGACATTCTTACAGTGTATCTCTGTAGACTATAACTTAACACATCACCTGATAAAACATCTGCCTCTTTTTAACTTTTATCATTACACACAATGATACAGTGAACTATCCCTTACATGCATCTTCAAGTCACTCCTGTGATAAATCCCCATAAGTCGAAATGCTAGACCCAAAGGTACAAATGCCTTTATAGTTTTGACAGATACTGCCAACTTTCTTTTCAAAAAGGTTGTCAATTAACAATTCCACAAACAATGAGAGATTTTCTCACACTCTTGCCATCACTGAGACGCAAACTTTCAATCTCTGCTAGGGTGACAGGTTGACAATATAAAACAGCATCTTGCTTTTATTTTAATTTCTTCATTAATCAGAAAGACTGAAAAAAAAAAAAAAAAGAAAGACTGTGCATTCTTGCATGTTTCCTGGCTTTCTAATTGTGTTTATGAATTGTTTGTATATTTTACACATTTTTCTTTCAGAAGGTTCTTTTTTTATTAACTTATAAGAGAACTTTGGGTTAAAGAACATTTGCCCTTCACCAAATATGAAAACATCCACTCCCTTTTCTCCCAGAATGGTTTTTAGCATTTAAGTTGCTTAATGAACTTTAGCATTTTAATTTTTATATAGTCAAATACATCTATATCTATATATCTATATATATTGGCTTTTGAGACTTATGTCACAGAGAGACTTTCCCTATACCAAAATCATTTTTAAATTCACTATTTTCATTGCTTCTCCAATTTCAATTTTAATATTTGTATATTTGGTCCATTTGTAATTTTATCCTTGTAAAAAGGCAAGGCACAGATTGGCTTTATCTTTACCCATATTACTAGCCAATTATTACCATATATTATAGAATAATCCATCTTTTTCCCTACTAATATGAAAAATAAATGTTAATACATACTAAATGTATTCATATATTTGGGTTTTTTACTGAAATCTCCATTCAGTTCTACTAATCTATTTCAGTGTCAGTAATAAACTATTTCAACAACTGTACCTTTCATTGTATGCTTTAATATTTGGGAATAAGGCTAGGTCCTCTATCCATTCCATCCATATTTTTCCCCTTGGAATTCTTCTAACTATTCTCATGCTTATTTCACTAAGCAAACTTTAGAACCATTTTGTCATATCATATAGTATTGATTAAAATCACATTTAATTAGATTGTCTCAAGTCCTAAATAGTCCATAGGTTTATCTGAACCCATCTTATACCTTATTTGCTATTGTATATTTATTTAATAGCTTTTATTGCCATTATAAATGTATCCTTTATAGAGTATCATTTGAACATAAGAAAGCATCATGCTGAAATTTTTGTCTAATGACTTTCTTGTGTATTTCCAAAAAAAGTAAGTCCTCCTCCTCATTTTCAATTATTACATCATATTTTTCATTTTTCAAATATTGATTGGTATGTCCAGAATATCAGGCATCAAGAAAGTGTAATGATAGTGGACATGATGTATGACTATTTATTAGGAATGTTTCAAATGTTGAGCATAACAATGCATCTTGACTGAAATTTCTTTTTAAAAATGTGAACAGGGATCCCTGGGTGGCGCAGCGGTTTGGCGCCTGCCTTTGGCCCAGGGCGCGATCCTGGAGACCCGGGATCGAATCCCACGTCGGGCTCCCGGTGCATGGAGCCTGCTTCTCCCTCTGCCTATGTCTCTGCCTCTCTCTCTCCCTGTGTGACTATCATAAATAAATAAAAAAAATTATAAAAATGTGAACAAAAAGTGACCATCTATTCCTACTGTGTTCTTATTTGTGTGTTTTTAAAACCAGACTGCTGAACTTTAATTCCTTTTCATCATCTTTTGAGATCATTATAAAACAAAATTTACTCTAAGTTGAGAAGAGCAGGTCAGCTCCAGGGTCTGATGAAATCTCGATGTTCTCTAAGGATGTCTATGAGACACATCTAGCAATGAGGAAGACAGGTGAAGATATACAAAGAATATTTGTTGTGAGGCAGGGATCCACTCCTGTGGCCAAAGGCAGAGTCTGCCAGGATTCCTTACTTCCTGTTATCCTGTTTCTTACCCATGTATTAACAGGATGAAATTGCCTACAAATGGGAAGGATCTGTCTCATATAGAACCAAACTTAGAGAAAAAAAAAACAGAGAAATACTGTTATCTGTGATCACCACCATACCTTTCATTCCAATTCAGTGATCCCACTATCTTATGACATAGGAATGTATATACAATTAGATTCCTAATATTACTAAAAAAAGACCAATGAAGGCATTAAATTGCCTCTTGATAGTTAACAGACCTACCTGAAAAAGTGATGTGCATGAAATCTCTATCCCAAATACTCTGCAGAACATAAAAGGTATATAAAGAACTAAATATTACACATAAAACCTATAATAAATGAAATCAGCCTAGTACAACTCCAGACCAAAGGCCTATTACCGAGTTTACCTTTGAAAGTCCAGTCAAGCCAAGCAATATAGTTGCTTTGAAAATGGCAGATATTTGGGGAATTGGATCAAAGAGTATGTGTATTTGTTCCTTTTAAACAAGCATGCTTTCCATAAAGATTTTTGTCAGGCTTCAAGAGGCAGAACTTTAGAAGGTTCGAAAGGAAAGTTCCTGGGACTATCGTGTCCGAATGGGCAGTACATGATCTTGTCTTGATATCTGTATGTCAAATGTTACTTTCTCGGCCCTAACCATGGAATCTGAAATACTGTACCTCCACCATGCCTAGTTACTCTTTATTAAATTATCCTGTTAATTTTCTTTTTTGTAAACACATTACTGTCTAACACCCTATGTGTTGTCTTGCTTAAAGCCATTTCAAGGTAATAAATCCAACAATAAGCAGAACTTGGCCAGCCTTGTTCATTGCTGTAACACCCAAGACAATGACCAGCATACAGTAGGTGCTTAGCATAAACTTACTAAATGAAATGACTTAGATCTCATCAGTCTAAGTTAAACAAAACTCTCAAAAGAAATCAGTCTTTTTCAATCAGAGCAAAATCAGATAATGAAAACATAATTCCCAGAATTCAACAGAATCCCCAAGGAATGAAAATTAAAAAGGCAGGTTTCTAAGGAAGCTTCACTGTCCAGAACTGATCCATAGATACCTCGGTTTGTAGCAGCAAACAGTATTACAATCATTAGATTAAAATCTGGCTCCCTGTTAACATAGCAGCTGTTCAGCAGCTGTTCCCAGTAAGATAATGAATAAATCTGCTCAGTTGCATAATATCCTTTTAAGAAATAAAAATCCATCACTTTACTTTTCCATGAGTAGGGGAAGAATGTGTTTGTATCACAGAAAAGAGGAAAAACACACAAATTCCAATAAAGAAAAAAAAAAAAAAAAACAGTAGCCAGAACACACATTGGACAGACACTACCACTCTTGATAGGACACACAGGATATGAAGAATTAAAAGTAAAAGGCATAGTGATAAAACTAAAAAACCAGGGACGCCTGGGTGGCTCAGTGGCTGAGCGTCTGTCTTCAGCTCAAGGCGTGATCCCGGGGTCCCCAAGTCCCCAATCGGGCTCCCTTTAGGGAGCCTGCTTCTGCCTCTGCCTATGTCTCTGCCTCTCTCCCTGCGTCTCTCATGAATAAGTAAGTAAAATCTTAAAAAAAAAAAAAAAAAAAAAAAACTAAAAAAACAAAGGTAGAGGTGATGAGGGAAACTTGGGATAGAAAGACCTTCTCCACCATTTAAGTAAAAGCTAGGTATACTGAAAATAAAAGAAGGCTGTTTACTTCAGGTAAGAAGATTAAAGTATGAGCCTGGATTACCCTACAACCCTCATGGAAAGATGGATAAGTGGGTAAGAAAGGCTCTTGTTATTCTGCTTATACCAGACACTAACTACATTTGGTTATTTAAATTTAATTAAAATTAAATAAAATTTAAAACTCAATATTTGGTTGGACTAGCCACATTTCAAATGCGCAACTGTTAAAGTATTAACACAGCATGGACATAGAACATCTCCACCACTGCAGGAAGCTCTACTGAACAGCACTGCTTTACATTGTCATACACACAAAAAGCCCACCATTACAAAACATACACCTAGGGATTAATAGCACCACTCTATTTTTGGCCATTAATACAGATACAACTTTAGGCCACATTTTAACAACATACAACATATTGCTATGTAGTCTTAATGATAACCTGAATACTTTGCCTGGGAAATGAAGATCTGTGATAAATCTCTATTTTTACCACTGTCATTTCCCTAAATTAAAAAAAAACTAAAACCTGTCTTAAGTGTACAATATCTACAACTAGAGATAAATATCCATGCTATCACTTAAATAAAGTTAATATTATGTATAAGGACTCAAAACAAATGTTATTTGTAAGAACAAAAAATAGGCAAGGAAACAAAGAAAAAGACTTCATTCACATTATTAGCAAAAGAAAAAGCCACATGGAAATTAAAATCCCGGGCAGCCCTAGTGGCTCAGCGGTTTAGCGCCGCCTTCAGCCCAGGGTGTGATCCTGGAGACCCGGGATCAAGTCCTGCATCAGGCTCCTTGCATGGAGCCTGCTTCTCCCTCTGCCTGTGTCTCTGCCTCTTCTCTCTGTGTGTCTCTCATGAATAAATAAATATAATATTAAAAAAAAAGGAAATTAAAATCCCCAGATACATAGTGCCATTTGGTAAATGAACTACTAAAATTCAACATACTAAATACACAGTTCCAAGTCAAAGGCTCTATTAAAAGATAATATGGTCCAAGCACATGCAATTTAAGAAAGCTTACATTATGATACAATCATCTATCACCAAGACAAAATATCCTACATTATTCAGAAACCAAATAACCAGGTAGCTCAAATGATCAAATTCTAATGTTGCTTTTTACGCAGGTCTACACAAGTACTAAAAACACAGCACACCGAAATCTACCTGTTACTAGTTGTGAATCTGCTCTCCCACTATCTTGGGCAAATCACTTTCTTTCTGGGAATCAGTTTTCTTCTCTCTGAACAGTGGGAAAACTGAGCAAAGTTCTGAATATTTCATGCAAATGGCCAATAATACAATTTAAAAAAATGTTTAACTGCATGTAATCAAAGAGACAGCACATTTAGATACAAATTATATTCCAGCCTCAAACACAATTACTGTAATTCTGGATAAAAGGTTCCCATAACTATGGCATTAAAGAAATGCATGGTCCTACCCACACTTCTGAAATATCCATGAAAGAGCAATTATTGTTTATGTTACAAGAATATTATTATATTCTGATTTCTGAACATCTGTATGGCCTACAAGGTTGTTCAGTTAAGCAAAACATTCAAATGTAACCTATTAAAACAAACTGTAGACACGTTAGTTAAAAAATGGATGTGAGACGTCCAGTGCAAAAATGGAAGGAGCTAATGGGTCAAAAATGGCCCTCTGAAATGGTGACATTTGTGCATTACAATGACCTTGCATTTTCCAGCTCTTAAGATTTACTATTGGGCAAGAAAAAAAATCAGTAAGGAAAAAAAAGTCAGTAATTTATAATTTTCTGAGGCAAAATTATCTGAAGAACCTTGATTGGGGTTTTTACTTATAAATCTAGAAAAAGGGCAGCAGGCAGTAATGGGAAAAAGAATTAAAGATTCCAAATGACAACTAATTCAATTGGCTAGACTGGGGAGACTTTTCTTAAAAGTGCGGAAAGTGGAATAAAATTATCTGACCACTTTCCTTATATTACCCAAAAATAGAGGACATGCATGTGGCAGCCAATTACCTGATGCTATTAGGTGAGCCTTCACTTTTCAGATATGGTTGGAAAGTAGGATCCAATCCCTGGAGTACTGAGAGCCATGATTGAAAACTTTTTTTTTTTTTTTTTTTTCCCCTATAGCTGGTAAAACATATTGGAAAAAAGAATGGATTAGATCTGTACACTGTGTGGTAGCTAAGACCACATATAACGTTTAGTCCAATATTTCAACTTTACAAAAGTCCTTTTATAATGTTCCATAGAGCTCAATACACATTAATTGCCCTCATTAATTACCCTATCGAGTATACTAAACTTAAGATTCAGACTAGCCCACAAATTTTTTCTTCTTTTTTTAAAGGTTTTATTTATTCATGAGACAGAGAGAGAAAGAGACAGAGAGAGAGAGGCAGAGACACAGGCAGAGGGAGAAGCAGGCTCTATGCAGGGAGTCTGACGTGGGACTTGATCTTGGGACTCAGATCACACCCTGGGCTGAAGGCAGGCGCTAAACCACTGAGCCACCCGGGCTTCCCTAAATATTTTCACCTAAAAAAATGAAACCTAAAAAAAAAAAAAGAAACCTGGGGATAAATCCTACTTGGTCATGGTGAATAATCTTCTTAATGTATTGTTGTATCCTATTGGCTAGTATCTTGTTGAGAATTTTTGCATCCATGTTCATCAGGGATATTGGTCTATAATTCTCCTTTTTTGTGGAGTCTTTCTCTGGTTTTGGAATTAAGGTGATGCTGGCTTCATAGAACAAGTTTGGAAGGACTCCATCTCTTTCTATCATTCCGAACAGCTTTAGTAGAATAGGTATGGTTTCTTTAAACGTTTGATAGAATTCCCCAGGGAAGCCATCTGGCCCTGGACTTTTGTGTCTTGGGAGGTTTTTGAACCAGGAGGCTTCAATTTCCTCCCTGGTTATTGGCCTGTTCAGGTTTTCTATTTCTTCCAGTTCCAATTTTGGTAGTTTGTGGCTTTCCAGAAATGAGTCCATTTCTTCTAGATTGCCTAATTTATTGGCATATAGCTGTTCATAATGGGTTTTTTAAATCGTTTGTATTTCCTTGGTGTTGGTAGTGATCTCTCCTTTCTCATTCATGATTTTATTTTTTTTTCATGATTTTATTAATTTGAGTCTTCTCTCTCTTCTTTTTAATAAGGCTGGCTAATGGTTTATCTATCTTATTAATTCTTTCAAAGAACCAACTCCTGGTTTTGTTGTTCTGTTCCACAGTTCTTTGGTCTCGATTTCATTGAGTTCTGCTCGAATCTTCATTAACTCTCTTCTTCTGCTGGGTGTAGGATCTATTTGCTGTTTTTTCTCTAGCTCCTTTAGCTGTTAAGGTTAGCTTTTATATTTGAGTTCTTTCCAGTTTTTGGAGGGATGCTTGTATTGCGATGTATTTCCCCCTCAGGACTGCTTTTGCTGTATCCCAAAGATTTTGAATGGTTGTATCTTCATTCTCATTAGTTTCCATGAATCTTTTTAATTCTTCCTTAATTTCCTGGTTGACCTTTTCAACACTTCTTTGCAGTGTCTTTGTATTTTTCTTTTAAAATGAATACAATGTTCTTACCCTGTTTTTCTCTAAAATTACTGCCAGAAACAAAGTTTCTAAGATTATCTTCAGGACAGCCTGGGTGGCTCAGCGGTTTAGTGCCGCCTTCAGCCCAGGGTGTGATCCTGGAGACCCCGGATTGGGTCCCGCGTCGGGCTCCCTGAGTGGAGCCTGCTTCCCCCTCTGCCCGTGTCTCTGACTCTCTCTCTCTCCCTGTGTCTTTCATGAATAAATAAATAAAATCTTAAAAAAAAAATTATCTTCAAAAGCTGACTCACATAAAAATATAATCTATCTAAATAAGAAACAACCTTCAACAATATAACTCTAAGCACTATTTATAAAAAAAAAAAAAAAAAAAAGATTTATTTATTTATTCATGAGAGAGACACAGAGATAGAGGCAGAGACACAGGCAGAGGGAGAAGCAGGCTCCATGCAGGGAGCCTGATGTGGGATTTGATCCCGGGTCTCCAGAACCATGCCCTGAGCCACCAAGTTAAGGCAGATGCTTAACCGCTGAGCTACCCAGGTGTCCCTAAGCAATATCTTTTTTTATGTTAACTGAGGAGTCCATGTTTCATCAAATCTAAGGCATTGACTTTATATATCACGAAGATATAAGCACTGCCAAATAACTGTAATGTCATCAACTTTTAGTCCCAAATTTCAAAATGAAAGAAATGCCCATTAATTAACAACATTAGGCATATGGATAATAAATCAATGAACAAGGAAACACTCCCTGAGCCCCTACTATGTAAGCAACACTGGAATACAAGTGCCATGCCACAGACTCTATCTAATGAGTGAGATAGTTCAAATTCTCTTCACCTGTCACCTTTCCATACCCATCTGATCTGTCTTACAATTCAGGATGACTTCCTTGACCCCTGCACTGCCAGTTATCTCCTCTTCCACTCAATCCTACTACTTTGTATGTCCAGTACCATTCATCCCGCATTCAATCATTAACTTTCTGGTGTCACTTTGCTTTTAGCAAAAGTATGTATGCTCACTCTCTAGCTAGATTCCCTTTTAACAGACATTTGTCTTTATCCTCTAAAGCAATCAGAACTTATTAAAATCTACTGAGGAATAGGGAAATCTAATAAAATGGAATACTTTTATATAATAGCCATAAATACATATATACACAGAACATACATGGTTACTTTACCGAATAAAACACTATCTTCATAAGAATATCTGAAAATATTCTTTTAGCTTAAGGGATCATTTCTGTTTGCTATAAGCTCTACTAAAATAATTTTGTATAATGAAGCACAAAATTTAAATTTTTTTAAAAATCTGAGCACTATTTTTAAAAAGCACCAAGCATTAATTTAAAAACACCTCAAGTATATGAGCCATTTCTTAAATATCAGACATTTGGAAAAGAATGTTAAGTTTTATCAGTATTCTATGATACATAATAACTTCAAATACATTTAGAGTCATAAAATGCTAAGTTGAAAGAGGCCTGTATTTAGGGCAAAGCTTACAAAGTAAGCTAGCCCTTAAAAACAACATACTCAACTCAATCATTATTAAGTGAAGACTATGGTACACTGCAAATACATGGATGATGAGATCAAAAATTAAGAAATAATCTGCTGTAACTTCTGACCACCTGAGGTGGCCCAGATACTTCTATATCCTGTAAGGATGTTTAAGGGTATCTGTCTGCGCTGCCAAAATCAGAAAGAAAATCTATGTACTCAACCTAACTACAAAATGCCTTCGTTTTACAATATAACATAGGCAATCTCCAAACTATGAAGGTTCCAAGAAATGCTATATTATGTGTATAAATATGCATTAATATGCCTACTGCAGTATTGTCAGTTTTTTATCACCATAAGCACGGTAACCATAACTTTGAAATGTTATGTAAAGCCTTCCAAGTTTTCAGAAAAGAAAATAATAGGCATTAATTTAAAAACTTAATTTCTTTTTTTTAAGATTTGTATTTATTTGAGAGAGCACGCAGGTGCATGCGCACATATGAGGGGGGGGTGAGGGGCAGAGGAGTGGGAGAAGCAGCCTCCCCGCTGAGCAGAGAGCCCCAGGGAGCTTGACGCAGGCTCCACCCCAAGACCCTGGAATCATGACCAGAGCCAAAGGCAGACACTCAACCCACTGACCCACCCAGGTGTCCCATAAAATTCATTTCTGATTAAGGTTCTGAAATGTCACAATCCCATAAATGTTTTTTTGATTTTAATTACACGTGATTTATTTAAATAAAGAGTTCAGGACATCAATTGCTGAGAAAATTTTTTGAAAAGGACCTAATTTTCCAGTTTACTGAAACACTGAATAAACCCTATGTGGTTTAAAACAGTTTCAAAGCTGTAATAGGTACGCTGCTATTTACTGTGTAGGTGTTATATAAATCTTCTCAGCATTAAAGAGGAGTTTATGATCAAAAGAATAATTCCACTTGGTTAAATTTAACAGCATATATTACATAACTATGACATTATAAAAAGAGCCAACTAAGACTACTTTCCTTTTCTATGCCTCTGTACCTAACCATTCCCTTTCTTTAAAATCAAGATACAACCATATCTTGTCATCCCAAGGGACTGTTACAACTCTCTAAGGTTTAATTCTAAAAGAACAATCTTGAGATTATTTCACTGTGGCTCCTATATACTTACAATTAAAGATCGGCGATAGTTAGTAGTTAGATCACCAGGATCTAACTTGCCAAGGATGGAAAAGATTTAAAAAGCTAGATCCACGGAGGTGACATTCCTGCTTGACAGACTAACTGGAGGTAAAAATTAAGGTCAGCATGCCTGAATGGCAATAGGAAACAACCTAGAATATGAGACATTTTATAAAGAGATGAACATAAAATTGGGTTAAATTGGGCAGGTCTATTCTAGAGATCTTCTAAAGATCCAGCACAAACTCTGAAATTGATAAAACTGTTTGGCCCATTTTAATTTATGTATACCTCTTAGCAAGTCCAACATGGTTACAATGTTTCCTTAATTTTCTTCAGCATTTCATTAGGAAACTAAATAAAATACATAGATCAAACCTCCATGCACAATCCCTGCTAAGAGGGTATACCAGTATGACCCGAACAAAATGGTATATTTGACATTGGCTAGAGCTGGTTTTAACAAGGGACAGTTCCCAGGAAAAGTGGATTGTCGGAAAGGGAAAGGGAAAGGGAAAGGGAAAGGGAAAGGGAAAGGGAAAGGGAAAGGGAAAGGGAAAGGGAAAGGGAAAGGGAAAGGGAAAGGGAAAGGGAAAGGGAAAGGGAAAGGGAAAGGGAAAGGGAAAGGGAAAGGGAAAGGGAAAGGAAAGGAAAGGAACAAAACACACACACAAAAAAAACAAATCCAATAGGATTGTCTCAAAAGTCGGCAAAGAAATCTGGCATTAATTGGTTGGTTCAAGGGGAAAATCGAAGTAGAAGCCAGGGTCACAGCAATCTACATGCAAACTAGAATTTAAAAAGATTAATCTTTTTTTTTAATTTTTTAATTTATTTATGATAGTCACAGAGAGAGAGAGAGAGGGGGGGGGCAGAGACACAGGCAGAGGGAGAAGCAGGCTCCATGCACCAGGAGCCCGACGTGGGATTCGATCCCGGGTTTCCAGGATCGCGCCCTGGGCCAAAGGCAGGTGCCAAACCGCTGCGCCACCCAGGGATCCCTAAAAAGATTAATCTATAGGTAAACAGAAATCAGTCAGTAAAGCAAGAAAAAGACACTCAAGATAACTATGAGAATATCCAAAGACTTGTAAAAGAAAGAGCCTGGCTATCTCCTCCTCAATAGCTGCCTTAGTTCCCATTGGCTTCCCCATCCAAGTCAGTTTACAATGCATCCCCCTTCTCTTGAGGTAAGTTGAGTCTTTTTTGGTTGGACAACCACAAGAGTCCAACACAAGTCACATGTTGGAAACTCTTATGTGATAAACTCTTCCAAGTATTTCCCTTTTACTCTCTAAATGGGATGACTATTACTGACTGAACAGCGTCCCTTTCTGAAGTGGAGAGAAGATGACTTCTTTCCTGCGACAGAGAACCAATTCCTTGTGGTTTGCAAGGGGCTGGTACCACCCACCCAAACCTCTCCTTCCTCAAAATACACACACATTTGGACTCCCTTCCTGTCAACGGGCTTTTACGTGTTCCCACCCTCACACCTGCCCATGTGTGTTCTCTAAAGCATTCACTTTCCTACATATCCTCCCACGCAAACAGGAGTGATTATGTGACTCATGCCCAAGCAACCTAAATACAATCCCACTAGCCTCAATGATGAGTTCAGGGCTGTGTACCAGGCCCCAGGTAAACCGGTACACATATCCCCCAAGACTTTCATATAGGACTATCATCAATGACCAAACTGCCAGCCCCGTGGAGAAAGCAGCAGAGTCCTAAAGACATTGAGTATACACGGCCATACCATTCTTGGTCTGCAGGGCCAAGTCATTCTCCTCCCGTGAACTTCAGAGTTGAAGTCCTGAAGGAGTCCTCATATATGCCCTAAGTCAAAGATCTGTGGCAATCCAGGGAACTCATTCCTCTACCTAACTCCAGTAGCAGTGGTCTAAAGGACTAGGAACTTCCAGTAAGTTGACTTCCTAATCATGTCAATATAAAATAAAGTGAACAGCTACTCAAGAATCCAAAGTTGAAAAATAAAGACTATAATTGCTTCTTCCATCCTTCCCAAAGATCCCTCGGAACTGGCACAAAAAAGGAACAGATTGGCTCACTGTTCAACTTTCAAAAGCTAACATACCTTTCCAGCAAAAATTTAATTTTCTGATTATGAGCCAAACATACACTCTCACAATTGAACAGCACTTCCAAAATTATATTTGTCTCTGCTTTATTTACTGTCTCTTTCCACCAGGCACTATGAGAACAGAACTGGAGGGTCTTGCTTACAGCACCTGTATATGAATGGTGTGCTGTAACAGTTTAAGAATGAATGAATGTAAGATGCCTGTCGTTTCCTCACTCATTCTATAATCATACATTACTGCTGACTGACAACCCACTATCTGTCAAGCATCCTATTGGACACTGGGAGCTAAAAAGAGCAGATATGAACCACCTTCAGCCCTCCAGAAGGTGGTTCCTGGCCTCTGTGTGAGGAACTTTTTTAGTTTTTAGTTTTCTAATGAAAATATGAGCACTGTAACCAAGAAAAATACTTAAATATATAGACTAAGATTTTGAATTAAATTTCAAGAGATTCACAAGGTAAAAATTCCAGGTCAAGTAAGAGACATAAGAAAATGACACATATAACAAGTACTGTGGGTCCTTTATTTGTTGATTTTTATACTCTAAGAAAACTTAAGTAGAGAGGTGATTAAGGTACAAGAGAAAGACCAAAGAAGTCTCCTAATGCTTTCAGAAAATAGTTGTAAGTTGGGAGAGCCTTTGCGTAAAAAGACCACGAAGGGATAGCAATGTCTGTAGTATGAAAACAAGAACCACCGATGAAACTGTATAAAAATCAAGGGGTTTTCAATACATAAAGCATGAGTGAGGTAGGAAATTTCTTATTACAAGTAGAGAAAAAGAAAAATATTGGCATGAAAAGAAAATTACCTTGAGACTCAAACTGTTTTCAAACCCTGCATTAAACTGTTTCGTAGATTTAAGTATTACATAATAATTGTAATTAGTGATCATTAAATTTTGAAAAAGCATCGGTAGTACCTGAAGTACATGTGGGTGTAGGGAGAATAAATAATGTGGCAATACAGCCTATATTTTGAAATTCTGAGGAGACATTCCTTTTGGATCATGAGGTTTCAACCAAACTACTATCCTTCATCCTTCTAGGGTGGAAAGAAGAGGAAAGAACCATGTAAGGATCAACTGTACAAACCAAACCTGTCAAGTGCCAATAAATACCAACCTATCATAAGTAAGTTTCCTCCATCTGTAACAAAAATGCTCCCAAAACTTCAAGCTAAGAGGAGTCTAAGAAACTCAACCCATCTAATTTCACTTTCTACATCTCTTAAATGCAATCAATTAAAAAGATTTCAATTATTACTGAGCAAAATTTTCTGACTTGTGGACAAAAACAAAAAAACAAAAGTGGTAAATATATATAAGAAATCTTTGTAGGAAAGATAAAAAAACAAAAAATAGCAAACTGAAGTTGATGCCCATCAAGAACAATAATCAAACATTAGATTTAGAAAAAACCTTAGCAAACAGATCAATCTTCTCTTTTATTTAAAAAAAAAAAAAAAAAAAAAAAAAAAGGCACAGCAAATGTATATGCCCAGTAAGAGGTTGAGAAGTCTTCAAATTTACAGAGCTGGATATAGGCCAAATGAGATCAGTATTAGTATCATAACGTATTTTTAACATTCAAATTAGGTTTAATAACAAATCTAAGTACTTACATTAAGGAGTAACTCATCTTTTGTTTTAAGAGGAAAATTCTTGTTTTCCTTCTCAGTTTGTAAATCATCTTCTCCATCTGACACCAGTGGAGGAAGTGATATACAAGAGGAAGACGATGAGGAAGATGAGGAGGAAGAGGAAGAGGAGGAGCTTGAACTATCTGAATCTGTGTCACTGTAGGGAAGAAAAAGTAAAAAAACCTAGTCGTAAAGTATAATTTTAATGGTATTAAATTACAATTTTTCAACTAGGAAATATCTACTACACAGTTACTGGTGCTGATATAATTCAAAACCTAGCATTTCGAGATTGGCTATGGTATTTGGAAAGTAGTCTTCAATCCACTGATAACATTTTCAAAATCCCTGCTGTGACCTAAATCCTATTATTACTATAGACTCACACATCACACATTTGTCTTAATATAATCAAGCATGTGATAAATAACTGACAAAAGAGAGCTCTGGACAAGGTACCCTTTATTAGTTATCAATGACCAGATCACTTAATAGCCAATAAAATGCTTTCAATCTTCATACAACTTGGAAACTCCTGAAAGCTTTCAACCATGTCAACTCTACTCTACAAACTCCCTTAGCCCATTTTATGTGCTGTTTTTAAAAGTTCAAGCTCATTTTCTCTTCTCTGTCCTCTTCGCATGGGTACTGTCATCCACTCAAATGATTTCAATGATCACTCATGTATAGATAACTCCTAAATCGTCAGCCTTGATACTGGTAACTCTAAGCTTCACCCCTAATCCCTAGCTACATACTGGCTACCTCTGTATGAGTAACGTAGACTTACTTCATTCTAGCAACAAGTTTAAAAAAAAAAAAAAAAAACATTCTCCTTACAGAACCTGCTCCTCTCCTGGAACCTCTTATTTTCATTGTTTAGTCTTCAATTCAGTCACTATAGGCAGAAACCTTGGAATCATTTTAAGCCATCTGGCACTTATGAACGCCATCTCACAGCCAATGATAAAATCCTACCTTCAGAAGGCAAACATCGTTCTCATTCAATTTCTCAATCCCATTTCCACTGTTACTATGACCTTGTTTGGTAAGGGGAGAGAGGGATTCCCCTCATTTCTCACCTATTTTCCTGTAGTATCACTGACATCAGTCTTCCCACAAAAATCAACCCTTCCTCCTACTATTATCTTCACCCTCTCATGACCTTCCATCTTAATCAGTTCACATACTTGCTTAAAAGGAAAAAAAAAAAAAAAACTATGGCTAGACATTATATATGTAGGAATTATCCATTCTGTTGTGTAACAACTGTGATTGTGTAAAAGAATGTCCCCTAGAGATGCATGCTGAAACACTTAACGACTTTAGAAGGTCGTAATAGCATACATATGTGAAACTAAGTTCTGAAATGTTAATAAGGATTAAATCAAGCTGATGGCTCTGTTTGTACCATTCTTTCCATTTTTCATTAAGAAAACATCAGACATAGAGAAAAGCTTTAGTAGTTTCTTCATAAACCTATATTGTGTACAAGACAAAGGCCATCTCAGAGCCCTTTACAGTCAGGTTCCTAGTTAACCTCCACAATCCATCTCCTCTCACAGCAATTTTTTAAACAATGCCTAGAGCACAGCCTGTCTCATACTCTCCAGCAAACATGAAAAACACGTCTTCTCGGATGGGTTATCAAGTTTTTGAAACAAAGGCATTAGTTCTGGCACCTACAGTCTTTCCTTGTTACAGGGGCAATGGGCAGCCCATTCACAAGCGAACTTTTTCCTGCTACTACTATATTCTACCCCAGATCATTCTCATCAGCATAGCAAAACCCTGTAGTACTTGTTCAATTCCTCCAGCTATGGCCTCATTTTCCCCTTAGTTTCTTGAGTGTCATTAACATGTGCTATCTCTTCCCTCACGTCCCATTCCGTCTTTACCCCAAAGTGGCTTCCGTCACCACTCCTTTACAAGGTCATCGACAACATCCAAGGTGTTCCGTCTAGTAGACATCTGTCACCTGAACTTTTGAGCAACATCTGACAGGATTCCCACTTACTTCCTCAAAAAACTTCCACATTTTGGCATTCACTAAGCTGCCGTGGGATTCCACCCTCAGGTGCCTTCCTGTGTCTTCATGGCTTTATTTATTTTTTTTATTTTTAAAAGATTTTATTTATTCATGAGATACAGAGAGAGGCAGAGACACAGGCAGAGGGAGAAGCAGGCTCCATGCAGGGAGCCCGCCGTGGGACTCGATCCTGGGGCTCAATCCTGGGACTCCAGGATCAGGCCCTGGGCTGAAGGCAGACGCTCAACTGCTGAGCCACCCAGGGATCCCCGTCTTCGTGGCTTTAAACATGACCTTCACTTAAAAGAGACTAAACGGACATCACATCCAAATGCCCTGAGAATCTTGTTTGAATTTCAATTCAAATAGACCAACTGTCAAAAGACAACTAGAGAAATATGAATACTATTAGGTGGTATTAAGGAATTAAGGTTAACTCTTCCTGTTTGATCAGGACATGGTGGTTACAGGACAAGTACTTTATCAGTCAGAAACGTATAGTAAAGGACGTGGACAAGGTGACATAGTGTTTGATATTTGCTCTAAAAATCTGAGGTTAAAAAAAAAATGTTTAGAAATACTAGATACAACATTAACAAAATACTGGAAACCGTGTAAGTGTGGTGATGAGTACATGTACGTTCATTATACTACTCTCTACCTTTAATAAATCTGAAAATATCTATAATAAAAAAAAAAAAAAAAAAAGCAAATCCTCTCCATAAACTGAGGTCTCCATTTACGTCTCCAGTCCAGAGCTGGCCTCTGAACTCTCAGGTCATTACCCGCTGCTTCAATGTCCCATCAGCTGCACAACAGACCTCGACTTCACCGTCCAAGTTAAACCTGCTGGTCTCCAGCCCCCGTCCCAGATGGGTTACTCCCCATCTTACCAACCACCGGCACCTCCACCCGGTTGATGCCTCCTTGTCTAGCCCACCGCCCCATCTGTTAGGACGACTTCCAGACACTTGACCCAGAGACCCACGGTCACATCTTGAACTCACGCAATGTCTTTCCGACTCTTTCCACACCAATCCCCGTCCCACTCATGCTTCTCTGCTTTCACTTTTTTTTTTTTTTTTAAGATTTTATTTATTCGTTCATGAGAGACACAGAGAGAGGCAGAGACCCAGGCCGAGGGAGAAGCAGGCTCCATGCAGGGAGCCCGACGCGGGCCTCGATCCGGGGTCTCCAGGGTCAGGCCCTGGGCTGCAGGCGGCCCTGCTTTCACCCTTGAACCCTGCTCAGCCCGGCTCTACAGAGCAAGGCTTACCACCCTGGTAACCGGGGCGCGCCCTTCCTCTGCATCCTCCGGGACGCAGGGCTACCGGGGCCCCAGAGCCGGGCTCTCCCTTGACCTCTCCGGGTGTCGGCCTTGTGGTTCCCGCCGCCTCTCATTCCGACACCAACGCTCGGAGTTCCGTCCTCCGTCCTTCTCCTGGGATGGAGGGCAGGGGCACACCTGTCCGTCCGCTCAGCGGCCCACGTGACACACTCGGATCCCGGGCGGCACCGTCCGTGTGACCCAGGGACACCCTACAGGCAGGTCCTCCCCCAGACCTCAAGGCGGAGGCGGCGTCCCCAGCCTCACCGCCTCTAGCCAAAGCGGGAACAAGCGTGCGGAATCCTCTAACTGGTCCCCAGTTCACTGGTTCAAACACCAAGGCCACGCTCTAGACCTTTGTTTTTTTTTTTTTTTAATAAAAAGGTGATCTGGGGGATCCCCGGGTGGCGCAGCGGTTTGGCACCTGCCTTTGGCCCAGGGCGCGATCCTGGAGCACGGGATCGAGTCCCACGTCGGGCTCCCTGCATGGAGCCTGCTTCTCCCTCCGCCTGTGTCTCTGCCTCTCTCTCTATCATAAATAAATAAATATTTAAAAAAAAAAAAAAAAAAGAAGATCTAACACAAAATCCCAAAGTTTAGGACCGTAAAGGGCCACGCCACGCCATACTGAGTGGTTGTCGAAATAATCCAATATCCTCAGGGTTTGTTTGGGTTTGGGGGGGTGGGGTTTTTTTTTGTTTTGTTTTGTTTTTGTTTTTTGTTTTTTTTTTTTTTTTTTGCGATGCTACGTTGGATCCTCCAGGACCAAGCTGAAGACGGCAGAGGCCGACGGCAGCGCGGGGCGCAGGGGCGAGGCGGGGCGGGGCGCAGGGGCGAGGCGGGGCGCAGGGGTCCCGCACGTGCGCGCTCGGCCGCCGGCTCCCTCCCGCCCTCCCCGCCCCCACGGCCCCGACCTCCCCAGGCCCCCCCCCCGGGTCCCCGGTCCCCCCCCCAGGCTCCCCCGCCCCCCGCGCCCCTACCTGTCCGAGTCCGAGTCCGAGTCCGACCCCGAGGCCCCCAGCGCGGCGCCCGGGCCGGTGACGCAGCTCCGTCCCGCTCCCGGCTCCGGCCTCGGGGCCGAGCGAGGCGGCTGCGCGGCGGCGGGCTGAGCGTCCGCCTCCCGCCGAGCGCCCGCCGCCGCCGCGTCCGACTGCAGGGCCGGGCCGTCCGCCAGGCCGGCGCCGTTGAACTTGAGCGTTTCCAGCTGCGCGGCGGCCTCCACCACCTCCATGGCTCCCGCGCGGGGCTCCGCCGCCGTCCCCGACCGCCACACGCGGGCCCCGCCGCCCGCCCGCGGCACTTCCGGGGGGCGGGGCTACCGGGCGGCCGCGCACGCGCTCGCGGGGGGAGGGCGGGGCCTCGGGGCGCCGGGCGCCGCGCGGTCCTAAGGCCGCCGGGTCCGCCGCGCCCTCGGAGCTGCCGCTGCGGCCCCGACTCCCCCACGGCGTGTGCGCGGATCCTCCCCGGAGCTCGGGGGTCGGGGGGGCGGCCCGCGGACCCGGGGAGCTCCAGCAGACGCTGCGGGTGCCCCACGCAGGGCCGGTGAAGGTGGCTCCCCGGGCGGCAGGCACGTGAACCCAGCGGGGCTACTGCTGCCCGCGGGGGGCGGGACCCGGGGTCCGGGAGGCTCAGCCGGGACGTGACCCGGGGTCAAGGACGTGACCCGTTCTCGTTGCAGGCAGAGGTCGGCACCCCGGGGCCTCCCTTGAGGACTTCAGGCCGGTGCGCCCGCCCCTCCAGCCAGGACAGCTAGAAGGGCCCTGCCCTGCCCTGCCCTGCCCTCCCCTTCCCTCCACGTGGGACTGGATCCCCTCCCCAGGATCGCGCCCTGGGCTGCAGGCGGCGCCGAACCGCTGGGCCCCCCGGGGATCCCCGGGTCCTTACCTTTCACGAGGCACGCGGTGCGCCAAGGGCCGTGCCCAAGGCCCCAGCCCCCCCCCCCCCCCCCCGGGGAGAAGGCCTCGCGCACCCCAGCAGCCCCCCTTCCTGGAGCCCCCAGTGACGCATGGCATCGCAGGGAGCTCACGGCTGCAGGAGAAAGGTCATGCACAGCACACACCTAGAGACACCTGTGACGGGGTCCTCACCCCCGGGGGGCTCAGCGATAGAGCATCGGCCTTCAGCCCAGGGCGTGACCCCGGGGTCCCGGGATCCAGTCCCGCATGGGGCTCCCTGCGTGGGGCCGGCTTCTCCCTCTGCCTGGGTCTCTGCCTCTGTCTCTCTGTCTCTCTCTCTCTCTCTCTGTGTCTTTCATGAATAAGATAAATAAATAAAAAAGAAATTTGAAATGTGGAATACAGCCTGCAAGTTCGGTAAGACATGCAGGCCTGCATCCTGGAAAGCCTCCAAAGAGAGGCAGGAATTTATTTATTTATTTATTTATTTATTTATTTATTTATTTATTTATTTATTTATTTTTAAGATTTTTATTTATTTAGGGCAGCCCAGGTGGCTCAGTGGTTTAGCGCCGCTTTCAGCCCAGGGTGTGATCCCGGAGACCCGGGGATCTAGTCCCATGTCAGGCTCCCTGCATGGAGCCTGCTTCTCCCTCTGCCTGTGTCTCTGCCTCTCTCTTTCTGTGTCTCTCTCATGAATAAATCTTTCAAAAAAAAGATTTTTATTTATTTATGCAATCATTAACTAAAGCTCCGTGTTCCTAGCTGAATAGGCCTGTGTTCAAATCGAAGCCCTACCGTCTCCCTGTTGGTGTCCTTGTAATTTTCCGCAGATGGCCTAACATACCTAACACTCCTTTTCCTTACCTATAAAATGGAGATAAAAATATTATCTCCCTTAGTTCATATGAGCACCAGTTAAGGTTTGCTACAAGAAGATGGCATGTTTCATACACAGTGTGAGAAATTATTAATAAAAAGAATAAGGAATACACTTATGAACAAAATGATGAACTTCAGCAGCAATGGTCTTGGAGAGCTATGCAGTATGAATGTGAAGAAAGAAGAAATTCAAGTCAGAATGTCTCTCCAAGGACAAACATCATATGGTCTCATTCATTTGGGGAATATAAAAATTAGTGAAAGGGAATAAAGGGCAAAGGAGAGAAAATGAGTGAAAATATCAGTGAGGGACACAGACCATGAGAGACTCCTAACTCTGGGAAACCAACAGGGGGTAATGGAAGGGGAGGTGGGCAGGGGGGTTGGGGTGAGGGACACTGAGGGGGGCACTTGGCGGGATGAGCACTGGGTGTTACGCTATATGTTGGCAAATTGAACTCCAATTAAAAAACAAAAATGAATGAACCGTTCCTATATATGTGATAGGACAGAAAGAAGAACTGACCAAAAAATATGGACCCTGCCTGCTAAACTCCCATGAAAATAAAGACATAGAATATTAAAAAAGAAAAAAAGAAAGAAAAGAAAAAGAATGTCTCTCCAGCCAGGTAAAAATCTGTTGTGTGCTTCCAGGAATTAAGTGATGAAAAGGCCGAACCAGGGTTAGAGTCAGTGTAATAGAGTAAAGGAAATCCCCAACGTCAGAAGAATCCTTTCTGACCTAGGAAACTAGAGAGAAGTTGGTATGGCCAATAAACGTGGAGACGTTGGAATGAGATGATGAGTTTGTGGTGTTGAGTTTGAGGGGAAAATTGGAGAGTTCATTGAAAATACCAGTAGGCATTTCAAAGTATCAGACTGGAATCCAAGAGAAAGATTACAACAGAAACATAGGTTTGGGAACAATTAAAATACCCAGGTATTCATTCGGAAATGTATTCTAGTAGAAGCACGTACTGAAGTGGGGGAATGTACGAATGGCAATGCTAAAGACAGAGAAACCATATGCAATGTTCGGTTTAAGACCCTAAATATTTGCAGTCACCCTAGAATAAAATCCAGACTCCCAGCCCCACTTGATCTGGCTGCTGCTCTCTCTCCTGTTTCCATCTCCTGCTTTCCGCTCCCTTGTGTCCCTCATCTCACTGGTCTTAATCTCCCTTCCACACACCAAGCTGATTCTTTAATATATGGCATTTTCACTCTGCTCTTCTTATTTCTCTTCGTATTAATATGGTTCACGCCCTCATTTTATTCCTCTCTCTGCTCAGACATTACTCCCTAAGTAGGGCTTTCCGGGTCATCCAGTCTAAGAATACCACCTGATACCTAATCACTCCGGTTCATTGCTCTTTTATTTTTATTTATTTTTTTTCATTTATTTATGATAGTCACACAGAGAGAGAGAGAGAGGCAGAGACATAGGCAGAGGGAGAAGCAGGCTCCATGCACCGGGAGCCCGACGTGGGATTCGATCCCGGGTCTCCAGGATCGCGCCCTGGGCCAAAGGCAGGCGCTAAACGGCTGCGCCAAACCTATCACATTTATTTACTTCGTGATTGTCTGTTTTCCTACAAAACCAAGTCTGATGACCTCGAGGTCTTTGTCTAACTCACAGCTGTCTCTCAGTGTCCAGAACCATAATATATCCTAAAAGGACTTTTGGAATGGAAGAATGAAAACAAATAATGAAATTTTATGAAACCTTCACAGTAAAAGAGAAATGACTTAGATAAAAGTACAGATGATACCTACGTCATTCATTCAATTTAAATGAATCTAATGATATCTAAGAAACCAGGCTACTGGTTGCGAATAAAAATCTCCTTTTGCTTTTTGCAGTGGGATGGTCTCCATGTTTCAGGATAAGAATAGCTGTACCTCTTGGGAGATGTAGCCCATGTTACTATTTTGCAATTGGTACTTTTTCTAAGCTCTTGATGTTTCAAAATGTCTTGACAGAGCCTACTTCTCTAGCTGCATTACTTCCAACAGCTGCTAAACTTAGCCTAAAATCTTTAGCCTGAAGCTAAAAGCTAAAAAAAACTCCTAGAAAGAATAAGTGGTTTATGGGATCGCCATTAAAATTAAGAAAGTTTGTCTTGAATTAATTTATGAAATAAAAGCCGTATTATATTTCGAAGTGAACTTGTAAAACACCTAAACATATTCTTTGAAGAGCCAAAACAAAGCTTAGGAGAAGAAATTCATTTGACAAACAAAACTTTGCAAGTCTACCCATCTCTACTTATTATAAAGATTGTGGAATGTCACAAAAACAAAAAAACTGATAACCAGCTCACTGCCATTTTCGCTGATTTGCAGGGTCTTGCTTCTCAAAAATGTAGATAAGCAGCTTTGACATTACATGGAAGCTTGTTAAAGACTGCCAAAGCTCAGACTCCACCTTCTGAGTCAGAATCTGCATTTTAACTAGATTCCACATGTGATTTTCGTGCACAATACAGTTTAGGAAACTCGGCCTTGGTGGCTATGTGAGGGCGGGAAACATCCCTGGACAAATGTCGAGCTTACAAGCAAAATGAAAGCCTTTTACAAGAAGAGCTGAAGTGCTAGACCATTGAGTCTAAGCTAAATAGACTGAGAGCAGGGGCGCCTGGACGGCTCAGTCCATTAAGCACCCAACTCTTGATTTGGGCTCAGGTCATGATCCCAGGTTCCTGAGATCAAGCCCCATGGCCACATTGGGCATGAAGCCTGCTTAGGATTCTCTTTCTCCTCTTCCCTCTGTGTAACCCCCCACCTCCGAAAGAAAGAAAGAAAGAAAGAAAGAAAGAAAGAAAGAAAGAAAGAAAGAAAGAAAGAAGCTGAGCAGTTTGTTGTTGTCTGTGGATGCCTCTACCTGGATGCCCCTGAAGCGCCTCAAAGTCTAATATCTAAAACTGAACTCAACATCCTTTTTCCTATATTTCTTCTATTTTATCTCCTATTCTGATAATGCCACCGATATCTACCCAGTCACTCCCCATGTATGAAGTCCCACCCTCATCAATTTTCTGGGTAATTTCATCCAAGTCACTTAATTTTCTCTGTCTAATATTTATTCACTCATTCGTTCAATAAATATTCACTAGACACCAACTTTGTGCCAGGTGCTGCACTGGGTATTGGGAATACAGTGGTAAACAAAACAAAAAAGCTCCCTACAGCTTATGGAACTCACAATATAACATTTCAGTTTTAAATGATGAATGGTCACAAGAACAGAGATCAACAGACCCTTCAGAATGCACCAGGAGTCAATGTGAGAGTTAGGGAATGGGAAGATAAGCATTCCAGATCACATATGCGTGTTGGGTTTCAGGTAAGATTTCATTTGAAGAAAAGATTGAGTGGCAAATGAAAAAACATAAGCACCAAAAATTGAAACCCAAGACCTTCTCTCGAATTATGATATCATATGGTCCTTGCTTTTCATTTTCAAGTTTTTTTTTTAATTCAGGAATTTCTATGGGTTTTCTTTTTCTTATTTTAGATTTTATTTATTTATTTGAGAGAGAGCACCAGAGAGACAGAGTAAGCATGAGTGGAGGCCAGGGGAAGTGGGAGACGCAGGCTCCCTGCTGGATCCCAAGACCCTGGGATCATGACCTGAGCCCAAGGTAGACGCTTAACTGACCAAGCCACCAAGGTGCCCCCATGTGCTCCTATGTTTAAAAAGACATGAATAGATACGTGTACAGTTAGGAGTGTGTAATGCCCTTGTTAAATAGAAATAAGATTTTCTAGGGCACCTGGGTGGCTCAGTGGTTGAGCATCTGCCTTCGGCTCAAGGCGTGATCCCAGGGTCCTGGGATCGGGTCCCGCATCAGGGTCCCCATGAGGAGCCTGCTTCTCCCTCTGCCTGTGTCTCTGCCTCTCTGTGTGTGTGTGTGTGTCTCTCATGAATAAATAAATAAAAGCTTAAGAAAAGAGAAATAACACTTTCTAATATATGTCATATACTGATTAGAAGCACTGTTTATCACTGCCTCCACTTGTGGCATTTGTGATACCATTCTTATACCCTTTCCACTTTCATTTTTTTTAGTTTTACTGTTGGCTTTTTCTCCATTTTCTCATAACTGTTGATGAACTGGTTAGTCTCACATGTCTCTAACCTATCCTCTACAATCTTGCCAGAATAAGATGTCTAAAAGGCAAGTATGATCATATAATTTTTCTGGTTTAAAATCTTTCAATAATTCACCATTGTTTTAAGATAAATGCAAGCTCCTAAATATGGCATGAACATATAAACTTTTAAATCAGCTACCCAAGAGGTGATGGGAATGAAGACAGTGTTGTCAGAGACTATTTTAAGCAAAGCATGGAGACAGGGAAATGTTGGGCTGGAAATTTTGTGATTTTTACATTTAATATATTACTCTCAGAGATGTCAAAATATACAGAATTTTATCTTCTAATGCTTGAGGGCCCTTGAGATTTGGAACCATAGGCTTTATTTTAGACTGCCTTGGAGAGACTCTCTCTCATATATATATATATATATATATATATATATATATATATATTCATATATACTTGTTTTGTTTTATTTCAGGAGTAGAATTTAGTGATTCATCACTCACATGTAACACCCAGTGCTCATCACCAGTGTACTCTTTAATACCCATCACCCATTTAGTGTATCCCCCTACCAACCTCCCCTGCAGCAACCCTCAGTTTGTTCCTCTTAACTATACAGTCTATTATGGTTTGCCTCCCCTTCTGTTTTTATCTTGTTCTTTTTTAAAAAAGATTTTATTTGTTTGACAGAGAGAGAGAGAACACAAGCAGGGGAAGCAGCAGAGGGAGAGGGAGAAGCAGACTCCCTGCTGAGCGGGGAGCCCAGTGTGGCGCTCAATCCTAGGACCCTGAGATCATGACCTGAGCCAAAGGCAGATGCGTAACCAACTGAGCCACCCAGGCACCCCTGTTTTTACCTTATTCTTGACTCTTAAAAATGATCATCTGCTGATTGCTTTAGATCATCTGCTGACCCTGTTTTTATGGCTATTATTTTCAAGTCCTCCAAACCACACTGCATCTAAGAATGCCAGTTGATGCCAGTCTTTCATACTCTTCAAAGCTCTCTTGAGACAAACATACATTCCCATTGCTCACTGCTACCAGCACAACCAGATGGACCATATAAATCAGGCCCTTGAAGAATGTCTCCAGGGAAACAAATCCTTTAGATGTGATTCTAGGATTACCTCTTTCCTTGGAGACAGAAATCATGTCAACCTTCTGCTGCTATAGACTAAAGGTTTGTGTGCCCCCAAAATTCTTATGTTGAAACCTAATCCCTGATGTGATAGTATTAGGAGGTGGAGACTTTGGGAGGTGATTAGGTCATAAGGTCAGAGCCCCCACGAGCTGGATTAAAGACCTGCAAGAATTCTTTTGCTTTTCTAGCCACGTGAGATTTCAAAAAAAAAAAAAAAAAAGCAGTGGGCATCCTGCAAACAGGAAGGGAGCTCTCATTAGAACCTGAGCATGCTGGCACCCCGATCTCACTTCAAGCCTCCAGAACTGTGAGAAAGGAATTTTTTTGTTGTTAATAAATCCACAATACTTCTTTTTAGCAGTCCAAACTAAGATACCAATACTCCACGGCACAGTTCTAACAGGATATTAAATTGGAACTTTTGAATAAAGCAGCAGAATATAGGTGGTGCTGCATTCAAGCAAGTGCTAGACTTCCTTGAAGGCAGGATTTCAAAGGAACCAGCCTACACTCATTTGTAACAACCTTAAATTTTCCTTATTCACAATAGAAATATGAAAAAGTAGAAGGATGGACAAAGAATTTTATCAAGTGGTTTTGAAGGAGACTGTTGATGGATTATTGTGATTCCCACCCCCATGCTCCATCCACCTTCCCTCTTCTCTCTGCCATTTCCCGTCAACACAGGAAGGACCAAAACATAATGACAACAAGCTGGAAAGGGGCGAAATAGTATGACAGGATAAAAGAGAAAAGGAACACCATGTCCCCCTTCCTACTGTCAGCAATCAGCTCAAAAAAGGCTTCAGCTCGAGGGAAGTGTGAAGATTTGATGTTGAAATCAAATTTAGAATTTTGATTATTATGTAAAAGACATTGTTATTTCTGTTTGCCATGTTGAAAGACCATAGGACTTTCTCTTGCAGCACAGTGATCAGAAAAGTCCGAGGGATTGAGTTTTCACCCAAACAGAAGGATTGCTCTCATTGGGCAGATTTAATGGGATAGTGGAAGAAGTAAAGGTTTTTTTGTTTTTTTGTTTTTTGGTTTTTTTTGGGGGGGGATTATATTGCCTGAGTCTGTTGTGTTCAAACTACCAGATATATAGTCTTAGCCCCAGACTTTCCTAACCATTTGCCTTTCCAAGTGTAGAAGAGCTCCCCCACACTGTACCGTACTCTTGTATAGCCAAGGTCAAACACCCCTCAAAATCTCCCAGAAAAAAACATGCTTTGCTGAGAGTGGAAGGGAATTCAAAGAGAGTCACAAAACTACCTCGAAGTGAATAACCAAGTTCTTGGCCCATACCAGAGAACCAGTGTTATTAATCTCATCACTTTCTTGCATAAAACTCCTCACTTTGTATATTAATTTCATTTTTCTTCATTCTTTATTATGCCTTCCATTTCCATATGGCCTTATTCCTCTGTCTCAAACAAGTCCTGACAGTCAGCTTTGGTCCATGGCTAGATTATGGGCCGTAGCTAGAGCCCCTAGCCTCCTCAAGCACACTCCAAACCAGGCACTTCTTTATGGTGGAGAAGGTAGAGGAGAAGAGGGAGTGATTGTGCCACTCCTGGCAAGCCAATTTCCACAGCAAGTTCAGGGCTTCGGGTTGAAAGGGGTCTCAGATTGTTAACATCTCACTATATATTATCAGTGTCACCTCATGTATATACATATGTGTCTGTTTGTGCATGTGTCTCTAAGATTACAGCCCATTTGAAAGTTAGTGGCAGCTCTGATGCCTCTTTACCCTTAAATATTTTCGTACATATTTCCTATAAAAAGGACATTTAATGTGTAAACACAATTATCAATTGTACACAATAATCAACGGTTTATTTAAAGAACAGGGCAGTTATTTTGAAGAATGTCCTGTAACTAGGGTTTCTCTGATGTCTTCTCATTATTTGGTTCATGTGATATATTTATTTTGCAAGGATATCACAAAGGCAACGCTGTGTTTCTGTCAGCAATTTACATCAGAAGACACAATTTTGAATTGTGCCATTATAGTGATGTTATTTTAGGTAGGCTGGATGAAGAGTCAATGCGAGTTCTTTGTATTATTCTTATAACTATTCTGAGATTATTCAAAAAAATTAAAACTCTAACTATGTATCAGTATAATTAAAAACAAAAATAAGAAATAAGCCTTAAAGAAGCTTTCCTAAAAAGGGAGTGGTGTGTGAGACACATTGAACTGCTCAAACAGTTCAATATAGTTGAGTACACTGTTGAGTATACTCAAACTCAACCTATACTCTAAATCTTCATTTAACTCTTTATTCTTCTGGTGAACTCTATATAATTTTTTGTAGCCATATCTCATCAGACTTAGCATTCATTATTATATACCTATTTACACTTTTGACCCTTTCAAATGTTGTGTCTTTATTCCACCAACACAGCTCAAAACCACTTGGGCTAATACTGCTTCAGAATCACTACTTAACCTCAAATAACTCAGAACCCAGGGACACATTGCTGTGAGCAGGGCTGCCACCAATTTGGCTCAAGGTGTTAAAAAGAAATAACAGGCCCAAAATGGCATCACTTGTGTTAAGCCCATGTCACCAAACCAAAGCTTAATATCTAACATAATTTTACTTTTAACCTTCTCCAGAAATGTAGTCTTAATCGGTTAGTCCAGGATTTTCTGGTCAGCGCTAATGAGATAATCTGCCACATAAACCCTTTCCATTCCCTAAAGGAAGGTGAATGAAATTGCCTTCTCCTTATTCCTTCTCCCTCTGCCTATAACAGCTTTCCATCTTGTACAGCTCCTCAGAGCTCTGCTTGCTAGATGTGATGATGCATGATCTATGAATCATTAAATAAAGCCAGTTAGATCTTCAAATCTACTTGGTTGAATTTTTGTTATTTAATGGATTTGGTGATGGCAGGTGGAGCTGAAGCAAACTTCATTTGGCATTCAGGGACAATGAAAAACATAGGCATAGTACTCTGTGAACCCATTTGAGTTCACATCTTCCTTGCTATATTTGAGGGCCATGGGCAAGTCCACTTGGTTCTGAGCTCCACTGTCTTACATTGAGCTCCTGGTCTAATTGGTTTTCCACTTTCAGTGCTTAGCAGACAACTTGAGGGGTCAGATGGTTCCATCTGGACCCTGAGTCTCTAGCCCTTGGTTCAGTCCAAAATCCCCCAATTGTTTGGATCCCTTTTCCAGTTCTAGTCCGTAGTCTCCATTTACTGAAGTCTGCTAGTTTAATCCATGCTGGGATTTACTGTTGGTATACACAGGCTATTCTCTTGGCCAGGAAATGGTAACATCTCTTGGTTTCTGCTAGTCTAATTAGTTTGTTTGCCTTGTTTTGTGTAGATAAAGGCTAGTTGCTAATGGGAATCTTGGGAGGAAAAAAGCCACAAAAATCGGCAGGCAAGAGTTGAATACTTAAAGCCTGTCTTAGAATGCTTGCCAGCTAACTCAGACTCCCATGTGGGGATTAGTTGGACACAGAATGGGTTAGATGGATAGGGGCCACCCACCAACTTCAAGATGATTTGTGTGGGATGAGGTGCACTGTGAAACACCACACAATCTCAATGACCTGGCATATCCTCTTAGGTAATAGTTTGGCTTGAGACATCCAAAGTCTTAGCTAAAATAACAACAACAATAATAGTATTATCAAAATTCAACAAGTTAAGCACACCACCTTCTAGCACACCTGCTTTTTTAGGTCTAAGTACCGTGTTCCTGGAAGCTATAAAAATTTAGACTAAAGACCATCTAGAATTACAATGGCCATTATGGGGAATGTTGCTATTAGATAAGATTGTTTACTTAAGAAGTACACTTAAAAGTAAGAGCTCCCATATCAAACAAATGGAATGGGATACCTATTTTTGTTGATATATAGATGCTTCCAAAGACTTCAAGATTCCAAAATAGTCCAATTAAGAAATTCATTGCAAAAAAAAAAAAAAAATTCATCGCAAAAGACTAAGGAAAAGTTAAAGACACAAAATCATCAACAAAAGTCTGTCAAATTATCAGCTTTACAGCTACAACAGTGCCAGGCCAGACTCCTAAAATAAAATAACATCTGCCCCTCCACCCCTCACATCACAGTCTCCTAGAGGTCCATCGTTAAAATCTTGGCCCGGGATCCAGATCTCAGTTGTGGTTAGCTAGAACACTAGGAAAAAGATTGCGCTCCAAAGACCTATGCAAATTTTTCAACATCAACTCAATGCCTTCAAATATATCCTTAAAGCTGGGCCCCTATATGGGTCCTTTCTAAAGTTGACCTGACTCAGGGATTTTCTGATAAGTTGCTGCGTTATTCTCTCAGCAAAAGGAAAACTAAAACTAAAAATAATGAAAAACCTTGCCAAATTCTGGTAAATACTGGAGCTACAGATGGGATCCTAGGAAAACTGGCAGAAGCGGATTAAGAGTAAGAGTCCTTACCGAGTCACCTCTCCTGGATCTCTGCTGCGTACCTCGTAGAAAGAGGAAAATAAAATATTTCTGCACCCTCTTTGAGAACACCTCTTCAGTCAAAGGGGGTTGTTCAATACTGTCAGAAATGTTTATTATTTGTTCTGGCTAAAAACTACAAAGTAGCTCTGTGTTCAGAAAATTGGTCAAATTACAGAGCCTGATAGAAAAATTTCTTTTTGAGGCCTTCCTTCCAAGCTAAAATAAAAGTAGATACTCAGAGAAAAAAAAAAAAAAAAAAAAAAACTTTCTAAAGCCCTTGTAAAAAGATTTGTAGATGGATCAACTTATGAGGTCATTTAAGTTGCAACCCCATTCCTTGAGGAAATGAGAGCAATCGCCTTCATCTTACAGATCTTTATAACACTAGACATGCAACTCTAGAGGCAGTTTGGAATTTATCTTTTGTTTCTTTCTTTTTTTAAATCATTCTCCAAACTTGCCCTAGTTATTTTAAAAGACTTATTCTCCCTGATGCCTTTAAGATGTAAATGCTAAAATACAAACTCCAGGGATATAATTCTTATCAAAAAAAAAAAAAAAGAGAGAGAGAGAGAAAAAAAAAGGGAAAAGTCACTTGGAATTTGGACAAATGGGAAATCTTAAGTGTATGGAAGCGGTTAAGGTCTCTGGGTATCTATGTATGTTCGTATGTATCGTGTGTGTGTTGTAGATGTGTGGTATTTCCTACCTCTGAATGGTATTGCCAAAATTAATTTATAAAAGAGCTCTATTAGTTTATATGTATTTCTTAAAGATTTATTTATTTAGTTGAGAGAGAGAGAAAGAGTGTGAATGGGGGGGGGGGTTGTAGAGGGAGAGAACCTCCAGCAGACTCTGTGATGAAGATACTCAGCTCAGTCTCCAACCCATGAGATCATGACCTGAGCCAAAACAAAGAGTTGGACACTCAGCCCACTGAGCCACCCAGGCTCTCCTCTATTTAATTAGTCTAAAGAAAATCAAACCCTCATATAAATTAAGTATTCATAAAAATCTTCAAAAACAGTAAAAGCTGGGATGCCTGGGTGGCTCAGCGGTTGAGCATCTGCCTTCGGCTCAGGGTGTGATCCCAGGATCCAGGATCCAGTCCCACATTGGGCTCCCTATGGGAAGCCTGCTTCTCCCTCTGCCTGTCTCTCTCTCTCTCTCTGACTTTCATGAATAAATAAAATCTTAAAAAAAAACAAACAGTAAAACTGAATCCAACTATTTCTCATGTTCACATGATCTGGAATAGTCTTGAGCAAAATAAAAGCTAGTTTAAGCTTGATTGAATTAAAATAAGCATGTCTTCCGAAGCTACCAGCATTAGACATAATGCAGACCTACAACTTTCAATGTAGGTTTGCTAGTCCAGTAAGTTCAAGAAGATATCTGTTACAAATTTTGTCAGAAAGAAAAAAAAAAAGAATAGGTTGAGATGATGGTTGGCCTTTGTCTAATGTCTCATAAAGACTTTGTAGTGTAAAGAGCGTAACGCAGTCCCTGCCTGTCAAGCAGGAGCCTGTGTCAAGCAGTGAAGGTACTGCGGTGGGGATAGAGCACCAGGACCAGCGTCAGCTGACATCCCAGAGGGGATAACGAGGGACCAGAGGAGGTCTCTGAGGGCCCCAAACTGATTAAATCCCTTTAAAAAGAGGAGGATTTTGGCAGCAAACCGTCAGACTCTCTCGACCTGACCCCTCTACGTCTGACCCCTTAAGAAAGGCAACTGCTGCTGAAGGCTCTGCCCAACTGATCTCTGAACAGAAGCGAGATCCTTCAGGGCTTGAACATAGTAAACGGTGCCAAGGGGCCGACCTGGACCAGGCCGAGGCCTTACCTCAACTGTGCACCCACAGGCTGACTTCACGTTTGGTTCCTTCACTTCCATACTTTTCTGTTATCTTATTTGTCGTGTGGTTTGTCTTGTGTCCTGCTCTGTGTGCCGCGTAAGAAGCCAAGTCTAATCACACGGTGAGATGTCAGTGAGTTTGGAATCCTGAACCTGCTTTATAAATGTAATTTCATTTTGCTCTATGACTGAATAAAGCTGACATTGTAGAGAGAGACAACTCATGTGTGTGCCTTCATAGCGTGCTCTTGACAGTACGTGATCTAAACACCATTGTTAAGAAGCAGTACATTAAATGGATGTGAGTATGACAAAAATGTTTTAGATGAACTCCCCAAATATTTTTGATAAACTGAAACCTTTAAGTTTTGCTAAGATAAATTAAATGATAGATGACATTTAACATCTAGATAATTTCCGAATAAGATAAAACATTAGAACATTAATTACTAAACATAAGCTTCCTTTTACAGAGAAACTAAAGATATTTGGGCCCATTAATCAACATGCCCTGTGCCAAACTAAAAAATTTTACATAAAAAAAGGTTTCTGGAAATCATAAAAATATTTATGAATTAGCCAAGCTACAGAATGCTAATGCAAAAAAAAAAAAAAAAACAGTTCATAATTGTTTACCTCTTTAGTGTCACTAGAAACCAAGGATTTTAGGTTAAAGATTCTAATATATAACTAAAGCCACTAAAAAGTAATAATCTTTAGAAACATCTCCATATCCAAGAAAAATAGGGTGCATGTTTTTGGGGGAAAAAAAAAGGTATGAGAAATGGAAATGCAATTTATGTTGAGAGAAAAAGGTTGTAGAAGGTTTAGGGAACTGGAATCTTCGAAAAGGGATATTATGAGTGTGGTCAGGGCTGGCTAAGACTGGAATGAATTTCATTAAGTTAAATAAATTTTAATATCAAAAGTAAGCTGACACAAATTAGAATTTGGTTTTCCCTCTGTTCTAAAAGGACAAAGTTTTCTTGGACTATTGGTCTGCCTTTGATAAGAGATTATCAAAAGTTTTCTTTACCATTTAAGTAATCTGCTTAACAAAGAAAGATTTTGTGTATTATCCAAATAATTTCCTCTGTCTTTATCAAATCTTAGATTATTTATTTATTTATTTTTATTTATTTATTTTTTATTTTTTACAAATCTTAGATTATTTAACCAAGCTGAGAGTCTTCTCTATTAAAAGAGCTAAGGTTGTTTTGTTTTTTATAAGTTTTCAATTTTCTGTATTTGCCTGTGAAGTGTTTATTTTTTATTTTATTTTTTTAAAGAGTTTATTTACTTGACAGAGAGAGAGACAGTGGGCATGAAGGGGAGTAGGGGGAGAGGCAGAGGGAGAAGCAGACTCCTCATCGAGTAGGGAGCCTGATGTGCGGCTCTGCATGGGGTTCCATGTAGGGCTCATTCCCAGGACCCTGAGATTCATTACCTGAGCCAAAGGCAGATGCTTAACTGACTGAATCACCTAGGTGTCCCTGCCTGTGAATTGCCACTATGATTAAATGGATAACTAAATATTGTCTCACAATGATCTATAATCCTATTTGACCAAGTGTTTTAAAACATTTGCCTATTTTCTACAAACTTCCCCCAGATCACTTTAAAAAAAAAAAAAAAAGATTTTATTTTCTTATTCATGGGAGATACAGAGAGAGAGGCAGAGACACCGGCCAAGGGAGAAGCAGATTCCCCACAGGGAACCCGACGTGGGACTCGATCCTGAGACTCCAGAATCACACCCTGAACGGAAGGCAGATGCTCAACCACTGGGCCACCCTGGCGTGCCTCCCCCAAATCACTTCTAAAGTCTTTTTGACCTCAAACAACTTTAGGGATTTTCCAAAGGGTCCTTGGAACACCTCAAAAGATTTGTTCTCTATCTTTATAAAAAACCAAGTATTACACTAATCAGATTTATTTGGTATCTTAAATGACACGAGAAGCATTGTCAAATAAGTGGTGCTAAACCCTCTTTAATTATATTTGTGTGGATACATGTTATTTACTTAAATATTGCAGAAATTGTATGAAACAAATATGTCCTGGCATGTTATCACTTGTAATTCTAGTGGTCATCTTGACATGTCATGTGTCAAAGAAATAACCAAATTTGTCAATTGCATTACAATGAATTCTCACCAGATTTTTAACCACAGCTATTTTTAAGTCTTTGTCATTTACAGAGTTATTGTTTTACCTTGATGCTTTTGAAGCGTTCCAACCAATTGCTTCATCTTCAAGAAGACTCATGGAAAGGGACCCTGATAAATTTTCCACGACCCATGAGATCATGATCTGAGCTGAAACCCAGAGTTGGACGCTTAATAGACTGAGCCACCCCAGTGCCCCTAGGTTGATTTTATATGAAGCCAATAAAGCCTCATGGAAAAATTGACCTGGTACCTTGCTTTTTAGTTTTCAGCAAAGCAGTCTTTAGAAGAACTTATATGGTTAATCAGTATTCTTGCTGCACTCAAATAAATAATTAGGCCAAATTGTATGCAAACAAATTAGTTGTGCTGTTACCATCTTTGGTAAAAAATGGGGGCAGTTGTAGACAGAAAAATTAAGTTTGAACCTTTTTTGATATTAAATTCTAGTCCTATTAATTGTCTTTGGTGATTTACTGTATATCTGTAAATTGGACTGGATCCTGAATACTTCTAGTTTCCTCAAATACTTGGTTATGAGTCTCCAAACTAACATTTCCAATTCTCTCTCACCCTTCTGATTTGGAATCACTAAGAGCAGGACCACCCTTGATTCTCCCTGGAAAGGACTATATCAGGTCCTCCTTACTACCCAGATGACAGCCAAACTTTAGGAACTCAAACGTTACACAATTTACAGCCCAAATTGACAAGGAAGAGAAGTCACCCACCTGAGTAGAGACTGCTTCCTCCCAAGACATTGGTTCAAGACTTCAAAATTCAACTAAACATGAAACCCTTTCTTCTTCTCTTTCTTTCCTTTACACTGGCCTGGAAAGATAATGTAGATAATGGAATCTACAATTCCCAGGCTATTGTTGAGGGGGATAATCTTTCAGACTGCTGAACTGTCATTAAAAAATACTGATCTGTCCATGGTGCCAGAGATGTCCCTGGTCCATTTAACAACCCCAAAGTTGGGGAACTTTGCCCCCAGGCTCTGTGCAAAAAAAGGGCACAGGCAAGGGTAACCACAATGAAACTGCTTGTGTGGTCTACAGACCCTTGAAATTTTTATTGGCCTACATGGCTATCACCTCCAGTCTTGAGACAAATCCAGATAAGAATTACCAGGAGGCATTCATGATTCAGGATTCACTTCCTTGAGCAGGATTCTACTTCCCTGTTTAGAAATAAATGTAAATGACCTTATGATTAAAAACCTCTTCTTGGGTGCCTGGGTGGCTCAGTAGGTTAAGCGTCTGCCTTCAGCTCAGGTCATGATCCTAGAGTCCTGGGATCCAGCTCCATATGGGCTCCCTGTTGAGCAGGGAGTCTGCTTTACCCTACCTATCCCTCTGCTCCTCCTCACCACTCTTGCTCTCTCTCTCAAACAAATAAATAAAATATTTTTTAAAAAGGGAGAAAGAAACCTCTCCTTAACTCTTAAAAGTATTGTGGGATCCACTGCTAAGGTGATAGCTGCCTAACAAATAGATTCTCTGGCCAAAGTTTGTTTGTTGTCTGTTTTTTTAAAGCAGATGTTAACATTTTATTTTATCTTATTTTTATTTGGGTGTAGTTAACGCACAATGTTACTCTAGTTTCAAGCGTACAACTTTAGAATTCAACAACCCTATATGATATGCTATGCTCATCACAAATGTAGCTATCGTCTATCGCCATATAATGCTATTACAATGGCACTGACTATATTCCCTATACTATACCTTTTATTCCCATAACTTTTCATTCCATAACTGGAAGCTTTTACCACCCATTCCCCTTCACCTATTTTACTCGTTACCCCACCCCCTCACCACTGGCAATTATTAGTTTGCTCTCTGTATTTATAGGCCTGATTCTGCTTTCCAATGTTGTTCTTGACAACAGAATATCCCTTGGATATCTTTTAGCTGAGCAAAGAAGTGTCTGTGCTGTGGGCAACTCCACCTGCTACATCTGGATTAATACTTCCGGGGAAGTCGAAACTCAGTTACATATATCACTGACCAAGCGTCTTGGCTTAAAAGGATAACTCCTCCAACAGGTCTTTCTTTGACTTACTTGATTTTTATTGGTTTGGGTCTTGGGGACCATGGCCTGGAGTACTCTTCAAATAATTGGGAATTATCCCGCTTAGAATAATCATAATGTCTCTGGTGTGTTGTATCCTCTCAAAAGCTGACCTCACGGATCAATGTATTAACAAGACTAACCATGATGGATGGACTGCTCCAGTCCCTTGCCCTGCACAAATATGGGGGTCAGAGGGCCCCCCCAGACTGGCCCAGACACTTGGGGGGATGTAGTGGCCCGTGTGGCCTCAGCCTTGTCCCCACCCACTGCCAAGTACAATGACCCTTCCTCTGAAACATCAGTGTTCGCCTCCTCCCTGTCCCCAGCATGTGACTGGTCACTCCTGGGGGAGAAGCTGCCTCACCCACAAGCTCTGCAATGTGCTCCTCATCCTGTGGGCAGGGTGGGGGTGCCCCACCCCTGCCCTGGCCCCCACCCTGCCCCTGCTGTTGTTTGTGCTTTTGAAGAGTGTTAAATTATGGAAGCCCCTCGGGGCCCTCCCTGTCCCCCAGGACCTCTTATTTATACTAAAAAAAAAAAAAAAAAAAAAGGCATGTTTGCAGCCACTAACCAGAAAGCAAATGATCTCTTTAAGACTGGAATATCAGAAAAGGAAAGAAAAGAATGATTGACTTAAAGATTGTGAACCTTCTGTGAACTGTGAACTTTACACGGATTAAGCAAAAATATAATGACCTATGGTTAGCATAAAAAGAACCAACAAAAGCTTCAAGTAATAGCTGAGGGTGGTGCTAATGCCTCAGATTTTGATCACATCTCTCGGTTAAACTGAGAGTCTGGTGGGGGGGGGGGGTTGTTAAAAAGAAAAAACTGGCCTAAAATAGAGTCACTCATTCTAAGCCCTTACCACCAAATCTTGACTAAATACCTAGCTTAATTGCAATTTCAGCTTTCTCCAGGACTGTAGTCTTAACTGGTCAGTCTGGAATATTCTGGTCGGTACTAATAATGTAATCTGCCACATAGACTATTTTCATCCCCAAAAGGATGACAAGCAATCTCTTCTTTCCTTCCTCATTCCCCCTTCCACCTGTAACAGTCTTATATCTTGTACAGCTTTATGTAACTCCTTTCTACTTGCTAGAGGGGATGCTGCTTGATTCTTGAATCATTGAATAAAGCCAATTAGATCTTCAAATTTATTCAGTTGAATTTTTGTTGGTTAACAAAGGACAGGATCTAAATCAAGTCAGGCAGAAATAGCAGGCATGGGGGTACAAGACAAGAAGATGGCATCAATAAGCTTGAGTCAATTTTATTTGCCAATTATACCTAAATAAAGCTGAAATTTTAAAAAATAAGAAAAACTGTATTTTTGGAACTGCTGTAACCTAGGGTGGATATAAAGATAACACACTGGATGAATTCCTTATATTTCATTTTTTAAAAATTTTCTCTTCTGTCTGAAGCCAGGGCTTACATTCCTCCTTTTCTGAATTTCAATTTACAGGCCAATGTTGAACATTTCTGTTTGTTACCTGTAATTCAATCTTGAAGTTACTGAAATTGATTTTACTCTTCCAAGAATTTCATAAAGTAATGTGAAAGTTAAACCGAGGTCAGTCAGTAGTTGAATTGTTTCATGAACCAGCCGGTTAGAATGTTGCAGATGTCATCATTTCCAATTTGGGAAAGAAGCAATACAAACAGATTATTTTGTGGTTTGTCTGTTTGTGAGATCAGAGAAAATTGTTTTCATACCGCTTTGTTGAGGTTTACTAATGATTGACAAAGATTCTTATAGGAAATACTTTATTTTCCTCTAGATTCCAAATTTTTAAAAAGTCAAAATCATTCTTGCTCAATTCTCTGAATTAAATAACGATGGCTATCATTAGGTTATTTACTGCGTATACCATGGGAAAAGTGAATTTGAATGATGGGGTGAAGATGGGATGCTTTTGCCTAAAAGACCCTGAATCTTTTTGTCAAAGAAACTTTGGTGCGCTGATGGAGACAGGCAAGAACATTTCAATATTTCTCAAGGAGTGATTAACTCACTTTTCAGCACTTCTGCGTCTTGCAATAGTAAGAGCAATGACCCTACTATCTCTATCTATTCTTCTCCAACCTATGAAGTACTAATTTAAAGATTCTTTGTTTGTGGCAAGCAACGTAAATCAACAATGTAGTCAGCTTCTTTGGGCGGTCGTGAGTTTAAAACCATAGTATAATATTTCAAAGAAAGTCTTATATCATGCTTGAATGTGATGACTCCTAGGGTAGTGATCTTCAAACGTTTTATCTGTATGTGCACCAGTTTTGTACTTTTTTATGAGGTGTTCTTGAGGCACGCTACAAGAAGACATGCCGACAGGCTAAGGAAACAGCAAAAATTATTATACTTGCAGGCAGGAGGCACAGCGGGCCATGCAGACCACGTGGGAAAGCCACCGAGGTGTTCAGGAGGCAGAAGCAGGAGTGATGGGAAGGTTTAGGCCAGTCTTTATTGGGGTTTCCATGGGGAAGGCAAGGAAGACAGTGTGCGCAATTTAGAATTAGTTAATTTGAATATTTTTGGCAGGTTCGGGCCTACAGTAGGGGTCCCTAGTTGCCTGGAACCTGGCCATGGGATGATTAAGGTAGGAAAGTATATTGCCTGCACAGTATAAGAACCAGATAGAGAAGGTTTTGGATTGGTTGGTTTCCATATCAAAGACATGCTTCTGGCTGGGTTCTTTGCTCTTTCTAAGAATTGGCTAGCTCCTGGAGGGGCACTCTCCCCAGCCAGGCAAATAGGATTTTGTTTTGTTTTGTTTTTAAGATGTTAAAACATCATAATATACAGAAAAATTTTTTTTGAATTTTTTAATATACAGAAAATTATAAATATTTACAATACAGCACATCATCAGAAAATGGTTTGGGAGTATACACTCACAAAATATGCATGTGCATTTCCTTACAAAACAAACCATATGCATACACTACATTAAATATTGAGTGCATTAAAATAGAAATTAGAAAATGATGAATTTTAGGGCAGCCCCAGTGGTGCAGCGGTTTAGCGCCGCCTACGGTCCGGACGTGATCCTGGAGACCGGGGCCTGATCCTGGAAAACTGGGATTAAATCCCGCGTAGGGCTCCCATCACTCCTGCTTCTGCCTCCTGAACACCTCGGTGGCTTTCCCACGTGGTCTGCATGGCCCACTGTGCCTCCTGTCTGCAAGTATAATAATTTTTGCTGTTTCCTTAGCCTGTTGGCATGTCTTCTTGTAGCGTGCCTCCAGCATAGGGCTCCCTGCATGGAGCCTGCTTCTCCCTCTGCCTGTGTCTCTGCCTCTCTCTCTCTGTGTCTCTATGAAAAATAAATTTAAAAAAATCTTAAAAAAAATGATGAATTTTAAACAAAACTTAGATAAAATAAAGTATGCTATTAAATAATTCAAATTTAAAAGCAATGCAAACTTTTAAACTAATGGCACAAAAAGTTTTACTTTTACCAAAAACATATCCGTTTCAATAATAACAGCGCAATGCTATTGAGTATGCTTTATTATTTGAAAGTATTGTGTCAATATTATGTGATATGACGAATTAAAGGAGAAGTTCCAAATTAAGTTTTTTTTTTTTTTTACCTTTTAAATAAGGACATTTTTAATACAAAAATAGCATTAATACTAAAATGAACCCCTCCATATTCTTCATTTCAATCATTATCGGTTCATGGAAATCTTGGTATATGTATACACTCAATGACTACTACCTTAGATTATTTTGAAACAAATTCCAAATATTATACAATTCATCTGTAAATGTTTCGATACATATTTCTTGATGATATGCATTGTTAAAATAAATCACAACAATATTGACAAGGAAAAACTAATAAAAATTCCTTAATGGTATCAAATATCCAGTCACCATTCACATTTTTTTCATTATATTTCTACAGCCAATTACAATTATATTGACACTTGATTTTAATTACTGTGCTACACATAAAGAGCCATTGCAAAACCATAATATAAACAATGTACCTTATACAGTTAGGGCCAATTAAATAATGAATGATATCAGAAGTGAAAGCATATTTCAGAGTCTCCTTGATAGTTTTGAACATTTTTGCCCACTTTCATAAGATTTAATTAGACTATCATTGTTTTCATCTCGCAACACACACATTTGGCAAAAGCTAAAAAGGAATTGTTGCGTTTAATATCTCCATAGCTGTAAGTACTAGAAGCTTCCAATTCTTCAAATGTCCTCTTTTTTTTCCTCCCCTGTTGACTTTAGGCTTCCTTAAGGACTCCTCCTTAGAGAGAGTCTCTACCTTTCAGCTGTAGTCCACTGTTGCTATAGTGGAGCACTGTTGGCATGTAGTAAACTGTGGGGGAGGGGAAGCAACCTATAATCTTATGACTAAATCACAGTGTTTTTAGTGGACCTAAGTCCTTAGACTATTACCTTTCCAGTGTTTCCCCTTTTATATGAGACAGAAAGGCTAAAGGGGATGAAGTGAAATGCTCTTCCACTCAGGAAAAGGCTCTGTTAAAGATTTTCCTTTAAGGGCACCTGGGTCGCTCAGTGGGTGAAGCATCTGCCTTGGACTCAGAACAGGATCCTGGGATCCTGGGACTGAGCCCTGCAAAGGGAAATCCCTGCTCAGCAGGGAGTCTGCTTCTCCCTCTGCCCCTCCCCCTGATTGTGCATGTGCGTGCTCTCTCTCTCTTTCAAATAAATAAAATCTTTAAAAATAAAAAAATATTTTCCTTTAGAGAGTAGCTCTTGTTATAGAGAATACTCTGAATGTTTTTCACAATGAATAGTCTTTCCTTCCCCTTTCAGAGCCACAAAGAGATTTTTCTCAGCTCTTCCTTGTGAGAACCATTTTGAAAAAACTGTAGGCATTATTTTTTCAAATATTGCTATTATCCCATTGTCTCTTTCCTCCCTGTCTGGGACTCCAATTTTATATGTGATAGACCATTTTACTATGTCACATGTTTCTTGTACTTTTTTAAAATGTGTTTTCTTTTTTGTCTTTCATACTTGAGTTTGAATATTTTTTTCTTGACTTATATTCTAATTTATTTATTCTCTTTTCATTCTGTTATATCTAGAGATTTTTTGTTTAATGTTAGATATTATTTATGAAAAATTATAGATACTTCAATCTCTCTCTTTTTTAAAAATATTTTGTCTATTTATTTGTGAGAGACACACAGAGAGAGGCAGAAACATAGGCAGAGGGAGAAGCAGGCTCCATGCAGGGAGCCTGATACAGGACCCCTGGGATCCCAGGACCCTGGGATCACCACCTGAGCCAAAGGCAGACACTCAATCACTGAGCCACCCAGGTGCCCTGATACTTTAATCTCTTCTTGATATTTTCCCACAGAGAAAATTTACTTTTTTTTTTTTTTTTTTGCTAAGGGGTTAGAAATTTCAGGTCACCTTGATCTAATCAGAAATTGAAATTATTCTAATTTGAGCCTTATTTCTGGTTTACTCTTGATTCCTAGGATGAAGCCTTTGAAGATCCCACCATAAAACCTATACCATTTACTAGTCTTTCTCTTTTCTTATAGTCCTTCAAACACAGTTTTTTTCTTACTGGAACTTTATGAGTCTGTCAAAACCTCTGCTCAGTTTTTTGTAGACTCAGCAGTTATTTGAGAAGCTCTTGGACTTCTCTGAACTTCATTCTCTCTGGGATCTTGCTTTCACAAATCTTTGCTATTTGGCAGCTTTCCTGTGCCTTCAAATAGATTTTATTTTGTTTTACTTTATTTTTGTCCAGAACTTCTAGTTCTCAGTTAAGATGAGACAGACTGAAAATACTTTTTTTTTTTTTTTTTTTCTCAATAGGACCATAGAGAATAAGAACATTTATTTTGCCTCTGTATCTTGGTGATCTGAAATTTCAGTTCCATAACAAAGTTTCAAATAAAGTCTGGTCCAGGAATGGTATATGTGTTCATTTCTTAAGCAGAATATTAGATATAAGTCAGCTAGCTTTTATAATATACTCTTTAAAGTTTCACCAGAAACACCTAGTCAATGTAGTATGCACAAAGCTTCCTTTTGTAGTTTTCCTTGTTAAACACCAGTTCTGGCTAAGACAACAAAATTTTACAGCATATAGGAACTACAAACCAGCCTGTGGGTTAAATTCAGCCCTCTGGAAATTCTGTGGTTAAGCAAGCTCTGTAGGTGACAATTTTCTCTGGAAAACTCTATAGCTAATTTGTTCCATTTCATGATTACAAAGCCTTAATGATTTTACATATTTTGGAGGTCACCAAGGGTGGACGGGTGGAATCAAAAGCTTCCCAAAGTTGCCTTAAGTAGATTTTAAACTCCTATACAGAATCTCTCCCCACCTTATCTAGTACCTTTCATGCTTCCTGGAACAAACATATGAGTGAATGAATGAATGAAAACAGAAGGCATCCTCTAAATTTTCTGTATTCTTCCTGAAAATAAGAAATGCCAAACTGGGCACAGTGTTCTATGTTCTCATCAATATCATGTAGGGCAAGAAATTACCTCTGAAATTCAGGAAAAATTTTAATTGGAGGAAAATAGAAAAAAGAACAATATTAAGAATACAAGTAATGCAGTAACAGGTTACAAAAGAACTTGGTTGACTGTGGTTCAGGTAATTATTTGCCTCAGGGCTTAAAATAGTTTCCAAAGGTTTGTGTTTCTTAAAAATATGCCAAATTACGTATATAATAGCTTCATAATAATTTATTTATCTCTGAAATTGTGACGAGTTATTGCAGTTATTACCTCCCTGTACTATAAATATGGGAAAGTGCAAGGATGCACTAAATATGACTACATTGGAAAAAAATAGGAATTTGGGAAGCATTTGATGACTTCCAACCATCTTCCTTCAATATGATCAAGATATTCATTAATCCACACAGTATTATTTCTTTACCAGTATGTTTTATTTATTGCACTCTATCTGCTGTTCCAAACTCTCTTAAAAGTAATAAAATAATAATGGATAATTGAATAATGTACATCTTTACTAATGACATTTAGAGTAGCTGATGGTTTCTGTTTATTTAAATTCAGTAGACTTTCTTTTAAAGCAGTTTTTCTTGTTTTATTATATCCAGTAGCAATACGATGAACTGTTGAACCAGACCAGAGAAATGGAAAGAATTACAGTTTTCTTTTTATTACAACAGATGGTGGTTCTATCCCAAAAAAGAAATCATCTAATTAAATATTCCCTGAACATACAGCGTTTAATGTAAACACTTACAGTTTTTGCTTAAAAAGTATCATTAAAAGCACTATATTTGGCATTGTTGACATGAGTTATTTTGGTATCCTCTCTGACAGTTTTACATGTAGAAAAAAAACTTCAGAAATTTACCTTGTGTGCAATCAATCTATTAAATTTACAATTTAAAAACCCTGATACTTTCTTAAGCATTTAAGTTCATGTCTTAATCTTGTTATTTGCTTCTAAGACTAGCAAATTTTAACAACCGGGTTTTTTACAAAAGATTTATTTATTTATTTGAAAGAAATATGCAATATATAAAACATATAATTGAAGTAACAAGACTTTCATGCTAATACCCAAATTCTTGTGAAAACTGTTAATATGTAAAGCTTTAATGTTTACTTTACTTCCAAACATAAAAATATTAATTACAGGATTCTGTTTCTCCTGAATCTTTAAATTCTTAATCCATCATATTCCCACGGTTAACAGATTGCATATCTATAAGAAAATAAAATCTAATCCAACTCATTCATTCATTCATTCATTCATTCATTCATAGTTATTTCCTTCGCACCTATCATGTCGCAGGCTCTGCTCTAGGCACTGAGTATATCACAGTAAAAAGGCAAGAAAAAGCAAGTCTGCACTCATGAGGATTAACTTCTTAAGGGAGAGGAAAAATAATAAATAATATAAATTTATCTTATGATTTATAGTGTGTTAAGAAGTGAAACAGCACTTATGACAATATTGCCATAAAAAAACCAACAAAATAACAAGTATCATTGAAAATGTGAAGAAATTGAAACCTTTGTGCACTTTTGGATGGGAATGTAAAAAGGTACAGCCTCTGTGAAAATAGTATGGTGTTTTTTCAAAAGATTTTTAAAAATTGCCGTATCATGCAACAATTCTACTTCTAGGTATGTATTCAAAAGAATTGAAAGCGGGGTCCTAAAGAGATAGTTGCATGGCCATGTTCATAGCAGCATTATTCACCATAGGCAAGACATGGAAGGAACCCAAGTGTCCACAGACAGATGAATGGATAAGTAGCATGTGATATATATTCATAATGAAATACTACTCAGCCTTAAAAAAGGAAGGCAATTCTGACACATGCTATAATATGGGTAAAGCTGGAGGACATTTTGCTAAATGAAATAAACTAGTCACACACACACACCCCACATTGTTTGATTCCACTTAAATGAGGTACTTAATCAAAATCATGGAGACAGAAAGTAGAATGGGGGTCATCAGAGTCTGGGAGGAGGGAGAAAAGTGGAGCTACTGTTTAGTGAGTATATTTCAGTCTGGAAAGATGAAAAGAGTTCTAGAGATGGATGCAATGATGGTTCCACAACAATATGAATGTACTTAATGCCAGGGAACTCTACACTCAGAACTGATTAAGGTAGCAAACTTTATGTCTTGTATTTCATCACACTAAGAAAGTTGGTGGGGGGAAAGGTGACACAGGGGGTGAAGCAATTTTAAATCGAATTGCCAGAGAACTGAATTACTTAATATCGGAGATGTGAGTAGGACAAGAGATTTGGGTCTACAGATATTCAGGAACTTTGGTCTCATTGTCATCTGAGCCTCCATTTTTGATCACTGGGTCACTGGGTGCAAAATTCATGTAGAGATCGGTCACAGCTTACCTTAGCTGATTTCTCTTTTACTCACAGAAGTCTTAAAGTGTCTTCCAGGCTAAAGCTTCACAGAATTTTGGATCTCTTTAACTCTTTAGATATGTACAGTTTTCCCTTCTAGGATTAAAGAATCCTAACCACATTTTTCAAGATGTCTAAACTCTTTTGGATATTTAAAATGTTATTTGATAGACTTTTGGATATTTCACAGGTTTTGTTTGATTTGTGATTACATTTATAAGATCATTCTCGAACCCTCAGAAACATAGGATTTTCTTTCTGAATGCATGAAATATAAAAGTTGCGTGGCATTGTAGTAACAGATGTTTTTCCTAAGAAAATCTGTTTATGGCATTTATACTCTGAATGACAATATTGCTTAGAAAATGATACTTGGAATATATTTAAAATATTAATAGTTCTGAAAAGTAATTATATTTGATTCATATAAACAAAAGATCGAGAAATTTCACTAATTTGTATCGAAGCAAAATCACAATGACAGATTTTTTACTTAATCTGGCCGATTTTATTAGATGGAGCAATACCTGCTACTACCAATGGAACTATATGTGAAAAATAGCAAAAATTTGCCATGCACAAATTAACTTTATTTAATAACTAGAGTAAGCTGCCAATATTTTTAGGTGAACTTTTAAAGTTTGACAATAGATTTCCTATGTGACTTTAAGAAAAAGACCAGACATACTTGATTAAAATTTGCTGACCACATTTTTAAAATGATATGATATAGAAACTAAATTGACAAAAATCTACAGTTCGCCTTAAATTGCTCTGTATGCATACGAGTCATGTCATTAACTGACTAACCTTGAAGTTTTAAATGCAGCCTAGTATTTGGGTGGCAGGCAGGATATTACCTTTCCGAAGCACAATCACAGCAGTCCTCCTACCCCTATCCCAAGACATAAATTGCTCAAAGTTGGTGGGCGTGGAAAAACTTTTCTAGGACTAAAAAGAGGACAAAAGAATGTGCTTGGGGAGTAGTTTATTTTTATTTTTTTTATTTTTTAATTTTTATTTACTTATTATAGTCAGAGAGAGAGAGAGAGGCAGAGACACAGGCAGAGGGAGAAGCAGGCTCCATGCACCGGGAGCCCGACGTGGGACTCAATCCTGGGTCTCCAGGATCATACCCTGGGCCAAAGGCAGGCGCCAAACCGCTGCGCCACCCAGGGATCCCGGGAGTAGTTTAGACAAGGAGGTGACAAGGTCTTCTGAGGGAATAGCTACCTGGTCCTCTGTCCCATTGGTGAGCACAGTCTCTCTTGGATGTGTCAGTCCTGTTCCAGCCTAAAGAGCTCTGCCCTTGCTCTGTCTGGAAACGGCTTTCCTTTGTGGTTTTTTTGGTCATGTCATGTCATGTCAATTTTTTGTTCAAATGTAATGTTTTCAGTGATACTCTCTGTGGCAGATTGTATTTTTTTTTTCCAAAATGACACAGCAATATTTCCAGTCCCACAGGCTCTTCCAGAACCCCGTCACTCTCCAGTGAAGAAGCGAAATCAATTTCCCACCTCCTTTACACTGGGCATGCCTTTGTAACTATCTCAATAAATAGAAAGAAGCAAAATTGGCACAGTGTGCGTGTGAGGCTAGGCTACAAAGGGCTTCTGCTTGGCTCTTTCTCTCTTTCGGGATTCAAGTCCTTGGAACCCAGCTACTATTTTGTGAGGCAGCCCAAGCCATGAAGAGAGGCCTTATCGTGTGTAAGTTTCAGCATCAACTGCCGGGTATTTGAAGGAGCAAGCCTTTAGATGATTCCAGCCCTTGGTCTTCAAGTCTTCCAACTGAGGCCTCAGATATTGCGGAACAGAGACAAGCTATCCCTGCCACGCCCTATTCAAATTCTTGACTTGGCAAATCCTTGAGATAAGAAGTAGTTGTTTCATACCAACAAGTTTTGGGGTAATTTGCTATGCAGTTAGAGATAACTGGCAGTTGCCATGTAGGGTCCCAGGTAAATATTTCTTATGAATTCTCTATGTGAACCATTTTACTAAAAAATATGATACAAAAGTCATGAGCCCATGTGAAGTATGATGATTTATCAATGAAGAGTTTGTTTATTGTCCAATCAGTGCATTTACAGTTTCTTAGTCCAATGTCTGACCTATGTTAAAGTCAAATTAACTAAGCAGGTCAGCCCTACCCTAGTGGTCCCATCTCTCACGATCCTAAGAAAGAAATAATACACCAGACAGTAGAAGTGATCCACTTCTCAGGCTATTCTCTTGCAACTGGGGTCTCTCACTGGCATTCTAAAATGACCTCAGAGGTATGAGTCCTCATGATCCAGAAAATAAAGGGTTTTAAAGCCAATCTAAGAAAATATTTTAAAGTGATTGAGAGCCATTAGAGGGTTGTAAGCAAGAAATAGATCAATGGAAGTGAGTGAGCAGGTAATAAGAAGACTGGCCCAAATAAAAGTAAGAGGACTTTTTTAGGGAGGATATAATGGAAGCACTTAAATGTAGGCAAAACAGTTAAATTAGGAATAGTTGGGAAAAGAAAAAAAAAAGGAATGGTTGGGAAAGAAAATCAACAAGCATTTTTCAATTACAGTGGGTTGACTTACAGTATGCTGGGTACTAGAGATATAGAAGATAATAAAAAAACAATCCGAGAACTCACATTCAGTGGAAGAAAAACTTAAATTAAATAATGATAAGACCTTGTGCTCTTGTAATAGTCATCACACACGATTGTAATTTCATTGACTATTTTTCCTGCTGGACTAAGAGGAGCCCTAGGTAAAGAACCTTGCCTACTTCATGTTTCTTTCTTGTCTTTCTTTTTTGTGATCTTCAGCTCTGAGTACAGTGACTATGACATAATGGACACGATACATGTACTTTATGAATGAATTAATAAATATAAGCGCAATGATGAAGATACATATGGGTAGTATAAGAACCCAAGGGGAAGGGACATCAGGTAAGATTTACTAGAGATGGCCCTGAGCTAGTGAGAAGTAGGTTTGACATTCCAGGAAAACAGGGCTGCTCAGAAAATTCTGAGAACAATTGGCTTGAGGTTCTAGAGTGTAACTTGAGATGTGGAGACCTAAGTAAGGAGAGTTTAATAAATAAGCATGTGTCATTTCAAGGTTGCATTCGTGAGCCACCGTTAAGACTTATTCCATAGATGATGAGGAAACAGTTTTCAACAAAGGATGGGTCTGTTCAGGCTGATGTGGCACGGCACTGGTTTGGAGCATAGGTTTGATGTAGATTGCACCGGGTTTAAGGAAATCAGTCATTTGGTGCCTTGACAGAGAGGTAGTGAAATGTTTGATTGTCTGTTAATCTGGAGTTTTGAAGTGGAGACAGGTGAGAAGGCTGACATAGTGACCCCCCCTTGTTACCTACTCCCCCTCTTCCTTTTATACTTATATTAGAGCCATTTGACTCCCACCTACAGTCTTGCCCTTGCCCTGAGACTTGAGATTAAATCCGTCTAAAGTCAGAGGTAATTAAGAAGGGAGATCTGAGAGCCCAAGGGACTAAAATCCAGGTCAGCCCTGTTGCTCCTCTCATTCTGATTTTTCACCTTAAATTTAGTAATCTGGCTGTTGCCTTGTTTTTCAAATCAAGATCAAAGCTCTCCCATATGTCTACCAGGACTGGGGCCAGGTCTTATTGTTACTAATTGCCTTGATTGCAGAGCTACCACCAGTCTGTATAATATTTCTCTTGTGAATTATAAAAACTTCTCTAGGATAACGCAGCTACAGCTTAAGACTTACAGGATTGGGAGTTAGTCTTATTGACTCCCTTGTGGGACACCTTTGTGCAGTTCACAAATTGCACAGCTGTACATGTGGGTCCTGTCTGAACCCTGTGTTGTATCACTGAACCTCAGCCTCATGACCTTCATCTTGCTACCAAGCCTCTAACACAGGATTGACCACTTGCCTGGATCTTTACCCATCATCTTCTTCTTGAAACTCCACTGAGTAACTTTTACCTGCTAAGACGGGTTAGGATTTGAGGGGTACAGAGTGGTTTTAATTATTAGTTTCATTTTGGAGGAATGTATTTGGTTTTTTCAATTAGACTTAGAAAGTATATATTAATAATTCAAATCATGTATTTTTCTTTTTAAATTATTTACTCATGTTATTAGAAAATTAAGCACTTGATTTTATTGTATAGTTAATTTTTTTGTACATGATTGGATAAAATGTCTACTATTATATTTTTCCCCAAGAATGCTATCTATATTATAAAGCAGTATTCTTATATGGTATAGATCTCTATTTTGTTCCATTGTTTATATGTGTATTGTAATACCGATACAGCATTGTGTTAATTACTCTAGCTTTATAAGAATTATATGTGTGTGTGTGTACTATTTATTTGTGCTATTTTTTTTTTGTTTGAAAGTCTACTAGTTTGATTTTATAATGGCTACAAAATGTTTCTTTTAGGTAATGTTTACATGATATATCTTTTTCAATTGTCCTTTCCTTTATTTTTATATCCTTATGTTTTATTTAAATCTCTTTTAAGTAGCATATAGTTAGCTTTGTTACTGTCCTATATAATAATCTTCATCTTTAAATTGGAGAAATTAGTTCATGTTTATTTACATTAATAATTGATATGTTTGGATCTATCACTTTGCTATTAAGTATTTTCCATTCCCTTTCTCTCATTTAGGTCACTCAGTTGCTCAAAATAGATATGATTTAAGTTATTTCAGCAAGATCCCTTCAGTGAGACACAAATATCCTCAGAAATAGAGAACTTTTAACAAATATAAAATCATATCTTGAATGAAGCAGGATATAAAATGAATAGTCAGAGATCTAAGGAAGTCAGAATTGAACAAACAATGGGTGGGCAGCTTTTATGGAGACACAGTAGGTCTATTCAATCCCAGTATTGGAGGGACCTAAGTTATAGCTAGAAAAGGGGCCAAGGGTCAAGAGTACAGTGAGTTGTTCCTGATTAATTCCCACAGTCATCAGGTATCTGTATTAGTCACTCTTATCTGCACATAAAACCACCTCACTGTTGCTATATCATATACTAATGCGTACTTATTCTCACATTTGAGACCATGTGGCTCACCCTCTATGGCCTCAGTTTCAGAGGTTTTCCACTCAAAGGATATTCATTTTGGAGCCCAGAAAGTAGGAATAGTGCTTCTTTGGGAGAGATCAGAATCATTCTCTGAATGTGTGTCAATAGACAATGCTACTTAAGACCCAAATTTGAACTTGTACTTTCTCACTTCGATTGACCAAAACAAGTCACAGGAAGAAAGTTAAAAAGTAGAGGGACATATCCTCCTTCTAAGGAGGTATGAGGTTAGGGAAATAATATTGGCTGAGCAAAAGTTTAATAAATCTCAGTGCCTAGCTAGAAAACACTTTGAAAGCACCCCTCATTCTTTTCTGTACTTTTTGCTCATGTAGAAAAAATGTCATCCTTAAGCTTCTATCCCTCTTATTTTGGTCTTCATGAGTCTTTAAATGAAATCAGGAAAGCAGCGGGGTCCCCCCCACCTTTTTTAAAAATAAAATCAGCTTGCAATAGCCTACCATATATTTTAGAACTTGAAAAAAAATTCATATAAGATATTCAACTCCTCTCTTCCTCCCACAACAGGGACTTCTATAGTGCTCTTCAGACACAATAAACATCTATTTCTGTAGGTAATTTCAGCTAAGTTCCATCAGATGTAATACAGCCTGAAATTATACTATTTTGAAATTAGTTCATATAGTAGGCATCAGAATAGTAGAAATTCATAACGTAGTGATAAGACTTTAATCATTTTATTTTTAACATCAGACAAAAATAACATTACCAATGTATTAGAAATATTATATAGAAAATAAGATGAAGGCACTTCCAAGAATGCACTCACATAAGTAAAATGCATTGCATTGTCTGCTTGCCAAATAAAAATCGCATAAATGTAAATTCTTCACGTACAAGAAATACCCAAATTAAGGAGGAATAAGAGCAAGATGCATAATCAAAAAAGCATAAATAAAACAAATACCTGCAACCTATTGAATACATGTAACAAAACCAACAGTATAGGAGATGATAGCAGAATATGGGAGCGGCTCTTTTCGATGGTTGGAGTTTTGTCATTACCTAATATTCACATATTCAAAGGATATTCAGATATTCAGATAAATTCATAGTAGGCACTTCAAAGAGAAATAAAAGAACTGCATGAAGGGATTTCTGACAATGCTGAAATGGCATGTATTTTTATTTTTATTTTTTTATTTTTTAATAATAAATTTATTTTTTATTGGTGTTCAATTTACCAACATACAGAATAACACCCAGTGGCATGTATTTTTAGAAACTGTGTGAAGACAAAACGGTCTCAATGAGAATTTTAATGGGTTTGGTTGATGCAGAATGGCAAAGCATCACTGATGCTGGGAAGTCACCAGAAACAAAGATAGAGCACAACTGAACCACCTGGACAGAAGATAAAGTAAAAAAAGAAACTGAGAGACTTGGAAAAAGAAAGGAGAGAAAGAAAAAGGAGGGAGTGGTATAAAAGAAAGGAAAGAAGGAAGGAAGGGATGGAGGGAGAGAGGAAGGAAGGGAGGAAGGAATGGAGAGAGGGAGGAAAAAAGGAGGGAGGAAGAAAAAAATCATTCAGGGCAATTGCCAGTTTTAACTTTCAAGTGCTCCTATAGGTGTTTGCTTTGTTACTGCTTTTATTCTATAAGAACTTTTTTCTTTTTTGCTGTAAAAAAAATGCCCCCAAAATATGTCTAAAATTTTTACGTGCAGACTGGGAAGTTTTCTCTGAACATTTAAACTCTTTATTGCCAGAAATAAAAGTCTATTCTTATGAAAATCTTTACCAAATCTTAGGCAGAAACGAGGCTCTTACATTACCATACAGTTTCCTAAATCTTTCTGTGGCTGCTATTCTAAGATGCTCAGTTTCTGTAAATCAAAGTCTTTTTCTTTCGGGATAATTCACATACATAAATTTGTAAAATATAATGTATCACAAAAATTCTAGAAGTCTCTTTCCCGTCCGCTGTTTCTATAGCAGCATCCACTTTTTGAATGAGTAAAATGCAATCCATAAGCAATCTGGACTGTGGGGATGATCCACAGGGAATATTACAAGAGATTTAGGGAGGAAAATTATTTGGTGAATATTCAAATTTTATCCTTCCTATTTACTTTTGAATCCCAAATTTATGAAGGACAAACACTAAAGGTGCAAAGCATAGGTCATTCTCACTGGTGCCTTAACATCAGGATATAGGGGTCAGTGGGCTTTCTTCTTCCTGCTCCCATCTTTCTTCAAAAACCATACTACTTTGAAGATTATACATTTTGATATACCACCTACCAACTTTCTTTATTTCTGTCATAAACCATATTCTGGGTCATTCTCCAGTTACAGAAGACTTGAAATCTTAATCTTTCATGTACATGATTCTCAGAGTAAATGTATTGGCCTCTCAGTTCTTCACTCTCATCCTTGATTTTCTTCCTCCGTCCTCATCTTGGTGAGACATTCCCATCATTCCACCCTACCCTGCGACTATCATGACAGGTAGCTGCACCATCACAGAAATTTCTGTTTGAGTATCCCATGCTCTGACCAGTTCATCTAGCTCTGGTAGCTCCTACCAATTTGCTTACTTCAAAAATCTAATCTGTCCTAATTCTTTGATCTCGGCCAATGTACTTTTCCAATATCACTACTCTCTCTTTTCTTCAATTTCTTCTTTACCTATTGTCAGTGGCCATCATACCACTCTCATGCAAACACCTCAAAATCACGTGTGCGCCCTCTGTTATATATTCTAGAAAAAAGTCCTGTCCCTTGTTGAATCCAGCTATCTATCTTCCCTCACTACAGAAGAAAATATTTACTCTCATAACTTGTGATGGACTATGCTGTAAAAATAGTGAAGGAAGCCCTCAGACCAGCGTTCACACGTGCCCAGCCACCCTAGTCTGTTTGGCCACAACGGTTCAATTTCACCCTTTCTGCCATGACTATTTTATACCTTCTCTCTTCACATTTCTGATACCCCTCTTGAGCGATGCCCTTATGTTTTTACTTTCTTATAAAAATACTCAAAACCAAACACAAACTATACATCAATAAATTTGCATCCACCCATTTTCGTATTATCTCTGTTTTCCTTCTTGCCACAAAAGAGTAAGTGTTTCTGCTTCCCAAAAAATGTCAACTCGACCATGATCCTCTGTGTTCTGTCTCCTCTTCCCTTCGCCTCTTTCTCCTAGAGCAATTTCTTCCTGATTATTGAATCCTTCGTGTTCTCTGTAGCGCCTTTATGCTACCTCAGCATTACCTTCCCTGACCCCTTACCCTTTATTGTCTTCCATCCTGTATTGGTCCCCTTAACTTTATATTTTTATTTCCATCCTTCCTGTTTATTCATGAAGCTACTCAAATCAAGCTTCTAATTCCATCAAATTTACTGATACTGTTTTTGCAGTGGTCTCAAACAGTTTTCCTATTACTAAATTCAATAGCCTACTCATTAGTCTTACCTTGATTGGGCTCTCAGCAGTGTTGGAAATCACTGACCACTCTTTGCTCCTCAAAATAATTTATTCTCTGCGTCTAGGATACAACTATCTTGTTTTCTACTTCACAGGCAGCCCAGAGCTCCTTTGCAGATTTTACCTTCTCTAACTAACCTCTAATATTGTAATTCTCAAAGCTGAACCTCGATCTTTGTTGTCATATCTAAATACTCTCTCTCCTTCAGTAGTTTCTAGTTGCATATCTTTACAAACACATTAACACATAATATCAACTTCGTCGTTTAGATCTCTCCTCCCAACTTCTCCTCTGAACTCTAGACTCATATCAGACTGTCCACCTGGAATCTCCACTATGTAATGTGTTAGTTGTTATAACACTAGCTACTTTCACAAACAAATTTTCAAATTTTTATGGCTTAATATAGTAATAGAAAAATTATTTCCCATTTACATAAGCAGTGTAATTTGGAGGGTCCCAAAAGCGTCCTTCCTCCTGGTAATGAGGTAGGTCTCAGACTCGTTCTTTATTATGTTTCTACCCTCATCCTTAGATTCAGAAGGTCTGAAGACATTCTGCATGCAGTTGAAAGCATATGCAGATGAACCGAGATGACATTTTCTGCCCAGAATGACACACAAACCTTTCTCTTTTGTTCTACTGATAACTAATCACATGGCCCCGTGCAGATGCAATACAAGCTGGAAATATTATCTCCAGCTGAAAAGCTGCTCACCAGCAACAATAACCCGGAGCTAAAGGGAGAATGAATCTTTGATATACGGTTAGTCATCTCTGCCACATTCTGCCTTTCTTGACAGCAAATCAGCATCCAAATATTTTTTTCTCCTACAAAAAATACAATGAACCCTTGAACAACAGAGGTTTGAACTGCGTGGGTTGACTTATATGTGGATTTTTTGGATAAATACAGGACAGCAGGTATAAATGTATTTTCTCTTCCTAATGATTTTCTTAACATCTCTTTTCTCTAGCTTCCTTATTGTAAAATACATATATAATACATGTCACATACAAAATATGTGTTAATTGACTGTTAATGTTAGCAGCAAGGCTTTCAGTTAACAGTAGGCTCTTCTTAGTGGCTAAGTTTTTGGTGAGTTAAAAGTTACACGTGGATTTTCAACTGTAGCTATCAGTGTCCCTAACCCCTGTGTTGCCCAAGGGTCAACTGTGTTGCTGAAGAGTCAACCCTTCTTTAAGGGATGAAACCAAAATTGTGCACCAGCTACTTCATCCAGCTGAGTTCAAAATCTCTGGGTGGTGAATGATTCTATCCAGCAGGGGTGGGTATGGTCCTTTGCACTCTGGCAACACATGAACTAAAAGGAAAGCTCTCTATTCAATCCTCCACCTTGACAACACCCAATATATAGTGAAAGAGCAAGGACAAAAAAAAAAAAAAAAAAAAAAGGAAGGCAATAAAACCTCACATTCTGAAAACAGAAGTGTCTGGGAAACATTCTCTAAACCAACTAAAGGAGAACTGTGTTTTCCTCTACCTTGCACACCGCTTTACTTCTGGCCACCAAATATGTAAGGTTTTTTTTTCCCTTATTACTGAGCAATTTTCTGACACCAGCTCAGGGTCCTACAATTCAACTCAATTTTGACATTATCTATCTGGAGATAGTGTTAGATCCCAAAGACTGAGGACCCAGTTTCACAAGACTGCTCCCACTTTCGATGCCAGTTGCAAGTTTTAGGTTGTTACCTGCTTCTGACCAGCTATAAATTAAGGTTCCCAGCTATAAATTAAGGACCATCTTCTCCAGTTCAATAATTCACTAGGATGGCTCACAGAATTCAGGCAAGTACTTACTTATATTTACCAGTTTATTATGTAATAAAGGATATGGTAAATGATACAGATGAAGACACAGAGAGGGTGAGGCCCAGAAGTTCAGGATCTGCTATCCTTGGAGTTGAGGCTACACCCATCGCCTAGCTCAGCAATGTGTTCACCAACCTAGAATCCCAGCAAACCCTGTACTTTAGAAATTGTTATGGAGGAGGCTTCACCACATAGGCATGATCGATTATTAACTTAATCCCTAGCTCCTCCACCCCTCCTGGAGTATGGGAGATGGAGCTGAAAGTTATAAGCTTTTTTTTTTTTTAATATTTTATTTATTTATTCATGAGAGATCCAGAGAGAAAGAGGCAGAGACACAGGCAGAGGGAGAAGCAGGTTCCATGCAGGGAGCCCGACGTGGGACTCCATCCCGGGACTCCAGGATCATGCCCTGGGCCAAAGGCAAGCGCTAAACTGCTGAGCCACCCAGGCTGCCCATAAGCTTCTAATCAAATCTGATCTTTCTGCTAATCAGCCCCTCATCCAGAAGACTATTGAGTCATCTCATTAGAACAAAAGACGATCCTATCACTCATGAAATTTAATAGGATTGAGGAGCTCTGTGTAAGATGTTCCTGTTATCCCTCACCACTCAGGAAATTACAAAGGTTTTAGGAGCTCCGGCCAGGACCTGGGGATGAAGACCAAAATATAAATTTCTTATTATATCACGGTATCACAGTAAGCATTGCAGACATAACAGTCACTTGTCCTTAGAACTGAGAAAACCCGAAGCCCAGCACTGTGAGTTCCTTTACCCAGGTAAGAGGAGAAGTTTCTTATTTAGACTTTGATTCTGTTTCTGGAAGGAACTCATTTGTTCATTGTTCTCCATGGTCCCTGCAACCACCGTCCAGAATTATCTTCTGAGATTTTTCTATCTTGTCCATTATCTTGACGGCCCTCATCTGAAGTGGATTTGGGAATATGTGCCCTTCGTGGTGGTATACTACTTTTGCAAGCCCCTCCATATTAATGCAAGCTTGGGAGAGCCTGGTAGTTGTTTGAAAGCTCAATGAGTCAAGGGTAGACTGATGGTTTCTTTAGCAATACATTTTCAAAAATTTGTAAGCTTCTGATCTATTTGTCTCAAGTTCCGTGCGCCATCACAATAAAAAAAAAATGTTCTTTCTTAGACATTGGTTCTTAGGCCAGCTTTATTTTTTCTCCCCAAAGCTTCTCTCTTTTAACTCGATAGTGATTACATTGAGGCAATCTGAATTTTTTTGTATGGCAAATTTATATTTTTAATGGACCCCCATTGCTCAAGCTTTTTAAAATCACAAGACCAGTGTCTGTTGCAGTCATTTTTTCCCAACCCTAAAGGGTCCTAATCTCTAGATTGTTCACTTTCAACTTTCCTTGTTAATTGGACCATTCTCATCTGAGCTAATACCTTTCTTTTAATGCCATACCTAACACAGCAAATAACAACTCACATTACTAACATGCCATCCTAATTATTTCTACTAGAGCAGAGATTCTTAGCCTTTTTCTTGCCATGGTTGCCTTTGGCAATCTATGGAATCCTATTAGCTTCTCAGAAAGATGTTTTTAAATACATAAAGGAAAATACTGAATATCAAAAAGAAAATAAACAATATACAAACACAGTTATCAAAATACTGAAAAAAATTATAGTAATATACGTGTCACTTTAATGACACATCTAATAAGACAATACATTTAAAATAAAGACAAAGTTTAATTTTTAAAAAAGTATCAGTGTAAGCTGTCCTTACATGGGTTACATAAAAGCATTAAACATTAGGTTGGCTTCAGATTCATCTCTTTCCACATGTAGGCAACAATTTGTGTTTCACTGGAGACTACATGCTGCCTATATATAAAATATCCTCCCAGATTATCTGATTCTAGATTTTCATTGTCTTTAAGCTATTTGATAATTCTTAAATTGTAGTAAATAATAAACATGCCTCTTCTGTCTTGTCTGTAGAGATTTAATTGTCTATTTCAGCATCTCTCTTCTCCCTGTAAAAATAGTCCTGCCTCTACAATGTACTTCAGCATTTATTTTACTTCATATACACCTGTGTGTTTTTTTTTTTTTTTTTTTTACTTTTCCTTTGATCTGGTTATAATATCTGAGAGACTGGTTCTCTCATTCAATGAGTAGAATAAAATCTTTAGCAAATTCTCATTTTTATGAGCATCATGGTTTTACCTTTTCCTGAAAGCTATCTTTTAACAGACATAATGATCAACAAAGACTTTTAGATAGGAAACCCTAGAAAGCAACATGAATGTCTGTGTCACAAATAATTACATACAATTTACAAGATGAAGAGTTGCCTGATGGTCACATGGCAGTCCACAGAAAGAAAGACACTGGCTCCTTGGCCTGGAAGTGACGTATGGCATCCTATCTCACATTCTTCTGTTCAGAATTAATGACATGGCCTCACCTAGATGAACAGAAGCTAGGAAAAAAATCCTTGACTGGGTAGCTATTTACCAAAGCAATTCACATTATAGAATGAGAGCAAGAATGTTTCATGGACAATTAATGTCTTGAACAGAAATATTTAATAGATAATAGTGGTCTTTGCCACATGTCATTAGTAGACCTCTCACACTTAAATAGTCCATGATATCTGCATGAAAACAAATGTTGTTTCAAGGTTGGCAAGTATTTTTCTCTTAAAGAGGTCTCCTCATTTCTTTTTTTTACTTTTTTTATTAAAAAAAAAAGTAACGTTATCCAGCTTCAATCACTGTCAAAGTTTTAAAATTTTTCTATTATGTTTCAGTGTAAAGAAATTAGAAAAAGGTACATCAAATTCTTAATAAATGTATAGAGTAACCCATGACAATATAGCCAATGGTGAAATACACACAATCTTTGAAGCTTTGTTTTTAGATAAATCTTCCAAACTATGAAAGTGAGTGAATGCATATCATTATTCAGAACTAGAATTGAGAATTATGTAAGGAGAGTTTTCTTACCCTGATTTTTTTTTTTTCAGTATAGAAGTTACTTCTGTTTTCCTATTTGCATACACTTGTCACGGGATATACTATTTTCACTAGTTTAAAGTTGCTCTAAATGTTAGCCCTAACCCAAAATGTTGAGTTTAAATAAAATTTTATGTAATTTTTGCTATTTTTTGAATTTGAAGTTTGGAATTTTACTTTGAAGTTATTTGCCATAACCTGGAATATAAAGGAGTACAGTTGTATGTTTGTGTAGCTAGCAAAAATATCATATTTTACAATCCATTCCATAAATTCTCCTTAGATAACTATGTTATGAATTTTTCTAACTATGTATGTTAATAAAGAAACTATGGGGCCAAATGGAGTCAGTTGTACCAAACCCCACATCAACAAACCAAGACTTCATACCTAACTTAATTGCATTTCAGCCTCTCTCAAGAATGTGACCTTTAATCACTGAAGCTGGAATTACCTTGTCAACATTAATAAGGTAATCAGCTTGATTGACCCCAACCACTCCAAAGGAAAGTGACTTCGCCTGAAATAATCCATTCATTTTTAGAAACCTCCTTTATCTATCCTCTTTTGTCTATAAAACCCTTCCATTTTGTTCAGCTCCTCAGAGCTCCTGTCTATCTGCTAAGATCACTTGATCTTGATTCATGAATCATTAGTAAAGCCAATCAAATCTTCAAATTTCCTCAGTGGAATTTACTTTCTAATATATGTAGTTTGAGACTACCTAAAATCAGGGCTTCCTAAATGTGTTTAAAGGACACTAGTTTTTTAAAAGTGTTAAAATGTTTAACAAGAAAGTTATTGTAGTAGTAAATTTGGACATCCATGGCTTCCAGTCAAGTATGTTTCTCTGCTAAAAAACTTCTTAGAGCTTTAATGTATTAATGTTTATTGGGAAACATCAAGAGGAGAAACAGCATTTTCCAAACTTAATTGTAGATGCTTTATTTGTGATGACATAACTGACACTAGCATTGTTAGTGATCTGGAGAACATTTTAGGTTAACACTTTCAGCTTGAGGGGCTTTTTCTTGGGTTCCTCATGACCACCATTCAAATGTGTTTAGAGGGGATGCGTAAGCGGCTCAGAGGTTGAGTGTCTGCCTTCAGGCTCAGGGAGGGATCCTGGGATCTCAAGGTGCCGGGATCCAGTCCCACATTGGCTCCTTGCAAGGAGCCTGCCTCTCCTTCTGCCTCTCTCTGTGTCTCTCATGAATAAATAAATAAAATCTTTTAAAAAACAAATAACAACAACAAAAAACAAATGTGTTTAGAGCATATCATAAGGAAACCAAACTAATCCAAGACCATCTAGATTCCATAGAGTATGGTTGTAAGAGGGGTCCTGTGTTTATACTTTACTAATCAGATTGTTAAATTATGACAGAATGATCACTTATTTCCCTTCTCCTTCTGTCATGTGGGAAAATGTTGTTACTGAAATAACCAGTTATCAGTGCTTATTGCAATATTGATGTTTGTTTCCTCCAAAAGAAAGGATCCGCATTGACTGACCAGCCCCTTACAGCTATCACTGACAACCCTAATGAATCTGAATATTTACTAGCTTTTAGATGATAGGGATTTTTCTCTTTTTTAAAAACTTGAATTTCTTATGTGATCAGACCAAAAAAGTATTTTTCAGAAAATAGCTAGCATTACTCTGGACTAATACCAGTTAAATATATTCACTACTTTCAATATATTAATTTATTTAATCCTCACAACTACCTTATAAGAAAACACTTACATATTTCCCACTTTATAAATGACAAAGATAAGGCACAGAAAGATTTTTGAACTTTTTCTTAAGTCATACAATACTATATAGTAAGGTACAGAATTTGAATCCAGGATCCGGATAATTTTTAATCAGTGCTGAACAATGCTCACAAGGAGAAATCACTTCCAAAATTCATTCGCACCTTATCTGAAATAACTGTGTCTAGATAGATCTTGTCATTTGATGGAAACTTTAGAAATTATCGTTATTAATATGTAGAAATAGTTGTAAAGTGACAATTTCACATGTTCAAACTCATGGCAAAGAAAAGTAGTGAGATGTCAATGTAGGTTAAGTATTTATTGAGTATATATAACACGTCAGTTTTTTTACTAGAAATTGCAGATACACAGCTGAGCCAAACAGACCTGGACCTTCATTTAAAAGTTAATTAGATTATCCAAAAAGTTGAATACATAATTAAAAAGTGGGTGAAGTGCTAAGAAGGAGGAAAATCTGGTGCTGAGAGTATGCAACAAATTGAACTGATTTGTTTTGGGTGTGGAATTAAGAAAACTTGAGGGAGAGAAACTTGAGTTGATTTTTAAAGGTTGAAGAGGAATGAGTAAAGCTCTGGGGGTGTTGGGAAGGATGGGAGGAACTGAAAGAGAGGAAAGGAAAGGGAAAGGAAGGAAGACTGGAATAAATAAAAGGGAGTATTGTAGGTTGTGGAGAAACACTTTCTGGGAAAAACTAATAGCATGGGTGAAGATTTGGAGTTCAGGATATATGCATAGTTTGAGGGACTGAAGAAAAGGCCAGTATTTCTGGAATGTGGAAAACATCCAGAAGAGGAAACATGGGGCCAGTTAGGGATATGGAGTTTTATCAAAAGAGCCATGGAAAACTACTAAAATGATTTAATAATGTTATTAAATGTACATTGTTACCAAATTATAGATGGAGCCTGTAAAATGCACTCTGTGGTCCATTGGAATAGTAGCATAAAGGTCTGTTTCATTCCTGATGAAGAACTCAAAATAATTTTTTTTAAAGATTTTATTCATTTATTCATGAGAGACACAGAGAGAGGCAGAGAGAGACCCAGGCAGAGGGAGAAGCAGGCTCCATGCAGGGAGCCCGATGTGGGACTCAATCCCGGGACTCCAGGATCACGCCCTGGGCTGAAGGCAGGGGCTCAACTGCTGAGCCACCCGGGCTGCCCTCAAAATAAATTTTTTAAATGTATCTTGAAATTGGAATAGTTATAAATCTTTGAATCCACACAGTGTAAATTTGTTCTGGCTTCTATTAATAGAAGCTGGATCAGTATTTTATAAATATCTTATAATTAAATATGTATTAAATACATATTTTACAAATCATATATATATAATACACAGTAATCAAAGTATTATTAAGTCATGTTTAAGGATAGATTTTTTAGAGGTAAAATAACGACTCATATAAATGTAAATTGAATGTATGTCAGAGATATTTAACTAAACTGATGATGAAATCATTAAGATCTTAAAACCAATTTCAAAAGAAAATTTAAAGAGCCATACATATATGTGGAATTTAAGAAAAAAAAACACATAAGCAAAGGGGAAAAAAAGAGAGAGGAAGGCAAGCCAAGAAAGAGACTCTTAACCATAGAGAACAAATTTAGGGTTACCAGAGGGGAGGGGAGTGAGGGATGGGGGGAACAGGTGATGGGGATTAAGGAGGGTATATGGTGTGATGAGCATTAGGTGATGTAAGGAAATGTCGAATCACTATCTTGTACACCTGAAATTAATATTATACCGTATGCTAACTGGAATTTAAATAAAAACTTTTAAAAAATTACAGAACCACACATACACAGGCAAGTAAGGAATGCAGAAATAGGTTTCCAAATAGATGTGCAATGGGTCTGTCCACAAGTAATAATCAGTTGCACACCGAACACAACAAATGTGTACTTCCGTGGGGAAGAATCTTTGCGTTGGTCTCACTTACCACTTGTAGGATTGCAAAAATAGTGCAAAGACAATGAAAGAGTGAGAAAGCCTGAAAGGGTAAGCTAGAGGAACACATTTTTGGTCAACTTCTAAGTCTTTCAGAATTTTTCCTATACATATATAAATATACATTTAATGGCCCGTAAAAAGGCAGGTCTAATATCGGTCTTAAACATAGCACCGTACTCTATAATAGATTTGACCTAAAATCAATGCTGTTATTTTTGGAAAGGCTCTATGGGCTCTCAGAGCACTTCTTTATTCTTGATGTAGGTCAGCTTCAGAACCTATGAATCCAGACAGATTTCAGTCAGGTGAGACCCTGAACAGGGAATCCAGCCGCAGGACATGGGACTCTTAACCCATGAAAACTGTGAGATACTAAATTTGTGCTATTTTAAGCCACTAAGTGTGTGGTAAATTTTCACATGGAATACAAAACTAAGGTAAATATATACTGTATGGTTCAATTCATATAGAGTTCAAAATGAGGCAAAACTGAACCATGGTATTACACATAAAGATAGGGGTGACCTCTGGGGAGTGAGGAGCAGCAACAGTTGGGTGGGGGTAGGAAGGGCCTTCTGGAATCCGACATCCCTCTATTTCTTGATCTGGGCAGGTGTGCTCACCTTGTGGAAATTCATTAAGCTGTACACTTGGGATTTGTGCACTTTTCTGCAGGTATAGCTTGGTTAAATATTACTGAAGAAAAACATGATTTAGCCTTCCTCTGAGTTTGTATTTCTGATTCCACTGCAAAAAAATACTGATCCTATGAATATAAATTGAGCCCTTATAATGTGCTACACAAGTTCTAAGAGCTTTATATGAATTAACATGTTTTTATATCTCAATTTTGGTTTGGGCATCCTGTTTAATACAGAAATTTGTTAATTTGATAGAGTCAAATATAAAGTACTTGCCCTTTGGAGTGTACTTGAATCTTGTTTAAAAATCTTTCCCTATCCTGTAATGCTTTTAGAATTAAATCAAAACGGAATTGATTAAACTGCTTCTAGGAACAAGTGTTTTTGCCATATAATTAATTTAGCATGTTCCGTTATAAAGAGAAGTATGAAGTCTTTAGTGTGTATGGAAGGTGGTTTACCTCTCCCCACAGAGACAACTGTAATTAATGAAATTAATTAATTTCATTAATTATATTGAGCCTATTTTTTCTCTTTGCTTTGACAAGCAACATCACTTCTCAGGCCCAGCATTTAAGGATTCTATTATGAGATGAATCTTGGTCACAAGAAAGATGCAGTATTGTTTCACCGGGATTTTTCTTCTAGATCAAACAGAAAGATGTCATTTGCGGTTCTCGAACAAGCCTCATGTAGAAAGTCATGGTCGCTTATACCAATTGTTCTTGCCATGTGGCTAATAATGTTTACTATTCTTTTTTTTTAAATGTTTACTATTCTTAAATAAGAACAAAAGCTGACTTATCTTTCAAAAATCATTAATATAGGCCTGAGATGATCTTCAAACAACCACTTGTAGGTGCACAGTCCGTTTCAGAGAGAACATAAAATGGTGATTTCTGAGTGGACTCTGACACTGGACTCTATAATAACGTATTCCTTTTTCATAGATACTATAAAAATCAGGTCATTTATAATTGTATGGTGTGGATGGAATGTAGATGCTCCAGGAAAAAAATTCTTATGCATGGACAGCCTTTGTCAGCTTTCACTAAAGATTGAAGTGTTCATTTAAATATAATAAATTATTTAAGGATTGTACAATAAAGGTGAGATATATGCCATTACCAGAGGTACTCATTACATGAAAATATGCAGACTATTTCTACTGTGGGACCAAGAGGAAAAAATAAAACCAGTAAAAATAAAAGGAAGACTTTTTAGCTTTGCCTATTACATTTGCCATAGAAATATGTTAAAAGTTTTAACCGTTTCCTAAGAGACCATTGTCTGCAATCACTGAATGGCTTTTTTTTTTTTTAAATGAATGATAGAATAATTTCTTTAGGGATCATTATTACTTTTCATTACAGTCTTGGTTCAAATGCTCTCCTCAGTTTGGCATTCCAAACAATTTTAATTACACGCATTAGCATTTTGAATAAATACTATATGCTGTTGATTCAAAATTCAAACAATACAGAAGTGAAGACAGGGAAAAATCACCCTCCTAGTTTTGTCTCCGAGACCCCAGTTTTCCTTCCCCTGAGCAATATACGGCATCATTTCCTTTTGTACCTTTGCAGAAATATTTTATGTATAGGCAAAGCAAATATGTACAAATTATATACGTGTGTATACTTTTCCTCTGTTACTCAGAAACGATCAAGCTGTTTTTAACACTTACAGACAATAAACCCCTTAAGATGAGAGTTTGCAGCTGCTTCATCTCTGTGATCTCTCCAGCACACTGAGATATATATAATACCCCCACCACCACCTTTCTTTTTTTCACATGGTGGCATATATACCCATTCTGCACTACATTTTGTTTCGTTTTTAAATAACAATATGTTTTTCCACCTTTACTGAGAAATAGTTGACAGATGTCACTGTGTAAGTTTAAGGGGCCCTACAGCTTGATGGGCCCCTTAAACTTGATTTCTGTAAATTGTGAAATGATCACTACAATAGGCTCAACTAGCTAGCGTCCATCTCCTCCTGTAGATACAATAAAAAGAAAAAAAAGAAGAAAAGAAGAAAGGAAAAAAATTTTCTCCTGTGATGAGAACTTTTCAAATATACTCTCTTACCATGTATCCTATAGTAGTGTTAGCTATAGCCCTCCTGCGCTTCATCACATTCCTAATATTGACCTATCTTATAATTGGAAGTTTCAACTTTCTGACCACTTTTCTCTACTTCCCCCTCCCACCTCTGATAACCACAAGTTTAATCCCTTTTTTTCTATGACTTTAGTTCTTAGGGTTTTTTGTTTTTTTTTTTTAGAATCCCTGTATAAATGAAATCATATGGTATTTGTCTTTTACTGTCTGATTTGTTTCACTAATAGAATGCCTTCAAGTTCTATCCATGTTGTTGCAAATAGTAGGATTTTCTCATTCCGTGTGGCCAAATATTCCATCATGTATCTCGCACAACTTCTTTCTCTGTTCATCCGTCGATGGGTCCTTAGTGGTGTCCGTGTCTCGGCTATTGTAAATAGAGCTGCTATGAACATAGGGGCGCAGTTATCTTTCCAAGTTAGTGTTTTTGTTACCTTTGGATATACACCCAGAAGTGGAATTCATGGATCACATGGTAGTTCTATTTTTAGTTTTTTGAGCATCCTCCATACTGTTTTCTGTAGTGGCAAAGCATTTCTTGTAATGAGTTCCCTATCAGTACCGAACGTACTTTCTTAATCCTTTTTCGTGATGGTATAATGTTGCATTATATGTAATACTCCACATACATATAATTTATTTTCACTCAATCTCCTCTACGTGCACATTTGGGTTTTGCCCAATAGTTTGCCATTATAATGTGCATGTGGTCACCCAAAATAGCGAACTTCAACTGAGCACTTAGTATGGTTTGGGCCCCATGTAAAATGCTTTACATTTAATTCTCAAGCTAGCTCTAGGAAGGCAGTGCTTTTTTTACTCCTGCTTGACAGATGAAGAAAACGAGAGGTTGACTAATTTGTCTAAAGTGAGAAAATGAGTAAGTGGAAGATTCAGAATCTGATTGCTGCTCTGTGTGTCTTCAAAAATCTTAGAACAGAAAATAATGACATGGATATTTACTAACAATCTCTATGTATTCAACATGCTGAGGAGGGAGATCTCATCCATACATCAGAGACTCTTAACTTGAGGAGCTTATAGTTGTGTTAAAAGCAGCCTGATAATTTCTGAAAAATGGTAAGTCAGTCAATTATAGCAGATTTCAGTAAAGTGACAGGTCAGTAACAAAAGTGTTTTGTGTGCACAGAAATGACAGTTTAAAATCACATTCTCAATTTCAAGTTTTATAATTTAACTAAATAGCAAACCTTAAAAGGAGTAATAACAACATCTAATAAAACTCTAAATCTGCTTCTGATGCAATCACAGTAAGGTATAAACTTAATACCTAAATTTCAAAGATGACCACTTTTAGAGGTGAACCCAGAAAATATCTCAAAATCATTAATTATATAGCTAGAAAAAATATCTTCTAATAGAGGAAAATTTGAAACAAATATTAAGAAAATGAATGGCTCGAAAAGAATTCTGAAAACGGCTTGCCTGTTTCTAGGACAGAAGTTAAACTTAGTTCGATTATTGGATTTTGGAAATTTGTTTCATTCTTTTCATTGCCAATTTCCTTCAGGGACAAAGATTAGAAGTGTCAAAAATGACACGTAACCGACATTTCTTCCAAATGTTGGGGCTTTTGTAGGGATTAAAAATGTTATGAGGAAACTGGCTTCCAAATCTGCAGCCCAAATTTTCTTAAGTTAAAAAAAAAGAAAAAGAAAAACCAGTTGTGGTAAGAACAGAAAACATTGTTGATAGAGAGACCCTTACATCCAAAAGGCAGTCTTCGCGATGAAATGACTCTCCCCACTCGAGTTCCGCAGCTGCCCTTGAATTTACTGCTCAGACTCCAACGTTTGCCCATCAGATTCCTGATCTAATGACCCCTATGATTTGCCTACAGAAGGAGTGCCTGGGTGGCTCAGTGGATTAAACGTCTGACTCCATTTCTGCTCATGTCATGATCTCAGGGTGAGGAGATGGAGCCCCTAGGTGGGGCTCTGCACTCATCAGGGAGTCTGCTTGGGATTCTCTATCTCCCTTTCCCTCTGCCCCTGCCCCCAACCAACTAACTAAATAAATAAACTTAAAAAAAAATTTTGCCTACTGAAAATAAAAAGTTATGGCTGAATTAGAACACAGTCATTTTTTTTAACTTTTGGCTTTTGAACTAGCAATTGAATCACAGATACAAATTCAGAGTCTTTGGCCCTAAAACTGACTTTTAAACAAAGTATTGAGAATTGTGGTAATTCTCATATACTCGAGTCTTTGAGCCACTGAATCAACAGCAAAGAAATTACAAGGGTTACCTACGGCTTCTTTCTTCCCTCATGCATTTAGGGACAAACCAATGGATAGAAAGTGCCCAATTTAAGGGGCTGGGGAAGTATGTTCTGCACCTGGCTCTGCTGCCTCCTAGCAGACTGACCTTGTATGGGTCATGCACATCCACGAGTCCCCCAGAGTTCTCTTGCTCCCCTGAGTTATTGTGGGGTTAAGATAACAAACAGATGTGCAGGCTCTTTATCTCCTGCTACAAAAATGTAGAACATTAATACTGTTAATTAATAATATCTCAGCATAGGTTAAAGAATATTTTTAAAACATATACAATTCATTTCTGAAAAAAAGGATAAAAAACAAGGAAGGATATAAAAATATTAACTATTTGTAAATTCACAGTAGTATTTTTAAGTAATCTTATGATTTAAAAAATGATTTTAAATTATGATGATTCTTAATAGATTCTTTAATAGCTATTACATGTTACTTTTCCACATTTCAATGAAGAGCACATTTGCTTCCTTTGATTAAGTTTCACAGTATAAAGTTTCACAGTATAAAGCATTGGTTACTTTCGATAGAATTGAGTTTCCACCGAGTATATGAACATCTTTTGTTGCTGTTGAAGGATATATGCCTTGGGGTTTACAGTATCTCTTGCTTTTTGTTTTAGAAAAGAAATACGACTTAATCTGACAAGTGTGACTAATATGATCACAGCCCTTGGGAAATTCGATGGTTTTCTGGAGACATCACTAAAGAATACTGACTGAAATTACTCCTGCCTGACATATGAGTCGCTCTCTACGCCAAGGCCACAAACTGTCGGGATGAACAAATACCAAGATGAGTATCTTTAGCTAGTTGTTCCAACTAGTCCAATCACTGATGACTCAGACACATCTGCCAAATGCATAAGCTTATTAGCATTTTGGAGCCTCACAAGTCTCATGAAAAAATGAAAAAAAAATCAAGATCAGATAATGAAGGCATCATCCAGGATTAGGGTTCTGAGATGTATCTGATATCAACATGATGTAAAAATAGGGATGCTTCAGCCAACAACACGGTTGAGAAGAAAAATAGAAAGGACAAGTCCAAAACTATGAAGAAATGGGAGACAATTGTAAAGCCAAAGTGCTGCACATTGCCCTCGCTGAAGAGGGAGGGGCAAGTGGAGAGAAGGCAGCAGCAGGTTTAGGTGAGAGACACAATGGCCAGAATGACCTAGTGGTGAGGCAGGAGATCTTCAGAGCCAGGCTGCATTTCTAGCTGCGTGGCCTTGGGCAACTATCTCAGCCTCTCTAGGTTTCAGTTTCATTATCCATAAAATAAGAATAGTGGTAGGCAGTGCCTGCCACAAAGGAACACTCTAATGTTAATTTTCTCAATACTATTAAATGGGCCGTACAGTTAATATCCAAAGTTATCTATGAATAATAGTATCTGACGTACAGGCAACTTGACAAATGATTCTTGATTTAATCAGTGAGAGATCGAACTATTATCTTTAAAGTATCAGGTTCTCCTAAGCTTTGCTTAGAAGTTAGTCTACTACAAAATCTGAAAATAAATTTGCGTTTCATTTTTTGATATACCTAGAACAAGTAGAAAAATAAGATGTTTTCCCTTATTCATTTGCTTTCTTCTCACCCAGAATTAAATGATGTATATAGTTCGATATAAACACTGTCATTTTTATTCTATGATTGCATGAATAAAGTTTAAAGGATATCAAAGACATTTTGTAAGATCCTGATAGGGTAACTGATTTCGTTACTCCATCTAGTTTCGCTTCTTAAGGCTAAACTCAATTCAAAGTTCTCTGGGTAGATATATGACATTTAAAAAGCAGCAAATTAAGTTAATCAATGTGAGATATGGAGACTTGTGACTAACCAGGCAAGTTTCCTTAAAAAATAAATGAGACTATGCTGTGCGTCCTACGTTATGTTTTTACAGCTGAAATAGTTCATCAATCTGATTCATTTGGGGAATTCTTACTAGAACCCTGGGAGAGGAGGAGTACGACCACTTTGCTGCTCGTGGTTCAGTTACATAGATATGATGTGCAGTTTAGAAGAGAACAAGGAAGACTAGAGCTCACTGCTTTCTGATGCACATTTTTCTGTTCTGGTCATGGTTTTGTGAACACGGCAGTAACTCTATGTGTCACAGTTTTATTTAATGACTATGGGTTGAATTCATCTGTATGAAGGGATGAGACTGACAGGGATTTAAAACATGATCTATTTGGCATTAAGAGAATACCAAAGGAACATTGGCATGGCACCTGCTACTCCTTTCCAAGGACATAATCAAAAGATAGTTGGACAACCCACACCACCCACAGTTCCCAGGTGGCTAACAAATAAATGGATCATTACTGGTTAGGCTAGCAGAGCCTCATGATATTTGAAACAAATTGTCCGTGACTATTTTTCTAGTTTAGAAACATCTAGGAGCTCATTCTTTGCATTTTTAAAAAAAGACTAGTTATTTTTAAAGGAAGAATGTAGCTGAACTTGAGGTGGGGGTAAAACGATTTCTATTGTTTTGCTACGGCTGTCATTTTTCTCTTGCTCTTGGCAAAGCAAATGATTTATTCTGAAATTTAGAATGGTTGTATTCTACTTTACATAATTTGGTTAATATATTTCTAAGCTTAACAGAAATGTGGTTCCAGTAATTAATAGGAATCTGTTGCACTTTTTGCTAAAGTCAATAAATATATTTCAATCTGCTTACACATGTATTTGGTGATGGTTTGACAAGCTTGACAGGCATGACTAGTTTTGAAACCACAGAATTAAAAGAATGAATTAAACTAATTATTTTTAAATTACTTGGTCAAACAGGAGTTGGAATAATCTTCAGTGGATAAACATATGGCAACTTAACAGTTAAAAAGCATACAGTATTGAGCAAAAAAAGAAATTTTAGCATAGATATATAATTTCCCTTTCTCTCTAGGTCTATCCTACATCCTACAATTGAATTGTCTTAAATAACAGCTTTATTGTACCATATATTATATCATACTCAATTTCTTCTTATCGCTAAATGATCCCTTATTCACACATAATAGGCCATATTTTGAATATACCATATTTTGTTTATCCTTTCTTCAGCTGACAAACATTGGCATTGTTTCTACCATGTGGATTGTGAATAACAATATGAACATTTTGTATAGGTTTTTATGTGGGCAAATGTTTCCATTTTTTTGGCATATACCTAGAAGGGATCTTCTCAGATCTTATGGTAACTCTATGCTTAAGATTTTGAGGAACTTTTTTTTTTTTTCAAAGTGGCCCTCCTTTTACATTTCTTTTTAAAAAATATTTATTTATTGTTTTAGAGAAAGAGAATGCACAGGGGGAAAGAGGCAGAGGGAGAAGGAGCAAGACACTTAGGTAGACTCCACACTGAGTACAGAGCCTGATGAGGGGCTTGATCTCACGATCTGAGATCACAACTTTAGGCAAAACCAAGAGTCAGACACTTACCCAACTGTGCCACGAGGTGCCCCTTTTATATTTCCATTTTCCACATCCTTGACAACACTTGTTATTTTTTTTTTTTCAACCAAGCTAGGGATTGGAATGGTATCTCATAGTGGTTTTGATTTCTTTTCCCTAATGGCTAATAGCGGTAAGCATATTTTTGTGTGCTTATTAAACATTTGGATATCTCGCTTTCGTAAAAATGCCTGTTCAATTCCTTTTCTATTTTTCATTGATTGGTCTTTTTTTAAATTGGCTTTTTTTTGACAAGAGCAGTTTTAGGTTCACAGCAAAATTGAAGGGAAAGTACAGGGATCTTTCACATACCCTCTGCCTCCCACAGGTACATCGCTTCCCACATTCTCAACATCTCCCACCAGACAGTACCTTTGTTAAAGTTGATGAACCTACATTGACACGTCCTAATCATCCCAAGTCCATAGTGTACAACAGGGTTCACTCTTGGTGTTGTACTTTCTTTGCATTTGGATAAATGTGTAATGACATCTGTCCATTATTTTCACTGCCTTAAAATCCCTCTGTGTTCTACCTACCTATTCAGCTATCCTCCCCCAAGCCCCTGAAAACCACTTATCTTTTCCCTGTCACCATAGTTTCGCCTTTTCCAGAGTGTCATATCGTTGGGATCATACAGTATACAGCCTTTCAGATTGGCTTCCTTCACTGAGCAATACGCACTTCATGTTTTCCCATATCTTTTCATGGCTTGATTGTTTCTTTCTCTTGAGCATTGGGTTATATTCCATTATCTGCATGTACCACAGTTTATCCATACACCTACTGAAGGATATCTCAGTTGTTTCCAAATTCTGACAATTATGAATAAAGCTTCTATAAACATCTATGTGCAAGTTTTTGTGCAGACATAACTTTTCAATTATTTGTCTTTTTATTTTTGAGTTGTAAGTGTACTTTATATATTTCAGACATGAATTCCTTATCAGATACATAATTTGCAAATATTTTTTCCAATACCATGAATGTCTTTTCACTTTCTTGCTGGTACCCTTTAAAAAAGTTTTTGAACTTGCTAAAGTCCAATTTGTCTATGTTTTCTTTTGTTATTTTGGTATTATATCTCAGAAGCCATTGTCTCATCCAAGCTTACAAAAATTTACTTCTTTGTTTTCTTCTAAGAGTTTCATTGCCTGAGCTCTTATATTCAGATTTATAATCCATTTTGAGTTGATTTTTATATATGCTACAAGGTAAGGGTCTAACTTCTTTATTTTGCATGTGTATCCAGTTATCCCAGCATAATTTATTGAAAAGACTCTTCTTTCTCCATTGAATTATCTTGACAGTTTTGTAAAAAATTGACAATAACCTTAAGGGTTTATTTCAAGATGCTCACTTCTGTTTTATTAATCTGAGTCTAGCCTGATGCCAGTAACACACTGTCATGTTTACTGTTGTTTTGTATTAAGCATTGAAACCTGGAATCATGAGTCTTCCACCTTTGTTTCCTTTTCAAAAAATGTGTTGGTTATTCTGAGTCCCTTGATTGGTTTCCATGTGTATTTTAGGATCAGTTTTTCAATTCTGCAAAAGTATAGCAAGGATTTTGATGGAGATTGTGTTAAATCTGTTTATCAGCTTAGGAAGTATTGCCATCTTCACAGTACTAAGTTCCATGATCATGAGATATCTTTCCATTTGTGTATCTTTCCTACTTTTAATCTATTTCAATAATGTTTTATAGTTTACAGTGTTCACAGTTTGTATATCTTTTGTTAATTTTTTTGAAATATTTTATTTCTATTATAAATGGAATTATTTTCTTAATTTCATTTTTGGGTTGCCCATTGCCAGTATATAGAAATCCATTTGATTTTTCTACATTGATTTCATATCCAAACTTGCTGAACTCATTTATCAGATATAATCACTTTTTAGTGGATACCTTAGGATTTTCTATGAAAGGTAATATCATCTTCAAATCTTTCTATGAAAGGTAATATCATCTTCAAATACACTTTAACTTTTTACTTTCCAATCCAGTTGGGTTTTATTACTTTTTCTTGCCTAACTGACCTCCAGTACAATCTTGAATAGAAGGAGAGCAGAGATCCTTGTCTTTTTTTTCAAACTTAAGATGGATGAATTCAGTCTTTCACTATAGAGTATGATTTTAGCTTTGAGTTTTTCTTTCTTTTTTTTTTTTTTTTTTTTTTTTTAGCTTTGAGTTTTTCATAGATGCTCTTTATAATGTTGAGGGCATTCCTTTCTACTCCTTGTTTATTATGAAAGGTTGTTGGATTTTGTAAAGTGCCTTTTTTTGTATCTCTTGAGGTAATCATATGGTGTTTGTTCTGTATTTTATTACTATGATGTATTACATTGACTGATTTTTGCATATTAACAAAACTTGCATTTCTGGCATAACTTCCACTTAATCATGGTGTTACTTCTTTTTATATGTTTCTGGACTTGATTTACCATATTTTGTTAAGTGTGTTTACATCTATGTTCATAAGGGATATTGGTGTATATGTTCCTTTTCTTACAATGTATTTTTCTAGCTTTGATAGCAAGATAATTCTGGATTCACAGAATGAGATTTAAAGTTATCCCTCCTCTTTCTTCCTTTCTTTTTTTTTTAAGTTTTGAAAGAGTTGGTGTTGATTCCTCTTTGAATATTTGGTAGAGGGGTGCCTGGATGGCTCAGTTAGTTAAGCATCTGCCTTCAGCTCAGGTCATGATCCTAAGGTCCTGGTGTCGAGCCCACATTGGGCTCCCTGGTCAGCGGGGAGTTTGCTTGTCCCTCCCTCTCCCCCTACTCATGCTCTCTCTTTCTCTCTCTCTCTTGCTCACTATCTCAAATAAATAGATACAATCTTTTTTTTTTTTTTAAATAAATGTTTGGTAGAATTCAAATGTGAAGCCATCTGTTCCTGGGCTTTTCTTTGTGGAAAATTTTTATTACTAATTTATTCTTTTATTATACATCTACTTAATGGACTAGATTAAGATTTTAATCTTTAAACTTCAAGAGGAGTATTATCATGGTGATAAAGAATATGTGACCTTGTAGAAAAATATTATATTCAAAACTAATAGAGTAAAATGAATATTTGGTCATTTTTGTCCACCTGGCAGCCAACCTCTTTCCTATTTAAGAAAAATCCTCAACATGGAAGTTACAATCTTACTGAAGTGTAAGGAGACCACAGACCTGAGGTTTGTCAATTGAATGCTTCTGCTTGACACTGAATCTGGAGGTATTATGGCAAAGTCATGGAAGATAACATGTGACTACTTTAGGAGTGGTTAGATATGTAGGAAGTAATGAAAGAGGTTAAATGATGCTTCTAGACAGTTGGGGTAAGTACACAGAGATATGACCAGGAAGGGCTAACTCTGTGTGTCTCATAGTTTGAAATTTTGGTCCAAATTTCCCTTGTTATAAGCTTTATAAGCTTTTGATGAAACATAACAGTTTCTTTCATGAGAAGAATGAGAGTTCAAGTCTTCTTATTTGAAAAGGAGTTTGAGTTACTCAATATCCCATAAGGACTTTGCAAGTACAATAATTTAGCAAGTAGATATGATTTGGAATAAAGTGTCAATCCTGACAGGTTAGTTTTATTTTATCTTTTACGGGTTAGTAAATTTTATCTTTTCCTATGACAACAGGCTAATTCCTTATATCTTATTCAATTTATACTGATTCCTTCTAACACTTTCTTTGTTTGATCTGATCAATGACAAAATTTTAAACCAAAGTCTAATTCTTGGTTCAACACAATGAATCTTTATTGAATGTCTGCCCATCATAGGGATACAATCATCAACAACAGAATCCCTAACATCAAATAATTTACTGTTTTGTGGGTAGAGACATGCGTGGTTATAAATATGAGGCAGAAAACAACCATTTCTGCAAATGAAGTATAGTGGAGAAGAAACAGATTTACAGCTATGGGAACTTAGAAATAAATCTTGGAAAAAGTGTTATTTGAGCAGGCCTTGATGGATAATAAGATGTTTCTAAATTAGATTTGAGGAAAGAGGCAAACATGATGAAGGTAATTGCATGATCAAAGAAAAGAGCCTGTGAGTATGGCCAAAATTTGGGGTGATTTAAGTTTATGATACATGAGTAAGAATATAAATAATTAATTTTTATTGAGTATATACTATGTAACAGACACAGTTATATTATTTAAACATATATTAGTTGATCAGCTGATTTAATCTTCACAAATCTATGTGGTAGATCCTATTATTATCTTCATTAGTCCCCTCACTTTATATATTGGGGGGGAACTACGCAAATAAGTTAAGTGACTTATTTTGGTAGACAGACTCTTAGATGGCTTCCTGTCATCCCCACCTCCTGCTACAAGTGGGTAGGAAATGTGACTTGCTTCTTACCAACAGAATATGGAAAAAGTGTTGAGATATAACTTCTGTATTTGGTTACATAAGATTATAACTGTTATTTTGCTATCAGTCTCCCTCTATTGATTCTTGCACTAGCTTTGATGAAGTAAGCTGCCATATGGAGAGGACCATGTGCCAAGGCACTGAGAGTGGCTTGCAGCTAATAGCCAGCAAGAAGCTGATGTCTTCAGTCTAATAACCTGAGGAAGAGAATCCTACTAACAATGAAGTGAGCTTTGAAGTACATCGTTTCCTCATCTAGTGTCAAGTGAGGCAGCCCTGGCTGATGCCTTGAGTTTCAGCCTTGTGAAACACCCTGAAGCAGAGAACCCGTTAAAGCATGCCCAGAGTTCTTAGCCATGGAAATTGTGAGAGTATATCTATGTGTTGGTTCAAGCTGCTAATCTTGTGGTTATTTGTTACACAGCAAGAGATAACTAAATAACACACTTGCCCAGGGCCATTCAACAGTAAGCTCATGAGAAAGGATATGAAACTGGGCAGTTTGGCTCTCATTTGGGAAATTTATGCTGGAAGGTTCAATTTAAGAAGCATTTTACACGAGAATGTTTTCTTTTTTTACATCAACAATCACTCTTCTAATACGAGTTACAACTATAAAATTTCTCATCATAAAAAGCCAAAAGTAATGGGTTAGATCTGGGAGTGAAGTACTTCTATTTAGGGGAGTTATTAGATATCTATTTGCATCATTGATAAATAGATATTTTTAAGATTGGCCTGGGTAGAGCAAAGACGTGGACTTTGCCTGCTACTGGCATTTAGACAAACACAATTTTAATATAGGCCCTTGTAGCAGTCGTTGTATATGGGAGATTATGGAGTTTCTGATACTGGATTTGCTCTAAGAGAGAATATTATCTAGCGTAATCATCCACACTTTAAACATGGCTCCAGAGTTGAACTAAAGTGATAGTTCAGAGTATGGCTTGGAGACAAATACCAGTTCTAAAGGCATCTGCATGCTTTGCATAGGAGGGGACTGTGTGGTACTTGAAAGAGCTATTTCCCTTGATGGCAAGACCCTGGGCTTTATTCAAACGTGCTAAGGGACCCCACAAAATATAAGATAGTAGATAGAATTTTTCTTTCTTGACAAATGTAACAAGAGAATTCCAGCTCTTCAGAGAGGAGACATTACTCGTAAAGTGTCTGTGGATATGTCTGTGCCTGGGGCAAGAAGCCCAGTCCACTAAGTTATGACAAGAACCAGCAAGCAGTACCCATAAATACTTGGGTGAAGGTGGGGATGGGAGACTTTGTGGTCAAGAGATGATAATTGTTAAAAATCAACAACACACAAACCATAGGCACTAAGTGGAGTCACTTATGCTAGGTGAAACCACCAAACGGGCTTCATATCTAATCTAATTCCAATCTCCCCTAGAAATGCAGTCTTAACCAGTCCATCAGGAATTTTTTGGTCAGAACCAATAAGGTAATGTGTCACATGGCCTTCTCCATCCCCCAAAGGAAGAAGACTTAGTTCACCTAATAAGGCCCTTTTGTCCCCAAAGGAGGGTGACTTCACCTAAAACAATCCTTTTTTTTCTTTGTCTGTTTATGACTTCCTTGTCCTGCCTTTGAAAACCTTTCCCTCTCTGTAGCGCCCTATTTGCTAGATACAATATTTCTTGATTCATTTAACAAAGCCAATTAAATCCTTAAAACTTGTTCAGTTTAATTTTTGTTATTTAACAGAGTTTCGGGATTGGAGTGTAACGTAGGTGTAAAGACATTTTCCATGTAGGCTGATAAAACTGGGACATTTAGGATATACAAAGATTAAAGAAAACAAATAAGCTATGAAATGCCACAGCACACTTACTCACTTGTCCGTGCCCAATCTCTCCTGTGTACAGTTGGTGATCACTTTTTTGAAGAAACTTGTTCCTGAATATTTTATGCTGTCATGGAGTTATCTGAAAATACTGAATAAAACCATGGAAATAAATTAGTTTTGAAAATGAATGTGTTTGTTACGTTAATCTACAGTTACTACTGATTAAGGGTCTCTTTGGACAAGAAAGGGAGAGAGACTATTGAAGGCTGAGTACAGATGGAAATACCTCCATTAAGAAGTTTTAAATTCACTGAATCAGACTGAAACTGATGATTTGATCATATTTGTCAAGTTAATGTCTACAGACTATAGTCTGTAAAAGATAGTGCAGTTATGCAAATTTATGCATAAAAATAAAAATCCCATATGTGCCTAGAGGGAGAGATTTCCAGACAAAATGCTAATGATTTGAGATAACAATATTTAGCATTTCTACAGATTTTAATTCAAAGAACTCAAAATGTCTTACAAGTCTATTATCTGTTAAGTGAAAGCTGGTGGTATTATTTTCCTGTTGTAAATTTCAAAAGCGACAACATTTTAATTGAACAGAAATATATGCAAAAATAAAATCTTTGAAAGGGAAAACACCTAATGTAAACCTTATAGGAGTTTGAAACATCTCACTGACCCAAGCGCATTCGATGCATGTTAAAATTGCATGCAAATTTGAACATTGTAAGCATTTTAAACATTATTCTATTCCACGGCATTTACATTTTTACTATATAAGCTAGTAGTAAACATTTTTTAGACAGTGTGAATTCTAGATTACGTGAACAAAATACAGCTGCTGCCTTAAGGAATTTACAAACTAGTGGAGAAAAAAAAACTTGTGAATGGCTCTAACGTTAACCAGATATTATGTGATAATAAAGAGCTCTACAGGAGGCCCCTAGAAGAAACAGAAGAAGACATAATCGTCTGTGATGGGCACTGGAAAGGTCAATGAAACCAGAATTTGAAGCATGCGTAGGATTTCCCAAGTCTAATTAGAGGAAGTAAATTTGGGGGGTAATAAAATAATGTTAATGAACTGCCAGAAAGTGAAGTGCAGTAAGTAGAACACAAGGGCCTGGACTGAAAGGACAGGTCAAAATTGGACTAAAGCAGAATTGTTTTCTTCAGGTCAAGGCCAGATTAAAGTGGGACGGGATTCATCAGGTAATAAACAACCACAGCCCTTTGAACATGACAGCGACAGAATTATGTTCAATTTTTAAATCCATTCTCACAAGACCAATGTTATAAATCTGAAATAGGAAAGACAGGAATAGAAGCAGTTTATAGGAGAAGATGATAATTTTTGTTTTGGACATGGAATAAGAAACTGTTCGTATGGAGTCTTAGCAGTGATTTCCTTCACCCACACCCCTACCTTGCCCAACCTGATTTCTTTCTTTTCTTCTTTCTTTCTTTCTTTCTTTCTTTCTTTCTTTCTTTCTTTCTTTCTTTCTTTCTTTCTTTCTTTCTTTCTTTTTCTTTCTTTCGTTTATTTATCTGAGATAGACTTACATGCATGCAAGTGGGATAAGGGGCAGAGGGAGAAGGAGGGAAAATCTCAAGCAGACTCTACACTAAGCATGGACCCTGAGATCATGACGTGAGCCAACACCAAGAGTCCATTGGTTAACTGACCGAGCCACCCTGGCACTCCTCCTTTTTCTCCTTTTTTTTTTTTTTTTTAACTTAAGACACTGAAAATCCCAGAGATCACCTACTTGTTATTATATGTCCAAATCCATACAGTAAATCAGTGGTGTTTTGAGGTTTTGATGGGATGCTCCATGGAGACTTCCAGCAGGAGGCTGGCAATGTGAATACAGACATCACACTGGAGTTGAGACTTAAACTTACAGATTTGGGACTCCTCCTCATAGAATTTAAAAGAACATTCACGGGGGGAGGGAAGGTAGGCAAGAATAAAGGATAAGGATAAAAGATAAATTCTTCGATGAAATGTGGCCACACCAGGTAAGTAAGAAGGCATGATTTAAATCAATTGGAAACTACTTTGGCACAGAAGCCCTGAGTCTCAGTTTGGAGAGTCTGAATTTGAACCCAGATGCTTTGTTCTTCTTGTAGATTCCTACCTGGAATCTTTGAGACAAAGGACTCCTTGCTGACAGTTTTGGTTTTTTTTGTTTTTTTGTTTTTTAGATTTTATTTATTTATTCATGAGAGACAGAGGCAGAGACACGGACAGAGGGAGAAGCAGGCTCCATGCAGGGAGCCCGACGTGGGACTCGATCCCGGGTCTCCAGGATCACCTCCTGGGCTGAAGGCAGATGCTCAACCACTGAGCCCCCCGGGCTGCCCTGCTGACAGTTTTTTGAAGGTTACGTATGTTTTCTCATTTAATTTTCACAAAGATTCTATGAGGTATGTACTTTTCTTTTTCCCATTTTATAGATGAGTGAGTTGAGGGATAGGCAGTTTGAGGAACTTGCCTAAAGTCACACAGTGGAATGGCTGGGATCACAGCCCATTCATTCTGAACCCTGGAATCCATCCTTGCGAATACCAAGTGTATGTGCCTCTGTTCTTTCATTTTCTCCTCATAGTCACGCTGTTTATGCATCTACCGAGAGACAGGAGCTTCATGGATCTGAAAGCTATGAAACGGAAATAATCAATGTCACTTAATAAAATTTAGTTTGTCTTCTTTTTCTTATGGAGAAATATATAACCTTCAATTTTTTAAAAATACAAATGACTAGAACTTTGATTATGCTAAAAAGATAGTTTTATGGGCAGAAAAATAAACAGGAATAAAATGAGGAAGAGTGAGGGAAGCAAAAAAGAAAGAAAAACAAAGAGAATTAGAAACCGATTGAGAGAGAAGAAAACATACGTAAGGCGTTTCATACAAATTTATGAAACTCCTACCATGTAGCAGGTGCACTGCATACTGTGGCAGCATCTGTTGGTTTCCCACTCGGCCTGCCCTCACTCCCCCTGCCGTCACAGCCCCCCCCACCCCCATATCAGAGACTAAGATCACCAAGTACCCTGACAGCTGTGGCATCGGTATGTAACCCAATCTTGTCTAGATGGTGAAGACATAAAGAGGTATACGAGGAGAACCAACCCTCCTGCCCAGTTGTGATGTGTGGGCGATAACGCCTGGAGCCTTGGCAGCCATCTTGCAGCCATGAGGGTTCAAATCTAAGGATGAAAACCAAGAGAAATATGGAAAGCCTCAGTTCTTTATGACATCATGAAGCCACCAAAGTAACCAACTCGATGGTTTTCTAACCCCTACACTCCTTGTCTATTAGGATAATGCATACATTCATTGCTTTAGCCTCTTTTAAATAAGTATTCTGTTAGTTGCTGCTGAAAGGATCTTAATCGCACTAGCATTCATGGAATTCACATTCCCTGAATGGGAAAACACTTGTATGGCAAGTCTACAAAGACTCCACCCAGTGCTGGGAACGTGGCCTCCTCTGAGTTGCCCATAGGCTTCTTGATCTGACTCCACAACGAGACAGGGAGGAATATGGTTGGCATTAAGGTCACTGACTCACACCCCTCTTGTTAGTCTTTTGCTCAGTTTTGATGGAGAAAGCAGCAGCCACTGCCCAGGAGGGGTAAAAACCCCTCAGGGATGAGAATCTCTGTCACAACAGGAGATTTGCTACTGAGATAAACAGGTGAGAGCTTAGGGTGAGGGGATCTTTACTAAATTGAAAGGAAGGGAGACCATAAATATTGTTCTGGAGCGGTAGGGACTATGGCTTATTCAGTGACCTTCCTCTTAGGAATTTACTTTGGGAAAAAGGCCACTAGAATTTCCATAAATAAGTGGATATGAGTGGTGCAAGGGGTGGACTGCAGTGAGTGCTTTGGTATGCTGCCCAAATCCCTCTTCAGATATCAAGGGGTTATTTCCCTGGGTTGTTGCAATTGCTGCTGTGACATCGTCCCCAGCTCTCGACCTTCCCAGCAAATTGCCTCTGCTAAAGACAATTGCCAAACCCAAGGTCGTGCCCCTTTCCAGCACAGCCTGCAGGCCAAGCCTCGTATCCTGGAGGTAAAAAGGCCCTGTTCCCTCACTCCATTGGACAACTCAGAGGGACCATCCCAGCTTCAGCAGGGTCAAGTGGGGCCTTCCCTGAAATAACATTGCAGCCCAATGTCTCCTTCTGCCCAATCCTGTTTCTTTCCACACATGTTTATCTCAAGAGTGCGTTATAATAAACTGCTTGCAAACTAATTGCAGTCCCAGTGTCTTCTTCCCAGGGAACCCAGGCTGCAACATCCGGGCTGAAATCAGAGAAGGCTTTTCTGAGGAAGTGATCTTAAGTTCTGCAGAGTAAATAAGAATAAATCAAAAGAGGGGGCTGGGACATGTAAGTCAAAGGCAACGATCCTCAATAGGAGTGATTTTCATACCACCTCTTGCTTCATGAGGCATTTGGCAGTGTCTGAAGACATTTCTGGTTATTAAAACTGGAGGTTGCTACTGGCATCTATTGAGTAGAGGCCAGAAATGCTGCTGCACATCTTACATCATGCAGAAAAGCCTTCCACAATAGAGAACGATCCAGTCCAAGATGTTGGTGGTGTCATAGTTGAGAAACCCTGGCCTACGGCAGTGGTCAATGGACAGGCTCTGAAATGGGAGAGAGTATGAGACATTTGAAGAATTAGAAGCCTAATGTATCTGGAATACAGAGTGACAGGGAGGCAAGAGGAGGGAAGCTGCAAAGTAGACAGTGCAAAGAAAGTTGATTTTTTTTTTTTTAATATTAGTGGAAAGCCATTGAACATTTCTAAGCTAAGGACTAAAATGATCAGGTTTATGTTTTTAGGAAATCATGCAACCTAGTTCATACGTAATGAACTGGGGGAAAAAGAGAAATTATCTAAAGATCATGTGGAGCATGAATGTTGTGTGGGGGCTAAGAGAAGGCCACCCCAAGGGGAGGCCATTTTGGCATGAAGGTTATTTTGAGTTAAAAGCAATCCACACCCAGCAGATTCAGAAAAACCACCTCAACTGCCCACTCTACCAGGAAGAGAGCTATTCACAGAGACTCCCTTTTATCTAAGAAACTCACCAGCATAATAAGACGAGCTCTGTTTCCTAAACATCTCCCTTCACCTTTGTGCTAATTAGTCTTTCTCCCCTTTATATCTTCAGACACCTACCCCTCTCCTTAGCTCATACAAGCTTCATGCTGCCTGGCTGTCTGGAATTTCCATGCCTGTGTGGATTCTCCATACGTAGGCTATTAAATTGGATTTTCTCCTGTTAATCTGTCTCATGTCAGTTTGATTCTCTAAATCCAGCTGGAAGGACCTTGAAGGGCAGAGGAAATTCTTCCTCCCCAACAGTGGCTTCAATCAGCATGATGACAGGGTGAAGGAGAAAGTATTTAAGAAGTACCTGGGAGGAGGAAGTAATAAAACCTAATCACAGAGAGAGACAACATGATGTCATGTTTATATACACAGACTCTGGAGGCAGAGGACACGGGTTCAAATTCCAACCTTGTCATTTACTAGTTTGGCAACCTTGAATGGTTTATATTTAATGTCTCCATGCTTGGGTTTTTGGTTAACCTGCTGTTATGACTATGAAGTGAGTTAATTTGAGGAGTGCCCGGCACATGATAAATACTATATAAATCTTAAATAAGTCAAATAAATACAAAGATACAGGGTGTCTCCATGGTTCTGGCTTTTCTGATTTATGTAGCTGTAGGCAATTATGCCATTCTCTGTGCTGAAGAATTGGGATGAGAGTCTTGTTTTTTGTTTTTTGTTTTTCCTTAAGGGAGTAATCAAAACCTCTGAGAAGCCAAAACTTTATTTCTAAGGAGATATAGAGAACTGTTTTAAAAAGTACATCCTGAATATTTTCTAAAAAGAAGAAGAAGAAGAAGAAGAAGAAGAAGAAGAAGAAGAAGAAGAAGAAGAAGAAGAAGAAGAAGAAGAAGAAGAAGAAAGAGGTCCATACTAAACAAATCACTTTGCTATAAACCAGGAATATCAAGTAAATATTGCCTCCCCAAACTTTCATTGCAACAAAATATTCTAGGCTTGATTCTCCTTCTTTCCAAGAAGTAATTAAGCAGTGAGCTAATATTGATTCAATTATCTTTTACTACTTTGTAACATTAACTTACTTATCAAACAAAGTAAAGACATTCTACTGACAATATATCAAGGATTCCATGAACTCTAAAGATAGTTTTAAGTCTCTGAGTTAATACTCATCTTATTCTTATTTAAAAAACAATTTTTTCCCCTTTCCTTCAGATGTATACCCTCTTCTTATTATGCAGGACCAGGATTATAGCAAAACTAATTTAAAAAATAATATTTGTGGATATCATTTTACCCAGGTGGTTGGAAGCAAATCTAAATTTGTAAAGGTATCTATCCATGTGAAGACATCAAAGAAAGATACATTTGAAGTGCAATTATTTAAAATTGTAATGCTAAGGACTATATTTCTTTGCACAAGAATGCTGAGAATCTTTGTTTTTTTCCAATTGTTTACTTAGAGCATCGTGTTTCAAAAAAATGAAAAAGATTTTTAGGAGTATTGTGCCTGGCAACATTTCTATTTCTCTACTTCTACAATCTAATTTGGTTAATTGCATGGATTATTAATATGAATTTTTTTAAAAAGAAATTAATTAAAAAAATTAATAGAGGGCTTAGGGAATTTATGTACTGCAATCCTAAAATAGAAAAAAAAATCCCAGTGATCAATTTGAGGTGTTAATTGCATAGAGGAAAACAGAAGTTGTTTTACTTGTATAAAGAGTCTGATTCTAGAATTTTATGAATTTATGCAAGATGAGGGGAAAAATGTTTGCTTCCTAGGTTCCTTTAAGCGTAAAATGGATCATCATTACCCAAGCCACTTACTTATATCCTTATGTCTTGCAAGGATATTGAAGTTTAACAAGTGTTCTTCTAAATATTATCTTACTCGATCCTCAAAAGACCCCAACGATACATGTATGGTAAAGCACAAGGGCTGTTTTACTGATATGGTAACCAAGAAACAGATGTGAAGGCCACGTAGTAGATCTAACACACATCTGAACTTAAGTCCTCTGACTCCAAGACAAGAGCTATTTATTTCAGTCCACTGTGATTTCCATTATGTGTGTTTTCTTCACTTGATTCCATAAACTTGGACCTTCTAAAAGAAGTCAAAGGACCTGATGAGATCACCAACATCAGCTGTTCTTGAATTTTCAGAAATATCTCAGAACTTGATGTAGTGGTGTAGTCGTTCAAGGCCGGTTCAAATCCAAATCTTCCCTCTATTTTCTGATAACCTTTGTTTTTAAAGTAGCAAAGATTTTACTTATATTTTAATTCATCTTCCAGGGAAAGGAACCCACCCTGTGCATGGATATGTTTAGCTGTCATGCAGTTCATGGTAGAAAATATTGTCTTACTAACTGCATGAATTGAAACACCCGTGTCTGAGGCATAGGCAGGCTACCGACCAGTCACTTGTAGCCCAAAGTCCTCGAGGGTCAGACAGTGATTTTGCAGGACTGAAGTCATTCTCATTTTTAGAGTCATTTGAAAACCTGTCCATTGAGGGCAGGGGCTCTGCTCGTTCAATATTGCATATCCAAACTGAGTGCAGTGTCTGGGACATAATATGTACTTAGTAAATATTTGTTGAACAAATGAATATGTGATTTTAATCATTCTCAGCAGGCCTCCAAAAGACTACATGCCCCTTAACTTCCAATTCTGCAATTATCTATTCAGTCAATCAAAAGATATTGAGTACTTTTACATGCCAGACTATTGTAGGTACTAGGGACACAGAAGAGAAAGAAAAATTCATTGGATTTATATTCTAGTGGCAAGAAGTCTCCAACTTAATAACAGAAATGAACAAAACAAAGAATTAAAATGGTAGATGGTGATAAGAGCCAAGGGAAAAAATAAGTCAAAACCTAGAGATAGGGAATATTGGATTGGTTCTCATATCACAGGCAAAGTAGCCAAGAGCCACTGTAGTTGAGGAAACTATTGTTATCTCCATTTCATGTTTTTAGCCACTAAACTGAGTATCTTGAAATTCACAGTTGTTTTTATTTTACAGGCTTGCAATCAAGTTTTTTTTTTTTACTAGATACTACATACATACATAAATGCCATAGAATTTGTCATCTAAGAATTTTAATTTTAAATGTTGCCCCCTAATAATGGAGACGGTTTTATAGGGTGCACCTGGTGCATGTTAGGTGGATTCCTGATCCTGGGATGGTGTTCCAATGCAAGCTTTTGAAGCTCACAGTCCCAAACAGACAAATCGGACCACTTTCTCCCTGTCCCCCTCCCTTCCTCCCTCCCTTCCTCCCTTCCTCCCTTCCTCCCTTCCTCCCTTCCTTCCTTCCTTCCTTCTTTTTTTTTTTCCCAGTAGGTTTTACCTAGTGCTATGGGTCTTCACAGTAAAGTTAAGTCTCCAGACACTCAGGTACAAATTTTGTGCCTAAGAAGGAGCTCTTCCAATAAAGACAAGTGTCTAACTGTCAGTGGAACTCTCCAAACTTAAATGACATTACTACCTAAGAACACCTTTGACCAAACTAGTCGTTTTCCTCTTGTTTAACCAATGTGTCTAGAAATGGATTTGGTACAATAATTATGACATTTAAATGTATGTTGTCGATTATTGTTTAAGTGTTATGTAATTATTAGAGATGCAGTTTGATTTTAAATAAAACTTCTTTTAAAAATGTGTTATTTCTAAGAAAAAAAATGTATCCTTTCTGATTTTACTTCTCTCAGATTAAATGTCTTTTTAGAGTATTTGTGACATAATAAAATGAGCATTTTGAATGTGTTTAATCTGTAATAAACAATACTTTAAAGGTTTCCTTGCTATTTCACTGTTATTCTTGAGCCGGTTCACTGATTTGCAAATGTAATATTTCTTTGTTATTGACTTTTCATCCCTTCCAAGACTTTCTAATACTATTTGTACCTCCCTCCCACCTCAAAAAAAAGCTCTAAAATTCTGTTTAGTTCTGTACTAGGGACAACTTTTTCTTTTCTTTTTTAAAAAAAAATTTATTTATTTATTCATGAGAGACAGAGAGAGAGGCACAGATGTAGGCAGAGGGAGAAGCAGGCTCCCTGCAGGGTGCCTGATGTGGGACTGGATCCCCACATGGGGATCATGCCCTGAGCCAAAGGCAGACACTCAACTGCTGAGCCACCCAGGTCCCAAACTTTTTCTTTTCTTAACTCATGCCTCCATAAACCTAGTTTATTTCATTGAAGTCCTGAGATATGATTTTTGGTATTTAGCAAATTGTCTTTATTCCTTGTCATCATATCTTGTAAAATACTTTTGTAATACCCAACTTTTTGCAAATTGTCTAATTTTTCCATTTTTCTCATTTAAAAAAAAATATGTATTATAAAGCAAGTCTTAGTAAGAGACATGAAAAATGTCACCTGGCATTAAATAATTCAGTTTACTAAAATCCATCTTAAAATATTACCTGCCAAGGTGCCAGAGAGGTGAAATAGGTAAAGGGGATCAAAAGCACACTTACCCTGATGATCACTGCATTATGGAGAGAAGTGCTGAATCACTATACTATACACCTGAAACTAATAACATACTATATGTTAATTATATTTAATTTAAAAAAGAAAAAAGAAAAAAATACACTCCCTGCCAGGGATCTTTACTTTGCTTAGCACGTGAGAGATGTTCCATAAATATTGGTTGGGTAAGTTGCATTCTTTTCAAAGTAATATGTTCAAAAATTGTTTCCTTGTTGCTATGGACTGAATTGTGCCCCCACAAAATCCATATGTTGAAGCTTTAGCCCTCGGTATCATTGTATTTGGAAATAGGGTTTTTAGGATATAATTAAGACTAAATGAAGTTCGTAAGGGTAGATTCCCAATCCTATAGGATCAGTGGCCTTATAAGAATAAGAGAAATTTCTTACCCCTTCCTCCTTAGTTCAGAGTGGCATATAAACCCATTGCCTGGTGGGGAGCCTCCTGTCTTTGGGGTTCCTGTAGACACCAATTACTGTTTTTTTCTCTAGTTAATCTGTCTTATGTCAATTTAATTATTAGACCAGCCAAAAAGACCTAAAAAGAAGAAGGGAAAAGTTTTCCTCCCCTACAGTTCTTGTGTCCTTACAAAGGTTCTCAGTTCTAAAACTAACAGAGCTGAGTCACAATGACCAGAAATACTTGGGTGATTGATGGAGTTTAATTACACCAGTGGAGCAAAAAGACAACCTGAAGCAATAGTAGCTGATGACTAGTAGGGAGAGCTAGTCAGCACAGGCAGGGGTCTGGGACATGCGGATTGAGCGGTGTGGAAAACAGCAAACACAGTGTGCAGGGAGAAGGGGCACAGCTGCAAAAGAGCAGTATCACCCTAGAAAGATGGCATCAGAGGCTGTGCGGTGGGGAGGAAAGCCGTTGGCCATCCAAGAGGTCCTTGTTCCCACGTGCCAGAAATTTCGATCATCAGAGTTATTTCTAGTTTAAAAACAAAAAGGCCCTGAGAGGCATAAATTGCATGTACATTTATCTGTATTTGCTGCCTAGCCAATGATAGTTTTTTCCTGAGACAACGAAAGTTGAGGTTTTTGTTTATTTTTCGTTCGTTTTTAAAGAAAGTGGAGAAAGTGAGTAATGTGTCATTAGGTGGATTGTTGAATGGAACCGTGTTCTTCTACCCTGATCACCTGTAGGCTCACATTTCATGATAGTCATCAACTTAACCTCATCCTGACCTCTGCTACTCTGTGTAAAGTCATAAATAGAGCAGACAATTGGCTTTGCAAGTACTGCAGGCCACTCCAGGGCCATTTATCTTACAAACTAAACTCTAGCATTTAACAGAATAGAACAATACTGGCAAAACGTGGCCCCCCACTCTAAAATACTTAAACTTTGCTCCTCCTCTCCTCTGTTCTTCCATACTTTTATATTCCTACTTAAATAATCAACTAAAATGGTTCTTGCTCCTTGCAGTCTTCCTTAATTTCCCAAGTCAGCATTCTTCTTCTCTCCTGTGTTCCTATGACACTTGATTTACTTATCTGTTATATTTATTTAATTGTCTTAACTCCACCATATTATAAAAAATATACTCTTACAAAAGTAAGGCTTCACTCATCTGTGACGCTTCCCAAGGCCACCTTCAAGCTTATCTAACTCAAGGATATTTTCTCAGAACTTGATCCAATTTGTCATTTTGCTCTATATTTTTTATTGCAATTTTCTTTGATCTCCATCTAATTGACCTGGTTATAGTAGTCAACAAATGAGTGTTTGTAATAAATGATTCTGGGGACCATAATCTATGTATATACATCATATTCAAAATTCAAAATTAGGAGTCTGAAGGTGTAAAATTGTCCCGGCCTAAAAGAGGAGTATACAAAATAAAATACTGGATGTCTGCTGGACTTTCATAGAGTCTCCTAAAAGTGCAGCAACTATGAAATCAACATCAGATTCTATAGAAACAGAATCGAAAACAAATAATACTGGGTCAGCAAACAGGTATCTGGTCTGTAAGAGCAAAAGGCAGAAAGAAAAGTGAAGGCTTTGAAGGATATCGGCACTTCCACATATTTTCATCTGTGTATAATGTGAAACTACAGAAGCTGCTTTTTGGTATTATAAGCAACAGTCTCTACCCTAGGGAGGCACATTGACCCAAAAAGATGAAAAAAAAAAAAAAGAAGAAGAAAGAAAAAAGATCTAGAGCATTATTCCAATTGGCGTAAATGTTGCCACAAGGGAATTTTGAAAAATATTTTTATTGTACCTATCACCACGAACATCATAGATAATGGCTTATATCCGGACACCAATGGTATCATCTGGAAATGTTGGCACTCCGTGGTTGAATAGTCCGTATGTGATTGCAACTCCAACGATTTGCAGAAGTGTTACGGTGACACTAACACACCACCATGCACTCTGTCATTCTTTTATCAAACATTTATGGTTTCTGTTGCGGGGGCTGAGTTTTTCTCTGTTTTTCAAGGTTCTTTTGGCTGATCTAATGACGGAATTGACATAAAACAGATTGACAGGGGAAAATCAAATTTAGTTTTGTACATTTAGGAACCCCACATATATTGAGACATGTAAAGACAAAAAGGTAAAGTGAGGTGTATGTGCCTTCCTGAGCTAAGCGATGGGATGGGAGTCTTAGGGCTTCAAAGAGGAGGAGTGCATTTCACAGGGCAATTAGAAAAAGAGCACATGTTTGGTCAGTCGATGTTTGCCTTGCGGTACAGATGGGTCGGTCAGATAAAATTCATCTCTGATAATAGCTCTTATTCTGGGAAAGACACCCAGTTTAGATTCTTCTAGGTAGTTAAGGAGGAAACAAAAGTTTCTCTTGAGCCTGCAGAGTCCCACTTGTATCCTGCTCTAAGTTGTCCACATGCCAAGAGAGCATATTCTAGGGAGACTTGTTCTGAACATTTTCATTTCCTTTGTATCTGGGAACTAAGGTCACCCATTTGCACGAGATGCAAACAAACAGATAAATACACATGCTTCTAGGAATAATGGAAGCCATTACTTTTGATTCTATCTGGAAAGGAAAAGACCGGGAAAAGGAGGAGCCTGACCTAGTTTCAGGAATGATTAGCTTGCTACATAGGTGGAGACGGGTGGGGAAGGAGAGGTTTTGCAGACAGAGGGAATGAGTACAAAGGCCCAGAGGTGTGAACGGATAGGTAGGGCCGGAGAGATCTAAGTAGAAAGATTTTGCTGAAGCACAAAGTTCAGTGGACAGAATTGCAATTAGAAGTTTGAAGATGTAGGCAGGAGGGCCTTGTTTTGACATTGGACTTTATCCTACTGGCTAGTGGCTCTCTTTCCTGTGCATAAGAATCACCTGGGGAGCTTGTTAAGCTGTCCCACCCCTGATTTTCAGTAAGTCTAGGGTGACATCCAGAAAATGTTTTTAGCAAAAATCCTCAGCGACATTTTTGAGGTAGTTTTTGTTCATACCTTGAGGAAAGAGCTACAGTAATTTGAAGATGTTTAGGCATTCTAACCAGGAGCACAGCATTCCTCAGGATAACTTGGGGTGGGAGGAAGGAAACTGGATGCCCTTGATTTGATCTGTTCAGTAAAACCCTTGGTCTGGGATTAAAGAGACCAAGTTCAGTTTCCTTACTAACTAGCTGTGCTTCTTCAGAGTAGTTCATCTAATTTATCGGACTCTCATTTGCATCTTTCGCTAAAGAGTAATATGGCGAAGCTTCCTTGTAAGTAAGATAAAAAGTAAAGCTAAAAATGCTTTAAAAATGCTTATGCTTTATGCCCCTCTAATGGCAGTTTTATGGTTTTAAACTATGCAAATGTTACAGGCTGATTAGATCCAGGATGCGACCCAAATTAGTAGTATTAATGGATACCAGCCAACACTGAAGTTCACGTTTTTGAAAACACTGTCTTTCCTTTTACTTTTAAATAGCGTAGACGTCAAGGAGTGCATACAGTTACTTGTTCTAGTTAAAAATCAAGGTAAGCTTTTCTCCTCATTAATTTTATTATCTGCCACATTTAGAACTGGAAAAGATATCCATTTTAATTATTTATGATATTTTTTAAATGCTCCAATAGTTTTAGTGCAACAGCTTTTAATGATTTATCTGTAATGCACTGATATGCTAAGAATGTCTTCATGCCATTATCTATATGGCTTAGCTTTTCTGAACCTTTGTTTCATTTTATAGGTTGCCTAGTAGTTTGTAGAACAAAGTTTGATTTCTGGCTTTGTGAATACCTATGAAAATTTCAAGGGACTGCTTCTTTCACGCCTGAGTAAGAAGCTAAAAATTCAGACTTTTCAGTTAGCATTCCTCTTAATACACTGGTAGAGCAAAATCAATGACTGAGTTTGTTTAATTTAGAATAAGTGATTTAACCTCTCGGGGCCTCAGTTTCTTCTACACTTATTTTCAAATAAGTAAACGTCTGGACATTTTTTAAACCTGCCAACGTATTTATTTGAACATCACGTCAGTGGGATTGAAGTCACAAGTTCTTAAATCACATGACAGGCATTTTTTTTTTCCTCTTTGTTTCAAGGCTACAGATCACAAGCGGTTAGCCATCTTGCAAATACATCTATTATTTACCAGAAGACTCAAAAAATAGTAAACCAAAACACTGGGAAATGAATGAAAACACTTTGCTCTTTGTTTTGGAACAGCCACTGAGAGTATCCTTAATCATAAGGCTAATTGCTTAGAATTTAAATATGGGGCAGCCAAGGTGGCTCAGCGGTTTAGCGCTGCCTTAGGCCCAGGGCCTGATCCTGGGGTCACCAGGATCAAGTCCCATGTCGGGCTCCCAGAATGGAGCCTGCTTCTCCCTCTGCCTGTGTTTCTGCCTCTCTCTTTCTCTGTGTTTCTGATTAATAAATAAAATCAATAAATAAATAAATAAATAAATAAATAAATAAATAAATAAATAAATATGGGTTCTCAGAACAAAAGAAGAAAGACATGGTCAGAACTCCCCATTGGTATCCTCCTAATAATTTCCTTACCATTAGAACTTCAAATAGCTAAAAGATACTTTATGCAATAATTGCCAGGAGTTGTTATAAGCATTTTGAATAAATGATCTCATTTAATTATCTCAAAACCTCTACAAATATGAATATGCTTCCAATTTTTAGATTGGGGGCACTGATGCACAGAGATGTCGGGCATCTTTCCCAAGGTAACACCAGTGGCTAGACAGTGGAGCTGGGATTCATACCGAAGGAGACTGACTCCAGAACCAGCCCCTGTAACAACATCTCATTAGGCTGGATGAGTCTCTCTCGATTTGGACACACGCAAACAAACAGATTTTGTCATCGGTCACAAGCAATCACTTAAATTTTTGCCAACACGTGATGTTCTCAGTTTCCGTGATCTCTGCCAAGGTAATAACAGTGGGCTGTGAATTATGTAGAATGAAAATACCATCTCTTTATTTTCTGTACAAAAAGCAGAAGCTTCTTCAAATCTATATTCATACATGTTGGAACGATTCATTCAGAAGTTCATTTTAAAAGTGGATATTTAAATGAATCCATGTGGAATAAAGACAAGACCACCGTTCCCACCCAAGTTACTGGAACTACAGGACTAGAAGTCAAGAAACCTGATTTCTTAGGCCAGCGCTGCCACTAACCACCTGTGTGCTCCAAAGAAAGCAAATTCTCTTTCTTTGCCTTGTTCACCCCACGACCCCCACCCCATTGTAACATCACAGGACTGGACTAAGAAGCCTCCAATATCCCTTTCAGCTCCCAAATTTTGCGACTCTATAATTAGGAATAAAAGTGTTATTATTCCCTCAAGTTATACATGAATAATAGACCATCCCAGGTCTCTGAAAAATATGCCTTTAATCTCACGCTAACACCTCTGGCTCCTGGTATCTCGGGAGGGCTATACCAATCACATTTAGCTGCTTCGCTTATATAGTTTATGGCCAGAATTGGTTTGCTTTAGATAACACACTCTTGTGCTGTGCCCCTGTTGCTAAGAGACGGTTTTGTAAATAAAAGTTACTTTAAATATACATCCTGGTGGAGGGAGGGGAGAAAAGAACCATGGAAAGCTACTAATTTCACCTATCTTTTGAGAGGACTGAGACAATGCTTTCAATAAATATTTAAAAGGTCCACTTTGAAGAGCATCTTCAGATTACTTTGGCTTTCTAAGATGAAACTGAGTGGAGAGAGGGTGAGGCTAAGGTCAACAGCAACCATGAGCTATGTTGTTGCTCGGCGGCTTGGCCGGTGTGAAAAGACACTGCTCTCGCTGCGATGTGGCCCAGTGCGGGTATTTCGTGCCTGCCATTTATTTCTCAGTCTTTTCATCTAAAACAGGAGAGGATTTGGTTGTCATCGTTTTAGGAAGATCTGGGAAGTGCTTATCTGAGGAACCGCCGTTGAAGGCCGCAGAGATTCCAGCTGGCAGGCCCCGTCCCCCCAGCGGCTCCTGCGTGCCGGGCACTAACGGGCGAGCATCCCGAGGTCTCGGCAGGGCACCTCCACCACTGGCTGAAATCCCCTGGAGGTATCCGTGTCTTAAAGCCCCAGTGACTCCCACCCTTCTGGGCCCTTCGGGGTCACCAAGGAGTGAGGCACAAGCTCTTGCCGGCTCATGCCTTGCAGGGGGGTTTCTGTGCAACTGGCCTTGACCGGATAAAAGGCTGGTCGGTGAGAGACAAGGGGTCTAGAGGGTACCTTGGTTGCCAGGCTAGGAAGAGAAAGAGCTGGAAGCAAACCATAGGGTTTCAAAGGCAGATGGTGCCTACTTGCGCCATTTCAGCAAGGGTCGAGCTGGCTGCTCCAGCTTCCATTTGGCTTTGGGAATGAGGCCTGTCCCGCTAGCCTGCTTCATTTACTCTCATGATTCTTGGCAAAGTTCTTATAAGTCACGTTCAAATTATCAGGCTTCATTCCTAGTCTGAGCAGACTTGTCCCATCTCCCAGCCTGTGGATGTTCAAGAAGCGCAACTTGGTTTTATGTTTATTAATCAAAAGCCCTTTAGCCTCTGATGAACCTCTGAGGGTGGCTTTAAAGCCCCGCGCCTGCTCTGAGGCCTTGCTGGCCTTTGTGACATTGGCTGATTTCGAAGGGCCACACTGAGCAAATGCTGTCTCCCCCACTCACCTCGTGTCAACCCCCCCACAGCTGCCTACCAGTCAGGAACTTTCTTACTCAGGTCTTTCCTTCCGCTCCGGGGGTCACTGCCTTCTATTCCTATTGCCGTGGTTACTATTATTACATGCCCAGCGTCTTCCTCAGACCAGGAGTCAGTTGTCACGACCTGGACTCTCTATGTCCTAGTACTCTTGCCACCCCCTCCAGCAGGGTCAGGCTTCGTCCTTGGCACAGGATTCACTATTCGTTATTTCTTAAATAAATGAAAGTGCTAAGAGCAGAGGATCCTTTCACCATTATTTGAAATAATAACCAAAGGCAATGAACATTCTTAGTATTTCTCTCTGTTTCTGAGAGGGGAAAAGAGCGCTGAAAATTGCCACCATGATTTGGTTGTTTTTGTGTGTGCTGCTCTGAGTAATAAGGAGCATAGACCCTGCTCGCAGGAATTGGCGCCCAGCGATGGGAGGTTATGAGTGTTATTTGAGCCCATGAGGTTTTACTTACCTTTGCTACCCGGGTTTTGCCTCTCCCTTTCAGCCGACTCAGGGTCACTTACCTTCTTGTCTTCCTGTGTGTATCTCCTTTGTCCAGGTTGTAAAGATGAATGAATGAAAGAGTAAAGAAATTACCCTGCTGGTAAGGAAAAGGTTAACTCGGAAATTGCTAATGTCTGGCTGCTTGGCTAATCCAAAGACCCAGCTCATGTATTTCTCTCGAGTGTGCCCCTGGGAAAATCCTGGAAGAAAGTGTTGGGCTAGGACATTCAGACTGTTTCACAGAAATGGAACCAAAAACAAAACAAGTGGCTTTGGCTGCCAAAGAAAAATGAAAAATATAAAGCTTGCCAAAAAGGGACACTGAAAAAGTAGACAAACTTAGTAATAGCAAACCCAGGAGTTCAAACTTACTTACTCTCTCCAAATAATTCTAGGATTCTAATGATCTGGAGATGATATCCATAGCCATTTCCTAGAACTTTCAGTAAGCCACGCTTTCTTGGTATTTGCAGTCAGCCATAGCCGTGGTTGAGGTGTTCCTCCATCCACAGCGTACTAGTCTGGTGGCCTTGGGTGTCTGAGCTCTCCTAGCACTTCACAAACAAGAAATAACGGGTGGTTTTCATGTGCAGGAGAAGTAAACACCTGTGGAGCCCTCCATGTGTCAGGCACTACCTTATTCACTATACACACGTTGCCTCATTTAATCCTCACGTAACCGTCAGAGGTAGGACCATCCTTTGCACATGTTTCAGATGACAGAGCTGAGATACATAAAAGTTAAGGCAGTTGCTCAAGGTGACACAGATGGTATGTGGGAGAATTGGGAATCCAGCCCAGGCTAAGAGCTTGAGAACCCACACTCTTAACTACTATTCTTTAAATCAATATGTTTGCAAAATCTTGGAAATGGAAGACACTTTACAAAGAGTTTGATACGAGCCATCATTTACATTTGAGGAACCTGGGCTTCCGGAGCAGAGACTTGGTTGGGGTCGCCAAGTGTCAGATTCAGGGGGAGCCGGGTCTCCTGTCCTGGCACCCACTCTGCCTTGGGCTATCTGAATATTTTCAAGAAAGCAAACCCAGGAATATTTATTTTTGAGAAAAGTCTTTTATATGGTTTAGATAGTTTATGTAAGCTGCTAAAATACATCCAACCTGTCCTGCAGGAATTTCATTTCATCGGCAGCATCAGAAAAAGAAAAGGGGGGGGGGCTGATAAAGCAGAAGGGACTAGAGAAAAGGGACATGAACAGAATTAAAGCTGATTTTGATTCATTGCTGTATCTCCAAATATGAGAAGGTATGGCTGTCGGATTTTTCATCCCTGACCCATCACTTACGAGGATTTTAACTATGTAAGACGACCAAACAAAGGGTACAGAAACCTTCACATTTTTAAACTCTTTTTGTCTAGGTGAGTTTGGGGCATATGTGCTCACTTTCCCTAAGTTATAACCGGGCTCCTACGGGAGGTGTGGTAATGCTAGGGCCCCGTACTGGCCGCTCAGTACCATTCACGTTGGGCCACTTCTTTCTCCAACCATCCTGGGAGAAATGCAGTCAAGACTCAATTGTCTCCTGTTGTCAAAGAGGAGAGTGAGGCTCAGAAAAGGTAAGTGATACACGTGCCAAGTCACAGCCTTGGCCTTTTGATGCTCACGGTCTCTTAGGGGTTAGTTTCGTCAATCTCTTTTTCTTTCTCCCAAGTGTGGTGGCCTGTGGCCCAAGAAGGAGCTGTAATTTAGGTCTCTATCTGGCTCTGTATATCACTTCCCTAGTGTATGCTTTCATCCTATGAATGATACAGGTAGAAGAAAAATAGAGATGAGAGTCACTCCCTCTGAAAATAGACTATTGGGGATCCCTGGGTGGCTCAGCAGTTTAGGGCCTGCCTTTGGCCCAGGGCGTGATCCTGGAGTCCTGGGATCGATTCCCATGTCAGGCTCCCTGCATGGAGCCTGCTTCTCCCTCTGCCTGTGTCTCTGCCTCTCTCTCTCTCTCTCTCTCTCTGTGTCTCTCATGAATAAATAAATAAAATCTTAAAAAAATAAAAATAAAAATAAAAATAGACTATTAAGATTATAAAATTGGAACACATAGTTGTGGCGGACCTTGTCACAACAAGGGCTAAATGTGTGAGTGTGTGTGTGTGTGTGTGTGTGTGTATCCTCAGACTCAAAGACAAATTCAGAGGCAAGTGGTTAATTATTTAATGACAGTAGAAATACAGCCCAGCCCAGATATAAAGGTTAACAGGAAAGCTTTCAATCAGAAGTTTATTAGGTAGGAATACATCGTAAACTAGACTTACCTCAAACCTAATGTACCCTCAGACCACTGAGCAGCAAGTCATAGGGAAAAGGAAAGAAGATACAGGTATAAATGACATCAATTCAGCAAATCACATAAATGCCCAGGATATAATACGAGAGGACCAAATTTCAGGGCGGCCTCTATTTTCCTTCAGAGATCTGAATAGCTTTTGTCCGAATTGCCCTAATCTGATGGTTGCTTAAATATAGGTAAGTGGTTCTGTCCGACATAGCTAATTAGCAGTCAAGATTTTATTGGGTGCTTAAAATAGTCTTGTTTTGATTTAACACACTATTTAAATAATTTTTGATCTGGCATTTATTATTTTGGGTATAGGCTAAGACACTTTAATAGACGCTTAATGACAAATACCCACCATTTGCTTCGATGTGGATGGAACTGGAGGGTATGATGCTGAGTGAAGTAAGTCAATTGGAGAAGGACAAACATTATATGGTCTCATTCATTTGGGGAATATAAAAAATAGTGAAAGGGAATAAAGGGGAAAGGAGAAAAAATGAGTGGGAAATATCAGAAAGGGAGACAGAACATAAAGACTCCTAACTCTGGGAAACGAACTAGGGGTGGTGGAAGGGGAGGTGGGCGGGGGGTGTGGGTGACTGGGTGATGGGCACTGAGGGGGGCACTTGACAGGATGAGCACTGGGTGTTATTCTGTATGTTGGCAAATTGAACACCAATAAAAAATAAATTTATTTAAAATAATAATAATAATAAATAAATAAAAATATTTGGTCCAGGGGAAAAAAAAATAGACGCTTAGAGCACTTTGTTACACTCACAGATACTGTGAGTTAGGGACTGGAATAGGACAGAGCAGGGATGACTTGCTTTGTTTCAGCACGTCTGAGGCTCCAGCCGGGAAGGTGTGGACATCTGGGGGTGATCCAGATGACCAGGGGTAGGATTTGTCTGGAGGCCTCTTTACTGACTTGTCTGTCCCTTGGCTGGGGGACTTGAAGGCTGGGCTCAGCTGTGGCTGTCAACCAGGCCCCCATACATGACCTCTCCATGGGGCTTGGGCCTGACACAGTAAGGCAGCTGGGTTCCAACAGGCACCCTGAAACTGAGATTCTGAGGAAATCCCAGGGAAGTCACATGGCCTCCTCTGGCAGCCTGAGGAGTCCCATGGTGTCACTTTTGCCATATTCCATTGGTTGCAGAAGTCACAAGTCCTTCAAAGGGAGGAGGCATCTCACCAGGTGCTTAAATAAATGACCCCTCAAAGGTGAGCATTCCAGGGCTGGAGGTGGCTCTTGTTTTCAACCTACAGTTTCCATGGTTTCTCCAGCTGTCACCATTTTCTAGGCAACGGAAAGGGAAGAGGGCACAGTAAGCACCCATGAGGAGGTGACCTGGAAGTGGCGCCTTTCCTACCTCATGGGCCTGAACTTAGTCAGTGGCCTGATACTGGCCAGAGAGCTCGGGGGGATGGTGTGCAGCTTGCAGATGTGAGGGGGTGCACGTCCTCAGGTAAAGGTCACGGAATTGCTACTGGGAGAAGGGAAGAAGGGGTACGGGAGACACAGGGCCTCAGTCGGCCCCTCCTGCTGCCCTCCTTCTCCAGATCCCACACGCTCCCTTTTTTCTATTAATACAACCCTTCCTCTTCCCCCAAAAAAGACAACTCAAAATCCCGTCTGTTTTTCCATGCAGCACAAAGTTAGGATGTCTGGGCGGTGCTCCATCTTCTCCCCCAGATCGGGCCCCGGCGGCTCCCGGCCTGGCGGACAGCAGACAGGAACCAACATGTGCCCAGGCAGGGCCCACCCGGCTCTGGCCAAACAACCTCTGGCTGTTACAGGATACGGAATAAATACCCTTTTTTTTTTTTTTTTTTTTTAATCCACTGGAGTTTTTGTTTGTTTCTGTCAAACTAAGACAGCATATACCACAAAACCACTTGAATTTCTGGTATTTAATTCAGTTTTATATTTAAAGATGACGTCTCAAACAACAAAACTATGCATTTTAGCAATTTAGGAGTCAGGGGAGTGGAGTCTATTTTGCTTATTTCCAGTTATCTTGCTCCATGCTCTCAACAGACGCTACAACACAGATCACGAAGAGAAGAGCAGATGGCCTGCAAGAGGATCAAAGCAAATTTGGCACTCGTCGTTACTGTCATTGCCACTGCTTTTGCTTTTAAATGAAAAAAAAAATCATTATAGTTCATTTTGGGAAACTTTCCGACAGACTCCGTGAAATCTGGGGATGTTCTGCGATCAGGACTGGGAGGAGATCCTCTCCCCCTTGCCCACTCCCGGTCCAGGCAACTGATGGGAGGCCGCCTGAATATTGCACGTAGAATGATTAGGTGAGGACTAGGTAATCGCCAGTCTACTTCCTGAGCTCCTACTCAACCCTTAGCTCTTTAGGGGTGATCCAGACAGGGGCAACATGTAGCAAGTGTTGAGCTAAGCTTCTAGACCCAAGATGGAGCCACTCCTGCCCAGGCTGCCATGTGAGCAAATAGAAACTTAGATAACTTTCCAGATGCCTGGGGGGCTCAGTGGTTGAGCGCCTGCCTTCAGCTCAGGGCCTGACCCCAGGGTCCTGGGATTGAGTCCCACATCGGGGTCCCCATGGGGAGCCTGCTTCTCCCTCTGCCTGTGTCTCTGCCTCTCTCTGTGTCTCTCATGAATAGATAAATAAAACATTTAATAATAATAATAATAACTTAGATAACTTTCACATCCCTGTAGATGCTCCACTGACCCAAACACACTGTTATGAGCACTAACTGCCCCAAATGCCAATCCCCAAATCCCAAGCCAAATGCCAAGCCAACTATGGGCTCTATGCTTATTCCTTGTTCTTTATTCATTTCCTACTTTTCTCTTCCCTTTTCTTTTTTCTTTATCCTAAGAAAGGTTCTCTGCTCTCTGCTCCACTTTGCAATTCTTGGGACCCTTGGGAATGGAGGCTGCCTGCTTCATGAAGTATTAAATAAAGTTTGTTTGAATCACCTGAACTGACTTCTTTAAACATTTTTAATACAAGTTGTGTTTATTTTTTGGAGGGGTCTGTGTTCCTTGATTCTTTTCAAAGTCCTCCAATGTTTATTGCACAATTCTGAGTTCAAAATGTTATAGTAACACCTCAATTAATCAGACAGAGTAGATAAAGGATAGTCTCGTCAACTACAGTTTGAGGAAATAAAACACATTATTTTCAATTGATAAGATAAATTATCGTAAAATCTTAGTGAATCAGGGTTCCTGTGCAGACCTAGTTCCTGTGACCCTTGCTTTAAACCTACTCAGGGTGTTGGCGGTGGGCAGGGGGCAGGGGGCAGGGCTCTCCCCAGAGTCTGCTTACAGAAAGCACCAAGACTCCTCACCATAAGCAATATATTCCCAGAGGAAAAGATCATTAACAGCTTAGGGCAGAGTCTCAAAGGAAGACTGTTTCTGAATACGGTTCTGAGAGCTTCCTTTAGTTTAGTGTCCATGAACCCACCACCGAATCCTAGAGCAAGGGAATTGCAATAAAAAGAGGCCAAAAAGGAAAAAAAAAAAAAATCTGGGAAATGTCAAGCACGTGTTTGAGTTTCAAATCCAAGATGGGGCTGGCAACGCAGACGTAAGCACCCTTCATGCTGGGCACCTGCAGTTGCTGTCCGGCCAGCAGGGGACATTCGTGTCAGTGTTAGTACTATATTTTGTTAGTGCCCTAGGCGTGTACTCAACTTGTCTATTGAGTAATCTAGGTTGGCCTTAAAAGCAATCGCCCTGCAGAGGAGAGGGCTAGCCCCTAGTACCCTGGGCAAAGATCCCATCTTACTTAACCCAAAGACACCCATCACAAGAGGCGTTAGGAGAGACAGAAGGCAAAGCCAGAACAAGATGGATCAGGAGAGAAGTATGGTGGGTGCCCCACATGCTCTCATGGGTACTCATTTATCCAGCATGGTTGGGGCCCTGCCTTAGGCCTCCAAGAACTCTTCAGAAGGAATATGTGAGGAGTCTAGAGTTTCCACAGAGCAGTTTCGAGACTAGAGGAAAATGGCTTATAATAATAACTATGATTCTATTTTTTACTTTTAGGTTGATGCAATCTGGCTATTTTTAATGATAAAAGATCAAGTATATTACAAATAACTGAATCTCGGTGATTCAAAGTCTTGAGGTATCATTATCGGAAATCTTTGAGCCTCGCTTGTATTAGAAAATAGCACAGATAGCTAAAAAATACGGAGGCGATTGGATTTCATGTGCAGAGTGCCATAACATGCCTTCAAAGTTATTTTCTGTTATATTCAATGATCTGTCATTTCACTTTTGTTATTATTCAGGGCAGCCAACAATATTTCTGGTTTTTGTTAATCTCAATTTTAGGGTGAGCATCAACATTTCAATTCAACAAACAGGTCTTGACACTCACCACCTATCAGGCACAATTCAGGGTGCTCAAATATAGAGGATGATGAACACATAGTCTTTGTCTTCAAAAGCTTCACATTGAAAAAATACACACACACACACAAAGATTAGTAAGATTAAATTCCATAATATATAAACCTAGTAAATAGAAATGTATCAGTAAAGTAGCAGCACATGGGAAGAACACTTAATTTAGTTGGTGGATGTGGGGCTCAATGAGAAAATATTTCTAAAAAGAGGTAGTGGCTGACTGATCTTTCCTGGGGAAAGAATAGAGGTTGGCCAGGCGATGAGGTAGGGATTGGGAACCACCCATATATGCAAAGTCATCCAACATTTAACAAAGTCATGGAACGTCTGGCCTAGTGAGAGACTGAGTATGCTTTAATGTAACTGAATTAAAAAGTGTGTATGGACATTTGGAGAAGTAAGCCAGAAAGGGTGAGAAAAACCCACTTAATCCTGAAGGTACGAGGAGCTGCTAAGAAATGAAGCAAATGAGTAGCACGATAGGATTTGCATGGTAGGAAATTCATCTGCCAGCTGTTTGGAAAGTAGAAAGGAAAGGATAACTAAGGCACTGTTTGAGAAGACTGATTGGGGGACGACAGGATTCCAAGTAAGGCTTTCTCACTGAGGTAGAAAAAGAGTATTTCAGAAGTAATGTTGGGGAAAAGGAGCAAGAAAATTAAGATGATTCTCATTTTTTTTTTCCTGTAAGTGGCTGTTTAAGAAATTGAAACAAGGAAAACGAAAAGAAAAAGAGCAGATTTGGATTTTAAGCAAGGTGGAGGCTCATGCTAGCAGTTGTAGAAGGTAGAGTTGCAGCGCTTGTGAGAGATCCACGTGGAGATGTCAAAGAGGCATTTGGAAATGGAGATTTAAAGAAACGAAGTTTAGGATGGAGACAGACTTTACACAATTGAACCTTGAACAACGTAGGGGTTAGGGGGGCTAAACCATCCCCCGTGGTGCAGTTGAAAATCTGAGTGTAACTTCCAATTCTCCAAAAATTTAACTGGTAATAATAGTCTACTACTAGGGGAAACCTTGCTGATAACATATAGTGGATTAACACATATTTTGTATGTTACATGTATTATATACTATATTCTTATACTAAAATAAACTAGAAAAAAGGAAATTTTATTAAGAAAATCATAAGGAAGAGAAAATACATTTATACAATCGTACTATAAAAAATTCACGTATAAATGAACCCACACAGTTCAAACCTGTGTTGCTCAAAGGTCAATGTAGTTGAGCTTGTCGCATCTCACTCAGGTCATCTTCCACACTATCTTTAATCATCTGTTACCAAAACGTAACATTTCCCTATTACCCATTGAATAACAGTAAGTAGGAAATACCTTATCCTCTTATGAGTAAGGCCCAAGTAAATGGGATCACAATAAGAGTCAGCTTTAGAAGTCAAAAATGCAAGGGCAGTGGCTGAGAATGAATCCTCTACAAGCCATATTTAAACACAATCCTTCATTAAAAGACACACTTGCAATTATTCTATGCATTTCTTATATTGTCAAAAGGCTGGGATGCTAAAGTTTAAGGGCATATTTTCTGGATTGGCTTCATGTTTTTCCTCCCCTGAGTTGTGTGATCTTGAATAACTCACTTAAGCTGTTTGTACTTCAGTGATCTCCTGGGACATGAGGCTAACGTAGGGACAGCATACTACACAGGATGCTCAGAAGAATTAAATGAGATATTACAGGTTAAGCATTTAAAGAGAGCCCGGCATACAGAAAGTGTTCAACACCCATTATCTATTATTATCTCCAATGAACAGTAGTTTTTGTTCTTCTTCTGACTTAAGTATACCCCGAATGGGGAAGAGTGGTCTCAAATTTCCTTTAAATCTGTATCAAGTGAACCCATTATCAGTACATGACGTGCATAGGAACTGTGCTCATTTCAGAAGGGGTTTGACACAAGGTGAATACGTGCATTTTAATTCGAGGGAAATGGAGATCTTTTCCAGCACTAAGAAAAATAAAAGCACATTCAATATTTAAAAAAGTATATTTAGTTTGGGAGAAATTTTGCTGTTTGGCATTGCTTCCAGTAACCAACCAGCTAACAGTTTCAGTTTTCCTAATAATGAAGATGCAATCCAAGTCTCAGTAAACCGACTGTGTGAAGGACAAAAGGGAGAGCTTGTAAAAGCTGGAAATGGAAACAAATGCAATGAATAAGTCTTAATTGCTAAAAACTGGGGGCAATATTTGTTCTTGGGCTTTCCTGTGATGCATTCGGAAGTAGAGCAAATTAGCTTGGAGAGTGAATTGCCCATGTAGACGAGAGGATGTGGTCGGAATCCTGCAGCATCAAAGAGGGAAGGGAAATTTCAGGAAACGAGAGGTTTAAAAAAAAAGGATGCCAAATCAAAAGTGTCAAGTCAAAAAACAAGAGAACCCTGGCCCCTTCCGGGGGTAAGAAGAGCTGCGGATGAGGTAATGTAGGAGCAGCATCACCTTCTGCTACGGGGCGCTCAATTCAGCTTCTGGATTATGAAAATGACCTCATTCTTTCTCTTAACTTTCTAGATATTTATATGTCTTCCTCTGAATAGTCAACGGTTCTTTTTTAAAGCTTTGTTTATGTCTTACAGTTTTCTCAAAATAAGCACTGTGTTGAAAATTATGTATATTCAAATGCAGCACAGCAGCCTCACACCAGTTTATTTTCTGCCTGCTTTTCTAGTATGCGTTTGATAGAGTCCTCCCTGGTTGAAGTTTTACTAAAAAAAAAAAATATGAAAGGTAAACATGACAAGGTACAATTTGGAGGATGTGGAAGGCTAAGAACATGAGGACACTAAAGCCTGTTTCAATCTATCTAACATCGCTTCCTATACATTGCACAGTGATTAGATGCATCTTTTAGGAGAAACAGCATAAAAACAAAGATAAAACCAACCGTGTAGTTCACTTTGCTTCCAGGAAACCACCCAAACTTACTGATTTAGAAATATATATTTAGGGTATTTTTGCCAGAAATAACTTATTCTTTTTCCATGTTCACACGTTCAGATATCTTTTTCTATTTTCCCCTCTACTTTAGAGGCAAATTTATACTTAAGAGATAGACCCCCGGCTTAGCCTATGTTCTAATGCATTTTTCCATCAGTAAAATAGAAACTTAGTATGCATTAGCTTTAGCCTCACAGAAAATTGGTCTAAATGAATTCTAAGAGTGTTGGCTAAAGAGGACTTCCACACAGTGACGGGCTTGGCTGCCAGGTTGTTAGGCCCTTGGGGTGACTAACATGCTCTGAATCAGACTCCAAACTCCTGGGGAAGAAAGATTAGGAAGAGCTAAGGTCACACATGCATCTCTGGTCCATCCACTTAGGGCCAGTCTTGAGAAGACTAGGGTCACATAGAAACAAAGCAGCTTCCAGGGAAGCATGGCCGTGGACTGACAGGAAATTATCTACTACAAAATTATCTCCCACAGGCTCGAACTAGGCTTTATTCGTCAACAGGATTAAAAGCAATCAGGGAAAGAAATTGTTTGGAAGAGATATACTTGGGGTGTGACTTTAAAAGAAGAAAATATAGTTGTCAAGTTGTTCTCCAGGGTGGAGGAATCAGCAGCATCTCTAGCATTGTGGCAATGACAACGCAGGAAACCCAAAGGTATCTTATCTCAGCTACAGGCTGAAGGGCTTGCTCTTTATCCAAGGTCAAAGAGAGGCAGGATAGCTCGGATGACACCATTCCTGTCACAAAGGCCACTCAAACAGAAAATGACAGCTGCAGGTAACCATGTTCTTCTACCAAATTTCTCTGTGCTTATCTAAGAATGTTGTACGCACATGTGGCCAAACCGAGATTCCATGATAAGTCTCCTCTGTATCCAGTTTTTGTCAGATGAGTGGCACTGTGTGTATATGGTGCTACCAAAATATTATACGTACCTGAATGTTTTATTCTTAATGGCAGATTTATTGTAATAATAGCACAAATTTTGTTATTAAGGGTGATTAGTACACTTAGTTGCAATAATCTTCTATTTAATAAAAACTATAAAAAAGAAGAAAGGGAATATTTTATGAATAACCATTACTTTTATTTTTTTAAGATTTTATTTATTTATTTATTTGAGAGAGAGAGTGCACATGAGTGGGGGGAGGGGCAGAAGGAGAGGGAGATGCAGACTCTCTATGGAACAGGGAGCCCGATGTCCTGGGGCTGGATCCCAGGACTCCAGGATCATGACCTGAGCCAAAGGCAGACACTTAACCAACTGAGCCATCCAGGCGCCCCTAATCATTACTTTCAAATAAATATTCTCCGCAAGTGAAAATCTATAGTAATATAAATAAGCTTATTCTCAAATTTATATTAAATGGTACGTGCCTAGCATAGCCAATTCAATCTTGAAAAAGAGAAATAAATTAGGAGGAATCTTGATATCTTATGTTAAGGCTTACTATAAAGCAGTAGTAATCAAGACTATGTGGTACTGGTGAAGAGATAGACATCTACATCAACAGGATAGGATACAGAATCCATAAATGGGTCCACACTATTATGCCCAACTTGTTTTTGTAAAAGGTGCAAAGCAATTCGATGGAGGAAGAATAGTCTTTTTAAAAATAGTGCTGGAACAATTATACCTATAGAGCAAAAGAAAAAATGATATTGACTGAAACCTCACACTTTATACAAAAACTAACTCAAAATAGACCTCCGACAGAAATTTAAAACATAAAATTACAATTTTTTTAGACAATAAAAGGGGAATATCTTCCAATGTTAGGGAAACATTCTTAAACTTTATATTAAAAGCACAATCCATAAAAGGAAAACTTGGACCTCAGCAAAATTAAAAAATTTACTCTGCAAAAGACAAACTTTTGACTTTTAAGTCAAAGGATGAAAAGACAAACTACAGACTGGGAAAAAATATTTGCAGACAACCTATCTGACAAAGGGCTAATATCCAAAATAAATAAAGAACTCTCAAAAATCAACAATAAAAAGCAAATGTTCCAATTAGAAAATGAGCAAAGACATGAAAAGATATTTCACGGTTAAGGATACACGAGTGTCAAATAAGCATGTGACAAGGTGTTCAACCTCTTTAGCCATTAGGGAAGTGAAAATTAAAACCTACGTTCCTGTCAGGATGGCTAAAATTAAAAATAATGGTAACACCAAATGCTGGCAAGGATGCAGAGAGACTAGATCATTCATACAATGCTGGTGTGAAGGTTATAGGTTATGCAGCATAGCCCATCTGGAAAACACTGTGGCAGTTTCTTATGAGACTAAACGTGTATTTATCATGCAGCCTACCGATTGCACCCTTGGGCACTTACTCCCAAGATACAGAACTTTATATTTACATGGGAAACCTTTGCATAAATGTTCAAGAGCTTTATTTATACTAACCAAAAATAGGAAGTAACTCATCCTAAAGCAGGTGAATGGTTAAAGAAACTGTGATACATGATACTAGCAAATACTATCGTATTAATAAAAAAGAATGAACTATTAGTACACAAAACTCTCTGGATGAATCTCCAGGAAATTATACTGTGTGAAAAAAAAAAAACCTAATCCCAAATGGTTACATACGGTAGGCTCCCATTTATGTAATATTCTTGAAATTAGAAAATGGGAAAAAAAAAATAGAAACGGAAAACAGATTGTGGCTGCCAGGGGAACAAATCTGAATCTTGACTGTGGTGGTGGTCACACCAATCTATACATGTGATGAGATGAAATATAGAGCTAAACATGCACACGTACAGACAAATGCATGTAAAAGTGCTGAAATCTGATTCTGGCAGTCCCAATTTTCTGGTTATGATACTATGTAATAATTAGGACAGATTATGATGGGGGATATTGAATAGAAGTTATGTGGGGCATCTCTGTATTATTTTTTTATAGTTGCATGTAAATCTGAATTATCTCAAAAGATGTAAAAATGAAAGACAAAACCTGTTCCCTTAGGGGGGACATCTATAGCAGTGTTCTAGCAGAAGAACGCAGAAATGCCTAATTTGCATGTATGTGGCTAAAGACACATTTACACAAAACTCAATTATAAATTTGTAAACTGGGGGTCTGGTACCCAAAGTAAAAGATAATTGTATCTTTGGAGATACTTAAGTGTTATTTTCATTCAGTATTCTTCCTGACCAAACACTGAATTCTATGTTTCCACCACTCATCATTACCAACTTGTTCTCTCCACAATAAACGGTCAGATATTTTGCAGACCGACAGACACTGGGTAAGAGTTTCATAACCTCACACTGGGTAAGGGAGTTGGCAATAGGATTATTTCTCCGTGGGGCACCTGGGTGGCTCAGTTGGTTAAGCAACTGCTCTTGATTTCAGTTCAGGTCATGATCTCAGGGTCATGGGATAGAGCCCCTCGTTGGGTCCCATGCTCTGTGTAGTCTGCATGTCCCTCTCCCTCTGTTCTTCTCTCTCTCTCTCTCTCTCTCTCTCTCTCTCAAATAAACAAATACAACCTTAAAGAAAAAGAATTATTTCTTTATGAATGAGCCTACTTCACATGCCTGGGTTCTAACTGGGTTTGTGATTTTTGTTCTTCTAAATCCTGAAACATTTCACTATAAATCTCCCAAGTTGGTGCATCTCCCAAAACTTCTTCTTGTTTTTAAATGATTTTTTAATTTATTTATTCAGGAGAGACACAGAGAGAGAAGCAGAGACATAGACAGCGGGAGAAGCAGGCCCCCCAAAGGGAGCCCGATGTGGGACCCGATCCCCAGACCAGGATCATGCCCTGAGCCAAAGGCAGAAGCTCAACCACCGAGCCACCCAGACGTCCCGAAAAAAAACTTCTTAATTAAAAGTATTTTGTTCTAGACTGGTGGGGGAGAGATCTTGTTTTAAAATCTTCCAGTTTCTTGGTTCAAAGGTGAATCAAGAAAAAGAAAATGGAGATTTCAAGTTTCAAGCTAGAGATTCATTCATTTCATTATTCTGCATTAGAAACTGAGGAAACCGTGTGAATGACAGTGACAGGAGTGAGGTGGCAAAGGGCGAGGATACGGAAAGCACGAATTTACACCAGAGCAGGTGTGATTCTGCTGGAAGGCTTTGGGCAGGGCTTTGACACTGTTAGATACGGATTTTGAATAGATCACTCTGCCTGAAGCTTAGATGATGAATGAAAGAAATCCTTCTGCAGTAGTCCTACGGGAAGAATGGAGACAGAAATAATGGGAGCTGGGTTTCTGTTTTTAAGTTTTTAGGAATTTACAGACATTTAGAGGTAATGGAATTTAACAATTCTATTTGTAAATCCATTCTTTGTGGTTAAGACTCAAATAGAAATAAAGCTTTCATTTCACTTCTTTCAAGATGTTTGCAGACTCAGTTTGCTCCTGCTTTTTATAAAATTGTACTTACGTGGGACGTTTGGCTTAATTTTAAGGACGTTTAAAATAGGCAGCCCTTTAGAAGATCATTCCTAAAAGTAGCATTTGCGAAATATTCTTGAAGCGTGTACATTTTATTTGTTACTCTAGGTAATCGTTGCCCTTGCACCAGACTAATAAAGAGATGTGCCTGCATCACAATATTAATAGTATTTGTGAAACCAGCCTTATTTACACGTGCTTTTGCATCACACCAGTGTTGTCCAGTGAGGAACCCCGTGAGCAGCAATCTTATGAAGCTCATTGGTAAACTTATTGTAAGGATGCTGTTGCAATTGTGGTGTCTTGTAATATGAAATGTCCTTTTTAAGAGGACCTTAAGAGAGATTTCTCACTGGTCTCAGTATAATAAATGAGTTTCTCCAAAAAACTGATGGCTTTTATCGTATGCATTCTTAATCACAATCCAAATACTTCTACTGCTAGAGACTTTCCTACCTCTTCTATCAAAAGTACAGAAACTGATGGAATAATTATGTAATTATACTACTTTCTACCGATGAAGCAAACTTGAGTCTTTTTGGGCAGGGATTTCCAGGGTCCTGAGTACCCAGAGAATGGGATAGAAAGAGGAGCATGGACTCCATGTGGGCATGTTCTTGGGCCCATGGACTCCTTGCACTATGGGTAGGGCATGGCTGAAAGAGCTCTCACTAGTGGGGGCAAAACCTGTCAACAACCAGCTACCAGCAGCTGAATGGAGTGAGTGCTTGGGTCTTACAGGAGAAATCCTCTGACCGGCGTTCCAGAGCATGTACTACAAGATCAGATCAAAACCGACACTTCTGAACTCTCTCTTCAGTCACTGAGAAAAGAGGTTTCCTGGCTAATATCCACCTGTAGGCAAAACACGGCAAGATAGCATTACTAATTCAACCCCCTTGTGGAAAATAAATAATTCCTGAAAATCTGCAAGAGGTAAGAATTTCAGAGGTGCCTGGTTTGGCTCAGTTTGTTAGGCATCTACCTTTGGCTCAGGTTATGATCCCGGGGTCCTAGGACTGAGTCCCATGTCAGGCTCCCTGCTCAGCAGGGAGTTTGCACCCACTTGTGCCCGCTGTATCTCAAATAAATAAATAAGATCCTTTTTAACAGAAGAGCTAAGAGTTTCAGAATAGACACTCCAAGTGTTTCACTTCTTTGTTTATAAGTCTACTTGGATCCATTGATCTAGGTAATTAAAAAAAAAAAAAACACCTTGGTGTATGGCTGGAGTTTTTGTATATGCCCTACAAGGGGTAATTTGTGTTTGAGCTATGAAACAAAATTTATAAATCCCAATAAGGTCAGAAGGAGGTTAGTTAAAGGGTGAGTGGATATATTTAATCCATTAAATGTGAATGCTTAGCCTTAGATTCAAAAGCTAAGTTCAGTGAGAGGAGAGAAATACTCTCTTCTGAAGGGAAAACAATGAATATAATTGAAATACACTAGAAGTGCTTTCAATGAGGGTTTTTTTTTTTTTTAACTCTAACGAATTTTAGTTGAGTGTTTCACTCTATCAAATGATTCAGACAACACAGAAAAGACTAAAGCCATGGATAAGCATTTCCAAGTAGCCCCAGGAAAAAAAACTAGGGTCAAGTAAGCCAGCTTCCTTAAAATTTTGAGATTAGAGACTCCATTGAGATTTCTAATAAAAGCTAAGGACTCTCTCTCTCTCTCTCTCTCTCTGAGGACTCTCTCTTGAAAAATACGCCTGCACTAGAGTATTTACCTATAATGTGCTGAGGGCTTCTGCACCCCTGGAGATATTTCCATGGACTCTACCATTTCAAGAAGGCCAGATTGGAAACTCTGGTCTTCCATTGGTTTCCATTCCTGGTATCGCCATCCTATTGCAGGCAACATTCCTGCTCTATGTGATCCCCTCCCAACCTCTCCTGTTGAGTTAACACTTCCCGTTAAATGTCACTGGCCAGTTTAAAACTTGAAATAGTTTGTCCTCTACTACTGAACAAAGTGCAAACCTCCCAAACCACTATTCGGATCTCTCTATGATTTCATCACAGTTTACCTTTTCTGCCTTAAATTCTACTGTCTTTCCTGCTTTATTTCTTGCATATACCTAATAGAATTTTTCCATCCCCGCCCAAGTTATTTTGCTTTTAAGGCCTTCTTTCTTGTCTCTACCTATTAAACATAAGGTTCAATTCAAACATCAAATAGTCTTTAATGTGGTCCTATGTCTTCCCATGGCATTTAGTTTGTCTTTCATATGGTGTTTGGTATATATTTGTTTATACTGCAATCATTTATATACATAATTTATCTCCTTTTAAGATAGTCAATGCTTTGGGTCTGGGACATGTCTCATATACCTTTTTAATAAGGTATATTTAATAAGTTTTTTATTTAGTAAGTTACTATTTAATAAGTTTAATTTATTTAATAAGTTTATTGATAATTTTTATTGATATCAGTCTTGTGCTTGATACCCGATATAAAATCATTAGCAAAGCACACATGGTCCTTGCTATCATGGAATGTATAGATAGGTGGACAAAACACAGACAATAAATTGGCAAAGAAATAAATAATTATAAAACGTAAAATTCTATGAAAGAAATAAACAGTTATAAAACGTAAAATTGTATGAAAGAAATAAACAGAGAGTTTAGTCAAAAAGAAACAGAAAGGTGGACACCTGGGTGGCTCAGCAGTTGAGCGTCTGTGTTTGGCTCAGATCATGATCCTGGGGTCCGGGGATTGAGTCCCGCATCCGGCTCCCTGCATGGAGCCTGCTTCTCCCTCTGCCTATGCCTCTGCCTCTCCTTCTGTGTCTCTTATGAATAAATAAATAAAATCTTTTTTAAAAAGTAATAGAAAGGAAACTCACTGACAATGATCAGGAAAGACCTCCCCAAGTAGAAGACATTGAACTGAGAGCTACAGATTGAGAGGGAAGGTGCTATGAGAAGATCCTAGGGAAGAATATTCCAGATCAAAGGAAAAGCATGAGCAAAGACCCTAAGATGAGCAAAAGAAAAACCTTTAGAATGTTCTAGAAACTGAATTAAGGTCTATGTGACTGAAGCATAGTGAGTGAGAGGAGGAACCAGATGCACCAGATGTGATTTTAGAGAAGAGCGGGACCAGATTATTTACGGCTATATAGTCCATGATAAAAATCTTAAATTTTATGCTACATGTAGGGAGCAGAGGGGAGGCATAATTCAATTTCTATATAAAAGCCTCTGTTGGCTCTTGTGTGGAGAATGAACTGAAAGTGTAGGAATAACAGAATCAGGAAAACTAGTTAGAAGGCTAACTCCCCAAGGAAGTAGTAAAGAGAGATGGTGCCAGCAATGTAGAAGGTGCATAATGCTGGGATGATTTATTAAGTAAAATTAACAGACCTTAGTAATGCATTTGAAATGGAGATGAGAGAAAGAGAACTAAGGATGATCTCCAAGCAACTGGATGGTTAACAATTAATTCCAGTCTTCTTGAGGAGAAATGCAAAGATTTGAGCAATTAATAATTTAGTTTCTGACTTTGGTCAACAATCACTAGAAGATTCTAGGAGGATGATGGCTTGAAGGCGACTCTGCTGACCCCTTCTCAACTCTGGTGTAAATACTAACATGAAACCTGAAGGAAGCAGCTGGGACCCGACTACAGGTCAGAGTGAGAGCCAGGTCCAGGGCATCCTAGTTCCTGGCAGTGGAGCCTGTCCCTTCTGGGTTGGGGAAGAACCTTGAGATTAGAAGTTCTTGGAGAAGATCAAAATGCTCTGGAAAAGCCATAACTGACTCCAAAACAAGGGGAAGAGTGTTTCTGAGAAGATCCACGGGTCTACCTGACTTCAACAGAGAGAAGTAGTGTTGGCCAGAGGCCTCCTTACCTTTGATTCTGGACGGAGAGGAGCAGATGTTGGGCACAGAAACAGCGATGTCTGCTATAGCCATGAGTCTTGCAACACACATATTCCAGGTTGGATTAATAAGGTGCCATACGCCAAATAGTGGGTTTTGTTGTTGTTGTTGTCTGAGGATCTCATTTACTCATTTGACAGAGAGAGAGCACAAGTAGAGAGAGCGGCAGACAGAGGGAGAAGGAGAAGCAGGCCCTCCGCGGAGCAGGGAGCCTGAGGCGGGGCTCAATCCCAGCACCCCGGGACCATGACCCGAGCCAAAGACAGATGCTTAATGGACTGAGCCACCTGGGCACCCCAATGGTTTTTTAAAAAGAATATCTAGAATGACAAGCATAAGATCCCTCAGCCAAGACCAGCATATCTAGAAATATTAAGCCCCTTCAGAAAGACCTCAGGAGCTGCACCGTCACTATCCTCGCGTCACAGGTAGAGAAACTAAGGCACACAGAGAGTAAATCACTTGCCCCAAGTCACATAGCCACAAAGTGGTGGAGGTGATTTTTAATTTGGGCAAACAAAATCTGGCTACAAATGGTTTACAGTGATAAAAATGCCCCAGGTTTTTAAGTCATAACTGGTGGCCTTAGAAAGCAAATCTTTTTTTCTTATTGAGCCTGCAGTTCATCATCTATAAAGTGTGGTGTGTGGGTCAGATGAGTCTCACGATTTTTTCTAACTCCAAGATTCCATGAGAATGGAGGATGGCTTTGACACCAGAACTGATCCATTTGGACCTAGATTTAAGAAAATTAAAAATCTCTTAACTCAGGCGTTTTGCCTTCTCGATGGAAACAAAATTTAGTCACAATATATAGCAGTGAAAAGCATACTGTCAGCACTGACGGTCTTTAAATGAACCAATACAGAGATTTTTTTCTGCAATTTGAGATTAAAACGTAGTTTTTTTTTTTTTTCAATAAAAAATATCAGGCAAAGTAAAAGATGAGCCAATGTGAAGGTTTAGGTATCTAAATTTACAAATAATGGCCTGAATTAATGGAAAAATGCATTTGGAGTTTAGTGAATTGCTTGTGGTGCTGATATTGGAAATGAGTCTACCTTGAATTTTGGATAGTGCCTGGCGGGCTAAATAAAAAATAAGCTTATAACAGCAGAAGCAAAAGACAATGGATTATGATATTACTAGGTCAGGAAATGATGAGCAACGAGTGTGCATTTTTTATTAGTTAACTTCCTCAAGAGTCAGTGTTTTTAAAAACATTTTAGTTGGAAATAATTATAGACTCATTGCAAGTTGCCTTTCACCAAGTTTTCTCCAATGGTTCTATCCTGCATAATTATGACACTACATCAAAATTAGAAATTTGACATCGGTGCAAAGTGTGCTCACAGTTCTATGTCATGAGTTTGTTTTAAACCTTGGGGAAAAATACTTAATTTCCTCATAATTAAGATACCTTTCCAAGTATACTTGTGCCTGAAATTTTCACCTGGGGCCTAAAATACTCTAAGCATCAGCTAAACGGTAGCCTCATTTGTCCAGAAGCCAGATTTTATCTTATCTTTATAGGTAAAGTTGCTGCAAAGAAAATCAGTATTTGAAAAGTCTGTTAAAACATTTTTTTTTAATGGTGGAATTGGTCCTTGCGAGTGTTTCTGCCTGAACTCCGAGTTGGTGTTTTGAGTTCTATGTATCCTAAATTTACGATGTTCTTTTCCTCCAGTCCTCTAGCTGCCCTGGGGTCTTACCTGTTTTAGGATTGTTTGGAGTCATTTTCTCTGTATACCCTGATCGTCTGACAAGTATATTATATGCTCAATTTTTCATGACTGCTGCTCTTTGAGTCTGGTGGAAACAGCAGTGCCCGGGTTCCCTCCAACACACAGGGAGGGTCGCTGACCCTCGGCCTACTCCACTGTGTGAGGTGGAAGGGCCTGTTGCTGGAAGGGCAGATTTGAGCTCTACCCCCAGAAGTAGCATCAGCTAGCTTATGCTTACTTAGACTTTGCCGAGCCTCCGTTTCCCATCTCTGCAATATAAGTTATAAATTCAAGGACTTCTGAGATACCTTATTTTTCTTTTTAAGATGATTTGTTTTAGAGAGCAAGCATGCGTGCGGGAGCAGGAGAGGTGGTTGCAAGGAGAAACCCACGGGGGGGGGGGGGGGGGGGGGGGGGCGGAGCTGATCGTTGGCTTTGATCCCACAGCCCTGAGATCCTGACCTGAACTGAAACCGAGAATTGGAGGCTTAATTGACTGAGCCCACCCAGGTGCCCTTAATAACCACTTTATGTTTAATTCAATAATTCTGTGATTTCTCCAATTCAGCTAGGCCATGCAAATCCAATTCTGTAGGCAGCAGTCCCTAGTGCAGAATGTTATCAGCAGGAATGTAGTTTTATTTCTTTGAAAGGATACGGCGGGTATGTTTGAGACATCGATGAGAGCTTGGATGATGGGCCAATGAATCTTCTCCACCATGACAGTCTGGCTTGGCCGCAGCCTTGACCACTGCGCACCCTAAACTAGGGAGCGTTTGCCAGGCTGTGAACTGTGCCAGGACATGAGCAGCGACAAATTGAAATTCCACTGCTTGGTTGCCAAAAATCTTGGAGAATAGATGATGTGTGATACAATAAGAACAGGAGATCTGGAGCCAGTCCTTGGTTTGAATCCCAACCCACCTCTTGCTAGCTATATTTATAGCTATATATGTGGATCGGGACTGAAGGAGGACCAGGGTGGGTGAAATCTGGACGGAATTCTAAGAACAAGCACAGAGATAGTTTTATCCCCTACTTCATTTCAAACTGCCTTCTGGCAAAGATGCTCCTGGGCCCAGAAGTGTGATTTCTAGCCAAGCAGAAGTCAAAGGACTGTGAGTAAATCCTGCTCTTAAAAAGTAGACTTAAGAGAAGGTAGGATGACCTCACAAAAGGTAAGTATAAGCCATGAGCACAAACGAAGATTAGGATTATAGACCTTCAGATTTGGAAAAAAAAAATACTAATGACCCAGTCCTCGATACCTACTATACCCGGCCCAGGGGTAGTTGACCATCTGCTTCAATATCCCCAACTGTGGGTAATTCACCTTCTCCCGGGTTAGTAAACAGTTTAATTTTCTGCCTTCTTAATTCAGCCCTTCCTAATTAAGAACTGTCCTTAATTTTTTTTTTTTATATTTTTCTTACACAATGTATGGAGCAGGAAGTAAAAAGGAATATGGAAGAAGAAAAACCACAGCAGCTCTTGCTGAACCCTGGTTTAATCCTTTGACAGTATCTCAAATTCATTGGTTTTATTCACAGGAATAATTTAACCTCAGAATCCGTGAATTGCTACGGATAAGCAATTTTTGGTGAGCATTGCCTTTAGGCTGATTTTGAGTTTTATCACTTTTGAGAGAACTAGTTTATATGTCTCAAAATTTTACATTATTGTGACCAAGTTTTGGAAAAATTCCAGGATGGTTTCTTTTTTTATATCTATTTCAGCTACATGGTTTGATGTTTTCCCCAAGCTCTTGCTTGAAGTGCAAAATTGTTCCCATAGCTCTGGTAATGCACCTTAAATTTCTCATTAAAAACAAAGTACAAAAGCATACTGCATTAAAAAAAAAAAAAAAACCAAGCTTAACAAAACTGTCCAATCTTAGATGGAACCAGAGCCACCATGGCTGTTGCATATTAAAGCCTCCCAAATGGTTAACAGGAATAATTTTCTTCTTTCCTCAAACTGGAGTGTTCTTTGTATCCTTCTATGTTTCCTTAAATAGATGGGGATTATATATGAGCCCAACTAGAACTATTAAAAATGATGGGACTTTGTTTCAGAAAAATAATTTGTGTTTTCTGTAAGCACACTGCCATTATATTTTAAAACTTGCTTTCCTACTCAGCTCTTCAGACTTTGCACTCCAGAAAAAGCAAACATTATTAATTTCTCCCCATATGCAGGCGTAGGAGGGGGTTACAATGAAGTTGAAAGGCCTAACTCTTAAGGAACCATTCATCTAGGATATAAAGATATTTTAAGAGGAATATTTATACGTATTAACTTAAACAGTGAAGAGGACCATAAAGTGATTTTTAAAAAAAGAGAGATTCCACTAGTTAAATATGACTTTCTAATAAAACCTTGCTCATTTTGAGGCATGAGAACAGAGCAGCGTTGAGAGGAAAGGCTCCAGAATCAGGCAGTTGTGAATTCGGATTCCAGCTCCCGCCGTCCCTACCAGTATGATCCTGAGCAAGTTACTTGTAGTTAAATCTAGACCAATAATTATCTGCTTAGAGATCACGCTAACACGAATATTTCACCTCATTAAATCCTTGTGATGAATAGTAAGATAAAACTCAAAAAATCACCTCCTATAGCACCCAACTCATGGGGGCACCTTGGGTGGCTCAGTTGGTTAAGCCTCTGCCTTCAGCTCAGGTCATAATCCTGGAGTCCTGGGATGGGGCTCTGTCTCCCTCTGCCCTCCCCACTCAGGCGCTCGCTCGCTCTCTCTCTCCCTCCCTGTCTCTCAAATAAATTGTAAAAATCTTTTAAAAAGCACCTAACTCATGAGCATTACCGCATTATTGCTTAAACCTGGATTCTAGAAATTGTTATTGCATTTCCTGCATTCCAGGTCCTGTGTATCGTACTGAGGATATAAGAACTTGAAGTTCTGTCCTTTATTGGTTCTCAAAATCTAGTAGAGAGGAGAGAAATAAAAGCAAAGGGCAGGATCGCGTGAACAGCCCCCTGACGCAGAGAAGTAGGAGCACAGGCGAGGGGGGTCCAGGCCAGTATCACCGGTAGGACATCAGCTTTTAGATGGCTTTATCCCTGAATGGCTTCGCACTGACATGGACTTCTAGAGGCGGTGCTTGAGCCTTGCCCAGTTAGGCCAGAGTGTCCACGGGGAGGATTTCGGGGAGCAAATGATGCCCTTGTAAAATCTGCCAGCATTTCTTTAGGCTGTTAAGGATGCCATACAGGCACCATTCTAGTGATTCCCGTTAAGCAAGCACATTCCAGGCCTTTCCAGAAGTGTCAGAAAGTTCTATGGGGTCTCTTGGTGTCCTTTACTGTTGGGGGAGAATATGTGATTTTATGTTATGCAATGGCTTGAGGGTGGCCTCTGGAATTAGGCTCCTGGGATTGACTTTTTTTTTTTTAAGATTTTACTTATTTATTCATGAGAGACACAGAGAGAGGCAGAGACTCAGGCAGAGGCAGAAGCAGGCTCCATGCAGGGAGCCCAATGCGGGACTCGAACCCGGGACCCCAGGATCACCCTCTGAGCCCAAGGCAGAAGCTCAACCACTGAGCCACCCAAGTGTCCCCCTGGGATTGACTTCTGACTCTTTTATGAGCCCTGGTTTGCTGTGTGCAAAATACTCCCATTTCCCTAAACCACAGTGTTTTCGCCTGTAGAATGGGGAGCTTGATACTGGTTATTTTATAAAATTTTGTGAGAATTAGCGGAGATAATATATGTAAGGCACTTGACAGATGTTAAGTGATAAATGGAACACCTCTATTTGTAATTTAGTTCCATTTCCCTGGATAGTGAAGGGTGAAGGATTCTATGAGTGTCAAATTAGATAAGGATTGGTTTCCATTTACATTGTTGTGATAGCTCTATTTTCTCTGTGCTTGTTCATAATGTTCTCATTTAGCGTGTAAATATGTTTTAGTCCTGACATAGTGTGCTCCTGGTTTTATGACCAAATCTGTTGCTACGCTGCCTATGGTTTTGTTTTTCATATTTTAATAAGAATCCATTGGTTTATCCTTTTCATCAGATTCTTGTGAGAATCAGCCAGAGCTAAATAGCAACGCTTCGCTAAATACCCAAGACAATAAAGAAGGAAAGGAGCAGGGCCTTGGCAGGAAGCTAGGTCACCCATAGAAATATGAATAATAGACTCTGGACACAGGAAGTGGTGGGAGTGTCATTCATACTAAAATAAACATGCTGATTAATTAAAATTTCACTCACCATGCTTTGCTTGCAGGCACTTCATTGTTACTCTCACCAGCAGCAAAGCTGTATTGTCATTCTATGATGTCCAGAGATTATGGTCTGAAATGTTGTATTGTAACTGCAAAAAGCAGCTCCAGAATCACCAGCCACTCCCTACCACACAACAATTAAAAAAAAAAACCCCAAACCCCACATTTTGTGGGTTCTAACAGCCGTACGTAAACCAAACTCCTATGATCCGCCTGATTCGATTCCTAACCCCATATTCTCATCACACTCCGATTTGATGGTATTTATGCCAGGCTTTCTGCTCAAGCAAGCTTGTTAGAGCTTTTTCAAAATTGGGAAATATAACACACATGCAAAAAAATTGCATAAAGTTTAATTGGCGAGCATAATGAATAATCATAAAGAGAACGCCCAGGATGAGAAATAAAACCTGCCGCCTCCTGAGTTCCCTACCTCACCGGGTCTCCTCCAGGTGCTGCTCCTCTCCTGTCCTGCTTGAGGTACCATTGCCCTGATTTTACAATAACACTTTCTCTATGGTCCCCCCAGATGTGTGTGCATCCCTAAAAATTTAGTTTTTTGGGGGGTGGGGTTTTGGGGAACTTCATATGAGGGGTATCATACAAAATTTTTGTCTAGTTTCATGTATTTAATATTGTCTGTGGGAAGATTTGGAATCGGGCCAGACTTTACTTAGTTTTGTGACTGTAAGATATTCCAGTATATGAAGATACCATGATCATCCGTTCTACTCTCTTTGGCTATTTGGCTTCTTTCCACTTTGGGATAATTAAGAGCAAGGATGCTATAGACATTCTTTTACACATATAGTATTCTGGTCTGCATGAGCAAGAGATTTTAGGAGTTCTCTCCTAGGGTTAAAATTGTAGGATGATGACGTAGGCATTTCTTCAACTTGACTGGCGAATTCCAAATTGTTTTCCAAATTGTTGCACCTGTTTACACCTCACCAGCAGTGTATGCAACTCACACTATTCTCATTTTGGCCGATTTTATGGATGTGTAATGGTATTTCATTGTGGTTTTAATTCACCTTTTCCTCATTACCAGTGACTCTGAACACCTCTTATATGTCAAGCAACAATTTGAATTTCCTTTCTTGTGAAGTTCAAATATTTTGCCCATTTTTTAATTGTGTTTTATCTCTATTTCTTAATAGTATTTTAAAAATAAAGTCTGGCTTCCAGTACTTTGGAGGTCCCCCACCCCCAGTTTTAGGATATAATTGAGAAATAAAATTGTAAGATCTTGAAAGTGTACAACGTGATGATTTGATACATGTATGCATTGTAAAAGACTCCCCCATTGAATTAACACATCCATCACCTCACATATGAAATCTTTTAAAAAAAATTTTCTTCATTTGAAAGAGAAAGAGAGAGGGGGGGGGGCTGAGCAGGGGGAGGAGCAGAGGGACAGGGAGAAGCAGACTCCTCGCTGAGGGCAGAGCCAGAGGAGGGGCTGGATTCCAAGACCCAGAGATCATGACTTGAGCCAAAGTCAGTCCCTTCACTGACTGAACCACCCAGATGACCCTACCTCTCTTTTTTGGGGGGGAGTGTGTCAAAACATGCAATTTTTTCAGCAAATTTTAATTTTATGATACAGTATTATCAATTATAGTCACCGTGTTATACAGTAGATTCTGTGACTTAATTCAATTTATAACTGGAATTATGTGCCCTCGTCTTGAATTTCTCCCACCCCTCAGCTCCTGGCAATCACTTTTCTACTCTCTGTTTTTATGAATTCTACTCTCTCTTTTTTAGATTCCACATGTGAGTCATACTACTTAGTTTATAATGCCCTCCAGGTTTATCCACTTAGTTGCAAATGATAGGATTTCCCTTTTTGAAGGCTGAATAATATTCCTCTGTGTGTGTGTGTGTGTGTGTGTGTGTGTGTGATATTAAAAAAATTCATTTATCCATCTATAATGCTGAAGTTGTTTCCATACTTTGGCTGTTGTGAATAATGATGCAATGAGCGTGGCAGTGAAGATATCTCTTCAAGAGATACTACTTATTTCATTTCCTTTAGATGTGTATCCAGACGTGGGATTGCTGGAATAGATGGTAATTCTATTTTTAATTTTTGGGGGAATCCCATACAATTTTCCACAGTGACTGCACCAATTTACATTCCCACCAACAAGGGTTCCCTTTTCTCCACATCCTCACCAGCACTTATTATCTCTTGTTTTTTTTTTTTTTTTTTTTTTTTAACAACCATTCTAACGGATGTGAGGTGATATCTCATTGAGGTTTTGACTTACGTTTCCCTGATGATTAGTGACACTGAGCACCTTTTCATGTATTGTTGGCCATTGGAATGCCTTCTTTGGAAAAATATTTAAGTCCTTTGCCCGGTTTTAAATTGGGTTATTTGGGTTTTCCTACTTTTTTATGGTATTGAGTTATATGAATTCCTTATGTATTTTGAACACTAGTCCCTCATCAGATATGTAGTGTACAAATATTTCCTCCCATTCCATACGTTGCCTTTTCATTTTGTTGTATGCCAAAGCTACTCAGGAGCTTTTTAGTTTGATGCAGTCCCATTTCTTTATCTTTGCTTTTATTACCTTTGTTTTTGGTGTCAAATCCAAAAAAGTCATTGCCATGACCAATGTCAAAGAGCATACCTGTTATATTTTCTATTAGGAGTTTTACAATTTCAGGTCTTATATTCAAAACTTACAAACATTTCTCTTTCTGTTCTGTGACTTGTATTTTCACTCTATTATAATTATGTCTTTTTTAACGTACAAGAGTTCTTCCTTATTTTAATGTAGTCAAGTTTACTCATTTGTTTCTTGGATATGCCTTTTTTTTTTTTTTTGGTCTCATTAAGAAGGAAATCCTTCCCTAACCCAAAGGTTATGAAGATAGTTCCCTATAGTATCTTTTAAAAGCTTTAGAACAAAAACTTTGTCTTTGACATATAAATCTATAATCTACCTGGAGCGTTGCTCTTTGTATGGTCTGAGGTAGGGGTATGATTTTTTGTGTGTGGGGAGGGATGCCATTTTTCAATCAGGTAACTAAACTGAGAGATCATGACTCATTCATTGCTATTTAAAATAACCTATGAATAACAACAACAATAGCAACAACAATAATGATAATGATAAAGAATTGGTCTACACTCATTTAATAAAAATGTGAATCTCTGTTCCCAGACTCTTTTGTACCATTGTTTATGTGTTTACCTACTTCTATACCAATATTATCTTAATTGTTATAACTTTGTATGTGCTTAAAATGTTTAAAGTAATAATATAAAAACATATTGAGGGTATTGCAGGGTAGTAAAAACTAGGTATCGCTTAGTCAAGTGTCATAATTACGAATGGTCAATTATTCATGGTCTGCATGGTTAGAATCCATGTAAGACGCTTAAATTAGTTAAGTCAAGAAGTCATTTTTAAAATATGATGAATGATTCTGATGATCTGAGTCAGTTAGTTTAGGAAGGAAGATGATTTATAATAAAGAAGCAAAAGGGGAAGCTATGGACCTTACCCAGGAGTGCATGTCAGAATAAGTTGTGGAAGCCTTCAAAGTTTACCTATGTTTGCTTAGTCCCCAGAAGTCTGAGATATAGGTTAGGCATGTATAGTTTGATGAAAAAAATATGTGTTTCCAATCATTGTTCATATTGATAATTACTCCAAAAAGTCAAAAGGTGATTTTGAGTGATGGATTGACCACTTACTAGCTGTATGACCTTGAATATGTTACCTAAACTTTTGGTTTCCTCAACTGCAGAATGAGGACACCTACCTAAAAGGGGTTTTTAAAGACTTGTACGCATCAATAAATTTTATTTCTCTTTCTCTTTTAATCTTGGTTTCCTGATCTGTAAAGTGAGCTAATAATTGCCTAGAACAAGAGTTGTTGAAAGTATCTAAAAGAATCCAATTATGTAGAACTGGTTTATGACCTGTAAAACATTATTTAAATAGAAATATTTTCAGCTGAAGAGCCATGTCAAGGAAGGGCTAGGCAACAAGAAGTGATGAATTTATGTAATATAAGGTATGAATGCAAACTTTAAGAGATTTAGTGGCCTTTTATGCTCTTTCTAGGATACCATCTTGTGTGTGTGGTGATTTGTCAGGTAACATAAGTAGCAATACAGGGAAGTAGGCAATGATATTTGTATCAAGCCTTTGTATCAAGTCAATCATACCACTGGGGCTCCATGGTGCAACTCACATGTAGGTTATATCACTTGCTCTCTATTTCATTTATTTGGTTATTATTTAGTAGCCAAAGTGACTTGAACAGCAAACTGGAATGCGATAGACTTGCCAAATAAAAGTTAGGGGCAAGTCAGTATAGTTAGAAATAAAAACTAGCTGCATACCCACAGAGGTCCCCAAGAGAGCCTCTTCATCCTAATAAAATGGATAAACACAAATTTCTGCTTAAAGCAAATGAAAGTGCATTTGGGTGTCACCTATTGCTTTCAGATTTCTAATATACTGTAGATATCCACAATAAAACCATATCTTCTTCAAGAAACCTAAATATATTTAACAAACTTCTGAGTCTCCCGCACTGTCCTAAGGTGCTGCTTATGTGCCAACAGCTGTATTTAAGGAAGAAACATCCTATAACAATTGGACTTGGAACCAACAAGTTAAAAAGAATAATTCTTGAATATGTTCGTTTTCATGAACATTAGCTGAGATTTCATTAACAGTTATCTTTGATTAATGTTAGCTCCTTTCTCAGCTAAACTATTTGTTCTTACTAAATGTTTAAAAATAACTTTTGCTTTGAATGTATAATGTATAACGTAGGCAAAGAAAAAAAGCAAAAAATTCTAATAATTTTGTTGTATCCTGTATGACTTGGCCAGATTAAGATTCTCCATAATTCTTCCTGTCATGTGGTAGCAGGCCTTACTGCAACTAATGCTCTTGCTCACTTTCAAGGCTTGGTATAGATGTCTTCAAGAAGCTTCGTTCAGTCTGAAGAAGGTAAGTACTTCCCAGAAAAGTGTGAACATGCATTTGGGATTACATTCACTACCTGCTATGAGTTAAAATGATACATTTCTGTGCATATCATCCATGAATTTAATGTCTGTCAAGAGTAAGGTCAGTCTTGTTTGGTTGCCAGCATCTTCCAGAGAACTGGGCACTACTTAGGTTACTCATTAAATACTAGTTGAATGGAACTGAACTGATGCTACTGTTTGCTGAGAGCCACAGTTTCTAGTATATTAGCTTACTTTGTTTTCACCTTGTTTTTCTTCTTTTGGTGACTTCTTTGAAGAGAGTCTAATAATGCTGAAGCATTTAGAGTATTATCTTGGCTACTTAATCATAAATTATAATTTCACTCAAGATGTGATTTTCATATTCTTCAAACACTATTTATTTATATGCAGATACAATCTTTCCCTCAAAAAGTACGTAAGGGGGGCTGGTGACGCAGGCGGTGAAGTGTCAAGCTCTTGGTTTCAGCTCAGGTCATGATCCCAGGATCGCAGGACTAAGCCTGCTCTCATTCTTGCACTCTCTCTCTCTAAAAAATTTTTTAAAAACACAAAGTACTTACATAGGAAAATAAGATGTCCTTGAAAAAAGAGTCTAAGTTGTATGGATGTGCTCAAGCTGAAAGCTATATATACAACTTTTAAAACTTCCATTTGCCTGCTTGTGGGAAGTATAATAATCCAGTGTTTAACTAGACTTTTGTTGGAGTCACCCAGATGTGGGATTAAATTCGGCTTTTGCAAATGACTAACTGTGATTTGGGGGAATGCTATGTAATCTTTGTGAACTGCGACTTCCTTATCTAAAATAACAGCAGTGTCTAACTTATGGCTTGTTGCAGAGTTCTAAGCGCTCACTTGGAAACTTTAAGTACAGCCTCTATGAAATAATTTGTACTACTAGCCATTGATGACAAAGGATTTCTTTCCCCATAGCCCTTTTCCTTCATTGGGAATGAGGTTGTTTGATCGCTTTTGTTACTGTTGTTTGTTGTCATTTTGCATTAGTGCTTTCTCATTATATGTTTCCCAATTTCAAACCTTTTATTGGAAAGATAGACCACCGTCTTCCTTTCAACACTTACTGATTACTGATTTTCCCTATTTCCTTGGACCTCAACACAATCTCCTGGCCTCTGTGGTCCTATGCTCTTTATAGGCCATATTGCATCTGAAGTCCACTCTGTATAGAGTCCATTAGTTGGGGCAATTTGCTTTCCTCTCCCCAACTTCGTTCACACCCAAATATATTTCTAAATATCTTATTCTGTTCCCAGTCTTAAACTGTCTTTTATATGGCCTTTAAAAAATTTTCCCATTTGGAAAATCAGGTGCCTTCCCCCAGTTGGCTACTCCATACCCCCGACTTCCCCAGTCTACCCCAATCTTACATTCTGTTCCAGTCAAACTTGTTTCCCTTTGGTCACATGTTTTAGCTTCTGCACCTTTCCCCAGTCTGTCCCTGTGTGTGGCACAGGCCTCTTACTTTGCCATACCATGTCTCTCCTTATTTTTCAGGATAACCCCTCTGAGAGGACTTGTTACAAGTAGAACATTTTACCTGGAAACACTCCCTAAACAGGTATCCCCTTTCTATTAATTTATTCTTAGATTTACTTAAATAGAATCACATGATTTTGGAGCTTTTATCTATCTTAGATATAAAATAGAGATTAGATATAGATATACCATATATATAAGATGTAGATATATCTGCATATAATACAGATATTATTTAGCCTAATTTCCTTATTTCACAAATAAGAGTGCTGAGGCCAAGAGATATTGGTGCATTACAAGCGTTTCATTTATGTCTATGAAGATTACCTAGGGGACACCTGGGTGGCTCAGTGGTTGAGAGTTTGCTGTTGGCTCAGGGTGTGATCCTGGGGTCCTGGGATAGAGTCCCATTGGGTTCCCCACAGGGAGCCTACTTCTCCCTCTGCCTGTGTCTCTGCCTCTCTCTGTGTGTCTCTCACGAATAAATAAATAAAGTCTTAAAAAAATATGTACTGGTGACCTGAGACCTTTGTTAAGTCCCAGCGATTTTTTTAATAAAAAAAAAAATGAAAAAGATTACCTAGAAGGAATGCATGAATAGTAGTGTTAAAAGGAAATAAGCAATAAAACGAGACTGATGGAATGAGAGAAAATGTTTGATATGGGTGCTTACTCATTTCACTAATTTGTTTTAGAAGCCTTAAAATACTAAGGCTAAAGATAAAAAAGAAAAAAGTAAGGGTCAAAACACTAGCAAAATTAAATTAAAAAAATAAGAAAAACAAGTCACACTTTTTTTTTTTTTTTTTGGTCATTTGGGAAAAGCACAATATTTTGCTTGATTACTTTTCCTCACTTTTCAACTAGTAATATAGATTGCATGAAAAATAAACAAAACAAGTAAACTTTAAATGTTTGCTGGTGTAGAGGTGTATAAGAACAATCCATGGATTTTGCAATCACAGAAATCTAGGTTTGATTCCTGTGGGCATCAATTTACTCATTTGTAATATCACGAGCTAATGTAGAAATAAGAACATCTGGTATCAGACCTTGAGTCAGACACATATTTTAATGCAACATTCCCACGAGGCAATTTAATAAAAAAATCTTTCTCTCTCTCTCCCTTAAGTATGTAAGAGGTAAATGCAAAGCCTGACATCAATACAAGTCTGTAGATCAGTAACTTTGTCTCTGGGACTTATTTTGTGCATATCCAGTGAATCCGTATGAGCATTAATACGACAGCTTTCACTGGAAGAAGCCAGAACACTGCATAGATATAATGAGAATGACAAAGTATGAAATATTGTGAGAATTACCCAGATGCAACACAGAGACATGAAGTGAGCAAATGCTGTTGGAAAAATGGCACCAACAGACTTGCTCAACGGAAGGTTGCCACAAAACTTCAATTTGCAAAAAAACAAAACAAAACAAAAACCACCATGTTTGCGAAGCACAAGAAATTAAAGTGCATCAAACCGGGTATGCTTCCTTATGACATTCTGGAAAAGGTAACATTTTGTGGAATAGAAAAGGGGTGAGAATATGCAGCTAACAGTAAAGGAACAAAACTAATATGAGTAATCAGATTCAATTTTTAAGTAGAATTCTCTAATTCACAAGGGAATTAGAGACACATATAATCCTAATGGCCATTTTCTCTCAACTTTTCCTCACTTCATTCCTTTCTACAGCCAAAATCAGAAAGAAGGTGAATAGTAATATTATGCCCTAATAATTTAACTTGTAAAGAGAGAAAAACAAATTATTTCTAAAGCTCTATCATAGGTTCAGCTCATTGCTTGGTTTAATAGCCCCGGACAGACCTTGGTTGGATTCTTGCTCCACCTGTGATGCAGCGTGAGGCTCAAATTTTACAACTTTGAGCTTCACGTTCCTCTTAGGGGAAGTGGTCTCCTTAGTCATGCATCTTCACAGCTACTTAAATATTTGACATACTACTTGGCACATGCTAAGTGTTTAAAATTTCTAGCTACTATCATTTTACTCTAAATTCATGTAAGCTACACTGTAATTATGCTCTAGTATTAAGACAGTTGATGGATTCATTTGTTCTTGGGTTTAAGAAAACCCAGTGGTTCTGTAGTTGCTATTGTCGTGCATGTTTATTTCTTCTTGAGTCACTCTGGATCTGTTGTTGATTCAGATTTTACTAGTAGTTCATCAACATTTATGGATAAAAAAAGGATTTTATATTCAGTTCATTATTTATGTAAAGATGAGGAATCAGCAGCCTACATAGCTGAACGAGAATCTTAGAAATGGCTATCTCAACAAATGTGCTGACAAAGAAGCACCTACGTGTTAAGGCTGTTCTCAAGTAGCAATTTGTTTCCATAGCACCTAAGTGGAGAAAGACAAGATTTCCCATTAGTCCCCTGAAGCAGAAAAGTGTTTAAAATTCCAGATTTTGGTAAGGAAAGATGATGAGATTTTCCAATGTACGTTAAAAGTTGGTCTTAGAATTTTTTTCTTTGTTCAGTTAACTTAAAGTCATTGTTAGGTGGAATCTGGATGCATACAAACACTCACAATGTAAAAAGTTTAATATTTGTTTGAGTTACAGGAACTATACATGCAAGTCTCTGAAATCTAAAATATCATTTTTGCCTAGCTTAGAAAGGAAAATAACATAATAAGAGGGCAAACATCTCCTTGGTAAATATGAACTTAGAAGGAGGAGCCCCTCAAAATTTCAAGTTGTAAAGTCTGTATGATCATAAATGAGAAGGAAGGAAATTTATTGTTTATTCATTTGTTTGTTTAAGGAATATTTAAAAAAAAACAAACTTCAAAGTATCTGGCACTGTGTTAAATTCACTGGGGATGGAGTCATGTAAAGTAGCCATTGCCTTCAAGAAGCTTCAAGAAGCGGAGGAGGAAGACCACAGGGTAAAAAATGTTTCATTAATAAGCAGAAATAGGATGCTGTGGGAACATCATGGGAGGGAGACTATGAGCCAAAAGAAAAAGAAAGAGGGATCCCTGGGTGGCGCAGTGGTTTAGGCGCCTGCCTTTGGCCCAGGGCGCAATCCTGGAGACCCGGGATCGAATCCCACGTCGGGCTCCCGGTGCATGGAGCCTGCTTCTCCCTCTGCCTGTGTCTCTGCCTCTCTCTCTCTCTCTCTGTGACTATCATAAATAAATAAAAAGAAAAAGAAAAAAGAGAAACTGAAGAAAGACTAGAAGGACATAGAAGAGACTACTCAGAAAAAGCAAAAACCATTTTAATAAAGAAAATGTCTGCCCTTCTAAAATCAAACACATTTAATACTTCTATAATACACCAAAGTTATATGTTGTTTTTTAACATATCTTTGCTCCAAATGATTCTGAGGCTCAATCACAATTACAGAATGCAGGAAAGTAAGTATATTAACATGACACAACCACTGCATACTCTATTAAGTACATTATTCGTAAGACTCCACAAGGCACACGGTTTATACAAGTTAATATGGGCTATATGAAGTGTTCTCAGTTTTCAGGTATTTATTCCTGCTAGCCAGGGTGAACATTCTTTTAGCAGTATACTTTGGTGTCCTTCTCTGAGGAACGGACATTGAAAAAGTTAAGAATGAGTTACTATGTAGGCACTGATGTATGGAAAATACACTTTGTGTATTTGTATACTGTAAGCTGGAAACGCTTGTTGAGTCACATATATATTTACGCTAGAAAGCTCGACAAACACTGAATAGTCTGTGAAGAATGGAAAACCTCTTGCCGATTCAGACGAATATAATTCAACTATTTGCTGCGATACTAATTTGCTTGTTAAATTAATTACTCTGAAATCCTTTGGTTGTCAGGTACCAAAATAGTTTTGAAATTAGAGAACTGCTTTCCCACTTAATTCTTGTGGGTGGCCCAATTCCCCATGATATTCACAGCTGAGAAGTATTTTTTATGCATTTTTATCTTAAGTGATAATCAGGAGCAAATTAAGTCTGGTTTTAAATTTAAAAGAAAAAAAAATGCAAACCACTCCTCAATGACTTTGGACTGTGGGTATGCAAGACATGGGCTGAGCTGCACATCTTGCATGCTGCTTTTGCATGCTGTCACCTTTGTAACAGCCTGAAATGATGTGTGTCATCACATCAGGATTGCCCAATCTAGTGACCATCTAATGCAATCAAATCAGGATGCCCGATCTAATGAGTATCAGACGTAATGCCTCTAAAGTCAGTCAACAGTAATATTTTAAAGAAATGTCATTCCAACGAGTAGAATATAAAAGTGTAGTATATGCAGATGTTTACAAAAAAGCACTTCAAGGACCTCTGGTCGAAACTCCTGCCAGAAGATTCCAAAGCCCGTACATTTTTGTCCCAGCGTAATTACGACAGCTACAATAAAAGCAGCAGAAAGCATGACAAGCGAATCTTGGTCTCTTAAATGATTACAACCTCATTCCTTGGGGGAGCAGGTAATGAAAGTATGTTGTAAGTTGTGCTTGTTTTTAGACAGCTGTCCTCTGGGACCATATGCTACAGAAGTTTCAGATTTTTTCATTGTCATCATTGTTGATTTTCTTAAATGCGACTGGGCTTGCTTGTTTCAAAGAAGTCTTAGAAACATCTGTGTGCATGGTAGACATGGCTATCGTCTCATAGTCATCATCCCGAGACCGGAAATCACAAAAGTTAAAGAAGAACTGCAAGTCTCTCTGGAAATTTTTGTTCAGAAATCCGTAAAATATGGGGTTGACACAAGTGGATATCATGGCCGTAAGGTGGCACAGCAGGAATAACAGGTTATGGTTGCACGTGGCAATGATCTGATGATTCCAGTCAAACACAGTGTTGAAGATGGTGAGAGGCAACCAGCACACGGCGAACGCTACCACGATGGACAACAGCATGATGTTGATTCTTTTGGTTTCACTGGACCTGTACTTATTGTCTCTCATCTTGTCCATCATGTTGTTTCTCCTTTTCAAGCGTATATATATCTACAGAGAGGGGGGAAAAAAGTTCAAACAGAACCACTAATTTAATACGGGATTCTGTGGAAAGAAGGTTAAAATGGAAACGGTAGGGGGAAATGTTTTCTTACCTTGAAGTAGCAAATAAATATAAAACAGAGTGGGCCAAAATACTGCAGCATCAAGAGGAGAGTTGTATAGGACAACCTATGGGAGTCCGATGGAAATTTATCAAAGCACACGTATTTGTCCTTGAACGCGTCAAGTGTTACATTCTGGAACGGCTCATCGGTCAATACTTGATAGATGAGGAAAGGTAGAGACGAAACCACAGCAAGGACCCAAATGACCGCAATACCTACGTAAGCATGTCTGTTATTTGGTCTCCACCCTCGTGGGTTGATGATCAGCTGATGGCGCTCCACAGCAATGAGAACCAGAGAGAAAATGGACACGGTGATTGAAACACATTGCACAAAAGGATTCAATTTGCACATCGCCTCACCAAAAACCCAGTGGTCCATTAAGGTGTAGACAAATGTGAAGGGAAGACACATGATGGCAACAAGCAAGTCTGAGAAGGAAAGGTTCACAATCAGGATATTGGTAACATTTCTCATCTCCTTTTGTTTCAAGATGATCATGATCAAGGCCAGGTTTCCAGTGACCCCAAGAATTATTACAGCTCCGTAAGCAAGAGCTAATGTAAATATCATGGCCAAGGGCAGGTGACAATCATCACTTTCAAAAGCCAAAAACTGGGAATTCTCTGAAAAATTACAGAAGATTGAATGGTTTTCAACCTGGGAAAATGATGTTGAATTCATTTTGATTGGTTTGGTTGTTACGGATTACTCTAGACAAAGGGGAAATACGATTCTTCAAAGCAGATCAAATGCTCAGCTTATTCTCCGTATTGCAATCCACTTATCAAAATTATTCCGAATTCTTCATTCCCTTGAACTGAACAATCTGAAAAGAGAAAATGACCAGTGGCATTACTAATTTTACCGAGGGCAGTCCAAATGAATTCTGACGCATAGTACTGTTTTAAGTGAAGACACCGAAATAAAGAAACAAAATGTAATCTGCATAAACATCTTTTTAGAAGAGCAGAGACAGTGTAAACATTTTGAAAAAAAAAACAAAAAAAACAAAAAACCTCTCCTAATATTTTTAATTCGACTTGCAATTACTACATTTTGATTCAGCAAAATGTAGTAGCCTGTAAATCAGTCAGGTGTGCATAAATCTCATGTCCCAAGTCTTATATAAACCAAAATTAAGGAAACTAACTAAATGAAAAAAAAATCAAATAAACACATCAACAGATTCCTAAACATTGGAAAAAGATGAGTGGGTCACAAAAATTTTAGTGCACAGATTAACACATAAGATAGGAAACAAAGAAAAACAACAGAAGTTTCCCGAATTCTTCCTCTTACTATAGACATGAAATAATTCACTAAGTCGTACTAACAGCTCCACCATACACCCAACTGCTCTTTAAGGCAGGCGTTATTTAGCACGAGGTCACGCAAAAGGCGATGATCAGTAGAGTCAAACATCAAACCTCTGTCGTATGAAGGACTGTGGGAAGCACAGAAGACGTTTAATCCAGAAAAGACTAGGAAGGGTAGGGACCGTCTTCTCATGTCTGAATGGAGAGCATGTGCTGTAAGGACCTGGGCTTAGGATACGAAATCTAACTGTACAAGTTAGAAATACGACCAAGGCAAGTACACTACAGTGCATGCTCAAAACAAAACAAAACCAATTTCCAATTATGAGGAACACAAGTTTAATCAAATGAAATCAAGTGCCTGCAAAAAACTACGGAGGGCTCCAGACATCAAAGTTTGCAGCTACTACATAAAAGACTTTTGGGGAGCTCTTGCATTGTGTAGGAGATTTAACAGGCTCTAACTCTGAGGTTCTTTCTAGTTTTAAGATTCTAGAATTTATTAATATGTCAGAAGCTTTCAAAGGCTTTCTAAGGCTTTATGCATATAAATAACCTGCCTCCCCACTCGACTTTAATACTGATTCAGTGCAGGGACCTACATTTTAGTGGTAATTTTGATCTTTCACAGCATTTTGCGTTACAAAGACTCTTTTCTTACCAGCAAGAGAAGGTGCAGACAGTGGGTTTTTAGAGATTAAAAGCTCCTTTTTAAAAAATCTGATTTCCTTGAGATTGCTAAATAAACATATGAGATTTGGGATTTCTTATGTTAATTAACAGGCCACTGTGCCTGTGTTAAGAAAGGGAATTGCGCTTACGTCTTTTTTTATGTGAGAATAAAGAAAATCATGCAGATTTACTTCCATTTCAAAGGAGAAAAGAAATTTAATGAACATTTGCCTTTTAAGCGACACTCTCCAATGAACCTTTCCTTGAGTGCTTTTGCTTTCTAGAATATGAGATGTTTCTTATTATAAAACCACAACTTGGCTTTATAAAGCTGAAGAATAAAAACAAAGGTTTCTAGCATTTAGTAAGAATGGAAGAGTTAACACTAAGGATGATTTCAAGTGTAAATGTTTTTAGAAGTATGGCTCTCTCCACCTCTGTGCAACCACCAGTAACACATAATGGCTCCTGAACTCATGCAGCCGTCACCCTTTTTTCTCTCAAGGATGCCAAAGGCAGAGAGAATAATCTCTGGCTCTTAGGGTCTGAGAACAAACCTTGAAGAAGTCAGCGATAATCGAACATTTCTTTGCAAATTCCTCACTGAAGAATTCAAGAAAATCTTTGCACCATACTTCCCACTCGCGTTGCTGTCAAGATATTCAACATGACTTACTGGTTAATTGTGAGTTTCTCTTCATTTTTTAAAGTAAAACTAGCATAATAGGCAAATGCATCCTCTCTGTCCTCTGACTTCTCACGGCTCCCTGTCACTACACACCACCAGATGAGGAAGTATTCTGGAATAAGACACAGGAGTGCAATCCTCAGCCTGACCCTTGAAGACCTCTACATTTTCCTGCCCTTTGCCTTTCGCTCCCTGCTCCAACAGCCCCATTGTGAGTGCTCTGTTCCCCAGCCCACCAAGCGCCTCCCAGCCTGTTGTAGCCTCTTGCACTCATCTTTGTCCCTGCCCTTGCCCTTGCTGGGTGTTTCTGTCTCACCACCAATCCAAATCCTACCCATTCTACCATTTGGTGCCCTTAAATCCTTAACTGGCTCCTCCCAAATAAACATAAGCTCTTTAAGATAAGTAGTGCATATACCTCATAGCACCTTGCAAATACTAGATTTAGAACCAAAACGTGGGGATCCCTCGGTGGCGCAGCGGTTTGGCGCCTGCCTTTGGCCCAGGGCGCGATCCTGGAGACCTGGGATCGAATCCCACATCAGGCTCCCGGTGCATGGAGCCTGCTTCTCCCTCTGCCTATGTCTCTGCCTCTCTCTCTCTCTCTCTCTCGTGACTATCATAAATAAATAAAAAAATTAAAAAAAAAAAAAAAGAACCAAAACGTGTTGACTGACATAGCAGGCGCATGGCTGGAATAGCAGGTTCTTGTGTGAATTAATTCTGAACTCTGTCATAGTCCTTTTACGCGCAAGATGGATGCTAACTACAATAATCATTTTATGAGGTCGGGTAGATAGGGGAAAATGTTCCATTTTTATGTTTAAAAAAAGGAATTGTTTCTGTTTTTTTTTTTTAAATTTCTTATTCATTTATGATAGTCACAGAGAGAGAGAGAGAGAGAGAGGCAGAGACATAGGCAGAGGGAGAAGCAGGCTCCATGCACCGGGAGCCTGATGTGGGATTCGATCCCGGGTCTCCAGGATCGCGCCCTGGGCCAAAGGCAGGCGCCAAACCGCTGCGCCACCCAGGGATCCCAAAGGAATTGTTTCTGAAAGAAAGTTCATTCATCTGAGAAATACTTACTGAACACTTATTTTGTGTTGGGCGTGGTTTTATTGGGGACAACAGTGACCTTCTCATTGATTTACTGGTCTTGTGGACCAAAAGCCAAGAAAATATAAACTGATAAAAGGGATCATATGCCAGATGATAAGTATCAGACAGAAAAAATAAGGCAAAGAGGGGTTCTGGGGTTGTTGGGAGCTGCCCTTTATTACTGGGTGGTAGGAAAGGCCCCTGCTTGCTGGAAGAGGTGGCGTATGAGCTGAGACCTGAAAGTGGTGAGTGAGGAAGCCGTGTAGATACGTCAGGGACCGCATCCCAAGTGGAAAGAACAAAGGTGAATCCCTGAGGCTTGAGTGTACCTGGCGTACTAAACAGCAACGATAAGTGGAATAAATAAGAGACAGCCTAGTAGAAAATTAATTACAAAGGGTAAGCAGAAGAGGAACAGATTATGTAAAGCCTTACTCCCTGGGACAGTTTGACTTTTTTCTAGGAAAGACGAGGAACCACCGGAGAGTCTTTGGTAGAGGCATGAAGTTGTATGGGTTGTTTTATTTATTTCAGAGACAAAGAGAGAGAGGAAGAGAGTACAAGCAGGGAGGGGGGCAGAGGAAGAAGCAGCCCGCATGCCGAGCAGACAGCCCAATGTGGGACTCGATCCCAGGACCCTGGGATTATGACCTGAGCCAAAGGCAGACTGACCTGCCCGTGCGCCTCCATATGGCTTGTTTTAAATTGTTACTCTAGCTGCTGTTTTCAACAGACTTAAGGTAGGAAAGAGAAGAAGTAGGGAGATTCATTAAAAGGCAAATACAATAATCCAGATTAGAGATAATGGAGACACAGACTGAGGTGTTTATAGTGGAAAGGAAGAAAAATAGAAAATTTACATCCATTGACTTATCTTGACAAAATTCATCTACAACGTGTGGGCTACAAAGGCAGCTCCTTGCAGATGGTTTTACTGAAAACCGAAATGAAACTCTGATACCTCTGAAAAAATATCTGATGGACAGGAATGTCTCTCTAAGCAGACATTGACTTAGCAGCTACACTGAAAATGTAAACTACTTTTTTTTTTCTTTAAATGCTTGCAAAGCTTCCTTTTCTAAGTGCATGTTTGGTAGTCATTCCAGTTGGGTAAAACAGTTCTGCATTGGAGAAAAAAAATGCGCATTTTCAGCCCACCTGAGGATTACTTGGAAAAAGAATCACTGTCCGAAAACATCACCGAGAAAGAATTCGCATATATCTTTGCAAAAAAAAAAAAAAAAAGGTGATTTGACACCCACTATCCCAATATTTAAAACCAGATATGCAACCGCAGACATTGCAAAAATTAAAGGCCGTTAAATCTCAGTGAATCTCCATATAGCTGCCCTGGGCCATGAGAGACCGGTGGAGACGCTGCATACATCACCCGCGAGCGAGCCCGCCGGCCGCCTTCCGAGGGGATCTGTCTGTCCAGCGGGGTCGCCCGCCTTCCGCCGCCTGCTGCTCTGGGCGCGGGGGCTTCCAGCGGGGACGCGCTCCGCTCAGTCCCCGGCCGGTGCACCTGCTCGCGGGCCGGGCCGAGCGCCGCCACCTGCAGGCGGTCACCGCACGGCCCCCGCGCCTCCCCGAGCCCTCCCGGGCTTTCCGCTCCGTCCTGCTCGCCCCAAAGAACCCAGTGGGGCGGCTCCGTGAAAATCCCCGCTGCCCGCTTACCTGCCCGCCTGCTCGCTGCTGGGCGCCGGCGGAACCGCCCGACTCTCCCCCTCCCCGCCCACCCCCCCCGTTCGCGCCCATCTGTCAAGGAACACCTGCGCCCGCGGGGACCGGGCTGCCCAAGAATCCTCCGAGCCCCGGGACGGCGAGCGGGGCCCAAGCTCCAGTCAGTCCCCCGGACCCGCCTGAGGCCCTAGAACCTTCTCCCCCCGGGGCGCCCTGGGGCCGCGGGGCACCGCCGCCCGCCCGAGCCCCGCCCGCCGGCTCCCATCGCCGCCCGGCTGCGAGCGCAGGACCCGGGACCCACCGAGGCTCGGGGCCCAGGGCGGGGGGAGCCTGCGCTCGGCCCAGGCGCGGGGACCACGGGGCGGGGGGAGCCTGCGCTCGGCTCCGCGCCCCCCCGCCCCGGGGCAAGCCCGCCCCTCGCCTCCGTCGGCTCCCCGCGGGGCAGGTGCGGCGCGGGCGGCGGGCGCGGAGGATCCAGGGGGCCCGGGGGACGCCCCCCTGCACCGTCCGGACGACCGGTGCCTCCGCGCAACCCCGCGCACCCTCCGCGCACCCACAGCGCATTCTCCGGGCAGCCCTCCGCGCACCCTCCACGCACTCCGAGCGCACCCTCCGCGCACCCTCAGCGCATTCTCCCGGCAACCCCAGAGCAGCCCCAGCGCACCTTCGCGCACCTCCCTGAGCACCCTCCGCGCACTCTCCCGCGTGCCCCCAGCGCACCCTCCGGGCACCCCCCAACGCACCCTCCGCGCACTCCCCAGCGCACCCCCAGCGCACCCTCTGGGTACCCGCAGCACACCCTCCGCGCACCCTCCGAGCACCCCCCAGCGCAGCCCCCGAGCACCCTCCAAGCACCCCCCAGCGCACCCTCCGCTCATCCTCCGAGCACCCCCCAGCGCAGTCCCCGAGCACCCTCCAAGCACCCCCCAGCGCACCCTCTGGGTACCCGCAGCACACCCTCCGCGCACCCTCCGAGCACCCCCCAGCGCAGCCCCCGAGCACCCTCCAAGCACCCCCCAGCGCACCCTCCGCTCATCCTCCGAGCACCCCCCAGCGCAGTCCCCGAGCGCCCTCCAAGCACCCCCCAGCGCACCCTCCGGGTACCCCCAGCGCACACCCCGCGCACCCTCCGAGCACCCCCCAGCGCACCCTCCGAGCGCCCCCCAGCGCCCCCCAGCGCACCCTCCGGGCACCCCCAGCGCACACCCCGCGCACACCCCGCGCACCCTCCGAACACCCCCCAGCGCACCCCAGCGCACCCTCCGAGCGCTCCCCAGCGCACCCTCCGGGCACCCCCAGCGCACACCCCGCGCACCCTCCGAGCACCCCCCAGCGCACCCTCCGAGCGCACCCTCCGAGCGCACCCTCCGAGCGCCCCCCGAGCGCACCCTCCGGGCATCCCCAGCGCACACCCCAGCGCACCCTCCGGGCACCCTCCGCGCACACCCCGCGCACCCTCCGAGCACCCCCCAGCGCACCCCAGCGCACCCTCCGAGCGCCCCCCAGCGCACCCTCCGGGCACCCCCAGCACACACCCCAGCGCACCCTCCGGGCACCCTCCGCGCACACCCCGCGCACCCTCCGAGCACCCCCCAGCGCACCCTCCGGGCACCCTCCGCGCACCCCCCTTGCACCCCGCTCCAGAGAAGCGCCGGGAGAAGCGCGGGCAGGGCCGGCCGGAGAGCCGACGAGGGGACGGGTCGCCTGCGGGCCGGGAGGACGCCGAGACAGCGGGGGCAGGTCGCCCGGAGCGCCCCGGAGCGCCCGCAGCACCCCGCCAGCCGCCTGCACCCCGAGCCCCGCTGCGGGGCGGACCCGGGCCACCGCGGGGCGCGCGCACGTTTCGGGGTCCCCGTCCCCGCTCTCGCCGGCCCTGGGCGCTTCCTCCCGCGTCCCCCCGAGGGTGCCCGGAACTCACCTCCGGGGGCTCCCGCCGGGCCCGCGCCCCGAGCCGCAGGACGGCGACCCCGCGAGCGCGCAGGCACCGCGGCTCCCGCTCCCGCTCCCGCTCCCGCTCCCGCCCCGCAGAGCAGCCCGCGGGCAGGAGACGCCCCCGCGGCCCGACTCCGCCCCGCGCGGCCACGTGACGGCGCCCCGGCCCCGGCCCCCGCCCCCGGCCCCCGCCCCCGCCCCGGCCCCGGCCCCCGCCCCCGCCCCGGCCCCGCGCCCGCCGCCCCCGCGCCCCGCGGCCCAGCGCCCCCTCGCGGCCCACGCCCGCCCCGCGACCTTCCCGGTCCGTCCCTCGTTTTAAAAGCGATCGGGGGACGGCCTTACCCAAAACAGAAAAAAAAAAGAAAAAAAGGAAAAAAAAAAAAAAAGTAGCAGGTCCGGGGCCCCGAGCCCGGGGGCACCTGCCAGACCCGCGGCCTCCCCACTCGGGAACCCAGGTCGCGCCCCTGCCCACCGGGCCCGGGAGGAGCCGCAGGACCCCACGGAGAGCGCGGCGCCCAGCTCACGCCGTCCACGGTGCGCTTTCTCTATTAGGCAAAATAGACGCTGTTTAAAGTTCAGTATCAGTCATAGCCGGCTTATACCTGGTGATGTGAACATCTGGGGTTGTGCCCCCCCACCCAGGAAATCTTTCTAAAATATTTGTTATTAGACATATTTGTTTATACAATTGGAAAAGGGGTAGGATCCAGAATTAAAATATCCCTTGTCATGAGTGAACTCCCGGAATGGGGGCACACGCTGCTCAGAACCCCACTACTGGTGAAACAGAGTAAAATGGCATCTGTATTTTTTTTTTTAATTCTTCTCTTTCCTTCTTCTTTCTTTCTTTCTTTTTTTTTTTTTTTTTAACTGAGACTGAAAATATGATTTAGGGATTTCGAATCTTTTATGATTTAGGGATTTCGAATATTTTATTTTTTTATTTTATTTTATTTTATTTTTGCGATTTTATTTTTTATTTGTTCACGAGAGGCACAGAGACAGGCAGAGGGAGAAGCAGGCTCCGTGCAGGGAGCCCGGTGGCAGGACTGGATCCCGGGACCCCGGGGTCACCACCTGAGCCAGAGGCAGTTGCTCCACCGCTGAGCAGCCCAGGTGCCCCAGCAATTTCAATTCTTGTAAAGAGTAATGACTCTTGAGGTTTCTGGTCGCCTTCTGTTTACTCCATTCCCTCAAGTCACATTCTGAAAAGTAAGCTTTTTCTTATTTTTTTTTCTTTTAAATATTTTATTTATTTATTCGGGAGAGACCCAGAGAGAGAGAGGCAGAGGGAGAAGCAGGCTCCACGCAGGGAGCCGGACGTGGGCCTCGATCCCAGGTCTCCAGGATCACACCCTGGGCCGAAGGCGGCCCCAAACTCCTAAACCACCGGGGCTGCCCTACCCACAAGGTTCTGACCTCAAATTGGCTATTTTCCATCTGCAGTGAGAATCACAAATGAAATAATCTGATTTTCTATGAAGAATACATTTTTAGGTAAGCTTTTTTCCTATGTCAGCAAATATTTTGGAGTCGAAAATATAATCTGGACTCATTAGGCATTTTCCTTTCTGTCTTTCCCAAGAATGCTGAATTAAGGCTTGCCTATAATAATGCCTAACTACTGTGGCCAGTGTATTTCATCATTTTATTAACTGAATTGTTAGGAAGTTTCCACCATAAGGCAAGTTTATAAAGCTATATTCTTGAAATACTAATATCAAATACCAATCTTTGAAAGATCATTGGTCTTAAGAAAGACTTTTCTGTCAAGTTTTGGGTCCTGAGACACCTGGGTGGCTCAGCGGTTGAGCGTCTGCCTTCGGCTGAGGTCCTGCCCACCAGGGTCCCGGGATCGAGTCCCACATCGGACTCCCTGCTAGGAGCCTGCTTCTCCCTCTGCCTCTCTCTGTATCTCTCATGAATAAATAAATGAAATCTTTAAAAAAAAAATTATCGTACAAAAAGAAGTTTTGATATGCTCAACAACCGCAGCAAATTGTATAATTCTCTAGGCATATATCATCTATTAAGGACTCTCTCAAACTGTAAAATAAAATAAATTTTTATAAAGTGTGAAATTAAAAAAAATGCAGCATAGTACAATAACCAAATACAACATAAATTCCTCTAATAATGTAATTTTATGGAAGGCTTGACATAGAGTAATCTGAGTTTCTCAGAAAACATACGCTGAAGAGTAATTTGAATTCCTCAAAAGATGTACTAAAGAGAATATACGTGTGAAATAAAGAAAACTTCTTTTTCTAGTCTTAAGAGAGCAGCCAGTTGCATACTTTCTTTCTGGGGTTTCAAACTAGATAAAACCTCACCTTTGCCAGGGACGGAGAGAGAACTTTTTCACTGGGTGTATTTTCTCCTGAAATTTCGGAGCCCTCTGACCTAGAAACCATGACCAGCAGAATTAAATCAATGATCTGTTCTCCCGTTCTCTTGGGCAAGTCTTTTGTTCTGTCATTTAAACAGAATAGGCCCTATTCATTAAATCCCTATAAACCTTAGTTTTATCATCTAAAAAAATGGGCTGAACCTTCAAATTGCATGATTCGATGACTATAGAGATGAAAGTGTGTCACTAAACTTGCTCACGGAGTTTATCCATTGTAACTACTGGTCACTTGATGCATTTCTGCTGCTAAAGTTAATGATTCTAAAATGCTAATAGGCCTTGATATAGGAGAGTTGTCATAAATTATGACTCAGAAAACGTTGACAGGTGTTAACCTGTCATGTGAAAACTAGCTAGTGGATGATACCGTAGGAGAAAACCGCATCGGGGTTGAAGTTCCTAGGAGCCACCTTGGTGAATCAGTTCCTATTCTATGCATTAATTAGGTGTCAGTTTTTCCTTCTTTCTGTAACTTATTATTGCATTTATTTGAACCCATGATGTCACAGAATATAGACTGCAATATTATTTCAGGGACCCCTGAGGAAGAAAGAAAGTGCTTCCAGTAAAGCAATGACGCGCAATCCATTGTAACTGAATCTCAAAGTTAGAGTACTAAAATAGCTCCTTAAAATCCCCACTTTAGAACCAATGAAATACAGGAAGCAAAGAGTTTTGACTAAATCGGTTAGTACAATCAAATGGTCAACACAGTCACGTAATCCAGGTGTCCTTTTGAGAATTAACTCGCAGGAATAGCTTACAATTAATTTAGTTAAAAATGTCAGGATACAAGAATGTAGATAAACAATCTAATTAGCTTTTGTGTAGAGAAGCTAAGTCACATATACGGATTTGTTCTTGGTTTGACATGGGAATGCACTTCAGGGAAGTTCTCATTCCGTCACATAGACTACAAATCTAGAGCGTTTGTTTTAAAACTGTCAGAATCAGACTCTAGAGGACTAGGGCCCTAAAATTATTTAGTAAATACCCAAACATTTTCCTGCAGACCTCCCCTGGTCAGACACCCTATAGACATTCAACAAAAATGTAACGTTATTTTACAAAGTGTCACATTATGTATTTGTTACCTGGGATAATGAGCAGAGCTTTGCCATTGTTCCTATTACTGCTTTTGATTATAACTAGTACCATTCCCTTCACATCTCCTTTCAAAGTTGTGGAGTAGGAACAGCTGGTGAGCAGGGCAAGTCTGAATGCCTCCTCCGACCTCCCATCATCCATGACAAAGATCTCTCACAGTTCTTGCCCCGCTTCCACCTTCACACCACCCTACTCCCAGATCTCAGGCTTAATAGGAGACCCTTTTACGACACAGCCAACATCAGGAGGCCACACTTGGCTCCAAAATGTAAAAGCCAGTTCACATCCCTGAGACAGCTCAGTTTTTCCCAAAGGAAGAAGAAGAAGAAGGAGAAGGAGAAGAAGGAGAAGGAGAAGGAGAAGGAGAAGGAGAAGGAGAAGGAGAAGGAGAAGGAGAAGGAGAAGGAGAAGGAGAAGGAGAAGGAAAAGGAGGAGAAGGAGAAGGAGAAGAAGGAGAAGGAGAAGGAGAAGAAGAGAAGAAGAAGAAGAAGAAGAAGAAGAAGAAGAAGAAGAAGAAGAAGAAGAAGAAGAAGAAGAAGAAGAAGAAGAAAGAAGAAGAAGAAGAAGAAAGAAGAAGAAGAAGAAGAAGAAGAAGAAGAAGAAGAAGGAAGAAGAAGAAAAATAGACTCCTTGGGTCCACGTGAACAGCAGCAGCAGCAGCTGGCACAAAGGTGGAATCAGGGACTCCAGGCCGCTGTCTGCTCAGGTAAGCAGCCTTGCTTTGTTCCTTTGTTTAAAGTCTAGCCATTGCTTTTCTTTCTCTGGATACATATAAATCCAGAAAGAGGGTAAGTATCCAAGGGTGGGCCAGTAATCGGACTCTTCTGAACCCAGGAAACTGCTTGGCTACCCCCTCTACTAACGCAGCATAAAGGTAAGGATAACTGCGCGGATCGTTGAAACTACAAATTCAAAACCTTAGCTGAAGTTCTTGAGCTTGAGTGGACTTCCGATCTCTCTCCTTTTAGAAGATATTTCCAGTTGTCCTCCTTCTCCCCTAGTCTCCTACCTCATATCCTCAATTTCCATAGGCTCCTCCTTGCTTCTGAAGTCAGCAGCAACCTCCCTCCCACAGGCCTCACTTCACCAGCAACTCCTCTGCCCCAGCTTTTGGGCCCCAGGCCTTGAGTCAGCCTAGCCCACTGGGGTTTCCCGGCCGACATCCCAAATGTCGTGTGACAGAGACAAGCCACCCCCGTTGTGCTCACCCCCTCAATCCAGGAGCAGAAAATCCATGTGTGAGTTGTCGTTTTATTCCACTAGATTTGTGGGGGCTGTTACACAATAACACAACTACAACACCTGTTTAGTCAACTGTGCCGCTTTCTTGGTGCAACACTAAAATGAAAACACAAATAAAATTGCTCACTCCTTCATGGTAACCCCCTCGCCCATGCCCCAGCTTCTGTGCTGCCTTCTCCTTCCTGGGAACTCCTCCAGGAATTGCTTCCTCAGCATGGGCCGCCGGAAACCACCTCGGCCCATCCCACCAGTGACCAAAGCCCGTGGAAAGGCTTCAGACATTATTACACTTATTCTTTAGGGTGCAGGTGCCTCTCTTGACCACCCTACGCTCTTGGAATCTTCTTTCTCCTGATTGCATGAACGCCACACTTCAGGCTTTTCTCCTTGCTCACTGGACGGTCCCCTGTTCCCTCTCCCAGGTCTCCCCCTACTTCTCACACGTGTTCCTCCCCAGGATCCTGCTAGGTAGGGGGCCCGAGATGGCACCTGCCTATTAGCCCACGGGGGCCCCCATACTGTTTGCTTCTTCACGGCAGCTTAGGACTAGTAGCCCAAAGCCAGACAGCACCAAACCCAAATTCTCACCCATCTAATTGCTTCAAACGTTATCCAAAGAAATCTGTTTGTAACCAGTGAGAGCCCATCCGAGAAACTGCACCCATCGTCTACGAACCATGGATAGAACAAAATCTGTATCCATAAACGACATCAGGCCGCTGCTGCCCTTCGGAGCTCTGGGGACCACCTCCCCACCTTGCTACTGAGTGACGTCACCTGGGCAAGTGAGCCCCTCTCCATTTTCCTCTTCTTCCCAAGAGGCCTCCGTCCTATCGCCCTTCTGGATGGTTCTTTGGAAGACGACTCGCTCGGAGGACCTTCCCCTCCCCCCATCCAAGACCACCCCCTGGAAAGCTTGTGTGTCACCACCTTATGTGGTCCTGTCTTTTCCCTGATTGACTTGAAATACCCAAATTTACCAGAGATCTCATTCTTGATCTTTTCCTTTTTTTTTTTTTTTAAACCCTTAATGCATAATCCTGCCGCCTGTCGTCAAATACATGCTTGTGTGCTGCCAACCCCACATCTCCACCTAAAGGACAGGTCTCTCTCGGCTTCCTGGACAAATGTGCTTCTCAGCTGGTGAACGGGAATCTCAGTCTGGTCATCATCCCCATCCCTCAAACCGGAATCTAAGAGCTGTCCTGTGTTTCTGTCTCACACTCTCAAATTCAGTCGCTCACACATTCCCGTTGACTCTACCCCCTAAACATCCCTTACATGCGATCGAGCTCTACTTATTTCTCTGCTGAATGGGTTTCTGCCTCAGTGGGTTTCACGATGGTCCAGTTATATCCCCCCCAGCTTAAATAGTCTAGGTGCTCTCCAGACACTTCAAGTGCAGTGTCCTCTAACCGATATTTTCCGTATCATCCTCCACCACTTCCCACACACTCAGTCATACCAAACTCTTTGCACCTCTCTGATACACCCTCTCTCACCTTCATGCCATGTCCCCTCTTCTTATTTACTCAGGCCCATCATTTGGGGATTTAACTCTCACCAGTTCCTCAAGCTTCAGTTCAAGTAGCCTCTCAACTAGGAAGCCCTCTTTCATACCTCTCCATCCCCCCCATAGGCTGAATGTACCTTACTCATATTTCTGCAGCCCTTTAAATTTATTTCTAACCCAGGATTGAGTACACTAGATGCAATTAATTGTGTATTTGCACAGAACCACACTGTGATCTCTGGAAGACAGTGACGACGTTTTTTCACCTCTTTAAACTTGCAGCCTGGATTCGATGTGGCAACAAGACGTTGAGCAAAGTTCTGTGGAAGGATTGAAGAACAAGGAATAAGGGAGGATTACATAAACTATGAACATCACAAATCAGGCCCACGTGTTCATCCGAAACATTTGAAACTGTCTTGGGCACCTTAGTTATGGTGGATAACTGCTGCTTCTATGCATGCACGGAATCCGTGGAAACATGTATCGTACATATATGTAAATGCTACACTTATTTTATGCATATGTGCGTTTATTACGTACTTCTCTTGATGAGTCTTCTTATTTTTTTATTTTCTTTATGTGTTAATTCTGCTTTCCTATTAAATATAAGCTTCAAAAATTCATCCTCCTGCCTTTAAAAATGCATATAATGTCCAGCAGAAAAATGCCTTAGAAGTTTTTCTACCTGCTGAATAATATACTTTTAAAAGCTGAATTACCTGTATGATAAGAGTAGGAATATGGTTACAGATACAGTTTCAAGGAACGTTCACTTCATCACTTAACCACATCAACTTTGGATTCTGGGCTTATGCTTTGAACAGTTCTCTAAACATTCTTTTTAAAGACTATTCAAAACAAACCAACATATCAAAAACAAATAAACCATTTCTCTTCCATTTCCACTTAAATATAGCAAAGCTATATTTAGACTTATAAGTAGATGTAAAATACTGACCATTAAAACTTAGCTAAGAAATGAAAATTTCGCTTTAAAAAGTAATGTTGGGCAGATACTTATCAACATCACCATTTTTTGGGTTGATTTACAAAAGGGAATAATATATGAACTATATATGGATTTACATGATAGAAACTGTATGTCCAAAAATCAATAAATAAATAAATAAATAAATAAATAATAAGAAACTGTATGTCCCCAAAGGAGTCTACATTGTCTTCTTTTATATATTTTGTGCTGATATTTTTGAAATAATATAATGAAACAAAGAATCATTTATCGATATGTAAAACATCCACAACTTTTTAGAGAATGAATCAAGTATCATTATGTAGTTATTATAGCTGCAGCAAAAAGAATGTGCCAGTAAAAATGGAAAGCTATCCATAGTATTTCTTTTTTCTTTTTTTTTCTAATATGGAGAGAAACAATTTCTATGATCATTTAAATTTTCTGAAGATCCAAACAGGTTCTCTTTTTACATATGTATCTATAACGCATGCTTGTTAATGGCATAAAGTCCTAGAGAGTCAGACCTCGGGCAGCCCGGGGGCTCAGCGGTTTAGAGCTGCCTTCAGCCTAGGGCCTGATCCTGGAGTCCCAGGATCGAATCCCACCTCGGGCTCCCTGCATGGAGCCTGCTTCTCCCTCTGTCTGTGTCTCTGCCTCTCTCTCTCTTTCTCTGTGTCTCATGAATAAATAAATAAAATCTTAAAAAAAAAAAAAAGAGAGAGAGAGAGTCAGACCTCAAAGGGAGTTCCATATCTACTAGTCACAACATTTCAGTTTACAAAGAAAGTGAAAACTAAAAAGGCCAAGTGTTTTGTCTAAAGCGATGCCACTAATTTGAAATAAAGCCTGAATGAAATCCAGGTGTTCTGACAAGAGTCCAATATACAAGGACATTTGTGATACAGGATTGCATACCTATACATATGCGTACCACACGTATGTGTGTATGTATTTCTGGCACGGAGAATTTATTTAAAACAAAAGAATTGTACGTTCTGTCTGGAAATCAGTCACTGCTTTATACTTAATGATTTAATCATTAGGGAATCAAAAGGAAAGATAAAGTGTTGCCTAGTAGCAAAGTGCTTGTCAGAAGAAGACAATTATACCCCCTTAGGACCTCAAAATTCTCATTGTATTCTCTGGAACAATGGCTCTCTACACTCAGAACTTTGGGTTAACTTTTTTTAATTGCTCCTGTTCCTTAAAAAACTGCATGTATTTCCCAATTGTGTTTAAGTCCTAAATACTGATTATATGACAAACTATTACAATTGCAAAGAAATCAAGGCAGCAATAAGCATCATAAAAATATTCTGATGGCCTCTTCCATATGTTTTAAGAATTAAGAATTTAAATTAGCCATGCTAAAAACTATGGATGAAGACATGTCTACTCTTAATGAGTGTAACAAAAATCCTCACAGAAAAAAATGCATCAAATAAAATAGTGCCATTTTTTTCTATTTTATTTGTCACCGCTATTCCTATATATCAAGATGACATATCATTTGAGGTTATTTCAATGCACATTAGTAAGTGTCCTTCACAAACAGTAGCTGTTATTAAAATGCAGCAATAACTGACAGAAACAACAGACACGTTCCTCAGAGAAATACTACCTCAGGCATTGTTTGGAGCGTGCTTTATTATTCAATAATTTGTCTTAGGAGTCCTGAGTAGTTTTAACTTTCACCTTTACAGAAAGGCTTTCTTTCATAACTGATGAAGGACCGTGAGAAATGGAAAATAGCCAGTTTAATTTTGTAGCACACATAAAATCCAACTTAATTTCCCAAATGAGTATTTTATAAATAGTGAGTAGGAAAAAATACCTAGAGCAGAGGTGGACATTACTATTTGTGTTCCCAGAGGTAGTAGTCCACCTGCTTGAATTTACTCCATCAAGTAGGAACAAAATCCCGTATTATGTTCTACAGAGAGTGATGATGATTAGCCTTGAATCCCTCCTGGGAAATTTGAAGGTAAGAGCGCACTGCTCTTCGTAGCTTCCCCTTGATGTAGCACATTGTTGGAATTTGCAAGTTGACCAAATCTTCGAAAGAAGGATTTGTCCACCTAATTTGTCTGCTCCACGTAGGTTGAACGTGCGTTGAAAGAAGGCTTCTTGAGGCTTGTATCCTTGTGTGTGCAGCGGGAAGGGAATGGTGGGTGAATCAAAATCTTTGTCTCACTGACATGTTGGCCTTTTATTTTTCATACTCTGATGGTAAAAGTTACTTCAAACGAAGGGTCGAGATTAGCCAAAGAAAACAACGTTTTTGGAAAAGAAATAAAATCCATCTTGTATTTTTAACATACAAAAGCTTGTAGCAGAGACTAGTATTCCGGAGTTCACTTGGGAGCGGGGTTCACTTGGGAGCTGTTTCACAGACCACGCGTGTTTGAAGTAGGTGTGTACTGTGACTGCCAGGGACCGAGGGACAGAGATTCCCGTGGCGGCGTGTCCTGTACTGCCTGTGCCAACGCCGGAGTCAAGACAGTGTAAGAAGGAAACTGGTTTCTCCCCAGTCACCCTTCCTGACACTCCATCCCTCAGCTCCCGGCTACAGAGGCCGACCCTGCCTGCTATGTCAAGCATTTGGGGAGAAGGTGCTAGTATTCCAGAAATAAAATAGAGAAGGATGAAATGGGAACTAGGTTCCCTTGAGGTATTTAAAAGCTCTTGGATGACTCTCTGGCCGACACAACGACAGTCTGTACCGATTCCCTGCGAATCAGACACTAAGATGCAGCACAGGGGCCCAGGAATTTTTGTTCACTTCTGCTAGATTTACAGGTTGCCTTGCCCCCGAGGGGGACAGTCCCCTCCAGATTGGAGCCCCGGCCCCACTGGATCACACTCATCACCAAACACTTGTGGCCGCGGCCGTCACATAATCGTTTTCAGGTTTGAAATATACAATAAATACAATCTGTCGCCTGCAAGGTCGCGGCTACAGACACGTGGGCCTGTCTGCGACTCTCCAGTGTGTGTCTGTCTGTCTCTCCCCCCACCTCCTACACACACACGCACACACACACACACACACACACACACACGCAGCACAGAGAAGCCTCCAACACCTGCCAACTAATGACTAACGAAAATAAGGCGAACCTGCAAAACAGATTTGGAAACACTGGGGATGGAAATCACGCTGAGAAACAAAGGGCCAAATGTTTGCAGGGTATTGGGGTGGTTGTGTCTTCTCTTTTTTTTTAACCTATGACAACCCTTCCCTCCCCCTCTACCCCCCCGCAGTCTTTGTGTCTCTGAGCAGTGCCAGGGCGGGTTCGGTCCCGCCTGACCCCAGCCGTCGCCGTCAGGGGACCGCAGCCCCCGCCCCGCAGGTGCGCCTCCCCCCGCCCCGCTCCCCCCGCCCCCGCAGGTGCGCCCCCCATCCCCCCGCCCCGCTCACCCCCGGCCTCCGCAGGTGCGCGCCCCCCCGCCCGCTCCCCCCCTCCCCGCAGGTGCGCGCCCCCCCGTCCCGCAGGTGCCCCCCCCCCCCGCACCAGCCTCCGCGCCAGGCTTGGCCCTTCCTCCTGCCGAAACAGGTGCAAAGGAGCAGCGTCCCCTTTGGGGGGTTATTTATTTGTTTCTTTATTTGTTCCGAACAAAGAGAGAACCCGGGCCTTGAAGCTTGTTCTGGGAGCCCCAGCCCTTGGCGCTGCCCCGGCGCCCCCACGTCCTCCCCTCGGCTCCCCCAGGCCCGGGGCCCCGCGGGCAGAGATCCTCCTCCTGCTCAAGTTAACTTGGCCTCGGCCGGGGAGGGGGGTGGGGTGGGGTGGGGTGGGGCGGGCTGCGGGGGGCCCCGGGGAGCCGCGTCCCCGTCCCAGGGGGGGTGGGGAGGCTGGGGGCGCGGCTGGGAAGGGGAAGGGGCGCCGGAGGGAGGGCGGGGGGCTGCAGGGGGCTGCAGGGGGGCTGCGGGGGGCTGCGGGGGGCCGGGCGGAGGGCTGCGGGGGGGCTGCAGGGGGGCTGCGGGGGCCGGGCGGGGGCTGCGGGGGGCTGCAGGGGGTGCTGCGGGGGGCCGGGCGGGGGGCTGCGGGGGGCTGCAGGGGGGGCTGCCGGGGGCCGGGCGGGGGGCTGCCGCTGCTCCGGGCCCCCGCCTTGGCCGGGCTGGCGCGCCCCGAGCCGGGCGGGGGGAGGCGGGCGCGGAGCAGGCGCCCTGGAGCGGGGTCCCCGGGGTCCCGGCGGCGTCACGTGGTCCCGAGGCGCCTCGCCGCGCCCCGCCGCCCCCCCGCGCCCCCCGGTCCTCCCCTGCAGCCGCCGCCGCCCGGCGCAGCCGCCACCGCGTCCCCGGGAGCCGAGGCGCGGGCACCGGCCCGGGCGCCCCAGGTAGGGGCTGCAGCCTGCGGGGCCCCGGGAGGGCGCTGGGGCAGGGGGTCGGGGCGCGGGTCGGGATGCGGAGGGTGCGGGGTGTCGGGGCGCGGGGCCGGGGCGCGGGGCAGGTCGTCCCGGGGTGCGGCGGGCGCGGGGTCCCGAGCGGGGGCGCAGGCCGGGCCGGGCCGGGGTCGGGGGCGGGGGGGGGGGTGGGGACCTCGCGGCGCAGCCGCACCCCTGGCCTCCGGGAGCGGGGATTTCCCTTGAGCCCCAAGTCCCGAGACCTTTAGCTGATGTTGGGGAAGCGCCGGCGGCCGCGGGAGGCCCCGCACCCCCCCCCCCCCCCCCGGCCGGGTCAGTCTTGAATTTCGGATTTTCTCAGGGGGAAAGAAACTCTGCGGTTGGATTTCAGAGGGTGGCGCGTGCCCGCTGCCCGTCTGCTGAGCAAAGCGGTGCTGCTCTCTCCGACTCCGATGTGGCCAGATCCTGGCTTTTTACAAGGGGTCCTGGGAGAATTTGAGAACCTGGAGACCTCCCGTTGCCGGGGTCGGGGCAGCAGGGCGAGGGCCGGGATCCTGTCATTGCTGCGGGGACCAAGATCACCGAGATTTTTACGGTGCTCGCATCCTCTGTGAAAAGAGGTGCATTTCCCTAAGACAGGAGGTTATCCTAACAAAGGAAGCTTATTTAAATATATGAGCTGCCTCTCGCTATCCCTTGAATTCCTTGCAGTTCCTCCCATTATTCCTTTTAGGAACCAGCTACTTAAGGTACCTAAAGTCTCTCCGAAACCTTTCATTTGTCTTGGTGTCAGCTACAGATCGATTTTTATAAGGGAATTACAATATCAGAAAATTCCAGTGAGCCTGCAGAGACATTGCTTTTTAACAGTCACAATGTGACAAAGAACTTTTTTTTTTTTTTTTTTCCCACTTTTTACCCTGAGGATTAACATTTGAGGCTGCAGCCTGGGAGTTCTGATGGTGGGACGGGAGGTAAAACTAGATACAAAAGAAGAGAATGTCACCAGTAAGCGCAGCAAAGGTTTCACACTCGGTATCAAATTTCTTCTGGTGCAATAATATTTCATCTTTAAATGTTTATTTCTGGTTACAGTTCATGATTTCTCTAGCACTCTAAGATGAAGAAAAGTATACATATTACATTACTTGTATTACGTATAAAGTATTTGTGTTGCATAAAATTGTACAGTGTCCCTTATAACACTTGTTATAAAAGCAGATCGCAATTAAACAGATCTACATTTCCATTACAGGTTTGCTTATTGTGCTTTTCAGGGAAGTGAAGGGGCAAATTTAAGAAAAGAAATCCTTTGTGCTTTTTTTTCCCCTTTCATTTTAAAGTAGTTTCAATTAAAACTGATTTTCAATTAAAAAAAGCAACAACAACAACAACACAAATCTCATTGGACAAACATTTCCTACTGTTTGAAATGTCCCCCTGGCTACTGTCAGGGAGGAAGAAGTTTTTCTTTGCCCAAAGTTCTAGTTGGACTAAAAATTAAATTTCCGTGAGACACATTAACAGAAGAAAATCAAATTTAGCTTCCTACCTACAGGGAATCTACACAGACATGGAAATCCCAAAGAGAGGCAAAATGAGGCATATATGTCATCCTGAGCTAAGGAGAGGAGGAAGAGAGGAGAGCCATTAGCGGGAAGATGAGAGGAAATGTTTGGAAAATGAAGGTTGCTCTGATGGGTTTCTTAGGCAAAAAGGAATCTCTGTAAGTAGCTCTTTTCCTGGTTCAGGTCCTCGAGCTAAATCTTTCTTAGGCATTTGGTGGGGAGGTCAGAGTTTCTACCTGAGTCTTTTGGGTCTTGATTATTTTCAGCTCCAAATACTCTACATGCCATTGTGTTGCCCATTCCCTTCCTTCTCCCGGCCCCAGTGTAAGAAGTCGGAGCAAAGAGTCACAAAATGCCCATTTAGTGTGGAGCATGATATTAAGTGTTATGTGTATTTTTGCGTGTGGATGGGATGGGTTGGACTGGGGCTAGAGGGAGAGCAGCACAAGGTTGGCTACAGTCACACCAAAATCAAATGAATAAATGAATGTTAAGTGAGGGAGTGAATGTTTGGAGAGGGAAAAAAAAACATAAGAAAAAATGCTAATTTGTCAATCTATCAATAGATGCAAAGAAGCATCCATGATATTGAGTAACAGTGTTAAGTGTTCATGCTGTTGTGAAAAAAAAAAAAATCCAACACTGGCAGTCGGGAGAATGTCATTCATTCATTCATTCATTCATTCATTCATCATCCATTTAGGCCCTTTTATATCTCAGGCACTTGTAGTCTGTAATTACTCATCATATAACCTTGAAATAACTCCTCAGAATTCCTCCCACAGTACCTTGTACCGTGTATTTGTTATGTTTATGGCAGAGCCTTGCAGACCACATCACACAACAGTTGTTCAATAAACGTTAGTTGAATGAATAAAGGAAGGAACAACTAATCTCTCTTAGCTATTCCTTAATAAAAGGAGCCTCCCCTTGCAAATTATATATAAAGTAGTGTTTTTTAGGGAGGGAAAGAAGTGTTGCCCTCAGTTTGTCCTGTGTCCAGTGAATACTCAGAATGGCATTTCCTTCATCTGCTTACTAACAAGGCAATGGTTTTTATGATTTAATGAGTTCAGTGTTTTCTGTGCTCGTTTTATAGAAAATTTTTAGTGACACACCGAAATCTGATGTACTTCTTTTACATTTAAATAAAAACATATGTTGTAAACTAAATATTTTTTTGCTATTTTAGCTTTATGTTGCTTTGTCACTGAAGAGACCTCATTCAAAAATTTAAAGTGCTAAACTATCCCCATTGTCAGTGGATCTATCTCCTTATTTCATTGTAGGGCCATTTGGAAACCTGTCTAATTTTGGTGGTTCCAGTATATCTGTGTATGTAACCAGACATATACGTATGTTTACATACATATGGTCATACACTATCCTGAATTTTCTTATATTCCCTGGATGATTCATCCCTCTTCATTTAAAGCTGGGAAAAATTAAAGTGCTTTTTAAAATGATGAGTAAGAGTGTTTACTTAGTATCCATTATGTACACCATCACTCCATTAAGCATCATTTCTATCATGAAAAGAATTAAAACATTTTCCTTTGTCTCCATTAGGGTCTAATTGAGAAGACTGACCACTACACTGGAGTCGATCCGAATGCTAGACTCAAAACTACATTGTTTCTATTAGCGTAAATTGTACTGCATTTCCTCTTCCCTTGAAAAATTTTAGACAGTAACATTTTACTTTAAGGAAGTGTCATCCTCTAGTTACATGTCCCAAGAAAGCACAAAGCCGTTCTAGAACCAACTAGATTTGGTTCAATTTCTCTTTTGTCCTTCCTTACAAGCAGTAGTGTCCTTCCTTCTACAAGCTAGTAGAAAAAGCGACCAGTAGCCACTGATCTACAGCGAAAAAGAGTTGTCTCAAGAAAGTGAGTCAACAGAAGAACTAAGTGGGATCACAGTAACAAATGACCTACACGCATTATAAATGTAAAAAGGATTATGAACAAGGTTGATAACCAGAGGAATTATCAGAACCCAGGAAATTAGGCAGAAAGGCCAGTCAAAGCTACTTTGATTAGAAGCTCGCTAATCTATACAGAATAGTTCCTGCGAGGTTAGTATGATGACTATCTGACTCAGTAGGCCATGAGAGTGACCCTGCACCAGCTTACCCCTTCTAACTTGGGGCAGTATCAATGTAAATTGTTGGCTAGTGCCTAAGAATGAATGAATAAGATCCTGAGCTTTTGAATTAATTTATCTTTAAAGGGATGTGATTAGTTACCAGAAAGTAATTTAATCAACATAGAATCAGTTGTCAAAGTTCTGAAAAACTTAAACTTTCAAGTTTTCTCATAGAACAATGATGCCTATATCATCCTATTTGAAACCTGCTGTCTATAAACCTGAAGTTAAAATTATTTATAATGAATGTATGTACACAATAGGATTTTCTATTTGGAAATATTTTGGATCAGGACCTAAAAGTCCCTTATGAGGTAAAGATAATAGTATTCACCGTTAATTAAATATATATGTATTTTATAGTTTTAACTATAGTTATCCAACCGTAGACCTAGAAATACATACATAAATATAAGTTGAAATGTAGTGTAAATGCTTTTTAAATTTGCATTATATGAGGATCTCTATAACAACATGAATATCCATCAGAACTAATTAACTATTGCTGTCCTGAGTATTCTATGGGAAACTCTTGTTAAAAAAAATAATAGTGCCTACTTTTTTATAATACTGTCAAATCTCTAATGTGTAGCAGGAAATAAGAATACCATTGTGCCATCGATAATATTACACTGTTAATTTTGTTTGAAATGGAAAAGAACTTATACTGGGGTGTGATATTAGCATTACTTCTGTATTTAATTTTAAGATACAGATTTTCCTTAGACGATATGAATTTATTCCATCTTTTTAAAGTGGAAAATTAGTTTCAGTTTTTAGGCCAAAAAAGTAAATAGGTAAATTTTGTTTTTCAAAACACTAGTGGACTGCTGGTCAGTAGCTATCCTAACTCATGATAATCTGGCACATCTCAAAGGACGAAGAATTGATCATGGAACGACAGCCATCCGGTATTGTACACACATAGTCAACAGTACAGCTTAATAAACACTTAGTTAAGTGCCTACTATATACACCGAAGTCCTAGGATAGTGTTTCTACACCTGAGAAGCTTACATTTGAACACTGCACGAACTAGATAATATTTAGGATACAAGACATTTGCTTGAATTTTTCCTCTTCCCATAAATATTTATTTTGTTTGAATTTTTCATTTTTCCATAAATATTTATTTAGCACCTACAATTGTGAAGTCACTGGGCCATGGATTGTAGTAGATACCACGATGAATAAATAACAATTTTCTGTTTTCCATTGCTTATAAGTGGATAAGGTGGGCTGCTATGTATTTTAATTGCATTGCAAGGCAAATTGTGACATATGGCATGAGACAGCTATACACAGAGCAGTACGGGGGTTCCGAAGAGGAGATCGCATCCAATTGAGTAGACCCAGGAATACTTCAGGATAGGTGACTTTTAAGTTTGACCTTGATTGAAGTTGGAAACCAGCAAACGTTTTAAGATAAGATTATGTGACCACACCAGGAATAAGCACCTTGACTGGATGAATAATAGTAACGAGCTATTGTAAATTAGGTCTCTTGAAGTTCTTATATACTTCCCCTTTCATTATATCTATATAAATTTAAAAAACAAGATCTGTGACTTTAATGAAAGTTAATACATCATAGGAATGATGATAGACTCAGACTTACTGTCATTGTTATTAGGTGATATTTGTTTTGCACTTGGAACCAATGAAAGACCTCATGAAACCTTTTTCTTTCTTGTTTAAAGGAGATTAATAAGGGATGCGAACAAATTTTAAAATGTAGTCTCCCTCTCAGAATTGATTTATCGTAGTCATGTAATTTTTTAAAAGTTGGTAACTAATGTCTTTTTATTCCAAGCAGAACTCTAAGATGGATTTAGAACTCCAGGATTTTTATAACAAGACACTTGCCACAGAGAACAATACGGCTGCCACTCGGAATTCTGATTTCCCAGTCTGGGATGACTATAAAAGCAGTGTAGATGATTTACAGTATTTTCTGATTGGACTTTATACATTTGTAAGTCTTCTCGGTTTTATGGGGAATCTACTTATTTTAATGGCTCTCATGAGAAAGCGTAATCAGAAGACGATGGTAAACTTCCTCATAGGAAATTTGGCCTTCTCTGATATTTTGGTTGTGCTGTTTTGCTCACCTTTTACACTGACCTCTGTCCTGCTGGATCAGTGGATGTTTGGCAGAGTCATGTGTCACATTATGCCTTTTCTTCAATGTGTGTCAGTTCTGGTTTCAACTTTAATTCTAATATCAATTGCCATTGTCAGGTATCATATGATCAAGCATCCTATATCTAATAATTTAACAGCAAACCATGGCTACTTCCTGATTGCTACTGTCTGGACACTAGGTTTTGCGATTTGTTCTCCCCTTCCAGTGTTTCACAGTCTGGTGGAACTTCAGGAAACATTTGACTCCGCGTTGCTGAGCAGCAGGTATTTATGTGTTGAGTCGTGGCCATCTGATTCGTACAGAATCGCTTTTACTATCTCTTTATTGCTAGTCCAGTATATTCTTCCCTTGGTGTGTCTAACTGTGAGCCATACCAGTGTCTGCAGGAGTATAAGCTGCGGGTTGTCCAACAAAGAAAACAAACTGGAAGAAAACGAGATGATCAACTTAACTCTTCAACCATTCAAAAAGAGTGGGCCTCAGGTGAAACTTTCCAGCAGCCATAAATGGAGCTATTCATTCATCAGAAAACACAGGAGAAGGTACAGCAAGAAGACGGCGTGTGTCTTACCTGCTCCAGCAAGACCTCCTCAAGAGAACCACTCAAGAATGCTTCCAGAAAACTTTGGTTCTGTAAGAAGTCAGCATTCTTCATCCAGTAAGTTCATACCGGGGGTCCCCACCTGCTTTGAGGTGAAACCTGAAGAAAACTCGGATGTTCATGACATGAGAGTAAACCGTTCTATCATGAGAATCAAAAAGAGATCCCGAAGTGTTTTCTATAGACTAACCATACTGATACTAGTGTTTGCCGTTAGCTGGATGCCACTACACCTTTTCCATGTGGTAACTGATTTTAATGACAACCTCATTTCAAACAGGCATTTCAAATTGGTGTATTGCATTTGTCATTTGTTAGGCATGATGTCCTGTTGTCTTAATCCTATTCTGTATGGTTTTCTCAATAATGGGATCAAAGCTGATTTAATTTCCCTTATACAGTGTCTTCATATGTCATAATTCTTCATGTTTACCAAGGAGACAACAAATGTTGGGATCGTCTAAAACATATTCACAATGATTCTGTATGTACAACAAAGACATTTTAGTAACATGAAATTTAATTTATGTCTAAGAGTTCTGGATTTGAACGTCAGTTCGTAAATATGTGGAATATTGTTTCAATGTGTTATATATATAATATGATGAATTCACTTAGTTGTATAAAGTCAGTCTCAAGGCAATCTATAATTTCACTTTAAAAAGTCGTTATATTAACTTTCATCTTGTCTTGTGAACAAATGAATTGTAATTTTTGTTTAAAATAAAAGTCTTATCTAACCAACTCAGTGTTTTTTTTTGTTCAAAATTATAATAAATAAAAATATTTTTCCTGCGGATCATTTAATTTCAAACGTGGGGAATATACCTGAACTATTTTTCTTCCTTTCTAATTCAAAGGCGTCTTAATATTTAGTTTGTGAAAATGCAGAAAACGTTTAGTATGATCAGCAAGTCATAAGAAATGACAGATGTATGCCCAAGTCATGATCATAATTGTAAGCATTGGGTACAGTTTTGGCAGGAAAACACTTATTTCCTATCATTGATAATCGATCAAATTGTTCATTTGCCCCCACAAATGTCTAGTAATACACAATTAATTTACCAAATAAAAATAGATCTCAAATCTTTTTTTTTTTTATTTTTATTTTTTTTTAAAGATTTTATTTATTTATTCATGATAGTCACAGAGAGAGAGAGAGAGGCAGAGACACAGGCAGAGGGAGAAGCAGGCTCCATGCACCGGGAGCCCGACGTGGGATTCGATCCCGGGTCTCCAGGATCGTGCCCTGGGCCAAAGGCAGGCGCCAAACCGCTGCGCCACCCAGGGATCCCGATCTCAAATCTTTTCTAATCCTATACCACATTAACACTACCCAAGAAGGATTGTTTTCATATACATCTTTTATAATCTGAAATGTGAAGTATAAATGGAATCTGTATTTCCAAATATTACATAATTTAAAAATACTTGAAGGGTCCACAAGGGGAAAAAAGGTTAATTTTTTTGGTCAAGATATAGAATGATCGATAGACTTTGTGCTATTTCAGTACTGAGGTCTCATATGCTATGTTACTAAACTTTTAAACACAAAACTTTTTATTTATTTCAGCCAGTTTTTTGAAAAACTGAGTCCTTGAAAACCATTGAATATTTTCACAAATGGCTCATGCATGCAAAATAACATTGCTCTCTTCAGTTCCTAGAACTGATTTAACCCTTCCCCTATGTTGACCCCTCTGTTTCCAAAGGAAAGCGACAAAACAAAACAAGAAACATTTTAGGTTTGCAGATAGGTAATTCTGGTAGTTATTTAATCTACTGAAAATCCAAAATCTCTATATGGGGACTTTCTTTCACACACCCTCCCCCTCCTTCCCTAGATGCTCTCTACACAAATGGGGGAAGCTGAAAATGGTGCTGGTCCACAGGGTGCCCTATGCCAGCTCCTATTGACCGCCAGCTGAGGAATAATTCTCTTGCCTGGTCCCCATGTTACGTCCACCTGTATAGTGTATGGGCTGTTCTCAGCAAGGTCAGGAGCTGAGCGTCCAGCCCCCAAATCCTCCATTGCTGCTGGCATTTCATTGATGGTGTGGTTGCATGGAGACTCAGCCATGCCTTCCATTTTGTTCTGAGCCTACACTTGTCTGCTCTATGGGTCTTGTACCTGCCAAGTCTATCAACTGTTGGGACTCTTTAAATTCATGACCAAGAACTCCTCAGGAGCTAATGAAATTCGACTCCTCACATAGATCCCTAAGAACTGAGGCAGGCAGCATAGATGGGCCGAGGCCTTCTGTGCCCAAACACTAAAGGTGTCATGTCTGTGCTGTTGTGCTCACCCTATGTTGCTATGAAAGCACTCTGTTTTTCAGTCTCTTTCTAGATTTTCCAATATGAAACTGTGTACAGTCCCCTCTACTTTTAGCTTCTCTGGTCTGCCTGGTGCTATATGAGTGTCCTCCCCAAGTTTTTATATGACAACAGGTAGAAAAAGTGAAAGAACGTTGGTTCACTTTTGTTTTTCTCTTTCTCTTTCTCTCCTTTTTATTCTAAGGGTCTCTACTTCTTTCTGCCTACCAAGAATGTCCCCTACATCTTTGTTTTTCTCTTCAGGGTGGCTTACCATAACACTATGTTCAGAATATCAAGATTTTCTTTTGGAAAAGGAAGCTTTTATGATTGAAAACCTTTGCCCCTCACAAGGTTTAGATTCAAGACTGTTGTCTTACCCTAGACCAAAAACAAGAAAGTTTAAGCCGAAGAATGACCTCTCATTTTTAAAAACAATAGGCATTTTCACTTTCCCTGGGGCAATTTTAAGGTTTAATTTTAGTGGCTAATGGCTGGGGGCGGGGTACGGGGGAGGGCGTCAGGTGGGGGAGGAAGAGTGGGGACTACTGATAAGTGCAAATATAAACATATAGGGAGGTATTTTATCCTGGTACAGTAACCTACCTTAGTAAATGTGTAATACCCGTCAAACTTCACAGATTTTATGCTTGCTGAGAGATGAATTTAGTTAAACTACATAAACTAATTTTGGAGCTTTTAAACTATTGAACTCAAAGGAAGAAATTCATCTACCCTAACCAGAAGTAATTGAATGTTCTTAATAATTGAAAGTTGAGAAGTATAAACAGATTGGTGGATAGAAGTCATAAAGGGGGGGCCAGGAGGATAATGGTTTTGGAAGTTTATTATGAATAATCACTTCTTCTATGTAGACTTGGTTAGTGAGTTAAGGAATTTATGTTCAGTCAACTCTCCATTGCTTGAGAGCTGATTATCTTAACTCTCCTATTCTCTTCTGGTATCTGACTTGATAACCTGTTTCACAGCATCTCCACAAAGCATGGCTGGGGGAAATAAAGAGAGATGAAATTATAAGCAGTCAACCTCATTAGTTTTAACAATGATTTTAAAATATTTATTTCAGAAGAGACGTGAAATTGAGTTTTAGCGGTTATTTAGATCATTCCTGCTGGCTATGTTGCCTGTGACTGTGGGTAATAAAACCCCAAATGGAAACAAAACAAAACAAACAGCTGGGAAATACACAAAGAACAACTAAAATGGTTAAATGATGAAATGTGTGTGAAGATTACTTGGCTCGGATAGCATTGAGTACCTGCTACAGACCAGGAACTCTGGTAGGTGCTTTAGGATATAGCAATGAAGAAAGATCCCTGCTATTTTGTGTTTGCCTTCTGGGAGAAGGGGAGTCGGGGACAGAAGGGGGGCAAGCAATAAGCAATACGAACAATAAGAGGTGAATTGGATACTAAAGCTATAGTGTACAGATGGAGGAATTCATTTCCTAAGGCTGCCTCAACAAAGGGCCGTAAGCTGGGTGGTGAAAAACAACAGAAAATTATTGTCTGACAGTTCTGAAGGCTAAAGATCTGAAATCAATGTGTCCACAGGGCTGCGCTCCAATGCACGTTCACAGAGGGATCCTTCCTTGCCTCTTCCTAGCTTCAGGCTTAGCCAGTGATATTTGGGGGTTATTGCAGGTACATAACTAATCTCGGCCTTCATCATCACAGGATTTTCTCCCTGCGTCTCCATGTTCAAATTTCCCTCTTCCTACAAGAACATCAGCCATTTACAGTATCCTCCACTACTGCCCCCACTCCAGTAAGAAGACTTCACTCTAATTTACCTAATTACATCTGCAAGGACCCTATTTCCAAATAAGATCACATTCTGAAGTGTGTGGGGGGGGCAGTTCAACTCTTAACAATATAGTAGTGGATATTAGTAATGGTAAGAGCCATGGGACAATAAAGAGGAGAGTCAGAAAGGATGTGCATTTGGCAGGAGAAGCAGGAGAGTTGGTGGTAATTTCTAATGAGATGCACCCACAATCCTCATTGAGAAGATAACTTTCATGCAAAGATTTGAAAAAGACAACAGTTGGCTGTGTGACAGTGAGGGAAAAGAGCACTCCAGGCAGAAAATAGAGCCAATGCAAAGGACTTGAAGTTGCAACACACTTCAAGTGTTAAAAGAACAGGAAGGAAATCCCTGTAGCAGGAGTATAGTCAAGAGGAGAAATTAGGTAAGGAGCTAATTCAAGGACAGCTCTTACAGGTTCTTACAGGCATTTAGAAGGACGTTGGTTTTCACTTTTCAGAAAATTGAGAGCTATTGTGGATTTTTGACCAAATATAAGATATAATATGACTTACATTATAAAAGGATCACTCTAGCTATGAGAAGAGGCTCTGTTTTTCTGGGGCTTTTTTTTAAATGACATCAGCAAATATGAATGCTTAATGTCTATCTATATAGGTAGGCAGTAAGCGTCTGTGCGTGTGCGTATAAAAAGAGAGACATTAAGCATTCCTTTTTCCTAAAATCATATATATGTGTGTGTACATGCATGTATGTCTTAACTCCATAACCTTTTATATTTTTATATTAAATACATTAATGAATATGTACTCTCCTTATCCATTATTTGGCTACCCAATGGTCTGGTTCTTTCAGGAAAGAGAAGATGAATGCTTAATACCGTGTATTTCCTGGATGTCAGAAAGTGATCAAATCATGCATTTGAACACATTTGATGAGTCTGGATGGCCTTTATTGTCATTATTGAGGAAGCTCAAATAGTTTCATCTTTGGCCAGGGGAAGCCTCCATAAGTTGGCCCTGGGTCATTATTTATATTTTTTTTAGCCTAGTTTTTATGATTGCTACCTATGGGATGGTCAGGTAGGTCCAATAGAAGCTACTCATCCAATGTGGAACTCCGTTATGCACGTTCCAAACCATAAATGATAAAGAGATTTGGAAGATTGAGAGTTTCTCAACTATGGGATTTCAAATCTCTCTTCTTTTGTCTCGGAAGGTACACTAAGGCATTGGATTGCAAGAGCTGGGCAGTAAAACATAGAACCTAGATAATTTAGAAAGTGATTATTTCACATAGTCTGGTGGCCAGAGTGCTGCACTACTCTCAATTTACCACAGAAGTGCTCTTGAGGACGGTGATCTAAGGAAAACTGTTTCCTCTACCCACCGGAATATTTTGACACCAAATGTGTGGGATTTTCCTTCACACCAGCCACCAATTCTCCAACTCCTGGGGTATTAGTTGGGTGTTCTACAACTCAGTTCAATTCTGACGCTAACTACCTGGAGTTAGCACAGATCTCACAGGCAAGGGCCCGGTCCCACAAAGCTGCCCTCACTTCAGACACTAGTCATACATCTCAGGTTGTCAGCCAATTGACTATAAGTCTGGGATTCCCGCAGTCCCTCCTCAGGCTTGATAATTTGCTATAATGGCTCACAGAACTCAGGGAAATTCTTTATTTACATTTATTGGTTTGTTATAAAGGATATTATATAATATACAGATAAACAGCCAGATAAAGATGGAGATTGGAAGGATCTCAAGCACAGGAGCTTCTGTCCCTGTGGAGCTGGGATGCTCCACTCACCCGACATGTGGATGTGTTCACCAATGCAGAAACTCCTAATAAATACATTTATTTATTTATTTATTTGTTTATGTGTTTGTTTGTTTCCTAATTCTCTCCTAGTTCTGAACTTCACAACCTTTTCTTGGATTCTAGGTCAGGTAATCTACTGCCAATTAAACTCCCTAATCCTCGAGATAAGACCTCTAGAATGGCCATTGTTTTTGTCGGATGTGGCCAAAATTGGTCTCGGATGCTTGGACACCATGTAAGAGGGGATGTAAAAGCTCCTCCGGTCTCTGGAGGGAAGAGTGAAATGACTGGTGGTCAGTGTCTTCCCTCGAGGAGAAGAAGCCAGAACTGAGAGCAGCGTTACTGTTGACCTGCTCCAGTTGATTCTCTAAACCAGACACAACCTCTAGAACATCTTAAAACATATCGAATGGAAACAACCCTTAGACAGCACAATGCTAGTATTTAGCATGATTACAAAATAGAGTAGTCATTTATCATCACCTTCATCTTCATCATTAACAACAATAGATGCTTATCATTTGCCAGACACACTGACAACACCTCACACAAATGGCCTCATTTGCATCTTCACCTTCAAGGACAGAGCTATCTGGTGCTGCCTTGAACTGGTGTATCCTTATTGTGGTCTGTAGACCTTCGTGGAACTCATGGAAGTGTTTTGGGCCATTGAAATCTCTACAGATACAGATAGGTGCTGTTCAAGTGACTATTAAAATAATATTTATGGGATCCCTGGGTGGCTCAGCAGTCAATCGTCAGCCTTTGACTCTGGGCCCGGGATTGAGTCCCGCATCAGTTTCCCTGCATGGAGCCTGCTTCTCCCTCTGCCTGTGTCTCTGCCTCTCTCTGTGTCTCTCATGAATAAATAAATGAATAAAATCTTTTAAAAAAATAATGTTTATTATGTAAACCCCTTTCTCTTAACAGAACAGTTTTGAGAAATCCCACATGCATACTGAGCCAAAGTTCACGGTAGGCCCTATAAGCCAGAAGAGCGTGCTGATGACACAGTAAGTCAGCGGACAAAGCACTCCGCTGAACACTCTACACCACAGTGGTACTTTTCACCATTATAAAGTTTGTAACTGTTTTTAGTCTTGAATCAAGAGTCCATAGTTTTCCATGGACTATTGCTTCATAGAAGCATAAGGAACACTGTGTTAAACTGCGATGAGAAGTCGATGAGAAGGATGAACATGGTCAGTTTTGCAAATTTATCTCAAGATGCCAATCAATAACTTTAAAAGTTGCATTATCTAATAAAAAATCCTATAAGGCAAATTAAAATGTCTCTAAAACTAATAAAACCATTGTTAAAATAGAAAATAGTTGGGTCTATTTGTGGTTTGGTTTATTGGAAATAAAGGTTATCTGAAATCAGGATATTTTTGGAGTGAAGTGCTCTAAATAGAGTATCTAGAATCAAAATACAAAAATATTTGTGAAAAAGTTGGATTTATAAGTGCAAATTGAAATACGTTGAAGCATCAGGGTATGAAAGCAGGACCCTTTTTCTCTGGTACATGATTGACTTCACATTTAGTTGCATCTAAACCAATAGGTTAATATTTACCTGCCACTAAAAGTATAATTTTCATTTGTGAATTTGTAAAGTTATTCTAACTTATTTTAAAGTAAGTTAGAATATGTGTTAGAGGGCAGCCGGGGTGGCTCAGTGGTTTAGCATCTGCCTTCAGTCCAGGGCGTGATCCTGGAGACCCGGGATCGAGTCCCACGTCAGGCTCCCTGCATGGAGCCTGCTTCTCCCTCTGCCTATGTCTCTGTCTCTCTCTCTCTCTCTCTCATTAATAAATGAAATCTTCAAAAACAAAACAAAACAAGAATATGTGTTAGATGTAAAAAAAAAATCTAAATCTCTCTAGAGATACAGTGGATATTGTTAAAGCTCATTGAAAAATAATACTCCCCTTTCCCATAAAATAAAATAAAAAAATAAAATAAAAGGTTGTATTGAGCAGTAGCTTTGGCAGTATCTATAAATAATTTTGTTGTGTATATGTACAAGGTGCTGAGCTAAGAGTTTCGGTGGCAATTCAGGAGATAGGAAAGAAAGGGGCAAAGCATCTCACTATAATCTTGTTCTTTTTGATTATTTGCTTCTTCTCCATTCAAGTCCCCTGACTCCGGCTTCCCACACTCAATAACAACTGATTTGAAGTACTCGTCTTCCAACTGATCTGTCTCACCTCTCTTTTCTCCTGGAGTTAACCGAGCGTCTTTTGTTTTATTGTTTTCTGTTACACTTTTCCTACATCTTTTCCTCGTATTCTATTATGTACCCTGATTAAAGCTGTGACAGATTGCTCCCTGCCCTCATTTTGATGATTTTCCTTAAAGAATAGGATTCTTACCAGAAAGAGTCTCCTTGTTTGGTTTATTAGAACATGATAATGAAAAGATTTGGTTTAAGTGGAATCTAATTCTGTTTTCATAGGAGATTTTGGTCGGAAAGAGTAACACTTTGGGGATGGCCAAAGTACGGCTGATCGCAGGGTATAGACAGCTAAAACTTACATTTAGACTCTCCTTTTCATTCCTAAATGCTTAAAGGAATACATGTCTACTCTTTGTCTCTATACTTTACCAAAACCCAAGTGTCTTTGCTTCTTTTCCTCCAACACCACAGATCACTTCAGGCATGTACCAATCGCTAGAATTTTCACATTCTATTTGCAAATATTTTAAAAGCTGCAGTAATCTGATGTGATAAAAAGTAATAGAGATGGGGGAAGGATGACATGGAGACACAGGTAACCCAAAGTTAATGTCCACCTGACTTTGCTATGCCTTTTTCACTTTTAGAAAACAATGTTTTTAGAAACATACTCAGACTCTTGATAAAAGAGATATGTTTATTAGCTTGTTTATTAACTTGACGACACTATGGCAGGTAATAGTAAGGAGTGGTGGACAGAAGCCCTCCGACTACTGAAGTGGCTCATCAGCCACTTCATCAAGGTTTGCGGCGGTTAATACCAGACCCTGATATCTGCACCACGTCATTTTCAGGTAGCCACGGGAAGCTTTAACTACCTGTGAGAAAAGGCAACTCTTCTGTAGTACACTCATTTTACTCCTGTTCCAGCAACCAGATTAAGCTTTTTTTTTTTTAAATTAAAGATTTTATTTGTTTAAGAGAGAGAGAGAGTGCAAGCACAAGCAGGAGGAAGGGCAGAGAGAGAAGTGGACTCCACGCAGAACAGGAATCCCAACTCAGAACACATCCCAGGGCCCCCTGATCATGACCTGAGCTGGGGGCAGATGATTCACCAACTGAGCCCCCAAGATAAGTTTGTTGATGATAGCAGTTTTGAGATAGCATTAACATGCTATAAAGCTCCCCCTTTTAAAGTGCACAGTCGGGGCACCTGAGTGGCTCAGTGGGTGAGTGTCTCTACCTTTGGCTCAGAGTGTGATCCCTGGGGTCCTGGGATCCAGTCCCACATCAGGTTCCCCGCAGGGAGCCTGCTTCTCCCTCTGCCTATGTCTCTGCCTCTCTCTTTGTGTCTCTCATGAATAAATAAATCAAATATTTTTTAAAAATAAAGTGCACAGTCCAGTGGGTTTTATTGTGTTCACAGAGTTAGCAACCATCACCACTAATTTTAGAACATTTTCATTATCCTAAAAGTCTCTGTCCCCATTAGGAGTCACTTCCTATTTTCCCCTCCTCCCTTCCTCTGGCAATTACTAATCTACCTTCTGTTTCTATGGATCCGTCTTTTCTGGACACCTCATATAAGTGGAATCATACAACACGTGGTCTTGAACGATTGGCTTCGTTCATTAGTGTATGTTTTCAAGGTTCATCTGCGTGGCAACATCTATCAGTACTTCACTCACTTTTATTGCCAATTAATATTCTTTCATACGGATCTCCCGTACGTGGTTCATAGCAGTTCACCTGCTAATGGACACTGAGGTTGCTGGCATGAGGTGGTATCTCCCGTCGTTTTGATTTGCATTTCCCTCATGACCAACGGTGTTGAGCATCTTTTCATGTGCTCACGGGAAATCAGTCTTAGGAGAACTGACTATTCATCATTATTCTTTCTGTTGTTAAGTTGTGAGAGTTCTTTATATATTCTGAGTAAAAGTCCCTCACAAATGTAAGATTTGCAAATGTTTTCTCATTCTGTAGGTTATCTTTTCACATTCTTCATGGTGTTCTTTGTAGCACAGAAGTTTCTAATTTTGATGAAGTACAATTTATCTAGGTCTTTTCACTTGTGCTTTTGATGTCATGTCTCAAAAAGCTATTGCATAATCAAAGATCATGGATATTTATTCCTAAATTTTCTCTTAAGGGTTTGACGGGTTTAGATGGTACAGTTTGTTCTATGATACATTTTAAGTTAGTTTTGTATATGGCTGTGAGGCAGAGGTCCATCTTCATCACTTTGCATGTGCGTATCCTGTTGCGCCAGCAACTGTTGTTGAAAGATTATTCTTAAAAAAAAAAAAAGAAAGAAAGATTATTCTTTTTCCATTGAATTGTTTCTGAACCCTTGTTAAAATCAATTGACCATAAGTATAAGGACTTATTGCTGAACCCTGAACTTTATTCCAAAGATGGCTATTTCTAGACTTAGATCAGTACCACACTGTCTTGATTACTGTAGCTTTGTAGTAAGTCTTGAAATCAGAAAGTGAGTCATCCAGCTTTGTTCTTTTTTGAACTTGTTTTTGGGCTCTTGCATTTACATATGAATATTTTGCTCTCTCTTCTCTTTTTGGAACTCCCATCATGCCTACTTTGGCCTAATGGTACATTAAATTTGTTTTTAAAAATTCTCTATATTTTAATACATTTGCCATTTTGTCCAGGCAATTTTTTTCTTTTTCTTTTTTTAAGATTTTATTTTTATTTAGTTGAGAGGAAGTGAGAGAGAGCGAGAGAGAGCACAAGCAGAGGGAGGGACAGAGGGAGAACCAGACTGCCCATGAGCAGGGAGCCAGTCATGGGCTCAATCCCAGGACCCTGGGATCATGAGCTGAGCCGAAGGCAGACACCTAACCAACTGAGCCACCCAGGTGCCTCTGGGCAATTTTTGTTATTTAATTTTATTATGAAACAATATTATTGCTTAATTCTCTATGCTTTTAAATATTATTACTTTCTAAATCTTTTGTGTATTTTCTTTGATTTATGCTTTCAATAAATTTGGTATTAGAGAAGCATACCATTTTCTCCTTTCTGATTATTACAAATACTTTTCACAATAACTTCCTTCTCAGGGTAAGCCCGCCTTTCTGGTGTGATGACAAGGGCAGGAAGAGCAAGCTAAATAATAGACTTCCTACCCTAGATATCTGGCAAGAATAACACAAGAATAAGCCCTTGCCTTTTTCCATTCCAAAGTTCCCTCCAAGCATCAGTGTCAGCTACATCATGAATATGTATAGTTGTCATAACTGCCTTGAACCAACCAGAGGGCCCAAGAGAAGGGGAATTCTCCTGGAAAAAAACATGCCTGGATTTACTTTTAACAGTGTTGCCTAATTAAGTGCTCACATTTGGACTTATAAAATCACAGCTTATAATCAATGCCATTAAATAAAGGGAGCAGTAGAATGTCTCATGCCAGTTGACTTTCTTAAGTGTGAGCAAACCATACACCTGAAGAACCAGATGTTTGTTTGCATTAATATATAGAAGCCACTGGAATATTACGCCACTCTGATTTTTCACTGTCCTTGTAATTTTTTTGATCCAAACCTTTCCCCCTAAGATCAAAATTACATTTTAAAATGTTATCTGAACATATGTTATAGTATCAATTCTGATTCACATCATCTTATTTTTCAATGCTAGAAGTACTCTTTTTTTCATAATTATTTTATCTTGGATAATTTTGACTTTCATTCAAGTATTTTGACTACTTAGCCAGCAGCACAAAATTATATTGAAAATCAACTTTAATGTTAACAAAACTTTAAAGAGGAAATTTCTTCTTATAGTAATTTCAGATATAAAGAAAAATATATTGTTCAACCATATGAAATTGCCAGCAATTATTTTGACCTACAAAAAAAAGATACCATAAGCTTCAATCTATAAATAAAAATAAAGAAGCCATCCAACATCAACAATGTATAGAGGTTCAAGACCAAATCTCCAAGACTTATTTTCTTCAATTTGTTTCTTTGTCTGATGTTTTAGTTTTATCAGCTATAAAAAAGCTAAGTTTATACACACAAAAAACAATGTTTTAGAAATCCCTTATCACCCTTGGACTAGAAATGGGAGGTCCAAAGTGTTAAGTCCAGAGATGAGGAGAGAAAAAATTGGCCAGTGGGAAAGTACCTGTGGCAAAGGTAACGAGATCCTGTAGGCTGGTGATCACCATGCTCACTCTTTAATTGCCAGCCATGCTGTGATTCCTCATTATCACCTCCTGAGGAAAATCTACAAAACACTAGACTTGCTTAAGAGCTGGAAGAGGAGGTAAATGAAGTGAAATGATACTGTGTGTCGGGGGAGTCCCAGCTATAGAAAGAAAGCAGAAGCTACATGACCAAGGAACATTGGTAAGAAGGCAAATAATAATGAGAAGCAATCTTCAGCATATATCAACTTGGGAGCAGATATGAGTGGAGGGAAAGAAAACATTTTCCCCCAAAATACCAGATGAAGTTGGCTCCTGAAAAGGTTATGCTTACGGCCATATGTTTCTTGTGTTTCTCTCTGATAGCTGACACAATTTTAGTTACTCTTTTGTCCTAGTTTGCTTCAGATTTCTCTGTTCCGCTTCAGTCCTGATGTTGTTTTTATTGGGCAAAATAAAAATAAAATCTCCTGCCAACCCAGTCCTCTTTCTACAAAGGCAGAAAAGAATTTAGAGGATTTATTGCTCAATAAGTATTAAACTAGACTTGATGCACATCACGGGCAATTTGCTACAAAGATGGTAAAGATGAAAGGAAATCTCACTTTTATAAAAATAGGCAGGCAGCTGCCATCCACTACCTACACATCCTCAAGATAAATGATAACTTGCCCATAGGTGAGAGGACTCAACACAACCTTTTGCTCTACATAGCTCATCTTAAATTCAGTTGGTATTGGCATGACCTCTGGGTTGGCTAATTGTCTTGAACCAACAGAAAATAGAATGCCATCTATCTCTAGAGCAGGCAGGCATGATTACATGCACCGAGGGTAAACTCCCGCAGAGACGGGGGCTAGGGTGCCCCCTATTTAATTACACATTAAAGCAACAGAGAAAGAATTTACAATGACATTCTTAAGGGGAATGACCTAAGAAAAGAGAAGGGGATCTCTTTCTCTTTTGGTATCAGAGGAAATTCAGGGTTTTTAAAAAGAATTGTTTTAACCCTTACAATGCATGACAGCAGTTCTCAGAAGGTGGCAAACTCCCCCTCTGCCGGATTATTTAAATATACATGGAAGTATTTTTGGTTGTCATAACTAGGATAGAGAGGTACAGGCCTCTAGTGCGTAGAGGCCAGAGATGCTGCTAAACATCCTTTAGAACACAGGGAAGTCCCCACAACAAAAAGTTATCCAGCTCAGCATGTCAGTAGTGCTGAGGTTGGACAAGCCTGCCTTCCTATGAGAAGAGCAACCACATAATTTATCCTCTACTCTGGGATGCTCTGTAGAAGGGGAAGATAGCATCACCACTAGTAAGGGCGGCCCAGCAGAGCCATCCATACCCCGCGTGTGCATGTATACATGCGTGTGACGTCTGAGTCACTTTGTCTGTATACCAGTCGCCAATGATTGGACTTTTCAAGAATTATGCTCAGAACACTTTCATCACTGACAGAGTCAGTGATTTTAAATGCTAATTATAAAATTGTAAACATTTCTCTTTTGAAGTGTTCATTGCTACTCTATAAAGATTTTCTTATTACATTGACTTTCTTACTAGTAAACATACAAATTTTGTGCATAAATTCTAGTGAGTTACATGTCAATTATTTTGGATTTTCTACAGATAGTATTATGTGATCTGCAAATACTGATAGTTTTATTTCTTTCTCATCCTCCTACAGTTTGTTTATTGTCCTTGATTCATTACACTAGCTAAGTCTTCCTCTATAATATTAGTAGATTTAGTGATTGCAAGCACCCTCATCTCACTGCCAATCTCAGGGGACAAGAATTCATTTTTATTTTCTATGCACATGGCAATCTCTATGCTGGGTGTACAAAACCTAAAATTGGATGAAAAAATGAAGTCTTGCCACGTTGCTTCTGTTACATCCTAGTGTTCAAGGTTATCATTCTGACAAAATACAGCTTATGTCCTATTGACTTTACTTGAATTATAAGATGAAATTTGAGGAGTATTTCAAACATCAGACCAGTGGCCAGATGAACTAGTGTTAGTGTCAGCAATTTAGTGGTTTTTTGTTGTTGTTGTTTTTGTTTTTTTTTTTTCATCTTTGTATGTCAGTGCGGCTTACTGATCTCAACCAGTCTTGGAGGTTTATCTCATACTTATTTTACCTATGGTACTAGGTATCTGTACGCTTAAAAATGATGCAGTCACTATTATTTTAGTTTCTTTTTCCCTGGGTTGATTTTCAGTGGTCAAGGTTAGTTGAAACCACAGACTTTGGACCAATTCAAGCCTGGATCAGTATCTCACCAGACTCATTCATGTGTAGCCTCAGCCTGAGGGACCCACTTCTCTGAACCTCAGTATATTCATCTATTAAATAGGGATAAGAGCAATCATATTGATAAATGTGAGTATTAATCAAGATAAGAAAATATCTAGGGCCGCCTGGGTGGCTCAGCGGTTTAGCGCTGCCTTCGGCCCAGGGCGTGATCCTGGAGACCCGGGATCGAGTCCCACATCAGGCTCCCTGCGTGGGGCCTGCTTCTCCCTCTGCCTGTGTCTCTGCCTCTCTGTGTGTGTGTGTCTCTCGTGAATAAATAAATAAGATCTTTAAAAAATAAATATTAAAATATTAGAAAATACCTAGTATAATGCCTGAGACAATGAGTAGGTCCCAAATAAAAATTATTTATTACTAATGGCAAAGGCAATAATAAAATATGTCTGAGTTAGTGCAATATAATATAATGATTAAAACCAGCTGCACCAATTATGAACATGTAAATACACAAAATACATTCATACCCCTGGTAAGTTACTGAAGTTAACACCTCTAAAAATAAGTTCCCATATTTGTAAAGGAAAAAAAAAATAACACTAACCTTATAGAATGAAAATGGAAAATTAAAGGACATTGTGTATATGAGAAACAGCACCAGAGTGCCCGGGTGGCTCAGTCGGTTAAACCTCCGACTCTTGAGTTCAGCTCAGGTCATGATCTGAGATTGAGCTCTGCCTTAGGCTCAGGGCCGGGGTGGAGCTTACCTGAGCTTCTCCCTCTCTCTTTCCCCCTCCCCCAACTTCTCTCCCTCTCTAAAAACCAAGGAAAAGAAACAGCGCGGCTTCTATACATGAGAAGCCTGCAGTCAAAGCACTGTTGGATTACCAGTGCTGTAAACCCTGTGAAGATCAAGCCCGCCTATGGAAAGCCCCTAACAAGGTGCCTGAGCTAGGAAGAGTTAAAATTATTCCTATTGCAATTACCACCATTACTACCCCCACCACCACTACTGCTGAAGATTGATTCCGCAGTTCCAAACTTCTAAAGGTCAGGATTGAACAAATAAGTCCGATCGGTGGAGGATGTGAGTGGGACAGAAGAATTCCTAAAGTTTTCCAGAGTTTCTGCACACTCATCTTCAGCCTGTGGATTAAGCTTTTATTGGTAAATTTATCTTCTCAAAATGCATTTCTTTTGCTTTTGTTTATAAGCCCCCGTATAGAAACAAGATCTTATGTGTTTGTCATCTCAAAAATACTCCTTGGGCTTTCTACCAAAAGCTGTTCAGAACCGACTACGTAGGGGGTGCCTGGGCAGCCCAGTCCCTTAAGCATCAACCTTTGGCTCAGGTCCTGATCCCGGGGTCCTGGGATTGAACCCCCCTCCCCCACCTGGGGCTCCATGTTCAGTGGGGATTCTTCTCTCTGTCCCTCCCTCTGCTCATGCTTGTGCTCTCTCTTGCTCTCTCTTCTCTGAAATAAATAAATAAAATATTTTTAAAATAACTTTCTAAAAAAAAAAAAAAAAAAACTGGCCACCTAGGTGTACTCAACAAAACTCAGCAAGACTCCGACTGTCACTAGTTGGAAATTTGAAAGCCCCTGCATTTTCCTCTCTTCAGCATTTTTAACCTGCTGGTAATCATGTTGTCTGGACTCCAGTAAGCTTCCCTGCCTCTTACTTAATGATCTAGGACCTTCATTTCCTGAACAAGAGTAGACACACATGAATGAACTCTACCCATTAGAACACATTGAATTATTGTCCTAAGAAACAGCCAGGTTCAGTATTGGAGAGAACCCCAAAAGACTTCTTCCTCTTTCATGCTGTGAAACTAAATGCAGATTGTTTTTTTTTTTTTTTTTTTTTTTTTGTTTTTTTTTTACACCAGTAAATTAGAAGGGCTTACTCTTAAAGAGTGACTAAAGGAGAATCACTGGTCCTTAAAGGAAATGTGTCCCCAAGGACCCAGAAATGGACCAGAGATACAATGTGGGGCCTGCTTCTTGCTCTGCCTGTGTCTCTGCCTGTCTCTATGTGTCTCTCATGAATAAATAAATAAAATCTTTAAAAAATAAATATTAAAATATTAGAAAATACCTAGTATAATGCCTGAGACAATGAGTAGGTCCCAAATAAAAATTATTTATTACTAATGTCAAAGGCAATAATAAAATATGTCCGAGTTTATTTTTCTGGATCCTATCTGATCATCTGGGTAATCTGATTAAGTTTCTCACTGGGGATGTGTCATATTATTTTCTCACTAGTATAACAGGTTTGATTGGCAATCTGAAGAAAGGGACAGAGATTAAGAAACAGATGAAGATGAACTAGGAATTTTGACAGTTGTTAAACATGTTTAACGTTGTTTAACATTTATAAAAGTTTTAACAGCCGTTACTCTAGTTAACTTGTTACTACAGCTTTATGTGCTGTTATCTTCATGTTAGAGATAAAGAAACTGAGGTTAAAACACTTATTTACATGGGTCAATAGCTGGCTAGTACTAGAACCAGGGTCTGAGACTTCGTTGTCGGAGTTCAAGGTCTCCGTCTCCACCCTATATTGCCTTTCTTTTTTTACATCTGGCATCTCCTTGTTTAAATAAACAGACTTTATCCACCTCTGCCTCTACAGGGGGTACTTAATTCTGTAAGGAATAATCTCTGACCACCCCATCCCACTCAAACCTACTCTCCATGCCAGGAAGAATAATGCTGGAATAGGTGGCCAGAAAACCATACAGGTGTGTTTAGATGAACATTTGGGGAGTTTACCACCCAGGCCAAAGATGCCCATCTCAAGTTCTGCTTGGTAAGGGCTGTAGTTTAGCTGATTTGCTGATTCCTGGGAATGAGAATCTTGATTTCCAGTAGCAGTTGAGGCCTGTTACAAGTAGGAGTACTTTGGGGGCACCTGGGTGGCTCAGTCAAGTATACGTCTGCTTTTGGCTTGGGTCGTGATCTCAGGGTCCCCGCATCGTTGTCAGGCTCCCCACTCAGCGGAGAGTCTGCTTCCCCGCCTCCCTCCGCCTCTCCCCCACCCCACACCTGCCTATGCTCTCACTCAAATAAATAAATAAAATCTTTTTTTTCTTTTTAATGTAAGTACTTTTAGAAGAAGTACTTTTCAGAAGGCATTAAACCTGGAAGGACTCCTTATTTTGAAGTTTTATACTAACAGCATAAAAGATTTATTGACCTGGGCAGCAAGCTGCAAATGTAGATCTTATTGCTCTGGTTTTATATGATGCTCACATAGCATAGAATGACCCTTCTAGAATGATAGTCTGTGGCCGAGGTTTATCACTTTGTGGGCTAGGTAAGACTCACCAGGATATGTCTAGTTCAGATAACTCTTTTTTATATATGAGAATGCTCCTTAAAAAAATCCTTATTTGAAATACAAAGCCACATATATTTGATAGAACTATGGAAGGGTCAATGTTCATGCCAGTTGTATTTAGGTGGTAAGATTTGGTGTGAAGTTTTTACTTTCTTCTTTGCCTTTCTGTACTATTTGAATTCTTTATAACAAGCATGTATTATTTACATACCCAATATAAAAGGTGACTCCTATGGTAATGATATAAAAGTGTTCCACAAAATTCAGTTTCTTAAAATGTATGTCATGTTACTGAAATGGGTAATAAAAAATGCTATTTTTCATTTAGACTGCATTCTACAAACGTGCAAAAGAAAAGATGGTAAAACCTCCCGTGTACACAGATGACCTTACACTGAACTGAGAAAGTTTCATCCCAAATGATCACAAGGTAACTACTTCCAAACAACCCGCGCACATTAGCCCGTCTCCACTCGAGCATGAGTGCTGGGTAAGTGATGGGAGCCAAATCATAGGACACCCCGACTTGCATTACAGCAAATGTGCCACTGAGGTGCTGTCCTGCATCTAATATACTAAAATAATAATTTTTATATGACTGAGGATAAATGATGCATGTTATTTAATTTAGAGACTCCCCACCCTAGAGACGGTATCTTTGGTAACTCAGTGTATGCTCTACTCTCCATCTAAAGTAATTTTATGGATTTGCCCATTTGTTGTGTGTAGAATAGAAGCCATAGAATAAATAAAGCTAAGAGATAGTGAAGATGCAAGTCAAATAGGCTAAATTGACCTACACAGCAAAGAGGGAGGAGAATGACAGACACAACCATGTAGGCGGGGGGCGATGGTGCACCTGGACGGTTCAGTAGGTGAAGGGTCCAATTCTTCATTTTGGCTCAGGTCGTGATCTCAGGGTCATGAGGTTAAGCCCCACATCGGGCTCTGCCTTCAGCATGGAGTCTGCCTGAGATACCTCTCTTCCTCTGCCCCTCTCCCACCAATCAATCCATCAATCAATCCATCAATCCATCAATCAGTCAATCAATCAAATCTTTTTTAAAAAACCATGTAGTGGTTTTAGATGAACATTCAGAGAGTTTAACATCAGAGGAGTTCCAAAGTACCACGTATGTGTGTGTATACAATATATAATATACTATATATATGATATGTGATATATAATTAATAATAGGTATAATATACACTCCATATACACCCGCACACGGGGTAGAAACAAACAATCTGAAAGGTGTTGGTGGTATTGACTAACTGCCTTTAGTGTTCTTTAAAGAACTTCAGTAAATGCTAGCATTTCCTTCTTATTGCCTCTGGATTTCTAGACTGAGTGTCTTTGAAGCTCACTTGGTGCCGAATCTGAGTCAGTGGACTCCATGTTCCTAGTCGATTTGAGATTCAATAACAACAGAAGTAACTTTCTGGCATTAGCAATAACCCTTATTTAAAGAGAAATGGTGACATGGTTAAGAGTGAATAATTGGGAAATATCTCTATTTTCGTTTCCTTTGGATCTTCTTATTTATTCATCTGTTTTGCTAAAATGTGATGATGACTACTGTTCTTCATCAAGAGAGTCCTTTCCTTTATTAGACATTTCGACTAATTCCAGAGGCTCTGAAATTCTTCTGTTCATCTCATAGTAGAGAGTATTTATCAGCTGTCCTTCCATGACTCTAATTATTGCTCACAGTTTGCTGCTGCAGTGATCAATTCAAGACCAAAAGGCCTTTCAGCTTTAAAGAGGACAGCAACCTGGAGGTGATTAGTCCCACATGATCACAGAGATACCACAACAGGGCTTCCCTGATGTTCACTGAAAATGGAAATGAATAAACAGATATAAAATATTTACTTCCTGGTCTTTTTAGAAGTAAGTACTCTGAATGCTGTGTTTTTTTTTAGAGTCATGAACTTTTCTTTCCAAACGATTTCTAAATACAGATGGTCATGTGGAAATTTTTGACTGAAAGTCAAATTTTCAAGTTCACTTGGACTGTGTTGTGTTTGTTTATTTTTAATACAGTAAATATATTCATCTTAATAGATGGTTCTTTCTGTAAGAAACATAGAAGATACAGATATATTGAATTCTATTGCTTTTACAAAAACTTGACTTGGAGAATTTGCAGTTTTCACAAAAAAATAAGTAAATTTCTTATTAACAGATGACTTTCCCAGAAATGGACTTCATTCATAAGATAAATATTTTATCACTCTTGGTACATTATTTTCAATATTTTTCTTTTGAGGAAATTGGTAGGATTTGGGATATGTATACCCACAAATGGTTAATATGTCTAACATTTCAATTAAATACATAATGGCTGAATATTAACTATGTAGTTCAAAAGCTCAGGACATAAATCAGTTTTTTGCCACAAGGCCTCTTGTTCATTGTGAATGCTTTCTGTCTATTTGGAAAAAGAAAGCATCACCTATTACTCTATTAGAGTTTTCTTGTTGTTCTTTCACATTTCATTTCAAATTTTTCTTGTGTGTTCACTCCTCTAAATACAGTCCTGCTGGCTTTCTTTCTTTCTTTCTTTCTTTCTTTCTTTCTTTCTTTCTTTCTTTTTTTTTCCTGCTGGCTTTCATTCACTTCTTTGGCTTCCCAGCTTAAGAGAAGTTTTTAAAGAAAGAGGTCGCATATTCCCTAGCAACCCGGTTTGAGGGAGTTGATGTATCCTGCAATGTAATAAAGCAAAACCAACATCTGGAAGATTTATTATTACTAGCCACTTCTTCACTGATCATGTTTTTCTGGTGAAAAGTAAACAATACTAGGTCTTAAATAAAGGACCTGGAGGTCCCTCCTAAAAGCACTCTGTGCAATGGCAAGAATAGCTAATTATTCTCAGAAGAGTAGATTGGCAAGAAACTCCCAGGTTAGCATGAGCTATCTTTTTATAAAAAAATTAACTGTCAAAATATGTAGGCTGAATATGATTAGAATAATAGCCTGAGGACTTATGAAACTGCAGATGCTACCCAGTAAGGAGTTATAAATTAAGCGATAGTGTCACAATCTCAGTACACACATTGCCTCTTTTTGTTCATTATTATTAAAGAAAGCAAAAGCTCACATACGTTGCTACACACAGGTACTCACAAATAGTACAAAGACATCATGTTCTCCTCGCTCCTATGCTCCATTTGTGCTACTACATCCCAGACATGTACGAGTTTTTCCAATAGCAAAGGGCTTCCAATCATGGATTAGAACTTTTCCCCTTTATTTTATTCTCTACAATTTCCAGATTAAGTCTGGAGCCAAAAATATATACACACTTCTGCACCAAACATGTATCAAAAAATTAGAAAAACTAAAAAGAGCTATTTATGAAAAGGCGGAAACATTTCTCAGCATTGTATATCATTCCTATTAGTACTTTCTTTTTCTCTTTATCATAGGATTTCAGCTTGGTCCAAGAGAAGGAAAAAGATAAACAAACAAAGAAAATTCCAGCTAGATGAAAGAGACATTTTGGGCCTTGTGACAGCTGTATTATTGCAAAGCTAGCAGGCACCAGCTCTCTGGTAGCTTTCTATATAAATCATCCCAAAGTGATAATTGTCCAATTTTCCCTACACTAAGGAAAGGATTATGTTATAGCAAAATCTCCACCAAATTCCAACAGCAAATTACTTTTGGCCAAAAGCTAAATGGACTCTTAACCATCATCTTATCTAAATAGCTTCAGTACTGATGGAATAGATTAGAAAGAGAGGACTAAAAGAGGTTCTGAGTTTGATTTATTAAGAGGAAAAATTAAGAGTGAGTGCTCATGTCCTTGCTTCCAGGATAATTACATTTTGATTATTATGATGTTACAAGGTAGGAATGTTAAGAGAAAAAGATTTGCACAGGAATTCAAGGGGATAATAAATTCATAAATAGTGTGCATGGCCTGTGTTCTCTACAAAGAAGACTAATTATGTGTCTTATTAATGTACGGCTTAGTACTGTCTACCTTCCTTCTACTCTTTTTTTTTTTTCTCCCTTATGTTAACATCTTTTCCATGTCTAACTCTACTAATCCCAAAAAGATAGTCATGATTTCAACATTGTCTGGTAACTCTCATGTACTTCTCAAAGGTCTATAAATCCATGCATCCTTTCAGGAGTATAATTTAAAAATACATTTCAAAACCCTTAAAAATGTACTTTTTGATCTAGGAATTGTATTCCAAGAAATTTTCTAGTAAGAAAATAATCAGGAATTTACACAAAATTAGTTATAGGATACTCATGAAAAGTTGTGTACAATAAAAAATATAAATAATCAAAATGTCCATTAAGAAGGCATTGTTAAAATTAATTTTGAGCAAGATGGCAGGATAGAAAACCCTAGACTTTCCTTACCCTCCACAGACACACCAGTTCAACAATACTTGCACCAATTCCCTTTGTAGGAAATCTAGAAACTGGGCAGCCCGGGTGGCTCAGCAGTTTAGCGCTGCCTTCAGCCCGGGGCCTTGATCCTGGAGACCCGGGATCAAGTCCCACGTCCGGCCCCCTGCATGGAGCCTGCTTCTCCCTCTGCCTGGGTCTCTGCCTCTCTTTCTCTCTCTCTCTCTCTCTCTCTCTCTCTCTCTGTGTGTGTGTGTCATGAAAATAAATAAAACCTTAAAAAAAAATCTAGAAACTAGTTCAGAGGCTCCTGAACCCCAGGTGAGTCTGAAACAAGCCACATCAAAGCTGGTAAAAACAAACAAACAAACAAAACCCTGAGACATCCTCTTACCCTAATTTCACTCTGGCACAGAGCCATAGATTGGGAGGAAACCCCAAGTTCCTAGCTTCTTCCTAGGGAGAGAAGAAAAGGACTACACATTACATCCAGCATTTGGCTTTTAGGGCAGCTTCCAAAGGAACTGATTTCTGTCTTGCCTGAATCGAAGTCTCAGGAGCTCTAAGGTTGGGAGCTGCTGACTCTGGACTAGTGCAAGCACTCACCCTAGGTCCTTCCCACAGCTCAGTGTAGAGCAGATGATAAACTTCGAATCCCAGCTTTACCCTGGAGAGGAAAAATGTTAGACTAGGCATCAAATATTCCTCTTTTATGATCTGCCCAAGAGACTGGCTCTGTCTTGCCAGGTTCAGATCATTGCCAGGACCCAGATGCCTGAGAGTCATTGAAAACAAAGATGGCAGTTTGGACCATCAGGCAAGCATTTGCCTTACCCCTCTCCCTGGCTCGGCACAGAGCAAGTTTCTTAAAACAAACAAACAAACAAACAAACAACAACAAAACAAAACAAAACAAAACACAAAACCCAGATCCCAGCTTCTCCTTGGGAAAGGAGAGTTGGCCTATATATTCAACATTCCATCTTTTCCAGGGGCTGCCCAAGGGACCGTGTTCTATCTTGCCTGTCTCAGAGCACTGATGGAACAAGGCCCCCTCTAGATGCCTGGGGGCCACTGAGAACGACGGTGGGTTGGGCTCGCATGCAGTCATCTACTGGAGCCGCTCCACCAGCAAGATTCTAGGCCCCTGACTTATCTATGGGGAAGAAAAGAGGAGACTGAAGCATATGCCCAATGTTCAGAGCTTTTGGGTAAAAACCTAAGGCAATAAATAGTTTCAGCCTTTGCAGTCTCAAAATATGGACAGGACCCAGCATACTTGACATGTCTGGGGGCCCCTGAGAACAGAAAAAGGACTTAGAGGGTCCTGCTGACCTGGAAGAATTGGAGTATAGCAGATGGACACGAAAGGAAGCAAGAGATTGTGAATGCTTGAGGAACCAGCAAATCCCACTAATTGGGAATTTATACACACAAGTCCAGAGAAGACATACACACAGAGAAGGCTTGAGAGACATCTTAAATCCCTTGCCAAACTGATCAGAAATGGTTGTGTCCTGTATAAGGCCAGTCTGTGAAGACCAAGAGATGTGTCTGGTTTTTTCTGCCACACAGATACCAACACAGAGTCAAAGAAAACAGGGGAGCATGGCTTGAAGAATAAAGCTCCAGTAACTAACCCTAATGGAACTGTGATATATTAAGTGCTTGACAAAGAATTCATAATAACTACTATAATGGTGCAGCCACTCTGGAAGACTGTGTGGAGGTTCCTCAAAGAGTTAAAAATAGACCTGCCCTACGACCCAGCAATTGCGCTGCTGGGGATTTACCCCAAAGATACAGATGCAATGAAATGCCGGGACACCTGCACCCCGGTGTTTCTAGCAGCAATGGCCACGATAGCCACACTGTGGAAGGAGCCTCGGTGTCCATCGAAAGATGATGGATAAAGAAGATGTGAAAAAAAAAAAAAGGTAGAAGATGTGGTCTATGTATACAATGGAATATTCCTCAGCCATTAGAAATGACAAATACCCACCATTTGCTTCAACGTGGATGGAACTGGAGGGTATTATGCTGAGTGAAGTAAGTCAATCGGAGAAGGACAAACATTATATGGTCTCATTCATTTGGGGAATGTAAATAATAGTGAAAGGGAATAGAAGGGAAGGGAGAAGAAATGGGTAGGAAATATCAGAAAGGGAGAGAGAACATAAAGACTCCTAACTCTGGGAAATGAACAAGGGTGGTGGAAGGGGAGGAGGGCGGGGGGTGGGGGTGACGGGCACTGAGGGGGGCACTTGACAGGATGAGCACTGGGTGTTATTCTGTATGTTGGCAAATTGAACATCAATAAAAAATAAATTTATTATTAAAAAAATAAATAACCGCTATAAAGATGCTCAACATCCAGGAGAAAAACAGGTGAACAAGGTAAGAATTTCAACAGATAGGAAAGCAAGGAGACATATTGAAACTGAATAATACAATAACTGAACTGAAAAGCTCACTAAGAAAAAAAGCGAGAAGATTCAAATTAATAGAAATGAAAGAGGAGACATTATGACGTGATATCACAAAAATGGTAAAAATCATAAAAACCACCAGGAGCGATTATACACCAACAAACTAGATAACTTAGAAGAAAGGGGAAAATTCCTAGAAACATACAACCTACCAAGACTGAACCACGAAGAAATAGAAAATCTGAACATTGATTCAGTAATTAAAAACATCTCAACAAAGAAAAGCCCAGGACCAGATGGTTTCACTGGTGAATTCTGCTAAACATTCAAGGAATTAACGCCAAAGGTTCCAAACTTTTCAAAAAAGTTGAAGAGGAAAGAACACTTTTAAACTCATTTTATGAGTCTAGCTTTACTCTGATCGCAAAGCCAGACAAGAAAATTACAGGCAATATCCCTGATGAACAGAGATGCAACATTCTCAACAAAACACTAGCAAACTGAATTGCACAGCATATTAAAAGGCACATCCACCATGATCAGATAGAATTTATCACCTGCAAAAATGATTCATCATTTGCAAATCAATAAATGTGATATCCAACAGTAACAAAATGAAGGATTAAAATCTTACGATCATCTTAATGGATACAGATCAAGCTTTTTACAAAATTCTGATAAAATAGAGAATAGAAAAAAATGTAAAGATCAAGAAAACTAAGTTGACTTCTTGAAAGAATCAACAAAATTTAAAAACCTTTAACTAGGGGATCCTCGGGTGGCTCAGCAGTTTAGCGCCTGCCTTCAGCCCAGGGTGTGATTCTGGAGACCCGAGATCGAGTCCCACGTCGGGCTCCCTGCATAGAGCCTGCTTCTCCCTCTGCCTGTGTCTCTGCCTCTCTCTGTGTCTCTCATAAATAAATAAATAAAATCTTTAAAAAAATAAAAAATAAAAAAATAAAAACCTTTACCTAGACTTAGAAAAAAGAGAGTAGACTCAAATAAATAAAATAAAAAATGAAAGATGAGTCATTACAACTCATGCCACATATATAAAAAGGATCCTAAGAGACTATTATAAGCAGTTATATATCAACAACTTGGACAACGTTAGAAATGATGCATAAATTCCCAGAAACATATGACCTAAATAGACTAAATCATGCAGAAATAGAAAATTTGAGTTAACTAGTAAGGAGATCGAATCAGTAATCAAAAACATCCCAGCAAAGAAAAACCCAAGATTAGATGGCTTCACTGGTGAATTCTATCAAACATTTAAAGAATTATCACCTATCCTTCTCAAACTTTTCAAAAAATTCAGAATTTCTTTCACTTTCATTTTATGAGGCCAGCATCACCCTGATACCAAGGCCAGACAAGGATATTACAAGGAAAGAAAACTATAGGTTAATATCGTTGATGTATAAACATGTAAAAATCCTCAACAGAATACTAGAAAACTGAATGTAACAACACATTAAAAGGATCATACACCATGACCATCAGAGATTTATCGTCAGGATGCAAAACTGTTATAAAATGTTGAGAATAAAATGTTAGGTCATCAAATTGAAAGAAAACAACAACGTAATCAGAGAGAGGGAAAGCCTTCAGCTGCAGAGAGATAGGGAAGAGAGAAAGGAACAGGGATTTTCCCCTAAAAGGAAGATGCTTTCATAACTGATTGTTATCAAAATACTTAACTGCCCTCTGAGGTCATGCGCTTATTTGTCCCCAGTGGATTTTATGTTGCTGAATCACTTCTTGCTCATCTCCTCATCTCTTTCATGCTCTCTTGTAGTTTTCCATGTATTCATTTTGCTTTTAGCTTGACTTGTCTGACTTCTTTGTACTTTTGTTGTCTCTATGCTCCAGTATAAAAGAAATGGTAAGTACTAATTCTGAGACAGGAAGATTTGGGGACCTTGTGGCTCTCCAGAATAAATGCCTTATTGTAAAACACTCATTAATAAACCTTCAGTCTAAAATCAATTACAGCTTTAGGTCACGAAGCACACAGAGGGGGAAAAAAAGAAAGAAAGGAAAACCATATTATCTTTAGAGACAAAAGTACAAATATTAGTTTTTCTGGTAGGAGACTATTTGCTACTGCTCCCTGTATTTGCCTCAATGGAAAGACAAATTCATCTAACAGGCTATTCTTTTTAGAAAGCGCCAAAATACCAGCTGAACAGAGACTCTGATAGGTTGCTATTCACTACAAATATAGAAATAACAGACTTATTTCTCCTTTGCCTCGGGACATAAGGAAAATGAAGATTTGACTTTTTTAAATTTTTTTTTTTAAGATTTGACATTCTTGACTACTTCAGAAAAGTTGCCAAATCCTTTTATAAGGCATGTAGATTAAAAAAAAAAAACATATAGATAATGTATGCTGCAAGCTTGGCTAGGGATTGTATTTGTTACCTCCTTGTCAGTGTGCACCCTATACAGTTGGTATTTATAGAAATAGTGTAATGATATGCCCTCTCTTTTTACTTGCTGCCCCTGACTGCCTTGGGATAGCAGGTGCAGAGTCAGCAGGCATATTAAAGAGATTATCACCAGCCCTGGGTGGAGTAGGAGTTGATATAGGACCCTTTGAACACTTTAGAGACCAGCAGAATAGCTAAATAAACCCCTATGCCAGGCAGTTAATTCTAGACAAAGGGGAGAATTGGAGACAGCCAATATAAACTATTCTATGGAGATGCTTTGATCTAAAGAACACTGGAGAAATCAGATGTCACTCTCCATGGAAAATGGCTGGTTTATGCTTCTACAACTACACCAAGTTCATTTAAAGTAGAGAGTCATGACCTACTGTCCGCGAGGCTTTCATGTTCTTGGCTGTGCTCCGTAGAATGCCTGCGGCCAGTTTTGCACGTGAGCTCTCTACTTGCACGCTGCTATGACACCAGGGCTTTCTTACTTACTAAGTGCTCTCTGTTCTTTGGTCAGATGCCACCGTGTTCTGTGCTCTTTCTGTGCTTCTGCTATGAGAAGTCACCTTATCCTCCTTAACGTTACTTCGAAGTTTGGCATAAAGAATAATTTTCTGCTTGGGTATGAATTGAAAAGGGATCCCTATTGGGTACAAATATGAATGCTGCAGTAGTTGCGGTGTGATATAGTTTATACCCTAAATTATACTTTCTCATGGATTTTTCTGGCTAACCATTTAATGGCCAGCGTATCGCAGAAAGTAAAAGAATAACACGAATCAGAATGTGTAGACTCCAGTTCTATTGCTGATATTTATTAGCAAGCCACTAAACACTGTTGATCCTTATTTCTTCTTTGTCAACAGGCAGTAATGATCTGAGTGTGGCCTATAGGCTCTTCTGAACAGCAAAGAGAGAATGTATATAAAAATGGTTCGTACATCCGAAAAACACTTCATAGACCTAAGGCATTATTATACAGAAAGTTTTAATGGTTGGTTCTTTGCAGAACATTTAAGATTATAGTAAGATAGGTCAGAAAAGGGTACAAGTGAAATGAAATCTCTGCATGAAGATAGTATTACAGAACATGTAGATGCCACAGAGTCACACATTAGCAAAAAGCTTTGGCCCTGGAAAAGTTCGTGTCTAGGAGGCAGGGTTAAAGACATTCACAGGAATTGATCTTTTTAAAAAGATTTTTATTTATTTATTCATGAGAGACACACACAGATTGAGAGGCAGAGACACAGGCAGAGGGAGAAGCAGACTCGATGCAGGGAGCCCTACGCGGGACTCAATCCCAGTTCTCCAGGATCAGGCCCTGGGCTGAAGGCAGGACTGAACCGCTGGGCAACCCGGGCTGCCCTTGATCTTTTTTGTAAATGTGAGTTACAAGAAATTGAACTGCCCAAATATACTAATGGCTTAAGAACTTACGGATTGACCAAAATACACACTTGCACATGGGAAAGAACATTTCAGTGTATGTAACCTACGGAAGCCATAGCTATCTTGAGAAACCATCAGACTGGAAGAAAGTCCTATTGTCGTTTTCCCCATTTATTGGAGGGTTCTTTAGCTTCTAAACTTCTAAAATTACTTCTCAGATTTAAAAACTAAGATGAAAAATTGATAGGAAGAAAGAAATTTAGAAGGGTCATGGACATGACAAGAGTTCAAGAAAATAAATGAAGAGTTGATCCTAGAAGTGAAATGACCCCTTTAAATAGCATGAAAATCAGAACTTCTGACTGAACAACCAGCAGAGAGAAAAGGGTAGTTGAACCAAGTAGCACCAATTCTGTCCCCTTGATCTTTGCCTTCTTTCTTGGGTTCTTTGTGATTCCATTACCCTGAATAAGCCAGTTCCCAGAGGTTTTCCTTGGGCATGCAGACAGCCTTGCCTTGATTCTTCCAGGCCTGAATCTAAGTCTGTGGGTCTTTGGTCGAAACTAACATTTGAGTTAAATATGGACTCTCCTAGTAGCTACTTCCACCGTATTTCACATTCTTGACATCTGTAATCACAATCTAAGAGCAAGCTCCCAATAACTTCCCTGACCTATCTATCATTTCTACTCTGCCTGACAGATTATTCAGTTGCATCCTAAACCTCTACACAGAATACTTCTTTCACTATCTAGAAAATGTCCCTTCCCAAGAAAAATCTTTTTTTTCTGTAACCATGTCAGGGAGAGCATGTTCATCCTTTTAGAGTTAATATGCCCAAATATACCCCAAAAACCAAAAAGTGGGGGAATTTTTAGTCTGAGTAAGATTGGAAGCCAGAGATTTTGGACAGAGAAGTGATATGATCTGTTAAACATTTGGGAAAGAACATGCTGGATGTTGTACGGGAACAAGAATACACTGCAATAATCCAATTGATTGACAAGAGCATCTTAGACCAGAATGTTAATGATAGAGGTGATGAAAGTGGCGAGACACTGAATATTTTTCAAAAGCAGAGCCGTCAGCATTGATGTTGACTTGGATGAGGATTTAATCAGAGGAGTCAAATATTTCCCCAGTGTGTGTGTGTATGTCTACAATTAGCTGGGTGAAAGACAGTGCTATTTATTGAGTTGGGAGAGGCTGAGGAAGGGGAAGATTGTTTGGTAGGAGTGTTGTATAGAAATTCAGAAGTTTTGATTTGGACATTTAGGTTTGAAATGCCAATTAGCCATTCATGTAAAGATCTTTAAAAAGCAGCTGAATTTTCAAATCTGAAATTAAGGGGAGGGGCTGAAACTGGATACATACTTTTCTGCTCATAGGTGCTACAAAGCCATGAGATCAAAGATTATTAAAGATCATCCAGAGAGAGAATAAATATATCTAGAGAAGATTAGTGACGTAAGACCATAGATACACATGTAAAAGGGATGGGGATAAAATAATAAGAGACTGAGAAGAAGCAGTTAGCAAAGTAGGAAGACCAAGAGAGAACAGGGTTTTTAGCAGGAAAGGGGGAAAAAAAAAACATTTCAAGCAGGAGGAAATGATCAATTAATGCTGATAGACAATATGAAGATGTAGTAAAAGACATTTCCAGGAAATATGCATTTGGATTTGAGGAGTTCTAGAGGGGACAACTCATTTCTTGCATTTAATTGAGGCTCTTTAGAGAGCCCTGTTGTTGAAGAAAGCCCTGTGTTTCCAGTTACCAAGAAATCCATCTTAAATGAGAATCCAATTATAAACGATAATCATGATCAACAACAACAACAAGAGATAATATAATTAGGAATAAACAGAACAAGAAAAGTGCAGGACCTGAATGAAAACAGCTTGAAAGCTTTACTGAGAGATACTATTACGGGCCCTCCAAAGATGTCTCTGTCCTATTCTGGAAGCCTGTGGACAAATTAGTTTACATGTCAAGAGGGGCTTTGCAGAAATGATTTTGTTAAGGATCTTGAGATGAGGAGATTACCCTGGATAATCAAGTGCACCCAATGTATTCATAGGATCCTTATGAGAGAGGGGCAGAGGGGTCAGAGACAGAGAAAGAGATGTGCTGACAGAAGCAGGGATCAGAGTGATCTGGGACCATGGAGCGAGGAATGCGGGCAGCCTCTAGAAGCTGGAAAGGGAAAGGAAATGGTTTCTCTTCTAAACTTTTAGGAGGAACACAGCCTTATCAATCCATGTTGGATTTTTTTACCTCAAGATCTATAGGACAATAAATTTGTATGGCTTTAATCCTCTATGTCTTTGGTAATTCATTGCAACAAGAAGAGGAAACCAATACTGATTTTACGAGACTTGAAACAACAGGAAGAAATCTCTTATCACACATACAGAGGTCATTCTGTTTATGCCTGAAATAATTTCTGGAAGGACTGCCCATCTGTTGGTAAGACTTGGAATAACCCTAGGACAGAACATTTTGCTTCATCTTTTATCCTCTAGTGCTATTGAAATCTTTTTTAAAGAAATTAACCAGATGCATGTGCTACTTTTTGTAATATTTTTGCAGGATGTTACTTTTTATAATTTTTTTTGAAAATGCCACACGATAGATGAATTTGAACCAATTCATTTCCAGTCACTGCAGAAGGGCAGCTCTCTCACCATTAGTCAGTCAGATGGTCTCTTCCACTGGGTTGGACAAGAAAGAAACAGGTGGACAGTTGGCTTGTATTGATGCTCTTAAAGGTAAGCAGTCATGCATTGCACCTTGGCATAGAAATCTACAGAATATAGAATCACAGAGAAAAAAATACAGCTGAGATTTTCATGCTTTTGCAATCCGAGTGATAAGGAATCATCAAATAATAGTGCTTCCTTATACTTAGAAATGATAATAGCTTTGAGGCAAATTTCATATGTCTACCTGTTAGTATTCACCTTATCCTTAGAAAAAAAAATTGAAATGGTGGGGAAATAAAGAATGATATAAAGGTTCATGAAAAATAGCTCAATAGCTTTGATAGAATTGGCATTTGGATAGAGACCTGCTGTTGTTCGGTTTACTGTATTTTGCCTGAATGATAAGTGGGTGATGTGTGAAAGAGCATAAATGCGATTGTTTAGCAAGTGGCATGTTTTGCTTAATGAAATCACTACGACGTAAATCATTTTTGCAAACCTTCAGCATTTCCATTTTATTGTAAAATGACGCTACTGACAATGATCAAAGCAATAACTGAGTGTACAACTAAAAAGAATAAGGCACAATCAACTGGGCTTTTCTATTTGGAGACAATAAAATAATTTACAAAACTGATATTTGCTTATTCTGATAGACAGTTGTCTTTTGCTTTTTTCAACCATAAGCTATTCTGATTGCCCTTCAATCACTGGGAGTCTAAATAAATAATCGCTGTCCTTTCTCGGAAGGCCCCACATACCTGCCAAACTTAGCTGTTCTCCCCATGTCTTCCTCTGGTTACCTACCTTTGGTTCAATAGAGCAAATTCCATAGGATAGTACAAGATTTCAGTTTTGCTGGAGGATATTTGAAATTTATAACAATTAGGACACATGGATGGCTCAGTCGGTCAAGTGGCCAACACTTGGCTGTGGCTTGGGTCATGATCTCAGGGTTTGGACATGGAGCCCATGTCATGCCCTGCACTCAGGCGGGGAGTCTGCTGGAGGATTCGCTCTCCCTTTCCCTCTGCCCCTTTCCCCACTTGCTTTCTCTGTCTGTCTCTCAAATAAATAAATAATCTTTAAAAAAATAAATTTATAACAATTCTTCGACTTGCTTTCCCTAATCACTGTTTTTATATGAACTAACATAATTTTAGTATTGTATGCTTACACACTACAGTTAATCTTTTTTTTTTTCTCGACAAAGGAATCTCATGATATTTTACAAAAATGGCCTACAGGACTAGACAGACTTATTTTTAAATAGGGAAAGTTCACTTGAATTAAAAGTGCTGTGCATTTCACTACTCTTTCACAGAATTTAAATATGAAAAGTATGCTTTTCGGAAATGTATAGTGTTTATCACGACCAAAGAACATCTCAGTTTTTTTGTTCTCCTATTGGCATGAATCTTTTTCCAAAAGTCTTCATTAAGGCTAGGAATTTTAAAAGTGATGAAATAGTATTTAAGTGTAATTAAATGTTAAATGAAGAATGCGAATTTGAAAGATAAATACACTGCTTGAGTCCTCAAAAGAAAGTATTTTTTTCTCTCTTTCTACCTTGTGGTTCCAGAAAGAAAACAAAGAAATGAAACTATGCTCATTTGACAGGGGTTTTTGACCCTCATTTGACCATGATTTTTCTTTCACTTGATGAATTAGGGTTTGAAAAAACAAGCACTTAGAGCTTTGCCTGTAATGAAGATGTGCTGCCGCCAGGAGGACTCAGGCGGTGCCTTCATTGTAATAGGCTGATGGCACTTCCCGTAAAAATTTTACATGCTTTCCACTCAACAAGACTGATAAACAAAAACATAGAACATTTAAAAATAGCCATGTATATCGTTTTTCATACATTAATACTAAGATAGTTTCTAAACAAAAATGATTTCCAATGTAATATTTTTCTCAGTATTACCAATCTTTACTGAGGTGGAATTTCATTTTTCCAGGCAGAAATAAATGTCATTGATGCAGCAGCCTGCAAACAGTGATGTTTGCTTGCTCTGCCCAGTTGAGGCAATACGGTATGGACGACAGCAGCCGTCTGGACTCCTCCCCTTCTCTGCACCTTGTGGAATGAGGATCCTGTGCTATGTAGACTATAACTCACTAAGCACAATCGGGTATCAAACAACACACAGTGAGGTTGACCCTGGTTTAGAGCTCTCCACACTGAGGAGAAGGTGAAGATTCTTAGATAGCATGGCTTCCATTCCGGCCCAGCTTCATTTTCTACGTTTCATCCTCAATTTTGCCTGCCTCCTACTTTCTGAGTATGCTCTTTGGACAGTTCTGAAGGGGGATTGGGAAACTCCCAATTTAAAGACCGAGAGATGTTACTGTGGCCTAGGCACACGCAATCAGCTTTCTAGAACTGAGAGTTCCTTCCTTTATTGTGAGAAGGAAAGAGAAACAAGTCTTGCAATAAAGTCTAAATATGTCATCTTGAAAGAAGCATATCATTTCCGCTCTTAAATCAGAGGGACCCTCTGAAGCTACTTGACCATTTACAGTAACTGTAGGATCTTTGTCTTGAAGCTTTCTTAAAAATGTTGTTTTCCATCTATGATGTATCATTTTACAATCCATAGATTTATCATTCTATTAAATGCAAAATCTTGTGATGCTTCAGGCTTTTTATAAAAGATTTGGCCATATTGATATTTATTAATGAATTTATTCGTGCATTCTATCAACAAACATTTATTTAATGTTTACTACATAGAAAACTGGGCTAGGCATTAGGGATACAAAGTATATGATACAGCAGGACCTGATGCCCGCTTCTCTGGAGCTTTTTGTCCTAATGTGAGTTATAGACAGGAAACTACTCTGCTTTGCTGGCCGTAGTGGTTCTCTCTACTGGAAATTGCCCTGAGCACTTGAGATGCTAAATCCTAGCAACTAGACATAAAGAACAATTCTCCATTCTATTCTTTGCATTTCTCTTTGCTGCAAGTGTTCCCACGTGGTGGCACTTGGGCCCCCTAGGACTATACAAGTTAAGCAAATATTTCAGTACAGATAATCTTCCCCTGCAGTTGGCATGGTTTAGTTAAGTAATACTAGTTCCCCAACAACACAGTTCAAATTTTCATTACCACAGAGTATTAGCTTTGAGCTGTTGTATAAACCCAGACTTCACTGCTAGCTCTCCACTCTGCAACTCCCTGTGTAAACAGCAGAGGTGCCAAGGTTAGTGATCACATCACATCGTGCAAAGTCTGTTGGTGATTGGTCACTGTATACGTGTTTTTCACTTAGGGCCCAGACATCAGAGCATGCAGCTGCATTGCCTCTCTGTCTCCCAGTGATAACCCCACCTGGTATTTGACAAAAAATGGATAACTGAAAGAGGAAATTGGCCAATAAAAGTGCAAGTACAGCAAAGAAATGAAAAAGGATAATGCTGGAAGTGAAGTTCAAATCAATCCGAAGTGGATTTATAAAAGAAATAGCTAATTATGGGAATGTTAACACTCCTGCTGTTTGAGAGACTCTAGCTATGTAGCCAGCTGGAATTATTAATGTGAACTCATCAACCTAAATGAGGAAAGTGGTTGTGAGGAATATTCCCAGAGGAAGCGACACTAGCAATGAACTTCACATTAAAGAAACTCTCAGAGATATTTTATGACATTGGAAGCACTAAGGATAAAATGGTGGGAGCTGATCCAAATTTGGAAGGAAGTATGAAGACTTACAAAGGCGTAGAAAAGATGTTCCCTTTGTATCATTATATAGTAAGTTTTCCAACAAGACAGCAAGCGCTTTCCAAACTACTAGTTTATGACTTTTATGACTTTTCCCATGTATTTAAAAACATTTCTTATTAAAGTATAATCAACACACAATGTTATGTTAGTTCTAGGTGTACAACATATTGACTTGAGAGTTTTATGCATTACTCAGCACTCAATGCAGTAAGTGTGGTCACCATCTGTCATCATACAACGTTATTACGACATCATTGACTATGCTCCCTATGCTGTATTTTTCATATCTCTAATTTAGTTGATTTTGTAAGTTTGTACCTCTTAATCCCCTTTATCTGTTCCATTCATCCCCCCGCCCACCTCCTCTCCAGCAAACTACTCATGATAATTTTTCTACAGAAAAATAAAATACATTAATTCTCAATGTTTCTAATGTTTTATATTACAGAGCATCAATAAGTAAGTAAATATTAGTTTTACTATTTTTCATCTCCCAACACACTTATAGCAAATGATGAAACAATCTTGTTGATGCTTTAACAAAAAGTTGTAAAGATCACAGAACAATTGTCGTTTTACGGTTAATTTTTAAGAATTCTTTGCGTGGGTTTAGCCTGAAGTGTTCATTTGTTTTATGGCCCTGCACTACTGTAAAAGCAGAGATTGCTAGTGTAGATTGTAGCCTATTCTCTTCATAGGACTCCTAACACGTAAGAGGAGGCAGGAATGGTTTAATATTGGCCATCAGACTCAGAACTCACATTCCTCTTTGGTGACTAAGCTCCAGCAATGCTTCTCAGTCCTGCAAAAATAGTTTCATTGGGCGATTTCACCATTTTGGTAGGCATGATGGAATATGCCTAAAATGTGGAAGGACAATGTTATTTACATTATTTTTCCAGGCAATTCTTCAGCCCCTGTGTACATATATTTGATTCTGATAGGACTGATTTCAATAGAAATTTCAAAAATTTCTAAATATTTGAAGTCATGACTATATTCACAGTGGTAGACACTGCCCCAGCTGAGACCCTTGTTCCATAAGAAAGATAATTTTAAAAAATAGAATATTTAAATAATGTAGAAATAGGTTAGAATCCCAGCTATCACTGTACAAGAGTCCCAGCAATATTTATTTTGAAAACAGTAGAAAATATATTTCTACAGCCTAGAGAAAAATGATCTTGATTTTTTAAATGTAATATAATTAAATAGACAATATTGTCTGTTAGAAAAGAATAGTCTATTCATATTTTCTTATGAGTCGAATAACATTTGTATCACACTCTGAAAATTTTTCATCTTCATGGTCACCACTTGAATGCAGTTTACTTCTCATTTCCTGATGTCAAAGCACTAAAAAAAAAAAAAAAAAAAAAAACTCAAGAGAGAGAAACAGTAATTTCTTTTTGTTTACTTTTTTTGTTTACCTTTCATAAAATGGAGCCAAGCCAATGCATTTTTTTCTCTAACTAAAATATATTCACATAATTCAACTTCTGACATTTACAGAGATATATCACTAGTCACAGTTTTACTGAAACAGTCGCATCTATTTGCTTGATTTTGAATGTGTTTTGGATGTGCAGCCTTGGAAAAGATTACATACAAAACAATTTCCAATTGTGATTTGATGATGGAGGTCACATATTTCACCTAATGAGTTTTGTGGCTTCGTGCTATAGTTTGAGAGGCTTGGAAATGAGTTGTGCCAGTTGATGGTTGCGTAAATGGATAAACAAGGCTGGATCAGTTCAGCAAAGCACCAAATCACCAGTGAAAGGATAATAAAAACAGCCTCAACCATCCAGCTACCATTCAGCCCCTGGAAAAAGCACAAGACCTCAAGTTCACTCTCATTTTATACAGAGTAAAGTCCTTTTTCTATAGTAAGTATCCTTACCCTGCAACCTAGGTGATAAAACATGAACCCAAATAAGGGATCTCTCTTATTTTTTTTTTTTTTTTAAGGGATCTCTCTTAGATAATCCTTTTAATGCTTATACTTTCCCAGACCTGAACCGTAAAAGGCATCTTGGATTAAACTGCTAAATAGCAGCTGAAGCACATAGACATTAAATAGCAACACAAAAAATCTAAAATTGGGAGGAAATATATATATTGAATAGTGTGCTGATTTTTGAAACTAAAAATTAAGTTAAGTGAAAATAAGTAAAAGCCTTTGTTTAGGCAAATATATTGCATTTTGGAACTCTCTTGATTAACACCAGTGTTTAGAGAAAGGTACCGAGGAACAAGAGAGTGATGGGGAAGATCCAAAGTCTAGTCCTGCCTCTGCCACTACTTAGAATTTGTGAAAAGAAACAGAAAGGGAACATCCTTCACTGAGGACTTGGTATTGAAGAGGTGTGCTTTGAGCCCATTCAGAAGAATGCCAGTTAGTCTAATTTTTCTACAAAAGATTTGAATGGCAGCGATGGATGTATTGCAGAGAAGAATATGAGGAGTTACACATTTAAGTGCAAAACAGGATAGAAAAGCGACAGTATTTACCAATGTTGATTCTCTTGAATCCCAGCCCAGAGGATGTTCTGTTAAAAAAACAGGGAGGAGGGAAAGTTTTAGAGACTGCATACTGTATTCTGTTTTAGAGGTTCACACCATCCCATTATCGTCTTCAAAAGTCTGAGATATCTTACAGTCAAGAAATTTGTCTCATTTTCTTTTATCTAATTTTCCCTAAATTTACTTGCCCTCTCAGAACATTTTATAAACTACTTGTTAATATCCCCACTAATGCCAACGTTCCACTGAAAACATAGCTCGAGACTGTGAATCAAGTCACTGAGGATTTTTTTTTTTTTTTTTACTCCTGAAACTGACTACACTAGTGGAACACATTTTGGGAAGTGCTGATTTAAGGCCAGCACTGAAAATTCAGATTTCCCATTTCCATTTAATTATTTGAGCTGAGAAAAAAGGCACACATTTGATCAAGCACGAAGTGATGCAATAAAGCAGTTTGCTTCAGAGTTTAGCATATGGCAACAGCTGCAACTCAAGGTTTTTGGTTAATGAGGATTAACAAACACAGCTGGAAACCTCTATTAATCATTCAGAAAGAATCATCTGTAGAAGTAGCTTTAAAAGGCCTTGCTCGAATTTTCGGATTGTGCCTTCTCTAATGGATTTCATATTAATCTTTGAGGAGTAAAATTGACATAATCCTTTCCCATAATTAAACGAATTGTTTTAATCAGATCTACTGTTATGCAAGCATTTTCCCAAACTAAGTAGTGAAACAAACAAACAAATGAAATTCCCTTAGTGCGGAGGTGGTCATTTCCCCGGAAGTTGTCTTCAGAATAAGAAATGAGACCATCTACCCCTGTATTGAACCTGAGGACTGGAACGACGGATCCACAAGCACCTACAATCACAAGACTTTGCTACTTCACGGTCTTCATTAATATCACTTTAGTGTTCCTGGAGTTTCTTGCACAAGTAAAGGGTACGACTGTTTATACACGCACTTCCTACAAGACCCATCAACTCTTCAAGGGAGACCATCATAGCCACAACCCAAGACCTTTGTTTTGATCTTTCTTAAGGTCCTGGACTGATGTATCATGACCCCACCCAATTCTAATCTAGTCCTCTGCTTTGAAATATTCAACTTAAGTAAAACCTCCTAATTCTAAACTAGTTTTGACATTCCTTTTTGTTATGGGTTGAATGTGTGTCCCCTAGCGCCCAAATTCATATGTTGAGGTTGTAAGACCTAGCACCCCGGAATGTAACTGTATGTGGAGATAGGGTCTTCACCGAGGTAGTCAAGTTAAAGTGAAGTCATTAGGGTAGGCTCCCCTCCAAGATGATGGATGCCCTTATTAAAAGAGGAAATTTAGAAACAGACACACGCAAGGAGAATGCCATGTGGACATGAAAACAATGACCAGGGTGGTATATCTATACCAAGGAACTCCAAGGATTGCCAGCAAACCACCAGAAACCAGCAGGGAGGAATGGAGGGGATTCTTCTGCGTAGCCCTCAGAAGGAACCAACCCTGCTGACACCTTGATCTCAGATTTCTGACTCCAGAACTGTGAGACACCACATTTCTGTTGTTTAAGCCTCCCACTTCGTGGTACTTCATTACCCGAGCAAACGAATACACGTTCTTCACGCCAAGAGACTTCTGATGCTCGGTAGAGCTGGTGCTCTTTCTAGCAGCAAGCAATAAATTTAGTCTTCCCTTATCAACAGGTTGCATGAGTTATATTTGAGGCGCGAGCATTCAGTAACAGCCAGTCACAGTTGCCACTCCTGGTTCTCTTAGGCTGAGGCTTCCTCAAATCCAAGAACTTTTGACTCAGATGTTATAAATTATATTATGATAATTTTTTTCTTCCACTGTATTCCTGGTCTTCCTGCAGCCCACACACTCAGGCCCAGAACTCAAGTCTATGCAGTCGTCTCCTCTCCACTCTACCACCCACTCTTTGGAATTATTCCTGCCCCACTTGGCAGAAAGCCGCTGAAGGGCCCCGTCTACACACAACCTTCCCCCTTGCACAGTGCCCAAACCTGCCCTCTGCTCTTGGCGTCCTGCAGTGTGTGTGACCACCATCCCTCCCAAGCCTGACAGCCCCCTCCTGCTACGCACACCAAATGCTAACTATATAAGATGATGGATGTGTTAACTAACCCTATTGCGATGATTATTTCACAATATGTATATTTTGCAATATACATATATGTATGTACAGTAGGTACATGTAACAGATCATCACACTGTACATCTGAAACTTACAGTGTTATTTGTTAATCATACCTCAATAAAGATGGGGAACAAACTGGCCCACCAGGGCCTTGCACAGGTGGCCGCAACCCCCATGACTGCAGCGACAAGTCACAAAGCAGAGAGCGAGGGGTAGGCCTGGCACAGGAATGCCACTCAGGACTTTGGACAGTACCAGGCATTGGTTTGGGCTGCTGAGGGCAAGGCAACTGGGCCTGTTGAAAGGGGGCAACATTAGAAAAACAAACAGGTAATACCACCTGAGCTGTGATAAACGTATAGTCAATAAAAATAAAATTGAGTTGCAAAATACTGCTGAAGCACCTCTTCCAGCCCCAGAATATGGAGTGACTCATTTACTTAATACTCAGTTTACTGAGTATTAACATCATTTACTTAATACTCAGTTTAGTTCAGTTGCAAATATGCAGCTAGGAGTGCATCATCTTGACCACTTATAACTTTACATCAGGTGAGCCAAGAAGGGTGGTTACTTGAGATTCTTTTTTTGCTTGAGCCGCAGAGTTGTACATTTTCAAATGAAAGAGTTGGCAGTTTCATTTAAAGGACTAAAATTATATGCAAATAAAAAAGATTCTGTGAAAATATTATGTAAAGCAGTGTCTTCACAAGCATACTTTAAAGGAACATGATGGTCTGCTGCGGGGAGTTTAAGAAAAATGTTTTCATAGTCTATAGTGAGTTCTTCTGGAACTGGAGCCCACACAGGGTTAGTGTAAAACTATTCTTTAATAGATAACTTTCTTAGGTAATAAGTTTTGGTTTCTTCATTTCTCTCAGTATTTCAGCACATGAACTACTATTAGGTTTATATTACAAGGAGCTTTCAAAATTATTTCAAAAACATGTTTGACAATTTTTAATGTGACTGAGTAATACTTCCTGATGATACAAAATTCCCTGATGATCTCATGATGTGAAAACACATAACTAGGTTCAAAATCAGAGGGACCCCTTCCAAACTGATTCTCTTACAGTAGATTGGAGTCTAGTTTTAAGAGAAGCCCTAGTCAAGGGATGAAACTTTGCATATGAGGTTCAACATTCCTCTAACCTGGCCTGTATATTCAGTTTAAGCTTCTTCAAAATATGACCTTAGCATCTTCCCCCCCAGATCCCTAGCTTTGTTTCTTGCTTTAAATAAGAATAGAGTAAGGCGAATGAGATATTATTCTAGGTCAATGTAATTAGAAAGGTGGAAAGTTTACCAACGTGGTAAGATAGAAATTATCCTTACCCATTAAATTTTTCTCACATTCCGATATTTCAGAACCTAAAATTCACAAGTGAATGCGTGGCAAGAAAAAAAAATGACAACTTATACTTCATACCCAAATATTTGGGTATATAATAAATATTTTATGAAAAAAAGGCCAGGCATATAATAGAATCTTGATGATGATTAAATGAATAAAAAGACTACGTATGTAGGTTTATCCTAATATGTAGAAAGCATATGCTCATGAATTCTGTCCTTTCTTGGCATATTTATGCCTCTGAACACCATCTCGGGAAAATTCTAGTGGAATCTATGCTTTAATTTAATAAAATGATCAATCTTGGATTGTTCTTCTAAATGTGGTCTTCTAAATCCAGCAGTTATGACATCACATGATCAGCAATGAGATTTTTTTTTCTTAATTTTTATTCCTGGACAATAAAACAATTGTCTGGTGAGGAAAGAATTGATAATCCTGAATAAAAAGAAATCAGATTTGGTGATTTTCAAATTAAGCTTATTAAAAACTTGACTGGAAATATGGACTTGGTGAAATCGAGAAATTAAAATTCACAGTCAATTTTCAAGCCACTTATTCCATCTCTTCAATGAAGCTGGCAAAAATACTAAACTTTGTTACTGAATCCAAAAGCTATTATACAGTATGTGTATGATGACTCCAGCAATGCTTCTAGACATGAACTGCCCTTACATCAAATTTTATTGAAGACAAATACAGCTTAATCCAGGAGACTATTGAATTAGCATGACTACATGCTTTATTCAGGTCACTCAGGAGACTGAATTTATCTGCTTAGTGAGAATGTCAACTGGAAGTTAATTAATTAGAAGTGTTGGAAATGGGCTGCATTGTTGGCTTTTGTTTAAAATGTAATAGAAGATGTAGTAGAAAAAAATCCATAGACAGACTTAAATAGGTAAGAGCATGTGTCAGGCTAGGATTGGTTAAATATAAACTTTGATGAAAGATGGAAACAGGGACACCTGGGTGGCTCAGTAGTTGAGCCTCTGCCTTGGGTTTGGGGCATGATCCCTGGGTCCGGGGTCCAGTTGCCCATCAGGCTCCTTGTGGGGGGCCCACTTCTCCCTCTGCCTATGTCTCTGCCTCTCTCCCTCTCTGTGTCCCTCATGAATAAATAAATAAAACCTTTAAAAAAGAGAGAGAGGGATAGAAACAATACATTTTCTGAGAGAATTCTAACCGGTGCAGAAGGTTAGGAGCTTAAGCTGGGACCTTGCTCTGGGGGCAAAATAAATCAACAACTGATGTCTGAAAGAACTGTAGTTGTGAATTTGATCATTGGTTCTTTTCCATTCATAATAGTAGGTGATAGCAAGGTATCCATGACCTTATAAGAGGACAAAAGGAAATGGAAGTAAATAAGAATATTAAAATATTTATGGACCTTAAGTAGTCATAAGCAAGACAGACTCTTGCCTGACATTTAACTCCCTCCGAGTTTTAGCAACTGCCTCAACAGATAAAACTGCAAAAAATTTTGCACTTCCTGATTTTGATAAATTGACTGTTGTACATATTGACAAATTTAGTTTGAGACTAGTGTTTTAAAAGTATCCTTTTTAAAATAATTTTTCTGCCTCTAATATCAACAGTTAATAAATGAATATCACAAATTAAAACAGCTGTTTATCATAGGTAGTTTCATTCCAAATTAAATTATCTAAAGAATGAAGCCTGAGCTATAAGGCTTAAGGAACCAATTTAATAATAATAATCAGTTCAAATTTGGACATTTCATTGTTTTGCTCCTAGTTTTTCTCTAAAATACATTATTCTTCTTTTTCTATTTAATAAAAAAATAAATTAGTGAAAAAGGAGTGGGCTTAGAAATGATACAAATCTACCAAGAACTTCAATATTTGAAATAGGAGTTAATTTCACATCCAGAAAGGAAATTCAAAAGATTCTTCTTAAAATTGAAACCCATAGCATAGGCTTTAGAATCAAATTGAAATAGATTTGCATCCTTTTCCACTACTTAATCGCTGGAAATTTGTACAATTTATTTGTTTTCAATGAATCTCATTTGTAAAAAGAGATGCTGATACCTTATTTTGTTGTTGGGTGGATAAATATGGAGAAAATGTATTTAATATCATCATTCTAAAGCTGGCCCTTACCATGGATGGTAGCCATTATGTTTCTGTATTTTACTAGAGAGAAAGCTTTAGGTATTTTTAAAGCACCTAAACTCCAGCAAACTTACAAAAATGCAATATTGTATACCTAACATCAGAAAATTAAGTGGAGCCCTTTCGTGCTAATCCTTTGCTTCTTGTTAGGCATGCTAACAGCCTTTTATGAAATATTAATAGGTATATCTCCAAAATAAATTCCCCATTTTTAAAAAATATTTGTCTGATGCAGGCCTTAATTTCATGGCCTTGAGATCATGACACCAAGATCGTATCCTGAGCCAAAACCAAGAGTCAGATGCTCAACTGACTGAGCCACTCAGGTGCTCCAGAAGTTTAACATTTTAAAAAACATCACTTCTTAGCAATGGAAATGTTAGAATGATGAGAAAAAACAGTTTAATAAAACTTAATTTAGAATCCTTGGAATTCTACTTGCCAAGTGTTACAAAAATATTCAATTATTTTAAGACATTTTTAAATTGTATAACTACTGCATCGTTGTATCAGCAGATGCTTGGAAGGAAAAGTATGGTGGATTAAAACATAGTACATGGACATATTTTAAAAGGTGGAGTCTTTACAAAGACATGAGGAAGATTTAAAGGGTTCAGTTGGGGTTAATACCATATCCCACAGTTAGCAATAGCAAAGAGCTGTTATTATATACAGACTTAAAGATGCACGGAGAAGGAGTAGAAACAGGAATATACCACTATGAACACGGCTGCCCAGAAGGAGTGTTGGGCAGAAGACCTCTACCCACCCGCAGAGCCCTGCAGGGAAAGAACCTCAAGGACCCAGACTTTAATTGCTTCAGATCTAGTCTTTTGCAGTGTGTGCCATTGGCTGGATTCAACTGGAAGCCAGAAAACAAGAGATTCCCTGGATGCTGTCCATACCAGTCAGAGTCCTAGGTAGTAAGATAGTGAACAAAGATAAAATGTGGACCTAGAAAAGCATGAACTATATTCACTGCAATTGTAATATTTCTGTTTTATAAGATTTAAAATTTCTTTTGATGGGTGAGACACGATATAATGATGCTTGGACTGATAAAAGGCAGAATGTTTTGTTATACTTTGAAATGAAAAAAGGCTACCAGGCAGGACCACACGGGTGGTTGTACACTGGGACAGAGTGGTACAAACTGGAGCGGCAGTGGGAAGGATACTTGATAATATGACAAGAAGAATGGGGTTAGCTAGATTTCCTGGACTCCCTGTGGATTGGCCAATTTCAGTAATTTCATGGGCACCAGGGCATAGAAAGTATCTCTGATTATCTGGTAACTTAAAAAAAAAATATATATATATATAAATATATATTTTTAAATGATTTAAAGCCCAATTTATTATATACAAATGGATTGAGATAACTGAAATGCAGTAAAACAGATCATGAATAAGATTTTTTTCTGAGCATATATACATTTACATTTGCGATTTAAGAGGACTTGAATTGTACTACAGAATTACATCATGAACTTTCTTAATTTATAAATCTGAACATTTTTCTGTAACATTAAATATACTTCCCCAAAAGTCTTTAATGGCCACACACATCATTTTGTATGACTGTTCCCTAATACATTTGATTAATCTATTATTAGATGTTTAGGTTATTTTATTTTTTTTCCCTTTTTTATTTTTAAAATATGATGCCACAGTAATGCTCCTTGTATGTGAATCTATTTGAATATTTCTGATTGCTTGCTTAGGATAAATGTCTATAAGTTACCATTTTTGATATTCTTTATTCATTTCAGTAAATCCATACTTCCATTTAATGTAATTTCTTTCTGCCTGATTTTCCTTAACACTTCTTATAATGAAGGTCTGCCAGTGATAGTTTTAACTTTTGTACATCTGAAAAAATCTTAATTTTACTTTCATTTTTGGAAGATATCTGAGTGCAATATTCTAAACTGACAATTTTTTTCCTCTTCATTCTTTAGAATGTTGCTCCATTGTCTTCTTGCTGGCATAATTTCCAGTAAGGAATCTGCTATCATCCCTACCTTTATTTCTCTGTAGGTAACATGTTGTTTTTCTCTGGCACCCTTTAATATTTTCTCTTCACACGGTGTTTGAGTAACTTACAATGGGTCCTGATGAGGTTTTCTTCATGATTTGGTCTTGCTTTTATCACCCAGTAGGCAGAAGCAGAGAAGCATGTAGCCTGGGGATAATTATTCACCACTACTGAGGCAAGACCTTCCTGGATAACCTACTCAATGCTGTATGAATTAGAAGGATTCCAAACTGGCTGGTCACCATTCCCAGCTCTACGTGAATGCTGAGCGTTGAGGCCCCTCCAATCCTCTGATGCCCTTTTCCCCAGTCCTGGCTGGTTTTCTCATATACAGGCACTGATCAGTACTTTGCTGAATATTCAAGGACAGGGGAATCTGCACAGTGTTATGCTTTACTCTCCGTGCAGTTCTCTCCTCTCCCATACTCTGCTCGGCAAACTCTAGCCTCCTTGGTGTCCGTGAATTCTCAACACGGCCTCCTTAACTCAGAGAGTTTTACAGAGTCCACCTGGCTTCACTGTCACTGGGACTCAGCCCAGAGACTCTCAAAAGAGAAAGCTAGCACAGGTATTGGACTCACCTCATTTGTTTCTGTCTCTTTGGGATACCATCCACCTCTGACTGATATCCCTAATCATGAGTATCATCATTTCATATAATTTGTATAATTTTTTTAGTCACTTCAGATGGAAAGGTAAATCCAGTCATTGCTACTCCGTATTTCCAGAAGCTAAATTCTCTGATAGATATTTTTAAGCTATGATTTTTGTCACTTGTCTGATGTTTTCCATTGTTACAATGGGAGCCATGGTGTTTTATGCCCTATTCATTCCAACTGTAAAAGGAAGTAGGACATCTTTTTTTTTCTTTATTTTTCCTGTCCTGCTTTCCCATTAATTCTCAACTTTTTATTGCCTCCTTTTTTTCTCTTTCTTATTCACTTGGTGAAAATAAACAAAAGAAGCACAAAAATCACTATTTTAAAGTTGGTTGCAGCTAATGACATGTGTAGTTAACAATTAGGACTTAATTATGAAAATTGTGCATAGATGGACACCTTAATATTTGTAATCTAATTTTACAAATTCCTTTACAAAAGGAATACTTCACACACACACACACACACACACACACACATGATATTATTGTGCTATATAGGAATAACCCTGAAATGGAAAGGCTCATATAACTCAAATCATTGCTACTTTTATTTGGTCAAACATAGTTTTTCCAGTTTGCTATATTTTTAGAATATATCTTAACAGTGTTCTTGTGGACAATTTCCTGTAATGTCACAATGTAGTTCCCATTGTAGATATTGTAACTATATGTTTGTCCTTGTCTAAACACCAGACATATAACTATAACTACTCTTGTGCAACTTGGCCTGAGGTATTCCCTTTCCTATAATATGTGAGTCATCTCTGATTATCTTCAACTGTGCATGAAACAGATTAAATAAAGTAATCTATTTAACATCATATGCTTCTTGAGAAATTTTTAAGTATATCTTTATAACATCACTTATAAACACTTATGTTCTGTATTTTTTAATAAACAGTTTGATCTTTAATATTTCTCTTTAAAAACCTTAATCAATGGGGCAGCCTGGGTGGCTAAGTGGTTTAGCCCCGCCTTCAGCCCAGGGCATGATCCTGGAGACCCGGGATTGAGTCCCACATCAGGCTCCTTGCATGGAGCCTGCCTCTCCCTCTGCCTGTGCCTCTGCCTCTCTCTCTGTCTCTCTCTCTCTCTGTATGTGTCTTTCATGAATAAATAAATAAAATCTTTAAAAAAATAAAAATAAATAAAAATAAAAACCTTAATCAGGGGTGCCTGGGTGGCTCAGTCAGTTAAGTGGCCAACTCTTAATTTTCAGGCCATGATCTCAGGGTTGTGGTATCAAGTTCCACCATTGAGCTCCCCACTCAGTGAGGAGTCTGCTTCTCTCTCTCTCTTTCCCTTTGCCCCTCCCCTGCTCACACTCTTTCTAAAATAAAATAATATAAATCTTTTTGAAAAAAAGGAAAACAACTGAAAGCTTAATCTTAACAATTATTTTTTACATGCAGCTGAATATTTGGTTAACTAATTTTATGGGTTTTAGCCTTTGAAAGGAAAAAAATTTCTTCCATTCCATATAACATAATAATCCTCCTTCATATCACATTATATAGAGAAAGAACAACTCATTTTTAACTTGGCACTGTCATATGGTATTATTCTACTTCAGTTATAAATACTGCTCTGGAGTGTTCACATCTTGAGTAAGCTCTCTGATATTTCCTTTTTTTGGAATTCTGTTGGCATAATTTTATTTGCTTTCTCTGTGTATCTGGTCACTTGCATTATTTTCATCATTACATTATTTTCATTAACAAGTCTGATAGGGCATTCTTTGCCACTTGCTAAATACTAAAGTATGCATACATCATTGTCCTCTAACAAAGTAAAGCTTCAAAACAACAACAACAACAACAACAACAACAAAGTGAAGCTTCAAACAATGCTAATAATGTTTTGTCAAATGTTACATTTGCCTTTTAACACCTTCCCCCCTCCACAAAACAGTGATGAGGTATTATGAAAACAACTTTGATTTAAGCATGAAAATGGCCTTGCTATGGCACCTGAGTGAGATTTTGTAACACACTTGATTGCTCTCAACTTTACTCAGTGAGTAGTAATGCTGCTGGTTGGGAACAGAGGAGAATTTTATAGAATCAAAGCACGTTTTCTCACAGCCATTCAAATTTGATTCTGCTGGTAGAAACTCTTTCTGCTAGTTTTCCAGTTTTCTTCTTACTAATCAGGCCAGTAACCTAGAGTTTAGAAGATCTCAGTCTTCAGCAGGGAGCTGAAGAATAAAGATTGAGGAGGGAGAAACAAGATCACTTTTAATGCTCTGAAAATAGGGTTCTCACTGTGAATTTCTTCCAGCTTCAGTCACAGTCTGGAATGAGGCTGAAGGAACAATGTATCTGGGATAGGAAGGGGTGGTAATTTATATACATAGGTATAGATATAGATAGAGAGAGAGAGAGGGAGAGAGAAAGAGAGAGAGAGAATTATTTTTTCAAGGAAAGAATTTCTTTTAAAAAATGTTAATTTTATGTTGTAACAATCAAAACACTAGATTTGGTAATTATTGTGATTGACAGTTGAGATAATTCTAAAGCACACTTTTAAGATTCAAGGTAAGTGTTTTACCTAAGCTCTAAGATTTATTAATTTCAACTTTAAGCAGATGATGGTTATTTGTAGTTAATGATTAGTTTGTGATTCAGAGAACAATACTCTTTTGACAGTATTTCTTCTTTTACAATGGTCTTTCTCAGAAAACTCAGGAAAAAAATCATTTTAAAAATGTATATTCCTGGATCCCATTCCCCAGGCTGGGGAGTTGGGGGTAGATGAAGACTAAAAAGTCAGTATTTTTAAAAAGCACCACAAATTAATCTTTCTTAAGATTTTGAGAATTAGTCTCTGAGGTTTTAACACAAACAGTAGGGGAAATTTAACTTTTAAATCATTTTTAAAACCAGAAAATAAGGACTATTTCTTATAACCAAATTAATAACAGTAACTTCAACAGTAATATTTGCTCAGCTTAGATAAAGACATAATTATTTTCAGTTTTGAAGTCTACTTTCAGAGAGTAGTTTATTGGGTCTCTAAAGTTCAACCATCAGCATTAAATATATTCACCAGCAGGGATTTGTTTTCCCATCCTACCCTTAATTAACTGGACTAATTTGCCATTCTTAAATTTATCTATCTCACTGATTTCTTCCTTATAGACACTGTCATTGTCAACCTGAGAGTTCTCTGTAATCTTAATCAAACTCACTCACTTTGAATAAAGATTCTCTTAAAAGGCTAGGAATACATATTTTCCCACTAAGGTACACAGCTTAGTAATTTTCAGTAGCACAGATTTTCACTTTAAAAATTAAATAAATTGGTTCTGTCAAGAATAAATCACCATCTTAGGAGTGAAGAGTAATTTTTAAAGCTTAACCTTGATGGATTTTCATCATACTAATGTGAAAGCCTCTCTCAATTTATAATAAGTTTCCTCTTAATAAACTTTTCAAAAATGGGCTCTGCCTTCATCTCTATCACAAGCAAGAGTAACTCTAGGCAACCTATTGAAGCTATTTGGATCAGTTTGTGCACTGTCATATTGAGGATAAAAGGATTTGACATTGTAGTAGATTTTGTGATACACTTTCTCCCCAGACATCTCCTCCTCAGGTCCCAGGCATTCAGTTCCCAGCCTCTGGGGGTATTAACTACTGAGAACTCAAAGCTGAGTCCCTCTTCAGAAATTATCCTTGCCTATCCAAGTTTCTGCTCTTTCCCAAGGACAGCCCTGATTCAATGTCGGGTAATATAGTGTGCAAAATCCCCATCTCCATTCCTCATAGAGACAAATCTAAAGTATCACCACTACCTATGGGATTTATTAAGATCTTATGAGCACTGCACTGCAGTTTAATTTCTTTGTCCTAGGTCCCACCCTCTGTTGTCACTCACACACAGGTATTTTTTTTCTGAGAGTACTTCCCAATGAATCTGCTACAAATGAATTGTCATCCATATTCTGGGACACCTAACCTAAGACAGGTCTCATCATGTCTGTGAAATTTTCAAAATATTTTTACCTTTGAATGGTTGATAATTTTAAACATTAAAATGTCATATTTATAACTGAAAATGGGTCGTAGACCTAAATTTAAAAAAGTTCTAAAACTTTTAGAAGAAAACCTCTGTGATCATGAGTTAGATAAATATTTCTAAGGTACAACACCAAAAAAGTACAATCCATAGAGGAACAAGTTAATAAATAGGACTTCATCAAATTTTAAAAACTTCTTCCCTTCAAAAAATACTGTAGAAAATGAAACTACAAGCCCAGACTGGAAAATATTGTTTTGCAAAGTGTATATCTCAGTATATGTATCTAGATGATGAAAGAAATATATATATATATATACATATATATATATATACAGTATGATTCCATTTATATAAAACTTTAGAAAGTGAAAATGAATTTATAGTGATAAAAAGCAGATTTGGTTTTGGTTAATTATTGGGAAGCAGCTGGCGTAGAGGAATTTCAAAGGGACACAGGAAAGTTTTCCAGGGATATTTGGTCTTTTTGCTTGCTTGTTTCCTATCTTTATTGAGATATAATTGACAAATAAAAAATTGTATATAGGTAAGGTGTACAACTTGATGTTTTGATGTACATGTACACTGTGAAATAATCACCACAATCAAGATAATTGGCATATCCATAACTTCATATAGTTACCATTTTCTTTCAATTTCTTTTTGTGTGTGGTAAGGATACTTAAGATGCACTCTCTTGACCAATCTCACATATATAAATCTCACATATTTGTAACTATAGTTACATTCCTTATATTAGATTTCCAAAACTTACTTATTTTGCATAATTAAAGTCTTATACCGTTTAACCAACTCCTCATTTTCCTTTCCCCACATCATATATTAGTGTTTTTTTTTCATTATGGTGATAGTTTCATGGGTTTATACATATGTCAAAACTTATCAAATTGTGCACTTAAGTGTACAGCTTGTTGTATGTCAATTTTACCATTATTTTACCTCATTGAAGCTAGTTTTCTTTTAAAGGCCATATTTAGCCCTACTGTCTGCTTCATGAGATGTATAGCAAGTGCTGAAAAACCATGAGGAAAAATCTTGCAGTTTTATGCTATGTACAGTTACACTGAAAGAAGCTGAGTAATGCTATTTGGGGAGATAGATTTCACAAAATACTGGAAAAGCGTGAAATGAACATTATGTGGTAAGCAAGAAGACCCAGCTTAGTAACTGCTGTATGAAAAATGATGAAAATTCTTAAGCCCGGAAAAATATTGGCAGATAAAATAAGCTATTAAGTGAAAATACTCCTCGAAGTGATCTGAATTCTTAGATAAAGGATTATCAAAACTAGCAACACATTAATTCAGAGTCTCTCATGTGAAAGAAATTGGATAACAAATTACCTGTCTGAAAAATCATAGAAGTAATAAAAGGTCGATAGAATCTTTAATTCTTTTTCTCAGAACAAGCTAAGTGGACTAAGTGAAGATAGTGGATGGACTTAACTTGAAAGCTGGATTCTGGCCACTGTGTAAACATGAGTCAGTTGGCACCACTCTAAATCACAGCTTTCCCATCTATAAAAAAATGAAGCTCGTAATACCCAACTCAAGGTTTGTTGTGAGGATATGTCTTTATGTATATGAAGGTTCCATTTCACAGTCGGTACAAAACAAATATGGTTGAAATGATTCTAGTGCATGTTTTACCCTGGAGAGTCAATATGTGGTATTATTTTTTATGTTTATTTTTTCTGACAATATATATTAGTCAAGATAGTTAATGCTTAAAACATTAAAACACAGTAGCTTAAAACAATGTTGTTTATTTTTCAGTCATAGGCAAAGACTTTGAGGGATCCACGATCTTTCCATCTTGCGATGACTTTGATATCTTAATGCATGCCATCCAAGGCTCTCCTGTAGAAAAAGAGAGGGTAAAGGTTGAAGACTGCATTTGCATGCCCCGCTTGAAAGTAATTCACTTTGGCTTCTCTCATATTTCATTGGCTACAATTAGTCACATGGCCTGAGTAACTGAAGTGAGTAGGAAATGGTTTTCTCCCATGTGTTCAAGGAGCACTAATAGCCCCTGTCACAGTATGCCACTGCATTTATGTTTAGATGCCTGGAATGCAATCACAATTACTCAGGATTGTGCTTCTTGGCATGAATCAAAGTGTACGTGCTTGTATCCTCTAGCACTTGAGAAATTATTGGACACTTAAAAAGAAAACTGTTTCTTATGAAAATATGAATTTAAAATACCCATTCCTTGGCTGTTATCAAAAAATCATGACATAAAAGTGTTGGTGAGGATGTGGAGAAAATGGAACCCTTGTACACTGTTGGTGAGAATGTAAATTGGTGCAGCCAGTGTGGAAACCTGTGTGGAGGTTCCTCAAAAAATTAAAGATAACACTACCATATGATCCAGTAATTCCATTCCTGGGTATTTATCTGAAGAAAACAAAAACACTAACTCAAAAAGATATATCACCCCCATGTTCACTGCAGCATTTACAATAGCCAAGATACGGAAACACTCTAAGTGTCCATATATGGATAAATGGATCAAGAAAATATGTATTATATACATACAATAGAATATTGTTCTGCTATAAAAAAAAAGAATGAAATCGTGCCATTTACAACAGTATGGATGGACCTTGAGGATATTATGTTAAGTGAAATAAGTCAGGCAGAGAAAGACAAATACTGTATGATTTCACTTATATGTGGAATCTAAAAAAGAAACAATAACTTCATAGATACAGGAACAGATTGGTGATTGCTAGAGGTAGGGGGATGGGGATGGGTGTCATGGGGGAAGGAAGTCAACAGGTACAAACTTCCAGTTATAAAATAAATAAGTCTAGGATATGTGATGTACTGCATGGCAACTACAATTAATAATACTGTGCTGCATATTTGAAAGTTGCTAAGAGAGTAAATCTTCAAAGTTCTCACCACAAGAAAAAAAGTCCATAACTCTGTATGGTGATGTTGTCAACTAGACCTACTGCAATGATCATTTTACAATATATACAAATATCAAATCATTATGTGGTACACCTAATACTAATATTAGTTGGATATCAGTTATGCCTCAAGTAAAAAAAAATAGCAAAATAATCTATTCCTGGTAGAAAGAAATGCTGCTTTACTCTACTACCATTTGCCTGAATAGCCCTCATTATCTTTCAGGAAACACATGTATCCATCCGCTTCACAGTCTCCATTGGTAAGACCCACAGGCCCTGGCATCTCTGTCAGGTCTCACTAGGAATTCTGTTAAGTGTATCCTAACTGCTCATCCTGCTGCCACCTTTGCCCTCTAACGTACACTGTGCACTGCAGACATAGTGACCATCTAAAAATCTAAATCTGATTGTGTCCCTCTTTGGATTAATACCCTCCAGTCCCATCATACTCAGATTCAAGTTCAAATTCTTACTTTGATAAGAACAATTAATGTGAGATCTGCACTCTTAGTGGATTAAGCGTGCAATATAGCATTATTAGCTGTAAGGACGACGTGGTACATCACATCTGTTAGAACTTATTTGGCATAACTACAATTGTATACGTGTTTATTAGAAATCCCCCATTTCTCCCTCTCCCCAGTCCTTAGCAACACCACACTACTCTTTGTTTCTGTGAGTTTGACACCTTATATAACTGGAATCATGTAGTATTTGTCCTTCTGGTGCCTGGCTTCATTCCCCAGCATAATGTCCTCAAGGTTTGTTCATGTTTCACATATTGTAGAATTTCCTCCTTTTTTTTTTTTTTCGAATTTCCTCCTTTTTAACAAGCTAAATAATATTCCGTTGTGTATATACCACCTTTCCTTAATCCATTCATCTGTCAATGGATGTTTATCATGGCTTCCACATCTTGGCCATTATGAATAGTGTTGCAATGATTCACATTTTTACTTTGGCCTGTAGAATCCTGCAGATATTTCAATCACAAGACTTTGTACTTATGCCCAATCTTCTTCCAACTCTAGACTTAATATATATGTGTACACACGCACACCTCAAAGTTAGCTCTTTATCCATAATTCAAGGTACATAAATTCGAAAATTAAATAAATTGATTGCATATCTAAAATAGATAGTATTGTGGTCTTGATGTCTTTACTCTTACTGAAGTTTTAACATAGAGAAAAGGCTTATGCATAAGTAATTAATTAATTAAGCCAAAATCTGTTGATAAAGGAATGACAACATATTTTTGTTACTTTAAAGAGATTAAGAATGTGACGTCACTGCAATCTTGGGTCAGCTATTGCTATATGCGTCCCTTTATGCTCTGTAGACATTTGATCACTAACTGTCAGTAATTTTGGTGTGTCCCTTATCTTGTCTTATAAAGTAGGATATTGTTTTACTGGTAAATCCTAAAGAGTTCCTTAGTACCTGTCCCTCAAGTAAGACTTCTGTTGAAAATATATATGTTTGGCTTGGTTTCTATTATGTTGATTGTAATCTGAAGCATGTTTCCTCCCTGGCAAATTTCTACTCATGGTTTTGTTTTTTTTTTTTCTACTCATGGTTAGAAGGAATTCTTGAAAGAACTGTTAGATGCATTTGGAACTCTTCCCCAAAACATTACAAATGTCCCAAACAAAGGTTTATTTTTTCATAATCAGACATCTTTTTCTAAAATAGAATGCAAAATGGAGTTTATTCAAATCAGATCTACTTCAATAGTAATGGGGTATAAATACATTTTATATCACAGTGAACTCATTTCTTCCACGAAACTTCCCCTTACTTCCCCAAATTTGATAACCCTTCCTTATCATATGCTGCAATTTTCAAATCATAACACTTGTCATACTTTATTGTAACTGCTTATTTACTGTTTGTCTCCTCCCTAAACTATAATCTTCCTGAGGTCAAGAACTATATCTAGTTCATTGCTATATAGTATTTTGTTTTTCTTTTTTTTTTTTTTTTTAGATTTTATTTATTTATTCATGAGAGACACACAGAGAGAGGCAGAGACACAGGCAGAGGCAGAGGGAGAAGCAGGCTCCATGCAGAGAGCCTGAGTGGGACTCGATCTCGGGTCTCCAGGATCAGGCCCTGGGCCCAAGGCAGTGCTAAACCGCTGAGCCACCCGGGTTAAATACTTACACAAGGTGGTGATCAAGTTGAATGATTTAATAGGTTAACAGGATATACATAACAAAACTGCTACTCATGCCATTGGCAAGGGTGACATCAACAATATAAAGTCTAAGTCTTTTCCTTTTATCACATATCTCAGTGCTCTTTTCCTTTTTAAAATAATATCTGATGAGCAATGTCTTTTTACGTAGTAATATCTTTTAAGTACTTTTTTGTCGTCTAGGCTCAATAGATTACAAGTTTCTTCACAACAGAAATTTTGCTTAGTCTTGTATTTGTTTGTATCCATAAAATACCTCCTTCTAATAAATATCATATATTGTAGGTTCTCAATAAATATCAGTTGAATCCATACTAACCATGCAAAACTGAGTTAGAACAAAGTATAGTCCCAGTCAGAATTGAGAGAGCAGCAAGAAAGCAAATTGATAAACTACCAGAGATTTTATCTGAAACTTCACCTAAAAATAGATAAGTCAGTCTATTTTCTGTGACATTCATGGTCCCATCCCATGGTCACTGAATTAGTTAGAAAATTTTGGTCTGAACTAATTCAGGTTTTTCTTTCATGTATCAGTTTATTTCGATTCTACATCTGATTTTATCCAGGTTAAAAACGGTGGGGAGCTTTTGTATGGATTTTCAGCAAACACAAGTATAAACAGTGAAATGAGCTGATCCACTGTCTATTGTATACAATTGGAACACCATTTACTAAAAACACAGTACCAACACTGGAGAAAAGGAGTTAAAATCAGGAGAGCATTCATTTTATAAAAATGAATATGAAAACTAAAGAAAATTATTCTCAATATGATTCACATTTTTGAAGTACATATTTTGTCCCATGAAAAGCTGATTCATTTCTATTACCATGGTGATCTAGGAGAACATGAAATTGCCATGGATTAATGGTTTCACTTAGGGGCCAATTTTCAAACTAATAGACATGTGTCCCTTTTTGTCCTTACTCTTATTACCATTTAGCAATGGTCTTACATCAAGTTTTAAGATGGATATAGTGTCTCTTTTTTTTTTTAACTAGGAGGTGACATGTCCAGGAAACTGAAGCAGAACAAATTGTATACCTCTGACAAATCTCCCAAAGGTAACTAGTGAATACAGATGCCATTCAACTAAATACATTTGTCTTGACATTGAAAAATGTGGCAAAGGCTGCTAGTGGTTCATTACAATCCATCATTCTTTTTCTTGGCACAGAACAAAACTCCATCTTCTTGTAGTCAGGTTTGGGTATCTGAGTTCTACCCAATGGAATATAACTGAGGGTCACGTGTCACATTCAGAAATGACTCATAATGTCTCCTACATATCTTCTTCCATGTTCCTCTCCCCTCCTGACTTTAGGATGGCAATGATCATGACCCTGGGCGCAACATATCAAAGGTGGCAGAGAAGTTGTTGGCCTGGTCAATGAATAATTGTATAGGAACACCTGGGTGGCTCAGTGGTTGAGCGTCTGCCTTTGGCTCAGGTCGTGATCCTGGGGTCCCGGGATGCCTGTGTCTCTGCCTCTCTTTGTGTCTCTCATGAATAAATACATAAAACCTTAAAAAAATGAATAATTGTATAGAGGAAAGCTACTCTGCTGATGTTTGATATCCGTCTTGTACTAATATAGAAGAAAGAAATTATCTTTTTGCTTTTTAAACCAATGAAGTTTTAGGAGTCTATTTGTTATTGCAACTTAGCCTGCTCTAACTAATTTTAACCTCAGACTTGCTGTGGGGTATATGTGTGCATGTGTGTCTCATACAGTCATAATCATACATTGAGAAGAAATCTAATTATTAGGAGCTTAAATTGTAAAAGGGTATGATACATCTTCACAAATTACTTGGCCTTGAATAAAAATTAGGAATAACAAAAAGCACGTTTTTATACTTGTATCTTTTGCTTAGTATAAACCAATCTAACAAATTAAGAGCTTCAGGAATTTATCCATACGTTTTCTAAACTGTATCCATGTATTTTCCTGAAATTTGGGAGTTTTGTCATTATTTGGAGTTCTCCATTTTCTTACTAAAGTGCATCCATCAAAATATGGCTATCGGCCAATATTTGATTATCACTTTACAAGGCTCAAATAACACCATTTTGATATTCTGACAATTCCAAATAAGCAAATTTGCATTGAGTAATACTAAGAGCAACTGTCATAGTACTGGTTACTTACTACAATATAAATTTGTGGGCAGCCCGGGTGGCTTAGCGGTTTAGAGCCACCTTCAGCCCAGGGCGTGATTCTGGAGTCCCGGGATCGAGTCCCATGTTGGGCTCCCTGCATGGAGCCTGCTTCTTCCTCTGCCTGTGTCTCTGCCTCTCTCTCTCCATGTGTCTCTCATGAATAAATAAATAAAAATACTTTAAAAAATAAAATAAATTTAATTTAATCTTCACACCAAATTTGAGGCTGATATTATTATCCACATGTTACAGACGAGTAGCTGAAGCTCAGAAAAAGTTAAATAACCTATGCAAGGCTCTAATAAAACATAGGTTGCTGAAACAAGGATTTGGCTTTGCCTCCAATGTTTATCCTTTGAGAGCAGAACACTCAGCACAATCACTTTGCCAATTTTCCTGGGGTGTTACTGTTTTACAGACAAGTATATTTGCCAGCAAGACACTAAGACAACTCTGTGTTGTTAAGCCAAAAATGGACCATTAAGGCCCTAGCTGTCTAGAACATCTCTTCTGACTGAAGAATAGAATAACGTAATTTAAGAATGATGGGGAAATTGTCCTCAACCCTAAAATAATTACATTTTTCAAAATGTTAGAATTGTAAAATAACACCTTTGGTTCTTTAGTATCTACAATGGAAACCACATCTAATATCACTTTCATTCTTATTTGTACAATAGCAATCTGAAATTTTATCTTCAACCCCTACTTCTAACCTAGGTTTCATAACATAATTCCAAATATTTACAAGATGATTTCACCTGTTCTTTATATTGAAAACTTCAACTCAACAGCTTTTTAAATAAAACATTCCAATTTCCCTCAGAACCTGATTACTATCCTGACATTCCCATTTATGCCCCCAATGAAGAAATTAATTTGTCACTGCTCTGTGCCATCATGTTACTTAGTTTATACTGAATGGGCACCACTTATCAAAACCATGAATTCTAACTGCTTTTGTACATGATCTACATCCCTTAACTGCTTGTAATACACGTTACTTTTTAGGCATGTGTCTTTTGTCTAGAGGAAATTGACTTTAACAACTCAAAGTTCAGTGATTTATTTATTTAACCACAAACCTATTTAAGAGAAAATGTTCTCTGAACTAGGTAGGTAGCTTCGTATTCATCTTTATGCTTCTAAAACGATCTGGTGCAGTGTCCTGATTGTAACTGGCTCATGACAAATATCTGTTGAGCAACAAATTACACTTAAGTACATTAATAAAGAACTTTAGTACTAATTGATAAGGTAAATTCTGAAACAGGAAAGGGCAATTGTATGAAACTAAAGTGCACATGAATCAATGCCTAGTGGGCAGGGAGTAGATGAAATCCATCCTGCAATTGGATTTGGAGAAATTTTTACTTATAATATTAAGGTGATGAATAAGCATCAAAAATATATAGCTTACATATAGAAAGTTGCAATCTTGGGGAATGTAACATTTTACAAACATGATGTTTTGTAATGATAGGAGTTTTTAGAGATTAATAAGGAATCATGAGATTGAGGACAATTGAATAAGTATTTGCCAGTGTTTATCCAGAAATACGCAGAGGGAGACATTCTTACTTGTTTGACAAACATGAATACTCAAGTCATTTTTAGAAAAATTTTCTCTATAGAGAAACAAGAGCAATCTCCAAAGTCCAGCAGATAAGATTACTCATATCCTTTGGATCAGTCTTCTCATATCTTTCATTCATTTATCAGGTACTAATGCTGAGAATTAGGCATTGTAGCTATTAGATTTGAGAATTAGGAATACTGGAAGCATTAGTCATCAGTTTCCATTGTAAGCAATTTATTAGTATGCAAAAAGCTTATTGCAACATGCAGAATCAGAATTTATGTGAAGTCCTGATTTTATTACAAGAAACTCTGTAATCTTAGGTAAGTCACTTAACCTCTCTGTTTTCTACTTTCCCCACCTGCAAAATGGAAAAAAATAGAACTAATGTCATGTATTGGTTTTAACAAAAATTGTGATTAGAAAAGACTCTTTTAGGGGATCCCTGGGTGGCGCAGCGGTTTGGCGCCTGCCTTTGGCCCAGGGCGCGATCCTGGAGACCCGGGATCGAATCCCACATCGGGCTCCCCGTGCATGGAGCCTGCTTCTCCCTCTGCCTGTGTCTCTGCCTCTCTTTCTCTCTGTGACTATCATAAATAAAAAAAAAAAATTAAAAAGATCTATTCCCCCTACAGTCAAGATCCTTTCCAGAAGACCACATCTTTACTGTGATGAACACATTCCAAGGGAAAACTAAAAAGTCCTTAAGAAGAATATGTTCTTAAAAGATTTGATCCCATTTATCTCTTATTTACATGGATTTAATTTGATGCCTATAGTCAGGAAAACATTTCTTCAAATTAAGTTTTCATTCAAAATATTAATGTGTCCTGTTTCTATTAACACTGCAAATGCCCATCTGATTTTAAACACAAATGGCACAGTTACAGAGAGCTGTGACAGCTGCCACAATTATGGTCTTGTCTTCGTTCCAACATACTTTTGAAAACAAATCAGGAAGATCCCATTCATTTTGAAGAGTCAAGACATCTGGTTCTGGATTTGACTTAGTGTCAAACGTAGCTCTATCCTAGTATTTTCCTTGAGGTTAGGTGTATTCCAGAGTCCATTTCAAAAGTTTTGATTCTATCTTATTCCAGAATAAACCTAAATTTCTGGGGATTCCTAACCTAAGAACCAGATGAAATTTAATTATACCATATAGATTTCTCCTACTGCAGACCACTTCTCAACTAAGGCTGATTATAGATATCAAGCCAGAATAGCTCGTCTCGTTAGGCTAGAAGATCAATTATCAGAGTAAAATAAAGGAACAGAAAGAGGCAACAAGTTTAAATATGAGTAAAGGGAAGCCCAAGGTATTTACGGTTTTCCAAAAAGCCCCTTAAAGAAGAGACTCCCTAATGAAATGCTTTGTTTTGCTTTACTTTGTTTTTGATGGGAAGGCAGTCTGACTATATTCGTTACTATCACAACTTGCAAGCATGTTATTCTACATCTTCATCTATTTTTGGCTGAAATAAACATCATCTTTGATGCTAGTTTACTACCAAATATAATAACATCTTCATTATGCAGCCAGCGGGTCTTAGCCCCAATGTTACAACCCAAGTATATTTCAAAACAATTGAAATTCAAAAGTCTGTTAGCTCAATGCTAGCAGGGTTTCCACAAAGCTGTGTAGACAAACATGACACATGTAAGTAACTTAAGAAATACATCCATCAAAGAAGATTGAGAATATGCATCAGTACAATATTCCTGTGTCAGTGAAGACTCTTTTAGGAGACATATAATTTAGAATTTCCTGTAGTGAGTCTTGTGGGGGTCTGAATAAAAGTGTGCTTTAATATCCAATAATCCAATAATCAAAATTCAAATAATACTTTATGAATATATATATAGTCACCCTGTATAATCTGATTGAAACCAATTATAGCAAATGCTGTTAGCATTTAGTCAAAATCAACATAGAATCATTGCTTTTCTTCCCTTCGGCCATAAAATTTTACACTTAGGACTTTGCTTTCCATTCCCCTCATAAAGGGGAGAAATACAGCAATATCTATGATTTTTTACTTTAAAAACATACCATTTTCCAGGTCACTGACATGATAGACATAATAAAAACCCACTCTTTGTTACTCAGTTCTTACGGCCTAAGCTCTGGTTTAAGGGTAACAGTAGAGACTGCTTCAGGTAAGACAGCCAGGGATCAGGCTCTGATCTCAATGCTTTCATTTTCCAAAACTCAGTTTTAAAGTGCTCACTCCAATATTCTGAATCACATTACTGTGACTTATAAACTGAACTTCCAATTTATTTATCGTGACTGGAAGAGATGCAAATATTCTGGCCTAATAATCGGAGCCAATTATCTCTGTGAGGTAAATTTTATAGATAAATGTTGCTTGTTGAGCCTATTGTTATACCCTGCAAGGTGAAATATTCCTAAGGCACATCTGCCAAGCTTACTATCCTCATAAATTGATTTTCTGTATTTTAGAGATAGTTATATCTGAACAACTTGGACCAGCTGTCTAGAATCACAGCACCTTTCCTTCGTCACACATCAATTTCCACTCCCACACGGCCTTTTTAATATTCTTTATCAGTTACTAACATTTCTGTCACTACAATACTATGTCGCAAACAGGTTAGTTTCCACGATTATATTTTATCTTCTTTAGTTTCCAGGATCTGTGGCTTCCTGGCTTGTTAATGTAATCAGTGAACCATCTCACGAGCATCGTTCAGGGTGAGTTATTTCTGGGAAGTTCTCTAAAAATAATTAAATCTATTTTGTTGGCTCAGGTTTCTTTTACTGAGATTAAAACATATTTTCTCAACTTTTATCTATTTACTTCAGGCTCTGTCTGTGTGTTTAACCAATATTTTGGAGCTTACAAAATAGGCTAGATTCACAATATGAACGTGTAGTTTGAAATAACCATTGTGATCCATATTTTAGGAATTTGGCGTTAGGACCTAATATAAGAAAAAGGCCAATCTTTTTCTATTGTATTTGATGAAATAATTATACTTAAGGATAAAATAATTTTGGCATGCCAGTATTATTTGAATGAAGGATGAGCATGGGGGAGAATAAAAAGAATGAACATGGTTTGTTTGTTTTTTTTTTTTTTTAATGTCTGTATTACATTCTTTCATTCCTTCGTAGGTCACTTTCCCTAATTTAAAAAATCATTAAAAACTTTAATAGAAATATTATAGAAAATAAGCAAAAGAAGCAAATTATTTAACCTCAACTTCTGACTTCCCTTTACTAAATAAGGAAAAAAGTACTTATTGACTGACTGTGCTTCATTGTCTAATATAGTTTTAAAATTACATGGTAATAAGATGAAGGAAGTATGGCATCAGAGATTTTGAAATCAGGCTGTAATGGCTTGCAATAATAACTTCTGCCTTTTTTAAGTAGACTTGGACAAATCCTTGATGTCCTTGGTATTTGGTTTCTGTACCTAACAGTAGTGGCTATCTTGATAAATTGGGGATTGTAGATGATGTGTAAAAAATAAGGAAGTAATTTCCATTTCTTTGAGACTTGATGAGATTACATTTATAATGTTTAGCACATTATGGGTACTTAATGGGCAGTATTGGTCATTATTATTGAGAAGCTTACCCTGAATGGTCATAGACAGGTAGACACTTATTGTTGGTCTACAGTCAACAGTGAAGACCATGCTTTTGGAAAGATAACTGAAAGCTGACAAATCATCGCATAAAATCTTATTAGATAAAGAGAAATGAAGACCAAAATTTAGAACATATGCTTGTATCATGTTTCTAAGTTTTCCAATAATTTTCAGATCAATTTTAAAAAGGCATTTAGTCAGTAGGAATTAGGCTTTTATTTTATGCCCAGCCTAAAAACGATGATGGGGTGTGGTAAAAAGACATACGTGGTACAATTTGTGCCATTAAGTTACTCACAGATATACCAGGGAATAATGGAGACTTATTTATTTATTATTTGCTTATTTATTTTATATATTTAGAGAGAGAGAGAGAGAGCACATATGAATGTGAGAGCAGGGGGAGAGGCAGAGAGAGAGAGAGAGAATCTGAGTGTGGAGTCAGACTCAGTGCACCATCTCACCACTTGAGATCATGACCTGAGCAGAAATCGAGAGTCATCCACTTAGCTAACTGAGCCACCCAGACACTCCCATGGAGACTTTTTTAAAAGGAGACCATTTAAACTCTAAGACTAAAATATAATAAAATATAATAAAAAAGACCCAAAATGATGATGAAGGCAGTAGATGTGCAAGGAATTCAGGAAAACCAAAGACCACTGAATGGTCAGAGAAAGAGGTAGGAAGAGACGGGCCATGCAGATAGGTGAGATGTGGCAATGTGGACATAGATAAAGAGGGTGAGGAAAGGAAAGCCGTGAGAAAAATCACATGGCAGGAAGGAACACTGTAGATGTAGGGAAGGTAAGAAGACTGAAGATAGGGCAAGAGAGGGCGAGTGGAGACAATCAGGGCCCGAATTAACAGTCATTGTGGGACAAGATGGTGGAGCACTTTGGCACTAAAAGGACATATCTGGTTCACATCTGATAAGTGGCTCAAAACAACATGGTTTTGCAGTCAGACCTGAGTTCAGATGCTTGCTCTGACATCTCTTGGATTGTGACTTTTAGAATGCAGACAGACCTCTCTGATCTTATTCTTCATTCTGTCATCTGTGGAAAAGAATTCTTCTTAAGTCAGAGCATCGTCGTACATACCGTGCCACTATAGTTCCCAGAAGATTATGGTTCACCAAAAAAAAAAAAAAAAAAAAAAGGTCTTAAAAGGAAGGCAAGGAGGGTGGGCCTGGGTGACTCAGTAGGTTAAGTGACTAACTTTTGATTTTGGCTCAGGTCATGATCTCAGGGTTGTGAGTTGAAGCTCTGTGTCTGGCTCCGCACTGGGCTTAGAGCCTGCTTAAGATTCCCTCTCTCCCTCTCCCTCTGCGTCTACATCCCATCTAAATACAAAGGGGGAGAAAAAGGAAGCCAAGGAGCAAAAAGTTGAAATGGTATGCCTCATGTCACAAAGCAAACTTGAAAATCAAGAGAGCAAATGACTAATGAAATCTCAAAGCTGAGTGATTACCAGTAGCTCTCTTTACTCTCAGTCCCTGTGTTCCTTCCATTAAATTACACTTACTTTGCTAATTGTGCAAAATTGCAAGTACACATGGAAATCACTGAACTAGTACAAGATTATGTAAAAATAGTTAAACATTTCTACTGGGCATTATTTTATATACTATCATTATATTACATGTTTTTAATCACATATATAAAGAATCACAAATCAAAATAATGATTTAAGCATATGGATGGCAAGTTAGAGAACTGTATTATATCAATGTTAAATTACTGAAGTTTGAAATTGTCCCACAGTTATGTAAGAAAAAAATCCTTAATCTTAAGAAACCATACTGGAGGGACACCTGTATGGCTCGGTCAGTTAAACAGCTGCCTTTGACTCAGGCCTTGATGCTGGGGTCCTGGGTCCAAGCCTCACATTGGGCTCCCTGCTCAGTGAAGAGTCTGCTTCTCCCTTTCTCTCTGTCCCTCCCCCTCTTGCTAATGCTCTCTCTTTCTCTCTCTTTCCTTCTCTCTCTCTCTCTCTCAAATAAATAAAATCATTAAAGAAAAGAAAAGAGAAACCACGCTGAAATATTTAAAGATAAAGGAAGGCAGTGATATGTGCAACTTACTCTAAAAAGGTTCTGAGAAAAGAATAAATATATTTAGGGAGGGATGTGAGGGGTTAATGTTCTTGGCAACAGATTCATGCCTGTTCCTCTGATTACTATGCTTTCAAACTACATATATGTTATACTCTTGTATACTCTTGTGTGTGTCAAAAAAACACGTTAAAGAATAAAGGAAAAAATAACACTGTAAAAACAAATTTGAACAAGAAACCATTGTGCCTACAATTTTGTCCAAATGATACAATAACATTGACTTAGAAAAGGTGAAGCAATTTATGAAAGATAATTGAATATTTGAGGGAGAATTTTCAGGCTATTTGAGCTATATAATAAGACTTTCAAGGTTAAGGATTGTATTTACCATATTAGGGGTCAGGTGAAGTCTAAGGGAACTGAGGAACTCATTTGATTCACGATGATGAATTCCACGACCTTGAGAGATATGCTTTACTATGTTAGACTTTGCACTGCCTAGAGAAAAATATCTTCCAGGAGCTAAAGGCTTTTACCGTTCATGAGATTCTCAAATTTTAAAGACAAAAATATAGATTCACCAGCAATTACAGAATGCTAATTTTACGCAAAAACAAAAACAAAACAAAAAAAAAACAACTGTGCTAGTAGATGTGAAGAAGAAACCCATGCAAAAACAGCATGATTTTACTTTAAGGAATTTATATCATGAGCAGAAGTAAACATGTTATGAGGGAGAACATGAGATACCATAAAAGAATGAAGCACTTAGTAGGAAAAGTGTTTCAGGGTCCTAAACACTGTCAATGGATCGAGAGAGGGTTATAAAGGAAATTGCTTAGATCTAGACTATGAGGTTTGGGTAAGATTGAAAGAGGCACATATCACTGCAAGAAATTCATACCAGGCGGCGGGGTGAGCTCGAGAAAGATGAGGTTGCACAAGTTGTGCATTGTTCACACTCAGGACTAACTGACCGGAGACCCAGGAGAGCCATGGGCGTCGCGGAGACAAGGCTGGGAAGGGGAGTTAGACTGGACTGTGCCAAGCACGCCCCGTGGGCCTGGAGGGGGACACGTCCCTGCCCTGGCAGGATGGGCAAGTGCCTCCGTGAGAGGGTGGCAAGTGCCCCCCTCTGTCCGTCCCGATGGCACCTGTCCTGCAGGGAAGGCCCCCAGTGGGGGTTCTCCATCCTGCTCGCAGCCGGGTGGCACCCCCAGGTCTCCTGCCCCCAAAGCTGGCCTACCAGTACCCTCTCTGAACTTCTGCAATTAGCGAGTCGTGTATCTCCAAGCTGTTTTTCAGTTTGGTCCTCACTGCTTTGTCTGAGGCCGACATTCCTTAAGATGCTTGTAGGAAACCGTGGTTGTTCCCTGACTCCAGGATGGAAGAGGTCTCCTCTCCAGTTTTCTTGTTTTGTTTCTCTTTCTTCTGCTCAAGCTTCAGGTAGGGGAGCTAGACGCACAGACGCTGCTTGACCACCTTGCCTGGAAGCAACATACCTTCTGTAGTTTAACCCCATGGGGGGTAAGAGACATTCCTGGTAAGCCTCTGGCTGAAATTTAATTTTAGCATCTGCAGGACATAAAAGAGAATTTCCCTCTCAGGGTATTACTGGGTCTGGAATGTAGTGTTCCCCAAATTCCTAAGTTACATTAACTCAAACCTTCCTTTCTCATTTTATGTCTTTTAAGTTTTTTAGTGTGTGGGCATATTTTTTTTTTCTTTTTTTAAAAAATATTTTATTTATTTATTCATGAGAGACACACAGAGAGAGGCAGAGACACAGGCAGAGGGAGAAGCAGGCTCCTGCAGGGAGCCCAATGGGATACTCGATCCCTGGACCCCTGTATCACTCAACCACTGATGCTCAACCACTGAGCCACCCAGGCGTCCCCAATTTTTCTTCTTAATTAGTTCTTCACTATGATAAACACATTAAAATGAAAGAAAATGTGTATATGTGAACTAAGAAGACGCATATGGGTGCCAAATTGACGAGGGGTAGACTTGTTATGGTTAATTTTTTTTTTTTTTAATTAGGATCCATGGCCAGCATGGAGCCCAACACAGGGCTCAACTTCACAACTGTGAGATCAAGACCTGTGTGGAGACCAAGAGTCGGACCCTCAACCGCCTAAGCCGCCCAGGCGCCACACGCCACCCACTTGTAGTGATTGAGTTTATGGGTCAACCTCACTGGACCACAGAGTGCCCAGGGTGCCCAAATATTTGATCAAACGTTATTTTGGGGTGTGTCTAGGAGGGTGTTTCCTGATGACAATAGCATTTGAATCAGTGGATTCAGGAAAGCGACTGCCCTCTCCTGTCTGAGGAACAAAACAGAACAAAAGGTGGAGGAAAGGAGAACCCACCCCTTCTGTCTGGCTCCTGAGCTGGGACATTGGCTTTCTCCTGCCCTTGGACCGAGACTTGCCCTGGACCTTGGGCCTTTGGACTTGGACTGAATTGCACTACCGTCTTCCCAGGGTCTCCAGCTTGCAGACAGCAGGTGTGGGATGTCTCATCTTCACAGTTGTGGAGCTAATTCTTCATGATCCCCCACCCCCCAGGAAATCCCCGACTAATCCACTGCAGTATTATGTCCCAGCATATTATATGCATTATCTCATTCAACCCTCACAGTGACACTGGAAGACTTCTATGTGTTAGGAGGTGCAAGGAGTTAGAGCCGTAGTCTGTGATCCTGTCTCTTTCTCCCCTAATTAACTGGGAACACCTCTGGGGAAATGTAAAAAGGTAAAGGAGACCCAATGTGATCTCCTTGTCAATGGGGTAGCTGAACCTCTGAACAAATAGACTAATAATATTTGCCAGGAGGGAGATTTTTTATCTATAGGATGTTTTTAATGGGACATGCTTGGCTAAGCACAACATGTAGGAAGTGAACCCCCAAATCTATGGTATTATAGGCATGTCTCTGTGGAAAATGTCACATAAACTAGAATCTAAAAATGTGCTGTGTGTTGTAAACCCACAAAGCTTACTTGGAAAGCTTGTCTATTGTTAGGAGTCAGGCCATATCTGTCTGATGCAGAAAACAAGAGTGTAGGGAGTCAACTCAGTGTTCCAGAGCTCACCCTTTATTGACGTAAGGCTGTCTTCACTCAAGTCCCTTCTTGCTCCAGAGCTTCTCAGGAGAAACTTATTGATTCTAAAACAGCTCTTTGAGGATGATTTGTACGTAGAAATTTTGGGAAGACAGATGGTCTGCAAATGGGTGCTCCTCTAATTGTGAGAGAGAAAAAGGCAGTAGAAAGAGGTGAGAAAAGGCAGAAATCAGGAACTATACAGATGGGCACCTAGAATAATATTTATTCGTGCATTGCTTGTGAAGTCCAAACGTCAAAGTAGATAGATAAAATATAGTAATCACTGGAGACTGCAAAGTGTACAGCGATGAGCTCAGCCTTAGACGGACTCGACTGCATCCCCGCTCTCCCACGTATTAGCTGTGAACTTGGCCAGGGTACTTCTCTCTCATTGATCTCATGTGTGAAATGGGAAGAATATTAACAGTACTGAGCTCATGGCATTGTCTTAAGGATTAAATAAGATAATATGTAAGCAATATGCAATAAGTATCATAATATATATCATTATTATACTGACATGCAAGGCGTACGTAATACAAAATAAGTGCTTCATGGGGATGCGGCTGTTACTATTCTCAGTGTTGAGGTTTAAAAAGACAAAAATCTTGCACAGGCTCAGTCAGTGAAAGAGAATTCTGATCTTGTTTTTTTTTCCAAAACAATATGCTCAAATAAAAGACAATTCTGTCTTGAAAAGTTTTGTAAATGTTTTAAAATTAAAGCCATGCTTCACTCTCTGATCCCAGAGCACTTTATACATGTATCCATTATGCCATTACATAGAGGACATTGTGGTTTTGTTTGGTTCTTTTGCAGACTTCTGGGCAATCTATGATTTCAGAGCAGAAATGTAGAGCATTTGTCTTTGTCTTACCTGTGGCCAGTGCAGTGACTGTTTGCCGGTGGTTTTTCAATAGCTGTTTGATAAATGAATGCTAAACGCAGCAAATCATTATAAATACACTATCAGATTTGTAATTTTCTAACTCTTTAAATTATATTACTCAATTTTTATATTTTATTATATGCAGTTACAGTTGAGCATATCGTTGGCAAATCGTTGCCAAAAATGTTAATGCTATTTAGTGGCGAATTAAAAAAGACACTTCTCAAGTTGTACTTACTTCCTCTAATCTAACCATAACATTCCACTTAGCGAATGTCACTTAACTCCCAGAGTAACTTGGCTCTATCTCATTACTGGATCAAAGGAACATGTTAATCTAGTGTCCAAGTAGCATATCTTCTCAACTGTTGAAATCTTGAATTCCTCAGCTATGTAAAATAATTTAACGAAGCTGTGCGTCTCCTCAAAGATAAAAATAAACATGTAGATTCTTTGCTTTATAGGAAATGTCTTCAGTTAAGCAAATAGAACATTCAAACAGCAAGTCTTATTAGCTTTTTTTCAAATATTCTCAAACTTGTTCCTCATGGCAGCTTTCTTTTTTATGTAAATTGTAAACACAGACACTCCCCAAATCATGGAATTTGAAACAACGAATCACGAAAGAGCCCCGACTCCTTGATTAATACAGGAAAAAAGAGGAGGATGGTGGTGACAGCGTCAGAAAGGACAAGTCAATATGAAATATTTCAGGGTTGCATCTCAGTATTCCTATCACTGCTATAGAACATTGCCTTTTTGCAAGTCACTCACCACGTCCACAAATGCATTAAAGCTCTAAGAGTGTTTAAGAGCTTTGACATGTAAAATCCATTCCCATATAATCCTTATGTCTGTGAATCTACTTTCCTTGCTTGAACAGTTGCACTTCGCATACAATATCCTATTAACCAGAAAGATAATCAAAATATAAGCAGAATAGGTGATTGGAAAGTATATATACAAGTTAGGAAATATAAGAAAGGATAAATATAAACAAAATATAATCAGATTCCAGATTAAGTGGAACATAGATTAACACACAAATTATTTTTATGGTGTGATTGTAAAAAACTTTTAAAAGCTCTACAAATTCAATCTTCAAAGTGTCCCTATATCAAGCCCTAACTTGAGCATCAAAGTAGAATATTTTAGTCTAAATATTTGAGTTTCCAGGTACTGGAAGTATTAATACTTACTTCAATTTTTCATTTGTTAGATGTGTATGTAGAGTGCGTGTATGTAACCGCATAATTAATTACCATCTACTTATTAGGGCTTATTGAAGATCGGCTATTAAGGAACAATAAAGTTAAGGGAAAAATGGAAGACTTCCACCTTATTGGGTCAGTCCTCCAGGGATAACAAATGATGCTTTGGAAGGTAAACTTTCAGCTCCTATAAGCCTTTGTAGCAGACTCCTATTCTGTTTTGGATTGCAAAAATGTAAACTTACTTATTATATAAACATGTAAAGAAAATTTCAGTAACAAAGCATACCAATGGTTGAACAACAACATATACAAAATGCATTGTTTTCATGTTGTGGGATATGCACATCTTATGCTAAATTGAGCGTGAGTTCCCCTACAAGTGTCAACTCCTATACAAGTTAATAGGCTACGGAAAGCGCATTGCTTAATACTTATTAAAAGCAATCAGAAAGATATGTCAAAATTGAATACACACAGAAGAATTAGTCATGTATTTATAAATATCTTAGTGCCTAATGTTGGTGGAATGAAAATCCCATAATAGATTTCTGCTAAAGAATGTCTATAATCTAGTTTATTTTATTTTTCAGTTAGTAGTCAAATGACAGAAAAAAAAACAAATACAGTTGAAGAATTATAGAATAACAGCAAGTTATTTGGCTTACACTCGTCAAAGGAAACTCTTTCTCTCTCTCTCTCTCTCTCTCTCACACACACACACACACACACATCGACAAGTCAGAAATCTTTTTCACTATGTGTGTACAGCAAGGGTTCTTAACCTGTCGTCCAAGATTATGGGTGGAAATAAAAATTATATTTTTGCCTCAATTTCTAATTGAAGCTTAAGATTTTCTTCAATTATTAATGATAGGAAAACAAAACAAAATAAAAAAAAAACCTCCAGCACACTATTAACAGTACAACAGAAATCAAAGATATTTTTATATCACATAACAGTTGTTTCACTGAATAATTATTCACTACTTTGAAATTATTATGGTTATTATTAGCCATTGCAATTATTATTTAGTGCGGTAATTTTTAAAAGTGCACATATTATTATTATAGCACACATTTATTTTTAAATATTTTGATTACTGCATTTTAATACTTTTTCCATTGTAATCTTATGTATTTTATGTTATGCATTTAAAAGCATTCTTCCTTGAACACCAATAAAAAAATAAATTAAAAAAAAAAAATAAATAAAAGCATTCTTCACCACACTGCAAAAGGGTCTATGTGTAGAAGACAGAAAATGTAGCCCCTCAAAGATGTCCGTGTCCTAATCCCCAGAACCTGTGAATATGTTACCTTACAGGGCAAAAGGGACTTTGCAGATATAATTAAATCAGGACATTGAGATGGGGAGATCGTCCTGCATTAATTATCTACGTGAGCCCAATGTAATCACTGGGGGTCCTAATAAAGGTGAGGCAAGAGTGTGGAAGTCAGGAAAAGGAGAAGTGATTACTGGCAGCTGAGGTTGGAGTACTGTACTTTGAAGATGGGAGAAGGGATCATGACCCAAGGAATCAGGAAGCCTCTAGTAGGCTTTTCAGGCAAAGGAAACCAATTCTCCTCTGGAGCTTTAGAAGGAATGTAGCCTTATGACACCTTGATTTTGGCTCAGGGAGACTCACTGAAGACTTTTTTTTAAAAAGATCTTTTGTATTTATTTGAGAGATAGAGCACACACGAGTAGAGGGGAGGAGAGAGGCAGAGAGAGAGGGAAAGAATCTTCAAGCAGACTCCCCTGCTGAGTGTGGAGTCGGCTGTGGGGCTCGATCCCAGGACACTGGGTTCATGACTTGAGCCAAAGGCAGATGTTTAACCAACTGAGCCACCCAGGGGCCCCTCGTTGTGGACTTCTGACCACAACTGTAAGATAATAAATGTGTCGTTTTACGTCACTACATTTGTGGGAATTTGTTACAGCAGCAGTAGGAAACTAATACGCACGGCATCAAAAAGTCCTGAACACCTGAGGTGGAATGCATCACTTGTTCGACTAGTAATTCCAAATTTCCTATGACTTAGAAGAAGTGATTTCAATGTTTTCATATAGGAACATGTTCTTGGCTAAATAGACTATTACTAAGAATAAGTGCTTTGTTTTCCTGGAAATATTTTGGTACTACATTTTTAAGGTTTCAGCACATTTATAATGGCCTCATATCAAAAATAAAAGAGTAGACATATTTTCTGTTATTTGGGGAATAATAATCACTTTTCAAATCTCAACCTGAATTATATCTAAGACCTTGTATTTACACAAATGACATTTGTTACTCAAAGACAATTTATTTTTTTAAAGAAAGTAATTTTAAAGGACTTGATAGTCATTTGAATATAATCATAGCAATTTTTTTCAGCTAGGAAAATTCCATAGTGTTTTGATGCTTATTTGTGTTCACACAGAATTGCAATAATAACTTGTTAGAGGCAAAGTCCATGACCTGAACTGCCTTCCCTGGTCACTCCTCAGAGTACACTGACCAATACACACAAGGCTATATAATCAATATAAGCCTGGAGATGCCACCTTGGAATGACATATTCCTTGCCCTCATCATCATGATATACACATTATAAATCCATAATGGTTGATAAAATTACATATTATTTGTATCTTTAGATTATTTTGCTTATAGTATTGTGTTCTATCCACCTGCTGGTATTTTAAAAATCACTTGTCTTATAAAAGTAGCATGAGAAAATAGCATAATTTTGATAATGAGAAGGTCCTTGTTTTATGAGTTAGCATAGCTCATTGTGGAAACCATTCAAAGGCAATTCAATCATTTATACACATGAGCCTCATGATGTTAAAGCCTTTGTTGCTATTCAATTCATTTGAAATCACACTGTTATGTTAACTGGTTCCTGACAACTAGAGATTTTTTTGAATACAGAATATGGAAAGAAAATTATCCTTTACAATGACTCAGGTTAATTGTAAGTTGTATAAGCTTTGGAATCATTTCAATAAATCATAGGTTTCAAATTGGCCTATTGATGTAAACCTTTTTGTTTTCAAGGTAATTCAATAGACCCCAAGTTCACTGTATGAATTCTACTTAGATAAAAGCTTGATAAATCATACTTCTGTTTGTTTTTAAGTCAGTGTAAGAGAACTGATGGCCTTGGGAAATGTTTGAGTGTTCATAGCCAGATTTCCTAGTTAGCCCTTAGTGCTTGACTAAAAGCTTTATTATCAATTATCACTTTGATCTTCTATGCCTAGGAATGCATTACTGCCCTTTATACAAAGTACAAAAACTCTGCTGAAAAGGTCAAGCATGAAGCACATCAGTCTGAATCATTGAATATTGATGCGGAAAGTGAAGTTAGAAATGAACCAACACCTTCATTTTTACACATTATGAAACAAAAATGCACAGGGATTAAGAGACTGTACAAATGAATGTAGTTAGCACAGGTGAACTTTTCTGCCTTCTGATTCCATCACTCAGCTTATCTTTGAATCGATTCAGTCCAACATATTTGACTAAAATCAAACACCGTTATGTGTCATGTATTATGCGGAGTGATGGAGACACAAGAATAAAAGATATTATGTTCTCTTGAGGAGAAAGAAATATGTAAACAAGTAGATGTATTAATTTGTGATCGACGGTGCCTTAATAAAAACAGTGGAGGTTCAAAGAGGGAAGAAGTAAGCTCAATCTAAGAGTCAGTGAGCTTCACTCAAGAGTTAATTCCTGAACTGAGTTTGAGGAGGGGTCAGTTGTTTGCCAAACCAAATGGGAGAGTATTCCTATCAGAGAGAAAGAGAAAGAACATGGATAAAAGCAAGAAAAAGCACATCCTTTTCTCCGACCTTCCATGGCCACCACAGTTCCAAAAGTAGATATTAGAGGGAAAACCAGGACCTTCTTGTACACCAAGCAAGAGTGTCTGTCCCCTGACCTCTGTGACTCAATTGGCAGGAATTAAGTGGGTGCCACAGAGTGTCTCCTGCTCTGGACTTAGGAGGAAGAGCCACAGATACAGGTGTTCTAGAAAAGACCGCACCTCTCTTGAGGTATGGGTATTATGAGAGGATCATTATAGGATTTGGGCTTGTGTTAGGTGATTTTTGGAGAGGAACCAAGGAAATATATTTTACTCTGGATTGAGTGTTGTCAAAAAGTGAGAACAATTCTTGGGACTGCTTCTTTGCTTTCTCAGTAGGCATCTTCATTAATTTTTTTCTCCCTTAATGGGAATACTTTAATGCTTTATCACTAAGCATGATGTTTGCTATAACTTTTCATAGATGCTTTTAACAAAGTTAAGAAAATTTATTTCTATTCTTACTAAGAATTTTTTTTTCACAAAAGGATATGAAGCTAACTCATTGTGGAACAATGACTGAATGATGAATAGAGACACAAGACTATTATGAAGGCGTAGGTGACTATTTCTAATTTGTCCTATTTCCCAGGCCTCCCTATCTTTGGGCTCTTTGCCCTCTAAAGTATCCTCCACTTTGGTATTTTTATCATATTTCTAAAATATAAATCATCACATTATTTCAAAGCTTATTCAGTAACTCATTATTTACATAATAGATTCCAAAACCCTACACATAAAAATGCCTTTGAGGTATGATCCCTTATTTGTACTTTTAACTGCATATCTTATAATTCTCTCAGACATCTTTCAAGTTATTTATATCAAATTATTCATTAATTAAACAAATATTTGATGGGCACGGATAAGCAGGGTTATCAGCATAAGCAAGTGGTTCTAAGTATTATGAATACAACAGTAAATAAATGAAATTATAAGTTTTCACAGACCTTACAACTCCCAGAGAGGGAGAGACTAAAAAAAAGCTCCTATCATGTCTTTTAAAAAAAAAAAAGTTTAAGCCAATGTGTAAAACTGATGAGTATTAAAGAATGACAGTGGATTAGAATAATCTCAAACAGAAAGTCACACTCTGGGGCATGTGGGTGGCTCAGCTGGTTAGGTGTCCAACTCTTGATTTTAGTTCAGGTCATGATCTCAAGGTCCTGGGATTTAGCCCTGCATCCAGCTCAGTGCTCAGCACAGAGTCTTCTTGGGATTCTTCTCTCTCTCCCTCTTTCTGACACCCCCCCCCACACTTATTCTCTTTCCCTCTCCCTCTCCTTCTCTCTCTCAAATAAATAAAATCCTTTTTTTAAAAACTCACACTCCAACTGCTGCTGCTATTGTTACTGGGGCATATCATCAGAGGCCATCACACCTTCACAAATGACTTTTTCTCTTAACTAAGAAGAGAGAACTCTAGAAGCAATTTGTTCTTACCTGGAAGGAACAGCATGGCCTTGTAGCATTTTACATCAGAACTTTGACAGCTCTGACTCACTGCTGTCATTTAATAAACAGGAATTTGGATCATCTCATCAGTCCACAGGACATCTTACTATATGCTGACATCATGCTACTGGAACCGGAAAAGGAGTAAATGTAAATATTCCAGCTGCTTTGGTGAGATACAAAGGATGAAACATAAATCCCTGGAAAATACAAGGATATGTTACTTCACTGAAGTGTCTGGCGCAGAGGGTGGTAAAATGATCTTCAACATATCATTATTTCACTTCTTAGGTGAAGTACACATGTTTCTGAATCTTGTCATCTGTACCGAAAGACCACAATGATTAGTATTTAGAAGCAATATCTATCACACTTTTGAATGATCTAAAGATGTGTCAGCTTTTGGTGGAGCCTAGAAAAGAAGAGACTCTCCAGGAAATAGAAACTGAAGTAGCTTTTCCATTTTTGTCTCCATGACCCAACAGACCCAGTGATGTTTAAATGCTCTATGGGTACCATGGCTGCTTTGATAGGAAAATCTCAAGAAAGCCTCAGAATTCTGGACCAAATGTAAGCCATTTTTTGGACAGTAATTCTCCTTTTGAGATACAATTCTTGGTTTGAACATTTGATCACTGGACACTGGGAGACGTTAGGAACTGAGAAACTCATTTTGAACTTAGCTTTTTGAGACTTAATTCAAAATGTAGATTGTACATAGTAGGATTCTATGTTCAACTTGAATATACTTATTTGGAGTATCTCCTAAAAGCCCAAGGAACTTGCATAAGCACAATGTTCACATTTCTGCTAGTCCTGCTCTTCCTTCAACCCACATCTAAGCCTCCATAGAGAAGTCTCTGTGGCCAATTTTTATTGGAGAGGAAATCACTGGAGTATGGCTTATAATGATTTTGCCTGACATGTTGGCATTAACTGGAAGTGGATGGCTGTGGCAGCGAAGATATAGAAGATAAGAATAATACTGTCAACAGATTTGAACTGACTGACATTTTGGTAAATGTTTGGAAACATTTTTGGTTTTCGCAACTGAGGGTACTTCTGGCATCCAGGGGATAGATGCCAGAAGCTGTCAAACATTCTACAATGCACAGATAGCACCCCACAATAAAGATTCCTCTGGTCTAAAATGTCATAATGCCAAGGTGGAGAGCCCTGACCTGGCATAACATATAAAAGATTTCTACACGAAAATGCTATAAGATCCAACTGAGAGAAACTTAAAAAAACCTAAATTAGTTGAAAGTTATAATAATTCATGGATTGTTATGATGAGTATTCTCTCGAGGTTAATTTATAGATTCAATATAATTCCTGTTAAAACTTCATCAAGTGTTTTTGGAACAAAAGAGACCAGCTCTTTTTAAAATGTTATAGAATCCTGAAGGCTCTAAAATACTAAAACAATCTTGAAAAAAAGAGAAAAAACCAGAGTCCTTATACAACCTGATTTCAAGACTTTAGTGTGGTACCAACATACGAATAGACACTGGATCATTTGAACAGACTACAATCCAGAAACAGACTCACTCATATACAGCCAATTGCTGGGCAACTAAAGTGCCAAGTTCATTCGGTGAACAAAGGAAAGCCTTCTTAACAAATGTTGCTATATTACAGTTATATATCTGCACGGAGAAAACAAAACAAAGCAGAAAAAACGTCTCCTATCTCGCACCAAACACAAAAATAATCTTGATATGGATCATATACCCAAGCATTTAACCCAGAACCATAAATCTTCTAGAAGAAAACAGATTATCTTTGAGAACTTGAAATCGGGAAAATTTCTTGGACAGGATACAAGTAGCACTAACCAAAAACTTGGAAGTTAATTAATTCCATGAAAATTTAAAACTTATGCTTCTCAAAAGATACCATTAACAAAATGAATAAACAAGCCACGGGCTGGGGGGAAATATTTATAATACATGTGACAAAGGATTTGCACCCATAATATATAAAGAAGCCTACAAATCGAAAGCAAAATGACAAATATTCCAATTTTTAAAATGAGCCAAAGAGGCGGACGCTTTAGCACAGGAGATATACTAATGCTTGACAAACACACAAAAGGGTGCAAATTAAAATCATGAATTAGATACCATTTCACACCCAATAGGATGGCTAAAACGAAAAAGGCTAACTCCACTGTCTATTGGTAAAGATAAGGAGCAAATGGAAATGGCACCTTGGACTTCCTTGGAGAGCTCTTCCCTGTGCTCTCATGCCATGTTTTTGAACCTACCTATGGATTTTGCAGAGAAGTGGAAAGTTTGAGCCTGGCCATGGCCAAGTAAAATCATGAGAGATGATTAAGAAATATTACCTGATCCAAGCTGGCCAATTAAAGTCAGCAAAGTCAACCCTGAATCTTTTAATTCTTGAGAAAGAAATGTGTCTTTTTGTATTGGCACCTAAACTGGTAGACTATAAACATAGTGTAGTTGGTGATCGTTGTGATCATCACCCCAGCAGAACCTTCATTTTTAAAAAGCTAAAAAAAAAAAAAAGAAAGAAAGAAAAGAAAAGCTACCACAGATTTACATGGAGCCAAGAGATGGAAAGACAAGTCATTTTGGTGCTGAATCCAGCAGTACATGAGCTTGCTATAACCCTGGATTTGTCAATTAGGAAAAGCAACAAAAAGCCCTTACCTCAAGCTGGTTTGAATTCTATTTTTTTTTTAATTTGCAACTAAAAAATCTTGTTTAAAACAGAAATAAGCCACATACAATTTCTTCTTTGCCAGTACACAAAATCAATCCAGATTGCATGTTGGATTCCATCTGTGTACTATATTCTCATTATGCAAGACTTGAGGGACATACACTTTTTTCTGCTATGTAAGTAAAATATTTCAAAAAGCTTCTCCTAAAAGGATATATACTATAATCTGCTATACCAATTTTAAGCTGATATTTCACTTCTGGGGAAGAAAAATCAATAGTTAAAATGAATATAACCACTTGATCAAACTATGAAGGAATCAGCAGTGCTACAAGAAATAAAAATCCATTATCTAAAGTGGTTGGGATGGAGAATAAGCAGAAATATGGTGGTATGTATTACTTTCAGGCAGAAAAATGAAAGAAAAACCAAGTTATTCTTGCCGCTAGTCAAATGAAATTGCAGGATTTAGAAAAATCTAATTCTATAAAAGTCTGAGAATATCTGCAGAAAGATGGCTGATAAAGAGACTACTCAGAAATTTAAAAAGGAATGATTATCAAGAAAATATTTCTTAAAAGCCTGTAATGGTTGTATCTACCATCTGTCATAAAGACATTCTCAAAATGAGAATTAGGTATGATGTTCAGCATCAAATTAGTCAGTCAACCGTAGTACGAAATCCACAACTTTCAGAACTAAAACATAATGAATAAATATACTCAGTGATGTTATTTTTGGAATAAATTTTCAAAGAAAAAACAAATTAGGCTGACATTTTAGTATTAAAGCACAATAATAGTCTTCTATTTATTATATATCATCCTTGTCATAATTCCTCTTATTTGGTTATCAGGCATACAAGTCCAGCTCAGATAATAAGAAAAACATCTTTTAATAGATTTTAACAATAGCTCCTTTTGTTAAAAGTTTACTATTATCTTTTTCTTTAAATGCATTATTATGTTTAATCCTTGTAATGACCCTGTTATAGATCTCATTAAGGTAATTGTAAAAATGAGGAAACTAAGAATTACTAAAGTCAAATAAATACCTGTCACAAGTGAGATTTGGATCATCTCACTTCAGATCCCATATACAAAACAAAATAACAGAAAAATTTTTGAAATAAATTTAGACACAAAGTATGAAGCAAAAGATCCCCAAATTTTAAAACTACAGAAATAAAAATACTGAATTAAGACTCAGGTCTCAAATTTCTGCTACTGGCTTTAACTCAGTTTTAACGGATCTCTATCTTCAGGAATGTAATCTGCATACATGGAATCTTTAAAAAAATCAAGTGCCGATAATTTTTCTAACTCGTTGGAAGGGACAAAGCTCAACTTCCACTTGAAACATTACTAAAAATCTAAGTTACAGGCTGATATGAAAAAGCCATCAAATTAGTGGAGATAATCTTGGAGGATATTTGTACAACCATGGATTTGTCAACAGCTATGGAGAAAGGTAGACCTTTTTAAATAAGACAGCACATCCGGAAGCCATAGAAGACACAAACAGACATATTTTATTACGTTATTACTTTCAAAAATACTTATTGCCCAGTACCGCTAATGCTTTTACTATCGGATTCATTGTGAATTTTTTGACTCTGTTGTCTCCTAAAACTATTAAAATGTTTAATATTTTCAATCTACAAAGAACTCTCAATAAAACAAATAATTGAAGGAAGTGAGAAGCAAAAAGCATAAACAGACAATTCACAGAAGCTGAAATTCAAGCTTTAACAAGCATATAAAACGATCTTCAATGTCTTTAGTATAAGGAAAACACAAAACCATAATCAAGATGCTATTTTTAAGTCATCAGACTGGCAAAAATTTAAGAGCGAAGACATTTCCTGCTGACAGTGTTTCAGGAAAACAGGAGGGCAACTTGCTAAAATTGTTTTGGGAAGTAATCTGTCAATAACTGTTGCTGTAAAAAGACATACACCTTTTGACTCAAAAGCCCCATTGATTTTTTTTAATTTCACCTCCAGAAATAAATAAAACAATACTTTTATATATATATATATACACACACACACACACAAAGTATATATACATACTTTTATGTGTATATATATTATATATATTTTATATATATTATATATTTATGTGTATATATATGTATTATATATATATAAATACACAAAGCTGGTTTTTGTAGCATGGTGGCAACAGAATGTCTACAATTGGGAAATGCTGAATAAATTATGTTATCTCCATGCCTTGAAGCTATGAAAAATATATCTGAATCCACTGACCTGAAGAGATTTTAAAGTATACGGTAAATAAAAAATAAAAAATTTGAGTGTAATAGGTAAAAAATGGTTCCAACTTAAACAAACCAAAATTTGGGGCACCTGGGTGGCTCCGTAGTTGAGCATCTGCCTTCAGCCCAGGTCATGATCCTGGGGTCCTGGGATCCAGTGCTGTATCAGACTCCCCAAAGGGAACCCGCTTCTCCCTCTGCCTGTGTCTCTGCCTCTCTCTCTGTGTCTCTCATGAATAATTAAATAAAATCTTTAAAAAAAAAAACAAAATTTAAAAATTTACATTTATATAGCCAAATAAGAATATCCTGGGGAGACACCTGGATGGCTCAGTTGGTTGAATGTCAAACTTTGATTTCTGCTCAGGTCATGATCTCAGGGTCTTGAGGTGGAGTCCTGTGACAGGCTCCATGCTGAGTGTAGAGCCTGCTTAGCATTTTCTCTGTCTCTGCCCCTCACTCCCTCTCTCTCTAAAATAAAGCAGGGGAGAGGGGGAATATTCTGGAAAAGGCCATTTGTCTGGGCAAGGAGAGGGGGCTGAAAGGAATAAAAAAATATATATACACAGGTGTGGCTGTTAACCTTGGTTAGCAACAGGGGATAAGATCAGAGATCGGTTGGGAAGTATGAGATTATTAATTTTTTACTGATAAAACTCTATATTGTTTTTCCCATTAAAATAAGTTTTCATTATCTTTTGTAATTTTAAAATCTAAAGTAGAAAGACTTTTAAAAACTGAAGCTTGTAGTGATGATATAAGGCCAATTTCAATGTTGAAAAGTTCCCAACATGATCTGAAGCCAGTGTGGTGAGTAAAATGTTGTGGCTACAGAGTGAGTCACACACATGGCTGCAGGGGGCTTGCAATTCTACGCTGCAGGTGGGCCTGTGGCCGCTGCAAAGCACTCAGGTTTGGAAATTGTGGAACACTGGGTCAGCTCACCTCCAGCTGAATTCAGTATGAGGCCTCCTCCGGGATGCAGAATTTTGAAATGCTTAGGGAGAGACTGAAGACGTTGGAAAGAGAGAAAATTGATAGAGCAAAGTTGTGGCAGGTTGAGTCAGAAGATGATGCCATCAGACCCTTCCTGAGAGGAGAGCCTAGAAAGGGGAGGGACAGATCTTATTCAGGAATGCAAGTCAAGGAGCTCAGGACTCTTCCGTCTTTATCCTTCAGCACTAACAGCTGGTACTGACATATGCCTACCTTTTGCTAGACACCCGTCCAAGAGCCTTATCCATGCAACTCACTTAATTCTCCAACAAGCATAGAAGTTCGTCCTACGTTACCTTCAATTTACAGGTGAAATAAGCTGGAGAGAGAGGAGTTGAGAGTCTATGGTCCCATAGCAAGTCAGTGCTGGAGTAGAATTTGAACGTAGGTAGTCTGGCTCCGATCTCTCAACAACAGGTTCCTTATACTTCCTAGATATGTCCTGTTACTTGATCCCTCTCAAGTCTAAAAGATTTTCCCTTTGTATGGAATAGTCTTTTCTCCTCATCCAATGTTAGCATTTCCTTTCCCAGTCTCTTCACTGCCTAACACCCAACACCTGTCATTTTTCACAATACTTGAAGCAATGCTGTAAGACCATGTTATAGTATTAGATTAAATGACAAGAAACTGCTAATATTTGAACCATTTTGATCTACAAAAGTGCCAATTTCATATGTTTCAATGTAATAGGTGACTGCATTTGTGAATATTACTTGTAGATATAAATTTCCTATTGAAGTGGAGCCTCCCTAAGTGTCCCAACCCTTTTAAAAAAATTTGTTTCTCCATGGGATGCCTGGGTGACTCAGGGCGTGATCCTGGGATCCGGGATCGAGTCCCACATCGGGCTCCCTGCAGGAAGCCTGCTTCTCCCTCTGCCTGTGCCTCTCTCTCTCTCTCTGTCTCTGTGTCTCATGAATAAATAAATCTTTTAAAAAATTTTGTTTCTCCAAAGTCTATCAGAGTATCTTCTGCATATTCATTAAGCGATTGCAGAATGTAGACATAAATGAAGATAAAGAAAAATTCTAAAGTAGACGGGGAGATGCAATAGTAGAAAGGAGATGACAAAGCAAAAGACTCTAAAGGGCATGAGAATTGAGGATGCAGAAATCAGTGTGTCATTTAGCCAAATTCTTAAGGGTAGGCATCAATGCTGTTCATAAAATATATCTTTCTATTGTACTCTTAGGGCTAAAGACACTCCCAAGTCTATTTATTACTGATGTATTTCATATTTCGAGTCCACAATATATAGCCAGGTTGAAGGATGCAAATCCAGAAGCAGCAGAGAGTCTAAATGATTGGGAAATATATTATAAAATCTAATTCAAGTAATTTTTTAAAAATGGAAAATGATGTGAGTCAGTCTTATGGAAAGTGCACTTAAGATCAAAAAGATGATAGTGAAAGGAAAGCTTTCAGAGGAAGGTTTCCAGGATGAAGACAGTACTCAGAGCGGTGTCCCCTCTTCCACTGAATACATGGATGGTAGAGAAATAACCTTTACAAATATTGGATGTGACTAAACTAAATAGAAGTTTTAAAGAGAAGTGTAAATGCAAGCCAGCACCATGTAACCATAATCCATTTGTTTTGTGAGGAAAGAAATGAATTTTCAAGATACACTAATAGGGGGAAAAACTTGAAAGGGCTGGAATTAAGTGACTGATATGGGAATAGGTGACATTTTTAGGTTCTTTGTGATTTGTAAATTCTATAGTTCACAAACAAATCTATACAGTATATCACAGCCTTTGAGTGGATACCCTGGCCTCTTCAATACCTGAGAAGAATGCTACCCCCTATCTTTTTCTGCTTTCTTCTTTAAATTCAAATGTCATCATCACTTCTCTCCTTACTACCTCAAAGCTTCTATGAAGTTCATCCTTTCTTTCTTCTTAATTCAAAACCACTCTTTTCCTTCAGTGCTCTGGGCTTCCTATATTTCTGCCTTCATCTTTAAACAATTGAAGTGTTCTTTCTCCATTGATTTCTAAGCTTAATCTATACCTCTGTTTCCACTAATCTTAAAAACTCATAAACCATTTATTTATTTAGTTACTTACTTACTTAAAGTAAGCTCCACACCCAGCGTGGAGCCCAATGCAGGGATTGAACTCATCACCCTGAGATCAAGACCTGAGCTGATATCAAGAGTTAGATACTTAACGGATTGAGTCATCCCAGTGCCCCATAAACCTGTGATCTTTTTAAGCACTTTACTATTAGTGGTAAAAATTCTCAAAAGTCTCGTATCACTGGCTTAATCTTCTCACTGGTAACTCCATCCTTATGTACTATAATTTGGTTTTCCTTTCCTCTTGTTACTCAATGCATCAGCTCTTTTAAAGATTTCAGAAAAAAGAAAGAAAGAAAGAAAGAAAGAAGAAAGAAAGAAAGAAAGAAAGAAAGAAAGAAAGAAAGAAAGAAAGAAAGAAAGAAAGGATAGTTAATGGAGTAAGGTCCTTGAGATCCTGAGAAGCAAGGGAAGCAAAGAAACAAGGTTATAAGAAAGTCTTGAAAAGGAAAAACAATGTCAAAATTATGGGGAAATGCCTGGAGAGCAGAATGGAGAGAAAGGTTTGGTCAAGCCACATCCAGGAAAGACCATTGCTAGTCAATCTGTAATGACACTATAGGGGGAAATGGGGCTGTAGAAGGATTGGATCTTTGTGAGACCCAGCAAAAGAAAAACTGAAGAGTCAGTCTTGACTGGAAACTCATGAGCTATTTTCATGAACGACAAAGAGAAGTCATTATCACAGTAACTAAACGTGTGATACCTGCATAATAAAGTATGCGCACCGTAGAGATCGTGCCTTTAGTGTGTGATTTCAGATATTTTGGTAGTGGTAACTATAGAGGAAAGTAGAAAAGAGAGAGCAGGATAAGGGCTACATGCAAACTGGATGAGAGACAATAGTCAGAAGGTTCCACGTGTTTAAGAAGTCTCTAATATTTGTTATTCTGAGGCTGGGAATCCAAGTTCAAAAAGACTCTCCTTGCTAGTTTTCGCCATGGGATTTAAAAAATGGGATTAATTCTTCTTTTCTCAAAGAGTCTGAATGGATGAAGTTTCCTTAACTGCCTTACCACCTATACCAGGCCAGTTTTCTCGGGAGGACTTTGTAGGCATGAACCCCACAAGTGCTCCAGTATTTGTTCCTTGAAATGGCTGGTCGCAACTGATTGGATGACCATCATTCTCCAGTAAAACACCCCAGGGTAAAGCTTTGGTTGCGTAATATAACCAATTATAATTTGGTAAGAAGGAGGATGGTTTCTTTAATGAAATAATTCCTACAAGATAACTTGCCATGAAAAATAGATATTTAGTAAGAGTTGTTCAATTTAGGGGGAAAAGGGACCACAAGAATCAGAAATTATTTTTAACTGTTTCACTTTCATTTATGAAAGTAGAATATATAAAAGTGTTGTTTAGATAGCTTAAGGAATATCTTCCTTATATATCCAGAGAAATAGAATGTAGAAACAAAATAAAAAATATTCCAAACAGATCATCACAGTAAATTTTCCTTCATCAGTTCATTTAGTTATTGATTATTTCCTGCTGGATCCTGGGTTAGTAATCACGTTGAGCCACCTACTTCTTAACTAAAACTGACTTCCAGATATCCTGATGCGGTCCACTGACAAAATCTGAAAGTTGTATAAAGGATGTCTGCTCAGAAGTCTGTCCACAGTCTGTTCTCTAAATTGTCAATATTTGTCCAAGGTTTTAAGTTTCCTAAAAATCTTGGAAATTATCTTCAAGCTAACATACCACAAAACATTAGTCTTATTTAAAAAAAAAAGATTTTATTTATTTATTGGACAGAGAGAGAGAGCACAAGCAAGGAGAGCAGCAGGCAGAGGGAGAAGGAGAAGCAGGCTTCCCGCTGAGCAAAGAGCCTGATGCAGGGCTTGATTCCAGGACCCTGAGACCATGACCTGAGCCAAAGGCAGATGCTTAACCGACTGAGCCACCCAGGTGCCCCAAAACATGATTAGTCTTGAAACAAAGTGTATCACAATAATGATTCAATTAGATGAATAAAATGTAGTTTTTGAGAATGGTAAACACTATGTAAGAGTAAAGCTAGCCTATTTGATCAGTAAACCTATTTAAGTTTAGAAAAAACAAATTCAAGAACAAGCTTTTTATATTTAACATCGATGAATCAGAAGATACGGGGTTTTTTAAATTATTAAACTAAAATTATTAAACTGGTCCTGTTTGGTATAGAGTTATCTTAATTATGCTAATCTGGAATCTTAAAGCATTTTTAAACTAATATTTTAAGAAACCAAGTTTTAGATTTATTCCAACCTTGGGCTAGAAAAGGATGACCTTTGTGGGCCGCATTTATCCCTCAGGCAATCCATTTGTTATGTCCACCTGGTACAAATGGGCCCCCATTAACTAAACCAGGGGTTTTGAAATTTATTCCCTTACATATTCCCAGAAGATTTAAGGTTACATAAAAAAATTTTGTTATTATTTTAAAGATGTGATGTCTGTCATATTACTAATATCCTTTTTTAAAATAAAATTGTTATATCACATATTTTTAATATAGCCAATGGAATTAGAATGACTTATCAAATCTGAAAGGAAAAAATGAATTCTACTAATGAAGCGAGTTCTCTGAAGTTCAGGGCACCATGCCCTAGATTGTCCTAGATTGCAGTAGGGGGATATTTTGCCCTGGACCTGCATTTATAATGTGTTCTGTTATTAAGAGAGCAGTTTTTATTCTAATTTGTGGAAATTAGCATCAAAAATAAGAGAAGGCATTGGACCAAAAGTAAATGGAAGGTACAACAGCTATATTAATGATTGTCTTTTAAATGTACCATTTATACAGTAGACTCTACAATATACTAAAGTTAGGTTAATATAAATCTAGTAAGTTCATGGTAGCAATATACACCACCAGAGATAACTAGGAACATCAAAGATAAAAAAACAGAATGAAATAATTCATGTGGCTGTGCATTACCCAGGAATCTGGTCACACGTAAAGGAAAACATATTTCTTATGAATCTAAACAACTAGCACAAAAACTAAACGATCTATTGGTCTGCCAGAAATTACATGGAACTTTAACTCCCTTTGTCTTGAAATCACACGAGGTATAATTTCATGCTATAGACACAAATGAGTGAGAGCCTTTACTTTCTCTTTAGTGAGGTCGTACTGAAAATGCCTTTCATAAATCTTAAATATTCCATTTGTAAAATTCATAGGTGGATAAGGCATAGAGATTTGTCAGGAGTGGTGAATTGGATGAAATAAAGTGCTACCATCTTCACTATTTCTTACTATTGTTCTTTGCTTTGTTTTCCTGAAACCCTAAGCAGCAATGCTTTGACAATAGTTGAGGGAAAGGAGGAAAGAACTTGTTGAACAAAAATGTCATCATTGCCAACACTCCTATCCACAATATATCTTGAATTCAGAACATACTCATATGGGTTAAAGTACTTTCTAAAGCCAGGCTTTACCCCCACCAAAACTGGCAGTAAGGCAGAGAAAGATGGAATGATCTACTGCTGGTTCGTGGTGACTACATTAAAGAAGGCTTTGCCAGAATCAATATTTTGAAATGGTCCTTTGTTTGGCACTCTGGAGATTTCACAACTGGCAATGGGTGGTAACAGTAGGATAGGTAAAAGGATGGCTTTCTTTTGAAAAATGGTAAGAAGGGTAATTAGGAAAGAAGATATTGGAAAAAAATCACAGGGGTATTCTCAGGAAGATCAATGTTAGGAACAAAAACATGGACTTGGGATTTGGAAATAAAATCACTTAAAATCTTCCATGTTTATATACCACTTGGAAAGTCTTCAAGACTCACCCCTGCAAGGTCCGTCTACCTCAGTCTGAAGACTATACACCTAACTTGCTAAAATTACTGAGATCTCTTCATTTTACCTTCCTAAAGCACTTTTAATTATGTAATATTTTTAAATGAAATATTAAAAGTGAATATAATCCAGATGTAAGTGCATCAACATGCAATTGAATTTTTGTGGAAATTGATCATCTATTTCTAAAATGTATATGGAAGTCCATAGGATCAACAAGAGCAAGACAATCTTGAAAATAAAAAGTGAAGGAAATGGAGGATTTAAACTACTAAGTATTAGGACTTATGCAAAAGCAATGATAATTAAGACAGTGTAGCATGGGCACAAAAATAAACAAATAGACCAATGGGACAGAAGCAAACCCATGCCTGTGGAGTCATCTGATATATGAGAAAACATAACACTTCAGTGCAGCAAGAGAAGGATGTTTTAGGGTTTGTTTGTTTTTTCATGGTGTTGTGCAATTGTGTAAAAAATTGTATCTTGACTCCCAGTACCACACCCCACACAATAATCATTTCAAGATGGATTGTAGATCTGTATGTGAAAAATAAAAATATAAAACTTGCAAAAGAAAACACAGAGAATATCTTCAATAACCTTGGGAAAGCAAAGATTTTTAAAACATAACACAAAAAGTATGTAATTAAAAGGGGAAAATGATAACTAGGGCTACATTAAGATGAACACAGCCATTCATCAAAAAGAAACTCTTGATGGAATGAAATCTCAATCCAAAGAGTGAGAGAAGATATTTAGCAAACAAAAATATAGAATACTGTTTCTGGAAAAATATTTGGCAGTATATGATAAAGATGAACATATGTACAGCCAAAAGACAAAGGAGTTACCCCTGATTTATGTAACCAGTAAAAATAAATTCATATGGGGACACCTAGGTAGCTCAGCAGTTGAGCATCTGCCTTCAGCTCAGGGCGTGATCCCGGGGTCCTGGGATCGAGTCCCATGTCGGGCTCCCTGCATGGAGCCTGCTTCTCCCTCTGCCTGGGTCTCTGCCTCTCTCTCTCTCTCTCTCTCATGAATAAATAAATAATCTTTAAAAATAAGCAAAAAATTAATTAATTAATTAATAATTAATGTGAATCATTTTCTAGGACCATCTCACTATGAATGGAGCCACAGCACTTCCAGCATGGTGTCAAGTTTAGGTTTTATTGCAGCACATCTCAACAAAATGTGAGACCACTGCGGAGTACAAATTGTGAGCCTTTGTCTGCTGTAGCTACTGAAAGAATATTTTTTCTCAGTCCCTATCTAGATTCCTGTGGACTGCAACGTGCTTCTTCTCTCCATGGCCTAGTTATGATTGGAGTTGTTGGAATTGCCCGTTGAGGGAACACATGTTTGGGCATTTTTGAACAAATTTTTGGACTCATCTGCTGCCTTTTCATGGAGAATACTTAGAAAATTAAATTTATCAACCTGAGAATTATTGGAAAGTGTTCCCCTGCCCCTGGAATGTAACGAAGCCAGCTATTATATTTGAACCTAATGATCTAGAGGCCTTTCTTTTTTAGGATTTTATTTATTTATTTGAGAGAGAGAGAGAGAGAGAGAGATTATGAACAGGGTGGAGGGATAGATGGAGAGGGAAAAGCAGACTCCACTCTGAGCAGAGTCCAATGCAGGACTCCACCCCAGGACCCTGAGATCATGACCTGAGCTGAAGGCAGACTCTCAACCAACTGAGCCACCCAGGCGCCCCCCGGAGGCCTTTTATAATGTATTTACTTCCTGTGGTACCAGCAAAGCAAGACTTATTGGAAGGCAGGCATTGGATAATGGAATTGGAGATTAAGCTTTATGTAGTGTAAATGAGACATTGTTGAACAACAGAGAATTGAGTTTTACCCAACTCTCTAAAGCATTAAGCATTAAGCACTGTATGTCACTCTAAAAAACCTTCTATACAGAAACTCTTCCAAATATCCCATCAGTAATGTCTAAGTGATTTCAGGTGTGAGGATTGACAAATCTCAGTTGAAATATCTTTCTTGACTAACGTATTATATGAATATTTGCCTCTTTCTACCTGAGTTGCAGCAACTGTTCTGAGAGCTGAATGCAGTTCACCAAATAAATGCCACTTTAGATGGTATAGCTAATGGCATACCTTAGACACCTGGTAATATTTTCATTTTACTTAGTGAATATTCTGCTAATATCTGTACTTTTCACGTGGGAAAGGATTAATAATGTTCAAGGCCTTTTCAAGTTTTTCATTTAGTCTAAATCTGGATAATTTCACAAATGCATCTCATGACAGTTCTGCTTTTAAAAAGTACATACTTTAGAGATGCTTAATGTATACCCAAAGTTCTCATTGTAGAAAACTTGAAGAACATTCTTATGTGAAAAGTCCAATAATTTAGCAAGTGGAGAAACCCTTACTTTGCCTTTTAAAACCAGAGGAACATATTTCAAAATTATCCACTATAGTCCAAGCTAAATATCTTATCATTTACTACATTTTCTGAGCCATTTGGGGCAATGATAAATGCTGTTCTTAAAACAGACTGCTCTTACCTAAGCTAACAGACTTTTTTAAGGTTTTATTTATTTATTAACGAAAGACACCGAGAAAGAGGCAGAGATACAGGCAGAGGGAGAAGCGCTCTCTGTGGGGAGCCCGATGTGGAACTCAATCCCGGGACCCCAGGATCATGCCCTGAGCCAAAGGTCAATGCTCAACCATTGAGCCCCCTAGGGGTCCTTAAGCTAACAGTTTTATAGAGCATTTATTATAATACCATGTAAAGGAAAAACACTGTTGCAATTTTTTAAAACGTCTGTTTATTTCCTAATTGTTAGATGAATTACTGTTTTTCTCATGATTGATCTTGGGAGAAGGAAAAAAACCCACAAACTTATAATGTGGGCATACATATATATACTCCCACATCACATCATAAATGTAAATTATTAGGATTTTTCACCTCAAAGCTATTTTACTAGGTTTAAGTTACAAAGTTAGGTTGCCAGATTAATTATATGGTTGCTTTAAATTTTAAATTCCTCATCATCTGGCAGTAATTTTAATCTGCCATTTGGAAAAAATTCAACCGGGAATTATTGTGATGATGTGTTGCAAATGTTCATTTTTTACCTTTAACTCTACTTGTGATCATCTAGGGGTAAGAATTTGGAAGCAGAAGGAAAAAACTCATTTTTTTTTTAAATGTCATGCCTCTTCTAGGGAGTACAAATTGATATGTCCTAGAATAAGAGTTTAATAAGGAGGGAAATCCCTTTTGTCTGCTATAAGAAAATTGTATTGTTTAAAGTCAAGTTTCTTTTATTTCTTTAAGTATGAGCCGTCATTATAACATGCAATTGATAAATGTCCTAAGGTAGAAGTTAAAAACTAAAATAAATGAATAAATTCATGTGTTGATCAAAATACTATCTAATAATGTCCATAGCACTACTTGTAATAGCGCCAAACTAAAAACAAACCCAATGTTCATCAATAATTTAAGTAGATAAATATGCTGTGGTATATTCATGATTTGCAATATTATCCAGCAGAGAAATTTAATGAACATCAGGTACAGGTAATAATATGGAAAGTTCCATAAGTGCAACGATCAGTAAATTAAACTGGGTACAAAATAGTGCACACTGTAATATTCCATTTATGTAAAGTTCAGAAACAGCTAGAGGTAATCTATGGAGTTGGAAGTTAAAATAGTAGTTACTGGGGCCACCTGGGTGGCTCAGCGGTTGAGCGTCTGCCTTTGGCTCAGGGCGTGATCCTGGAGACCCGAGATCGACTCCTCCCATCCCGGTCCCTGCATGGAGCCTGCTTCTCCCTCTGCCTGTGTCTCTGCCTCTCTTTGTGTCTCTCATGAGTAAATAAATAAAATCTGAAAAATAAAACAGTAGTTACTTTGAGGAGGAAGGCAGGAACAATGCATGGATGGAGGCAAGAAAGTGGCTTCTGTAGTGCTGTTGTGATTCTTCACCCAAGTGTGAGTCAGAGGAGCGTTTTCACTGTGTGGACATTCACTGAGCTGTGCACCTATGATCGGGTACTTTTTTGATTGGATAATATACATCAAAACAGTTTGTTTTTTAAATAAGAACGCATAGGGAAGGATCCAAAGTACATGAAAACAAGACCATTTAAGCGAGAGTGGGTTGGTGTAAACAAGAATTAAAATATCCTATCATTTTTGCATTGACAAGAGAGTGAAACCTCCACTTAGCCAAACCCCCCTTTTTCCAATTGACTTGCACAACTGGTTGAGTTAATGTAATTAATGTGTATTATATATTGGGCTTCAACCTCTTACCTAAAGAGTAGATGCTATCTGAATTGTTCAGGGAGTCGTATTTAGTGCAAGTGAAAATTTGAAATAGAAGTATACTTTTTAGGATTTGGGGAATAGCTCACTACACACCTCAGTCATTTCCATAAGAATAGAGCAGCAGACCCAATCCTAAAGAGTCAGATATCTCTAAGGCCAAGAGACAAAAAAAAAGAAGTCAGTTTAGCAACGTCTGAATACCAAAGGGAGGTTTACCTTAGTGTTTCTTAGATGTGCAGATGATCCAGTCTCCTGAATTGATGAGAAAGCTCAGATATACAGGCATTGGCTTGACCCGTGTCCTGAGGGCTGAATAAACTTGGGTTTGCTTCCATTTGTTTTTTTATTCTCCCAGAAACTGATCACACTGGTCACAGTTGCTATCTGTTTTATTTTATTTTTTTTATAAAATTATTACTTACGCTGAGTAAAAAATCTATTTAAATCAGAAACATAATTCAGGGGATAAAAATCAACATAAATGAGACAGAGAGGTACAATGGAATTTAGAAACAAAGCAAGTGACATTCTCTTTTTGGAGAGTGTGTTCATCTGAGAAAATGGGGATAGTAATAAAATACATATTTCAAGATTACTGTGAGAACGATATGAAACACAGAACTTCATGACTTACTAGCTACGTGGCCTTGGGCAAACTATGAACATGTAATCTTTCTGCACTTCAGCTTTCCCATCCATGAAATAAGAATATAGGAGTATTTATCATTCACGTAGTGATTTTCTTTTCAACATGTTAGTGTAAGTAGTGTGATGTACACATAAGTGAATGTTTACGTCTGTCTATGGGTGTGTCCACATATTTGCATCTACGTCCATGGGATGTTTAGCTTGTGTTTGAAGTACACTAATTCGTAACCCAAACCACGATGTGTTAGTAACATAGGGTTCTTAAGATGATTTTTCACTAGTGAAATGCATTGTATTTAAGATAATGGGTTCACTAGAGGACTTAGGCATTGCTCTCCCGTTTATTGCTCTCCCATTGAAGGTATGAGATGGAAGAGTCTGGAAAGCTCCGCAGTCTGTCTTTTGGAGGAATGACACACCAGGTCTAGAGCTCTGTGTAGGCCTGTGTCTTCCCCTCCACACAGTATTCCTGATCCAACTAAATGACTGGCTATTTCTCCCTTTGGAATATCATCTTTTCCGGAGCTGATAATCAGTATACTTTACAGTCCAGGCCTCCTGGCAGGGTATCTTCTGACTAGGTCGGCATTCATTCTTAGCAGTAGGTGCTCGGGCCATGCTGGCTCTTAAATATTTAGAACGTTACTCTTACTGATGCTTAGCTTGGAGCAAACCTGCATCCACGGGGCTTCTAAATGTGGCTAACAACAGAGAGGGGGATTTTGTTAAATTTACACCAACACATTGCATGATTGCTTTGTGGCCTTCTTACAAATAAATGTGTATTTGTTAGATTTTGGTTTGACAGCTTGCGTTTATTTCAATTTTCTGACATAGTGATACGTTTGTCTAGATTTCAGGATACTTGCACAAGTGAAATAAAGATACGTGTACAAAGTTGCATGAGCAACTCTGGAAACACAGCCTTCTGGCCAAATGAGAGCCACTTCTCTTCTCACCTCTTTTCTGGAATAAAACTCTAGGCAGCAAGTTGAAGAGGTGGGGAGAAGGGAAAAGGAATAAGAAGCCAACCAGAGGTAGCACACCTTTCCCTGAGGGTGGGCAGCTGTCAACTACAGTCCTTTGCTTTGGTGAAGTGAAGCAAAAGAAAACTGAATTAAGCCGAACCTATTTTAATCACTGGATCCAGATTGGATTTTCATGATATGAAATAACTATAGGAAGGGAAGGAAAAATAAAATTAGAAAAAAAACGAAGAAGGAGACAAAAGCCATAAGAGACTCTTAATTATAGGAGACAAACTGAGGGTTGCTGGAGGGGAGGAGGATGGCGAAGTGGGGCAACTGGGTGATGGGCATCAAGGAGGGCACATGATGTGATGAGCACTGGGTGATGTATACAGCTGATGAATCACCAAATTCTACCTCTGAAACTAATAATCACCAAATTCTACCTCTGAAACTAATAATAATATATATTAATTACTTTGGATTTAAATAAAAAAATAAAATGAAATAATTATAGGACTATTACCTAAGTGTGAACAGGGATGTCATGGCATCTGCCCAACTTTCCACTCAGAGCCACAATAAATTTACCCACATTGAATACTTTTTAAAGGGATAGAGGAAAAGAAAAATAAAATTTTAGTTTCCTCATAAGTCCTTATTTAATCTGCTTGATACAAAAATATTTCAATATTAAATTTTTGTAAAAATGTTAAGAATTCTGTTTCTTCTCATAATTGGTTTGATTTAGGTGGCCCAACTCATGTATATAATCATGGAATGGTTTTATTTTTTCATTAACTGCTATCATCTGTATTCTTTGAAAACCCCCTTTATCTCTTTCCACTGTATATAAGCACTTTAAATATTGCCTACTTTCATGGCACTTTCAGTCATTTTCAGGGTTTTTTTTAATTAATTAATTTGAGAGAGAGTATGTGTGCACAGCAGGGGGAGGGGCAGGGGGGTGGTGGAAGTTGATTTCCTGCCTAGTGAAGAGCCCAAAGTGGGGCTCCAGCTCACTACCCCTGAGATCATGACCTGAGCCAAAACCAAGAATCAGACATCTAACCCACTGAGTCCACCCAGGTGCCCCTCGTTTTCCATTATTAAGACAGCTTCCGTCCCATCACGATAATGTTCCAGAACCTCCCTTTAACGTTAGTAATGGCCACTAATACTCAACTCCCCAGACCGGATCCTCTCTGACTGGGCCCTGGAGAATACAGTAGTTCCTGTACAGTTCAGTAAACTTGGGGATAACCAAGTGTCAGTCAGTACCTCATATTATTGTATTATAACTTAAAAATCAGAAACATTGAGTCTTTTTTCTTTGAAAACCAATTTTTTCCCCAAACAGGACCCTCAATTGAACTCCCAGGTGCTTAAGCACCATTGATGTATTTAAATAAAGTAAAATAAAAATTTAACCTCCTCATTACTTCTTTCACTATCTGTAGGAGTCATAGAAATCAGAGAATAACCTGAAAGGCATCTGAATGAAGAGTGTCTCTCTCAGGTGACTGCCTGCTAGCCTTTGCTAGCACAACCATGAGCAAGGGAGCTGCTGGCAGTCCCAGCTGTCCCTGGAATGTCATTGGGCTCTCGTGATCATCTAAAAGGCCTTTTTCTAGGCAGATCAGCAACAGAGGACCAGAGGTAAAATGATCGTAGTGCTTGTCAAAATCTAAACTGCCATCTTCACAAGCTTTAGCAGTCAGGGGTTAGCATCATTTAGGATAGGTTGTCTACTAAGATTTCAATGGAGACTTTAAAGATCTTAGGACAGATTCAAGGCTAGAAAACATTCAATATAACAAAACTGGATTTGATTCCATCTTATCTGAAAAACTATAGACATGAGATAAGAATTTTTATCTCCTATATCTTCTCTCTAGCCACTGATTGATGCCTTGTGGAACAGAACCTCTATGGGATAGATTCATATAGGCTTCCCTACCCTCCTTCAAAAAAAAATATTTCTGGTGATCTCTGAGATCCCATTAGTCATTATAAAAACCAAACCAAAAAACTCCCACAAAAAACCCCAATCTACCCCCACAAAAGCCCCAATCTGTTGTCTTACTAAAGGTGTGTTTATGCACGTATGGTTGGAAACAGATAATTTTGCATCCCACAGTCATGTTTAAGCCATAAAAGGTAAAGCTCTTTCCCAGTATGTGCAAATTATGACAAGTAATCACTTTATTTGTTTTACTGGGTGTCTGAATCAGTATTACTCTAAGCTTTCAAAGATTTAAGGATGGAGACTATTATTCAGAAGTACCCCGCTCGTAGATATATGTAATATTTGATTGATGTTAATAGATGGGAATGACTATATGGAAGATCCACCCTTCAGATCATGTGCTAGAAGTACAACTAAATGTGTGTAAGTGATGTAATTTTTTTACTTTCTACAGTGATCCTATAGTAACTTTTTATTTTTATAAAACAATTTTTGTATCTTATGACATAAACAGTAATGATCATGATCAATTTTCAAAAGAAACCAGAACGAGCTCAAAGGAAAAAGGCACTAGTAGAAGGAGCATGCCCTGATTTCTCTGATTCCCAGGTTAATATTTTTTGGTCTCTACCATACTTTTTAGAACAAGTCCTGAAGACAAATTGGTTATGCCTCCAAAGAGCTTAATGAGGGCATTCAATGAAAGCAATAAAAATACACAATTAATTCCTGATTTACCAGAATAATTTTAAAGATTTACTTCTTGATTTGAGAGAGAGAGAGAGTACAAGTTGGGGGCGAGGGGCATTGGGGAGGGCAGGGGGAGATGAGAGAGTCTCAAGCGGACTTCCTGCTGAGTGTAGAGCCCTGAGGTGGGGCTGGATCTCACAATCCTGAGATCTTGACTTGATCCAAAATCAAGAGTAGGATGCTTAACTGATTGGACGAACCACCCAGGAGCCCCTGATATACCAGAGTAACTTTAGGTTTAGTTTTGTACATCAAGTCCATCTTTAATTTGTACCAGTCCATCTGACTGGTACATTTTTCTTGTATTCCAGCGAAATAATTTATATTCTCACAGCTAAAAGTGCGGAGGAGTCTGTTTAAGAGATGGCTTCTCAGCCCACACATTTTTCTCTAGTAATTTACCTCCAGCCTCTTTTCCCAGGATTTCTGCCGGGGTACATGCCTCTTTCTGCTTCTGGTCTAGATAGAATAGCAAGTAGAAACAACATCACACATGCATGGAACAAACTAAATAAAGCTATAGGCTTTAAAATGCTTTATTAATCAAATCAATCAGGTTTGGTCACTGAGAAAATGAAACATTTCGAAACCTCACAAAACAGTAGTAACATGCAGACTAGAACTTTCATCTCTTTATGGAACAGTTATCGCAAGAAGTACAGTACATCATAGGAGCTGCTCTACAGCTTCTAAACTGTAGAGAGATGAAGCAGACCTAAGAGGGAATGTCGAGGCAATTGTAATCACACATTAGCCAGGAAGTTGCAGCGAGGCTAGCATTGCGTAAAAGCTCAAACTGCTGCAAAACCTGGGCTACTAAAGTAAACAATTAAACTCATATATATATTTATATATTATTTTATATATTTATGTATCATTATATTATTTATATATTATACATATATATTTATACATTATATGTTTATATATTTATATAATATGAATGTTTATATTATTTATATATTTACTTGCAAGAAAAATTTGTATATTATGAATATATTTATATTTTATATATATATATATTTACTTACAAGAAAAATTCCACACATTTAAGAAACTTATCTCTATGTTGATTCCCAAACCAGTTATCTGTGGTCTTACAGAATACGTGGTATTAGGTGGCTGTTTTGTTATTTTGATACTTAAAATGTTATAACCTACTTTCGTTAAAAAATGAGAGGGACATCTGCATATACAGTGAGTGTTTAACAGAAAAGTGGTTAACTTGAATTCTTGAATTAGAAATGAGGAAAGGTGTTTAATATCTCTTTTAGAAAAAGCACAATGGTATAGATACATCAACGACGGTTTAGTAACAAGCCTGAATGTAATATAAAGGTGCCCGTGTTTTAAGATCAAAGCAGACAACAGATTAACTCTAAGAAGTCAGCTATTTCAGCTCATTAAAGTATTTTTCACAGCTGCTATGAGGTGTCTGGCACCGATTCCAGATTTATCCAGCAATTCGCCAGGTTGCCCACGCCGAGGCCCTTGCGACCCTGCCGGCTGACGAACAGGACCGCGTCTCGATGCGCCCTCCCCGAGGCGGCCGTCCACCGTGACACCTCGGCCACCTGTAGCTTTCGCCTTGGAGGGGAGGTTGGCGGCGTCCAGGGGCGTGACGGTAAACGGGTCAACGACACGGATAGAAACACCTTGTAGACAAAGATCACCCTTGGCCGCCAAGGCTTCACCCGCAGTAACCGCGGCCCCAGTAACCGGGACGGTGCCCCTGTCGCTCCGGCGGGTGACCTGGGTCCGTCTGACCTCAACATTTTCTTTTTTCTTTTTTTTTTAAATATTTTATTTATTTATTCATGATAGTCACAAAGAGAGAGACAGAGAGGCAGAGGGAGAAGCAGGCTCCATGCACCGGGAGCCCGACGTGGGATTGGATCCCGGGTCTCCAGGATCGCGCCCTGGGCCAAAGGCAGGCGCCAAACCGCTGCGCCACCCAGGGATCCCTGACCTCAACATTTTCTGTGGGGTAGAGAGGACTGTGGCTTCTGGTGGGCTGACCCGAAGGAAGCACGTTCCGCCGGCGTGGGCAGCAGGTACACAGGCACACAGGCGCACAGGTGCAGAGGCACAGGTACACAGGTGCACAGGCGCACAGGCGCACAGGCACAGGTACACAGGCACACAGGCGCACAGGCGCACAGGCGCACAGGCACACAGGCACAGGTACACAGGCACACAGGCACAGGTACACAGGAGCACAGGCGCACAGGCACAGGTACACAGGCACACAGGCACAGGTACACAGGCACACAGGCCCAAGGCACAGGTACACAGGCCCACAGGCACAGGTACACAGGCACACAGGCCATAGGCGCACAGGCGCACAGGCACAGGTACACAGGCACACAGGCCCACAGGCACAGGCACACAGGCCCACAGGCACAGGTACACAGGCGCACAGGCACAGGTACACAGGCGCACAGGCACACAGGCACAGGTACACAGGAGCACAGGCACAGGTACACAGGCACACAGGCCCAAGGCACAGGTACACAGGCCCACAGGCACAGGTACACAGGAGCACAGGCACAGGTACACAGGCGCACAGGCGCACAGGTCCAGGTCCACAGGCACAGGTACAGGTGCACAGGTACACAGGTGCACTGCCCGCTCCGCTGCGAGGGCATCACTCGGGGCGGTGCCCATCGGCGCGCCTGGGGACGGCGGTCACACGGCCGCACCCCCGGCCCATCCGCGCGGCTGCACCTCCACCAGCGGACACGCACGGGGACCCCCGCTCCCCGCGGCAGCTGATGCGGCCTGACCCACGGCTCCCCCGAGCTGACCGGCGCTCGGGCCGGAGAGGTGGCCACGGTGGAGCCCGCGGGGCGAGCTCGGCGGTGCGCTCGGGGGGCGGAGCCCGCGCGTCACCGGGACACAGGTCAGTCGCTGGCCCGCAGCCCCCCGGAGCTCCCGTGTCGGCGGCATCACATCTTTCTCTCCGCTCAGCGCCTCCGCCGGCTCCGGCCCCGGCCTCCCGGGGGCCGCATGCTCCGCGCCGCGTGGCCCCGGCCCACAGGGTCCTCGCGGCCTCGCGGTCACGTCCAGGGCCGCCACGGCCACCCCCGGCCTCCGAGGGCCCAGGCGGCCCCTGCCCCGGGGGACCTGCGGCCCCGCCAGCCGACGGCGGGACAGCAGGACGGACACCCGCGCCGCGGTGCCACGTGGGGCGGCTGGAGCTGCGCCCGCGCGTGGCCCCGAGGCCGTGGGAGCGCCGGCGGCTGGCCAGGCCCGCAGCCCCTGCACGGGGTCGCCCTCGGCCTCGCAGCGCCTGCCATGGCGGCGCCATTGCTGTGGGGACGTCCCGGGAGCGACAGCGGGCAACGGCCAGCGCCTCCGCGGCCTTCGTGGGGAGACGCAGCAGCCCCCGGGAGACTCAGCAGCCACCGCGAGACTAGAGACCCACGGCGAGACTAGAAACCCACCGGGGGCTAGGGACCCACCGCGAGACTCAGCAGCCACCGCGAGACTAGAGACCCACGGCGAGACTAGAGACCCACCGCGAGACTAGAGACCCACCGGGGGCTAGGGACCCACCGCGAGACTCAGCAGCCACCGCGAGACTAGACACCCACGGCGAGACTAGAGACCCACTGGGGGCTAGGGACCCACCGCGAGACTCAGCAGCCACCGCGAGACTAGACACCCACGGCGAGACTAGAGACCCACTGGGGGCTAGGGACCCACCGCGAGACTCAGCAGCCACCGCGAGACTAGACACCCACGGCGAGACTAGAGACCCACTGGGGGCTAGGGACCCACCGCGAGACTCAGCAGCCACCGCGAGACTAGACACCCACGGCGAGACTAGAGACCCACTGGGGGCTAGGGACCCACCGCGAGACTCAGCAGCCACCGCGAGACTAGACACCCACGGCGAGATTAGAGACCCACTGGGGGCTAGGGACCCACCGCGAGACTCAGCAGCCACCGCGAGACTAGACACCCACGGCGAGATTAGAGACCCACTGGGGGCTAGGGACCCACCGCGAGGCTGGGGACCCACAGCGAGATTACAGACCCACGAGGAGGCTAAGGACCCACTGCGAGACTCAGCAGCCCCTGCGAGACTAGAGACCCATGGGGAGGCTAAGGACCCACTGCGAGACTCAGCAGCCACTGCAAGACTCAGGACCTACAAGGAGACTAGAGACCCACGGCAAGATTAGGGACCCACGGGGAGGCTAGGGACCACGGCAAGACTCAGCAGCCACCGCGAGACTCAAGAGCCACCGCGAGACTCAGCAGCCACCAGGAGAATAGAGACCCGCCGTGAGATTAGAGACTCACCGCGAGGCTGGCGACCCATGGTGAGGCTAGGCACCTATAGCGGGGCTAGGGACCCACGGCAAGATTAGGGACCCATGGGAAGATTAGGGACCGCCTGCGAGGCTGGGGACCCACAGCGAGATTACGGACCCACGGGGAGACTAAGCACACACCGGGAGACTCAGCAGCCACCACGAGACTCAGGACCTACCGCGAGACTAGAGACCCACGGTGAGATTAGGGACCCACGGGGAGGCTAGGGACCACGGCAAGACTCAGCAGCCACCGAGAGACTCAGCAGCCCCCGCGAGACTAGAGACCCACGGCGAGATTAGAGACCCATGGCGAGGCTCAAGAGTCACCGTGTACCTCTTCTTCTACCGCGCAGGGCTGTGTCCTTCCACTCCCAATAGATTGCATTTTTTATATGAATTCTGTGGCCTTCCATGTTCAAACTTTTATTAAAAATAATGAGATTTCTTTATACGTATCTTCATGTTGTAAATCCAAAAGAGGTCATTCTTATTTCCGTGTGTTACAGGAAGCTATTTATGAGGCTGTGCTTTGCTTTTAATACATTCAGGGTGTATTGAAGACTTCCTCGCTGCTTTGTCGCGGAGCATTAGTAGAAATGATCCAGAGTCCCTCTCAGTCTAACCAACGTGGCAACGCTATGCCAACAAAGACTTGCTCAGAGCAACGGAGAATTCTGGCTCTGAGTCATAGATGGAGGTACAAGGCCTTATTTAACTAAAAGTTGCAGGAAGAACAAATCTGCTCAGTGGGAGAGTATCTAGTACTGCGATGTTCCCAGTAGACCCTAAAAGTACTGTAACTGTTACTATGAGTGACTTTTAATCCAAAGCTACTTAGATTCGTTATAAAGCTAAATCTGTGTCATTGAGCTCTTCTAGCAGTTCATGATCACCGTGCGTCATCAGAAAAACAAAAACACGATGATACATCCTTTTTCATGGTTGCAGTGGCAACCAACTTGATACTTGAGCAATAGTGCTTAACTTTGACTTGACATCAAAATCCCAACGTAGGGAACAGCAACGACAACAAAATAATGCTTGGGTTCCCCCTCAAGATAAGTAATTTGAATTTATGGGACTAGAGTCTGGGAAGCAATATATTTTTAAATGCACTTGTTGATTCTAATATTTAGTCAGTTAAGAACAGATAAACTGTTCTTAAATTGGACTTAGATGGATTTAGGACTGGTGGTTCTATATTGGTTGTAGTATAAAATCATCTGGGGAATTTTTTTTTTTTTTTGAAAACTCTCATGTCTCTGCTGCATTTCAAACAAATCAGAAATTCTGGGTGATGGATACAGGTATCATTAATTTGAAAAGCTTCCGAAATCATTTCAAAATACAATCAGGCTGTAAACAACTAACTCAGTGTTGTCCTGCTACTTTTCATATGTCTCTTACATTATATCTCAGGAAAATATTTTAAATGTTATTTGCCACTTGAACTAATTGTATCATTTTAATTTCTAAGGATACATATTAGAGTAGACCATCATGGTATGATGTTAACTTGATCTTAAGATTTGTTGAAGGAATGTTGGATTTGGAAAAGTCCTGAAGGTCATCTTGGATTCGTTACTCCCCATGCTCCTTGTAAATTAATGTTTGTTTATCTTTTTTAGACAAATAAAGGAAGAGAATGTAAAAACATTTGATTAGAGCTGATGGTAAATATGGGAATTAGAGAAAAAAAGTATTCACAGCATCATAATAGCACATTGCTAGGGGGTAACAAGAAAGCAGTTAATGTAAACAAAGGTAACTCACCATTATTTTGGCTGAGGAGAGCTCTAATAAATCCAAATAATTCATAAACAACATAGCATAAAAATGATCTATGAGACAGTGTTCACATGAAAAAAGCATGGGAGATTTAGAAACTACTTAACATTTCAAGTTCCCCAATTTTTCCATTCATTTAAAGTATTGCACAACTATTTCCCAAAGTATTAAATGGAAAGTTATTAACACTAGTATAGGTCAATTTTTGTTAAGAATGTAGTCTTGGAGATTTATTGCGGTAGATAGTGAATTTTCCCTTGTCATTCAATGGGACTGCAGATTTTTCATACTATGTAGAAAATAATATTTTATAAATTATCTGTGAAACGTTTTTAAGTGTTCTGAGATTTTTTGAGGGAAGTCTGGAAAGTTATATATAAATTATTAATATTTCTTTAAGCATTGAAATCCTTTAAAATATGTTTTAAAATATACAATTGAAAATAACCATACAAATATAAAGTATACATAATTTGATTATGTAAAAACACCCAAAGTGTCTGTGAATTCAGTCAAGTAAATCAAAGAAATGATACCATGTTCTGTTTTCTCCATTTAGAAGAGGCTACTCTTGACAAAAAGCCTGTCAAAAAAATTTAAGCCAACATATTAAAAATTTAGTTGTCTTGGAAAAAGCCCATCACTCATTTTACAGGTCATTTTGTAAGTTTTCTCCAAAATAGAAATTATTAATCTTGGCTTATTCACACAAAGTAGGGATTGGCAAACTCAAGTGCCTGAATTAGGAGGTACCTGGGTTAGGAAGTATCGTAAATAGTATATGAGCGCTGGAAGTAAACTAAGAGGGTTGGAGTGGTATATGACAAACTGGAGAATATAAGCTCACTAAAGACATTGAAAATTGAAAAAATTTAAAAAAAAAGAAAGAAAATTGAAAAAATTGTGAACATTTTATTTGGTTGGACAAAAAACCCCACAGAAACCGAAAAACCTGTCTTCAAGCTGCTGGTTTTGACCTCTGACTTAAGGTCTGTTAAAAAATAAATAAAATGTATTGTTTCTCTTTGTTTAAATTTTCCATTACAACTTTTTTCTCATAGTACGGAAAAGTATTTGTTGTAGTGCATGCTTCAAATGAAAATGAAACCTAGCAGGATCACTCATACAGATAGCTCTGGAGGGAAAATGTGAGCAGCAGGAACTGCTAAGTACACTTTCTACTGGACTGCGGTAGAGAAAATAAAACATACATGCAGGTTACTTAGGTGGTCTACACTGATTTGTGAAAATAACATTTTTGCAATGTGAGAGTGAATTATTATTTAGAGGTTAGAAACATTGGCTTTTCACTTACACCTTCCCTGAACTGTTGAATTTTGTTAAAATGGAATTATATAAAAGAAAGGCACACATGCTGACTTCATCTTTTTTCTTCCATTGTTTGAATTTGTTTAGTTTAGTAGGCTGACTATGGAGCAAGGGAGGAAGATTCTTGGTGCTCTACTTTCTTGAATTATTGCTTTGAAAATTATGACAGATATTTTTATTGCCTATCATAATTTTCCCATAGTTTAGAGGGTTCTTATTTAGGGGAGGTGGGGACAGGCAGTAACATATTCAGGAAAGTAAAGAGGAAGTGCTTCTCAGATGAATAAGTTCTGGGACTGTATCAGACAGCACAGTGTTTCCTATTGAAAGTTGCTGAGAGAGTAGATTTTAAAAGTTCACAGCACACAGAAAAATATAACTAGGTGCAGTGAAAGATATGTTAACTAATCTTATTGTGCTAATAACTTCACATTATATACACTTTATTAAATTATTACATAGTATGCCTTAAACTTACAAATTTTATTTGTCAATTTTACTTCAATAAAGCTGAGGGGGAAAAGTACTTCTCTGGTAAGCCTATTATCTCTGTCTCTTTTTTTCACTGATTTCTATTCTGCTGTTTGAAATAACTAATTTACTATTATTATTATTATTATTATTATTATTAAATGGTGTACATTTTACAGTGCTAGATTTTACTTTGTTAAAGCCTTTAGAATGTTGGACTCTATCAGGCAGCTTGGTGATCTTAAGAATTTTAAGTGTATTAAGGCAGATAGATATAAAGTATGCTTCACTCTGGCGTTAGTTTAGCTCACACACAAGTGTAGCCTCTCTGAGGTTTCTCCGCCGAATGCCCTGAGTGTCATCATGGACTCTCCACTGCGGCTGGTCAAGACTCAGATGTGTCTCAGCACAATGTGAGCTCTGGGAACGGTTTGATTTATTGCTCCCAAGTTGTCACTTGCCTGTCCTTGTAGAAGTCTACCTTGCACAAGGATACATCTTTGAAGATTCTAGAGGTCTTTGGGTTGGCATGTTCCTTCTTGTAAGCAATCTCATTCCAAAATTCTAGCCAATTGGCCCTCCGGAGTTCTGGTCTCCCTTCCCTTGCCTCTACCGAACTGCCTTGCTCTGTGTGAGACACCCTTCCCTGTAACGCTGTCTGGAACGTGCCTCCAGGAAGATGATATGGCTCACCTCAGTTATGTCTTTTTAGGGATGACTGTCTTGTGTTGTCTGTTTTCCAGTCTATGGAAACTTGCATAGTTTGTCTAGTTTTCTAGTTGTTTATGGTTAGAGGGTCTCATTCCAGTTACTCTATCAGAGCCTCAACTGGTATTTGAACATATTTTGAATGTTAGTACCTTATAAGGAACAGATATTCTCTGGGTAACAACAGTCCAAGCTACACCATTTTCTACTGTCTTCCATATAGTGACATTACCACTCTGACCCCAGAAGACTTTGGAGTTTGGGATTCCTATCTGTACTAATTATTGCTAACCTTTTCAGTGTCATTTAAAAAATATGTCCCCCAAAGCTCAGTCTAATAAAATCTTCTTTTTAAGAACTTTGAAAAAAAAATCCCTATGTTATGGTCAGCTGAATTTTCCAGAGAGAGATTTAGAATTGCTCTGTTAAACACACACACACACACACACACACACACACACACACAAAGTTTGCATTTGAATAGCTGTGAAACTCTAAAATACATCAAATATATCTACCTTTCTTCTTATAAAGGGTCCATGAAACATTAACCTTTTCTTTGGTGACTAATGGCCATCATTATAAACACTGGTTATTATACTTTATTGAAATTCAATCAAAGAAATCATAATAGCTATTGAGAATGATGCTTGAAGATTATTTCAGTATCTTGTTTAGAATAAGTGTTCAATTTTTATTACTGTATTGTAGAATATTTTCCAGGTTGTATGGCTATGGTAACAAAACAACCACACAAAAAAGGAAGTAGCAGTAGCTCAAGTAAGATTTAAGTTTGTTTCTTCTCCACATAAATATTCGGAAGATGGTGGAAGGTCCAGTCTTGCCAGGTAGCTCTGTTCAATGTTTTTTTTTTTAAGATTTATTTATTTATTATTTATTTTTTTTAAAGATTTTATTTATTTATTCATGATAGTCACACAGAGGGAGACAGAGAGGCAGAGACACAGGCAGAGGGAGAAGCAGGCTCCATGCCGGGAGCCCGACGTGGGACTCGATCCCGGGACTCCAGGATTGCCCCCTGGGCCAAAGGCAGGCACCAAACCACTGAGGCACCCAGGGATCCCTATGTTCAATGGGTTTTAAGGAGTCCCACATTCTTTGTTTTTGTCTTATCCAGTCATTCTTTCAGGTAATGCCTCATCTGCAAAGTTGAAAGTGGAAACTGTCCTGTCCACTTCCTCCTCCCATAGGAAAGAACAACAACAAAAAAAGAAAGAAGGAAGGCAATCAATTTCTTTTCTAGGAGGTGTCCCAGAAATTATTAATTTTACTTCTCATATTCCATTGGTGAAAACTTACCTGCTAGACATACCCAACAGTACGGGATATTGGGAAATGCAGCTTCATAGCCATTGCTCTGTCAAAACTTAGGGTAAGAGGTTAAAATACTAAGACAAAAGGAAGAACCAGTACTGGTAGACAATTCACAAGGTCTACCACATATTAATATTTAACTTTGGCTGCGCTGTGTACATAATCTTATAATGCTGTTGATTTACATGTGTCTTCACGCTCAAAACAATCTTTGACACAATATTTTTTTAAAGATTTTATTTATTTATTTATGACAGAGAGAGAGAGAGAGGCAGAGACACAGGCAGAGAGAGAAGCAGGCTCCATGCAGGGAGCCCGATGTGGGACTCGATCCCGGGTCTCCAGGATCACACCCCATGCCGAAGGCAGTGCTAAACCACTGAGCCACCGGGGCTGCCCTGAAACAATATTTTTTATACTTAAGAACCAATGCAGATTTTTTTTTTGCTATCTAAAATTTATTCATTTCTTATTGCATGCTTGATAGATAACAAGCTTATGCAATGCTCTATAGATGATCCAAAGATGTTCCGGTCTCCAGATACTGGACTTAAATCTAACAGACAAGACAGACGGCACACACATAATTATAGTAAGTGCTTATGGGTGCCAAGTGTAAAACCAGGGCCAAGGAATACTCTCAGCCATCAACCAGGAAAGGCACCATGGAAGAGGAAATTTTTTGACGTATACTTCGTAGAATGAGTAGAATCTTGGTTAGTGTAAATAAGAGAGGAAATGAACAAAGTTATGAGAGCAGAAAAGAGAATTACTAATCCCACAGGAAGAAAAGATTTATGCTGAGAAACGGTGAGGGGGGAAACAAGAAGCCTGCCTTTGAAAAGACCTTGAAACAAAGCCAAGTGAATAGTTTCTTAGTCTTCCTTTGTTCTCTTGCTCTTGGGTTAAGGGTGTTATAATAGAAAGATTTTCATCATCTGAATGTCTTGATCATGGGAGTGCTTTAGAAAATTGCTTCGGTAGTGTTAGGAAAGATGGAGCTGGAAAAAAAAATTGTAGGGAAGGTACAGCTATTGCAATAGTGCACAAGTCAGTTAATAGAGGACTTAGGTAGGGAGTTCTTTGTATTGGTAGCTCCAGAAAAAAATATACATGGTATATTAAGATTAAATTTAGATTTAGAAGATTAAATTTAATGCAAGCAAGTAGAATTAGAGAACAAGAAGTGGAGGAAGCAGTGGATCTGCTTTGGTGAGTGTTTGATGGGTCTACTCTAACAGAATGGCTTAAACAAGAAATTTACTGTCTCAGAGCTCGGAAACTAGAAGTCCAAAATCAATGTGTGACTAGGGTTAAGTCCTCTGAGAACTGGGAGGCAAGGATCTACTCCAGGTTTCTCTCCTTGGCTTGTAGATGGGGGTCTTCTCCCTGTAGCTTTTCACATTCTATTTCTTCTACACATGTCTGGGTCCGAATTCCTCCTTTCTCTAAAGACAGATACTAGTTATATTGGGTTAGGGCCCACCTAAATTATTTTGTTCTAACTTGAACACTTCTGGACAATCTTCAAATAAGATCACACTCTGAGGTAGGAGTTAGCACTCCTATATATCTTTTTTGGGGTGGTGGTGCAGAATTCTATCCATAACACTTGTATTGTAGCAGCATAATTCCAGTATCCTCATGCCATCCTCTGTGTGTGTGTGTGTGTGTGTGTGTGTGTGTGTCATGTGCGAATTAATCTTCTTCTCAGGGATGAGTCATTTTGAATTAGAGGCCCACCCTTCTTCACTAGTGATCTCATCTTACCAAATACACCTGTGTTGGCCCTAAGTCCCAATAAGGTCATATTCTGAGGTAGTAGAGGTTAGGATCTGCACACTTGAAGCCCAAGGTTGATTACTAGCCCTTTTATTTTGTTTGCGTTAACACATCTCTAATGACACCACAATCTTTGATCACCTTGATCCTTAAATTCAACTTTTCTCATTTTTTTAATTGGAAAAAAGTTATAAAATACATTATTTTCAAAATTCAAACTCTGTAGAATAAACAATTTTATTTTCTGAGTAACGTCAACTTCAATCTTAATCTCATAAACGATGAACAGTTTGTGTATCCTTCCAGATATTTTCTAAACATGAATAACAATATATACAACATTTTCCCGCATAGGTACATATGGATTTCAATCATTTATTAAAACAGCAGCAAAAAATTGTTTGTTAAATATTTACTGTAGCAAGTTCAAGGATAAGACCAGGAGATGATAGCACAGTAAGTGCTTTATTTGGCAGGAGATTTGACAGATTTGCATTGGGAGGGGAGTCCTTCAGCTCATGACTTCTTCCAAAGGGAATGGTGAAGGTCACCACCTGGAGTGGGGAGAGGTGGATTAGGGAAAGGGTTTGGAGAAGGGGCTGTGTGTCTATGTGATATCAATCACCAGCTGGTGGAGAGACTCTAAGTCCAAGAATTCTGAAGGGATTTACAGCCTCAGGATTTATCTTACTTATGACTAACAGATTTCTGGTGATGGTTGGGTATGCAAAACAAGAAGGCTCGAAATAGCTAAAAATCTCCCTTTTTGAACTATAATTCAAACAACTGGATGCATAAAAATTTGAATTTGGTACCACTAGGCTTTTGAGTTACCAGGTCCCAGACTGCTGTGAAGGTGAAAACAAAAAAGATCCATATACAGGGTCCATCTTTAAACCATTTACATAACAACTAACTCCCTATTGAAAGACATTTTATAATTTCTCCCCAACACTGTCACAAACAGGTCAAGAGAAAAATTATAGCACGTATAACAAAAGGCCAATTGTACTAATATAATCAGCACTTCTAAAAATAAGTAGGATGAAATGATAAAGTAGCACAGTCTACTCCAAAATCAACCCCGAAAAAATGATAGAAACAGGAAAGAATTGGCAGTTGAAGTAGAATCACAACTGAGAAATCCCAAGGAGGATGGGAGGAGGATGGGGACTAGCAAATGATGGGGCGGGAGGCAGGCAGAGAACATAGCAGTCGCCTGGTAGGAGGACATCCGTGGCAGGTGGGGGAGGATCTGGAGAGGGTGTAATTGTAGCTCCTGTCTCTCCTACTTCACCTTAGTCATGTGGAACATCACTGGCCTCCCAGCATCATGAGGCACTAGCAGAGAAGACGGAGCCCAGCTAAAATAAGGAGCCGATGAGGACAGGCGCAGGAATGTCGGGTCGATGCCCTCGGACCTTGGTGCCTCCTGCTCTCCTGTCAGCAAAAGTTCTGCTGTCCCTGGAGCTCTCTTCTGTGGAACCAAACTCAATTTTCCAAGGACATAGTTGAGAGTTTAACTTTCAGCACTTCCCCAGTACACATAAGAGGAGAGGAGAGCTGATTCGATCGGTGAAATGTGGTATCACAGGTTCAAGGAAAAGCCATACCTGAGGAGTACAACTGCTTGAAAAGAATGTTGAAAAAAATAATTAAACAACACATGCTGGATAAAGCACACTTTTTGGAACCAATAATCTTAAATAAGCACAATATATATTGAAAAGAGTTGAGGAAGGATATGGTAACAAAAAGGATAAGAAATTACTTTAAAAACAAATGATATAGGGACCCCTGGTTGGCTCAGCTGTTGAACATCTGCCTTCGGCTCAAGGCATGATCCTCGGGTCCCCGGGAATGAGTCCCACGTTTGGCTCCCTGCATGGAGCCTGCTTCTCCCTCTGCCTGTGTCTCTGCCTCTCTCTCTCACTGTCTGCCTATCATAAATAAACTAAAAAATAAAATAAAAAAAATCTTTAAAAAAGAAAAAACACAAATGATATATGATATATATATGCCATGTGAAAAATAAGAGTTGAAATGAAGAGGACAATAGATGGAATATATAGCAGGATGATTATAGCAAAGAACAAAGACATAAACTGAAAGATCAAATCAGGAACTCACCCAGGGGCAGTAAAAATTAATAGAGATAGAGAATATAAAAGAAGGGCTAGAGGATCCAGAGAATAGAATTATCAACATTCAATTCAATTTCCCAACATCCATTCAATTTCCCAAAAAAGGAAATTGAAAGATCCATAGCGTACCCATATATATTAGGAAATACCAAAACCTTGTCACACTATAGCGAAATTGAAGAGCAAAGGCAACAGAAATTATTAGAAGATTCCCTACAGAAAAGTAAGCCACTCACTCACAAAAGAACAAAAAATTAGATCAACATGAGACTTCTTATCAGTAGTACCAGATTCAAGAGACAATGGGGTAATATATTCACACTTAAAAATTTGTTAACACCTCTTGCAGTGAAAGTATAGCTTACAAACAAAAATGTGCATAAAACATAAATGTGGCACATAAAGAAAAATTGTAAAGCAAACACCAAGATAACCACCACTGAGGTTTTGAAAGATCACTGGCCACTTAAGAAAATATCTGTGAAAAATGCAGAGTAGCTCATTTAGCCTACGTTTTGAACTTTTCATAAATGGAATTTTACTGGATGCATCATTTTGTCTATAATTTTTACGCTATAATTAGAAATTTATCCATGTTTAACCATAGCTGTAGTTTGCTCATTTCATTGTTCCGTGGAATTTGCCACAGATTATTTTTCTATCCTTTTGTTAAGGAACAATTAGTTTTTTTTTTCTAGTTTGGGTTATTATGAGCAATTCTCATAATATTTTATGTGTATTTTGTATGTATATCCTGAGATACATATGCCCACGGTCCTGGGGTATGTGTTTGGGAATGACAATGCAGGGGTAGGGGATGTACACGTCTCAACTTTTTAGATATTGCCAGAGTGGTTTTCCAAAATGGCTAAACAAAAGCTTTCTCTTGAGGTCAGGAATAAGACAATGATGCCCACCGTCACCACTACTAATCCACATTTTTAACATATTAAGGAAGTGCTGTTCTATCCCTATTTGTATATATTTATAAAATCTAAGAAATCTGAACCTGTAATTTTAATATGGGAAGATATTTGAGTAACAATTTTTTTAAAATGATAATGAGACTATTCAAGTTTTCTATTCTTCTGTATCCATTTCGATAGGTTATATTATTTTCTAAGAACTTGTCCATTTTATTTATTTGGCCATAATATCCTTTTATGCATTTTATGCATGCATAATCTGAAGTAATGCCACCTTGTTTTAATTCTGATATTGGTTAATTGTATCTTTTCCAATTTTTTGAGTGAGCATGCAGGAATGTATCAACTTTACTGTTCTTTGAATTTCTTCTGTTGTTCCTTTTCTGGCCCTTTGATATGTATTAGTTCATTAATTTTCAGCCTTTCTTCTCTAGTGTTTATGCTGAGGCTGTAGTACTTATACTAAAAGAGCTAATTACTGCTTCAGATATATCTCACAAATTTGGATATGTAGTATTTTGTTATTGTTCAGCCCAAAATATTTTTTATTAAGATTTTATTTATTCATGAATAACACAGAGAAAGAGCCAGAGATATAGGCAGAGGGAGAAGCAGACTGGATCCCAGGATCCTAGGATCATGACCTGAGCCAAAGGCAGTCAGTCACTCCAACCACTGAGTCACCCAGGAACCCTAACCCAAAATATTCTCTAATATCCATTATGATTTTTTCTTTGACATATGACTTACTTGGAAGTATTATTCTTAATTTTTAAGTATATGGGAATTGTCTAGCTATCTTGTAGATTTCTAGTTTTATTGCATGGTGGTTAGAGAACACATTCTGTAGGATTTCAATCCTTTCAAATTTGCTTAGACTTGCTTTCTGGCCCAATATTTGATAATTTTGATAACTATATAATATATGTTTGAAAACGTATGTGTTCCTGCAAGCACTGGAAGCAATATTCCGAATAGATCCATTAGTTCAAATTATGTTGCGGTCAAGTCTTTCAAATCATTGTCAGTATTTTATCAACTTGTTCAATTAATTAGTGAAAAAAGGTAATTTCCCCACAAAGCAATTTGTTTTTCTACTACTCCTTGAGATTTTATCAGGCTTTCCATTTTACATGTGGGGCTATGGTATTAGGTAACTATAAATTTAAAATGGAAAATTTCATCATTAAAAAGTGACCTCGAAGCATCATAATACTTTTTCCTGTTTCGTAGAACATTCATATATTTGTACTAATATTCTTTCGGCTACTATTTGCTTAGCATATGTCTTTCCATTTGATTTTTTAATTGTCCTGTTTCCTTATATTTTAGAGGTATCTCTCAAAACCAGGATACAGTCGTGTGTCTTAAATCCAACATGAAATATTTGTTTTTTAATTGGGAGCAGTTGGTCCATAATTATTTGTTATACGACCGTTTGAACCAGCCTATGGCTCTGGTCCGGCTGGGTGGGCACAAGGCGGGGTTTAGGGGATCCCCGGGTGGCTCAGCGGTTTAGCGACGCCTTCAGCCCAGGGCGTGACCTGGGTCCCAGCATCGAGTCCCGCGTCGGGCTCCTGCATGGAGCCTGCTCCTCCCTCTGCCTGTGTCTCTGCCTCTCTCTCTATGTCTATGATGAATAAAATAATAAAATAAATAAAATAAAATAAATAAAATAAAATAATAAAATAAAAATAAAAATAAATAAAATAAAATCTTTAAAAGGCGGGGTTTACATTCTCCGGGGTTGGGGGTCCCGCATTCCTACAGGAGCGGGCCTCGGGGCCTGACCAGGGTGGGGGGCGCCCTAGGCCCTAAGCAGGTCATGGGGGGTCGGGGGGGGCGTGCAGCGCAGGGTGGAGTTAGCCCAGGCCCAGGGGGTTTCTGTTAAATTCCTTGGCCCCACAGTTACTGGGTGGCGGGTGCGTCGCACTGGGAGGGGAGGAGAGGAGGCCCATTCCGCTCATCACGCTGGTGCATATATACCTTGAATTAGGGCCAAATCTTGGTCATCATCGTTATTTTTAGGCTTACTTTGTAGAACTCACTTTTACATTTGCTACATATTTTTTTGTTTGTTTGTTTTACAGGTGGCGCCCGAACAGCGACACGGAGCTACGGAGTAATTTGCACAGGAGGTCTTGCCCGTAGCCAGTGCGACTTAAGGATTGAGACTGAACGGGGGAAATTTTCAAAATCCAAATTAAAATGAGGGGGGGGGGGGCAATGAGCCTCTCAGGATGGCCGGGGTCCCCGGGCGGCCCCTCCCCCTGGAAACCCCAAGGACGGCGCCTCGCGCCTCGGCACGGGTCCTGGGGCTGCGAGTCCCGGTGGAGTCCAGGTGGCCGCACCCAGGTGTGCACCCAGGTGCCCGGGCCGCGCAGCCGCACGCCGCTGCTCCTCCTTGAGCCAACTCGGGCTTAAACCCGCTTCCATCTGGGCCTGGAGTCGTGCACCTCCCGTCCGGTTCTCGCACCGCAGGCCCGAGGATGCAGCCGCGGTCCCCGGGCCTCCGCGTCGGGTCAACCTTCACCGCCCGCCGGGGACCGCCCACCTCGCCGCGCCGGAAGCTGTGCCGCGGGGCTGCGCACCGGCCGGAAGTCGCCGGGCACCCGCACGCGGACCCCGGGAGCCCCTGGCCGGGGGCGTCGCACGTCGGCGAGCTCCGCTCAAACGCCAGGCCTCACCCTGGACGCGGGCCTGCTCGCCCTCCGGCCCCGGGGGGAGGCGGTCCCTGCCGTGTGGGGGGTCGCAAGCCGCCCGGCCTAGGCCTGGGAAGTCCAAACACGGGCTCAAAAAGACACGGCGCGGGCTCCCGGGGACGTTTCAGAGGCTCGCACTTGCCCCGCCCCTTCCGGCCGCGCCGCCTGGCTTCCGCGGCCAGCGCGTGTGTGGAGGCCGCGTCTTCCCCCGAGCGATCGCGGTCGGCGGTGGCTCCCGCGGGGCCGCGAGGACGGCAGCGGCATGGTGGGCCCCCGAGCTCTCCGGCGGGCTCCCGTCGGCCGCGGGCGGGGGGGGGCGGCGGGCTCGGGGTGCTGCGGCGCGGGAAGGGGCCGACGGGCCGGCCCGGTGGGTGAGCGGCGGGGGCGGGGGGGTGTGCGCGGAGGGAGAGTCGCGCCTGCCTCTCCGTGCTCCTCAGCGATGTGGGGCGCGGGGGGCGGGGGAGAAGGTCGGGGAGCTGGGAAGGCGCCGCCGCCCCCGGGCCCGCCCCCACGCCCTCCTTCCTCCGGACGCTCCGACTGTCCTGCCGTGTTTTAGGAGGAATCGAGTGTGTGGTGACGCGGGAGGGTTCGTAGTATGGAGGTCGCTGGGGGACGCGGGAGGGTTCGTAGTAAGGAGATCGCTGGGGGACGCGGGAGGGTTCGTAGTAAAGGCGGTCGCTGGGGGACGCGGGAGGGTTCGTAGTAAGGAGTTCGCTGGGGGACGCGGGAGGGTTCGTAGTAAGGAGCTCGCTGGGGGACGCGGGAGGGTTCGTAGTAAGGAGCTCGCTGGGGGACGCGGGAGGGTTCGTAGTAAGGAGCTCGCTGGGGGACGCGGGAGGGTTCGTAGTAAGGAGGTCGCTGGGGGACGCGGGAGGGTTCGTAGTAAGGAGGTCGCTGGGGGACGCGGGAGGGTTCGTAGTAAGGAGGTCGCTGGGGGACGCGGGAGGGTTCGTAGTAAGGAGGTCGCTGGGGGAGGCGGGAGTGTTCGTAGTAAGGAGATCGCTGGGGAGGCGGGAGGGTTCGTAGTAAGGAGCTCGCTGGGGGAGGCGGGAGGGTTCGTAGTAAGGATCTCGTCCATCCGTTGTCCGCTCCAAGGAAGAAAACTCTGAAACCCTCTGGTGTTTCCTTTCCATGAACCTGCAACGTTCAGGAGCCCCTCGGGCTCTGGATCAGCATCTGGATCCCGTATTTAGGATTCCCTTGCTTAAAATTACCCCTTACGTTATGTTGCAAATACGATGGTTTCTTCTTTTTTGGTTTCTGCCTTTTTTTTTTTTTTTTAAACTTAGACTTCATTAGAATAGTCCTTAGAATGATTCCTGACTAGGACACTGTTTGATTTTTTTAGGATACAGTTTGATGAATATTTATTTTCAACCAGTTTTTATTTATTTATTTTTAAATATTTTATTTATTTATTCCTGAGAGAGAGAGAGAGGCAGAGACCCAGGCCAGGCCGAGGCAGCAGCAGGCGCCACGCAGGGAGTCGGACGCGGGACTCCATCCCGGGACCCCGGGTCACGCCCTGTCCCGAAGGCGATGCTGAACCGCTGAGCTCCACCAGTTTTTCGTAAAAGCAACAATGTGAAGAAGCTTGTGGTCGCGAAAGGCCTCGTCCCCCGCTGCTCTGCCCTCCTGCGGTGCGCCGGTCACTTTGCTGCCCCCGGTGCCCGCGTCCCTGCGGCCTCTGCTCTGGGTCCTCCCCGAGCGCGAGGATTCGGCCCAGGGGCTCCCTGCTCCCTGCGCCGCCGCCGCCGCCGCCGCCTGGCCCCCGGGGTACGGAGCGGGCCCCGAGGCAGTGCCACTGGGTCGGTTGGCACTTGGCTGCAGTTGCCCTGGGCCGCGTGGTGGGGGGAGCGCCTTGTCCCACGAAGCGGAGGGGGCCTGGGAGTCTGTTGTCCTGGCAAATTCCCGCCCTTCGGTTTCCTGGTACACGACCCGTGGCTCTGCTCTGGGCGCCCTTGAGGTTAAAGCAGCTCAGCTTGGCCCTGGAGGTTCTCCCTACTTACTCATTCATTCATTTCTCCATCTTTTTATATCGGCTGCTCTAAACGTCTCAGTACAGTTTGGAGTGTGGTTATGGAGTCCCAGAGGACCGAGTTTGACACCTGGCTCTGCTAAAATTTGGTCTTGGTGAACTTACCGCCTCCAGGCCTCAGTTGTCCTACCTGTTAGAGGGGGATGATCCCCAGGAGGTGCCTCGTAGACCTGCCAGGGAAAATCCAGTGGAAGCCACTAAGCCCAGCGTCTAGCACTTAGTAAATACAGTAATAGTAGTAAATGGTTAGCCGTGGAGCTTGTAGTTGTCTAGTCTTGTTACTTTTATTTCTTATTCCCTCTGGGAACTTTCCAAATTCCTGTTTCTTTGTTATACCAAAACTTGATTCAACTAATGTGAACAGTCTTTTCAAACTAATTCATCCCACCCAGTACTTCTTTATTCTGCATGGCAAAAAGTTTTTAGCATATTAAAAGTTTTTAGTTTGGTGTGTACTATGCCACAAGGCACTCCCATATATTCTTTTTTTATATGATCTCATTATTATAAAGTTTAAGTGTGTTTATTTTCCTCCCTAGTTAGATTATAAAACGTTTGAAAGTATGCCATCCTCCTCACTCGATTTACCTTGACATGTAACTGAGGGCATTAAGTGTTCCTTGACCTCACTGCATATTCCTTAATGACAAGAATTTCGTGCTGTTGGACTCACCTATAAATGCAAGCTGTAAATTACTAAATTGTGGTGGTGGTGGTGGTTTTAAATTTAAATTTTTTGATTCAATTAAAATTTTTTTCCTAGCCGCATTGAGATGTAATTGGCTTAGAACATTGTATAAGTTTAAGACGTACAGTGTATGATTTGATATATAGTGAAATGACTTCCACAATGAGCTTAGGTAATAATACATCATCTCACGTAGCTGCCACTTTTAGCAACTTTCAAGTGTATAGGACAGTATCGTTAGCTGCAGTAATCATCTTGTATGTTTGATCTCAAGAACTTTACTCATAACTAGAAGTTTGTGACCACCTTGAAACATTTCCCCCAACCCCAGCCCTTGGCCACCACCAGCTTACTGTTTTTTAGATTCCACATATATGTAAGATCATACAACATTTGTCTTTTTCTGTGTGACTTACCTCCCAGCATAATGCTTTAGGTTTTGTCCATATTGTTGCAAATAATAGGATTTCCTTTTTTATGGCTGATTGATATTCCATTGTGTAGGTATATATATATATATATTTTTTTTTTTTTTTTTCTTTATTCACTCATTTGTTTAAAGGCACTTAGGTTGTTCCATGTCTTGGCTCTGATAAATAAGGTTTCAGTAAAGAGAGGTGCAGATACCTCTTCAGTGATTTTGTTTCCTTGGATAGATACCCAGGAGTGGAATTGCTGGATCAGATATTCGTTCTATTTTTAATTTTTTGAGGAACCTCTCTGCTGTTTTCCATAGTGGCTGTATCAGTTTTCATTCCCACCAATAGTGCGTAAGTGTTCCACTAATCCCATCCTCTCCACCACTTGTGGTCTCTCTTTTTGATAACAACCAATCTACCGGATGTGAGTTGATATCTTACAGGGGTTCTGATTTGCATTCGCCGATGATTAGTGATTGGACACCCTTTTATGTACCTGTTGGCCATTTATATATCTTCTTTGGGAAAATACGCTTTGCCCATTGTTAAATCTGATTATTGGTTTGTTTTGCTACTGAAATGTATGAATTTCTTATTTATTTTGGGTACTGACTTCTTATCAGAGACAGTTTATAAATATTTTCTCCCATAGAGAAAGGTGCCTTTTATTTATTTTATTTTATTTATTTATTTTTTTGAGAAAGGTGCCTTTTAATTTTGTTGATTGTTTCTTTTGCTGTGGAGAAGCCTTTTAGTTTGATGTAGTTGCTCTTTATTTTGGGTTTGTTGCTTGAGCTTTTGGTTTCATATCCAAAAAAATATCATTGCCAAGGTCGATGTCAGAGCTTTTCCCCTATGTTTCCTTCTAGAAGTCTTATGGTTTTAGGCTTTACATTTAAATATTTAATCTACTTCGAGTTAATTTTTGTGAGTGATGTGAGGTAGGGTTCAATTTCTTTCTTCTACATATGAGTATAGTTTTCCCAACATCATTTATGGAAGACTGTCATTTTGCCATTGAGTGTTCTTGGCCATATATGTATGCATGGGCTTATTTCTGGACTCTCAATTCTGTTCCATTGGTGTTTGTGTCTGTTACTTCACCTCAATCTTAAAGAGATTACCTGCTGACTTGCTCTTGAGAGTAAAAGTAAGGACATGTGTTAATGAAAAGCAACCTAGTATACAGCCTCTTTTTGGAACAATGTTGTATGTGCATGGTTTAAAAAAAATCAGATGGTAAAAAATGTTTGTACATGAAAAGTATATTAAATTCGTATTACTGTTGTGAAAAATTAACACTAATGTAATGGCTTAAAACAGTACAGATTCATTTACCGTTGCATATCTGGAGATCAGGAGTCTAAAAGTGAGTTTTATTCTTCTGCTAAAATCAAGTGTTGACAGGACTCTTCTCTTTAAGAGGCTCTTCCTCTAGGGAAGGCCACAACCCCTTCTCTTGATAATGATTCTCCTTCCTCCTCGTTATAAGGACCCCATTGGGCCCATGTGGATAATCAGGGTTAATCTCCCAAGTCTCAAGATCTTTGATCACATTTCCAATGTCCCCTTTGCCCTGAATGATCAATTATTTACAAGTCTGTGGAATTGAGGCATGGATGTCTTTGGAAGGGAGGTCAGATTTCCTACCTACCACAAGTTTTCCTCCAACTCTGTTAACTTAATGCTTCAGTTCGCCTGAGAAACAGTGACCGTTAACAGTTTTTTTAGCCATTTGGATATTTCATATGCATGTACCAGCATATATATATATATATATATATATATATATATCCTCTAACTCCCCTTTTTATACTAGACACACTTATGCCCCTTGCTTGTTTTCTCTTAGCTTTTTTTTTTTTTTTTTTAAGATTTTAATTTATTTATTCATTAGAGACACACAGAAAGAGGCAGAGACACCGGCAGAGGGAGAAGCAGGCTCCTCATGGGGAACCTGATGTGGGACTCGTCCTTGGAAATCCTCATCTAAGGTTCATGCCGAGTCAAAGGCAGACTCTTAACCACTGAGCCATCCAGGCATCCCTGATACCCTAATTTTAGAGATCTATGTGAGTTCTGCCTCTTGGGTTTTTTTTTTTTTTTTAAAGATTTTATTTATTTATTCATGAGAGAGACAGAGAGAGAGAGAGAGGGAGAGACACAGGCAGAGGGAGAAGGAGGCTCCATGCAGGGAGCCCAACGTGGGACTCGATCCCGGGACCCCAGGATCACACCCTGGGGTGAAGGTGGTGCTAAACCGCTGAGCCACCCAGGCTGCCCGCCTCTTGGGTTTTTTTTTTTTTTTTTACAACTAATAACCCATTGTTTGCTTTTACTTCAATTTGTTTAACCAGATCTCTGATGGATACTTAGGCTGATTCCATGCTTTTCTTTTACTACTGCAAACACTGCCGCATTGATTATTCTTATGTTTTTTGGTACATGTGTGAATATGTACCTCTATAATAAATTAATAGAAATAGAATTCCTTGGTCAAAAGACGTGTGGTTTTTATCTTGATAAGGTCTATCAAATTGTACTCCAGAAGGAGGGCATTTATTCATGAGACTGCTTATTTATGAGACCACTAACTCACCCACGTTCTCGGTAATGCAGTGTTGATAATTTTTAAAATCTTTTCTAGTCTTATATACTAGAAATTCTATTTTATTATAGTTTTAATTTATATTTCTCTTAAGGTAGACCACATGTCTTTTCAATATTTTAAAAACATTTGTATTTATCTTTCTGTGACTTGTTTGTATTCTTTTTCCTGTTTTTATTTTGGGTTGTAGGTCTTTTTTTTTTTTAATTTTTTTCTTTTTTTTTAATTTTTATTTATTTATGATAGAGAGAGAGAGAGAGGCAGAGACACAGGCAGAGGGAGAAGCAGGCTCCATGCACTGGGACCCCGACGTGGGATTCGATCCCGCGTCTCCAGGATCGCGCCCTGGGTCAAAGGCAGGCACCAAACCACTGCGCCACCCAGGGATCCCCTGTAGGTCTTTTTCTTAATGATTTTATAAGTGTCCATTATATTGTAGGTGCTCATCAAATACATGTATTTCATCCGAGCTTAGTTCTAGTCTGTTTTCTTACTCTTTTACTGAGGAGAATCTTATTTCCAGTGGCTTTGAGGTACCACCTATATCCTCAGGTCGTCCCTAATTTACATCTTCAGCAGAGATCTTTTTTCTAAGTGCCAGACTAGTATTTATCTCTACTTTACTTAACTGTTGCTCAGGCTTCTTGAACTAATGTCTAAAAGTTAATTCTTGATGCCCCTTGTCTCCATGTGCCATTTCTATCCTAATGGTAATTGGTGATTCTGACCACGTGGTTGCTTGTCTTGCAAACTTGGGGAGGCATCCCTAACTCTCCTCCCTTTCCCTAGTCCTCCATATTCATGTCCTGTCATTGTATTTCAAATGTTGCCATTTCTTTCACACCTTCACTGTCACCATACTTAGGCCACTTGACTGTTCAGCTCTTCTTAATGGCCTCCGTACTACTAGTAGTCTCACTCTTTACCTCCTTCCAAACTGTTCTTTGTACAAGCATCTTGTGTCATCTTTTTTTTTTTTAAACAAATAGATCTCAGGTTATTTCTTCAGGGAGGCTTTTCTTGATTTCCAAAAATTAGGCCCACCTATTATATAGTTTCAGTGAGGATCCTCTACTTTCTGGCCATTTTTCTGGACTTTTAAGTAAAGTATATAGTTATTTACAAGATAACTAGATTGTAAGCTCCATGAGGGCAAGTCCATGTTCTGATGCTGATCCTGGAACCTTAGTTCCTATTCTAGTACCTGGTAATATGTGCTCAGTGATTCTTAAAAAAAAAAAAAAAAAAAAAAAAACTAATCTAGCTCAAGATACAAGTGTAAAAAGTGGTAGCAGAGAATATGGGAGAAAGGTTAATTCTGACTAGGTATTTGTAGGTAAGTCTGGAAATAAAAGAAGTTGAACTTGATGTTAGATTTTTTTACATGAAAGATAAAATTGAAACCTGCATGAGAGAATTATTAAGATATTCTTAAGGAGAGCAGTGTGTATGAATTATTAAAATTATTTTTATCTGAGATAATTCACACTTTTGATAATTCACACTTTTAAAGACCATTTTTAATGTTTTTAATTCACAGGTAGTTTAATGTACAGTGGGTGCTTAGCGAGTGTTTACTTGGGGCATCATCTTTTTTTTTTTTTTTTTTTTTTTACTTCTTTCAGAGTATTATTTACAGCCTGATATGACGTGTTTATAGTCGTTAAGGAGCCACTGTTGAGAAGTGTAAATGACTTTGTAAATGTTAAATGACTGGTCAACGCAGTATAATATTAGGTGCTACATGGCAAATACCACCAAAGGAGAAAGGTTCTCAGGCCCAAAGGAGTTTTTCTTGGGTACTTTAAGGAGGAGATAAATTTTAATTTGAAATGGCCCTTGAGAATTGGATAGGGTTTAGAAAGGATTATGTGCTGAACCATTAAGTTCCTACTGGAAGCCCTAACTAATGATTGGTCATTGGTGTCATATTTATCTGTAAAGCAAGGAAAATGCTCTGGATTTCTTCATGGTATATTCACTGCCAAAATAAAGAGCAGCTTCTCTTAATTAATCCATCTCATTTTCATCATGTCATTAGTGTTGAGTGACTTAGTATTATCATATTTTGAAATTTATTTTGGTGTTTAAAATGTTACACTATAAGCTTTCTCAGTTTTAGGTATGACTTTTTTTTAGGTATTTGTATACCTTTATGTACTCTAAATGTGTTTGGTGTAATAATCATTTTTCTAGGTTTCTAGTTACACTGGGTAGTCTAAATGGCATTTCTGTCTTTTGTTGAGCCTGGATTCTTTGATGACCTTCGTGGTCTTTTAGAAAACGTTCCTTAAAAAAAAAGAAAGAAAAAATTCCTTTTTGTTTATGATTTTAACAGGAATATTTGAAGCATATTGCCCCTGAAATACCTTTCTATTCTTTTTTTTTGTTTGAATAAACTGTTTATGTGTTTTCTTCTGTTCCTCTCAATTACAAGTCCAAATAAATTTTCTGAAGTAATTCCTAAAGATTGTAGGAAGGAGCTACTTTTAATATTTCTTTCTGACTGGAATATTTTTGTGGTGCCAGAAACTTTTCAAAGTAAGCGTAGTTATTCAAAACAGTGCCTTAGTTATGCTTTGGAATGGAAATGCTGTTTTTGTCTTTTTTTTTTTAAGATTTAATTCATTTATTTATTAATGAGAGACAGAGAGAGAGAAAAGACCAAAGACAGAGCTGATCATGAGCAACCGTGAAGGCCAGAGTTTTTTCTAGTCAGGCAAAGGGGCTACATTTGTAGTGACATTAGGCTTTAGCCATCGTTCCATTCAGTCCTTGGTTTCCCCTGCACTGTGCTAGCGTTCTTCAACTTGGGCATCCAGATATTTGACTCAAATCATTTTCTTTATTTTTAAAGATTTTATTTATTTATTCATGAGAGACAGAGAGAGAGAAGCAGGCTCCATGCGGGGAGCCCGACATGGGACTCAATTCTGGGTCTCCAGGATCAGGCTGAAGGCTGAAGGCTGAAGGCTGAAGGCTGTGCTAAACCGCTGAGCCCCCAGGCTGCCCTTGTATTTTTCAAAGTTGAAACATATTTTTTTTTTTAAGGATTTATTTATTTATTTATTCATGATAGACATAGAGAGAAAGAGAGAGAGAGAGACAGAGACACAGGCAGAGGGAGAAGCAGGCTCCATGCACCGGGAGCCCAACGTGGGATTCGATCCCGGGACTCCAGGATCGCGCCCTGGGCCAAAGGCAGGCGCCAAACCGCTGAGCCACCCAGGGATCCCCTCAAAGTTGAAACATATTAATCTTCTATAGAAAATACACCTCAAACTCTTTCCTCCACCCCTAGTTTTATATGTTTACATTCTGCACTATTCTATGAATTATTAGTTGCTCTACAAATAAATTTGGAGAACCCCTGACTGATAGAGATTAATTGCTTTTCAGTTAAGAGATATTAACTGATTTTTAACTTTTCAGTTAAGACATTTTTAATACGTTAACATTTTGATAAGGTTTTACTGCAGTTTTTCCCTATTGAAATATTTCTTTTTTATTTTAATATATTGAAAAACATGAACATGTTTTAACATTTAGCAAGTTGTACATACTGCTGTGCCTTATTATATATTTATACCCTGCCCTGAGGCAACCTTTTCATGAATAATACAAGGAACCACAAACTACACCTGAATCAGAATAGAAGTTCAATTTCTTTGTTTCTTCTTTGTACTGAGTCTGGGAGGTTCTTAAACGGAGACTTCTAAAAGTGATGAGAACATTATCATACTCCGAGGCTATGAAACTATTTCTTTTTCTAAAGAAAGTTTTTATTGAATCTTTAAAGGAAGTTTTTTATAGACTTGGACATACTGCTAAAACAATGTTATACCTCTGTAACTTTAGCTGTTAAGTTTTAGCAGTATCAGTAACTTTTTCTTGGGGGTTCTGTGACCTTTTTCTTTTCTTTTTTAAAGCATTTTATTTGTTAGGATATGTGGAAGAAAGTTACCTTTCCAAAGAGTAAAACTTTGCTTTATTATTATTATTTTGTCTTCATTAGTTATCTTTTTCTTTAGTCATTTGTAAGAGGCAACTCCTTGCCCATTCAAGTTTCATCATGAGATTGCAGCAAAATTCAATCATAGCTTGAGACTCCACTTATATTTCTATTCTCTTGCTTTTTCCACCACATCTGTAGTTGGTTCCTTCTTCTGGGTGAAGTCTTGAAACCCTTGAAGTCATTCATGAGGGTTGGAATCAACTTCTTCCAAACTCCTGTTCATGTTATATTTTGGCCTCTTCCCATGAATCATGAATGTTCTTCATGGCTTCTAGAATGGTGAATCATTTTCTGAAGGCTTTCAAGAATTTATTTTGCCCAGATTCGTAGAGGAATCACTGTATATGGCAGCTGTAGCCTTATAAGATGTATTTCTTTAATAAGATTTGAATGTCAGAATCTCCTTGATCCATGAGCTACACAGAATGGATGCAGGCATGAAAACAATATTAATCTCATTGTTTCCATCAGAGCTCTTGGGCCACCAGGTACCTTGTTAGTGAAAAGTCGTATTTTAAAATGAATCTTTTTTTCTTAGCAGTAGGTCTTAACATTGGGCTTAAAATGCTCAGTAAACCATGTTATAAGCAGATGTATGTTTCATTTATAGAGCACAAGCAGAGTGATTTCCCATAATTCTTAAGGGCTATAGGATTTTTGGGAATGATAAATGAACATTGGTTTCAGCTTAAAGTTACCAGCTGTATTAGCCCCTAACAAGAGACTCTGTCTGTCATCAGAAGTTTTGAAGCCGGGCTTTGACTTCTTTCTATTTATGAATGTTCTAGATGGCATCTTCCAGTAGGAGGATGTTTTGTGTACATTGAAAATGTACATTAAAGCTCTTTATAATAACTTGCAGCTTCTACATCAGATTTTTCTGGATAACTTGCTGCAGCTTCTACATCAGCATTTGCTGCTTCACTTTGCACTTTTATGTTATGAAGATGGCTTCTTTCCTTAAACCTCATGAACCAACCTCTGCTGGCTTCAAACTTTTTCTGCAGCTTCCTCACCTCTCTTGGCCTTCACAGAATTGAAAAGAGGTAGGCCTTTCTCTGGGTTAGGCCTTGGCTCAAGGGAATGTTGTGGCTGGTTGGATCTATCCAGAGCACTCAAAACTTTGTCTTTATCAGTATTAAAGGTATTCTGCTTTCTTATCATTCCTTGTTCGCTGAAATAGTACTTTAAATTTCCTTCCAGAACTTTTCCTTTGTGCTCACAACAGGTCTGGCTTTTTGGCCTGTCTCAGCTTTGGACACGCCTTCCTCACCAAGCTTAGTTGTTTCTAGCTTTTTATTTAAAGTGGGAGATATATGACTCTTGCTTTCACTTGAACAGTAGATATCGTTGTAGGGTTAGTATTTGGTGTAATTTCTATGTTGTTCTGTCTCAGGAAATAGACCTGAGAAGAGGGTGATAAATGGGACAATGGTCAGTGAGAAGAGTCAGGACACACACAGCATTTACTGATGAAGTTTGCTTATTATATAGGCACAGTTGATGGTGCCCCAAACAATTACAAGAATAACATTAACTGATCACAGACCACCATGACCCATCTAACAATAATAATGATAAGGAAATATTGTAAGAATTACTGAAATGCAACACAGAGACATGCAGTGAACAGATGCTGATGGAAAAATCGTGCCGATAGACCTGCTCCCTGCAGGGTTGCCACAAACCTTGTTTGTAAACCAACAAAACCAAACCCCCACAATATCTGCAAAGCACAGTAAAACAAAGCATGCCTGTACTGTTGTGTGATGATTTCATAGTATTCTATATCTGTAACCATCTTCCAGTGCCATTCTTGCCATTCTGGGTTTCAGAGTTGGAGTTATCTTGGTCAGGTTTATCAAGAAGTGAGCAGTGAATATTTGTTGGTGTATTTCAGTGAATATTTTCTGAAGGAATGAATACATGTGTGAATGAGGAATTGGTCATTTTAATTCTGCAGAAAGTTTTACAGAGGAGTGACTTTGAGTTGTATTTTATGAAGGAATTAGAAAGGGAAAGGATTTTGCAGGCAGAAGTAACAAGTGCAGTCTCCAGAAATTATGAAATAGCAAAGTGTGTTCTGGAAATGGAGGAGAAGTTCAGTAAGAATGGGATGAAGGGTGTTTTGAAGAATGAAAATAATGCTGGAGAAGTAGGTTGGGGATAGATTGTTTTCCACATGAAGGAGTTGGGACCTATGTGTGAGCTCGTTAGCAGTGGAGAAGTATTTTACTAGATAAATACTGCAGAAAAGTAAGCTCTGAGACTTCCATGAAAAAAGAATTAGCAGTGAGAATCTAAAGGCCATCCTAATCATGAAAAACCATGAGGCTGAATTAAGGCATTGACAATAGTTTTGAAGAGAAGATTCTAGGAACACTTGACCTTTTTTGAGGATTAGGTATATTAGAGACTGCCAGCTGTCCCCAGATAGACTTTTTCTTTTATAATGTTTTTTTTTTTTTTCTGAGAATAACAATTAAACTTACTATTCTCCCTTACGTAACCCACTGATTAAATTTTGGTCAATGGATGTAAACAGAAGACTCCAACTTCAGAGATCTTGCTCTTAAAGGAAAAGGGTATGCCTTTTGATTTTCTTTTCTACTTCTCACTGGCTGGAGTGTAGACTTGGTATTAAGTCATCTTGAACTATATAGATACATAGGAGGTTGTAGCTTAAGAATGGTAGGTGGAAGGAGCCTGGATCTCTGGGGACTTTGTGAAGCAGAACCTCATACTCCTGCTTTTTATAGGAGAGAACTAAACTTTATCAGGTTACAGTATTATTATTTCAGGGTTCTATTAGAGGAAGCCAGATCTAATTCCAAAATAAAAACAGGTGTGATAAAACATAGAAGTATGTAGGAATAAAGAATTATCTGAATGTCTAGTTCAATGGACTGAATGAATTATGACCTTCTTAGCTAGCATAAGGTTTGAATGGGAAAATAGTACGTTCTTTTTTGGATGTGCTGATTTCGAGATGCCTTCTATTATTTCCTCTTGTTTTTCTATGAACCCAAGTTTGATTTTGCTTGATTCAGTGCCCACTCTGTTCCATGTGCAACCTTTACAGTCAGGCTCCCATGAACATCATGTGTTCCTTCTATCTCCCCAACTTTTTTTTTTAACTGTGACACAAATTTTTAACTCTCTCCTCACCTCCTTACCTACACTTGGTTGAAGAGCTGGGTTTATTGACCTTTTCTCTGCCGTTCTTTTTCTTATATCACTCAAGAGTAGTTCTGAATATATCGTTGCTGTATGACAATGGAAATACATACTGTTCCAGTCATTTAACAGGTCTTATTTATCTCTTGATAAATAGTAGTGTTTCTGGCTTATGGTATTTCTTATATTACTGTTTTTTAAATTTATTTCTAAAGACAATTTTTTGACAAACCTTTTACATATCTGACTATGTATGTCATATATTTTCTTATGTTTTAGCCTAAAGCCCCAAAGGGAAAAACTGTAGGACGTGAAAAAAAAGTCATCCATCCATATAGTAGAAAAGCAGCTCAAATTACAAGAGAGGTCCACAAACAAGAAAAAAAGGAAAAGTAAGTTTTTTTTTTATCATTTGTATTGTGCATTGTTGTAAAGCCCATTTATGCATTTATCTTTAATCAGTATTCCCTTCTTTCTTTAACAAATGTTAAGTATGTTCTGTGCACTGAAGGTAAAACAGCAAACAAGGATTCAGCTCTTGTAGAGCTTACCTGAAGCAGAAATATACACTTAAATAGGTTGTGATGAGTGCAATGAAGAAAAAGGAAAAAGAATTATGGGATGGAGAGTGGTAGAGTGGTTCTGTTTTACATAGGATAATCATATGTGGCTTATCTGAAGAGGTTCATATTGGAGCAGAATGCTGAAAGATGTGATGGAAGGAGCTGTGTAGTTATATATTGGGCATATGAGTTAAAGTACCTGGGGACGCCTGGGTGGCTCAGTGATTGAGCACTTGCCTTTGGCTCAGCGTATAATCCCGGGGTCCTGGGATTGAGGCTCACATCAGACTCCCGCAGGGGGCCCTGTACCTGTGTCTCTGCCTTTCTCTTTCTGTGTCTTTCATGAATGAATAAGTAAAACCTTTTAAAAATGTATGTTAAAGTGTCTATAAGTCTATTAGATATATAGAAGGAAATATAGCACAGGCAGTTGGATATGTTGGGTCTAGTGTTCAGAGGATACATATAGGGATTCAACACAAACTGGGAAGTCCTAAGCTTCTAGCTGGGACTGTAAGTCATGAGACTAGATAAGATCATCTAATGAATAAATGTAAGTAGAAAAGGGAAGAGCCAAAGATTGATCCCAGAGGCCTACCTCATTTAGAGGTTGGAAAAAGGATCTAACAAGTGAGACTAGGAAAGAGGAAAAAGAAGATTGTGTTTCAAAGAGAAGGTGGTGATCAAGCCATGGCCCTTTGCTCTTGATTGATATGAGGACTGAGAATTGATTTAGTAATGTGTGGAAATCATTTAGTAAAGTGGAGACCACTATTTTTTGTTACTTTCTTAGTTGTTGCTCTGCAAATTGCAACTAAATCTTGAAATAATCTAGTTTCAGATTAATGTCAAGTTAATTTCAGTAGTATACAAAAAATTTGCATCACTGTGGCTCTGTTGTCCCTTTTTTGTACTATTATTGCCTATAAATGACATCTTCATACATTGTGATCCCATAAACACAGTTTTACAGTGATTGTTTTTATGCAGTTGTCTTATGAGAGGTGAGGTGTTACACACAAAAAAACATTTATACTGTCTTTTATATTTAACTATGTAATTATGTTATATTTTTCTTGACTGGTGCCCCTTATTTCTTCATGTGGATTCGATTCACATTGCTGTTTACTGTCCTTTCATTTCAGCCTGTAGGACTCTCTTTAGTATTTCTCATAAGGCAGGTCTGAAAGTGAGACATTCTCTAAGTTTTGTCTCATAATGTCTTAATTTCTCCTTCATTTTTGAAGGAAACTTTAGAATATAGAATTCTTGGTTCAGTCTTTCTCTTTACCACTTTGAATACATCATCCCTCAGCCTTCTGGCCTGCATGGTTTCTGATGAGAAGAATTTAACTATTTATCTTAGTGAGTGCAAGGAGTCACTTTTCTTGCTACTTTAAAGATGTTCTTTGTCTTGAATAGTTTAACTGGTATGTCTAGTAGGTGTGGATCTCTAAGTGTATCCTCCATGGAGTATGTTAAGCTTTTGGGTGCTTAACAATGAAAAACAGTGTTTTTCATCAAATTGAGGCGTTTTTAGCCATTATTTTTCCAAATATCTTTTCTATCCTTTCCTGTCCTGTAACACCCATTATACATATGTTAGTGTTCTCAGTAGTGCCCACAGGTTTCTGAGACTCTTCATTTTTCTTTTCTTTTTTTTAAACTTTTGTTGCTCATACTGGATAATTTCAACTAACATGTTCTTAATGTTTGTGGATTATTTTTTTCTACCAGTAAAAAAACTGCTGTTGAACCTCTCTAGTAAATTTTTCATTTTGTAGTATCTTTCAACTCCAGAATTTCTATGTGGCTCATCATTGTAATTTCTGTCTCTTTACTGATATTATCTGTTTGGTAAAACATTGTTCTTATAATTTCCTTGAATTTTTTAGATTTTCTTTCGTTCTTTGTGTATGTTTGTTATAGGTGTATTCAAGTCCTTGTCCAGTAGGTCCAACTGTCTGGGCTTCCTTAGAAAGTTTCTACTGGATTCTATTTTTAATCCCTGAGAAGGGGCCATACTTTCCTGTTTCTTTGTGTGTGTCATAATTTTTGGTTGAAAACTGGACATTTACAATAATACAGTATGACGACTCTGTTAAATAGACACCCCAAGCCCCTATACCCAATGAGGTTTGCCTTAGTTTTGTTGTTGCCTTGTGACTTTCCCAGACTAATTCTGTAAAGTCTAATTGTTGTGTGTGGCCAGTGATGTTTCTGCTCAGTTGGTAGTCAGCTCATGTTTGGACAGAGTTCTTTAAATGTCTTTAGCTAATAAGTCAGCCTTTGCTGAGAGGCTCTGTGAATCTGTTGGCTTTGACACACCAGGATGCAGTTTACTTAATTTCTTGTTTGCACAGAGCCTCAAGGTTAGCCAGAAGTGAGAGATTAGGACATTCTTAGATCTTTCCTTAGCATAAACATAATCCTTAATGTGCATATGGCATTCTAGATTCCCAGGGATATGTTGGGGTTGCTTTCAAGTCCTCTGTGGACCTTCCATTCCCCCAATTTTCCTTTAAATTTTTTTGGTTCACCTTTTGTTAGCCCCCAACTGGTAATATCACTGAGGCAGCTGCTTTGTTAGATGATTGCTGCTGATTATCTTCAAGAAATAATTTGGAGATAGAGCTGTTCCTACAGAGAGAGCTCTAAGTCAGTTTACATAAAGACAAAGTAACTCTGAGAATCCATCTTTTCAGCATGCTTCCTGTCAGGTCAAATGGTAGCAGTTCTCTGGGGATGGATCTATTGGGGAACTCCAAATTTGATCTCTCTAGTAGCTCTTAGGAAGGTGGTTTTTACAACTACCTTGAGTTGCTGGTCTATTGGTTTCCAGCACTTGCAGAGATGACCAGAGGATGATGGATCAGGTATATTATAGCATCGCAGATTTGTTGTTCTTACAGAGATTGGGCTGGGCTGTTTTTCTTCAGAATGCTCCTTAGATTCTTGGAAGCCTTTGCTTAATTTTCATACTTCTGAAAAAGTTGAATTTAACAAGTTTTGTTAGTATTCTCTCTGCTTTTATGGAGGAGTGGATTTCATAGATCCTTATGCCATTCTGGAAGTTGGTTTGAATTCTTGATGTGAAGAATCCATAGTATAATTTTCTTAGAAATTCAAAATGTGTATGTAATTCCCCTTCTTTTCTGCCTCCCGTCCCTTAGTCTACCCTCTACGGTCAGCAGCCACCCTGTATAACTCACCAATTCTTACCCCCATATTTGGCCTGTGAGAGCCCCCGGGAGCTGCTGTAGAGACAAAAATTTACTTAAAATGAAGTTGTAAAGACAAAAATCATCATTTTAGCTATTTTAAAATAGCCTTACCATTTTAATAAATGGTAGACGCATTTCCACACTATCTGATAGAAACCGGCATGTTCATTGTTATATATTAATTTCATACCCTAGACCTAAACACATATTTAGTAAAGGTTAGCTGTTCCCAGTGATTTGGCAAGAAGGTTTCTCAAAGAGAATAGACAAGTGCTGTGATAGTATAATCAAATTTTCTTTTTTTTTTCCAAAAAGGTTATTGGGATGATAGCAGTATTGCTTTAAAATTTATTTTCCAAAAAAAAAGTTATTTTCAAACTTTAAGAAATTAATGTATCACTTTCATGAATTTTGCTATGTCTTCTGACATGATTACTACTTCTTTAATTTTGCAGTTTTTGTTACCACCTGTACTAGTATTTAATAAACTTAATGTGTATGCAAGATATGCCTGTAGGGCATATTAAAATTTTGTTCCTTCCCCTAGAATTTCCGTCAGGTCTGGGGCAGTGTCAAATTTTGCATTTCTAATGAGTTTCAGGTAGTGTTGATCCTATTGCTGCTTGTTTAGGGACCACACTATGAGAACCGCTGACCCATAGTATTATTTACTTAATATTTTTTTTAGAATATTTTACCCTTACATATCTTTTTGAAGGAGATACTTGATCTGTATTACAATCAAGTAGATAACTGTTGCCTCCCCTATATGGTCTGAGTCTGAGGCATGCTTGCTTTATCCTTGGTGAAAAGATTTGGCAAAGGTTGGAAGACTTATAAAATAAACATTAAATGAAGTTGTCTTCTTACTGTAATTGGAGGGGATCAAAATAAAATGGGGGAAGTAACTTGTTTAAAAATGATTTCATTCTGTGTCTGAGATACTGAAAAATAAGATCAGCTTATATAGTACTACTGGTATATATGGCATATTTTAGGAAATACAGCTTTAGAATTAGTTAGAATTAGGCTGAATTCTTGGCTTCTCTTGTAAGTGCTTTGCTAGTGAGTCTAGAGTCGTATGTTGTCAGGTATTTTCAGGATTTTATGCACTAATTTACAGAATCAACATTATAAAAGAATTATGGAAGGATAAAATTGAACAGCATGCTGATTCCTATATAACTTATTCTAAAGAGGTTCCATTATTGGGCTGAAGCTCCATTTTCATAGTACAGTTGAAAAATAATACTTAATTTTTTCTACTTAGACAATGTTCTAAACAGATTGTTCTCATTTATTTTAAAGAGGTCCTCATTGTAACCATTATGGTTCCAGAAGCAAACAAATACAAAGTTTTAGTAGTATGTAATGTATTTTATGAAACAGACTTACGCCTGTCATAGATGTCAGCTTTTTGAGTAGCAGCATCATTGACCATGGATCATCTTCCTTTAAATGACATAAACACATAAAATGTTGCTGATCTTCCTGCACTAGAGTAGTACTCCCAGCAAGACAGAAATGCTGAGTTGCATATTTTGGAGAGATGGATGATTACAAGATACTCAGACTATTGGGATAACTGTGAGCAAGATGATAGAAAAGGTACCAGCAGGACTTAACTTGAACTTCAGGTGCCCATGGCTTCTTAATAATGGACAGCAGTTATCAAGTACTGCTTTAATTACCTATTGCGGTATAAGAAGTTCTGTGCCATCATAGCAGCTTGAAACGTTTTTTTTTTTTTTTCGGCCAAGAATTCTTGTGCCACTTAACTGAATGCTTGTGGTTCAGTCTTTCACAAAGTTACAGTTAAAATGCTTATTAGGGCCACATTCATCTCCGAGCTTAACAGGGAGAGATTTTGCTTCCGAGCTCGCTCATGTTGCTTTTGGTAGACTTCAAGTCATGGCTGCCTGGTGGCTGGAGGCATCAGTTCCTTGCCACACCAGCCTCTCCATAGGCTACTCACAACGTGATGGCTTGGTTCTGACAGAGCACAGGCTCTGAGATAGAACAAGAGAAGGTAGCTAGGATGGAAAACAGTCTTTGAAACTTTATTTCAGAATGACATCCATTGCTATTGTGTTATTTTATTTGTTTGAAATCTCTACATCTAGCCAGCCACACTCAGGCAGCACAAGGACATGGCTATCAAGACACAAGAATCAGTGGGGACCATTTTAGATACTAACACCTTTTGTGAACTTTCTGCCTACCAAGATACTTGGTTTTTCTAAGGAACAGAGGTAGCCAGGCAGCATAAAGTATCCAATTTCTATGCTTTTACACAGAACTGAGAATTCTTTGTACCTCTTCCTAAGGTCCTTTTAAGGGAGAAACATAGGTAGCGGGGAGATCAGGGAGGATGTCTATTATCTTGCAGTACCTTTGACTAGTGGTCAAGGATACAAAACAGACCTGCTGGTTGGTCAAGTTGACTCTACTGATAGACTCTGGTTACTTAAAGATACTTCAGGAGTGAATAGCAACAGAATAAGAGCTCAGACGTGTTCTTTTTCAGTATTTGAATGCTCCAATTTAGGACTATGTGGAATATTGCTTCTGTTCATGTTAAAAGAAACTAGTATGTTTTGAAGACTAGTATATTTCAGGTGATGCACAATTTACAGAGAACTTATGGCTCTTTTTTTTTTTTAAAGATTTATTTATTTTAGAGAAGTGCGAGCATGCCTAAGCAAGCTGGAGGAAGGGCAGAGGGAGAAGGCAAGGGGGAAGCAGACTCCGTGCTAAGCACAGAGCCTGTCGCAGGGCTTGATCCATGATCCAGAGATCATAAGCCGAAATCAAGGGTCAGACGTTCAACTTAACTGAGCCACCCAGGCACCCCCGTAGATGGCTATTTTGTGTTATTTTGGCTTTATTTTATGATTTCTCAACCTAGCAATATTTTGTTAGTATATAGTATCATATTTTGTCCTGCAGAGTATACAACCAAGAAGCCTAGATACCAAAAGACAATGACTTAGTATAGGAAACTAACAGAGAGAAACTGAGCATAATGGGTAGAAATGTAGGAAAAACTACTTTAGAGAATTAATCTCAAATGTCTTTACTTTTCTCTATCCCAACTGATAACCAGTCTAGTTCAGGACCCATTGAGTTCACTCAGAATTACCTCAACCTGATTTCTAACTAGATTGTTATTTGCTCTATGCTTAATTGAAATGAATGAATTTATTCTCTATTTTTGAAAATCAACTTTGAGGTATAAAGAGTATTCAGTAAAAGAGCCATATTTTCAGTGTACAGATTTGGGTTTTTGGTAGTAGAACAGTCTAACCACCATTCTAGTGACTGATCACAGGGCCCACAGAGCCTAACATGTTACTCTCCAGTCATTTAAGAAAAAATTTGCCAGCTTCTGCTCTTATGAATAATGCTGCCATGAACATTCATGTACAATGTTTGGACATATGTTTTCATTTTTCTTTCTCTAGAACTAGAATTGCTGGGTCATATGGTGATTGTATGTTAAAGTGTGTAAGAAAATTGAGTTTATATGAAATTAAGTTTATAAGACTTGTTGGTTGTATGATAGGTGTCACATTTTAGTATTTAAGAAATTGCTTTATCCAAAGTGATAGTATCATTTTATATTTTCACCATCAATGTATTAGGGCTACATTCTCTCCATATCAATACACTCAAACCTGCAGTATTATCAGTTTTTTGAAAAACTTTGTAGCCATCCTGATAGTTGTATAATAGTATCCTAGTTTGATTTAATTTTGTACATCCTGACCAGTGATGTTTAAATATCTTTTTATGTGCCTTTGGTCATTTCCATGTCTTTGATATGAAAAACCAGTTAAAGTCTTTTGCCCTTTTTGGTATTAGGTTGTCTTATTAAGTAAGTAGTAAGAAGTATTTGCATATTCTGAATGCAAGTCCTTTTGTTAGTTATTTGTGTTGTGAACATCTTCTCCCATTCTGTGCCTGAAACTTTTTGCTTAAAGAAAGCTTCATTTTATTTCTCCCAGTTTTCTAGTTGTTTAAAGTGGGAGGGTAAATCTGGTCTGCTTTGTTAGGCAGGGACAGTAACTTTTTTGTTCTTTGCTGTATCTCTAGTGAGTAGCATAAAGTGTGGCAAAAACTAACTATCCAAAGGTCTCCTGAAGGAATTAATGTTTAGAATACCAACAATAGGAATCATGTATTTCCTAGATTGTTTTCTGAGAATAAATCAGTTTTTTTCTTATTAAAATTCTTTTCAAATTATGAAAAGTAAACATTCTATTTTTGTTCTTGTTGAAGTTTAAAAGGTGACACTAAGGCCTTTTGGTCTTGGTGGCCACACTTCATCTTCTAGAAGGTATTCATTACTCTTGTGCATAAGTATTATCCACCTGAACATTCATAATCCAGTCAAGTTTTTTTTGTTGGTGTTCAAAACTGATTTGTTCTATAGGTGTCCTTTAGTCATTAGTCACTGAAGAGCTAAAGGAAAGTTTCTAGAAACATTTTGTTCCAGCGATTTAAAAGAAAAGCATGGTGTTCAGTGTTTCTGCACTAACAAATTATTTTCATTTGTATAAAAGAATGATCCTTGACTTAAGATTCTGTGGGCAGTTTTTGTTTGTTTTTGACAGATTTTTAAAAAATTTGTTATGGAAATTTTCTAATACCTTATGTACTCTTTCTTCCAAGATTGAAAAATGAAAAGGCATTGCGTCTCAATCTTATTGGTAAGTAAATTTACTCATTGATACTCTGGCTAAACTGTAGTGAAATTCTGCTCTGTACCTATTTTTCTTTTGATTCTTCTAGGGACTTTTCTTTACTGGACTTAATTAAAACAAAGTAAAAGCAATTGTTAACTCTTAAAAAGTGTTAATATCTAGCTCAGTTTTTCAGAAACTATTTTTTATTTATCTATCAGCTTGCCTACCTACATCTATCCATCTGTCTGTCTACCTACTATTCCTTCTCTTGAAGTTTAATTCTAGCTCCCTAACCATTAGAATTAGGAAGGATTGTGGCCTAAGTATTTTAGAAACAGCAGTTTATATTTAGTGATGTGGATATGTGCATCCTCTGTCTGTATCTCAGTGTCACCATCTTTTTTTTTTGGCTAGATTTATTATTAGTAAATTTTTACTTAGAAGCCTGACTTTAAAATAGTGATACTTAGGGGCACCTGGGTTGCTCAGTCGGTTAAACATCTGCCTTGGCTCAGGTTATGATCTCAGGGTTCTGGGATTGAGCCCCATGTCTGGCTCTCTGGTCTACGGGTATCTGCTTCTTCCTCTCCCTCTCTGCAGTCTCTCTCCACTCTCTCAAATAAATAAATTTTTTTAAAAAATAGTGACTTAGGCTTTGTTCGTTTTTTGTTTGAATACTGATCTTCAATGCTTTCTCAGGTAATAGAATAGTATTTCTAAGTAGGTCATCCGTATCTCAGGTATGGCCGTAACTGAAAGTGACCCTGATGGTCACATTTACTCTTTGCACGGTATCTGACAGATCTTGTATGGTTAATATATTTACTAATTTGAGTACCCGGACAGGCTACTTAACCTTTCACATGTGTGAATAGGGATAATAATCCTCAAAGGATGGTAAAACTCTTGATATAGCGCCTGCTGCTTATTAAATGTTCATTAGTGTTATCCTCACCACTAATCTAATTTTCATTTTTATTATTTTAGACAAGTGTTCTATCTTTTGCTTTTTAAATACTTAGAACTTCGTGTTCTGTTAACATATTCTTTTTTTTATTCATGCATCCTTATTGGATAATATATATCAAAAAGCATCTCACCCACCCCTGTCTCTTCCCCGGATTAAAATGTGACAATTTGATTTCTGACAGACTGGTTTAATTAGCTTTGAGCCCACATAAGCCTTTATATTTAACATTGAAATAAATTTTGATACTATTTTAAACACACTGATGTTGAAAATTATAATGAATGCTCATTGCTTAGGTGCTGATTTATGATGTTAATCTATTTTGATACTTGTTGTTACAGGTGAAAAACTGCAGTGGTTTCAAAGTCATCTTGATCCCAAAAAAGTAGGATATTCAAAGAAAGATGCTTGTGAATTAATTGAAAGGTAAACACTGGGCATGTTATGAGCAAAAGGCTCAGAAAAGGGGAATTCTCCAGTTTGGTTCTTTAAGAGACTGAGTTCTGTCCTGGATTTAATAGAGGATTAAATGGGCTTTGTTATCATGAAAGCTTTAGACTCACACCCTGGTGTAGCTACTCCACTAGGCTTATAACTTTTCCCAGCCTCTGAGTGTTTACTTAACCTGGTTTCTTGGGATCGGGAAAGGCTTCCTAATTAGCAGATTGAGGTGGGTTAGTTCAAGAGCCTTTAGGCTGAGAGAACAGTATCAGATATAAGAGTGACATATTTAGTGATCTGCTGGCCATTTAATATAACCAAAATAACAGGCTCAAGGAGGGCATTGTGACAGTGACAGGTGCAGCTCATGAAAGACCTCAAGGATCATTGTAGGAGTTTGGACCTTATCAAAGGACATTGGGAGCCATAAGAAGCTTTTTACAGTAGGTACCTGAGATGATCATATTTAAACTTTAGAAATGTTATAGTAGTGAGAATGAGGATGGTGGCCTGAGGGGACATGGCTTTGGGCAGGACATTGTTGAAAAGCTGATGAAACAATCTAGGCAAGAGAGCATGCTGGCCTCTCCATGGTTAGTAGCAGTATGGTGAAGAGAAGTGAAGATTCCAGAAATATTAAGAAGGTAGAAAGTCACAATCCTTAGTGAAAACTTAGGATGTGACATAAAAGGGAAAAAATGGAGTCAAGGAGGACACCTATGTTGTTCATCTGGGCAGGTGGGTGGATGGTTGTGCTATTTTCTGAAGTAGAGAGCCAAAAAAAAGATGGGACAGTTTTGGTGGGGGTTGGGTGGGGATAGAGGTGGGCACAAGTTCACTTTTGATATGTTAAGCTTCTATGGGACATCCAAATGGAGATGTTCAGGAGGTGGTTGAGTGTGAGGGTCTGGAGTTTAGCAGATACTTGAATAGCAAGCAGTGATTTGGATGTTGAAATTTTGGGCATGCTTGGACTATTCAGGGAGGGTCTGAAGTCTGAGGATACAAGGAACTCAGGAGAATATAAAAATTTCAAGGATGGGCGAAGGCTGGGGTTTGTTTTAAATGATGTACTGTAAGCCAAATGGTGGGTAGACTTGTAACTCAAATTGCTTTCTTATTTCTCAGGTATTTAAATCGATTCAGCAGTGAACTAGAGCAGATTGAATTACATAACAGCATCAAAGACAGGCAGGGAAGGCGGCACTATTCCCGGGAGACAGTCATCAAACAGACAATGGAGCGTGAGCGACAACAGTATGAAGGATATGGCCTTGGTGTGTTCTCATTTTCTTTTTTTCTTTCTAAAATACACAGTCATATCAGATTTGTAATGTATTTCAAGGTTTTGATTTTATTTATTGTATTTATTTAGTTTGAATTTCTTTCTTTGATTTCTTTTGTGAGTCTATTGAATAATTTTTTATTTTTATTTTCTTCTTAAATTCTCAAAACTGTCACTTGTGATAGTGATGATAGTGATATCATATCTTTCTACCCTGACAGTAAAGTTTTCCTCTCCTTCCAGCACATTTCTAATTTGCTTTATTACTTGCCTATCTCTAGCTGCATCTCTGTTTCTTTAGAGCAGGTGCTGTGCCCTTTTTATCTTTCTAATTCCTGTAGGACCAAGCTATAGTAGCTGCAGTCATTCTTGGAAAAACTTCAGAAATTGAACATTCATTCTTAGCATTGTAGCATCTCTTACCATTCTTATAGACAAGCATGTTGTTAGTTTACCAACATTGTCTGAAGAAAAAGCACTTGGTGAGGGTACTTAAGGTTCGCAAAGCCCACAAACAGGTGACAACCCAAAGGCAACATGGCCTGCAAATGGTATTTGATTGGCTTGTTAATTGTCAGTCTAGAATAAATCTGTCGATTTTGCATGAAGCATGTAGATTTCTGGCTTAAAAAAAAAAAAAAAAATTCAATTAGCCTGGCAACATAATCTGCTACAGTGGAGTAACATCTGTCCCTTTTAGACTTGACCATGTACTCTCAGGTTTGCCATGGTCCTAAACATTACTTTATTCACATTCCATTTCTGGTCCATGTTACAGCATTTATAGTATGTGGATTTACTTGAAAAGCACAGTATAAATGAAATATTTAATAGCAAATTAAGTTTTTAAGTTTTGATAATAAACAACACTGAAGTATAAGACCCTAAAAGGAAATATCTTGTGGGTAACCGTTGTGTTGGGCCCAGCCTAGTGATAGGGATGCTATCAGCTAGAACTGCCTGAGACACTCACCTGGGCCTCTAGTACTTGCATTGAGCCACCCTAGGTATTTCTCCAGCCAGAGCCAGAGTTATGGCTGGTACGGCCTCATGGTTCTTATGACTGCAGGGATGCACCTCAGTAACAGCGGTCAGGGAAATTTGGGAGAAAACAAACAAAAAAAGACAAAATGAAATTTTTGCTCACAAGGCCTAGAAGGTCCATAGAACACCCAAGGCCATACAGGGAGGTGGAAGGGAGAGAGAGGAAGGGAGTGTGAACTTGGGGTTCTACCTTCATTAGGGTCTGAAGGTGAGGTGCCCAGAGTTTCACAAGTTGACTCTTAATTGGTGAATTAAAAAGTTAACAATGGGATTTAGGACACGAGAAGGGAAAAGTAGAGTCACTCAAATGGTGATTTACTAGGTTACCAGAGTTTTCTAAAAGAGGAAAGTTGGCAGTTCCTCTTCATCATTTCTAAGAAGTGAGCTTCTTCACTGAAAAAATAACAAAATAGCTGTAGCATTAGACAGATTCGACTTAAACCCTTAGAGCTTACCGTATAGCAGGACAAGTTATTTAACCCTCCCCCGCCACGCTTTCTTTTCTTCAATTTAAAAACTGAAATAAATAGTATACCTACTTTGGCACTTGTTTAAAAGTTACATGGAGGGGATCCCTGGGTGTCTCAGCAGTTTATTAGCGCCTGCCTTTGGCCCAGGGTGTGATCCTGGAGTCCCGGGATTGAGTCCCACGTCGGGCTCCTGGCATGGAGCCTGCTTCTCCCTCTGCCTGTGTCTCTGCCTCTCTCTCTCTTTTTTTCTATGTCTATCATAAATAAATAAATTTAAAAAATCTTAAAAAATAAAAAAAATAAAAATAAAAAAATAAAAGTTACATGAAGTTTTATTTATCAAGATGCCTTATACAGTGTAATACAGGAGGTTCGGGAAGAGCTTCAAGCAGTGATGCCAGTGTCCCTTTCACTGAATAGTCACCTTGTAAGAGTATAAAATTGTTTATGCTCGTAGGTCTCCCATCTCCTCATCTTGGTTTTTCTCTGGAACCCACTTTAATTAGCTGTTTTCTCCATCACCCAACTACAAGTACTGGTACACTGATGACCTCTGAGTTGCTAACGCAAATAGTTGCTTTACTGGGCATTGATTCTCATTCAGTCAACTTCTCTGCTGCATTTGATACAGATGATCATTTCATTTTCTTGTCAGACGTTTCATTTGGTAAAGAAGACCCAGCACTTCCATAGTTTTCTTTCTAGTTCAGTTTCCTAAGTTGAATCCTCCTCATCTTCACAAACTAAATATTGGCCTAGGACCCCCTCCTTGGGCTGTTGCTTTTTTCCTATTTATATCAATTCCTAATGCATTTCATTCAGTCTGTGGTTTTATTATTATTATCATTTTATTTTAAAAATATTTAATTTATTTATTCATGAGAGACACAGAGAGAGAGAGAGAGAGAGACAGAAACACAGGCAGAGGGAGAAGCTCCCTGTGGGGAGCCTAATGTGTGGGACTCGATCCCAGGACTCCGAGATCATGACCTGAGCCAAAGGCAGATGCTCAACCACTGAGCCACGTGTCCCTCAAAAACCTGTGTGGGTTGTTTTTTTTGTTTTTTGTTTTTTTTTTCAGCCTGTGGTTTTAAATACCATTTACATGGTGATAACTTCAAAATTTGTATCTGTCAACCCTAACCTGTCCCTAGAACTCCAGACTCGTATTATCAAACCAGGGTTTCTCAAAATCTCTATTTGAATGTCTTCTAGGCATCTCAAACCTGACATGTCCCCAAGCAGAGTCTAGTTTTTCTCCTAAAACTTGCTCCCGCAGCATCTGTTTCAGGCTGCAGTATCACCAGCTGCCCAGTTGCTCAGGTCAGAAACCTGTGGTCATTTTCACACTCCATCCAGCTCATCAGCAAAATGTATTTTGCATCTGGTTAACTAACTGCTACTACCAGCCCCTTGCTAGCCCAGGCCACCATTGGTTCAACTGTACCATTAATGGCCTCCCAGTTGGTCTCTGTGCTGCTGTTCTTTCCTCCTAAAGTCTGTTGACCATGAAGCTGGCAATTCGTTAACCGAACATGGCCAAGGTCACACATGTATTGGTGATTGAGTCACCACAAAAACTCAGATCCATTGTTCTTCCAGCTGTTCCACGCTGCTTCTTCCAGAGTTAGGTAGTGTGTCTGGTGAAGGGTTTGAGATCTCTGACAGCTTTATAGGGGCCTATTAACCTGGGCAAATTGTTGTTGAATTCTGGATCCTTACATTTCTCCTCTTTGCCCCATGGTGGTAAAACTATTTCTGACTCTTAGTAGGATTTCTTTTTTTAAAAATGGTGTTTAATTTACACCTTTTAAACACTTGATCCCCTTATACTCATATTTTCTGAAACTATTGTCATAATTTGCATACAGTTGTGTTAAGCATTTTTATTTTATCTTTTTCATTCATTGATCCTAGATATTAATTAATATTTTATTGCATTGGCCAGAATTTTTGCAGCAGTGTTCTAGTTATACATGCCATTTGTGTTTTACTGATAACTATGATCATGCATATTGGTTTATGGTAAATTTTCTAATCATGGTAATGTACCTAGTTTTTTATTGAAAATGGATTTAGGGGCACCAGGGTGGCTCAGTGATTGAGCATCTGCTTTTGGCTCATGTCCTGATCCCGGGGTCCCAGGATCGAGTCCCGCATTGGGCTCCCTGCATGGAGCCTGCTTCTCCCTCTGCCTGTGTCTCTGCCTCTTTCTCTCTGTCTCTCATGAATAGATAAATAAAACCTTTTTAAAAAATGGATTTTTTATTGTGCTGCTTTGAGCATCTATTGATTTATAGTTCATTTAAATTTTTTTCCCATTTTGAATAATGTGATTTTTAAAAATATTAAAGAATCCTTGCATTTCTCAGATAAACTCTATCTTGCCAGGATGAAATATATACTTGAAAATAAATTGTACTTTTCACCAAGAAAATATATTTTTAAATCTAGCATTTTAGATTAAATCTAGCATTGTTAGAAATTGCCAGGTGTCTTTCATAGATTAAAAGGTCATGGTTTATTTCATTAATAAGTTTATTTCATTTTATAGATTTTGTGCTAGAATTTAGCATTGAATAGCATTTTTCTTAAATCACCTTCTTAAACTAAGCCCTTTATACTTTCAGAGCTTTTTCTTTTTTTTTTATTCACAAATCCACGAAGATTTGGTTTTTTTTTAGCAGCTGACGAAAGAACTGATAAAAAATGAAGCTACAACAGACAAATCATTTCAGTCTTTAGTTTGTGGTATGCAGGAGGGCCAGAACTTCCTTTTCATATAGCATTATGGCTGTGCTTTGAAATTTTGTTTTGCTTTGGGTTTTCTTGCTGCCACTAACTTGTATCTGAGATAATAAACAAGGAAACTGTAAAATGTTGTGATTTAAAGAATACTACTTAATGGGTGTAAATTATTTTCTTTCCCAGAGATTCCAGACATTGTAAATGCAGGTAATCTGAGAACTTTTAGGTAAGTCTCTCTCTCTCTATGATTCCTTGAGGCTACATGTAAAATACATGAGACACAAACCTGGTGTGCACTGAAATGATAGTGACATGGTGATTATATTTTTCAAATATATTTTTAAATACCTTAATAAAATACTTTAGAGAACTTGATGTCACTATTGCTTCCCAATTCGTATTTTTTTCAAAGATAAACTAATAGCAGCAGACTCAATGGCTCAAAGTTCTATCCCCAGACTATTTGCAGCACCCTCTTTTGGAAAAGATGGTTCCTTGGAAGTGACACCGGAGAAAAGAATAAATTGTCAAGAACTAGTTAGTCTAGTGGTTGAAAGATGAAGTTTTCTGTTGTAACCATAACATTTTTTTGGTTACTAAAACTGACTACCACGAAGTGTAAAAAGAAAAGTGTTGGGATGCCTGGGTGGTTCAGCGGTTTAGCGTCTGCTTTGGTTCAGGGCATGAACCCAGATCCGGGTATCGAGTCCCCCATTGGGCTCCCTGCCCGAGGAGCCTGCTTCTCCCTCTATGTCTCTGTCTCTTCTGTATGTCTCTCATGAATAAATAAATAAACTTTAAAAAAAAAAAAAAAGAAAAAAGTCTTTTCTGACTGCAGTTTGAATAGTTGCAAGTATGATAGAGTCATTGCTTCTTGAGGTTCTTGGTAAGATGGAGTCTTCAGGTTAGGGAGAATAAACCAATGGAATAGAGCCTCCTTGTCACTTCTGTCTTAATATTTTTCTGTATTACGTTGGAAGTTTGGGTATGTGGGGATCTCTGTGCAGTTATTGCTCTTGTAGGTTAACGAGAGGATAAGGATGGACGAAAGCAAGCCTCACTTCTTGGGACTTTTTTTTTTCCTAATGCATAGGTTGTTTGTTTCTAGTGTTTTTGAAACTGCTGTAAATTTATTAAGCTTTCTTCTACTGCTTTCAGAGTTTTAAGTATTGACAGCTCCTCCATCTCCCACCCCCGCAGCCTCTTTACGTACTCTCTTTTGTTTAGGGAATGGGATTTGGATCTGAAGAAATTGCCAAACATTAAAATGAGAAAAATCTGTGCTAACGATGCAGTCCCCAAGAAGTGCAAGAAGAAAACTCTTACAGCTGTAGACAAAGATTTAGGGGAACTGGAACTAAAAGATGAATCAAGTGACTCAGATGAGGAAATGCCAGCAGTGGCATAATTGTCCTTTGTTTGAAGTGAAAGTAAGTAAATTGAGAGCATCAAGTTATGTTTGACCTGATTATGGTAAATAACTGTGTAGATAACAACAACTTGTTGTGTAGTTTGTTTCATGATGAGAATCCCATTTGCAGTGTCAAAAAATGTTACGATTTTCATTTAAAAATGAATGTTACTTTTCATTTACATTAAATTGTTGAAATAGATGTAGTGAAATAAAAGCACAATCTAAGATCTATTTAATCTAAATTTCCTGGACAAAGGGAGTGATATGAATAAGGAATAGAAAGTGTTTTGATTTTTTTATTTTTCCTCTCATGTTTACCTTGGATCACCTGATCTCATATTCTAGGGCTTATAGAGCAACCTGTTTTGTGGAAGAGTCCTGTGGATCCTTCTTGAGCCGTGATGATAGCAAAATTGGCTTTCAGTAATAGTGTTTCACTAATCTTCCTCTTAAACATTAGACCTATTTTCCTTATAAAGTAGGGAAAATGTGATAGGGAATAAATATACACTGATGGACTATACATTATTTTTATTGTCTTTAAGCCAGAGTTAAATGGTAAAGAAAAAAAATAGTGACTATTTTTGTGATGTTGGTCTCCCACTCTTACTCTATCTTTTGATAAAGGGGATAAATGATTTCAGGTTAACTCTTTGTATGTTGTTTTCTGCTTTCTCATGAAAACTGATGGCTTTATTTGTGGAAACAACTAATGAGCAGAGAATCTGTTATTGTGGTTGTGTTACTTATTTCTGTTATTTATTCTTCTGAGAGACGCTAAGTGACAACAGTATTTTAAGTATCATGAAAGCCATGGATGTGTTAGAATATTGTTCTTCATAGAACTTGTTAAATGCAATTATCTTTTAGGCTGTTTTCTAAAGGCTATTTTCTAAATATTTGACTATTTTCAAGAACAGAAATATAAAACATTAGTGCTATAAGAGATTAGATATCAACTAAGTTTCATTAACAATTTATTTAAAATGTTAACAGCTTTTTTATTGAAAATTAAAAATAAAATTTATTTTCATAATTTCACTTTTTAAAGTTCTGATTATTTCATTTTCAGTCTTTTAACTGATGCTGATTTGCTTTTCTTTAGTAATCTTTGTAATACAGTTTTATGGTTACAGATGTTCCTCTCTTTAGTCATTGGAAAATATCCTCTTTTCTGGTTCATTTTTGTTTCAAGATGGCTATAAAAACTGAGCCTTAAATTATAGTAAAGAGAATAAAAACTGTTTTATCCTGTCTGATATTTTAAAAGGCATACTCTTAGATAAATAACTTAAGAAAATGGCAGATCATCCTCCCCCTCAGACATTTGTTCCTAGTTCTCCCTACGCCATCGAACCAAAAATACAAGCACACTACCTGGAACTAGAATAGGTAGGTATTTGTTGAGTGAATGAATTTATTTTACCACTTAGCATAATCTTTATATTTCATAATCCTATTTTATCGTATATCATTATGGATAATAACATGGCAAGGACTGTCATGTTGCTCCTGGCTGGACGAGAGTAGCCTAAGAGATAGTTTGTTAGATTGATGCTTTTAAGTGATATTCTTAATCTCTGTCTATAGAATGTGTATTCTCTGCAGTGATAACTTGTGCCGCCTCACCTGGACTCCTCTTGTGTCCATAGTATGCCTTTGTAATACAGCTTCTGTAGTATTCATGGCCATGGAACAGAGTAAAAGTAACTCACTTTGTTGGCAGGTATGTGCAAGCTGGAGGCTGGTAAGTTGTTTTTTTTTTTTTTGTTTGGTTTTTTTTTGTAAAATGCCAGATAGTAGATATTTTAGTTATTGCAGCCCAAATTCAGTTTCTGTTGCATATTTCTGCACGTGTGTATGTGTTACCACCATTTAAAAATATAAAGATCGTTCGTAGTTCATGGCCACACACAGAATAGGCCGCAGGCTGGACTTTGTCTACTTGCAATAGTTTGCCAAAAAGCTGCACTTCACGGCTATAGGCTAATGGTTCGTCTCTAAGCTCAGAGCAGCTAACTCTGACACCTGAGCTGAAGGCAGATGCTTAACTGACTGAGCCACCCAGGTGCTCCGGGATAACTTTGCTTCTAAACACGTTTTTCTTTTTGAAATTTTATTTTTTAGAGCAATTTTAAGTTCATGTCAAAATTGAGAAGGAAGGTAAAGAGATCTGCTTCCTGCCCCCACAACATGCAGAGCTTCCCCCATCGTTGACCTTCCCCACCAGGGTCACATATCTGTTACAACTGCTGAACCTACATTGACATCCATCACATTTCTAGTGAAATTCACGTTCGCTTCCATGGCCAAAGAGTCCTGAAATGACTTGATTTCTGACTGGTTCTCCAGCTCAGTTTGTTTCCACTTGCCCTTGGCTAACTGTACTTCAGATCACAGGCCTTCTGTCCATTCCTAGAATGGCCAAGCTGTTTTCTATGGTGGAACAGCTCTGCTGGTACCCTGATGACCTTGTGTTTATCCACTTAGGTCAGACTTTGTTCAGGGTGACCCGAGCCTTCGAATGAATGCCCTATGATGTTCCTGGAACACGAGGATATGGGACATGTAGGGACGACCATGTGCCACTTCATGTTTGCCTCCCTGTCTTCCAAGGAGGACATGTGAGACAGTTTGTCATTGCCTCTGGATTTTGATGAAGTATGAGACTTTGCACTGTGAGGCTTTTTATGGTGTAGCCGGAGGCCACAAGTTGCTTCGCTGCAACATGGAATCAGCATCTTGGCACCAGGGTGCCCTGCTCCTTATATTGCATTATCCCCTATCTTTCATCTTTCATGCTTTCTCCTTTTTGTGTCTTCCCTTGGGACAAGACTCATGGAGAGCTGGCAGTTTGCCTTTCTTTCGCTATCTCTCTAGGTAATAATTGTCTGACTCCAACAAGGGTTTGCTGTTTCTTTAGTAATTGAATCTTGCTTGCTACTTCCACTGAGGATGTTGGTTACTCTTCCTTCTGCCTGCACTGCCCTTTCCCTGAGTTAAAGAACCTCTTAATTAATGCACCTCTTTATTCCTTTCTATAATGTCAGGGTTGGCCAACCAATGTTGGCTTTAACATAATATGAATATGTTCAGACCCTGCTTAACCCAGACTATTATAAAATCTTAAGAACTCAAGCTTTTTTGAATGTTGCAAATAAATACCTGCAGAAATCCTGGTAAATTAGGCAAAGAGTACAGAAACCACAACAAAAGTTTAGGTCACTTGTTTAATATACAAAGTCTTTCACAGATAATTATTTTCCTTAATTTGTCTTAGTACACATTATTCACAAAACAATAAGTTGTTAATGCAAGAGAATTAGGTAAAACCAAAAAAGTACAAATGCTCAATCTCAAAAATTGCACACAGTTAAATTTTTTTTTTTTTTTTTTTAATATGATCTCCAATTTCAAAATGGGCTTTCTTCAGATTTGGAGGAAACACTGCAGCCCAAAATAACAGTACTTCCTTTGAGCTGTATTGATATGTAAAATAGCACCTTTGGGCTGAGTTAAGGAAAGGAAAAAGGTTTTTCATCTTTCTTATTAATTAAAATATGAGTCCTATACAGTTATTACATAACAACTACAATAATGGTAAAAAGTTTAAAGAGCTCCACTTTGTTCCAGAATATTCAAAGGTAAGGTAAGGAAAGGTAAACTGTCAGGTGAATGAATGCAGTAATCTTCCCCACCTCACCCCCTTGACAGAGTATCTTAATGATGCCATTGCTCTAATGAGCTAATTTTCCAGCCAAATAGTAGGTGTTTTAGGGGTACCTAAGGGCCTCTTGGAAAACAGGATAAATGCGGCTGTCTGGGACGATAATCACATGTAATAGCAGCTCCGAGTGAGATTTCATCTTGGGGCATTTTGAAAGACTCCTTTAATAAATACTTTTTTTTTCAGTTTCTCCATTGCTGTATCCCAGGTTGATTGGATCATTTTTGTTTTGATTTTTTGTTTGTTTTGCTTGTGTTTGTTCTTAAGCGTCATTGCATTCTGGACTTCACTTTAAGAAAAAATACTGGGATTTCATTCCTTTACAATTCAATCTTTGACACAATAAAAGTGAGAGTTCTTTGAAAAATTAACAGCATAAGTGTCTGTGTTTTATGGTATTGATACTATCAGATGCATGATTATAAAAAGCCAAGGTTTTAAACAGAATTGCGTGTTCATTTTTCAATTTCAGTCCTTTGATTCACTTCCATTTTACTTCTTACATGAGCAGGTAAACATGCTTCAAAAAAATTGTCCTTTTGGAGAGTCATTTTTGAAGGGTATGTCCAGTCCACAAAAAGTATTGTCAACAAAGTCAAATCCTTTCACTGAAAGGGCAGTTGCCACACAGAATAGGAAAGAAAATCAATATTAGGTTTTAAATGCACATCATTATTTCAGATAGTTTGAACCATAAACAGCCATTGCAGGAAATTTTAAAAGATTTAAATTCAGGAGTTCAGGGTTTATAAAGGTAAGAAGAGTAGCAGAATAAAAAGCTGGCTTTTAACCTGCTAGGGAACTATATTCTTATTACAAGAAAGTCAAAGCCTGTACAAATTAATTTTGAGAATTTAGGTATGGTATTGAAACACCATGTCATATTTTATGGTTAAAACAGTAATGCTTATCTTTACTTTTCATTCTAGAAATGTTTTCTTAGTGTTAAGTGTAGCCCTTAATAAACAAGGCCTATTTTAGCCAATCATCTCCCACTGAGAAATGAGCAATGCACTTAGCCATCTTGCTTAGGTCTGTACAGAATTTAAACAGTATTTTTGGTGGTAATTAAGGTAAATAATTCTTTTCCTTCCAGAGCAAATGTAAAAGAATTTGGGATTTCATGGCTTGCTGGTGACCGATTCCCCCACCCGCCCCAGGAATATTTGTAAAGAACACTGTGCCATTGCTAATCACTGGGAAGAATGGGTTAGTAAAAAGCTTAGAAAAATTAACAGAAAAATTGAATCAAGGTCAATTTATTGGGTGAAGTGCCATGTTTAAATCACCCAAAACTTAGCTATTCATGAGTATTTATCTTAAACCTTTAAAATGGAAATTTAAGAGGAAGTTAATACAAAGTTTAGTTTGTTTACGGTTCATAGATCTTTTTAAAATCACAACTTAACGTCCTTATTTGTGCAGAAATTACAGTACAACTTCAGTTACTTCAGCTCTGTCTTCCCTGTGCCTTTTAGTCCATACCCTCCACAACAAGTTTTAAGAAAGAAGAGATTTAAACCTTTTGTTTTCTGACTGGCCAAAAACTTTAATGTTCTTCTCATGTACATACATGAAATCACACACACACATCACACACACACACAAAATTGACATTGTTTACCTTTTCTTTATTTCTAGAAATTGTGACTATATGGACTCCGTGTCAGCCACTACTAATACTCGTATCTTTCTCCTCATTAAAAGGTTATTTCCTCTTCCTTTTTTCTATGATAATCCATGAAGAACAAGTACACTGATAATTAGAAAGTGCATCAATGCGATACCCAGGTTTGTGCAATGCGAGACCCGTGCTTTGGTTCTTATGGCCATCATGGTTGCCTTTTCACAATAATAAATAATGACAGCTAACAAAAATAAATCACCTTTTTAAATAAAAGACATCTTTGATGGTTCACTAACTCTATAATCATTAATCTAGCTCACTGCAATATCATTCACGCTTCAGTTCTACATGAATATGCAAAGAACACAATAATCAACTGAACTGCCAAACCTAAACAACTCAATTTATTACTTATCACAAAATCTGTTGAATATCTTTACTTTCCAGCTGACCAAGGGAAATACTGTCAGCTTCTTAAAAATCAAGTCTAAATGCTTAGTCAAAATGATTCCTCTGTCAAGTGGATGCCACATGTGGATTAAAGAAAAAAAAAAAAACCTTACACATTTGACTTAACAAAAATATTTAATTTTTGTTTCCCTATCATATGTGCCTCATAGTAGCAAACAAGTTAATTTCAGAACTTTGCCACAGGTAGATCATTTTATCTTTCCATATTTTCATTTTTTCACACTACAAAGTGGTAAGTTCATCTAACTCTTTAACCAACCAGGTTATTTAATTTGATTAATTTAGTGCTTTATAAAACTATACCATTCATGAGACTTTGGATAAAAGAATGAATCGAGCTGCTCTTTTGAAATAGTCAACTGTTAAATGAAGCAGAGGCTCTGCCTCTGATTTTAGGGCTGCATTGAACAACATGTTTAAATTAAGATACACAATAAAGATAAAATACATACTGGATTTTGAAGACTTGGTTCATAAAAAGAGGTGTAACAGGTCTCAATTTTTAATATTCATAACATTGAAATAATTTGATATATAGTGTTAGTGAAACATAGAAATTAATTTCACCTTTTACTTTTTCTAATGGGCCTACCGGAAAATTTTAAACGTATGTATGCGGTCTGCATTTGTGGCTCACGTTATATTTCTGTTGGACAACACTGTTTTAGAGGGACCAGATAAAACATACGACCTAATAGCTGGTGGTAGCTTCTGTGGGTATTTAACAGCACTAATTACACCCAGAAATCTCCTGTTCGTGATTTAAACGTGATTCTAAGTATTAATATCTTCAAATGCGTATTGCATCTATTTTTTAAAAACATGCATCTGTTAAAACAACTGGACTCCACTATAGCCATAAAAATCTGTTAGCTGTCAGAGTATGAGCATCAAACTGCATCCTCCACGTCTGCTTCTGATACCACTGAAGGATGATGCAGACAATTTCAAGCTTAAAACCAAGGGTGTTTCTTATTTCCAGATGAGACAGTTAACAACACAAGGCCTTGGAAGAAATACACATTGCAGTTCAAGCCTGTATTCTTACACTTGCTCCTGCTCCTGTGAGGATGCCTGTGTCCACTCAGGCTTCCGTCCCTGCCTATGAGCATCCCTTGCTCCACTGGCTCTTAACTGTCTTAGAAATCCGTCTCTTGCTGACTTCCACATTTCTGCGTCACCCTGTGGACTGCTTCCTGGGATCCTGGTCATTGGTGGTTTTTTGGTCCTTTCCTTTTTGAGCAAAGTCTGGAAAAACGAGTCAGTAGGAGAAAGAGGAGAGGGTGAAGGGAGTGAGCGCGTCAGGATCACTTCTGTCACGTGTAGTGGCTGAGGGCTCGGAAGAGGGTCCTCAGGGAAGACGCTCCCAGCTGGTCTGTCACACTGGTATAACCTCGGGGGGCCCGCCCTCTGCAGACGGCAGTGGATTCGTACCTGTGTGCGATACAGGCACCACCACGGCGTCCTTGGTGTCCGTGTGTACGTTACACGAGAAGTTCTTCTCCTGCTTTTTGGCAGTGTCGGGGCAATTCTGCACAAAGATCACGCGGTTGTAGGCCTTCAGCCTGCGCCATAGCTGGACGTAGACTTTACACTGTACGTACATGAAGACGAGGCCTCCTGTGAAGCCAATGGCCACCACAACCAGTTTTGTCCAAAATGGCCATTCAAGGACACCTTTGAAGTCAGAAAAAGAGAATGTTATCACCAAGTTATCAATGGATTTAGTAATTTTTTCTATGACTCCTTCAAAAGGCCACGCCTGCCTGCTAAACTTTGCGGATAAGGAATACTGTTAACAGGCCGTAAAAATTATAACCAGAATTGCTTAATTGCTTTCTGTTCTTTTAAAGGCACTTAAACTTCTACATGAAGAAACTCCCCTACCACTATAATGATCTTATTTCTCCTATGTCCAGTACCTGCTGTGGTTATCAGGTACTGTTAGACTTTTGATACTTACCTTGATATTGATTTCTTACTGCTAAATCTTTAAGGAAAGAGAGTGAACATACTAAGTGAAAGAATCCATTTTAAATCTTTTTAAAAAGGTAAAGTGATAGGTAATTCTATAGGACCATACATACGGGTCCCCCTCCCCACCATCACTCTCCTTAAAATTGAAAAGACAGTGAAGGAGAGAAGCCACCACATCTCACCTGAGAGAGAAAGAATTTCTAAGTAAAGATGTGCATAGCATTTAGTATTTTAGTCATTTTTGTTTCAGGAGTCTTTGTCCCTGAGAACCACCACTTCCTTAGTTATCGATATTTCCTCCTATTTTGTGCCACCACAACTAGAAACTGGCTTTCACAATTTTTAAGACTTTCACAAGAGTTTCTCTGACTATAACATTATCTAGGCCGCACATAATTATGAATGTTAAATATATCATGGTCAAGCTCTCTTGCCCACACCAGGATGCAGATGGTGGAAGGCAGCTGTCTCCCCTCCTGTGAAAGGCTGTCTAGTAACAAGAGCATGGTTTGGTATGTGGGACCAGGAGGAGTCGGTTAGAAATCATGATGTATGAGAGTCTATGATTCTACTTTGGATTTTATTTACTTTTCCCTATAACGATAAATACAGTAAAAGGAATGTCCTACCTATATTTTGTAACACCGGTATTTGCTTTATGCTTCTGTAGGAAAACAGACATGAGGGCTTGTTTAGCTCCTACCTTTGTTCTATCAATGCAAGGAGAACAGTCATCTGACATACAGACTCCGGGGTAGATCAGTGGTTCTCAGCGGAGGCTAGTATTTTTCCGCGGAACATGTCTGGAAATACTGTTTATTGTTATACCCGGTGTCTCTTTGCAAACAGATGTCAGAGATGCTGTGTAAACGCCCTACAGTGTATAGGATAGCACTCCCCAACGAAGAATTATCCAGTCCGAAGTGTCAGTAGTGCTGGGGTGGAGAGTTCTTGTGGAAGGCAATCACTTAAAGTTTCTTTATTAGGAAATTTGCAGGGAGGATTCAAAGTACAAAGTACAAATCAAATACCTTGAAGTTTTCCAAATTTAGAAGGATACTTTTGCTCTTGGCTACTGTATTGATCAGTATTTCGTATGTATTTGGAACATTTTAACCACAGACAAACTGGAGAAAACATGTTTTATCTCCCATTTGGGGGGGAGAAGTCCCCGTGGGTACATCTAACTCCCCTCTGTTTGCTACATCACAGTACTGCCTGGATGTTTCCCATTTCTGAGGCTTCATCCGTGGTCCTCCTCCTTTCTGGGCTTTGCTTCCCTGTTTCGGCATGACTGCCTGTCCCAGCTCAGAAGTAATTTCCAGCTGGAAATAAATTTCACCACTCTTCCAGTTTCATATTATGTCTTCCATTTGTGGCGTAAGAGTCAACTTTCGGACCAGTTACTTTTACTTTGCTACATGATAACCTCGACAAACACAGAACTTATGTCAGTTGGTCTTTGTTTTGCAGTAGGTATTTCAAGGATGAATGAAAGCTTTTGAGGTTCCAGGTTGGATTGCTTTGCCTCAGTCTCTTCGGTATAAACCAGAGGCGCCAGCCTCTACTTGTCCACGAAGCTTTGTTTTCATGAGTGGGTGATATGAAGAAGTCTCCACTCTTGCTCTACCTCTCCTTTCTGAAATAGTGACCAGAACCCATAGCGTACCTGAGAATCTGGGCCAGGAGTAACAAGCCATTTTCTCTGCCAGTTCTGGGAGACAGGCTGAGTCTTCCGGTTTCTTTCACAAAGCTCTCTGATCGATTGTTTCTCCAGTCATTCCTCTTTCATATGTTTGGGAAGTCAAGGAGCCCAGTATAGTCCTCGAACAAGCTTAGGGTACAGGCTATCTCCCCACCTCACATCCAGGAGCCATGTAGGTGCAAACCTGTTGTCCACATGCCCATCTTCTCTCAGAGACAGTCTGAGCCTACTCTTTGCTTTTGACTAAGTGGGCAAGATCTCTACTTCCTTTAAAGATGTTATTGAACAGTTTTAAGATTTTATCCTGGAAACTCAACGATAAGGATACTGTGAGAGGAGATGCTAACAGGGGGCTAAGTGGATTTCCAAGAATGTTCTCATGGGTAACATGTGTTTACCTCCTTATTATGGAGACTCAGCAAATTGTCTTCATACTCAACCTTGTTGGACTAGTCAGTTCTATGCTGTTTTCTGTAAAGAAGAAAGAATGTACACAATAAGGAAGGGCGGTAGAAAAGAGAAGACAACATCTTGTTCCTTGTGGATCCTTTGTGGAAACAATTCTTTGTCCTCACTAACACATATTTGAAGCTGGAACCCAAACTTGGAAATGCTAAAAGCACAAAGTTGTTTCTACCCGCCCAGTTTGGAAAAGGAATCCAGAAAGTCCAACTTGAGGCAATTCTCCCATATGTTCATTTTTCCGAAGCCCAAGGATTGTATGTGCTTCTTCCTTGGCGCTTGGGATCTTTTCTCAGGAGTTCCTGGGTTTAGGAATAAACCGCATCCCATCCTCCTAAACATCAATCGGAAACTGCTTGGAGATTCTTGCGCAGGAATTGAAGGAGCTTGGAGGAGCAAATATTCTGTCCACAACCATTTTCTAAGGAGATAGAAGTCTTTTCTTGGCCCTCATCATAGATAAATTTGACTCATTCACCATTCATAATGTCATGCCAACCCCACAGGAATGGGCAATAAAGTTCTCAAGCAGCCTCAACGTGTGATGATTAAATCCTAGGCCTCCTTTCAGTGAGTGCGTGTGTGTGACGCGGTGCTGGGCAGCTGCACTGTCGTCCGTGCTGACCGCACGCAGCAGCATGCTAACAGGCTGTGAGAGCCCTAAGACGCTCTGCAGATTTGTCCTATGATGTGATACTGGAGGCTTCCTAAAGTCCAGGCAGATGAATCCAAACCCTCCATTATGTCTGCCTGAATGTGTCGTGCCACCCGAACCAGAGAAATCAGGCCACAATTTGTAGGGAACTTTATATGTAAAGAGCAATAAAAGCACTTTAGACCGAGAAAAGCAAAAGGCACCCTTCAGCTCGTGATAGTTTCTTGGGATTCTGAGTCTGTGTGAGATTTTTCTAGCAAGCCAGAGAGGAAAACTGGGGACTCCAGGTAAAAGTGACTATTTCTAGAACTTGAATAAAAAAACGAATGAGAGAATAAAAATTCGTAAATTGTTTTTTCACATAGAAAATTCTTCCAGGTATTCACTGCATTTCCCACTGGGATTGAGTCAGGTGACATGGATTGGGGCTATTTAAGGGCATTTCCTTTTCAGGAATCCGAGACCAGATTTTATTGATAAACAGGACCACTTCCACTGACTGTCTCTTATCTCCTTTACAATCACTTTCTTCATCTTTGCACCCAACAGCACCCTCCTTCCTGGCTAGGAAATACCAAAATCCCAAATTTTTATTCAATTTCTTTGCAGCCCAGACTCCAATTGGATATGCCTTACTACAGGATGGCTTCTCAAAGGCCATTTTTCTGTGTAAAATCCCCCACTCATTCTTGAGGATTATGGTTTTTGTTCTTGTTTTTTAAGTAGGCCCCACACTGGGCGTGGAGCCCAGAGCAAGACGTGAACTCACAACTCCGAGAGCAAGACCTGAACCGAGTTCAAGAGTCAGGCGGTCAATGGACCGAGCCACCCAGACACCCTGAGGATTATGGGTTTTATTCCTAAGAATCAGCCACTTCAGTCTTTACGTCTTCCCGTGTCCTAATTCAGATAGCTGTTTCCTGTCCTTGACGTACTGAGAACCTGTTAGCTGGTATTTGCTTTGGTCTCAGTGCCCTCAGCTCTGGTAGCCTGTTCAAAACTACTCCCATTCGGCTCATGCCCCCCATCACTGGGTCCCTTGGTTTCCGTCCCTTCCCTCCTTGACTCTGGCTGTGGCTTGTTTGGGCCAACGGGACAGCAGCAAATAGGACACAACAGAAACCTCAAAAGTGTTCACGCTGTGTGTGTGGTTTGCTCTCTTGCTAATTTTTAAGACTGTAATTGCTACACGAAGAAGGCAGGGCCATCAAGCCCTGTGTGGTGGAAAACAGCTCAGTTGTTTGTGTCGTCCGGCCAGTAGTGTGCCGGCCACCAGCCTGGTGGAGGAGGGCAGTCCTGGTCAACAGCAGACAGTCCGGCCACGGCCAGAAGCAGGGCCCACCTGACCAGAATTGGGAGTGAAATAAATGCTTGTGGTTTGATGTCCGTAAGTTTGGGCATAATTGGTCCTAATTGGTCCTACAGCAAGAGGTAACTGATCTACCAGTTAGAAATGGAGGTTAAGAGTAGCATTTACCTCGCAAGGTTGTTGGTGTGGATTAAGTGAGTAGTTCCTGACACAGAAAATGCCATATTGATGTAGGTCACTGGTGCTCTCGGAGTGATTTAAGTGCGACGTGGGCTGTAGATCAAGAGCAAAGCTTTGCCTGGTGCCTGTAACTACGACCTTGCTAACGTCGAGGGGCTTCAACATCGGCTGCCCCGTCTGGACTCCAGGCCATGAAAACCCCCAGGAGAGGAGGAGGTCCGGTCGGCTGCCAGCCACACCTCCTCACCCTGTAGGTCTGGGCATCCTTCCCAGCCAGCAGTTCCCTTCCTGGAGAAAAGCTCAGAAACCACCAAAAATCAACTAAAAGGTCCTGAACTATGTAAGTGGCAACTACGTGGATGATTTGTCCAGAAACATCGATGACAAACTTTCAGACTACAATGACGACTGTTTGTAAAGTGGGATACATCCCCTTTCAGACTCTCAGCCTTATTTTCTTTCTAGTTGTATTGTTTCTCGGAAAATTTGCTTCCCAGCTCTGTCCACTGGAGGAACACACGCAAGGTCACCTGGAACATCTTGCTTTGTTTTCTCTTTAGGTCTAATTGAGTAGACCGGCAAGCTCCCAGGTGGGTGTTTATAATAAAGCTGCACAGGAGGCAAATTACTTCTTTCTTCAACCTTTAAAAGAGTGATCTCTAAAATCTCTTCCAGCTATTAAAGTGGAATTCTCAGAGTATTCTGTGTGCAGTATGTGGTCCATCATGTAACTGGAGACACCTGGACTGTCTCTAAAAGGCCTTTTAAATGGCAGAGGAGAACCTGTCTCATTTAACAGCTGCAGTGACTATATTTAGGAAAAGCATCTCATTGGTAAGTTGGGATATTTTTGCTGGGTGCTTAGGTCATGCAGAGTTATAAAACGTGTTTGTGTAAGGGTGTGTGTGCGTGGTGGGGCTAGGCAGGCGGTTTTCTCCTTGTTGCTTCTCTCTGGTTGCATAAATTATTTTTTAAAAGTGTTTCACATACTTGTAACATTTTCCTTGTTTTAGTGGTAAGTAAAGATACATAAGCATATGCAAATATGAATATATGTAGCAAAATATATAAATATATGTGTATAAATTATACAAAAAATATATATATATACACACACACAGTATTTGTATAAACACAATGATTCAATTTGTCTGATGCAAGGTCAAGTCCAGGGTGTCTTTGAAAAATGAATCAGAAAGAACCTGTGACGGGTATTCAGTCCAGCTTTGTTTTACAAATGAGGAATTTGAGTGTCAGAGTGGTTATTTTATTCAAGGTAACTAGTCCATGACCAAGGCGGAACTAGAACACAGGCCTTCTGACAAGTACCTTAAGTCAGCACCAATCACGTTTGGGCCGTTCACAATAATAGCACATATAATGACGTCTAAAAAGGAATGCTTGGGCAGCCCGGGTGGCACAGCGGTTTAGCGCCTGCCTTCAGCCCAGGGCGTGATCCTGGAGACCCGGGATCGAGTCCCACGTCGGGCTCCCTGCATGGAGCCTGCTTCTCCCTCTGCCTGTGTCTCTGCCTCTCTCTCTCTCTTCTCTCTTGAATAAATAAATAAAATCTTTAAAAAAAATAAAAAGGAATGCTTAAGTAACAGTGCTCAACAGGACAATATATGGATTGCTGGGAAGTGATGTGTAGCACCTCCTCGAAGCAGATGATAATAGCTAACAAGGATGGCACAACCAGACTTCTCATCGGCTGGGGTCAGCCAGAGCCAGCAACAGTTCTCGAATCCCTACCAACCCTATAATGCTCTCGGAAAAATGAAGCAGGTATCTCCCTGCCCTAGAGATACTTAGAGGCTCACAAGTGAGTCAGGCAGGAGGAAAAAACAAAAAACAAAAACCAGTTTGTTATGCTAGTCCCCCTGTGGTGTATGCATTTAAATAGTTCTGGGGCAACGTGAAAATGTGCACCTGCCATACGATTTCACTTCTACGAAGAATCTAAGAAAACAAGATAAAAAAACAGGAATAGACTCATAAATACAGAGAACAGACTGTGGTTGCCAGAGGAGAGGAGGTGGGAAAAGTTGAAGTAGGTGAGGAGAGGTCTAAACTTGCAGTTACGAGTAAGTCATGGGGATGAGAAGTACAGTGCAGGCGTTACCGTCCACAATACTGTGAGGACTGTGTATGGACAGACGGCCACTGCCCCTACCTGTGGTGAGCGTTTTGTGATGTATATAATGTGTAATCACTGCGTTGTGCGCTTGAAGCCTATTGTACGTCAGCTATACTTAAAATTAAAAATTAAAAAAAAAACAATCTGTGCCTATAATCTCTCCAATAAGTATATTTGTTTTCTTGGCCTCCATTTTTGTGTTTTGTTTTGTTTTCAACACACAAATAGTATACTGGAGGATTTTTCTAGAGTATGTCAAGGTAGGCAGGAGGAGCATTGCTCCCCCAAATTAGAGTAAGCAATGGGTAATTGGGGGTGTTCAAGTTTCAAGCACCAAGAGTCTGATTTTTTTTTTTTTTTTCCACTACAGGCAGAGAAGTGAGAGAACTGTCTGGGGCAGCAGGCTTATTTAATCTAAAAGAACAACCATTAAAAACACATAAAGGATTTTTTTCCCTCCAGGATTGTTATTACAGTTCAAAAAATGTTGCTGTTTTATATTCAACCTCAATTTGGGTTAAGGGAGGACGGTTTGTTCCTCTTCCAATGATTTTGAAGGTTTCAAGGCAGACTTAAAATATTTTGACTTTTAAATTCAGCAGGTTTTTTTTTTTTTTTTCCCCAGACTTTAAAAGTAAATTCAGGCTCAGCACTCACGGTCCCAATGCCAAAGGGAGATGAACATAATACCGACTCAGGCAGATGCCCCCACTACCTATAAATGTGCTTTGGGAAATCGGGCTCTGAATACAGCTGGAACATGAGGTACAGATCATTCCCTTTGCGGAAGTCGCTATCGTTTCCATCTGAAATTCCCCGAGTTAGGAGCTGTCCCCCTGGGAAGCGGCTCCGGCCGTGGGCACTGCTTCCTGACAAGTATCTTGCTTCCTACTTCGAACACTCTGAGCACCAAAGATGATAGTCATCTCATTTTCACTTGCTTTTAAGAAAGCGAAAATTATTTTTTAAAAGTGTCCAGTAGAAAGCTGACCCATATATATTGGAAAGCCAACTCTTCTGATGGAGGGACCTGAGTGACAATCCACTGGGGGCCTCTGGTCTGAAATCCTGCATCCACCCAGAACTGAGAAAGGAAAAAAAAATTCTTTTGAAGAAAAAATCTAAAAGAGAAAAGGTAGGGAAGTGTGGGTATGAGGCATTCACAACCTCATCCTTCCTTCTGCAACGTCCACTGGGCCCCTTGCCAGGGCCCCGACGTGGCGTTCGGCCCCAGGGGTGTGCTGGTGAGCAAGACAGACCCTGCCCAGCCTGCTCTCACCTCAGTCTACTGGTGTCAGGAGACTTACAACTAAATGAGCAATTACAATAGTGTAGGGTAGGCATCCTGGCAGGCAGCGCTTCTTACCGTGTCTGCAAAAAGAATGACATAAGGGATAATTAAATCTAGACCTCTGGGGACGAAACTCGGGCTTCGTGGGGTGTAGAAACTCCCAGGTAATTAGAATATGCAATCCAGATGGGAGGGGGGTGGGGCGGGTTAGCGTAGGATGTTAGGTGAGCACACGGTTCCCCACACTCAGAGGACGCAGGGATCCGCTCTTGGCTTCCTAGGCACAAGTTGCTGGGCCGCGTCCTCACAATCTCTGACCATAGGTCTGGGGTGTGGAGAAGCCAAGTATTGGCATTTCTTTCTTTGTTTTTTAAAGATTTTATTTATTTACTCATGAGAGAGAGAGGCAGAGACACAGGCAGAGGGAGAGGCAGGCTCCCCGCAAGGAGCCCCATGGGGGACTCGATCCCAGGACTTGGGATCACGAAGGCAGACGATCAGCTGTGGACCGCCCCCCTGCGGCCCAAGAATTTGCTCACCCTGCACCCCCGTCACCCGAGGCTCACCCTGCAGTCCTGTCACCCTCGGCTCACCCTGCAGCCCCGTCACCCGCAGCTCACCCTGCAGCCCGTCACCCGCGGGTCACCTGCAGCCCGTCACCCACAGCCACCCAGGAGCCCCGTCACCCACAGCTCACCCTGCACCCCCATCACCCGCGGCTCACCCTGCAGCCCATCACCCACGGCTCACCTGCAGCCCCGTCACCTGTGGCTCACCCTGCACCCTGTCACCCACAGCCACCCAGGAGCCCCGTTACCTGCAGCTCACCCTGCACCCCCATCACCCGCGGCTCACCCTGCAGCCCATCACCTGTGGCTCACCCTGCAGCCCATCACCCACGGCTCACCTGCAGCCCCGTCACCCGTGGCTCACCCTGCACCCTGTCACCCACAGCCACCCAGGAGCCACCTGCCGGGTGTCTGGCGACCCTGGGGTGCGCTCGGTGCCCACTGCAGTCACCAGGGGGCAGCGTGAGTACAGCTGTCCGTCCCTCCTGCTGTTACTGCGTCCACACCAAGGGAGAAATAATAAAACCTTCCCTATTAACTTGCTTTTCCTCCTCGTTTCTTTCCCTCACCTCCTCCCCTTAGTTCCGGTCATCTTTGTCTTTCAGCTTCTTTTCTCTTTTTGGGGAGGCGCACAGAGCCTTTGGCCCCTGCCAACACGCAGTGTGGCCTCTCTGCAGGTCCCCTGTGCTGGTTCCCCGGTGGCCTACCCTGGGGGCGGCACCTCCTCCCCCGGGTGCAGGCCGGCCGGGCGCAGGGGAACCCCCCCAGCAGCTCTGACTGCCACGAGCCAGGCCGACCCCCCAGCCCTCCGTGCCCGCTGCCCTCAGTAAGGCCCCCCGGATGTTGGCACCCCCCAGGACCCGTGAACGGCTTCCTGCAGGCTCGAGGGCAGCCTTCCCCAACAGCCCGGTGACCTTTCTGGCCACCGTGCGCACCTGCTCTACCCGTTACACGGAGCTGATCAGCGACGGCACGTTCTCGAAGACAGCATCGTCTTAATCATGGTTTAAAAGGCGCAACGGCTACGGTGCATTGAATGAAAAGACAAAACCTCTCCACTTCCCAGCTGTTCGTGTGCCTTTTCACATCTGGCTGCACACACTCCTTCATCGGCTCCTGGAAAGCCGGGGTGACGTGTGGCATCTCTAGGTCTGGCCCTTCCAAGGGCTTCGGGGACTTGCTACATCGTGCGGCCCGGCCGGGGACCCCAGATAGCGGGCAGAGGATTCCGGTCACCACCGGAGGGGCCTACACGGCCGTATCCCCCGTGAAGGCCTCCCGGGGAAGCAGCTCCCCACCCAGCTCCGGGGGCCTGGGAGCACCCAAGAGGAGGAAAGAGAAAAGACCCGTGCTCCTACCGTTGTCGTTGCCCTGCTTGATTTCCTCCGCCGTCCGGTCTATTAAAACGTACAAAGACCACACCACGCAGGTGATGGCGATGACGTGGAAGGTGACAGAGCAGAATATTTTCCTCCTTTCGCTCGTGGTCATCTGTAGTTTCTCCCACTGCAATCAGAAATGAGTCACACGACATGGGATTTCCAGGTAGGGACCCCTGCTCCCCGTTTAGAGCCCAGACATAGGCCGCGAACGGGGGACAAGCATAAAATACCCACATTTTAAGATGACACAACATTCCAGTAAGTCTCTGCGGTGGGAAAGATACGGAATCATAACCCCTAGAGTTCTATACGACTTCAATATATGTTAAAATGAAAACAAGGGACGCCGGGCAGGGTCCTTTGGCAGACGCTCACCCCCTGCCCCCCCCCCCCCCCCCCGCATCCCTGCACGTCCCTCGTGGTACTGCCTCATAAGCAGTAATGAGTAATCTCCTCGTGGGTGGGTATGTAAGCGGAGCCTGGGCCGCATCCCGAGTGTGTATTCGTTAAGGGGCGTCTGAAGGGCTGCCTGACAGCGGGGAGGGCAAGTCCACATCCGCTCACAGCCCTTGCCCTAAAGAACACACTATCATCCGGGCAATGGGAAAAACCCGTCCCTTCAAGCACAGGCTTGGTTTACTAGCTGCCACCACTGTCGAAGTCACCGTCCCTCGCCGTACGCCTCAGGAAGTCGAGGGCTGCTCCTCTGGGGAGAAGGGGCCCACAGTCTCACAGCAGCGACTGAGGGTGTGTAGGGGGGATGTGTCCACTGCCTACTCCGGAGAGACAGGCCGGCGGGGATCGACGCCTCGGCCGCTGCGGTGTCACTTCACTTCTGCGTTAGTTTTCTGTGCACTATTTCTAAGGGAACATCAGATCCCTGTGATCTTAGTAGAGAAGCCAAACCTCCGAGAATCCAGGACTTTCCCCATTCTTTACTTATCACGCTCCTGCTAGAGCAAAATCCTCGGCACTCCAGAGGGCCCTACTGCTTTCCCCTCGTCCCCGTCCCCGCCCGGGATTCCCCGACCAGCAGGCCGAGGCCGGAGAGCCCGTGTCAACGCTCCGCCACCGGCTTTGGGACACGGGTGAAGCTGCTTAAGTCCTCTGGGCCACTTGCGTCATCTCCCCAAGACGCACACTGTGGCAGAGGCTGTGACCGAGGGGTTTGGGGCGAGGACACCTTCTTCCCCCCTTCCTTTACCGACAGACTCCGCTTTCCGCCTGGCCTGGCAGGGGGGCAAGGCCTGGATCCCACCAGCGACACGGCCCGGCCTCTACCGGGGCCCGGCTTTTGCGCTCCTGACACAGGAACGGCCCCGTCTTCCCTTCCTTCATTTTCTCTTCTCCGTCACCTGGAATCCGTAGTTAATGGCCGGGGTCCCACCAGCCATCCCGCAGCCTCAGGGACAGGTCTCGAGAAGCGCAGGGACCTCAGCCCGGTGAGCAGCGCGTCCCTGGGGCCCCGCCTGCGGCCTTGGCCTCGGCCTCACCCGCACTTCCCGGTAAGAGGACACGGGGATCTTCCCGACTTCCCTGCAGTCTGCGGATTAGGGGCCTATGGGTTCATTTGTGAGAAAGCACCGTACCTGACGCCGACCCTGATGCTCCAGAAAGTTCTGGGAACACTTCAGGAGAAATAAATGTCTCCTTTCCAAACACCATCCATCCCCTCCTGCTGGCTACTCGTCAACAGCTCTCCTGGCGACGGGTGTCGGAGCCCATCACAAATTCACACCTCATCTTGTACTTTGATTTCCCTTAAATCGTATTTTATGTATTATTCCAAATAAAAAAATGGAGAGATCTTGGTACGGCAGCTGCAGGAAAGTCAGATCTACTTTTTAATTGCTCAACCTTGGCCTCCAGCACTAGTCCACGCCTATCCGTGAAGGGCCGATTGTTAAGACTCCCTTTTGTCATCCATCGTGTTTTGTGGTCACGTCACTGATTTTGTCACGGGAACCTGAATAACCTGCCTGCCGAAGGACGGAATATTGTCACCCGCGACAGCCTTCTGGGGCCCGGGGACGTGTCTGCGGCCCCTCGCATCCAAAGGGCCCGTAAGCGCAGGGCGGTGCACAAACGCGGCTTCGCACGCCCAAAGCCCCGCAGGGTCCAGGTGGGTGGAAGGACCTTCAGGACCGAAGAGCCACACCCCGTCGCAGGCGCTTGTGTGACCGCCGGGCCACAGCCGCGGGGACCGTGTCCTTAGGGCCGAGCACCTGGAGGAGCGGCCGAGACGCGTTCTTCAGGCTCGTGGGCCTCCGGGCAGGGCTGACCCTGGGGCCACCGGGCTCGCCAGGCCCCTGCGGCTGCGGACGGCGGGCCCAGCTGACCCTCCCGGCCCGCAGCGGCTCAAGGGGAAGGACGGGGAAGGGCCCGGGACGGTCCTGCTCCCCCGCGGGGGCGGGGCGGGGGGGGGGGCAGGGCCTGGCCGCCTCCGGGTCGAGGCCAGCTTCGTGTCCTCACCGCCTCCTGCCCGGCCTCCTCCGACCCCGGCCTCCTCCGGCCCCGGCCTCCTCCCGCCCCGGCCTCCTCCCGCCCCGGCCTCCTCCGGCCCCGACCTCCTCCCGCCCCGGCCTCCTCCGGCCCCGACCTCCTCCGGCCCCGGCCTCCTCCGGCCCCGGCCTCCTCCCGCCCCGGCCTCCTCCGACCCCGGCCTCCTCCGACCCCGGCCTCCTCCCGCCCCCGGCCTCCTCCCGCCCCCGGCCTCCTCCCGGCCCCGGCCTCCTCCCGGCCCCGGCCTCCTCCCGCCCCGGCCTCCTCCGGCCCCGGCCTCCTCCCGCCCCGGCCTCCTCCCGCCCCGGCCTCCCCCCGCCCCGGCCTCCTCCGACCCCGGCCTCCTCCGACCCCGGCCTCCTCCCGCCCCGGCCTCCTCCCGCCCCGGCCTCCTCCCACCCCGGCCTCCTCCGACCCCGGCCTCCTCCCGCCCCGACCTCCTCCCGCCCCGACCTCCTCCTGGCCCCGGCCTCCTCCGACCCCGGCCTCCTCCGACCCCGGCCTCCTCCCGCCCCGGCCTCCTCCCGCCCCTGGCCTCCTCCCGCCCCGGCCTCCTCCCGCCCCGGCCTCCTCCGACCCCGGCCTCCTCCCGCCCCGGCCTCCTCCCGCCCCGACCTCCTCCCGCCCCGGCCTCCTCCGACCCCGACCTCCTCCGACCCCGGCCTCCTCCGACCCCGGCCTCCTCCCGCCCCGGCCTCCACCCGCCCCGGCCTCCTCCGACCCCGGCCTCCGCGTCCCGACCACCGTCCCAGCCCCGCCGTCGGAGCGGAGCCCGCAGCCCTGCCCGCCGGGCCAGCCGTGCACGCGGCGCTCGCGGCTCCCGGGGTGCGGTCGGCGGCCTGCGGGGTGTCCCTCCCGACACAGCCGGCAGAGGGCGCCCGCGGGGTGTCCGGGGCGCCGGACGCGGAGGCCGCAGGAGCTGGGGCTGCTCCCGCCGCGCCTCGGTGCAGGGGTGCAGGGAGCCGAGGGCCCGCGGCGCTCAGCGGGGCGATGGGTGCGGTGCGGGTGGCCCTGCAGGGGGCGCTCAGGTGCGGGTGCGGGTGACCGGGTGACCCCGCAGGGGGCGGGCCCCGCGGGCAGGGCACAGGCCCAGGTTCGCAGCGGCCCCTGCGGGGCGCGGGGCCTGCCCTCGGGGCACCCGCCCCCGCCCCGGCCCCCGCCCCCGCCCCGAGGGGACCCGGGGCTGCTCACTGCTCCGAAGCCGAGGCGGAAGCCGGCGGTGGGGGTGCTGGGCGGCGCCGCTCCCCGCCGGGCCGAGGCACCCCGCGCACCCGCCTCCACGGCCCTCGAGGCCGCCCCCGCCCCCGCCGCTGCCCGCGGCGTTCAAGGCCTCAGCGACCCCCTGCACCCCGGGACGCCGGCGTGGACCCCGGTCTCCGCCCCGCCCCGCCCCCGCCCCCGCCCGCGGCTGCTCCCGGGCCCCCCGCGCTGCTCGCTGCGAGACCAGCGGTTGCGGGTTCAGGGTTTAAGGGCTTTCAGTGGCATTCCTTCCCGTCCCAGTCCCAGCTGCCCACCGAAGAAGGCAGCAAAGGCGTTAAGGAGCAGCGTCCCAAAGGGACGCTTCTCAAGGTCTTTGCCTGCAGCTGCTTGGCACAAGAGCCGAGCGCGGGCTGGGGTCAGCGAGGCGGGTCAGCGCAGCAGCACCTCCGCGGGCGCCCCCTGCCCCTCCGCCCCCGAGCACCGACGTTTCCCGAACCTGCTGGTCATACTGTAGAGTCCTGCTGCACGTGGGTGTGGATGACGTCGGGGAAGCTCGTTACCCGCACCCTTCGGTGAGCTCTCCTGGGGGGGGGCGGGGAGAGCAAGCGGACCCTGCAGAGGCACCGAGGCTTCCAGGGGGTGGAGTCCCTGCAGGGCCCGGGGTGGGGGGCGCTGGCTCCCTGTGGGCTGGTGGAGGACTAGCTGGCACACCACGTTGCACGGTTCCAGGCGTGCAGCTCGCTGGTTCGACAGGTCTGTAGTCACCCTGTGCTCACACGAGCGTAGCTACCACCTGTCTCCACCCAACTCTGTGGGGATGCCCTTGACCCTATTCCCTGTGCTGCACCTTTGACCCCTGTGACTTGGTCTTCCCCTAACTGAAGGCCTGTAGGCCCCACTCCCCAGCTGCCCACGCGCCCGGCCGTGAATCTCTTCTCTGTACTTAAGAATCTGTTTTCTGGTTCTTAAAAAGTGTTCCCCAGAAGCATCAGCATCAGCTTGAGGCCTGCTCGTGCCAAACTAAGCAAGGAGGACCCTGGGCCCAGGACCCAGTGGCTCTAATGCCAGGGCAGCCTACCTAAGCTAACCAAAATCGTAGCCTATAAATGCCAAAAGGTTCAGAAATGGAAACCCAAGGATAACCAGTCACAAAGAGCCAACTCGACTTTGAGCTTCGGCCCATCAAATCCATGATTACCTTCCTTTGCTTCTGCACTTTGTCTGCATGCGCCCCTCCCCCGGGGCCTGTGGATAAGGAGCTCCCCACCACTCTCCCCACCATTCCTGGCTTTGCACTGCCTGACTCAGACTGAGTTTTGCTTGAATGAACTCTTAAAAATCTTATTATGCCTGATTTGAGCTTTTAACATCTAGGAATGCAACATCTGGGGCCCCACCCCCAGAGTTTCTGAATCAGAGTCCAGAGTTGGGGGCCTACACTGTGTGTTTTCACTAACCCTCAGGTGAGTCGGCTGCAAGGTGGAGTCTGAGAACCACCTGACTGATGGCACTTGGCAGAGCTGTATGGTGACCTCGATGGAGTCAATGCTAGAAGTAGCCCCTGCCACTCCTTGCCATAAACTAAGTAGTGGTCTAGGGAAGGAAAATTACCAAACCGGTTTGGTTACCTGGCTGTGATGGAAAGATTTCAGGTTGCAGGAAAAATCACAACATCAGTGAATTTGTTTGAAATGAAATAGAATAACTCCGTGTTGGCTCATTAGTCACTTAAGAAACTATTTCATTCTGTATTTCAATTTTCAGATTAGTGTTCAGGTACGTGAAAATATATTAAAATCTAATTTTCTTACTTATGATTCAAATGCTGGAGGAGAAAACCAGACAACAGACTCTTTACGTTCAGGAGGCATGACTCTTGAGACCTTAATGAACCCTCAAGTTCACGGATATGCCTTGGTAAGTCATTTCTGTCTCCAAAATGGACTAAAGAACCCTGGAAGAAGACTGGACCCTACTCAGGCTTTCAGTGCTATTGACTACAAACCTGGTGGTAGATGGGAAAACACCACAGCCAGGTTGAGATGCGGAGGGTGGGGACCTGGTCAAGGTAAGGTGCTCGTTATCGGACACAAGTCAGAAAGTGTACAAGACTCCAACTGATCCCTCAACAGAACCACAAATTACACGGCTCCCCTGGCTTCCTCCCTGGGCGCCCAAACTTAAACGTTATATCCATAAATATTCTGTGTGGCCACTATAATCTCCGGAAATTGTCTTTGTTTCCCCCCATAGTTGTCTCTTCCACTCTGGGTCCACAGATACTGACTCTTTAACATCTCTCATGCATGGTCCAATGCGAAAGAGATTTTTTTTTTTTTTTTTTTTTTGTGAAGGAGAATTTTATACCTCCCTCCGGTTGAATGTCGCTCCTCTGTGTCTCTTGAGGACAGGACAAGAGGAGATGGTCTTGTCCTGCAAGAGCGATTAGGACCTATATCCAAAAAAAATTTGCAAGCACAAGTAGTGAGGAATGGGCCGCGTGTCCAGATGAACCCCCCAAAACTCCAATCGAAATGCAAATATGAGATTAACGACTACCATCTTGGGATCGTCCGAGCATGTGCTGATGTAGGGTTGGGGGAAAACAGTCATGGGGACCCAAGTTAGGTTAAGATAATACTGCGAGTAATTGGCAGTATTTGTTTTTGAGAAATGGTTTAGACCTTTTCCCGGAACACCTGGGAACCTGAAATCAGTGGCTCCATCTGGCCACCACGAAGTCTGTCTTCCTCCGCATTTCGAGTTACTGAACGCTGGACATTACCTGAACGTGGGCTGGAATAAAAAGAAAAATTATCCCGTTCTAGGAGTCTTTTATAATGAGAAGTAGTTTTCAGACCTGGCTGTGTCCCAGAATCCTCTAGGGAGCTGGTTCCCAGTCTGCACACCCGGGCCTGGCTGAATCGAGCGCCGAGGAGCGAGCTACGGACTCTCACAACGTACTGGGTCTGCGAGTCACGGTGTACTTGTTAAAAAAAACGAGGGCTCTGGGTTCAAATTCTGACTCTGCCACTAAGGGTTGGGTGATCTTGGGTGAGTTATTTTAATTCACTGCCCTTCCATCTCCTTTCCTGTAAATCGTGATAAGGACACTAGCTACTTTGCAAGGTCAAGTTGAAGGGAGGTAATGCGTATTAAGTGCAGAGCAGTATTGTGTCCTTAGCAAGAATTCAATAAATGTTAGGGGCTATCATAACTTGGAAATTGCAGCGCCATATCCAATCAAACTTCAATTGTCTTTACCTTCTAGATTCATGCATCACATTGACAACATCACCCAAGGATGAAGAAAGGCTGAGCTGGGATTTGTTCATACAGAATTAAGGCAGTCAAAGCCACCCATCCCCAACTATTTTCCCAGTACAAACAGGTTGTTTTTTTTTTTTTTTTTCTCTGAATAAGGAATCGCATAGCAGGGAAATACAGTCTGTTTTTGGTACCTATTTGTACAAAGAAGGGCAAGTGGATAATTTACTCTGCATAACGTCAGTCGAATCGTTCAAAAGGCTGCACAATGATAACTGCTTTTCTGTTAGGATTGAAAGAAAAATATATCCCAGGTTGCGATGTATGCCTCGGTAAGTTTTCATTCTTTTTGTCTGGAAATTCAGTTCAAGATGTTATGCTAAGACTTCCCAAAGAAATACTGTTCTGGGTGACAGTTTTCATAAGAGGTTGAAGTGACTCCAGCATCTCCAGTAAATGGAAAGCGTTAATATGGGTGTGTGGATTATCATTATGTGTTTCCTGAGGAAAGAACATAGGAAACCTCCAGAAACACGCCCCAGGCCTGCTATTCTCTCTTCATGATTGCACAACTGAAGAAGTCACCTGGGAATGGGTAGGTGAAAGAAATAGCTTATTCTCCTCCAAAGGTAATTACCTTGGGTTTCTGTGTTCGAGGACTCTTAACATTGGCTTTTTAAAAACAATGGAGTTTTCGAGGCCAACTGATAGAATGGAACTTTAACTTTACCATATACTCAGTAGTACTTGGAAATAGCCCAGTTGAGTAGAAAAGTAGAGGTGTCCTATCAGGGCAAATCCGACTTAGACCAAAAATCTAAGTAACACTGAATATCACCTATAGCTCCAGGAGAAGGTGCGCTTCTCACAGCAGCGGTAGCAGAAATAAGTTGTGTCGCGTGCTGGCCGCAGTGGTTTACAGTGACAGTTGTAACAGCAGGAAGCATGCTGGTGCCGAGACCAGATGGGAGGTTGTCCGAATGCAAAGACACTGGGAGAATCAGAGGCCAAATGAACACATAGAGAGAACCTGGGACGGGGGTGGTGGTGGTGAGGAGGGCTGGGGTCGGACCGGGGGGCCCCAGGAGGGAGTTGGGGAGCACAGAGTGACTGTCAGGTCCAACTGGGAAGAAGCCACATGCTTGGAGAGGCTTTGGAATGAAGTCACCGAGAACACAGACTTTGGGGTTTGGCCAACCTGGGTTAGAGCCACCAGCAGGAAGTGTCCACCGAAGGGGGGCAGGCAAGTAAACTACCTCCTTAAGCTCCAGTTTCCTCGTGGGCAAAACTGGGAGGATGGTACTGCCTCTTGTACACGGTATTTGTTACAATCGCTCACGATAACACCCACACCTCACGAGCCTTTAGTAAACCCTCAAGCAGGCCAGGGGTCCCTAACTGGTTTATGAGACAAAGATCCATAAGGCTCTCAGGCCCATCGTGGGCAAAAAGTAGCAAAAATGTGACTAGTTTTCAAATTCCTCGAAATGGAACAAACCCAGTTTGCTGCATCCCCACCGCTCTCTTTGCTTTACGCCCTGCTCGCTTGACTCACTTAGGTTACCCGCTCGGTGCCCCGGGCGACTGGGTTTGTGGTCCTTGAAGTACTAGCATCAGTAACCCAGGTTCTGCAGATAGAAGCCAGGAGGTAAAAAATAGAGAGCCAGTATTTTCTGAACCTTGAGAAGAGCTCTGGCCCTTAGGGGTGACTCAAGGGGTCTCAAGGGCCACCGAGCACCAAAAGATGCTCGGAGGGAGCAATCGGCAACACCCAACTTGCTGTGCTGGGCGTTGGAAGGCACTTGTAGAAAACTGGTTTGTGACAACATCAAAATTACAGGTCTCAGGAGTCTGGAAACTTGTAAATCCAAAGTTACTAAAATATTTGTGTGAAGCATATTTGCTGTATCCCATTCAGTCAAACTTACGAGGGTTAAAAGGTCCTCTTTCCATACAACGTGTGCATATTCCTTACACGTTAAATGCAGGCCCACGTACACGTGGATTGGATGTGAGAGCCAGCGTTTCTTTCTCAAACCTTTCGCTGATCTCCCGTTGCTTCCTTTCAAGGAGTCCAGGAGAGACAAGACCTCTCCCAAGTTTTGAGCAAGATATTTGTAGGGTAAGAAAAAAAAAAATTGCTGGGTATGATCATCCACTAGAGGGTGCAACGATATCACACACGGCGAAGACGACGGGCCGGAAAGAAAAGTCGCCAGCCAGTGTGTGCGGAGGGAGGCGGGCTCCACCTCTGCCTGGGGATTGCTCTGGAAACAGTTAAAAAAAACTGCAAATTCTGAGGCTCGGTCCCAGATCCATGTGGGGGGCCTTAGGTATCTGCGTTCTTAATCATTCCAACTGATTCTTAGGTGTGCAGAAGTCTGAGGATTGCTTCTCTGACAAAAGCAACGTTTAGGGAAACATTTTAGAGAGATGCTGTGATTTCTAATCTTTTTTTCACCAGGCCGAAAAGATTTCCACTTCCCTACCATCACTCCTCTCCCCCAAAAAACCTCAGCCACGTCTGGGTTGATCGGTAGTGTCTCATAAGAACACCAATTGCTTACAGACTCAACAGGTGCGCTTCAACACAATTTATTTTAAAATATTCCACCAACACTCTGCTGTCTGTCTCCTCCTGAAGTTCACGGTGAACAATACACCGTATGTTCTGGAAGAGATCTCTGGGAGGGATGATATCTGGGAGAGATACCTGGGAGAGATGATATGAGAGATCTCTCCCAGCTGGCAGGAGATCTAGGGTCTAGGGCGCCGTGTCCAGGGGGGTGGTTTCACTACGGGCTGTCACTTCACGAAAGCAACAGAGGGAGGGACGGCATCACCTCCCGTGACATGGCATTTTCCTCCTCCTCTGCACGTCTAAGGCCTGGCCTCGGCCTCCTGGAATTGCCGCTGCGTCTCGGAGGTCCTTCCCCAGAAGAAAGGAGCCCTCCCCAGAATCACACACTCCTCGTGCCTCTTTCTCCCACGAGGGCCTCCCTTCTTTCCTCCTCGGGGAGTCCCCGCAGTTCGTGGGGGCCCACGTTGGCCACTGCCGGCTCCTTGTCCCTGGAAGGACCCCAGCCGTGCAGGCGGGAGGAGGCACGTGCCGTACACGTGCAGAGCCGCAGAGCCTGGGCCACCGGGAGACCTTCGAGAACACCGGATTTTAACCCCTCATTTTCTCCCTGGAGACACTGAGGCCTGGAGGACTGAACTGATTGGCCCCGGGGAATACGGTAAGTTTGTTTGTTTTCCAAGTGGATTTTTTTTTCATTCAGGAGCTAATTCCTGAAGCATCACCACTTACCAGATGTTTTCCAGGGGTGAGGGAACAGGATAACCCAAATTCCCGCTTTCCTGCCGTTCATGTTAGTGTCAGAATCGGGCAGCTTGTGTATTGGAGCAGGGCCCCGTATAACTGCCCTTCGGACTTTGACTTCATCGACGCTTCTAGGCCTCTCCCACTGTCTGATGTGTGCGTGTGCGTGCGTGAATGTGTGTGGTTATTTTTCTGAAAGATTCCTCTGGGTGGCAGCAGAGAAAAAGAGGTTTCTCCGTGGAGTCTCTATTGTGCAATGTCAATGCCACTGACAGCTCGTTGTCAATACTTATTTTTAGGACTCCCTCCACCCCCCCCCCAAAAAAAAATCTTCATCCTATTTCCATCCTGCTTTAATAGTAGTGTCACATTTGAACACTGGGTGTCACGTGACCGGGGTGAGTTTTTCGTGTTGGTGGTGGTGGTTTTCTGCTCTCACGTAAACATTTGAAATAAATCTGATAAACATATATTCTACTCCGGCTTAAATAGCAGACAATGGCGCCTTCATCTCTCTAATTAGTGATTCATATTTTAAATATGACAACACAAAGGTGATACAAATAAAATCCATTTCATCATCACTTTGACATCAAGCATAATGAGTTGGCTCACTGTGTTGCCTTTAAGCTTGTTTTGCCACTACAGAGACTGACCCTTTGCTAAGAGCTTCGTCCTAAGACTGGAGCCTTTTTATTAAACCGTGGAGCTCTTTGGAGCTTCCAGGGGTAGAGAAATTCTCTAAACTGCAGGTAAAATGTTGCATTTACTTTTTCTGGGGAGAGGTTCGTGCTTTCCATTGGATTCTCAGAGAGGTCTGAGCCGCTTTCCCGATTATGACCCCCTGCTCCCCCCTTCATTGATGTAAGAATAACACATCCGCTTCTTAATAAAACAAGGAAGCTCTGGGCCAGGGAAGGGCGGGAGGTACGTATAATCTCCGCAGGCAAGAAATGAAACTTAGGTTTGGGGGATGTGACAGGTTTGGAAAACTACCCCGACTGGCCAGTTTCCTCATTTGCAGCACTTCCAGTGGACTCCACGCCTCAAATGCTGATTCCCTCAGCCTAGTGCTGGTGCTGGGAGTCAATGTGGAGTTCTTGTTTCCATGGGAATGTTCGACTGTGTCCCCATATTTCGCCCTCTAAGAAAGGCAACTGTGTCCCATCCCACCATCCCCAAACCTTGTGTCCTTCCATTTAAGAAGAAGTTGCTTTCGACCAAGGACAGCTTTTGGGTAGCCGAGCATTTTATGTCAGCTCAGAGGACGCGAAAAACAATCTGTTCCGGACCTCCAGGAGCCCTTGCCAAGAAATCTGTTCCGAGCGAGGACCCCTTATGTCTGGTTGCTCTCTCTGTAGAATTCCTTTTGACACAAGTGATACTTGTTCACATTCTAGAACAGATGCCATTTTTCTTCCTAGAGCTTAAGAGTGCAAAGTGAATATGAGAGGGATTCTTATGGAAAAGTTCTTATTTAATAGCCTGTCATTCCCTACCACCCCCCCGTCTCTTCAGAAGGCTCGTAACAACGGGTTGGCCTTGCCTCTTTCTCCATGTCCTCCACTCCCAGGCATTCAAATTCTGATACACCTTTTCCCACAGCAGATTCAGTTGTCGATTTCTCTAATGCCATTGAATCCCTGCAAAGGGATAGCAATCAAATGGTAAGCCAATCTATTATTATTCTACTAATTTGTTCTTACAAAAAGCAAGAGGTGAGGTTTAGCTACCCACATTGAAATTGAAGAGGAATGTTTAATATTCCCATTTAAAAAAAATAAAAAAATATTCCCATTTAAACATCTTTCCTTCCTTCCTTCGTTCCTTCCTTCGTTCCTTCGTTCCTTCCTTCGTTCCTTCCTTCCTTCCTTCTTTTTTTTAAACATCCTCTTTCTATGAAAGATCATAAAATGCTTCCAGTACTTGAGCTGAGCATGACAAAAAGGGCAAAGAGGGGAGGTTCAGTGAACCTCGGGTTATGTAAAAATTTGCAGGGTTCTGTGGGATAGAGATTTGTCTGAGAAAACTGCAGAGACTCAGAGCATGAGCAAGAGTGAGGTGGGAAGGGCGGGCAGGACTGGATGCCGAAGAGCCTTGAGTCTCAACCCAAAGCCTGGGAACATGGAACCCGAGATGGACACAGATTGATGTGTGGGGAAAGGAGAAAGTGTTCTTCTCCGGTTTCCTTCATGGAATTTGTTCAAAAGAAAGTTCTTGATGCCGAATCGGAGTGACAAGCAAGGCTCCGGGGACCCAAATGTGGGCTGATCTCTGAGTGGGACACCAGGGAGAGTTTGTACCTTCAGAGGACATGGGGAGAAGGAGGGGTGGAGTTTGTTGGGGAGTAGCTGAGAGAAGGTGGAGGCCTCAGGCCCCTGATGGGACCACTGTCCTGCTGCTGAACTCACCAAGTGGTGACGTAGGTGAATCTGGGGACAAAACCCACAAAGTGACCGATCTGTGAGATCAGATTTATATGAACAGAAGTGGGACGGCCTGTGTGGACAGGGTCTGTAGGAAGGAAGAGGCGCTCCAGGTGCTTGAGGAGAGCAGGTGCACCGTGTGGGGGGTCCCCGGCCGGGGACTGGTGGTGGGGGCCAAGTTTAAGCAATCTCCAAGGAGCAAGGTAGGAAGGTGTTTAGGGTCTAGGGCTACCCGGGGTCTAAAATGCCACCCTAATAGCTGTATGGAGGATAAAGTAGGGAGGCGGTGACTGGCTGGTAGTCTCTGCTACTAGTTTTTCCCTCCGGGTTCCGGGGGAGGGGGGTGACAGCTGAGGTCTCAACAGTGGGGCTTACTAAATATAGCTTCCACTTGGGAGGACATCGATCCTCTCGTGGGTAAACTCCCTTCACTTCCTGTCTCTAGACGAAGCCGTATTTATAACTGCATCACACCCTTCTTACTTCCTTTCCTCTTATCTAAGAGGACAAAATGTCCCTTTGCGGTCCAAACTGGTCATTCCCCGCGACACCTGATCCTCTGATTGTATCTTTTCATTTATTTTTAATTTCTCTCTCTCTCTCTCTCTCTCTCTCTCGGAGGCCCCTTGGCCCTTCCACCAAGCTAACTTGCTGGCCTGTCTCTCCCACTTCTTCTCTTACAGTAGCTCATTGCTTTTATCACCTGCACGTTCATTATAGAAAACTTACAGAACCCAGACAAGAAAATCACGTAAAATCATCAGTAATGTCTTCAGGGTGTATCTTCCATCTTTTCTTCTTTATGTGCACGTGAAATATGTGAGAATGTAAGCATTCAGACTATCTTAACATGGAGATTGAATTCTCATATATTTTTATTTCTTCGAAGCCCCAGCACAATGGAGGTGAAGAGATAGGGGGAGTGACTGATAATTAGGAAAGTGCAGAGGCAGCTTTCTGCTGGTGCTAAGAAGAGGTCAGAGGATGGAGGGAAGAGGGAAAACGTACCCATGCTGGAGCCCCGGAGGACAGGATTCGCCTCCACCCATTGATTGACCTACTGGCCACCAAAAAGGAGTGTCCCCTTCTGTGCCACAGAGCTTCTCCCCTCTCTGGAGCGGGTACAGACACTCCCTTTTACAGTGTTCTAGAATATTTGCACATATAGGGAGGGGGGCGGTCAGCCTCGGGTATCTAGTAGAGCGGTAATGGGAAGGCTTTAATCCTATTATTATTTGGGAGAAGCAAGAATGAGCAACCATAAGCCACCAAGCCCCAGGTTTCTATTTACACAATTTTAGAAAGCAACCGCATTTATTGATACAGAACTGACATGCACGCTGCACGCACTTAAAGTGTAAAAGCTGATGGTTTTTGATGCGTACACCTGCGAGACCCTCACCGCAGGTGATGTAAATATACAAGGACTAGGACTATCGGTGAAATATGTGAATATAACTATCACTCCTCAAAGTTTCCTCTTATCCTTTTATAATCCCTCCCGCCCAGCCCCCCCGCTGCACCTTTTCCAGGCAAGCAGTGATACGCATTTTTGTCATTTTGTCACAGATTAGAATGCATTCTCTGGGGTTTTATAGAAATGGAATTATAACAACACGTGGGCTTTTTGTCTGGCATTTTCCATTCAGCTGAATTCTTTCGAGATGCACGCATATCGGGTCATGTATCAACATCCCTTCCTTTCACTGCTGCTAGTGTTCCACTGTCGGGCTCTACTGCAATGTGTTCATTTGTTCACTGGATGAGCATTGGTGCGGTATCCCGGTCGGGGACTACTGAGTGAACTGTCGTGTACAAGCCTGTGTAAGAACATACATTTTTATTTCTATCAGATGAATACCTGGGGGTAAAATAGCTAATTATATCACAGGCACACGTCTAACTGTTTAAAATACTGCCAGACTTCTTCCCGAAGTGGTTACGCCACCTTATATTTCCTCCAGCAGTGTGTGAGGGTTCCAGTTCCTCCACAGCCTTCCCAACGTTTGGTGTGATCAGTCTGTGGAGTTTTAGCCTTTCTAATAGCTGTATAGGGGCCCCACTGTGGGGTTTAATTTGCATTCCTCTAATGACTAATGATATTGAACATCTTTTATATTTTCATTTGCCATCTGTGTAACTTTTTTTGATGAAGTGTCTATTGAAATGTCCATTTTCATTTGTTGGGTTGCTGGATTTTTTTTTTTTTTTTTTTTACTGTTGAGATTTCAGAGATCTTTATATGAGGGAAACACAAGTCCTTTATCAGATGTATGATTTGAAATATTCCCAAAAGGTGGCTTGACATTTCATTATCATAATAGTGACTTTAGAATAATAGATGTTTTTAATTTTGACAAAATCCATGATAGCAATTTGTTCACTTACGGATTTTTTTTTTTTTTTTTTTTTTTAGTGTCATATCCTCACCAAAAGGTTTGCTTCTATGTTTTCTTCTAGAATGTTATTGTTTTAGGTTTCACAGTTATAGGTTAAAGGTTGAGTTAATTTTAAATATAGAGGGAGATGTGGATCATAATTTATTTTTTAAATTTCTTAAAAAGGCCATCCTCTCCCTATTGAATTGCTTTTGCATCCTTGTCAAAAGGATTGTTTGAGTATAGATGTGTGGTCTGTTTCTGGACTCTACTCTGGTTCATTGATTTATTGGTCTTGATGAATATGACTACACTGCCTTAATTCTTGTTGCTTTATTATATGTCTTTAAGTTAGATACTTAAGTTATTCCTTCAGATTTGTCTTTTAAAAAAAATCACTTGGCTATTCTAGCTCCTTTGCATTTCTATGTGAATTTTATATTTAGTTTGACAGCTTATTTTTTTAAAGCCTGCTGGGATTTTTTTTTTTTTTTAATTGAGGTTGTGTTAAATCTATAACTCAGTTTGGAGTGGGAGAGGACTGACCACAATACTGAGCCTCCCAATCTATGAATATATGAGATGTCTCTATTTACATAGGTCTTTAATTTCTCTTGGCAATGTTGTGTTGGTTTTAATGTACAGATCTTGTGCTTCTTTTGTCAGATTTATCCTGAGGTGTTTAATAATTTTAGTGCTCTTGCAAATGATGTGTTTTTTTTTTAAAAAAATTCTAATGTAAAAGCTTGTTATTAGTATATAGAAATAGATTTGATTTTTATGTATTGATCTTATATACCCTGGTTAATCTCGTTAAATTCACTTAGTAGTCAAATAGCTTTTCAGAGAGTCCATCTGATTTTCTAGGTAGATAATCACGTCATTTGTGAACAAATACAGCTCAACTATGTTGCTTCTAATTTGATTTTTTTCCCCTTGCTTTATTACCCCGGCTAAAATCTTCAGTACAATGCTGAATAAGTTTTATTTTTAAATACAAAAGAGACATTATACTAACATACTTAATGAAAACAGTTTCTTAAATGTAACGCTATATCATGAATGTCACTGAATTCCACTTATAATGGCTGCATATATGCTATCACATAGTTCAGCCGAAGTCTCTGCCACCAGCTCACTATTAGAAATTTTGATTGTCTTTGGTTTAACCTCTAAATACTTTTGCCTATCCCAAAGTCATACAGATTTTCTCCTATGGCTTCTTCTGGAAGTATTATTGTTTTAGGTTTTACATTTATTTGTTCACTGTTACAGCTAAGACTGTGCCAAGAATTTGCGTAGCAAAATATTGTGCACATCCATGATCACCTCATTGAGGTAAATTTTTAGAAATAAAACCTAAAGGAGACATTGTATGACATATTTAAGACTTCTGGTACTGTCAAATTTGTCCTCTACGAAGATTATCTCACTATGAGCATGTTTTAAATGCCAATTTAAGAGGATAAAATTGATACCAGGCTGTTTAAGTGTTCATATTTTGGATTGCTTTTAAGATGGAAAAGTGTGTGTGTATATTTCCTGAGCATTTGCATTTCATTTTGCGTTGCTTTTCCCCATATTTTTTCCTATTGGTTGTTTATCTTCTTGATTTTTAAGAACTCTTATATGTTGATTTCCAGTAAACAAAAACAAAAACAAAACAAAAAACCACGTTCTTTGGTTCTCTGCTTCACCAAAGGCCACTTGACTTGCTTACTGCTTCACAGGCAACATTTCAGAACGCCTGGTCTATCTTTCCCTGAATGTCGACTCTTTCTCACCTTCTATAGATTCTTCAATCCTCTGAAACCCAGCTGTGGGAAAGTGTTGCTCCACTGACGTTTTTGGGTCTTGCCGACACTACTGGTGACCTCCTAATTTTATGTTTACTCTGAGTCTTGTCTGCAGCACCTGCCACTACCTGACTCTTTCAACTTAAGCCTTTGGTTTCCAGAGCGTCCCTCTTCGCTGGTCTGGTGCCCCTTTCTGGCTGCTGCTGGTCAGCCTTCTCCGCTGGCTCCTCTTACCCACTTGCCCCTACCTCTTGGTCCCCGAGGCTCCATGTTCATCCACATTCTCATCACACCTTCGCACCCCTCAATGATTCATCTGAGCTTGAGGCTTCTACTACCAGGGACATCTGATGACTTCTACCCACATTTCTTTCTGAGTCTAGATTCAGTTACTCTCAGACTCACTCCTCTACTTGGCTGGTTCATAGGCATCTCAAGCTCATGTGTCCTTACTGGACTTCTTATGTTGTTTCCCCGGATTTGCTCATCTCTATGTATATTCTTCCCCAGTTAATAATGAAGCCCTTCATCCAATCGCTCAGGGCAGAAAGCTGAGAGGCATCATGGACTATTTCCTACACCTCATCTCTCAGCTCAGCTCTGGTAGCTCAGTAACCAAATCCCATCAAGTGCCTTCCTGTCCGTCCTCTCAGCTACTGCTTTAATTGAATCCATATTGTTTTCTAGATTGCATGCTGTGCTTGGCTCACCCACAAGGGCAATTCATTCTCCATACATCGCTGCAGAGTGATTTTTCAAAAGTACAAAGATACTAATTCATTATTTAGTACTCTTACTGTCTTCCCATGTCCTTCTCAGTAAAGTTGAAATTCTTTTGCAAAGCATTTGATATAACCTGGCACTTGCTTTCTAAGATTTTTTTTTTTAATTTATCTGAGAGAGAACAGGCACAGGGGGAGGGGCAGACGGAGGGAGAGACAACCTCTAACCGACTCCCCACTGAGTACGGAGGCCGACACAGGGCTTGATCCCACAACCCCAAGATCACAACAGAGCTGAAGCCAAGAGGCAGAGGTTCGAGACTGAGCCGCCCCGGCACCCCACCCTGGCACTTGCTTCCTGTTTAGCTTCATCTAATATCTGTCTTAACTATAGTATTAATAGTTTTGCATTGTTAATTTAATTCCCAAAACTTCTCTGTAATGGGCATCCTATTATTACTTCCATTGCAGAGGAGGATGGGAAGTTGAGAAACCTGCCTATGGTTATCTTACTTTCTGGCAAAGCCAGCTATCTTCAGTTTGAGAATTATGCATCCTGTGTGCATTTAAATGTATTATTTTCTTGCATAGACTGTCCTCAACTCTTAATATCTCACTGGGAGGCATCTAGTCACCACTCATAACCAATTTCAAGTCCGTCCCTCCCTGGGAGGCATTTCCTAACAATCCAGGCAGACATCTCACTCCCTACTTTGAACCACAGAGGGCAGTGGAGGATGATGCTTAAAACCCCTGACTTGGACGGAACACTGATGTAAGACAGAAACCCAGCTCCACCAGGTAAAAACGGAGACCTTAGTTTATTTAACCTCTCGGAGCCTGAGTTTTCTCACTTGTGATGCTATGATAAGAACACTGATGTCATGATTTTCGGGAGGGTGAAATGAGGTTGGGTATACAGCAAAGCATGCAGCACAGCACCTGGCACCAATACGCAACCAGGAAATTCAGGCTGATTATTGTGGCCATTAATATACTGCATTTAGGTAAAAAACATATACCTTTACCAAACTTAGTTAATGGTAACCCAAGAAGAAAATTTCCCTAGGATCTCAGTAATCTGATAATCTATGTATTTGCTAAAATATTTACATTTATATCTTATACATTATTTAATTCACCACATTTCTGTCTCTGCTTTGACTGCTAATACTTTTGGAAGCAAATTACTGTCCCACGTGACTAGCATACAGGACCCATGGTGCGCATCCCCCTTATGTTTGCCTTATGGTTTTACTTTACTCACTTCTTTTTCCTACAACCTCCTTCCTTAACCACTGGCTCTACCTTTGGGCATGTATCTCTGCAAGCAGGCTCAAACCCTTTGTGCTACTAATTTGTGAAGGATATAACAGAAGAGGGCTGAGCTAGGTAACCTAAAAGGCTTTGTAGATTGACGTTTGAATGCCTCACCTGTCAAATCACAATAATGGAAAGAAAATAATGCCAATTCTTCAAGAGTGGATATGATAATTTATACTATTTTATATGGATAAAATTCTTTAGCTCGTTCAAATAAGAATGGCAGCTGAAAGGGGCTGAAGTATGTCTTATCTAATAAACGTGCAACGTGAAGATGCTCCAAGCCATTGAGACCCATATAGAAACTTCATTTAAAGCCACATATTTGTGTTCTGAAACTTTTGGGAATCATGAAATGAAACACGGCTACCTTGTATGCAATCAGCTTTCCAACAAAAATGTAAGGGGCAAGAAGCCTTATAAATGTTTGGAAAACTAACTAGAGAGCCAGGCCAGCAGTAGTGGATGAGGGATTAAGAACCACTTCTGATCACTCTGTGACTTAAATGTAGACGGTGAGTTGAATTGCCAAGGTGAGGCTAAAAACGAAGTCTTTAAATTTTTATACCTCAGAAAGAATTTTAACCGGATCCAATGATCCTTACTATCCTTTCATTGGGATTTTCTTTTAAGTCAACCACGCAAGCAGTCCAGATATCTGAGGGACACTTTCACCCGTGATGTCAGTCTCTGAGCTCTCACGTGATGCTGTCCCAGCTTCTCAGAGAGTTGTGGAGTTATCCCAGTTACACGGAAGAACTTTTAAAACGGGGCCTTGACTCAAAAAGGGAGAAAATATATAATAGGTGGGTGATAGTAACCTTGGAAAATACTTTGTCTTTTAAGTGATTTAATTTCACAAACCATGAAAAAGCTGTTGATTGCAATCAATTTACATAGAAATTAGTCAGAATGCGTCAACATTGTTCCCGGAGCTTCAAAAATGTGACTGCTTGCAGCAAACACCCTCACATCTCCTGGAAATGCAGAGATAGGACATAAATGCTATGAGATTATTTTAACTTTAACGCTTTAATACACACATTATCCTCAAGCCAAATTCTTCTACTGTAATGACACGATAGCTTATAAAAAATAGTCGTAGCTTGCGCATACAGAGGGTGTGTTTGACCCTGTGTATTATAAGAGATGATTATGAGTTAAGGTTTGCAACATTGGAAATGGTTTTCTAGAGTGGAGAAAACATGAAGTGGGTTGCCTTGACAACATGGGTTAGTTGCATCAAGAAATCCATGGCAATGCAAGACCTTCTGGTATTTGAAGATTGCAAACCATCCACCAAATTATGTTAAAAGAAAACTAATCTCACAGTAAGGCAGGGTTACCTGACCTGTGAAATACTAGTTCTCACTTTTTATCATGAACCTTGTTAAAAAACAGATGAAAAATCTAGGTGGGCAATACATTCAGGAAAAGCAGGACAAAAGCAGCAAGGACAAGTGTCTTATTCAAGAGCCTGCCCCTTCTTCTCTACACCACCAGGCCCGCCAACGGAAGTCCAGGAGCTCCTGCATATTCTCGGAAAGCCCATCCTGCTAAGAAAAATGCATCTTGCCCTGACCCTGCTGACTTCCCCTGCAGCCTCCCACAAAGCTTCTCCAGGAGGAATATCACCTGCCATATTCCAGATTCTTAAATAATGAGCGTAATGCAGATTACCACAACACAGCTAGTTAGTAGTTGAATAGAAAACAAAACCTGTTAACATCCGTGCCCTTTAGTCCAATTATCTTGGCAGGGCTGAGGAGAGATTTATCTGTAAACCGTCAGGCTTCCAAGACAAAGCCTGTTTTTAGAAAATCTACGTTATTGAACAAGCTTTTCCTTCCCCCACCAAGTACCACTTTGCGGCACTGTTCTAAGTACACAATTTTGATTCTCTGCTTCTAAAAAGTCACCATGAGGCAATTTTGAACGAGGAGTTTGGATTTTCCTTTCATAAATGAGTTTCTGTTTAGGGGTAAGCAGAGCTTTGCTTTTCTTTGGCATCAACTGCAATATGAGTCCTGTTTTCAGTTGGTTCCATGCTGTGATGCATCTGACATTAGCAGAGATGGGCCCTGAGTGAAGGGGACATACCAGGTGGCTGGGCTGCCCTTCCCTCTTGTGTTTCCTGGCTTTAAGATCATGGCAGGGAATTGGGACCTGGGAGACACTTATTAGAAGCAGAGGAACTGCCTCTGTAATAGCTAAGTTGAGAAGCACTGGCCCGAGCTCCCATGAGCTTGGATAGTGTAAGTGGGCAGGCAGGGACAGCTCCAACATAGGCCAGGCCAGGGGAACCTCGCACGATGTGCCACTGAGCATGAAGGCTAAGAACAAAGAAAGGCTTTGTTCCAAGTTGCATGCATTTTCTTTCTCCAGTGTAACCGACAGGAAGCCTAGTAGATAAGCCCATCACTTGCACTAAACAGTGTGATTTGTGAGGCTCTATGTCTCTTGGAGGCAAAACCCGATACTCCAAACCTATGAATAATTTAAAGGATGCGAGAGGATGCATGGACACATTGCTTCCATGTGTATCTTTAGAAGTGACAACTGTACAGACACAGCATCAGCAATGGCTCACTGACTAGATACCAGGTGGAAAACTGAGCGTATTACTTGGGAAGTGTGCCAAAGACGTAGGCATGGACAGCCTCTGACTCAATCCCAAAGATCAGGCTTTCTCAATCAAAATGAGAATATCAAGAATCCAAGCAAATGCTAAGCTGCAACTGCCTTCTTAGCCACGTCCTTTAACCTTATCGATTGACAAGGAAATCTCTAACCTTCCATGTAAACACTTAAGGAACCCCAGGAAAACAGGAATTTTACCCAAGAAGACGGAACTCATCTTTCTCTGGTAATTTCATTTTTCATGATAAGGCCATCTGGCCTTTGATTCACTTAGTGTGATCACACATGGGTCAGTCTCACATGGCAATTTGGGTGACATATGTGAGTCTATCTTCTGATTGCACTGAAGAAAACCTCTCTATTTTAGAGAATCAAGGAAGACATATCTAAATAAAACCTGCAGTTGGTGAAAAGCAACAAACACTGCACAGAAGGAAATCTTCCATTCTGGTCCTTATTTTACACAAATGTGTAATTTTGAGTAAGATGCTTAATAATCTTTGGGTCTTGTGCTTTCTTCCTTATAAAATAAAATGTTACGTTCGGTGGTTGCCAATCTTTCTTCTGTAGAGGCCAAAGATTTTTTATGGTTTCAGAAACTATCAGAGGTTAAAGGGAAATGAAGAACAGGAAGGTGTCTAGGCCCCCCCCTTTATTCCTTTTCTCACTGGCTTTTACCTTTTTTGTTATTTGGTCTTTTATCTAACATTTTAAAATTAACTTTTTCAATTTTTTACAGTTTTCCCTAATGTTCACACCTTATTACCATGACACATTTGTCAAACAAAGAAACCAACATTAGGTACATTAATTTTAACTAAACTCCAGACTTTATTAGGATTTTACCAGTTTGCCCACTATTTCCTTTTAAGTTTTAGTTAGAAATTGTTCCCTGATGAACATTCTGAGCCTTTTTTTTTTTTTTTTTAAGATTCTACTTATTGATTCATGAGAGACATAGACAGAGAGGCAGAGACACAGGCAGAGGGAGAAGGAGGCTTCTCGCGGGGAGGCTGATGCAGGACTCCATCCCTAGATCCGGGATCACGCCCTGAGCTGAAAGCAGACACTCAACCGCTGAGCCCCCCAGGTATCCCTGAGACTATCTTTCAAAGAGTTTTTGAAAATACGGGAGATGTATAAAAGACAATCCAACCTACTTGGGACTTTCTTTCTGATACCATCAGAATGATCAAAAGTTCTGAGTTAGGAATAATTTTCTCCTCATATGAGTACACGCTAAAGGAGCATGGTTTTAATTGGCATCACCTGGGAGCTGGTGAGGACTACAAAATTCATGCCCCACCTGAGGCCTACTGAGTCATCAAAACTTGATTCATATTTTGAGATTTATTTCCATAAATAAGGAAATGTTCATTTTAAAGACTACACAGAATTTCGTTTTACGACAATCTCCCGCTCTACGCATCTGCACCCTACTTTACCGTCATCTAGAGACAGTCACTGAAAAAAAAATATGCTGGGTGATGCTTCTGGTACTTACCGCCATCATTTTATGTAATACGCTTCTGCTGCTATTGACAACTCATGTGCTACTGCACATCATCTTTTGATGTGTTATTATTATTATTGGTGACTGAATGCTGCCCAGAGCCCTCCTCAGTCACATTCATACTCCTAGGGTATCTGTATGGCTATTTTGGTTATATCAATATAAGAAATCATACTATATCTATGGAAAATTGGTGTTCATTAAGATGTCAAGTATTACCCTAGAGGAGTGTTTTTCAATGGGTCATCAGTGGGTTCTTTCAAGGGACCATTTCAAGTGTCAAAACTATTGAAGAATAATTCTTAAAGGTTAATAATTCTTAACCTTTTCCAGAAGGTACATGATGTATGATATCACAACAGACTGAATGCAGCAGATATGGGATTTCAGTTGTCTTCTATTAGGCTAGACATTTGATAGCTCTACAGAATGAAAACCAATGCGACTCTTCTCATTAAACATTTTTGTGTTTTGGAAAATATAATTTTTCATAAAAATAGTCGTATCTTAACCTTAACACACAAATGTTTCTTGTTACTTTTAAATGATTTCATAAGTACATAGGAAACATTTCTCAGTTTCAGTTTCTAATATGGTAAATATTGATGAGTATAACCCACAGAAGCCAAAGCTGTTTGGTGTCTTCAATCATTTGTAGGGGGGTAAAAGAGTCTTGAGGCCAAAGAGTTTGAGGATTGCTGCTCTAGAGTAAGAATTCACTTAATCAGTACATTTCTGTTGCATTTTTTAAAATTTTTACTTATTTATGATAGTCACACACAGAGAGAGAGAGAGAGAGGCAGAGACACAGGCAGAGGGAGAAGCAGGCTCCATGCACTGGGAGCCCGACGTGGGATTCGATCCGGGGTCTCCAGGATCGCGCCCTGGGCCAAAGGCAGGCGCTAAACCACTGCACCACCCAGGGATCCCATTTCTGTTGCATTTTAAAGATAACTCCCTTTCAACTCTCTGCTTAGGATGTACCTACCTTCTTGTTTTATATTCTTCATTGCATCCATCCAAAGCCCTTCAATTTTATTTCTCAAGCAAATCAGATATACTATCAAATTGATTTTTTTCTGGGGACCTCTAACCATGAAACTTCTGTTTTATTCTTCATTCTGAGCTAGTAACTGTCTTGGTCTCCTTTTCCCCCCTCCCACTCTCTTCCTCTGAACCATTCCCAGGGGTGATTGCTTTCAAGTAACTTAGAAATGCTTGGTGCACAACTTTTGTCCTGGAAGTTCCTTTGCTCCCCTGCTATGTTGCTTCCTGTGCTTCTCTAACCCTCATGTTTTTCTGTATCGAGTCCCTTATTTTGCTCAAGCACCTCCTTGAAAAGTTACCTAAGAGGGTAATGGGATGCGAATTTTGAGAATCCTTGCATTGCCTGAAAATCTTTATTCTATTTTTATGTTTTATAGGTATTTTTGCTTAGTATTGAGGTTGTGGTTGAATATTTCTTTAGAATATTCAAATTCTTACTGCACCATCTCTCAAACGTGTTGAGAAAACCACCATGATTACAATGGAATTCATAAGAAGCACTTTGAAAGCTTCTAGAATTTGCCATTTTTTAAAAAAAAACTCTTTGTATTCTTTAGTTAAGTCTTTATTCATTTGTGCTGGATAATCATGTCTTTATTTTTTGAGAAGCTCTCTTGTATTATTTCTTTGATAATTTTCTTTGCCTTATTCTTTATTCTAAGTATCTGGGCATTTTCTTAATCTAATTCTGGACTACTTTTATTAAGACTTAAAAAAATTGTTTTACTCCTTTTTGCCCTTTTATTTTAGTTTCTGAAATATTCGCACATCTTGCTTTTTCAAGTATTTCACTGAATACTTTTTATTAGGTACTTGACTTCTAAGGGTTTTTTTTTTTTAAGGGATTTCTTAAAATCTACTTTTTCATTTTTTCTAAATTGATGGGAGCTTGAAACATAAATATGCAATTTAACCAATTAAGCTTTCTTTGTCAAGTTCTAATACCAATACTATGGCAATTTCCTAAAGAATACTAAAACCTCACTCTTTCCCTCCTCACTAGAAGTGTTTAAATATCACTTGGGTTGTATGTTATAAGTTTCCAGCCCTGAAATCTTCCCATTTCCACAAAAATCTAAACGTTTTAAAGGCCATAAATGATGGCCCATGAAGAGCAAGACTTGTTCATTTGTCATGACTTTGGTTGGGGTGTCTCTTTGTTTCTGTTTTTGTTTTTTTTTTTAGATTTGATTGATCAACTGATTGATTGCACAAGTGGGGGGAGGAGAAGAGGGACAGGGAGAGAGAATCTGAAGCAGACTGCGTGCTGAACGTGGAGCCCCATGCGGGCTCAAACCCATGACCCCAAGATCATGACTTGAGCCGAACTCAAGAGTCAGATGGTTAACTGACTGAGCCACCCCAACACCCCAGTTGGGGTGTCTCTTTGAACTAAACTCAAGGGGGTAAACTGGGAGCTTAATTTCTGCTATTTCCTCAAAGCCACAGGATCACTGTCTGTGATTCAGAAATCTGGGTGAAGAGCTACTCAAAGGGAAGACAGAAGATGTGGGCTATGAGAAAAGGTGGGAGGGGGTATTATTTTTTGTACAGATTAATCCTTAAGCTTGGCCCTTTTCACTTAAGTCTCCCCATTAAAAGTGTTTGGAAATACCTTCCTCATGATCAGGCTATTGGATCACAGACCTTCCTCAGGAGCTGTGTGGCTGAGTCAGAAAGACCGAGGATCACGTCAGCCAGCCCCTCGTAGCCAGGACACCTTCAGGAAGAGATAATGATCTAGGCTGTGGGATCATTTTCTCCAGCTGAGGCTTACAGTTGCACAGACTGGTCTACAGATGTCACCGGGAATAGTGGTTTAAGGAAGATGGGGGCACCAGTTTGAGGTTGTTCAGGGCCAGAAGGCTTAGGTGAATCAGGTACATAGGCTTTGGGATTCCAGGAACTACAGGACATGTATCTGCAGCAGCTGTGGGTTGGAGGCCTTACCCCCAGTCACTGAAATGGCACGGTTTGGTGTCCCTTGGCTACAGCAGTTGCTGGGTTTTACTGCTGCTTCTTCCATCTGACATCGCGGTTCTTGAGCTGACCATCACTACTTGGCTTGTCAAGATTGAGGGTTGAAGTCACATACCCAACCTGTGTACACGGTCCTTTGGAACACATGTCCCAAAACTCTAAGCTGTTCCAGGGTAGATGGTGTGTATCCAAAAAGCAACTTTGGCTTTGCTGACATGAGATGGTTCTATCCTATTTCTATGAGTCCCATAGTTCAGTCAGCTGGGGCTCTCCTGAGTCGCACTGCACTGTCTCAGTTTACTCAGTAAACTGTTAGCCTTTTTACTCTTTCATAATTTTGAATTCCAAATAAAATTGCATTAAAAAAGGAGGTCTACTGCTTTATACAGTTTCAAAGACTAGTTGTAATCTCAAAAGATATTTTTAACTTGGAAATTCTGGGACCATAGAAAATATGGTGAAGTTGAAAATAAAGTCATTTAAAATTTAGGGCCCCTGGGTGGCTCAGTCAGTTAAGCATCTGCCCTCGGCTCAGGTCATGGTCTCAGGGTCCTGGATGGAGCCCCACATGCAGCATGTGGCAGGCTCCCTGCTCAGCAGGGAGTCTGCTTTCCCCTCTCCCTCAGCCACTCCCCCTGCTTGTTCTCTCTTTTTCATTAACAAATGAAAATATTGTTTAAAAAATAGGGATCCCTGGGTGACTCAGTGGTTAAGTGTCTGCCTTTGGCCCAGGGTGTGATCCTGGAGTCCCGGGATGGAGTCCCACGTTAGGGCTCCCTGCATGGAGCCTGCTTCTCTCTCTGCCTGTGTCTCTGCCTCTCTCTCTTTCTGTGTTTCTCATGAATAAATAAAATCTAAAAATCAATCAATCAATCAATCAAAATAAAAAAATAAAATTTACATTTAGGGATAGTTAACATTTATTCTCATCATGTTGCAGACACACTGCTAAATGCTTTCCACGTACCATCTTAGTCAGACCTCGTAACAACCACGCGTGGGGGGACCTGTTTTTCTTATCTCCACTTAGCACAAGAGGAGACGCAGGCATGGAAAAATTCAGTCACTTGCTACAATGACCACGATCGAGGACCCAGACTCCGGCAGGCTGGCTCCAGAGCTCAAGTTCTGGATCAGCACATTAGTCAGACAGTGTAAATAGAAATAACTGAACTACTGGATTATTTTGTATAAGAAGTCTTTGAGAGAAATATTTCTTTTTTTTTTTTAAAGCATTGTTGTTATTTTTAAAGATTTTAATGATTTGACAGGGAGAGAGAAAGCACAAGCTGGAGGAGCAGTAGGCAGAGGGAGAGGGAGAAAGGTGCTCCCTGCTGAGCAGAGAGCCCGACATGGGGCTCGATCCCAGGGCCCTGAGATCGTGACCTGAGCCGAAGGCAGACACTTAACCGCCTGAGCCACCCAGGCGCCCCTAAAAGAAATATTTCAACGAACCTGTACAAGTGATTAATTACCATATCTGCTGTTCATATGCAAATGGCCTCCTGGTACACGGAGCACAACCCTTTAGGAGGTAAGCGCAAAATAAATTTTGTTCAAATATGCCAGGCGTGGCTGATTGTTTTAACATTTTTTATGAACTCCTGAAAAAGCTTTGGTATGCTGATGTTTCCTGTCTTAATTCTGCTTACTTTATTAATCTGCTTGGCAAATTCCTTATAGATAGACTTGCAAACTTACACCAGCCTGACTCTTACCCGATGGCCATCCATTCGAAATGACTGGACTACAAACCAACACATGTACCCCTAATAATTCAATGCCTGCTAAATGCCTTGTTGAAAACGTGCGTGCTGCTCTTCTGTTGGCCTCAAAGTGAATTCAATCCTAACTAATTATTTAGGAAGACTGGAAAGGTGAACTTGGCACCGTGTGGATAACGGAGAGCCGGGGGAGATAACATCACTTTGTAGGAATTCACCGTCTACGAAGTACTTTTACTTCCACCATTTTACACCTCAGTATAATCCTGAAAAGTTGGCAAAGAAGGTATGATTGCCCTCCTTCCACCTTCCATTTTCCCAATAGATCCTATTTCAGGACACAAGACTCCCCTAAAGCCACCAAGCGACTTCGCTGGGGGTTTGACTGCAGCCGCTCCCTACAGGCAATCTAGGCCCTCCCCATTGCGCAATGGGCATTTCTGTGCAGCAGAGATCACAAACTCTTGGTCTGTGGGCTGATCCCGGACCTGCTTTGCTTTGCCTGAATAGTTTTCAGGTTCGAATCAGTTATTGCCATGCTTTAAAATTTAGAAGAGATACATTAAATCTGGAATTTGGACTTCATCTGATGAAGTAGTTGATTTGGCAACAAGCCACTAGAGATGAGTAGTTACTACTTCGTTTAGGGTAAGCGCATCTATTCAGAAGGCCACAGGCTTCACTGTGCCTCATCTTACCCCCTGGACGGCCCTTGTTTGCCATTTATCATCATAAAATCCGACGGCTTCCTTCCTGTAGATAGCCTGTTTCCTGATACAGAGGAAATTATCTGTGGGACTGAGCGGCCTTCCAGAGACACTTGGCAATTCTCAGCCAGTGTGGACAGGCTTGTCTTCACGTATCTTCCTAGCTCTGATTCCTGACATCCGCTTGGCAACCCTCTCATCTTAATTTTCTTTATTAAACGGTTCCCCTGATGGGCCAGTGGGACAGTGGTGAAATTAAGAGTTTTTTCACCTAGAAAGAATTGTCTCCCATACCATTTTGAGGTCTACTTCAAAATATTACAAGTAACTCATTTTCAAACTCCTCGCCTTCATCCTTACCCCCCAAGAATGTATATATTCTCCAAGATCCAAACGTTTTGCTTGTTCATCACTATAATCTTGGTGTCGGGGACGGTGACAGGCACATCACAGGGACTCAGTACATAAATAGCTGGCGACTGAATGAATGAAGTGGGAGAAGTGAATCAGAACTGGGCATTACTGGAACCTCTCCGTGTGGTCCTCCCGACACGGCTGGCCATTGGGATGATCTTATATATAAAGAGCCCAACGGAAGATTATCAGTGTCTCTTCCTAGACGCTGAAAAGATCCAGCTTAAACATTTGTTAGCTTTGTTTACTGATAAAAATACTCCATTGCAATTTCACTTCTGTGTTGAACTAGCTCTGCATTTACAGAAACCCTAGCTTTCAAGAAAATATAGTTATCCTTTCTTAGACCCGACTAAGCTAATTTGCTTAGACCTGCAATCACCTGGTTTTCTTTTTTTTTTTTTTTTAATTTTTTTTTTTTTAATTTATTTATGATAGGCAAACAGTGAGAGAGAGAGAGAGGCAGAGACACAGGCAGAGGGAGAAGCAGGCTCCATGCACTGGGAGCCCGACGTGGGATTTGATCCTGGGTCTCCAGGATCGCGCCCTGGGCCAAAGGCAGGCGCTAAACCGCTGCGCCACACAGGGATCCCTCACCTGGTTTTCTATACTGTGCTAAGGAGAAAAGGGCTTTCGGCCCAGCCTGTCTCTTTTCTTAGGGTCAGAAATGCTCCATGTATTTCATTTTCTGTTTACAGCTTTAGAAAAAAAATACTTTGTATATTGAAAAAAAAAATGCTCCATGTACATCTCAGGGCTTCAGAACAGCTTTGCTGCCAAGCATCACCTGGATCTAATTTACTTTAACCTTTAACCACCTGCTTACAGCTCATAAGAGAGAACGAAGGGTGGCCTTCGTCCAGCTTCTGCTCACCTCTCAGGATGCCTCCTCTTCCTCAGCTGTCCTCCGACTCCTTTCTCCTGTTTCTTTCCTCCTCTTTCCTCCTCTTTCTCCCTTTCTCCTCCCCCGCCCACCTTTCATCATGCCTTTTCATGGTTTTCTTTTTCAAATGTACAATCTATCGTGTTTTCTCACCATGATTTGCTCTGAAGGGTAATAAGCAAGATCAAGGCAGCGCATATGTGACCCCTCTTAGGACGCGGACCTTGGACTTCGTGTGACTCAGCACCGAGTGCTGTGCGACTGTCAGATGGGCAGTTAGTTAGGCTTTAGGGGGCCTGGCGGCCGGCCAACGGGTGGTCACGGCCAGCTATGGGGAAGGCTGGGGATCGGTCCTGGCAACCCTCCAAAAACAAAGCCACAAGAAGCCAGATCAAACCAGACAGGCTCAAGACAAAGAAGACAGGAGACTCTGGCCAAGCGAGGGAGAAAGGGCATGAAGCCCTGCTCCCAAGACGCCTCCTCCCCAGGCAATAACCATTCCCCGCCCAGTTGACATCTGTCACTAACAGAGACCCTAAACCTGGAGTGAAGCTCCGCCTTGAGCTCACCCACTCTCGCATCTCCAGAGCCTTCTTTAAGAAACATCGTGTGTCTGGTCTCTCCTTGAATTCTTTACAGCGATGAGACCAAGAGCCTCCAGGGAAACGCGGGGCTGGGCAGGGCAGAGGAGGCCGCAGGGCCTCGGGGTCTCCCCAGGCCACCGGGCAACATCAGCTGAGCTGCTGTGGATGTGACGAATTCTCTCTACATCTCTTTGACTTTTTCCTTCTGAATGCTTACATTTCATTTAAATATGAAGTTTCTTTCTTTCCTTTTAAATAAGTTGATTTCTCACTTTGTTTTTCACGAAACCACAGAATTTTAGGTTAAAAGAAACTTAAGAGATAAACTCGTCCAGTCCTCGTCCTGCAGATGGAGAAACTGAGGCAAGGCTCAGCAGCAGAATCAAAATTAAAAATTAAAATCTCACCTTCTGATTCTTACTTAGCCCAGCGCTATTTTTTCCCACTGTTTTGAACTGTTCGTTCTTTTTAACTTAGCTATTTTCCTTTTATTTCAATGAAAAAAGGGAATTTCAAAGTATTTATTATCCCTGGATTTTTGGGTTTTCTGTGTTTTGGATTTTCTGTTAGGGTTCACTCTCTCTCTCTCTCTTTTTTTTTCTTTGCTTCATGTTTCCCTGTGGAGGGACCTCGGTTAGAATAACAAAGCTTGCCTGTCTCTGCTCATCAGTTACTTCTCTACCAGAGGAAATGGGAAAAAGAACTGAGTATGGACTGCCCAGCCCCTCTGCCTCCCTTCCGGCTATGCCCACCCCCACCGTTTCTAATATTCCATGCGGTACATTTCCCAGGGCAGGCTCTGCTATCCCCGTGGCTGCTGGGGAAGTTGGCCTAATTCGGGGTGAAACATTCATATGCAAGATAATAGCACGAGGTTGATGAAGCAGTGGGTGGCTTCAATGCTAAAAGAAGAGGAGTTACTTGACAGTAGAGAAAAATAGAGAATTGGAAGGCAGCTGGCTTGTGAGAGATGAGGTCTCTTTGGAGTGAAATCTGTCAGACATCTATCTTATTAAATGTTGATAATATCGCACAAGCATGTTGAGGCCTGGACCACAGGGCCAGACACCATCATCCCGGGTAGATCATGTCAAAGTCTTCCTCATTTTTCTCTCACTTGTCAATGTGAAGGGAGAGCAACTTGATTTGGCCTAAAATAATCTGCTTTTGAAAAAAAAAAAAAGTCTATATTTCCTTGTGCCTTAATTCCAAAAAAATCAACCAAAAGTCTACGAGAAAATTTTTCTTATTTTATGCCAGGATTTGAGAAACTGGATAAATGAATTAAGAAATAATCCCAGCTGAGAGAGAGAGAAATCTTTAGCTGGAGGAAAATTTAAATATGGAAGTAATTTAAAACTCAATTGTTATGCCATCTTAAGAAAACTTAAAACGAAACACAAATATAGCTTTTTTTTTTTCTCATTAAAAAAAACCTTAGTCATAAGATGATGCTTTGGGGAATCTTTACTTGTAACTGTGTGTGTGTGTGTGCGTGTGTGCGTGTGCACATAGACATGCATATGCTTCTGCACATTCTAATTGGATGCTCTTATGATTTCCATATGGATCATTGTAATATTGATTCCCTCATTTCAACCACAGTTTATATTTCAAATATCAAAATACAGAGTATATAAGAAGAAGTTCCATTTCATGTGTCCCTTGTCCTTGTCAGATAAAAAGGTATTTCCACAAGGATGGAACTGTATCCTCTTTAAAGACTCCAATATCAAATGTAATGAAAGTTAAGTGTTTCTTTTCATATCTGGAATGGCAACACAAGGTGACATTCTTAACCAAGCAAGGGAGGTTATGTTCTTCAAGCAATAACTTTCAAAGAGAGAAACAGAACTGAAGGAAGATATAATTGGAACTTCTGATAAGGAAGTGCTAAGGAGAAATGTTCCAGCCAGCAACGATTATTCGGGAGATGGTTAAGGCTCCTGTGCGACACCCTCTGTCAAATCTTGTTCTGTAGTCCCAGTTTTCTGTGCCCAGCGTCCTGGGTCTCCAATGGCTCCGTAGCACCTGCTTGACTTGCCTAGGTTACGTGAAGCACGGAGAGCAAGGGGAGAGCCATTCCACTACGTATTTGCAGAGACTCACAAACAGAAATCCTTTAATATGGACAGTCTCACGGGTAAAGACCAAACATCTGATGGTTTGCTCTCTTTGAACTACCTTTACCAGTCCCTCTGCACTTACAGAAAATTCTTGATCCCCACACCGCCATCCATGGACTGCCAGGCCTTTCAAATTTATTACAAAATAGTGTAAGTAATTCATCCTTTCCCGTCCTTCCTGCAGTGGAGGCACTCTGGGAGCGGGGTTGTTGTGGTGGTTGTTTCCTATCTGGTTCACTGCTGGGCACAGCTGGCCCATTGTAGATAATACAGTGAGTTGAGTGAACGAGTGAACTGGTCACGACTGGAGCATTCTTAGAACAATGATGCAGAACACAGTTCGTTACGGGCTGGAGTTCAGATCCGCCTAGAGGGAGGGCTGTGCTTATGGATGGAAGTTCACAAACCAATAAGCTTTTCTGCTCCCTAGGGAAGAATATTTCCATTTTGAACAAACTATTCTATAATAAGGATCCCGGCCCATTAGTCTTCTTGTTTTTTAAATTGTTAAGACTAACCAGGGACACCTGGGTGGCTCACAGTTGAGGGTCTGCCTTTGGCCCAGGGCGTGACCCCGGGGTCCCGGGATCGAGTCCCGCATCGGGCTCCCTGCATGGAGCCTGCTTCCTCCCTCTGCCTGTGTCTCTGCCTCTCTCTCTCTCTCTCTCTCTCTCTCTCTGTGTGTGTCTCTCATGAATAAATAAATAAGATCTTAAAAGAAGAAGACTAATCAACTACTAGTATTTTATCAAAAGGCAAAAGGATGAGGCCACAGGAGAAATCTCAAGTATCTATTAGAAAAAAAAAAGCACGAGACCCTTGTATTTCCCATCTCCTAATCGTCTGACATAAGACATGCTGGCACTGCTCTCTACTTCCATTTAATATTATTTTGATTGGAATACCGACTGTAATTCTGAGGGCCTGGTAGAGGCCACTTGAGGCAACGGGCTCGAGCGACAGAAACTTGGGCAGAGAAGGGCCCCCAGTGACTGCCCAGCTGATGCCAGCTGCTCGGTAAGCAATTGCCACTGAAAGAGCCCTCGACTCTGGCTGGCCAGCGACAAGCAGCACAGTCCCTGGGATTAACCAAAAAGAGAAAATTTCCTGCATCCCCACAGTCCCTCGCTGTGCCCCATAACTGTGCCCCCCATGGCCTCCCAGCCTCTCCTCTCCGGGCCCTGCACCCTCGCAGTGTATTCAGTAGACGTCTCTCTCCTGCTCTGCCTCCGTGGATCCCTTGGCCACCTGCCCTGCTGTCCCCATGGGGGGGCACAGTTTCTTGCCATGTGCTACAGCAAGGAAACAAATACAACACACACACACACACGCACACACACGCACACACACACAAACCAAACCAAAGGATTTTAGTCGAAAAGCTAATGCTCCAATTGAGCTGAAATGCTTTCCTTTTAATGATATTTCTATTATTTTGTGGCTCACTTACCCCTTCCCGTCCCACGGTTACCAGCTAAGTAGCCTGTTGGGCTCTTCTTCTCATTGAAAGAAGCAGTGAGAAGTAGGGGAAGTGTTGGCTGCAGACACCACCACCACCGGATAGAGAAACTTGCGAAAAGCTTACTAGGTTTATTGGGAAAGTGTGATGTTTGAAAACAAAGTAATTTTCTGCGAGTGTCGGGAATCACAGAGACTGCACTCGGGGCTCGTGTTATCCTGGAACCGAAACACAGCAAGAGGACAGAGCTAACATGCATCGCAGATGACGAGTGTGGATATTTTTCGCAGGTATGGAGAAAGCTGTATCTAGCTTCACACGAGGGCAGGGATTTTCATCGCCTCCAAGCTTACAGATTTCTGAAGAAATGAAACAGTACAGCTACTCCCCCCAGACTAGGCTCTGATGATAGGAAAATAGCCTGGAGACATCAACACTGTATTTGCTGAGGGCTTTTTTTTTTTTTTTTTTTTTTAAATCATGCAATTCCAAATAAAACTGAGAATTAAGAAGGATGCCAAAGAGAGGACCAAGCATTCTGGAGTGATGCCAAAATGCTCGTCCTCCCTACAAACTCTTGCCAATGATCAAGAGAGGATGTTGCAGAAGTTCATCTAGAACCGGGCCTTTCATAGATTCTATTTTGTAACTCTTCATTTTTTTTTTAAATAAAATTTAAATGAGAGACGCAGAGAGAGAGGCAGAGATACAGGCAGAGGGAGAAGCAGGCTCCCTGCAGGGAGGACTCGATCCCAGGACCCCAGGATCACCTCCTGGGCCCAAGGCAGACGCTCCACCGCTGAGCCACCTGGGCATCCCGTAACTCTTGATTTTTGTTGTTGTTGATTGAAGCAGAAAAGCAGTAGCTATGTCAAATATTGAGCGAGGGCCACCGAACGAACAGAGACCCGGCCGCAGATTCTGACAGCGGGAAGGATGAAAACAACAAAATCCGATAAAAGGGGCAAGAGAGCAGATTTGCCACCCGGAAATACGCCTCTTTGCATACTGATTATTTTGACTTGCTTATTTTAAAAACACAGCAGTCCTGGAAAAGCTCTAAAAAATCCAACAAGTTACTCTCTTGTAAGAGGCACTTACATTTAGGAGAACCTCCACCTGTAGGGATGTCTCCGTGCCCTCTCCAGGGCCCCTCCCAGTGCAGAGGCAACTACTTAAATCTACTTAACACCCTTGCCCTTGCCCAGTACTGCTTTTCCTGGCAACCTCCCTGGCTGGCCTCCTTGCCCCAGGAGACTTCTTTTGTCTTTAGCTGAAGATGGTTTTTAAGGTGATGGCTTTGCCCATTTCAGCGAGTTACTTGGTTTTCCTGGGTCCGTCCCCTGCATACATGTAACATGTTTTCCTAGTGTTAATCTGTCTTCTACCGATTGAATCATCAGGCCGGCCAAAGGACCTAAAACGGAAGAGAGGAAAGCTTTTCTCTGCCCCTACCAAGGGCTTTCAAAACACAGCAGGTTGGCAGATGCAGAACGATGTGAATATTAATAAAAGAAAATCTTGTTTAAAAGCAGGCCAGAGGGGGTAGGGGGGGTAGTTCTCAGTCCCTACTACTACCGGCGTCAACTGCAGATCCAACAGGAAGAACAGAATCTTGCAAGTGAAACCACTTGGGCTACTTCAGATCTCAGCGGGAGGAAGAGAGGTCTGGGCCCTCCCTTCCCACCCAAAGGAGCTCAGCCAATGAGAGACGGTCGCAAATCAGCCAACGAGAAGCCACCATAGTTTGAATTCCCAAGTTTACTCCAGTGGACTCTCTTCTTTATAATAACCTCCCAACTTGCCCCTTTCACCTGTAGAACAGCATTCCTCTCCTCAGTTCTCTGGACTGGTCTATGGTTTTGCCGTAGCTTGCTTGACCCAAACTGCGATTCTCTGCTATCCCGGCTGAAACTCATTTTTGCTGCTTAAATAACTGACACTCGTATTTCTAAAGTCAACAAAGACAAGCAGTTTTCAATGCGTTTCAAGCTATCCAGCCAGTGAAGGTCTCTCAACTTGCAAAATGAGCGATGGGGACATAACGATGTAACTATTAAGAAAACACGTTGGGTTAAAACATCCATGTTTAAGAAGAAAGATTTTGGAAGAATTTTTATTTTAGAAAGATTTATTTTGAAAGATTTCCATTACGAGTGGTCTAAATAAGACCTGAAGTCTTGATGATAAAAGAGAGAGACTACGGCCACTTAGGGCAGGTGGCACGGCACAATGAGCGCAAGCTCCAGCATCAGGGAGCCCCGGGGTGTGTGTTACTAAGCGAGTCTGATATTGTGTCTCATTTTCCTCATCTGTATAATAAGCTTCCTGTGTAATGAAGATAAAAGTCAATCGACATATTCTAAATATCTGGCACATAGTAGAAATTCAGTATGTGGCAGGTGGTGTTAGTTAAACTCCAAATTCTCCATAATGGAGAAGCATTTTGGATTTTCTTATGTACCGCGAGGCAGCATTATTCCAATGGGGTACCTAGAAGGCCCCAGCTAGGAATCTGACCACGTTCTCTGACCTGTGCAGTTTTAAGACCAAGACCTCCAGATTAGTGGAGAATCAAAAATGACCTTTGGGCAGTTGGCCTGCTATGGTAACTAGCACTGGCTCTTGTGAAAGAAAAATGTTCCATCAAATTAGGGGGAAGGGAAGGAATTAGCATAGTATTTGTCAAATACAGTTCTTTCTTTCTTTCTTTGTAAAAGATTTTATTTATCCATGAGAGACACAGAGATAAAGGCAGAGAGACAGGCAGAGGAAGAAGCAGGCTCCATGCAGGGAGCCCGACGTGGGACTCAATCCCCGAACTGGGATCATGCCCTGAGCCGAAGGCAGACACTCAACTGCTGAGCCACCCGGGCATCTCTCTCTCTCTTTCTCTCTCTCTCTCTTTTTAAGTAGATATTTCAAGTAATGCATTGGAAGTCATTATGGTGGAAATGCAGAAATATCAAAATGACTATTCCTTTTTATTTGGCGTAATAAATTCACACAGAACTTATGTTTTATGAACTTTCCAATATTCAACTGTTTTGATCTACAAAAATGACAGGTGCATACGGTTCCATCTAATCAGTACTAAAGCCAAGGTAATTGATTCACGGCCTCACTTAAAAATGCGACAGGGGACAAAAGGATGCATACGGTTGAATACTTTGTATCATGTATTTGTCACATGGTTTGCATAGGAGAAACTATATAAAGAAATAATTGAGGGGAGAACATAAAGCTGTCGGACCACTTGCTGTCCTCATAAGCTCAGCTCCATAGCCAGCAGCCAGTCTCTCCCGTTCAGACTCAAATCTGAACCTCATGCAATTCTCCAGCTTCAGAACAGGAGAAGATTTTATTGTATCCATTTCCAAACTGCACTGCTTTGTATATTTTTATCTTTTTGACTTTTCCGGGCCCTGAGAATTATTTCTGACCTTGGGTCACTCATGGGGCTTTTATTGAGTGTTTTTATTTTTTTTTTTAATTATTTATTTATTTGAGAGAGAGAGAGAGTGTGAGCAGGGAAGAAAGAGAGAGGCAGGCTCCCCACTGAGCAGCGAGCCCCACGAGGGGTTGGATCCCGGAACCGTGAGGCCAAGGCCGGTGCGTAACCTACTGAGCCACCCAGGCGCCCCTATGGAGTGTTAGAAAAGTAGGTGAGCTGCTGACTTGAAGATGATGCAAATTACTTTTTTTATTTTTTCAAAGAAGCCTTTGATTTTATTTAGACTTTAAAGATTTTTCTTCTAGAGACATTAGGATACTTTGATGAATTTACTAACTGGAGATTTTGGTGTCGTAATAGTAGCAATTAATGAAGTAAGGTTTTACTGATCTCTTTAGGGATTATTAAACCCTGAGGTTCGTCAGCCTATGAGGATTTGCACCTTTCCACTTTAAGAAGCCATTTCATCGAAACAGGATCTCCTGGCTCTATTGGCAAATGGTAGAAACTCAGAATCATTAGCTAAACTAATTGTTTCATTTGGTCTTTAGAACGTTATAAACTGTAATGGAATTACTGAGTCGAGAGCAATTAATGGGATGTGCTTCGTATATGCTCTAAGCGGGGCTATACCTGTTCTTCGTAAAGACCAATTAAAAACGATCAAAAGAAGACTGTTGATGAATCTTCGTGCCATCAAAATAAACCATCTCGAACACTTTACAAACGCCTCATATCTGTAGAGCTCACATCACTCCTGAACGTGCAGTCACTTCGGATGCTGCCGTTTAAACATTATGCCAATGCCCCATCGTTTTCAAGGAGAAAGTACGAGTTTGGAATACCTTTTCTAGGTTTTTAAAACATATAAATGATGGAGCCAGGGAAAGAATGGATGTTTCTCGTATCCAGGACTCACATGTTTGACCAGGAGTTGAAAATTCAGATCCCTGCACGACAGCAACAGAGGCATTCAGTCGGTACCACTGAATGGTACCGACTCTCCGGTATGGCAGAGTCGGGGATGGCACAGACTCTCCGGGGCGGGGACGAGGGAGGGCTGAGAAATGGGAGCACTGGAAAGCCAGTGGCCTTTTAGAGGCTCTAGCCACCACTCAGCTCCACGTAGCTCCCCCTTGGATGTTGTCTTACGGGAATGCGGTTCCAGGAGAGCCAGATACTGTGATTTTCAAACAAATACAGATAAGTGGAATTTTACATGAAATAGCTACACATCTAAACGTTGGCAACTGCTTCAAATTTTAAGCCCTGTGGGTCAAATAAAACACATCTATGGGCTGTCAGGAAGCAACCTCTGGATTAGGTTCGAACATCCTCTGTAGGTACCTAAATGCTATTAACAATGGTGCATGTTGAGATGCTGTCTTTCATCAATATTTATGACACAGGAAATGTTTTCTTAAAAAGAAAGCAGGGTATTTCATTAATCGATAGCTCGTAGGTGCCCGCTGGGTTGCCACAACATATTCATTATTAAGAAGATTTGAAAAGATAGAAGTATTCACTGCCTTTCTCTGGTTTATAAATAGGTTAGTTGAGAAGAAAGGGGTCTCGTAACGGGGTTGGAAATTATTGGGAACGGGATACTAAGAAAGGATCGTAGGTGTGTAGAAGGGATGATTCCACAGAAGCTGAAGGTAGACTCCGGCGTTTCAAGGTCCATATAGCATCGCGTACTGTTTATTATACAAGAATGGGGGTAGGGACAGAGAGTATGGAGAAGAGAAAATCTGAGTATTTTATGGTCCCAGATTGTTGCTCACAAGTTGAAATACTACTTTTGACAAAGTTGAAATGAGCATTTTATATAGACAGAAGTTGAAAAAAAAAACCCAATGAGAAATATACAGACGCTATGAAACTATTTGTAGTTCTCCGAGGGGCAGGAAGACAAATTTACAGAATCAAAGAGCACAACGTGTCATTTAGCTACTCCAGACACCACGTAGCATCTGTTCAGTGGACGAAGCAAAGGGCAAAGGGCAAGGGTCCAGTTCTGTTTCTGGCATTGATTGCTCTGGGACCTGGAGGAACAGTGTCACCTTTTGTCACTCAAGTTACACCATATGCTAAGAAAAGACCATGCGTAGCCCAGAGGCCGTTCCAACATCAATTCTGACCTCCATAAACCATGTGCACACTTTAAAAATCAAGGCTGTGCAAAAAGCGAGGAATGCTATTCTCCATGATTTACAGAAGTAATGAAGACTTCCAATGGCCGGCAACCAACCAGATTCCTGCTGGAATATTCCTGTTTGCTTGACACCTCTCCTCATCCTGGAGCTCATCATGCTTATGTCTAAGCCATGTTCTTCTCATCCAATTTTTGCTTCGCATTTAATTTAAATGAAAAAGCAGCTCTAGGCAGAATCGTTATTTAAACTGCAGTCTCCGTACTCTCCTTTGGAAATGGAAGCATCCAGTATACGTAAGGCTGCACTTAGGTCGAAAGATAAGCTGCGCCGTAAAACCCGGGGCCCAGCTCTAAGGCACGGATTACATCAAGTTCCTGGTCTTCATTGTGTCCTTCACAAGTCGCCCTTTGCTAGCTTTGAGGGAGATGCTAACTATATTGGACTCATATTCTTTTTTTTTTTTTTAAGATTTTATTTATTTATTCATGAGAGACACAGAGGGAGAGAGAGGCAGAGACACAGGCAGGGGGAGAAGCAGGCTCCATGCAGGAACTCAGGGATGTGTGACTCGATCCCGGGACTCCAGGATCACGCCCTGGGCCGAAGGTGGCGTTAAACCGCTGAGCCACCCAGGGATCCCCTGGACTCATATTCTTACTTTCATGCTTTAGAGCAATGTAAGTAAGGAATTTGAAGATTAAGTTTGTAAATAAAAATATACTTTTCGGGGATCCTTTGGGGGGCGCAGCGGTTTGGTGCCTGCCTTCAGCCCAGGGCGCGATCCTGGAGACCCGGGATCAAGTCCCACGTCGGGCTTCCTGCATGGAGCCTGCTTCTCCCTCTGCCTGGGTCTCTGCCTCTCTCTCTCTCTCTCTCTAATGAATAAATAAAATCTTTAAAAAATACTTTACTTTCTCTTATAGCTCGATACACAAGACGGAAAATAACACTTGGTCTATCTACTCCAATTACGCGTGACCTATCACACCAATTCCCAGATAGAGGCAAACCCAGCAGAGTTCACGTTATGGAAGAAGACGTTCTCTTTTATTACTTCATGTCCCGATTCTCAGGAAATTAGATGAGTTCATATTATTTAAAGTAAAATCCATTGGCCTAACCTTCCAGGGACTTGACCCCGGTCGGTCCAATGCTCTCACCATCCCCATCAATTCAATTACATCAAATTACAAGTATATTTGTGCTCTATACTATATAGAGATGCACACACCAGCACATACCCCCCCCCACACACACACCCTCTTTTTGATTTTGCAGAATGACATAACAATCAGGGGCCCTAGAACATAAAACAAGGATGAAGGATGGTTTGCAAGCACTCTGCTCTTCTGCATACTGAGCCCAACACGAGACCCCCCTCGCCCCGCCCAGAGAGAAGCACCCACCGAATGCGACCGGGGAAAGAAACAGGTGAGTACAAGGTGCGTGCAGGCGCTCTCCTTCAGACCAGCTCCTGCGGATACCGTACCTTCCGGAGGGGTTTGAGCTTCGTCTCCATGATGAAGTCATACTTGCAGAGCTCGCAGCAGCGCGTGTCTGAGCTCTTGATCCACTGGTGGAGGCAGGACTGGTGGACAAAGCGCAGGGTGCCTGTGCAGCGACAGGGGGTGATGAGAGGGCTCTCCTCGTCTCCTTCGCAGTGACAGATCCTGGGGAGGACACAGCGGGCAGGATGAGAGCTCCCGGAGGGCATTTCCCACCTGGGGTCCCTCCCTCGCTCGCCCTAGACTGCGTTACAGCTGCACCTGACATGGGGGAGCGTGCGCGAGCCACTGCAGCTTGGTCTAGAACCGAATCCGGGCTCCGTGCAGCTTCCTTCCACCTGCTGCGTACACCCCTGCTACTGGGCCTGAGACACCAGGGCCTGGGGCTGCGCCACCATCTCACCCTTCGCGAAGGCCGTAGCCCCTGCCCGGTCTATGCTTATGCGTCTACAAGCATAAGCTTCATTTCATAAAGAAAAGCTGCAATTTACCAGCCTTGTAAGGAATGTTGGGGTCTGATCTCTTTATTGTTTTATTGTTATGACAGTTCTATAGGAGCACGGTGTGGAGGTGTGGAGTCTGGTGCCCATGGTATCTGACCAACGTAGAGGAATTCTGAAAAATGTAACATGTTACCAAAGGATAATGTGAATGTTGAAAATTTCAGGTTGGAAATATTACAAAGAGGGGCGCCTGGGGGGCTCAGGGGTTAGGCATCTGCCTTTGGCTCAGGGTGTGACCCTGGGGTCCCGGGATCGAGTCCCCCAGGGGGTTCCCCGCAGGGAGCCTGCTTCTCCCTCTGCCTGGGTCTCTGCCTCTCTCCAGGTCTCTGAGGAATCAATAAATAAAATCTCAAAAAAGGGAAATATTACAAAGATTCCCCTAGGAACATGTACACATATTTGGTCACAATGAATGGCCTAAACTGTCAATAATTATCATTGTTTAAAAGTTAGGAAAAACAAGTCACAAAAATAATTGATTTCATAAAGTTCGAGTATGGTAAACTCTATTGTTTTAAAATGTTAATTATTACGTCTTCTGAAGAATTCAGAGTTCACCTTTATTGAATTGGTATGAATTTGAATGTTATAGATTCACAGTCTATGAAATCTTCATTATTCTCGTCTATAGATTTTTGGAAAGAATTTGCTTTCCTCATTAAATGAGATAAGCTTCTCATACCTAAAGATCTTGAATTCAGATCTTAGCAATTCTATAATTCTTGTGATTTACCCAGCCTATTAGAAATTAATAAATTTGATTAGAAATATTTTTTGAAATCTTTAAAAAAAATATAAATGGCATATATCAAAAAAAATCTATAAATTTACTCTTTCAAGTTGAGCTGCAGCAGCAGCAGCCTTGAAGAATGTTGGAATTGCTGCTCTTTCTTTTTAGATCTATATGCCCTACCCTCCAGGAGCATGGGTTTTAAAGAATAGATTTTTGGGATCCCTGGGTGGCTCAGCGGTTGAGCGTCTGCCTTCGGCTCAGGGTGTGATCCTGGAGTCCCGGGATCAAATCCCTTGTCGGGCTCCCTGCATGGAGCCTGCTTCTCCCTCTGCCTGTGTCTCTGCCTCTCTCCCTCTGTGTCTCTCAGGAATAAATAATTCAAATCTTTAAAAAAATAAATAATGGAGTTTTGAAACATATTTATGTATCTTAGCTGTCTCCTGAGAGGAAATGAAATGGTTGCTCTAATTGTCAGCGCAGTAAGATACAGGAATTGAAACCAAGCCCTTCCCTAACCTCAAAATAAAGAAGTATGACACAGTACCCTAGTATTTTGAATCTCTTTTTCTTAATTAAAAATAGTCTAATAAAAAAAGAGCACTGACTTCTAAAGTCCTCAGGGTGGGAGTGATGAGATGAGAGCAGAGGGAAGTTCAAAATCAGTCCTCCTTCCTCCCTGGACTGAGGTAGGAAGTAGTAGTGTTAGATGTAGCACCACAGAGGAAAGGCTGACCTGGTGGGAGAAACTAAAAATTATCCAAGAGCCTATATGAAAGCCCAGAATATCTCTCTTGCCAAATGTGCTGGTCCTAGGAATCGGGGCGAGGTGCACTTTGCATGGTACTTAGTGCCAATAGAGTATTGGTTTCGTGATAGGTGTTCAGTAGATGTTTGTTGAGTAAAAGAATTGTTTCATCAACAAACTATAACTTATTATAAGAGGAACCAGTGAGAACAAATCTGGGTTCCTATAGCTTCATTTGATCGTAATATTTATTGGGGCCAGTGAAATGAGAAGTTGATATTTCTTCTCTCCTTGACTCTCTTATCTCTCTGCCTCTACACAAAGATACTCTTTTAGATTAGGAGTCAGCAAACAACGTCCAGTTCTTCCTGCTGCATGATTTTGTAAACAGCGTTTTATGGACTCACACCCCCACACATTTATTCATGTATTGTTTAGAGCTGAGTTTGCACCGTAACTGCAGAATTGAGAGTTGCCGCAAAGATCATCTGGTCACAAAGACCAGCATATTTACTACCTGCCTCTTCACAGGAAACATTTGCTTACTCTTGCCTTAAATGTGGCGATTCTGGGCGCCCGGGTGGCTCAGTCAGTTAAGCGTCGGACTCTGGGTTTCAGCTGGGGACACGAGATTGGCCCCGCCTCTGACTCCTGAGCTCAGTGGGGAGTCTGCTTGTGGTTCTCCTTCTCCCCCTGCCCCCCACCCACATGGGAGTGTGCGTGCACACACCTCTCTCTCTCAAATAAATCAACAAACCTTTAAAAAAAAACGGTGATTCTGGGTTAAAGTGAATATATGAACATTCCCAACAAAAATAAAGCAAAGTTTACAAAATACATCACCCCAACATCTGCAGGTAACAAAAAGTTGAAGTAAAGGTTACACAGAGAAGTCCACAATAAAAACAAAAAGGCCTCCCTGGCTTGGCATTGAGACCTGCAGATCCATGAACGGTCTACAGGGAGAGGCCCAACATTTCTCATTTGAACAAGAAAAAGTTGCAATTAATGCCATCTGATAATTTATTACTAAAAAAAGATCACGTCAAATGCTGCACAGCTGCCAAGATGATTCCGAGGCTTTGATTTTTTTATTTTACTGACATGAAAAAAGTAATTTATTCATAAGTAGATTTAAACAAAGACCTTGCTGATTACTGAGTTCAACCTGACCTGAACAGTTTACTGATTGTAGTCCAACTTCCTATGTCTTACAGATTCATTTTCTTAAAATTTCTGCAGAAACTGTTACCTGAAGCACCACCAACAATTTCATTTCTTCATAAAATTAAGGTTATTCCCCAAAGGGAAAAATCAGAAGCTGAGTTCGTTATCATTCCCATTTCACAAGATCTATTTTTACATGATTTTAGCATTTTGATTTTTTTCTAAATCACCCAACTCAACTTGGACCCCGAGTTTGTTTCAAATCATGTGGAGATTGTTCTAAATGAACTTAAGAGCTAAATATCAACTTCGAATATCTCCTAGAAATTAAAAAATAATGTGATGATGCCATTAGGAAAAGAATTAAATGCTTCTTAAGCTGATATATTTCACACTGACCACAATTGCTAAATTATAAACTAGAACACAGTAATAAAAACATAGACACGCTTTTTCTAACAGAATAATTGTGTAGAGAAAATAATTTTAATCATAAAATTGCCTGGTAAAATAGTCATAATTTTGATGCATTTTTACCTTATAGGAAGTTGAGGCTTGGGCAATGAGTGATTGTATAAAACTACTGGTGATTGACATTGCTGTCACCTACTGACAAGAATAAGCTGAATTTACAAATTTTATTGGCATTTTACCCTTTTCAATGGGTGCTTACGGTCCAATCAGTATATATATTGAGACTTTTACCATTTATGACTTGAATAAACTTCTACTTCCATGTAACTTTTTAGCTTTCTGTGAAAAGCAGACCACCAAATAGTATTAAGCAAATTAAATTCTGAAGTTGTCTGTGTGTGTGTGTGTGTGTGTACGTGTACGTGTGCACTTAAAGTCCCTTCCTTAACGTTTGAGTTTTAAGAAAAGTAGGTTTTTGTTGGGTTTTGTTTGGGTCTTATGTACCTTAAAATGACCTCCACTGCTTCCCACCCCCTCCCTGGTGGAGGCTTCTTGGCTCTGGTAGGATATATTTTTTTCTATATAAGTTTTTTTTTCTATATAAGTTTTTTAAAAATAATTTATCACTAAAAATAAGTCTTTGTGAGGGTCATAGTGATTATGTAATTTGGGGATTTTTTTCATTCATTGATTCATTCATTCATTCCCATTTTCTTAGTCCTTGCTATATGCAAAGGAAATCAGACAACAGCATCAGCATGTGAGGTGGATTGAGAAGGAGAGGACAGAATCTGGAGGCAGGTACCCCATTTGGACTATTATGATCATCCAGACATTATGAATTTAAAACAATATTGTGACACTGGGGAGGAGACTGGAGACCCTCAACCTGAAGAATGTGTAGAGATGTCCAGAACCTTGTTTGGTTTTCATGTTAGCTGTGGCAACAAAGCCCATTTATGATATGTAACTCCTAAAGGCAGTTGTCCCTGTAGTTGTCAGACAGACTCTTAACTCTCTTTCTCTCTTTTCCCATATTCCATGCCATTCCCCCCCCCCCCTTTTCTTTTCTTTTCTTTCTTGCTTTTTTCTTTCTGTAGGCTCTGTGCCCAATTTGGGGCTTGAACTCACAATCTTGAGATCAACAGTTGCAAGCTCTACTGACTGACCCATCCAGGGACCTCCCTTCATTTTTTCCCCCTTTTCTCTTGGCAAGTCTTTCTGATCTATCTCTCCTTGTCCCTGCCTACATTTTTCTCCAAACCCCTCTCCAATTAAATAATCCTTAAGCACAGTAATTATGGATACAGCTATGTTTGTAATGGCTTAATTTGGATGTTAATCTTTACTCAGAACGAATTCTCCTGCTGCAGAGTTGGGCATTCATTCTTAGAATCCACTTTACTAAAAAGGCTAAAAATGATTAGAACCCATGTGGTCCACGTGGAGGCCATATTGAAAGGTCTTAAGCAGTGGATGAGGAGCTAAAGGTCAAGTAAATGAATGAACAGATATAAAATTCTCTCTTCTTGAAAAAATAGAGCTTAGCAGTGAGAGAATAGCAGATTAGAGGAAATTTTATTTTTAATTTATTTTTAACAGGGAAAACCTGGACTTGTTCATAAGCAGAACCAAAGGTGCCACAGAGAGGCGAGTTTAAGAAAAAATAGGCTAGAGAATGCCCCACTGTTAAAAGAAGTTTCTTGAGAAGTCCCCATTTGGAAATGGGGAAAGGAACTATAGCAGAAGAATGTCTTTGGACAAGTGGAAGAAAACACTGGGAAGGTCAACAGATGCCTTTTCCTGTGAACAAGATGTAGAGGGAAAAGGGTAAGTAAAGGAGACCGAGGAGTTGCAGTAGCTTGGTCTGGGTGGGAGGGGGGTGTCTTCCTGTCTTCCGTTATCTAGCAGAGCGTGTGTGTGCTCAACAGATGGCAGGGAGCATGGGGTTACGGCGCTGGAGAGGTTGTGAGTAATTAGGAAAAGCCACTTGGAGAAGGTGATGGGAAATTATCCGAGCATGAATAGAACCATGGAGCGGCAGTGAGGTCCCCGGTGAGATGAGACTGCACACACCTAGGTGGCCGCTGTCAACACTGCCTTGATCAGCAGCGCTCAGCAGTCGGAGAGCAAGCCTACAGCTGTAGCACAACCCAACGTGTCCTGAGATCACCAAGTCAGAAATGGGAAGGACAGAGGAGTGAAGGATTCTGATGCATCAGCGAACACAGTGGGAAGACAGTTAGTCATAAGGTCTACACTCTGAGCCAGGGGGCGAGTGAAGCCATCCTGTGGTTAATGTATCCTGGGGAAAGGGTGAGTTCGAGAGACTGGAAGTTACAACAACCATGAAGAACTGATGTTGAAAGTGGGATGAAATGGGACCAAGATTGTCTATATGTCATATCCCTCATGGGTGAATTCATATCCTTTCTGTTGTATTTTTTCCCCACATTGTCACAGAAAATTTTTTAAAAAGATTTTATTTATTTATTTGAGAGAGAGAGAGAGAGAGTGCAGAGGGGAGGGGCAGAGGGAGATGCAGACTCCTTGCTGAGCAGAGAGCCCCACAAGGGGCTAGATCCCAGGACTCTGGGCAGTCACGTAACTGACTGAGCCACCCAGGGGCCCCATCACAGAAAAAAAAATTAAAAATATGAAGTTACTTGGTGTTTGAGATTCACAAACAAATCAAATCCTGGCTCACATGCTTGCTTTCTGCTCCAGTAAACTGGAGAGGCTCTCAGTTTACTCACGTGTAAATGAAGTTAAAAATACCTCTCAGAGTGTCATGAGGATTAAAGGACATTAAAGAGTGCAGTACCTGGCACGTTATAGGCAATCAAATATTTATTAATTTTGTCGTGGGACTATGGGGTACTACTGCTGTGACTACTGATTTTGTTTTCCTATGCCATTGCTTTCACTGTACTGGGACTAATTGGTTTTGATGGCTACTTTGGTAAACTGGTTAGAGCCCATGCTTGTGAGGCCGAGGTCAGGGATTCCGACTCTGTACAGGTGAGTTAGCTACCGACACCAGTCATCACAGACATGTCTCGAGGAAAGCTAGGTGAGGGAATATATTTAGATCTGTATATTGAGTGGCCTCAGATAAGTTTTCAGACAGTTGCTTTTCTCATCTTTGAAATGTTACATGGCTATTGTAAGGCTCAAATACGACATATGAGAAAATATTACAAAATGTAAACACTACCCTAAGGTAAGGCATTAGGCCAACATATATGTGATCATCACTAAAATCAACAAAACTGCTGCTAGATGATGGATGCAATGCATTGGATGTTTTTATAAAAGCAACTCAAATTTTCATACCTGCATTTCAGTTTGTAGGACTCTGTCATTCTTCACCTCAAAGACCTGTGATGTCACAGATGATCTACCTCAGTCCTACGATTAGTTTTCTGCTAAGCTACCAACACCCTTCTTGAGACAGTCAAGTCTGAAAACGTTTTCTAGTTCATTTTTCCTAATTTTTTTTTTTGTGTTGTTGGCCAACTCCTCCTTCTTGAGCCTTTTCCCTTTGCGGCTTCTGTGACTACTAGCCCATAAAGTCGGGAAAAGTGGAATTAAAAGGGCATATAAGATGATTGTAGGGATCAAACAGTGGCTCCTTATGGAGCACAGACCAAAGATGTTAGGATTCTGGAGGCTGGGAAGGTGAGAAATGATAGGTGAGATGAAAATATGATATGATTTGGTGGGTGAGACCTCACGGTAAGAGATGACAGGGAAAGAATATAGAATTCAACAGATGCAAATTCATGGCTAAGTCTCTTCTATGAATTCAAAATTATAGGACAAAGGGACACCTTTTAAAATATGAGTATAGGATGTTAACTAGACTTACTGTGATCATTTCACAATATATAAAGATATCAAATCATTGTACACCTGAAACTAATATATGCCAATTATAAAAATAAAAAATAAAATATGAGCACAGTAATTTTGGGACAAATACAGAGAACTACTAACTACCATACTTAACATTTTGGAGGGGGAAAAAAAAGCAAGGAAGGGGAAATTACATGACAGCTGCATTTAGATATGTGAAAAACTATTGTGCGAAATAGCTGGTTTTGTTCTATTCCACAACGAGATCCAATGAGTAGAAGTTAAAGGAAATAAATTTCCCTAAAATACACACACACACACACACACACACACACACACACACACCCAGAGCTTTCCAGAGATGGAATGAGTTACCCCAAGACAGTGCAAATTTCCCATCATTGAAAGTACTCAGCTATAAGTAGGGTATTTGTATGGCAGGCATAGTATAACAGGAGCTTATGCAAGGGTAAATAAATAAGATGACCTCAAATTTCTTTTCTAATGTTGCAATTCTGTTATTTTTTTCTTTCCCACAGATGGATTTCTACCCCCTCCCTCCTGCCACTATTTCTTTGTCATCATTTCCCCTCTGCTTGTCTTGGGGGTTTTGTACTTCAATTTCCAGCATTACTCCTAGACCTGTGGTTTTAAAACACTCATCTCCAAAACCAACCTCTGCCTCTCTACTTGCAAGGAGCTTCAGCTAGTTCTCTAACGCTGGTCAGGAGGTATCCCCAGTAGGACACTTAATCCCTCCGACATCTCACCATCTCTCAAACTAGCTCTTCTTTCCAAATATGCCATTTCAGAAGTATCCCATTCTCAGCTTGCCTTTGTCTTGGAACGTCCATATTCTTTAGACTCAATGTTTTCCATATCTTCTCTCTTTTCCTCCTCACTGCCATCTCCTAGCAGTTTTGAATGATCAACGGACACATGAAGTGTCTTTAAGATTTAGCTCTTTTCAAATCACTCTCAAAACATACAGTTATTCAGATTTGAAACTACTGTCGCTCTTCAAGAACTCTCTCAGGAATCAAATAAAATCCAAATTACTTTACCTGGTTGTCCTATGACCTTCCATAATGTGTATTTACTTTACCTCTCCTGCTGTATTTCCCGCTAATTCCCAACATATGGGTATAGTAGCACGGTGCACGATCTAGCACCTGATAAACAGTGAGTTTTGCCACAGGTAAGTTCCTGCCATGCCAACATCTTGATTCCTGTCGGCCTGGAGGCTACGTAAAGGATACTGGGCGTATTGTCCATCGGCCCTTGTTGATTCAAAATGTTACCATGTTCTGCGTGTGCCATGATGTGAAAAAAGTTAGGGAACACTGGTGTGGTTGTGAAAAGTGCAATCAGCCTTAGATACATGGTTCTGCCTCTATCTATGTCAGTTAAAGTACTTGATCTCTTGTGTTTTCAAGTTCTTAATCAATAAAGTAGGAAAATAGCAGTGTCTACACTTCATAGGAATATTAAGATTAAATTAAGTGCTCAATTTAAATAGTATTTTTCAATCAATATTGAGATGGTTATCTCCTCAGCCTATTGCACTCTGGGAATATCTGCCTCTGGGAATTTCATCAAATACGACCTCATACCTGTGATAGTCTCCCTCTGGATCATACCTCATCTAAATTGAAGCTATTCTAAGACCCACACCCTCAAAGAAACAACCTCTGGATCTTCTTTCCCTACTATGCTCCCTCCATTTCTTGGGGTTTCATTGCTCTTAAATCCTATAGTACACAGATCTGGTCTTTGTTGTTTGTTAATTATTTCACCTACGCAGGCTCTGCTATTATGACCTAGAAAAATTGTTGTTTATTAATTTTGGGGGCAGGATTTTCTTTGTACAGCATGACGCTAAGAGTAGTTTAAGTGAAAAGAGTGTTAAAAAGTCAGAGTAAAGATGGCTAATTACTGGACCAGAAACGGCCTGGGAATGCTATTATTTAAACATGAATGGAGCTCAAAGAGATCAAAAGAGATGGCTTAGTGAGATGATTTGGCAGTTCTCAGAACTTGTTACCCAGTACCAGTGCTTTGTTTATGTTTCGGGAAAATTCACTTATAATGAAAGTGAGAAGTGTATGATCCTTACTTATAGGACGCATTCTTTAATTTGCATTTGAGGAACTAAACTGAGGTGAACCAATTTTATATCCTATCAGAGCACCAGAGGAAGTCAGGCAAGTAGAAAGGAGAAGTAACTCTTACTTAATAAGTAGAGAAGAGGGACAGCATTTAATATTCTCACTAACAGATGTTTCCACCAACTCTTATTGATATAGAATCAGCATACATTTTTGGAATTAAAAAAAAAACCTTATAAATCCAATTTCTAAAATGAAGCAACAAGCTACCGTTCAGCCTGAGATTAAGAAGGTCTTGAAAACACTAATTAAAAATACAGTTATGACCTAAGAATAAAAATATTCTACGGAGCTAATACAATTTCTGTAATCATAAGACTGGTCATTCTGAATCTGGTGGACAGTCTTCCTGACATCTACAGATGAGTGACAGTTCTTCACACACAAGTGGTTTTTTAAAGTGTTTTGTATTCTGAAAGGAATATTTTCAACTCAGAAAAACCTTGGTACATAGCACGACTTCCTGAGTTTAATTTCACACCCTAATTTGTCATCACCGACTTGCTCAAAGCCTCAGACCATCTGCACAGAGCTGTAGGGAATGATCAACAACAAAGACAGTGACATAGCAATGTCCCTGGCTCCTGACTTGATCCTGGAGCTGGTACAAAGTTGCAGCTCATCAGCCACATTTTCTTCCCACCAGATATCACACTGATGCAAAACAGTGGAGAAAGATAATGATCACCTCGCTGAGCCAATCATGGAACCGGGGAGGCCAGTTCTTATTTGAATTTATATTTGAATTTATAGATAGTTTGGTTGTGTGAGCTGCAATGGATTGGGAAGATTCCTTTTATTTTTATTTATTTTTATTTTTTATTTTTTGGTGGGGAGAAAGGGGGGGGGGAGAGAGAATGAGTGGAGGAGGGGCAGAGGGAGAAACAGATTCCTGGCTAAGCAGGGAGGCAGACTAGGACTCCATCCAGGGGCTCTGTGGTCCTGACCCGAGCCAAAGACAGATGCCCAACTGACGGAGCCACCCAGGCACCCTAGGAGGATCCTATTTGAATTGTTCTTCCTGCGGCTGTCATCACCTCTGCTCATGGTTTGATCCTATTGATACCAGGAATTTTAACCCTGATTGGGTTCGAGGATTCACACAAGGACTCCTCTGTCCTGTATAACCTAGAGATTTAGTCTCATAGCGGGCTAGGTCCTCTTTGAGGACTTTCTGGGAAGTTTCCATGGGTTCTTGGAGTATGTCAGAGGCCACCCCCCACCGCCACCCCCACCCCCACCCCATGTACTGGAGCGTAGAGTCCCACGAGTCAGCCCTCAAGTGTATCCAACAACAGAGCAGATCTCTCTCAGCAATCTTGGGGTCACTCAAGCTGTCCAAGTCCTTCAAGTCCGGAGAGACCTAAGGATGGATTCTATCCTTCGGGATAATTCCTCTCCTGTTAACCACCACTTTGCTGCCCTGTCCTTACTCTGCTGGTGAGCTCAGAGTATAACCTACTTCTGGATAAAGGAACTGATTTTCTCCAGCAGTATTTATCTTTCCAGATCCTATGTTATAATTTTGGTGACATACAGGTGAATGAATACATCATGAATGTTGAATGAGTGACCCAATGAACAATTTTCTCCACGTTCTCACACAAGTCACAGGCATTCATTTTATATCAGCCTTGAGATCTTTTTGGATTGATTGTAAGACTGATAAAATTAAATTAGAGATACTTCTAAGCAGATATTCTTAAAGTTATCAGCCGTGTGGGTTGCCTGGCGGGACAGGAAAAACTAAAGGACAGATAATATGTACTTATTTGCTTTCTGTGTAGATATAACCAAAGAAATATATTTGGTCAGACACAAAGTAGAGGTTTTGCACATACATAATAACAGGAGTACCAGAAAAATCATTGTAACTTTTTAGACTTTTTCTTTTCTGCATGTGGCAGAGATTCTTTTCTTTTAATTTATTTTTTTAATAATAACTTTATTTTATATTGGTGTTCAATTTGCCAACATACAGAATAACACCCAGTGCTCATCCCGTCAAGTGCCCCCCTCAGTGCCCGTCACCCATTCACCCCCACCCCCCGCCCTCCTCCCCTCCCACCACCCCTAGTTCGTTTCCCAGAGTTAGCAGAGATTCTTGATTCAAATTGATTTTGTGATAGGCTCCTTTGCAACTGCTAAGTCTCTGAATCCTCATAACCTCACTCTCAACCATGACTTCCTTCCGTTTTTTGGTCCACTCATTAATCTTATCTGGCTGAGCATTACATCAAAGGAATTCTCAAGCTGCCATGGATAATTGACGGAGCAGGTAATTTATTTACAGATAACCAAGAATGCATCGCATGAATTAGAAATATGCTTCTGCATATGAATTCTTCTAAACTGGCAAGTGAGTGTGTTTGTGCAATACTGCTGTTTTATGGCAGCTCCAGCCCCTCTGAATGAAGAATGAGTCAGTCTTTATTCATTTATTCACTTCATTCTTCATTTTTAATCATCTCAACAAATAGTTTGTTGTCTATGCACCGTATGAGAGGTTACAGAAGGTGCTGTGATAAAAACAGAGATGAGTAAGTCTCAGTTTTTGCCCTTCGTAGACCTTATTCGCTGCCAGTTTACACATTGGATAAAGGCACAAGTGGCTAGAGTGCAAGTTACAACGATGTGTGCCATATCCAGTGCTATTGTGTGCAAGGGAGGGCAAGATATGTACAGATTAGGGGTGGGGGCAGGGGTCAGAGTCCAGTGGAAGGTGTAGTATAGCTGGTATTGGAGTGTGGGGAGAATTTTGGCAGATGCATAAAAATAGGTTAGAAGGAAATATGCCCAAATCTAGCCAGGTAGTTAAGTTTAAGTTAGAATAGTTTTCTCTGTTTTTAATTTTCTTTACAATAATCACAACTATTATAGCATCACTAAAGACACATGAGAATAACAAACATGACAAGGTTGGATAGGATCGTAGGGAGATGTCACGCTGAGAACTAAAGCAAGATTACGGAGAGCCTAAAATGCATTTCCTTCATCCAGTGTCAACATCAACAACCACACACACAGAGGCACACACATAAAAAGCCTTAAGCGTATTCAGCTGGAGTGGAAACTCACTAAAAAATGTGAGTAAGAAAGTAAGATTATTGGCTGTGTCACCTCAGAGATCTGAAAGAAAAAGAAGGGAATATGGTAATAGTCAAAATCAGTAGTAGTAAGCACAGGAGCCAGAGTAATAGTTGGGAGAATGGAAAGAGAGAGCACGAGATGCTGTATAAGCAAAGTTGGAGAAACTTGACCGATCTGTAAGGGAGGTGGGGATGAGCTGTGGGACAACGGCAGTAAGGGACACACTCACTGACTTCAGGGCTTTAATTAAAGCTTCTCAGGTACAGATGCTCAAGATCAACCTATCTTCAGGGCCTCTGAGCATTTGTTTGTCACTACAGGTACCACTTAGAAGCCATCATGTTTGTGATTTAATTTTTAACTTAAGTTACATTGTATGGGAAGGTCATTCTGAAAAACAGAAAGAAGTAGTTTCACACTTTCCCATATATTCTACTATCTTGGATTAGAGATATTTCGATGAATAATAATATTTGAAGGACATTTTTTCCAAATAGCAGTTGAATTGCCAATAACAAATAATTATTTCAAATAGTAATTGTATTTGCAATATAGTTTTCCACCTAGCAGTAGAGTGACAAATAGATAATTAATGATGTGGTTCCTTACTTCCTGTCTCTAATTCATATTTTCCTTGTGCGTAGTATGTCCAGAAGGGTTCTCATACCACTTCATTGTTCCAACCATTTGCTTCTCAATCATAGAACAGAAAGCACAATTTTGTGGACCCAAATTAAGATCCACATGCTTAATCAGTTAAACATCTGATTTCAGCTCAGGTCATGATCCCAGTCCTAGGATAGAGCCCCACGTCAGGGTCTCTTCTCAGTGGGAGCCTGCTTCTCCCTCTCCCTCTGCCTACTGCTCCTCCCCTGCTTGTGCTCACTCTCTGTCAAATAAATAAATAAAATCTAAAAAAAAATAAAGTGCTTTATAAAAATAAATCATAAAATTTTTATTTATTCAGAATCTTGACAGATTTTCCAGTTAGACAAGGGAGCAGCAAGCAGAGGGAGAGGGAGAAGCAGGCTCCCCACTGAATGGGGAGCCGGATGCTGGGCTCGATTCCAGGCCCCTGCAATCATGATCTGAGCCAAGGTAGATACTTAACCTACTGAGCCACTCAGGTGTCCCCCAAAATAATTTTTTTTCCGAAATTTATGTGTATGAACTTTATACCTTGTCATTAACAGAAATAACTGAAAACATAGTATAATCCTATTAAAAATTATATGCATAAAGATAGGTTAGAAGGAAATATATCCAAATCTAGCAATTATCTAGCCAGGTAATTAAGTTTAAATTAGAATAGTTTTCTCTGTTTTTAATTTTCATTACAATAACCACAACTACTATAGCATCACTAAAAGACATATGAGAATAAACAAAAATTACAAAGATTTAAGAATAATTTTCCAATTCTACTTCATTTGCTTTTTTTCGTTCTTTAGTAAGTTAACCAATCCATGGATGCTGGATAGACTTAAACATTTGAACAGTTCAGAAAAGTGCTACGTCTTATCAGTACATTTCCTAATGTCGCTTTCCTGCTGTCTTCACGTCCAGCTTCAGGAGCAGGCCTCTTCCCCCACTTTGTCTTGTAAAAAGCTTAAAAATCACATTAAGGCTTTTATTTTTAATTCTAGTGTGGTTAACATACAGTGTTATATTAGTTTCAGGTGTGCAATATAGTGATTCCTCAACACTCCTGTGCATCACTCAGTGCTCATAGTGATAAGTGTGTCCCTAATCTCCCTCACCATTTCACTCATCCGCCCATCCAACCTCCCCTCTGGCGACCATCAGTTTGTTCTCTACAGTGAAGAGTCTGTTTCTTGGTTTGTCTCTCTCCAGGAGCAGCCCTTGTAACATTTTGGTTATGTAGGAACCAAAGGATTTGCACTTACTGTCATTTTACTGTAATGAAAATACAAACTTGCAGGTGTTAACCCTGTCACTGAACATCTGCTGCCTCTACCCAATGCACTTATTCATTGGAAGGACAGAAAGTGCTAAGAATAGTTTGTGCCCCACCTCCACCCCACACATACACGCCAACACCATGGATATCTTGTATTATCGAAATTCTAAGTGTATAAAACATGATACTTCACATGGCTAGAGGAGACATCTATGATCTACACAAGCGTGTGTATTCACACATTCCATTCTGGGATATGATGGTTCCGCTTCAGTTCCTACAGCTGAAGAGGTCTCTCCTCCTGCATCATCAGCATTTCCACCTGCCTGGTTGTGGCTGTGTTCGCATGTGGATGTGTTTCAATTTTTCTCAGTACTCATCACTGTCCATTGAGTCTTCCTCAGTGCTTGGCCTCATTTTGTATTCCTGTAATTTCGTCACCTTTTGATCTTCCTTCTTTTTGAACAGCATTTTTCACTATGAAATAATCTAACTGATAAATTGATATCATTTTTCCTCCGCACTCAGTATAAATGAATTTCATTAATTATATACACCAGATGCAATCATTTCGCATCCCCCCTCCCTCTTTGCCTTTTCAAATGTCTGTGAAGCAGTTGTCTTTATTTGAAGACAAAAACAATACAAAAAAAGCTAAATGGATGACTTTACACATGGAGCTTGATGAAAGGTATAGTAGAACTTTCTTCATGCATAAACTATGAAAGTGAAAAATGCAATTGCAAAAATGCAAGTGCAACAGTAAAAACCTCAAGTATGATGTTCCACTAAACATGATGTGAGATAAATAAAATAAAGAGTATATAGTTGTCATGACTAACTCCCAGTTTATTTTGGTTTTTGATGATTTATGGCTGATACATAACATGAAACAACAGTAACATTCCTCTGCTTTCTTGATATTGATGGAAATGGTATCGTTTTTTTCTTTGATGCATAGAGCATGAAAGAAGGTAAAATTTTGGGCTTAATATTTTAAAAACCTCTTGACAGTTACTGTAAGGAAAGTTGCTTTTTTATTTTTAAATTATATTTTAATTTTCAAACAGTTATTTAATGTGGCTATTCTCTAAAGAAGTACATGCTGAAGGGACCCTGGGTGGCTCAGTCAGTTAAGTATCTGACTCTTGATTTCAGCTCAGGGCATGACCTCAGGGCCGTAAGATCGAGCCCCATGCTGTGTTCTATGCTGGGAATGGAGTCTGCATAAGATTCTCTTTCTCAAAAAAAAAAAAATTATATTAGTGAGCCACAGAGATTGCTGATTTCTGTACTTGATCCCTTAAGGGCATTTGACAAAAAGTAAAGAGATGAAATAGTTCCAAATGGAGCCAAAATAGCCCATCTACATTATTCAGCGTCTCACTAATGATAAACATATTGACAGTCTGCGTGCAAACTCACCACTGGCAAAGGCATGAAGAGGCTACAAAACCTAAACACATTTGTGAGCCTTACTTTTTCACAGAGTGGAATTTGGGCTGAGATGTCTTCCCAAGGGATGCTGAAGGATATGGCTGTGAGGTCAGGTGGGAAATGGATACCAATGCTCTTTCAATCGGGTGGCATCAACCTATGGTTACACTTGGTCACAGTAGCTCAGTGTTTGGGAAGGTGTGCGGAGGCTCTTAAGCAAATTTCAGATAATTTTATCCCAAACTGTTCTCTACTACACTGTATGTAGATCATGCAAAATGATAGAAAATACGTAAGTCATGACTTTTATGTTACATCTTTGTATTTCTTATAAAGCCAACAGGCTTTTGCAATAGCACATTTTATTTAAGACTAAAATGAAAACGAAACAGACCAAAATAAAACCAAGCATGATATAATCTTAAAAAATCATTCTTGGAAGAATGTTCAAGTTATTATATGTCATGGGAAATTAATTCCCTCTGGTTACACCAGCGAGAATTGATCTTGAGCTATTTATCAAGAAAAAAGTGCAGGCTGCCAGTGGATACAGATATTTGCTTCTATGACATTTCTTTTCCCATAAATACTGGCTGTCTTAGAGTTTTGGAGTTTGCAGAAGCCATCCTTTTAAGCACTTATCCTAACACAGCTCTTCAGTTGCATGATAGGACTTTAACCCTGTCCTGTGCCAGCACTCGGTCATTAAAGGAAGTGGCCTTCCGCGGAACATGTTCATTATTACCTGGGACATCATCCACTAAATTGAAATGTTCTCATTATGATTATGATAGAAATTTTGCTTAGTCATTCCTCATTACTAATAGAAGATGTGTCTCATCTGAAACCTGTTTCAGATTTCACGTGACACATGTTCCTGGCTTCAGGTGAAATATGTTCCTGGTTTCACATGAAACCTGTTCCTTTGCTTTGGCCACTGTGCTATGAAAATTAAATTTGTAGTAAATTTCCATATAAGCATTTTTGCAGATGTAGTATTCTTCTACCCTTATTTTCGTGTGTCCTGATTTTTCTTAATTTTCTAGTTTATCCTTTTGGAGTGTGTGTGTACATTCATGCACATGTGTAAATGTGTATAGACACACTTATATATATGTGTACATTTACATATACGCACACATATATCAATATATATACAGTATGTCAAGTCATTGAAGAAAGAAATAGAAAATCATCAAACATAAATCATCTCCTCTATTTATGTTGGGCGTTGCTTTCCCTCATGTGCATACGTGCACCAGGCTCCGTTTCCTCATACTTCCTAACTCCCTGTATTTACCCATTGCAACATAAACACCCTGTATTACAACTGCCTGTTTTCTCATCTGTAGCTTCTACTTCAGCGGTGGTCAAACGTTAGCATGCGTTGGACTCTCACAGAGGTCCAGTTAAACTAGACAGCTGGGACTTGCTCCCAGTTTCTGGTTCAACAGGGTTGAATCTGGGTTGGGATCCAATAATTTGCATTTTAACAAGTTCCCATGTGATTTTCGTGCTACTGGTGCACAGACTATACTCTGAGAACCATGGATTTAGTAGTTTGTTGGTTTGCTTTTCGTACAGTATCATTTGGAAGTGAACTGCAATTAGATGAGAAATTTGAGGTTTGATCCAAAATGAAAGCTGTAAAAGCCACTACATCTTCTGTTTCCACCAATCAACTTGTCAAGTTTGAGAACTACTATCCCAAATGGTTTTAGGAGCTGAAAAGAAAGAATCTGTACCAGTTGTTCACCCCCAGGCTTCATTTTAGTGTTTCCAGGTTATAGAAGTGCTGCCAAGTGGACCTCCTGCCCAAAGCATGGTTCTTGCAATATGTGTATCTTCTGGGCATCGATCTGTGCACTTGAGATTAGGCTAACAAATCAGTGATTCTCAGGCCCTGTCCGCTCATTAAAATAATCTGGGATGCTTTTAGAAACGTGCTGTGTTGAGACATCACTTCCCGGAGGATCTGGATGGGGTCCTTGCAGGAACATTTTGTTGCTGTTGTTTTTTAAAGCTTCCCTGGTGAGTCTAATATGCAGCCCGGATCGAGAACCACTGGGTGAAATGATCTCTCTGGGTTTGTCTAGTTCCAACTGATAGAATTTTGAGGCTTTCAAATGTTGATTGGAATCAAGACTCCTCTAATGCATGGAACACTCTGGCAGTGCCTATGACTTCTATTTCACTCTAGTTACTTATTTTTCTTCCTTTATTTCTTCCAGTGTTACTATCTCAGAGTATGGCAAAACATTTTAATTTGACTGTGCCCTCTGAGAGTTGTGAGCTAGCTCAGATCAAAATACCTTTAAAATCAAGACATCAGAATTTACTAAGGTGGGGCTCAGAGGGGCCAGATAAGAACAAAGGGGTACAAGGAAGGCAGAAAATAGGAAGGTTTCATGATCACTTGTTAGATCACCATGAAGGAAAGAAGAAAGTTTGCAGCATAATATCTAAAGTAAAATCCAGCTTTAAGAAGCTTTCCAAACACAGGATCTCCTGTATTATGGCATCTTCAGTTCTGCATAAACCTGGAAGGGAGTGAAGGGGAACTAACAGACCTCGCCAGTCCCCCTTGTATCCAACAGAGGAGGCAAGGAGAACATCAGGCTGAGTTTAAGGCTGTCAGAGTGCTATGAACAAAAGATGACTCACCCAGGCTGCTCCAGGGGCATTTTAATGTCTGAACCCAATTAGACAGTGGTGTTTAAATTTGCCTATGTCTGAGGATGACTGCAGAAGATTTGAAATGAATGTGTAACTACTCTGCAATGGTTATAAGGAAGATGAGAACCTAAACATGGTAATTGGAAATGGAGGAAATGTTCACACTATAAATAAATTCTCAGATATAAATTATGATTTGGTAGCAACAAGCACTGTACCCAGTATTCATCGGTTTATATATAGTGCTCATTTTCTGTTTGCATATATATATGTGTGTGTGTTTATATATGTGTAAAAATGAATTTGTATAAGTGAGAGAAGACAGAGGGTGCTATTCTTTTTCTTCTTCTTTTCTTTTTTTTTTTTTTGACACAGAGAAGAAATTTCACATCGCCAGACAGATATAAGTTCATTAAAGAAGGTACATAGTTCAAAATAATTGTAATCCTGAACACATATTGTTCTTAAATTAAGAAGAAGATAAATTCTACCTAATTGGTATTTTTTCTTATTCAGTATTTTGCACTTCGGTATAATTGAGTATTTGACAAACTTAGAAATGAACAAACAAGAGATAAATGTAGTATAGTTTAAACAGCTTTATAATATGTAAATACTGATTTACATGTCTGAAGGAGCACCATATGTCTGTTTTTGCCTGAAGTTTCCTGAGGTTGGAAAATGCCTACATATCTTCAAATCTACTTGAAGATGGCTTTATAGGTAGAGAAATGTCCATTTTTTCTCGTTTTTCCTCTCTAAAAGCACAACTTGTTAAATAATTGGCCTACAGAATACATGCTATTTCCAAAAATCAGAGTGACCCATTTACCTAAATTAGAAGACCATTAATCAATCCACTTGGTTTTTGATAATCTATTAGTCAAGGCAATCAGTATTATTGATGACACTGTCATTCTACTCCTGGACAGATTATCCCCCAAATCGAGAACAATGAAGACAAAAAGCCTTGCTAAGAACAAGGCATGTCTTTGGAAGATATAGGTTTAAAAAAAGCTATAAAATGCCATTTTTGTAAGCCTTTCAAGTTATTTTCTCATAAATGTCATGTGTGTGTATAACTATCAGTGCCTTAGTTCATCACATTTGTTCATTGAAAATATGAATTACTTGGATAAATGCTGAAAGACTATGTGAAATCACACTATACACTGATAACATTAGAATGTGGTGCTAGTTAAGATTTTCTTTGTTGAAGAACCCTTTACTCCATAGAATAAAGAGCATAGTGTATAATCTGAACTTTTGCTGAGGACTGCAATAAACGTAATTATTCATTTCAAAGAAAGAAATTAGGTCTACAACACTATCATATTAGTAATGCATATATTCGCATTTTTCTCATTTTTCGATCACATAGACAAAGAAAGAGCCATTTTATCTTTTCCAAGTTTGACGCCTCCCAGTAGAGAGAAAGCAAGACTTGAAAGTGAGACCCTGTGACTCTACGTTGAGTAATCCCAACTAATTCACCCATGACAGGTTACCAACGGTGTTCATATCCATATTTCCTACCAACTCAGCTGTTATTAAAATGAACAGGAGAAAGATGATTATTACTTCCTATAAGACTCAGCAAAACAAAGGCAAAGCCTAAGGAAAAGAATAAATTTATGAACTTTCTTAAGAGTCTGTCACCTCTTGGAAATAAATGATTCTTATTAGGAGACCTTTCTCACCTGAATACTGAAAACTCTGCGCAGCTGATCTTTTGCTCATGGAATGGACTTTGACAATAGAATATCAGTCTCATCTTTGTACAGAAAAAGTAACAGAAGGAATTAGCAGAATACCGTAAAAATTTTTAAAAAATCCGTTACTGAGTGAATATAAATCTAGGACTAATAGGTAGAAAATAGAAGGACACAGGCCTAGAAAGAATGTTTTCACAATTAGAGATATTAAAAAGAGACTGTCCCAGGAAACTGAATGTCCAAGGGAGAAAAAGATGATGGTGTGTGCTGATGTTCCAAGGGTCTTCAAAGATCAGACTGGAGAGTGAACTAGATGATCTAGGAATCTACGAACCCAGTCTTCCCGTTGCTGTAATACTTATCTAAAGTGTTAAGGTAAAAAGAAGTATTTTTTTTCCCTCTAAATAAATATGGAGAGCAAACCAACTAACTGAAATGTTATTTTACTTTAAAAATCTTATTTGTAGAGCATATTATCTCAGTTTTTAAATTTCAAATATATCTAGAGATATATGGAGAAACATATATAAAGCTGTGCTAAGTGTGAAATCTAGATGTTTCATGATGCCACTCCCTTAGGTCCAAGTTCAATTGCCTTCTTTATGACGTACTGCAGAACTAAGTTACGCTTCCTACCATCTGTGGCCACATGAACTCATAGTTATGGACCTCAACAGGACTTCTAACAATGCTTTTCCACCTTGCTGTGCTTAGCACTGCCACACTTAGCAAAAATATAAGGGATACCCAGTTAAATTTGAATTTCAGATAAACAATAAATACTTTTTTTAGTATGTGTATGTCCCACTGAAAAATTATTTGTTGTGATCTGAAATTTTACCCAGATTTCTAAATCAGAAACTTGAAATCAGATACATATGTAAAAGTTATCGTCAAATCCTGTTTGATTTGTTTACTTTCATAATACTTTAAAAATCCATCTACTTCTTTTTTTTAGCTACTATTTAAAAAAAGATTTATTTATTTATTTGAGTGAGAGAAAGAGTGCATGAGCGCAGGAGAGCAGGAAGGCGGGGGGCTGGGGTGCAGAGAGAGAATCTTCAAGAAGATTCCCCATAGAGCATGGAGCCCCACATGAGATGCCATCCCAGGACCCATGAGATCTTGACCTGAGCCAAACCCAAGAGTAGGAAGCTTAACGGAATGAGCCACCCAGGTGCCCCACTGTCTACTTTTCTTATTCTCACAGCCACCACCAGCTCTGGGGCAGCTGTGTCTTTCTAATTGGTTTCCTTTTCCTTCAGTCTTGGCCTCTCCAATCTGTTTTCCAAAAGCAGCTTGAGTGGTCTTCCGGAGTACTCAGGAGATAGCGTCATTCTTTTTCCTTAAAAGCATACAGAAATTTACCCTTGACTTTAAAACACAGTCCAAACTCCTAACTGTGGTTGGTAAAGAACTCCATGGTTGACTACCATTCCCCTCCTCCTACTTGCTGTGAGGCCACACTCAAATCTTTTTATGCCCGATCTCACTCATCTCTGGGTATTTACCGATGCCATATCCTTTTCCTGGAACAGGTTGTCCTTTCTCTCTGCTCTCTCCTTTGGATTTCTTCTCAATTATTAGTTTCTCAGGGAAACCTGCTTTGTTCTATGAGATGCAATGTGTTCCTTCAGCTTCATTCATGGATTTTTTTTTCTTACATTTGCTTGTTTAATTATTTGTTTTAACAAGTGGAATATAAGTTAATGAGGGATGGGGCCATTGCTGTATTTCCCACTGTATTTCCAGCTTCTAGAACACTCTTTGATACAAAGTAAATTTCCGATAAATAGTTGTTCACTGTGTGAATGAATGAATAAATGACTACAAAGATCCGATGACAAGGATAAGAAGGATCCGTCTTAAACATAATTCTCTTAGGACCTCAGGCCTATTATTAAAAAATTATCTAAATCAATCTTACAAATGCTAGTGCTTTGTCAAAAAGCATGATTGTGTTGCTCTTGGAAAGTGGTTTTCTGCTATGAACATTTTGAGTTTTAGAAATGTTCTCTTCCCATTTCCCCACACCTGGTATAAAGTTATGGCAATTTAAGAATTAAGTCAAAAAACAGATAATTGTTACCATTTTCTCATTTTCCTCCAAAACTTTTCTTAAAAAAATGAGACTGTGCATAAAGAAAGTTATGGCAAAACAATATAAAGTATACCTTCAAACTCACTGTCCAACCCAGACTAGGCTAGAACATCATAAGGAGTTAGTTACTTTTGGGCTCTTCCTCTTTTAAATAAACCATTGGTGGAATTACCCTGTGCCACCCAATTCCCATTCTTCTCCCCCATGGTTTTGCATCTACTCTTTTAGCAACTTCTAATTTTGAAGCCATTCCAAGAATTCTTTTTGGACAACTGCTACATGTTAGAATTATTCTGAGTACTGTGGAGAGCATCAAATAGGGATAAGACATAATTCGTACTTCAAGGAGCTTAGTCTATAAGAAACAGAGAAGTAACACACATGAAGCTGCTAGAAAATAAGCAAATTGTAAGGAAGTGCTACCGACTACAAAAACTTATGGGAATCCGGAAAAAAAGATCACTGTGCACCAGGATAGTTTTGGAAAAAAGCTTTATGAAGAGGATAAAAACGAGATGAATGTTAAAGCATATCTCAGTGTGGGCACTTGGAGAGGAGGAGAAAGACATTGGGAAGGGGGAGAGCTGCTCTGGATGGTAGTTCAGCGCTACTGCTTTGTTTATTTTTTCCAGCTTAGAATTCTTGTCCCACTTTGTCTGGGACTGATGCTATTCTTTTTGTTACTGAAATGTCTTTTCCCCAAAGAAAAGTGGGTTCTGGAGGGGTTGCCAACAGTCACATTTAAAACCAGCCTTCCCACCAAAGGACTTGCTTGGTCCAGGCATCCTGCCCAATGCCCCCCCGGAGACCATGATTAGCCCAAGGTTGTGACCTAGGGCAGGCTAATTCTATTCCATCCCTGGAAATGCATGTGTAACTGCTCAAAGAGAACATTTCTCTTTTCTGTTAAGTCATGACTGGTAAAATGTAAGCCTAAAGCTATCTCTGCCCACACTGTCTCTTCCCTCTGCTGTACAGAGGAAGCTTGCCTGCAGTTGAAGAAAGTGAGAACACACAGAGAGGAGAGAGAACCACATTGTTTGAATCTCTGCAGTCTCTGAGGCCATCTGTATACCTGGATTTCCTATGTCTGCGGCCAACTCATCCCCTTCTTGTTTAAGCTCGTTTGAATTGGTTTCAGTCAAATTTAACCCGATAGAAGAGTCCTGACCAAAGCAGGTACTAGGGTACAGGGCGGATGTGGAGAAAGAAGGGGAGTGTAGGGAACGATCAAAATGGGACATTAACAATGAGACAGAGGGCACAGATCAAAAGCAAAACAAACGATGAGATCTGGTTAGAGATTGGACATAACCACTGCAGAAGAAAAAACAGCCCCAAACTGGAAATTCAGGGTATTTGTGAACTCTGTCAGAAATGGGGGTAGTTGTGATGAGGAAGTGGGTTCGAACAGACACAATAGGCAAACCATGACATGGGAGTTCCTGGTAGAGTCGGGGCTTTGTCAGTCTATGGTTTAAGCCAGATGAGCAGCACTTACTGGTACAGCAGTGCGACGAGCTACAAGACAGTAACCTAACTTTGCTTTGTGTCAGCACTCAATAGACTACGACAGAAAATGGTAATTATGCTTCCCAGAGTCATCTTTTCTTATTTATTTATTTATTTATTTATTTATTTATTTATTTATTTATTTATTTATGAGAGAGAGAGAGAGAGAGAGGAAAGCATGAATACATGGGCAGGGGGAGGGACAGAGGGAGAGGGTCTTAAGCAGACTCCGTGCTGAGCGCAGAGTCCAATGCGGGGACTCCATCTCACCACCCTGAGGTCACGACCAGAATCCAAGAGTCGGACGCCCAACTGACTGCACCACCAAGGTGCCCCCCAAACTCATCCTTTCAATTATTTGTGCTTTTGTTCCACTTAAGGCCCAGGAGAAATGTAGCACAGAGTAGTGGTTCTCAAAATGCGGCCCCTTACATCAGCAACATCTCTATCTCCTGCGAACACTTTAGAAATGCAAATTCATGGACTCAGCCCTAGAGAATGGGATCAGGAAACCCTGGGTGGGTCCACTAACCCGTGCTTTAACAAGCCTTGTGGTCTATGCTAACGTCCACTAAGGCCTGAGCTCTGCTGATGTAGAGTTTGTACGTTGGTTCCCTGGCAGGTGAGGTCACACCGGTCACTTAGTGCTTTCACATCGATTTCACATGGTAAGAATAATTCCCTTAGAAAAACTCATTTTCCCTAAATCTGCTCATTCAAAAATGGTATGTTGAGTACATTCTATCTGCCAGGCCCTGTTCTAGGCACTGTGGACACCAGGAAAAAAATCTGAAACGGTCAATCACAAAAATACCTGCGTGTCGGCAATGAAACATTATGCTACGGGAGTGATTCCCGGGAGGCTTGAGTGGTGAGCATCATGAAGGGGTCCCCAAGGAGACTGCATTTCATCCAAGAAAGAATGACTAAGAGTTAGTCTGGGGAAGAGAAGAGACAGCACGATGACTTCAGTCTCCTGTGCGTCGTAATGAGAGAAACCTTCTCTGAAGAAGGCTTTGGTGAGGGTGGGAAAGCAGGTACGGTGCCCACTTGGGAGCAAATGGCAGGAACAGCAAAGGAGGAAGGGCTCCGGAGCTTCTGCTTTGTGGTCGCGGCCGAGGCTGGCTCTGCCCGCGCGTGTCCCACCAGCAGGCGTGCAAGTTCACAGGCAGCTGCTGCTTCTCTCACGGGGGACCCCGGGCCGAGGCTGTGTCCCTCCGAAGGCCTTTCTCCTCTGCACCGTCTCATTTAGAGATTTCGCTCCCTCCCCAGTCACCATGGTCAGCTGCCTGAGAATGACCCCATCTCCCTGGCTTCGAGAAGATTCCCATCATCAGTGTCTTTGGGCTGCTGCCCCGGGCCAAGGCGTCACGTTAATAACAATTGCAAATACGCGATTGTTTAGTGTCCGTCTGTGTCTAGTTCACTAATGCTTGCAAAATTACACAGCACCGGCTGTGGCTGCTCCCCTGCCTTTCGGTGACACGTCTCATACCGCGTGCGGGACAGCTGACCCTGCAAGGCCACTGCCACCACACACGGCCTGCCCGTAATTGAACTCATCGTGTCTTCCCCAAACCGCCTCCCCTGCCCTCTTCTGCCTTTGTCAGTGACAGCGACATTTACTGTCCCCCGAGTTCCAAGGTTTGGAGTCACCCTGGACCCCCTTGTCTTATGCTCTCACCAATGCAAGCACCAAGATTGCTTCCGGTCGCGGGGGAGGGGGGGTGGAATGCTTCTCCTCCCTTCCCTTACCCTTTCTCATCCTAATCCCACTTACCTCGAAGCAGGACACATTCCACCTTATTGCAACTTGTTCTCTGAAATCTAGGTTCCTTTCCCAAAGCAGCCCCAGGGCCACTGCGACTGTCTGTGTTATTCTTCTGTCTACGACAGTCACCGTCAGGCCTACTGTATTTAGCCAAGGCTGCTCTGTATTCTTTGTTGCAGCGAAATCTTTTCTTCCTAAAGGGATAGTAGATGGAACTCCATTATATGCAAGAGGTAATCGGGAAGCTTCTCTGACTGAAGATGGGCTAAAGGAAGCACAATCCCCTTGATCTCTTCTCAGCTTCTAGGGCAGCCTGTTAGGTACCAAAAGGGGCTCATCGAGGCATCTTTGAGAAACAAAGATGTCCTGAACACAGTTAAACTCTTTGGAAAGATATGCATGTTTTCTTTACAAAGTCTTTTTTAGAAAGTTTTTTTAGGGGCACCTGGGTGGCTTAGTGGGGTAAGCGTCTGTCTTTGGCTCAGGTCATGATCTCAGGGTTCTGGGATCTGAGTCTGAGTTGGGCTCCAGGCTCATGGGGAGGGGGGTCTGCTTCGCCCTTGCCCTCTGGCCCTCCCCTCCTGGCTCACGTGCAATGTCTCTCTCAAACAAATAAATAAAATCTTTTAAAAACACTAAAAAAAAATCCAAAAACCAAACTTGTAACCTATGTGAACTTTCCAACCTCATCATTTAAGCTCACACAAAGTTCTTCAGTGTCATTCCCTCATCTCTGTCTGGGCTCCTGGTATTTCCCCTGCCTGGAGTGCCTGCAATGCCCAGCATGCCTCTCTGTCAATCCAACTCTACTCTTCTTAGTCCCAATCCCACTTCTTAATGGGGTTTCTGGATTGTTCCAGCTCTCAGAAATTTTTCTGTCTTAAAATTTCTGCAGTATTCCTTTTTTTTTTTTTTTTTAATTCACCCTATGCTATCTAATTTGTATCTTTTCAGGTGTGCGTGCAATTTCTCCCCCTAGGTAACAGGCCACTTAAGGGAAGAATCAAGTTTTTTGTTGCTTTTTGCCCTGAGCACTAGTATAATATGCAGTCCCCGTATTTGCTTAGTGGGTATATTCTGATGATAACCCACAGCAAGAAATAATAAGTATAGGCCCATCGATCTTACTTTCATTAATAGAAGTCTAAGTTAAATATCCTGTCTTTGAAAATGTTCCTTCCGAGCAGCGTTTTTAAGTTAGGAGAATCAGACACGACTTTAATTGCAAGCATTACTTTTTTCTCCAATTACCATTAAGCCTACAACTAGCTTCTTTCATTAAATTATGTTGGAAGTAGATTCAGGGAATGACAACAGATGGCCGCGAGTGGGGAGCTCTTAGTTTAGAGTGGAAATTGTGTTTTGTCCCAGAGCCGAACATTTCAGCAAAATCACACTTAAATCATATTCAAAAGATCATAAGAAACTTACATTAATACGTAAACAAACGGTGTCCCTTTTTTGAGATCTCTGAGCAGGTTTTACGTGGCCTTTCCCCCCTCCTCTCCGCCACCTTCTCCCCTCATTCATCGCACCCTGGCCACAGGAGCCCACTCTCAGCTCCCTGGACTGAGACATGTTGCTCCTCCTGGCCTGGTGCACTGACGCTTTTGGCCTGAATGGTCTTCCCTGTTTCTTTCCTTGATCAATTCCTGTCATTCTACGAGTCTCCGTTTGTCACCTCTCTAAGAGAGTTCTTCTTTGATCTCTCAAAATAGGTGAAGCTTCCATTTTCTGAGCTTTCATATTCCTTATCATGGCTGTGATTATATATCAACTGTGAAATAGTTTGTTTTGGTTCTGTGTTCCCCCTTAGACTGTGAGCTCTAAGAAACAGGTCAGACACTACAAATCCCCTGCACTGCAGTATTTTCAGTGCCCAGAATTGATGCAGAACAGGTGCTTAAATGAATAAAGGAATGAACATTTTATAAAAATCTTATAAAACTTGCAGATAAGCAAACCATTATAAAATTGTTTACATCCAGACCTTAAACTTCCTTGTCCTGTCTTGAATGGATAGGGGCAGCATTTTCTGGGTCAAGTGATTTGCATGAGACACACACACACGTTTATAAAGTAACTTTAACTTTCAGAAGACGAGCCCCAAACAACCAAACATTATGCGACAAAACTGCACTTGACCAACTTGAATGACTAGGGTGTGACATGAAAGCGTAAAAGTATTTGTTTTGTTTAAAATTATCTACCTTAAAAAATAAAATAAAATAAAATAAAATAAAATAAAATAAAATAAAATAAAAATCTGCCTTGTGCCCACCAGCATGGACAGTCATATAATTCCTATTCCCTTTATGTTATTTTGAAAGTGCATACGGTTGGGAAAAAATTGCAAGGAGTCTCACAGCTATGAAATGCCTACACGTTGAAACCTTTTAGGACGCGATTATCACTAAAGTTAATGTGTTCTCCTTCCCTGAAGGCTCCAGCAACCCCACTGATATGTCCATGACCTGTGTCTGTGTCCTTTCAGTCTTGAATTACCCTGCTGAGTCAGACAATTGGAGAACAAATTAGCACTAACTGCAGAGAAGATTTTTTTTCTGATATAAAATCTGACCTTAAAAAACCCAAGCCTTGAATATCTTTCTATCAGGATGCTAAAGTTCACCAAATTTGCATGAAAGGATCCAAGGTTTCCTACACTCTTACTCATATTTCCTCCACTGGTCTTGTCTTAAAACTAGAACAGGTACCGGACCCAACTGGTCTGTCAGTCCATTTACCAGGATAAATCGTTATCCAATTAATGGGAAGGGTGAAGAGGAAATCGAATTCTTTTCTGGAACGGCTTGCAAACCCATGGATGCTCCCCTGTTATTTCTTCTCCTACGCACCTGTCCTTGTTTTATCACCTCCCATCCAATCAGACAAGCAATAGTATGAATAAATGCTGTGTTTCGAGGGCAGGTGTCAAACGCACGCCTAACTCACAGCGGGCAGAAATGCATGTGGACGGCCCCAGGCCTTTCTCTACAGTGACTGACCTGCATATTCTTAAATTATCAGACCCGTCATGGTAGGTGGCAGGAGGCTTCTGCACAGAATTATTCACCTGGAACCCAGCAGCATCCGCATACTTGCCACCTTCTGCTCCTGCCAATATATCAGTGCTGGAATCTGCTTCTGAAAGTCTTTTCTGGATCGTTTCATAGTGGCCAAGGCGGTGCGAGGGCTGCAGATCCCTGGGCTGGTATTTGCCTTCCTCGCGCTGCCTTGAGGCTCTCTTCATCTCGAAGGCTCCTGTTGGCAGGGAAAGACTGCATTCCTGGTACCTTGTGCCTTTTCCTCTGCAGAGCTTTAAGGAGCAGCTCTCGCATTCAGTCAGCTCCTGTTGCTTTTTACCTTCGGGTTGCACATCTACCAGGGCCATTCCATTAGGAGCACAGGACGCATCCGCGTTTCCACATGGCTTGTGGCTATTTCTCCTTCTTCTTCGCGACCGTCGGAATTGAACTTGGGCTCTTCTCTTTGCCTGAATCCAGTGAGTCTCGTCTGTGGAAGATGAATCTGAAGAATCTGTGTAGCGCTCGCTCCCCCTGGGGCTTGTGATTTGGAGGTGAAAATCCTTTCTTCTCCCTCTTATTTGTGCTTCTGCATGCTCGTATCTCTCAGAGGCCCTCCTCCTCCTCCTAGGTCCTCTGTTTTACTGATTTCTTACCAGACTCCCTCCTAGCAGGGCTCAGCCCCATGACAGGGGTGCATTGCTCAAATGCATCTTCTGACATGTCATGCAAGATGGCAGATCTAGACAAAGCAGCAGGCAAAGGATGGGAGATGGGAATGGAGAGGAGAGCCATGGGAAAACAGAGAGAGAGAATGATGAAAATGACAGCATGGACCAGAAGTTGGTAAATAAAGATCAAATGAAGAAAATGCACTAAACAGGGAAAAATTAAGCCAGTATAAATTGTCCATGGATAATGTAAGGCAGAAGCAAGAGCCACAGTCTAGGGATATACAAGAGGAATACGAAACATCGGTCTGAACAATATTAAATAGGATCATTTGCTGAGCACTTACCTGCAGATGTCTTGAGTGGATGGACAGACGGACAACCTTGACTGGCTCCTGGGAGCTGTCCCTGTTGTTGGGCTGCTCGCCTGGAGAAACAAGTTAGATAATTTGGCATCTTGGTTAAGGTAATACATGGTCGATATCTTGCTTTTTTTCCACATATTTAAAAAATTACAGCAAACGTGGCTGCCGGTCATGTTGCTCACAAGGCAGCTCACAACATATAGGAAGTTGGAGGGTTCGTTTTGCAAAAGTAAAACTTGTTTGAGGAACTTGGAACAGCTGAAATGCTGTACCACTTAGCTGTTGCTACATTTATGAGAGAGGAAGATGATTCCACAAGTTTCTGTTCTATTTACTGTAAACATCTAAGTGGAATGGCTCATTTGCCTTGGAAACAATGGGTGACACTTGAATATTTCATAATACGAAGAATATAAAGGCTGTGGTCCGCCAAGAATGCTAATAATCTGGGAAGCCTAAATAATCAAGTAGCCATTAGACTGCTAGAGACTGCCTGGAATTAACATGAAGTCACAGCAAGGCCATAGGAGATCATGTATTTGAAAACGTTTTGCACTATTTAAAAGCCTACAGTTATTGCTATTATTATTTCATCACTGAAACTAATAAAATCCATCCATCACAACGTTATTGACCTTTCGTACCTTTTAACCTTGTGATCACACTGAGCTCGACAATAACAGAACCTGAACCAATTCAGATTGTTAGCACAGAGTTGAGCACATCTCACCGAACTCCTGCCTTTGAAACGCAGCATTTTCTTCACGGAGTTTGACTTCTTTGGCCTGTTGTATTTGCTACAGATGATGGTGATAAATCAAAAGCTAGAACGTACTGAGAATTGGCTGCGTGCCCGGCATTGTGCTGTGGCCTTATCAACTGCCTCTTAAATCCTTACAGTAATCTCACGAGTGGGAAATAGTAACTGTTTGGAGTGAATAGTATGTGCCAAGCACTGTCAGTGAATTTTCATTTGTCTGTTCATTAATCTTCACGAGAAGCGAGTGTGTTAAATGCTGTAATTATTTTCATGTTTTCAATAAGGAAACTGAGAAGTTGGTGCTGCTTCTTATGAGTAGGTGCTGGAGCAGAGGTTTGGAATGAGGAATCTTTCTCTTTCATCTGTTCTCTTAGCCACCTGGTAATATACTTCTTTACACAGGAGGAGACTAAAGGGGGTCCCTGACCAAGGACGTACACAGGTGGCTTCTAGAAGCTGGATAAGGCTAGGGTCTTCCCTAGACCCTCCAGAAGGAATGCAGTCCTGTTGATACCTCGATTTTGGCTCAGTGACCTCATGTTTGACCTCTGACCTCTAAAACCACAAGATAATAAAGTGCTGTTTTAATTCAACAAGTTTGTGGTGATTTGTCACAACAGCCATAGGAAACTAATATAGGAGATGAGATCTAAGTTAATCTAAAAGGCAAGCTAGAGTTATTAAAGAAGAGATTAAAAATATTCTAGGCAGAGGACACAGGGAGCCAAAAGGGAAGTTCTCAGCATGCTCCAACGGACTAATTTACATCTGCACACTTCTGACTTAGAATTATCAGAGGCTTCCCTATCAATCCATGAACACTGCATTTTTAAAATATTTGAATGTCATCTTTGTTTTTTTTTTTTTTTTGAATGTCATCTTTGAACACCAGTCCATGTTTGTTTGTTTGTTTGTTTTAATTTGTTTTTTTTTTTATTTATTTATGATAGGCACACAGTGAGAGAGAGAGGCAGAGACACAGGCAGAGGGAGAAGCAGGCTCCATGCACCGGGAGCCTGACGTGGGATTCGATCCCGGGTCTCCAGGATCGCGCCCTGGGCCAAAGGCAGGCGCCAAACCGCTGCGCCACCCAGGGATCCCACCAGTCCATGTTTGATTATATCCTTCAATATTTCTATCAAAACTCATTTATTTCAAATTTTTAATTCAGATTAACTTCATTTCTGTATCCACTGAACAGGTAGGTATATAGTCATTTTTTATAAAATATAAGCATTTCTGTGCTCTATGCAGTAAACAGTAAGTTTTATTAGATTGGGCACCACTCATCCCACATACAATCACTGAGGTTAGTAGGGAGCTCTGCATGCAGCAGCCACTGAATAAAGTGAAGTTTACTACTCATTTTTTTTTAAAAAAAGCGATGAAGACCTCAAATCACTGATGATGTGAACCAAAATATGTTGAGTATCATCATGGATACCCATGGCTACTTAACAACACATCGAAGTCAATCCTATGAAGCTGTACAGGGAAAGGATGTTGAAACAGGCATAATCATAATAAAAAAATTTATAGTCTCTCAGGTTTAAGCAAATGTACCTTCTACAACAAGAATGTGATTTGTCAATGAGTAACAACACAGAACATTGAAAAACATGCAGCTTCCCTTTGGAGGATTTTTTGGTCCACCACGAGACTGAATCAAATAGCATTTATGTCTATAACCCTTAAGTATTTTGAAGGAAATAGAAATCATCCTTATTGTTCATCAAGAATCTTCAAACAGCTCACATCCAGTATTAGTTTATACATATTCAGTTTGGTGCTCGGGAAGCACATTAAGAAATTGATTCATACCTACTATAGTCAAGGTGGGGGACACTAAGCACTGACATATATTGTTGAAGTAATTGTAAATCGGCACAACTTATTTGGAGGGAAATTTGGTAACCTTTATCAAGGTAGAAAATGTCTATGGTATTCAAGTCAGAAATTCTATTCACAGGAATCAATTTTATGAAAACACCTGCAAAATTGCCCAAAGGTATGTTCGTTAGGACAAGAATTTCATTGTAGTATTGTTTGCAATAGCAAAGAGTTTGGAAACAACTCAAATGTTTGTTATTAACACTGAAGTACATAAGCCATTTTAAGAAATGAGATACACCACATACATGCACACACACACACACACACACGTGTAGAATATATTTTTAGGTGAAAAGTTAAGCTTCAAAACTGTATATAGTATGATCTCATTTGGGTAAATGCTTTCATGATGTATGCTATCATATGAATAGGACACACTTGGAGGGGTGTACATCCAACCATTAGCAGCGATTAACTTTGTGAGGTGGGATTATGAGAACCTTTATTTTTCGGGTTATATACTTTTATAATTTAAAATTTTAATTTTAGTAAAAGGAAAAATAATTTTTTTAAAGATTTATTTATTTATTCGAGAAAGAGAGAGAGAGGTGAGGAGGGGTAGGGGGAGAGGTAGAGAAAATCTCAAGCAGACTTTGTGCTGAGTGTGGAGCCTGATGTAGGGGCTTGATCTCACGAGCCGAGGTCATGACCTGAGCCAAAACCAAGAGTGGAACACTCAACTGGCTGAGCCACCCCAGCGCCCCAACTTTCTAATCATATTAATGATGATATCATATATGACAACGGTTAATATCAAAAATCAGGATTGGTATTTTTTTCATCTAATATTTACGTGATAAAGTGATTTCTTATTTAGCTTCTTTGAATTCCACTTTGATCCTTCAGTTATATGTACTCAATATGGTATCCACGTAAAATAATTTTTATGATGGTAACATGAAATCACTGACCAGATAATTGCTTTGTGGAATGTACAAGAGTTATAATCAAAGAATGTTAGAATTCTTTTTATTCATTCCCAGCAAATCATGTTTTCTCCCCACAGTGGATTCAACAGTATCCTCTCACTCAGACAGAAGGTCAGTGATTCTCAATCCTGGCTAAAAATTAGAATCACTGGGGAAGTTTTCAAATAAATTTCTCTAACCTGGCTGGATTCCAGAATCTTTTGAGGAATGGGCCTCAGGGGTACAGGACCTGACCGTCAGTATTTTTAAAAGGTGCCACAGTGACACAATGTGCAGCCAAAGTTAAGAACCACTGGCTTAGGTCAAAGGGGATACAATTTTACTTCTAATTTCATACTAGATATTTTTTTTCCTGAGACTCCAGTGATAATATTCCTGAAAGCTTGATTTTTTTAAAAAGATTTTATTTATTTATTCATGATAGTCAGAGAGAGAGAGAGAGAGAGAGAGAGAGAGAGAGAGGCAGAGACACAGGCAGAGGGAGAAGCAGGCTCCATGCACCGGGAGCCCGATGTGGGATTCGATCCCGGGTCTCCAGGATTGCCTGGGCCAAAGGCAGGCGCCAAACCGCTGCGCCACCCAGGGATCCCTTGATTTTTTTTTTTTTTTGAGAGAGAAAAGTGTTTTTGAAATTCTCAAATCTCATGTTTATACATGTAGAAAAGATCTTGGACTTCTGGGCATAGTTTTACTACAACCGATAGTGTAGAGAGGTAAAGGGTTTGACTTTAAATCTATAGTTTACAGGAAGAGAAATTACTATCTGCTCACTATTACCTGCTGTTGAAGAACAGGAGAGGGAGAGAAGAATGAAGGATGAAATTCCTGAGAGACTTCGCCATTTATCCATCCTGGGTTGAACATGGTTTGGGGAGAACAGGTGGAGGCAGGACAGGATATATGCAAGACTCACCAGGAGATGGTTGTGGGAAAACAAAGAGACTGATGTTTGTTCTTCCTTTCCCTGGAAAGACTACAATGTCTTTCAGATTAGCTTTTTAATGAGCAAGAGAGGTGCCTAATATAGCACCTACATGGTTGGGTGGAAGTGACAGAGGCAGATGGACCTGTACCAGTTTTCCTACTCTTCCAGACTGGGGTACAGTGAGGAAATCCATATGTTTCCTTGTGTTTTCCCAAGTGTGTGAGAGATAATTGAGATTGCTAGCCTGGGGAAGTAAGCAAGGGTCAACAAGAGTTCAAGTCAATGTGACTTTGTAACAGAGGGGCCACAGAAAAGACCATCGGGCAAAAGGCCTGGCAATGACAATGAAAACTCAAGTGGAATGGAAGGTCAGAGCCTGTCACTAGGTCTTGGTGTCTTAGCAATAAATCTGGTAAAAACCTGCAGTAGAGAACTCTAAAGAAACGAATGTGCCTTAGTGTATTCTAAAAATTTAAGGGATAATGGGAAGAAACCTTGAAAGACTGGATGTGTTGAAGTTTGGAACTGGGAGAGACTGCGAGCTTTCTTTGAAAAAAAAAAAAATCAAACATTTCCCATATCAGTCATAAAGAGAACTCAAGAAGAAGATACAGAGAATGAGATTACTTTTAGAAAGTCACATGTTTTTTCCCCTTGTATTGTGCAAAATTTACCACACTTCATCCTGAGGGCCATGTGGGATACCTAAGATGCTGTACCATTGGCTGATTACAAAATCTAGATGTAGAAGAAAGCAATCTTGAAGTTGCGTCTATAATCTTATGGATTAGAAATAGTGCATTAAAGAAAGATGCAGGCCAGACAAAAGGAAAAGAGTAGCACTTAAGGTTGTCCTAATGCTCCTTTTGGCACATCAAGTTTTGGGAGGAACTGAAAATCCTTCCAAAGAAAGAAAAGCCAAGACTACCTTTGGCAATTCACACCATTAGGGGTTAGACTTAGGCTAACCCTAAGGCTAGATTGTTTGAGAGGTCTAAAAGAGAAGCTAAAGCTAATGGTGCAGAATCCATCTTGCCTTGGAAGGCCCTAGAAGGCCAGCAAGTAGAGCCCCACTGGTCTGCAGAGGCCAAGCTGTGCCAGCCTACATGTCCTACTGGAATAGACAGTTGAAAACAAAGATGGAACAGCGATTGTCAGCAGGGAGGGCACAGCAGGGGATTTGTTTTGAAGTACCAGCTCACGTCATTTCCTCTTCTTAAACGCCACCCATTCCCACTGATATCCATCAGACTCAAGAAAAGCTTGGGCAGCAGTCAAGATTGAACCCTGGGAGCAAGGGATGATAGGCTGATTTTGAGAGGAAAGAATGTCTCTTGGGGGAATAAATGGACACCATTCTGTGAAGGAGTTGAGGATCCATCATGGTACCCAGTCTACCTTGTCAAAGGTAGACATCCTGGGAGATAGAGAAACAGATTCAGGCAGTTGCCTTTGGTACCCCGTGTCACATCTCAGCCCACCTCTGATAACTGCAGCCCTAGTGAACAATTCCTTTGTGAACACCAACTGAACTCTTGGTGAGAATGTCCCATCTCAAGTGAGTGCAACCTAGCTTCTACCATCTACTCCTAAAACCATGGAAAAACCCACTTGGCCCTGCACGAGCCTCAATGCAAGGGAAATAATACTTCTAGGAACAAATGTAAAAAAAAATGGGAGTCAGAAGCTTGTGGGGAAATTGTCCATTCTATCCCTCAGGTAGAAAATTCTGAAGGACACTTTTGGATATCTCTCAGGGGTCCCATGAGAGCCACAGCTGACTTCAAAATGCACTTTTAAATTGGCTTTTTGCTCACCTTGTCTAATGTTTTCTAATTTCTCATTTATGATTCCTGGGATGACTTCTGAAATACGCCACCTGCACCAAAAGTCCTGTCATCAGTACTGCTTTGAGGGGAACCTAGACTGAGAGATGGTTGGTGGCAGAAATACTACCAGATAGAATTTAGGAGGCGGGTCACTCATCATCAAACATCACAGGGAACTCTTTGCTGGTCGAAGTGCGGTGGTGATAATGCCTAGTGAGCTGTAGCATCACAATTACTGGCTTTGCTGAGGTGCAGATGATAGGGAAGCATGCAGGAGCTCTGGAATTTGTAGGGTAAGGACCAATGGTAATTTTAAGGATATACAGTTGCTTGGCTTTGTTAACTGCCTTGGAAGCTTCAGTGAAAGAGATTGGCAGGTCCAGTTTGGCCAGCTACCAACTGAGGATACTTTGCCAAAGCCTGTGTATAAGCTCAAGCCCAAAGTACAGAGACGTTACCCGTAAGTAGCTCTCTGTCAAAAGGGAGCAGAGCCTGAAGGATGAGCCATCAGTCCCCAGTCCCAGGTGTCAAGCCTTGGGGACATTCTTTATATTTCATAAGGAGATCCCGGTGGAATCAAGCCTTGTTGCCACATGAGCGCCTTCTCTGTTACACCCTTCGATTGCCTTCTCCTTTTTTTTTTTTTTTTTTTTTTTCTGTCTCACTTTCCTTCTCCCTCACTGCCTAGGGAACACTTCCCGAACAAGCTACCCGTAATAAGTCCCTGTCCTTGGGCCTTACTTCCGTAAGTCAGACACTGGAGGTTTAGGGCGGGCCCGATCATCAGATGAGCTGGCTGGCTGATGTCCCTGCACCTGCTGGTCTGGACTACCTCCCATGCTTCTGAGTTACACGTCCTCTAGATACAGACCCGGTGCCCAATCTGAGTCTCATTGTAAGAAGATGAAGTTCCACTCCTGGCCCTTTCCTCAGCCTGTTGCAGTTAATCGTCTAGAGAGAGGAAAGTATTCTCACAGCTCTCACTGCCTCTCATTTTTCTAGATTTTGATCTGTATACTCACAGAGCTTCGAGGTTTATCCTCCTAAGGTATAACCCCATGTGTTTCCTTTGTCCTATGAGAAGGTTTCAGTGGTTCCCCACTACTTAATAAATACAAGAGGCCAGTTTGGGATCTGGGGGCCTTTGTGTTTTGACTCCCATTTATTTTTCTGGTATTTAACTCAGCCACTCCTCTTAATTCCTGAATTCTGGGAAAAACCTCGCTTATTTGTCTGTCAATACAATCATATCCATATTTATCATATGATCATATCCATATTTATCATATTACCGACTATGTCTCATACTTTGATTTCTATGCCATTTTCTGTAGAGAAAATAGCAAAAGTGAAGCTGTGGGATTTTCCTCGAGGCCTCCCTCATTTTCTCAGCTCTATGCACAGCCATTCTCCTTCGAACTCCAACAGCTCTTTTAACTTCTCTTTACGGTATCACCCTCGCTCTAGCATTTATCATCTGTGTTCCCATCTAACCATTTCCAAACTGCCACAGAGTTCTACAGTTAATCTTTTTTTGCTTCTTTTCCAGATGGAGAAAAAAGGCCATGTCTTACTCATTTTGGAAACCTCCATAGTGCCTTATATGAAGCAGGTAGCTAATCAAGAGCTGTGGGGTTGAATTGAGCTTGGCAACAGTTGAATTGAGCTGAACCGAGGTTGGTAATAGTTGGACCAAGTTGAATTGACCTTGGTAAATCCTGTCCTGATTGCAGTAGAGATAGAGATGACAATCATATCACAGTGAACCAGGAAGAAAGGGTTCCATTCTTCTCTGTAAAAGAGGCAATTCAGTTGCCTCCTTCAAAAGAAAGGAATTGAGGCCAACATTGGATATAACTTTTGGGACCCTTTCCTTGGACTTTGGAGTTAAAAAGCATATCGAACGAGAGATGTGTCTTTCATTTTCTTTTAAAGATCGGGATTTCTATTTAGGAAGTGACATAACTGTATCGCACAGAAGAGTATGTCTCTCAACAATTTTTAAGCTGGCAGGGTCTGTTTAAAAAGAAAACACGGTAATTGAGGATACGAATGAATTAAAATCTTTTAAATGCATGGCCCTATTCAGCAGCAATGAATTGTTTTAATTCACTAGTTGGTACATTATGAGAGCTTGGTAATTTGTTCATCCCTTTAATAGGTGCAAGATTGAAATGTGGCTGGGGAGGAAAAAATAACAATTGGCTGGATGAGCAGAATAATATGTTCTTTGAAATGAAGCATTCTTTGTAATGGATGTTTATTTCAGATGATTATATTGTACAGTGCATTTAAGTGGGAAAAACAAACAAGAGGCCAGCTGCACTAATTTTATCAAAGTTATTTATATCAGCAGTATAATTAAAGGCAGTAATTTCAAATTAGGTTTTCTGAGAATCCATTTATAGGCAATACAAGACAACTTGTCTCTATGGCATCTAGGCCACGATTATGCTCTGGGGGCAATGTTAACTACTGCCAATTGGCCTTGGCATTTTGAAAATTAATTATTGTTTTGAAAAATGCTAAAGCTGTTGCCTCCTGCTGCCCTGACCAGTTTAGATCCACTTCACTAGGAGAACCCAATATATAATTTATGGATGTGACAAAGAATAATCAAGCACAATCATTTACAAATGGCTTCTCTTATTTAGTAATACATTAATAATACCTTCTGAAGAATGATTCTAGAACTTCAGATGGGAAATGCTGCTGCAGAAACTTCTTTTCTAAAAAAAAGCCTTCACTCATTTCAGCAGTGGTTCATGAGTAACATGTTGAAGAATTAAGTCTATAATGAAATATTAAACTGGCTCTAGGGAACATAAATGGGCCCAAAGCTCAAAGATTCTTTTTGGTTGTGAAAATGATATTTAATGACCTAAAGAAGTAATAAATTTAGAGAATGTATTTAGGTAATCTCAGGGCTAGGGGGGGCTTTATAAAGGACACATAGTCTAATCCCCACCTGACACCATTATTCCATTTATAACATTCCCAGTGGGGGGGTCATTCAGCCCCTATTTGGCCACTAACAGAATTCATGGTCTCCTAAGAGCACCCCTTGCATTTCTTGAATCATACCATCTAACTATGTGTCATCATGATATCACATTGAAGTAACTTTCTTGGTGGCTTCCAGCAATAATTCTAGTTTTGCCCTCCGAAACCACACAGAATTTGCTTAATCTCTAATTTGCTTAATCTCCTTCTTCTATATCAGGGTCCTTTACTATTCATCGATCTACATATATACTGTATGCTTATACCCTATCCTTGATCTTTTCATGCAAGTTTGGAGTATACTTTTGGAGCAGTGAGTAATTAATTTTATTGTAAACGCTGGATGTCAATGATAAATCTGTAAAGGAAGATTTTTAGACAATGATGGGACTTCAATGTTAGCTTGAGCAGTGTTCTACATTATTTGATATGTAATCAGTGAAGGTTCTGATTAGGAGATCAGGATGAGAACAAGTGTCCTTAGAAAAGATTTGTCTATTTTAAAATGAAATTTTAAAAATCCATTTACAATAGTACCGAAACTATAAAATACATCCGAATTCATCAACGGAACAGAATAGGAAGTGCAGAAATAGACTCACAAATATGATCAATTGATTTATGACAACCGTGCCAAGGTAATTCAATGAGGAGAGGTGCTGGAACACCTCAAAGAAATGGTGCTGGAACAAATGAACATCCACAGGAAAAAAAATTAATCTCAATCCTTACCCTATAACATATTAAAAATCACTTAAAATGATTTATTCAAAACAAAAAGCTAAAACTGCACAACCACAAGAATAGAATATTGGAGTAACTCTTTGTGACCTCGAACTAGGACAAGATTTTCTAGATTAAATACAAAAAGCACAAATCATAAAATAAATTATTAGTAAATTATACTTCATATAAATTAAAAACTCTTGCTTTTAGAAAGAAAGAGAAAATGGAGGTACATATTGGGAAAGACAATTGTATATATAAAGAATTCTTAAACTTTTGTAATAATAAAAACCCAAGAAAAATATGATAATGATTTGACCAGCCACTTAAAACAGATATTAATTTCAAACATACATTTGAAAGGATATTTCAAATCACTAATCATCTGTGAAACGCAAAATGAAGTCATATCACTACATGCCCCTTAGAATGGTTACAATTTAAAATACTGACAATATTAAGTACTGGCAAAGATGCAAAACAACGGAAACTTTTGTACATTCCTGGGGAAAAGGCAAAAAGGAAAATCGCTTGGCGGTTTCACATAAAGCTAATAAATATACCTACCACATGACCCAGTCATTCTACTTCTATGTATTTACCCAAGAAAAATGAAGTCATATGTCCAAACACACCAAGACTTTCATGTGAATGTTTATAGCAGCTTTATCAACAATAGGCCTAAATTATAAACAGTCCGAATCTTCGTCAATACCTTAGGATACTACTCAGCTTTAAAAAGGAACAAACTACTAATATATGCAACAACATCAGTCAATCGCAAAATAATTATGCTAAGTCAAAGAAGCCAGGTATAAGATTACATATAGTCCAAAGTCATTTATAAAATGAAGACTGATCTATAGTGGCATAAAGCAGATTAGTGGCTGCCGAGGGCATCGATGGAAGACCTACATAGGAAGAAGCCTAAAGAATCTTTGGGGGGTTGATATAAATGTTCTGTATTTTGACAGAGTTTTATGTCAAAACTCAATGAACTGAATGATTTAAAGAGGACACAGTCTATTGTTCTATTTGTCTGAGTTAAAATAATCTTAATTTGGTTTAGTTTGATAATATTGTGAAAAATGAATTGTGGTGACAAAAGAGAGGCTGGAGGCCATAGAACCAAAGAATATTTCTATGTTCAAGGAAAGAGGTTATTAATTTCTGCTATAGAGTATGATAAAAGGAGTGCAGTTATAAGCAGGAAAGGACAAAATAAAGAAGGAAAGGAAAATAAATGAAGAGAAAGTTAAAGATAAGGAAAGAGAGCAAAATTGGGAATGGAGAAATAATGGCAAAGAAAAAGGCAAGAGAAGGTCATAAAAGGAGTAAATAAAAATAAAAATAAAATAAAATATTAGAAAAGAGGGAAGGAAGGGGAAAACAGCAAAAATATATTTATATTCATATATACCATATGTTGTGCAGACAAGTCTGGGTATCTGTGGTTTTTAAAACTTTATGAATTCTAGCCATGATTTCACAGTATTTTAGAAAATCAAAATTTTGTTTAGTTATTGCTCTAAACTGGATCTTCTGAAATATGAAGCATTTCAGGCATACAGTAAACAGAATAAATACATATGCTTCAAGATTCAAATATATAATGTAAAATAAATTCCAGGACTTAAATATGCATGAGAATGCTTATTGGTTTGGAAAGGCTTAGGGAATTGTGTTAAAAAAAAGTGCTGGATAATTAAAAGACTGTATATCTCCCAAGCTCGCTTAAGAATGAATTTAAGGTAACTTAAACAGCATATGTAAATGCTAATAATACACAGATACAGACAGCACAAGACAAAATATGATTAAGATAAATGTTGGAAACTTTTAGAAAAGGAGACATAGAGGGAAAGGTTCATGACACAGGTTTTGGTAATGATTCCTTGCATATGATATGAAGAATACAGAAAACAGATGTAAACATAGATAAATTGCACTACATAAAAATTTAAACTTCTGGGCATCAAATGGTACAATCAACAGTGAAAACAGTGAAAAGGCAACCTACAGGATGGGACAATATCTGCAAATCATATTTCACAGAAGAGATTAATATCTAGAATATAGAAAGAACTACAACTTCACAACATCAAAAGAACAACCCAATTAAAAAATGGGCAAAAAACTTGAGTAGACATTTTTCCAAAGAAGATACACAAAAGACTGACAAGCCCAACAACACTAATCATTGGGGAAATGCACATAAAAATCACAATGAGATGATCATATTAGGTTGATTACCATCAAAAAAAAAAAAAACAAAACCAGAAAGTAACAAGTGTTAGCAAGGATGTGAAGTAATCAGAATGCTTATGCCCTGTCGGTGTTGAGAATGTAAAATAGTATTGCCGCTATGGAAAATAACATGGCAGTTCTTCAGTAAGTTAAAAATAGAATTATCACATGATCCAGCAATTCCACTTCTAAGGTACATACACAAAATAATTGAAAGCAGAGCCTCAAAGATATCATTGTACACCCCTGTTCATAGCAGCATTATTCATAATAGCCAAAGAGTGGTAATAACACACACGTCCATTGATGGATGAACAGATAAGCAAAATGTGGTGTATACAGGCAATGGATAATTATACAGCTTTAAAAAGGAATGATACGTTCTACAACATGAATGGACCCAGAGGACATTATGCTAGTGAAATAAGCCCGTCACAAAAAGACAAACACTGTATGATTCCACTTATATAAGAGACCTAAAGTAGTCAAATTCAGAGACAAAGAGTAGAAAAGTGGTTTCCAGGGCCTGTGGACAGGGGGCAATGGGGAGTTGTTTAATGGGTATAGAGTTTTGGTTTTGCAAGATGAAAAGAGTTCTGGAGGTTGACTGCACAATGATGAGAATATATGTTATGCTACTGAACGTATACACTTAAAATTGGTTAAGGTAGCACATTTCGTGTTATGTGTATTTTAGCCATAATTCAAAAATTAAAAAAAAATGTAAGAAGACAATGGGACAAGAAAGAAATGAGATCCAGTAATATGAGACGCACACCTTTGCAGACACTAGCTAGAGCAAAAATTCAAATGTGGTTAAAAGTTTTTAGTCCTTGGTACAAAGAATCCTATGATTTGTACTCTCCACAAGATAAAAACAAACTGAAATATTACAAGTACATTTTACAATTGCTGGTGCTGAAATCGAAAAGAACTTTCATCTCTACATGATCATTTAAGGGCCATTGTGCTGAACATTTATGGTTCACAACTTTCATGATGAATATAGTCATGAGTTCCAAACACATGTCCATGATTATTTTCCAACAGCAGGATGTCAAAGTAGGATTCAGTGTGACAGGAAAATTTTTACTTTGACATTATCCCATCAGAAAATAAGAATGAACATGTATTTGAAATTCGTTGGTGTGTTCATTATGAAATATTCTTAGCTCCTTCCCTTACTTCTCCCTTTTAAAAATCGTCACTGCTTGTTTGCCTTGTATTTTATCATGCTATTTGGATTGACAGATAGTGACACTTAAAGCACAAAGAGAGGTGGGATGGATTTACTATAAAAGAAAAGTTTGATAAAGGAAATAAAAAAGATCTACGAAGACGATGGAGTAGAGGCAGAATGATAAGGAGCTGAGAACGGCTTTAAGAGTTTTAAGGATGGGACAAAGACGAACAGCTGTTTTAATGAATGAGCACTTGTGGGATGGAGAGAAGGAAAGGATCTTTCGGAAATTAATTAATTAATTAATTAAAAAATTTATTTATCTCATGGACTGAGGGGAATACATAAGCAGGGGGAGAGGCAGGCAGAGGGAGAGGGAGAAACAGACTCCCTGCTGAACAGGGAGCCTAATACGGGGCTCAGGGGCTCGATTCTAGGACCCTGAGATCACGACCTGGGCCAAAAGCAGGTGCTTGCCCGACTGAGCCACCCAGGCACCCCTCTTCACAAATTCCTACTGTGTGATGTTTTTTTCCCCGATTCCAACTTCATCTCTACCTCTGCCTCCAATCCACAGGCCACTGCAAGAAAACTTTTATGAACTATTTCACCAGTGGTTTCAGAATTGGGGTATCGTTTCTTCCGCATGATATTTTGTGTTGACACAGGACTTAAATTGGGAGCAAGAAGGCCCGGATTTATTTAGTTTGTGTCAATGAAAAACAACCCTACGGGAGAGTAGAATAGGGGATGTAAAATACTCGTTGTTATACTCTGGCTTACTTCAGGAATCAACTTTAGAATAAATAGCTAGAGGAAAAGCTAGAGACAGATAATACTTTATTAATGATGTTTCTCTCAACAGGGTTGTTGATAATGAGTTGAAATGACTTGAGAGTTATATATTCCCAGTCCTATGGGGTCTTGCTATTTCCTGTGGTTAAACTGTAGAGTCAGATGACGTCAGGGAAGTGTAGGCATCGTCTTATATGTATTGGGAAACCTATCAAAATGTGTGCTTGAGTAAAAAGCTGGTAAACGATCACAAGGAAATTAGCCAAAGATATACATACAGGCAGGGCCGAGGGCTATCAGAACAAACCACTGAGGTGCACAAGTGCAAGAGAAAAGGGTAGGTAAGATATTAAATTTCAATACCATGGGCCATAACTATGGATAATTTTAGCCTGGAAGAATTTCAAAATTTGTCCAAATATGTTTATGTTTATACAAAAAAATTCAGGAAAACACAGTATATTGAACAGCCATCTTCTATTGTACTCATCAAGTTAAACAGCTTGCCAGCTGCATGCCTGCGTCACTGCATCAGTTGGATTTTTATACAGCATCATTCACAAAATAATAAATGTCAGTAGCCTAAGTATCCACTAATAGATGAATGGATAGGGAAAATGTAGTGTGTACACACACACACACACACACACACTTAAATGTGTGTTTAATTTTAGAATAGTTTATTTTATTTTTTTAAATAATAAATTTATTTTTTATTGGTGTTCAATTTGCCAACATACAGAATAACACCCAGTGCTCATCCAGCCAAGTGCCCCCCTCAGTGCCCGTCACCCAGTCACTCCCACCCCCCGCCCTCCTCCCCTTCCACCACCCCTAGTTCGTTTTCCAGAGTTAGGAGTCTTTATGTTCTGTCTCCCTTTCTGATATTTCCTACCCATTTCTTCTCCCTTCCCTTCTATTCCCTTTCACTCTTATTTATATTCCCCAAATGAATGAGAACATATAATTCTAAACTATTTAATTTTAGAATAGTTGATTTAATTTAATTTCAGAATAGTTGATTCATAGATCTTTAACCTAATGATCTAATAATTGGGCTAACTGCTAAGGCCGCCCTCTGTTCATTAAAATCATATCATCTATATCAGAGAGAATGTTTGCTCTTCTGTTTCAAATGCCAAAGGGGCAAAATGGACAATAAGACAAGAAAAGCTAGAAAAAGACGTCACAATATTAGTCTCAGTTTTCAAACTTTCTTCATTTATAATTTGTGTTTTTGTGGTTTTAATGCAAAATCTCATTATCATATCAACCTATAAGTACAGTCCCTCTGTTGTCCCTAAAATAACTTTTAGCATCTGGAAAATACCATACACTTGTTCAATGCTATAATATGTCATTCATGCATTTCCTACATGTTAATTGCTGAGTAATGTCTGCTTTATTAACATCTGAATTACTCTTCCATCAAAACTGTCACCTTTCAAGAATAAAATGATAGTTTAGCTTTGATTGAGACATCATGGGGGAATCAAGTAATAACACCATTTGGAAGAAGAAAGAGAACATCTTCAGTTATTATAATTCCTGTAATTTAGTTATCATGACTAACAATAGCCTAAGGAAATGATGGTTGTTGCAGGGGAAAAAAAAGGAAATTAAATTTTTTTTTAGTATAGTTGACACACATTATCATTAGTTTCAGGTGTACAACGGAGTGATTTGACAAGTGTATACATTATGCTATGTTTATTACAAGTGTGGCTACCATCTGTCCCGTTACAGCACTACCACAATATTATTGACTATATTCCTTATGAGGCACCTTTTACTCCTGTGACTTACTCATTCCATAACTGGAAGTCTGTATCTCACTCTTCCCTTTACCCACAATGCCTATCCACCCCCACACTCCCCACTGGCTTAAGTTTGTTCTCTGTATTTATAGATCTGATTGTGCTTTTTGTTTATTCATTTTCTTAGACTCCACTTATGAATGGAATCATAACGATATTCGTCTTTCTCAGTCTGACTTATTCATTTAGCATAATATCCTCTAGGATGCTCTAGGTCCATCCATGTTGTCTCATCCTTTTATATGACTGCATAATATTCCTCTGTGTGTGTGCGTGTGTGTACACACTACATTTTCCCTATCCATTCATCTATTGGTGGATACTTAGGCTACTTCCATATCTTGGCTATTGTAAATAATGTTGCAATAAACATAAGGGTGAATATATCATTTTGAGTTAGTGTTTTCTTTTGGGTAAATACCCAGTAGTAGAATTATTAGACGATATGGTATTTCTGTTTTTAATTTTTTGAGAAACCTCCATACTGTTTTCCACAGTGGCTGTACTAACATTTTCACAAACAGTGCAGGAGAGTTCCTTTTCTTTCACATTCCTGTCGACACTTGTTATTTCTTGTCATCCTGATTTTAGCTATTCTAACTGGTGTAAAGTGATATCTCATTGTCGTTTTGATTTGCACTTCCCTGACGATGAGTGATGTTCAGCATCTTTTCATGTGTCTGTGGACAATCTGTATTTCTTCTTTGGAAAAATATCTATTGAGCTCCTCTGCTTATTTTTTAATTGGATTGTTTGTCTTTTTGGTGTTGGGTTGTATACATTATTTATATATTTAGGATATTACTAGCCCCTTATAACATTTGCAAACATCTTCTCCCACCCAATAGGTTATCTTTTTGTTTTGTTGATGGTTTCCTTTGTGGTGGAAAAGCTTTTTATTTTGATAGTTTGTTTTTGCTTTCCAAATAGCTTATTTTTGCTTTGGTTCCCAAAAGGAAATTAACTCTAAGACATGCATCAATCTCGGATTTACTAATGGTCTGGGATGTATGCCTTCTGAAAACCCAGGGTTTATTAAATATGGTTATTACACCAGGAATAGGAGACTGCAAGAAAGATATTAACTCCTGAACTAGCACAGAAGTTAATATATATCTCTAAGTTTACTTCAATGGGAAGCAAATATTTATGTTAGTGAGGAGTCAAGGACACGCCACCCCAAAATACACTGCTTTGGCATATTGATTCTTCTGCGCTGAAGGCATTTGAACAACAGCAGGCGCAAAAAGGGCACTCTGACCTCCCCCTTTCTTTCTGAAAGCAGGAGATGAAATTGCTACATGAAAGATGTCTTCCATATACCAGGAAGAAACATTCTTATAACCAGAAACAAGGATTTGAGGTTAAGAGGAATCTGTACAGATGGACATTGCTAAAATAACTGTTATCTTCCATTAGTCTCCCCAAGCATTTTACTTACTTTTCCACAATTTCCACTCTTTGTTCAACCTAGTATATAAGCTCTCAGGCTTGGTCACTTCTTAGGGTCTTCATTTTCCTGTGGGGATTGTCAGGTACATGCAAAGTCTTATTAAATAAAATTTGTACTCTTTTTTTTTTTTTTTTTTTCTTGTTCATCTGTCTTCTGTCAGTCTCTGTTAGGAACCCTAAGAGGTTAAGGAGAAATTTTACCTTCCCTACACCAGAAACAAGTGTTTTCTTCTTGGGCCACAAGACAAATGGAACTTCACTGAGAAACATAAATCTGATGGATATATTTAGAAACTCTAAAGAATTCCTAAAGGCAACTTTCTAGGCAAGTATTTCTCTGTTTCTACTTATTTTCTTCTTTTTTCTTATTGCTAGATTCTTCCTCTCCAGACTGGTGCTAGAGACTAGTAGGACAAGGAACAAAGTTGGTTTATCTATGTTGGAATGAAATATTATCCAAATATTCCTCATTTCTATGGCTTGATTGACCTTGTGTACAATTGTTCAGAAGCTGTCAAATTGAAAGTCAACATAAAATGTATCTTGGATCTACCAATGGAGACATTGTGTTCCTCTGGTTCTTCTTTATTATTAGTTTCAGAGGTAGAATTTAGTGATTCATCAGTTGCATACAACATGTGTTCCTCTTCATATGGAAGTTTTCCCACCCTCCATCCCCTGTGCCACAACGTTCCATGACCTCATTTTTCACAGGTAGTATTTCCCAGGCCAAATTCCTGGTCTGTTAGGTCATCACAAAGAGTTAGTAATTTGACTTTACATTTGGATCAATTACTCAACAAATTTAACTGAGCTTAGGAATATAGGTTCTCATAAATGAGTGTGTTCTCTGGATGGTAATTTTGGGAGTTGGCTTTAGGTTTCCATTTTTCTCTGGGGGGGGGGAATAGATGGATTCATTTGTTCCTTTTTTACAATAAATACAGTAAAAGTTTGGTTCTTTTTAACTAATGTTTAATTGCAGGAAGTCTCTCTTGCCTTTTAATAAGTGGTGTTGAAATTTCCTATAGTGTACTGGATCACCTGGATTTATTTTCCCACTGAAGTACATAGTTGCTACTATTTGCTTTGGTGTCACCTCAGTTCTGGATAAATCATTCTCACTGGATTTATAAATCACTGCCTTGCATTTTGTTGGCTTCATTGCATACTTATCTTTTGACTAAGGAGACAAGTTTGCTAGATCTCTTTATAGAGTTCTTTCCATAGCTAGTGTTACAAGAAGATTTTTTCATTTGCTTTAAAACAAATGGATGGGGGTCTTTAATGGGATCTTACTAGATATGTTATTTATCCCTCTGATTCTCCTCCAGAACTCCAGAGTTGCTGAACTTATTTGGAGAGCTAGTGTATTATGTACTCTGGGCCTATCAAAATAATCCTCCTTAAAACATCTTTATCTACGGAGAGCTACAGTAAGTATTATTTGACTACAACGAATTGAATTGTTTAATATTGTTATTAAGCAATAAACTGAAAGGTTATATTAAGAATAAGAAAAAAAATAAGCACTAATTGATATGTCACACTTCTATATTTTGTTTTTTTTTTAAAATATGGTTTACTGCTAACTATGGGGGTATAATGGATAAGAAAGAAGAACTACATTTATATGAATAAAAGATTCCCAAATGTTGATTTTGAAATAGTCAATTAAAGGGAAAAATTACTATAGTTATTCTTGTAATTTCCTAGGTATGATGGTTATTTTATGTGTTAACTTGATTGGATGAAGAGGTTCCCAGATTTAACATTATTTCTGGGTATATTTGTGAGGATATTTCTTGATGAGATTAGTATTTGAATCAGATCACTTTCCTCAACATGGGTGGGCATCATCAAATTTGAGGGCCTGCATAGAACAAAAAAAGTAGAGGAAGGAGGAATTTGCCTAATTTTGCTTTCTTCCTGTCTGCCTGACCTGGGAGACACTGTTCTGTTTTTGCACATGTTTGGATGGGATCTTGCACCAATATCTTCTCTGGTTCTCAGAAATTTGGACAGGGAATTATACCACTGGATTTTTTAGGTCTTTAGCTGGCAGATTGGCAGATGGCTGGGCTTTTCAGCCTCTATAATCTCATGAGCCCATTTCTCACAGTAAAACTCTTCCTATTGTTCTGTTTCTCTGGAGAACCAAGACTGATACACTAGTGTTGGTCCTGAATAATTAGCAATGGTCTCAATGATTTACGTTTCTTTAGATTTTCCTTTTTTGGGAGGTCAGGGCTAGGAGGGGTAAGCAATTTTTTGGTGTTTCAAAACTAGCTTTTGTTTTTTGTTGCTGTTTTGTTATAATGGAGGGAAATCATGAGGAAGAAAATTATATAGATTTTTAATAAGGATGGGATGAAGAAGAATGCAAGAGTAAAAATGACAATGTTATCGCACAATGTTTCTCCTGTGATCTCAAATTTAAAGTGTGTTTTTCTTACAATGTATATTCAATAGTGCTTTTATAAGTGACACTATCTATGTTTCTTTGAAAATGTTAATCACAGAGTCTATAGCATTTAGGTAAGGTAAAGCCAATATTTCTATATGCTCTTTCAGACTACGTTTTCTTAAACACGTTTTAACCATTGCAAGTAAATATTTTTTTTCTATAAATATCCTTCAAACTTAAGTTTGCCACAAATACTGGAGCACATCCCATAGCTTATTTGATAAGTTTTGATCTATAAGGAAGAATATCATCTCATACAATTTTTCTATTAACACGAAATAAAACTTAGGATTTTCCCCTTTACATTAAGAACATCTTCCTTCCTTCCCTCCTTCTTTCCATTCTTTCTTTTTTTAATTGATCATTTGGTTAATAAAAAAGGTTCCAAGCTGTATTTGAAGAAAAATTATTTTTCTGAGTTAAAACACAAGAAATTGAGATGAAGTAGATGTTTACCTCGATATAAATCGTACTTTCTAGATATTATGCTTGATTGATGGACACTTAGTGAGATGAACTGTAGATACTGAATGTATTATCTACTGTGCAGACCACCGTCCAAGAGTTAGGGGTCCTGCGTTCAGCTTATATACAGTGTGAACTTTGGTGAATGAGCAATGTTAAGTCTTATACTGAAACATTTGGAGTTTGGTGCATGAAATTAGGCAGGTTAGGCAGTTTTGCATCTCCACTAGTTATTTGTGAAGATTTCATCAAACTATGGCCCATGAGGTAAATCCATCCTGTTGCCTGTTTCTGTGATTAACATTTTATTGAAACAGAGCCATGTTCATTCACATACCTATTGTCTATGGCTATTTTCACATTACAGTGACAGAGTTAAGTAGTTGTGATATATTATGCAGCCCACAAAATTGAAAGTATTTACTATCTGGTTCTTTACAGAAAAAGCTTCCTGAACTTTATCCTATAGTAAAGGTAAAAAATCATGGGGAAAAGCCCAGATGACCCCCTCCAATACCAGGTACTAAAAAAAATGTTGGAGAGAAAAGAAAAATTCAGTCTTACAGGGAAAATAAAAATAATTAAAGCTGCAAATTATTATGGAGAAGAAAGGATGGAGACATGAAAATGAATTTCTATTAAAACTGCAACCCTATTATTATTAAATAGCAACTCAAAGAAGAATGGGTGTGAGAAGAAAAAAGAATAAAAGAGTTCATATGACTAGAAAAAGCAAAGAAAACATGCAGACACACAATTCTAACAACTTAAAAAATTTATCTCTGTCCTTTCCTGTAATGCTCTGCGGTACTGCTACAGATGCCATCTTTGGTTAAAAAAAAACAAAAACAAAAAAACCCCAAAACATGTAAAAAGCACAGGGAGTTCACATCAGCCTATTTTCCCAGTGTGACTATATTTTTGGCTTCTTTCAAATCATCATGGTTGTAGAAGGCAAACAGTGCTATTTAAGTTGAATGCACAGCACAAGATCCAAGCCTCATGTGATTCATTTTTCTAGAATATGCTGAACTTAACTTCATTTCTGGTAAATTATCTACCTGGTTCAGCACATTCCTGAGAATGAGTTTTTCTTTGAGTACAATATGCTCCATTAGATTGGATATTCCATTAAAACGAATGGATTCTCTGCACTGAAATAGGCTACCAGAGCCCTCATATAGACTTACATCATACAAAAAGAACATTTTCCAGGAGTATTTTTGGAATTTAACTACTCTAAGCTTAACTCCCTTTAAACCCACAGGAATACCTAATTCTACAATAAAAGAAATTTATAGGCAGAGAGTTATAAATCAAGACATAGTGCACAAAAGAAGAGACATTGGGGAAAATGATTGGTGCTAATCCTTGTTTTTTTTTTTTTTTTTTTTTTTCAAATCTTTCAGAGAGACTGAGCTGGTGAAATTTAGATTTTTTAGGACATAAGTAGCATCTGCAACATTGAAGCTAAGCTTTGCCAGTCCCCAGTAGCTCGGAGTGCAGAGTCCATCCACAGGAGAGCCTCACAAGGAACTCATCATCTGTTAGCCTCATGTCAGTTTTAAAGTGCATGATGATAAAACAACAACAAAACAAAACAAAAACGCAGCATTTTCCCTCAAACATTGGCTAATCAAGTCTTCCTATGATACACGATGGGGTCTCTCTTGTTTATACCTGGTTCTGTCATTGTGTCCTTGATACATCTGTTTAATGGCTCTACTCATTCCCACCTTAAGAAAATAGGGAAAGGATATCCCTGTGAGGATAAAGGCAAAACAAAGAGCTGAATAAGCACAACCCACTTGCTGATAATTAGAGACAAAGAGTGTGCGCCTATTCACCTGTATGACAAGGTTGGGACAAGGACTCAGCAAGCCAGGAGGCTTTCTTAATGAAGAGAAATAAACAGTCCTCGATAGATCTCAGGTGGAAGGCCCATCAGTGATGAGCAGGGCTTAAAGTTAGCATAGAGAATAAAAATAATGAATGAGCGTACGAGATAAAAGGCCATGGGATACGATTTTTACAAAAATATTTGATATCATTTTTTTGAGGTCACTGAGAAGCATGAAGCTGGATTTAAAAAGCTGCTGAAAGCTCTGTGACAACTTAACAAAATCAAGCATTGAAATGCTTTACAGATATCTGTTAATTAATAAAAGATAAAGGGAAAACAAGGCCACTTCCTAAGTTTCATGTTAGGAAAAATACATATTTATACTACAGAAAAGATGAAAGTATCCAGAAACTATGAAATTATGTGGCCTGGGCTTTGAAGTCAAACAAACTTGTGTTTGAATCCTAGCTCTGCCACTCACTAATTTTATGGCTCCTGAGCCCCCTGAAAATTAGTGAATTTCACCATTTCTTTGTCTGTAAAATGGGGATAACACTGCCTGCATTGCATGTGGTGATAAGGCTCACAGTAAATCAGGTGCAAAGTGTCTAGTACACCCACTATGTTCGCTTCCTTTTTTAAAAAAGATTTTATGGATTTATTTATTTAAGAGATAGAGAGGGAGTGAGAGAGAGGTAAGCCAGGGGGTGGGAGGTGAGGAGCAGAGGGAGAGGACAAGCAGAGGTTGCACTGAGTGCAAAGCCCCATGTGGGCCTCCATCTCCCAAACCTGAGCCAGAATCAAAAGTCAGAAGCTTAACTAACTGAGCCACTCGGGGGCCCCAGGCTCCTTTCTTTCCTTTTTTTTTTTCTTTTTAAAGATTTTATTTATTTATTCATGAGAGAGACACATACATAGAGAGAGGCAGAGACAGGCAGAGGGAGAAGCAGGCTCCATGCAGGGAGCCTGATGCGGGACTCGATCCTGGGGCTCCAGGATCACACCCTGGGCTGAAGGTGACACTAAACCGCCAGAATGCCCTGGCTCCCTTCTTTCTCAAAGGAGATCAGGGAAGTTAAATTCCACCGAGAAACAATACAATGCCAATTAAAATCTTTCCATTTACTTACTCATTTATTTAATCTGGCACACAGATAATTCCAACATGGAAATCCATTTTCTTCACAGCATTTATTCACCCTCTTGAGATTACTTTGTGCTTTTCTTGGTTCCGTGGTGACCTGCTTACTTTCCCCCTTAAAATGTCACAAGACTACCTTTTGTCTCTTTCTTGACCAGAATCCTTAAGTCTGGAACAGTCGGACTGTTGTAGCAATAGAAGCAGTGGCAAACACTTATGTTGTTCTTACATGCCAGGAGTTTAAAAATATTAACTTGATCTTTGTATCAACCACATGAAATGGAGACTTCTATGGTCCTATTTTACACGAAAGAAACTTAAGCAAAGATGAGTGATGCATCCTGTTTAAAGTCACACAGATAACTATGTGTTAGAGCTGGGATTTGAACCCAGGAAGTTTAGTTCCAGGACCAAGGATCTAATCATGTTGTATTGTGTCAACACATATTTCTTGTATAAATGGATACATAAATAAATGGTTTGTTTTGGGTACCCCTTGGAACCAGCTGGGTGTGGCTTCTTGCAGTTAATTGCTATATTTTCGTTTGCTAAGATGTGTACTTAAGAATTTTCCTCTCGGTGTGTTTTCCATATCTATTGGGTTTCCTCTTAGTAGGTTCAAATACAGTATCAGCTGAAGTCTTAACTGCTTCTAACCCAGACTTTCAGCCTGTACTAGTAGTTTCACCTCTACCTTTGTCCTCACCTCCAAAAGTTATCGGTTGACGTTTTGGGAATTCCTTGCTGTGAACTGAGTGGTTTCTTAGTTTTTCCCACTGCAACATTAGATGTTTGCTTTCTCGACTCTGCTTCTTCAGGTCCTATAGCTCCATCAGTTTTTCAAACACCACAAGTTTCTTTTTCTTTTTTTTTTTTTTTTTACGGTAATATTTATTCCTATTTTTAACAGTTTTATGCTTCTAAAAATTCCTTTAGCTTTATATTAGTGGCAGCCTAAAGAAAAGCAGAAGTGAGTAGATGGGGTCTGGCATACCATGTTTAATAGAAAATCTGGTTTCGTCTTTAGCTCCTTTCTCTTTACACTATCCTCCACTGCTGAGCCAACACCGAGTTCTAGTTTTTCTTCCTTAGTATTTCTAATCTACCCACATTTCTCCAATCACACTTTAAAAAAAAAATGAGTTCAAGGCATTAATTCTTGACTAAATGACATCAGCAGCCTGCTAAGTGGATTTTCTTTCAATGATACTCCATTTTCCTGGCTTTTGTTTGTAGCTAATGAGGCTTTATGATCTGGCCCCCGGCTATCTTTATAGCCTCTTCCGTCTCTCCCTTACATCCTATGCTTCACTTTTCCGAATGATTTGTGATCTCATGAATAATACCGAGGAAGTTTTTTCTGATTCCATTAGACTTTTTAGGATGCCTCTCAAGGTGCTCCCATGAGTCTGCACTTACTTCTGACATAGTAGATTTCATATCAAACTGACATTGTCTCCCCTAATTAAAATATCTCTGTGGCTTCCTATCATACTTAGAATAACATTCAAACTCTTTACCATGGCTGAAAGAAGTCCCACGAGGTAAATCTTTGACATCATCTCCTACAAAATTCCCGTTACTCTCCATGTGCCAGCCACATGCTCTTCCTTTCTGTTCCTTCAACACACTGATTTTTTTTAAAGATTTTTTTTTATTTATTCATGAGAGACAACAGAGAGAGAGAGAGAGAGAGAGAGAGAGGCAGAGACACAGGCAGAGAGAGAGGCAGGCTCCATGCAGGGATCCTGACGTGGGGCTTGATCCCAGGTCTCCAGGATCATGCCCTGGGCCGAAGGCGGTGCTAAACTGCTGAGCCACCCCGGGTTCCCAATTTTTTTTTTCTGGATGAGCGACTTTGCATTTTCTCTTCCTTCTGACTATGATGTCTCTCCTCCAACAGTTTGACAACTGTTGTGCCTGTTGCTGTACAGCCCACTTAGAAAGTTCACTGAAACACCCAATGACACCAGCGGAGATATTCAGACTGCAAAAGATGCTTCAAGCCCAACATCTAGAAATCTTCTTGACAGGCTTCCCTCTAGGCTCAGAAACTGGTTTACAGTCTGCTCCAATCATCGATTTTTGTTTTATTTTGTCTCCATGCAAATGCTTCTTACTGAATACCGGATTTCTAACAACATATAGGCCTAACTGTGATAGAAGCCCACCCTCAACCCCTACCTTCTGAAATGAGACACAACTGTTAAACTGAACTGATCTATTCTCAGGACTAGGTGACTGGTTCAGTGAGATACAGAGAAATCTACCAATTTAGCTTCTGAACCATGAAACTTCTTGGGAAGTTTCAAAGGTAGAGAAAGAAAGGTAGCAGAATATGCCCTCACCAAAGATGCCACTTTGGTATAAAGATAATTTTGCACTAAAGGCAACTAGTAGAAGCAGATACAAGAAAAGCTCTTTACCTTTCCCCAATTTCCCCCTAAATGGGACATAAATTTACAAAGCTGTCCTTTTTCTCTCCCCTCTTCCATGCCCCTTTGTCATGTAGGACAAGGCTAATCCCCAGAGACAAGTTTGTATCCTTCTCAGTGGAGAAGACAACCAGTTAAATCTGCATAATAAATCTTATTCTTAAAAAAAAAAAAAATCTTATTCTTGTTTATTGTGCTTTACCTGGTAACTCCTTATCTAACTGCCTTCTTCCACAGCTTATTTTCCTTTTGTCTATAGCTAAAGACAATATTTAAGCTGAAGTTCTAAGACACTACTTTGAGTTACTCATTTTCCCTGATTAACTCCCACGTATATGTGAGGTATATATGTTAATAAACTTCTGTTTGCTTTCCTGTAAAAACAAATAAATTGGATAAAGATTGAGATAAGAGGTAAGGATACAACCCTGGAGCACTTTGATCTTTGAGCTCAGAAAGATGAAGAGGAAACAGTAAAAGATTCACACAGGTTGGGTGGGAGGAAAACCAACAGAGAAGGGGCCTTGTAAGTCAAATGAAAAAGAGAAAGGACTTTGAGAAGGTAGAGAAAAGCCCTGGGATAAGTGTCCTAAGAAGTCTGATAAGACACATACTGGGAATTGGTTATTTGGCAATGTGGAAATCATTGCTGCCCTTGACAGCAGCAAAGCTATGATAAAGGCCTGACTAGAATATGTTCAAGAAAGAGCTAAAATGTAGGGAATGAAGTCAGTAGCTAAAGTGAATGATGTCAAACAAAACAAAATGGGATGGAAAAATGCAAGAGAAAAGAGAAATCTGAGGCAAATGAAGTTTGTGTGAGATGTTAAATTTCTACCTTTTGTAGTAGAGATCAGAGATCATAAACCCACCTCCACCCATATAACCTGTCCTATTCCTTTCATATAACTATGTAATAATTTTGGTTATGTAAATGCTGAGCGATGTGTTACATTAAATTTTGGTCCTAGTATACATGATTTCTCTCATGTCTCTCCCATTTTGGATGCCCTTTTCCTGGGTCCAGTGTCTTCATTTTTCTAGTTGCATTTCTTTGTTTGCAAAGAATACAGAGTTCAGCAAGTACCAGAGAATGGGATGTATATTTTTGAGACTTCAATTTTGGAAAAAAATTTTATTCTACATTGCTATTCAATTGATTGCCTAACTGAATACAGAATTTTAGATTAGAAATATTTTCCTTAAAAAATTTGAACTAGTTACTCCTCCCCCTCCCTTGATCCCAGTGTTATAATCGAGGGGTTAGGGGTCATTCTGGTTCTTGATACTTCAAACAAAATATTTTCCTCTTTTGAATGTGTTGGATGTTGTCTTCATCTAAGTGTTGTATATTTTTTAAAATTACAATTTTCTGGGCAATCATTTGTCCCATTCAATCTGGAAACCTATGTCTTTCACTTGGAGGATGTTTTCTTGATAATTATTTCTTAAAGAATAATATCCTTGATAATTTCAACTCATTTGTTTGTTTTTTATATTCTCACACTAGAACTCTTATTTGAACATTATTTGGATGTTGAAGTTCCTGAAATAATTATCAAGTTTTCTTATCTTTTTCATTTTTCTTGTCTTTTTTGTTGTGCTTTCTGGGAATTTCCTTCAACATTCTCTTCCAGACTTTTAAATTGCTTCTTATTTCTGTCTCTTATTTGTAATATCCAATTGCTCTTTTTTATTCATGGGATCTTCCTTTTTAAAAGTTACTTGTTTTAAAGATGCAGTATCTTGTCTCTCTATGGAGTATTGCATTTTAAAAAAATCCTTCTGCTTATTTCATTGTCTCTGTTTTCTTTCTTTGGATATTGGTTCATATTTAAGTCACTAAAAAGCTGATTAGAAATTCTATGTGTGTGTTTCAGTCAAGTTAACAGATGACCTTCACTCTAGGGTGCTCAAGTTCGACTGTTTGGGGGGAAATTTTCTCAAATTAGTATCTTCAGCTATTTTCACTGCTCCCTGTTACTTTTCTTTCTTTCTTTCTTTCTTTCTTTCTTTCTTTCTTTCTTTCTTTCTTTCTTTCTTTCTTTCTTTCTTCTTTCTTTTTTCTTTCTTTTTTTTAAAGATTTTATTTATTCATTCATGAGAGACACACACAGAGAGAGAGAGAGGCAGAGACACAGGCAGAGGGAGAAGCAGGCTCCATGCAGGGAGCCCGATGGACTCAATCCCGGGACTCCAGGATCACGCCCTGGGCCAAAGGCAGGTGCTAAACCACTGAGCTACCCCCAGGGATCCCCTGCTCCCTCAGTTTCTTAAAAATAAATCCTGCCAACTCTTGCCTTGGAACATAGAGCTGATGCCAGCATATTGGGACCAAGAGAGGAAAGAAGAGTCATCATTGCTCATAATACAGATTTTCACTTAAATCATTTTTACAACAGTAACCTCATCCTTAGCTGAATCTGATAATCCTAAATCCAGAATGCATGGGAGTCATTCTGCCAAGATTGAGAAGGGACAGTCGTCCAGAAACTTGGGGCCCAGAAAAGATCTGCAGGACTTTCTGTCTCTCACATGCACTTTCAATCTAATTTCTTTTTATCCAGCCTAACTTGTACCCCATTTTCATATTTCAGTTGCCTCTGATTTCTGGAATTCTATAGTATGAAACAGCTGTCTTCTTGCTTCATAGCAGCTGGCTTAGTTTTAGCTTTCTACGTTATACTAAGTTACCACTCTCCTACCTGCTGAGGTACTCTTCGCTTTTCCAGCTTCCCATATTTTGTTACTATTGTCTCCTCTCCATATTTTTTTTTTTTACCTGTTTGTGTTTACAATGAAAACATTTCTTTTGGCTATAATTTGAGTGAAATTTCAAAAGAGAATATGTGTAAATGTGTGTAATCTTCCTGATTTAATCAGAATTCCATGGTAGTCTGAGCTGGTCTTTAGCTATGTCTGGTCTTTTGTTTAATTGCTTACTGAGTTTTTAAAAATACATTTGCTATATCCTTCGTGTCTAGCATTTCCAATATTTTTTTTTCTAAACTCCCTGCATTTTTTCACAGTGTCCTGATATTTTCTTAACCTTGGATCCTTCTTTTATGTCTTTAATAATTTTAAACGTGCTATTTAAAAAATCTCTATTTAATTCGTTCGACTATTTGATGATCTTGAAGATTTAATTCTATTTGTTGGTGTTGCTTAGTCTTCCTCATGGAGATTGTTCCTTGTGTCTTCTGAAAGCTTGAACTGGAAGCTCATCATCACCAGGCTACAGTGTGTGAAAAATCTGTTCATTTTTCAGTGAGGGAATACTCCCTCAGAGGTGATCATGTTTATTTACTAGGGGTTATCATTGGCCTAGAAAAAAGTGTTGTAAGTTCGGGGATTCTGGGTCATGCAGATGATACGAATTAAAGCCCCTAACTGGAATGTATTACGAATCTGTGATTAAATTTCTCAGAGGATTTTTTTTTCCCCCTTGTACACATGAATTCAGGCTAAAAAAAGAACAAGTGTCTTCCTTTTTATCTCTCTATGTGGGTGGTTGGATTTCTTTTTTTTCCCCTCGTAGATATTTTTACTGAAACAGCAGCATTTTAAAGGGCCTTTGCCTTTTTTTTTAAGATAGGGGGTGGGGAATGTTTAGGCCCATTGCTTTGTCTTCTACTCTGAGTGAGCACTGACATGACCACATGATCACAAGTGACTGGCTCAGACTGCCACACTGTCAACCCAGGCCAGTTTCTCTGGTTTATGGTTTCCTCTTCGTTTCTGATTCCTGGAGATTTCTCTGCCCTTCTTGCTCACACAGCTAAGCACTGGTCAGAATATTTGTTATGTTTTAATCCAGTATTTCTAAGTTTTAATATGAGGAGTTATTTCAGACCATTTTGTCTGCAACATCACTAGTCTCTAACTACCTTATTTTCATCTTTGAAAATAATGGATTTTGTAGGCAAGAAAGTGGAGGTTTGTTAAGCTAAATGAATAGTCCAAAAGCAGGTAGTAAGTGGCAGAGCCAGGGTTACCTCTTTCCTCATCCAGTGTTCTCTCCATGTGCCCTGACCCTAGAGTTATTCTATTTCTAGAACCTTCTGATTTTAATGTACACCAATAGATACAAGCTAAGGGTTCTGGACCCAAGTTCGGCGTGTGCATGGGTGTGCATTTGTGTTGAGGGAAAGGGGTTTCCCTCACACCCAGAAGCAACTCTGACATCAGCTGGGTGTCCTACAATTCTACTCACTTTTGCCATTATCCACGTGGAGATGGCATGAGATTTCATAGGCCACAGGCTCAGTCCTGCAAGACTGCTGCAGCTTCAGATGCCAGTCACAAGTCCAGGTTGTCACCTGTGCTTCTGATTAGAAGTTTCCACAATCCCCTCCTGAGGTTTGATTAGTTTGTTGGAGTGGTTCCTACAACTCAGAGACCCCACTTCCTCACTAGATTTCTGACGTATTACAAAAGATAGAAGTAAACCACAGGATGAAGGGATACATGGAGTGAGGTCCTGAATGAAGGAGCTTCTGTCCCCTTGGTGCCTAGGGGCCCAGCATGGTGGTACCTCGAAGCTTCCTGGTTCACCAACCTAGAAGCTCTCTGAACCCCCTTCCTTCCTTTTGTTTTTTTATGGAGCCTTCATTACTTAGGCAGGACTGCTTAAGTCACTGGGCATTGGTGATTATTCAACCTAGAACCCTCCCCCCTCTGTGGAAATCAGGGGATGGGATGGAAAGTTCTAACCCTCTGTTCATGATTAGTTCACCTGGCAACCAGTCCTCAGGTCACCTCAGTAACACATTCAGACGTGGCTGAGGTTTGTTATGACTATCAAGATACCTTTATCAATATACTTAGGAAATTTCAAGGCTTTTAGGGATTCTGTGCCAGAATTGGGGCTCAAGACCAAATATATATTTATTATAAATCGCAATGTAACACAAGCTCATGCTGATACCTGTTATCATATATTCAGAAATAGGTATCAACTACATGAAAAGTGATAGAAGCTAAAAGCCCGTAGGCTTTCCTAGTTACCAGTCTATCCTCCACTCTGCATCTTGCATCTCCTTTAATAATCTCTCACTACTAGGCTGTTCAGAACTTTGAGACATCCACACAGCTAATTCAAGGCCTAAACACACTTGTCAAAATAGGGTAAAAAAAAAAAAAAAAAAAAAAAAAAAAAAAAACTGACAAAAGCCCCAAACAGCTGACAAATGCAATCAGCTGTGATATACGAATTTGCATTGTTTAACGGGGAATCAAACACCGAAAAATAAGTCAACAGAGTATTCTCACTACCTTATTTTTCATATACAATGAAATTCAAAGTCATTTATGATGCTGAAGAAGTCTGACCAAAATGGCTTGTTTATAAACCAAAAAATAAGGACTTTAAAGCAAAGAACCTGTGTAATACCATCTCTATTTGTCTCTTCCTGGTCAGAGAACAATGTACTCCTGTATTTAATAATCACAGCACATATGGAGATTTTACTGAGCACACATTGCTCAGTAAATTTCAAGATATATACAAAAAAGCAAGTTAATTAAAAGATTAAGATACAGTAACTGACCTATATTTGTTAATGCATAGATTCTGTATCGATGATTTTCAAATCTTTAAAAAGCTAGTAAGGCCTCCCTCCTCCAAGTCAATTACAAAGGACCCCTAAATATAAAGCAGATTAAGCTAAAAATATTCTCTTTGAGGAAAGGGAGAAGATCTTTCCACCAGCCTGCCCACTTTGCACAGGACCTCCAGAGAACTGAGGAGTCCTCAGAAATCGTTACAAAACAGACCAGAATCTGTATGGAAGTGATTCCATGTTTGAAATTCCTAACATGATGGAATAAAGACATATTCTCTCTGCAAGGCCAATTTATCTGCCAGGCACAGTAGGAAGAGGTCCTAGGGCTTGCAATATTTTTAAGGGCTCATGGAAATTTGACTTTAATTACTTTTAGGATCAGAAAATATTATGACAAAAATGTCTAATAATGAATCCAGAGTAGATTATATTTGTCCTTATACTAATGTGGTCATAAAACATAATTTTATTTTATCCAGGAAGGGGCCAATCAAGGCAAAAGTGCCTTGGCCTAGGAAAGTCATAATGCATCCTTGTCCATGTGTTCTGTTAGTTATTGGGCATGATGCTATGGCCTTGGTCCCAAGAACCTTCTGCAGAATTAAAGAGAATTGATTCCACTGGAAGTCTTAGTGCACAGGAAAATTCCCATGTCACCCTTGATGTCATAATATTTAGCAATATAGAGTAAAGTAACTGTACAGATACAAATTACAATGTGCTTAAATTGCTTAAAAGGTTCTGTCAAGGATATAATTGAAGGGAGATGCTGAAAATGCTGCCAAAAATAGAACAGTGGGTAAGAACTGTTAGCTGCAGCCTCTTCCGAAGAGGCTCAGATGCTCACGTGACAGAATGTCTTAAGGAACTGTCCCCTCTTTCTATGTCACAGAAATCCTCTCCAAAGTGCATTTTCTGGCAGTAAAGATGACTAATAATGTTCTTCTACTCGTACCATAATTTACTTTCATTACAACAATTTTTCTATGTGTGAGAGAAATAGTGTCCTTTTGTAGTTACTGCTTGAGAGCATGTAACATTGAAAGAGAAAGCCCTGTTAAATAAGCCAGCTTTAGAGTTTGAAGATTATTAAGGAGAAGTGTGAATTAATTCCCCTTTATCCATCCATCCTTTGCCCCTCTGTTGTGACATTTTCTGGCTTCCATGAAAAAAGAATGTTGCAACCAAACCAGACCCTCACCATTGTTACCCTCTGCCTGAAAGAGAATAAATCTGTTACAGAGCAAACTCCCAAAGATAGCCAGTAATTTATCATAAATTGGTCTAAAGACATATTAAACTACTTTTTCATACCTAAAAGTTACCAGTTTTACTACTCCGTTGGGCATACCGAGACATTCTCTCAGAAGTGAGCGATTCTGATGAATGCTGAGGGGGTGCCGTGTCCAATGGTCTTGATGTGGGCAGCACCCCCAGGCCCCTAAGGCAAACATTCATGTTTATGAAACATTTATGTTATGCAAACATCCTCACTAAAAGCTCATAGTGAGTTAAAATGTCTTATTTTGCTTAATTTACTGCTGAGTACTTTATACACATCATCATTTCAAATATTGAGAATAAATATCAACATATCAACAACTGACCCCAATCATTAGTATCTCTATATCTATCAAGTTGTAAAGAACGGGATGAAGCAGAACATCTGAGCCCTTTGTCTTCCATAAGCCATAAAATGTCATTTATGGTGTCATTTTTCTTTGATAAAGCTTTGGCCATTATAACACACAGCTTTATTATATTTTGTCTATATCATGAGCTTCATCCTGTAGGTGATTTTGAATAAATATCTGAGCATTAAAACAAGTGTTTTTCCATTTTCATGCTCCTAACCAGGTCTTCCTCTTTTTGGTTGCAACACACACGCACACACCCCAAAATAAAACACTCTCATGATTTGTGTCAGTGCTGTGTAAATGTTGCAGCAAGAAGAGATTATTTTATGAATTTATTATCAGGAATTTGCCAAGCAAGTACACATTCAGATTTAGACCATTTGCATCTCCATAAATATAAAACACTCATATTAGAAGTAACAGTCGGTTCTTCCTGAGTTAACTGCTGTGCTTACTCTCAATAAATGGATTGAGCACTTACGGTGGTCTTCATTGTCAACTTAGATATTTTTAGGGAGCAGTAGAATCAGATGAGAAATGTCATGTCACAAGATAGAATTTTCCGAATTTTCTTCTCTCGCTTATTTTCAGAGACGTCAAGGTTCTGCTTTATACTTCCTGTTTCTAACCACCGTTATGTGTTCCCATTTTACAATATAATTTAAAAGCAGTTTAAAATTCTACTTTTAAATCACTAAACAGAAATGACACTAAAAACACAAAACACGAATTTTTGGCATTCTCGTGTTATACACAGACTCCATGGACTCTAAGCTTCCTGAGAGAAGAGACCATTCTCTCTATACACTGCCTTGTTGCTATTTAATTATTATCTGGTGATTAAAATGGGAGAAGTTCCATAAACAAAAAATTTGCTCAACACCTTTTTTTTTTTTTTAAAAAAAAAAGCCAGTAGTTTGTTAGGTGCAAAATACTGAAAAACGATGACAACCCAGCAGTGAGAATACTTACAGACACTATGACAGAGCACACAATGAAGCTCCTGGACTCTGCGTGGGGTCGGGGTGAGGGGCAAATTGAAGCTATGCTATAGAGTCACATGATCACCCACACATACTTGGCAGACACCGCAGGGGCTGCTATCACAGGACTCACCAACAAGAGAAAAATATTACACACTTCAGTCATTAACTACATATGATTTTCCTCCCGACACCACAGGTTTGAACAACAAAAATATCCCATAAACTAGAAGGTGTTGAAAACAATATTCTACTGATGGAGTTATAAAATCTTTTATTGACCTCAAAATCTACATACTTATTTTCCCTAATCTTCAAGTAAGAGTGGAAATAAGTAGAAGCCCCTAGAATAACAGAGAGTTCCTGAGGATAACGCTATTAGTTTTAGCATATTTTACCTGATTATATAGCTGCATGATGTCCATTACTTTAGACTTTGAAAATTTGATGGAAATGTCATTTTTTTATGGCCCTGCTTTTTAAAAAGCTTATTTTGGAAAGGCTTATGTTACAGTGAATATATATACACAATTCCTATCACAATCTGTTATAAATTTCTAGTTACAAACAATGGAGGCCCTTTAGTGATTAAGCTATACTATTTATTTGACATAATGTATGACCAACTGATAATGATACTGTCTTATCACTCAGTGTAGTTCAACCATTGTAAGGAGAAGAAATTTTACTAGAGTCCTTTGGGTATATTCGAAACAGATCCAGATTTCACAACTTCACCACCAAGCTGGCAGTGAATTAGGGAGTTACATTCAACACAAGTGTTGAGGTCCTAATCGCAGTGAGATTGGGCGGTGAGCTAAGTGCCGGCAGGAGAGTAAGTACCTGCCCTCAGGAATGGCCAGTCTCACAAGCGAAGCAGAAAGGCAAACGATGAATGTATATGTTGTGAATTTTTGTTTTTGTTTTTAAGAGAGAGACAGAATGGGGGGAGAGGAGTGGGAGAGAGAGAACCTTAAGCAGACTCCACACTTAGTGTGGATCCCAAGGCGAGGCTCAATCTCACGACCCTGAGGATCATGACCTGAGTCTGACACTTCATGGACTGAATCACCCATGTTGTTTGATAAAGTATTGGTAGGATCATGTGTATCACGCAGGATAGCATAGAGGAAGGATTAATTCTAAGAAGGAAGAGGAGGAGACAGAGGTGGAATGGACAGGGAAAAGTTAGAGCATATTACAAGGGAGGTGGTCTTTAGGCAGACCAGGACCTTAGCAGACACCTATGGAAGGAAACCAGACGGGATGAGGTTAACAGTAGAGCACATTTGTTACCACCGAAGCATGGTGTCAGCAAAAGGCTTGGGTCAGGGGACTAAAGGAGGCTAAATCACAAAATAGAGTGGTTGGAAGCCTAATATGGCTTGGGATAACATCTCTGCAAGGCAAAGTAAGATTTCTTTTTTTTTTATAATAAATTTATTTTTTATTGGTGTTCAATTTACCAACATACAGAATAACACCCAGTGCTCATCCCGTCAAGTGCCCCCCTCAGTGCCTGTCACCCATTCACCCCCACCCCCCACCCTCCTCCCCTTACGTCGCTTCCCTTTGATCATTTCCCTACAGTTGATGATGGTACACTGAATGAACTACAAATGGTGGTGTGAGAAGCCTACAACTGACTCCTCTTAGCAGTATAATCTTTCAGAAAAGTTCACAAAATTAACTAGAAATCTCCATGAATTATTGCAAAATAAATTAGGTCAGGACACACAGAGCATAACCCCTATTTTAGAAGCAGTCTTCAGGCCTTTTTTTGGTCACCTACACCCTCTACCCCATAATAGAGAATCATTATTTTCCTTTATGGTACTTCCTTTCTTTATTTTTAAAAATATTCTCAGCATCTATATATGCGGTCCTAATAACTATGATATAGCTTTAAAGAAGCTTTGTATAAACAGAACCATATAGTACGTATTATTTACTGACTGTTTCTGTCAGCGTTATGTTGGAGGTTAACTTAAATTTTCACATGTATAAGTAGTTCATTCATTTTCAAGGCTGCACGGCCTTCCATTTTATAAACATGCCATAGTTTATGTATTCTATTTTTTATATGAATTTGGATGCTTTAATTTTTGCACTATTAAAAGTCAAGTTCTGATAAAGATTATTGTATGTATCTTGATGCAAAGGGGCACACATTTCTATTGCATGTGTAAATGAGTGAAAAAGCTGAGTCTTAAGGAATACGTATCTTCAATTTTAGGAGATAATCCCCAAAGTGGTTGTTTCAAGTTACCTTCCCACCCAGTCCCATTGCTCCACATCCTCTCCAACATTTAAGTATTTTCAGTCTTTTAAATTGTAGCCATTCTAATATCTATGTAATAGTATCTCATTATACTTTGAATTTGCATTTCTCTGATTATTCATGAGCTTGAATACCGTTCCTGTGTTTATTAGCTGGTTGGATAACCTCTTTTGTGACAGGACTTTAACCGCCATTTTTCTTAGGCTCAGCTGACATTTTTCCTCCTTATTGGATCATAGTTCTTTATACATATTCCGGATGTAATCTTTGTCTGTTATATATGTTTAAAATAGCTTTTAATAAACTATGGCTTGCCTTTTTACTCCATAATGGTGTCTTTTGATGAGTGGAATCTCTTCCTTTTAATGCAGTCCGATTAATTAATCTTGTCTGTTATGATTAGTGTTCTCTATCACATAGTTTAAAAATCCTTTGCCGTTCTGAGTTAATTAAGAAATTCTCTCAGATTTCTTGGGGTGCCTGGCTGGCTCAGTCAGAGGGGCATGAGACTCCTGCTCTTGGGGTTGTGAGTTCGAGCTCCATGTTGGGTATAGAGATTACTTCGATAAATAAAACTAGATAAAAACCCCCATAAATTCTCTCAGGTTTCTATATATCTTCTAGAAACCAAGAAAATAACCCAAAGGACATAGTTCTCAAAATCTCTTTCCCCACATACTTCTAGGTGAGAGACTTTTGGAAGTGATTTGGAAGGCAGAAGAGGAAAAGAAGTCATTATTCTTTAGAGGCGTTTGCAGCTTAAATCTGTGGGCAGGCCTGAGATTTACAGAGGCTTTCTGATGAACTCTTGAGATTCCACCCATTTCACTTCTGCAGACTGTGGTAGTTTGTGGAAGCTTCTGAGAACTTCCTGAGAACTGCAGCATCTTATGGAAAGCTTTTGAGAAGTCCTTGACTGTGCTCAGCTGAGTGCAACAACTTTCAGGGGTAGCTTCTCAGATCTTCCGACCCTCAGATCTTCTAGGGTTGGTATAAGCCCCCACTGCTCATGTTAAAAGCATCTAGAAGGATGACTATAACTGCTGTTTTCATGACTGAACCCTTACTTGCCTCTAATTTTATGGTCTTGTTTCTATGTATGCTCAGTTATCTTTCATTGGACACTGTATTCACCAGAGTACTTAGAAATAATCTGAGGAAAAGTGAGAATTTTCTTTTTCATTACTAGTATCACTAGTGATCCAGAATTTCGTTAATTTTTTCCCCAGGCATTGAAATGATTTTAAATGAGCTGCAGGTGCTGTGAGGCGTATCTACTTCCTGCTTACACTTAATCCTTGTGTTTAGCCTCTACCAGGTCGCTGATTGGGCCAGTTCTGGACTCCTACTTTGGCTTCTCACATTCTCAGCTGCTTGGCCACTTCTGAAATTGGTAAATACCTCTCGAGAAAAGTAGCCCATATGCCAAGCTCCCCTTCTCATGATTTTTATCTTTTATGGGTCTTTGCTATTTTGTCCTTGTAGCATTAATTCTCTAAAGTTTTCAAGTAGAAGAATTTTTATAATTTTTGGCTTTTTATAATTGTCTTTGGTGGTAGTGATGACCCAAATTAACTTGTTATTGTGAGATTTAAAGTAGATTTCTTTAAATATCGTTCATTAAACACAAATATTTTATTATAATGCACAGTAGTAAATTTCAGTTGAATTAAAGAGATTTACATAAAGATTATAAAAGAAATGGGAAAAATTATCATCTTAGAATGATAAGGGCTTTTCTAAATCAGACACAAAAACCAGAAGCCAGAAAGAACAAAGAGAGAAAGAGATCCTACTATATTTAATCTAATATTTCTGTACATTAAAAAATAAAAGAGAAGTCATAGATTGAGAATAAGTGATACACACAAAGGAGGAAATTACATCTATCACTTATTACTCTCTCAATTGCACTTGCATTTTAAATTTTCTTACTTTTACGTTTCCCTTATTTTTTCCTTTTGGTTCAGCTTATTTTCTCTGTAGCTTCCCTTTTGCTTTATGGATTTCAAGACTTCTTGTTCCTCACTGAAGATGTAGCATACTTTCACAAAAAGATTATTTATTAAGTCAGTGAATGTGTATCGAGCACCCACTCTCAGTCACACAAATGTTTTGGGAGCTGGGGACACAATGGTTAACGGGAAATTTAAAGTTCTTATTGTTCGTCACTGTAAAGGTTTTCTTTTTCTTCTGAATCTTCTGGTGTTTCTGTTCTGCTGTCCTGTGGTACCTGGCAATTATAACGTTTATTTCTGCTTATTAATCTTCTAACAAGAGGACAGCCAAGCAGACCTGATGTATGCCAATGGGAAGACCATGAGATTATCTTTGACTTCCTCCCTTCTGGCCACTTTTTTGCTGGTTAAATCCTTCCCTACCATGTAGATAGATTATGGAGGAGGTAGTTCCTTGCCCAGTTTCTTGTTTTAGCAGTGAAATGCATAGAGGAATGCTCCTAGAGCTACTACCTGGTCTCATAAATAGATGAGATAGATGAAAAAACAAAATTGCTACTTATTGTTACAAAGACTCTTGTATCTTATCTCTTCCCATGGCTATAGCCATTTCTCATCTCCCTTTCTGTTTTCTGGGGAAATGCAATCACCAACAAGATGTGCAAAGGCTGAGGGGCCGCTGGGTGGCGCAGTTGGTTGTGTTTTGCTCAAGTTATGCTCTCAGGGTCTTCAGATGGAACCTTGTGTCAGACTGAGCTCAGTGAAGAGTCTGCTAAAGTTTCTCTCTCCCTCTGTCCCTCCTGGCGCTCGTCTCTCTCTCTAAAACAAATAAATACATCTTAAAAAAAAAAGATATACAAAGGCTGAGAGTGATTGAGTGGATCAATACTTTGGTTACTTCAAAAAGCACTCATGGTAGAAGGATAGCTGTCAAGATTTTGCTTCAGTAGAGACTTCATATTTTGAATTAGGGCTCCAGTGGGGCAGAGTCTCAGAGTTATCTTACTTTCAGCAAAAACACAAGTCTTCTACCAATTGCTTTTTTGGGGGGGAGGGGTATGACTCTATTCTGGTAGGTTTTTATATGTCTTTGTACTTCACTTGTAAGTGGTGTTGGGGTGAGCCACACTGGAGGCTAACCAGATACCATCGTCCCCCTAGGGTTAATTTTTTAGTTCAGTTTCTAATGTTACCTTTTCTCATATGTATTTTACTGATCTTCATAAGCAAAGGCACTGGTATTTAAATATACACATGTTAGATTTGCAAAGCTCTGAATGGTATATAATCAAGTAGGTCATGACATAATTTTATTCTTTAGACAATTACATATTTAAGTTATATCCTTGTGACAATTTAATTTGAAAAAAAAAGAAGTGAATTTTTCTAAAAATAAAGATGAGAATAGGAAGTATTTTTCTAAAGATCATCAACATATCTTTCAAACTTTATTATTTTCTATCTTTTTAAAACTTATTTTTTCTGTATTTCCAAAGTAATTAAAGTTTATTGTTCAGATAAAGAAAAGAAGACACTAAAGCTTGCCTGTTTTTCATCACATAGCATTATCAGGGTTGTATATACATTTGTTTTGTTTACTGTCCAGTGTTATTCATACAAAGAGGACTAAGTGCAAGTTCAGGGGTCTCCTATCCTAGTTTCAGATCTGTCACTCATTAACTGTACGATCTTGGGCAAGTATCTTAACCTCTCAATGCGTTAATTGCCTCATCTGTAAAAATGGAGATAATGATATTCACCTTTTGGAGTGGTAATTGAGCTAAAACATGGGAAACTTTTTAAAATGTCCTGAAACACAAAAAAGCACTTTAAAAATAAAGCTATTGCTATTTGTAATTTCCTTGTTAAAAATGACTTAAATGTTACGTTTGTAAGATGTTTTTTACTTAGTAACATAAGCATAGAAAATATTGTCCTATAACAATTTCAGTGGGTCCATTAAGCATACTTTTTGCATGGGTTTTAAACTTTTTTACTATCATAGACTTTATTAGTTTCCTATGGCTGCTTTAATAAATCGCCACCAATTTAGTGGCTTAAAGTAACCAAATCTATGATCCTACAGTTGTGGAGGTATGAAGTCTAAAATCAAGATATTAGCAGAGTTTTGTGCTTCTGAAGGCTCCAGGGCAGAATTCATTTTGCTGCCTTTGCCGGCTTCTAGAGGTCACCTGCATTTCTTGGGTTCATGCCCCTTCTTCTGTCTTCAAAGTACACCATGTCAACCTCTGGTTCTTTGGTTACACGTCCTTTTTCTGACTGATTCTCTGGTGTCTCTCTTATATGAACCTTTGTGATTACATTGGGCCTACCCAGGTTATGCAGTAAAATCTTCCCATCTCACGATCCTTAACTTAATCACATCTCCAAAATCCCTTGCCATGGAAGGCAACGTGTTCACGAGTTCCAGAGATTAGGACATGGACATCTTTGGAGGGCCATTATTTAGCTTCACACACACATTGAGCTAAAATAAGCAGCTTTAGAGAAACTAATGTATATGTGCATCTTCATTATTTCTTAGAATACATCTTCAGACATAATTTGATAATTAAATGACATGTCCACTTAAAGATTTTTGCTCAAGGGACACCTGGGTGGCTCAGTGGTTGAGTGACTGCCTTCCGCTCAGGGCGTGATCCCAGGATCTGAGATCAAGTCCTGCATTGGGCTCCTTACAGGGAGCCTGCTTGTTTCTCTGCCTGTGTCTCTGCCTCTCTCCCTGTGTCTCCCATGAATAAATAAATAAAATCTTTAAAAAAAGATTTTTGCTCAATATTGTCCTATTTAACATTTAGCAAAAGCCTAATTGAATGAGTATTACTAAATACAAAAATATTGTATTAATTTAGATTCTGACTAGGATTTTATGACAATTGCATTTTATTTTATTTTATTTTTATTCATTATATTATTTTTATATTTTATTTATTTATTCATGAGAAACACACACACACACACACAGAGAGGCAGAGACACAGGCAGAGGGAGAAGCAGGCTCCATGCAGGGAGCCCTACGCGGGATTTAATCCCAGTTTTCCAGGATCAGGCCCTGGGCTGAAGGTGGCACTGAACCGCTGGGCCACGCAGGCTGCCCAATTGCATTTTATTTTAATGTTCAGTTTTGGAATTTCCAAACCTTTTAATTATCTTAACACCTGGCTTTTAGTTGTTCTTTTTCTTATTTGTTTGGTCAGAATTTGACAACAAAAATAGGAATTTCCTAGATTTTTTTTATATTTAAACAAAACTAACAGAATAAAAACATTTTATTAAATAGGATTTGCTCTTTTTAGCTATTGTAAAATAGCTATTACATGAAATGTAGGTGGCAAAAATAAGTAAGCTATTGCAACATCTAAAGAAAGAAGAAATAAAGCCACGATCTCCTAGAGAAATCCATAAGCGACATATAAAAGGCACAAGTTTTTCATTTTTTAAAAGTGTTTGCCATATGCCATAGACTTTGATATATTATATACTACTTTTGGAATCCATCATGAGCATAATTTATGAATTGGATTTGGAGAATAAGAACAGTGTTGACTATCTCAAAGCAATGTGGGGGGAAAAACCCAAAACTTCTATTCCTTTGGTGATGCTAATCAAGCATGGTTTCCTGGCCATTTATTCAAAATCAAACTTGGAAAAACTAAAGATGACAGAAGGAAACATGAATTACAAGAGTTAGCTAAAAAACAGTCTGACTCGATCCATCCCTAGGAGGCTGCCCCAGGCCTTGAACTGACAATGTGGGAAAGTGGTAAGAGGAAGTCTTTGGGGGTTATTTCAAGTTTTTCTTACTTCTCTTCTCATTGCCTTCAGACAATTATTTTTTTCATTTTCATTATCCAACTCTTTGTCGATACCCAGAGAATGATGATTTAAAGTACAATCAGGGCCCTAAAACAGAGTAACACAAACAAGGAAATCAGAGTGATGAGCTGAAGAGCTGATGAAAACAAGTGGAATGGTTAAGTGGTTAAGTGACCTCACATGTTAGGTGTCCTCTAGTTTCTCCTTTTCTAAATCTCCAGGGCAATTATATTATAGATCTTCCTCAGTTTACAAGGGAATTGTGTCTAATAAAATATAATTAAAGACAAAAATATAACCTTAGTACACAAGGATGTTGTATATTAGAAAAGAAAAAATGGAAGAAGGCATTACATTATAAATATATGTGAACCTATAATACAGACTCAGAACACATAAATCAAAACTTTTCAAGGATAAACAGACAGATTAACAATTAGCATTGGAGCTAAAAAAATTCCAATAGAACAGATCAATGAAATTTGAGCTGGTTCTTTGAAAAGATCAACAAAATGGATAAACCTTTAGCCAGACTCATCAAAGAGAGAGAGAGAGAGAGAGAGAGAGAGAGAGAGAGAACTCCACAAAATCAGAAATGGAAGAGAAAAAAATAATAACTGATACTACAGAAATACAAAGGATTATAAGAGAATATCATAAAAAATTTTATGCCAAATTAGGCCACCTCGAAGAAATGGATGAATTAAATTCTTAGAAATGTATAACCTCCCAAAACAGAATCAGGAAGAAATAGAAAATTTGAACAGACTAATTATCAGCAACAAAATTGAACTAGTAATCAAGAAACTCCTAACAAACAAAAGTCCAGGAACAGATGGCTTCACAGATGAATTCAACCAAATATTTAAAGAAGAGTTAATACCTATTCTCAACTATTTCAAGAAAACAGAAGAGGAAGGAAAGCTTCCAAATTCATTCTATGAAGACAGCATTATCCTGACATCAAAACCAGATAAAGACACTGCCAAAAACCAAAATCAAAACCAAAACAAAACTACAGGTAAGTATCTCTGCTGAACATAGATGCAAAAATCCTCAACAAAATATTAGCAAACCCAATCCAACAATACATCACAAAAATCACTCATCACAATCAAGAGGGATTTACTCTTGGGATGCAAAGGTGGTTCAAAATTTGCAACTCAAGCAATGTGAGATATATATATATAATCAAGAGGAAAGAAGAAAACCATAAGATCATTTCAATAGATGCAGAAAAATCATTTGAGAAAGTATAACATCCATTCATGAAAAAAAACTCAACAAAATAGGTTTAGAAGAAACATATTTCAATATAATAAAGGTCACATATAACAAACAAAAACAAAACAAAAAACCTCCACAGCTAACATCATATATTCAATGGTGAAAACCTGAGAGTTTCCCCTAAAGTCAGAAACAGGACAAGGATATCCATTCTCACCGATTTTATTCAGCACACTACTGGAAGTCCTAGCCACAGCAATTGCAAAACAAAACAAAAAGGAATAAAAGGCATCCAAATTGGTAAGGAAGGAGTAAAACTTTCACTATTTGCAGATGACATGATTTTATGTGTGTGTGTGTGTGTGTGTGTGTGTGTATACATGTTCCTAAATTTATCAGTTCTAGTAGTTTTTGGTGGAGTCTTCAGGTATCTCTCATATATATCTCTTTCTATATATATGACATATATATGTAAGGTTATAAGATACAAAATCCATATACAGAAAGCCACTGCATTTCTATACTCTAGTGTTGAAGCAGCAGAAAAAGAAATTAAGAAAACAATTTCACTTAAAATTATACCAAAAAGAGTAAAACACCTAGGAATAAACTTAACCAAGAAAGTGAAAAAAGACCTGTACTCTGCAAAAAATAGAATACTGATGAAGGAAGTTGAAGACAACTCAAACAGATGGAAAGATATTCCATGTTCATGGATTGGAAGAACAAATATTGTTAAAATGTCCATACTTCCCAAAGCAATCTACAGATTAAATGCAATCCCTACCAAAATAACAACAGCATATTTCACAGAACTAGAACAAAAATCCTATAATATGTGTGGAAACCCAACGGAGGGTATTATGCTGAGTGAAATAAGTCAGTCGGAGAAGGACAAACATTATATGGTCTCATTCATTTGGGGAATATAAAAAATAGTGAAAGGGAATAAAGGGGAAGGGAGAAAAAATATGAGGGAAATATCAGAAAGGGAGACAGAACATCAAAGACTCCTAACTCTGGGAAACGAACTAGGGGTGGTGGAAGGGGAGGTGGGTGGGGGGTGGGGGTGACTGGGTGATGGGCACTGAGGTGGGCACTTGACAGGATGAGCACTGGGTGTTATTCTGTATGTTGACAAATTGAACACCAATAAAAAATAAATTTATTAAAAAAAAGGATACCCAAAGGACCCCAAATAACCAAAGTAATCTTGAAAAAGAAAAACAAAACTGGACGTATTACAGTCTCAGATTTCAAACTATACTACAAAGCTGTAGTAATTAAAACAATATGGTATCGTCACAAAAATAGACACATGGATCAATGAAACAGAATAGAGAGCCCAGAAATAAACCTATGATTATATGATCAATTAATCTTCAACAAAGGAGACAAGAATATGCAATGGGAAAAAAGACAGTCTCTTTAACAAATGGTGTTGGGAAAACTGGACAGCTACATACAAAAGGATGAAACTGGACCACTTTCTTGCACCTTATGCATACATAAACTCAAAATGGATTAAGGACCTAATGCTGATCCGGTCTCCTAACCCTGAGACTTGAAACCATAAAAATCCTGGAAGGGAGCACAGGTAGTAATTTCTCTGACCTCAGCCATAATAACATCTTTCGAGGTATGTCTTCTGAAGCAATGGAAACAAAAGCAAAAAGAAATTATTGGGACTACACCAAAATAAAAAGTTTCTGCACAGCAAAGCAAAGAACAAACAAAACTAAAAACCAATCTACTAAATGGGAGAAGATATTTTTGAATGACATATGCAATAAAGAGTTAGTATCCAAAATATATAATGAACTTCTACAATTCAATACCCAAAAAAGAATAATCCAATTAAAAATGGGTAAAAGATATGAACAGATGTTTCTCTGAAGAAGACATGCAGACGGCCAACAGACACGTGAAAAGATGCTCAGCATCACTGATCATCAGGGACATACAAATCAAAACTACAATTAGGTATCACGTCATGCCTGTCAGAATGGCTAAAATCAACAACCCAAAAAACAGCAGGTGTTGGTGAGGATGTGGAAAAAACCTCTAGTGCACTGTTGGTGGGAATGCAACCTGGTACAGCCGGTGTGGAAGACAGTATGCAGATTCCTCAAGAAGTTAAAAATAGAACTGTCCTGCCATCTAGCAACTGCACTACTAGGTATTTACCCAAAGGATACAAAAATACTAATTCAAAGGGATACACGTACCCAGATGTTTATAGCAGCATTATCTACAAGAGCCAAGTTATAGAAATAGCCCGGGTGTCCGCTGACTGATAAAGATAAAGAAGAGTGTTCATATATACACAATGGAATATTAGCCATAAAAAAGAATGAAATCTTGCCATTTGCAGCCACATGGATGGACCTAGAGAGTATAATGCTAAGTCAAATAAATCAGTCGGAGAAAGACAAATATCATTTAATTTCACACATACGTGGTATCTGAGAAACAAAACAAATGAACAAAGGGGCCAAAAAAAAAAAAAAAAAAAGAGAGAGAGAGAGAGGCAAACCAAAACAGACTCTTAACTATAGAGAACAAACTGATGGTTACCAGAGGGGACATGAGTGGGAAGATGTGGAAATAAGTGATAGGGATTAAGGAGTGCACTTGGGGTGGGTACCAGGTATTGTAAGTGCTGAATTACTATACTGGACACCCGAAACTGATATTACACTGTATGTTAACTACAGTGGGTTTAAAATGAAAGTAAAATAAATAAATAAATAAATAAATAAATAAATAAATAAATAAAATTTTTAAAAATGTCATCTGATATTTTACATATCCCTCCCAGAAGTTGCAATCAAGTAGACAAAACATAAACACTCTATTCCTCACACTGAATCTTAGAACAGTATTTTTAAGATGTAAATTAGGTTATGTCAGTTTTTTATCATAATTCTTCTATAGCTTCCCACTATTCTTAGAACAGAATCCAGAGAGTTCTACAAGTCTCCGGATGATTTGGTTCACGATTCATCCCCACCTTATTTCATTCTTTTCTCTATTTTATTTATTTATTTATTTATTTATTTATTTATTTATTTATTTAGATTTTATTTATTTATTCATGATAGACAGAGAGAGAGAGAGAGAGAGAGAGAGAGAGAGAGGCAAAGACACAGGCAGAGGGAGAAGCAGGCTCCATGCAAGGGAGCCCGACTTGGGACTCGATCCTGGGACTCCAGGGTCACGCCCTGGGCCAAAGGCAGATGCTCAACCACTGAGCCACCCAGGGATCCCCTTCTCTATCTTATTTAATACGTTTTTGCCAAGCTCGCCTTCTGCGGTACTTGGAAGATGCCAAGCTCTTTCTTGGCTCAGATTTTGGAGTTTACTGTTCCCTGTTACAGTCCTCTTTCATTTATGTCCAGTGCTTTTCTATCATTCGGGTCTTTCCTTACAGTAGGTCTTCCCCAGAAAGCCTTGTCTTTTCATGTCACACTGAAAACAATTGAGCAAACAACTATCCGCCTGCCCCGCCCCCACAATTCTCTATGCCAAGTCTGTTTCTTCAGCACGTGCCACCATCTGATAACACCATCCTGAATACCTCTTTACTCGTCTGTGTTGGGCTCTCCCTTTAGTGTGACAGCTCTATCAAGACTAAGACTTTCTAGGTATTGCGTATCCCACCCAGCAGAGTGCCTGCCACACATGGTGTGCTGATACGTTACCGAACAGGGAAGCACGGTGGAGAGGAAAGACACAAGGCCTTCGGAATCCCAGATTTCCCGCCTTGCCTAGTTGCGGAACTGAAACTCTTTGGGCTTGAGTTTTCTCATCTGTCCAAAGCATGGTTTGTTTTTATTTATTTATTTATTTATTTATTTATTTATTTATTTATTTATTTATGATGTTATTTTTTTATTCATGAGAGACACACAGAGACAGAGAGGCAGAGACCCAGGCAGAGGGAGAAGCAGGCCCCATGCAGGGAGCCCGAAGTAGGACTCGATCCCGGGTCTCCAGGATCATGCCCTGGGCGGAAGGCGGTGCTAGGCCCCCAGGCTGCCCACCAGCATGGTTTTTAACAAGCAGGCTAGGTGGTAAGATGAACTCACTTATGAGTTAATTCATGTGAAAAGTGCCCAGAATGGTGTTGTTTAGCAGATAAATTGGTGATGGTAATGAAGATTGGGTTTTTGACCCCTCTTCCTTAGCTCAATTGCCCTGGATACAGAATTATTAGTACAATTATAGGCTAAAACTGCCACAGTTAGGATTTCTTGGTTCTCTGCCCTTCCTTATTTCTTACAGTAAAACACAAGTGTTACATTCAGGTCAGAAAACCACTTGAACTTCGTTCAGATTATGATGACAATGTTATCAGACCTGCCAGATTAAAGCAATCGCCATCTCTGTATTGTTTCTACACCCGGGCGAAGCGGAGGGTATGCATGACGATTAAATAACACAGAACCTGCCCTGCCACTTGCATAGAATTAATTTTGGTATAGCTTCCATTTCATTAAAGAAACACTTTAAAACAGGTCAAGTGTAACCAAGACTAAATTGAAAATGCATTATTCTATTTTGGTCGGCCCTCCAAGCCGATACATATTTAATGCAATTTTATAGGGAAGTTCAAATGTCAGGCCAACTCCTTTAAGGAAACAAATGTCTTAAGTCTCACACTAGGTAATTTTAGAATAAACACTACGTATATCTCCCACTATCCTGGAGCATTCCCTGTACAGGAACTAAGCTGTTCGTGTGAGTGACGTGGAACACGGCTGACAGCAGCACATTGAACGCTGTCCTCTTCCTTGTCTGTGTCTCTTTGGGGCCTACTTTATGGTTTTAGGAATACCTTAGATTTTTCTGCATTTTCATTTCATGGCATTAGGATTTTGGAATCATGGAAGTTTAATGAGATTTAGGTCCATGCCTTGTTGTTTATCCACATATTCACAGTTTTATTTATTGGGCTGTTCAGTCAGCAAGATAACCACAGTGACTCTTAGATTTTCCGTAAGTGTAAAAGCAGCTCCTTTTAGATAAAACCGCTTTGGCCAGTAAATAAGACCTAAAAAATGAACATTTTATTTCTATGGCTCTGCTGATTTTTCAAAAATGATCGCATGGACTAATGAGTCACGTACCCTGGGCATTAGCATGTGGCACTGCAGTGTGGGATCCGGGCAGAGGAATTAAGCCGTTCGGTGGAATTGTGAGTTGCGGCCATAAATCATTAAGTGTAGTGTTTGGCTCTCAAAACACTCAAATCAACTGAAAAAGGAGACAGCTGAAATACCTTTCCTTCCTGCCAGAGTGGAGAATGTGAAATGAGGATGTCTGTGCTTTATGTTTCTACCTGTGTCATGAGTTTCCAAAGATCATTGGATTTTCTAGGAATACTTTTCCAGATTTAAAGACAGCCTAAATTGATCATTTTCCAGAAGAAATAAATCCCTGAGTGTATACCGGTAGGTCTATTTTTTTCCTGTAGCCAGATCACTCTGCCTAGAGCCTGCTGCCATTTAGAAGACCCCAGACTGCCTCAACCTCATGTCCTATCCTGTGCCTGTTTCACAGTGAAGTGCAGAACACGCCCCACGCGTTCATGCTGCTAATACGAACGAAAACCGAGGCTCCCTCTTCATCTAGCCCCCAACTCCAGTCCTCAAGCCCTCTATATCTGCCCTCTTACAGGATATCTCATATTTAGCTCCGGTTCTTAAACTCTCGTGTTTCACTTGAGTCCACTGCAATTCCCTTTTAACTGACCTCTTTTTTCTTTTCTAAATTGACCAACCTTATTTCTACTGTGCTCTTCCTAAAACTCAGATCGTCTCATAGTAGTTTCTGCTTTAAATCTTTCAACGTTCCCCATAATGTCACTGTAAAGGTCTATTTTTTTTTTTTAGGTATTTTATTTAAATGCAATTAATTAACGTATAGAATATTATTAGTGTCAGTTTTGTTTTCTTTTGTCTTTGGTAAAGCTCTGTTCCTTAAGGTGATCCCAGGACCTGGCATGATCTTACTTATCTTACGAGCTCTATGCCTGTCATCTCTTCAAATGTGACCGTTGGCTACAAACTACTAGCAGCTCCAGAACATGTCACATGTGTTCTTTTGTTTCTCTATGGCTTTGCACAGGTTGTTCCTATCTTCCTTTTTTAATTTAACTATTACTTTACCTTCTAAAACTCGGAGAGCCTTATTGGATCCATATTCTAATTTGAGTTCCTCTTCCTTCCGAAGCTCCTCGTGTCTTCATCATAAACTCAGGACCCTCTTCCTGCAGTTGGAGATAACATGTGCTTGCACGGTTGTCAGACTTCACAATCTTTTCTCGATATTAGCTCTCCCTAAACTCTGTGGAATTGTGCTCTCTAGACTACCACCCCTTTGCTCAACATCCTCCTTTCTGGTGTGCCAAAGGCTCAGCACTCAGGGTTGTTCCTACCTCCTTTACCACTTCTCATGTTCTTGCAGGGCTCCTTGCCATCCTTCCTCTGTGCCTCTAGGAGTGTTTCTTGCAACTCTATCTTTAGACGTCTGATCTTTTTTTTTTTTTTCATACATTTACTCTCCATGGATATGGTTTCTTATATTTAGAAACAGCATCTCTGTGGGATAAATCCTGAATCTCTGTTCTCAACCCAGACCATGCTCCAAGATGCTCCATTATCACTTAAATTCCTTCGTAATACTTATCAAAGTTGCCATTATGTATTTCCATGGTTTTATGATTGCCCGAATAACTCATTACACTGTACTTTTCATGGCTCACCATTATTTTCCTAGTGCCTGGCACTATGCCTTATATACACACACACACACACGCACATACACACATACACACACACATTCCTTAGCAGTGAAAGTACATCTTATTTCAAAAAATATATATATTTAATTGTATGTATATTATATATATAAATATGAAATCAATAATTACTTGCTGAATAGATGGGTAATAACTAGATGTTATTGGGCCTATGCTAAATGGGACCATTTGTGTTTCCGAACTGCACTTTCGAAATGTAAACAATATTCTCTATATTTTTATTATATTTTTAAAATTTTAATTCCACTATAGGTAACATACAGTTTTTAAAATTTCTTATTTTATTCTGATGGAATCCTCATATTTTAAAGGTCTGTGTGTCTATGTAGGGCTTGCTAAGAGATGGCTCCTGAAAACAAGTTTTGTGACATTTCTAGACCATTAAGCATCTCCAGGCTATGTAAAGAGGGAAAGAATGATAGGAGAGAAGTGATATTCAGTGTGGTTGAAAGAAACACTCCCATCCATCTCTAGTCAAGTAAAAGGAGATTTAGGGAAACATGGAGTGGTGTGTAGATTGTACGCTGCCTTCTAGGGCTGTCTTTCTCATTACAGACATCATAGTTCAGTATAGTAAAATGATTTTCAATCAAGTGGCAGTAAAATATTTTGTTCTACTAAAATCAGTATGTAGTACGATAATCTTACGATAGATGGAAATATCATGGGTAAGTGATACCTTTTTCTACCTCGCACAAAGGTGACATATGGACGAGTGGTAGGCCTGAGTTTGATATTTACTATCCAGATTTTGGAAGCTATAGAGATTACTGTTTGTCTCACCTACAAAAATTTAAAGAGATTAACTGAATGTGGGCACTGCTGAAGAGTGGGGAGAGAAAACTAGTTGGGATAAGATGTACTTTCATGGCTAAAGAGCAAGGAGTCTTAAGGAGTCTTAAAAGAAATCAGGTCTTCCAGCTAGGAAAAAGTGACCTTAATGGAAAATGTCTGTGTGTATGGCCTAAGATAGTTTAATAACAAACTATCCCAAAATGTAGTAGATTAAAATGATGACATTTACTTTGCTCACAAATCTGCAATCTGAACAAGGCCCAACAAGGCCCAACAAGAACAACTCTCTCTGCTTGGCTTGGTGAAAACTGGGGAGGTTTAAAGCTTGAGGGCACTAGTCAATGGAGGCTCATTCACTCATCTGTCTGCCACCAGGGTTGGGAAGACCAACCGCTGGGAGCTGTAACAGCTGAGGTTTCCTGGGCATCTCTAACCCTTTGTGAACTCTTTATGTGCACTTTGTAGCATGGCAGCTTCATGACAGCCAGTGTTCTTAATTATCATGTCAGGGCTCTCAATGAATATGTCATGAGAGAGAGATGACCGAGCAGAAGCTTGTGACCTAGCCCTGAAAGACATACAGTATCACTTCAGCTTTGTTTACCTGGTTGAAGAAAGTATGAAGGTCTCCCTAGTTGCAAGTGGAGGGAACATAAGTCCTTCTTCTTGATGGAGGAATGTGAATGTCACATTTTAGGAAGAGCACGTGGCATGGGATACATAGATCGATGTAGCCAGTAAAACGAGCTTTAGAGCAATCGGTTACAAAGTATGTGGCCCATGTCCAGGAGACTTCCAGTTTGGGAAGTCTCAAAAAAAAAAAAAAAATTCTGCTACAGGAGTGACTCAAAGGAAAGCCAGCTTTTGGGCACCTGTCTCATCAAGGAGCTTAATGCCAGATGATGAAAGCACCCCCATTTGTTCTTTTTACCAGGCTGGACTCTCTCAATAAGATTCACCTCCTTGAGACTCCTAACTCTGGGAAACGAACTAGGGGTGGTGGAAGGGGAGGTGGGCGGGGGGTGGGGGTGACTGGGTGATGGGCACTGAGGGGGGCACTTGATGGGATGAGCACTGGGTGTTATTCTATATGTTGGCAAATTGAACACCAATAAAAAATAAATTTATAAAAAAAGATTCATCTCCTTTTTCTCATCTCTTATCTCTAATTGTTAAGTATAACTCATTTCTTTACATCAAATATTAATCATGATCGATACTTCTTCTTTCCCATTGTCATTAACTTCTCCAGGTACTCAACAGCTTACTCAAGGTCTAGTTTATTGTAACGTCTCTGAGCAGACTCTCTGCTTCTCCAATCTTCTACATATTTCTATCATTGTTTCTATTTTTTTCTAGCATCTTCTGAAAATTTTCAAATCTACATAAGAAAGGATTATACAGTAACACCAGTATGCCAATACCCAAATTTCTAACATATTGCCAAATTTATGTTATCATATATTTATCTACTTATCCACCCCTCTATCCATTCACAAATCCATCTTATTTTTATGACTCATGTCAAAGTAAGGTACATACAAAAGTACACTTCATTCCTAAATATTTCAGAATGGGTATCATTAACCAGCATTCAGTTTTTGCATTCAGTATGTTTTTAGGTAGGATTATGAATACATTTTAAATAGACCTCGTATAGGCTTCTAATACATTTTTAAGTGTCATTTTTATTATGCCATTTCTGCTTCTAAGAAACCCAAATGGCTATCTATGGCCTATCAAAATAAGCCACCCGAAATCTTTCCTTAGTACAACCACATTAATTATCAAATTGTTTTTGAATTCACTTCCCTTTCCTTCTATAGTGTGAGTCCTACATAATCTGTGATGGCCATTCTCACTTCTATGCATGTCACACTGAAGACAAGTTAGAGAGGACCGTGAGGGTGGTCTGGCACATTAGGCTGTGGATTAGTTACTCTGAGTACAATACCTAGGTTAAAAATCCAGGTGCTCCCTCTAACTTGTTTTATGATTTAGGGTAAATTACTTAACCTAAGACTTAGTTTTCTAATCTTTATATTGTAAACCCATCTAACAATGTGCCTGTCAGGGTTAGTGCTAACATGTGTACAGTACCAATTAGGATGCTTGACCCATAGAAGGTGCCCAAGAAATGACACAAAGCAAGTGCTCATTAAAATCAATTAATAATAAGACATGGTAAAAGTTCACCTCAAGAAACTTAAAACCCAATCCTGTATTGTACTAATAGAAAATAATTTTCATTACAAAACAACTTGTCACCCCAGATGTAGTATTTTTTTTTAACTGTAATTTCTAATGCCAAGTTGGGGAATCAAGAAACTACTTTATATGGAACAGTAATCCTTGGGCTACCTGTCCAATACCCTCTCAAGTTCAACATACGTTACAAGAGGTAAGAAGCTATGTTTCTTTCACCTACCACAGAACAAGCACAAAGCATATATTTGCTGTGTGAATAAATAAAATACTAGTTTATTGTAGTTTGGTCAGCAAAAATTTTCTTTCTGGCTAACTGAAGACCTATGGGGAACCAAGAAGTAATTAATTACCCTACTTTCGTTTTTAAAGGTAAAAATAAAAAGCTATTAAGCCTGAGAATTTCAGTCTGTCATGAGGGAAGTACGATGTTTATGGGTTTTAGGTCTAGTGGATGTAGAGTTTGGGTTATTCATTGTTTCTTCCTACTTTGGCAGTAGGAAGAATGTATTCTTATGGTTTTTCCCTTTCCTCCTTCACTCAAAGATGAGACGAAAGTGATGGAAGTGGTTATTGACTTTCATCTTAAACTGGTGCTATTTATGTCACCGTTCTTTCGTAAAGCTTTGATTGTAAATTTCAATGAAATGTGAATCAAATGAGGGAATACATGATGTATCTCTGCAGTAATTAGTGGGTTAGAGATTTGACAATTACCCAGCTAATCTGATCAACAAAGACAGCCAAATTGGGTAGTTTAAGTCTCAAAGTGGATTTATTTGGCCTAGTCAATCCAAATTGACTATGCACATTAATTACATTAACAACACAGCTGCCAACATTCTCCTCACTGTAGGATACATGGAAAGAGCTAAAAAATTGGAGATGATGAAGGACACTGAAAAGAAACAAATGGTAGCAAGTAACCAAATAAGATGGAGTTGGGAGAAGCAAAAAAGAAACTCCAGGATATAACTGTAACCTGGAAAAAAAAAGAAAAAGAGCCAAGGCTATAATTTTTTTTTTTCAAAGACAACAAACATTTAATAATACAAAAAAGGAGAGAAGCAGTGAGAGATGCTGGTGTAATCCTATGGAAAATATATCAACATATCACCTTCTGTGTAAATAGATTAATGATGATCAAAAACTCGGACTTCCTTGGCTTTCAGTGATTTAAACAATACTCTTTTATTTACCTGCAATATTTGAACTCAAATACATTCAAGTCCTTTACTTCAATCTTTATAGTTGCTGGAACTAAATGTAGCTAACTGTCAGGAGTGGGGAAATCTACAAAATTAAATTGCTTCCTAAAATAAAATCATAGGTGAAAAATTCAAGGGTGTTGCCATCAACCTACCAAGTTAGATAATACAAATTTAAAGGAATACTGTATAGTTTATCGATATTAAAGATATTCAAAGAAAAGAAGAACCAGTTTGGCTTAAGATCAATTTTTCTTGTATTAAGTGTTTAGCTGAGGAAATCCAGAAGGAGGAAGTTATGACTGCTTAGAATATCAACAGACAGCATTCATTTCTCTTGCTTACACCATCGTCTACCCCCAGCCCCCAACATTCCACATGTCATGGCTACTTAGACTTTAAATGTATGCTTTTATTTCATCAGAGATTCATCACACTGAAATATATGAGTATCTGCAAAAATTAGAATTAAATTGAATGCAATCATCTTCATTTAAAATAAATTTTTTCCACTGGAAAAGGAAACTACCATTGCAAGGCTGCTTTTTGTCTCTGCTCCTATAACAGTTGATCAGTGGCAAGAGATGATTCCCACCCTTGGCACCACAAACCCACAAGTTACTCATTCTCTTTCAGAATTATTATGGGAGCCAAATACTGGCCCATTTTTGTTTTGTGATCTGGTCTGGAAAAACAACTTCCTACATGCCTACAGCAATTACAACTGTGTCATTAATTCTGGGGGCTCATTAATGAACAATAGTTCTTGTCTTCAATATTTCTTGTTACCAGAATATTTCCCTTGGCCAAACAAAGCTGACAGGAAGATATCAGGATTTAAGAACCTACAAACTGACATTTTAGGTAGTATCATGTATTGTCCAGATTAGGATTATTTTTCTGGCTGTTTTGAAAACATCTAGGTACCTTTCAATTATTTCTTTCCATAGAGGGGTTAAGCAGATTTTCTAGAGCAGCAGTGTCTGTCTGATAGAACTTTCTCTGAGGATGGAAACGTTCTGTACTTATATTGTCCAATATATGTAGCAAGCACTAATCACTTGTAACTATTGAGCACTTGAATGTCGCCAGCGCAACTGAAGAAATTATTCTGACATTTTATATAATTGCAATTAGTTTAAATTTAGGTAGGTACAGAGTTGGGAAGAGAGTGAAGGAGCAAGAGGCATAAAGTAAGAAAGAACCAAAAGAATTCAGTAAGCAAGAGAAAAAAAATTAAAGTCATATTCTTTAAAAATGAAAATTAATGCAAAAACCCACGATGAACAGATATTAAAACTTAAAATACATACAAAGTCAGTATTGCAGATTTTTTTTTTTCTTTTGCCTCTGGCTGCACATGGGCCTAACATAGCACTGATCCTGTTTTTATTTAAAATTCTGTTATTTCATTTATCATGGGGTTTTTGTAGAACATTTGATTCTTGAAGTCTTGCATTAAAGTTTATCTTGGTTATTGAGTTTTTTGATACCCCCTTAAAATCTGTGTGGGGCCTAGTGCTCCCCTTATTTCACCCTAGTTCCAGGTCCACGTGACAGGCAAGCCCAAACTGGAAGATACCTGACACAATCAAATTGCAAATGGCTGGATGGTCTTCTTGATAAACGTTATTAAATCTGGGGGCTCAACATCAGTCTCTGCTTTTGACAGGTTAAGTATTCATTCATCGGTGGGGTGTTTATTCACCCTTGGTAAGGAAGGGACCAAGGCATTGTTGTCCATGTATGGCTATAGACCTTCTCTGACAACATGGCTCCTCCATTTAGGAGCTCTGGACAGGAAAGGGGGTGCTCAGGACACAGGCTGGCTAAACTCCACTTGTAAGAGATCCTTTCCACCTGACTATTCAGTGCTTTTTCTGCAATAGATGCTCCTTGGTCCTCATTACAGTGTGGTTTTAAAAAATGCTCACGTGTTATGTATATGGGGTGAAGGGCTACCGCTTGACTTAGGACAAGTCTCTGAAGAGGGAGACAGCTGGTGAATGATCTGAAAACATTCAAAGAAGCTAGGGGAGGGTGGCTGGTACTGAGCATTTGGGTGGGATCAATGGTATCTACTGTAAACACTTACACGTTCTATCTATCTCGTGTGTACTGGTAACACGTTCTTATACTGGCCTGGTCCAAGAGTCACTGACTGCTCTGTGTATCCACACAGTCCATGTTAAGAGCAGACATTCTAAAGCTAACGAAACAGGGACACCTGGGTGGCTCGCTGGTTAAGTGTCTGCCTTCAGCCCAGGTCGTGACCCCGGGGTCCCGGGATCGAGTCCCACATCGGGCTCCCTGCATGGAGCCTGCTTCTCCCTCTGCCTGAGTCTCTGACTCTCTGTGTGTCTCTCATGAATAAATAAATAAAATCTTTAGAAAAAAAAAGCTAACAAAACAAAACAGGCTGTATTCATTCATTCGACACATATTTAATGAGCATATACTACTTATTGGTCACTTTTCTAGGTGCTGAGGAAGCAGTATTGAACAAAGAAATAGAGTTCTCGTTCTCTTAGAGCTTAAATTAAATAGGAACAAATTATTAAACAAATTATTACTCATTATAATAAAATCCTTAAAAATGCAGCAGGAAAGAAGATAGGTCCTCACTGATAAGAAGATGGTATCTAAGTAGAAATGGAAAAAAGTCTAGGCAGCCAAGCACGCAGACATCCAAGGAATGAGCATTTTGAGCAGCAGAAGCCTGGAGGGCAAATGCCCTGCAGCGAAAGCCTGTGCTCGAGAAACTGCAAGAGGTCGGTGTGTCTGGAGCTGAGTGACTGGGGCGGGCGTGGGGGGGTGGGGGTAGGAGGGATGATAAGAAATACAATTAGAGAGATAGTGCAGGGCCAGGTTAGGGCTCCTTGGCCAGTGCAAGGATTTATGTTTTACTCTGATACAGGACACCACTGGAGGGTTGACACAGGAGCAAGACACTATCTGATTCATATTTGCAAGGAATTGTTTTGGCTGTTGTGTGAAAAACAGACTTGAAAGGATATGAGGGTGATGGTTTCCATCATGTCACCATTTAATTTCTCAGGCTGTTCCCTGAAATAGAAACCTGGTGGGTCAGGCAAATGACAACAGACAGTGGCAAATGTACCCAGGCACTCGCTCCACTGTGCTGCAGACCAGCACCACGGGGTGTGAGGCCCGGCAAGCAGAATGAAGCTACCGGCCCCAAATGTGTTCTTTTTACTGGTCATCATAAATGGATCAAAGCCGGCTCAGAGGCAGCTTCCATTCCCCTGGTGTGGACAGCAGTAGACATTCTTGGTCCTGCCCCAGGGATTTGTCACAACATAGACTGGAGGTGACCATTGAGGGTCAATTGTCAAACATCAGATTAGTTTACTGTGTGATGATGTCACGTTAAGCGGATCTAAAGAGCAGTTAAGGCCAGTAACCCGAAGGCCTTATGAGGACATGTGTGTTCTAGAGCACAGGAGAAAAAGCACAGACAGTCGGGAGCTGGCCTTGATCAGTGAAGATTTTAGGGGTTCCACTGTGTTGTGCATGTCAATACATTCCCTTCAGAGTGAAGGCCAAATTTTATCTCTCTCTTTACCGCTAAGAAAGACCCGAGTGCTTGGTAGGATTCGGGGTTTTAGAGGCAGCAGAGATCACACTTTGGAACAATGCTTAAATCTTTTATCAGTTGGGTCAAAAATGAGAGGAGTTTCTGCAGCACTTTTGACTTCAGTATAAGTAACCTTGATGCCAGAGTCGTTCTAAGCTGCAAATCCCGTAGTATTAGAGGTTCCACGGTAAATAAGAACACAGAGCAGGTTCTCAGTCAAGTCTTGAATGGAGAATTGCTGTGAAAACCCTAGTGTCGAGATCAAGACCACACTACCGTAGTAGAGTTCTCTTCATGGAAAGCAGCTCCTGGCATCTTCCTTGGCTCCAGAAAAGACCAAAGGCCTGACCATTGACATCAGCTGACCGCATGACTGGAGCTCTCCCTCATGAACTTGATAACACAAGTTCTATTGTCTGGTAGGTAGAGCAACGATTCACTCAACAGCTGGACCTGTCCATTATGGAGAGGCAGGGTTGCTGCTACATAATGCGGAAGCAAGACATATTTTAAACTTGGGGAATCCACTGCAGGAATTTTTTTCTTTTTTTTTAGCCAGACCCTGGATTAACTTCAAATGCTCGGTTACAGCAACCGCAGCCTCTTAAGGGCATAGCAGTTAAGACTGGAGGTCAGAGAACTTCACCAGCAAGCCACCTAGCCTCAGAGAGCTGGTCACCAAGAAGGAAGGATATTTGGAATGAGTGATAGGAGAGGATGATGAGTCACTCATGGCTTTGGCAATTGCAATAGCAAGAGCCTGTTCTACTAATCTCTGCTTTTCAATTGTTTCCTTGGAAATTATGACCACTCATGATGTGTAAGTATCCAGGACAGGATGGAATGAGTTCATACGGATCTGAGTGGTGCAGCTGATGCGCCATAACAGACGCTGCCAGGGTGCCACCAAAATCCAGCCTGGCCTCGTTCACTGTTGCAGTACATGGCTCACTCTGCTTCTGGGTAGTTTTGTGTCTAGAGTCCTGAAACCGTGATTCTCTTTGGAGAATTGCCCTTGGCTTCGCAGACAGCTTTACCTGCATGTGAAGAGAGTCACCAAGTGTCTAGAAGTTTCTCTCTCTCTCTAGGAGACCCTGAGCTAGTGAATGGCTGATATGGGAAGATGAAGGTCCTGTTTCCATAGCTCAAGTGGGAACAACTTTCAGCTCATTTTACACTGCAGGGTCCCCTTGCAGGATCAGGAAAACTTATTCTTGACTTCCTCCTCTTCCCTGTCCTGCTTTTCCCATTCCTTTGATGGCTTCTCCTAAGCTTCTATGGCTTCTCCATAGTAAAATATTGCAAAACAAAACAAAACAAAACAAAACAAAAATCCCATTTTAGGATCTGTTTCTGTGCAATCTGACCTAAGACAGATTTCTATTACACTGACATGGAAAATTTAAGTAGGATATTTGAGTCTGGAATTCGCAGCATAAATCTGGATTAGAAATCTCTTTTTGAGACTAGTTGGCATACTGATTCCATATAATCGTGAGGCTAGATGAGATCACCTAAGGAGTGAGTGTATTCAGAGGAAAAGCCCCAGGATATAAAGTTTCAGGTTTTCTTAATCTTCTACTACTATCTTTACCAATTCAATGAAATTTAAAGCCACGCTCATTTACTCAGCTTTGGTCTCAGGATAGACCCTGACTCAGGCTCTGCTGCAGTTCTCTAATTAGTCTACCTCATTTCTAGTCGTTTCCTAATCATACATCCCACTTTCCCTATCAAACTTACCCTCTAAAGGTCTATAGTCTGAGGTTATGACTGATTTATGGGTCCCCTGCATGAGCAAACCAAGATGGATCTCTCAATAAGTCAGAACATTAAACACCTGTTCAGAGATGCAAATGCTTGGCTCAGGTTCAGCTGAAAGAATTCCCAATATATTTTCCATTTAGGGAACACTTTCCCCTTGACCTTGCTGGAGAATATGTTGGACTACTGGAAAGGCAAATCTGGCAAAATATGGAGAGATAAAGATTCACACAGGTAAAATCACAGTACGTATTTGATCAAGAGAAAAGATCGATTTAAAATGCTATGACTTACGTAATGGTTTGTACACAGTATATCCATAAAACAGTGTTTGTTGAATAAATTGTATTGACTCTGCCATGCATCTTCATTTACTGCAGAATAAACTAGGGCACATGGGCAAGAAAAGATGGAGCTTTAGGAATATTATTTCATACACCATATACCATCTTCACCTAAGTTTATATCTGATATTTCTCGGTAAAGACCAACAGAATAATTTCGATGAACCTTTGTCAAGTAAAAGGAGTCTAGGGAATTGAAGAGAAAGTGATGGAAACTATCTGAAATATTTTGCTAAGGTGATGGCTTTTGAGTTTCTTTTCATAAGTAGATTAGATTTTGTGAGCTGCTTCCCACATAGACCAAAAAGCCTAAAAGTGTTTTATTTAAAAGAAAATTCTAGATGTTGATTTGAATTGAAAGTACAAGGCTTTCTTTCCTTTTGACAGTTTGCTTTTGAAAAATTTTCCCTGTGAAATACATAATATGCTGTTGCTAGTTGAATATAATGATTCCTCACCCTAGAAGATATAAAAGAAAGGCCAAATTTGGCTAATTTACATCTTGAGGAACCTATTGGGAGCCATATATGTGTTAAAAAGCAGTAACCAGCATTAATATCAAAAGCAGCTTTTCAAAAAACAAACAAAAAAAGTAAGTGTGGATAAATGAATGCTGCTGTGTTCACACTGAAGATATTTTGAAAATCTCACATACATTATTTTAAACCTATGTAGTTTCTCTGTAGCTTTTGCATCAACTTTAACATATCCAATGCACACAAATCCTATTCGAGTAAGAAAAAAAGCAAGAGTCACAGGTCTGTCTTGTATGTCCATGTCTTAAATTTATATCCCTTTAAACACACTTTCTTGGCAGTTGATCAAGTCACACCCATTCTTTGAGGCCCTGTGTATATGCCATTCTTCTAAGCAATCATCTCTGATGCTATCCTCTCCTCACCAAATACAGGTGACCATTCTCTCAACTCCCTTCCATCTTTACCTTTTTAGCCAGTGTAGAAGGGGTTCCCATGACCACACTCAGTTTCAGTGATTTCCTAGGAAGCTACAGGACTGAGCTTATGGTCATAACCATGGTCATAATACAAAGCAAAATCAGGGAAAAAAAGAAAAGGCACATGGGGTGAGGTCCAGAGGAAATCAGGAGCAAAATTCCAAATTTACTCCCAGTGGAATCACACAGGATACATTTAAATCCTGCAGCAGTAACTTGTGACAACAGATGTGAAGTACTATCTAGCTACCAGGGGAATTCATTAGAAATTCGGTGCCCAAAGTCTTCACTGGAAGCTCATCATGTGGGTAACCCATTGCTTAGCATATGCCCAATTTCCAGACTTTCATAAGGAAGGCAAGTATTTTGGATAAACCAGATTTTTTTTTTCACAGTTCAGGCACAGTGAACTATTCTTATAATTTAGGATTATATAGTCATTTCTGAAATCCCAAGTTCCCAGATGCCAGCCAGGAGCAAACCTGGCCAGCAGGCCTTTCTCAGATAAGAGTCTCAGGCTTGCTCTGTTAACTATTTTTGCACAGGGAGTTATCAGTTCTACTTTATTAATTTATATGTTTGTATTCATATATAAGTGGGATCTCAACTCCATCACTGTAGGCTCACTGAGTACCTGGGAGTCCTCATTTCCAGTACAGAGTATGGGAGTACTAATGGGAGGCATTTCACAAATATTGATGATTAGAAAGGTCTGCTGGTTCAGTAGAGAACTGCAAGAAACAGGAAGGAAAGCAGACTCAGTAGTGTGGTGGACAGTTCTGCTAGCCCACCGGGGATGGAATCCTCTGTAGCATCTGGGACTTTCCTGTATCAAAGGATTGGGGATGACACAAACTTGTTAAAAATTAAGAAAGATGCCCACCATGAGTAATACTCCTCCTGACCTAAGATAATTTATTATTGTTAAATATATATATGTATATGCATGTACACACTTTTTAAAAAAAAGATTTTATTTATTTGAGAGAGAGAGTGAGAGAGAGAGCAAGAGGAGGGAGAGTCAGAGGGAAGAGCAGACTCCCACTGAAGGGGGAGCCCTATGTGGGGTCCAATCCTGGGACCCCAGGATCATGACAGAAGCTTAACGGAATGAGCCACTCAGGTGCCCCTACACACCCTTTTTTTGGAAATGGAAATGTACAGTATTTTTTCAATAAAATTATGTCAGAACACTATTTTACTATGTTTTTTTTTCTGTTAAAGATTTTATTTATGTATTTATTCATGAGAGACACAAAGAGGCAGAGACACAGACAGAGCGAGAAGCAGGCTCCATGCAGGGAGCCCGACGTGAGACTCGATCCCAGGCCCCCGGGATCATGACCTGAACCAAAGGCTCAACCACTGAGCCCCCAGGCACCCCTATTTTACTATGTTCTAACATCTTACTCAATCCTGTCCAGTCTATTATTTATTCTTACCACACTCAAAACACAATGCATATATTGTAACTCATGTCTCAAATTCACTTGTTTACAAAAAAGATTTACAGAGAACCTATTTGGTGCCGTTGACTGAGATAGAAATAATTAAGAGTCCCATAATAAGTATAGCTGATACTTGCACAGAGCCAGGCAGTGTTCTAAGCACCACTCCAAGAGCTAGATGCTATTATATATTCTTCTTTTACAGCTAAAATATTAAGGAAGTTAAATAACCCTCCTAAGCAGTTCCTTTGGAATCCATGCTCTTAATTACTCTGTTCAGTTGATTATCACCCCCTTGAAAAGCTCAGTCTTTTTTTTTTTTGACATAAAAATTATTTTGATAAAATGAGAGGAAAAACATCCTTGCTCTGCTTTAATATTTTTTTTTTCTCCACCACTTTAAAAGTTACAGGGCTCAAGTATTGCTAGTTTTTGCCATTTCACACTTGGTAAGTTGTTTGGCCATAATGCAAAGTTTATCACTTAATAATTTGTGAAAAAGTAGTGAGGACTCAACAATGTATTTAGAATTTGTGACTGTCATTCTGAACATGGACAAAAAGGAAAGTTATATTGGCTTAAAAAATAAACATGCACAGAGCAATCTTTTTTATCTCTACGGGTGTCTGATAGTTGAGTTTTTGCTCTGGTGCAATTAGACTATTTATGAAGAGAGCCTTTCATTTCCCTCAATATAATGCATTTTTGTCATTAATCGTCTCCCACACAGCGATGCAATTAATACATATTAGAGCCGGGACGAATTCACAGAAGGGAAACTACACTCCTGACTTTTTTTTATTTCTCAAAGAAAACGTTAAAAGGTTCAAAGTTATAAACAAGCTGCATTACGTCAGATGCAAACAGCAGCTCGGGAATGCACGATGACCCTACCTCTGGATCATGAGACGACATTTGGCAGGACAAAGGATTGGCCAGTATGTTGACAAGGTTCCAGGTCACCGTGAACATTCCAGTTCAGAGAGATGCTGGTGTTGTGCAGCTGCAGCCAAGGCTCTTCACAAGGTGACCAAGAGGACAGACATTTGAAAGGTACTATTCTAACCGACGGCTGCTTATGGGAGCCGTCAGGGGACTAACACGGTCACCCTCAAGTCGCAGAGGAGACAGCTGTGTCTCAGGGAGGCTAAGGGAATGTTTCATGGTCACACACATGTAAGAAAGAAGTGACAGCACAGCAACAGACACCCAGATCCTCTTTTTTCTTCAGAATTAGTAGCAGCCCACACTGGCTCTCAGACGGCTGGGAAGGTCCTCAGATCTGGATGGAGCTATAGATGTTCAGTCCCACGTCTTGTCCCCAGCATCGTTGCCTGGACTGTTGCCTGTTGTTCTGGACTATCCTTCTAAGGATGCTTGTATGGTGCACAGCATCATAACACAGCTGTGGTCTCGCAGGGCAACAGACACGCATACGTGCTCTTACTGAACATGCGAGAGTTCCCGAAGTGTAGGGTTGCACCCCTGTGAGCAGCCGAGTGTGTCTGCAGGAGTCACCTGACCATCTTGGCATTGACTCCTAAGAACTGGCCTCGGGAAACGAGCTGCAGAAAATGCTGACCCTTTGGCCATGGCTATTTTTCAAGGAGTAATGAAGTTCTTTTTTTCTGAAAATAAAACACTTCCCTAAATTGGAAGTGGATTTGGGTACCGTGGTGCCTAGACTTGACAACTATTTGGGGGGCTGGCTCTCCTGAAATAAAATAATATAAAATTCACATACACAAAATTAAGCTCAGGGCTGTGGGGGGTCCTGGCAAGTGGGTGGCCCTGTAGGGCAAGTCCTATTCACGGTAAATCCATCTCTGTCTGAATTATGTTTTTGGAAATCATAATTTTCCAGTTTGATAAATGGCTCTAAATGACTTCTCACTCCCCAAACACAAAGTCTGTACATTGCATTGTATCTCATTTTAGAGAATAGCCCTTAATTTTTTGTTTTCTAGGCAAAAAAAAAAAAAAAAAAAAATCCAGAGTTTCCCTGCCATGCCATAATCTTTTCAATACTCTGCTGTTTTGCTTAGATTTATAGATAGTCCAGGAAGTATTTTGTTTTTTCATCCATTGACTCTATAAAACAAATAAGACTAAACTAATGTCTTATTTATAAAACTCATCCTGGTGAATATGAGCATAGATGAGCCCAAACCTGTAGAAAAACTGAATTCATGGAAATTGTACCATGAATGTTGATACAGTTTCAAGTTGGGTGTGTGACAGCTCCATGATCCTTGAAATAAGAGGGGGAAAAAAAAAAAACATACTTTGCCCAACACTCTGAAAGTAACAAATTGTCTTTTGCACAAAATACTGACAAGGAAAAATAACTACTTTAGTTGTGTGATATCGTGTCTTTTTATCACAGTTAAAACCATTAACAAGTCATATTTGAAAAAAAAAACAAGTGATATTTGTGTACTGCTCACAGATAACAATTAGAGGTTAAACATTGTAAGCTTTTTACTTGAACTCATAAAATATGAAAATCAATAAACAAATAAATATAGTTTACCTACTTTTGAAATATTACTTGATCGACTTGCTGATCGCCCTGGGGATTTGTCATTCTGAAAAATAAAATTAGAGACATTGATTATAAATATAGCAATAGTCTTTACTGCAGAGACTAGAAAGCACAGCGCAGGTCAACGTGTAAATGCTAGTCAACTGATAGATACACAAATTGCCAAAAAAATTTTAAAAAAAGATACACAAATTGCTTACACAATGGCTTTTGTCTCACCAAATTTTATTTCTCTAGTACATATCATTGTCCTTGTGAAAATGTTTCAATGAGCATGAGGGTATATATATCAGGCTAGGAGTATTTATTACCAGGAAATGCTCACTTCTCTAGAAAAATAAATGTGGTTCCTTTGAAATGAATTACAAAATGGATTTAAGTCCATTATTTCCTCTTTCGCTTTTGCTGCCAGGAAATTCTGAGTAAATTCTGTTTCTAGTGTCAGTAATTACTGTATACCAGGTACATGGTGCATACACCTAACTCCTGCTCTTTTAAAATACTTGTTATTCGTCTTTGATGTTCATTTGCTTCTAAAATATAAAGACATTTTTAAATTTAAAACACTCCGTTGTTTAAATCAAAAACATTCAACAATGATTTTAACACCTAAAACTTAAAAATACGTTTTAAAAAAATTGTACCCTTAGTCCTGGTCCCTTTAAAGGATTTCCAATTTAGTAGAAAAGCATGAAAAATAAAAAGCTTAGGAACTGCTAGTTTTTTTTTTTTTTTAAAGCCATACAACTTTAAGGTAGAAAGAGACCTTCAAGAGTGGAGCCCCCTCTTCAAAGCCCAGAGGCAGTCTTTTCCCAGCAGTGGCAGTGCTCATGCCCAAGCCGGGGCCACCTGAGGCCTCCTGTCTGGTCCAGTCTGGTTATTCCTTCTACTTGGCCGATTATCTGCTAGTGAATAATTGAGTCACAAATCCAAATGTATGCGAATCATGCATTTTACACGTACCAAGAGAATCACGGTAGACCTTTCCTTCTGCAGAGAAAATTTTGAAAGAACCTGGTCTAGAAACCAAAAGTTTGTGAAGAGTCTGAATTGATGCTTTAGGAGTCTTTTTAAGAATTTTCTGAGCATCTGGACTCAGCGCCCAAGTAGACCTGCGTAGACAACCCCAGTGCATCTTGACACGGGTCATTTTTGAGAACTAAGCTGATCTAACAACCTGCAGGTCTGAAACTGCCCCACGATGACGGCTCCAGAAGGTTCCAGAAACACAGTGATGACAGGATATGGCAAATGTTATTGTGGAGACACAGTAGCTGCATTTACTGCAAATTGTCACCGTGTCATGCACAGGCTTGCAGATATTTCAGCAGAACAGTATTTTTTCCCTTACGTGTGACATCCATCTCATACGACCACTGATGTCACTGTGGAGCGTGTTATTACAGACCAAGATGAGTCACAGCGACACGATTAGTTACACCTCCTAACAGGCCCGTGATCCAGCTGGAGATTAATGAACATGCTGCCAGCAGACATTTTGCCTTGATTAGCTTCCTCTGGTGATGGAGAGAAGGACTTTTCTCCTGACATCTCAACTCCTCTTCTAGAGACCAGAAAACAAAACCAATCCATCTTCCCCGCTGAGTGAAATTTGGGATTTTGACACACTATTGTGTGAGCAGAGGTAAATAAGTCACATAGTGTAATAGGCTGGGGGCAATTTTGTTGTGGTGGTTGTTCCATTGTGTATTCTATATTTACGTGGTATTTAAAAACACAATTAAGGAACTAGAATTGAAAGGTGTTTCAGCGAGAACCCAGAAGTGCTATACAAATTGAATATGGCATCAGATTACTGAATTTTTCAAACCAAATAGGACTTTGTGGCATTTTCAGATAAAAACCAGGAGGGTCAGGTTCCCTCCACAATTGTGAGTTCAGCAGGAGGTTCTCATGAGCAGATAATTCCCATTCTCTTCATGAGCAACGTCCCATCTAATGGGGAGAAGGCATTTTCTTCTTAGTACTTCAGGAGATCTTTTAACCTGAAATCCCGTGGTTCTATTTTCTCCTACTACAAGACCAGGCATTGCAAGAAATAAAGGAACGAAGGCAAAGCTTACTTTTTTTTTTTTTTTTGCCATGGCTGAGTTCCCTGTTGCTTCTATTCCGGTTAACAGAGGGGACGGAGGGTACACACCATTGCTGTGCTGGCCTGACTTGCAACTTGCCCTTTGGTAATGCACTGGCTCTGGCAAGAGCACACTGTTAGACAATCCAGGGCTTTCCTCACTGTGACACAAAGGAGGTGACATCTTGGGGGTGGTTGGGAGACTCAAATGAGCTGTACATGAAGACATTTTATAGTTTGCACGGTTATAACATTCCCATTAGTATTCACAGGGAGCGGGAGCACCCAAGAAGCACCCTCAAAAATCAGGCCGATCATCACAGGCTACTAGACTCATCATTTAAGCATAAACATCCTAGTTTCTCTGTCCTGTAATTCTGTCTCTATTGTGGAGAAGGCGCCGGCATTTTAAATTTAAGAATGAAAAAAATCAAATTTCTCTCTACCCAAGGGGGTTAAGGAAGTTTGGCCTGCCCTGCTCTTTGAAGCAAAGCACCAGAAACACTTTTCTCTTGGAAAACTTCCAAAGCAATCTGTCGAATTTGCTACTAATTAATTGGGTGCTTGTCCCGTTACTATTGCAATGACATATTCTTCTTTGTAGATTAGTCAAATATGGTTGTCATACCTCGTTATGGTCAGTTTAAATTCTTTACCTTCCATTAAATAGACGCTGTCTTAGAATCTAACATAAGTTACTGGTACCCAAACTGTGGTGACCCCGTAGGTCACGAAAAGTTGGAACCAACGAGAGTTTCAGACAAGTTTGCATGAAAAGTATGGGCTCATCACACAGTAAAGTTGAGCAGCTATCTCAGTAGATTGATTTTAGAAGTTCATTCACAGTATGAAGATGGACAGACTTCTAATATCATAAGTGCTTTTTAATATTTTAAAGAAGTTTCTAATTTTTGTTTGATATAAATGTATCTGATAGTTTTGTTTTGAGATTATTATTTGTATAATAATAGTTGTTTTTAGAATATGATCTTACAAAACATGGTTGGATTTTTATTACCAGAGAGGAAAAATGATTATCAAATGAGAAAATCATTACTAAATTGTTTTAACATATTTTTAATGTTCTAATCTAAGGAAAACGACATAGTTCCTTTTAAACGCAATGCTCTGTGTCAAAGAATATACAATATGGCTGGACGTGTGTGTATCTACACATGAATACTCTGTATATTATATCATTGATCAGAAGAGGGCAGTAAGGAAATTTGAAGGAGATTTTTTATGTAAACTAAAGGAAAATAACTATTCCTGAGTGAAGAAACCAGAAAAAGATCCACACACTTCACTGATAAAATGCTATTCTTTAGTTATTTTCCTTGACCACCCTCATCGCCCCCCCCTCCCAGTCCAGGGTAAAAGTCAAGAATATTTGAAAGAAGAAAAAGAAATGAGGCAGTTTTGAAGAATTCTAAGCAGAAAATGGAATTATTTTTGCTAAGGTAATTAAAAGATGTAAGAAGAAAAGTCTTTGAAAGCAATGTGGCTTATAAACAAACAAAACACAGAGAAACTGAATACTGCAATAAGACTTGATTAATAGATATGTAAAAGAAATTCATGTCCACTAAATGAAAAGTGCTGTTTTTAACTCAATGAAACGTTTAAAATTGACTTACCCTCAAATAATACCTTAACAAAAAACTTCAAGTAGAGATTTTTCTTTTGCTATTGAGACAGTAAAATTAGAAATAGAAACTTGAAATGTGATTAATAAATTTAATCACCACTAATTAACACATTTTTAGATAATGCTTGGTTCAACGAAATGAAAACTGTCTGAAAAATTATAGTCAGAAATTCTTAAAAATGTTATACTAAGACCTATAGGGAACACTGCAAAAGCTATATCCTGACAAAAATTTGTAACTGTAAATGTTTTCATTGTTAAAGAAAACAGTAATGAAGCGCAATAAAAGAATAGAGTAAGAAGATAATAAAATATAAAAGCTGAAACTCATTAAATGGAAATAAATAAGAAGAATAAAGAAATATTTTCTTACAGCAGGAAAATAGATGAATTTCTAGTAAGACTTATTAAGGAAAACAAAAAGCAGAAATAGATAAGACGAGAAAGGATAAATAACCAAAGACACAGAAAAAATTAGAAAAATTATAATAGAATGCTACATATAATACCATTGCAACAAATCTGAAAACCTAGAAAAAATGAATCATATCCTAGCAAAGCAAAAGTTCTCAGAATTTATTGAAGAAGAGGAAAACTTCAATAGATACACTAAATAACAAGAGAGTATATAAGTAAATGGAAGTCTGTATATCCTAAAAAGAATAAGGGCATGATGATTTCACAAGTGAGTTTCACCTTACTTTTAAGAACGCAGAGTTTCAATTTTTTTTACGTTATTCTCGACCACAGAAACATACAGTCCCCTAATTCATGTTATTAATCTTGCACAGATGGAGCTTCAAATGTGTTAAGTCAGTACCCAAGAAGAAGGAAAGAAGGAAAAGAAAAGTATGCTTGAGTCTTACTTGGATGCAAAAATTCTTTAAACATATTAGCATGTATCTAAAGAGTAGCATGTAACTTTGACACATGAGTGGTGTATACAGAAAATACACAAGGAATACAATAAACAGGATTTATTACAGATAATTTCTTATTACGAAATCTGGAAACATTTCATTAGATTAATACATTGAAAGAGACAAACATTATGATCTTAGATGCTGAAAAAATATCTGACCAACCTCTGCAGTCTTATTACTATGCAAGCTTTAAGTAAAATAAGAATTGGAGGAAACCTCTTAAAGTGATAAAGACAATATTTTAAAATCAATGCCCTCAATTTTTCTACATGGTAAAATACAAGAACTATGTTAAAGATGTTCTGCTACGGATGTTTGCTTTTGTTAGTATTCAACTATCCTAGAGTTCCTAACAAATATAAAGACAATAAAAGTATTTGGTGGGAGAGAATATTGAAAAGAAGGAACAAAACAATCTTTTCTTACTGATACTATAGAAATTCCAAGTGTATTCAGTTAAACAAGAAACTACTACAATTAATGAGACTTTAAAAAAATTTGAGTTAACGTATAGTGCAATACTGGTTTCTGGAGTAGAAATCAGTGATTCATCACTTCCAATACCCAGTACTCATCACAAGTAGCGTCTTTACTACAATGGCTAGAAACAGGGTAATTACACAATGGCAGATTCTACTCAATTTCCTAAAATGCATCATCCCTTCTTCTGTATGAACAGAATGGTAGCTGGGTATACATCTTTCCAGTCACATTCTATCTCCCAATATGCCTTTCAATCACAGGTTGCCTTAATTAAATTCCCTCCAGGGAGGTGTGAACAGAGCTCACAACTGTTAGTTTCCTGTCTGTACCATAAATCTAAAATTTCTTCCATGCTACTTTTCTATTGCTTGGTGCTAAGATGGTGACTCTCAGAGCAAGCCAGGAAGCCACATTATTAAAGACAGCAGAGCTGAGTCTTCCTGAGTCCCTGAATGATCACATGGTGAGGAGCCCTCTTCCAACTTAGAACATACATTCTAAATTGTCATGGAAGATAAATAAACTTGTATTTCTTTGGAGCCCTCACATTTTTGGATTTATTTATTGTGACAGTTTAGTGTATCCTAATGGAAATATTGCAAGATCAAAAGCTTTTTCCCTTCTAGCAATAAATAACCAGAAATGTAATAATAAAAACAAAAATCATAAAATACTTAAGAATAAACTTAACAAAGAAATCATAAAATCTTATTAAAATATAAATTATAGAATCTTATTGAGGAGAGCATGATCTGAACAAATGAAGGCACCGCTTGACCACAAATTGGCATTTAAATAGAATGTAGTTCCAATTAATCTCCAATGGGGTTTATTTCTTCCTTTGTGACGCAGAAAGGAGAGAGATAAAATTAATTTAAGGAACATATATAGAAAAAGAAATGCCTGAGAATAGCCAAGAAAATAATGAAAAAAGGAGATCTCCTTCTACCAGGCTTAGCCCATATTAAAAGTCACTGATTAAGTTGACATGGCATTGGCACAAGAATCAGACAAAAGGCCAGTGAAATCCAGAACAGAAAATCCAGACACATAAAATAATTTCACATATAGTAAAATTGGTATTTCAAGTCAATATTGAAAAGAAAGTTGACATAATAAATACTTCTCACAACTATCTACATGGAAGAAAAAAATCAAACTCATACTAAATGGCATATACAATCATAGACTCCAGAGGGAAAAAAGTCTTGAATGTAAACAATAAAAAAATACTTGAAATAAGCCTAAATTATAAATTCAATGTTGGGGTAGGGAAAGTCTATATAACTAATATGAGAACCAGCAGCTGTGATATTTGATTATATTATGTCTGGAAAAAAATTGAAGTGAATAAACAAACAATAAAGTTGTAAAAAAGCACAACATAGAAGATTGATAAAGTTCAATTTCTGTAATATGCAAAGAGTTCTTGTCCATTCATGAAAGATGCAACAGAGGAAATCCAATAGAAAAAAAATAAGTAAAAGATAGGGATAGAAATTCACAAAAAGAGACTACAGATTGTTAATAAACATGATAAAATGCTTAAAAATCACAAACTGTCAGAAAAAATGCTAATTAAAGTAAAAACAACGCATTGCTTTACACCCATCATGCTGGAAAGATTGAAAAGAGTGATAGCCCTCTGTTGCTGGTGGGGATAAGAAGAAAGAGTACTCTCAAAAATTGCCAGTAGAAGTGTGCATTTTTGCACTATTATTTAAAAAAAAAACATCTGGCAACATCTGTTAAAATTAAAAATATCACTTTATGCACTAATCTGCCATCTGGGAATCTATCCCAGAAAAATAAAAGCACTGGTTCATAAGAATATGAGAATTAGGACACTTATTACAGCACCCTTCTTAACTGAAAAAAAAAAAAATCCCACAAAAGTCTTGACAGTAAAGATGTGCCAGTTGTTAGGCTGGTGTTCTCAAAGCTTTCAATCCACTCTCCTAATTTGCACTCTGAGGCCGGGGCTCTGCAAACCACATTTCTGTTTGGTCCCCCAGCTCCCTCGGCAGCTCCATTCAGAGGGGGAACCAACGAGGCCAAGCAGAAGGCTGGCGAAGGACAATGGCATCTGCTCCTTGTGCGAAGATCATCCTAGAAACGCTTCTCCCCCAGGAAGCCGCAGTGCCTCCTGCAGCGGTTGCTGAGTACATGACACGGTGTTTCTACCAACCCCACACACAGACTCCACCTGTCGTAGACACCAGCACCAGCCTGCTGGCTCCTTCCTTCCTTAGGAGCAGGAGTTTCAATTCTGTGGGTCTCTTTCTCAAGCTTTAAATAATTCCAGTTTCTTTTCTTTGTTCGCCCAGACAAGGCAACAGATCTTTACAAAAGTCTGATTTCTCTAGGTTGAAACAAAAGCCCGATTTCTCCCTCTTGACTAATGGGGTAAACAATACTCATCAATAGAGAAATGATGACATACGTTACAGTACGGCCACATTTTGGAACATTGTGCAGTTATGAAATAGAAGAGATTAGCTCTCTGCCATTTGACCAAAGAGGTTTTCACACAAGGAGACTGAGTGCAGGAGAGTAAAACGAGAAGTGGTATCATGTGATTGTTTGAAAAATATATAAGGACAGAACTTCTATGAGCGTCTATGTGTGCACATAGTCATGTGTAGACGTGTATTTGTGTGTGTCTCTATGAGCACAGAAAGAGTCATGGAAGGATACTCGCGACTGTGTTAACATGAGTTTCTTGGGGGGAGAGAAAGGGGGAAGGAGGAGAGTCCAGTGAAAGAGGAGAAATGAGACAAGGGGGAAAAAGAGTCCTTAGAAAGAAAAAGAGCATCTTGGATCCCCGTTTATGTAAAATTATATATGGATGTGATGTGCACACAGAAATTATAATGCAAATGTGAAGTTATAGCTCTACACATTGGTAAGTGATAATATCCATGATCATTTAGGTGAAAAAAAAAAGAGTTAAAGAATAATGTGTAGAGAAGAATGTGTAAAGAATAATATCTAGATATATTTGTGCATCTACATTTATATTTTTGACTGAGCAAGAATATGCTCATCCAATATTGGCTAATACCACACCATCTATTCACAGAGATTACCTTCAGTCCCTCGGGTTGGTAGGATCACAGGAAGCAGAGAGGCCTATGGGGATAGTCTAGCTTTTTCTTTAAACATCTTTGGGTGTTATAGTTTTACTTGTTTTTCATAGTTTTTAAAAATAAAATATCACATTAAGGGGATCCCTGGGTGGCGCAGCAGTTTAGCGCCTGCCTTTGGTCCAGGGCATGATCCTGGAGACCCGGGATCAAGTCCCACATCGGGCTCCCTGCCTGAAGCCTGCTTCTCCCTCTGCCTGTGTCTCTGCCTGCCTCTCTCTCTCTCTCTCTCTCTCTCTCTCTCTCTCTGTGTGTGTGTGTTTCTCATGAATAAATAAATAAAATCTTAAAATAAAATAAAATATCACATTAAGAAAATTAAAGAAACAAAAATGGTAAAGTTGGTCTTACTCATCAAAGATTACATATCATAAAGGGAGAAAGGCGTGTGTGTGTGGGTGTGTGTGTGATCAAAAGGGCTGCAAGGAAAGTATGTTTATATTCCCCAAGACAGTACAGTATATGGAACCTAAAGGTACCAAATTAATTATTGAGTCAAGTAGGATTGGTGAGAATAAAAACTCCCAGGATGTGTGGTTATGACATTTGGATTAGAGCTTCATTGCTAACCATGTGACCATAAGAAGATCATCTGTGTTCTCCGGCCTTGGCTTGCTGAATTTGCAAAATAGGCATAAGAATACGTGAATGGGTGGTCACCTTTTCAAAACTAGTAGAAGCAAATAAAATACACTTTGAAAAATCTTGTCCCTAATCTACTGTAAGACGTCATACAAATATAACTAGAACTAGTAGGATTATGAAGCCTGGATTTGCTGGAATTATAGGAAGGTTAGTGAAAAGGACATTTATAGGTCAGCAGTCACATTTCTTTACTTATTGATTTATCAAGATTTTATTTATTTATTTAATATTTTATTTAAATTCAATTTGCCAACATATAGTATAACACTCAGTGCTCATCCCATCAAGTGAGATTTGATTTATTTATTCGTGAGAGACACAGAGAGGCAGAGACACAGGCAGAGGGAGAAGCAGGCTCCCTGGGGGGAGCCTGATGCGAGACTCGAACCCAGGACCTCAAGGTCACTCCCTGAGCCGAAGGCAGACACTCAACTACTGAGCCCCCCAGGTGCCCCAGCAGTCACATTTATTATTAAATTTTGCACTATACAGAATTTACTGAAAATACTCTTAATTTCCTTAAAAATAAACATATTCCCAAATACCAAATTTAATGGAAAAACTTACTGATCATGCTAAGTATCATACTAAATAAGAGCCTTAAACTTATTCAGACAGTCCAAACAATGGTACTGGCTAGTAAATGAAGAGTATAAAAATCATGTGATGAAACCCTCCCAACCCTCCCTAAAAAAGTCATGCAAAAACACCCTCTTAGTGTGCACACTTCCAAAAGAAAGAGCCTCTGTGGATGACTGACGGGTCATTCTGAACAAGTTAGCAACTTTAATTCCTAGACACTCCAGGGCTGCAAATGTTTCAAATGGAGGAGTCTTATTTGGAGGGAAAGAAAAATAATACAGTAAAATAATCATTGGCTCAACGCCAGAGCAGCAGAGACAAGGCCCCGAGGGCTTCGTCTACACATCTTCGCAGGCACGAAAGGACAGACGGGGCACCGGCTGCCTGCTAACCTGGAGGAGGAGGGGTTTTGGTCTAGTGGCTTGTTTGGAAAGCTGATTCCTGCTAGGTTGGTTGGTTGGTTTTTACAGTAAATAGAGAAAGGTCAGCCCAAGCTTTCGTGTACAACATTTGACTCTTTATCAGAGTGAAATACGAGCACTTTTACTGGTTCTCACAATTCTGTTCTCTGTGACTATGTTCACATTAAAAACAGGAAGCTCACCACACCCCTAGTATTCTAAGAATATACACATAATTTACAAAACTTCTTGTATTCTTTGTTGATGCATGTATAAGATTCTTTTTGGTTCATATGCTTTCTATCACAGTACTCTTAATTAATATTTTCAAAAAAATCTATCGCCAGTCTCCTTTTAAGTCTTTTTTTTTTTTTTTTTTTTTGCAAGATAGTATATACAAAGTCCCATGCCTTATTAATTCACTGGCTGCTTTTCTCATAAATGCTACACGTTTCCCCCGATTTTTGGTCTTTTTTGTGTCTTGGAATCTCAGAGTAGTAAAGACTTCATATGTTCATTTGAGTTCCAGATGTTCTAGTCGCAGGGATGCTAGACATCGGTCTGTCACTGGAGACCCATGTCCTGCTCTTCACACAGATCTGTGCCCGGGAGGCACACCTGGGTGGATCCCAGCAGACCCTTTGCTCTCTGGCTTCTGATCTCACTCCCCAAAGCAGGCCGCCAGTAGGAGAGTAGAGGAATGGAGAACAATGAGGCGGAGTAGTGATTCCCTCTTTGAAACATCACCAGAGGCAGCTCTGTCCCTTAGCAGGAATCAGCGGTTGTCAGGCAGCCCTCTCCACAAAACCCACGGTGTCTTTGCGTGTTGAAAAAATGCTCCTTCTCTCTGCCTGTTCAAGCCCTGGGTGGCAATAATACCCCCTGTTGTTTCTAGCCAGGGAGGGCTGCACTCCCCCTTGCATCCTCTATATGCTCTGCTCACACCCACTGTAAGTAGGCTCGTCATGCCCTCCAAATTATCCAATCTAGAAGTGTCATCTGTTTCTCTCTGTACCTTGATGGAGATAGGTCATTTTTATTGTTCTTTGCAGAGCCTTATCATGATCATGATCATTATTAATTTTTGCTTAGTTTTCATCAAATTAAGATCTTAGAAGGTTGCTCTAGAGGTATGGTCATATTTTATCTACCACAGTTAGCAGCTACTAGAAAATCTATCAAGTTGTTTTCAAACTACTTTTTGTATTAGAGTTAAATCACTTCTCTCTAAGGCTTTAATTTAAGATTGGGGACATGTTTGTAAGACAGTCCCCATATTAGAGACCAACCACCTAAAACGTGCTGCACAGTGGGGTGTTTTCATTAGCATTTTTCATCTTCCATTCCATTAAAAGCACTTTAATGACCATATATTTCTTAAGACAATATCAGGGAAAATTCAGGCTGGTGTTTTTTTTTTTTTTTTTTACCAAATTCTGGAATAGTATTTAAAAATTCTAAAAATCTTCACGGCACACACACACACATACATACACGTTTATGCAAGTACGTGTTTAGGCAAGTTTATGATCCATGCAAAGATTCGTAATTCTTCCTTCTGTACTTGTGGAAGAGCCTTACATGTGATGTGCTACTTCCAGTCTGTTCCATTCTTGTGCCAGATTTCTATTCTTGTCCCCACTCCATTATTCAACTTTCTCCCTCCTTCCTTCTGTCAGTAACATATAAAGAAATGTGATGAAATTTATCCTTGGGTATGTAAATTTTGGTTTTATAAAATCACTGAAGACACATGAGATTTTCCTAGTTGGATAAATAGGCACAACGAGCTAGATGTGGATAGGAGCATGGTATCGGGAAAGGTACTATGTCCAAATTTCAGGCCTTTCCCCTCACTGTCCTTTATTTATGGCAACTTTTGACAAATTTCTCATTATATGATAGTATTGGCCTAGCAGGGAGTCTGGAGTTACAAATTCTTTTTTTTTTTTAATGTTAGTTATTTATTTGACAGTGAGAGAGAGAGAGAGCGCACAAGTGGGGCTGGGGGCAGGGAGCAGAGGGAGAGGGAGAAGCAGACTTTGTGCTGAGCAGGGAGCCTGATGAGGGGCTCTATCCCAGGACCCCAGGATCATGACCTAAGCCAAAGGTAGACGCTTAACCGATGGAGCTACCCAGGTTCCCCTGGAGTTACAAATTCTTAAGGCAACATTCCATGGAGCTCTTTTAAGAAGAAAGCCTGAGAGTCAATCATAGCACACATGCAAATCTCATGCATGCAGGAAAACATCACAGCTGGATTGTTTCTAAATTATTACAACAGTTTTAACATAATCTATCTCCCTCTATCTTTCTCAGTCTTTCTCCATTGTTATAGAGAGTAATCCTTCCTTAAGCTATTTTTTACAACAAAACCAAACCAAAAAAAAAAACTGAACTCACACTTCAGACAATTATTTCAAGATTCTTGTCCATGATTAGACAAATGATAGAGGGTAGGAAAATAGGTGACCTCACAAAAGGCCATAGTAAAATGAAATTAATTTTTCCACATATGCAGTCTCTTGGATCCAGGAGGAAATGATGAGGAATGACACTGGAGAGTTATTACTTAATATAGTATTATAGCTAATAAATGGTAAATTTACCAGAATGATTGGACTCAAATTCAAACTACACCATCTAAGATGCTACTCGGGCAAAATACTTATTTGCTCAATTTCTGTGGAAGCACCTGTAGAATGTTGATAATAGTGAGAATTAAATTAGAAAGTGGGGATAAATCGTTTAGCATGGAACATAATGGGCTAAACAAATCATATCATAATTAATTTTACATTTTACATAAACTTTAAATCTTATTTTCATGTAGCCTGTATTTCATTACCTAAGAGGCAGAATTTGTTAGAAATAGAAGTTCTGAATCCATTTCTTGAAAATGTGAAAAATTAGTTTCCGAAATACGTTGTGAAACATTTTCTCATAAACATAACACCATCCCTTCAAATCTCTCTTACGGATAGTGGTAGAGGTATGAGACTCTGTCTCATAGAGTAAGGGTAAGGCCAATGTGGAACAGGATGTCCGCTTCTGTTTCTCATCTTCATAGCACTCAAAACTAAGCCTCAGTGGGCCTTGGTCACTTCTAGAAAAGTCTTAACAAGTTGGCATATTGTAAAAGACAGCTATGTGGAAATATGTATACTATAAAGAGATGGGGAGAAGTGATTTTTTACTATCAAAAAGATATCAACTAGTAAATATGTCATCATCAACAAGCATTAGAATGAACTTGCAGTCAGATCTCTTTTCAAATTCTAGGTCAGCTCATACTCACTGGCTATATGACTTCCTCAGACCAGTCACTACTTCTCAGTGTCTCATGTTATTCTTTCACTGGGTTTTTAACAATTAGCAATATTAAGTACTAGATTGAGTAGGATTTCTGGAATGTGTTTCAATAAAGAATATTATAAAGTGGCTCTAAAATGAAAAGTTTTAGCCACTGGATTCCCATGACCTCCCTGATTCTCTACCACACAGAAGTCATCCCAAAACATAGAATGTAAGTAAATATTTGCTTGTTATATAAACTCAACTTACATAAAACTCCCATAGCCCCAGGTTCTTACTATATTATTGTCTTCAAACTTCTTTCATAAAAATTTTGGAGACTCATTGTACATAAATAGCAATTACTAATGAAATTGACCTGGGAGTAAGTTTATATACATTATTATACTATCATTACTTGATAACGTGTTACTCAAGGGAAGGGACTATATTTCCAGTTGCATTTTTATTCTATTTAAATCAAATCCAATACCTGCGTGGAACATCACAGATACTTAATAAATTAAAGAGAACTACTAACAATTCTGTTTGTTTTAGACAGCAGCATAAGTATTCTTGAGAATAATAGACAATAAATATATGATAGTAATATAAATGATGTTTCACTAACAAATAATAAAATATGCCTTTATTTCATACATTTATAATGGAAAAAATAAAATCCATACTTGTTTTTAAAATGTGGCTAAATTATAAAGTCATAAATAAAAATCAACATTGGGCTGATTTTGGTCATAGTATACTATATTTTGGATTTCATATACAATATTGCCAACTTCTCCATGTGATAACGCTATTTATGAATGTTTAGTGGTACTGGGTTAACCAGAAGCAATTGCACTTTGACTTAGGATAATGAGCTGAAAATTTTAAAAGAGATAGAAAGAATAGTGGTCTGATAGCCACTAAATATGCTACCTGGAATTCTAATATCGTAAACTAATACTGCTAGTTTACTCTCCATCAGAAAAGGTATTAGATTTTATATATTTAGGCTTTGAGTTTATAAAGTGTTTACACGATTTCTACCACTGAGATGCAAAAATCTGAAGGGGCTAAACGTTAATTCTTGGTGGGAATCACTGAGATCCAAGATATGCATAAATGTGCACAGAAGGAACATGAATTAATGACTACTTAATAAAGACATTTGAATTTCCCATAATAGAAATAATCTCTAGGGATAAAATATAATCAAATAAGGGTGGCATATCTGCCAAAAATTCTCTACTTCAATATCAGAAGTTCAAAAAGCATTAAGACCTTTGACCGCAAGCAGATTCAAAACAATTAATGAATTTTCAACCACACTCTATGGGATGAATAAAAATCAACACTTCCTAGATCTTCATGTACTAGAAGATAGTCCGGGGAACAATTTAGTTTCTAAAATTTTTGAAAAACATAAAACATATAAAGTACAGAAATTTTATAAAGAACATAAGAAGATGGATAGGGGCTGTCATCAAAATATTAGTGATTCAAAATAAAACATTGTTAGTATATTATTATTTATCACTAGAAGGATTCATGTGCTTATGTAATTAGTTTTCTTGAAAGAACAAAATTGAAATTTTATGATAGTTCTTTACTTAGTGGCGGGTTCTAGGAGGCCTATAAATCTGGTTGATGCGATTCAGTTTATGAAAAAAAAAAACCAAAACAAGCATTAAATGGATATAATTATCTGGCTTTATTCCTATTTTTTAAATTTGTTTCAGAGTACAAGATGTTCAATTTATTTGTACGGAGTAACTTGCAAATTGCCTTTGTGGTAATATGAAAAAGTGATTTCACAGCCCTCTAGATGATAATATTGATTGTTCTAAGATGTCAGACAGAATTAAATTAAAGTCAACTTACAATCAGGCAAACTGTAAACCCCCCCCAAAAATCCTTTATTTCTATTATAAATGCAGGCATAATCTTAATTTATACACATATATTTGGAATTTGTCATGTTCAAGGATTATGAATATGCTCCCTTTGTATATGGAATCCGAAGGACATATTGTTTGTCTTGCAGTGGTGTAGACCTGCTTGTCCTGGGTCAGCTCCACTCTCAACACTGTCCCTTGGGGATCTGCTGCAGCTTGGAGGGCTAGAGTGCATCGACGTGCAAGAGAGAGAGCATCATCCCAAAACCAAAACGTGCCTGAAGTGCCAAAGTTTGAGTTGGTTGCCAAGCAGCAACCTTGGGTCTAGGAACTATTCGAGATCTAGAAAGCTCCTGCCAATGGTTATTCTAAATCAGTAAGTTAGCAGATCTTCTCTTCAAGGCAAATGGCTACAGAAGAATAAAGGTTTTAAGTTAATAAGACATGTTAATTTATAATGTCTCTGGAAAAAAATGTCCTAAGTGGTGTAACATTATAATCACTGACTGACTCGTTTTAGTGAGAAGTTTATGTTTCAAGTAATAAAAAATGCGTGACTAAAAGAGTGGAAGAAAACAAAGTCTGGTAAGATAAACAATGAGAATTTAAGTGATAATAATGCATTTTCCATTCAATAAGTGCTTTAGGAAATTAATTTAAAAATAAATCCTCTACCCTTGCACAGCCTGTGATTGTGAAGCAGTACAGAACAACATTTAAGGGCATAGACTCTCAAGTCAGAAATCCTAAAGAGGGAGAGTCCTGGTTCCATCATGTGCTGATTAGCTGTGTGATCCTGGGAAACTTATTTATCTTCTCTGTGCCTGTTTTTGAAACTGTAAAATAAAAATAATAATAATACTCATCATTAAGTACCTTTATTAGAAGAATTTAATGAGCCAATTTATGTAAATATCTTAGCTTTTATCTAGTTAATACCTGTTTTCACTTTTTTTAAACTATCGTGGTTAGAGTGACATCATTTCATTTTTCATGGCTTCCAATGATCTTCTAATTTGAAATTTTAAAAAAGGATGAGAAATATGAGCAATCACGTGTCTTTAACTTTTAAGATATCACTTCACTTTCATGGCATAAAATTACACATTTTATCAAATCAGTATTTTAAAAGTAATGCTGTATGGAGAAATACATTAGCATGAGCAATCAGGGTATTATTAAAAAACAGATCTAAGAGGTACCTCTTGAATTTTACATTTTTATGGATGAAATAGATATGAATGAGTGAAGTGATCCATTAGGGCCCTAATTAACTGTGGCAACTCAGTTTCTGCCCTAAGTCCAGCATTTATTCAGCTGAATTTATTCAATATTCATTATTTCATTCATTCATTCAATCAGCAGATACTTATTGACACTAATAATATTGACGACACCCAGCTGTCACTCTACAGCTTGTTGACAATGCAGTGAACAAATTGCAGATTTAAAGAACATGCAAATAATTAAAACTTATAATATATATTATATAATAAAATACATATATATATAACATATATATATTTCATTGATGTTAAAGAATGTTTAATGAGTGAACAGTGGGGTTATCAACCTGAAGTTCACAGAAGTAGCAGATGATACGAGTTTAAAGACAAGGGGGATCCTTGGGTGGCTCAGCAGTTTAGCGCTGCCTTTGGCCCAGGTCATGATCTTGGGGTCCCGGGGTCCAGTCCCACTTCAGGCTCCCTGCATGGAGCCTGCTTCTCCCTCTGCCTGGGTCTCTGCCCCGCCCCCCCCCCATGTCTATCATGAATAAATAAATAAGATCTTTTAAAAAAAAGAGTTTAAAGACAAGAAGGACTGTGAGCCATGTGACCTTCACATAGAAAATAGTGTGTACCAAGAAAAATAATATCCATGTTTCACCTAGTTATAACCATCTTGCTACTTTACAGCAGTAAAGGCTCTATTTTTGGAGCTTAGTACATGACTTCCCTTAACGTTGACCTCCACTGGGTGAGCCATGCGGAACCCAATATAGTCATCACCCCCTTGTCATGTAGACTGTTCACTTGCATAAAGTTGTACAGCAGAACCCATATATGTTCATGAACTTATTTAATAAGCATTTGTCACAACTTCCCCCCACCCCCAACAACCAAAGTATGTTGGTTCTCATTTCAGGCACAGCCATTAAGAAAGCTGATTTTTATAAAGTATTTGCACCCACATCAGCCCAAAGAAGCCACGTATCAACATCGAGAAACCAGCCTAGTCACACCTGCCAGTAGAGACAGTTTGCCTTTTAAATAATTTCAATGCTCTTATAACTATTGTTTTCTTTTTTCTACATCCAGAGAGTATGACCTGTGCTTGCAAACTGTGGTTCAGTGAGTTCTTGCATCACACATCAATAAAAGTAATTATTCTTCATTGTGTCTCCCTCTATGTTAGCCCCATCTCCATTAACCATTGTAAGTCTTTGGGCTGAATTCTCTAAAAGTTGAAGTGTCCCAGGAATTACCTCTTAATTTTTTCTCTTCTCTGTTTATACTTACTTATTGGATGAGTTCTTCTGGCTCTGTGGGTTTAAGAATAACCAATAGGATGAAGGCTTCTGAGTTTATAACTCCTTGTCTGATCTCTCTTCTGAATCTCAGACTCACCTGTCCAACTTCCTGCTCATCTCCAACTGCCTACATCTATATCTCCACATAGATATATAATAGGCAACTCGCATTTACTCTTCTAACTCTAAGTCATCCCTAGGATAGTGAGACATAAGAGCAATTCAGTCTAAGGCCTGCCCTAGATAACTGCACTGGGAAGGAGATATCGCTGTCCCAATCTTTCATACAGCCCTGGGCATTTAATTAAATGGATGCATTTTAAAACAGAATTTTAATTATGTTCAGAAAAAAAGAGTAAGGTAAAGCTCCCTATGGCCCAACACACCTCTCCACATATACCATCCATTCTCCTCGCTGCAACTAGAATTCGTTATTAAAAAGTAGGTCAGGCCACTCAGGAAGAAGGATCCTGCGAGCATTCCTCACTGCAAGCCCTTAATTCAATACTCAACAATAAGAGAACCACCAACTCAAAATAGGTGTGAGCATCTGAACACTCTTCATCGAAGAAGACATCCAGATGACAGAGAAGCACATGAAAGATGCTCAACATTGCTAGTTCATCGTTAGGAAGACGAAAATTAAAACCACAGTGAGATACCACTACACACCAATGAGAATGGCTCAAATTTAAAAACAAAATACAAAATAAGCGACCATTACAAGTGTTGGCAGGGTATGGAGAAGTGGGAGCCCTCATGCACTGCTGAGGGGGATGTATAAAGGTAAACTACTTTGGAAAATAACGTGGCAGTTTCTTAAAAAGCTTGATATACATCTAATCTATGTCTCATTCTGCTTTTAGATATTTCACCCAAGAGAAATTAAAGTATATAAATACTTGTACACAAATTTCCATAGGAGTCTTTTTTTGTAATAGCAAAAAACCGGAGATCATCTAAATGCCCTTCAATAGGTGGAGCGATAAGCAAGCGAAGAAGTAAACCAATGGCTGTGGAATTTTTATGCAATAGAATATTACTCAGCAATAAAAAGTATTGTGCTACTGATGTACACAACAACGTGGATGACCCTTAAAAATAATCAGGCTGGGTAAAGAAGCTGGACCAGAAAAGAGTTCACACATTTTATAATATTCCAGGTCTAGAATGGAATGTCTAAACCTAGAATAGTCAAGCCAATCTACAGTGATAGAGCAGATCAGTAGTTGACTGGGGAGAGGCGGGATGAGGAATTACACAGAGGTACAAGGAAATCTTTTAGGAAAAAGTTATGTTCATTATGATAATTGCAGTAATGGTTTTGACCTATTTATACATATGTCAGAATTTGCCAGATTGTGTACCTTAAACATTTGCAACATACAGTATGTCAATTATACCTCAATACATTTGTAAAATTATATTAAATCAGATCCTACCGCTCTTCTGCTCAAAGCCTTCTACTGCCTTCCCAGAATTTTTAGAATAAAACTGAAAGTTCCTGAAGTGATATAGGAGTTTCTACATGATCTGGCCCCTGGCTAAGGTTTCATCTGCTTTTTTATAGCCATTCTTTCCATTGGTAAGTCCATCTGGTCTCCATCATGGTCAAATATGCTTCCCATCAGGACCACCTGCTATTCCCTCAATTGCACACACCTTCCTTCTCCACACGGGTACTCACAAATTGTAAGTACTTTTTAAAGTGCTCACTCTTTAAAATTATCTAATCAAATGCCACCTCCTCAGAGAAGCCCTCCCTGACCACACTATTTATAGCAACCCCTGCACACTCATCATGCTTTACTCTTGATCCCAATATCCCAGTCCATTTATCTCCTTGGATACCATAATTACCTGGTATTACATGAAATTGCTTATTTATTTATTGCCAATTTTCCTCTTTAGAATGTGACAGCTATGACAATGGCGAACCTTCTGTTTTGCTCAGTATTACAACTCCATCACCTACAACAATATCTAAGATATTATGCATAAAGAAACGCTGATGCAATGATATAGAGAATATTAAACCTTCCTCTGTGTGCTATTGCACTGGAATAGCCCTTGTCCCTTCTTTAAAATTTTCATTTTATTTTTTAATTCTTATGATATGCTGCAGTGCTATATGTAGTCGGACTGGAGTCTTAAAAAAATTGCATATACTGCTCCCTACCTAGCTTTCCCCAGAGTGCAAAGGATCATGCTGAAAGGAGTAGTGATGCCTAAAATATATAGCAAGTTATGATGCCTAAGGGATATACGGTAAAAAAAACATAGGATATTTTAAAGAAACTAAGAGTTGGAAAAAAATCAATAGTAAATGACACTGAGTTATATCACATCTAAGAAACATAAAATAAAATGCCACAGTACTCCACTAGAATGATTTTATTCTGCTACAGTCAACAAGTAGTTTTTGTGCACGTAGGAACAAGAAATTGTTTTTAATTACAAATGAAGTCTTGCATAAAATATAATTTACTTTGTTCATACCTTTTTAACCCTACTTTCCTTTTTAGTTTCCCCTCTTAGTACACAAAAGCGAAAAGTCTGATAAACTTTTATGACATTTTAAATATGTCATGTGCAACTGAACGTGTTGCATATGACATATTTAAAATAAGCACGTCCATTGCACGTGAAGGTAGAGAAACGAACCTAAGTCTGTGCCTAGACTGCTTTAAACCGTATCCTTGTAGCTCAGGCACAAAGGCAGAGGTGTTTGTGTGCACAGAAAGGGAGCATTCATTTGTTTGTCAGGCTCCAGAAGTAGAGGGAGGCCTGGTGTCTAAATGTCCTTTAACTAGATGACTCCTGCGGTTCCACCCATTCTTTTGACTCCCTTCCCAGCGCTCTGAGCTTTCTTCAGCTGCCTCTGGAAGCACCTGAGGCTTCCTGGTGGTCTGGCTGTGCCTGTGCTGAGGAAGGCGGGGAGGTTACGTGCTTACCTGGACTCAGCAAGCTGCCCTGGAGACCAGGTATTAACAAAGTGGCTTCGTCCTGACTTGTGTTGCTTCAGAAAAGGCCAGAGAGGATCCACATCTGCTTTCATATTGGCTTTAATTAGTAGACCTATTTTAATTAGTAGACCTATTTTAACTAGTAGACCGTATTTTAATCCAACTGCAGGCTCTTGAAGCAAACGTGAGCCTTCCTCAGTTTCTCAGGTAGAGGTCTCCACCACAGAACCAAAGTCTTCCTTGGCGCCATTTAAAGTACTTGACCGAACAAAGCTCGGTTCTGTTCACTCATGCCTTGGTCAGATCCCAAATTATACTTAGCATCAGAAAGCTTTTGTATATTTTTGTAAGGATATTTTCATCATCTGTTATTGCCTCTTAGGTAATAGGACACATGAGAGTTTTTTGTGACAAAATTTTTATGTAACAAAAGCTGCTTCAAATTGAGAAGTAATGTATTATCAGCCACCTGGTACATTCGTATCAGATACCAAAACATGCCCCAAACGTCTTTATGTACCTAATAAACGGCTATTTTTCTTATTGAAAATGGTGTTTTAAAGAGTGCTTTATGCCAGGTGATTAACACTCTCCCAACCTGCGGTTCTCACAAATGCAAAGCAGAACACAATTTCATTCTTTTGTTTAGGATTTAGCCTGAGAAAAATATTTCACTGCCTTAAAGACAAAAACCACAGCTGGATGGATAGCAAAAAAAGCACTCATGAAATTTTAAAACCTGAAGCGTACTTTAAATTACAAATTACCTCAAACATCATAAATATTCCTAATTCTCAGGCCCATTAACTAAGTTCTACCTCTTTCCCTAAGTCTTTTTTTTTTTTTTTAATTTTATTTACTTATTCATGAGAGACACACACACAGAGAGGCAGAGACACAGGCAGAGGGAGAGGCAGGCCCCATGCAGGGAGCCCGACGTGGGACTCCATCACCCCCAGAGCCAAAGGCAGACGCTCAACCACTGAGCCACCCAGGCGTCCCTTCCCTAAGACTTTTCTAATGGAAGTGTCGGTTGCTACTGATAAAACTGTGGAGGACAAAAGGGGACAAAATTCTTTAAGTCCATGGTTGAAGTTTCAGAAGATTTGCTTCTTTTTCTCAAATTCTTCTCGGGTTTTTAATATTTGCTTCATGCAAGAAACTACCAGTCTGTTAAATAAATGGAACACTCAGTACTATATTCAACAACACAGAATTTAATGGCATTTTGATGTTTCGTTTCTTTACTCTAAAAATGTGTACATGCAGATTATTTGTTCATATCTCAACTACCCCAATCGCTGTAAAGCACACTGGACGGTAAAGAGTGTCCGTGCAGTCAGGCCACCTGCCACACCACAGAGATCCCTTGTGCAGTCGCCACCGACTGAGACTACCTGCTGGATATGAACGACCAGAGACAGAATGCCATCGTCCAGTTCACTGGAGACGTGATCCTTGTCACATTGCGGAGGCTGAGGGTCTAGATGACAGGTGTGATGGGAAGGCCATCCCACTCCTGAGGTCCCTTCCAGGCACGGTGGCAAAGCCGTATGCGTGAGAAGGGATGCAACAGTAATTTCAAAATGCACCACGTGCTTGGTCAACACCCTACACTGAAAACCCATGAACTCACACCCCCCTCCCTCCTTTTCAAAGCCCTAAAGAACACTACTCAGGACTTAACGCCTAAAACAGTGTAAGACATAATCGTGGGCAATTCCCTGAGATGGGATCCAGCATACGTTCTCAGGAGGAAATAATCTTCTCTTAGAAAAAGTTTCGAGTTATTTGGAATCATTTAAACTTCTTTTATGTGCTGATTTTCAGAGATTATTTTTCTTCACACTTCCATGTTAAGATTAGGGTGCATTTTCTTTAAAGTATGGCAACGATCATTATTTTAGGGCTTCCTGATATCTTGCGGTAAAAAGCCTGTTGTTCTCTGCATGCATCCCACGTGGGGTCTAAGGCCCCTTGAGACAGCATTCTGCACACAGGCCAGTCACGATGCCTGAGTGATGGTGAGAGACATAATAAATTGTGATTCTTTTTTTTTTTCAGTGGCAATCACGTTTTGCCACTTACTCACTGTTATGTGAATTAACGGATCATTACAGGCGGCTTCATGATTGAACTAGGCTTGATTCACAATCAGTTAAAATGAGAGCCCTACTGCTCATTACACAGCAGAGCTTGGCACCGTAGCCCTTGATCAAGACACCTGGCATCGTGGACACTAACTCCCTGGGTCCATCCCGGACGGCTGCCACCACGTTCCTCTGCTCTCACCTGACCTCCTTCAATGCAGAGCACGCGTATGGCCCGCCATTCTATGGTTTGGTCCCAGGACACGTCCAACTGATTTAACTGATGCAGGCACGAGACATAAGACTCGTGGATCGGAGACAAGAGTGGTTTATTACTTAGAACACCTGCAGGAGTCAGGGTATCAGCATCCGTGCTGGTGCTCCATGGCCCAGTTGACACTGGGCCACAGGGTGGGAGACCCATGATGCTATATGGAGTGGACTGTGTCCCAGGAGAGAAATCCTGAGTTTTGGGAACCCAAATCAACTGTAATGTCCAGTAAGCATGCCTGCCCTGTGCTGCAGAGGGAGACACGACCTTTCTCTTCCAAACGTCTTCATTATATGAAATCTCTGGAAGACGGTATGGAGCACAGTGTCTCTGCTGGCAAGATACGCAGAAGTATAAGAGATTCGTAGAGAACTGTATCCAAGTATGAATTCCACTTGAGGTAATGCATGCAGTCGTCCTCACCGAATAGGTCAATAGTGGAATGGGGAAACTCTAAAGCAGGTAGGTCCCAAAGAGTTATGCATCTCGCTAGACAAGAGCTACCAGAGGACACGTGGTGGCAATCAGAGAAAAAAGAGATTTCCATGATATCTACTGTAAGCTTTCGAATAGAAAACATGTGTCAGTATAGATATCTCCCATCTTCCTCTCACACCCTTCAGGTTGCTGGTTGTCCTTTTGCAACGTTGTCCTTTTGTGAACTACCTTCTCTTTGGTTCTTTCTTATCCACGTTACTCTTACCCACCACTCTTTGTATAACAGAAGGTGTGGTGTAGAACACCCTGCCCACACTCAGAAGACCGGGTTCTAAACTCAGCTCTTTTACATACTAGTTATGTGACCCTGGGCAAGTCATTCAAAATCCCCCAGTCATCATTTTCTTCTACGTGAAATGAGGAGGTCAAATTTCCAGCACTGTTCTGTTACCCCAATTATTCTTTTACTCGTGGTGTCATGGATTAATTGCTCAGGATTGTTACTGACGTGTGTGTGTCTGTGTGAGTGCACGAGGGACTAGAGAATAAAAAAGGAGAGAGGACACTGGTAGGTTAATTTGCCTTTAACATTGCCTTTAGTTTGCCCCCTAAGGAAAACCCATTTATTTAATGACCACTTATTATGCAGTATATATTATAAACAAATGGTCTAGTAGAAAGTTTCCAAGAAAGGTCTATTCTGGCCAGCTGTGTGCATGGGACATTTGCTTGATCATGCTGGTTAGTCTTCACAAAACCCTGGTAGATGGACATACTCCCTGTCACCTCTACTCTAGGAGGGAGAGTGAGGATTTATACTGAAAACAAAGATATGTGTTCAGATACTGAATCTGCCCTTTGGTAACAAAATGATCTTAGATAAATTACTTTTTTAAAAAAAATCTTTGTTTTCTCATTTAAAGAAAAGAAACTGAATAATAATCTATATTATGAAACTATTCAGGTGCAGTTCAGCTGCTGTGATTCCTGTCTTCTATGGAAACTAACTATTCCAGCTCTTTCCAAAGGGGTAAGAAGAGAAGGGAAATCACTGAGCTATAGAAAGGAGAATCTGCACATTAATTACAGGCCCTTGTACTTGTAGGGACTATATGGCTTAGTAAACAGTTCACATACACTATCCCATTCCATCCTCAAACAATCCTATTTAATTTTAAAAAATTAAAAGATTTATCTATTTATTTTAGAGAAAGAGAAAGAGAGTGCATGAGCAGGGGTAAACGCAGAGGAAGATAGATGACAGATAGATGATAGATAGATAGATAGATAGATAGATAGATAGATAGAGCAGACTCCCCATTGAGTGGGGAGTCCACCCAGGGCTTGATCACATGACGCTGAGATCAGGACCTGAGCTGAAACCAAGTCAGACATTTAACCAACTGAGCCATCCAGGTGCCCCACAAAAAACCCTATTTTAAAAATGAGTTCATTAAAGTCAAGGAGGATAAAGAATTTGCTGATATCTACACATGAGGTCCAGAGGAGGAACTGAAATCACAGTATTATATTGTTTTTCTGCCTGGAAGCCAGTTATCTCCCCTCTACGTAAGAGCTGCATCTAAGGGGAGATGCCTGATGGAGTCATGGGGGACAGAGTGGTTGGCCAGAGCCTGATCTGTTAAAACATTTCCCAAGTGATTGTATTAGGAGTCAGCTGTGGGCTGGCTTTTAGATACTGAGTACATGGGCGGGACAAAATGCTATTTTATTTATTTATTTATTATTTATTTATTATTTATTTATTTTAATAAATTTATTTTTTATTGGTGTTCAATTTACCAACATACAGAATAACACCCAGTGCTCATCCTGTCAAGTGCCCCCCTCAGTGCCCGTCACCCATTCACCCACAACCCCCGCCCTCCTCCCCTTCCACCACCCCTAGTTCGTTTCCCAGAGTTAGGAGTCTTTACGTTCTGTCTCCCTTTCTGAGATTTCCCACACATTTCTTCTCCCTTACCTTATATTCCCTTTCACTATTATTTATATTCCCCAAATTAATGAGAACATATAATGTTTGTCCTTCTCCGATTGACTTACTTCACTCAGCATAATACCCTCCAGTTCCATCCACATTGAAGCAAATGGTGGGTATTTGTCGTTTCTAATGGCTGAGGAATATTCCATTGTATACATAGCCCACAGCTTCTTTATCCATCATCTTTCGATGGACACCGAGGCTCCTTCCACAGTTTGGCTATTGTGGACATTGCTGCTAGAAACATTGGGGTGCAGGTGTCCTGGCGTTTCATTGCATCTGAATCTTTGGGGTAAATCCCCAACAGTGCAATTGCTGGGTCATAGGGCAGGTCTATTTTTAACTCTTTGAGGAACTTCCACACAGTTTTCCAGAGTGGCTCCACCAGTTCACATTCCTGCACCAGTTCACATTCCCACCAACAGTGTAAGAGGGTTCCCTTTTCTCCACATCCTCTCCAACATTTGTGGTTTCCTGCCTTGTTAATTTGCCCCATTCTCACTGGTGTGAGGTGGGATCTCATTGTGGTTTTCATTTGTATTTCCCTGATGGCAAGTGATGCGGACCATTTTCTCATGTGCATGTTGGCCATGTCTGTGTCTTCCTCTGTGAGATTTCTCTTCATGTCTTTTGCCCATTTCATGATTGGAAATGCTATTTTATTTTATTTATTTTTTTTTTAAGATTTTTATTTATTTATTCATGATAGTCACAGAGAGAGAGAGAGAGGCAGAGACACAGGCAGAGGGAGAAGCAGGCTCCATGCACCGGGAGCCCGATGTGGGATTCGATCCCGGGTCTCCAGGATCGCGCCCTGGGCCAAAGGCAGGCGCCAAACCGCTGCGCCACCCAGGGATCCCTGGAAATGCTATTTTAAAACCGACAATAGTTTCTACTACATATTGGCTGGAATTAGACCCTTCAAATGATTGAAACTAGAAAATTGACATTTGAAGACTCAAAACATTTTCTGCATTTTAATGTGGAATTTGACGAAATTTTTAAATGAAGCTAAGACAAGAAAAGTATATACTCATTGTAAATGAACAATCTCTGGATTTGTGAATCCAGAAAATCGATCTTCTATATTTTTGTTATTCTGTTAAGTAATACAAATTAAATATGTCTGTAATTCAGAATTCATCCTCAAATAATCAGAATTATGTTTAGTCCAACTATAGCTATTTACTGGACTCCAATGGCCCAATTTTTTAGATTCAATAATTTAGACTTTAAGGCATGTGCTGCTTTTTCTAACTCTTATCTTTCTGACTTGGAAGAAAATAAGACCACTCCATATGTATAGGAATAAGGTCTGGGCTGGGAGTGGGGGTTTCCCCCGAGGGAAATGGATGCCCTCTCCAACCATCATGCTGGAGCAGGAAAGACTGGACCTTGTCCTGGGGTTGAGAAAAGCCCTGTTCATAGATGGTGTTAAGGAGAGAGTTGGGCTTTGGATCCTGAGAAGAGAGAACAGGGTCAACGATGATTCTAATTAATGGGACAGAAATTGCCCTTAGAACATGGTAGCAGGCTAGGAGCCATGGAGAAAGATGGGCTCACCTCTGGGAACATTTTTGGTTAATGGGCTCTAGGAAAAACAGATAACCTTCAGCCTAAAGTTGAGTATTTTTTCCTTCCTTGATAATACCTATTGCCAAGTTCTGAGTAATAAATATGATATCTTGGTGTTTTCTCTGCTTTACAGAAATACGAGAAGGAAACGTTTCTTCCTTTGTGTGGAAGCAGACTGACGAGAACTTCAATCTGATCATGAGCCAGCAAGTAATCTTCATTCTAATGTCTTTCTAGTCACCATGCTCCACTACCTCATTCATTACCCTACTGACATTTCCAGTAACATCTTTGGGACTGTTAATGTAGGCATTAGCTCCATGGGGATCCCTTATGAGAAATTCTCATTTACTCCATTATCCTGGAGAGCAATTGCACTGTACTGAGAGAAACAGATGGGAATAGTTTGGATTGGATAGCTCAGTGAGTAAAAAATCAGGACTAATAAAGTCAAGGTCAGAAGATTGTTCTCTATGGTAATCAGGGAGCAATTAACTTGGAAAGAGAAATAATTTTCCAAAAGCAGCAATTAAAGCTATATCCTGGCCAATGACCGCTGTCATCATAAAGCCCAGGTGAGAGAATAAGGATGCTTAATCTGTCCATCAACACACTCATTAGTCCAAAATGACATGTTAATGCCTGTGGGTGCCTGTGAAAAGTCTAGACAGGGAAGAACAATTAAAGGCAGGGAAAGAGAAAGGAGAAATAAAAGAAGAGGATTCAGGGATCACATGTGTGTGTGTCAAAGTACAAAATTACAATTACAAGACATTCAGGATGGTGACCATCTGAATACATTTTATACCTGCAGAGAAAATACTTTTGGAATTCCTCAATGCTAATATTTGTTATCATGACCTGTTTTACTCAGAATGGAGCAGAGAAACCACTCAAAGATCATATTCAGGTGATGAGTTGAGGGTAGTGATATCTTCACTCATAGGCCAGCCAGCATAGTTATAGGTTCAGCTCCAGTAAATAGGAATTTCTGAAGGACATGGGCTCTGGAGCAGGATTCAGAAGAGATCATTTAAATATATGAACTAAAAAAAATTCTCTGTGGATGTGTATAATTAACACAGGTTTTCAATGAAGAAATAAAGTTAAAGAAAACAGTTATTTGAACCAGTGTTTAGATTATTAGTGTAGAGTCAGAGGAACTGAATCAACCACTTGACCTGTATGGGACTATTCCTGGAAGATAAATCAGAAGGGTGAGACCCTTTCTGCACTTAAAAATGTCCTGTTTACATATCTCCAGTTCATCTAGTTTCAGCAGTACTTCCTTTGATAAGATTTCAGTGTGAAGACTATGGTGCTATGGGTGATAAATAGCATTTTCATGTGGTTTTGTCCTGCTGCTCTTTTTTTTAACAAAGCCATTTGCACTCATGACACACACACATACCTGGTCAGTTAAATGTATATCACTTAAGCAGACATTACATCGAAGTTATTCTAGTGCTTTAACCCCAAAAGGAAAGGTATACTGTAGGAGGTAATTAGCGTGTTAGGTTTGCCCATTGCTATTTTAAGTGTAGTTTTAGAGCATGTTTCTGCAGAGCTTATCTTCTCTTAATTGCAGAAAAATAAAGCAATATCCTTTAAACAGTGTCCTTGACTCTCATTCTAGAAGGACTATTAGGAGAAAAGAACAGAGGTGGAGGACAATCTTGAATCTGGAAGGAAGCAATATAACAAATGGATTCTGGAATGCTTCCTAATACTGTAAATTCAGTAAAGATTCAAAACAAAGGTAATAGAATTATCTGATGTGGCTTCAAAGTAACCAGAACCGTTTCAGTGCTTTTGCTTACTCCCCTGGCTCTCACAAGCTGGCCACAGATACGCAGATGAGAGAGGCTTGTTGAGCAGAATTTCCAAGCATCTATAGACTGTTTTCAGACTAAGCCAAATGAACAGGGACAGGCAAGTAAGAGAATGTTTAAGAGAAATGTGATCCTGAGGCTCTTGTCACTGTGGCTGATTATGGCAGTGTTAATGTATAAAGAAACTGGACACAAATGATCACACCTAATTTGCTTCTCTGTTTAAATAGATTCGACTGTTTAAATAGATTCGATTATTATAACAATGGAAAGATAACACACTATCTTTCATAGAGTTCAGCTCTATGTTTAGCATTAACTGATAGAGTAATGCTAAACATTTGCTGAAATTAGTAATCTCTCTTAGGCTCTAAAAAAATAAAGTAAATACCAGCAGCTGGTGCCGATATATGAAATTTGTATCACAACTTAGATTTCAATTGTGTCACAACACATGTGACTCTAGCTGCAGCTTTGGTTGAGTCTATGCAATAAATCACCTTAGTTTTAGTGAGAAGTATATAAAAAAGAAATGTTTCATAAAATGTCAATTTAAATTGAGAAACTGACTCCTACTTTCAACTAAATTCCTATTCCATGAGCAGGTGTTGGAGCAGTTTTCAGTTACTGTACTTCACTTATTCTCAGGGAGCACTGATTGACTTATTATTATGTGCATTTTCTTAAAGATTATTTATTTATTTATTCATGAGAGACAGAGAGAGAGAGAGAGAGAGAGAGAGAAAGAGAGAGAGAGGCAGAGACACAGGCAGAGGGAGAAGAGGCTCCATGCAGGGAGCCTGATGTGGGACTTGATCCCGGGTCTCCAGGATCAGGCCCTGGGCTGAAGGCATTGCTAAACCACTGAGCTACCCAGGCTTCCCTATTATGTGCATTTTTATTGTGGTGGTTGTCAGGATAAGAAGATGCCAAAGATCCACTGAGTAACTCTTCACAGCATCTTCTTTATGTTATCGTACCAAAGTCTTTTTTTCCTAGAGAACATAGGAAATAGACTACATGATATTTTGTTCAGACTGATGCTTTTCATATTTCAGTTGCAGAGTTATAATAAAACTTCATACACCCTGTGAATGACATGGAAAGAAAAATATCTAATTTGTTGGCAAATGTGTGAAAGGTCAAGTGATTAAGATAAAAAAATGCCTAGAATAATACCTGAAAAACAAGGAAGTAATATTTATAGAACATTTCCTCCCTTGATTGTTCATTGTTTAAGGTACAATTGAAAGAAGAACGCCAAGCAATAAATTGGTCCATTATACTTTTTTGCTCTAAAGTAAGAAATAATTATCCTTTTATGTATATGATTATATACTGCCTCATTTCACCAAGGATTATGACAACTTACAAAAATGTATGAAAGACAAAAATTGAAATAAATTGAACCAGAAAACATATTCATAGACTATGTAAAACTAGAGACAAAGAGAATATAATAAATTATGAAAAATAGACACTAAGTTCCTATACTCCCCCCGCCCCCCGCTAAATATAGCAGAAAATTAGGCTCTGAGCTCCCAGGTGACCAAATCAAAAAGAAAAACGAAGTTTCAAATTTTGATTACCAGTTAAAAAAACATATAACAATTTTAGAATCTCAGAAGTGACATTTGTTTTCTAATACTCAGTTCCAAAAAGTGTTGTATGGCTTATTTTTCAAGGGACATACACTAATGTGCTCATGTGCTCATTCATACATGCAAAAACACAGTGGGGAGCAGGATTCTGGGAAGATGTCAGGAATCTGTCTCCCCACCTAGACAATAATTACACTGGTGGAATCTGTCTGCTATAACTATTTTGGCAGCCCCCACTGCCCAGCTCTGTGGCAGTCAGACAGGGATGTATTCTAGGAACAGTCTGCAAGAGCAAGGGTAAGTGAAAAACCCCCTGTGCTCCAAATACTGGGGTCTGTGTCCTCATTGCTGATTGCTGCTTTTCACCTTGATGTACAGATGCCAAAGAAGTGGGTGACCATTTTTGTTGCATACATACCCACCCCCTGCATTGTTACAAGCACTTCTCCCTCCAGCTAAAGTGTCTTGAAGGGATTTAAAAGGCCAGAGTCCCTCTTACCCCTTTTATTTTTCTCTTTTTCCCCTTCTGGATTCCAGAAAGCGACTAGGATATGCAAAAGCAACTGACTATATGCAGAAATTAGAAAGTCACTTGTATATGCTGAGGGAGAAGTGCAGGCTCAGAAAAAACCCTAGAATACTTAAAATTTACTTCACAGACTGATCTACAGCACAGAAGATTGTATTGCTACTTTGTTTTATACAACAATAATTAAAAAATTAAAAACAAAATATCCAAATGAACAGTGGGGAAAGGGGAGAATCTGATTTTCAGAATTACCACATTATTAGATTCAAAAGTCCAATTTTCAACAAAATGTCACAAAGCATACAAAGAAGCAGGAAAGTATGGCTTATTTTTTGTCCTTTTGAAAAAGGACAAAAAATCAACACAAACTGTCCCTGAAAAATGACTGGATGGCAGATCTACCAGACAAAGACTTAAAAAGAAAAAAAAAAAAAACTGTTGTAAAGATTATCAAAGAACTAAAGGAATATCCTGGAGAAAGGCAAGAAAATCATGTGTGAACAAAATGGAAATATCTGTAAGGAGACAGAAAACCTAAAAATAATTCAAAAAAAGTTCTGGAGCTGAAAAGAACAATAGCTGAGATGAAAAATTCAATGGAGGGATTCAAGGGCAAATTTGAACAGACAGAAGAAAGAATCAGCAACTTGGAAGTTAGTACCTGGAAATGATCAAGTCTGAGGACAAGAAAGAAACATTGGAGAAAAGTGAATGCAGCCTAAAGGCCCCTTATCTGTGGGGCCCCATCAAATGGATCAACGTATGTATATGGGCTTCCAGAAGGATAAGAGAGACGGAAGAGAGAACATATGAAGAAATAATGGCTGAGAACTTCTCAAATTTGTTGAAATATATGAATACAAACAACCAAGAAGCTCAACAATCTAAGTAAGATGAACTCAAAGAGATGGACACTGAGCACCTAATAATTAAGCGTTTGAAAGCCAAAGACAAAAAAGAATACTAAGAGAAGTGATTCATTACATTCAAGATATCCTCAATAAAATCAACAAATTATTCATCAAAAACTTTGGAGATCAGAAGGCAGTAGACCAATATATCTGAAGTATAAAAAAAAGAAAAACACCATCAACCAAAAATTCTGTATCTGACAAAGCTGTCCTTCAGAAGTGAGGGAGAAATTAAGATATTACCAGTTAAACAGAAGCTGAGGGAGGTCATTACCATTAGATCTGCCCTGAAAGCAATTGTCAAGGGAGGTTTGTGGATCACAACCAAAGGACACTAGACAGCAAACTGAAGCCATGTAAGAAATAAAGATCTTGGTGAAGACATATGTTGGCAAATATAAAATCTAGTGTTGTTTTTAACAATAGTTTGTAACCCCAATATTTATTTGCCAGATGATTTAAGAGACTAATACAATTATAAATCTAAAACTTAGCATTATTATAACTTTGATTTGTAAATCTACGTTTTGTTTTCTAAATAATTTTAGAGACCAGTAATGTGAAAGCACATGAGCATCCTGCATAGACAACACTGTTTCTTTTCCTCCAAGGAGTTGAGAAATTTCCTTTCACCTCAGAGAAGCTACGTTGATGTGAAGCTGGAAAGGTTGAGCCATGCACCCTCTAATTTCTGTAAATCAACTTTGTTTTTTCAGCAATTGTAGGTTCACAAAAAAATTGAGCAGAAGGTATAGAGATTTCCCGTATACTCCTTGATTCCACACATGCACATCTCTGCAACCGTAACATCCCACACCAGAGTGCTACATTTCCTACAATCGATGAACCTACATTGACGTATCATTATTGCTCATGTTGGTTGAGCTGATGTCACTTAGTCAGGTTGGCTGATATCACTTAGTAATATGCAATTAAGTTTCCTCCTTGTCTTTTCAAGGCTTATGGCTTATTTATTTATTTATTTTTAGCACTGAATAATATTCCATTGTCTGGATATGCCACGGTTTATTTATATATTTGCTCACAGAAGGACATCTTAGTTGCTTTAGCATTTAGGCAACTATGAATAAAGCTGCCATAACTATCTTTGTACAAAATTTTGGGTGGATATGTTTTCAACTTACTTGAGTAAATACCAAGAAGTGAGATTGTTAGCACCATAAGAGTATGATTACTTCTGTAAAAAACTGGCAAACTGTCTTCCAAAGTGGCTGTACCATTCTGTGCACCCATCAGCAATGAAGAGAATCCCTGTTGCTCACACTCACTTTCTGCTCTCCATTTTTGCTGTCTCAACTTCCAATACTTTTTTTTTTAAACATACTCTATGATAATGTTTAACATTTAGTATTTTGACTGAGGCTTTGTTTCATTAGAAATGTGGTTCAGGCAACTGGCACCCGTGTCGTGTTATTCATAAGCCAGCAAAGTCCCTTCACCTCATGAGCCTTCATCCTGATCTTAACACATCAGCAGCAGGGCAGTTTGGTAGACTGAGGCTTTTTACTCAGAGACCAATAACTAAATAAGACACAGATCCAGAGAGATAAGGAGACTATTAAAAAATGGCTTTTGACCGTGAGTACATTTTGAAAGCTGAGTGAACATGATTAGCACTTTCTAATACCACACCTTGCTTAAGTAAAGGAAACTAGGTTCAGGGTCTGCCAATAATGCAGTCTAATAGGAGAGACTCATATAATCTGCAACATTAAAGGATTAAACTGTCAGGGTCATGAGGAAATGGAAAAATTTCATCTCCTTTCAGGGGACTATAAAGAAGATTGTCTTTCATGAAGCACAGTACTTAGAAGACAGGAAAAATACTTTCTCCCTGAGAATTTGTAACTATAGCTAGCCTGAATTCACATTACATGGCTGGGCCAAAATACCTCAAGCTGAGAATTTATTTTAAAGTGATCTCAAGCTGGTAGTGGCCTGAGGTACTAGCAGAAGCAAATATAAATTTTCTCTGACGGAACCTGCTTTTAGATCTCAAAACAATTCCCACAGGTAATATTCTGGGATATATGAGCTCACAGTCAAGACTCAAAATACCCAAGAAACCAAGGTATCACATATGAAAGCCAGCAAATTAACTGACCGGTGAATTGGACATGCAAAGGCTTCAAATTCTGAAAGTATGAGATGAGCAATATGTTCAAAATGTTTAGTGAAATAAATGAAATAATTCAATACATGAGTCAATAAGACAACTCTATTAAAAATTATTCATCAGAATCCAAGATGAACCAAATTGAATTTCTACAACAAGAATGATTTAGTAATATATTTTTCCCCTGTAGCGGTTCCTGGTTTTAGGTGTACAGATCTTGCTCATTATATTGCTGAATTTATTCCTGAGTTCTTTGTATTTTTTATGTTATTATAAATATTGATTTATTTTATTTTAAAATTATTTTTGTAAGAAAAAATATATATTGTGTATTTGGTAATTTGACCTTGTATGGACTTTTCTGGCTGTATTTACGCATTCCCGTATTCTGTTTTTGGATTCCTTAGGATTTTCTGTGAAATCAGGTCATCTCAAATAAAATCAGTTTTGCTTCTTGCTTTCTGAGTTTTATAACTTTTATATTTCTTATGCTTGCCTTCTTGCCCTGGCAAGGACCTTCAGTAAAATGTTGAGTAGAAGTGAGGACATTTATCCTTGACTTTTTCACACCTTAGGGAGTCTGCTTTCACCATTATGCATAATGTTAGCTCTAAGTATTTGTCGATGGTCTTTATTATTGAGGGAAATCTCTTCTCTATTCCTCGTTTGCTCAGAGTTTTTATCATGAACAGTTAAATTCTGTCAACTGTATCTTCTGAAACTACTGAGTTGATGATATTTTGTGGTTATACAGCTACTCAGGGGCTGTTTTGTGAAACCAGTCAAGCTGGAACACTTAACGGTGACTAACTCAGTATTACATCCAAATATTAGTTCTCTATCCCTCTCTATCTTATTTCTTTTTCTCCCCTCACTCCTGCTTCTTGTGAGTGAATTGTCTCAGACCATTCTGTTTCCTGGGGCTCCCAGGCTAAAGCACCTTATAACTATTAAAGACACTGAATCAATAGCTAAAGATATTTTATGAAAAGAGCACAAGACCCAAACGGCTTCACAATTGAGTTCTTCCAAAATTTTAGGGAATAAATAATTTCAAGCATACACAAAGTCCTCCAAAGAATAACAAAGACTTATTCAGTCTCATTTTATGAAGTTAGCATATCTCTGATACCCAAACTAAAATATATAAGAGAAATAAATTAAAGGACAATCCAATCCATGAACACGGATGCAAAATTCTCAAAAACAAAAATGCCAGAATACAGAATCCATTGTTATGGAACAATGCAAAAAAATTGAGAAATCTGTACTTCTCCTGGAATGTTAATGTATACTAAATTTAGAAAGATAATTTATATATCTCAAGACATTAACAAGAATTTTTTTTTAAAGATTTTTTTTTATCCATTCATGAGACAGAGAGAGAGAGAGAGGCAGAGGTAGAGACACAGGCAGAGGGAGAAGCAGGCCCCATGCAGGGAGCGTGATGTGGGTCTCGATCCCGGGACTCCAGGAATCATGCCCTGGGCCAAAGGCAGGTGCTAAACCGCTGAGCCACCCAGGGATCCCCATTAACAAGAGTTTAAGGATAAATGTAACATAATTATTCTAAATGATGTAGAAAACATTGATAAACCTCAGCATCAACTCAACATAAAAAATTCTTTGTAAAATAGGAATAGAATGGAACTTCCTTTAATATAAAACTGGTCACAAAAAACCTAGAGCATATTTACATTATACTAAATGCATAATGCTAAAAGCATTTTTTTTTTCAAACTTAAAAACAGGACATGGGTGTCAGCTGCTACCACTTGTATACAATACTGTTGGAGACTAAGCCATGCAATAGGCATGACAAAAGAAATAAAAGGCACAACAGAGGAGAGGAAGAAAATTAATTAGCCATTTCTTTTTTATACAGAAAAATTCAAAATTATCTACAAAGAATTATTAGAATCAACTAAGAAGGTTTTAAAAATATTTCTAGATACAAAATTAACATACAATAATAGCATGCAAATTTATATACTACCATAAAACTATACTCCATGATGTAGGAAGAGATTTCACATCAGGTGAGCAAGTGCTTTATGAGACAATTATAAAATTTTATTAAAAGACAGTAAAATACTTAAAAGAGTAGATAAATATACTTGATCTTAATGACTGAAAGATCCAATATTTAAGGATATTACTTTTCAAATCTATATGTAGATTTATTTTTTTTAAAGATTTTATTTATTTATTCATGAGAGACACAGAGAGAGAGAAGCAGAGACACAGGCAGAGGGAGAAGCAGACTCCTTGCAGGGAGCCCGACGTGGGACTCAATCCCGGTTCTCCAGGATCACGCCCTGGGCTGAAGGCAGGAGCCAAACCCCTGAGCCACCCAGGCATCTCCCAAATCTATATATAGATTTAATGTAATTTTGGCATTGCCTTTTCTGACTGTAACATAACTATAATGGAGGGAAGAAACTTTCTCACTCGCTCATTGTCTTTTTTGCACTCTGTCTTCCTAGTATGAAAACAGGGTTACTTCTATATCCTGGGTGCTTTTGCATTTCCTATCTGTAAGCCTCCCAGCCATGGAATGTAGACATGAACTAGTAAGTCTCAGAATTCAAAGGTTAGAACCTCTCAGGACTTCCCCAACCCTGCATCCTGGAATGTATTCCTAAGAACATCCTTTCTTCTTCTGTGGCCAATGAAATTTCATGAAAATATCACCTTTTGCATGGATATCTGTTGTTGTGTCAATGCCAGTCCTAACAGCAATGGCAATAGAACAGCAGACATAAAAACAAAACAAAACAAAAACAACAACAAAAAAAACAAAACCAAAAAAAACAAAAACAAAAACAAAAACAAAAAACAAAAAAGGAAAAAAAAAGGAACAGCAGACATCACTTAAGGCACCTGGCATAGGGGATTATTTGTAAGCAAGCAAATGTCAATTCCAAGGACAATGGGAAATAACTACACGTTCAGTTAAGAGTCTTTTGGTTACAAGGGACAAAAAACTCAACCTGATTTGACTGATTGCTAACTGGAAGGTTGAGATGTTGAACAGTTTTCAAAGTTCAAAGTTGTCATTAGGAGAGGTTGTTCATCTTTTTGTTGAATTCTGTTCTCTTCCATGCCCACGTGCATTCTTAGACTCCATATAGCTATAATAGTTCTAGATAGTTTCAGCCTTGTACACTTGGTTCAAGCCCAACAGAAAAGAAAGTTTTCCTACATCTTTATATACTCGGCTAAGTCTCCACTTAACTGGTAAGGTCCGTGTTGTGGGCACCATTCCTGCAGCCGGGGCTGGAATCCTTTTCAGATCACATGAACCAAGAGGGAAAAAGGAACAGCAAAATCTGTGGCTATGCTAAAAGGACACAGAACAGAAGGTTGGGAGAGAAAACAACATCTACTTTATAAAGTGAGATCTGTATGTCTAGACAAACTGGATTTTTGAGATGGGATCGATCATACACCAGTGGGTGAATTGATTACTACTGATAATATGACACCATTAATATTTTTTTTTTTCAATTTTTATTTATTTATGATAGTCACAGAGAGAGAGAGAGAGAGGCAGAGACACAGGCCGAGGGAGAAGCAGGCTCCATGCACCGGGAGCCCGATGTGGGATTCGATCCCGGGTCTCCAGGATCGCGCCCTGGGCCAAAGGCAGGCGCCAAACCGCTGCGCCACCCAGGGATCCCTATGACACCATTAATAATGAAAAGCTGACAATGTCTGGATTCCTCAGATTACTGGCTGCAATCTGAAAATGATCTTTTGGGAAAATTAAATTAACCTTTTTGATGCCATTTACTTCTAACACCATGACCTTGCAAGGGCTCAATGTCTAAAACTCCATAATTAGAATCGTATTGCTTTGATTAAAACCACTGAAGACTTTCTGCCTACATAGAATGCAAAATGTCATATCCCAACTTACACAGAAACAGGAATTTGTTTTTCAGCAGCATTGAGATTAGAAGGAGAATATGAGCAGGTAAGGAAGCAGAAAGGGAAAACAAGATCCCAAGGATAATCCTGACCTTTTACCTCTAGTCTCTTGATCCTCTTTATATTTAGACCAGTGGTTTTTAAGTTGGTGATTTTTCCAGCTTGGGAGTTGGCCATGTTTGGAGAAATTTTTGGTTTCTCCGAGTAGGCGTGTGGCAGTAGGGTACTGGCATCTAGCAGGTGGAGGCCAGGGATGTTAAGTATCCTACAATGCAAAGGAAAGCTCCTAACAACAAAGACTTATCCTGCCCAATATGTCACCGGTATTGCTCTTGAGGAACCCTGGTTTTACACTCAGAATCAAATTTCCAGATCAACAAATGACACCGTGATTGCTGTTCTCTCCTGGCTAGTTGATAGCAGCTGGGAAGTCATCTATTACAGTTAATGAGGTTTTTGTCCTTCTTTCAAATACGCTACATGATGGACTAGTGTCCTTTGTGACTTAGACTTCTAACAGCGGGTAAAGCTCGCTACATTAGCCTACCTGAGAAGTTGGGGTTGGCAGACACTAGCTTCAGCAGACATTGCATGTTGAGTCCCTGACAATACTGGGGCTCTTGCTTTTCTCTGTCAATTTAATTTTCCGACTTAACACCAACAGTGAGCACAACTGTCTTGCTGTGTCTGACACTATCATTTTGGGCAGATCATGTAGAAAGAAATAAAAAGTGAAGCACAGAGCAAAGATCCAATTTTCTTCCTGAAAGAAAAGGACTCGAGGTGAACCAATTTGTTTGGCTGATTTATGCACCTTGGACTACTGGGCAGCTGAAAAGGAAATAACATCCCCCAAATAAGTAACGAAGCAGTGCTGTATTTCTAGTATAATGAAGGAGCTAGTAGAGAATCTATACCCCTGATGGGTGTTTAGATTGAGTGAGCAAGCTCAGTAACGTTGTTGCTGAGTGAGACATTTCCTGGAAGACAGAAAACTATGTCAAAGTGTACACAGCCTTTGTCTTCTCAAGGGTATTAGCAATGATACATTATCAGCGTGATCCAAATCAGTAGGCCTTACCTCCTATCCTGAGCTCTGGTGATGGCAACCTTACCCTCTCCAAAGAGCAGTAAGAGAAACTTCATTCTATTACATAATCTAATCTTGCCTGTCTATGTAGTGATTGCCTACGTGATCCAGATGCTTTTCACTTTGAGGCTACTTGTGACTCTTTCAAAGCAACTCAGATACTACTTAACGATGGAGAAACATTGAGTTTACGAACACACTGGCATATAATTAATACTTAGACCATCACAAGAACCCATACATAAGGTCGGATACTGAGACAGAGCGGAGAAATGCCTTGTCTAAAGTCGTAGAGCTAGTAAAAGCTAGAGTCGAAATCCAGCTCTGTTGTCTAATTGCTGTTCCAGGGCTTTTTCTACTACACCAATATAGGCTTCTACTCATAGGGAGAGAAACAGCACAAAAGGAAGTCCATTTAAAACAATGAAGGAGAAGAAAAAATATTTTGGAACCCAACTTTCATCTTTTCTGAGAATGAAGAGTGAAATTTGAATAAAATGCTTATATCCGAGTGTCTAATATAAACTTGGTGTTTATATTCAAATTCCTCAGGTAAATTTTCCTAGGATTCTGATATTTTATGTATCTGGAGAAGGAGTTAGTAGAGAAATATCTCAAACGAAAGAAAGCCAGTGTGTACAAAGAAATGAAGGAAACAGTTTCCTAAGAGTTTTTAAATTCCTTTCATCAGAGAGTTGCAGCTCATAGTGGCCATAGAGAGGTGGAGAGGAAATGCGCTGCCATCTTTGGTATGTTGGAGCCTTATATAGATTTACGAATCACACGCTGAAAATGGAAATTGATAGTTACTGTAGGAGTTTTTTTTCCATAAACTAACTCTTCCTGTAATTTAAATCTGTAACGTTTGCAAATTTAAGTCTTGGTAGGAAAGACCTTGCTTAAACTGGCAAACTTGCAAGCTCATTATCAACATACTTGCTGGAGAGGTCACATGTCTGCAAACCTCAGTCCCCACAGATGCTTCTCTTGGGGACTGGCGTCCCTCCTACATAATAGACCCTGGGCCTACATGAGAAGAGACTTAAAGCACCACGAAGTTAGGGTAGAACCAGGGACTTCACACATATATTAAACTCTGTTAGTACATAGTTACTGCCAAAGAATTTCTGAATAAACTGCAGAGTAATGTAGACATAAGAAGCATCGGCAGTGTTGACTGGCTTCAATCCAGCTTGTCATTTGGATCCTCTGCTGTTCCTATCTTGCGTTCATAATAATGATGCCACTTTTTTGCATCCTAGGAATGCCCGCTTAGGGAAAGCTGAAGAAAATATTATCTAAGGAGGCCGACGCTATTTTGTCTAGCATTAAGCTCAGGGGCAGCAAAACATTAAAAGGGAAAGGTAGGAGTTCTTCAAAAAGAGTAGAAGTCATTCGTTCATAGTGAAAGAGTTTGAGTCCAGCCTGTTAAAAAGGTTAAAGGGAGGGCGCTTGTGTGGCCCAGTTGGTTAAGCATCTGCTTTCAGCTCAGGTGATGATCCCAGGTCCTGGGATGGAGCCGTGCATTGGCCTCCCTGCTCCGTGGGGAGCCTGCTTCTCCGTCTCCCCCTGCCTGCCGCTCCCCCTGCTCGTGTTCTCTCTCTCTCTCTAATAAAGGAATAAAATATATATTTTTTAACAAGTTAAAGTGATGTTTCAGAGCATTCACTCCTGCCCTGAAATTTATTTATTTTGTTCATGACTTAATTTTTTCCCACTCGGTTATAGTACAAAGGCAGGATGAGATTCTAGAGAAAGAGATGATAAAATACAGATTATTAAGACTCTAAAAGAGTTTTATTTATTTTCTTAACCAATATTTCTTTTTCTCCTCTTAGTCGTTTTCTTTTCTTTTCCCAATGGTTTTCTCTTTCAAGGTCATTTTTATCCAAGAACAAATAATTTCAGGGCCAGATTTCCTAGGCCAACCACCTGATTGGGAGATGGAAAGACCTGGAAGGCTGGGGCCTATCCTTGCTGCTGCCTCAATGATGTCAGAAAATAATACTTAGGCAGGGATGGGCTGGACTGTTCCAGGGTAGGAGACTGTGCTAGTTTTCAGTCTGGGTCCCGAGGAGGTCAGGGAGCTGCATGTAGATGAAGGGGCTCCAGGCTCCCCCCTCAAGCTCAAGGTTTATTAAAGACATTCAACCTTCATCTTTAAGTACCAAGCTTCCACATGAAATATTTTTAACTAAAAAAGGGGGTTAAGTACTAATTACAATTGGAAATGAGTCATTTCTATGATGAACAAACTGAGGTCCAGAGAGCTTATGTGGTCACCTAGGAATACGAAGCCTAATTTCCTATAATAGATACACTTTGACTCTTGAAGGACAGAGGCCTCACTTGCAATTTCAATTCACTTGGAGAACAGTTTATACCTAGGTTAATAGACATGCCGGGACTTTTACGAGTTAGGACGGAAGGAGTGATGGATTGCTTTCCACCTTGATACCTTAAAAGACACACCAAATAATCTGAGCGTGGTTCTGACCTGCTAAAATGCCTGCCCCGTAGTCTCCCACAACCTGAAACTTTTCAAAGACATATGCCTCTTGTTTTTCCTTTGATATTGGGCATATTGCAGTAACTTAATGACTGATAGCAATAGAAATTTTATTTTACACATCTACTTTCACTTGTATATCTTGGAATTAAAAAAAAGGCTTTTAACTATTATAAAGACTTCTTACTTACTAGTGTTTATAATTACTACAGTCCCAGTTTACTAGATTACTAGTTGTAGCTTGAAAGAACTGAAGTAAACATTAAATAAAACAAGTTGTATAAATGAAAGCTATTCCTTCCTTTCTATATAATTTCCGATTATCTTTTATGTTTCACTTTTTACTTCACTTTTTAATTTTTTTCTACTTAGGGATAAATTATTCATGACAGTGATCTTTTTCAAAATGTAAATGTTTAGAAGGTAGGAACTTTATTATTCTTAAAGCATCAACTATGACTTGTAATTATGTGATGGTGATGAAGAACAAAAAGCAGTTTTAGGGCAAGTTCTTTTTTTCAATGGTATATGTTTTCATTAATGTATGGAAGCCTAATGTCAGAAGACATATGACTTTTTGGAAGTTAACAATATCATATACATATACAAGTATGTATATAAACCATTATTAATATATATCAATATGTAAAAATCATTTTACTATGCAAATATTTCCTTAAGGTACGTGATCATGTGTCTTAGATATATTCAATAAAGGTTTGTAAGATTTTCCTTCGTTTGGTCAATAAATGATTAAAAGCATTTTAAGGTTAATGATCTCATGATGTGATCAATCATTCTAACCTACAATCTGCCACCAGGGCTTCTCATTTTGCTGAAAGCAAATGATTTCTTGATAATGATCACAAGAAGCACATCTGTATGCTGGTTGAAAAGTTAATTAAAATGTGATTCCATCTGGTAGTCCAGTTGGGAATGTCACTATTCGATTTAATCTACAATGAGCTGAAATGAACTCTGCATAATCAAAAGATATAATGCAGTGGGGGCCATGGAGATGTAAGTTAGGCAGTGTTGCACATGTTAATTTAAATCTTTTTTTCTTCTCTTTAAAATTTTTTCTTTCATAAAAGTTAGAAACCTGGGAAAACAAAATTTCCTTATGATTTTCTCATTATGAGTACATTTCCCTTTATGTGAATTTTGTCTAAATACTCATTTATTCCCATTTTCTCCCTTCATTTTTAATAGAATTGGAGAGCTGATGTGAGCACAAATATTCTCTTGAAGCTGCTGACTTCAATTGCTTGTTCTGCTCTGATACCATGTGTATTAGGTTCTTACTGCTGTTATAAAAAATTATCACTAACTTGGTGTCTTAACACAAATTTAATATCTTACAGTTCTGGAGGTCAGAATGTCCAGAATGGGTACCACTGGCTAAAGTCAAGCTATAAGTAAGATTGTGTTCCTTCCAGAGGCTCTAGGACAGAATCTGTTTTCTTGCCTATGCAAGCTCTTGAGGTTGTCCACATCCTTTTGACCTGGTTCCCTTCCCTCTTTGAAGGCAGCAATGGATGATCAGGTCTTTCTCATGACGCTATCTCTGGTTCTGACTCTTCGATTTCTCTCTTTCCGTTAGAAGACCTTAGTGATTACCTTGAGCCCACCCAGATAATGCACAATAATCTCCTTGTCTTAAAATCAACTGATTAGCAACCTCAATTTCATCTGCATCTTTAATTACCTCTTGCCATTGTAATACAACATATTCACAACTTTTGGGGATTAGGATGTGGACATTTTGGGAGGCCATTATTCTATCTTCCATATGTTGTAACTAATTTAGTCCATATTCTTGCATAGAGACTGATGCCTTTACCTTCCTCCAGAGTAACTGGAAAATTTTTCCTTTTGGGTTTGGCAGATGTCTATCAGTTTGCACATATGCTGACAAGCTGACAAGTATTTCTACTCACAGGTTTTCCCAAGGGAAGAAGAACTGGAAAAAAAACTTACATTTAAAGGCTGTTTCCTTTGGGTGTTATTGCAATGTAGAATTGAGCACGTTTAAATTCTGTTTCCTTGTATGGAAAAGCAGAAGTTGTTTTTAAAATTAACTCAGAAATTCAGTGTGGGTCTTATTATTATGATATAGCCAATTTCTAAGCTGCTAATTCAATTATTGTAGATGGTTAATATTCCATCTTATAAAATTACTTTCCATTTTACTTTTCTTTAGAAAGTGGAAGTGACTTAGTTTTCATCAAACATATTTCAGCTACACTTAAAGAGGTAGAAAGTTAGACTTTACTTGTTGAAGTTGCAGCTTCTCAATTATTAACCCAACCCTAAATTCCAGACTCCATAGAAAATATCTAATGAAGTGTACATACTTCTGCGAATAAAAATACGCCCAATGAGATAACCATATAGAATTACTATTGGTATAGTGGCGATACAAGGGTAAAACTATTTTCATTTAGGAGACATTCATTTTATTTTATTTTATTATTTTATTTTATTTTATTTTATTATTTTATTTTATTTTTAAATATTTATTTATTTATTCATGAGAGAGAGAGAGAGAAAGAGAGAGAGAGAGGCAGAGACCCAGGCAGAGGAAGAAGCAGGCTCCCCACAGGGAGCCCGATGCAGGACTTGATCCCAGATCCTGGGATCACATCCTGGCTCAGCTGCTGAGTCACCCAGATGTCCCAGGAGACATTCATTTTAAAACTAGAAAAATATAAGAAGCTCTAATGCTGATAAGAAGAAGTTTAGCATATCAGTAGATTTTAATCATGCAAATAGAACCACTAAGGCACATGTTGATATACGAAAGGGTTTGTCATATAGATCTGACATTACACAATTTTGGGAGCTGGGTCAGCAGTTTCCGCTGTCTTCGTGTCTGATGCTAGAGAGGCAGGAGGTGGAGAAGGGAAGATTGACGTGAAGTAGGGGAGAGCAAGGAGAAGCCATGAGTGCGAATTAGAGCCCATGAGCCCATGTGCCTCTGCCCTTGAAGAGACTGGTGTCTAGTGGAAGCAGAGGCCCTTTACCATCAAGCCCAGAGTTAGAGGAGCTACAGGAGAATCCAGGGGAAGAAGCATGACTTTCAGGGGTGGATGTGGCCTCACACCAGGGAGATGAGTCAGAAGACAAGTGACGGCAGGTCTGAATGATAGAGTGGCTACTGCTTCATTCTGCCCCATGAGCTCCACGATCTCCCTTGTTACCCGGGTTAGCTGGTCATGGATATGAAGAGAATTTTGGGAAATGTTGTTTGGCCTAGCCAAGCTGACACATGACAAAGCCACCACACATTGCCTGGGAACATGGATGATCTAAGCAAGTACTTAGCTCTAGTAATTCTCCAACCATCAAGAACAACACGTAACCTTGCTCTTCCCCTTTCCCTTCTCCACACTCAGTTTTGGGACTGAATCTGTTTGTTTCCTAAAACACTACAAAATATTTTTTCTTTAGGATAAAGAATACTAACTGGTATCAAAAGCCTTTAGATCTCTCACTTTCCTTTCTCAATGTACTGCCAGATGTCATTGGTCTTTTCGAGCCAAGTAATATTTTGTTCTGTTTCAGCAATGGGAAACAGGGAATAGGACAGAAATGAAGACACCTCTTTTCATAGAAATGTAGTACTTTTAAATAGCTAAATGAAATAGAAATTGAGGTAATTATCTGTATTTTCCCAAGTTTTTCTTTAAAGTGTTCCTTTCAGTTGAGTTTTATTCTTCCAGAAAAGTCTTTTTTTTTTTTTTTACTTTGTATTATTCAGATATTTTCATTTATTCACTATTTTATCTCACATTGTGTGTCTGGCCTAGACAATTAATACACAGGTATTTTATGAAATTAGTTTTCATAAAACTCTGTTCTAACAACTGATGAAGGGTTACTTGTAGTGTAGTTTGAAGGAATGACCAAAAATAACTATGAATGTGTTATATGTAATCAAGAGGAGAATTCCAACAATTACTTGGATCATGTAGAAAGAAAAAAAAATACCTTTTCTTAATTGGGTATTTAAAGCAAAATTGCATTATTTGGGACACTTTATCTTCAAAATTGTCCCAATCTCCAAATCCCTTTGGGTGCACAAAAAATTGAAATGAAATACATATACATTTCAAAGTCAATCTAAGTGTAAGAGTGAAGATTTTTATATTCCAGAATTTTTTAGAAATAATTAGTCCTTTCATTATCACCCCTTTGACTACTGTAAACATATAATGACTTTAAATTATCCAAATAGCACAATTACTTCAATAATCTAAACATGTAAAAAAGTAATCTAAACATCTAAATAAACTTTCTAATACAGATTTATTGAACGTATGAAAAACTCTTTATCTACAGGGTTAACGTGATCATGTATCTTATTTTAACATTGTGTATTAGCTGTTTTGGAGTTAAGTTTCTTACTATACACTTTCCTGATGTTCATTATGAATATGATAATAAGAGTAGGGGCATAATGAAAACACAAATGGCCATTTGATAAGCTTATTCTAGTCTTCTTCATTATAAAGCAATCATGTATCTTCCTACTGCACATAACAAGGCTCTAATTATATTGAAATGTTCAGGGAACAACATAAACCACAGAGGCAAAATGCAAATGGTATGTTCTTGGCTTTGGGATCATAAAATGTGCTTATAGCATTCTGAGCACAATTTTAACATTTATTTTTTATACGTGTAGTAAAAGAGAAAGCTTAGATGAGAAGACTTTATGGTTCCTATTTCTCTCTAAATCAGTCAGAATGCAGTTCTTCTCTGCACTATAGATCTTTACTATTCATTCTACCTTTAATGAAGTCTGAGGGCAGAAATCAAGGGAGGCCCTAGGAAATCCTCTGGTGAGATAAATGAGTTCATGACCTGTACTCTGTCCTTACTTCCCTACCTGTTCTGATATTGTTCTTGTTAATTGAGCAAGAGTATATTTATTTTTACAGTTGGGCCATTCTTCTCTTGTCCAGGGAGGAATCAACCCTTCCCTGACTTAATTAATTTTATTTGCTAAGGCTTGCTTAAACTGAGTTTCTCTAGAGCATTAATTTTCAATCTGTAGATTAAAAGTTTTGGAAATTCCATGCAAAATGATTTGTCATATGTGCCTACGCATTTTTCTGGAGAGAAGAATGCAGGCCTTTATAAAATTGTCACTGGGGACCGTCACCAACAGAAGTTTAAAAATCACTGCTTGAGAGGTTCTCTGAATGACTTCCCACTTAGCATTGTACTGTATGCTTAGAAAGATCAATAAAGAAGAGGAATATTTCAGTACACTCCACACGGCATTTGACCGTCCATACCTTGTTTGGGAACATTTTGTACTAGATAGCAAAGGCTTTCATATTAAGGACACTGAGAGCACTCCTTTTTAATTAATGAGTCATACTGTCATACTGGCAGTGAATTATTTAGTCCCAAACATCATTCACTCTTTTCTAGTGTGTATTAAGTAAGCAAGTAATTAGATTGACAACAGCACCACATTAAGATTTATCTGTCAAAGTTTTCTGGTGATATAGCCACAAGCTTTCTTGAAATTTCTCATTTTACATTTTTTATGAAGAATTAAACATAATCTGAAAACTATGCCAACATAGTCAATTAGGATAAAAAATATGTCTTACTCCTCCACCCCAAGGTCTAGACCTATTCATTTCATGTGTATGTGTGTGTGTGTGTGTGTGTGTGTGTGTGTGTGTGCTGTGCCTGAGTTGGCCCGCTGAGCCATTCATTAAGACAGTTACTGGGCATTTCCCAGGTCTGGATATTGCTCCAGCACTCTGGATACACTGATTAAAAAGAAGAATCACCAGGTCTTGGTAATTTTCAAGATGTGAGAATGAGTATGACATCTAGGTTTCCTGCTTTGATAACTGGAAGCTAGAAGCACAACTTAATAAGATGTACTTAATATAGGAGGAAGAATATGTTAAGGCATAGAAAGCACATGAAGAAATCCTTAAAATATTTTTAGTGGCTGAGATGCTTATTTTATTGTGTTAAGAGTTGAGGCCATCTAGCATGGAAAAATCTCTAAGGTTATTATATTTGCTAGTTCTTTGAAGGAAGAGTGGCTTACATTTCATAACAGGACATGATAGAGCTTCATAGCTAGTCTTTTTTTTTTTTTTTTTTTACTTTGAGAAACTATGCCTTGTAGTGAAAATTATTCACCCACTGGGGTTAGAGAAATTCCAAGAAATACCCATCTCTGAATATTATGTGCCCTTAAGTCTCAAATTCCCTGGTCACATCTATAGTGACCATATAGATGTATCGATAGAAAACCCAAGAGGGTTTATAAGGTTATGTAATTTCTAATGATTATTAGACACAGAGATGGGTCAGCAGCTGAGTATTATTAGTTTCAATCATTTCCAACTTTGTTTGTTGCAGGTTGTCACTATAATACCATAACCTGGGACCAATAGTATGCTGGGGCTCTCTTGTACTGGAGCTCATGAGAGCTAATTGTTAAATCTTCAGTAATATTGTGACTAGTTGTTGATGCCAGGCATTATTACAAAGTCAAGTTATATAAAGCCACAATTAAATAGGTTATATGAAAACAAAAATAATAAACACTCAAACTTATTACTTCTAAATTATTTTACTATAGTTAAATATTATCGAGGTTCTTGAGGGTATTTATATCTCTTGTATCTGTATGGTGGAAATATATATAATGGTGTGTTACTGTTCTTCTTTTCCCAAATCTAATTTAATGCAGTTACATTGGTAGCTCAATATCAGTCATGTTGAGAGTATATCACTGAAATTGGTAAATTCTACAAGTCAAGTTTTATTTGCCCATAGACTGTTAGAGTTAAGGTTGCAGAGAAAATGTTAATAATGGGGAATTCAATTTAAAAGCATGTTTTTCTGTAGCCATTATAGTATAAGCAGCATAAAAAAATTGAGGAAATATTCCTCTTGCATTGAAGACTATGATCTAACTTACCAAAGAAAGCATTTGTCACTGACCACTGATTAACCAGTGATGTTGCCACATCCATTTGTGATGTTTCACTCTCATTTTACGGTCAAATAAAACAAAAGCATCATCCAACTCTCATCTGTCAATTGCAGCCATATGTTGGCTGCAATACAACGTACTACAAAAAGTACGTAAAGCAATCTGGAAAATCAACAGGCTATCTGGAATCTACAATAGAATATTGCAAATTTTATCACTTGTAAGTTGTGTGCTACAGATCCTGGATTTCAGTAAAGTTTATAATGAATGTATGTATGAATATGTATGCAATTTTTTTTCAGGGAGTACCTGCTAAACATCACTGTCTCAGACAGAACCAGTGACTTTCCCACTTTCAAGAGGTCTAAGTATCAATGTTTTGGGGCTACCTGGCTGCATCCTGAAATTATGAATATTTATGGACTATTCCCTAGTTGTGTAGTCATAAGACTAAATTGATGTACTGGAAGAAAATGAAATGGGCAATTAAAACTAAGAAAATTATATTATTTAGATGACATTTTATTTATTCTATTATGTTCTATAAAGTTTTCTTAAGTCTAATGTACTTCTCAGAATGGGGGTTAGAAGAGTTACCTTATATTTATATGGAATTCTCAGTTTCCATACATTTTTATATACCATCTCACTGATCCTTATAAAATGTGTGAATAAGCAAGTATTATTATCTTATGAGATATAGCTGAGGATATTGAGGTGTGCAAGGATAACTTTACTTCAATGTTGCACAGTTGAGCTGAGAATGAAACTTTGGACTTCCAGGGTACCTACCATTAAAGCCAGCCACTACCTTTCCAAATAGATTTTCTTTTTAATATAATTGTCAACTATGTGCTTGAAGCCTTATTTCACTGTCCTGGGTAAGAAAAAAACAATGGAATAAACTGGTTAGAGCAAATGGCATTGGAGAAGGGAGGTCTGCAATGTATTTCAGGAAAGGATTTTTTTTTCTCTCTGTGTTCAGAATCCTGAATGACAGTTTTAAGATTGCTTTTTTCCTTAATTTATGTTGTGAGTTTCTTTTTATGATTATCAATGAGTTCTCACATGAGTATGCAATCATAATAAGAGTCAAACTCCAGCAATTTCCTGACAAGTTATAAAACAATAAAATACTCCTAAATGGTATATCACCGAAGACGATATTTTTATACCAGAGGTGTGGTGACACCTATAAATCATCTAAGCATTCCTCCTGAGATTTCTATTCTCACCTGGAGAAACTAAAGGAAAAATGCATGTAGAAAGTGTTATCCAGAGAAAACAAATATAACTTTGGAGAAAATTAAAGATCTAGAAGTCTTGTAATGCTTATGTAAATTAGAGAAGATAATGTTTATCTGCCTCAATTCTCCCATGTTTACTCCTTACCTCTATACTTTTAAAGGTCTGAGACTTAGCATATGATATAAAAAATAAAATAGAAATGGCTGATTATGGCTTTTCAAGAAATATTTTTATTCATATATACAATCTACATGCAGGTTCAGTATACTCACTTTCATAGTCTAAAATGAACCCCCAAAGGAAGGGATTGAGTCTAAAGTTTAAAAAAATCTGGTCGGGTAAGCAGCCGTTAAAGAGAAAAAGGGGTAAGATGGAAACTTGTACTCTTTAAATAGTTCTTACATAGTACAATGTTGCTGTGCCTTTGAGCAGCTGGAAATTACTTTCAGGTCCATGACCCAAGTATAGGTGTCACAATAGGCTCTCTATGGATATCGTTCCATCAAGAACCCCCCCTGAGGAGTGCTGGGGAATGTTCTCCTTTATGAACAGCAACAACATACTCAAACAAGGCTAGAAAAAGAAACAAAACAAAATAATATCCCCAAATCCTTTGTTTGTTTGGCTCATCTTAGCAAAGATGAGATGAATAAGGATTTTCCAACCCACTTTTCTTGACCTCGGGAGATCAAGGAGAAATAAATCACAAATGTATTGATTTCTAAGCACATATTTTTGACCTCCAATCACTAACTTTAAATCTAAGAGACAGGTTCAAATTCACTAGACTCTGGGGTTACTTCTGACTTCCCTACATCCCTGTATGCCAACGCTCCAGAAGGAACTAGTTTATCTGCGCCCATATCAGATGTCCTTGAAGAAGTTGTCTTCTTAGAGCTTGTCAATTTATTTTCACCCTGTAGCTATCCACCACATTCCACTGGCAGACCACCTACAACACTGTTGTCCTGGCTGCAGATGAAAATGCCCCTCCCACAAATAAGAGAGGAAACTGGTTCCTTAAAGGTTAATGCATTATAATCCTCAGTCAATCTAAAAAACCACAACACAACACAAATTACATACAAATAATAGGAAATTTCATTAAAGAGTCAGTTAAACATTTGTTTTATTTCTCTGAGCCAGTGGACTGTTTATCTCTTGATAATAAAAAGAAATCCTTTGGTATTACAGAACCTGTTTCCACGCCATAATTTTATGAAACATTAGAATTTTAGTTTTTGGGACCTGCAATAAGACTGTTGCAACTTTTTCTTATAGGTGTAAAAAAAAAAGTTTCCCTTGGTGATTTTCCTAATATTACATAACTTCAGTCAATAGGCATATTATTATTATTGGTAGTAAAATAATAATTACTATATGCCAGGCATGATCATGTATTTTGTCATTATCTCATTTAATCATCATGAAAATCTTAAAAATATATGTTGTGTTTTTTTTCAGAGAGGGAGGCAGAGACGTGGGCAAGTCAGGTACCTTGCCCAAGGGTGTAGAGCTGGTCAGTGTTGGAGAGCTGCCTGATTCTACAGTTTCCTCCTTAGAAATTCCACCCATTCTCATCATTAGGAGAGGAAAAGAAATCTGGACAAGAAGAAATTCCGTTTTGTATAACCTGTGAATATCTGATTGATTTCATTCTGCCTCCTTGTCAATTGATAGACACACTGTCCTGTGTTCAGTCCCAAGATCGTCATTTTTGACCCTGAAGTGACACAAATGTTACACTAGCCTTATTCCTGCTCTTTATGCTCTGATCTACCCTCTTATCTGAAGGAATGATTTACTTGTTCCCTCAAGGTGACATTATAGAATTTGCTTTTATTTATTTTGTTTCATTTTGTACCTACGGTATCTTGAAAATCTTTTAAAAAAATACTAAAATAATTTTATGCAATTTATAAATGCTACTACCCATGACTGTAGTTGTACTTTTCTGTCATTCCCATTTACCAAGTAGGAAATGGTATTTTTTTCCCCTGTGGTTTAAATATTTTGCTTGAGGCTCTCTGTAGAAGAATGGCCAGATTTACCCAGAAGGAGTGCATTTATTAAAAAAAATTTAAAAACTCCAAAAAACTTCTTTATCAAAAAAAAATTAAATGAACTATCCTATGTATTCAAAGATTTAAGGAGAAAAGTTAAAAATATAATTCTAAGATTCGACTTTCACGGAAGATTCTCTAAAGTGTCTAGGGGCTTGTGCAATCTCTGATAATTCTGACACGAAGCATCTAGATTACATTTTTTCATAATTTCACTATTTTAAAAAATTTATACCCTTTGCTTTCAATTTAAGATCTTCCTAGTTGGAGATTTTCACTGACTCTTAAATCACAACAAACCCTGAGACTCTCAAACCTACCTCTCTTCCAAAGAGAATAAGACTTTTTTTAAATACCATTTTTTTTTATCATTTTAAAGGCACAGATTCTTTTTTCTCTCTAAAATAGTCCAAATGTAACCAATAAACATGATATAAGTATATGAGTTTCATTAACTGATTTCCAGAAGCCCCAATTCTTTCTTCACATAAGAAAAAAGACTAGAAATCTCATACAGTTTCCTCACTACTGAGAGATGTAGGCCCTGACTTATCTAATTTTCTCCAGTCACTAGATTATAAGACTGGAATTCCTTAAGAGAAATGACAAATAATATATGGAATAAGATTTAATTTGGTTAATGTTAGAAAACATCTTAAAACCATTTCAGCTGCCACATAGTCTCAGACTAAAAAGAAATTCAGAGAGGTTGGTAAAAGGGTATAAAAACCTTAAGCCATAAGACATAAAAGCTCCAATGATCTAATGTAAAACATGGTGACCACAGTTGACAACATTATATTGTGTTACTGAAATTTACTAAGAGAGTAGACTTAAATGTTCTCTCTCTCTCTCTCTCTCTCTCTCAAACACATCAAAAACACATACACACAGAGATAAATAAGTGAGGTGATAAATGTGTTAATTAACTGGATGGGAGGACAATGTATAGGATATCAAATTACAACGATGTTATATATCAATTACTCCTCAATAAAGTTGAAATAAAAAGTAAGAGGAGAATTAGAGAGAAAATCAGAATTGTCATTATAGAATGTTGATCTTCCCTCTTTTTTTTTTTTTTTTTTGATCTTCCCTCTTGTTGAAAAGCTGGTACAGCCACTTTGGAAAACAGTACGGAGATTCCTCAAAAAGGTAAAAGTAGAACTACCCTATGACCCAGCAATTGCACTACTGGGTATTTATCCAAAGGGTACAAACATAGTGATTCAAAGGTGAACATGCCCTCCAATGTTTATAGCAGCAATGTTCACAACAGCTCAATTATGGAAAGAGCCCCAATGTCCATCAATAGATGAATGGATAAAGAAGATCTATATATATCCAAAATACTACTCAGCCTTCGGAAAGAATGAAATCTTGCTATTTACAATAACACGAATGGAACTCGAGGGTATTAGGCTAAGCGAAATACGTCAGAAAGACAAATACCATAAGATTTCATTTATGTGGAATTTAAGAAACAAAACAGATGAGCATAGGGGAAGGAAAGGAAAAATAAAGTAAGATAAAAACAGAGAAGGAGGCAAATCATAAGAGACTCTAAACTATAGGAAACAAACTAAAGGTTCCTGGAGGGGAGGTGGGTAGGGGATGGGATGATTGGGTGATGGACATTATGGAGGGCACTTGATATAATGAGTACTGGGTGTTACATGCAGCTGATGAATAAATAAACTCTACTCCTGAAACTAATAATATAGTATACATTAACTAAATTGAATTTAAGTAAAAAATAAAAAAAGAACATTATGAACACAGCTTCAATGATTTATGCACAAAGATACTTTGAATCAGTTTTATTACAAGGTTATGAACAAATTATAATTTAAATTACTCGGAAATACGGGTAGCTTTGTTTCAATTTTAGAGAGAAAAACAAAACAAAAAAGTAATTCAGTTGCCCTAAATCCAAAAAATCAGGGAAAAGCAGTTTGAAATATCTTATTAACACAATGCTTCAGCAATTTCTCCCCTTTTTCTTAGGAAATACAGAGGTAATTATGTTTTGCAAGAGATTGAATACATTTCAAAGACTGAATGAGTCATGCACAATACAATGTTTATTGGAACTCTATTGACTATAACCTTTTGCACTTTGTAGTGAATTTCTGAAAAGTCATCTCTCGATAAAATCAAATTATGCCTCATTTTTTTTGGTTTGAGTCTGGCAGATGCATAGCAAAGTACATAATAAAGTGAAAACTCTTAAGTCAATGGCCATTCTACCTACAGAAATAGGATTAAATTTTCTAACCTTTCTCATTCTTTAAATGATTAGTTCTTCAGTTGATACTAAATCATTCTATCTTAAATATCTGAATGCCCTGGTGGCTACAATTATGCTGAGAATATTTAGTGTAAATATGTACCTTAAGTTGCATATCATTTGAATAATGATAATGCAGATAATGATATCCAGATAATAATAAGGCCTGTTTCTTCTCAATTAGCAGAGGCCATTGTGGGTAGTTCTTCTATTGTGCTTTTTAGAAAGCAGACAAAAATTACTTTAACAAGTGACTTACAGCTATATATATAAATTTACATGCTAAATATATATATTTAAGAAGGAATTTGAATGAACAAATAAACAACTGAGCTAGCCATGCTGGTGTGTCTACCCCTAATATTAAGAAAGACAGCCAAACAGGCAACAGATTAGGAGAAATAAAATTATAATGTAATAAACATTATATATTGAATGCTTTCCATGGCCTTATCCCTTGTTAAGCATTTTACACATTTAATTGCTTTGAATCTTCACAAGGAATCTGAGGTTGGTTCATCCCCTTTTACAAACGAGGAAACAAAGATTTAGAGAACTTAAGTTATTTGCCAAAGTGGTGCCACGTAGCTAGAGTCAAACCCATGTCTGTGCTGCTCTAGAGACCATGTTCCTACTCAACTCTGTGGCATCGTTTTCCTAAATAAAAGCAAAGTGACTGACAGGAGAACGCATGAGCAGCGTTCAAGTCAACTTCAACAGAACCACCACATCACTGTCCAGTAAATCATTTCTTCTAGAATGGCCTCTGGATTTGAGAAGTTAGCAGAAGCTGGAATAAACTTAATTTTTAAATGAGTGATTGTACCGTAATGCCCTAGCATGGCACCTACCACACCAACTAGATACCAACTACTGGAGACGCGTGGCCAAGGAATCAGTGTGTGCATATTCAAAATCTTGCTTTAGATGATTTGTAACTTAAAACAAGGCTTCAAATGTTCAGATGGAAAGCAAAGGATTGTGTCAAGGATGGCAAATGACTAGTGGAAGCTACACAGACACACAGACACACACTGGCTTAGCTGCAAGACTATCTTAAGAATAAACTTAAGACTAATTATGTGCTTCAAAAGAGGCATTATTATTGGTATGTAATGTCGAAGCACGGTTGTCAGAGTAAATTTTCCCTCGCTGAGAAGTACATACACACACTCACATAATAGTGATAGGGATTTACACAGACCCTGGCCAAATTTCAAAATCAGATTTTTATTTATCTGTCTTACGTGTGGAGAGAAAAGGGTAGCATGCTATTCAGAAGAGATATTTGCTAGAAGCAAAGAACCAACAAACCGGATGAAAAAAAAATGGACAGGAGTTGGAATGGAATGGAAAGAGTACTTCACTGTGACAAATTTTGAGGATGAAAAAAAGTTTTAAATCCTTTTTTTTCTATAGCTTTTATCAGACGGCTAGAGTCTTTTGCAAAGTAGAACTACTATTCATGTTTATAAAGGCCTGAGTATAAACCAGGATATCACAAGCTAAATAGCAAATTACTGTGAATTCAGAAGTGAAGTTTGAAAAAAAGTCCCACTTGGAAATAAAATAATTAGTGTTTACCTAGATATTTTTAGGTAAGCAAGTTAAATTATGCTATGACTTTCATATCATATTTGTATGGATATAGATTAAGTGCATTTTTTAGTAGAAAAAAAGCGACTGAGTCCTGTACTAACCTACGCACTTCTAGGTATCTGTTTCCTAGCTAAAATCTAAATTAGCAATCCTTGAACTTTAGATCAGAGGTTCTCATCCAAGGGAGATTCTTGATGCCCAGAGGGTATTTGTTAATACCCGAAGACATTTTTTGTTGTTACAACTGGGCAGGGAGGTGCTGTTGGCATCTAGTAAGAAGAGACCATGGATGTTATTAAGCATTTTACAACGCACAGTCCACCCTCCCACGAAAAATGAATTACCTTGTCCCAAAGATCAATAGTGCTGATGTTGCGGAAACCCTATTTTGAGCAACATAAGATGCCTCTGAGAAGCTTATTAAAAATACATTTTCTTGGACACTGTTTCTAGCAGTTCTGGTGTCAGGGGTAGAGACAGAATTCAGGAACCAGATTCCACTCCCCACCCTACCTCGGGTTGAGACACAGCGACCTAAGAACTCAGATACTTCGATCAAAGTCAAGTCAGCACCATTATCCAACTTACAAAAATGGGACCTAAGAGGAACTGCCCATTTCACTAGGGCGAGTTATGCAACTACAAAATCTAGTTGAATTTCTTGAATTATATTTATAAATAGAGCTTTAGCTCAGGAGGAGAGGCATCACCTGGCAGTCTGTTAGCATCTCAAGCCCCAGCCCAGAGCTACAGTCTCTCAATCTGCATTTTCATAAGAACCCTGGCTTTTGTGAAGCTTTAATGGAACAATCAATCCAAAGTATTTAAATGTAGCGTCTAGCACATTCACTCGCTATTATAAGTGGCGGTGCTGAGGGTGGCGGTAGCGATGACAGTACAAGTGGGACGGCAAGGAGAGGCTGGAAATAGTTTAATGAAAAAAAGATTCCTAGAAAAGAGGTGAGAATCGATCTAGGGTGTATGAGTTTTCTATTTCTGTGTAACAAACTGTTACAAGCTTAGTAGCTTAAAATAGCCATTATTTTCTCAGTCCTGTAGGAACGACTGGGTTTGCTCCTCAGGCTATCACAAGGCTGAAACCAAGGTGTCAATCGGATTGCCTGGAAGTTCAGGGAAAAATCCACTCCCAAGCTCTTTCTTGTTGGCAGAGTTCAGTTCCTCGTGGTCCTAGGACTGACGTTCCCATTCCTTGAAGGCTGTCTGTGGGGGGTATTCTCAGCTTCCAGATGCCACTCACATCCCTGGCCACGTCACCCTCTCCATCGTCAAGCCAGCAACAGTTCACCGAATGCTTCTCAGGCTTGGAATCTTTGCCTTTAGCTTCTGCCCTTGGCCAGAGAAAAGACTCTACTCCCAGGGGCTCCTGCGACTGGCCTGGGCCACCCTGCTAACGTCTCTTCCTTCAAGCCACCTGGCTCATCAGGTAGCTTCATTGTGCAAGTCCAACCCGTATATTTACATCCTCAGGGGTCATGCGGAGGCAAGGACTCCTGGAGGACATCTGAGTCACGTGTGCCACCCGGGGCCACCGAGGCCCCAGGGGAGAGCAATCCCTGCAGTTTCAGAAACAGGGAAGGAGGGAGGGAGGGGACAGGACGGGGGTACATACCTGGCTGTGCACGACGTCTGCAGGCTTGAACTTTATTTGTCAAGGGAGAGGGTTTAATTTGCTACCAGTGAGTGGGAAGGTTTCGCTGGCAAGGCCTGAAGGCAAGGGACAGCTTGCGGATGGTGGCCGAGCAGCGTCGGGGAGCTTTTCAGAGACAGAAAGGAGCCGGACAGCGGGACTGGGCGGGAGGAGCGAGCGGAGCACAGGGCCTGGCGCTCTACAGGCATGCAGCAGGCTCTGGAAGCTTCCTGCCGGACCCAGGGACACGAGGACACGAGGACAGAGCCACCAGGCCTGTGCAGCCTGCCCAGGAACTGGCCTCCGCACAAAGGGAGCCCGGGGGGGCCCAGCTCAGGCCAGTGCCTGGAGGAGGGTGTGCTGGCCTGTTGGCTCCTTCTCACTGTGACACAAAGATCAGGGACAGAGGATCACCTATACAGGCTCAAGATTTTAAATAAGGGAACAATAATAATTTTTTTTTCCCCAAGATGTTTACAAGCCACAGATGACACAGCTTCATCCTGTCCCGGGGGCTGCAAGGGAAGCGCTGCCCGCGCCTGGCTCACTGCAAGGCCCTCTCCAGAGGGTCACGGTAATGACCAGACAATGCAGAGGAGAGGGGACATGCTCCCACCTTCCTTCACGCTTTATTAGACCTAAGAGATTGTGAAGTGTGAGGCGGACACAAGCAATGAGCCTCATCCGCACTGGTCTGCCAGGCCTCCAGCCTTGGGAGGCCGCTCTCTGTCCTTCGCAGCCCTGGCCCTGCACCTGCACCCCAGCTTCACGTCCTGCCTGTGTCACTCTCCGCAATCAGCGGGGACACTACCTTCCTGGCCTGCTGTTTCACGCTGGTTTGTTTGCTGCATGGCAATTCTAGAATATGTTAAGCAGTTCACATTATATAGATGCATTCAGCGAGTGCAGTCAGAACACTCCATGCTTGAGTTCTATAAAGAAATTTGGTGAATTTGAAGAATGCAAGCTCATTATGGTCTCCTATATAATAACCCCCTTCCACCCCTGTGTTCAAATCCCCGCCATGATACTCTTCAAAGTGGTTTTATGGCATTTTACATAATGTCTTCAAGACTGTCATTTGAGAATAAATCAGTGAGGAATAAATAGCAAGACAAAGGTTCTAAACATCTGTTTCTCTTAGAATATGTTCATGACTGTATTTACAAAAAAAAAAAAAAATGGAGCCATAAATGGTGTCTCTCAAGTCGTATAAAATAGGTCAAGTCACTATTCACAAGAAGTTAGATTTTCATACCTGATTTGGCTGCTTTGCCTTAAACCCCAAAATTCTCTGGATTTCGCTTACGTTGGCTCAAGACCTCATATTTAAAATATAATGAAATGAACGTTTTTGGCATCTATTCAGTTTCCACGGTTATTTAGATGTGATCCCAAGAAAGACATTATGATGGAGAAAATTAAGGCTGATTATTGACAAATGTAAATGAGATAATGCTTAGTACTTTCAGTAAAGTGTTCACCATATGTTAGGCATTCTGTTATTCTGTTAAGTCCTCGTTTAATTTTCTCAATTTACAAAGACCGTTATTATTATCCTCCCCATTTTCTAAAGGAGGAAGCGGAGCCTCAAAACTGTTGGGCAACCTTAGCACCGTCTAGCAGAAGATTTGGAATTTTCATCCTGTGTCTGTTTCAAGTCTCTCCCCCTAAAGAAAAGTCACGCTGTGACATTTCTCCATTCAAAAGCCTCGGATGCACTTCCTTCCCTCTCGACAGCATCATCGCTGGTTCCCACAAGGTAGGGCCTGAGCTCGCTCTTGCTACGTCTCTAACCACTTACTTTCCCTTGGCTCGCTCTGTCCCAGCCACTCTCAAACTCCTGCCTTTCTGCTTTCATATCGGTGTTCCCTCATCCGGAATTCTCTCCCCACAAATGCCAGCGTGGCTTATGTCCTTGCTCCCTTCAGCTGTCTCCTCAAGCGTCAGCTTCAACAGGCCTGTCGTCGTTCTCCCCGTGCATTGCACATTGCTTCATATTTCCCCATCACACTCAGGTGTGTATCTGCTTACTTGTTTGTTCACTGTGTGTCTCTCCTTCCTTCCTGCACAAGAACAGGACTTGGTTTTGTCTTGCTCAGTGTGATGTCCCTTATGCTCGGAACAGAGCCTGTCACGTAGCAGTCATTCCAATATTGTTGAACGAATATATGAATTATTAACATTTTATACCTCAAAGGGGAAAACCCATATGTGACTGGCTCCTGATCGGCTCCAATTCAGTGCAGGGAGACTGAAGAGGGAGATGCCAACTCGTAGTCTGGGGAGGGCGTGAGAGAGCAGATATAATCCTCAGTGACACATTAAAGGGCTTGGTTCCCTGGTTGTAATATGATGATAAGGGCAGGCGTGAGACCAACATTAGGAAAAGCACTCGGGTTTGTGTGAAACAGAATGGAGGAGAAGATAGTGAGCAAATCTTTCTGAGTTGAATAGAGAAGAAAAGAAGGGAAGAAGGGGAGACCAGAAACGGGGGGTCACTTAGAGCAGCTTGTGATGGGTGCCCAAAAAAGAGGGGGGAAGAGGAGTCTGCCCATAATCTGATATACCATCAGCATCTACAGGTGATCTAAGATGTTATGACACCATGAGAGCACAGGTGACAGAGTGCCCTGGCAACACTGCTAACAATCTCCTGGATAGAGTGCGGCTTTGGGGGACATTTCTGGCAAGAAGGCTCTGATAGGCCGTGCATCTGAAACGGCATGGGAGCAAGTGGAGAGAAAAGGAAACTAGCAATTTGCTTAGATCCTACTTATACGTCAGGCATTTTTTCCTCAGTCCTCACGTACATTGTCTTTAAATTACAACAAATACCTGTAAGATGGTACATTCAGGTAAGGTCCCAAAATAAGGAAATTATGGTTCAGAGAATAAAAAGCAACTTGCACAAAGTTGCTAAGTCAATAAGTTTCAGGACTTCTGTTGAAACCCAGATCTGCCACTCTCTGCCATTCATTCCTCCTTGCTTCCTCTCTCATTCAATATTTTGTTATTGCTTAGATAATTGGGACTTACCAATGTAACATGTGGTAAAAGAGGGAGACTCTTAAAGTGTGCATCCAGAAAAAGCTCAAATAGTCCAATCGTGTTTAGCTTTCATTCTTATGCAAGTAATTAATGCACTTTGCTTTTGATAATACTTGATTATTCTCACGTCTTCTTCCTTTCTAGACTCTCCATCGGGGGCTGTTTCTCACATTATTTCCACGTCTCCAACCCTCAAACACATTTTTTTACACACAGAAGATAATTCAAATTGTTTTCTGTAAAATTTCTGCTAAAATTATAGAAGTCAGACAATATATGGAAGTTATTATGGGCAGTTCTTGCTAAAATCATCACTGCTGTAGAGGGATTAGTGTGGTCACATGATTGAGAATATCCACAAAGATTTGAATTTAAAGTACACACCTTCTATCAACACGTAGGTGAAATAACTAGTTTTGAGAGCATAGAACAATCCGTGGCAATTTTTCCACCGCCCGAGACACACTGCTGTTGTGACTTTCTTCACCAACTCCTACTCTAACCTGTTTTGCTTGTTGATTCAACCCCTTTGCAAAGGAAATCATTTGTAATTCATATTTAAAGAGAAAACACACAGACTTTCAATCCATGCGATTCAGAGCGTTTTATGATTATCTGCATCTGGGTCAAGACACTGCCTTCTCAGAAGCTTTGGTCAATGAATCATGTCTAAGTTGTATGCTAATCTCCATGATGATAAGGTTGTGCCTTCTCTGAAGATGAATGGGTCTTTCAAAAGGTAGCTCTGCAGCTGGAATTTACTGAGAATATAAACTCCACAAAAAGAGATTTTCTTTTGATATTGACGGACCATTTCACTCATTCTTTTTTTTTTTTTTAATGAGGAATAGATGTATCCATAAATTAAAAACATCGTGTGAAGTTATGCATCTATTTTTCTCTCAGATGTCTGCATTACATTATTTTAAAGTCCTTTGTGGCTTTTGTGGACACTTTGGGTTATGCTTTAGGACTTCTATTGTAATATACTAAATATTCATTGTGGAAAAATAATACGGGTTATTTACAATTGATTCTTTTTAAAAATTATGTTCTAGGGACACCCGGGTGGCTCAGTGGTTGAGCGTCTGCCTTCAGCCCAGGGAGTGATCCTGGAGTCCCGGGATCGTGTCCCACATTGTGCTCCCTGCAGGGAATCTGCTTCTCCCTCTGCCTGGGTCTCTGCCTCTCTCTGTGTGTCTCTCATGAATAAATGAATAAAATCTTTAAAAATAAATAAATAAACAAACAAACAAACAAACAAATAAATAAATAAAGTTATGTTCTTAATACCATAATGATAAATACTGAAAAATCAAGAACTTGGAATCAGCAGAGACCATAAGTTTTATTTAGAAATTATCTGTTTGTTTGACTTGGCAGGCTTGTATTTTCATTTTCTGAAAAATGTTCAGGAGTATTAAAGTACTGTGTACAAGAGGCGATCTTATCCAAGCAAGTGATGGCACTTTTACTTACTGCTTTCCTCCTCTATATTGTATATTGTTTTCTCTTGTCATTTTTATTGAGGGATAGTTTACTTACAGTAAAACTAACCAACTTAAAACATTCAATTTGATGAGTTCTGACAAATGTACACAGTTGAGCAACTGACCACCACAGGAATAATTCAGAATAGTCACATCATTGCAAAAAATTTCCTACTGTCCGTTTGCAGTCGCTCTCTTCCCACCCAATTCTGTGGCCACTCACAACCCCTGAGCTGCTTTCAATCGCTACGGTTTTGCCTTTTCAAGAATGTATTATCAGCAGAGTCACATAGTGTGTACTCTTGTGTGTCTGGGCTCCTTTCGCTTGGCATAATGTTTATGGGGCTCATCCATGTTGCTCGTATTTCAATTCATACCTTTCTATTATTGGTAACCAGGATTTCACCACCTAAATATATCAGAATTTGCTTATCTATTTACCAGTTGATGAACATTTTGTTTTTTTTTCAGAGTTTGGATATGATACATAAAGCTGTTACAAATATTTCAGTACATGCTTTATGGGCACACATTTTTAAATCACTTGGGTAACTGTCTTATGATTAGAGTTGCTGGGTTATAAGGTAAATAAGTATATGTTTAACTTCATAAAAAATACAAAAGTGTTGCTCCTCATGTTTACTAACCCTTGGCATTCTCACACTTTTTTTTTTTTTTTAAAGATTTTTTTATTTATTTATTCATAGAGACAGAGAGAAGGAGAGGCAGAGACACAGGCAGAGGAAGAAGCAGGCATCATGCAGAGAGCCTGATGTGGGACTCGATCCAGGGTCTCCAGGATCACGCCCTGGGCTGCAGGCGGCGCCAAACCACTGCGCCACTGGGGCTGCCCGGCATTCTCACACTTTTAAATTGTAGCCATTCTAGTGGGCGGGCAATGGTATCCGTTTTAATTTTAATGGGTACTGCTCTAATGAACAATGATGCTGGGTATCTTCTTTTCATGTGCATATTTACCATTTTCATATCTTCTTGGGTTAAATGTCTGCTCAAATCTTTTGTCTGTGTGTGGGGACTATTTGTCCTCATACATCATTCATTTTAAAAGTATGCAGTAAAGCAAAAAAAAAGCAGTATGAATTTGGTTTCAGAAGACTGACTTTTCCTTGCCAGCTGTCCCCTGAGGTCTGTGACCCAAGCAACAAGATCCGGTAGCTGAACTCCCAAGGCCTAGGGACTAACTCTTGAGTATAACTTTGGGGACTATAGTCTTGAATAGGTAAAATATTACCCTTCATCATAGAGCTCTTTAACTAAACATCTTATTCTCTCCTTAAACCTAAAACTATTTCTCAGAAACCCCAAAGAAATCATTTTCTTCTTTTTCTTTTCTTTTCTTTTTTTGTAACACGTCACATCTGGCAGCAAGGAGTGCTTTCCATGCAAAATCCTGTTTATTAATTTCCTGAGAATACTTCAGTGGCTCATTAGTCCACCCCTAATAGTTCTGTATACCTCAGATTGGCACGAGCTCTGAATACGGTATGTTAACAATTTCTTGTAAATTAAGTTGAAAATTAAATACTGCCCAGAAGTAAGAATAGGGCAATCAAATCAACCAAAAGGTGTTTTTTGAGAATCTAACTCAGTGACAAGCCTAAAAAAAGCAGGCTGTTAAAAAACTGAGTTTCTTTTCAACAGGTTGATCTTAGAAACCTGACTTCTCATTACAATGACACATTGTTCCTTTTGTTAGTTCAGTATCTCAAACCAAGGCGTATAAATGTAGGAATATTCTCGATAGCATGTAAATGTAAGAATGGAACGTGATTTTTTTTTTAAACCTTTTTAGTACAATTAAGCTACAATCAAGGCAGAAGTTAGAGACTGGAGCATTCACTTCATAACATTTAAACTACACTAGATCCGTTGTACCAATGACAATCCTTTCAAAGGTATTATTTTTCTGAAGAGTTCTGTTGGCTTCATAAAAAGAACTGCAAAGCTGCTCTCTTTCTCTGCACCCTGAAACAACCAGTTCCCCACATCGCCAATCAACCTCATGGCCATTTTGCTATGAATAGTAAAGGGCCAGATTAGAGAAAAGGTCAGACTAGAGAGAAGATCAAACTGAGGTCACTTGATGGGGTTTACCCCATGCAAGGAGATCAGCCCACTTCTCCACTTCCCTTTGCCAGCAGTCATTCACTTTTATCCACAAATAAGGAGACACATTATTAGATTTTAAGTAACATTCTGCAAACAAACTTCCCTACCTTTCAAATACTCAGATGCATATATAACAAAAATTTACTCCTAATAATGGGGTCTGAGGCTTGAAGGGATTATTTCAGGATCTGTCCTATGCCTATAACCTTTGTTCTTACACACGGAATAGAGGATGAGTGCTCTACGAGGTTTGCTTTTGCTCTCTTAGGATGGGGTGCAGAAAGAAGAGAGCTAACATGTAAGATATATGTGGCACGAGCTTTGTCCAACACCTAGAATCAGGATGAGCACGCTCAGGCACTCACAAAGTTTTTGATGCTGAGCAGTATCTTAGTGTCTTGTCCTTGTCTCTCTCATGCCCCCTCAAGTTTTCAGTACTCGTTCCTCAAGAAGAAGAGACATTATTAAGGTCCTGAAGATTGTCCTCCACTAAATAAATTATGATTTTCTGGAAATAGAACTGACTACGAACTGCTGGTGTGAACAGAAGAGTGAAAAAGTTAGCTGATCAGATTGCGGAGTCAGCAATACTGGGTTGGTAAATTTCTAAATCCGCCTTCAGTTCCCTGGGGAAACTATTCATCCTCTTTTAGACTTATTTCTCATCCTAAAAGAAAGACTTTTAACATACTTAGAATACCTGGCAAAATATGAGTGGACCAGTAAGAATCCATGCCCAATCCATCAGATTCTGGTCATTACAGTGTATAGTTAATTATCAACCTTAATATCTACCCAACGCTTGTTACTAGCCTTGAAAGCAATAATATATGTAAGATATTTAACACAGTGCAGAGCACCGGTAGATATTCACTAAAGGTCACTTAATAATATGTTATTCTAAGTTCTTTGGGTTGGTACAAAGGACTTAATATCTGATAGCAACTTCTCATTTTGTGGTACCTAGTCTACTGTTCTAAATTTGAGTTTGATGTAATTATTATTTTTCCTTGTTTTCCTTTTAAACGATTTGGTCAACTTTAAAATGGAGAGGTACAACATATCTCTTTTACTCTTTTCTTCCTCCAAAGGCTTCCTCTTTCCAGTTCTTAAGTTTCTATTTATTTTTTTCTTTTTTTTAAATTTTTATTTATTTATGATAGTCACAGAGAGAGAGAGAGAGAGAGAGAGGCAGAGACACAGGCAGAGGGAGAAGCAGGCTCCATGCACCGGGAGCCTGACGTGGGATTCGATCCCGGGTCTCCAGGATCGTGCCCTGGGCCAAAGGCAGGCACCAAACCGCTGCGCCACCCAGGGATCCCTTAAGTTTCTATTTAAACGTATTTTTTCCTTACCTGGTTTTAGTTATTTATATATTGTTTATAGTGTATGCATTCCTATAAGCTATGTCAAATCCTTTGTAAAAATGAGGCAGGAAATGAATGAATAAAGGAATGGATGTGGATTTGAATAGGCAGAAGGCCGTTCGTGCCTGAGAAGTACCGTGCAGCCTTCAGTATAATTCACCTACAAGGAGGCGTTCTCCTCACTGTCTCTGGTAGATTCTTTCTGTAATAAGATCCAGTCATTGAAGGGTTTACTTGGGAATTTGGCCATAATCTTTCTCACACAATGAAAAGAGTGAGGATTTTACAGAAATTATTTTTGTTCTTAAGATGAGTTTTATTATAGAAGACCTATATCAATGAGTTTAGGCAAAAATAGTATTTTCAATTTTGTTCACTCAATGGGATAGTAATCAAATTCCATGATGCAAGCATAGTCTTAGTGATACTGTTTTGTTTTGTTTTGTTTTGTTTTGTTTTGCCTAAAACTTACTGACATTATTTATGCCCAAAATCTGGCAAAGAAGAACCTGTTGTTGTTTAAAACTTAAGGCAGGGGCACCTGGGTGGCTCAGTTGGTTAAGTATCTGCTCTCAGCTCAGGCCATGATCTTGAGTCTTGATATGGATCCCTGCCTTCACGGGGAGTCTGCTTCTCCTCTCCCTCTGCCCCTCCCCCTGCTTGTCTCCCCCCTTCTCTCTCTACCTCTCTTAAATGAATAAATCAAATCTTTTTAAAAAATAAATAAAACTTAAGGCAAGCCCATAGAACTCCAAACCCACACCTTTGAAAAGTGAAATGCACAGCCCCAAGAAGGAGAAATTTCTCTAATGTGGTCATGACAGTAAACAAGAAAGACATTCTGGAGCCCAGCAGGGAAGGCTGTCAAACTAACTCACCAAGGAAATCATTCTTTTCCAGGGCAGGAATCCTTGTTATCTCTGCCCAATGGGACATATTATATTTCATTTCTCTTCTTTTTTCTAAAGCGGAAGTTAAAAATTTATGTTATTCCTTTTGAAACTTCCAGCACTATATTTGGGATGTCTTGTTATCCATAGTTTCAATATTAGACATAGGTTCTTTGTTCATGAGGAGACACTCTGGAGCTTTATCACAGAGGAAGGCTCACGATTTAGCAGTCCTGGACTTGAAGGTGAAGGCTGTAGGAGAAGAGAATTTCCAGCAGAAAGTGAGACATTATGGCTCTGATTTTACAGGAATATTTGGTTTATACGAATGAGACATTTAAGAATATCAAGTTTGAAAAAGCGTGCCTGGATACTGGGCAGTCGATGGGTGGACGGTTTCTGATGGCCAACCACACCTTCTTTTCTCTGATAATAGAAGTATTTGTTCTGTGAGGAAATCATTTCCTGTGATTTTGATAGAGCTCTCTGCATATTCCCACAGCAGTGTCCAAGGGGCCCAGGCCTGGCCAGTAAGAATGCCGCCCCTCACGCCTCCCTGGCCACAATTCTTGTTTGAGAAAACAGCATGTGATTGAAGCAAGGTGAGTCAGGCTCCTCCTTGGTACTTTGCAGCCAGAACTCTAAGGGAAGATACCCTTTTACTGCTGGGATCCACATGCTGGTAGGATAGGAGTTTTGACTGGTGTAAGACATAAGGAAAAGTTAATTTAAGAGAAGAGAAAGAAAAGTCTTGACCTACATTCCACCTGGCGGGGAATTAGATATAGCTTTGGACTTTTCTGCATGTGAGACCCACTCGGGTGCTGGGGGTGCTGGAGAGGGAGCTTTTTGCATGATTCATGTTGAATCACTACTTGGAACTGAAGACGTTATGACTAACATGGTAGGGAGGGTGAGTGAGATAAGAAAACCAGTGACCAAGGAGGTCGGCTGATAAGTGGGATTGAAGGTTGGCAAGCAATCCAGTCTGCTAAATCAGTAGGGAAGGAAAATATTAACACAGGAGTTGTGTGGAATGTGATTAATTATCACAGGTCGTCTTACAAAGGTTCAAGGTTTTCTACAGTAGGAGTAAAGGAGGAAAAGAATCCAGAAAAAGAAGAGATAATAGAAAAAAAGAAAACATTTTTCTGTAACAGGGACAAAGACAAAATGAGTCTAAATTTGGAGTAGTCTTACGTGATTCATACCTACCGATGGAGGTGCCCAAGCCAGAGTCTGCCTTTACAAAGGCAAGATATGCACATTATCGTTAATCTAAGGAAGCTGTGGCATTCCAGAATGTTCTCTTCAGTTCTTGCACAGGGAAAATGAGATAGAGTCAGTGCTTCGTTCAGACTAACATCTGATACATCTTGCCCTCTGAGCTGCTTATACGACGTTCATCTTAAGATTAAACCACTATATGTAATAGGCATATCACACTATGGTTTCTTGGTATGTGCTCAAATATCTGGAATATATATATTAAAAATTTAGAGAAAGTGCCCTTCCACTGTTTCCAAGCAGAAAATTATTACTTTGACTCAGTAAAGGGAGAAAAAACATTTTCCTTTAAATCAGGACAGAATGGCTTTAGTATTATGACAACCCTTGAAAAAAAATGGAAATTGGGCAGGAAAAAAACACAAGCACTCTCACTGAAAGGCAAGATAAACCCCTTGAGATGAGATCAGTGTTCAAGGTATATTGAACAATACGCAATGGAAAAAGTGTTAAGGCAGCTTGACAGTGTCCAGCAGTATAGCCACAGGCAGTGTATGGTGATCAAGACAGAGTGTCGGGACGGTCCTCCAAGCAGTCATGGGTAAGCAGGTGCATGTCCACAGGGATGGACAGCATGAATGCAAGGGCGTGCTGTGAAGACAGGCATTGGCATTGGGGCTGAAGAGTAGGAAGTAAGAGGACTGGGATTTAGGATTCCAGTCTCTAACAAGCCTGCAAGAGATGTGCAGCCTTTGGTCTCAGAACTGACGTGCCCAGTTGACTATCAACATAAGAAATTGAGTGAGGAGAAAAATGATAGTGTGGAGATCCAGATTATTAAAATAATAGCACACTGCCATGCCAGGGACAAAAGAACAAGGGAAATTACGTTGGTCTCTTCGATTGAGAGATTAAGAAAGATCAGAAGCATGGATGACGTAGTTCCCAAAGCAATACATGATGTTAACAAAACACAACTAATGTCTATTGATTATCTGCTCAGTGCCTTGTGCCATGTTATGTTTCATTTTCAAAATTAGCTTATGATGGAGTCTAGGACATGCTACCCCAGAAGAGAAGACTTTGGTATATTAAATATTTTAAGCTGAAGGAATTTGAGAACGAGCATGTACAGAAAGGACTTTCTGACTTCTCCATGAAGATTATAGAACCCTCATGGTGAGAGGGGCCTTCTCTACACCTGGGCGGGGTGGGGAGGGGTTGGGGTACAGACTTCCTTATCTTCAAGTCACCTACAAAAATTTGAACAAATTGTTGTTGTCCCAGCTACTACACTTAGCTCATACCCTCTCTTTCATCCTATCACATTTCCCTACAACTTCCCATTCTTCATCAAACCTCACATAAAACTACGTTTAAGTACTTCCTCAAGTCTGCATTTCTTCTCATGCCACGTAAAACTTGTATTAAATAAATTGCATGCTTTTCCTTTGTTGATTTGTCATTTTTTATGGGGCCCTAGCTGAGAACTTGAAAGGGCCGTGGAATAAGGTATTTTTTCTCCCCCACTGCATGATATACAAATTATTATTACTCTTTCACAGGTGATACCATTGAAGCTTAAAGAAACCTTAAAGATCACAAAACTAGGAAATAGTAACATTTCCGACCCTCAGAGTTCTAAACTTTAGACGTGTCCCACTGCAGTACCTGGAAAACCCACTGCCTCTGCTACTACTTTCACCAGCCGTAAATCCCAGTTAGCTCACAGTCACTTCTGAAGCAACAAAAGTCTCACGGGACACGTCTAAGGGACAGAACCAAGGGTGGGCCCAGAGTGAGACAAGGGAGGCAGCTACAGGTGCACCTGAGAGGGAGGGAGTGTGTCCTTACATTTTGTACCATGGGCGCTTTGCTTTACTTAACGCAAGCCCTGGTCCTGGTCCTGAATCATCAGTCTTTAGGGGCAAAAGAGGTGGGGAATGTAGATTTTAAAATTTTTTTTTCTAAAAAAATAAATAAGTAAAAACAATAAATAAAATAAAGGCTGGGACTCTTATAGGAAAATGGCAAGAAAATATCGCAATGTGAAGAGGGCATTAAAAGATTTTTGTATGGGCAGCCCGGGTGGCTCAACGATTTAGCAACATCTTCAGCCCAGGGTCTGATCCTGGAGACCTGGGATCGAGTTCCACGTCAGGCTACCTGCATGGAGGCTGCTTCTCCCTCTGCCTCTTTCTGTCTCTCCTTAATAAATAAAATCTTAAAAAAATATTTTTGTACAACAATCTCTCTTATTGGGGATACAGGAGCTATTGGCTTTTCTGAAACTTCTTGGCCCTGTGTTTATGAGTTTTTTCTAATCTTGTTGTTTGCCTGCAAACCAGGCAAAGCTGGTCTATCTCTAGTAATAGTTTGTTCGCAGCATGGAGCAGCAGCCAATGCACACTAATATTCTTCCTCTTTCCAAATGTTTCTCTTGAAACTATGGGCTTGGTTGGCACTTGGTATGTCTTTCTAGATAGTACAGGTCACAGTTTCATCAAATACTTTTCCCTGATCAAATCCAGCTTAGAGCTTTCCAGTTTGTAGAGTCTGTTTGCTTCCTGCTTGCAGCCTCCTGCACGACCCCCATCCTAATGATACATATTTTAAGTTTTTGTTATTGCAGCACCTCACCTCAAGACATTAATTTCTGTATTATGATTAATGAAAATGAAATGGTTCAAGCTGGTTGAAGTTTGTTTCTCACTCTCTAGAATGGATAGTCCCAACTGATGCTAAAAGGACTTCCCCACTAGGTCTTTGGGGACCCAGGTGAAGAAAGAAGGTATTTTGTTTTCAATATCCGGCTTTGATGTTGCTCTAGTAATTATTGTACAGTCTGCAAGAAGTGAAATAGGGCACGGAGCCAGTTTTCTGGGAAGTTTAATGGACCAGAGCACACTTTTTCCTCACATTCTTGTTTACATGATTATCTTTACCTACAAGGGAAATTTGAAAATATTGCCTTGCATATACAGAAGAAAAGTGATTCTGCAGAAAGGTAGTTATTTCTACAATAGCATCAATCATATCATCTAATTAAATAGTATGCAAATTCATTTACTATTATTAAAAGAAGAATTGCTTACATGGACACTAACACTGTAATTTTGGAACTATACAAAAAGGCTAGTCGATACTTATAAAAATATTGTTGAATAAGGTGCACGTGAAGATGTAAAGAATGGATTAAATAATGTTAATATTTAGAAGAATTTGGATCTCAGGGTGCTTTTTTTTTTTTTAAATCAAACTCTTTTAGCGCTTGATTCAATTTAAATAAACTAAAATGACAAATCCTAAATGGTCTAAGCAAGATAGCAAATAACTCCAATTAGTGGTTCCCTCTTCAAAGGAAACGTGTCTCCTAAACCTTAGTAAATAAACATGCATTTATATAATTTTGTTTTTTTTAAATCAATTTTTCTAATGACCAAAGGTTGGTTTTGATTGTGCTGATAAAGAGGACATTTACTCTATGTAATATTCACTAATGTTTTTTTTTTTTTTTTCGTTTTTGTAAAATCAACGTTTATGGCCAAAATTTCATGTATCCTGAATACTCTGTCCCGTGACAATGGACCATAGTAAAAATTTCATTTTGGTAAATAGCATAATAGGAACGAATGTATACCCATAAGAGGACTAAATTCCTTCAATTGTTGTGACTCTTTCAGTTAAAGTACTGCTTGATAGTCTTAGGAGGTAGATGAGATGACCTGATGGATGGATGAATGTTTTTATGCTGGAGGAATCCTAAATGCACTGAACGTGTGTGGAGACCCAGGAGAAATTTGTCATGGAACGCCGAACAACTCAGCTGGCGGGTCGGTTTCTTCTGTGCCATTGACATATAATCTTCAATACTCTGCTTACTATTTGGCTCTCCATTTCTGGAACAATAACTACGAGGCAATGCTGTTTCACAGAAACTGCTGAAGTCAGTAATTATTCAATAGTCACAGATGCTTAGCAAATAAAGAATATAATGAGCAATTAACAGATATGTTCTCCTAGTGATTAATTTTCAAGTCAGATTTTTCTTTCCCTAACAGCAACTTTGATGGAAAGCCCGTGATGCCCACAAGTATATATTCCACTTGAGATATTCCTGATTCATAGGTCTACCAAGTATTCGCTGTGAAATTCAAATCCCACATGCAAAGAAAGATTTCTGTCTGATTTGTAGGCCTCTCAACTTCACTCCTGTAAACCACCGCCTGGGCTCTCAATCAACAACCTTTTGTACCAGCCAAGACACTGACTGAAGAATGGAAAAATGTGTTCGTAGCCACACTGGGACAAGAGAGTTCCTAGAGAAATAATTAGTCCTAAGAAACTCTCAGATAGTTACATTTGAGTTGCACTGAGTGTGCAGGTCTAGTGTTGCTAGGGATCAGAATCACTGATTTCAGAACTGAATGTGATTACCAATGAAGTATTCCAACTTGTGGTTCTCCATTATCACATACAGAAAAACGACGTAAATGGCATTTGTTCCCTCAAGTATATTAATTTACACCTGAAAAATTTCCCATAATTTCTCATACAGATGTCCACAATTTACTTGTCCATTTCTCTAGCTTATTCTGATTCAAAATGTGTTGCAGGCATTTTATCTAAAGGAGATGGTATTTCACACCCTGATCCTCAATCATAGTTAAGGTGTCTCTCTGAACAGAAGTACTGTCAAACGTTGCTCTAAAATTATGCTACTAAGGGTGCCCAGGTGGCTCAGTCAGTTAAGCGTCTGACTCTTGATTTTGGCTCAGGTCATGATCTCAAGAGAGTGAGATGGGGCCCTCCATTGGGCTCTGCACTGAGTATGGAGCCTGCTTAAGATTCTCTTGCTCCTTCTCCCTCTAGCCCCTCCCCTTGTGTTCTCTCTCTCTCAAATAAATAAATAAATAAATAAATAAATAAATAAATAAAGCAAGTTTCTATTATTCTCATTTAGTCACAACCAAAACAAAACTAAAGACAATGGCTTTCTTTCTTCATGCTCAAAAAAAAAAATTACTTATGAAACACAATGTAAGAATACATGAAGGAACAATACTTCATTCTTGTTAGTGGCCATTAATTAAAGACTAAGGGACGTCTGGGTGGCTCAGCCATTGAGTGTCTGCCTTTGGCTCAGGGCATGACCCCGGGGTCCTGGGATCGAGTCCCGCATCGGGCTCCCTGCATGGAGCCTGCTTCTCCCTCTGCCTGTGTCTCTGCCTCTCTCTCTCTGTCTCTCATGAATAAATAAATAAAATCTTAAAAAAAAAAAAAACCAAAGAATAAATGTAAGATTCTGCTGTTTTACATTTAGTCATGTAGAGGTCATTCATAGCTAATATATTAGCACAATATCTTTCCAATGATTAAAATTAACAAGTTTACTGCTGACAATGTCCCCCTTAAAGATGTCCATATCCAAATCCTCCAACAAATATGTTACCATATGAGCCAAAAAGGACTTTCTAAAAAATTTTATGTATGTATGTATGTATATTTTTTTTAATGGAATTCGATTTGCCAAAATATAGTATAACACCCAGTGCTCATCCTGTCAAGTGCCCCCCTCAGTGCCCGTCACCCCATCACCCCATCCCCCTCCTACGTCCCCTTCCACTACCCCTTGTTTGCTCCCCAGAGTTAGGAGTCTCTCATGGTTTGTCACCCTCTCTGATATTTCCCACTCATTTTCTCTCCTTTTCCCTTTATTCCCTTTCACTTTTTTTTATATTCCCCAAATGATGAGGCCATATAATGTTTGTCCTTCTCCGACTGACTTTTCACTCAGCATAATACCCTCCAGGTCCATACACGTCGAAGCAAATGGTGGGTATTTGTCATTTCCAATGGCTGAGGAATATTCCATCATATACGCAGACCACAGCTTCTTTATCCATCATCTGCCGATGGACACCGAGGCTCCTTCCACAGTGTGGCTATTGTGGACATTGCTGCTAGAAACATCGGGGTGCAGGTGTCCCGGCGTTTCACTGCATCTGTATCTTTGGGGTAAATCCCCAACAGTGCAATTGCTGGGTCGTAGGGCAGGTCTATTTTTAGCTCTTTGAGGAACCTCCACACAGTTTTCCAGAGTGGCTGCACCAGTTCACATTCCCACCAACAGTGCAAGAGGTTCCCCTCTCTCCGCACCCTCTCCAACATTTGTGGTTTCCCATCTTGTTAATTTTCACCATTCTCACTGGTATGAGGTGTTTCTGTAATACCTAATACTTGAGGTTCTAAAGATAATACAGAGTCAACAAAAATGATAGACTTCACGTATACTCCTCAACCAGTTCAACCTAGTGTTAAAATTTTATCTAAGTTTATTTATCAAAATGAATTAACAGTGGTACAATAAGAGTAATTAAACTACAGACTTTATTGAGACTTCATTAGTTTTTTCACTTATGTCTTTTTCTCTCCCAGGATCTGATCAGGAAAACCAGGTTGCCTTCATTCAACAAGTTCCCCTAGTCTCTGATCTGTGAAAGTTTCTCAGTATTTGTTTTCACGATCTTGATACGTTAGAATCTGACTCCTAAGCTAGGTATTTAGCAGAATGCCCGTCCATTTGGGTTTGTCTTATCTTTTATTAGACTAGGATTAGGCATTTGGAGCCAGCACACTAGAGGTGAAGTGCCTTTCTCCTTGCATCACACCCGGAGGGGCGTGCTATGGATACCTGTTCCTACTGATGCCTAGAGTATTGCCCCTTACTCCAGCTTGCATGTCAGCGAGGGGGAATTAAGCTTTACCCCTGCAGGGAGCAGAATCAAACAATGGAAAATATGTTAGAATAGCCACATGATTAATACATATTTGGGGGAAGATACTTCGGGGCTATGCAAATATACTGTTCCTCCTTCAAATTTTCCCCACTAATTTTAATACCTATCAGTGAATCTTACCTGTAGCCATTATTATTGGGGTGTTCTAATGGTGGCTTTCTATTTCTCTCATTCCTTATGCCTTTTCAATTTGGAATTTTTCTGAAAAATACATTTGCTTCTTTTTCTCCTACTTTTTTATTCAAACATTTATTAGTATCAATATTGATTCACGGATATTTATTTTATTCTTTGGGTTTAATGTAAAACTCTTTTTTATTCTGTTGCTCATTACTTCATATTTTAAACATCCAAATACTGTGCAGAGAAATATATGCAGATTCTTGGCCTTCTCTTCCCATATCTGTATATTTGTATTTGTATATTTAGCAGAAATGTGGTGGGGTATAAAAATGGCATTTTAATAAGTATTTGATTTCGATACATGCACATGAAAAAAAAAGTTTGAGATATACTTCTTGGAGTAAACATTAATAACGTCAATCATCATTGTTTTAATATATAGAGAAAAGACAGTAATTCAGCTTTCTTTTCTTTTTTTTTTCTTTAAATTTGTCAGTAATGGATTTGTGGGAACTAGATTGGAGAATCTTAAGGAAAAATGTTTTAAAAAGGTCACATGTTAAGTAAAAATCTAAGAGCATTATAGAGTTAAATGATACATCTGCTTTATTTTATATAGTCATTAATTATGTAAGTATAAAAGTAAAAATCATGTCTTTCAAATTTGAAAATACTGTAACACTGAAGAGTTCCTAGAGCACCAGTTCAATAACAATAATCACACACAAAAAAGAATGTACATGATAAATATCTAGAGTGAGAAGAATTTTGATCTTTTCAAATATTTTATCGAATGCCTTTTATTTTATTGATGTCATTACAGCATTTGGTAGGTATAAACAATGGGTGGGTGCAAAGGGCAGTCATTCACTCACAAGAAACTTAACTAAGAATAATAAATGGGGTTTGAGTCTAGCTCTGCCTTGTGCTACATGTATGACAAGAGAAAACTGATATTATCCCAGTAAATCTCAGAGAATTAAATGAGATAATGCATTTAAATCTCCCACCAAAAACCTGCTACAAACTATTTGGCAAATTATTAACACTTATTATTTATTTTTCTTATGAACCATACAAATAGCTCATTGTCTCAGATATCCATTTCATTTTTTTAGGGCATATGTGAACAAAGATGAACTTGTTAACATATATTAGAAACATAGACGTATTTTTTGGTGTTTATGTACATAGGTGCCTCCCTCTAAGGTCAGATAATGCAAAGATTCTATGTAGTTTCTCAAGGCTTATTAGCAGATGCTGAAGTTTAATTCATGGTAACATTGTAGATTAAATCCACACCTTAATCAGTTTAAAAAGTTCATTAATATAATGCGAGAATGTCTTTCTTATAGTTGGTGATGAAACTACAGAATCATAATAACAGCTTCTGAAATGCATTTCGGCACATGTGTGTCGATGTATACCAAACAGAATAAACATTCTTGACACATGAGTATTCATGATTTTTCCTCTTGCCCCAACTTAAAAGGAGCCAAGATATTTGCTTTCTGAGTCAGTTTCTGGGCCTGATTTGTTTTGAGAGTTTTGCTTAGTGGATAAACCCCAGGGAAGGAATAAAAAGAGAAAGAGTGCAACCAGAGATGCTAATGTGATCCACCTAATAAAGATAACAACAACGGCAAAATGTGGGTGGCAGGGGCTGGCAGAAAGAGAAGGAAATGCAGCAGGGCTTGAGTGTGGAAGATCGTTTTGCCATGGAAGTGAAAGTGAATTATGAAGAGAGTCTTTGGAGTGGCTTTGGGCTATTTGAAATCAGGACGAATGAGAAAAGGAAGATCTGGAGAAATGGTGATAGAGTTTTATATTAAATCTCCATCCCTCTGCCTTGAGACAGTCAAATAAAAATTTATTATTTTTACTTCTGGTTGTTATTCTTTGAGTGAGACGCGAGTGAAGACTGAACCAGGTGGAGCCCGGAGATTCGGGTTACAAAATGCACATTTCACCCATGATACCATCCATTCAGAGATCTCATTTTGGCCTGTCATAAACCGAGATTACGGTAGCTTCTTGTGGTCTTGGCATTTGTGGGCCTTGTTGATGGTAAAAAATAAGAGAAGGAAATGTACAGCAATTACTTGCTCCCTGTATTTAACAAGAAAATTTAAAAAGGAGCACACAGCTTCATAGTCCTGGATTTTCCTATGGTTTTAATCGTTCCAAAAGGTGAGATGGGCCCTTATTGCTGTTATTTGTGAAATCAAATGCCCTTAGTCCTGAAAAGACAGATGGCAGTGGCTTTTTTTTTTTTTTTTTTTTTTTTTTTGGCAGTGGCTTTTTAAAATTACTAGTGACATGGACAGAAATGAACCACTTGATAGAAGAAAGATGGTGAAACGATAAAAAACCCAAGTCTTCCATCTAATGTGGTTATTAATAGGGAGGATTTCCATGAGGCCTCAGAAGGCAGCATATTTCATCTGTCCATGCAAATTTCTCTTAGATGCTAATAATGTCTCTTCAGCTACACAAAGATCTGAAATAAAATCCACCTGCACTTCAGAGTAAAATCAGACTCAGCTTATCTAGAAGAATCTAAGAGGTTGAAGGAAGAGTTCTTAGGAAATGGACCCAGAGAAATGCAGAGCCTGGACCTTGCAAGTGCAGTGGTGAGCGTGAACTGTCCATCCTCTGACACCACAGATGACCTCAAACTCAATCAAAGGTGCTGGGGGTGGGGGTGCGGAGGGGAGCATCTTCTCAGGCAGCAGAGGGATGAGAAGCAAGGGAAGAAGAGCGGACCACCTTCTCAGCTACGGCGGGAGGGTAGCAAGGATTTCCCGAGCTGCTGGGTGACCGGGCCGGGGGGTGGTCAGCGCACCAGGGGTGCGATCAAAGGGCCAGTGTCTACATCAGGAAGAGTCTCTCATCAACGCCCTTAGCACTGAATATATGTACCACGTTTTCAGGGTCCTTTCAGTATATTTTTTTGGAAAAGGAGTGAGAAAATTAACCACATGATGACTTTTGATTTTGCACGAGAGGCCCCTGCAACAAGGAGCTCTAAGGACATAAAAACCACAGCATCCTAGGGGTGCCAACGGCCTAATAAAGAAAATAATACAGTAGGAGCACATTTGCTCGCTGCCCAAGCAAAGGCATCTCCGAACGTGTTTTCTTCTTCCACTTGAGAACGAACTGCCTCTGATTTAGAGACCTACGACGGGCGTGTGGATATATGGCCACTGCTGGACGGTCTGTATGCTACTATTACAGTTATTCCATTGCAGATGGGTTTCTATTAAAACGTGGCCCGAGTAAAACACCAAGCCCACTTACAGCACTGTTGAACTCCGAAAGAACATCACGTGAAATTATTTTGAGCGCTACAGTTTCATTTAAAGGTAATTATGTATAAGACTCATAACATTTTAGTGGTTTTTTTTTTGTGCTCTGGAAATTATACATATTCATATGAACTTTTCAGAATAATCTGTCAATCACAGTGTTTTTCTGCTAAAATGCGACATCATTACCAGTTCCAAGCACCACCTCTTGACTGACAAGGGCGGGTATTACAGGGCTGCAGAAGAGAGCTGAGGCCCCGGCTCTTGGAGAGCGTTCCCCTCCTTGGTACCCGCAGATCTATCCTCCCAGGCAGGTCCCCCCCACTTGGCCCCGGGCTCCATGGAACCAACATAATTTTTCCAACTTAATCTTGCATCCTCAATTTGTTTCTTCCCTTCGATTTCTTTCTGATTGCCCGTGAATAAGTCAGGCTTCCAGTGTCTTCACAATCACTCTTCCTTCCCCCTGCTGTACGCCTCAGGCCAGCCTTTCCACACTTCCCGGTAGGCCTTCTGCTTCGAGGGCCCACTAGTCCACCAGCACTTCCTCCCTGCCTTATGCCCACATTCCTTGAGTGGAAATTTTCCTGATTTCAAAGTAGAAATTTTCCTGATTTCAAATGTTAATGTCCCTCAACTATCCAAACAGTAACTGCTTCTGAGACTTTTTTTGTTGGTTGGAGAGAAAGAGAAATGGTGTGGCGCTTAAACCATGATGTCACTTTTTCCTTGACATCAAACCACTTCCTTTCCCTTGCCTCTTCAAAAAGACAGGATCAATAAGGAGAAATTTCAGTTTCATTCCCTCTCTTGTCACCAATGCCTTAGGGTTAACAACATTTACCATTTCAACAAAACGATGTAAGCATCTCCTAAAGTCTATCACTAAGGAACCTTCTCTCTGCATTTGCCTTTACGTCCTTCTATTTGAAGAAAAAAAGAAGTCCTATGATGAAATGTATAGAAATGATATCCCATTTTTAATAAACAGAATATTCAGATTCTACGAAGAGCTGAATCATCAGCTTAATTTTAATTCAACGACTTGTAAATAGAATTCATTTTTGTTACTTTGCTCTTCTCATCAACGTGTTCAAAATATAATCCAACACATATCTTTTTATGTTCAACAAATCATAATCTAATGTTTGCAATGCATATTTCACATTCTATATCTGTAAAATTATATTAAGATATGGATATACTTTTTTTTTTCCACAGTGCACAGCTAAATCCCCATCGTATGTAGAGCTAAACCCTAACTACTTAATTGGTATCATCTTCTAATGCACATGGCATGCAATTAAAGCATTTGAATAACCATTTTAACTGAAGAGTAGTACATAATCAGTCAATCCTGATTTAGGTGCAATTTTCCATACGTGGAATTTAGACTTAAACATTAAGAAGCACAACACTTAAAAAAAAATGTACATCTCAAGGTACTTACTGGTATTTCACTAGGTGGTTGTTGTCAGTTATAGGGGACAATTAGACAAGGAACCTGGCCAGAAACCATGGAGGAGGCGTGGGGTAGTGAGGAAGGCACGGGCCCAGGAATGAGAGGACTCTGGGCTCTGATGGTCCCTGGTTCTGCTGCCTCATAACATCTGACCTTAAGCAAAGCAAGATGCTGACATTTCTCTAAGCCTCCTCCTCTCTGAACCGAGACCTCCTTCCCAGAGTTCTTGGAGGACGCATGCAGTGATGTACATAAACAACTCGATTCAGTGTCTGACACGCAGCAGATGTTAAGTAAATTTCAGTTTTTCTCCTTGTGTATGCACACCCACTTGTGGTTTTTTTTTCCAATTAAAAGGCAGTAAAAAAAAAAAAATGTGATCCTTAAATGAAAAGTAGAACTAAACAGGCAAAAATGTCATCTCAATCTAGCGATGTAAGTTGCCATGGCAATGCAAATACCATCCTACTATTCTCTCTTGTTAGACAGCAACAGGGATATATTCCACAGACTGAAAACAGCATTTAGGAAAGTCTCAAGTGTTACTAGCATTGCTGGGTTTATAAAAATCCCTTGCTGGAGACCAGATCAGCACAAAAGCCTGTAATTCTCCCCAACCAGCTGGCGGAGAAAATGTGGATATCAAGGGAGGAATTTCTCAACCTTTAGGAAATTTCTCTTGCTTCTCCCTTGGAACACTACCCAAGATATTCCTGGCTTTGGAGATAAATGTGACTTTAGGCAGAGCCTGAAGGGACAGTGTAGAAGGTGTTTGGACATACTATTCAGTTCAACTTTATGTCTTCTCTCGCAGTGATTCTTGATATAAATAAATTTGTCAACTATGCGAACTAGTGGAAACATCCTCTGTGAGGGAATTGCTGAAGGAAAGCCCTATGTACGTCCTTTTAGGGAGGAACAGAGTAGCAGCTGTGGTGCACAGTGCGGGGGGTTCAGACTCCCATCAGTGTGTGAGATGTGTATTTCCTCTCTCTTCTCCCTGCTTTTTTTTTTAGATTACTGAAAATACATATTCCCTACGCATCATACATATTTTCAGCGATATGATCATAATTACTCTCTGCCTCACTGTCAGGTTTGGGTTTCTAAAATACTGCTATTTCTTCAAAGCACTGCTTGACCAAGTCTATCGGTTCCAACTACGTTTTTTCAAAAGAGAAATGTCTAGTTTTGCAAAATTCCTAACACATCAAATGATAAATTTGTAATGGTACATTTAAAAGTATAACAGAAATGGATACATAATAAGATGGTAATTCCATAAAAATTCACAAACACGTTCACAAACAAATGCACACATTAAGTAGAAGTACAATGACTTTCAATGTGCTTAAACTAGATGGTAAAACTCACGGTGATTTTTAGTTTATTGATTTAACTGTATATTTTCTGTATTTTCCACATTTTCTAAATTATACAAGTATTGCATTTATATTAAAATACATCTTATTTTTTAAAGGTGAATGACAATTAGTAAGAGTACCATATATATGATATTACTATCATAACCTAGATTTTAGTCATCAAATCTGCAGAGCCATAAGCCTCTAAATTTATACTCTTTTAGTTAAAAAAAATTGTGAAGTAGAGCACATGGACATAAAATGTATATTAACTAATTGGGGGGTTAAAAAAAACCAGTTAAAAAAAAACAGAAAAAAAAAAAAAAACAGTTTTAAGTCCACCACTAAAATCAATCAATAGAACATCCTTTTAAACTGTAAGTTCTATCCTTCATCTTGTTTTTTTGCTAAACTGTCTTGGCTATTCTTCACCTATTTTCTCTCTGTATATATTTGGGACTCATTTTATCAACCTCTGTTGGAAGTGAATTGTATCTACCAATCAAATTCATAAAAAATCTCAGCTTGCAAAATTGATTTTTTCTATCCAATCACATCGATTTACATCTTGTGTCAGCGTTTTTCAATAAAAGTTTGCTGCATAGATGCTGCGCACTTTCGGTTGGATTAATTCCCACATATATTAATAATATTTTCTAACTAATTCTTACTGGTATGAGATGCAATCTTGTTAAAATGATCAGATTATGTTGTTTAGGCTTCTTGTAACTTTGTTATTTTTTTTCCCTTGATCTGTCATTTACTGACAGAAATGTGTTACATCTTTTTCCATTAGGATGGGGCTTTATCAATTATTCCATGTAATTCTGTCAAGTTTTGGTCGATATTAATGCATATAAATTCATAATTATCATTTTCTCCTAGGAAACTGAAACTTTTATTAGTATGTAGTTGGGCTTTATCTAGCAATAAATTTGATTTAAAGTTTAGTTGATATCACTATTGCCATGTAAGTTCTGGTTTTGGGTTTTTTGTTGGTTGTGTGTGTGTGTGTGTGTGTGTGTGTGTTGTTTTCTGTTTTTTTGTTTTGTTTTGTTTTGTTTTGTTTTTGGCAGGAGCAGTGGAAGGGTGAAGGGATATATTAGCTTTACGTAACCTCTTTCTTTCCATCCTTTATTTTTTGACTTTTCTGTGTCTTTATGTGTAGCTCTCAAAAATAGCACAATACTATATTTATTTTTTTTATTTTTCAAATTAATTAATTAATTAGAGAGAGGAGAGAGAAGTGAGTGCAGTGGAAAGGGCAAAGGAGAAGGAAAGGGACTCTTAGGCTGCCTCTGGGCTGAGCAAGAAGCCCAATGTGGGTCGGGCTTGATGTCAAAATCTTGAGGTCATGACCTGAGCTAAAACCTTTCACCGACTGATCCACTCAAGTATCCACTATATTTTTTAGTACAGTCTGACAATCTTTTCCTTTTAATTTGTGAGAATACTTAATTTATTATATCTATTGTGATGCTTATTTATCCCCATAATTTTTCTGGATGTGTTTTGGATTACTCCTCTTGTTCTATTATTTTCCCTTCACTATTTTGGTAGTTCTATACTTTATTCTTACCTTTTTAGTAGTTTTATGGCTTTTAACCTTCCTACTGATAGTTTTATGGCTTTTAACCTTCCTACTTAATAAAATATGAAGTATAGCGATATATTTACGTTCCTCCTGAGTAACAAAATGGCCTAAGAATGCATTAAGTCTGATCATATCTCACAACTTTTATGCTCGGTTTGTCTAATGTAGACACGTACATTAGACACGTAGAGATAAAGAGAAAAAGGAACCCTTGTGCACTGTTGGTGGGAGTGTACACTGATAGAGCCGCTGTGGGAACAATATGGAGGTTCCTCAAAAAATCAAAAATAGAAATACCATATATCCAGTAATTGCACTTTTGGGTATTTATTTCCTCATGGAAAACAAACACACTAACTCAAAAATATACAGGCATTCCTATGTTGATTGCAGCATTATCTGTAATAGCCAAGACATGGAAGCAACATAAGTGTCCATCAATAGACAGATGGATAAGGACAATGTGGTATATAGATACATAATGGAATATTACGCAGAAATAAAAAAGGGTGAGGTCTTGTCATTTGTGACAACATGCATGGATGCAGAGGGTATTACGCTAAGTGAAATAACTCAGACTGAAAAAGACAAATACCATATGATTCCATTCAAATGAAATCTTAAAAAAATCAACAAACAAACAAGCAGAATCAGACCTGTGAACACAGTGAACAAACTGATGGTTACCAGAGTGGGGAGAGAGGAGAGCTTGGGGGAAGTAAGTGAAGGGGAGAGGGAGATACAGGCCTCCAGATATGGAATGAGTATATCACAGGAATAAAAGGCCGAGCATAAGGAACACAGTCCTTTATACTATAACCGCAATGGAGAGGGACAGATGGCGGCTGTACTTGTGGTGAACACAGCGCACCGTATAAACCTGTCCAATCACTAAGTCGCACATCTGAAACTAATATATAACATTGTGTGTCCACTATACTCAAAAACAAACAGAATACAATTCTTGGGGTGCCTGGGTGGCTCGGTTGGTTGAGTGTCTGCCTTCCACTCAGGTCATGATCTCAGGGTCCTGGATTGAGCCCCACCTTGGGCTCCCTGCTCAGTGGGGAGTCGGCTTCTGCTTCTTCCTCTCCCTCTGTGCTCTCTCTCTCTTGCTCTCACGCTTGCCCTCTCTCAAGGAAATAAATAAAATCTTTAAATGAAAGAAACAAATAAACCAAGAAAAACCCCAAAACCCTAATTCTTGAAGTTGCCAAATTATTTCTTCAAATATTGCCACAACCCCTTTATTTCTATTATTTCCTTCCAGAATTCAAGATAGATATCATATTAGATATTGTTACATTATTCCCAGCTTTGATTATCTCTTTTATAATTTCCTTTTCTTTTTCTCTGTGCTTCATTTTGGGTACTTAGCTTAATACTTCAGTTTAGTAATAATCTCTTGAGCTATGTTTAACCTGTTGCTTAACTTACTCACTGAGTTTTTAGCTTTAATAATACATTTTTTTTTTACTTCTAGAGATCCATTTGACTTTCTAAGTCTAGTGATATTTTTAAGAATTTCTTTTTACCCATAATTCCAGTTTCTTTTTACTTCTTTTAACATATCATATATAGTTATTTAATATTCTGCGTCTGATAATTTTAAGATGTTAATTTTATGGGTCTCGTTTTGCCGTCTCTTGTCATTTCGTGCTTGCATTCATATGAGAGTCATTTGCATTTGTGTATACTTTTAGACTCTAAGCTCATGTTTCTTGGAACATTAACTTGGAAGTTCTTGGAGGCCTCCATTGAAGGTGTATTCTTCAAAAGTGGATATGTCTTTGTACTTAGGGAACGTTACCAACATAGTATCACATTAAATTTGATTCTCAGTCTAAGGGGATTTTTGAATTACTAAACTAAATGAGATGTGGGTTATAGTTACACTTTCTCAGGTCAGACTTACTCTTCCTGTATTCAATGCCAAATTGTAATCAAGCAAGATCATTCAAACTACAGAGTAGTTTGAAAAGGGGAAGTAATTGCTGAGTACCCTTTTCCAGCAAAAAGGGAAGGAGAAAACAAAAGTCGGTGAGTAGAAATAGAAGGAAGAGAAATAACAACACAGTGAAGTGGATGGACTGCTTAGTTAAATGAGGAAAGAGAGAGACACAGAGAGAGACAAAGAGAAAGAGAGGAGAGAGAGAATTTTAGAAGAAGAACATAAAGAGAACAGGAAACAATAAAAAGTACTGAGAGGTCAGCAAATCTCTAGGAGCAGCAGTAATGGTTAAGTATTGAGCCACACGAGAAAAGGAAGGAAAATTACTTATCTACAACACCTAGAAAGTATGAGGCGCAGTCTATGTACCAAACCAACTTTGGGTTATTCCATCTTCTCAGTGGTACCTGTAGTAGCCAAGTAGGTATTACTGTCTTCACCAAAGGCCTCGATATGATTTTTATAAGTCTAAAGCTGCACTGCCCGACACAGTGGCAACTTGCCATGTGACATTTAAATGTATTAAATAATATGAAACAGCTTCTCGTTTGTGCCAGGCGCAGTGCATGCGCTCAACAGCTGCCTGTGGCCAGTGGCTACCTTTTGGGAAATTACAGACAATATTTCCACCATCACAGAAATTCTATGAGATTGCACTTAGCTAAGTGTTCCTTCAAAGAGACGCTTAGTGATTTCTTCTAATGATTGTCACAAAACACTGTCTGATCTTCCTCAATTTCTAAGCTTTATTGATGAAAGAATCCACTTTTTTTTTTTAGCATGCTTGCAAAAATGCTGTGTACCCTTCTCGAAGTGAATACAATGTATGAGAAGATTTGAAAAGACACAAATGATTTAAATAGTTCAATTTTTGCTAAATCAGGCAACTGACAACTAGCACGTAAAAAGGTAATTAACCATAATTGACTGAAACCTAATAATAAAAGACAAATGAGCGCACCTACTAATAAATATTTGATGTTTCTTCACTAGATTATGGGATAAGAAATTTCTTTTTTTAAAGATTTTATTTATTTATTCATAAAAGACAGAGAGAGAGGCAGAGGGAGAAGCAGGCTCCATGCAGGGAGCCCAACGTGGGACTCGATCCCGGGTCTCCAGGATCACGCCCTGGGCTGCAGGCGGTGCTAAACCACTGGACCACCCAGGCTGCCCAAGAAATTTCTTTAAAACATGTAATGTCTTTACAGAGCTTAAAAATTAAAAATAACATTAATCATTATTTAATTCTTTAATGATGAAGAATTCAACTAAAATCTTTAATAGTTTTAAATTAAATTTGCATTATTTTGGTTCCAAATTTTAAATTGCTATTAATAATTGTAAACCAGTATGCCCTCTTGTTTTATTAGCACATATGCTGTCTTCTCCTGTTACTGTATTTTACTAAAACACTGAATATACAATTCCTAAGGATTTCCTTCTTTTTACTATATCTTAAATACAAATTAATACACATTAAGAGTCACTTCTTTCCCACCTCCTCTAAACAGTCTTCTACACAGAAAATTCTAGTGACAATAAAAAGATAAATAAAAATATAATTCTAGGTTTTATTTTATGTAAACTATACTTGGCTTTCTTTTTACTGCATTAAAGCTAGAAACAACAAAGTATCATCAGGTATTGAGGCTTTAAATAATTATTGATACAATTTCCTTTTTAAACTGATTTTTCAAAAATGAAGTCTTCAGATTTTACACAACATCAAGAATCACTGTAAAAGGAAATCGCAAATCTTTTTGGAGATGTTCTATCAGGGGAAAGACATTGGGCACAGTGTTGCCAACCTCTCTAAACTCCAGGGAACAAGGCCAGTTTTCACATCAGTGAATAAACGGGTAATAACCGAGAAGTTCAAAGTGTCTCTGAAATCAATTATTTTCCTCTTAAATCCTGTGGACTCTCTCTGTACCTTGAACTGGAATACTCATGGGGAAGGACACCAGGTCTTAAAATTGCTCATGTCTATAACTGGCACACACAGAAGACTCCGACATTCACATTTTATTCCCCACAGGCAATTCTTAAGGATTTTCAAATACCATCACTACGTCACTATGAATTAGAGAGAAAACAAAGATTGTGCTTTGTTTTTAAAGAAAGCCAAATAAACAAAAATTCTGAACATTTTAGCTAATCTTTTATCCAGAACTTATAACAGGTTAAGTCTTAAATTTTCTGTTGTTAAGTCACAGAGAATCCATGAATTCTTGATCTTGGAAGGATTTCAAATGGACTCTTAGGAATCATCCAAAAGCTAATATAAGGATAGAGTGTAATATTCCATGTACCTAGTTCCTGAAAAAAATTGTCCCTGGACATCTACATACAAGTTTCCTGAAATTCTATAAGTGAAGTCTCATTTTTGTTCTGTTCCCAAGATGTTATATTTAAATATTTAAATTGTGCCACCGAAAGATCTTGAAATCGTTATAGTAATTTGTTTTCTTCTTTTACTGAGGTATAACATAGAGTTGGTGAAGATTTATACTAATCTTAAGTATAAATAAAGCACAATGCAGTTTTTACATCTGTTTACACCCATGGCTGCACCCAGATCAAAACACATATTTTCAGCACCCTATGCTCACTATTTCCTCTTCCCCATCAGTTCTTCTTCACAAGACGTAATGGTTAGACTTCTATCACTATCCACTAAAACTATCCACTAGTTTTGCTTGTTCTTTAACTTCACGCAAATAGAATAACAAAGAATATGCTTTGTGTCCCTGGCTTCTTCTGCTCAACATTAGGTTTAAGACTCATCCATGCTGTATATGTATTTATTATATATTTATTTTTTCTTTTAATTGTTGGGGAAGTATTCAGCATACGGTTCATCAGTCGCACTATTTTTACAGGAATATGTTAAGAGTATTTCTTTTTTTATTTAATTTAATTTATTTATTAAGATTTTATTTGCTCATTTGAGAGATGAGAGAGAAATCACAAATGAGGGAAAGCAGCAGAGGGAGAAGCAGACTCCCCACTGAACAGAGAGCCTGACGTGGGGGCTTGATCACAGGACCTGGAGATCATGACCTGAGCTGAAGACAGACCCTTCACCCACAGAGCCACCCAGGCACCCGAAGAGTATTCCTTGGTATTTGAAATTGGAAAGCAAAAATAACTTCGCACATACATTAGATATTTCAGTTCTTGAGAAGAAACCATTGATCATAATTTCACTTGATTTTCGCAAGGCCTGTATTATAACTTTGTACATATTACTATCAGGATCTTGTTTTGTTTATAAAAAGCAAGATGCATTCAAAACATTGAGCTCTTCTCTGTGGTGGGAATGATACACCGAATCAGTTAAGGTAATCCAGGTGCTTTTTTCCAATCACAGTAAATGCAATAGTATGTCACTATCTTGACTACCCTAATGTTGATTCAGAACTTCTCTTTCACTCTTTCACTTTCTCTTTCATTTAGAAGAAATGACTCTTTGTGTTCTATTCAAGTAATAAAAGCAGCACTTATTTACTACCTCACGACTCCATTAAGCTTCATCTTAATGTGTTTCCTCTAACTCACTAGACATTTAAATCTGTTGAACTCTTGCGAAAACACCCCAGTTGGAATTTCTGGATGGAGTGGTCCTCATAGGTATACATCATTGGGAAGTAAAGTTATTTCTGAATATCTACACATAATATTTTCTTAATGTAAAACATGTGTTTGTAAAGTATACTCATGCTGTCTACTGAATTCACAGGTGTCTCTACACTTTACATTTTAATTAGACCCAGTGAGTATTAAATATCTTTTAGCTTTGCAATCACAAATCTCCTTCATGTGATACTTAGCATACAGCGCAAGCACAGTGGCCACTTGAGATTGTCATACTGTTAGTAAAAGGTGGTATTTTTACAGGAAGCTTAAGTCAGTCATTCTTTTCCCCTACTGTAGATGTTTTACTTGTTGGTTTTGTCATTATCTTTCCATTTCAATTAGTTGTGGGGTGTGTGGGGGGGAAGTAATCCCAGTCTTTAATCCTAATTGCAAAGTCAATAGTGTATTTTAGCAAAATATTTCTATATAGGTACATTCTTACGTAAATATAAGAGAGTAATTGTCTTGGAAGAATTATTTGAAGCCACTTTTAAACTAAGCATTGAATTTCTGAGTTTTTGTAGCTGAAACAACAGCTGATTCATAAACCATGCTTCTGCAAACCTGCACCACGGCAGGCAGGCTTTTATACATTTCCAGGATGTCCTTCCTTTTCTAGACATGTTAGTGCTGAAAATGCACCCTTGATTGAGAAAAAAATAATCTTAAAAAAAAAAAAAAAGAGAAAAAAATAATCTTTTAGAAACAGCTCTTGAGTCAAACTGAGATCTCAGTGAAATGATATTAAAGAACCGTCATTAAAGCACTACACAGCACTCCTCATAGACAACTTCTCTCACTAATAAAACCGTATTCCCACAGGTCCTGCAAATCTCCAACTTTAAGCAGCCAACATCCAGAGACATGGTTCACTTCAGAACAAGAATTGAAATATCTGAAAATCAAGTACAGTAATAAGTACCTCCATTTTGTGGTACCATCAATTCTCTACAACACTGGCCTAGCGTCACTCTCAGACTGGCAGCACCAAGCATTACCTGGGAACTTGATAGGAATGCAAACTCCCAGGTTCCACCCCAGATCTGCTCAATGAGACTCCAGGGTCAGGGAACAAGCAGTCTGTTTTAACAAGCTCTCTAGGAGACTCTGGGACAAACTTAACTTTGAAAATTACAGTTCAACAGAATTATTGAATGAAAACAATATGAAAATATCTAGAGGAAAAATCAGTGGTCAGTAATTAAACTTTTAATTAAATCATGCAAGAAGCATCAGACTAAATCAAATAATTAAAACTTTCCTGTTTTGTACTCTCTTGTGAGAAAATAAGAAGTTTTATCTCCTAGAGAACTACAACTGTAATGAAATAACATTCCATGCAAATTTGAATGAGTCATTCATAGAGTAAAGATTCGAAGTTTGTATTGATGCCTATTAGCTGGTGCATTGAAACAGGAACGACTTATTTGCACCTCACCATTTTTCTTCAAATTTTCCCGTTTAGTCTGCTTCCTGTACTGTCCTCACTGTCCCCTGTATGTCCAATTCTCATTGCCTCTTAGTCGCTTGTGTTTCAAATTACTCACTTTAAAAACAGCTCTTTTGGGGGCACCTGGGTGTCTCAGTAGGTTAAGCAGCTGACTCTGTTTTAGCTCAGGTCATGATCTCAGGGTCGTGGGATCGAGCCCTACTTCGGGCTCTCTGCTTAGCATGGAGTCTGCTTGTCCCACTCCCTCTGCTCCTCTCTCTGTTCTCTCTCTCTCTCCAAATAAATTGATTAATTAACTCTTTACAAAATTGGAAATTTCAAGGATTCCAATTTTGGAATGACCTGCTTTTTTCACCTTTGGATTATGCCGAGACACACTCGCTGCCTGTATTATCCATGAAGGCAAGACGGGATTTTGTACATATCATACACTGTACACAGAAACGTGCATAGCTTTCCTTAAGATTCAACAAATTTATAATGAATAAAAACAAAAGAAAAACCCGTTTCTAAAAGACACAAATTCAAACATTCTTTTTTTTTGTTTTTTTAAATTCAAACATTCTGAAACTCAAAAGCAAAGTTGTTGAAAAATTTACCATGGCACTTTGGAGTTATTACATGTATTTATTAAATTGAGCTTGTCTTACTGCACAGCAGTGGCAGCACGAAAAAAAATCAAGTGTTCAATATCAATTCTCAATTAGATTTTCCTAATTGAATAGTCAACACACGATGACATTGGATTCTAGAGTTATTGGCTCCCAAATTTTCTTTATGTTGACAAGGACATAGGCTTGAAATTACTGGAGCACACAATGCTCCGTTAAGAAGTCTAGCATGTAAGCTTCAAAAAAGCAAAGACTTTGTATTTGTATTACTGATTGCTATATGACTAATTTACAAGTGCTCAAAAATATTCCTTAAGTGAATGAAAGTCTGGATTCTATGAATTATCTCCATATTCTTTCCATTAATATGAGCCAACAAGTGCCTTTTTGCTTATTTTTTAATTTTATTGTAATTCAATTAGTTGCCATATAGTGTATTATTAGTTTCAGAGGTAGAGCTCTGCGAGTCATCGGGTGCGTATAACACCCAGTGCTCATTTCACCAAGTGCCCTTCTTAATGCCTATCACCCAGCTTCCCCATACCCTCTCCCTCCAGCAACCCTGTTGGTTTCCTATGGTTGCGTGTCTCTTATGGGTTGTCTCCCTCTCTGATTTTGTATTATTTTACTTTCCCCTCCTTTCCTCTATGACCCTCTGTTTTACTTTATTTGAAATGGTTTTTTGTTTTGTACAACTGAAAGATTTGTCAGAATATTTGGAAAATATAGAAAGAAATACATGGCAGTAAAAAGGAGTAGATTTTCAAGGTGACAAAAATCAATTGTTTAAACTAGCCAGATCTCTATGCTATGTGTTAATGCCCTGGGATAAAAGTGGACATGGGCAATAAAAAAATAAAAATAAAAATCTTCAAAAGGGGAAAAAAAAAGAAGTCTAGCATTACTAAATTCTATGCCACCATGTTAGTTGCTGTGTAGTGACAGAGTGATGATGATCAGTGGGTGGATTTCATGGTCACAACACTAACACAAACCAGGCTCTCCTACGGAAGCCTCTCCTTGTTTATCTTCAAACAAGATAAATGCCATTTATCTGGTGTCAAAATGCCTTTTTTTTTTTTTTTGGAGGACCTTTTGAGGATTCTTCATTTATCAACCTCTTAAATATTGCATTCTCCAGGGATCCTCCTAATTCTGGTTTCGTTTTATTCGCTTTCACAAGAAAAATCCCTTCCAAACGTGGAAGCACCTGTCCTTGGGGGAGATGCCTGGATTTTCTGCTCATCTCTTTACTGGGGTTACCAGGGAGCTTTTCCCTTATTAGGGGCAAAGGTGTAGCATGAAAGGACAGGTTCAATTTAGCATTAACGTACTAAAAATCCAACTGTTGGGTAATGGGAATGTTATCTTCTCCAGTCAACTTTACAAGATATATATTAATGTGTTAATTGCCGTTTGTCTGATGTCTTTTTTTGCCCGCCTCAGTTGATTCCACATTCCGGATGAGTGAGAAGAGAGGGATGAAGGGATATTGGGCAAACTCCAGAAAACTCCAAAAAGGGACACAAATTCCAACAGAACACTAAAAGGAAGTTTCTTTTCCACCTCAGAGTTCCAGTACTTTCCTGTCCATCTAGCACCTTGTCCCTTCCTGTCAATTGCAGCCCCTCCTTTTTGGGAAACTACTTCTTTCCTTGTCCAGCCATGTGGCTCAAGGTGGGGAGTACTCTGACCTGTATGCAGAGTACAATTTTAATACTGGACCTAGGGAAGACACATGACCCATTATGTGACAATTGACATTCTTTCTTAAGAATGCCTTGGGGGGATGCCTGGGTGGCTCAGCATTGAGCATCTGCCTTTGACCCAGGGTGTGATCCTGGGGTCCTGGGATCAAGTCCCACATCAGGCTCCCCACAGGGAGCCTGCTTCTCCCTCAGCCTGTGTCTCTGCCTCTCTCTCTGTGTCTCTCATGAATAAATAAATAAAATCTTAAAAAAAAAAAAGAAAATGAAACTTGTGTGCAGAGAGGAGACATGTTAGAGGTATCCTGGTGTCTGGTCCCATCTACTATTCTCCTCAGGTACAATGTCTCCTTTCCCAATTTTGTCAACCAATAAATTTGCTCACATTGGTCCAAAACAGTATGACCATTCACAATAAAAAAAAAAAATCCTGTTAATAAAATAGTCTTCAACCAACCAAATTCCAGGTGGAATAAGGAGATAAATATAAAAAAGATACCATAAAAACTAGAAGAAACCAAAAAGGTCGATACCGAACAAGCACTGGGGCGAAAACCAGTTTCTAAGCTTAAAAATGGAAGATGATACAAAAATGTTAGATAAAATATAACTTTGGTTTGTCAAAAACTCTTGAAAATGTAATTGAACAAAAGAAATGTAGCACAGTATGTGCTACCATTTTCACAAAGAAAGAATTACTATGTGGAATGCTTATATAAATCGATAAAAGATGGTAATGATGTTTGCAAGGAGTAAAATGGGTCAAATACATAAACAGGCAAGTCACAAAGAGAAAACCTAAATGGCTAAAAAACATTTCAAAGATGTATCATGGATAAAAGGAAATGCAAGACGAATTACAGCTTTGGGTCAAATATTATATGCTGTGTATGCATGTATATACTATGGTGTGTATATTTACATGTGAAATAGGTATTTGTAAACCCTTTATGGATATGTAAACTGGTATTTTGAAAGCGATTTAGTACTTGTTCCAAGCAGCTTTTATAATTTTCATCTCATTTTTATCTTACAAATATTATTTAATATATAAGTATTATTGATTGAAATAATTTTACTTTTTTAAAGATTTATTTATTTATTTATTTATTTATTTATTTATTTATTTATTTGGGAGGAGGGGCAGAGGGAGAAAGAATCCCAAGCAGACTCCATGCTGAGGCAGGGCTCCCAGGTGGGACTCGATCTCAGGACCCTGATCACACCTGAGCTGAAACAAGGAGTCAGATGCCTAACTGACTGTGTCACCCAGGCAGCCCGCTATTGAAATAATTTCAATGAAGACTTTACAGTAAAGTAGTGAACAGGGTTCTGTTTAAATGTAAAAAAGAAAATTTTAATATTTCATATGTGCAATTATTCCAACTATGTTAAAAAAATAGATATAGATCAGGGGTTTCCAGGTGGTGCAGTTGTTAACCGTCAGAATTTGGGTTTTGGACCGGTTGTGATCTCAAGTTCCTGAGACTGAGCCCCCCGTGGGGCTCCACGCTGAGCGTGGAGTCTGCTCAAGACTCTCCTTCTCCCTCCGCCCCACCCCTGTGCTCTCTCTCTCAAATAAATAAATAAATCTTTCTAAGAAATAGATATAGAACAAACAGTAGAAACAAATATATCCAGGATTTAATGGTACTTAACTCTGGATAGTGAAATCACAGGTAATTTTTATTTGCTTCTTTATGCTTTCCTGTATTTTCTACAAGTTTTTATTTTTGTTATAAATTTGTTATATCCAAAGGTTTGCCACTTTTCTAACAATATTTTAAAAGCCTGTACTTCTGAATTACAGAATTGACCCTGAAGTGATTAGTCACAGACTCAGTGGGTAATCACAGTAAAAACCAGGCTCTTCCCCCGGATTGTCTCCTCTCAGTCCCACACACATTTCCAGCACCGCAAGCTTCCTGTTGTGCTATTTTGTGACACAGTATTTTGAGAGAGAGGAAAAATTACTTCTATGCAGATACTGAGTGACTTTAGTTTATTTCTGACTAGGCAATGGAATTGTAACAAAAACCACAGCTAACCCAAATCCAATAATAACTCCTGGTCACATACAACAAAATGTCCATGTCACTGATCACGTGCTGCCTGGAACACCCCTTCTCCATGGTAACTACCTGGCTCTTCTAGATAAGCTTTTCTGATTCAAGTACACAACTGGCAGCCCGGCCCCCGGCTTGATTGCCCTACTTTAGTGGAAGTTCTGCAGGCTGAATTTGAAATGCTACAGCTGAAAGGAAATTTCAATCGGAGGTATCAATTAAAATGTCTTTTCATTGTACGTTTCAGGTATTTAGTACCGGTCAACACAAATGTTTTTCAGAGTCAGCAACAGCATTGGTAAAACGCATACAAGCAAGGCAAGGATCTTGAAATGGGAATGTGAGAGGAAGGGTACGTGGAAATGCTTTTAAATCCACTTTTGCATATAATGAGATAAATGAGACATATTGCTTGGGTGGAGGTTAGATTAGACTGTCTCAGCCACTTCACAGAGCTGGGACCTCAAACCCAGCAACCATCTCTACTCTGTCATCCCAAACACATCAAGCCTTCTTGTTCCTCTTTCCCTTCTTGTAGCTCTGTAACTGATTCCCACCCTGACTCCGCCTTCTCCCTCTTACTTTATCTGTTCTATAGCCTATAATAATATCGAAGACATGATTTTAGATTTAAAGTTTTAAAATACTTAGTTATGGGTAAGCCAATTAATAATAATATTCTCTGGTAAACACACAAAAATGTCATGATTTATGTGAGACTAGCATGGCTATGGGTAATGCAAAGTGGCTTACTAATAACAAGAAAAACTTTTTTAAAAGATTTTATTTATTTATTTTAGAGGGAGAGAGAGAGAGAGAGTGAGGGAGCGAGCAAGTGCAGGGGCAAGGGGAAGGGTAGAGAATCTCAAGCAGACTTCTCGCTGAGCATGGATCATGATCTGGGCTAAAACCCAGAGTTGGATGCTCAACCATCTGTGCCACTCAGGTGCCTCTTTTTTTCTTTTTAAAATATTTTATTTATTTATTATTTATTTATCTACTTATTTGAGAGGAAAAGAAAAATTTTTTACCAGTATTTACAAAGTAATAGGTTCAAGCAAAACCCAGCTGAGACCTCTCTGTCTAATCCACTCTGCTGTGATATTTGCATTTTATAATGACATCTATAATATTTCACACTTTCCTATTTATTTCAAAAGAGCACTTTAGTCATAAATACCATTTCTGCTTATCTCATTGGTAAGAGAAAATTTCCACAAGAACTGAAAATGTTAAATTGCTATTGGTTCACTCTTATTATGACTTTAAATCTAAAATCATGTCCTCATTATTATTTATAGGCTATAGAACAGATAAAGTAAGAGGAAGAAGGTGGAGTGAAGGGTGGGAATCAGTTACAGAATAAGACAGAAGAAAAGGTCACATTTTATATGGAAAGCCAAAACTACAAGGAGCAAATAGTATCTGCTGAGGATATCAGTATGAGCAAAAGATGTTTCTTTTCTTTTGTTTACTTTTATATAACATATATGTAAAAAATATATATAAACGCTGAATATGTACACATATATGACGTATATGTGACCAGCTTTTGGTCAAAATGAAAACTATTTTAAAATAAACATATAATTTTAGAGTGTAAGGACCAATTTGTATTGTATAAATAATAAAGTGATACAAGTAAGTATAGATTTTCATCAAGTTCAGTAACTTCTACAAAACTTTACTTTTTTTTCCCCTGTCATTGGATTTTCTCTATAAGGTTTCCTGTAAATGGTCCCATTGAAAACTAAGCAAAAACCATCAGATTGGTAGCCACCTCCAGTTTGAATGCCTGACCACCAAGCTATAACTGGGAGAGACTGGTACCAGGGGCCTGGCAATCAATAACTGACCCTTTTAGAGTCAGCCTTTAGGAGCCCTCCCCAGCCTGGACTCCATCCTCAGGTTGCTGAGGTTCTAAAAAAATAAAGGGAAAAGAGGAAGAGAATAAGAGGGAAAGTTCAGTGTATAGGTCTGAGGATGCCTCCCCTCTGGGCTGATTTAAGATCTTTAGCAATGTTAAACTCTGAAGGACAATGGTGCTCTCCATAGTCTGTAATTCAATAGCATTTTTAAAAAGTATTATTCACAAATAAATTTAAAAGTGCCTAACAATATTTTGAAATCTTCCATGATGCCTATTTTTGTTTTGGCCTTCAATGTTCTTTTACAAAGTATCAAATTCAAATTTCTATCCAAAAATAATCAAGTTCTTGGTATGAAGTTACAATTATAGGGGTGCCTCGGTGGCTCAGTTGGTTAAGATCCAACTATTGATTTTGGCTCAGGTCACGATCTCAGGGTTGTGAGACTGAGCCCCACATCAGACTCCGTGCTGGACGTGGAACCTGTTTTAGATTCTCTGTCTCTCTCTTCTTCTGCCCCTCTCCTCACTCTCTTCTTCCCTAAATGATGATGATGATGATGATAATAATAATAATAATAATAATAATGTTACAGTTATACAAGATGAGTGTCAGATCCACTACAAAACATAGTATGTCTACAGATAACAATAAGTTATTGTGCATTACAGATTTGTGAAGAGGGTAGAGCTCATGTTAACTGTTTTCTCCAGAAAACAAAGACAAAACCAAGATCAGAATGAAAGGACACAAGGAAACTTTTGCAACTTCCATATGTCATTTAGTCTCCACAATTTAGTGATTCGGGCATGGTTTTCATCCTCATTTCATAAGATGGGGAAGCTGACTGAGGCTTTGAGATGGTAGGCATAGATCACAGCATCTACTTAGAAACTTTTGGAAGGAAGTGAGCTTTGGAATTCAGAATTTTACTATTTATTTTATTTTAAAAGGCAGTATGATACATGAATTCTAAATTTTATAACATCAGAATAGGGTATCGGGTGATGCCAGCAGCAAAACGTAGACCCTTCACATTAAGTGGGATAAGTGAACATTATAAATAGTTCAGGTCCTCACAGGAGGGGTATTGAAGGCAGATAAACTATTAAAATCACTGGGATTTCAGAGGTTTATGGACTTGGAATTGTGCACTTAGCACACGTTGGAAGCTACCTGGATTTGATGGATTTGAGTCTTGAATGCTGCCAAGCTGATTTCTGAGCTTATGCACTTGCCACTGAACCCCTCTCAGTGACTTCAGAGAAGAAGAATCCAAGGGTCTCAGTGCTTAAGTAACCCTCACCACACTTCCCACAGAGCTGACTGGTGCAGGACCTGGGATTCCAACCTATATTTGTCTGACCCCAAAATATTGACTCTACTCTCAGACCCTTCTGTTGGTTTCTTTGCATGTTGCTTGATATCTTGCCTCAATTCTGTTAAACTACTTTATTATCCTGGTTGGTCATCTGTAAATAGGTGTTATTAGTCACAAGACGACTCTGCCCCAGATTTCCTTCCGACAACACGTAGCATGCATTAATGCTAACCCAGCCAGAATGTTATGCTAGAATATTATATAGGTATGACTTCTACAAAGCTTCTTGTAGTCAATTATATTTTGAAAAAGAGATTAAAGAATATAACACTGTATGTTAACTATACTGGTATTAAAATTTTAAAAACTTAATTTAAAAAGAGATTAAAGAACAAAAACTGAAATTGCATTACATCCACCCATATTTTAATATACAAATTAGTTTCATTCACTTAATTTTGTTATATACAAGATTCGGATTACTTCATTAAGCAGTTTCAGCCAAAAATAAACCTATAAAATGACTAAATTAATTGCAAACACCACACATCTCAGAAGCCAGTAAGTAATATAATTGGGAAAAAAATCATTATAATAGGATTATAAAATTGTTTGTCACAACTACATGTTATTTAGGGGAAAGAAACTTTACAGCATAATAGAAATTGAGAGGGTCTAATAGAAAACTTAGGATCCATCTGGGTCAAACACATGTATTGTGTGACTTTGGGCAAATCATTTATTTTTTATTTTAGTTTTCTATAAAAAATATCAACAAACACTACAGGATTTTGAGATGTTGACATTATATAAACAAGCTATAATAATTTTAAAATTCTACAACTGCATAAAATATCTGTATCTCTCTTTAGAATTTTATTATTTATCAAAAGAAATATAATAAAATTATTTAAGTTTGAAAATTTGAAGTTTTTCTACCAGCTTTTGAAGTTTGAATAAGTGTATCCATGGGAAAAACAGTCAGCATCATTTTTTAAAAGTTAAAATAGAATGAAAAGGCCACAATTGCTAACCAGATATACTCAGGAATAAAGAAAATCTGTTTTGTTTTTCCAGAAAGTATGGTCATAAGGGGAACATTATAATGATAAAGTTTAAGTTGGCATCTACTTTAAATATTACATGAATACATTTTAATACTTTTGCTTCAAAACAATAAGAAAATCTTTGTATACTTTACTTTTATCATAATGCGTTCTCATGAGTTTTTCCATTGAAATCAAGACTTTAAGAACAACCAGAGATCCTACTGATAATGAATATACTTGTAAATAAATGGTCTCACTTTATATTTCTTTAATACCTACGTAACCGTGTTACAATTTTGAAGAAACTTCTTTTGTGGCAGATGTAGAAAACTGTTGGCTAAAATTATGTGCAACGTGTACTTATTGATAAGGAAGGGACGAAATTTAACAGAGCATTTATTATGGGTAATGCACAGTATTGGTTGAATAACCCACATGATCTTCACAACCCTCTTTATGGGTATTAATAGCCCTACTTTATATAGAGGATCAGAAAAAGAAAATACCTCAGTAATGATCACACCGCTGTCTGGTGGAAGGGCTGAGATTCCAACCACGTATACAAGCCCCCATGGCCAAGTTTTTTTGCGCAGTTGACCTTTCTGTGCTTTTATTTTTCCATTAGTAAAACCTTTTTCTTCAAAGATCTCAGAATACTTAGGGCTACCAAAATCTTCCAAGAATTTTAATGATTTTTATGCCTGGTCTATGTAAATTGTGTAAGATACCAGAAGATTGCAAGAGGCATTCCAGAAGAGCATCTAGTCATTTTCTCATAGAAAAAAAAAACAAACAAACAAACAAACAAAAAAACGTGCAAACTATCTGCAAAAGTATAAGGGAATGAGCCAACTGAAGGACAATAAAAATAGCATCTATCTTTTTCAGAAAAGTCATCTTATCTCCCTTCATTTCCCCTTTTTTGGAGATGGAAAAAAGTAAATACTATTTGCTAGTAATATGTTCAAGGGAAGTGCACATGTATTTACCAAGAACAAAGTAGTAACATTGTCTCTACGGGTTGCCAGAAATTACTTATTTCATTGCAACCATATTGCACTCAGAGTTGCTTCATTTCTACTAAATGAACAATAAAATGGTGCTTCTAAAAAGAGTGTCTGGAGCTTGAGCAATAACACTGTAAAGCTAAAGGGACATCAGTGGGACCAGATGTTTGTAATTACATCTAAACTGCTGCAAAGGCATTGAAGGATCGGCCGAGAGAGGGGAGTAGAAACTGAGGCTGATCCACGAGCAGGAGAGCACTTCTTATAGAGTCCTATATGCTCGTTAGCAGGTCAGTACCATGAATTATACTGATCTTGAAAAAGCATGGAGACCACATCAGATCAGTGAACCGCCTTAGTGTGATTTTTAAAAAATGACATATGGTTCAACCAAAACTCTTTATTTTCATACATTTTCCCCTTCTTGAGCCGATACCCTAACCTTAATGATACCATAAACACAAGCTTCTAATTAGTTAATACTACTCCATAATTTATGCATTTAAGACAGTCTTTACAAATAAATATTTATTGGATATTTACTACGCATAGGGCTGTGTTTAAAGAGGCATAAACATGTTTAATTCTGACAACAGCCCTCTGAGATAAGTGGTGTTATTATCTGTTTACAGAGGAGAACACTGGAGTGCAGGAAGGATAAGAGACTTGGCCGAAGCTCAAGGGCGAGTAAGTAGTAGGGCTGGAATCTGGTGTCTGGTTCCCAAGCCCATGGTCAGGTCTACAGGGCACGACCTCAAGGAAAGAACGCGAAGCAGATCTGGTAAGTCGGGCACTTTGTCGCACTATCTACAGAACTTCACACCACCCTCCCAGCCACCCTCCCGGGACTCATGACGATCTCTACAAAGGAAGAAACTGAGGGTCAGGGGAACTACTAACTTGGCGAAGGCCCACAGCTGCTCAGTGGTGGAGACTGGGCGGGACTTGGATCTTCGTGATCTCACATCTATTCACTGCCTCACTGCACCAGGCTTTGCTTTTATCCATTACATTCTCCCCAGTTTTACACTTAGTTGCATGATTGCAAGCGCCAGACTATTTTAGACTCTATAGGAAATAGTAAAAAATACATATATATAGGAAATAATCATAAGATGAAAAACAATGCTAGACATGTCTTCAACAATTACAACCTACTCAAAATGATAAAAAAAAAAAAAAACCAACGTCTCCCTGTTTCTATCGCTGTTCCTTTATGACCTTTCAATTCTGGTTGCTCTCCTCATCACACTGTTTTTTCTGCTTTATATATCCAGATTTGTAAATATAGATATATAAGTATCTATCTATTTATCTCACATATTTCAGAGAGCACATCATCTTTCCTTGGTGTCAAATGGTTCCTACCCTGTATCTCTTTACTCATTAGTAGGAGCTACTTTCAACTTTAGGCCACACTTCGTCATCTGTTGCATTGAAGAATATGTCTAATGGGACAGCACCCTCATAGTACGGACCTTCAGTTGAGTTACTAATAAAATTTACCAACCAATCAGGACTTGATGGCATTGCTGTCAAGGGTTCATATGTTTTTTGGAAACAAATGGGGAAAGTACCTATAATAAAACTATTACTTCGCTGTTTTAGCTTGCTCTACGTTGCTTCATTTACTAATATTTCCATTGTTTCCTATTCCATTGTTATGTTTTAATCTGCTTCTTTTATGGGAAAGATAATAAAAGATTCTCCACTCGTTAATCCTGTGGGATTTTGCAAAACATCCCTTTGTCCATGTTTCACGAATCCTGACAGATATAAGGGATGCATGTCATAATATTTGTTTTTCTAATCAAAGTGAATTAATATTTCCTTTTGGTTTAAAAAACCTTTTCTGTTATCTCTTGATAAGAAGGGAACATGTTAAACCAAGTATATTGTTTCCAGATTTTTCTGACCTTCTTTGTCCCTAACTCAGCCATTAATTCCTTCCCCTCCTCGCAAATCCTTCCATGTTACCCTCTGGAACTGTCACCTGCAAAGCCCCCCATATCTTCTCTATTCATAGACCGACTTCTGGTTTGCCTCTGAAGATACTAGTTTTGCAGTTTGGGCTATTTTCTCACCATCTCATCAACTTTATGGTCACGAACTTAAATTGGCATTCCTTTTGTTCCCCATTAAAGCTCCCTTATACCTACTTATCTTTTTGAAGCACAAACTATCACAGTGTGATATCACACTTTTTAATATCACAAACTATCACACTGACCATCTTGTTAATGCCTGCAGACATCCTGTTCACTTCTCCTCTTTCACTGAGGACTCTGGCACCAGGCTCATACCTTCTTTTGGCCCAGAGGCTGATAATTATCTAATGACAATATTCATCCTAATGATCCGTCATCACCATGGCTTCCTCTGTCCAATGTTCTTCTCTTTATCCCCGATGCTCTTCTCTCCTCTTCCACTTCAGCTATCTACCCCAGAGTCACAGCTTGGACCTGCTATCATCTCTAATGAATGCACTTCCACAACCATCTTTATCATTCAATCATGCCCATGACAGTCATCTTTAAGCCACTCTTGGACATGCCATTCCTTTGCCTCTCTCTATGTTCTTCACTTCTCTGCTTATCAAGCTGATAATCAATAGGTTTTTAAAAATGTCACTAACATACTTTCTAGTGTCCCTGCCTCACTATTTGTCTCATTGCACGTGGATGGCATAGAACTACAGGTCTGAATGAAACAATGCGCATCTGAGTTCTCTATGGCTTCCCCAGAGAAGAAGTGCTGCTTGAGAATTCATAGTAGGTCAGATTCGTTCCATTATAAATTAATGATTACCAAACTCAAAAATACCCTGAAATACCCTCTGTGAACCTTACTCTGTCTCTCTGAAAACTTTCTCTCCAATCTGCCCCAACCATTTCAAAACTTCAAATCTCATCAAACCTCTGATAACCTCCTACCTCTCCAAATTCCTCATATTCAGAAATGATCTCACCTCCTACTTAAAAAAAAAAAAAACAACAACTAGAAATCTCAGATAGAGATTTCTTCATCTTCTCAAACCACCCCCCTCCCTGACATTCACAACACCAATGACACAAACCAACCTGCAAATACACCTACCCTTTCTGTCATCTTCCTATTAAAACGAAGAAACTGTACTTTTGTCTCGAAGGCCATTCTCCCTACTGATGCTACAGTTTTCATTCCCTCCTGCCTTCCAGAAACCATAACCTAAATGATTTATTTGTTGACTTTTATATTTAGCCTCTTCGTCTCACCTGAAGTCTTCCCATCATCCTTTAAACATGTACAAGTCTGTGTGATGATAAAAAGAAAATATATCTAAGTTTTTTGTTTTTTGTTTTTTAACATACAACTGGTCCTGTGTTCTCCTCCTGGTAAGGCTCTCTTCTCTTCACAAACTTCCCAAAGGAGTTGTCTGTTCCCACAGTCTTCATTTTCTCACCTCTCACTCTCCAGGTCATGCCAATCAGGCTTCCCTCCTCGCACTCCACTGAAATAGCTCTTGGTAAGGTCATTGCTGACATTTGAACCATCAAATACAATAGACACTTTTCATTCTTATCTGCCCTCTCACCAATATTCTATAATGCCAACCTCAATGCTCCTTTCGAAGCACTCCCATTTAGAAACCTCCACGTCACAACCTAGTTGTTATAACTCCAGCTGCTCCTTCTCTGCCTCCCTTTACAGGGCCATCCTTCACTACCTGGCTATTAAAATTTATAATTTCCCAGACCGTATTCTAGGCCATCCATTTTTCTCATTTTATCCCTTCTCACAGGGAAAATCATTCATGCTCACAGACTCAATGGCATACTAATATATATCTCTAACTCAGACCACTCTTTGGTGGCAAATCTTTTATTCAAAGTCCACTGACATCTTATTTTAGATATTCAAAAAGCTCTCAAATTCATAATAGCCAACATGAATTTTACTATCTTCCCCGCACTCTACCCAAACCCACTCTGTTCCAGTGTTTTCTAATAATAGGAACACATTCATCAAATTCTGCTAGCTGGAAGGCTAGGGTGGTTTTGCATCTTTCTCGTCTCTCATTCCACATTTAGCCCTTGGCAGCCTGAATCCTGCCAAGTTGATTCTATAGATTTCATACACATTCACTTCTTTCCACCTTTAAACACCACCTCCCATGAATTCCAGTCTGTGCTTTTATCATCTTTTTCCTGAGACACCAAAATAGCCTTCCAGGTAGTCTATCCACAACTAATTCTTGTCCCACAGCACTTTCTATACTGCAGGTGGAGCTTTTTAAAATGCAAGGATAATGTAATCATGTCACCTAATTGCTTAAAATGTTTTAGCCTCTTAGGATAAAAAGAAAGCTCATCAACCTAGCCTACGCTGCCCAGTATGGTCCTGCCCCATCTCTCCAGCTGCATCCTGTAGGTCGGCCAGCTCTTTCTGCTCCAATCTCACTGGCCTCCTAGGTCTTCACAGACACCATAATCTTTGTTACCATGGGTGCTTACAGGCAGTTTCCTTAGCCTGGGACACACTTTCCTCCCTTCTTGATTCAACTAGCTCTTGCCCTTCGGGTCCCACACAACTGTTGCTTCTTCCAAGCAGCCTTCCTTTATAATTATGTACACTTTTATACAATTACCACTCCTCTCTAGCATCCATCATAATTGCAATTTCACATTTTGTGCATGTTTGGTTAGTTAATTAATGGCCATTTCTCTATCTGGACCATGAAGTCAAGAATCCCATATAGGCAATGTCTAGTATAGGGTTGACAATAGTAGGTATTCAATAAATATTTGTGGAATAATATTAAATATAAATATAAATAATATCAATCATCAGGCTGGTAAATTTGTGGTAAATTAAATAACACCATGATGCAAATCAAACAGTACTATGGGACAAAAATCTAAAAGTTCCAAGAGGATAAACTAAAAGTTCATTAGAGTTTTGTTAGCAGAATTAGAAAGTGACTGCCTTAATTAGGTTTTAGGTTCTCTCTAGTTTTCCATTTCTCTTCCAACTTAATTGAGAAATGACTAATTTAACAAATCAAGGAAAAGCTGTCTTTTGTAGACAAAAGACCACAGAAGTGGAAAGTTGCAACTTCAAATTCTAAATCTCTCACTGATTGCCAAGGCCCTGGGAAAAAGAGTTTCTCTTTTACTGGTTCAGAAAATAGAACTATTCATTTACAATCCCACCTTGGCAAAGTACCATCTGTGCCTCTGGTATCACAAAATAGAAGCTCCTCTGGCAAGAGAAAGCACAGACCAAGACTCCCTCAATAGCATCACCTCCTCATACTGCCTCTGACAGCAGACATGCAAAAAAATTGGTGGGGTTATAAGATCATGTCATTAGATAAAATTAATAAAATCATAACTTTGCATGATTCTTTATAAGCTTTGCAGACTCAATCACTTTTTATTTACCATATTTATAGAGAGAGAGCATGAGCGAGGGGAGGAGGGACAGAGGGAGATGGAGAGAGAGAATCTCAAGCAGACTCCAGGCTGAGTGCAGAGCCTAATGCAGGACTCAGTTCCCATGATCCTGAGATCATGACCTGAGCTGAAATCAAGAGTTGGATGCTCAACTGGCATCCCATTTACCTGTCTTTTTTTTTTTTTAAGATTTTTATTCATTTATTCATGAGAGATACAGAGAGTGAGGCAGAGACACAGGCAGAGGGAGAGGCAGGCTCCATGCAGGGAGCCCGACGTGGGACTCGATCCAGTGATCCTGGGATCACTACCTGAGCCAAAGGCAGATGCTCAACCACTGAGCCACCTAGGAGTCCCCCATTTACCCTGTCTTTTAACCATGTTCTCAACTTTGAATTCTTAGATACAAATCATTTGTTGTTTGATTTCTAGGTTGGGAGTCGAAAGGACTATGTAGCTGTATGGATTAGTGGTTTGCAATTCTTATCATGAACATCTACTCTGTGCATTGGATCACATGGTTCTTGTTTTATCACAAAGAAGGCTCATTCCTTCTCTGTTGAGTTTCCATTCTAAAAGTCACCTGCCTTATCATTATTTCTACTCTCTGCAACAAGCATACACTATTGGGAAAATGCAGACATAATCACTAAAAACGCACTACCATCTATTTATTTGCCAATTATTCAAACAGTAAGGCAAAGAAAGAAAGGTGCTGTATTTTAAGCCAGCTATTTGAGGTATGGAGGTCATAGATGGCATTGAGAACATGATAAAACTTGTGACTCCTTCCTCCAGGAAAATATACTTCACAAAGAACTTTAAACATACGGTGATTTGTAGTGCCTGGAATTCCATTCATGGATCTGGGTGGAGAAAACCCGCTATAAACTGTGGACTCTATGACCATTACCACTCATACCTCTCCTCCCCTTCACCTGCTGTTGAATTCATTATGCTGTGAACACATATGGTCTCACTTTATTTTCTTTAGTCTTAATGCCACTCACTTATGAAATAGGTAGACTTTTAGGCCACCATGGAGTAAGGGAAGGGATGAAGAATTTCCTTCACATCTCCATATTAACTTAGTTCTCCAGAAGTATTCTGGTGTCCAAAGCTTGTGTCATAAAAAAATTATAATGCTAATTGCTTTGCCACCTGCTTAGTATAGAAGATCTCACAGCTATCCAGCAAGGAAGGCTTATTGCTCTCACATTAGAGATGCAGAAACTGAGTATCAGAGAATTTAAAATAAGTTGGCCTGGATCAACTATAGATAATAATCTGCACTCAAATCTAATAAATTCTAAACACTCTGCTCTGATCACTTTTGAATTTTGTCTAATAAAAGACAAAGATTTAAGTAGAGATTTAAGAGACTATTACTTTTCAAATTTTACAGCAAAAGCAATTTCCCAACCAAATGCAGGTTATGATCAAATGTAAACTATGATTGTTGTTTCGAAAACCATATCAGTGGTCATTAGTCTTAGATGATTAACTAAGTCAATAATTTTCCATCCTGATTCAACTATTTTATCATTATCACTGCAAGAGCATAAACATTTACAAAGTAGAATGATCAGAAGAGATAATTAAAGTATGTTGAAATAATATAACCTAGAGAAAACGAATGATAAGGATGATCAAATTTAAAAAAAAAGGATGATTAAAAAATGTCAAGCCTTCAGGAAAATTGTATTTCAACTTTTTATATTTAATGAAATATAGTCAATGTGCTTTTAACCAAAAGTACATTTAAAATTGAGTTATTTAAAAAATTGGCAATAGAAATTGAGAGAAAATTAATATATTCCTTTTCTATAGAAATTTAAAATTTATAAAATCCTTTTTAGTTCATATATGTCTTAATTCAATTATAATTGACATACATTATATTAGTTTCAGGAGTATAACAGTGATTCAATATTTTTATACGTTACTAAATGATCACCTTGATAATCTAGTTACCCTCTGCCACCATACCAGGTTATTACAATACTAATAACTATATTCTCTATGTTGTACATTACATCCCCATGATTTATTTATTTTATAACTGGCAGCTTATACCTCTTAATCCCCTCATCAAGTTCACCAGTTCCCCACCGCACCCTCCCCTCTGGCAATCATCAGTTTGTTTTCTGTACCCATGTTGGTTGGTTGGTTGGTTTCGTTTTGTTTTTCAGATTTCACATATAATGAAATAACATGGTATTTGTCTTTCTCTATTTTTCCCTTGTGGTTTTATATTGATAATGTATTTCTTTTATATGAATTCACAAATTCAAATATATAATATATATTAAAGTATAAATGTATAATAAAAGTGTTTGTGTGTATATATATAAATAAGGTTCTATGCCCAATATTTTATTTTGTTATTTTATTTTATTTTTACATTTTGGAGGGGGGGACATGGAAGAGGGAGAGAGAGACTCCTAAGCAGGCTCCATGGCCAGGACAAAGCTCAACAGGCTCGCTCTTACAACCCTGAGATCATGACCTGAGCTGAAATCGAGTCAGATGCTTAAACTACTGAGCCACCCAAGCACCCTCTATGCCTAATTTTTCAAAATTAAGTTTCCATACAGGTCCTTCTTGGAGAAAAGCATTATTTTTCCATTAAGGACAGTCTTCCCTGTGAGCTATGAGATGCTGTATTCTCATTCTACGTTTCTTTGCTCTTCTTTGCTCAGGAATTCCCACTGATAACTTCTCTGCTGTATTGATCACACTTTTTCTTTTCCAGTCATTCTACAGGATCATTTATTGAATTATAAATATGTTCACAGTAGGATCTAAAGGCTGTGTGATTGGTACAATGAACACTTGTCCTAAATTAGGTGTTAAGAGGCTGAAACTTGTATGAGAAAAAGTAACATTTGACCCGCTATTATTTTTGGTACTATATGCTCTCAGTATCTGTGTATTTGGACGTACTTCTCTTTTTCTACTTTTTAACAATACTGAACCTTACTTTGTTCACTCTCATTTGTCATGGGGAGCAGCTGTTAATCCAACCTAGAGGTTTTATCCCTCAAAAAAGGTCCCATAGTATTTATTTGTATGACACCTTTCTCTTATATAGGAATTTACCATTAATAAATTATCTTTGAATACAATCCATCTTTTCTCAGCTTATAAACTATTAGTTCTAAAATCTGGAATGAATATAAATGGTTACGCAGAATTTCATATTTATAAAATGATTGATCATTTAAGTTAATTATTCTTCACCAAAATATTTTTCTCTTAAGGTTTGGTCACTGATTTTAATATTTCAATGGGATAATAATATAGGTCAGTTCCTGGCGATCCATCTTTCACCTCTTCCTGTATGAACGGAGGCTTCATTAAAGCTGATTATGCATGGCTATCCAGACATTGAGTGTACTGTCCTATGTCCCTCCAGTGTAGATGATGGCAGTGCATTGGCTATTATATAAAAGTGAACACTTTTGTAAAACTATCCTCAGTGAATGAGGATAGGAAGTATATGTTTTGGCCTTTGGTTGTCATGAAACTTTCACAGATATCAAATACTGATAAATAGCCAAAAGGTTTTATGAGATGTTCAAAATAGCTGATGGAATGTTTTATTCTCTAGCTGATTTATTACCATACCTTGTTTAATTTCTGTAATTTATTGTCTAGTAATGTAACAACGCTGTAGTGCAATTTGCAATTTTTAGTGCAATCTGGCACTTGCAATTTACTTGCACATTATGAATCCAACAGTTGTAAACACGTCTCTGAAGGGTAACTGTCTAACAAGCATCAATGAAGACATTTCTTCTTTCTTGGGTTTAGGAAAAAAGGCAATATAAAGAAAAATAATCACAATTAATTATATAAAAACTTCACTTTAGAAATTTTACTTTTTGATTGCCCTTCTTGATGGAAGACTTAAAAACATTTCATAAAATAATCACTCAAAGTTATAGTTGCAAAAACAAGTACCCTAAAATTGCACATAAACATGCATTTCATTGACTATATTCATTCAAGTGGTATTTATAGATTTAACAAATATTTGAGATCCTAAGTGTGTTGTATTAGGCACTAGGATACAAAATTTAGCAAAACCAACATACACCCTCTTTCATAGAGTTCATAGGGGAAACAGACAAATATAAACAAATAAACATATTGATTAAATCATCAGAAAACATAATAGGTGCTATGGGGAAACAATAGGTGTTGGAGAGAATAACAAGACTTACTTTCCAAAGGCTACAAGGCTGTTATGATATTTATGCTTAGCTCCATAAGTCCACGGATAATTCTGGGAGCAGCTAAGAAGTGCGTGGAGCTGTTCCCAACAGAGATAACAACATGATCAAAGGAGGCACAACAGAAAAATAATATTAGCGAGTCTAACTTATAAATGACAACATTGAGGTATTTCTCACAATTCCCATAAAGAAAAACTGGGTAAAATTTATGAGCTCCTCACCTTTATCTCTGCAGAACTAATGACTACAAAATATGTTTTACAGTTGAAGATTATGTAAACTTATGTTCCTTGTGCATATAGAAAATACGAACATTTTCATTTTTAGAATCGGAAAGGGAACCAGTAATAAAAACATCTCTTTTTTGCTGCCATTCCCAATGGAAACTAAAAGCATTCATATTATATTCATTCTTATATCAGCTCTGAGAGGCAGATCGTAAGGAATGTCACCTTATATTCATTCAGCTTAGACTGAATATAAGATCTGCGCTGGCATAGAACTGTTAACTTATGAACCTCTTCTGGGAATACTGATGCTTTACGGAGCTTCAATTGTCTTTCAATAACCAGATTTTTGATCAATATATTGACTTTTTCTCCATTGGATTAGAAAAGCCTTGGGGAGAGAGAAGTAGCTATTTTAGGGATCAAAACCTAACTGGAGATTACAACACATGACACTTTTATAAGGGATTATTCTAATCAGTCACATTATAAAAAACATGAACTGAGGTCAAATAATGTCTTTGTAATACCTGGATTAAATTTATATTTTAACTGACATGATTTATCAATCCACCGAATAAATACGTCGGTTAAAATAGTGATTAGTGGGGCATCTGGGTGGCTCAGCAGTTGAGTATCTGCCTTTGGCTCAGGTCGTGATCCCTGGGTCCTGGAATCCAGTCCTGCATCAGGCTACTTGCAGGGAGCCTGCTTCTCCCTCTGCCTGTGTCTCTGTTTCTCTCTCTGTGTTTCCCATTAATAAATAAATAAATAAAATCTTTTTAAAAATTAAATAAAATAGTGATTAGTGAATTATTTCTATCATTGAATTAAATGTTTCCTTTTAGACTGTAAGTTCCTTGAAGAGGCTTGACAAAAGCAGAGCGTCCCTCAGCTTAGTCCAATGCTTGCCACATGATTAGCATTCAGTAAGGCACAGCTGAACAGAGAAACTCCTTTCTACTACTTACGGCCAATGATATGTATCACGGATCTACTTCAGGGACGCTTCCTAAGCTACAAGTAATATTGTGCATTCTACGTGCCCTATGCATACATGGAATCCATTTTGCAGTTTTGCAAACTTGAAACTGAATGGACCATACAATTAGACATGTTGCCAATGAAAATAAGACCTTTGTCTGTCTTGCTTGGGGATTTAAACCAATACAGCTAAACAAGCACAAATCTAGATGAGACTCAGGCTCTGGTGTAAGTTGTTTATGGGAATGCATGCCACTGGTGTGGATTCAGAGGATCTGAGATGAGGCACGACTATGTGTGTTCTAACCCACCAAACACCCACACATGTGCACCTACACACATGCACACCCTCACACACACACCCACAGAGACTCCTCTGGTGATCCTGCGATCCATCATAATTGACAACTTTTGCTTTCAGTTTACTTTTTAAATGTCCCCGTTTCTTTAAGATTTGTCTTAACTTTACAGAAGCATCTTGAATGATACTAGAAGACTGAAATGAAGTATGAGAAATAATTGAATCTTATATTCATCTGGTCCTCCTACTTGCTTTTACATTTTATATCATTCTTATTTTTCTCATTTTTCAATAAAATCGAATGCCTCAGCTATTACAGAATTTCATCCTGTGGTTATTTTTCTTACATAAACAAGACTTTTAAGTAATGCAGCTGAATGGAGGCACATTTCAAGGGATTAAAATGAGTATTTTTATGAAAGTAAGGTAAAAACATTTTTATTGAGATGTAAGTAAAACTGATGTTGAGAGAGAGGGATAAGGGGGTATTTACATTAAAAATAGGAAAAGTAAGTATTCAGTTTTTATACACAGAAGTCCTCAAAAACAACTCACAAGGAAAAAAAATAATTTGCTGTGGATAATAAAATTCCATTTTAATTTCTCTCTTAGCCCTGAACACCACTGTTCACTGTTCATAACTCTTCTGGTTATGTGAATCTGTGTTATATACTAAGAAGAAATTTGTTAAAAAAACAAGTGCTATGGGTTCTAGATTTTTTGACAAATAAATTCAACAAAGACATTCATAATTTCTACATCTTGAATTTCCTGTTAAGCAAAAGCAGAAGACCATCTTTGTCAGTCCCAGACAGGGAGTATCCAGCTACTTGTGCATGACTGAAGAACAAAAAACATGGGTTTCTCATCCCAATAGTCTTTTCAAATGAACACACAGGGTCAGGACAGATGGAAAAAAAACCCAAAGAACAAAGAGTTTAGGAAGGGGCACCTCACCGGCCAGGCCGACCAGCTGAATCAACTCTGGAGTGTGGGGTGCTGGATAGCACAACCAGAACCCTTTCACACCCCAAAAAAGCAAGAGGAAAGAGCACTTGAAAGGGAAGATATATTTTTTAAATCTGCATTTCTGACCATTCCATGCATATTTCCTCACCCAGGACCTGTCTGTGGTGGATTTCCAAAGAATTTACTTTACTCAGAGATGATCAAAACAGTTCATGAGACACCATCATATTCTGAAAATAAATGATAAAAAATTTTTCCATCCTTACTCTGCAATATAAAGGCAGAGAAGACCAGAGGGCCTGTTTTAGCTAGTATAAAAACCCAAATTTAAGGAATTTGAATGTCATCTCATAGACCCTACTATAGACACTCTGTGTCACGAGCATATTTGTCACACACACACACACACACACACACACACACACACCAATATCAAAAACCCAAACTTCCATCTCTGGAAACACTCTTTCAAATGCCAGCATTACTTTAGGAAATGCACACTTATATTATGAATTTAAAAGTTTCCTCAGAGGTCTGGACTGAAGAGAATGGGAATAGCTATGTTTGTGTGTAAATTAATTAAGATAAACAATTGGACCACAGGCCCCCCTACACACAGGATATAACCTTCTCGCCTGTTCTGGCGTCTGCCGGGTTCATAACTTGGCCTTGCCTGACTTCCTAATTTTCTGAAACTACTTTTCAAATAGCAGCTAGATTGTACCTGGTCAGTCCAATTTTGGGTTTCGTTTCTAAAATACAGTGTTTGTAGCCTGGAGCAATGGAGAGTGTCAGGATTTTGTGGGTAAATCCAATTTGTAAACATATTAATTAGAGCCTTCAAAAGCTTAGTTCAAAATATGTGAGAATTCCAGGAATGGAGTTCGTTTTATAGTTGGCTCCAGGTTCTTACCTGCTTTAGTTAATATTTGGAAGCTAACTGCAGACTAGATGTAACAATGTCTGATAAATTCAAAAGTTTTCATAGATTATCTAAAAATGTTTTTCCTTCTTTTTTTCTGCTTATCGTTAATACATATATTTTTATCTGCAATCATAACAAATGGATGGGTCAAGTTGGCCTAAAGGAGTTGGGCTATACCTGAAACAAAGAAAGTTCGGAGGGGAGAGGCAGGGAAGGTTGGAGTTGTCAGAGAAGTGGCACAGAAGCCAGAGCTGGAAGGATGCTGAGGACCCTGGGTTGCTCACCCAGCCTCTATCCCTGTAGCCTTCCAGATTTACAAAGCTGAAAACAGCTTTTCCCCGATTCCCTTGCAGCTAGGGTTCTCATGCAAATTAGGTCCATGGATTACACATTGTCCTGAGATTTAGAAAAGTTGAAATGAGGTCTTCTTTCTGGTGCCTGTGAGCCAATTGCTGCCTTCTTTCAATCAGGGGTTGTGAAAATGTTAAGCTTCCTCAGCAACAGTAAAGCATCTGCTATTCATTTTGTAGATGCAGAGAGACAGTTGTGATAGTGGGTGGGGGTTCTTGTTCCAGCGTTGTCTAGGACAAATAGCGGTCTCAGACTTAGCACTCTTCTCAGTGAGCCCAAGAGTAGATAGTTCTAGGAGGATTTCCAAGAAGCTCAGCTGAAAAATACTTCAGCCTTTCCAACAGCTTAATGCCTGTCTTAGTTGGCCTCCCAGAGTAGTTTTGTTTCCCATACTGAACCCTGACTGATAAAGGGAATGAAAGCCAGATAGCTCTCAACTGAGTTTTCTGTTCTTAGAACCAACGGATGTTTCTAGGCACAGCACCCAGAGGTGCTGCTAGCTTAAAACCAAGTCTCAAGTCCAAAGTCAGGTATTTACTAAATCCCAATCCAAACAGAAATAAAGGAAAATAAAATGCCAAACTGCCAGATGACAGGTTTCAGGGAAAAAGGGAACTTGAAAGCTGATCCATAAACACAATGAAAGGCAACAGAAAATGGTCTGAAGGAATTTGTAAGCTGGAATTCATCATTCCTGTGGGTTTTTTGTTTGTTTTTTGTTTTGTTTTGTTTTGACTTTAGTTTGGTTTTGTAGTTTATGTGGCAAGAGTTTGAACCACTTAAGGAATTCATGTTAATAAACACAGAGGCTCTCTCTCTGTGTCTCTCATGAATAAATAAATAAAATCTTAAAAATAAATAAATAAATACATACACACACACATACATACATACATAGGCTGAGGGTGAGGGTCCTCATTTACACACCACACTAACAAGCTTGCAGCATGTGAGAGACAATACTGAGCCCCTGATGGTTTTAGAGCAGTAGGTTCCTTTTATGCTTTGGAAAGATAACGTTCAAGCAAAGTTCAAAACAGATTAGACACAGTATGATCTGGAAGGAAAAGACAAATTATGAGACCAATGAAATATTACAGGGCAGATATGAAAGCACAAACTGAGGAAAGGACAATTGAAAAGACATATCTGAGGTAGATTTATCAAGACCCTTTCTAAGGGATTGGAGGTACACGACAGGAAAAAATGTACTTTCTAATTTGGGCAAGTGGATAAATGTAATGCTTTTCATAAAGATATTAGAATGGTACAAAATTCAGGAAAATGAAGAGTTTAGGCAGAAAGTCAGGATTACGGGATTTCAGTACTGGTTTTGTCCTTGATAAGTTGTGTGACCCTGAATCAACCCCTTAATCTTCAAGTTCTTGTGTGTGTAATGGAGGCAATAATATCTGTCCTCCACAATACACGTAATTGATGTGAGAATAAAATGAGCTAATGTGACAGTGACATGAAAAATTAAGTTGTTTTCTGATTTTTATTATAACTCATTTGGCAAAACTAGAAAGTTGTAGCAAAAAGCTCCCCACACTTGAAAAATTTGATTTAAGTTCCTTCATCTAGCTCAGTTGAACGCTTGATCCAAAATGTCATTTATGATTTTTGCCTGAGACCGGTGATCTGGGCTACTTTCATACGAAACAAGAATAACATGACACGGAGCATGGTATTTTATTTAGAAAGACAACTGAATAAAGTGCATGTAATTCAGAGACTTTTATGGAAATGGAGACAATTGCTGGGGAACAGTGTGTTTCAGTGTGCCCACCCTTGTGTAATATCAGTCAAAACTCCCCTGAGGCGATTAGAAGGAAAACACAGTGAGCTATAATCTCATCATCACATCCACATCCACAGTAAGCAACGGGAACCACTGGGAGCCCTGTCTTCATTTTTCAACCATTCTGACAAGCAAAGGCAATGAACATAAGCCATTTTATGTATTGTCTTGTTACAGCAAAAAAAAAAAAAAAAAGAAGTTGCAACATGCTTTTGTATTTCACATATGTTCTTCACCAAGAACACAACAAAACAAAAGAACTGCACTTGTAAATCAGTACCTGAGTTAATTTTGTGTTTGACACAGGAATAAAAGCATGTGTAAAGTAATCTCATTTTATGCACATAAAAGTTGTAATTTTAAGAGAACAGTAACAGGAATTGGACAAAAACCTGTCAAATTAACACTACTGAGAAATTATATAGACTGCTCTCCATTCTTTCAAGTAATTTTAAATAAAACCAAATAAATTTTGATATGTACACTAACTAAAATAGGACATACATGATTTATTATGCATGTTCAATTTCAATAAAGCATTATGAGAAAATACGACTGTTTTCACATATGGAGTCTTAATTTTTGTAGTTATACCTTGTCCTCATTGGGCATATACTTAGATCAGTGTAGCTTTCTAAATAGGTTGACTTACTTATTATTGCAAAATCATGTAAATATATCAATTATATTTATAATAAAGTCCAATACAATAGCTAGGATAACATTCTTCCCATCATTTATAATACGTGTATAGGAATAGATTAGATCATATCCAGGGTTCTTAAAATCTCAGCCAGAAATCTTTCTAGAAAGGTAGGCAGATGAGGAATGCAACTCATCTATGGATTTTGACTATACATCTCAAACTTGAGAGTTTCACATGTATTTCACAAAATCATACATAATTAATTTATATAAAGAGTTACTATATCTAGAAAAAGTTTCTTTTTCTTCCTTTATTATTACCTGGCTTAGTAACTGGGAAAATTTGCTTGAGATGTCTTCATCTCAGTTTTTCCATCTGTAACATGGAAAGAATAATATAATAAAGAGTCTCTTGGGAGAACAAAATAAAAATGAACTGGACTGAGCTTGGCACCGTTCCCCCTGGGATAGGCTGGTGATGGGCAATGCATGATAGTCTTAGCCAAGATTGAGTGAAATATTACTTCCTTTCCTTAGTGTAAGGAATTAGCATAAAGCTCTCAGAATATCTCCAGTGAGAAGTTTCCCTGTACTTGGAAGAAGCTGGCTTTATAGGGATCCATCTTCAGAACCCTACCTGCATGGTAGTTGTAATTTATTTTCTGACGCACATTTACTCTTTACCTTGCTCTTCAGGGCTAGTTAAGAGATGTAACTTACTCTCTGCTATGAGGAGTAAAGTTCTACCTTGGGAATAAGGTAGATAAAGACAAGGAATAGGAAAGGCCCCTTTGGCCAAAGCTAACAGAGGGGTGGAAACAGTAATCAACAGCAGAAGAAAATGTCCTCCTTTGAAACAGTGATACCCAGCAGACCTCTGGCAGCAACAAGCATAGAGGGAGCTTGATCACAGGGTATAACCGAAAACTGTGAGAGAATCATTTGAAGGAGTAGAATTTTAGGTGATCAAGTTGAAGTAAATAATTCTAATATGGGTTTTAATAATTGCTCTAAATATAAGATAGTTTTGTAGAGATAAGAATGCAATTTTGGTGGGAAGCAACATTAAAAGCACCATATGGAATATTATTCAGCCATTAGAAATGATGAATACCCACCATTTGCTTCAACATGGGTAGAACTGGAGGGTATTATGCTGAGTGAAGTAAGTCAACCGGAGAAGGACAATCATCATATGGTCTCATTCATTCGGGGAATATAAAAAAAAAATAGTGAAAGGGATTATAGGGGAAAGGAGAGAAAATGAGTGGGAAATATCAGAGAGGGTGACAAACCATGAGAGGCTCCTAACTCTGGGAAATGAACAAGAGGTAGTGGAAGGGGAAGTGGGTTGGGGTTGGGATGACTCAGTGATAGGCACTGAGGGGGGCACTTGATGGGATGAGCACTGGGTGATACGCTATATGTTGGCAAATTGAACTTTAATAAAAAATATACAAAAAATAAAAATAAAAAATAAAAAAAATAAAAGCACCATATGCTTACAATCACAGGGAAGTTAAATATCTAATTTAAAGATACACCACTAGTGAGTGGCAGATTCAGAATGGAAAATACCATGAATCACAGTCAGAGGCAGAACTAGGAGCTAGGAGGGCTGAATTCTCAATCCAGGGCTGTCAGACTTGATCAAATCAATTAAATATTCTGAACTTTGCCCATGATTACCCAAGTAGGAAGTGGTAGAGCTATGATTCAAATTAAAGTAATGGGAACAAAGAAATAGTTGGCACACATGCAAAAATAATGAGATAGCAGATTTAAAACACCAAAATTAAAAGCCATCGGATTAAATTCAATTAAAAAGCAAATATTTCCCATGTGGATACAAAAGTACAACTATTAATGAGATACATATATATATATATGAGGCACAACTTAAATATAAATGAAAGTATTAATAATGTAAAAAACATGTATCATACAAAAACTAATAGGTGGTATAACAAAGATAATATCAAAGTAGACTTTAAGGAAAGAATCACTACTGTGAATAAAGAGGAACATTTTGTAAAGATAAAATGGTTAGTAGATGAGGAAGATCAAATTTTATGAAACCAATACCACAGCTTCAAAACATATAAGCAAAATTGGTAACATTAACAAGATAAACCTATAAGCATGGTGGAAGACAATAATATACCTCCCTAAAACTACCAGAACAAGCAAACAAAAAGAAAATCAGTGGGAATACAGGTATTTGAAAAACATGATTGACAAACTTAAGCTAATTGATTTTTATAAAACACTGCACCTGACAAGTGCAAAATGCACATTCTTTCCAAGTACATATGAAACATCTATCAGAGTTACCATTTGGTGGGATATTGAGCTATTTGAACAAATTTCAAAAGATGCAAAAAATGATAATATGATAACTAGAAAATATCCCCCCAAATTTGAAAGCTAAGAAATCATACTTCTAATATCCTGTGAGCTAAAAATATTCAATGAAAGTATGAAACTATTTTGAATTACACGATAGTTTAAAAAATAATATATTTCCTATGTCATATAAGGAAATGATGTTTTAAAAGGCTATGCTTTTTTTGTAAGATGTTATTTATTTATTCATGAGACACACACACACACACACACACACACAGAGGCAGAGACACAGGCAGAGGGAAAAGCAGGCTCCATGCAGGGAGCCTGATGTGCGACTTGATCCCGGGATTCTAGGATCACGCCCTAGGCCGAAGGCAGGCACTAAACCGCTGAGCCACCCAGGGATTCCCTAAAGGCTATGTTTTAAAAGTGGAAAATTTATAGCCTGGAAATGCCCATATCAGAAAAGTTGATATTCAATGATCTAAGTATTTGTCTCAAGAAATTAGAGAACAAACAACAAATTGTACCCAAAGTAAATAAAATAAAATAGTAAATCAAAAGGACAGAATAATTAAAAATACTCAGCCAAGCTGAATAGGTAAGAATAGTCTTTTCTAGTTAGTGGTAGATGGTACTAGAAATGATTGGATTACATGAATACCCACATTCAAAAGAATGAATGTGGATCCCTCCTTCCCAACATGTGCAAAGATTAACTCAAAGTGGCTCACAGACCTAAATGTAAAAGCTAAAACTATAAAACTCTTAGAAGAAAACACAGGAGTAAATTTTCTGATTTCTGGTCAAGAGTGATTTCTTCAACGCAATAGTAACAACACAAGCAATAAAAAAGAAAATTGATGGGTTGGATTTCATCAAAATGAAATGTTTTTGTGCTTCAAAGAATATTATCAAGAAAGTAAAAAGACAATTCACAAACTGGGAGAAAATATTTGCAAATATTTCCATATATAAAAACCATATATAATGGGGGAATTGTGTTCAAAACATATAAATAACTCTGACAACTCTGTAGTAAAAAGACAATTGAATAGACTTTTTCTCAAAGAAGATGTATGGGTGGCTAATGAACACCTGAAAACAAGCTCTCCATCATTAGTTATTAAGCAAAGTAAAAATTAAAATCACAATGACCATTTATGCCCATTAGGATGGTTATAATTAAAAAGCCAGACAATCATAAGTGCTGGAGAGAATGAAACCCTCATACATTCCTGGTGAAAGTTTAAAATGGTACAGCCACTATAGAGAATATTGTGGCAGTTCCTTGTGTTGTTTAAAATATAGAGTTGCCATATGGCCACTTGATTTTACTTGTAAGCATCTAATTGAAGAAAATGAAAATATATGCTCATATGAATACTTGTATGGGAATGCTCATAACAGCATCATTCACAAGAGCCAAGAAGTGGAAACAACTCAAATCAATAGATGAATGAATAACCAAATGTGGTGTATTCAGACAATGGATACAATGGAATACTATTTGGCAACAGAAAGGAATGAAGTACTGACACATGTTACAAGATGGATGAACCTCAAAAACATCATACTGAAAAAAAAATGCATCTGCGTGGCTCGGTCAGTTGAGCATTTGACTCTTGATTTTGGTTCAGGTCATGATCTCAGGGTTGTGAGATCAAGCCCGGTGTCGGGCTCTGCACTGGGCATGGAGCCTGCTTAAGATTCTCTCCCTCCTTCACCCTCCATCCCTCCCTTCATGCACCTGTTCTCTTTTTCTCTCTCTCTAAAAAAAAAGGAAAAAGAAAAACAAAACAAAACATCATGCAAAGTAAAAGAAGTCACAAAAGACCACATATAGTACAGTTTCACTTGTAGCAGAAATCCAGAATAGACAAATCTATAGAGACAAAAGTAGATTAGTAGCTGCCTAAGCTTGGGGGGGTTGGAGGGAGGGCTGGTGACTGATTCCTAGTGGATAAAAATTTCTTTGAGGATGCTGACAGTGTCCTAAAACTAGATTACACTGATGGTTGTGCAATTCTGTAAATAGACTAAAACTATTCAATTGTATATTTTAAATTAGTAGACTTAATAGTATTTAATATATATCTCAATAGGGATGTTAACAAAATGACAAAGTATTAAATTTGTTCTTTGAAATGTAATGATTATAACTAGCAAGAAATATGATAAAAAGAGACTAATTAAAAATACCACTGTCAGAAAGGAAAAGAGGACATCATTACAGGTCTTACAGGAATTAAAAAATAACATGAACACTTTTATGCTAATAAGTTTGAGAATCTCATATTATTTGAATGAAATGGTCATATCTCTAGAAAAATGTCACTTATCAAAATTGATAGAGAAACGAAATAAATTCTGCTTTCTGTATTTCTGAAATATGTTGGGATCTCTTTTCATTGTCATGGATTTATTCCTTTTTTGTGTATTTATATAATCCTTCTTTGGGATCTCAGGAAGACAAAGGGGTAAATCACAACCCTGTAAGGGAAGTATACATCTGAATAGAAAATCAAGTATTAAAGAAAAGTAGATGATTTGAGAGAGACAATTTTAAACTCATAAGAAAACATCACTTGGTCCCTGTTAAATGTAAGAAGGTAGAAGAAAGTCCAAAAATTTTTTTTATAGAGAAGCAGATTTATTTTTAATCTTTGCATCTCCTTGTGTGTAACAAAATCAATGTATTATAGTAACACAAAGATCAGCAAACACATTGCATAAAGACTAGGTAAAAGAACAGGTTTTCTTAAACAATTTTCCACTATTAAGCGTCTCTGTAATACAAAAAATTAATACAAGCCAGTGGCAGTGGACCTAATCCTAAGACATTTCAGAAAATATCGTGAATAATGTGGTTTTGGGCTTTGACAAAACACTATGCATATAACTGCACTAATTTCTAAGTTTATTCTTACACTGAAGAGGCAGTAACAACATCAACAATGTTATACACACTGAATAGCGCTGATTTGTCTCATCTCCACGGGTAAAATTACTCAACCCACAAAAACAGGACAACCAATTCTTGTTTGCAGTCTCGTCATCGTAAGTGTAATAAAATTTGGTTGGTGTGATGATGTATCTGCGAAAGTTGACAAGTTGGTAACTGCAGTGTGAAAGCGATTTCATTTTTTATCTTTAAAGAATTACTGGATCATTAAATTAAATTTTATTCCTGTAGGCTGCACTGAACACATACATGGAAACCAGGTGGCTAAGTTCCCATATCTTCATTTGAGTTGCTGGTTTCCTAATGTGGAGTCACAAGGCTGTCTTCATGAATTATTCCACTTAATAATTACCGTTGACAATTACTAAGGTGATATAAAAATAATTTAACAGGCCATCAACTAAAAGGTTGTTTTAACCTAAGGGATTTGCCTCATATGTTGAACAGACATTATACTGGATGATATTGTGCTAAATGGTTGAAACAAATTAAGCCAACACAAGGGAATATATTAAATAACCTTATCCAGTTCCCCAGAAATGTAGCTGATAATTACTAGTATCCAAGAGGATGTTCAACCAATCAATTATTTCAAATATAAATCCAGAAAGTATGTTTTTCATCTCCAAATTCATTTTAAACACTATTTAAACTATACTTCATTTGCACTTTAACATTTAGTAGATGCAAATAAAAATCTCAGAAAAGATTAGCGCTCCTATATAAATGCACTAAACTGACCTATTTCTAATCCCGGATAAATCCCCTTGGCAAATATTTAGCCAAAACCTAAGTTTCCCTATCTGTGAAATGGGGAATATAATACCTAAATTAAAGAAGTGTTATGAATATTTTACAAATAACACATATATATTAATATGCGTAATGTGTGTATATACAATGTAATGTATATAATCTGTACAATATGTAAAATACACACAATATAACACAATATATGCAATGTAATATATAATGTATTCAACAAAATGCGCAACAAGTTCAGATTGAAATGTGAATCTCAAATGTTTTTCTAATAAAGTCAGTGTTTTTATCTTTCCCTGGGCATATTCTCTGCATCATAGAAGAGTGTATTAGAGGGGCACCCGGGTGGCTCAGTTGGTTAAGTGTCTGACTTTGGCTCAGGTCCTGATCTCCGGGTCCTGGGATCAAGTCCTGCTCCTGGGCTCCCCTCTCAGCAGGAAGTCTGCTGCTCCCTCTCCTGCTCCCTCTTCCCCTCCCCCTGGTTGTGTTCTCTTTGTCTCTCTCTCACAAATAAATAAATAAAATCTTAGAAGAGAAAAGATAAGAAAAGAAAGAGAGTATCTGAGCATGGATGCTTGAATGAGGTTTAGTAGCAGGGCAAACATGGCAAGTTACCTCTTTCCTCCTGAAAATGGGGGTTTCATATATTTCACACAGGCCTGTCCTGGAGATTAAATGAATTGCTAACCTATCAGGTGCCCAGAACAGAGCCTAGTCCTTAGTATGTATTCAACAAACGTTAATTTTTATTGTATTATTTTCCCACTGTATGTTTTGCCAAGTGAGCAAATCCATATACATTTACAGGTACATGTTTCCTCCTCAAAAGAATATGTTTTGACACACAGCTCCTCTGCACTGCTCACTGGGAAGGCTCATTGTTCTCTCAGTGGGGCCTACCTTCACGTGGCCACTTAATTACTAGAAGTGCTGCTACAGCCTAATATTTAAAACTACATGTTGGATGTTAAGGCTGGATAAATTATACAAAAAATATTTAGTTTAGTTCTACTATTTATGGAAAGTTATCATCTTTGATATTAGTTTAAGTGTATTTCTCTCAGTTACTTACTACACAAAATAGACGATATGTCTTTAAAAGTAAACAGAACACAGAGGTTTAATTTTTCCATGCTAAACATTTATATAACGTCACAAAATGCCCCTTCCTCTTCTCTCTTTACCACCACCCTCTTTATATCAGTTTTTATAACTCTTAGGGGTCTTTGGGGAACACGCTAACCTCCACAGCTGGGTTAGGTATCCATCTAAGGGCTTCTCTGACACCCTTTGTGTATCTTACTCTTGACCTCTTCATTTACTTCTTTTCTTGACTAGGTTCTTGAGGTTAATCAAGCACGGTGTCTTTTTTTCCTCCAATAATATATATTTATTGCATAGCATAGCGCTCGGTACATAGCTGACTCTCAATAGAGACTAGTTAAATGAATAAATGAAGGGACCTCCTACACTGAGGGAACTGTTCTGAATCACTGATATCCTCTGTGATTCATTTATCTTTGTTTTGTTCCATGGTAACAACAGCTCTGGAGCCCCAAACTACAACTCAGCAATTCACAACCCTGGATACAAAACAATTCATTCATTAGGTAGCGCAATAGCTATAATGGTGGATTAGAAGATAATTTATTTGGGTGCCTAAGAAGCTCAGATGGTTGAGCCTCTGAATCATGATTGCGCCTCAGGTCATGATCTCAGGTCATGGTCTCAGGGTCCTCAGATCAAGTCCTGTGTCCTCAGGATCCACATTCAGTGGGAGTCTGCTTGGGACTCTCTCCATACCCCTCTCCATACCCTCCCCTAGTTTGTGTGCTCTCTCTCTTCTAATAAATCAATAAATCTTTAAAAAGCAGCTATTCTAGGATAAGAATCGTCATGCTATATCATATAACTGTCTGTCAAATATTTATATGAATAAAATATTCTCTAAGATAGCATAGAGGACTGAAATCATTTAGAACTCCGGATTCCTGTTTTTCTACTTTTCTAATCTTTCTCAACCATAGTTCCTCTATCTGTGCAATGCGAACAGCAAAACCTACTTTCAGAGTTACCATGAAGTTTTGAGATACACATCTAATCTCTTCCGGCATAGAAAAGGCATTTAAAAATTATTATACTATTAGTTATTGTGTTTTGAGATATAAATTTACCTAAGACCTCGATCCTACTTGTCTTTTGAATAAGATTGAAGAAGACTGTTACACAGAAATAGCTCTGAGTTCTTCAGTCTGACTCTGACACGTTCCACTTATTTCCAGGTACAATTTTTATTCTGAGGCAAAAACAAGCTGACTCGACAAATATCAAGTCAACTTATCCTCCCTGTCATCTGTGTCATTTGGGAGTGGAGAAAAACTGTGTGCCTCAATTTCACATACACACCTGAGGCCTGTCCTATTTGGGTATACGCAACTCTGCTCATTGGTCCTCATAATCAGATTAAAATATTTGAAAATCAATGTGTTCTAAATACTATACAAATAGTAGAATTCCACATCTTTCAGAGGAGCTCACAATTTAATTTATATCTAAATTAAACAGACAGTCATGACACATTTTGATAACAAGCAGCTATGAACATGATCTCGTGATTTACTCCTTACAGGAAAAGATCTCTTCATATGAGGAGCATTTTTAGATCAATTATTTTATTGTGAATAATCATGTTTTGACACTGTTCAGTAACTATACAATTAAAGTTAATACATTACCTTAAGCTGCACAATGAATGTAATTTTTCTTCCTAGTGTGATGTTTGAAGCACCAATCTCCCCCTTTGCATTCTTCAATTCAATCTGTTTCTATAACAACCACTGGGCTATATTTTTAATGATTTGACTTTCTTACAAAAATCAAAGCTCTTGAAAGGCATAATGTCTTTTATTTAATTTCCCTCATTTGTGTTTTACAGTTATTCTAATAAAATTTTAGATTCCATTCACTATAGCCTTTGGCAGTACTTAGTAAAGACTTTTGTAATAGCGATTAAAAACAATAACTGATAAATGATCAAGTAGGAAAGATTTAAAAGGGAAAAGAAAATGAGCTTAAGAAAAAAAACTAAAAAAAAAAAGAAAAAAAAAAGAAAAAATTCTATCTTCCCTGACTGCATTTCAGAATGCATATAAGACCACTGCACAATAAACAACTGGTCCACCGGCTCAGAGAAGTAAGGTGAGCCTGTTGAAAATAAGTCTGTGGGTTTAGTGGGAAATTTAATATACTCCAATTCCTCTTTCTATTTTCCTTTTATTTGGTTTCTAGGAGAGGAAATATTTGTGGGACAATACTAGTCCACTGTCTGTAGGCAGATGAGTGATTTGCCCTGGCCTGGTAAGACTAAAAGTGAATGATGGGCCGAGTTAGGAAGAAAGTGAGGACAATGACTCTGATAAATATTAATTAGTAAGTGTGATTTTTTAAAAAAAATTTTTTTGATTTTTTTCAAATTAAGGACAAATTTACATTTCTATGTCTTATGCATTGGGCAAACTACCTCCAACACTAACTTCTTACTGAAAGTAGCATCTTATTTCAGTAGAATGTTTTTTTTTACAATCTTGATTTTAGCTTCAAAAACTAAAATTTTCGGTCATAGAAACCATCTCAGAATTGTTTGATCTTTTAAATTAGTTCTTCCATATCTTGAGGCGTATGGCATTTGTGATAAAAAGAAGGGATTTAATATATGAGCTATTACACTTAATAGAGCTTTATAAGCAAACAAAACTCGCTTTCCCTTAGTTCATGCTCTCTGCTCAAGCTGTTTATCCATTCTAGAAATTTTATTAAGTTCCTATTATGCTCCAAAGACCGGGGATACACAGGTAAATAAGACAGATCTCCCCTTTTCATCTTATATCCAAAGTAGAGAAACAGAAAAATCAACATGCATTCATGCTTATATGAATATTTTCAGATAAAGATGAGTCTGTGGAAAAAAAAGCAACACAGAACTGGCATAGAATGAACGGGTGAGGCATAAATGGGTGCGAGACCAGGAGTAACTCTAATCAAGGTTGCTAGGAAGATATACCAAGTTCTGAACAAAGAAGCTAGCCATGGAAAGATCTAGAAAAAGAAATGATCTATGAAGAATATATACATGGCCCACATACCCATCTCCTTAACTTATATAATACACATCACCCCCATATTACTAATTTATGAAGCAGATTACTTTCTTCCTCAGTTTGATATGCTAACATCTGTGATTCAACAGTTGACTTGGATCAAATTTTATGGTCAATAATCAAAAGGATGTAATTCTTCACCCCAATTTGGTGATTAAATATATACTAGATTCAATACAACACACTCTAATCAATTTAACCAATTTCACTGCCGAATGTTATGAGTAGAAGGCAGTAATTTATAACATTTTGTTGGGATCCTTGGGTGGCTCAGCGCTTTAGCACCTGCCTTTGCCCCAGGGTGTGATCCTGGAGTCCCGGGATCGAGTCCCACATTGGGCTCCCTGCACGGAGCCTGCTTCTCCTTCTGCCTGAGTTTCTGCCTCTCTCTCTCTCTGTGTCTCTCATGAATAAATAAATAAAATCTTAATAAATAAATAATTTTGTTAATTTTAACACAAAGAACTTCAATTTACTATATTTGGATATGGCTATGCATAGCAAGTGATAGCCACTCCACCTCAATTTCAAGTTTTGGCTTAGAATAAGGAAAATAAAATGTTATATCCAACTGTCTATAGAAGAAGCTCTAATGACTTATTGCCTTTGTTTTCATCAAATTTTGCTTTTGTGATATTATTGTTTAGTTAAATGGTAAGGTCATTTTAATTATTTTAAGTTATATAAATTCTATGCATTTATTTTCTGTATGATATCCAGGGGATGCCAGTATTCACCAAATGATAAAGAATGGGATTCTTGGGATGCCTGGGTGGCTCAGTGGTTGAGTGTCTGCCTTTAGCCCAGGGCGTGACCCCGGGGTCCTGGGATCAAGTCCCATGTCGGGCTCCCCACAGGGAGCCTGCTTCTCCCTCTGCCTGTGCCTCTGCCTCTCTCTGTGTGTCTCTCATGAGTAAATAAATAAAACCTAAAAAAATATCAGAAGAAATCAGACTTACCATTTCTCCCTTCTTGCCTGCTACTCAGATTATTTGACCTTTCTGAGTTAGGATATTTTCACTTGTATAATGCAAACAACAGTATCAACTTCTCATAATGGGTATGGTATATAAATAACCTAGAAACTAGAAGACTTGTGGCCTTACGAATTGAAGTGAATCAAGACTCTTAAGAACAGCTCCATATCATTATATATCTGAATAATTAAATTTGTATTGTGTTCATCTCAGTATGGTTGTGAGCTATAATGAAACGATGGACATAAAGACTGCTTTGAAAATTATACAGGTTTATAAATGTATAACATACAGATATTAAATCCTTGAATGCTTTCTTATCTAGGCTTCCCTCTTAATTCTAGAGTTGTAAGCACTTCATCCTGGACCATGTACATAGAAGGATGCGCAATGTGCCCTAAGCTGATGAATACATGGTTGGAAGTGGCAAATTACCTCATCAAACACATCAAGTGACACTGTTCTTCTTCTCTACCTAATGAATACCTATTTATAGCCTCAAAGATTCATCATTGATTATAGGAAAGTGATTTTCTTTGGAGTCATTGTTGCCTACCTAAAAAAAGACATTTTTGATCTCCCCATTTTGTCTTCTATGGATATTTTTAACTCGTAAATCTGTTCCCCTTTTAATTTCTGATTATTATTTCCTTCACTCTCACTTTAAATATAATATCAAAACTCTGATTTCATTCAGGATATTGCTTAAGGATACAGTCAGTTTAGGGCATTTTGTTTTTATTTCTAACATGTGAACCATGTTACAATAAATTTAAAAGAGAGATTTCTTCCCTAGCTGTCCTACAAGGGGCTCTCTCACCCCTTTGGGTGCAGTAGAGAAGAGATGGTTGCTTAATAACTATAATCTCTCAAATCTCTTGATGGTTTTATTCAATTTGAAATTTATTTAAGCTAAATAAATATTTTCTGAATTTAAAAAGCAGGTAGTCTGAATTACCTTATAGATTTAAAAAAAAATCAAACAAACAACCCTATTCTGGGGCACCTGGGTGGCTAAGTTGGTTAAGCTTCTGCTTTTGGCTCAGGTCATGATCTCGAGGGTCCTGGGATTGAGCCCCATGTAGGGCTCCCTGCTCAGTGAGGAATCTGCTTTTCCCTCTCCCTTTGTTCCTCCCTCCTGGCTCCTGCACCCTCTCTCTGTCTCTTTCTCTCTCAAATAAATAAAAAAACAAAACAAAACAAAATTATTCTTTTCAATTAGGTCAATTAGTGATGAGAGTGATGAAAATGACTATAAAATTGGCCATATTTATATGTCAGTCAGTGCAGAGTAGAGAATAATCTTAACAGTCACATGTAATCATGAGATTAAGGAAAGGCCCTTTTGTCTTTATGCCCCACTATCATATATTATTATCTCATTCACAATCTGTGTTTAGCCAAATGCATACAATTCAAATAATGACTGTTTTCCCCCCAACCTGAGGAGACACGGCAGAGGGGCCCTCCAGATTAAGACTGTTTGGATTGCTGGAATCCCAGCCTCATCAATATTACCTGGGTTGCTTTGGGCAGGTTTTAAAATTTTTCCATGCCTCAGTTTCCTTATCCAACTTATCCAGTTTCCTTTCCAAAACAGGGATAATGGGACACCTGGGTGGCTCAGCGGCCTAGCGCCTGCCTTCGGCCCAGGACATGATCCCAAGGTCCTTGGATGGAGTCCTGCATCGGGCTCCCTGCACGGAGCCTGCTTCTCCCTCTGCCTCTGTATGCTTCTCTTTCTGTGTCTCTCATGAATAAATAAGTAAAATCTTTAAAAAAACAAAACAAAACAAAACAGGGATAATGATTATACCTACCTCATCAGATTCTTGTGAGTATTAAAAATGAGAATAGGTGTAAAATACTTAGGAAACTCCTGGCATTTAATAATCACCTTCTCCCTTTTCCTCTTCCTCATCTCCACCGTCATCTTTAGATAGAGTATGATTTGTACGGGAAAGCCTCAAATGCCCTGGATGACAGCAGAGGAGTAATTAAAGTATGGGTATATGCAAAATGGAAATATAGGACAAACCTGCTTCCTCTCAAAGGAATGCATTTGTGGTAGATGCTGGCTGAATGCTTTCAATTTCCTTATTCTAGTCATATAGGAAGACCATATTTCTCATCATTCTGACAGATACCCTGGGGTATGTCATTGGTTTCCAGCCAAGGGCATCAGGGCGGAAGTGATGCATATCACTTTCAAACTTAACCAGATAGCTCCATGGTCATCCACTCATTTTCTTTCCCTTATTTCATCTGCTAAACTCAGACGTCCTTTGTTTAAGACAGTAGTCCCAAGAGATGGAAGGAGCAGGGATCTACGCATTCATTGATGGAGAGTCAAATGAGTGAGTCATGAGCAAAAGCAAAGCTCAATCAGGCTAAGCCTTTGAAATTTCTGAGTTTATTTGTTCAAGCTCCTACTCATAGTTTTTTATACCAATTACTAGGCTGATATTACTCAGCTCTAAATCAGTTCTATATTCCACTTCAAGATGCTGGAGCTACGGGCCTTCAAACCAGATTTCTCCTTTGACACTGACCTCTTGGTCAGCTTCTGCCAATACTAGTGCTAATGGAAACTAGAAGACAGGGACAGAGCAAGGATTAGCTGCTTCTTGCTTACCCTGTTTCTGCTAGTGTCATCGCAGCCATGATTTTTTTAAGTCAGCAGTGAAAGGCAGGTCCATTTCCTAAGTTTTTTTTTTTTTCACACTCTCATAACTATTCTTAGTGTACCATCCCTTCTTCCTCCCACTTAAATATGTAAGGATTGAGAGGAGCTTCTCCTTCAGGGTCTAGATCGAAGATCCTTAGGGTCCTCCCCTGAACTCAAGTTTCCCACAACAGCTGAGAAGCATCTCTCCTTAAACTCTGAGGAGCTTCTCCTTCAGCCTTTTAGGTTCAAAAAACTCCTGCTTCCTCCCAGTGTCACCTCGCCGTATGGGTGGTTGTCACTTCTTACAGTTACTAAACACACACATTTTTTTTAAAAAAGAACTTTTTCAGTCCTCCAAGAGCCAATTGAATAAATGTTCATATTACATTCTTTGTTAGAATTACTGTTTACTGTTTTCCTTACTGTACCTCAACTTTTATAACTACCTAAATATAGAAATTTGTGATCAAAGCCTATGCGACCACAACAAAAATCTAAAATATTTGTCATTTGCTTAGTGGTGGGGCAGTGGGTGGCAAGGAAACCAATTTCAAAGGTAGAATGCCATCTAGCTGATGTTTTGGCAAAGCTCTTGGCAAAACTGCTGTTTGGATTAACTTGAGAGTCAGACAGTGGACCTGCTGGGCTGGCAATACTCAAAATAGATGGGAAAACAAAAATTAATAATGTATGTTAATAACTATTAGCTACATTCAGCAAAGTGTTCAAAGAAGCTCATGAACGAGTATGAAAGCAGTTCTGACTGGGTATAAGGAGACTATGGGAGTTTGGGGGCTCACTGGACAAAACATCTGGCTTCTTCTAAACCCCAGATGATGAGATATGACATTGATGCAAGTGTTGAGTAACAAAGATGCAGCGAAAATTTACAATTGTATGAAGTAGTTCAAGACAAATATAAGATTTAGAGCTGACACTGAGTAAAACTTCTCAGTTGAACAAAGTATCTCTGTACAAAGATCAGGTCAAGGATGCGGTCCTCCAGCCTAATTTTCAAGATACTGTCATCTTGAGACAGATACATGAGAAGAGAAAGTCAAGGGCATCCAAGAAAGAGCTTTCTTAGGCACATGGACTATCAGGAAGCAAATAGACCAGAACCCTTTGAAGATTTCTGAAAATTGTAGTACTGAAATACCATGATCCCAGAAATATGAACCTTAAAACATTTAAGATTTAAAACAATTCAGTCTCATAATTTTCCCAAAATAGGAAAAATATTTTAAAGTTATACAACCCTTAACAGGCAATTTAAAAGTTGACAAGGAGAATAAAAAGGAAATGAAGAACTTCCCAAAGAGCTCGTCCAGAGGCCAGAGAGACCACAAACAAAGACGATCTTCCAGGGATCAGGGTCAAAGCCTATTCAAGGATCCTCCCTGACCTCTAGGTTAGGGAGACTTTAAAATGTCTGTCTAGTATGATTTCACCTCTGATTTCCATATGTGTACCCGATTATTTTTCCAAGCATGAGTATTATTGTGATTTCCCTTTTCCCACTCCTTTCCTATATGTTGGTATATATGTATGTTGGGAGTTGGTTGCAAAATACAGATAATTTATTCATAGGTGATTCACCATCATCACCACTTGATGAGGACAATAAATAATCAGTGCTCATGGGCTTGAACTGAACCCAGTGACTGAAATACTTGTGTTATTTCTCTTTTAACATAATAACTCTTTTTCATGAGGGAGTGCAAACATGACTTGAATATTTGGCAACCAGAGAGAGGTCTAAGGAAGAGATGGACTGGGCGCCCCCTAATTCCATCTGCTCTTCTTTGGTCATATGGCTTCCTAGCATATTACCAGCCTCCACTGCAGTTCAGATGGGGCCATGAGATAGGTTTAGTCAGTGGAGGAGTATGCACACATTCGAGGCTGCTCCATAATAGCATATGCACAATGACTCCCATAGTCTCTCCATTTTCCTCAGGCACCTAAGAAGCCATGTCCTTAAGAAGGAGCATTAAAAGATGGCAGGAGGATTCATGTATCTTTGAATCATCATTTGACAGTGAAGGAGAGCTGCCTAAGACACACTGGCTATGACATAAGAAAGTCATATTTTATTTTTCTTTGTTAAGAAACAGATGGTGAAATTATGTTTCAGTGGCTAGAAGTTATCCATTCAAGACAGCATCAGATTTTAAAATATTAATTACTGGATTTATGAAATTGGTAACTTCCTGACTTTTCCTTCTACTAAAAGTATCTGGATGGGAAGGAAATGTCATCAAGAAAGTGAGGCAGCATGGTGTAGTACAAAAAAGCCTTGCCCTGAGAATCCTGGCTTCCAGCAATCTTTTTATCATTTACTAGCTAAGTGACACTGGGAAATTCAATTAATTTTTTCTGGGCCACAGTCCACATCTGGTAAATTAAACTAATATTAGGTTACCCAATTATAGGAGAAAGCAAGGCCAATGTTTACTCAAGAATTTTTATGGTTTTGGTCTATGGTTCTATGAAATATAAATTAAGCACTAAAGTCATTCTAATAAAAGCACAAAATAATTTTTCTGTTTTAAAATTTTTAGCCTTCACATGATACTTGACAAAGTCCAGCTTTATATATAACTATTGTGTAACATATTTTTAAATGGTGTTAACTTATGCCAAGCAGTTTTATTGAAAAAAATTTTACTAAAGATCATGTTTGAGATGAAACAAGGCAGATGATAATTTTAAAAATCTATTCCTCAGAACTTTGACTATATCACTACATTACATGTATTTTTTTCATACCCCCAGCCCTTTCCTCACAACCTAAGATGATGGAATTTAAGCAAAATTCCCCCTTCTATGCTTTGTTGACTAATGGCTATTCCCTCAGGTGGTTTCTCTTGATATTCACTCGATAATATTTGCTCAGGATTATTATTTCTATTTAAAATAATGGAACTTATTGGGACGCCTGAGTAGCTTAGTGGTTGAGCGTCTGCCCTCGGCTCAGGGCATGATCCCTGAGTCCCAGGATTGAGTCCTGCACTGGACTCCCTGTGGGGAGCCTGTTTCTCCCTCTGCCTATGTCTCTGCCTCTCTCTCTGTGTGTCTCATTAATAAATAAGTAAAATCTTAAAAAAAAATAAAAATAGGAAAATAATATAAAATAAAATAATGGAACTTATCAAATAACTCTAAGTAAAAAAAAACCTAAAATCTTTGCTCATATTTAATTATACATTCATCAACTAATAAATCAGGCTAATGAAAACACTTGTGTTCATATAAAATGGCAAAACAATAATTAAAATATATCTAACATGTCAATTTAAAACTTAGAGACTGAATACAATTTTTCTACTTTACACAAAAATGAAGAATGTTGCAACCAAATCTAAACAAAGAATGCAGAAAATTCCTTTGGTATTGAGTTCTCTTTTCCTAGTCACTGGGAAACAATAGATAGTTACAGCTGGGTAGTTGAACTTAAAGCAGAAAACAAAACAAGAAAAAGTAAAATATTGATTCAGTCTTCAAATTATTTTTGCAATTATTTAATTCAGAGTTTTGCATAAAATTTATAATTTTAATCCTCTTTTCAGACATTTTTAGAACATATATGGGAAAACACAGAGGGCATGATTCTGATTTTTCATTATTTTTGGATAATTGTACTCATTTTCCTCTACTGATTCCATTACACAGTGTAGAATGCAAGATACAAACTTTAACTCTTTAAGGTCACTAACATAACGAAAGGGCAAGGTCAAAAGAAATACAAGGAAAAAGAAACTCTTGTTTAATCTGAATTAAGCTCTAATAGTATATGACATTAGATATTTTTATTAATATAAATTACACTGAATCTATATGAACAATATAATGCTAATGCAAATGTTATTGTAAACAAGAATAATGTTTACTTTAAAAGTTATCCCTTTCCAGATTTCTGCATCATTCAATTTACATACAAGCCATTTTGAGGAAAAAATAACTTTTCACTCACCAACGTGGAGGTTTGTGAGGCATCAGCCAAATCCCCTGAGATCTCGGGTGTTCGCGTGTTGTTTGGGATTCTGTGAGGGTTACGGGCTATCGCTTCACACCAGCCCAGCATTTTCTCCTTCCTCTTATCCCTTTTCAATTTCTGAAATTCTGAAAATAATTTACATTCCCTGAAACAGTTCACTTATTTTAGTTGTCTGTTTTTGGAAAATGTACATAATTGAAATTAAATAAGCAATTTAAAGACGTACCAATGGAAACATCATATTTTAACCAGAGATTATGGTAAGGAAAAAAAAAGAGTATTTTGATTATTAATAATATCCCAAATATAAGGCAATGAAAACAGAACATATCTATTCAAAGAGCCTAACATTCTTTACACTCCAATTTGTAGCACTTCTAGACTGTGGGAATTCCTTACATCTGGTTCTAAATGTTATTTTTAAGAAGCAGTTTATAACAGGAGTTCTTACCTTGGGAGCTAAAAACAATTCCAGTTCCTCCTATATCTACATATTTCAATGACATCTAAAATTAGGTAGAGCTTTTCAGCTGAATGCCCTACAGATGCAAAATAAATTGAACACTGGTCAATGATAAAGATTACTCATTCTGGCAGTGGCATGATTATCTCCTTCATAAAGTTCTGCCAACTGAAGAGGGAGAAATTGTAGTGCAGGCATGGCATGACATCCATCACCCCATCACCAGCACAGTCTATTCAAAAATAATAATTTAAAAATTTTCCCCACTGAATTCCAAGTAAAAGTATTCTATAAATCTTTGTAGCTTTCCAGAATTTTCCATTTGGGGAAGTTTTTGTTTTTTGTCTGTGGAAAAGTATTATCAACAATGACTTTTTAATGTAATGGAGGAAACATTGTTTCCCTTGTAAAGTTTTACAGCCTACTTTTCCACTCCACCACACTCAGTAATTAGAAATAGTTTATTGCAGGTCTTTAGTTAAATGCATTACACTGTCAATTAAATATCAAAAATAATGTGTAGTAATTATTTTTCACAGCATCCAAAGCAATTAGCAATCTGGTGGTTTATAACATTTCAGAGATTCAAAATAGCACATTTCATAGCACTAAGAAAAGTAACATAAAGAAAGGTTGCACTAACGGATTGATGAGTTATTACTCTAAATGACAAAATACTCAAGTTAAATGGATCTGAACAATGTAAATAGATAATTTATATAAAAAAACACTTTAGAGGAGCAGTTCAAGATGGAAACATAGGAATAGCCTGAACTTACATCCTCCCATGGACACACCAAATCTACAGTTACATATAGAAAATTCTCTCTGGGGATGCCTGAGTGGCTCAGAGATTGGGCACCTGCCTTCAGCCCTGGGCATGATCCTGGAGTCCCAGGATTGAGTGCCACATCGGGCTCCCTGCATGGAGTCTGCTTCTTTCTCTGCTTGTGTCTCTGCCTCTCTCTCTGTGTCTCTCACAAAGAAAGGAAAGAAAGGAAAGGAAGAAAGCAAGACAGAAAAGAAAGAAAAAGAAGAAAGAAAGAAAGAAAAAGAAGAAAGAAAGAAAGAAAGAAAGAAAGAAGAAAGAAAGAAAGAAAGAAAGAAAGAAAGAAAGAAAGAAAGAAAAAAGAAAATTCTCTCTGAAAAAAATGTGAAAACCCGCTAAGCAGCTCCTCCAAAACAAAGGATAAAAAGGACACACTGAGATGGGTAGGAGATGCAGAGATATGGTCTTGTCAAAAACTCTGCTCCCAGTGTAGAGACCCACAAATAAAAAGAATATCCCTGAGAATCAAGGGCACAAGCCTCACATCAGGCTCCCAACTCTTAGGACTTGCAGCAGAGGTACAAGCCTCTAAAAGTCTGTCTTTGAAAACCAGAGAGTCTTATATCTAGGAAACCTAAAGGGCTATCAGAAACTGAGACTTCTAATTTAAAGTGTTTGTACAGGTTCATTTGCCCTGGGACCCAGCAAATGAACCAAATGAACCAACACAAAAGCAACAGGTTAAAAAATGGTTAACAATATATGAAAAAGATCCACTGCCTACTTTTAAAGCATCTCTAGAGTGTCAGGGGCCTATTGGAACTCTCTCTAGGAAGAAAGGTGCTGGTGGGTGTCGTTTTTGTGCTCTCCCTCTACCTTGTCATCACTACTTGCACTGAATCTCAACCCTGACCTACTAAACCCAGGAGGTGGGCATACTCCAGCTTGGTGCATCCTCGCAGCACCACCTTGCTAAACCCAAAAGGCAGGCTCCTCCATGCCTCACTGAAGGCAACAGGTGCATGCAGTCCTCTCAGAGAATGTCAGTTGAACCTGGTTCTGGTGGCCACAGAAACTTTCTGGGCTCCATGGGATTGAAACAATCAAAGGGAGTTCAGGGAAGGGTCTCAACCCCAGGCACTGAAATACTTGCCATCTTTCTGTGACCACTTCTTCAAGACAGAGATAGCTGTTTTGCCTGATACACAGAAAGAGAAGTCAAGCAAAGTGAGAAAACAGAAGAATAAGTTCCAAATGAAAGAACAAGATAAAACTCCAGGAACAAAAATTAATGAAATGGAGATAAGTAATTTCCTTGATAAAGACTGCAAAGTAATGGTCATAAAGATACTCACCAATCTCAAGAGAAGAATGGATGAGAGGAAAAAGAAATTCAACAAGTAGATAAAAAAAAATATGAGAGTGCCAAGCAGAAGTACCAAGCAGACCTGAAGAATATAATAACTGAACTTAAAAATATACTAGAGGGGATCAATAGTGGAATAGCTGATGCAGAAAAGAAGATCAGCGACCTGGAAGACAAAGGCAGTAGAATTCACCCAAACACAGCATAAAAACAAAAAACAAAAAAAGTTAAAAAAGTAAATACAGCTAAAGGACATGGGACAACATTAAGCAGAATAAGAAAAGTAAAGACAGCTAAAGGACCTATGGGATAACATTAAGCAGAATAAGATCTGCATTATAGGAGTCATAGAAACAATTAAAAAATACCTTGAGATGAATGAAAATAAAAAAGTCTATGGGTTGCAGCACAAATAGTTCTAAGAGGAAAGTTCAGGCAGACCTCAAGAAACATGAACATCTTTAAATAAACAATCTAACTTTACACCTAAAGTAATGAGATAAAGGGGAACAAATGATGCCCAAATTTAGCAGAATGAAGGAAATAACAAAAACTAGAGCAGAAATAAATGAAATAAAGACTAATAAGACAACAGAAAAGATCAATGAGACTGAGAGCTGGTTATTTAGAAAGAAAAACAAAATTGATAAACTTCAGCTAGATTAATTAAGAAAAAAAGGGGGCTCATATAAATAAAATCAGAAATGAAAGAGAAGATACAACTGACCTTGAAGAAATGCAAAGGGTCATAAGAGACTACTATGAAAAATTATATGCCAACAAATTGGATAACCTGGAGGAAATGGACATAGTCCTAGAAACATACAATCTTCTAAAAGTAAATCATAAAGAAATAGAAAATCTGAATAGAACAATTCATATTAAATTAAAAACCTCCCGTCAAAAACAGTCCAGATGGTCTCACTGGTAAATTCTACCAAACAGTCAAAGATTTTAATACTTATCCTTCTCAAACTTTCCTAAACAACTGAAGAGAAGGGAATCCTTCTAAACTCGTATTACAAGGCCAGCATTATCCTGCTACCAAAACTAGAGGAGAACATCACACCCCCCATACACACACTCCACACGCAATGATAGACTGATATCCCTGATGGACATAGATGCAAAAATTCGCAACATAATATTAGCAAATCAAATTCAGCAATACATTAACAAGATCATACACCATGATCAAGTAGGATTTATCCAGGGATGCAGGGATGGTTTGACATCTACAAATCAATCAATATGATGTACCAGATTAACAAAATGAAGGATGAAAATCATATATGATTGTCTTAATAGATGCAGAAACAGCATTTGGGAAAATTCAATATCCATGTTTGATAAAACTCTCAATAAAACAGGTATAGAGGATATATGGCTCAACATAATAAAGGCTATCTATGACAAGCCCATAGCTAACATCGTACTCAATAGTGAAAAGTTTTTAGCTTTTCTTCTATGAAAAGGAGCAGGACAAGGATGCCCACTCCTACCACTTTTATTCAACATAGTATTGCAAATCCTAGCCAGAGAAATTAGGTAAGAAAAAGAAATAAAAGATATCCAAATTTGAAAGAAAAAAGTAAAACTGTCACTATTTGTGACTGAGATGATTTTTTATATAGAAAACCCACTTAAACTACAAAAAAGAGAAATTAGGACAACTACCTCAATTACAACTGCATCAAAAAGAATACAATATGACCTAGGAATACATTTAACCAAGGAGGTAAAAAAATCTGTCCACTGAAAACTATGAGATATTGATGAAAGAAACCAAAGAAAACACAAATAAATGGAAAGAAATTCCATGTTCATGGACTGGAAGAATTAATATTGTTAAAATGTCTACATTACTAGAAGAAATCTATAGATTCAATGTTGTCTCTATCAAAATTCTAATGGTATTTTTCAATGCAGTTAGAACAGAAATAGAACAAATAACACTCAAATTTGTATGCAACCACAAAAGAGCCCAAATAACCAAAGCTATTTTGAGAAAGAAGAATAAAGTTAGAGGCAACATGCTCCTTGTTTTCAAACTTTATTACAAAGCTACAGTAATCAAACAGCCTGGTATTGACATAAAAACAGATACACAAATCAATGGAACAGAATAAAGAACCTAAAAGTAAGCCCACGAATATATATTCAATTAATTTATGACAAACAGGACAAGAATACACAATGGAGAAAGGACAGTCCGTACAATAAATGGTGATGATAAAACTGACAGCGACACATAAAAGAAGGAAACAGGATCACTGTCTTATACCATACACAAAAATTAACTCAAAATAGATTAAAGGATTGAATGTAAGACCCGAAACCATAGAACTCTTAGAAGAAAACATAGGCAATAAACTCATGACATCACTTTTGGCAATATATTTCTGAATCTGACTTCAAAGTCAACGGGAGCAAAAGCAAAAATATATATATTTTTAAAAATCAAAATCAAAAGCTGCACCATGAAGGAAACCATCACCAAAATAAAAAGGCAATCTACTGAATAGAAGAAGATATTTGCAAATCATATACACCATCAGGGGTTAATATCCAAAATTTATAAAGAATTCATATAACTCACCACCAACAACAACAAAATGTTTAAAAAATAAGCCGAGGATCTGAATAGACTTTTCTTCCAAGAAAACATACAGATGGCCAACTGGCACATGAAAACATGCTCAACATCATGAATCATCAGGGAGATGCAAATAAAAATTACAACAAGATATCACCTCACAGCTGTCTAAATGGCTATTATCAAAAAGACAAGAAATAACAAGTATTGGTGAGGACGTGGAGAAATGGGAACCTTTGTACACTGTTGAAAGCAAAGTAAACTGATGCAGCCACTATGAAAACAGAACGGCAGTTCCTTAAAAAGTTAAAATAGAACTACCGCATGATCAAACAATTCTGCTTTGAGTATTTATCTTAGGAAAATGAAAACACTGACTTGAAAAGATAGATGCACCTCGATGCTCACAGAAGCATTATTCACGTTAGCCAAGATATGGAAATGACCAAAGTGTCCATCAACAGATGAACAGATAAAGAAGATATATGCACAGCGCAATAGTACTCAGACATAAAAAAATGAAATTTTGCCATCTGTGACAACATAGATGGACCATGAAGGTATTATGCTAAATGAAATAAGTCAAAAACAAATACTGTGTGAATTCATTTAAATGTGAAATCTAAAGAACAAATGAACAAATTTTCAAAACGAAGCTCATAAATGTAGAGGACAGACTGGACAGTCAGCTGGGAGGGAGGAGGGCTGAGGGGTGGACAAAAAGAAGTCAGAAGGTACAAGTTTCCAAATAAAATAAATAAGTAATGGAGATATAATGTACAGCATGGCGAATATACTCAATAACATTGTTTGCATACTATGTAACTTTATATGATGACAGGGGAAAGTAGACATGATCATTTCATATTATGAGCAAATATCAAATCATTCTGTCTTATACCTGAAACTAATACAATATTATATGTCAATTATACCTCAATAAAAATCTTGCATATAATTAAGTTTTAGATATTCAGTGGAATGGATTTCTTAATAAGACCATCAATTTAGGTGAATCATTCATTTGAGGTACAGGGAAATGGTGAGGGGAGCTTGAAAATAATTGCTTGAATGAGCACCAAGTTATTAATGTTCAACCATTCAATTGCTTGAGATTTTATTGAAAATTCTTATCTATGTTATACAAAATCTGCATATCCGACTAATTCACACTCCACAGAAAGTAAATATTTCCACATTCCCAGTACACAGTATCTTGGTTACTCATCAGCTTTTAATTACATTTCTTGAAGTGTGCTAAGAGTAAATGAAAATGAGTATCTTTATTCAAAGGCAAGGAGTGAAATGATACATAATGACCAAAACAGTTTAATCAAGTATAAACAAATGTTCTACTTGTAAGTCATTTGCCATTTTTAAAAAAAATTAACTCTATAATTAAATATCACTTCAGTACTTATAATAAAATGTTGGATTCATGCATGAATTAAAAAGTATAATAAAATAAAAAGCATAACAAAGTGGCCCAATGAAATACGATTATCATCAGTACCCATTCTGGGATATGTTTTTAAAGGCAACCAACTTCTTATTTCCCATTCAGTTCCGGAGATTAGATAGATTTAATTTCATTTGCAGCACACCTTTGTGGTGGTAGTGGTGGTTATAGCTACGTTCCTCCTCACTCAGTCAACATGAATCCTTAAGTATTCCTTGAACCCCTGCTATACTGTAGGTACTGAGGCAGGCACGAAAGAGCTACACTTTGTCATTTTTTGTTTGAGCTGGATTCAGTGCAACATTCCAGAGAACTTTAATATTCAAAAGTAACTAGGATATTTCTGACTGTCTAGTTTTCAGATTTGTAGACTTATTTACTCAATCCCAAAGCACAGCCTGCTCCTCTTGACCTTCCATGTCCGCCCCAAGGTGGCTTGTGTGAATCATCTTTCTGAATTGTTTTTGCTGAACTGCTCATCAACAAGTCATCGTGATAAGAGCTGTTAAATTTTGGCTACACTTGCTGAAGTGGTATAATAAAATGTCAATAGCATTCTAGTTTTCTTTTGCGTGTAACAGTTATTATCTTAATTCTAGAATGACCAGGAAGGCTACATAATTCAACAAACTAAAATATGTATTGCTTTTACCTAAATAACATGTTCATAATCATCACAGAATATTCACCATAGACACTAGACTCTTTGTTATGGGGGGGGGGAGAGGAAGATACAAGGCTAGGGCCCAGAAGATGGCAAAGCTTATAATTAGATTTGAACATGTTTATAGAAATATTTACAAAGAAACCTAAATGTGTAAAATGATAAGCATGACCCAAATTCATAGCTTCACTTTAGCTTTTTATTACATAAGTTAAGAATATATGAAAATATTTTTATTTTTTATTTTTTAAATTTTTATTTATTTATGATAGTCACAGAGAGAGAGAGAAAGAGGCAGAGACACAGGCAGAGGGAGAAGCAGGCTCCAAGCACCGGGAGCCCGAATGTGGGATTCGATCCCGGGTCTCCAGGATCGCGCCTTGGGCCAAAGGCAGGCGCCAAACCGCTGCGCCACCCAGGGATCCCATGAAAATATTTTTAAAAGGCCTGCGATGGCTGTATCACTACATCCGGACATTCACATCAGATTACTAGAGAGAAATTTTGATTAATGACTTGCTTTATGTCATAAATATCTACTGACTTTATCAACAACTTAGACTCAAAGAATTATATCTGGAAGAAAACAAAGTTTAAATGGCCTCAAAAAACAAAACAAAACACAACAAAACAATGTAGGCAAATTGAAAGGGAGAGCAGTAGGGAGAAAAAAGGGGACATCCATTGCCTCATCTCATAAATTCCTGTAAGAGACAGTGGTAGGCGCTCCAAACAGTAGCTCCTTTTCCATTTTTGCAAAACCCCCAGACTTTGGTCTCATTTTTAAGACATCTTTTTTGAATCATTGATGATAATGTAGAAATTTCAGAAATAGTTTAGGTGATTTGAGATAACCCAAGGGTTAATCCTCTTGACTACTGGGCCTCTGTAAACCAAACATTCTTCCTACACAGGTCTAGAGTACTTACCATAGTCTTAGGTGTAAGAATGTATTATCAGTCAGAAGGGTAGGCAAATTATGAGCATTTATAATTAACCCTAAAGCACTTTAAACTGTAAGTATCATTAGTAACATATCAGAATAGCAAAGTGGTCATTAAGCATTTATGCTAATTGCTATCTAACCATTAAAGCAAGCTAATGTGAGCCGCAGCAATGAGCAACTTATATAATGATCACAGGAAATTGAGATTTAACTAAGCTTAATTTTAATATGCTACTTCAAGCAGATATTTAATTTAATAAATAAGAGCACAGTGTATTCTCTGTGTTTTAATTTGACAACAAATTAAAATTAGGAAGAAAAAAATGCAAGGCGATTGGATATACCTCATGGAAAATAATTTACTTCATTTCAGGAGACATTTACTGAATACTTCCTTTGTGCCAGACACTGTGCTCAGAACTCTCAGTACAGGGTAGTCCCTGAGTTTAGAGCTGATGGGGGAAAGTGACAAGTAAGTGGACTTTTTGATAGCAGTGCAATGAGTACTATGAAAACTCAGAAAAGATACTTCCTTTAGTATATCAGCTAAAGGAAAAGGCTAATTTTAGATGAATTTTCAAAGAAAAGAAAATTACAAATAATTTACATGAAAATTGAAATGATTACTATTCCAAAGGTTTCCGCCACTACTAGCTGTGCTGCATAATTCCAGGAGGCTCATTCACATCCTAGTCCCTATAAATGGCACTGTGCTTCAAGGGATGCTTTTCACATAAAACACCACAAAAGTGGTGTTCCTGGAGTTGTGCAGCCTGGCAGAGAGAAAGCTTTGCTTATTTCTCCCAGTGAAGCTTATTACACTTACCTTATTGTACCTCAAGACTAATGTAATTTAATCTTTCCAGCACAAAAAAGAGATGCAATTGCCTGACCCCACCCTGCTTCTCTTCCTTCTCAACTATTTCCTTTCTAAAATTTTCCAACCATATCACATCCAGCATAGTTAAGGGCTTAGCCAAATGCGTCCCATCTTCACCATGTTCATATAACCAAGAAAGTTCCCTCCGTCTCAAACAGACAGCCACCCTCAGACTTGAGACTTGAAAATAGTCCTTATCTAAGGATTTCAAAGGGTATTTCAATTGAAAATTTCAGAGATTTTTCTGTAGATTTCTTTTGCTAAGTGTCATTAAGAAATATAAATCTCTGGGTGCCTGGGTGGCTCAGTCAGTTAAACATCCGACTCTTGGTTAAGCATCAGACTCTTGGCTTGAGTCATGATCTCAGGGTCATGAGACCGAGCCCCACATTGGGCTCCATTCTCAGAAAGGAGTCTGTTTGAGATTCTCTCTCTCTTTTCCTCTTCCTCTCTGCCTGTTGACTCTCACTCTCTCTCCCTCTCTCTCTCTCAAATAAATAAATAAAATATTTTTAAAAAAAGAAATATAAATCTCAACTTTGAACATTTTCTATCCCTGTAATAATAATGAAGTCAATCTCCATCATGAAAGAAATACCTCACGAATAAGGGAAGGACGGGACAGATGGGAATATGCTTCCCTTCCTCATTGAACTGCAACATCTCTGAGAATTAATGTTTGTTCTTTAAAGGAGTATGTGTGTGTGTGTGTGTGTGTGTGTGTGTGTGTGTGTGTTTTCTAAGAATATTCCTTAGACACTCAGAAAACTATAACATGCATGCCTAAAACACACACCAGCTGCAACCCTGGATCTCTGTGTAGATGTTCTGAAGTGTTCACACACAACTACGAATTATTCTCAAAGGCTTAGAGTGCTGAAAGACTGTCAAAGACCAAAGACTGTCAGCTAAGGATGAATTCTGGAAGAATTTAGATCAGATAGGCTTTCGACAAGATAACTCTATTTGTTAAGTTTACAAACCACAAAGGTGGTTAGTTAGGTTGTGACAGGATAACTGGAGGCCAGCTCTCAGGAAAGTCACAGGCTTGTCCTGGCAACACTTCACAAGAAGCTGGATCAAACTGGACAGGCCCAAAATGGTGGGTGCTGTGACAGGAAACCCCTGACCAAATTAGGAAGAAAAAGCATGAAATCCTGCTTCCTCATCCCAAGTAATGAATATTCCATCCCCTTGTTAAAAACTGCCCATAAAATATAGAAACCCAAACTCTAAGCGTGGAGCTCTTTCTTAATCTTCTCAGCTCTCACATCTTGAGAATGTACTTTAAATCTTCACATTTATGTCACTCATCTACTGTATTGCATGTCTGTCCTTGAATTCTTTTTCATGACAAGACCAAGAACCTTCAGCAACACCTTTGGGATGGGTTGGGTCAAGGCCCAGGGTCTGAAGTCTCCCCAATTCACCCAGCAACAAAATGAAGATATGTCCTGAGGGCCTTCTGATTTCTGTGAGTTGGATGCGAAGTTTCTCAAATGGAGAGAGAGGTTCCTCGTTGTATTGTAGGGTGTATAACTCTAACTGACATAGAGCCCAATAAATAATTGTTGATAATAAAATGAGTAAGATAAGGAAGGGCTCTTTCTGAGTAAAGTAAGGCAATGGGAATATCCTAAGGTGACTCATAGTGAAGGTTCAAATTTTTCAGTGTTTTTTTTTTTCTTGAACTATAGGTAAGATGTTTAATATACAATATTATTTTTAATAATTTTCCCTCTACCTTACAATTACATTTAGAAGCATTCATCTTTATGGGAAGTCTTTTAAGTTACTCTAGTCTTGTGGGGAGGCCTGGTGGTTAATAAATAAATGTCATGACAAAAGCAAATAGGGTTCTCATTGCCTCTTCTGGCGAGGCAGTGCAAAGAGAAGTTTTCTAGCTTAGGTTCTGACATGTAAAGAGTTTGAAGATCATCACTCCTATCCTTATAAAAAGATAAAACTGAACAAACTAAAAATCAATTAGTTTTCTTGGAACCATCAGAGAATGAGATTATAGAACAAACCTTCACCCAAAAATATGGAGAGACAGGTGAATGCACGAATCATAGCTGATTTCATGAAGAAAAGTTGCTGAAACCACAAACCGGTGGTGACATGCAGGAATTCTGATGTATTACTGGAGGCACAATGTGGACTAGCTTGAGAATAAGAACTTCCTGGAGGCGGCAATCTTAATAAGAGCCTACACTTTGCTGAGTTTTATCACTAGGTAACTTATCTAGATCTCATGATAAATAGGTAAGAAAGATGCCACTGTGGCTCTAGCAGGGAAAAGGAAGAGGAACCACCATGAAATGCCCCTACAGTGCCCCTATAAGAGCTACTCAGGGAAAATATCTTAGCAGAGTCAGATTAACCTACTTGAATGAAAGGCATTTCTCACACTCCAAGCCTTTATAGCCTTCCTGACCCATCTAAGGTGAAGAGGGAAGCTAAGAGACAATGTGAAGGCCACAGGCCATTAAAGACTTAGATTTAATCATAAACTTACAGCACACTTCTCTTCCACTGTACCTTACCATCATATCAACAGGGCTTCAGGATAAGAACAGCAGATTACAGATGAAAAAATTGGATGCAAGCTCTCTTTGAGGAGGAGTACCTGGGGAGGCTCAAAGTCAACAGGACAAACACATAGATACTAGAAGAATCTACAGCATCTGATACCTATTAACAAACATTAAATACTGTTCAATTTCTAGCCGGGGTAACAGAAACACACATTACAGGTGCATTTACTGCAGTTTCCATTGCCTGATATACCATATGTGGCTTTCAACAAAAAAAAATTAGAAAGCCTAGTAAAAGCAAGAAAAAACAGCCTGAGGACACATTAAAAAGCATCAGAGGCAGAGTCACATGTGACATAGATATCAGAATTATCAGATGGGGAATTTACAATACCTATAATTAATATATTAAGGGCTGTAATTGAAAAAAGTAGATAACATGCAAGAACAGATGGGTAACATAAACAGAGAGATGAGAACTCTAAGAAAGAATCAAATGGAAATGCTTGAAATCAAAACACTACAACAGAAATGAAGAATGCTTTGATGTGTTCATTAGTAGACTGAACATGCCCAAAGAAAGTATCAATGAGCTTTCAGATAGAGCAACAGAAGCCTCTAACTCAAATGCAAAGGGAAGAAAGAATAAAGAAAAGAAAAAAAGGAACAGAATATCCAAGAACTATGGGACGATTTTAAAAGATGAAACATGTGCATAACTGGAATACCAGAAGGAGAAAATAGAGATGATAACAAAGTGTAAGAAATATTTGCAAGATACAAGGTTAATATACAAAAATCAGTCACTTTCCTATATGTCTATATGCCCACATACCATCAACGGTAACTGAAACTTGAAAGTAAAAAAGGAATACCATTTACGATAGCACCCGAAAAAGAAATATTTAGATATAAATCTAATAAAATAGCTACAAGATCTATATGGAAAGCTACAATATTTTGATCTTAAAAATCAGAGAAAATCTAAATTAAAACAGACGTATTCTGTGTTCATGGATATAAGAAGACTCAGTATTGTTAAGACCTGAGCACAATCCCATCAAAATCCCAGCAAGCTATTTTGTAGGTATTGACAAACTTATTCTGAAATTTATATAAAGAAAGGAAAATATCTAGAATAGCCAACACAATAGTGAAGAACAAAGCTGAAAGATTCAGACTACCAGCTTCAAAATTTACTATCAAGTTACACTAATCAAGTCAGTGTGATATTAGCAAAAGCGAAAAGCACAAAAACAATGGAACAGAAGAGAGTCCAAAAAAAGACTCACAATTTTAGCTAACTTGTCTTTGAAAAAGAGCAAAGGTAATTGAATGGAGAAAGGATAGTCTTTTCAATGAATGGTTCTGGAAAATTGGACATCTGCATGTAAAAAATCAAATCTAGATACAAAACCTTACACCTTTCACAAAAATTAACTCAAAATTAATCACATACCCAATTTAAATGCAAAACTATAAAACTTCTGGAAGAAAAGGAGAAAATGTGGGTAACTTTGGGTACAACACTAAAATCATGATCTGTGAAAGAAAAAAATTATGTTAGAATTTATTAAAATTATAAAATTCTACTCTGTGAAAGACTCTTAAGAGAATAAAATCTCAGGCCACAAACTGGAAGAAAATATTAAAAACTGTATATCAGATAAAGAACTTGTATCCAAAATATACAAAGAGCTCTTAAAACTCAACAATAATAAAACAAACAATCAAGTAAAAAATGACAATCTGAAGAGACACCTCAACAAGAGGTTACATAGATGAGAAATAAGTATATGAAAGATGTTCCCCATTATATGTCATTAGGGAATTGCAATTCAAAACAATGAGATACCCACTAAACATCTGTTAGAATGGCTCAAACCCAGCAAACTGAAATCACCGAATGCTAACAAGAATACAAAGCAACAAGAACTCTCATACATTGCTGGTGTGAATGCAAAACAGAACAGCCACTTTGGAAGGCAATGGGCAGTTTCTTACAAAGGTAAACATAATCTTATACCGTACAATGAAGCAATTACTCCTGGAGCTATTTACCCAACTGATTTAAGAACTTATGTTTCCACAAAAACCTGTCCATAAATATTTATAGTAGCTTTATTCATAAATGCTAAAAACTGAGAGCAACCAATATATCCCTCAATAGGTGAATGGATAAACAAATTGTGGTACATCCTTATAATGGTAAATTATTCAGAAATAAAAAGGAGTGGCACCTGGGTGCCTCAGTGGTTGAGCGTCTGCCTTTGGTTCAGGGGTGATCCCAGAGTTCCAGGATTGAGTCCCACACTGGGCTTCCTGCATGGAGCCTGCTTCTCCCTCTGCCTGTGTCTCTGCCCCTCTCTCTGTGTCTCTCATGAATAAGTAAATAAAATCTTAAAAAAAAAAGAAATAAAAAGGAAAGAGCTGTTCAGTGATAAAAAGTCATGGATGAATGTTGTATAACATTCTGGAAAGAGCAAAACCATATCAATAGTAAAGCGACCCATGGTAGGGCAGTGGAACTCTCTATATGAAACTGTAATGGTGGATACATTAGACTTACATTTGTGAACAACTACAGAACTTCAAAGCACAGAGCACGAATGTTGAAATGCATGCAAATTAAGTCATGTCACCTAAGAGGCTGGGGGATCCCAAGATGGAAATGAAACACAATCCAAGTATATTAGAAATGTAGGAAACTATCGCCGTGTAGTGTGAAAGAAAATGTGCTGACTTAAGTAACTTTAAAAATAAGTGAAGTCTGTAGATTGAGCAAAAAAAAAAAAAAAATCATATATAGGCACTGTGGTCATAAAATTGTTACCCATGGAGGTATGGGCTCACAACTGTGGTACAGCTATACACATATACTGGAATTGGACAATTAAGTCAGTGGTTGGCAGATAACGAAGGCCAGGTTTCTCAGTGTTGGAGTGGGAGGTTACGGATAAGCAATGGGAGAAGGCACATGCCATGTGGTATTAGAGATGGAGCCATCAGTATGACTTCAGTTGGACACATCAGTATGAACTCATGTTTAGCATATATAGATGCATAGGATTACATATAGAAATACTTATAAATATGTGTATATGCATGTGTTAGTTTACACACATTCGTCTCCTTGCTCTGTCCATTGGGAAGGCCTAGAAGCAATGACACTTTAGTACCCAGATGTTGGTTTCTAATACTATTTTCCAATGAAAGGAACCAGGGCTGCTTGGATAAATGGCTGATTTCTGGTTTGGGGAAGGAAATACAGAAGATGACCTGGAGCAACTTGTAGTGCCAGAAAGTAAGGAAATTCTGAGAAACAAAACAAAACAAGCAAACCAAACACAATTATGGGTATATGCCAAAGAAACACAGGAGCCAAAGCTGGAATTATCCAAGAAGAAAATAAAGTGGTTTGAGATTGTAACCTAAAACGTACAAAAAAATATCCATGAGTTCACAATTTTAGCAATAAATGACTGAATAAAGAAATCAATGGAGGAGATTAGACAAATCTCTCAAGTAGAATTCTAAATAATTTATGCGGATAGATTACCTCATAGACAAAGGAGAAACATGAACTCCCCACACATCATTACAGACTGTACTTAGTTTTAACTTCTTTCTAAAGGGTACAATTGGGGAAGATGGAAAAAAAGAGTAACTTTACAATGGGGAAACCTGACAAGCCCCACCACAGCTGGGTTATTAAGATCAGTATCAACATTGAGAAGTCATGTTGACAGGATGCACCCTCTTAAGATATAATGAAAATGGTACTTTACCTCTGGGGTCTTCGTCCCCCAAACCTATAACTGAGGTCCAAAAATCAGAAAAGTTATCAGAAAAGTCTCAGTTGAGAAACATTCTACATAATACCTGACCAATAATCCTCAAAACTGTCAAGGTGCTCAAACAAGGCAAGTCTGAGAAACTGTCACAGTCCAAAGAACATCAGGAGACATGAAGATTAAGTGTAATATATCCTGAATGAGCTGCCGAAAGAATGACATTAAGTAAAAATGAAGAGAGTCTAAATGAAGCACAGACTTTAGTTAATTTTAATGCATTATTATAGGTTCATTAATTGCAACAAATGTACCATACTAATGCCAGATAATAATAGGGGAAACTGGGTAAAGAATATACAGGAAGTCTGTATTATGTTCACAAATTTTCTGTAAATATAATACTATTATAACATTTGAAAAACACTTATTTTAAAAAATGAAATGTAGATTCTATTTTTCAGGTCTGTGAAAACTCTACTTCATTTCAATATACAGTTCTAATCAATAGCCAGTAGAAAAGTGCACATATCCAAAGACTAATGATTTAATTACTCTAACAAATTGTTCTAAATTATATGGTTCAGGCACTTACTACAGAGAAAGGTTGTAGATGGAGTTAGAAATTTTGATTGGGGTTATTTTTACCTTTGTAGGAAAAATAAATAACTACAGGATATTGACAGAAGAATGTGTATTACTTTTTTTAGGATTAAAAAGTGACTAAAGTTCAAAACTAAAATGAGATATTACCTTAACGCTCATCAGAATGGCTAAAATGAACAAGTCAGGAAACAACAGATGTTGGTGAGGATGTAGAGAAAGGGAACGCCTCTTACATTGTTGGTGGGAATGCAAATTCCAGAAAACAGTATGGAGGTTCCTCAGAAAGTTAAAAATAGAACTGCCCTTTAACCTAGCAATCCTACTAGTAAGTATTTAACCAAAGGGTACAAACATATTGATTCAGAGGGATACATGCACCCTGATGTTTGTAGCAACATTATCAACAATAGTCAAACTATGGGAAGAAGTCAAATGTCCATCGACTGATGAATGGATAAAGAAGAAGTGGTATATATGGAACATTACTCAGCCATAAAAAGAATGAAATCTTGCCATTTGCAATGACGTGGATGTAGCTAGAGAGCATTAGCTAAGTGAAATAAGTCACTCATCAGAAAAAAAGATAATTTCTATATGATTTCACTCATATGTGGAATTTAGGGAAACAGATGGATGTGCGGGTTGGGGGAAGAGAGTCAAACCAAGAAACAGACTCTTAACTACAGGGACAAACTGAGGGTTACTGGATAGGAGGTGCATGGGGGATGGGCTAAACGGCTGATGGGCATTAAGGAGGGCACTGGTGATGAGCACTAGGTATTGTACGTAAGTGATGAATCCCTAAATTCTACACTTGAAACTAATATTACACTATATTTAACTAACTGAAATGTAAATAAAAATTTGAAAAAAGAAAAAAAAAGTGACTAAAGAGATTTTACTGAAAGTCCCAAGCAAAATAATCATTACTGGGCTGAAAATAGGTTAATTTCCACCTTCATTTCTCTTAAAATGAGACAGTTTAGTGACAGAGTGAAATTTATAGCATTTTATTTATAGAATTTTATCCGTTTGAAGAATACATTTTGCTTTGTGCACCAGACATGTCCATTTCTTCAAGAATTCTGTTTACCAAGGGCATGAGAGTGTGAGTGTGTAAGAAGGAAAAAAGTCAAGAAACATAATTTCTTGAGTAGCTTTATAAATACTCATAAAGGTGTTTGAATAAAATAGGGATTTCCAACTGTTTTTTTCCAGTGTGAAACATCTTTTTATTATAAAAAGTTTAGTAAGCCATTGACTTAAGAGTAACTGTATTTTAAATACAGATTTATTGAGAAAATGCACTGCCATCTGGATTTAAGTCCTGATTGCAATAACTTTGCAATCCATTCTAGAGATTTATGTCTTATATCTTGAAAGTCACTGGAATATCTGGTAGTTTTGCTTAAAATTTTCAAATAAATAGTTTTTACTATCCACGTTGACCCTAAAAATATGGCTTCCAGGAAGGTTCCTTTCTAACTCTTGCTTTTGGGCTGATTTCAAAGATGATGTGTCACTCTTTACTCAAGGAAAGCTTCTGAAAGGCATAGGCCTTTATAACAGATAAATGTGACAAAACATTTCATATCTAATATTTTAAACACTTCTTATTGTCCCACTTAAAGACATAACAACTAGGTTATTTCATTATTTATTTTTTCATTATTTAATATAAATATAAAATTCTGCATAGCTAACATGAAAAAATGTATATGAGTGTAAATATAGACTTGCTTGAATTTCAAAGTTTATTTTGGGGACTTTCACCATTTTTATGAATGTAGAGTCTTTTTTTTTCCTGACAAGTTTGGCAAAACTTGTGAGATAATAAAATTTTGTATACAACTTTCCTTCCATTTTGTCCATGCTAAGGGACTATTGTTCTCTATTCCTACCCTTCCCTGTACCACCAGCTGAAATTTCTACTAAATTTCTTATTACCAAAAAAGAGATTTTATATTTTTGACTTTAACACCTCTGAAAAAGCTTTGTTTCTCTCTTTACATTGGCCTGTAGGAAACCAGAAGTCAATTAAAGATATAATTTAATAATTTCGAAAGTTTCTGGTATATATTTTACATTCTTAATGTAACCCTGGGCATTTGTTAGTGCCTGAATATCACCCACCATTGGTGTTCATCTTTTTTTGCCTATTTTTAAAAAAGATTTATTTATTTATGTTAGAGAGAGGGCACAAGCAAGGGGAAGAGCAGAGGGACAGAGGGAGAGAGAATCCTCAATGGACTCCCTGCTGAGCGCAGAGCCTGCTGCAGAGCTCAGTCCCAGGACCCGGAGATGAGGACCTGAGCCAAAATCAAGAATCAGCAGCTTAACCGACTGAGCCACCCAGCCACCCCCTTTTTTGTCTATTTTTAAGCCTGGTCTTCCAAACTATATTCCAAATATATTTTGTAGTTCATTTAACCTTCTTTTGGAAGTTATAAATGTTACATTCAGATAAATATATTTCTTATCTTCAAATACATGCCAAAAATCAGTAAAACCCTTGTTACTCGTTCATAATGAATCTCTCTTTTCCCTCTCCACCTAGTCTTCAATTGTGACACTCGTATAAAATGTAAGAAAAAAAAGAGTTCCAATATTTTATTGTTTAAACTTGCCATCTGATGTCTTTAGGTTTTAGAGAACTACTAGTATTCATAATAAATATAAGTTTTTTTAACAAAATTTTGTAATACTAAACATATGTAAGCTTATTTGTGGATTGCCTTCCATATATGAGGTTAACTGAACACACAGTTTTTTATATAATACAGTAAAAGGTACGTATTTTTTAGCATTCAAATTATTGTGTATGACCTAATCAGAATTACATTTTAATGTCAAAAATAAGATGAATATGTTATTGAAACTCAATATCCTTTTATCATGGGCATTTGACCTAATAATGCTGACAGATATCAACTACCAAGAATTTATTTTTATAGTACACTTATTTGACATAAAGTATTCTTTGCTATTCCCTGAAATTACTTTGTCCAAATTCCAAAAGCACTGACATAAATATTCTGAAATATCCAAATTTTAAATATTACACTTTCACTGATTAGAAAGCAATATCCAAAATGCAAAATGATAAAAGTTATATCTTTCTTTTTTAAGGTATATTAACTTTCAATAAATTATTTTTTAAAAACTTTATTTAAATTCAATTAATTAACATATAATGTATTATTAGGTTCAGAGGTAGAGGTCAGTGATTCATGAGTCTTATATAACACCCAGTGCTCATTACATCACGTGCCCTCCTTAATGGCCATCACCCTGTTACTCTATCACCACCACCCCCCCCCACATCCCCTCTAGTGACCCTCAGTTTGTTTCCTATGGTTAAAAGTCTCTTGTGGTTTTTCTCCTTCTCTGATTTCATCTTGTTTTATTTTTCCCTCCCTTCCCCTATGATCCTGTTTTGTTTCTTAAATTCCACTTATGAGTCAGATCATATGATAACTGTCTTTCTCTGATTGGCTTATTTCTCTTAGCAATAATACCCTCTAGTTCCATCCATGTCTTTGCAATGGCACGACTTCTTTTGTTGATGGTTGAGTAGTAGTCCATTGTACATATAGAACACATCTTCTTTATCCATTCATCTGTCGATGGACATTGGGACTCTTTCTTTAGTTTGGCTATTGTGGACATTGCTGCTATAAACATTGGGGTGCAGGTGCCCCTATGGATCATTACATTTGTATCGTTGGGGTAAATACCAGTAGTGCAATTGCTGGGTTGTAGGGTAGCTCTATTTTCAACTTTTGGAGGAGCTTCCATCCTGTTTCCCAGAGGGGCTGCACTCAAAAAATTACTTTTTAAATTATTTTTCTGAGAAACTGATCCTTCTGGTAAGGCACTTTGCAGTCTGTCCTGTATTCATATGCCTGTGATGTTTCTGTCCTGCCCTCATACTTTCGTCAGGCTCTGTATGGTAGACTACTTCAGCAATAACCCTGTAATATTTTGCCTGGTTCCTTATCTGCTGCCCTCTCTGTGTGAACCTGCTAGTTTGTCTACCCTACCAGCAGAGTGCCTTCCGCACTGCATTATTATTACCCGTTCATCGCCTGCCTTCCCACCTACATTAAGAGCACTCTAAGGAAAGGATAAGGGTGTTTTCAGATGAGTCTCATATATCCAGGACCAAAACCAGATCATGGCACTCAGCAGATATTCAATAATGTTCAATGAATATTGAAATAGAAAGAAGAAATGCAGAGAGCCAAAAAAACACTTTCTATACACTAGTGAAAAGCAAACACTTATGAACCAAAGCTGAACACTCTGAACACTGTCTACACACAGAATGTATAAGAATGTTTTATTTAAAAAAATGCACGTTAAAATTAAAGTTATAAAGAGAGAAGGTCGTTTTGTGAGGATATCACAAAAACTGCAAGCTACTATAATGACAAAAAGATGTGACACCAAACCAGTGAATTTAAGATATATTGTGGAAAACTGTTCAACAGTTAATGCTAAAAGAGAAAAATAAAAGTTAATTCGAATACATCAAAACTCAGGATCTTTGGCAGAGTTCTACTGTCACTGTCTAATTTCACCACAAAAGAGAAAAGATTATACTTATACATAAACAAATGTGTAATTTGGAACTGATTCCATGAGAGCTAAATCTGGATATGTGAATAGTAACTTTTAAAATGGCATCTGTGAAGATCCATCTGAAGACAAGTTTGACATTTAAAATGTACTCTTTCTTTATGGAGAAAAACGTTAAATTGCTGATAAAAGACAAAAAAAGGAAACTTTGTTTTTTGACACAATAAAATGAAAAGGGACATTGGTGGACTTTATATCCTTTTAGAGATTGTGATGACAATCAACCTCAGAGGATCCTTTTTTTTTTCCAGAAAAGATGAATAGAGACGTGAAATAGAAAGCTCTAATATGATATTGAGCCTGTTGCTATACTCCTGACTACACATTTTTCAGTAACATTTAATAGATTCTTTACAATATGCCAAACATCTTCTTAAAAGTTAATTCATAATGCATAAGTGTCTGAAGCTTTAAACAATAGCCTAGAAGGAGCAAGGTTACTGCAGGCAGAGAAAAAAGACTCCTACAGAAGCAGGAAAAAACCCAGGAAGGCCTGGTGTAGGTCAGGGATTACAGGAGTGAGTTCCGTTAACACTGAGGGGTCATTCATATTCCAGATCTGTGATAACTTGAAGGATTTCTGCAAGTTTAACGAGGGCCTCTGAGCGGCCAGGTATAAATAGCAGACTATTCTTTAGGGAATTTGTTACAAAGATGCTTAATGACCTTTGGCTATGGTAAATCTCAGTAACAAGAGCAATCCAACAGATTTGTTCAGATGATGAGCAAACCGACTCAATTTTGCACATCCAGGACGTTGCAGAAATGAAGCCCTGACCTGAGAGACTGCAATTCCAGAACAGGTGTAAAATCTGCTTTAGGGCCATTAATCTCTTGCTCTCTTTGACCCCAGAATTCACCATCAAATAAAAACACAAATTGCATATAATACGTTGCTACTGTTGAAAATGCTCTCCACATAGGTTCTATCAAACAAGGAGGACAGAGAAATCTTGAAATAAAAAAGTTTTTTCGAGCAGTTCACCTATTAAAGAATATTACTAAAGTCTGCTTTTTAAGATAAAAAGACACAAAGTCTATTAAATAATATTAAAGCAATGACTATTCTACATTACTCAAAACTGTGTAGCTATATTTATGAATCCCTTCATGATTTAGGTAAGTTGATAGAAGACTTTGTCCAACATTTATACTGTTAAAAATCAAGACTTTCTTGTCATTATTATATATAGTCCATGCCCTGGCGTATCTCTGGCATAACCCCAAATCTCAAGCTGGCATCTTACTTAGTCAACTGTAAAAAGAGTGGAGGGAACAAGATTGGAAATTGGCATCTTATGAAATAGGGAACTCTCCTAAGACTGCCTGAATACGAAAGATATTTAAATCTAAGACATTTGCATATTTAAATATTAATCTTGTAGGAATTTGGTTACTGAGTCAGAGGTGCAACACATAACCACACTTTACACTGTTTAATAGTCAATTTTCTGGTGAAACAGGATTTCCATGTAGCTCAAGTACAATAATATAAGAAAAACATGATTGATAATAGAATTATTATTCAATCTTCCATATAGAGTTCTCTTAATTCCTGTGTTATACTTAGTGTCTACTTGCTCCAAATGACTATTTTCACTAAGATGCGTCAGAAATATTTTCTATTTGAAAACCTTTATCACCCGAACCAATCCTTTTTTCTATTACTCTTGCCATTGTCCAACTATATTTAGGATATGGACAAAATAGAAGAGCTGTTGAATTTCTGCCTACTACTCAAGTTTTTGTTTTGTTTGGTTTTGTTTGTCGATTTCCTATGAATAGTGTTTTACATACAGCAGTATGAAACTATTTTTTAAAGTTAATTAACTTATATGACAAAAATCTGAAATGCATGTTTCTTCCCTGATTGCTGTCCCATTTACCCAACACATTAGTCAAGCAAAATGGGGTGAATTAAAAGAAACTCATTCTAGAGATGTTGCCTTTCCCATATACTAACTCCAAGAAAGATTAAGATAGCTTGAAACCAAAGAAAACAATCAATGAAACATAAACCATGGGTTTTCATATGTGAGAGACAAAGTACCTTTTTTTCTTTTTTCTCCACATTACGGTAGGATTCTCATTCACAATCATATTTAAGAAATCACTGCAAAGCAGCATTTTTTTTTTTTTACATAATCTGGCACAATTGGAGGTATTTTGTGAAAGATCCAATTGGTAAAAAAAAAAAAAAAAAAAAAAAAAAGAAAAAAAAAAAAACTCAAGTTGGATAGAGTAAAATAGTGTAACTAATATTCAACTGTTTTTTTTTGTCTATCTATTGTAATATCAAAACTACTTACTAGGTACCTTCTTGCTCATGGTGTTATGTGAGGTCATATAGAGATCTTTATAATAAGTCTTTGCCATCTGGAGGAATTCACAGTAAAAGAGACAAAAACTGAAATGCAGAATAGATGAGTGAACTGCCATGAAAGGCATGATCATTTTAAAATAAACTTATCACATTTGGTTGATTACCTTAAAGTGTATGTATGTGACTCTATAAAACCAGACATAGAAGATAATGGTCACAGGCTATACATTTGATATCTTCATTTATATTATATGAAAATATTATGCTTATTCCTTTATTATGCAGCTCTATAAAATACATCTTCATTTGTTAATATTTGAGCCCAGGGATGATGATGATGATGATGATTAATGGGCAATCCAAAATCAAATGCCAGTAAAAGTCTGTTTTGCACAGTTTATTAAAATGGCTAATTTCATGACCATTAATGTAGAAAATAATTGAGTTTTATTAGGCAAGAAGGATATTCGATACCAGAGTTTGTTATTAATTAACTTGGTCAAGAAGCAGCTTAAAGGAAGAAAAAATTAAGTAACACAATAAAATCAAGCATTTGATGGAATTGGATGTTTTACTAGGCAGTGGAACCAAATTCTAAATATGTCAGTGTCATTACATTCTAATTGAAAATAACCTTAGGTATCTTGCATTGTTTTGGGCAATCCTTTTGTCCTATGTCAACGGAATGTTTTCTGGAGCTGTCTGAGCCAGTGTGTCACCCTGAAGAAAAGGTGTAAAACTAAGTAAAACTAAGTCGATTGCCTGCCCAAAGGGAAGGTACAAACAACACTTGATTAGAATGCAGGAACCCTTAATTTTTCATTAAAAACTACACAGGTAAACTTGAAAACTGGTAAATCTGTACCCATAACAGAAGATAAAAGCAGACTCGGCGGCTGTTTGGAAGCTGAAAGCTCTCAACAAAGAATTATCTGAGGCAAGATACACTTGAAAATCATGCTTTCCTTTTCTTTTTCTTTTTCTTTTTCTTTTTCGTTTCTTTTCTTTTTTTTTTTTTTTTTTAAGATTTTACTTATTTATTCATGAGAGGCAGAGACACAGGCAGAGGGAGAAGCAGGCTCCCTGGAGGGAGCCCATTGCAGGACTTGATTCCAGGACCCTGGGATCACACCCTGAGGCAAAGGCAGATATGCTCAACCACTGAGCCACCCAGGTGCCCCAGGCTTGCCTTTTCTGCAACAACAGGTAATGTGGCAGGTAAACTTCTTTGCTTTTATATCAGAAGAGATTATATCACAGCATTGCTATATCTTGAACTAAGAGATAAATATGGTCAACTACAAGTTATCTGCATTCAAGAAGTGTTTTTGTCAAAACAAATCATCCATATTTTACTTTGAAGCTACTTTCAAGAAAAAAAAAACCAAAATGCTGCACTCAACAGAAACAGAGTAGAGTGGTGGTTGCCTGGGGTGGGGGAGATGTAGACACGTTTGTCAAAAGGTACACATTTTCAGTTTCAAGATGAAAAATTTATGGGAAGGTAATGTACACCTTTTGACTATAGTTAATAATACTTGTATACTTGAAATTTGCTGAAAGTAAATCTTAAGTCTTCCCTACACATACACACACACACACAACCATTTGAGGTGACGGATGTGTTAATCAACTTGAATGTGGCAATTATTTTACAATGCATATGATTACCAAATCATCACATCACATCCTTTAAAAAATATAATTTTATTTACCAATCGTACCTCAACAAAGCTAGGAAACAAACAAAAATCATGAAAAAATATTTTCAAGATAGTCCATACCAGAATACCAGAAAATGTGTGTATATATACATAAATATATATATGGCCACATGTTGTGATATTTCTCAACATTTATTTCAAAATAATAAAGTCACACTAGGGAAACCGAATTCACTAGAAACTGGAAAAGGAATCAACTTCTTAAGGTTTTTCTCCTTCCATCAGACTGATAAAATTGAAACCTAAGTAAAGTCTGTTGTTATGCTTTCTATCTAGTAAGTTCACATCCTCTGTGATGGTAGCGAGGGTTATGGTGTAGGGTGGGGGGACCAAGTCTAAGGGTCCAAAAGGAACAGCTTCTTAGAAGCTGAGCTGCTTCTTATTTATGTGTCAATCTGGATTCCTTTAGCCCCTGGGACTTGGCCCTTTGCTCCCATCACAGCCCTTCTGCTGCTGTCGCCTCATTTCCTAATACCCTGGTTATTTCCGACTCTTTTGGAGTCAGGCTTGGGTCAGGCCTGGCGTGTGTCAGCTGCTCTGACAGCCTGCGTTACCTGGTGGTGATTCACAGGAGCTCTGGCGTCCCCGGCATCTGCCTTTAGTGGCCTGGTCACAGGCTCCAGGAGTGTGCGATTTAGTGCCCCCGTGCAAAAAAACTAAGATTGGTGAGAGACATAAAATGGGAAAAAAGGACACAATATCCCTTGCCCGCCCTCCCTGCTCAGGGCCTATTCTGAGGCCCAGCGTTTCCACAAGTTCTCTCTGCACACAGCTGTGTGCAAGCCAACTGGCTAAGTGTCCGTGCGAAGCTATGGGAAGAAAGAGAATGTAGAACCTCCCAAAGGCCTTCCTTCACCTGTGCTGCTCTGAGATTCTACGCCTAACAGAGCATGAGCATGTCAGCCTTGCCTCAGCCTCTTTCTTCCAGACTACCTGGGCTAAGACAGTCACTGAAACCTGAATATTGGGTTCAACACTTCTTTTTAAAGAATTTTTGAAGATTTCAATTCAATGTACCAAGTATCCCCCTCTATGTCTCAGACACTGGAAGGCCATGAGCATGAATGACGTCTAGGCTGATTTCTTATAGGGATCTTAGTCTGGCAGCAGAGACAGATCTAGACATCAGAGCAATAATCACCGAGAGAGAGCGGCATTCAGAGTATTTAACAGCCAGTATGGCACGGGTGCTACCATTGCAACAGATATGACCCTTGTGCTTGTTGGATCACTAGAGGTGCTAGGGCAGCTAGGTGGCAAGGGGACGCTCAGAAGCCTAAGCTGTTTTATGTGCCAACCGGAGTAGAGTTATTTTTTTTATTTTTATTTTTATTTTTTATTTTTTATCTTTGGAGTAGAGTTATATGGTATTTTAAAAGCTGGTATGGGGATCCCTGGGTGGCTCAGTAGTTGAGCATCTGCCTTCAGCCCAGGGCATGATCCTGGAGTCCCGGGATCGAGTCCCACATCAGGCTCCCTGCATGGAGCCTGCCTCTCCCTCTGCCTATGTCTCTGCCTCTCTCTCTCTCTCTGTGTCTCTCATGAATAAATAAATAAAAAAAATTTTTAAAAAAGCTGGTATGGTAGTTCTGGTGTGTAACATAAGCTCTCCACCCCAAATACTCTAAGTCCCAAAGAAGCATAGACAAAGGGATATCCAAGTGCCTGGCATTTTTCACTAGTGGGTCACTTGCATTGGACGTTTCAATGAAGTATAGTCAGCTAGCAATTAAAGTACACTTCCTTTAAAAAATCAGATCGACACTATTAATATAAAGTTGTGCGGCTACAGGCATCAGCTAGATACGGACTGAAGTTGGGAAGATATTCTGAGAGACATGTGGTATCTAATCAAGTAAGTGATGGAGAGGATATTCCTTAAGGGTCTTGGCTTATTCTTGGTGCAATTTTAAATCACTGAGGTGGCGCTTTAGCTTAGTTCACAAAAGTTTATAAAGGGTAGATTTTTTTTAGACAAATGAAAGCATTGGATTAACTGAAATTCTCAGAAAACTTCTGCACTGTTTTACTTGCCTTTGGGATATTTGAAGGTACGTTTTCTATTTGTTCTTCCCAAAATGGTTCCAAATGTACAGGGAAAAAAAACAACCACACATCACATATACTCTGAGGCCTACACTTTGACCAAAGAGATATGAAGTACTTTTCTTTTTTTTTATTATTTATTATTTTTTTGAAGTACTTTTCAAATGCAATAAAATTTGTTAATCTCTTTGCAGATTTTGACTTTGTGTCTACATAGCATCTCTATGATTCACCTTCTGAGGCTCTAGCTGGCGCAGGACAACTCATAGTGGTGGAATGGGCTTGTTTTTATTTGCTTTAACTTAATACACACATTGAATTTGATTTTGAATGCCTGCATGTCCTTTTAATGTATCAGTGATAATTTCTGTGAATTTGTTCTTCGGTTGGTCTTTAGTTAGATGTGTTCCCACAGCTTTGGGACATCCACAGGGGACTCACTGGGAGGGCCACGATTCTGAGTTTCTTAGAACTCTTCAATGCCAAAGTCATGATGGGAAAAAGTAACTCAGTAAGACTTGGCAACAAAATCTATGAAATCTCAAAAATCTGTCAGTTTCTTCCAAAATAACTTTAAATTGATGATGCTTAAAATCACAATATAAAAGAAAATCCAGTCCTTTCCTTACATCCCACATCACCACATGCAGTGCGAAGTACTCACAAGTTCCACAGCACCACCTACCCTGTCCGGTGACAGAATGGAAATTGGGCTCCTCAACCTTGTCTTTTGCTTTGAATACAATGTTGAAGTCTTCGTCTCCTTTTATTGCAGGTGCTAATGTGTGGAAACTGACCTCGGTTTTTCCGTGTTTAAACCCAACTACAGAATCTGTGCTAAAGTGAGCTAATTAGGATTTTGTAAACTGTAAGATTTATGCAAACAATACTACAGGGTCAGGTTAATTCTACTTGTTTGGGGACTATTGCCTGGTGGGGAGGGGGGACAGAGGAATGATGACCTGAATCTCACTAGGAGCTCTAAGGAAAGGCAATTTCGCACACCTTGAAGGCTGACCAATAAACTGATATTTGGAAAAGGGAAGAAAGCAGACTTTAGGCAAAGAGAATGACCGAATGAGAGAGCACAGAACCATGAGACACATGCATATGGTAGATTAAGTAAAATATTAGAATTTGATTTTTTTTTAAAAAAACCTTGAGTGTATTAGACGTAATGTCCTCATTTTAGACGTACCAAAATGCCCAGAAACTGTCTTGAACAAACTCTAGATAGCAAAAATTGACACCTGAATACTAAATATAAAAATGCAGCCCTAACTTCTTTCCCCAAACCCAACCCCAACAGCCAACTCCTAGTACATACACCTCGGTCTCCTAAAGGAATGGCAGGTTTACTGTGCCTAAAACGGAACTTCCCTTCAAAAATTGCCTTGTCACCGAAAACTTCCTTTTTTGGCTAAGACTTCTCATTCCCTCAGGTTCCTGGCTTGGAAATGCTGATGTCATCCGTGGTTCCTGTCCTCCCCAAGCCTCTCGTCGGCCATCAGATTACAAAGATTGATTTTAGAATGTATCACAAGTCCAGTGTCTTCACATTATCTCCTGCTTAATTAATTAAGCACTACCTCTCATTTGGATTATTAAACAGCTTCCGTGGGGCATGTGGGTGGCTGATCGGGTAAGTGACCGGCTCCTGATTTCAGCTCAGGTCATGATCTCAGGGTCCAGGGATGGAGCCCCACATCAGGCTCTCCTGCTTGCCTCCCTCTCCTTCTCTCCCTCTCCCTCTCCCTCTCTTTCTTTTTCTCAAATAAATAAATAAATATATATATATATTTTTTTTAAATAAATATATCTTACCCAAAAAACCAAGCAGATTCCTAGCTGCTTTCCCTAGTCAGTATGGTGTGTGAGATGCCAGCAGGGCCTCCGTATGCAAGTCCTCAGCTAACAGTTTGAAAAATTCTTGTGAAATAGGATTGAGATTAGGCTTGGGGTTATAGATTATTTTATTTTATTATATTTTCACAGATTTTATTTATTTATTGGTTAAAGACACACAGAGAGAGGCAGAGACACAGGCAGGGGGAGAAGCAGGCTCCCTGAAGGGAGCCCGATGTGGGACTTGAACCCAGGACTCCGGGATCATGCCCTGAGCCAAAAGCAGACCCTCAACCAGAGCCACCCAGGGATACCTAGGGTTATAGATTTTATAGCTATAGGTACAGAAATAATATTAGAAATCATGAAAATACATGATATTGTCCTCTTGAAAAAGAAAGATTAAAAAGAACAGATGAGGACAGAAATACAAAGTAATATCTTTTGCTTTTTTTTTTACAGCCTACTGCTGATTATTTTTACAAACTTGCATGTGGTTGTGAAATATTTTTTCATCAATTCACTAGTTAAGTCAGAAAATTAACTAGCTAGACCTTCCAAATAATTAAAAGAAGAAATATTAGTAGAGAGAACTACGCAGAGCAAAATGCTGAGCTAATAATGTTTGATGATGAATTAATCAGCCACAATAAAATAACTATGGGTTCAATCATATATTTAATTGTGCCAAACCACTCTTTAATCAGGATTCTTTAAAGATTTAGGAAGCAAAAAGTAGCCCTAAAATATATTTTTAAGACTCTACAGATTTCTGAATGGTAGCTATTATCCGTGCGTAACTCTATGAAGACTGTATTTAGAACTGTACTGGATAAATGATAATGACAGTCTTATCTTATGAGCTCCTTTTATCTGTCATCACTTGTGATCTCAAGATCAGTTATTTTCATTGCTACAGAAATGTTCTTGATTAGATGTCTGAGTGATGGAGGCATCGGTGACTTAATCTCAATAGGTTCACCATTTATCTTGTTCTTTGTACATGTCTAGGAGTTAGTCCCCTTCTTTCTTCCAAAAATGTTCCTCAATCCCCACCAGAATCGACTGGACAGGTTTTAAAAATTACCATCACCTCAGCCCCACCCCAGAAATGTTTATTTAATTAGTCTGTACTTGGATGTGGGTGCTATTATTTTTTTTCTAATGGACACACAGGGTTGAGAGTCGCTGAGGTACATCCTCTCCTGCTGCCCGGAGAATGGAAGCTTGTACTCTCAGACCGTCTCACCACCCCAGCCTCTTACTTTCCTTATCTATAGATTAATAGGCCCAATCCCCGTTCAACACCTCAACCTGCCAAGTCCCCAAACTCTTGTTTGCTTCTCCCCAGTTCACTAAGCACCTTCTTACATGCCAACTGTCTGAAACGTAGAAGTCTTACTTACACTGCCACCACCCTTGATGTCCTGCTCATATTCTTGGTCTCCTACACCATAATCTTCACGGAGCAGTCAGAGTTAACTTTTAAAAAGGTAACCGTATAATGTCTAAAGCGCTCCAATGACTTGGCTACACTTGGAACTAAGCCGAATCTCTTCCCGTGGCCTTCATCATTCAAGTACATGCAAGCACGTGTGCACACGCGGGTGTGCATGTAGGTAGAGGCATGCAAGTGGAGGAGATGAATCTGTACTTTCAACGTGGATTTGTAGGGCGTTTATCAAGCTATCTGGAGAGGGTCTTTGCATGTTTCTTACTCTTCTCTTCCAGCCACTTTGTCAGGGAACAAAGCACTCTGCTCCCTTTGCTTGCTTCTCTTTCTCCCTGACCTCATCTGGCAAGCACTTGTGGGAATTCTGCTAAGTGCCCTGTCATCACATAGACTTTTGGCAGATACGTTCCAAGTACAGGTTTGCTTCTTTATCCTGATGAGCATTAAAAAAGGGGCGGTAAGTAGTAGTGGAAGTACGCAGCAGAGTTGGAAGGTATTGGTTTAAAAAAAAAAAAAAGTTATTTGCTCATCAATATGAATCTGCACTCAGATCCAAACAGACTGAATCTGTGTCCTGCTAGTCAACCAAGAAGGTACTGAGTCTGGGTTTTAAGAATTCAGAAATCTCCTGGGGTGTGTGTGTGGGGGTGGGTCAAAAGCTCTTCTAACTCAGGATCTGAGATGCCCTCGGCCCCCTTTGGATTCAATCCCATCCCATCCCTTTGTACTTCTGGAGTTTAGCAGGAGGGATGGCATGACCTTGAATCCAGTGGCATGAGTATTTATGAATGCTGAGAAGAACTGAAGTAGAACAGACATAACTGAAGGACTCTTCCTAAGCCCACAAGATAAACTCTCAGTAGTTTGTGGTTCACATAGAATTAAAAAATAAATCATAGGTACCATTATCTATGTGCCATCTGAAATCAGCCTTTTGTACTAGCAATTGCAGGCTATTTAGAGAAGTTAATTCTTGGTGTTATCTGGATGATGCCCCTTTCCCTCCCATGAAATGCTCAGGACTGGGCAGCCCCGGTGGCTCAGCGGTTTAGCGCCGCCTTCAGCCCGGGGTGGGATCCTGGAGACCCGGGATCGAGTCCCATGTTGGGCTCCCTGCATGGAGCCTGCTTCTCCCTCTGCCCGTAACTCTGCCTCTCTCTCTCTATGTTTCTCATGAGTAAATAAATAAAATCTTAAAAAAAAAAAAAAAAAGAAATGCTCAGGACTGGACCTGGAGAGAAGCGTGAGAGTGTTCATTTGTGTGAAACTGGATAATATACAGGCATCCAAAATCTCTGTCCTCTGAGAAAGGACAAGTAACAAAGGACAACCTGCTCCCACAGAACAATATTAAGCATTCAATTATTAACAGTATTTTAGATATTCACCAGGGAAGGATTTTAAAAGAGAAACACGTTTTTTCAGGTGGTCTTAAAAAGAGCTATAATAGAGAAAAATCTTTCTTAATATTTTGTATAACTTGAGCACACAGTAATAAAGTCCTGGCGACTGTCTGTGGGCCAGGTATCACTTCTGTAGTTTTTTAATCAGGAGGAGGTATGCAGGGTCTTGGGGTTCAGCCGTGGGACAACCAAGGCAAGGAGATGTTATCCTTAGAAAAGGGCAAGCTCAGGACACCAGCACAGCTATGTCAGGTGGCACAACTGTACCCATATATACCAGGTAAATCTATGTAACATTTATATACATTTAACTTTCATGGAAGAGTTATTTATAATTATTCTTAAAAAGTAGAAATAATCTGAACATCCTTCATGGGATATAATTAAATCCATTTTACGTTATAAACAAAGAGGGAGGTTGATGCCCTTGATGCATCATTTAAAGTGGAAAAGCAAGTTTCAGCTAATATATAACGTAGCTTGCCCTACACTGAAAAACAGAATGTGCACGTGTATGTGTATGTGTGTATGTGTATGTGTGTTACACACAGGCAAACATCTAGAAAGTTCTATATCAAACTGTTAACTAATTACTCGAGAAGTAGAGTACATAAGGGGTCTTCCACGAAAGGAACTTCATGTGTTACTTTATATGCTACATATTGTTTGAATCTTACAAAAAGCCTACGCAATTTTAATAATTCAAAGGTTTATTTGATAACGGAGTTGGAGGGGGGTGTGTGTGTGTGTGTGTGTGTGTGTATGTTGAACACAAAAGGCGGTGAATATAGTATGGGGACTATTTGGAAATTCTGCTTGTCTTTAGGCTTGAATTCATGGTGCTTGACATAATGAACGAGCAAGGCATTTACAACAGTGGTCCATGGTGAATAATGATAATTTTGCAATATTAAACAACTTACAATATTGTCAAATGTCATCATACTACATATATAGTAGTTTACTACAAATACTTATATCAAAAATATATAAATACTATATACATGTACTATCCATAGACACTATGTATGTCTATACACACACACACACACACACACACACACATATATATATACTGAGTTATAACATGAAAACTGATGCTGATCAATACATCAGCAACTACGTGAATGTAGAATTGAAAATACTTTTATTTGTATAAAATTATTTAATAAAGTATAAGAAATTTTTCAGAAAATAAATTTAAAATTTTCACCTTTGGGGTGGACTAATGGGTTAAAAAGATGATGGGGATTAAGTATTTGTTCTTTTTTTTTCTCTTGTTAATCTGTCTCATATAAAGTATTTATTTATTTTATTTGAATTCTACTAGCCAACGTACAGTACATCACTAGTTTCAGATATAATTTTCAATAATTCATCAGTTGCGTATAATGCCCAGGGTTCATCACAAGCACTTGTTCTGATGAGCACCAGGTTATGCGTGGAAGAGCTGAATCATGATACTATACGCCTGGAATTAATATTACAGTGTTAACTAACTGGAATTTAAATAAAAATGTTAAAAAAAAACCCTGAATTTTCGCCTTTAAAATAATTTGGCTTTTAAATTTGGGGGTTTACTAAATATAATTTATAATTTGCCTTTTAATTACAACAGATAAGTATTCATAAAAATAATTCATAATAAATAATATGAAAATAATTTAAAGTTTTTATATATTACTTTTACCTTAATGGACATTGTTACAATATACTTGCATTTTCTATATTTTGAACCCTGTAATGTTTTACTCTTTCAATCCTTGGATTATTATTTTGCCTGGAATCCAAGTTATATTAAAAGTATTGATTGTAACAGCATAGTTATTTTGTCAAAATAAAAGCTAGAAAATAGGGCAGCCCCAATGGCCCAGTGGTTTGGAGCCGCCTTCAGCCTGGGGCATGATCCTGGAGCCTCAGGATCCAGGTCAGGATCCCTGCGTGAAGCCTGCTTCTCCCTCTGCCTGTGTCTCTGCCTCTCTCTCTCTTCTCTGTGTGTATGTGTCTTGAATAGCTTAAAAAAAAAAAAAAAGCTAGAAAATAACTTTCCTTGAACAAATATAAAATAAGGTATGAATTAGGAAGGTTTTATTGCATTATTCCACCAAACATTGTTGTTCCATTAACAAGGCACACATGGACATAAGCAACAATAATTAAATTAATATATCTGAATTTTTGTTAATTTGTAGTTATGAAAAACATAGCTTTTATGCTTTCAAAAGGCAAATGATTTCATAAAGTTATATTTTTCAATGTAGGACAGCACATATTTATTTAAAGTACATTAGCTTGACTTAAAATTGTTAAATATTCAACAGACATCCCAAGTGTCCATCTGGACTCCTGCTCCACACGTCCTGTCCTACCCGTGTGAGGGCACCACCATCCCTCCACACTGACAAAGTCACTTGAGGAAAAGAGGAGGATGTTACCCCAAGATGCATTAGAAATAAGTAGAGATTAAACTACGGCTTGAGGGGTCTGACACACTGACATTGTCACGGGCCACAGCATGGAACACACACCGGAGAGCTTCACACCTCATGGTCTCGTCACATCCAAGCACACATTTAAACTTGCAGAATGTCTCCAATTCACTCTGTGAGGTGTGAGGAACAAAACTCTTCAACAAACATATCCTTGCCACCCCCCTGTGCCCTCTGCTAAGCACTGAGGGGGAATAAATATGACATGTTTTCTGTCCTCCAAGTGTCTCCTTTACAGAATGAGTGAACATGGGAGAGGGGGAAGAGAAGTACGTGAACTTACCAGAAGCAATCTGGTGGGGATCAGGTGGGAGAAGAGATGAGGCATGTATCAAATATGGGCAATACCACAAAAAGATTTAAGAACAGAAACGCACCGGTGAACTTTACTTGGGCCCATGACCCCAACACCAACAGTCGACGCATGCGGATGGGCACTACTTACTGACTCTGACAGCAACCTGAACTCTACCTCTTACACGTGAGGAAACGTGGTAGACTAATGTTTCTTGACTGTCATCCTCTCAAGGGAGTGCCATGAAAACGAAATATCTTGATTGTGAGTCTACCCCAGTGAAAACATCTATAAATAAAAACTTGGTCACTTCACGAAGAAAGTTGCATAAATAGTGGATTGTGAGTACTGTCTGTGGTATCAGATCCTATTTACTGGTTTATTTTCACTTTTTACAGGGCAAGAGACTTACTTCTCACTTTAATTTGCAGAAATATAGTACTTCACAGAGCAGAGAGAAAAAGAGATTTTTGGATCTCTGGTTTTGAAGCTGCTTTTAAGAGTCCACAATCATGGGAAGCATTTATCATTGAAATAAATATAAGATTGCGTCTCTGGTGGAAATAATGAAATCAGTGAATCCACTTAACCTCTTTTTGCCGAAGCAAAGATGACACCATAACGCTACCCTACACCACTGAGGGCTGTCAGAAGGTCCCCAGACAGACAGCCTGAGAGCTCACAGGTCCCAGGGAGGAGGGAATCTTAGAAGCTATTTAATCTAGGCTCTTACCTTCAGGCAGAAACTGCTGTTTCAGTCAGCTAAACAGTTGCAGTATTATTAAAGGGATTATGAATATATAAACAAATTGCCCTATATTTAGGTTTCATCATCTTATAGAAGTAGTGCAAATTACTGTCTTACTTTGACTGCCGTCTCCTGCGACTTCTCACATAGCCCGCTGAAGAACACCACTGGCTCACCTTTTTTTTTTTATAGGTTTTCTTCTTCCTCTCACTGTTATGATATTAGATGCCCAATGCTGATATCACATTAAAATGTTAAAAAATAATTTCATGAATATATTTTTTACACCCCAGAGAAGATGAAATATACATAATTCCCAGCACCTGGGAGCCAGGTGTGCAAAAGACAAGCCCATCACACTTTTCCCACATACTGTCACTTATTCCCAGGTGTCCTGGAAGCATAGGAGGTGCTCCCTTTGCTACCACTTGCTCTTGCCTATACAGCTTCCCGTCACTGGAAGTAAACAAAAATACCAAATGACTGGAAAACAATAAAGGAGGCCCAGTTAACCACACATCATTCAAACTAAGGTGCTCAGAGATGTTGGCATCTCTGGTTTGAATGTAGTTTTGTTACGCCCATGAGATTCCACTCTGACACCTGGGACTTGGCCACCTTTCTACCTATCTGTTGATGCAACCTGAGAGTTTGAAGCCTGGTGGGTCACATCTACTGATTTCCTCCAAATGATCCACTTTCCTACTCTTCAGGATGCACCACAGCATATGCATTTTCACCTACTCACCTCTGGAATGCACTTTGATGATAATACTGGAATACGGATAGGGCTGACCTTATAGGAATTCAGAGTATTTTAAGTTTAATAAAAGTCAACAGCAAAACAGAGTCCACAATCATGGGAAGCATTTATCATTGAAATAACATATTCAAGATGCTTTAGAAAGATATCTAGCTGGAGCTGGGCGCTTGCGCTATCACGGATAATATGACCAAACGCAGGAAAGTCAATTAAGCATTACAGTCTACATTTTTAAGCATTAAGCCTTGTTTTTGAACTGAGATGGGAAAAGGGAAGCGGATGTAAATATCCTTTTGCTTCTATCTTCTATCACTGAGTATGAGCAATAATACTACATTCTATTCCGTTTATAAATAAATTCCATTTAGCTGATTTATTACTGATTCTTATTTAAAGCAGATAATTACATACAGAGGTATTTTTTCCATTTTACAAATGAAGATAGGAAAGCTCATAATCACCCAGTCATTAAGGGTTCTTAACCGTATTCTTTATTGTCTGTCAACCTGCTGAAAATTTCTAGTAAGCAATCCAACTCTTAATTAAGGTGTCTTCAGATATGCTATGAAAAAAATGCTCAGGTAATGTACTCTGTGGTAACAGAATACTGAGGGCCAATACTAGAGATTTTACGAAATATTATGGTTGGAATATTTTTTCCCTGAGGCTTATAGATAGAATTGCCAGATAAAACATAAGATGCCTAGTTAAATTTGAATTTCAGAAAAACAATGAATTTTTTTAGTACAAGCATGCCCTAAATTCTGCATGGGGCATGCTTGTACTAAAAAAAAATTTTTTTTTTGTTTTTTATATTAATATTTATCTGGGTGTCCTGTATTTTTACTCGCTAAATCTAGCAACTCAACTTACAGGGCACTGCTGGTAAATATTCAGTCTCTATACCCATCAATACTGAGCTCTTTGCCTGCCCCAGTCTCCACCAGATCTAAGGATATTTAATCAACCTATCACAAAAATAACAAACTGATGTTCAGAAATCTTTGTTTGGTGGGTGAAAGTATCAACATGTCTTTGAATCACATATAGTGTGATTACTGGCCATTTCCTCTAGCAGTTATTATTAAAGAAACTTCCTCATTTACTCAATGATGGAGAAATCTCTGATTTACTAGGTTTTATAAATAGTATCTTAAAACTGGTTTCTGAATAAAGGAATTGATGGTTGATTGTCAGATATGCCCAAGTCACTTAGTGGAGTAGCCCAAGGAACCATAACTTTGTAGAATGGTCCAGTTTAAGTGGTCTCTGGGGAGACCCTGATAGGGATAACTCATCCATTAGGATCTGGGGGCCAAACTGCTGTTTAAAGTATTTCCAAAAAGGGGAAGGGAGTTTTTATTAAGTAAACTTGGTAGTAATAATAAAATAAACACATCTCTACTGTTTTCCTCTCCATCTTAAAATGTACTATATTTTATGAGCATATTTGGGCATTCCTTCATTTTTCTAAGTATTCTAAATAAATAAATTTGTAAAATGGACTGTCCCTAGCTTTTCTTTCCTCTGAGAACCCATGGGAACAAAGGTAATAAAATAGCAGTGCTACAGGCACCTTCACCTCATTCTCCTCATTTTTACCAATAGTCCCCAGTTCCAAGATCTCTTGGTACCTGGGAAGATCACAGGTGTTGCTGGCGTCACCAGGGCTTTAAACACAATTAGCACAGAGATGATTGATTTCAAATTACCCTGAACACATTTAATGAGACCTCTTTTATCTTTGATCTAAATTGCAACCCTTAAGCTTCCCTCTCAAACTTATATAAACGTAGTTATACACCAGGAGATAGCCCAGCCGGGAGACAGACAAGACCTACATTTTAAAAAATGACTGTCATTTTAAAGCTAATGCCCCAATCTCCAGGAATGTGAATTACTTCCCTATGCAGCTGGTGACATTTGGGGGTAAATCTGGAAAAGTGCTTACTGCATTTAAGCCAGTTGCGAAGCCAAAGTAAAATAAGAAAATGGGGCAGTGCATAGGACTTAGGGGGATTTACATATATGTAAATATAAAGAAAACTAAGCTTTACTACACATTAATATGCAATGACTGGCACCAGCATCAGCATCCTCACTCAATCTGTAACACATTCTGCAAGGTTCTTTGAGTTAAAAGTGTATGTCCCTCATGAAGACAAATGGACAGTGGCTCCCTGGATCATTTATTTTTAGCATATTTCAATCTCCCTTGGTTTAGACATACCCTTTTCAATGGATTTTAAGATTATTTGATCCAGTATAGTAAATTAACCTTCATTCATTGGACAAAGTGGTGTATAGCAGGCTTAAAGAGGAATAAAATTGAAAATAACAAAGTAAAACTAGCCAAAAGTTATTGTAAAAAGGGATACCAAACTCTTTTTTCAGGCACATTACAGATACGAAATACTGATGATTTAAGTAGATCCTAAATGGAGTCACAAATAACAAAATTTTTAAGATTGCTATTTGAAAGATGCTTCAAGTCCTCTATGTATCATCAGTGGTATGTGCCATTTCTTGATTAGGACTTTGCAATATTAGCTAATTATTATATAAAACCATTGTAATAGATAACACTTAAAATATAATACATTTTAAGATACGTATTTTATCAGTTCTCACTTTTTAAAATTTCTATTTTTATGTATGTTTTATAGTCTTACACAATATAATAACCCAGGACATAGCTTATTGTATACAGCTTATTAATAAATATAGAAAAATAAAATATATTGAGGAATTTGTGGTAATATTTTTAAATAATACAGTGTTTCCCTAAAAAAATTTTTGGAGACCATTGGTTTAAATTATTGTGAGGCAGTTTGTAAGGAAAATATACGTGAGGGAGGCATTACCAAAATTATCCAAATTCTGTGGTTAAATAAGTTCAATGTAGTGAACAGAGAGGAGGATGAGGTTGGAGATTCTTTTATTCATGTAAGAAAAAAAATGCAGAAAATGTAAATATAATTGAAGGATGAAAAGCCTTTTGTGATCACCTTTTGTGATCTACCTGTGTAGATTCCCTATGTGAGGGATACTACATAGGATTTCTCACTTCCAAAGTATAAGGATGTTACACTTTTCACAGTCAAGGTTTAGGAAAGATGGAGATTTGGGCAGGAAAAAAACCTAAGAGATCCTTGATGCTGACAAGTTCAAAGCCCAGAACATCAGCCATGGGGTGCAAGGAAGCTTCCTCCTTTAAGATGAAGAGGCATTTTTTGAAAACTAGGACGAAAAAGTCAAGGGTTACCTAAACTATTACCCCAAATCCTTTTTTCTCCCTGACTCAAATTCTCACGCCTAAAAGACTTCCATTTTGACATCTTCAAGTACCAAGCTTTCCAACCCAGAACTCTTCCTTGAATTCTGGATCCCTATTTCCATTGCTCACCTGTGCATTTTTGCCTTGCTTCATTATTTATTCGACATGTATTGGTTGACAATCCTCCCATAGGTCTGTCTTTAGCAAGACAACGTGCTGATCACTTGCACTTTGAGTATTCTTGTCTGCATAAGAGCCATTTCTCACTGTTAATTAATAAATTGTAGTCTAGTCTTCTATATCTAATTATGTTAGAGTCTACTCCTAAAAGTGAATTAAGTATTGGTGTGCAAGCCAAGTTACTAAACACTTAAGGCCGAGGACCAGACAGATATTTGGAAATTTATCAAGATACAAGCCCTCTGAAGGTTTCTTGGGAGGCAGCCTGAGATCTTCTTTTTGTAGAACATAACATTCCTCCCATACAGTTTTGGGTGCAGCAAGCACTATTATTTTGTTGCGTTTAATTTCTGCTCCACAGGTCAAGTACTACGCTAGATGCTAAGGACATCAAAGAGTACAACACAAACCCCAGTGAAACTAGATGCACATATCTAAGTAAATCAACACGCATAATAAATTACATCAATTTTTATAGCATGGTATCAAATAAGTGCTAGCTAACCTCTGAGTTGATACCTGAGCTAAGTTTCAGTACCAAGAATCACAGGATGAGATATATGGGATAAAAGAAAAAAAAATAGGGGATCCCTGGGTGGCTCAGTGGTTTAGTTCCTGCCTTTGGGTGTGGTCCTGGAGTCCCGGGATCAAGTCCTGCGTCGGGCTCCTGGCGTGGAGCCTGCTTCTCCCTCTTCCTGTGTCTCTGACTCTCTCTCTCTCTGTGTGTGTGTGTGTGTGTGTCTATCATGAGTATAAAAATTAAAAAAAAAAACTTTAAAAAAAGAAAAAATATATATATATGCCTGCCCCCAGTTTCTGGCACAGACTCCTAAAACCTTTACAAATTCCTGAGTGATAAGAACACTAGGAGACACTCTTTTAATATTTGCTCTTTGACCCAGTCTGTGACATAGGCCTCCTAAAGCCCTTATAAAATCCTAACTGATAAGAGTACTAGGAGTAATTTTTCTAATAAGGCATCTCAGGGTGGGCTCCTAGATGGTTCCTGGATGATGGCTGGTCACTACTTTACTTGGTCTTTTTCCACTAGAAAGACCAAACCATGATCAGAAGCTCAGAAATTTCAGCCCCATCCTTCATCTTCCAGAGAGAGGAGAGGGACTGGAAATGGAATTAATAATTGATCACACCTATATGAGGAAGATGGGACAGGTTCTAACAGCTTCCAAGTTGATGAACACATACACATAGTGGGAGGATGTTGCACTCCAACTCCAGGAGATAGAAACTCCTGTGCACAAAACCCTCCCAGACCCTATCCAATACATCTCCCCATCCAGTGGTCCATTTGTCTCCATTATCATATCCGTCAATAAACTGATAAAGGTAAGGGTTTCCCTGTGTTCTCTGTGATACTCTAGCAAATTAACTAAACCCAAGGAGGAGGTCATAAGAATCTCTAAATGACACCCAAATTGGATAGAAGTTGCACAGCAAGGGGGCTTATTACTTGTGATTGGCATCTGAAGTGCGATGGGGGCAATCTTGTGGGATTGAGCCCTTATCTTGTGGGATTTGACACTATTTCCAGGGAGAAAGTGTTAGAATTGAATTAAATAGTAGGTCACCCAGCTGGTATTGCAGAGAATTGCAGGCAAAATTTCCCATACATTTGGTATCAGAAATGTTCTGATGTCATAGTTGTGTGAGAATAAAAGGACTGCAATAGCCCTTCTGTGAGTGCCTCGAGCCAAGCTGGTCAGTGGACTCCAGGTGAGGAAGAACAAGGTCCACAGAGGGCTCATCCAGGGCTGCCTGGAGCTCCTGCCCATGGACGCTGAAGTCATCTCCACCTCTCTGCTAACAAACAGTGCTGTGGTGAGCACCCTTGGACACACATCTCCAATGGTGTGAGCACAGATGGGAGGGTAGACCCTCAGAGTTGGAACGGCAGGTCAAAGAGGCTGCACATTCAAGGCATAATAGATGTGGCCAACTGATCTTCTCTGGTGTGCGACCAGTTTATACTCTCATCATGAGAGTATGGCAGCCTGAGAATTTGGCCCCTCCCTCTCTATCATGGGGCTCTCAAACTGTTTGATCCACCTACCAGATGGTAGGTGAGAAGTGGTATTCCCTTTAGTGCTATTTTCCATTTGTCTTAGCATCAGTGAAGTAGCATCTTTTCATATGTTTAAGAGCCATTTGTTAATATCCCTTACCTAATTTCCTGTTGGTTGTTAGTCTTTTTTTTTAATAATTTTATTTATTCATGACAGACACAGAGAGAGGGGCAGAGCCACAGGCAGGGAGAGAAGCAGGGTCCCTCCAGGGACCCTGACGTGGGACTCGATCCCGGGACTCCAGGATCACTCCCTGGGCCGAAGGCAGATGCTCAACCACTGAGCCACCCAGGTGTCTCAGTTGTTAGTCTTTTTAAAAATGATTTATAAGCTCTCTTTATCTTAGCATTTATTCATTATGCCACTCTTAATTTTTAAGTTTTTGCTGTAAATAATAAAAACTGTGTCCTTAATTAAAAAAACAAACAAACTATGAGGTAGATATTCTTTTCATCTCTTATTTTAGGGATGAAAAAACAGAGGTGCAGAAAGATTAAATATCTTGCTCAGATATAGTCTTGGAAGCAGGACCTGAACACAGGTGGGAATCCAGAGGCTTCACCTTTAACAATAGGGGCTATAGAATATGGTAATTTATTGTGTTCCTACTAAAATGTAACTATAGCAGGAACTGTGTCATATTCTCTGATATAATCTTATCACCATGTAGTACAGCGAAACATATTTCAACAAATATATGTCACATGAGTGGAATTAAAAGGGTAAGGATAATAGATAAAAGACTGACCAAAGGGATCCTGATCAAATTTCTTGGAACTTAGTCCTCAAATTGCCTGCGTATCTCCTGAGGTCGCATTTGGTCATCCCTCTTATGCAATGATAATCATGTTCTGATCTTGATTCCCTTTCTAATATATTTTATAGACCAGAAGACATAACTCCCGAGACGGTGACTCTGACCCCCTTATCATCCTCTTAGCTCACTTCTGCATATACCCTTATAATAACTCTTTCTGGTAGGTGATCACTGCCAAACCATTATCTACAGATCAAAAAATATTTTTTCCTTAACAATAAATGCCATATGCTATTTTCGTTATATTTCAAATGTAGGAATGCATGCTGCCATTTCTGATGCTTTTATGCCAGAATTAATAAATAAAAAGAATTTTCTAAGTTTACATCACAAAATATTCAGGATGTTTTGAAATTTTAAAATGGGCTCTCCTCTCCCCAATTTTACTATTTTTGCTTGGCGTTTGTTTTTTGAGAAGCGACACAATGCCAAAAATAAAAGTATAGATTTCAAAGCCAGATTGGCAGAGATCAAACCATGACCCTTAATCTCCATTAACTGTGAGACTTTGGGTAAATTATTTGATGTATATTTGCCTAGTTTCCTCACCTACAAAATGGAATGATACTGACATCCACTTTATTGTGTTGTTAAAAGGATTAAATGGGTTAATGTTTAAGCATTAGTATCAGGTTCATTTTTAAAGTTCAATCTACTTTATTTCTTCCTTCATTCAACAAATATTTATTGGGAATCTGCTATATGCTGGACATGCTTCTTGTAATGAGAATGTAGCAGTGAATGAAAAAGAAACTATCTCTGGCCTAAAGAAGCTTACATTCTATCAGGGAGGCAAGGACATTAAACGGATAAGCAGGTTACTATAAGTATGTCATACAGTAATAAATACTGTGGAGGTAAATCAGTGCCTATAAACTAGGAAATGCAGATAAGAAACGGGGGGATATTATTTAACATAAGACAGAAAGTAGATATCTGAAGGAAGCCAAAGGGTAGAAGATAGCTTTAAAAGGAAGATTATTTTTTTGCAGAGCGTATATCAGGTTTCACTCAGGAAAACAGAAGTCATTCGTTATATTCTAAGTATGAAGTGTTTTCATACACGTTAGACACTTACATGAGCTTTGGAAGGGCTGGGGAGGGAAGGTCAGGGAATCTTCAGCCAGCAGTATGGGTACTGGTTTAAGTACCAAAATTTAAGTTTTTAAGAATTTAAAACATTGTGAATTTCAAGAACCTCCAGAAGCTCTACTGGTAGACTCTAAACCAGAGCCATCTAGGGTAAGGCATTTTCAAAAATGTGATGATGAGGAGTCCATAAAAAGGGATAGTAAAGATGAAGAGATACAACAGCCATCCCAGGGCACAGAAGGAAGGGCAGATGCAAAAGAGTACAGGTCTGATAATGCTCCAGGAAAAGCAAAAAAACGTGGCTGGTGTAGAGGGAGAATCTGAGCATGGAAAGTGATGAGGCTTTAAAGATAATGGGGAATGAGCCAAGGGGTGTAAATTTAAACTGGTTTGAAAAGGATTGTTCTAGCTGTTGGTTGTCATGAGATTGCAGGCAAAGGTAAATTCAGTAAGACCAATGAAGTGGCTCTTCCAGTAGCAGAAAAATGATGATGTTTTGGGCATCATAATCCATCATCTATGAAGAGAGGTAGCCAGATTCTGGATTCATTTTTAATGGTTTGGATGTGGTTCAGGGGAAGAAGTAGGAAGAAGGGTGAGAGGTGAATGAAGGATAACACTGAGGTTTTGCACTAGAACAATTAGGATAATGAAGCAGTCACTTAATGAGAGGGGGGCAATATGAAATGTTAGGTTTTGGAGAAGGGAGGATTAGAAACTTGATTTTATTTAAATTTGCAATGTTTATTAAACATCAAAGTACAGTGTCAAGTATTGAGTTAGGACTTCAGGGGAGATATCTGGGATGCAGGTATAAATTTGGGAGTCATCAGCATGTGGATGTGATTTAAATTCAAGAGATGAATGACATTATTTAGGAGGTAAGTGGAAATAGAGAAGAGGTTTAAGGATTCAGCCCTAGAGTAGTACAAGATTGATAAATAAGGGGGTTGTAAAAAAAGGGGGGGGGGTTGTACAGAACCAGTAGAAAAGTCTGAGAGAAAACAAATGGCTAATAAAGTTAAGTAGGAGGAAAAACATGGGAGTGTGGGGTGTCCTGAAAATCAACTGAAGGGAACGTTATAAAAGGAGGAGAAAGTAACCACCTAGGTCAAACACTCTGTCAGAAGACAACTGATATCTGGCTATTAAATTAGGCTATTAAATTACACTTGGGGTGTGAATTCAACCCCACCTTGGGCGTAAAGGTTGCTTAAATAAAAACAAAACAAAACAAAAAACCTACAAAACAAGAAAACAGTTTACCTTTAAAAAATGTAAATAAATTAGAAAAATGAAAGTCACTGGACCGTGACACTGTAATTTCAATGAAGACAAAGAAAATCTTGTTTGAGTGGGCTCAAGAGGGAAGGTAAGGCATGAAGTGAAAATAGCAAGTGTGAACAATTTTTTTTTGAGAATTTTTGCTGTCAATGGAAATAGAAAAATAGAGTATAGCTAAAATTTATGGTTATGAGATTTTCTGCTGTTGTTTAAGATAGGTGTAATGACAGCGTGCTGGTAAGCTGATGGGAACTATGGAGTACAAGGGAAAAAATGGATGATTTCTGAAAAAATTTCATGAGTGACTTTGAGTAAGATGAAGGGAATTGGATCTAAGTCACAATTGCAGCATTGCCTTAGCTCAGAGAGTGGCATTTTATCTCCAACAAAAGGAGGGAATTGTCAAGTATATAGGCACAGATCCAGACATGGGTAGATGATAGTGCAAGGGCTTGTGGAAGTTCTCTTTTGATTGGTTCTATTCTGGTGAAATATGAAGAAAGGACATCAATTGAGAGGAAGGATGGGTGAGGCCTCAGGGTCTCAGGAGAGAAGTAAAGGTATGAAATGGCTGCTTAGGTTAGTGAGAGTGAATAAGTTAGATAAATAGGATTTTCGAGCAGCTCTAAAGGTCTGCTTATGGTTAAGTGGCCAGGAAGTTAAAGGGAGATATGGGAGGCTCGCATGTTTCTCTCCAGCTACATTCAAGGCACAAGTAAGTGTCCAGAGCAGGAAAAGAATTAGATTTAAGCAGGCTTGGAGCTCTGCCTACCAAATACCCAGAAGGAAAAGAAGGGCAAGCAAGATGAATGGCATTTACAAAGAAGTGATTACAATGATGGATCATGGAATCGGGAGTTGTGTAAAGAGGCTGATGAGAAGGTCATTGGGCTAAAGACAGTGAAAAGTAGTAAGGTCAATGGATTCAAGGCCTAGGGGGCAGATATCTAACAATTGTTGGAGACTGGCTCTAAAGAAAGTGAGCTAGAAGTATAAGCATGGTGGTGAGAAAGGGGTTATACACAAAAATGAGATGAAGGAGCAGGAAGAGTTATTATTAATGACAAGGTCTAAGCTGTACTGTATGAGATGGCCATGACTAGCCACATGTGGCTGTTTAAATCAATCAAAATTCAATAAAAGTAGAATTAACTTCCCTAGTCACACTAACTGCATTTCGGTGCTCAATAGCCACACGTGGCTACTGGCTTCTTGTCTTACTCTGGTCAGGCTCCCAGAATAAGAGAATAACATAGGCTGGGTGGTTTATAAACAACAGACGTTTATTTCTCACAGTCCTGGAGGTTGGAAAGTCCAAGATCAAGGCATCAACAGATTCTGTGTCTGGTGAGGGACTGCTTCCTGGTTTAAAGGTGGCCATCTCCTTGCCATATCCTCAGATAGAAGAAGGGATAATGGAGTTCTCTGAAGTCACTTTTATAAGGGAACTAATCTCATTCATGAAGTCTCCATCCTCATAAGTTAGTCACCTCCCAAAGACCCCACCTCCAAATACCATCACATTGGGGATTAGGTTTCAACATATGAGTTTTGAGGGGACACAAACATTCAGTCTGTAGGACTACTATACTGGCCAGCATAGAATCAGAACATCTCCATCACTGCAGAAAATTCTATTAAACTAAACTTGTTAAAGGTGGGGCCCTAGGAAGGAATGTCATATTTGGGATAGAGAGAAGAATATTGGAGAAGACAAGGACAAAGAAATTTATAAAAAAAAAAGAAAACTGAAAGGATCAATTATTACAGCAACAATTTTTAAGAAACATATCCATTTTGAACAGAAGTGAGAGCAATTTGAAGATCATTATCTAGAAGCTAACATTCTCAAGGAATAGGGAGGATTGATCAATGCCCTACAGATTGTAACAAAGGCAGGTATTAAGTGGTACAGTTTGATAGAATGAGCTTTGATGCTAGTGTTTTCTACAGAAGAGGGAGGTACGGTGATCTGAAAGGAATCAAGGATTATATCACATGACATACAGAGGAATGAGGAGTGGTTCATCAGCAATTCCATTATCTGTAAAACCAACTCCCTGCACTACACTCCTTCCATTTAAACACTCAGACCATTTATTTTCCTGGTGAAACAGATACACATTTTTATTTCTACATTTATTACTTACCATTTATTATTTTATTTTTTTAGTGCACATGTGGTTGATACGCTATGTGATGTAACAGGTTTGATTTTTATAATAATTACATATTTTCGGATTGATAATATTTAAATTCTGGAAATATCATTAACCCCGGATGAGCCAGCTCTCTGTTGTCACTGCCAAAATACATGTTAGAGCTCAAAGTTGACCTGTTTTTGCTTCCTAGTACAATACCAGTAACAGACTAGTGTCTCATACATACATAAATGTTCAGAGAACTGTGTCAGGCAAGTTTAAAATATGTTACTGTTGTTTATACTCATTTTATTTTTCTGACTTCACACTACTTAGTATAATTAACCTATATTTCAAACACTGGAGATGAAAGCAAGCTTCAAAGCTCAAGAGACACCATACGAAGAGAGAAAAGGTCACCAAAATCTTGTCAGGTCACAATTTTGAGAGCTCTGTTGTATGTTTTAGTAATAATTATTTCCGTGCTTTATCTTGGCAGCATACAAACAGTAATTAAATTTTCACTATGAGAAGGTAATTGTCTTCCTCATTTCTTACTGAGGTCCCATGGAGATAAATGACATCACTAGCTCATATGGTAAATAATTTTAATGCCTGAGTTTGCAAGAGGGAACTCTAGAACAGAAGGTGTTAACTAAAGAACACAACACCAAGATTCCTAATTGAATGATTTGCACACTGTTCCTGCTTTGGGTTTTGTTTTCTCATTTTTAAAGATTAACATAAATTTCCAGTGGATATAGATCCACAGCATTTATTCTCCAAAATATGTTGCACAAAGGAGTGCTTTGGCCTACAGAAATTTATGAGCTCTCTCAACCTCCAAAAGTAAAAGAAAACAAAAGGCTAAAAAAAAGTTGTCATCATTGCACAGGACAAGCAGGAGCTTTCCAGTGCATTCCCATAATACACTACACTGTTCCCTACGGCTCTGGATCTCTTTCCTCCTGACTTGCTCACTACTGTGAATTAGTGGAACATTGATTCCTTTTATCATCTAGGGGCTAATCCAAAGACAGCCAAAGCGGGTTACTGCAGAAAGCACAACAAATTGCCCTGTACTTCTGTTTTTCCTCCTTTAATATATATTACTTAATAATCATCCTCCTAAAGATGATGAATAATCTTCATGATGACCTTTTGTCTCATTAGCAAGTAATTTGGGTAGAAGACTGTGTCCTGATTTCATGATCATCAAATGATACTCTCTGGTATTAACCTCCCCCCTTTCTTTCTTATTTTTTTAAGATTTATTAATTTGTTTATTTGAGTGTGTGTGAGAGAGAGAGGGCATGTGTGGAGGGGAGGGGGAAAAAGGGAGAGAGAGAGTAAGTCTCAAGCAGACTCTGTGCCACTGAGTGCACAACCCAACAAGTGACCCACTCTCATGACCTTGAGATCACAACCTGAGATGAAACCAAGAGTCAGTTGCTTAACCAACTGCACCAGCCAGGTACCCCTAACTTCTCTCTTCTCAGGTAAACATGTAGTAAAAGGTCTCTACAGATTAAAGACAAACAGAAAAAGCAAGCAAACAAAAAACCTCAGCCCATTAGTATTTAACTATTTAATTTTAAATATATAGAAAATTAAAAATGTCAAATGGCCATACCTGCTCAATTTCACATTTTAAGTTAACAAGTAGGAAGAAAAAGCATGAACACTGCACTGTCCTAACCAGTTCTCTCCCAGACTAGAAACCTTTTAAATGAAAAATTTAGAGTAGTTATTTATATCCTCATCATATATTACTTCCTTCCTTCATTCTCTCATTCATTTATGCCTAAAATCTTAGACAGACATGTGAAAACACAGAACGTACAGGAGTGAAACTATGTTTGAAGTGGGAGCAGACCCTTTAAGCTTGGTCACAATCCAACCAGATGGTCCACTGAGGCTCTATATAGCTTGGTTTCAAAAAAAATATGCTTTAAAAATGTGGCTAAGGTGCCTTAGGACAAGACTTCTGTTTATTACATTTTAAATCTTACTCTGCTTTGGGAGAGGGTGATGGGGAGGACGGCAGTTGGCTGCCTTCACTGGAAAAAACAATGGGGTAAATGCATATTGATTTTTAATTACTGAGAACAACAAAAATGTTGCTTTATAGTTATGATTATGTCCATGTAATAAACATGTCTTAAGTCTCAAAAGAATACCCCTTGATAAACTTGCTGCTTGAGTTTTGAAGATGCAAGCTGCTATAGTTGTCATCAGGCAGCAAATATCTATCCTAAAGAATACAGGTATAAGAATAAAAGCACTATATTAAGTGAGTTAAAATATATATATATTGTATTTATTTATTTGAGAGAGAGAAAGCAGGGGGAGGGACAAGCAGATCCCCACTGAGCAGGGAGCCTGACGAGGGGGTTCAACCCCAGGACCCGGAGATCATGACCTGAGCCCAAAGGCAGATGCTTAACTGAATGAGCCACCCAGGTGCCCCTAAGTGACCTTTTTCAAAAAAGAATTACTTGTTTGTAGATTACTTGTATTTACTTATTTTGTTCACTATAAGGAAAGAAGATGATGGTGTAGAAAAACAATTTAAGAGAACATTATGTCAGGAATGGTAAAGGGTCTTGAGATTTTACCCTATTTGCAAGAGAATGAGTTGGCCACCATAGTTTCATGGATGTTGGCATAAGACATGAGACTCCAGGGTCGGAGGCGGATGACCTTATTCCTCACAGCAACAGCCATAGCCAGAGGATTAACATTTGTGCCAGCTCCTTCCACAAGTTAACACAGAGAGGGCCTGGTGCTAACCTGCATACTCAAAGGCCTGCATTACAGGACAGGAACCCTGAGCTTACAGGCGTTTTATAAAGGATGGTAAGCTCGCCTGACCTTTGTCTGAGAGAGACATTATCTTCTTTATACTGGACAGTAAACAAATTGCGTTTGCTCTTGATGGAGACACAATTTCTATCTTCCAAGGCTGTCTGCTCTACAAATATCTTTGAAAAGATAGTTTAGAACAAAGTCAGGCAGTGCCTCTGCTCACGAGATACGCCGAATGCGAGACACCCATGGAAAATTGTCTTCTGACACATTAAGCATACAAATGGGAAGGGGAGCTGGGTAAATAATTATTAAAAATTTACATAATTTGGTCTCCATTTTTGAATAGCTAATTACTATTTTTAAAATTTATATGAGAAAACATTAAGAAACTTTAACTGAGCCTTTGGCACATAGTTGAAGCTTACTTAATAAGTGTCTTTTGAATACGTGTACGAATTAATAGTAATGATTTTCTTTTAAGACGAGATGAAGGGACATTTAGTAGCATCCCTAAAACATTCACTGAAGCCTCATTAGAGAATGTAAGAGTGAGCCAGAGATCCACCATATGTCAGGCAGCCAGGAACCAACACCATCAGAGAAGTGTTCACAGGCAGCATGAATAATTCAGCCAGAAAAAGAACCGCTTACCTACTCAAAATTTGATCTCTGGTCAAACAGCATAGGAACACTCCTGATGTTCCTCACTAACTTGTATTAACGCTAACTTTTGACACTTCAATTAAATGGTTTCACCTATGTCCCTTTTTTCTTGCATAATCCCAGAAAATAAGGCAGTATGAGATGGTGATTCGGAATTACAAGGCCACTCAGGTACAAAGTAATATTATTCCCTCTTAGGGACAATGGGCTAACATCATTCTTCAGGACTCAGCTAACTATGAGAAGAAACCTTCCTCCAAGGCTGGGGTGGTTTGGCAATTTTCCCTCTATGCTATTACAGCATCCTGATTGTAGCATTTGGCACTTTGCACCGTAGTTGTCTAAGTATTTGTCAAAATCGCCACATAAGTATTTACTTATGTAAATTTAAAGCAAGAGTTGAACGATAATCTTGTCCTCATACTCAACATGCTCAGTGCAAAACTATATAGATTATAGAATCCAGGATTAATAAATGAAGAGATAAGTTTCACTGTCAACCTCTGTACGAATGGAGATGGGTACACACTGAAGTCACTTTAAAACCATCTTGCTGAAAGATGAGAAGTGCACTCATTCACACACGTGCACATATATGCAGTCCCACCTACAAACAAGCATGTAGAACTTATGCATTTGCAATGACTAGAAAATTTGCAGCACCAAAGTCTCCAGTAGTTGAGATGATTAAGATGTCTACATACACAATTATGATAATAATTACCTTCCTTTAAACAGGAATGAATCATTTCAGGACAAGCTGCCTTCCTGAGCTAGCGACACTTCCTGGGTGCTTGATGAACTGGCTCAAAAGGTGATGCCTGGTAGATGATAAGTACCATATTTGCTACGGAAAGGCAATCATCTCAACCTAAACATAACAACTATAATCTGAAATAAAAGTGAGGCTACGTCTATGTCTCTGCAGTTAATTGTTTGTGTGGTTAGTCACTGCCCTCCAAAGGGAGCACAGTGCAGGTGGGAGGCAGGAAGGGCAGAGGATGTGTTTGAGGGTTTCCATCTCTCAGTCTGCTGGCCCACATACTTAGGAAAGTCCCCTGTTTGATGCTGTGGAAGTTCTTCTTCTGAAGAAGGTCGTATAGGGACAGTTGGGGCGACCAATGTTTGCTTTTGATCTTCTGAGTTTACTGATGTATGAGTAGATGCTTTAATCGCATACATTGCGAGAGGGTATGCTCAGTGAGTGCCTCAGTTATCACTTGAATGCAGGAAATACACGGACAACGCCCCTTGACTCTCTCAGGACTAACCCTTGACCCCTTCATTTGCCCTCACTGCAAAGACATGACCCCCCACTACCTGACAATCAGCACATATGAAAATGGGAGATAAAGGTTCCCAGCAGAAGTGGTTCAATGACTTTGCTGTGAGTAGCACTGTTGGACACTGAAATTGCTGTTTTGTGAAATAAAAATGATTTTCTAAAACCAATCATACAATACAGTGTACGAACACTTCCCTCTGATTGCATCTTCCTATTTTTCTTTGATTGTGTCTTCTTGCTTTCCGTTAAATTTATGTTAAATATATATTGTGTTGAAAAAGAATCAAGAATAATTTCCTGTTCTATTCAAGTTAGTGTTTATTAGCATGCAGTTAATTATGACAACAGTAACCGTGATGATAAAAGCAAGAAGAACAGAGACTACAGGATTCAGTTGGGATCTGATTGTTTTGTTTGTGCCGCAGCACTGTCTGGTAGTCAGGAAGGTTGAACTCTGCTTCCAGCTTGGTAGTAATCAGTCAAGCAATTTGGATTAATCATTTTTTTCTTTGTGCTTCAGTTTTCTGGTCTGTAAATGGTAATATAAAGTATCCCATCCTTATGTCTTTAGGGATTTCTGAGAATCTAAGAATGTCAATCATCTTCTTGGAATTCCTTCATCATACAGTATTTTTCTTGGTTTCCCCCAAACTGTCCTTCTCTGGCACTCCTTCCAAAATTCTTATAATTCTCATCTGGGCAGGTATAATAAATAGCCTTATTGTTGATCTCCCTCCTACATCTCTGCCTGCCATCTATTTTATCCACAGTTGGCATATCAGTCTTTCTGACTACTATCCCAGCACTTATCTGATCAAAAATAGCTGATTTTCTCAAGTGCTTGAAAAAGATAATTGAACACAATGAGAAATTACCATCTCACATGTACAATGATGACTCTCTTCCCCCACAGCCCTGATGCCACATAATTGGGAGGTGGGAATCATCCAAGCTCCTTAAGTTTTTCTAGATAATTCCCCTACCCTCCTGCCTAAAAATAAAAATATGTACCACCAAATCACACCATCCACATGAATTCAATTGCTGCCAGTTCACCCTTGGTCCACTCCCCTTCATTTTTTGAATATTTGAGTTCTTATCCCATTGTTCACTCTACTATCCCTAAATAAATCTTGGTAATTTCAATATCCACATTAATAACCATTTAAACACAGTGGCCTCTAAGTCCCTTGATCTCACCCCTTGAACTAACCCATCATGACCAATCTAGGCTGAGTCATACTACATTTACCTTGTCATTTCCAGAAGCAACATTATATCATTAATCTCAAGATCAGACATCTTACTTCTTGCCTAGTACTTCATATCTTTCTAGCTTTAGATATGTGACTCCAATAATTCTTTAGTCCCACTGGGATATATAATTTACTGAGCCTACCCTCATTTTCTGTCTCTTGCCTAACTTATGCTCTCACCTCTATCCTTATAAAACCTAGATTTCAAAGTCCATCATTATTACTCACTTATATCCATTCATCCTCTCATTCTTTGCATTCTCATGACTCTTCATACCTGGAAAAATTCCAACATTGGTAAATTCCATCTGATGCCTATTCAGTATCTATCTGAAGATACTAAGAAAAACAAAAACAAAACAAAACAACAACAAAAAAAGAAAAACAAAAACAATTGTGCTAACTGGTCTCCATTTCAGTTAAGACTACTTACTTCAAGTGGACCCAGCAATTACACTGCTATCTGGAGTTCTCTTTCCACACTTCTGCGCTTCCTCCCCAGCCTTGTGTTCATATTGTGACTTGGCTTACTGTGGCTCTAAGAAAATACAGGAACTTCAGATATCTCCGCCACTCCATATATCCAACAAATTGCAACTGTGCTCATGTATCTATCTTCCTCCTTTTCCTATGAATAAATTTTCCCTGGCCCTATGTAAGCCCATGCCCTCTAGTGCTCTGCTTGAGTACCACTCATCTCCTCTTTTGTTTTAAGATTTTATTTATTTATTTATTTATTTGAGAGAGAGAGAGAGAGAGAGAGAGAGTTGTGTGTGTGTGTGTGTCGGCACGATCAAGTAGAAGAGCAGAGAGGGGAGGGAGAGAATCGGAAGCCGACTCCACATTCAGCATGGAGCCTGATGTGGTGCTCTATCTTATGACCAGGAGATCATGACCCAAACTAAAACCAAGAATCTGACACTTAACTGACTGAACCACCCAGGTACTCCAACCCATTTCTTTGTATCCAGAACATCATTCCAATAATTTTCTGCTTTTTCCAATATCATCAGTGTCTTTCTATCTACTTCACTCTTTCCATTAATGTACAAATACATTTTAATTTCTTCATATTAAATAGACAAACTACCTTATCCTATAGTAGCTACTCTGTTCCTTTGATTCCTACTCATCAAAAAGTTGCCCATAGTTCCTTTTTTTAAATGATGTCCTCTTCCCTGATTTCATTATCCAATTGTAACTAGACTTTTACTTCTACCATTTAACTAAAACTTCTCCTATCAAGGTCACTAATGGCTCCACATAGTTAAATTTAATGGTTAGTTGTCAGTTTTCACTTTATAAGCAGCACTTTATATGATTGATTATTCTGTTTCTTGAAACACTCTTCACTTCACTTCTAAGATATGGTACTCTCCTCATTTTCCTCCTATATCCTTATCCTTTATGTCCATTCCCTTTGCCAATTCTACTTCATATCCCTTTCTAAACATATGAACACCCAAAGATCTGTTCTCAGACCTCTGTTCTTTATCTGGGCTCAGTTTTTGGCTGATATTAACAGTCTCGTTGTGTTTTAAACACAATCTAAATGTGTATGATTCCTAAATGTCCATATCCTGACCCTCTCTTCTGACCTCCAGATTCATACATACCCCTCAATTCTTGAAATCTTCATTGGAATATCTAATAAATAGCTCAAACATATTTGGAAATAGACTCCCAATCTCAGCCACCACTACACACACACACACACACACACACACACACACACACACACACCTGCTTTTCCCTTCCTTACTAAATAGCAACATGGTAGGTACATTTTGCTATTCAAGCTATGCTATTTTTCAAACACACCAGGCATGCAGCAAGTCGGGGCTTTTGCAATGATTTTCCTCAGCCATGAAGTCAGTTTCCCAGTATCAACATAGCTTGTTCTTTTCATGCTCTTTGTCTTTACTCAAATGTTACCTTCTCAGTGAGAGCTTCATTGATCCCCTTCCCCAGAAATCCTTATCTTTCTGTTCTGATTTGTTTTTATCCAATAGATAGGTCTTTTATATTAATTTTTATTGTCTTCCTACTCCACTAGGATATGAACTCCATGAAGATTTGTTCCCTGCCAAACCTCAAGCTCAGAATAATGACTGGTACATAGGAGACTCTGAAAATATACTTGTTGAATGAATGAATTCTGACTGCCACTCTATTAAATTTAAGAATTTAGGGAGAACTGGCAAGCAAACATATTATATTCCTATTTACAGAATTTATTTCTTCAAAAACTTCTTTTTCAATGTTTCCATATGGTGACCTTTCTGATCTAACAACTGCTCTTGCTTCTGTAACCTCTTTCCAGGATATGCAATCCCCACAATAGGCTCCGGCTTAAAAAATAGTACTTAAGGACTTACCCTGTAGTTGGCTTCTGTAAATGAGTCTAATAAGGTAAACAACAAAGAGAAGGTTAAAGATCTCTTTGGGGCACCTGGGTGACTCAGTTAGTTAAGCATCTGCCTTTGGCTCAGGTCATGATCCCAGCATCCTGGAATCCAGCACCGCACTGGGCTTCTTGCTCAGCGGGGAGCCTGCCTCTCCCTCTCCCTCTCCTTCTCCCTACCTCTCCCTCTGCTTGTGCTTTCTGTCTCTTTGTCAAATTAATTAATTAATTTAAATTTTTTTTAAAAAAAGATCTCTTTAATCCTAATTACTATTGATTTAATCTATTCCATAAACAACTTTTTTTTATATAATGGTTGTCATCTATTGGTTATAGAAAGGTAACCAAAGACTGTATGTGATAGAAAATCAACATTGCAGCTGATAGAAGCAGTGAGAAAGTCTCAGTTAAGATATTCTGTCTTCAATTCAGTTTGACTTAACATATGTTAGAATGCTTACATGTTTTGTATTATGGAAGGCACTAAGGGAATACAGACTTGCTGGTTCTTTGAGAACTTTAAACGGAAAGGTTAGACATATCATAAACATGTGTATTAATGGATCAACAATGAATTAAATGTCAATGCCGTGGTTTAATCATTAATAGTTAATTTTAAGAATGGTTCAATTCTCTTACACAGGACACAAAGATAAACTCAAAATGGATGAAAGACCTAAATGTGAGACAAGATTTCATCAAAATCCTAGAGGAGAACACAGGCAACACCCTTTTTGAACTTGGCCACAGCAACTTCTTGCAAGATGCATCCATGAAGGCAAGAGAAACAAAAGCAAAAATCAATTATTGGGACTTCATCAAGATAAGAAGCTTTTGCACAGCAAAAGAAACAGTCAACAAAACTAAAAGACAACCTACAGATGGGAGAAGATATTTGCAAATGACCTATCAGATAAAAGGCTAATATCCAAGATCTATAAAGAACTTATTAAACTCAACAGCAATGAGACAAACAATCCAATCATGAAATGGGCAAAAAGACATGAACAGAAATTTCACAGAGGAAGACACAGACATGGCCAACATGCACATGAGAAAATGCTCTGCATCACTGGCCATCAGGGAAATACAAATCAAAACCACAATGAGATCCCACCTCACCCCAGTGAGAATGGGGAAAATTAACAAGGCAGGAAACAACAAATGTTGGAGATGATGTGGAGAAAGGGGAACCCTCTTGCACTGTTGGTGGGAATGTGAACTGGTGCAGCCACTCTAGAAAACCGTGTGGAGGTTCCTCAAAGAGTTAAAAATAGACCTGCCCTATGACCTAGCAATTGCACTGCTGGGGATTTACCCCAAAGATATCAGATGCAGTGAAACGCTGGGACACCTGCACCCCGATGTTTCTAGCAGCAATGTCCACAATAGCCAAACTGTGGAAGGAGCCTCGGTGTCCATCGAAAGATGAATGGATAAAGAAGATGTGGTCTATGTATACAATGGAATATCCCTCAGCCATTAGAAACGACAAATACCCACCATTTGCTTCGACATGGATGGACCTGGAGGGTATTATGCTGAGTGAAATGTCAATCAGAGAAGGACAAACATTATGGCCTCATTCATTTGGGGAATACAAAAATTAGTGAAAGGAAATAAAGGGAAAGGAAAGAAAATGAGTGAAAATATCAGTGAGGGTGACGAAACATGAGAGACACCTAACTCTGGGAAATGAACAAGGGGTAGTGGAAGGGGAAGTGGGCGAGGGGTTGGGGTGACTGGGTGATAGGCACTGAGGGGGGCACTTGGGATGAGCATTGGGTGTTATGCTATATGTTGGCAAATTGAACTCCAATAAAAAAAAATTTTAAAAGAGAATGGTTCCAAGATGACAAAAGCAAAACTGTTTAAGCAATGCCAGATATTTATGGCAGGTTAAGGTCTATCTACCATAAAAAGAACTAGATTGCATTTTACTATCCTTTAGTTCACGGCACAATTTTATGCCAAATTGTTGAGAACCTTTACAATCATACTTCTTGATTGTAAATGATACATACTATGGAATCATCATAGAGTAGTAAATAGATGACCTGGGTTAAACCGGCTTTGGCAAGGATAAACTAGCTGGGTGACCCTTTTTATCTCCGACAAAAGCCAAATACAATACGATGGAACAAAAGCCAAAGACAATAAAATGGAGTAAAGGTAGTCTTTCAACAAATGGCACTGCAGCAACTGGACGTCTACATAGACCTTAACAAAAACTAACTCACAACTGATCATAGATATATGTAAAATGCAAAACTATAAAACTCCTAGACAATGACATAGGAGAAAACCCATATGACCTTGGGTATGGTGATGGCATTTTAAATACAAAACCAAATGCACAATCCACAAAAGAAAGAATTAATAAGCCAAAGTTCATTAAAAGTAAAAATTTCTGATCTCCTGAAGATAATGTCAAGAGAATGACAAGACAAGCTAAAGACTGGGAGGAAACATATTTGCAAAAGACATATCTGGTGAAGGGCTGTTACCCCAAATATACAAAGAACTCTCAAAACTCAACAAAAGGAAAACCAACGACCTGATTAAAAAATTGATCAAACACCTTAACAGACACCTCACCAAAGAAGATATACATATGGAAAAAAAAAAAAAAACATACGAAAAAATGTTCCATGTCGTATGTCATCAAGGAAATGCAACTTAAAACAACAGTGATATACCACTAAATACTTATTAGAATGGCCAAATCCAGAACACTGATAACACCAAATGCTGTGAATGATATAGGGCAACAGGAACTCTCATTCATTGTTTCTCAAAATGCAAAATGGTATAGCCATTCTGGAAGACAATTTGACAGTTTCTTACAATATTAAGCATACTCTCACCATAGCATCCAATAATCATGCTTTGTATTTACCCAAATGAGCTATAAAACTATGTACACACAAGAACCTGCACGCAGATGTTTATAGATGCTTTTATTTTACTCATAACCACCAAAACTTGGAAGCAACAAGATGTCCTTCAGTTAGATGAATAGGTAAATAAACTTTGGTGCATTCAGACAATGGGATATTATTGAGTGCTAAAAAGGAAGGAGCTATCAAGCCATGAAATGACAGGGAGGAAACTGAAATGCGTATTTCTGAGTAAAAGAGGCCAATGTGAAAAGACTACATATCTTATGGTTGCAAATGTATGACATTGGGGTAAAGGTAAAACTATGGAGACAGTTAAAAGATGAACAGCTGCCAGCAGCTGGGGATTAGAGGAAGGAATAAATAGAGGGAGCACAGAGGTTATTTCAGGGGAGAGGGTGAAGATACTCTACATAATACCATAATGACGGATATATGTCATTATTCACCCCCATAGAATGTACACACCAAGAGTCAACCCTAATGTAAACTAAGGAATCCAGGTGGAGATGTGTTGACACAGGTTCATCAATGGTAACGAAGAGAAGCACTGTTGTGGGGAATGTTGATAACGAGGGAGGCTATGCATGTGCTGGGCAGAGAGTATACGGAAAGTCTCTGTACCTTCCCCTCATTTTTTTTGTGAACCTTAAACTACTCTTAAAAAATAAAGTCTTATTAGTAAAAAAGAAATTACCTTTCTCTTCTGTAAACTGATGATCATACTATCTTAAAGGTTGTGATAAAGATTTAATATGAGGTAAACAAGTCGCCTAGTGTACAGAGGATTTCAGTGGTAGTTATTAGTAGCAGTAGGGCTAGTGCACGTCCTGTTCTTGGCATAGTATAGCTCACTAACCTGATGGCAAGCTTTTTATTCAGCCTTTTTTTTATGAATGTAGGTGTCTTTATTAATATTTGGTCACCTGTCTTGTACACAGTCCTTTTTATTTGCCTCTGGCTCTCATTAGATTTACTGCCCCTAGGGGCAGGACCAGCCTTCTCTCTTTTTTGCAGCTCCATAGAGCACCCAAGGCAGCATACTTATCCCACACAGAGAGTTTTAATAAGTTTTCAACCCTGGGGATATTTTTTCAGAGTTAAAATTGTTATAGAACGGCACAGACAGACAAATGGGCTGCAAAGGCATGGGCAGTAAAGATTTACAGCAGGAATGGCATTTCTCTTCCCTGTAGAGCAAGTGGTGTATTCTACTTCAGATATTCAGAGGTTTTGCAAAATTTATGGGACTAACCAAGGCATCTATAATCTCCCCCTTTATCCCATCTACTGAAGCACTCATTTCAGGAACTCCAGAATAAACAACAGTGTGAATACGGCTCTGCATCAAGTGCTTGACTGCTGTTGTCTTTTATGTCTAAAAGCTCTAGTTCTCTAAAATTAATACTAAATAAATTCCATTTTTCCATGTGGAGAATGGAATTATATCACATCACTTAAGTGAAAAATTCTGCTGTAAAACTGCTGGATGAGCAGAAAAAATGTTGCCAGTGGGGAACAACCTCAGCTCATTAGTATTTTTCATATCCCCAAATACCTCCTCAAAGAGGGGCAATGAAAAGTCTGTGGGAATGGATGAGAACACATGTCAAAAGCACTGTTAGATATACTCGACAATGCTCGAAAACAAGATATTACTGACAAAACATCAAAGCAGACCAACATGGCTATTGCCATGCACACCTTTAGACCCCACAGGGATCTCTCAATTAGCTCTACAGGTGTAATACTGAGCATTACCATCAGAGAGTGAGAATTAAAAAAAAAAAGCTACTTAAATATTAAGAAAGCAATACACATCCTTTCAAGTGTTTTGATACCATAATTAGAGACAGTTGATCACACAGACCAAGCGAACGCTATCGCTGGCTCACAGGGTACCCTAAGTGGTGCTGGAACAGTGAATATATCAAACTGCAGACGTGAAGTATTTTATACTTACTGATTGTTGGCCCTTCTCTTAATGAGAAAATCTTAGAGACACAATTTTCATCATAATGTAATTTGCATACATTTGTTAAAACCACCTATTGCATCTTTAATGCCTTTTTCACGCCTAAACAAAGAGCTCCAGGGAGGAAATTCTCAGTATGTGCTTCTAGAAAAGCCCAAACTTTAGATTAAAGATTTCCAGACTGAGAGAATAACTGCAGTTGTCATCTTTTCATCAAAAGGAAATAATCATAAGTGACTCTGTTTCTAGAATGGATCCAATTGCCAATCACAGTAAGAGTATTATTATTAATTTCTGCAAATGGATGCACTTTCCAGTCTCTGAACATCATTTGTCCTAATTCCCTGCTATACATAATGGCCACTTTCTCCAAAACTACTGCCAAATCCACCATCACTCCTTCTTTAGGGCTCCAGTAAGGGCAACCGCATAGTGTGGGCTCTTGTTCTCCTTCTCCAATACTTGTCCCATTCCCCCCTTCTCAGAGGAGTGTTGTCTTCTTCAACCCATTACCTTCAAAATTATACTTCCAAATGCACTTCCCTTCATACCCTGCAGACTGTTACCAATGACCTCCACTTCTAAAATGATTTCTAATAAGTAGAAGGTCTTCAAAACTGAAGAGCCAAAAGACTCTGATTATTGCCATTCTGATTTCTAGAATTTTCTAACAATTAGTTAATTGCAGGTTAACTTGAAGTTATTCTGCAGGTCTTTTTTTTTTTTGGTGGGGGTGGTGGTGGTTCAGTGATTCATAGCAGTTTTATAAGATACCTAGGCTAAATTCTAAACGGGTAACATATATAGAAATTTGCCTTAAACTTATGTTTTGAATAGTTTTAGAACAGAAAATATTATTAACCAAATTGAAAACAGTTAAGGAATTATTACAAGCATGCCATATGTTAAATAAAGAATAAGTGTATTTGGCGTTAGGCCTTTCATATGATCTATATTTGTACTTTCTGAATAAGAGAGATTTAAGTACAATCACTTCAATCACTACACATATTTTATTTAAATCATTACACAGTAAGAAGATACTTTTAAAGTTTATATAGAATAAAAACTCTGTTATTCTACCAACTATTGAATATTCTACATAAATTTTATGATCATTACTAATTGTAGATTTTAGGTTAAAAAAATCCAATTCAGTTATTTAAAATAATGATAAAATTTTTGACTACAACAGCAAATTAAACAATTGTATGCTTATCTCCTTTTATTTAAATGAGATAAACAGGTGTTTCTGAAATTATCTCAACTAAATAACCTTTATTTCATGTATTAAACAAATACCTTGCGATACACTGCATCAGAGCTTTGAAAGTTGAACTAGAACTTGAAGAAGCAGGGCCAGAAATGAGTAAACCTCACTTTCCTAAGCTGAAATGCTCTCACAACTCATCTACTCACCAAGTGTCCCTCTGCTGTCTTCAACGTTGCTGATGCTGACACCAGAATGACTCGTATTGCCCACAAAGAGCAGACAACAGTTTGCCTTGTGAAAACCCCTCTATCGCTGTGAACCAAAAAATCTTTTTTTTTTCATTTGTTTTCATTGGAGTTTGATTTGCCAACATATAGTATAACACCCAGTGCTCATCCCGTCAAGTGCCCTCCTCAGTGTCAGTTACCCAGTCACCCTAACCCCCCACCCACCTCCCCTTCCACTACCCCTTGTTCATGTCCCAGAGTCAGGAGTCTCTCATGGTTTATCCCCCTAATTGTTCCCACTCAGCTCCCTGGGTGGCTCAGTGGTTAAGCATCTGCCTTCAGCTCAGGGCATGATCTCGGGATCCTGAGATCCAGCCCTGCACTGGGCTCCCTGCTCTCCCTCTACCCCTCCTCTCTGCTCATGTGGTCTCTCTCAAATGAACCAAACAATCCTATACCCCATTCCAGGTGGAGCAACAGTTAATATATATCCTAGATATTTCTAAATTTAAAAAAAAGTATGTGTGTTTTTATGAGTGTGTGTGTATGAACTTTTTAACCCCCTTTGAATCTCCCAGTGCTGGTTCTTTAGCCATGTAACAAATACATGCAGTTATGCAGTGGATCAGTACACATGATTTCTAAATTGTATTTTGCATTGCTAAGGAAAGCAAATAACTGATACCTGCTCTACTACAAAAGCAAAAACATTGTTACTGTTATGCCTCAAAATAGTTTTTCTATATTTTAAGAGATATTATTAATAAAAATGTTATGTTTCATGTTTTAGAACAAATATTTAAAGTATGTTGGAATATGATTCCTAAGGGCATTATGATGATACTTAACAGACTTAAAATCATCTATTAGAGAACATGGATATCCCTAATACTACAGCTGAAGAACTGGGGTATTATGACCATTATTATACTTTAATTTTGAACAAAGAAAGTGAAGAATATTATAAAATAATTCTAAATGGGCAAGCCTATTACAGTTTTCAATCTCATTCAACAAATATTTATTAAGTGCCCAATATGAACATTCATTAACATGGTTAATGATTTATTTGAACAACTTACTAAATCTAAAACAAGCTTAATGTGCTCTTTTAATGACTCTTCTCTAAACCGTTTCTCTAAAGCTTAATGACTTAAACTTCTGAAGTAGAACATGGCTATCCCAATATTGAGCTAACCTCAATCTCAAGTGTATTTTGCATATATTTTCAAGGATATACATCTGACTTCTATCACAGACAAAGGAGAAAGAAACTTTTTTAAGAAAAAAATGTCCACTGAAAGTAGGACTAGGGACAGTTCTGCTATGTAAATAAAGTCCAATCCAAATCCCTGAAGACATTGTCACAGATTTAGGCAACCTGGACTGTTGCTTTATTTCTGAATATCTTCTAATGTTAACTGTAATGTGTATGAAGGCTGAGATCATGATCAGACTTCTTAAGATAATCCTTTAGGTTGGAAAATCCACATTTACTGATGCCTCCTCCTCAATCTGATCTCTGGAAATGCAACCTTAAAATAGCATGAGTGAATGAATATCTTACGATGATAATGTATTCTAGTCATACAGTCAGTTTAACTAGTTACCATTAGAAAACTCTTTTACTAGATCTTCCAATTTATATGAAAAGCTCAAAAATGTTTTCCATTCTTTCCCTATTAACATAAGTAGCTTTATAATTCATACTAATTCTACATCTTTCAGACAGACAAGAATATATGTTAAGATGTTAAATCTCTGTGTAAAGTTAAAAGCTATCCTATGGATATATGGCACAATGTCACTATATTTTATTTCTGAACCACTAGAACTACTGATAGTTTATTTAGTACAAAAGTGTTAACGGTTAAGTAGTTACAGCTTCATCCCATCTCCCACAGGAGGAATTTCTTGTTGACCACTAGCTGTTCCTCATCAACAGCTTCCCCATCAACTTCTATTCACAGAGAATGAAGCATCTCCCTTGGGCCTTAAGGTGCAACTGGGGAGAAAAACGGTATAAAGGGAGAATCTGAGAAGTATCCAGGTTCATTAGGATTTACTTTGGAGAGTCAGAATATTAGTCAAGTTGAAGGGACACAAAAGGCTAGAATGAAGATGAGAGGACCTAAAAGATGGACTAGAGAGCTTGTTATGTATCTGGCTAGAATCCAAATAATATGTTCTTTCCTTTATCAGCAATATAGCAGGTTTGCACTTTGTACCTCAGGCTATGGACAAGAAGTTTACCATTGAACTGATGACTCACTTGATTCTGTCAAAGTCCTACTCAATAAAATCAGCATTGGACAAAAACTACTTAAGGAAAACACTATCTCTTGTTCTTTAGTGGCCAAGTGTCTAAAGCTTGACTTTAATATCAAATAGAAGACATACACACCAAATTACCAACATAGTTTCAGCCAGTAAATGTAATCATTGGCTTTTGGCTTTCATTGAAAATCAACAGGTAAAATATTTTTATGAAGAATATTCTCTGTATCTTTTACAAATTCATTCTTAAGATATTATCATGGGGCACTTGGTGGCTCAATTAGGCAACTGGCTTCAGCTCAGGTCATGATCCCAGGATCCTGGAATCAACCCCTATGTTGGACTCCATGCTCAGCAAAGAGTCTGCTTGTCTCTCTCCTTCGCCCTCTACCCCTCCTGCCCGCTCAAGCTCTCTCTCTCTCTCTCTCTCTCATTCACTTTCTCTCAAATAAATAATCTTTAAAAAAGGATATTATCAGTTATGGTCTTTGACTCTTGTTTTTGGATCCATGTGATAAATTATTTTATAAAGTTTAGTGCCAGAACTATTGCCATTCCTTCAACAACTGATGCACATTATTAGATAATAAGAATTACAGAGCAGTCCTTATCCACATTTGCCTTGGAAGCACACAGCTAAATTGTATGCTTAATCATACACACTATATATTTTATATATTTGCATTTCCTATTCTGTATGATTTTTAGATTCTCTATTTGTACTGCAATATCTTTATTTTATATATCTTTTTCAACGTTAAACTGTAAATGAATGCAATATACATTTTATGTGTCAGTAAAAGCTTGATGGTTTTTTGTGTGTGTTTGTGTCATTCTATTTAGTTTCCTTTTAAGAAAAAGTAGGGAGTATACAGGAGACAAATGAATTCTAAGAGTAGCAATAGATTACAGTATAAAATTTAGTAATGTTTTGGAGGAACACATACAGGTTAAGAGATGCTGCCTACCTTATTTGTCTATCAATGTTGCCATCTAAACAAAGTCCCTAGATCATAAAAGAATAACACATTTCGTGCTAAATCAATCAAATATATATTTGTACAGAGTTTCTGAGATCATAACTTTCTGCAATAATCTTAACTTCTAGATTTCATTTTCAATCAAATAAGATAATATTAGTGTATGAAAGGAAAATGTTTATATGAACTGACAGCCTGAAATGAACTAGAATTGTAATTCTGTATTTGCTCTGGTCAGTCTGCCTTATTCTTTTTGATTCATTTCTCCTAGACACTAGCTCAAACTGTCTCAAATACTAAGAAAGTCTGACTCCTAGCTTATTTCCCTAAGGCTTATTATTTCAGGATAATACATGTGGAAACTCATGCAAGAGTTTCTAGCACCCAGCTCACCTATTCTAACACCAACAGAAGTAAGGTGTCTTAAGAATAAAACAAGGGACTGGAGACTGGCACTGGGATACATTTGGTGCATCCCTTTAAAAATTACAGCTCAACTGGACGCACATAACACACTCCATTCTCAAGATATTTGTCCAAATATTATGACAAGCTGATGCCTATAAATGACAAGCATATAAGAGGACATATAGTCTTGATGGTTCATCTCACAGGATTAATTTAGCAATATAGCTTGGTAATCAAGATTAAGAAGATCAAAACACAGCCTACATCTTGCCCACACAAAAGATTTTAATCAGTAGCTAATACCAAAACCTGCAATCATCTTCTGCACATATCAAAATGAAATTTCACCCTGCCATAGATAAAGGTTTAAGTCAACAGTATTAGTGAAGCATCTTGACATTCAAAATGTGTGTTGCATGCATTACTTAAAGATAACTCTATTGACACCATCAGAGAAAGAGACAGAGAGACAAAAAGACAGAAAATATATTTACTAATTGTATTTTAGACCTAGAACCTTTTAAGTTAGGAGTGACTTATGGCAATATAGGTCATTCTTGACTTCAATCCCCTTACAAGAAGACCAGCTAGCAACTACTGAAAAGATAAGACATGACTGAAAATCCCCAAACCCAGAAATGATAGTGAAGCACGCCTTCGTACCACAGAGACTGAGGAAAACTATATTAGGAGGGTGAGAGGAGCAGCTACATTGGACCACATTACCTCTCCCCCAGGCTGGCACAGTGCTGTCCCAAGAGGAACCACTTAAGCCTATAGTATCTTCAGTGGGGGGAAAAAAGAGCTCAAGATAGATATTCAGCTTCCCCAGCATTGCAAGTCCTGCCCAGGAAGCACACGTGGGTCTTGCTTCATAGGGAACATTGAGGAGATCTGTGGGGCTTGACCACTGAGGATCAGATACAAACAGAGAAGAGAGGACAGGTCTGAGGGTAACTGGTGATCAGACATTGATAAACTGCTTACCTCCTCAAAGCTGCACTGAAGCAGAGATCCCAGCTAGTGGTTCTGCCCATCTGCGTGGTGGAGCCAATGGCTCTATCTGGCCAAGGAGTTCAATGGGAAGCTCCCTCTGATTATTTTATACCTTTTATCTCACAGAATTGAGGGGCTATACTGGCCATGGAGATTGCTCTAGGTCCCACCTGGACAGGGAAGCAACTCCAAAGCCCAGCATACATCTAAGGGTAGCCTCCAGTCCTGCCTAACCAAGAAGCTGGTATAGAAAATGTGGGTATCTATGTAGCCCATCCTAGAGCCATGCTTGGAGCAGCACCTCAGCAGAAATCACAGCAAGCAGCTCTGTCTACCTGGAGAACTGAGCCAGTGGCCCTGACTGAAGCTTGGGAGGAGGTTCTGACTCATTCATGTCTCCAACCAATGGGCCTTACTGGCTGTATAGCCTGTTCTAACACCCTGCCTGGGCATGGAAGCAAATTCAAAGCCCTTCGATTGCTAAGAATAGCTGCCAGTCCATGTCACTAGAGAATCCAGGCAGCCTCAGAGCCTATCCTGTAGGTGTGCTTTGGGCAAAGAATTGAGCCAGCAGCCCTATCTAGCTGTTAAGTGTACCCTCTGGTCTCAAATAGCCAGCAAGTCTAAATTAGTAACCTTGGGCAGCTTCAATACCCAGTCTACATTCAATACTCAGCCATGGAGCACAGCCCAGTCTACATTCAATACTTCCCTGCCCTGCAGCAGAACCCAGCCAATAGTCTTGCAAAATGCTGAACACAACATGTGACCTTGCCCAAGCAGAGAGGCCAGGCAGTGACTACACCCAACTGCAGAACATAGTTATGGAACTGACAAGCAATTCTATATAGTGACCCTATCCAGCTGCAGAGATACATAAAAGATTAGGATAAAAGAGTGAACATATCATTATAAATAGTAATCAAGTCACAATGACAGCAAGGTGGGAAGCAAGGAATGAAGAACCTAAAAAAAATTTAAATTTAACAAAATGGCAATTATGGATCCTTATCTATAAATAATTACTTTAAATGTAAATGAACTGAATTTTCTAATCAATTGCCCAGGGTGTGATCCTGGAGTCCCGGATCAAGTCCCACATTGGGCTCCCTGCATGGAGCCTGCTTCTCTCTCTCTGACTGCATCTCTGCCTTTCTCTCAAAAAAAAAAAAAAAAAAAAAGTAAGACCTTTAAAAAAATTGCTAATCAAAAGACACAGAATGGCTGAATGGATCCTGTGATATGCTGCCCATAAGAGACTCACTCTAGCCTTAATAATCAAGACTGAAAGAGTAAAGGGATGGAAAAAGGTATTTCTAGCAAATGGAAACCAAAAGAAAGCAGGGGCAACCATACATATATCAGAGAAAACAGACTTTATATTTAAAATGGTCCAAAGATATAAAGAAAGTCATTATATAATGATAAAAGTGTCCATCAAGATAATATAACGATTACAAACATTTTGTGTACCTAACATCAAAGCAGCTACATGTTTAAAAGAAAACTAAAAGAATAGATAAACAGTAATATAATAATAGTTGGGGACTTATTCCACTTTAAACAAAGACTCAATAAGGAAACATCAGATTTGCACAATACTATAAACCAAATGGACCTAACAGATACATACAGAACCTACAATCCAATAGCAGTTGAATACATATTCTTCTCATGTGTACATGAAATATTTTTGGATATATCATAAATATATCCAAAAAATATCATATCATATCATATCATAAAAATATTATAAATATTTAAGGATATATCATAATTATATCAAGTATCTTTCCTGATCACAATGGGATGAAACTAGAAATCAGTAACAAGAATAAGGCTGAAAATTTCACAAATAAACAGAAATTAAACAACACACTCTTGATCAACCATTGAGTCAAAGAAGAAATCAAAAGAGAAATTTTAAAAATCTTGAGACGACAGGAAGTCGAAATACAACAAACCAAAACTTAGGGGATACCACAGAAATACTAAGGATTGTAAGAGACTACTATGACTGTATGCCAAGAAACTGACAACCCAGAATAAATGGACAAATTCCTAGAAGCCTACAACCTAAATCATGAAGAAACAGAAAATCTGAACAAATAATGAGTAAGCAGATTGAATCAGTAATTAAAACCATCCAACAAAGAAAAGCCCAGGACCAAATTGTTTTTCACTAGGGAATTCTATAAACATTGAAAGAATTAATACCAATTTTTCTCAAACTCTTCCAAAAATCAAAGAGGAGGGGACACCCCAACCTCATTTTATGCCAAAATTACCTTGATACCAAAGCCAAATAAGGACAGTACAAGAAAAGAAAACTGTAGTTCAATATCCTGAGGAATATAAGTGCACATATTCTCAACAAAAGACTAGCAAACTGAATTCAACAGAATATGAAAGTGATCGCATACCATACAAGTAGAATTTATCCTTCACACACAAGGATGTTTCCATATGTGCAAATCAATAATTGTGATACATCACAGTAATAGAGTGTGAAAGATAAAATCACATGATCATTTTCAGGGGCACCTGGGTGGCTCAGTTGGTTAAGAGTCCAGCTCTTGATTTTGGCTCAGGTCATGATCTCAGGGTCTTGGGATCAAGCCCCTTGTCAGATCCCACACTCAGCAGAGAGCCTGCTTCATGATTCTCTCTCTCTCTCTCTCTCTCTCTCTCTCTGCCCCTCTCCCTACTCATGTTCTCTCTCTCTAAAATAAATAAATAAATCTTTTTTTTAAATCACATGATCATCTTGGAATTTAAAAACAAAACAACAAAACAAAAAAGGCAAACAAACAAAAAAATACCAGACTTTTAAATATAGGGAACAAATTGTTGGTTACCAGAAAGGTGGTGGGTGGGGGATGAGTGAAATAGATGAATGGGAATAAGAGTCCATTTATCATGATGAAGAACACTGCATAATGGATAGAATTGTTCAATAATTATGTTGTACACCTGAAACTAATGCAACGCTGTTAATTATACTGGAATAAAAATAAAATTGTAACAATATTATATGATCACCTCAATAAATGCAGAAAAAGCATTTGACAAAAATCAACATTTTATGATAAAACTCTCAAAAAATTGGATATAGCAGCAATATACCTCAATATACTAAGGCCACATATGACAAACCCGCAGTTAACATTGTATATAATGGTAAAGGGGTAAAAGTTTTCCCTCTAAGGTTAAGAACAAGACAAGGGTGCCAACTCTCACCACTCTTATTCAACATAGTACTATAAATTCTAGAAAGAGTGACAAGGAAAAAGAAATAAATAAAAGCCATCCCAATCAGAAAAAAAAAGGTAAAATTGTCTCTTTTTGATATTTACATGATATGACACAAATAAAATCCTAAAGAACTAATAAGTTGTTAGAACTAATAAATAAATTCAGCAAAGTTGCATGATACAAAATCAACATAAGTCAGTTGTGATTCTGCAGAATTACAAATTATCTGAAAAATAAATTAAGAAAAATATCCCATTTATAGTAGCATCAAAACCAATTAAATACTTAGGTGAGAGATCTGTACACTGATAACTCTAAGACACTGATGAAAGAAATTGAAGAAGACACAAATAAATGGATATCCCATGCTTATGGATTGAAGAACTGATATTATTAAAATGCCCATACTTCCCAAAGTACCCTATAGACTCAATGGTATCCCTAATGAGATTCTAATGGCATATTTTACAGAAACAGAAGTAAAAGACCATCCTAAAATTAGTATGGAACCACAAAGATGCCAAAAAGCTAAAGCAATCCTGAGAAAATAAAGCTGGAGGCATAACTGTTGCAAATTTCAAATTATATTTCAAAGTTAAAGTAATACAAAAGGTATGGTACTGGCATAAAAACAGGCACGTAGGCCAAAGCAACAGAATGGAGAGCCCCCATTCCCCCCAAAAAAACCCTTCTTTATACAGTCATCTAATATTTGACAAGAAGTCAGGAATACTCAATGGAGAAAAGACAGCCTTCAATAAACAATGCTGGGAAAACTAGATATTCACATGTGAAACAATAAAATTAGAACCCTTTCTTATACCTTTCACAAAAGTTAACTCAAAATATAAGACCTGGGCAGCCTGGGTGGCTCAGTGGTTTAAGCGCCTGCCTTTGGCCCAGGGTGTGATCCTGGGGTCCTGGGATCGAGTCCCAGTCGGGCTCCCTGCATGGAGCCTGCTTCTCCCTCTGCCTGTGTCTCTGCGCCTCTCTCTCTCCTCTCTCTCATGAATAAATAAATAAATAATAAAATAAACAAAAATCTTTAAATATATATATTATATATATCTTATATAAGACCTTATATAATATATAAGACCTGACTCCATAAATCTCCTAGAAACATAGGGAATGTTTCCTGAAAATTTGTTTTAGCAATGATGTTATAAATATGACACCAAAAGCGTAAGCACTAAAATAAAAAATAAATACTACATCAATACTAAAAACCTTCTACACAGCAAAGGAAACCATCAGCAAAACGAAAAGACAATCCTTCAAAAACAAAGAAAATATATATATTTACAAATCATCTGAAATATGTAAAAAATTCATACAACTCAATATCAAAAATAAACCCAAATAATCTATTATTTAAAAATGGGCAAAAGACCCAAAATGACATTTTTCCAAAAAAGATCTACAAGTGGCCAACAGGTACATTAAAAGTGTTTAAGACCACGAATTATCAGGGAAATGCAAAATCAAACCCACTGTGAGGTCTTACCTCACACCTTTCAGAATGGCTGTTTTCAAAAGGCAAGAGTTACTAAGTGCTGGCAAAGGTGTGAGTAAAAAGGATTCTTAGTGCACTGCTGGTAGAAATGCAAATTGGTACAGTCACCATAGAAAACATTATGGAGGTTCCTCGAAAAATTAAAAGTAGAACTACCTCATGATCCAGCAATTCTACTTCTGGGTATACATCGTTAGGAGATGAAATCACTGTACTGAAGAATCGTGTGCGCTCCCGTATTCAATGCAGCATTATTCCCAATAGTCAAGACATAGAAACAACCCTTGTCTCTACAAATGGATAAATGAATATATTATTGAGACATAAAAAAGAAGTAAATCTTGCCATTTGTGACAACATGGATGAACCCTGAAGTCTTTAGGCCTAAGTAAAACATGTCCGTCAAGGACAAATACTGGATGATATCACTTATATGTAGATGTAAAGAAAAATGAACCAACAGAAATAGAGAACAGATTGTTGGTTGTCAGGGTTGGAGGTGGGGAACGGAGGAAAGGATGAAGGTGGCCAAAGGGTACAAATTTCCAGTTATAAGATGAATAATTTGTGGGGATGTACACAATGATTATAGTTAATAATAATATTATATTGCATAGAGTTGCTGAGAGTGGATTTTTAAGGTTCTCAACAACAAACAAAAAAATGTAATTATGTGATGTGATGATTCGTATTGTCCAACCTTGTTGTGCTAAACTTTTTGCAATATATACATGTAGCAAAACATCATGTGTGGATCTTAAACTTATAGAATGATATATGTCAATTATATCTCAAAGCTGAAAAAAAAGAAACTTACAAGTTGCTTATGAAGACTGTATTAGACATCAAAATATACTTACATGGAAAACATACTTAGAGTCAACATTAGTTGACGTAAAATAAAATTCCAACTTCATCAAATGCCAAGTGGAGTAAAACGAGTTGTGATCATGTGTATATATTATGTAGGTGGACAATCTTTGCTGGATTTTGAGGAAGGCTAAACATGTAAATTAGATGATGGGAACTCTGGGTACTCCTAAGTCACAGGGGTCAAAACTTAGAAGTGCTATAAAGGAAAAGTCCATGAATTTCATTTACCCAGAATGGAGGACACATCCAACAAGGCAGACTTACGTGAGTCTGATGAATTAGAGAATTAATGGTGAGCCATGATGTCTGGGTCAAGGAATGCAAAACGTGATCAAAGAGTAATCCTGTGTGCATCTCACTACAATCACACTAAATACGAGAAGCTAAGACTAGATCACTGACCTGAAATGTGTAAACTCCAGCCAGGTGCATTTAACACAATGTTCTCTAGTGCAAGTTGGCAAGATTGGATACATGGATGTTAAATAACCTGCCTCATCAGTATCTACCAGCAATAATGGGATTATCAGGATATAGGGCTTTCAGTGATAAAATCAAGAATCCCAAACAGATCAGGATGGCTGGTTAACTTTAGACTAAAACAAAAACAATCATTTGTGCTCCATTAAAAAAAAAAGATATAGTAAAAGCACTGTCTCATGCGTACAGTCTAATATACATATAAGTGAAATATGGGGGAATGACAGCAATGCACTTTGGTTCTGAGGTAGGTTGGTCCTTTCAAACAAGATATTAGTTATACCCAAGTTCTCAGTTCTACAGCTGGAAATAAGAAGGGGAGAACAGGTGACTAAAAGGATCATTTCCAGCTATGTAATTTACTGGTTCTATTAGTTCTCCTGGGGTGAAAAAGCACATCACTTTAAAACGTTTAAATTCCTGTAAATGGTGACGTGCCAATGAAATGCCCACTATGTGAACAAAATATTTTTTCTGCTCCATCTGAAGAGAGGTAACAATCACTGGTTCGAACTGAAAGGACAGTTGCGCATAGATGACTCGGGAATATGTTCACTGCATCTTGGAGAGTGTGAACTGACCGGGTGTATAACAGCAAAAACTGCCATACGCAGAGCAAGTGTTCCTAGAACTCATAGCTGATCAATGCTCTTAAATTTTGAATGCACTTCCCAGTTGTCTTAGTCAATAACCAATACAATATATAATAAAGAAAATTAGGAAAATATAAAAGAGAAGAGAGGAGAAAAAAATGCAAACCCCACACCCCAGTGATAACTATTAAGCAAAATTCATATGCTTATAAAATTTATATATTTTACATTTGTATGTATTTGTGTGTATTTTGTATTCATCTATATATTTTTACATATTATACATAGGTGTATATATGTAAGTGCATTTTATTTATTTACACTTATAATTTATGGGCATTTATTGATTCAATTAAAATTAATCTTATATCTGTTTTTAAATGGCTGTGCGATAGTTCATCACAGGACTAGATCACAACTGACATATTGCCAAAGATTGACCTTTTTTTTATCCTAAGTAATCCATGTTGGGTGTCCTTCTATCTAATATCTGCATTTACATTCCTGTAAATGGAAGTGATGGATTTAAAGGCTACATACTTTAAAAAAAAAAAAATCAGAAAGGGAGACAGAACGTAAAGACTGCTAACTCTGGGAAACGAACTAGGGGTGGTAGAAGGGGAGGAGGGCGGGGGGTGGGAGTGAATGGGTGACGGGCACTGGGTGTTATTCTGTATGTTAGTAAATTGAACACCAATAAAAAAATAAATAAATTAATTAAAAAAAAATAGATTTACTAACACATGCTCAGTAAAGAATTATCAGTCTATAGGGACAATAGAGAACAAAACCAGTGGATCAATGAAGTTTCTCTCCTTCTGCCAGAACACAACATTAAGAAAATAAAGTCAATAACACATTTCATTATTTTCTCTTTTTTAACATTATAATTTTCCCCAATACTATAGTTCTTGTGGCACTCGTAGGCTTAAAAATTACTTTTAATAAGTGTTAACTGATACACTGTAGAGTAATATTTTTCTTTAAACAGCCCATTCTGGATTAACTTAATTTAATTTAAATTGCTAAATAATTTAATTAAATGTGTTCAGGTAGTGGTTACTATGGAAAACTACCAGCAGAAAGAGGAACAGTAAGCGTTTGAATGTGAGATGGTAATAAACTCTTGCAGCACTCCAGGATTCCGATTTCAGAGGCTTAACATTATCTTTCATCTGCACAAACATAAGTATTTCTGTCACTGCAAGCCCATAAGTTGTATCCTACTGTGGTAAATATAAATGACACTTATAATCATGTTTAATCCACACTCATACTATAATTACCGTGAAACACTACAAAATATTTTCAAGGGAGAGAAAACAAGCTTTATGTCTGTAATTGAAAATATTTGCCCTCTATAAGGGACGGGGTTCAACAGTACAGTGGGAGGGGCAAGGTTTGTAACACAGCACTAAATTTCTTTTTTTTTTTCATTAAGCAAAAGTTAATCAGAATTTGCATTCAGATTTGTGAGCTAAAAATAAAGGCTTATCTTCCATAATCTAATACATTATACTAAGGAATGAACTCTGAATAGATTTTGAAGAATTGAAGAACTTTAATTTCACAGAGAGCAAAATGGGGTAACCCATAGTAAATATAGTAAATGACTTCAGAGTTTTCTGTGGTTGTTTTTTATCATGTACTAGAAAACGATCAGGTCATTTGGATATGTATATTTAAAAGACAGTATCGGAGAGGTAGCTTGTATTTGAAATTAATAAAACTGAGACATGTTAATGAATAAATATCTTTACTTATTAATACACTGAGAAAAAAATTTCACTACCTACAGTGTTAAATTGATTTAAAAAATTATTGACATATTTTTCTCATTAGGGTGCACTGGAAACAAAGTGATCTAATTGTATCTTAACTAGAACACTGGTTCTTAGCCTAGATTAGGAGGCATCATAATTTTCTCAGCGTAGCAAAAAATTTTACACATAAGGACCAAATCTTCAGTTTGTGAACAAATGTAGAATTCATTAGTTTATCTCTGAATTAATCCATCAAAATTTTCTATGAATAACTAAGTTATATCTAACCAATCATATAATTTAGCATTTCAAAAAGTTAAACCAATGGCTAAAAATGATAGTATTTAATATGACTCTTTCTAGGCCTAGGTCAGCAAATATTTTCAGGAAGAGCCATATAGTAAATATTTTAGGCTTTGTGGGTGATACAATCTCTCTTATAATAAATCAGCTCTGATGTTTTGGTATAAAACAGCCATAACTGTTACATAAATAATGTACTACAATAAAACTATTTGCAAAATTAGGCCCAAAGCCAGATTTGGCACATAGGCCATCATTTGCCAAACTCAGGTCCATGCCAGCAAATGAGCTAAATCTTGAGAGCACATTGTTTTCAGGGCTTCAACATTTTCTCAATGGTATGTTCTTTTCCCCATGTATTATGTTTTATTCCGATGATATACATATAACATCTCAGATATTACAAACTTTACAAAATTTCCCAAGTAGTAATCTTTAAATGTTCCTGGTGAAAAGTCTCCCATATAAGAGATAGAGTGATTAATAATAAATGCGGTAAACTTTTATGTCACATACTCAAGATTTTTGGTTTTGCAATAAGATAGCAGTCTTTAATAGAAGGTTAAATACAAAATAACATGAAAAAAATATTAATAGTAGCAGATATGTGAAAGGTACTTTATTCAGCATTATTACTGAGAGAAAAGTTATTTCTCCTTATTTCACATTTCCATGCAGAGAATTTTTTTTAAAGTAATCTCTGTATACAATGTGGATCTCAAACTTAAAACCCAGAGATAGTCACATGCTCTACTGACTGAGCCAGCCAGGCAACCTAAACCATCTTTTTTCTTTTTTTAAAGTAATCTCTACACCCAGTGTGGGGCCTGAACCCACAACCCTAAGATCAAGAGTCATCCATGTGAAGCATTTTTAATTAGAGACTTGAAGTCTGTCCTCTCTTCTCATCACTTATCTTCAGAGGATGGGAGTGAATGAGCAATCTGTTTGGTGGCTTTGGGAGAAATCACTGTACACATATGGTTTAGTTCCTTCTGGTACTCTTTCTTAGCACACTTTCTGTTTGGTCTCTGCTCTACTATAATAAGCTTAGTGGGACAGACTTTCCCTGTCAAGGGGATGTATGTGCCTAAGACGATTGGGAAGTCAGTGTTTCAGAAGATGAAAGGTCTAGGAAGCCTACTATGTCCATACATGTAAGTCAAATCGTCTAATGACCTATTCCCCATCAGTAATTATAACACTTGGATATCCTCTATATCTTATCAGTCAGGAATGTTTGGCTACAAGTGGGGAAAAAAAAAAAGAGTGTGTTATGGACTCAATTCTATTCTGCCAAAATCTGTATGTTGAAGTCCTAACCTTAAGTACTTCAAAATGTGATATTTTAGGAGATAGAGCTTTAAAAAGGTCATTAAGATAAAGTCAGGTCATGTGGGTGGGCCCTAATCCAATATGATTGGCTTTCTTGTAAGAGAGGAAATTTGGAAGCACACACGCACAGTGGAACGACGATGTGAAAACAGAGAGAAGATGGCAACCTGCAAGCCAAGAAGAGAGGCCTCAGAAGAAATCATCTCTGCTAACACCTTAACATCAGATTTCTAGCCTCCAGAATTGTGAGAAAATAAATTTCTGTTGTTTAAACCCAATCTGTGGTACTTTGTTGTGGCAGCTCTAGCAAACTAATAGAATGGTCAAAGTAAGACATTTTTCCTCTTAGAAAAAAAATCCTTAGTCTAGAGCTGGTATGGACCAGCATTGTGAAGTCTTCAGGAATGTAGATTCTTTCCATGGTTTAGATCCAGCCATGACATCTGCATTCCAGCCAAGAGGAAGAAAAAAAATAGGAGAGAAACCTGCTTCCTTTTATGAGAACATTTCTGCTTACAAATTACTGACAGGACTTGAGGGATTGTCACTCCTAGTTGCCGAGAGGGAGAAGGAACAAGGCAGTAAGTATTTTAGGACATCGTGTGTCCAGCTAATCTTTACTTAAGGAGAAGAGAATAGATACTGACACACAAGGAATTTTCTCTTTTGGGTCTGACCAAAAAAAAAAAAAAAAAAAAGAGGAGCAAAGAACCAGCAACCTTTAAATGTAGATTTATCCAGACTGCTATATGGAATGGGGAAAGAAGCGACATTTGGGATTGCCCTCAAAGACAGATATGAGTGGAAAAAGATATTTGCACATAAGAATCCTTAAAATCCACAAAAGTTGGCTTCTGATTGGATTTAACCATGGCTAATTTGATTGTTTTGACCATTTTCCTGGTTATTACCATTTTTTAGCTTCAACTAAATTATGTGGTGATCCACATTGACCATTGAGACAGCTAACATTTATTCTTTTTATCTGCTATAGTGAAATAAGTAAAACAGAACAAAACAAAACAATCACATTGCCTGTCAGTATAACAATAGCATTTTCAAAATTGTCCAGTGGCCATAACCTAGTCTAATCCATGGAAACCAAAATGTAACGCTGCAGGAATAAGAAAATTATTTTGGAAGTCACTATGGATAATGTCACATGAAATAAAATATGTAAAAATACTCTTGACAATTATAAAGAACTATGTAAATTAAAAGATACATTATTATAAAGCAAGTCACTCATAATTTAAAACAAGTCACGGAGATGCTTTTCCTAGATAAATGATATATCATGAAAGTTAAAATGTTCTATTATAATTTGCAATCAAATCTAAGTTTTCTTGGTGGAACAGTCTGTTGATAACAGTATCTGAACAGATTTTTGAGACATTTAGAGATTAAAGCCTTGGGTTTTTTTTAAATTACAAAGTTGTAATAAAAGACAGATCTTATTATATTATTCTCTTTAACGAGTCAAAGTACCTTACAGAGCAAAAAGTAACTTTATGTTTTTTATGTTTTGTGTGAAGAACACACATGCATAATGATGTTCAATATTGGCTACAGAGCTTGATGTTAACTTCACTATTTTTGATGATTATAGGGTTTTTGATTAGTTTTTTGCATCCCCAAAGAGAGATGTGTGGCTGCTTTAATTTGGGATAAAAATAAGCTACACTAGCCTTTACTCAGAGTATATCCCTTCTCTGGGACTCTACTATATAAATGGTAAGTCTTTTTCAATGCTATCTTCTAATGTCTGGAACCTTCTTCCTTTAACAAGGAAAGTTCCTATTTTTCCTTCAAATGAGTCTTGAAATCCCACTCTGTAGAATCCTACATTTCTCATGGGCAAGTGCCAGGGAATTCCCCTCCTTGGTCCACAATCTGCACTAAAAATTGGGGGTTTAACCTAGGCAACTTGCTAGCCAATGTCTAATATGCTTTTGATAAAGATGAAGATAATCGAGGAGAAACTGAGCTTTACTCAGTGGCCACACTAGTGTGAGACACATGAAGCTGTCATAACACCGATTCTACTGTTTTCTGATCGCTGGTGCTCCAGTGTCCTTCCCCTTGGCATTTCTTGCTGTCACTTATTGTAACTGTCACCACAGTCAAAGTGCACAAACCCAGCATATTCTGGGCATCAATAAATGTTAATTGATTGGACTCTTGCCTTTCATTCCCCCTGATTATATGTTTAACATTTGCACAGCAGGTGATGGCAGCTATTAAAGCAGACAGCGGTATTAGCAGCAACTGGCAGCACAGTGATCTCCATTCTTTGATGTGTTCTTTGTATATTCATCGAAATAAATAGTATTTTATAGTTATTATTCAAGTTTTACATTATTTACATAGTGTATAGAAGAATTTTCGTTCACTTTCCATTTAGAAGAGGAAAAGACATCAAAACTTATGAAAAAGTCATGCCTAGGTGGCTCAGGCAGTAAAAGCGTCCACCTCTTTGGTTTCAGCTCAGGTCATGATCTCAGGGTCATGAGACTGATTCCCGTGTCAGGCTCCCTGCTCGGCATGGAGTCTGCTTAAGACTTTCTCTCTCTCTCTCTCTCTGCCTCTCCTGCTTATGCTCTCTAAAATAAATAAATAATCTTTCAAAAATAATAAAGGGACTTTTTACAAGATCCTTCAACATCATCTAAAATGTTAACTATGAACTAATTTTCTTTTGTTTTACGGACATTTGTGATCAAATTCTTAGTATAAATACCATTTCATGAAAGTAGCAATCATTTTTTCACAATAAATGTAATTACAAAAATGTTTTAAAAAGCAGACTTTTCCAATGTAATTTTTCCCTACTGTAAGTTAAGGGTTTATAAGTTCTCTGGGAAAGAAATTGCTTGACAAATGTTTTCAGAAAGCAATGCATGTGAGAGAAAAAAAAATCTGCAAATAGTCATAAAATTTAAATCCTCTTCCTACAGACTATTAAATACATACAATAAAACAGTCAGTTATAAGAGGAAATACTTACAAGATTACAACTGTTAGGGTATGGAATTTAAAATATGACTACTCTCCCAATATTGGGGAAAAAAATAACCAGAAAGTGAAAAGAAGAGAGAAGTAATGCTTTATTCTTAGAAAAAAGAATAAAGTTTTGGCGTAAGGGAATTAAATATTCCCTTAAATATACACCATTTAAATATACACCATTTTGCCAATACAATAAAAATATCAAATACTTCAAATTACTTTATAAATAACAATCAATCAAAATATCAGCCATGTTTATTTTGTTGAGAGCCTGATAACTTTCCAAAGTATATGTGGAAAGTTAGTGGATAAGAATTTCTAAGATTCAGGAGGAGAATAAAGGAATAATGAGTGAAGCTTCTAGATAATACAAACCAAATGGATCTTTGCTAGAGACATGTCTCAGACTCTAACTCGGTTTCACTGCTGTCATTTTTGTCTTAGGTAAGCACCTACCGTTACCTTAGGGACTGACTGTACACTAGCTTTTATTAGTGGGTCTTTCAGCTACTGTTGCATAATGTCTGTGTTGAATAGTTGGAGCTGGTGTGTTCTAGGAAGAGCATGGCTGGGGCAAAGTGGGGAAGTAGGTAAAATAAAGCTGGAGAGATAGGCAGAGGATTTGCAAAACAAGGTGAGGTCTTAGTATATTTTATTCTCAGAGTAAAGGAATGCATTAGGGGGAGGACAGTGTTTAAACCAGGTGCATTTTTTGTTTTATTTAAAAAACAGAAAGTAGGGGTGCCTAGGTGGCTCAGTCAGTTAACTGTCAGACTCTAAAGTCATGACCTCAGGGTCATGAGATCGAACCCCAAGGGAAGCCCGGCATAGGGCTCGCGTTGGGCTCCAGCGCACTCTTCCCTCTAAGTAAGTAAATACATTAATAAAATCTATTAAAAAAAAAAACAGAGTACATTTTGCTCTTATGTGAAGAGTAAAATCTGAGTGGGCAGCATTGGAAGGGGGAGTAGAGAGGAAAAAAAGAAATTAAGGAAACTCATAGGTAGTTTTGGAAAAAAAAAAAGGGGGGGGGGAAGGTAACAGATACTTCCTTGATACGATGTGATGAGAAATGGAACTTCATCACTCCATTCTTCATCTCCAAAAACCCATAACTTCGGGCAGCCCAGGGGGCTCAGCAGTTTAGTGCCGCCTTCAGCCCAGGGCGTGATCCTGGAGACCTGGGATCGAGTCCCAACGTCAGGCTCCCTGCTTGGAGCCTGCTTCTTCCTCTGCCTGTGTCTCTGCCTCTCTCTCTCTCTCATGAATAAATAAAAATCTTAAAAAAAAAAAAAACCCAAAACCAAAAACCCATAAATTCAGTTTAACTATAAGAAAAATACCAGGAAAAATTTCAGTAGAGGAGTATCCTATCTTAAAACTGTCAAGGTCATCTAAAACGAGGAAAGTATGAAAAACTGTAACCACCAAGAGAAGTCTAGGGAGACATGACAGCTAAGTGTAACATGGTATCCTTAATGAGATCCTGGAACAGAAAAAGGATGTGAGATAAAAAAAATAAGGAAATCTGAATAAACAATGGACTTCAGTTACTAATAATGTATCAATAAAGGCTCACTAATTATAATAAGCATACCATATTAATGTAATATGATTTTAATAATGCGAAAACTATTGGGAGGGGTTATATGGAAACCTTTTGTACTATTTGCCCAATTTTTCTATAAATCTATAACTGTTCTAAAAGTCTATTGCTAAAATATACATAGTTTGTTGAACCATAGTTGTTAAATTAGGGATTATATTTAGAACAGTTACAGGACCCCTAAACAGTCAGTCGGTAGAATTAACACTGGCCTAGCTCAGGGAGACCTTGACTTAATTTCCTACTTGGCCACTGGTTTGATCCAAAAGCCTTCTGCTTTCAAAACCCGGGCAGAGAGTATTTCATTCTAATGGCCCACTGGGTGGTTTAGGAAGCATGGAAATGAACTCTGCTACCACCGACCTCTGTAAGAAGCGGGTTTGAATCTGTTGTAAGGTGCCTCTCAGAAGGGCCATGGAGCTCAGAGCTCGGAGCTCCGCAGCATGCCAGAGCCGGGCAAGATGATGCACATCTCTGGAGAGTGTAGGTGCGGGTGCATTTAACTGGGAGCTAACCCACAGTCTTTCCAAAATGAACCCCATAAACTCCTGCAGGCCCTACTGCATTTGTCTCAGAGCCAGTGACCCTCTTTCCTCTACCCCTAGATGCAAGTTAGGAACACTGGCACCCAAACTGGGAGTTACCCCATTCTGGCACAATAGAAGTCATTCAAGAACCAGAACAGGCCAGAATCTGAGAGGAGCAGCAGGTGCACAGGTGTGTGAGGGCGTGAGCGCCGAGTGCAAGTAAACCCTCAAGTCGCAGAGAGTTTACTCGGCCCTGATTCTACTAAGTGTGTTAAATTCTCTACAGCACTATCAGACGAGTCATCTACAGGAACCTCCAGGGTTATCCCTTTTTATAGACTGTATTTTATGAAGACATTTTTGTTTCACTGCAAAATTAATCAGAAAGTACAGATTCCCCATACGCTCCCTGCCCCCCATGTGCACGCTCCCTACACTACTGCCAAAGTCCTCCACCAGGGTGGACCTTCCTTGCTACTGACAAAGCTACACTGACCCAGGATCAGCATGCAAAGTCCGTAATTCACATCAGGGGTCACTCCTGGTGTTGTGCATTCTGTATTTTGACTAATGTATAATCGCATGCACTCACCGTCACAGTATCCTATAAAATAGTGTCACTGCCTTAAAAATCCTCTGGGCTTCACTAATTCCTCCATTCCATCCCTCCCCTGATAGCTCCTGCAACACTGAGCCTTTCATTTTCATGGTCTCCACACTTTTGCCTTTACCAGAATGTCCTTTTGTTGGAATTGTACATTATGTAGCCTTCTCAGATCGGCTTTTTTTCACTTAGTAGTATGCATTTGAAGTTTTTCCATGTCTTTTCATGGCTTGAGAGCTATTTTTTTTTTTTAAGCACAGAATACTATCCTATTGTCTGAATGTATGATAGTTTATTTATCCATTCTCCTATGAAGGATATCCTGGTTGCTTCCAAGCTTTGGCAATTATGAATAAAGTTGCTATAAATAGACACGTGTAGGGTTTTGTGTGGACATATGTTTTCAACTCCTTTGGGTAAATACCAAGGAGCACAATTGCTGGGTTATATGCTAAGAGTATATTTAGTTTTATAAAAAAAAAACTGCCGGATTGTTTCCCAAAGTGGCTGTACCGTTTTGCGTCCTCACAGTCCTGAAGGAGATCCTTGCTGTCCTACATCCTCTTCGATATTTGATATTGTCAATATTGGTGCTGTCAGAATTTTGGCCACTTTGATACGTGCATAGTGATATTTCATTTTATTTTGCAATTTGTGATGTCAAAAATCTTTTCATACAATTATTTGCCATCTTTGTGTCTTATTTGGTGAGGTATCTTCTCTTTGGCCCATTTTTAAACCAGGTCATTCATTTTCTTACTGTGGAGTTCTAAGAGTTCTTTATGTATTTTGTTTTATTTTTATTTATTTATTTTTAAAGGTGTTTTTTGTTTATTCACAAGAGACACAGAGAGGGAGGCAGAGACATAGGCAGAGGGAGAAGCAGGCTCCATGTGGGGAGCCTGATGAGGGACTTGATCCTGGGACCCCAGGATCACGCCCAGAGCCAAAAAACTGAACCACTGAACCACCAGGCATCCCAGTTCTTTGTATATTTTAGATACCAGAGTTTTGTCAGTTATGTCAGGTATTCTAAAAGAACACAAGGTTAGGTGAGGCAACATATGAAGATAATTGCAATGAACTATAAGAGTATTAGGAAAAGGGGCCAGAGGTTGAGAAGGTTATGAAAATCTAGCATCTTTGATTTTGGGGAGATGGTATGACAGTAAAAATTAAGTGATGGGAAAATTATTATCTTCAGAAACAGACTACTTTGTAATTATGGATGATTTTGTCCATTAAAGTGTTTGTAACATTTTCCTCTTTTTCGGTAATAAAAAAGTTTATACCTAAAAGTCATTCCCTTTTTTATTTGTTTGTTTGTTTATTCGTTTATTTATTGTATGCTCATTTTTTAATGTGTGGATTGAGAATTAATTGATTAGAAATCAGCAGTAAGGAACAAAAGATAAATGCATTATCTATTCAAGACAAGCTCTGTGAGAAAAATAAAATACTTCCTGCATTAATTTACATGTGTTTTCCCATCAGTGTGGAATTTATGTATGGATGTTTGTTAACAATCAGTCTTTTTTTTTTCTTTTTTTTTTTTTTTTTAACAATCAGTCTTAATAAATATCTTTTCTCCTGCAGTTTAAACCTGTAAGAAATTAATGTTTCTGACATGAGTTTGATGGGTTTTTAAAAAATTTTTTCCCTATAGGCAGATATGCTGTTGCAAGCCCATAAACATTTCTAAAGCAAAAGGCTATTTATTTTTACTTAAGAAATTATATTGACATTCGATCCATGAAATGATACTAAGTTCTCTCAAAATCATGAGCAGGAATCCAGTGTTACCACTGACTAACAAGTACTATTATGATTTGTATTTCGTTTAAAGAGCACATGTCAGAATATTTTTCATTTGCTTAAAATCTGTCGCGAAAATATTGAAGAAAGATATTAGAGTTGGCCGGTGTTTACAAGACAGGACAAAAAGTCCTTTAAGAAAGGTAAAGAAAAGGGCAGCCTGGGTGGCTTGGTGGTTTAGCGTTGCCTTTGGCCCAGGGCTTTATCCTGGAGACCCGGGATCAAGTCCCACATCGGGCTCCCTGCATGGAGCCTGCTTCTCCCTCCGCCTGTGTCTCTGCCTCTCTTTCTCTCTCTGTGTCTCTCATGAGTAAATAAATAAAATCTTTGGGAAAAAAAAGGTAAAGAAAAAATAATAAGAAAGTGGATGTGAATAAATAACTTATAAAAAGAAGGAAAATATGAATTATCTAAAATACTTTACTAAAAATTACAAATTAACCAAAAGATCAATATTGTACCTCCACAACTGGGAAGGATATAAAAATGACATCTTGAATTGGAAAGTTTGTGTGCATGTTTCTTTCTCTACATTTAACTTTATTTTACCTACTTTTGTACAATGAATAGAAATTATTTATAATTAGAAATACACATGTTGATTTTTTTAATTAAAAAAAATATATTTTAAAGGACTTCCATTTTTCCTATCATTACACTCAATTATATAGTTCCATGTAAGGAACCGTATATAATAGGAACATAAATTCTATTGTATCAATGCATTTATTTTCATTTTTTTGTTTTTTTAATGATAAATTTATTTTTATTGGTGTTCAGTTTGCCAACATACAGAATAACACCCAGTGCTCATCCCGCCAAGTGCCCCCCTCAGTAGCCTCAATGCATTTATTTTCAAAAGAGGCTACCGAATTGTTTTATTTTTTATTTTTTTTTTTTTCCGAATTGTTTTAATAGCTGAAAATATCCAAAGATATTTTAACAAGTCCCTTGAGCTAGAAAACTGATTTTTAGCCTATGTCTTCAGGGCTCCTCCATTTTAATGGCATTTAATAGGAAGTGTACGATATTAGATCTAGCAATAAGCAGAAAAACATATATATCACTAAGAAAAAGAGCACAACCCGGATTCAAATCCAACATCTACTCCTCACTAGAGTGTGATCTTGGTAGGTAATTAAGTCTCATAAGTGCATATCTTTATCTTCAAAATGAGGATGACTAATAATTCATAAGCTTTTAGAAAGATTCCTAGAAAGATTAAATTAAAATGAGATAATCACATGTACAGGATCTGACATAGAAATGGTATTCAAGGGACGCCTGAGTGGTTCAGTGGTTGAGCATCTGCCTTCAGCTCAGGGCAGGACCCCGGGATCCTGGGATCGAGTCCGGCATTGGGCTCTCTGCAGGGAGCCTACTTCTCCCTCTCTCTCTCTCTGCGTCTCTCAAGAATAAATGAAATATTAAAAAAAGAAAAAGAAAGAAATGGTATTCAAAAGGCAGAATCATTTTGTTGACCCTAGACCAGTTAGGAAATTGTATGATTAGAAATGGTGTGAAGTCAAGATCTGCTTTCTTCCACCCCCATAAGCACCCTGGTCCAGCTAGAAACATGGACATATGGCTTTTCATGCATAAGTACCAGGATATCCATTTGTTCACCTTCTTCCAAGAATTAGTTGTATAAAAACTCTCAGGATTGGTCAGGGATGAAGTTCCTGGTTGGTCAAGGATATGCCATGCTTGGTATTGCTGAACCCTGACGCTGCTTCCTTGGTCTTCTTTTCTATTGGTTTTACCCTTTGCTTTCACCTGCAATGACTCTTATATTATTAGCCTTTTACAAGCCTACCATACTTTGCTTTATTCACTCTATATTTTTCAGATTTCTTAAAGAATGGTGGTGTTGTCCTCCAGAGCCTGCCAGTTCTCTGAAGGCAGATTATGTTACATGGCTCCTGTGTGCCTCCCTCCAGTGGTCCCGGGAATGTTCCCCCACATTATGTTCTCAGTTTGATCCATGATCTCTACTTCTGAGCTCACATGTACTGTCGGGAGTCCTGGTAAAAGATGGGCTGACAGAGAGAGAAGGGTCAGGAGCCTGGAAGCATTTTTGCCATAGCTTCAAATTTTAACTGAAATTTGCAATATGTTGAGTGAAATGAGTTACTGAGTCTTCCTGGAAAAATAAATCTTGAAGATAACCATGCCTCTGTGTTTTAGGGTTAAATTTCCAGGACTAAACAGATTCTTAAAGAACGCCCTCTGAACAATGTAACATCTTATAAACAGAAGCTCATAAAAAGTAAAAGAGATTCAGCCCAAAGTTACCTAACTGGTATAATTTAGAAAATAATAGTAAGAAAGAAAACCTGTAAATTTTGAATAATGTCAAAACTTAAGAGATATATAATTTGAAAAATTTATCATGTTCAAATCTTGAATTATAGATTTGAATTTTCTCCAACAGGACTGATAGCAAATGTCTCGGTTCTTAGGAGAGCAATCTTAAACTATATTAGTTTAAAATACTGAGTAGGAAATACAAATGAGAAGAAGAAAACACAGCCTGACAGAAATGTTCTTAAACAGCATATGATACAATGAATTGTTGCAGAATCTAATTATCCTGTAGATGTTTGGAAATTGAGAAGACCCTCATTCATTTAGAGTAGCTTAAATATAATCTTGCCTAAAGAGAAAACTAAAAATCTCAAGGCATCAGACTTAAGATGTTTACAAGTCTGTTAGGTTGAATAAATTTATCAGCTCAAAAGAAAGTATGTAGATCTAGAAATTTATACTTATTTTATATTTTTGCGTTCAATCCAAGGGCAATGTGTGGTAGCTTCTAAGAAAAAGGACCATCATGGATGATGGTGTTCATAAACAATTTGATCATTTCAAGAACCATCTCATGATGACTCGGAATTGTAAGAGCACAAAATGGGACAATATAATTATCTTTAATTAGATAGCAAAATGTAAGAACATACTTTGGGGACTCTCTTCAATGGCTTTATTTTCTTCCCCAGAATATTACAGTTTTGTTGAATGAAAAAAGATATAAAGGTGATACCATGATAATGAAAAAAATCAATTTCTGATTGATCAGAACTGTTCAATTCTCAGAAAAACCGGGGTTAAAATTTTTGGAGGAAAAAGTGACTTTCTCCTTTATTCTTCTAAAGTATTTAATATACTTTTCTGTTGGGAAAAAATTCTCATGAATCTTGAGTACTTAGCTACTTTAGTATCTCCCACATCATAAAAATAGAATAGGTTTTTTTTTTTTTTTTTTTCATTTTAGGCCAATTTTTTGTATTCAACAAAATGAGTTTCCTTTGAAACTGACCTGCTATACTTTACCAAGACATCTCTGGTAGTAAGGCTTCCCATGACACAAAGACTATTGAACAAATTCAATTCATCCATCTGTTACTCACATACAACTACAGAAATTTGCAATTCTGTGAGCAATTCATGACTTGGGTGTTGAATTAGTGGCGTTTGATTTTATAACATTTGAATTTCAAATGTGTCTCTCTAATGTATTTGCATAACTACATTTGATATATTTCAGCTAAATAAAGCAAGGTCACAAAGAGTAATTAACTCTCCCTTTTAATGCCAAATGACCCATGTCAATAGATATTCTTCATTGAGCAAACTCCTTTGTTTCCACTTTATTACATGGAGTTGTTTCTTCCAATAGATACATAACAAATGTGTTTTCTTTCAACAAATGTTTTTCAGGGCAATTATTAAGAAAAATCACTTACCAATAAAGTTCAGTTCAGCCCAGTCAAGTAGATCATAAGAATATTTTATTCTAAGAACTAGAGAAATAGAAGAAACTCTGCCAAAGATGAAGGTATTCTTTAAGTAAACAAATATCAAGTACGTGTACTTTTACAGGGTTTGAAGAAAGACTTTCTGACAAAAGCTATAAAATATGTATTTGAAGAGCATGCTAATGGTGACCCAAGGTTGCTTAACTGTAAAAGATGATTATACTTAATAACCTCTTGAAAATAAATTTTGGAAGATCAATTAAACTCATTTCCAATTGCTTTCTTGAAATGACAAATATTTTTTTCTAAAATCAACAAAATGTACAGTCTTTATTCCTTATAAGTGCACCACTGTGGAAATCATTTTTTTTTGTGAAAATCATTTTGAAAGTGAATCATTTAAGAAAAATTCTAATGCTGTGTCTCACCAACTTCCTGTTCAGCTCCCTATAGGTATTTCTTAATTTCCTTCTACATGCTCTTTGCTTTCTCATGTTTTTTCTTTAAGATTTTATTTATTTATTCATGAGAGACACACAGAGAGAGGCAGAGACACAGGCAGAGGAAGAAGCAAGCTCCATGCAAGGAGCCCGATGTGGGACTCGATCCCAGGTCTCCAGGATCACGCCCTGGGCTGAAGGCGGTGCTAAACCACTGAGCCACTGGGCTACCCGATTTCTCATGTTTAGAATAAGTTAAAACTACATTTTGTTTTCAAAATTAAAAGCTCGATGTGGAAAGTATTTAGTAGTTCTTTTAAGATTTCTTATTGAAAATTATTTTTTTATTTCTCCACGTTAACATTATGGTTTTATTACAAATTAGTTATTGTACTTAGAATAAAAGAGGACACACTATCTTATGGGCTACCTCATCTCAGTGAGTCTAAGATCAATATGCTAAAAGCCAGAAGATAAATTTATTTAATCTAATTATATCTATTTAATTTAAACTATTCAAAGACGATGTTACATGCCTTATATTTCTAAGCTAACATAATCTTATCTTTTATAGGCATTTACATTGTTACATATTAAGTTTTTACAATTATAAAGGTGATATGTTGAAATTGTAGACATTTTTTCAAAAAAGTAAAATTTAAATCACCCACATTCTATAATGCAGACATACATACTGTCAACATCTTGGAAGTTTCCTGCCAGTCTTTTCACATTAGGTTAGACAAGTTAGATAGATAGATGGATAGGTAGATAGATGATAGGTAGGAGGTGAATACATATTTTATTTTAGAAAACTGAAATCATACTGCTTATAGAGTTTTATACCACTTAACATTATATTTTACTTCATCCTGTCAATAAACATTTTTAGAATATTTGATTTTTAGAAAAAAATATATTTTTGTATTAATATGTAATTAAATCAAACTTTCATTAATTCATTCAACAATATTTGTTGAACATCTACTACGTGCAATGAATTGTGCTCAATACATAGGGTTTAGATTTATACAACATCTACAGATCTACAGTCTAGGAGGTGACATGGCATATTCAATAAGCTATAACACAAGATAGGAAGCACTTAAATGCTATAAATGAACAACTTGCTTCATAATTTTAGAGGAAGAGGAAATTAACATCTTATTTTTTTAGAAAATAATGGGAGAAGGTGTCAATATCTTTGACTAAAACCTTCAAGGCTGGCTGGACTTTGGACATGTGAAGATTAGAACAAGTATTACAAGTGAAGAGACATCATGAGCTATGGAAAAGAAGCAGGATACGGATATAAAACGTGCACAAAATTTATCAGAAAACGTAGTCTAATATAGTCAGATCCATGTGCATATAAGTCTCATAAAACAAGGAGCAATGACAGAAAAGAACATATTAACAAAATTAAAGGCTATGTCAATGGTGGGGTGATGAGTTAGTTCCTTCCTATTTACTTCCTTTTGAGCTTTTATTTATTTATTTATTTTATTTAATAAAGCATGTATTCGCTGACAACTTTATAAACATAGGAATGCCGGGGTGGCTCAGCAGTTGAGCGTCTGCCTTTGACTCAGGGTGTGACCCCAGGGTCCTGAGATCGAGTCCCACGTCGGGTTCCCTGCATGGAGCCTGCTTCTCCCTCTGCCTGTGTCTCTGCCTCTCCCTCTCTGTCTGTGTCATTTATTCTCATGAATAAAAAATAAATGAATAAAATCTTAAAAAAAAAACCTTTATAAACGTAAGTTCATTTGATCATTTGGACACTATGGGTGGGTATAACTATTTCAGATGTAGAAACGGAGGGATAGAGAGGATAAGAAATCTGATCAAAGAGACATGACTAGGAGGTACCAGAGCTGGATGTCCAACTTGGATATCTTTACTCTGAAGGCCAAGCTCTTAAGTTTTTGTTTTTGTTTTTGTTTTTTTTTCAGGAAAAGCTATTTTAATTTTCTATTAAACATTCTTCCAAAAAAATTATTTTATTCCGTATCTTACTTAGTTATAAGAAATAACATTAGCATTAGAAAAAACAGGAAGAAAGATAAATTAAATGTGTATAATTAATTAAACATATAGGAAAAGGAAAATGAGAACAAGGGACTGAGAGCTTTACAGAATTAAATATGAGATTATACTTTGAAACCTGTGCATCTCAAAGCAAACTTTATTTGTTCAGTTATTTTTAACAACAGCATTTTATGACCAATACACTGATTTTTTTTCAAGAAGGAAACTCATTTAAAAGATATTTTTACTTTAAGAATAGGCGGCATTCAGCTGTAGACTCCCCGCCACCACCCCTAGGCTCTGATCAGATTTATTTTGATTTGGAAAGAAAGTACCATTTTGATGGCGTGAAATGAAAAATTTAAGTTTTTTTTTTTAAACATTCCACTACAGAATTTTAAAAAACTATTAATGAAAAATAGATTAAGGTCATTAAGTGCACAACACTTTGCTCTCATTGTCCACCTTTCCTCCTTACCCCATTTATAATTAATTCATAATGTAATAAATCTTTTTTTAAAGATTTTTTTAAATCTGTTTTTTAAGATTTTTTTAAAGATTTATTTATTTATTCATGAGAGACACAGAGGGAGAGGCAGAGACACAGGCAGAGGGATAAGCAGGTCCCCAGCAGGGAGCCCGATGAGGGACTCAATCCTGGATCCCCGGATCACAACCTGAGCCCAAGGCAGCGGCCCAACCACTGAGCAACCCAGGCGTCCCATAATGTAATAAATCTGAGGAAAAAGAAATTAAACAGGAACATGATACATACTTACACAAAGTTTATTGCCAGAGATAAATCCCTATCTCCATGAGTCCATTTATTTTTGGCCCAGCCCTATGGGTACAGGTATAAAATAACATTGACAATGACTTGTAGTCATGAGCAAAACTATAGAATCCTAAATCCCAAAGAGTTTTCTAAGGTCCGAAAGAAACAAACTAGTTCTCCTGTTCTTTTTCTCCAATGGATTTGAATTTGGTTTCCCCAGAGAGGACTGCACTCAGTGATAAAATTTTTAAAGACCTTGTCATGAGAAGGGATGGTGTTTGGCCGAAGACTGGCAGCTTTGAAATCTATTTTTCTATTTATCTGATAATACTTTCTGGCAGACTAATTCCATCCAAGAGAGAGAAGAAAAAGAGTATTTGGAAAACAACATAAGGTTTTGTTCATACATGAAGTCATTCTGACCAGAGGTGCAGATATGCAGCATTTGCTGGGGACAGAGGGGCCCACAAATTTACCTCCTATGCAAGGACACATTCCAGAAACATCCCAGATAACTCAGTAACTGAATGTAATATGTAGTTCCAAGTGGAAACGACCTTTAGTTAATAGCTCCATCTTTAATAACTGTGAAGAAATAATTATTTGGCATGGAAATAATTATTCTAAATCAACCCATTGCTACATTATTTTTTTGTATTCAACACAAATATGAGATGCTTAAAAAATAAAAGAGGCCAAGGAAGATACATCTAGAATTTTGTTCAAAAGAAATAATTATCCATGAAAATCTGTATCTGTTACTGAATTTTTTAAAAATCTAGTAATTTTCATATGAGCATAGAAGATAAATACTTGGGTAGACTATAAGAAGACTGGCAAAATTGAATTTAAATGTGATGGACATTTACTAAACTGAATCTCACAGAGTAACTGCTTATTTTGGAGGGCATAGTTTAATTATTAGTTAATAATTAGTTAATAACACATTACTTTCTTGCTAATTAACAAATGAACAGAAATCTGACATTAATAAACGCATCCTAGCAAAGGGGAAAAATAAAATCTCCAACATAAAAAAAGAAAGTTAATGATTAAAATATATTATTACTTTCCCAAAGTTTCCTCTGCACCAAGAAGTATTTAGTTTTAGGGGCACCCAGTGGCTCAGTCAGTTAAGCATCTGACTTCGGCTCAGGTCACGATCTCGGGGTCCTGGGATCAAGCTCCACATGGAGGTCCATGCTTAGTAGGGAGTCTGTTTCCTCCTTCCTTTCCCCATCCCTTCTCCTATTTATTTCAAATAAATAAATAACATTCTTTAAAAATATATTTAAAGTATTGAATTTTTGAGCTCCTTTCAAGGTCCGTATGCAAATAATAGTCATATGAAATTTTAAAAAAAGAAATATCATTTGAACTTTTTAATTGAGATATCCTATATATAAAGTGACAAAATTTTAATCGTGCCCCTTTTTTTCATTTAATAAATTAGCATGACTATGTAATTATCACCTAGATCAAGACGCATAACATCCAGTTAACATCCCTCATAGAGATAAACATTATCCTGACTTCAAATAACTATCAGTTAGTTTTGTCTGTTTTTGAACTATACATAAATGGAATCTTCCATTATGTATGTTTTAACGCCTGGCTTCCTTCATTTAACATTTTGTGAGATTTTTCCACGTTATTGCAAACAGTTGTAGTTTTATTTTGCTTTGTTTTCTTCTCTGCACTGTATAAATACAACGTATTTGTCCATCAATTGTTAATGGATATTTTGGTTCCTTCCATTAGGGACTATGATGAATAAAGCTGCTAAGAGTATTCTTGTACTTGTCTTTTTGCTGACACATGTACTCTTCTTCTCTGTTGGGCACATACATAGGAATGAAATTTCTGGGAAACAGTGTGTGCATATGTTCAGTTTTAGTAATTCTATTTTCCAAAATGGTTTCATCAATGTATACCCCTATTACAATACGTGAGAATTTCAGTTGCTCTACATCCTCACAAATCCTTAGAATCGTCACTATTTAACATTTCTTAAAAAATATATACATTCTGGTATATGTAGTACAGCAGATTCTCACTTAAGATTTACTTTGCATTTATTTGGTACTAAGACATTTATATTTTGAGGAGACTAAAAGAGGAAAAGTTCACCATTTACAAACTAAAACTTGGGTAGGCATTATCATCCAGAAAGTTCTAGCAAAATTAGAATGGAGAAAGTTCTAGAATGGAATGTGTAGTGCAGAGAATAGTTAAATATTACTAAAAACAATTGATTAAAAATCCAGTTTGGAGTAAACAAAGCTAATGTGAAGCTATCCAAATGCTATAATGGCCTAATAATCCCCATTCAGTTAGACATCTTAGATTGGGAAAGAGAAGTTTTCAAATAGTATTTCAAATTTTTTCTTTTACTAAGATAAGCTCAAATGTTGGTCTTTCTCTCCCTTTTTTATAATGAGACTTCACACTTCGACATGTAAAATGAAACAACACAACTTGATGTGATTAGCGTTCCCTTCTTAGACTGTGTCAGTTCCAACCGCCAGTTGGATTTCATGTTTCACATGACTCCAGATAAGACAGGCCTAATGAGATTCATAATTCAGGCCTTGTAGTTAAGAGAAATTTCAATTTTAAATAAATTGCTAGGACTATCCTTGTAAAGAACTGGCCAAAGTAGTTACATGCATTGAAACTAAAGTTTAGTGTGGGAATATGCATAGCATATTCAGCCAACGCTTTCATGTGAGAAATTTTTTTAAAAAAAAAGAGGGAAGAGGTTTTCTATAGTAATGAAGCCATGCAAATTTTAAGTTGCAGAAGTGCCTACTTTATATTATCAAAGTGAAATCTAGATTTTTATGCATGATTTCATGATTGTGATACTTCTTTTAAAATGATCCTAACAAGTAGCTTTTCCACTACTAAAACAAAACAGGTTTGTTGATTAGTATGTAGAGTAATTTTAGAGTAGACTATATACAAAGATGAGACCAAGGATAACCAAATTGTCCTCCAAAAAGAAAGATGGAAGAATTTCTATAGATGACTGTTAAATTAAAAATGTGCCTAGAGTTAATATGTATCCATTTTATAAGAATTCTAAGACAAAATATTAGACCAAACTTATTTTTAGATTAGCATTCTGTTTGGATAGAGACCACAGGCACTCATGCAACCAAAGACTCATGAGCAAAGAGCTTTTGTACTAATACCGAGATTTAAAATTTTTTCTGCCAAGTGAAGAACAAGGAAAAATTTTGTAAATTTTTTCCCCATGAGTTCTCCTCTTTTTTAGGATTGCCCATTTCCGAATTAAGCATTTGATGTTTAAATGGCATACGTACAGTTTACTCAAGCCCTTGGGATATCTAACGTGGATCTTTTATGTAATTTGCTACAGTAGAGAAAGTTGAGGCAAATTGCCTTTATCCACTTCATCCATTCATTCTTTTGTCATTAATTTACTCTTCCCTTCTATGAATATTTACTTTTATGTATATGCCAATCATTCTGCAGCATTCAAAGTATAACAAACCACACCAGCACAATGCCTTTGCCTCAATCTAATATCCCAATGGCTAGGTCAGAACAAAAATATAGCATAAACAGCATGACAAGGGCTAGAAGAGAGGCAATGTGAAAACGAATAGGGAAGAAGAGATAGTGGTAGATGCAGAGGAATCCACTTAGCATTTATGTGAACTTTGCAATTTTTAGAATTCTAGGATAGTTGGTATTATAACTCATGTTTTACAGTGAAGAAAACAGGACAGGAAGAATTTAATTGGCTTGGGATAATCTAAATTGCATTATTGTAACTTCAGAAGGGTGAGTTGCTATATTCTTCTTGACTGAAAGCTCTGTATAGAAATGACATTCTAATTCTGTTACTAGCAGTCTGTGAACAAAAACATTAAGATCAGGATTTAAGTTATATATTAATATTATAAAAACTGGTTATAAAAAAGTACTACGAAAAGTAACAAACTCAAGAAAAACTGTGTATGAATAGAGCGATCAAATCTACTGTAAGCACTTTAATTTCTGATTTTCTTTCACTGGGTTTTAAATTTTCAATGTAATACAATTTAAAACGCATAATTGTTTTAGTATAAATTTTGAAATTTCACTGTTCTAATATATATTTTTTAAAGATTTTATCCATTTACTCATGAGACACACACACACACACACACACACACACAGACAGAGGCAGAGACACAGGCAGAGGGAGAAGCAGGCTCCATGCAGGAGCCCGACGTGGGACTCGATCCTGGGTCTCCAGGATCACGCCCTGAGCCGAAGGCAGGCGCTAAACCACGGAGCCACCCAGAGATCCCACTGTTCTAATATATTATATATGTAAAATCGTCTTAGAAATGACAGTGAGACAAAGAAAGAAAATAAGAGAGATTGTGACTTTATTTAAGTAACTTTGTAACCTTTAAATAGGAAAACCACAAATTTATGGTCTAAAATGAAACACTTCTGAGATTGAGAAGAGGCTTTCACAAACATCTGCCCAGCACATCAGCTATAAATTGGGATTATTCTGAACAGGCTGGGATGTGTGGTCAGCAAGCGTTAGGAGCTGAACTGTGTCTCCCAAAATGCTTATACCGAAATCCAGACCCATAATAGCTAAGAATTTGACTGTATTTAGAGATGGAGTCTTTAAAAGGGTAATTAATTTAAAAAGTGACTGGTATGAGTGGGCTGTAATCCAACATGACTGACGTCCATACGAAAAGAAAAAATTAAACCACAGACACAAAGGGATGACCATGTGAGGCCACAGTGAGAACGTAGATGCCTGCAGACCAAACAGAGAGCTTCAGAGAAACCAAATCTGCCAACACCTTGATCTCAATTTCTAGCCTCTAGAATTAAGAAAAAATAAAATTCTGTTGCTTAAGCCACCAGTCCATGCTGTTTATTATGGCAGTCTCAGCAAACTAATAAAGCATGTCTGTCAGGTACTCATTGCTTTCTTGATATTCTGAAAGCTATAAAATACAATAGACTCTTGAACAATGTGGGGACTAGGGGTGCCAACCCCCTGCATGGCCAAAAATCTGTGCATAACTTCGACTTAACTACTAACAGCTTAATTTATTTTACATGCCCAACACCAGATCCCAAGTATCCTGATTTCTAGTACACTATTCTATAGTTCTGCCATGATCATATAATTTATTGTTCAACTAGGATACTTTTGAGAGTGAAAAAGGCACTATTAAAATACACTAGAAAAATAAACATAAATTAGGATTGTTCCCAGGAAAGCCAGAAGTATTGCAATGGATTGAATGTTTGTGTTCACCCAAAATTTGTATGTTGAAATCCTACTCCCTAATGTGATGATATTGGGATGTGGGGACTTTGGGAGGTGATTAGGTCAAGAGGATAAATGAGAATGAATGGGATTAGTGGCTTTATAGACACGAGAGATCTTACTTCTATCTCTGCTCTCTGTCACGTGAGGGCCCAGCAATAGAGAGTCGGCAGTGAACCAGGAAGAGGGCGTCATCAGAAGCCACCCATGCTGGTACCTTGATCTCAGACTTCCATCCTCCAGAGGGTGAGTAATAAATTCCTGCTATTTATAAGCCACACAGTCTATAGTACTTTGCTAAACATCTTGAACTAGAGTAATTATAGTATATTACATATAATTTAACAGATAAAATAGAAATGGCAAGAAATATTTAAATTTGGAAAATTTGACAAAGGGAATTTGTTAAATGGGGTTGATAACTGTTAAAGCAGATAAGGACAAAAACAAAAAGTTAGATAATTATGGAAGGAACCAGGTATCATTTCCCAGACTGGGGAAATAAAAGGAAAGATACAAGGTTTTCAAACCTTAAAAGTTCAGAGAGTCACCATAGTACTGGAATCCAAACCCTTTTGAATAAAGGTACCAACTACCTTCTGACGATACCTCAGAAGTTCAAAGGAAGTTTGCAGCAGAGTTAGGACTCAGATCCTTGAGAAGGGTATGAGGTCCTGGTAAAGATACTTCCTCAGGAGTTTGAAAGAAGGAATCCCTAGGTGGCTCAGTGGTTTAGTGCCTGCGTTTGGCCCAGGGCATGATCCTGGAGTCCTGGGATCAAGTCCCATACCAGGCAACCTCTGCCTGTGTCTCTTCCTCTCTCTCTCTCTCTCTCTGTCTCTCTGTCTCTCTCTCTCTCTCTCTCTGTCTCTCTCTCTGTCTTCAGGAATAAATAAATAAAATCTTTTTTTTTTTTTTTAAAGGAGTTTGAAAGAAGCTATGGCTTGCACCCTTGAGGGTAGTGTGATCTCACATGACCATTTCATATGTCAATTTGACTGGGCCATGGTGCCCAGATATTTGGTCAGATACTAGTCTGGATTTTTCTGGGAAATATTTGTCTATCCTATGCCTACCCCACCATCACATTCTGAAAGCACAAAACTCATCTGGTCAAAGGTTCGTGGCTGGAGAAAAAAATTTTGGCTCAGGGATGCATCATACTTCTAGTTTCATTCACATCTGATTTAGATGATATTTAAATGAGACATTGAACTTTTTAGACTTCAGAGTCCATATTGGAATGAATTAAGATTTTGGGGGCTGATTCACCCAAGGAAATTTCAAGATGGTGGTAGAGTAGGAGAACCCTAGGCTTGTCTCAGCCCAACAAGCACAACTAGATAACTATCAAATCATCCTAAATACCCCAGAAATTGACTTGAGGATGGATAGAATAAATTTCACACCTAAAGAGAGAGAAGAGGGCACATATAGGAAGGTAGGAAGTGTGAGACATAGATTAGGGGAGAAATGGATCAAGAGTGCTACAAAGAGGGAGATATGGTTGCCAAGAAGGGCGAGAAAAAGGAGCATATGAGGGAACACACAAGGAGAATGTTTCCTCAAAGCCATTGGCTTGGAAAATGAGGGCTTAGTCTTGTGAGTTCTTGCAACCAGTGGGGCTTAAAGTCTGGAGTTAGAAAGGTCAGCGAGTTTGGTAGAAAGAGCTTGCAGGACACTGTGCTACTTCTGGAGAGAAGGTGGGCAAACAACCTAGGGGCAGATAGCATGGAAACAGTGATCTGGGAAACATCTGGGGCACACAGTGGGGAGATTATTTGCTCTTCTTGGGGAGTTTCCCTGAGAGGCAGCATTCACAAAGATGCATCTGCAAAAACAAAGGTGCTGGCTGTTGCTATTTCCCTTCCCTGACCCTCAGCATAAACACAGAGCCACCTGACGAAAGCAGCTCAGTGTGGACAGTGGCTGCCTAACCTGCTTACGCCAAGCCCCATCCATCATGCTTTGGCGTGACTACCCTTCTCACTTAAGCTTGACCTATTCCCAGTGTGGCAGGTTCTCCCCTGAAACACCAGCACAAACCCCACCCATACCACATCTCCTAACCAGACAGTTCTGCAGGGCCTTAGTTCTGGTGGAGCCAGTGTCAGATCTCATTTCACAAGCAGACCAGAGCACATTTAGTTAAAACTTGTCACATTCTGGCCAGGGAACAAATAATGCCCACAGCAAACAAGGATACCCTATACAGACAACTGGGTGAAGGATAGAGAAGCCAGAACTCAATAGCAAAGCCCACGCAGCACACACTAGGGACACTCCCTGGTGCACCAGTCCCCAGGCATTACATGACCCCTTTCAGGAGCAGGAGACATAACTGGCTTCTCTAACACAGAGAAGAAGGCAAAGACTTAGCAAAATGTCAATATGGAGGAATTTATCCCAAATGAAAGAACAATGCCATAGCCAGAGCTCTAAATAAAACAGATGCAGATAACATGCCTGATGGAGAATATAAAGCAAATCATAAGGATTCTCACTCGGCTTGAAAGAACAGAGAAGACATCAGTGAGACCCTTATCACAGAGATAAAAGAGTTAAAAAATAATCAATCAGAGATGAAGAGGACAATAAATGAAATTGAAAACAGGCCTGAAACAATGAACAGCAGGCTGAAAGAAGCAGAGGAGTGAATTAGTGACCTACAAGAAAAAATAATAGAAAATAATGAAGCTGAACAAAAAGAGAGAAAAAAGAATTATGGAACACCAGAACAGACCTAGGGAACTCAGTGACTCCATCAAACACATAACATAATATCATGTAATGGACATCAAAAGAGAGCTGAGTAGCCATATTTATATCAGACAAATTAGACTTTAAAACAAAAACTGTAAAAAGAGACAAGGACATTATACAATCACAAAGGGGACTACCAACAAGAAGATATAACAATTATAAATATTTATGCACCCACAGGGGAACACCCAAATACATAAAACAATTATTAACAAACACAAAAGAATTAATTGATAATAACATGATAATAGTAGGGGACTTTAACACCCCACTTACACCAATGGACAAATCATCTAAGCAGAAAGTAAACAAGGAAATAATGGCTTTGAATGACACACTGAACCAGATAGGCTCAACAGATATAGCCTATCAAACATTCCATCCTAAACAGCAGAATACACATCCTTTTCAAGTGCATATGGGACATTCTCCAGAATAGATCACATTTTAGGTCACAAAATAGGTCCCCACAAATACAAAAGGACTGAAATCATATCATGCATCTTTTTTTTTTTTTTTTTATGATAGTTACAGAGAGAGAGAGGCAGAGACATAGGCAGAGGGAGAAGCAGGCTCTATGCACCGGGAGTCCGACGTGGGATTCAATCCCGGGTCTCTGGGATTGTGCCCTGGGCCAAAGGCAGGCGCTAAACCACTGCGCCACCCAGGGATCCCTTTTTTTTTTAAATTTTTTTTTTCATATCATGCATCTTTTGTGACCACAACACTACAAAACTAGAAGTCAACCACAAGAAAAATTTGAAAAAAACCCACAGATATATGGAGGTTAAACAACACGCTACTCTACAATGAATAGAGATCAAAGAAGAAATAAAAAGATACATGGAAACAAATGAAAACATAACAGTCCAAAACATGGAAATGAAGCAAAAGCGGCCCTAAGAGGAACTATATGGTAATACTCACCTAGCTCAATAAGCAAGAAAAATCTCAAATAAAAACCTAACCTTCCACCTAAAGGAACTAGAAAAAGAACAAGAAAGCAGTCTAAATCTAGCAGAAGGAAGAAAATAATAAAGATTAGAGCAGAAATAAATGATATAGGAACGAACAAATAAACAAATGAAAGAGATCAATGAAACCAGGAGTTGGTTCTTTGAAAAAATTAACAAAATTGATAATCTTCTAGTCTCACTTATCAAAACAAAAGAAAGGACTCAAATAAATAAAATCACAAATGAGAGAGGAGAAATAATACCCAACACCACAGAAATACAAATAATCATGAGAGAATATTATGAAATATATACACCAACAAGTTGGACAACCTGGAAGAACTGGACAGATTCCTAGACACATATAAACTACCAAAACTTAAACAGGAAGAAAGAAAATTTGAACCATAACCAGCAAAGAAATTAAATCAGTAATTCCAAATCTCCCAACAAACCAAAGTCCCGGGTCATGTGGCTTCACAGGCCAACTCTACCAACATTTAAAGAAGAGTTATTACTTATTCCTCTCAAACTATTCCAAAAAGTAGAAAAGGAAACTTCCAAAGTAATACTATGAGGCCAACAACCCCGATACCAAGATCAGATAAAGATTCTACTGAGAAAAGAAAACTACAGGCCAATATCCCTGACGAACATGGATGCACAAATTCTTTTTTTTTGGATGTACAAATTCTCAACAAAATACTAAAATTGTTATAGCGCCCACGCTAAAACATTGCGGTTTTGGATGAGATTAACATTTAAATTGGTAGAGTCTGAGTAGGGCAGATTTACAGGGTAACTAGGCCTCATTCAATCCATTGAAGGCCTTAACAGAACAAAGACTAACCTCCTCCTCCTCGGAGAAGAAGGAATTCTTCCAGTGGATTTCCTTTGAACTCCAACCTGCAGCTCTTCCCTGAATCTCCCAACTGGCAGCCTTTGGTTTTGGATTTGCCAAGCCTCCATACTTACATGAAGCAATTCCTTAAAACAACCCTCTCTGAACATATACACATCCTAGAAGCCGAGGCGACTTCTCTGTAGAAGCCTGATTGATACATCTGGCTAATCCTGGGACGTCAGGAACACAGAGAGGGGCATCAGGAACTTGGTCTGAATGCCGACAGGAACAAGACTTTCCTTCCTGCCTCTCCACCTCCCTCCAGCTTTCCTGATTGGGTGACCTCACGGGAATCAGCTGACAAAGGAGAAAGTAATTTTCAGATTATCAAGCTCAGCATCCCCAGAGTACGTAAGAGTGAGTTTAGACAGAGTCCATCCCATCAAAACGGTACCAATTCTAGGCTTCTGTATAACAAGTTGCAAATATCTTTCTATAAATGAAATAACTCCTTCTCCCTAAAGAGAGAGGTTCCAAATCCAAACCATCATATACTCTGACAGCAGTTGATACCTCTCTGGTGATGTTCATTACTCCTCAATTTTCAGTCACCGTCTCACCTGAATATTTCTAGAACCTTAAGACTAACTTCTGAAGTAAACCACCACCACCATGCCTTACATAAAATAATAAAGAAAATGAGGTGGGAGGAAGAGGGAAATCAGTGAACACAGACGTACAAAAACATATACACATGTGTGTATACTCAAGTACACAAATATATAATAAAATACCCATATTGATGAAGCTCTCATTTTGTAACTGGTCATAGAGCCGTAATTGTTGTTTTTCTTAAACTTCTTTATTCGACTAACAATTCCATATGCCCTTTGTCTCTGGCAGCATGTGTGGTAGTCTACATTTTCATTTCTAAAAAATCTGAATCCTCGGCGGTCCTATATATAGGGTTTCTATAATTTTTCACTAGCTTTTGCCACTGGGCTTGGAGGCATCGCAGATAATGGGCTGGACTCACTGACACATTTCTCCAGCTTCTAATAGTAGTGGTCACCCAGTTACTCCTCTGTATCAGGATTAATCATGCCAGTCAGGGCAATAATGTGCTCATTGGTTCACTAAAGGGCGAAGCACAAAATAGCCAGATGGCAGTCTCAACTTCTAACTCAGTGAAACCATTGTGTCCCCTGGTGAAAGAATTTTTCCCTCAAGAAGTTAAGAAATCCAAACCAGGAAAGCCTAAGTTATGGGCAAGAAATGCAAAAATTCTGCAAATGGGCTAGGAAGTGAAACAGTGAATGACGCCACTCCCTCTTCCGCCCTTGATTTCCAGACCCATATATTCTAGCTGTAGAAAAAAAAAAAAAAAAATGACACTGGGACGCTTGGGTGGCTCAGTGGTTCAGCATCTGCCTTTGGTTCAGGGCGTGATCCCAGAATCCGGGTCGAGTCCCACATCGGGCTCCCTGCATGGAGCCTGCTTCTCCCTCTGCCTCTGTCTCTGCCTCTCTCTATGTGTCTCTCATGAATAAATAAATAAATCTTTAAAAAAGAGAGAGAAAAAAAATGACACGATCTATCATGGTCACAGATTCATAACAGATTTTCCATTTTATAAGATAAAAATCTCACTTTTTAGATTGTATAGCATGTATAATCTCTGAACTGCACTGTGATTGAGTTTTCAATAGACCATTCCATCATTCTATCGGGCTACTTACTTTACACTGACAGAGTGCATGAATAAGACCAGATAATTCCATGGGCATGAGCCCATTAGCACACTTCTTTTGGTGTGAAATGAGTACTGTGGTCCTAGGCAATGTCCTAGGAACAAAACAAAAGTAAGTAAGATCACAGATATTGGTACTAATAGAAGCATTTGGGGCAGAGAGGGCAAATGTATATTCAGAATATGAATCCTGTTCCAGTGAGGGCAAATCACTGGCTCTTTCCTGTTGGAAGGTATCCAATGCAATCACTGAACAATTAGGAGGCTGGCTGGTTGCCCTTGAGAAAGGTGCCGTGTTGGAGCCTTGTATTGATCTCTGCTGCTAAAAGGGTGAGGTGTTCAGCAGTGGGGGTGGCCGGATACACACACTGCGAGCTTTAACAGAGAAAAGAAGGGCAAGCTCGATCTTCGCTATGGTTGTCGAGAAAGGCTTTGTGAAGGAGCTAGGATTGAAATGGGCACTGAATGGAATTAAGGGAAAGGAAAAGATATTCCAAAAAAAAACTGTGAAAGTGAAAGCACATGAGCAACCATCCAAGCAGGGGGTAAGCATGACAGGTGAAGCACCAGGTAAGAAACAGGGCTCTCTGATTGCAACGAGTGATGTATGATAGACAGCGGTAAAGAATAAATGCTTGGATTTTGGATGGGCCTCCCTGATTGCAAATTATGGCTACTTAGTACCTGTGTGACCTTCATGGGTATTTCTCAATCCACACAAAACCAGCAAAATATACTACTGCTACGAACTCTGCCCAATGGACAGGTTTCTCTTTACCACTGATTTTTCGGGAGACATCCCTCCGTTTCCTGGCCTGTCCCTGGAGGACAGCACACCTACGCACCGCAGTTTTCTCGTTTGTGAAAGAGGATGATAATCGTATCCGTGTCACAAGAGCTGTTGCACAGCTGGTTAAAAGATCCGATATATGTAAAGCACCTAAACAGTGCTTGGCAATTGGAAGATGCTACGCAAATGTTTTTAGCTTAAAGTTATGCTTTGATTTTTTAAAAGTGTTAACTTACATCAGATATACTTCATATAAATACGATAAAGTAAAACCTGTTTATTTTGTTCCATATTATGCTTCTTAAGCCAAAGAACTTTCTTCTGTGTTTACTTTTTGGTCAAAGTCAAACGTGCAACATAAGAAATTTGGTGTGAAGGGGTAGTTACACTAGAAACACTTTCTCCATAAAAGCTGTTGTATTTCCTGTCACGAACAATAAAACGGCATGTTAAAATATGTATTTTCTATTGCTTTATAGTATCTATTTCATAAATTGCAGCCTGACTTTGTGAAATATCTGTGAAGCTGTAATGTTCCATATCATCGGTGCCCTGGAAAAGTGATCAAAACCACCATGGCCAATTTGGATGTCATTCTGAAAATGCTGTAGTATAACAGAGTGAGGCAGAGAAATTAGCCACGGGTTTCAACAATCCCTTTCATATCCAGCTCTTCTAGAAACATGACTTTCTGGATAAGACAGTATTTCTCTGTCTGTCATTCCTGTTAAGACGTACATCAAGATGATAAGGTGACTGTCCTACAAGCCTCTTGGGCAGCTTCTTGACATTATGCTACCTCTATGGACAAGCAGGTATTCCAGAGAATGTGAGCTCAAGGAAGGGGTGAATTATTATCTGGGCGGAGAGAGAAAGGCTCATTTCCCTCACAAGTAATTGCGCAGTGATCGTGGAGTATACTGTGATGGGAAGATTGAAGGGAAATCCATCCTCATCAATAGTCAAACAGCACATTTTTCTCCTCTATTTTAGCTCCCCATAGGGATTAATAGGAGGAACTCTTGACCTCCCCAGATCCATTTTGGACAGTTCTTTTGACTGAAAATTCACACATAATGAATTAAAGTTATTTACGCAAATTAGCTTTCTCTTTGTTTTCACTCATTAATTCCTTTATAGTCCACACCATCCACCATTACCCTCTTTCTGATGTGGAACTATATTTATTTGGTGGAGAGTTCTCCTAAAAAACAAACAAACAAACAAAAACAAAATGGATGTACTGGTTCTTTCAGCATTCTCATCTAGAAAATCAGCTTATACTACATGGTAATTATCATCATAATAATTATTATTTTTTTCTAAAGATTTTATTTATTTGTGATAGACACAGAGAGAGAGAGAGGCACAGAGACACAGGCAGAGGGAGAAGCAGGCTCCATGCACCGGGAGCCCGAAGTGGGACTCAGTCCCGGGTCTCCAGGATCGCCCTGGGCCAAAGGCAGGCCCCAAACCGCTGAGCCACCCAGGGATCCCCATCATAATTATTATTATCTTAGAGCAGCTTGGGTACCATAGGTAGAAGGCGGAAGGTTACTTTGTAAAGCAACTCAAAGTAGCTCTGGTTAACTCACTGGAGGAAATAAGGAATTTACTGGAAGATTATTATATAGGTCACAGAATCAAAGCCAAGCTGTAATAATACTTAGATCTCAAGCAGGGCAGGAGTCAAGGAAGCAACGAGGCTTGAGGGCAATTTCCTCAGGCAGTTTCCACCTGGAGTCAGCCTCAGCCGTTTCTTTCCTACTTTGCCACGCCTCTCAAAAATCAAAATCAAGGGAAAATGCACCCAGTTGGCTGAGCTGAGGTCAGGTGCCTACTCCCAGGCCACGAGACAGCAGAACACTTGACCCAACAGGACAATAGTATTTTCCAAAGGAAAATCAACATTCTGTTCTCCAGAAGAAAGGGACTCAGATTCAAGACAAACGAAACTCAGAGGATGCGCTTACATCCCTAACGGATGTGCTGACGCTTGTGTTCTGCAAGTTAAGCGCTTACGGTGTTTCAGACTGCACCTCTGTGCTTGTTTTGGTTCTGGAGCCTTCAGAGAGTCTGTAGCGGGGCTTCATATGGGCACAATCATACTTTGGTACAATGTTAATCTTCTATTCCTCTTATGATTCACCCGTTACCATTCATACAAAATGCTCACCCCAGTCTTTCACTAAATCTGCCATTTGCTGATTCAGGGTGGCAGACAGGGAAATATGCTGCCCTTGAAGGAGGATTCACCTAGCTGGGGTGTCTGTGACCCACAGATTGTCTCCAGATGTCACCTCCTTTACAGAAGTTTCTGTTTAAGCTACAGAAAGCCACTTCGCTTGCTGACATGCCCCTTCAGGGACAGTCCCATCCAGTGAGTCAGTGTGCCAGGTAGGGGGACAGCAGCGCAAGGATTGCAGCCACTCATGGGCCACTCCGATGTGCAGCATTCTTTCCTCAGCTCTCAGCTCTCAGCCTGAAGCCAAAGCTGTGTTGCGTCTCCCCTGCAGTTCAAATTCCTCCTCAACTCAGTTCTCCTTCCTCTCTCTTTCTCCTCAAATGTTGATGTCTAGGAAACAACTCAAACCCCAAACTCCTCTTAACACCTGCTCCAAAAAACCCAACTTGCAATACTGGGGCAACATCCATAATATAACTTGTTCAAAGTCATATTAACTAGAGGCATAAATTGAACAAGCACATGTTACTACTTGACTAGAAATCCAGTTACTCCCGATTTTCCATTCTGCCTTATGTCCAGAGACATCCATGACGATTTGGTTGATTCTAGTCTTACAAGGATTAGTATCAATCTATAGGGATTAGATGCAGGGGCACCTGGGTGACTCACTGGTTGAGCATCTGATTTTGGCTCAGGTGGTGATCCTGGGATCCTGGGATGGAGTCCTGCATCAGGCCCCCCATGGGGAGCCTGCTTCTCCCTCTGCCTGTGTCTCTGCCTCTCTCTGTGTATCGCTCATGAATAAATAAATAAAATCTTTTAAAAAATTTAAAAAGTGGTTAGATGCAGTTATAGGCTGAGAATCATAAACTTGCTTGTATCAACTATTAATATCTATGGCAGTAGGTGACCTAGGTGGCTCAGTTGGTTGAGTGTCTAATTCTTGATTTCAGGTCAAGCTTGACCTCCGGGTTGTGAGACTGAGCCCCACATCAGGGGCTAGAGCCTGCTGAAGATCCTCTCTTTCCCTCTCCCTCTGCCCCTCCTCTTCACACACATTCTCTCTCTCTCTCAATAAATAAATCTATCTCCATGGGACTCCAAGCACAGGTTGCTACCTCACCCTTCTATCTCTATGAGCCAATTTATTTTTGATATAGTTTTAAATGAACAAATAAAATACAAAATGATACTGTCTTACACACATAAGCAACACTCACAAAAGTGGAGTCTCAGATATATGGTATGCCCCTCTCATTTCTACATTAGCCTCTACTCCTAAAGATTTCAAGAAAATAAAAAATTTCACCTTTAATAAAAAATCTCTGGTTTTCTCTGAACTCCTGACTGTAGGCCAGACATTTTTTCCCTGGGGGTCTATGTCATGAAAACTTAAGGGTTATTTTAGGTCACTAACTGGAGAGTAGCTGTTAAAGAAAAAAAAATAAAGTAACTAAAAATGTCTGCTGTCATATAAAAGAAAACCTCTTATAATAATCATAATATCTATGTTTTCAATCTGTTTGGGTTCATTATGTTTGGTAGGTGCAAGTAGGATAATGTTCAAATGGTATCAAAAATCGCCACAAGTACTATTTCTATATTAGCTTGTCTAACAGTTAAGTTACAAAAAAAAAAAAAATCCCCTGGGTCTGGATTATTGAACTCAGTCCTGGCAATGCCACAATTACAGATCTTTACATCAGCTGCAAACTTTATTAGCTCTTTAAAGAAACTTATTATTAGCAACTCAATATTTTGCATATGAACTTAATTGAAAATTGCACTTTCCCTGTGTATAACTAATTCATTTACTGAGTCATTTTGACATTCCAAAGAATACAATAGATTTTTAAAAAGGGATAAATTCACAAGTATATCATGAAAATTTATTCAAATGTTCTGCTTCTTAGTTTAAGAAACAGGCTTTTATCTAGAAATGGTTGCTGTATGCCTTACAGAGTCTGGAGATGGTTTGGTCTTCTGAAAGAGCCTGCACAGAGTCATCTTTCTAATGCTGAGTGGACAGTTCAATGTCTCACAGAGTCCCTACTCCTAGATCTCTGTTACAGAAAAATAGAACCCAGCTCCTCATCTGGTACTCTTAGTACACCCAGGGAAAAAGAAAAAAATAAAATTCAATATATATCAGGTATTATTCTAAGCACCTGGCATATCAGTGAAAAGAAAATAGACAAAAATCCCCATCATTGCCCCTCAACACCTCAAGACATATATTCTATGTCATGTGGGGTGGAGACATCTTACATTCTAGGGTTTTGTTTGTTTGATTTTTAAATATCCTGTGTATTATCAAGTCTGAATTCTTCTACTGGTCTTTAAAAGACCTTTTAATGTTAACTAAATCTGTCCATAATAGACTCTGTAATATCATTCCAATCTAACCGTGGTTTTCTCTTCATGTTATTCTTTTATATAAACTCAACTCGGTCTGTTGGCCCATGGTGTCATTTTTGCCTAACCAATGCACCTGTATGGCTCAACTTAAAATTGTATTCTCCAGAAAAGTTTCCTAACTCTTCTAACCCAAGACTATTATGCTCATCTCCAATTTCTAATGAAATTTAGTTTCTATAAATATATGTAGATTGGTATGTATTACATAGATTGGTAGAACAGATCATGCTTACACTCATTTTGGGTTCTCCCAAAGTCTTCAGATTATGCTGAGCACAAGTGGACAATCAATGTTGATCAATTTAGTTTTAGGTAATTTTGCTATCTCTACCTGATTATACCCATGCCTTTTTAAAAAAAAGATTTATTTATTTTTTTTTTTCATGAGAGACACAGGGAGATGCAGAGACACAGGCAAAAGGAGAAGCAGGCTCCTTGCAGGGAGCCTGATGTGGGACTTGATACCAGATCCCAAGATCACACCATGAGCCGAAGGCAGACACTCAACCGCTGAGCCACCTAGGCACTCCTGTGCCCATGCTTTTAAAGTCACAGTAGCATCTTAATAATTGCTCTAAGTAATCAAAAAATAATTAAAATTTCCATGATGTCTTCCATGGGACGGATTTATGTTACTAATAAAAATGCCCACTGAATATCACTGCAACATTTTGTTGATATGTTACCACTTTATGCCATTAGAAAACCTACCAAATTCTACAAAGATAAAGAAATTCCAGATATGTATTTAAATATATGTCACATATTAACAGAATTTTTTAATGTAGGCATTTGCCATTTATACAAGCTTGTGGGATATGAAAGAAAATGTCATATTCAGTGAACAATGAATATCTGAATGTTTTGGATCAGCATGTGCACAAAGAAATGGTGTAAATGAGGAATAATACATCAGAAAATTTTGCCTCATGAGAACACTCTACCTAAGTTCATTTGGAGAAAAGTATTTCACTTCATACGATAAGAATTTACTGACAATATGGTCTAAAAATTCCAGATGGAAGCATTTTGTGTGTGTGTGTCACCCTTTTCCATGTACTTAGAGTAGAAGATGATGAGGTATGGTGCTAGTGTCCTTGTAGTTATGATAGCCAGAATGATGTCTCCCTACAGATGTCCATGTCTGAATCCCTGAAACCTATGAATATGTTACCTTATATGGCAAAGAGGGTTCTGAAGACATGGTTAAGTGAAAGATCTTAAAATGGAGAGACTATTTTAGAGTATCCAGGCAGACCCAATATAATCACAGGGTTCTTATAAGGAAGACGCAAGAGATTCAGTGTCAGAGAGAGAGATAGGACAACAAAGGTCAGGGTTATGTGTGGCCGCAAGCCAAGGAATGCATGCAGCCTCTAGAAAATAGAAAAGTCAAGGAAATGGGCTCTCTTCCTGAGCCTCCTGAAGGACACAGCCTTGTAGACCAATTTTAGATTTCTGACATCTACTAGAAAAGTAATAAATTGTGATGTACTGAGTCACTAAATTTGTAACATTTTAGAATAGATATAGGAAATTAGTAGAGTAGCTTATATTGTCTAGCAGCCACCTGCCTTTTAGGTAACTTTGTTTCCTTTTGTGTATGCTGAATTAATTTAGTTCATAATTCTTATTTTTTCTATTTCATACCAGGGACTAAACACTGTTTTGTGGTTATTACATCTTTTGAGAATATAGAGAGACATATGATTGACCTGTTTCTATTTCTGTTGACTATTACCAAAATTCTAAAGGTATATATTAATATTCCCCAATGTGGACTTCTCTGCTTTCATTCCCAGCCATCACTACTCCTTCTTGATTGCATATTTTGCCTTCTTATCCTTCTACTTTCATTTCTTGGTCATGGCAGGTCTTCTACTACAGCACATTACAAACCTACATAAGGCACCAAACCAATATCTAGCTATAAAATTAAAGGCACAAAACATACAAGAGCATCTTAAACTAAATATTCAGTGTCCTAAAATGACATTACATGGTGTATTATCTGTTTTAATGGCTCATTAACAATGTTACTATCAAATCAGACATTATAATTAGCTACTTTTTTTTTTCATATTAAGAAGCCAGTTCTTAGAGGTTAAACTAATTGTAGCTGTCCTGATATATTACTAGGGAGCACACTTATTTTCATTAGAAAGAGCAGTCTTCTAAGAACCTAATACATATATTTTAGGAATTCATAGAGCAAAAACTTTAATTCCTTAACTGTATGAAATTTACAATCAAGTTGGGAAAACAACCCAAGTTAGTGAAAAGTAACCAACTTTTTAATTGGTAATAATTAATTGCCAGTTATTTCAGTAAAGATGATACACATAAAAAATTAAAGACTGATCAAGGTGAGCTTGTTTAAGGTTTTATGTAGATAGGACATGAATTGAACTTAAAAGTATGTACTGAATTCAGTTAACGTGTAGAAAAGAAGAGACGGCATAATAAATAGAATAAACAACAAAAGCAAAGACACAGAAGAAAATCTAAGTGCAGTGCTGTGACAGGTATATAATATGGAGGAATAGTGGAAAATAAGAATAAACAAGTAGAGAAGTCCACATTTAATGGAGCAGTCAGTAGCAACTTGGAAATACCATGGAAACCTGAGCAAGTAACTGAAGTTAGGAAAGCATAAAAAAACCTCAATGATTAGTATAATGAGTTGAAGAGCGTGAGATTCCAAAATCAGAAACATCCTAGGGTACAGGATGGTGAATGGGAGCAAGATTTTAATCCTGGAACCATTTGATCCATTCAAGGGCTTCTGTGATATTTGAGGTTCCTGTAATCCATGCTCTGATGCTTGACTATTATAAATGACTCTTTAGGATGACAGAATATACTAATTTATAGGAATATTTGTATTATATGAATAAGTTTATTAAAAATGTATTTTCAAGGAATCGATCTAAAGACACCTATTTCTCCTTGATGTTAGAACCTCACCTTGATGTCAGCTCCACAAGACACTGTACAAGAAAGGCAATGAGCCAAGTGACTTTTAATTAATTTATAGACTACTACAGTTATTGCAAAAGCATGAGATGTCAAGTCTTGGACAGAGTTAAGTTTCAAAAAAAAAGAAAGAATAAAATTATTACTTCACTGACTTTGAGGATATTCTGAAAAATGAGTTAAACTTCCAACTGAAACATTAGATGAAATAAGTCAAATTGATCTTAACAGAGGTCAGGAGATAAAAAGGATTATTACTTCTGGAAATAGTCAACTATATTTACACTTGTCCTTAAACATGTCTGTAATTTTGTCTTTAAATCTACTTATCACCAACTCCTACTCTTCCTCTGCTGCCTTTAAATTAACCCTTTGCCTGAACTCTTACCTGCAAAGCAGATTGCTACCTAGAGGCAAAGAACCATGAACACAAGTGTGAGCCTGTGATAAGGTAACAGATAGCAGAATCTGAAAAATATGCCCATTTAAGCCAACAGATTCTTTCTTGTGGAGAATGCATAGGTTCAAACTAAAACCAGAGCTAATATCGAGAAGAAAAGTAAAGTCTTCGCAAATAAGAGAGAGAAAAACTCTGACTGATTGAAGGTAGTCATGAAATGCTTCAAAGGACCAAGAATTGAAATCCAGGAACTAAGGAAGACAACGCAAGAGAAAAAGTAGAAAGATAAAGCGCAAAGAGTCTCCGGATAATTGTCAAAAGCACCTACTAGAGTTCATAGCTTGCTTTCCGGGTCTTGCCTGGGTAGCTTATGTAGATAAGACAAGTGAGTTTGAAGATAAAGGAACACCTTAGATCAGCCCAAAGTATCATTTAGGAAAGAAAGATTGGACCCATGGCTGTAGCGCCCCAAATATACGCTATTTCAACAAGCTATCGCTAAAGGTACCTTACAATGATAATTTCATAAGCAGACCGTCCCCATCTTACTATTTCAAAATATACTACATAGTGTGAATTGCAGAAGTCAACACTCATAAAGTATTTCCTGTGCTTCCTCATTCTTTATTTCGTCATATAATTTAACATTTATAACAGACAGGACATTTCTTAAATCATGGAAAATAGTCACTAGTAGCAACAAAAATTCTATTGATCTCTTATCTCTTTAAGACTCCATGAAAATTGCTTAATTTTCCCTAAATAAACATTAGGCTACGAGAAACATACATTTGAGCATCCTCTTCCAAATATAAAGCCAGATTTTCCTTCTCCTGAATCAAAGTTGAACACTTTTTAATATGGTAGATTTCATTGGTGAGAGATTCTTTCATACAGCCTTTTATTCTTTATCCTATATAATCATGTACATTGCAGAAAATGTCAACCCAAAGACATGCGAAATGTGTTACTGTAGAACTGTCTCATATAATTTTTGTAACATTTACTCTAGATTCTCCTGCAAATGTTCTGTGTTAAGTCTTAACCTCAGCTCTTTTGGCTATGAGGGATTCCTGCACAAAGAACAACTTAAATGCCTAAAACTTGAGCAAAACAGTAATTGTGAGACTGAGTTATTAAGAGGGAAGTGTGAGTTGTGTTTCTCAACATGCCCACCATACAAAATAAAAAAAAAAAAGCCCACCATACAAAAAAAAAAAAAGAGTTTGTATAAGATGCATATTCACCACTCCACCTGTGTAGTAATTATTATTTACCTCAAATATTGTGACCAATATAATTTACATATCATCTAAATAGCTACGGGCTGCATCTACTTTGAGAAAATACAAAAGGCAATGGGTGTGAAAGCCATAACCTCTATCAACTGCTTCCTTTAGTCTTTCATTACAGCACAACGCCAAGTACAATTGGTGGAAAACTGGAAGGTGTTTTCTGAAATTTTTCTAGAGGACACGGAATTCCGAAATGATCAGCAAGGAGTTTACTTTATGAAAATCTGGGCCAAGAACAAAGACAAGTTAGTAAAAAGAAGAATGTAAACCAGTCCATTTTCATTAGGCTACAAAGGCCAGAAATTACAAAGGGGAAGAAGAAGATAAATGAAGGGGAATGACATGAAAGACGATGTCATGTCTACTGGGAGCTTAACAGGGATCTCCCATCTGTCTATTTTTCAGCTTCTACACTCTTATGAGCTTTGCACCCCTATATGTGGACGGTCTTCCACCTTCCAACCATTTGTCAGAATTCCACCTCAAGGTTCTAAATAAATATTCCATTTTCTGACAGTCTCCTTTAACTCTTTAAAAATAATTCTGTTTTAATATGTAGTATGTATTACCATTGGGTGAGTCCTTGTGGCCAGTGTGATATAGTACAAATATCTCAAGTTTTGGAGTCAGACCTGGAATAATTCTGCCATTGAATTGCTGCATGGCCTCAAAACAATACTTAAGCCTCAATTTTTCTCATGTGTAAAATGCTGATAACACTATGTATTTTATCAGGGTATGGTGAAGCTACAAGATGAAATATATAAGAGGAGGAACACAGGGTTCACGGTAAATTCACAACGATTTTTAGTTCTCTTTACTTCTCTCTCTTTCTGTTTCTGGTTTCCCCTTCAAATCAACAAAAACATAATGCCAATGTTATGGTTTACTATGATGAAGGCATCAGGTTCCTGTTAAATCTCTAGTCAATAGTGATCCACTGTCCATATACATTCATATACACACTGTCCTCTATCAGAAGGCAGCAAACTCAGCCTATAAACCAAATCCAACCTAGAGGTTGTTTGTACAGGCCATGAGCTAAAAGTGTCTTTTATACCTTTAAGTGGTTAAAAGAAATCAAAGGAAGAATAAAATTATATGAAATTGGAATTTTGGTGTTCATGAATAAAGTTTTATTGGAATATGTTCATATTCACTTGTTTATATATTGGTCATGATTATACTTATGCCACAATTGCAAAACTAAATACATAAGACACTATATGAGCCACAAAACCAAAAAATATTTACTATCTGACCCTTTACAGAAAAAGTTTCCTGACCTCTGTCTTAAATAACAACAGAGAACTGAATCAGAATTATTCATGAGCAAGCTAGCATCCCATATTTTGATGCTAATTTCTTAAAGGCAAAAATCAATGTAGTTCTAACAATAGTTTGTATATAATAAGCCGAAGACACTTTTACATATACACAGAAATAATTAAATAATACAGGTCCTGTGAAAGGTAAATCATTTGTCACTTTCATCAATTAAAATTTCACTTAAAATACAGTGGGGAGTTTTAGTTCTTGCAGAAATCATACAGAACACTAGGATATAATTAAATCCCTGAGAAATAAAAAAATTGTAAAAGAATTTTTGAAAAGTCAAGTTTAACATAAACCCAAATATTTCATTGGTAGGTTCAAGAATCCAGCATTTAATATTCCATAACTAAAACTTTCTAGGAAGGTTGAAACAATAAATCTCAATTCACTCATTAAAAATACATAATCAGAAGGAGTGAAATATAATGAGGTGACATTTAGAGATGCTTAAAAACAATTTTCCCATTTGTCCCTTTCAAGCTCTTCGGCAAAAATAAAATGCATACTTAAAAAGATTGATAATTATATGCAACATTCTTTCCTTTCAAGAAGAATTTTAGCATGCCCATTGTCTTGACAAGTTTTCTTCTTTTAAAAATAAACTATAGCCAAGATTTTATTTATGGCCATCACATTCTTCTTCATATAAATTTGAAAATCTAATAAAAAAATCTAATAAAAAATGTCTTAAATTAGTGCTTCTAAAGCTTGAATGTGCATGTGAATAATAGTGAAAGGGAATATAAGGGAAGGGAGAAGAAATGTGTGGGAAATATCAGAAAGGGAGAAAGACTGCTAACTCTGGGAAACGAACTAGGGGTGGTAGAAGGGGAGGAGGGCGGGGGGTGGGGGTGACTGGGTGACGGGCACTGGGGGTTATTCTGTATGTTGGTAAATTGAACACCAATAAAAAATAAATTAAAAAAAGAAAAAAAATAAAAATCTAATAAAAAATGTCTTAAATTAGTGCTTCTAAAACTTGAATGTGCATGTGAATCACAGAGGAACCTGTTACAAATGCAGGTATTGATTCAGTAGCTCTCAAGTGATGCTGATTATGCTTCAAAGTGGCAAGATCGAAATAATATTGGCTTCCAACACATGGACAAAAAAACAGCATGGCCTTGCCTGAAAACTGGTAATTTGGCCCTGTACGTTATATAAGCTCAGGATAAAATTCTTCTCTTTGGTGCTTGACCTGGAGATTTCAACAGACTATTTAAACTATTTGGGATTTTAAAATGCTAGTCCTTTTATTTTTATTTTTTGTCTTTTTAAATTTTTTACTTAAATTCTAGTTAGTTAAATTACAGTGCAATATTAAATGTTAATCCTTTCATAAAAGCAACACCTTTCTCCACACTCAGAAAACTGATTACAGATTTTAGCAATATTCTTTATGTTCCCCTACCGTCCTCAGTTTTATCCATATCTATGATGTATTTTTATTGAGATATAAGAGACACATAACATTAGTTTTAGAAATACAACATAATGATCTGGTTTGTGTGTATTGTGAAACGATCACCGCAATAGATTTTGTCAACACCCATCACCATGTTTACTTACACATCTTTTTCTAGTGATGAGAAATGTTAAGTTTACTCTCTTAGCAACTTTCAAACATACGATACCGTATTATTAACTACAGTCGCCATGCTGCATGCTACATCCCTGGGACTTATTTATTTTACAGCTGAGAGTTTGTATCTTTTGACCTCTTCCCCTGTTTCACCCGTCCTCCTCCCCCACTTCTGACAACCACCAATTGTTCTCTGTATCTACGAGTTTCAGGCTTTGGTTGTTTTGGGTCTTTTGTTGTTGTTTTTAGATTCCACTTATAAGTGAGATCACCTGGTATTTGTCTTTCTGTGTCTGACTTGTTTCACTGAGCATAATGATCAACGTTGTCTCAAATGGCAAGATTCCCTTCTTTTTTAACACTGAATAATACTCCATTGAGTGTGTGTGTGTGTGTGTGTGTGTGCGTGTGTGTGTGTACATATCACCTTTTCTCTATCCATTCATCCTTGTAACTTAGGTTACTTCCACGTCTTGGCAATTGTAAGTAATGCTGCAAAAAACATGGGAGTGCAGGTATCTTTTCTTCAAGTTTGAGTTTTATTCCCTTCACATAAATACCCAGAAGTGGAATTATTGGATCATGTAGTAGTTCCATTTTTAATTTTTTGAGGAGCCTCCTACTATTTTCCATAGTGGTTGCCCCACTTTACATTCCCACCAACAGTGCACAAAGGTTCCCATTTCTCCACATTCATGCCAACACTTATTTCTTCTCTTTTTGATAGTAACTATTCTAACAGGGATCGGGTGATATTCCATTCCATTATCCATATCCATATTCCATTCCATTATCATTATGATCTGCATTTCCCTGATGTTTAGTGATATTAAGCATCTTTTCATATACCTGTTAACCATCATATGGCTTCTTTGGAAAATAGATCCTCTGCCCATTTTTTAATTGGGCTGTTTTTGTTTCTGCTATTGAATTGTAGGAGTTCTTTGTATATTTTGAATATTAACCCCTGCCAGATATATAAATTACAAAAATTTTCCCATTCACTAGGATGCCTTTTCATTTTGTTGATAGCTTTTCTTGTTCACAAGCTTTTTAGTTTGATGGAGTTCCACTTGTTTATTTTTGCTTTTGTTGCCTTTACTTTTAGTGTCTCATTATATTTCTTATTTGTAGGAAAATATGTGAATTTGGACAAAGAAGGTAAGACATAGGTATCTTTTCATTGTTTGTTACTAAAATTTATTTACGGAGAGAGTTAACTTCTAAAAATGTTTATGAATGATTGCATGAGTCCTAAAGTATTTATGAATCCTTATTAAACATTAAAGGAAATTGAATCTTTGAGAAAAACAGTGTTCTAACTAAAAATCTGGTAAACAGGAATAACTTCCCAGAATAATCTAATGATCCTATGAGAATGTCTTAGAATTTCTGCTTTAAAAAAAAATTCAGTGGCTGTCATTGCCTTGGAAATGCAGCCACAGTTTTCAGCACAACATTTAAGTCCTACAGGATCTGGCTTCCCCTGGCCATTATATTTTCTAATCACTCAATCACTCACTTCACAGTTTTGTCAGTAACTGTGCTGACTCCTGTGCCTTTGCATATGCTGTTCCCTGTCTTAGGTCTATTTACCTATAAAGTCTCACTCTCCTTCAAAACTTAATGTTTCCAGTTGTAGTCAGATGTTTTCCCTTGTATCCTCCCTAACCTTCTGTTGCAGCACTTAGGTCATTGCTGGAATTATTTGCTCACAAGAAATGAAGCGCCTCTCTGGCATGAGAATATAGTTCTGTTTATATCCAGTGCCAATAACAGTATATTATGATAGTTATTTAATCAGCAATCATGGAATTGATAAATAAATGGAACAAATTTCATTTTTATACAAAATATATTAGAAACTCTACACATTCAACTACTTTGGACACATGTCAAAGTCTGCTCAAAAATTTTCACAAGTAGAGACAAGGACACAGGATAACTAAATGCAATGTGGTAACCTAGATTGGATCCTGGGACATAAAAATAGGCATGATTGGAATAAATGGTGAATTTTTTTAAGTCTGTAGTGAATAGGATAGTAGCAATGTCAATTTCATAATTTTGATAAAAGCAATAGGTAAAAATTGTAATTATGTAAGATGTTAAATTAGGGGAAGACAGGTGATGAGTATATGGGAATATTCATACTATGTTCAAAATTTTTCTGTAGATCTAAAATTTTTCCAAAGTAAAATGAAATCTCTGCTCAAGTCATAGTCCTAAGCCAGATTTCCTCAACTCATTCGTTCAATAAGTATCTATTAAAAATGTTTACCATCTAGCAGGGACTCAAAAATAATTACCCAAGGAACCACTGCTACATAAATAACACAGCACATAATCATTTTGTACTTTGGAAATCCCATTAGTGAAGTCACTACTGAATTGATCAATGAAGGAAGCTAGCACTGTTGCCAGAATGCCACAGTTGGAATGAACAGGCTAAACAGTAGGTCTTTTTAGCTAATTTGTAAATTAGCACTAAGATTTTCATGTCAGTTAATTGTCTTAAGAAACAAATAAAGATCATACCAAAGAGAACATTTCCATAAAGCCAAGAAAAACAAAAAAAAATCAGTAAAATAGATTCTGTTAGATATAGAATTTTAATATATGATACACAAACCATTTTAAATAAATAGTATAATTTATATGTTGATATAATTGATAAGTGATTTGGGGGGAAATGAACAAGGAGATCTGGAGTGGCAAAATGACCTTCTATAGTACATATCTAAGTAAGCATTTAAATAATATGCTCATCGTTCAATTTGAAATAACACCTATAAAGCTGTGTGTCTTCCTGCAAGGACTTTAAAGCTGAAGATATCATAACGGTTACATATTTAGCCAAAATACACAAAGTGCTGAGTCAAAAACATCCTTGCTGCTACTCATCTCATTTAACCTAGGATATTTATCTACATTACATGTATATTATTAGAAAACTCAGAAAATGGGGTGCCTGGGTAGCTCAGTGGTTGAGCGTCTGCCTTCAGCCCAGGGTGTGATCCTGGAGTCCCAGGTTCGAGGCCCAGATCAGGCTCCCTGCATGGAGCCTGCTTCTCCCTCTGCCTGTGACTCTGCCTCTCTCTCTCTGTGTGTCTCTCATGAATAAATAAATACAATCTTTAAAAAAAGAAAAAAAGAAAACTCAGAAAATGATTTCTAATTTCCCCCCCAAATTTAAAAACTTCATGTGGCTTTCATTACTTAAATAACTATTGTTAAAGAATTGGATAAAAGTAAATAATAAAATTTCTTCATATTTTTATATTTTTAAAGTTGAATTTACCAATAGAAACTTCACAGTTAAGCAGAGAATAGTTCTTCTTTGGAAAAAAAATATAACTATGTAATTAAACCATGATACTAAATTCTAAAACATTTATTAAACTCCAAAATCACCAATGTAATGTGATAAATTTCTTTCTGAAATTCAGTGTATGTGTAGTAACCAACGAGAAATTAATCTTAGCAATGGTTTTAGTTCTTTTGGTTAACCTCAAGCAGACAAAACAAAACTAGCATAAAAATTAGTAGATAGCAGTGTGTTGTCCAGGAAACTATACCAGCCACCAATTTCAAATTTGCTTTGATGAAAATTCATAGCCAAAATGCTTTATTTTGCTGTCAAGTCAAGAACTTGGCTCTTATCTACCTTTCTGGAGGGACACCTTTTTATTGTGTTATAGAAAAAGTAGTTTTGAAGGAGGAAAAGATGCCAGATTGATTGAGCATCTACTTAGACGTGTGCCAGAAATAGTACTAGGTACTTCTACATATAAACTAAACTCTTGCTTTCCTTTATACCAAAGCTGGCTCTTTTTCAAATGTTCCCAATCAAGGAAATAGCCCTTACTCATCACTGAGTTGTTCAATTGTTCAAACTTTTTAAGTTGAAAAAAATTTAAGTCATTTCTGACGATTTCTCTACTCCCAACTTCCAACCTGCAGGTAGATCATTGGATATGGTGACTCTGACCAGTTACCTGGACAGCCATAAGTATCACCTAGATACTGATTTGTATTATCTCTTTTCCCAGACTCCTGTTATAGCTTCCTAATGGGTTCTCTGTTCAAACCATGTTTCTTTACAGTTTATTTTCCATACCGCATTCAGAGAGCCTTTTGAAAACCCAGATGGAAACTGGAGGGTATTATGCTGAGTGAAGTAAGTCAGTCAGAGAAGGACAAACATTATATGTTCTCATTCATTTGGGGAATATAAATAATAGTGAAAGGGAAAATAAGGGAAGGGAGAAGAAATGTGTGGGAAATATCAGAAAGGGAGACAGAACATAAAGACTGCTAACTCTGGGAAACGAACTAGGGGTGGTAGAAGGGGAGGAGGGCGGGGGGTGGGAGTGAATGGGTGACGGGCACTGGGTGTTATTCTGTATGTTAGAAAATTGAACACCAATAAAAAAATAAATTAAAAAAAAAAAAAAAAAAAAAAAAAAAAACCCAGATAATTTCTGATCACATTTAGAATACAATTCAGTCTTAAAATAGCATGTCTGACCCTGAATACTTCTCAACTCCATCTTTTCCCCCATGTGCTTCAGTTGTGCTTGCTAGAACATTCCAGAACATTACTGTCACAGGGCCTTTGCACAGAAGGCTTTTCCTTCCAGATATCTTCATGTTTAACTCCCTAATTACTTTCAGGTGTTCAAATTTTACCTTTCCTGACAGATTTAACCTGAGCACTTTATTTAAAATAGCAACCTTTCCCTTTCCCAGCTGCCTCCCAATCACTTTCTCTCTTTTTCTGTGTTTTTTTTTTTAATTGTGCATACCACTTTGCTCAACACATAATTGTATGTTTATATGTTTCTCCCCACCAGAAACTTAAAATTACTATTAAAATTACAATGATTACAATGATTTTGTTAGGGACTTTCTTAAGGATAATAAAATTAGGGACCTTCTTATTTTACTACTGTATATCCAGCGTTCAGAAGCTTGTCACATAGTAGGTAGTAAGCATTCAATAAATAATTGCTAGCTTTGTAATTAATGAATGAACATGTTTTACTTTTTATTGACATATAATTAACATACAGGGCCAAACATTAGTTTCTGGTGTATAATATAATTAGTTACCATTTCTATACATTACTCGGTGCTCATTACAATAAGTATATTCTTATTCCCCTTCACCTTTTTCACCCATCCCTGCGCTCACCTCCCCTCTAGCAACCATTAGTTTGTTTTCTGTATTTAATAGTCTGTTTTTCTGTCTTTGTCTCTTTTTTTTGTTTATTAAATTCACATGTAAAAAAATTAAAAAAATTCACATGTAAGTGAAATCATATGGTATTTGTTTTTCTCTCTCTGACTTTTTTTTATTTATTTATGATAGTCACAGAGAGAGAGAGAGAGGCAGAGACACAGGCAGAGGGAGAAGCAGGCTCCATGCACCGGGAGCCCGATGTGGGATTCGATCCCAGGTCTCCAGGATCATGCCCTGGGCCAAAGGCAGGCGCCAAACCACTGCACCACCCAGGGATCCCTCTTTCTGACTTTTTGACTCAGCATTACACCCTCTAGATCATCCATATTCATGCAAATCACAAGATCTCATTTTTTGTTTGTGGCTGAGTAATATTCTATTTTGACTGTATAACAACATTGTGTGTGTATATATACTAATATATACTTATATATACATAATGGATAAAGATGTGAGATATATATCTATGTATAGCCATATATTTTTATCCATTCACCTACTGATGGAAAATATGTTCTCTTGATTTTATACATACTTATAAGCTGTTTCTTTATACATATAAGATACTATTTTACATATTGATAAAAACCTGGGATCACACAGCATAAAATAAAGTTTAGCCTTTGTTAGGAAAAGAGCAATATTCAGTAAATTTTAAGAACAGTTTTTTCATTCCATTTTCTTGCTCTATGTTATTTACATTGCCTTAGTCACCTAAACTGGTCATTTTTTTTTTTCTAAACTGGTCATTTAAAGTCTCCCATAATTCTACAATCCACTGAAATTATTACATAAAAAGAGAGTTCATTCTTGATAATGTGGTTTCATTTTATCAGGCACAAAGTCTCCCAGTAGTTTCAGAGTATTTGGGATGACTTGTTTTAACCAATAAAAAATAGTGAAAGTGATATCCTGGGAGTTCTGAATCTGGGCTTTAAGACGATTTACACCTTCTACTTTCTTAAAGAGGGAACCCATCTGCCATGTAAAGAAGTCTAGGGCATCTTATCACTGGAAAATTAGAACATATGAAAGAAAAGACACATGGAAAAAAGACTGTGACTCTCCAGCCAGCACCAAGCCCCAGATGTGAGTTGAGGTCACCTTGAAATCTCCTCCCTGTCCCCCACCTAGTTGATCTTCCCTCGTCAATACCAGGGAGCAGGGAAGAGCTGCTCCTGCCAAACTATATACAAATACCAGATCCTCAGAATCAGGAGCAAATAACATCATGATTGTTTAAAGCCAGAAAATTTTGGATTAAGTTCATTTAGCAGCTAAATTAGTCTTCTCAGGTTGCCAAATACCAAAGACTGAGTGGCTTAAGCAACAGAAATGTATTTTCTTACAGTACTGGGGATTAGAAATCCAATACTAAGGTGCTGTCACTGCTGGTGGGAGGTGAGATCTCTCTTTGAGACCTCTGTCTGGCTGACGGACAGCTACCTTCTCCCTATGTCCTCACATGGCCTTAACTCTGTGTGTGTGGAGAGAGTTCTCTGGAGTTTCTTCCTCTTCTCATAAAGACACCAATCCTACTGGATTAGGGCCCACTCTTATAACCTCATTTAATCCTAATTCTTTACATAGAAGTCCCAATCTCCAAATCCAGTCACTTCGGAGGTTAGGGCTAAAACATAAACCTGGCGGGGGGAGAAACAATTCAGTCCATAAGCAGCAACAGAAAACTTACACACTCATCTGTAAGATAATTATTAAATAATTACCCAATCCTGTATTGACCATCTCTCTACTGAGCATTAACAATCTTAGGGAAGACTAACATATGTGATACTGCTTATTTTTATATTTAAAATGAGCACTAGTGCTTTCATTTAAGATGAAATGAAAACATGATGCTCAAAAACATGAGCTGTTATTTTTCCTTCTCGAATCATCCAGGGATGTAGGTAAAAAATGAGACAAAGAGACAAGGCGACAGAGAAATGTATGAGACCCCCCCATCCCTGACTCTTCAGCTCTTCGAAGGGATGAAAGTCAAATGTTTCTACCATTGTTAACATGTGAGACTAGCTGAGTACCACTGACCTTTTAATCTCGCACCCATTTAACAGATGCAAGAAAATAAAAGAGGGGCACCTGGCTGGCTCAGTCAGTTTGGCTTGAGATCTCGGGCTTAAGTTCAAGCCCCATGCTGGGAGTAGAGATTACTTACAAAAAAAGAAAAATAATAATTAAAAATAAAGTAACAAAAAAATTATGTGGGAAGGCATCACTTGCCAGTCGCTTAAAACTTATCATATAGCCAATGATATTGTCATGAAGATGTATGGTGACAGATGGTAGCTACACTTGGGGTGAGCACAGCATAACATATGTATAGAGAAGATGAACCACTATGTTGTACACCTGAAACTAATGTAACACTGTGTGTCAAAAACACTAAACAAAACAAAACAATGTCATGTACTATTCCCCACAATTGATATCTTAATCTATCACACTTTCCCATATTAGCTGGAGCATCATTATATGATCAAAGGGACAACTCAACTGCCATATTACCCTTTCTTAGCAAATACCTATGCTATTCTCTGATCTAAAAACTTATGTGACTTTTTGGGGTTCCCAGGTGGCTCAGTGGTTTAGCACCTGCCGTCGGCCCAGGGCATGATCCTGGAGTCCTGGGATCAAGTCCCATGTCAGGCTCCCTGCATGGAGCCTGCTTCTCCCTCTGCCTCTCTCTCTCTCTCTCTATCTCTCATGAGTAAATAAATAAAATCTTTAAAAACAATTTATGTAACTTCTTTTTAGTCCTTTGGGGAAAAGGATTTCCCTAAAGTTAAAGAATAAGATTAAAAATACTTTCTTTGATACAGCGATGCTGAAGATACTGAGAGTAATTGTACTAATTGTCATTACCAGACTCGGAACTCCATGATGAAATGCTGTAAATAGCAGAACATATTGTCATTTTTTAGAAGACAATAGTCATTGTTCTTCTACTATACGCTCTAGTGATTTTCATTTGTTCCATTCATTTTACTGTCATGACCCAGTTTTCTGGGGGCTAGGTGGAAATTTTCAATTTTCCTTTTTATTTTAAAATTAAGAAATATTTATCAATTAAAATGTTTAAAATGTGACTTTCCCATATGTAAAAATAGAACATTTTAAAGATTAACACTGAATATAACTTGTTAGTACTTATGTTAAGGTTTATTTCTAAGGAAGATTTTCTAATATTTTTCTCCCCCCCTCCTCCTCCAATAAAAAGGCCATCTCTTTGGCTTTGGGGAAAAAAACATCATAGGCTTTTCCTTTCAATGGGGAAATGCTGCAATTAAAAAACTAATAGACTCAGCCCTAGTCCAGGTGATCTTAGAAACTCAAGATGTGGGGGTGCCTGGGTGGCTGTCGGTTGAGTGTCTGATTCTTAGTTTCAGCTCAGGTCAAGATCTCCAGTTCCAAGATGAAGACCCATGGCAGGCTCTGCACTCAGTGAGAAGTTGGCTTCCCCCCCCCTTTGCCCCTCCCCGCTGCTCATGTTTTCTCTCTCTCTCGAAAATAAGAATATAAATCTTTTAAAAAAGACAGACACTCAAAGGTGCAAAGTAAAGTTATTTGAGACCAGGAATACCTTCCATTCAACTAAAGAGACAAAGATTTTGGTTCAATCACCAAATAATTGCATATTTTCATTATGCCAAGTCCTGTGCTTGGTCTTTGCAAGCAATGAGTCGGGGTGGGGGGGCAGGTGGGGTGTTGTGGCTGACAACTTACATAGAGTGGTCTAGGAAGGCTTCAAGGTAGAGGTTGCTAGATGAGGAAGCAAAATGTCTTCTGTGGAAAAGCACAAGTCCACATCCCCTAATTAACTGATAAAGAGTATAATTAAAAATTATGCAATGATTATGACCTAAGTTCGAATAGCAGGTACTTTATTGTACACATATTGTGTATTATAACTGTGGAAAAAAATGTTCTGTTTAGGCATTCAAATATGAATAGTGTCAAAGAAGAAACTGTCTAAGCACAAAATATAAACATTTCCATTCTTCTTCATTTTAAAATTTCAGACACTACAGTAATATATTAAACAAAAGATGGTTTTGGCATTCTAGCAAGAAAGCTTCATAAGGATTCTAGTATAAATTCAAATCTTCTAAAAGTCCTTTACAATTTTTTAAAGAATAAGCAATTTTAAAAGGAAATTTTTCATTATTTAGAGATTAGAATTTTATTTTGCTTCTATGGAAAAACTTCAATGACTTTCATTCAAGGATATGACATCTGCCTTGATCTCATGAGGTAAATACTCTGAACAACAGAGTCTGTATATTCAAAAAAATCTAAGGTAATTCACATTTATTTCCACTCAATAGGATTTCCTAAAGGGCACTGCATTTCTCTATAGAGTTTTGTATTTCAAAAAACATCTCAGTCAGAATAGAACCATTATTTTTAAGGAATAATAACTTTAATGGGACTAGAGCTCCCCAAAAAAACACTAAACTGAATTTATAAGGTATTACTGACTTTAAAAATGCATTGGATATATATCATCACTTCGAGATTGTGATACAGCCTGCGGTATTAGTGTGCTCTGATTACAGAGATAAAATTAAAGCAAGGATGTTTCATCAACATCAGAGACCTATTTTTCTGGGAGGTTGCTAGTGGCTTGATAACCTAAAGAAATATTTCCTTGGTTTTTCTTTTTCAACACCCTGTACCGGTAACCAACTGAAAGCAGAATGCCACAGGAATAGAAAATTGATCATATTTACTCCAGATACATGTTACTTCTCTCCTTGGTGAATTACAATTTATGGAGGGAAGTTTTGTGGATCATGCAAAGATGAAACTACATGAAACAATATTCCAGAGATCATCTAAGCCATACTCAGCATTTTCCAGAAATTATCAGTGACTTGTGTTAGTCTCCAAAAGATGGCCTTCCAGCACACCATACCTCCAAACAGTCACCCGCGTGTTCCCTCCCCTTGAATCAGGACTTCATCTGTGATTGCTTTGACCAATAGAACAGGGTGGAACTGACGCTACGTCAATTCCAGGTCTTTTAGAGCACTTGGAACTCCACTTCCTTTCTCAGAAGCCAGCCGCATGGTAAGGGGAGCTCTTTTCTGTGACCATGATGCTGTGAGAAACCCAACTCCTATGGAGACACCTGGAGGATGAGACACTGGAGGCAGAGAGAAAGAGGCCAAGTAAGGCCTGAGAGAAGTGGTGTTCAGTGACATCCAGCTGCGTCAAACTTCTGGAGAACTCCACCCCAGCTGCACTCAGACTGTAGCCACACAAGAGAACCCAAGCAAGAATCTCCCAGGTAACTCCAGGAGACCTTCAGAATTATGAGAGATAATAATAAACTGTTGTTGTAGGTCACCAAGTTTGGGATGGTTTGTTCTCAGCTATAAATAAGCTGAAGGCTTGCCTAGAAATCCAGAGCTAGAACAAGACAATCCACATCTCCTAAATTCCATTTCCTGACCCCTTCCACAATCACCTGCTTCTGTGGGTATGCTACTTTCTCTGAATACCTATAGTATTTATTATTACAAATAATAAATTTGATAACCATTTGATATTAAGCAAATACTACTTTGGATTATTAGCTGTCTATGTCTTCATTATCACTAAAGAAGCAGAAAATAACTGCTTCTATCTTCAGAACTAAAAGACATACATGACTTCTACACGCAGCAATTCTTTAGAGATCACAATGATGTAAGTTTCATAAGCCTTAACTTAATCACGAATGTGAATAATTATCTACATACAGTAAGGGTTAGGTTATGGTAAGGCTCCACCTAGAGGGTCTGTGAAAACCAGATTACTGGATTCCATCCCCTCAGACTTCCTGATTCAGAAGACCTGAAATATGGCCCAAGAATTTGCATTTCTAACTGGGTGTTGTATGCAAGTGATGAATCATTGGATTTTACCCCAAGGTATTTGTATAAGTTGAAGTATTGAAAATATTGATCTGAAAATATTATTGAAAACAAGTAAACATAACAAATGATGCTGATACTGCAGGCCTAGGACCACATTTTGAGAACCCTCAAGTTAAGATAATCCCAAAACCCTCTTTTCTAAACTGTTAGTCCAAAAACTTATAAATAAGTCTGAAAATAAGTCTATCTACTAAGTTTCTCATTCTTGGCTGCTCTCCTTTGTGATTTCTTTCCTCTGTAACTCTCTCCATGGGCAGTGCCATGTGGTTCATCTCTGCCTTAGCAGAGCCATTCAATGTAAAGTCCCTCATAGCTGTGACTTCCTACAAACATACAAATCATGTCAAAATTTTCCAGTGCCTCCTACATTTGATTCAGAAACATTGCCTTAAATGATCAGCTCTGAGCTAATTCTGGGTCAAAATTATACTGGTATAATTCTTTTAACAGCGCTTCACATTTATAGTCGGTGCCGGACTGTTTTTTAGGTAAAATTAAATAAAAATTCAATCTAAAATGTGAATTACTGATAGTTTTTCCATGGTGCTACATGGCAAGGGTTCTACCGAAGTTTAAGGATTACGTCTGTGAACTGAAATGAAACACTAAACTGATTGAAACACTAAAGGAATGTTAGATTTTCAAGTGGTTTAAAAAACGCAAGGGATGAGACATTTAATAAGCACTTTTTAAACTGGAACCTGGAAAAATGATGACTAGGAATATAGTCACAGCACCCAGCTACTAAATAGACTAGTGGAAGATGGGCGAGAAAAACGAGATTTTGTTCTAAGCTATGGAGATTCCGAGCACTCCATTCAAACATGGGAAGGATTGCTCTTGTTAAGAGTGAGATATCCAGGCATAGGCTTGCCACAGTGCTAGAACACTATTTTAAGTACTTTAAAAACATCAACTCATTGAATCCTCATGATTACCCTATGTTTTAGGAAATATTTTTTTAGCATCCACATTTCACAGATTAGGAAACTCTCTATGAATGGGCTCCTTCTGACTAGGCTCTATTGCTCTCTTTTAAGACAATGAGATAGTAAAATTCTACAACATTTCCAAATGGCTGTGTTAAGAATGCAGATCCACCTCTTTCTTGGCTCCACTTCTACTATGACATTTTTATCAGAATACGTGACATATCCACCTCTAAAATAGCATTGAATTTATAATATCTGCACTATTAGCCTGAAAATATTTTAATACTATACAGTTAAACCAAGTCAATTGATGTAAATTATCCCATAAGTGGACCAATTCAGGCATCCGGAAAGCCACGTAATCAGAGCACGTAACAAGGAGTATGCTTTGTTACTAAACTTCGTATATGACACAGATGGTGGTAGACTCACCTAAAAGGTCCTGTATTTGATACCTGAGAAGGTGTGCAGTATCTTTTTGCGGGAAAAGACATACTTTTATTTGTGTTTCTCATAATTGTGTGTGTCACTTACATTATACTGACGACTGAGAAATGTTACACATGGTAAACACAAAAATTATAAAATTTAAGCATTTGGCAATAGAGGTTGTGTGTTATTACTAACAGCTAATGTTATATATGTAGTTCCTGCAAAGTTGCATTGATTTTATTTCAAAGAGTTGAGATTATTAATATTTCAGAAGTTAAACTTATATCTAATTATACTAAAATGCTATATTACATTAAGACAAAAATACAGAATCGTACCATTTATAAACTGATGCTTCCAATATAATTTCACAATGTGTTATACCTTTATAAACATAGCTATTTTGCATACAAGGAAGATATTATTTCATTTTAATTAGGTTATTTAAATTCTGAGCCATTAAAGAAAACAGCTTTAGGGTATAAAGCACGTTTTTCATAGCCATAGGCTGTATCTTTTTACCTTAATAAATAGAACAAAAACTGAACATCCAATTTCCCAGTGTTTAAGCCTAATGACCAAAGAAATTCTTATATCAATAAACATATAATGAATATCTATGTGACATTTATTGGACTACAAGTTCAGCACTGAAAAATGAATGTGAACTCAAAAATCGTAAGGGTGATGATGACAAATAATGCCCAACACATAATAGACACTCAACATTTCTCAAAGAGCCAAGAGATAAATGAATGGAAGGTAATATTTTAGGGCTCTTTCTATATTGTCAGGCACTATTCTAAATACTTTCATTATAATTAATAATACTATTAAACATAAAATAGTTCTACTGTTTTCACAATTTTCCAGATGAGGAAACTGGACCTTAACAAGGAAGTAACTCACCAGTGTTACACAGCTATCAAGTGGCACAGCTGAGTTTCTAAGCCAGGCTGGTCTACTTTAGAGCTTCAGGAAGAGTCAAACTTGCATGCAGCAAAGTCTACCAAAAACTGATGTTAACAATGGGACTACAGACATATAAAAAAAGTGCTCTGACAGAAAAAAAGGAGGGATTTTTCTGATTCGGGGAATGGAAAATATTTTACAACTCAGTTCCCTTTTGTGTTGGGCCTAACAATTCAACCACCCAAGAACAGGAAACTGTTCTACACAAAGTAGAGGGGGAAAATGTCAGTATAGTTGTACATTCAGACAGTGACGAGTAAGTCAATAAGTCTACAGCAACAGGAGAGTGAAAAAACCCTGGCAAGATGGGGAAGGAGAAACGTTTTTTGGAATCAGGTCACTAAGGTACCGTTTGTACTGTGACAAGGAAATTAGACTTACTAATAAGGCAGTAGAGAGTAATCAAAGTCACTTAAGCCAAGCAGTGATATTGTCAAATTATCTTTTACTTAGTTAACCTGTTGACAGAGTCAAACAAGTTCCTTGATAGAGATTAGTCAAGAGCAATAGTGGGAAGGAAGGAAAGGGGAAATAAAAGATCAGTGATCAATACTTGATCTTACTAGGCTACTGCATTCCTCACAATCTATTTATTTTTAACTTTGAGGACATGTTTTAAGAAAGGCAAATGACTGGCACTTTGCATAACTAGTCCAATCAAAACATTACAAGAGCAGTGTTTCTATCCAAAGGCATCAATGTTTTTTATGCTCTCTCACTTTCTGCCTTATCACCCAGCTAGTTTCCCAGGTCCCCACTCTTTCCTTGGGCTAGTGCAACAAAAAGGAACACCTGAAGGCTGATGGTAGTTGTATTGGTCAGGGTGTTTGAGAAACAGAGAGAAACAGAACCAAAGAGAAAGACATATATGTATATGTATATATATATATATATTTATATGTATATAACATATATACTCATTACAATAACATATATAAAGAGATTAATTATAAGGAATTAGCTCATGCAATTATGGAGGCTGGGAAGCCCAAAATCTGCAGGGTGGGCTAGTAGGCAGAGACCCAAGAAAGCCAACAGTGCAGATGAAATTCAAAAGCAGTCTACCAGAGATTTCCTCTTGCTCAAGGAGTCCAATCTTTTTGTTCTACTCAGGCCTTCAAATGATTCGATGAGGCCCATCCACATTATGAAAAGCAACCTGTTCACTGATTTAAAAATCAAAATTATCCTCCAATTTTTCAAAGAGGCACATGCACCCCAATGTTTATAGCAGGCACCATCAAAAATGGCCAAATTATGGAATGACCCAGATGTCCATTGACTGATGAATGGATAAAGAAGATGTGGAATACATACATATACAATGTAATCCTACTCAGCCATCAAAAAGAATGAAATCTTGCCATTTGCAAGGAGGTGGATAGAACTAGAGTATATTAAACTAAATAAGTCAGAGAAAGACATATATCATATGACTTTGTTCATATGTGGAATTTAAGAAACATGTCATCGGCGAAGAGGGAGAGTTTGACTTCTTCTTTGCCAATTTGAATGCCTTTAATGTCTTTTTGTTGTTGGAATTTAAGAAACAAAACAAATGAACATAGGAGAAAGGAAGGAAAAATAAAATAAGATAAAAAACAGATGGAGGCAAACCATAAGAGACTCCTAACTACAGAGAACAAACTGAGTTTCTGGAGGGGAAGTGGGTGGGGGATGGACATTAAGGAGGACACTTGTGATGAGCACTGGATGTTCTATGGGAGTGATGAATCACTAAAGTCTACTCCTGAAACTAATACTACATTATATGTTAATTAATGTGAATTTAAATAAAATCTTGGAAGGAAAAAAACCCCTCCAATTTGACACATAAAATTCATAGGAGTCCCTCCTGCATGGTTGGAAATGTCTTTTAGACCAGGGCAGGTATTTGCCACTAGAAATATTCATTTGCCGCAAGTATTTCTCTAGTCACAGCAACAAATTCAAGATTTCTTCTATCTCCATGAGAATTCTCTATTTGCCAATAGCCTCTTGTTTGCTCATTGGGTCCTACTCACTGTACCTTATGCACATGGGAAAATGAAAGTCTTGTTTCATTTTTGGAAGGGACTTTTAATGTTCACTTAAAGACACTTCTGTTATGTAAACAGGTCAAAATTAAGTGAGGAAAATTTAGACTTGAATTTCTAGCTGGGCAATTTCCAAATTTCAGCATCTGAAAACACATTTTACTACTTGTTGCAAAGGCAATGATTATCATCATGTACTATGTTTTCCTCGAAAGTTCAGAAAAATTTCAATCATTTGCATGTATTACTGTTATTAAATAATATTTATAGCATTTAACGCATGCAAAGAACATTCATCAAAAACACCATTATACCTTGCCAGCATTTGCCCAGCTCTTACTCTATGCTGAGCACTGAATAAATGCTTTCTGCTTTCCTGTGGTTTTGGGCTTCTCTCCCAGTTGGGCACACTATACTGTTTGCACTTAAGAGAAGCACAGGATTATAGATGCAGACTACCCAAATCCTAATACTTGGCAATCATTTCCTCTCTCACTCAGCACCACTTCTCTTCCATCTGCCCCTCTTCCAGCAAACAGCTCTGAATTAAAAGAAGCCCTGGAGAATAAAATGCAACAAAAAAGAGTAGACTCCCTGGCTCAGAAATTGTTTACCCAAATTCACTGTGTCCAGCCACAGTGCATCAGTTAGAAGGGCTAGGCTTAATTCCTTCCCCTGACCTGTGTAAAGCAGGGAAAGTGGTGTTGTAGCGGTGCTTGTCTATAGGACTTAGAGGTTCTAGAAATAGCCTGGATGTCAGAGTTCACAGAGGGGAAGCAGCCTTTGTAGGCGTTGCAGCTAGCCATAGGTACGTGGTTGGGATTTGTGTTCAGCAGAGACCCAATCAGTTGGGTAGGTATTCTCTGGGTTGGTCAACAGCTTCTCTGAGAACTTGGACACAAAAAGAGTGGGAAGGTATTCCTAGAGGAGAAATGTAGCTCACTCACTGCCAGAGAAACAGGGATCCTCTCTTCATATGTACAACTCTTAAATTATTTGCATTTTCCTATCTTGTGCTAAGTTCAATATCTAAGAGTACCATTTCAAGTAAGAAAAACGTAAGAGTGGCATCATGAAATTCAATATGTTTCCTATGGCATTTTCTACAAGTTAAAGCAAATTTTGTGCTGGAATGAGGATGCTTAAAATATGTTCGGAGAGATCTCTGTCAGTGTGGTGATAGATTTCAGGGAAGAAATAATACTTCCTGGGGAACTGACTCTTGACAATGAAGTTGGTACATGACAGGGCAACAGGAATATTTATTTTAACAATCTCCTGCCTTTATAGAAAAATAAGTTAGATTTAATGTAAGACTAAAAATGATTTTTCTCAGACTGTAAGTTTATCCTTTCATTATTTATCTTTAGTGTTCAAAGTGGCATATGTTGTAGTCCATCTGGACGGGCAACAGATCAAAACAAATGACATGAAACAGAAATATATGCTATATACAGTATGATTCTATGATCCAATTTTTCTTAAACTTGATGCAGTGTAGCTTATTAATCAATACACTTATCATTCAACAAAAATATGTAGATTAGAGTGCAAAGATGGAAAGGATGCTATCCAATGTACTGAAATTATTCAGTTCTTAACACTTGTTTGGGGGTAGAATTAAGGAGAATGGCAACAAATGCAGTCCCCAAATGATCTGAAATATGCAACCACTATTTAAATAAACAGCACTTATATTCTAAGAAACGTACATTTCACTTATTATATCACTTCACCGGGGCAGCCCGGGTGGCTCAGCGGTTTAGTGCTGCCTTCGGCCCAGGGCATGATCCTGGAGACCCGGGATCGAGTCCCACGTCGGGCTCCCTGCATGGAGCCTGCATCTCCCTCTGCCTGTGTCTCTGCCTCTCTCTGTGTCTCTCATGAGTAAATAAATAAAATCTTTAAAAAAAATAAATTACTTCACCGAAGTGACATTGGCAAGGAAGACAAGATAATAATGAGGACAGAGCAAGGGCTGGGTAGAGCTTATACATTTCAATGGCCTGAGAGAGACAGAGCTTCCAATACAGCACAAGGACTTAATTACTCTTATGGCATGACACCTTTCCAGCTTCTGTTCGTGACATCTCTTCAGAGTGTTAGGCACATGGCAGGTGTTTTAAAAATACTTGTTTGGAGAGAAGCCTTCTACTTTAAAATTGTATAGTATGCTTAAACCTCTATTTTTACTGTCTTGAAAATAATCAGATTAATAACAGGGACCCAGGAGTTCTCCAGATCTAAACCATGCAATCTAGGCTGTTTTCCCACGGGTCCAAGGACCACCTGAGGACTGCACCATCCATTAGCTCTTTTGTAAAAGATTAACCGTGATCTGGGCAAGCTTCAAAACAGAGCATAGTAGACTCTGAAGGAAAAGGAATTCGACTTTCTCTCCACTTGGAACTTTAATCTCCTCTAAGATATTTCCTCCAAATCCTCTCCACCTGTTGGAATGGTTCAGAGACAGGGGAGCTCTTCTGCTTCAAGAAGCGTCCCTTTTATTTTCACACTGAAAAATCCAATTCTTTTTTTTTTTAAGATTTTATTTATTCATGAGAGACACAGAGAGAGAGAGAGGCAGAGACACAGGTAGAGGGAGAAGCAGGCTCCAACAGGGAGCCCGACGTGGCCTCGATCCCGGGTCTCCAGGACCACGCCCTGGGCTGAAGGCAGATGCTCAACCGCTGCGCCACCTAGGCGTCCCTGAAAAATCCAATTCTTGATATTAATATGTTCTTATGTATAGAGAAAAATGCTACCACCCTACAAGACTAACCTCAGTAATCTGAACTCAGTAATCACACTTGGTCAAATGCTTTTTCCAACACATGATGGAAAGTAAATTCTGAGAGGATCAGGAATTCATCTATGTGAATAACACTCTATGCCTAACTGCTGGAAAGCTAGCAGATAGTTAACACTCAATAACTTTTTGTTGAATAGATTGCTGAATGAACAAATTAATGAAGGGAGCCTCAAGCTCCTTCAAGTTTTTGAGAAAATAATGATATTTAAGTGGAAAATAAATAAATTATAGTGTAAAGAACAATGAATGAGAGTCAGGAAACCTGGATTTGAGTTTTAACTCTGCACCTCAAGATCTATAACATCTTGGGGGCATATGTTGGTACAAACACTCAAGGGCCTATTTTTCTTTATCTAAAAATATGAGTTTGATTACTTTTAATTTAAGTTCCTATCAGAATTTGACATTCAGTGTCCTTTTCACTCTAGGCTGTGCACTCCAGTGCTCCATAGAACATATTCAATCCCTTTCCTCTAAGCCAACTATCCAAATAGTTCCAAAAATTGTGTTTTTATGAACAATAGTTATTCTCTCAGACACACCTATACATCCTCTAAAGACAGATTTTTTTATAGAAAAATTGCTTCAAGCCTCTTCACCTGAGTTTTTCTTGGAATACTTTAGTTTGTCGATAGTGCTCTTAAAATGCAAAAATTGGAATTAATACAACACTTCTGGCAAGTTCTGAACAGTACAGACTAGAGTGAGACTATCATCTCACTAATTCTAAATATGATTTCTCCATTTCGTATTCCCCATGAGGCTGCAAAGTGCCAGCACTGCTCTGGGCACTGTGAATATAACCAGCAAGAGAGAAAAAACACTTTTCACTTATGTGCCTTATTTTCAAGTAGAAGTAGAAGGAGTAGGCAATTTCAGACTGTGATCCATATTAATGAAGCAAATAAAACCAAATAGAAACCAGAACAGGGAGCCGTGGTACTACTTAAATTCAGACATATGGATAGAGTCAGTCACATAAAGACCTAGGGGCAAAGCAATACAGGTAAATGGAAACAGTAAATTCCAATCCCTAAAGCAGAAATGAGGTTTCTGTGCCCAAAACTGAAGAAAAGCCCCTGGTTACTGGCCATAGGAAACCTAAAAAACAGTTGAATTACATATAACTCAATTGCAGTGTTTTATAGGGGGACTGGTTTATCATGTTAGATTTGCCCGTGAGGTCAGCCCTGTTAGTGAAGATCCATAGAAGCAAACTAGTGGAGAGAGTCCCTCTCCATAAGAAACTGTAAAGGCAGTAAATCTAAGAATGTTTGCAGAGGTCAGAAGAGAGCAGATATTTGAAGCTGGCACGCTAGGGAAGCAAGACTAATTGTGGTAAGCATGGAGGCTAAACCAGGGTAGAGTTGGAGAAGCTAAAGCCTAAACAAAAGAAACAAAGCCAGGAAATGGTTGAAAGGATCAAGACAAGTCAGTGTTTGCGCCCATATTTTTTAAAAATATGTTCTCTAATCTACGATAAATTGGAGAGTTTCTATAAAGATGAGAAGACTCAGTCTCCTGAGACATCATCTAATATTACTGAAACTATAATATTTTATTTCAAAGACATTATATATTTAAGTATTTATGCCTTTTATTGTGTCATTTAAATGTCATATAAAGACTGAAATATGAATTAGTCAAGGGAAAGAGCCCCATGAAAAAGATTTTGCAGTTTGCATTTTAAATTGTTCATTTTTAAAAATTAATGTATGCTCTACTTTTAAGTATTAGATTTATTTAGAAGGTATATTTGTACTAAAAAGTCTTCCATATATGTTTAAAGAGCTCCATTAGGTATAGAAATCTAAATGGAAGAACCAGAATTAGTCACTATCAATGTAATTGTTATGGTTGTAAAGTTAATTTAGCAGCTGAAATTAACCAATCTAGCAAAGATGATTTCTATATGTAAATGTGGTATTAAAATAGATTGTCATGTCTTTTCAAAAAAAAAATGTGGCAAGCATAAAAACTACATTTAACCTCTTCAGAGACAATATCAAAACAAGCTGTAGAAATTTATCGAGTGCAAAGTTAGGCTCTAGAACAAAAAAAAACATAAAATATATTTTAAAGAAATATATAACAGTTTCTGTGGCTGTGTAACAAACTACCACAAAACTTAAAACAACAACCATTCATTTAGCTCATGATTCCAACAGATATTTGGGCCTGGGATAGTCTCCTGGTCTTGTCCATACATCTGCAGTCAACTAAGGGCTACTGGTCCTTGACAGCCTCACTCCGCATACAGCGACTGGTGGGCTATCTACTGCTGAGAGCAACAGAAGTAACTGGTCTTCATTTCTCTTATCATCCACTGGTGCTCTGGTTTTAACCACTTTGAAAGAAAAGCAGGGGGGCAAATGCTAATGCATAAGTATTTTTCAAGGCTCAACTTCCATCATTCTTTCTACTTCCCTACCAGCCAAAGGAAGTCACACAGCTAAGTCCAGAAACGACATTAAGAGGCACTATCAAAAAGAAAAAAAAAAAAAAAAGGCCTTGAATATAGGAAGACAAAAATAAATAGAGGCCATCACTGCTATAGTAAAAATAAACATTCACATTAAAAAACTACAAGGATCTATTGCAAGAAGTGGGTTCTTAGAAAAACAATGAGAAAATAGATTTAATGCTGCATTAAGACAAACTATGTCCCTTTTGTTCACTACTGTATCTTCAGTACCCTAGCCCATGTTTGGCTCTTGTTGGCACAACTAACTGCATATTGAATACATACATGATCAATTTTAAATGGGAGTTTATTTTCCTCTTTTTTTTTTTTAAAGATTCTATTTATTTATTCATGAGAGACAGAGAGAAGGCAGAGACATAGGCAGAGGGAGAAGTAGACTCTTGCAGGGAGCCCTGTGTGGGCCTTGATCTTGGACCTCTGGGATCATGACCTGAGCCAAAGGCAGACGCTCAACTGCTGAGCCACCCAGGCGTCCCATGAATTTTCCTCTTTAAGGTCTAGCATGCTAAAACTCACCTGTATTTTGCACATTGGGAATAAAATAAGGTAATAGAGTAGCTTTAAATATGGCCTCTGGAGTCATATTGCCTAGATTTACATCCTGGCTTTACCTCTTATTAAGTGTATATTTTTGGAAAAATACCACATCTTTCTGGGCCCAAATTACCTGAATTATAAAATAAAGATGATGACAGTAACCATTTGTGGTGGTTAATTCTTTTTTAAAAGATTTATTTATTTATTTATTTATTTATTTACTTATTTATTTATTTATTTATTAGAGAGAGAATGGGGGCAGGGGAAGAGGCAGAGAATCTTTAAGCAGACTCCACACTGAGCATGAAGCCCGACTTGAGGCTGGATCCCATGACCCTGAGGTCATGACCTGAGCTGAAACCAAGAATAAGATGGTCAACCAACTGAGACACCCAGACACCCCAATCTGTGGTAGTTTAAAATATGATTCGTAAGTTATTTGACATGACTCACTTCAAAAGCCAGGGTCTGTGACACTTCCTTTTGAACAGAATGGGCTTGTGACTATTTCAACCAACATTCTCAAGTAAAAATAATGTTACATGACATCCAAGACTTGATCATAAAAGGTGATGCATCTTCTGCCTTGATTGTTGAAATACTCGAAATTGAAGCCCTGAGCGTCCATTTAAGAAATTTGACTATCTTGACATCATCATGCTGTGAAGAAGGCAAGTGACAAAAAATGGCATGTGCAGGTACTCTAGTTGGCACTTTTAATTTTGGTGTCATCTTAAGGCAAGTATTAGAAACATAAGTGAACAGGGATGCTTGGGTGGCTCAGCAGTTGAGCATCTGCTTTCGGACCAGGGCATGATCCTGGGGTCCTGGGATCGAGTCCTGCATCGGGCTCCCCGCATGCAGCCTGCTTCTCCCTCTGCCTATGTCTCTGCCTCTCTCTCTGTGTGTCTCTCATGAATAAATAAATATTTTTTTAAAAAAAGAAGAAACATGAATGAACAAACAATTAAAAGGGATGATGCGATGCTACTATGCTTCATCCCTGCTGTTATTGTCTGAATTTCCAACCCACAGAATTCATAAACATAATTATGTTTGTATTATGCTACTAAGTTCTGGGGTAATTAGTTATGTAGCAATTGTAACCATAACAGAATCACGGTGCCTGGAAGATAGGTGCTACCATAAAACCCCTAAACATGTGCCCTGGCTTTGGAAACAGGTGTCCAGCAGAAGTTAGAGGACCCTGGGACAGTTAATTTTGTGTGTCAACTTGACTGGCCAATGGGTTCCCAAACATTCAGCCAAACATTATTCTGGGTCTGTCTGTGAAGATGTTTCTAGATAAAATTAATATTTAAATCATTAGACTAAAAAAAAAAAAATCATTAGACTGAGTAAAGCAGATTGCCCTTCCTGAGTGGCCTTAATCTAATCAATTAAATACCTGAATAGAACTGAGCCTAAAAGGCTAAAACAAACTGTTTCTGCCTGACTGATTGAAGTGAGGCATGCATCTTTTCCTTCAGACTTGAACTAAAAAAACTGCGTTTTTTTGGGGGGGGGGGCGGGGGAGAGTCCTCAAGCCTGACAGTTTTCAGGAAGAAAATTCCACCACAGGGTCTCTTGTGTTTCCAGATCACCAGTTTGTGATCCTGGTAATTCTTAACCTCTGTAATAATGTGAACTAGTTCCTTGTAATAATTATCTTTTTTTCTATACATCTCTCTATATTCATCTCTATCTGCCTATCTATCTAATCTTCCATTGCTTTTGTTTCTCTGAGGAACCCTGATTAATACAGACCTTGAAAAGATGATTTGTGAGAGCTTGGAAAACCTCAAGGAGACTATTGATAAAGAATGGGGAATTTGGAAAGAAATTATTATTGGAGGTTAACAAAAAGGGTGACCATTGTTATTGGCATAAAGTTTGGCAACATTACCACTGATGATGGGGAAAATAGCTACAGGGATTTACAAGTTACATATGATAAGATATAAGAGTAGCAAAAAACTGAAAGAAAACTTTTGATTTTAAGCAAAATTTATAGGAAATATGAAAGAGGCAGGACTTGCTCCTTTTATTTAAAAACAAAACTATTTCTCGGTCCCTATCTCTCCCAGAAAAAGAGTCTCAAATTAGAGAAATGCTTCAGGGAAAATATCAAATCCTGATTCCTTTCATGTAAACATCTCAGGGTCGAGGGAATGGTAAGGGTCAAGGGAATGGTAAACTCTTTGGTAAGAACTTAGAAAGATTGGAAATAGTGCCTCCTAAGTCCTTGGAAGAAATAAAAGCCATGAAAGGATCTTAAGAACATCCCTGGCAAATTCCCTCTGTTAAATAGTAGATATTCTGATAATTTTAAGATCCTGTCCATCAGTCTAACATGAAGCCAACACAGTTGAGTTTACCTTAGAGAACTGTGGGTATGACTTTAGTCTAATTCAATGGATTATAAATCAAAACGCAGGAAACCTACAAAATGTTTAAAGAAATTGGTCAGTTTTGATTGAAATAAACAGAGAGAGTCCAAAATAAAAAGAGGCCTTTGGACCTGCCACCTTTCATGAGTAGGAAGCAAGCTTGAGGTAGGTTTCTTATTTGAAGTACAGATCAAATTTTATGGGAAAAAGATAATAAAGTAAAAGGAGTAATCAAGAGATACAGAGCAGAACTGAGTCTCCAAAAACTGCTTTAGAGAAGTAGGAATAAACCATAGTCAAAGAACTCATGAAAAATATGCAGTTGGATTTCAGAATTGTTATGGACCAGTGACTGCTGTGTGTCTTTTATCTCCCTCCTTTCTGAATAGGAGTGTCTACGGAGGTCACTCAGCCACTGTAGGCTAAATGTGTAGTAAAGAGATGACTTGTCGGCTTATTTTAGGTTCTTCAGATTGAAAACAACCATACTAGATAAACTGTATTCAAAAACCCAACTGGAAAGTTTACATGGCAGAGTCCTAGACTTGTAATTGATGATGAAATAGAGTGAGACTTCAGAGGGCTTGGGGAAAAAATAATTGTATTTTGTACCCTGCAATATAAGGGAAGGAATGCAAGTAATGGTGGCTCCAGAAGAATAGTGGTGGTTTAAAAACATGAACCCAAAGTTGTCTGACACTATTTCCAGCGAAATATGGGATCTACATATTGTAACACAAGAAGATAATCTTAGGAGATAATCTTAAACAAAGACAAAGATATAACCTTAATCAAGAGAAAAACAACTTGTGATACGCAAGGGAACCCCCACATAAGGCTATTGGAAGATTTTTTTTGTAGAAACTTTGCAGGCCAAAAGTGAGTGGCACAAATTTTGCAGGCCAGAAGCTGAAAAAAATAAATTCCAACCAAGAATATTCTATCCAATTAACCTACCATTCAGAATTGAAGGAGAAATAATTTTCCAAACAAGCTAAAGCTAAAAGAATCTACCACCAGTAAAACAGCCTTACAAGAAATGCTGAAGGCACCTCCTTAGGCAGGAAAAAAAGGGCACTACTTAGTAACAAGAAATCATATGAAAGTATAAACCTTACTAGAAAAGGCAAATATACAGTAGAGGTAGGGGGTTAATTACTTAAAAGCTAGAGTGAGGGTTAGAAAATGAAAGTAGTAAAAATAACATTAACTAAGAATGAAATAACCCCTAACTACAGTTAGTTAAGGGATACACAAGATAAAAATATATAAAATGTGACATCAAAAACATAAAATTTATGGGGGGGTACAAATGTAGGAGTTTACACTGTGTTCAAACTTAAGTTGATATCAACTTAAAACAGACACTTTTATAAATAGAAGTTTTTATATTTAAGCTTCATGGTAACCACAAAGCAAAAACCTACAGTAGACACACAAAAGATAAGGAAGAAGTAATTTGAGTGTACCACTATAAGGAATCACAAAGGAAGAGAACAAGAGAAGAAGAAAAGAGAGGAACTACCAAACACCCAGAAAACAATTCACAAAGTGGCAATAAGTACATATTTATCAATAATTACTTTAAATGTAAATGAACTAAATATTCTAATCAAATACATAGAATGGCCAAATGAATATCAAAACTCATTTATATGCTGCCTACAAAGAGGACTCACTGCAGACATAAGGTTGATGCCCTCATAAACTGAAAGTGAAGGGATGGAAAAAGATATCCATACAAATGAAAACCAAAGAAATATGGTGCAGCTAAACTTTGATATCGGACAAAATATACTTCAAAACAAAGAGACAGTGAAGATCATACATGATAAAGGAGTTAATACAACAAGAAAATCTGTAAATATTTATGTACCTAATAAAGGAGCACTGAAATATAGAAATCAAATATCTAAAAGGAGAAATAGATAGCAATGCAATAAAAGTAGGATACTTTAATATTCCACTTATATCAATGGATAGATCATCCAGAGAGAAAATAAGAAAAGCATCACCCTTAAATGACATATTAGAACAGATGGACTTAATACAGAGCATTCCATCCAAAAGCAAGAAAGTATACATTTCTCTCAAATTCATATGGAACATTCTCCAGGATAGATCAGATAATGAGCCACAAAACAAGTGCTATCAAATTAAAAAAATAATCAAGCATCTTTCCCTACCACAATGGTATAAAACCAGAAATCATTTACAAGAAAGAAAACTGAAAATTTCACAAATATGAAAAAATATGTTACCTAACGACAAATGGGTCAATGAAGAAATCAAAAGTGAATTAAAAAAATATCCTGAAAGAGTGGAAATACAAGACAGAAGTTCATAGAAAGAAATGCCTATTTCAAGAAACAAGAAAAATCTCAAGTTAACAATCTAAATTTACACCTCAAGGAATTAGAAAAAGAAGAACAAAGCCCAAAGTTGGTAAAAGAAAGGAAACAACAAAGATTACAGCAGAAATAAGTAAAGACTAAACAGACAATAGGAAAGATCAGCGAAACCAAGAGCTAGAAGAAGACTCAGGGGAAAAGCTCCTTGACATGAGATTTGATAACGATTTTTTGGAAATCACATTTTTGGAAAGCATAAGCAACAAAATAAAAAAATACACAAGTGCGGCTACATCAAACTAAAAAGTTTCTGCACAGGAAAGGATACACCAACAAAATGAAAAAGCAACCTACTGAATGGGAGAAAATATTTGCAATTCATATATCTGATAAGGGGTGAACATCCAAAATAGATGAAGAACTCATACAACACAATAGCAAAAACAAGTCAGAGTAATAATCCAATTTAAAAATGGGCAGGGAAAAAAAGAAAATTGAAAATAAATAAAAATGGACAGAATATCTGAATAGACATTTTCCCAGAGAACAAACACAGAGAAGGCCAACAGGTACATGAAAAGATGCTTGACACTACTAATCATCAAGGAAATGCAAATCAAAACTACAATGAGATATGACCTCACACAAGTCAAAATAGCTACTATCAAAATGACAAGAAATACGAAGCGTTCACAAGGATGTGGAGAAAAGGAAGCAACTGTGCTCTCTTGGTGGAAATGTAAATTGGTGCAGCCATATGGAAAACAGTATGGATGTTCCTCAAAATATTAATAATATAACTACTGTATGAACCAGGAATATCATTTCTGGGTATTTATCTAAAGAAACAAAAACACTACCTCAAAAAGATAGACGCACCCATGTTCATCTC